>NC_091258.1:57894474-60394474 GCF_042477335.2 Ovis canadensis | reverse complement strand
TCTAAATAGAATATATACATTTCCATTAATGGAGGGATAGAGTGATACAATATGGTTATTTCTATGATAGAACATAATATTTAAAGATACAAATTTGACATAATTACATGGATAGACTACATAATATTGACAGAAAAAGCAAAATGTACAATGCAATAAAACATTTCTATAAATTTAATAAAACAATGCAAAGAACAGTACTGTGTGTTGATCATGGATACATATATGACATTGCCTTTTAGGAAGTGAAGGCAGTTGTTATATTTATCTGTAATGTTTTTTTAATAAAAGACAAAGCAAATATGACAGTAGCAATGAATCTGGTTGTCAAAATTATGTTGTAGTTTTTAAAAATTACTATTTCTTGTCTGTATTTCCCTGTTTCTCTAAAATAAGTGGATAGAGAAAAGCTGGACCTATATGGATTCTTATTTTTGATCAGATATAACATTTATAGAAAGTTATTAATAATGATACATAAACCAAACCTGAATTAAGATATTTTTGCTTACCACCTCATGTTAATTACCATATACAAATCAGAAGTATACAGCATCTGTTTGAAGAGAGCTTTAATTTTTTTCATTTTTTATTTTAAACATGAGTTCCTCCCTATTTGAAACCAGTGAAGAAACAAATATTCAGTTATTGGGATACATTTGGGAAAAAAATATCACCTGCTTTTGGGTTGTTTCAAACTAAGGGGAAAAGACCACTCATGCATAATGTAAAATGTTAATGTTGTAACATATCAAGACAAGGATAGTTACTCATATTGGGACAGAAGAAGTTTCACAGCATATCAACAAATCTTTCTTTGGCTTCTGAATTTTTAAATGGGAATTCAGATAGTGGTTATTTTTATGTGTCAGGTAAGAGCTCAGTGAATGTGAAAGTTCACTTCTTCCTATACCACAGCTGTTTTATATTAACGCCTTTCAATTTTTTTTTCTAATTTTTTTTTATTGGAGGATAATTGCTTTACAACATTGTGCTGGCTTCTGCCACAAATGAACTCAAATATTTATAGTACTGAAACTTCTTTCCTCTGAATCAGTTCAGTCCAGTCACTCAGTCACGTCCAACTCTTTGCGACCCCACGGACTGCAGCACACCAGGCTTCCCTGTCCATCACCAACTCCCGGAGCTTGCTCAAACTCATGTCCATTGAGTCTGTGATGCCATCCAACTTCTCCTGCCTTCAATCTTTCCCAGCATCAGGGTCTTTTCCAATGAGTCAGTTCTTTGCATCAGGTGGCCAAAGTATTGGGAGCTTCAGCATCAGTCCTTTGAATGAATATTCAAGACTGATTTCCTTTAGGATTGACTGGTTTGATCTTGCAGTCCAAGGGACTCTCAAGAATCTTCTCCAACACCACAGTTCAAAAGCATCAGTTCTTCAGTACTCAGCTTTCTTTATAGTCCAACTCACATTCATACATGACTACTGGAAAAACCACAGCTTTGACTAGACGGGCCTTTGTTGGCAGAGTAATGTATCTGCTTTTTAATATGCCATCTAGGTTGGTCATAGCTTTTCTTCCAAAGAGAAGAAATTTCATGGCTTTTAATTTCATGACTCCAGTCACCACCTGCAGTGACTTTGGAGCCCAAAATAATTTATCTGAATAGTCCATATATTTTGTCTTTTTCTACTGGAACTTCCAAAAATACTTTTATTTAGAAATTATTACAGATTTTTACAAGTTGAAGATATAATACCCTAAAGCAGGGGTCCCCAACCTTTGGGATCTAATACCTGATGATCTGAGGTGGAGAGGATACAATAATAATAATAGAAATAAAGTGCATGATAAGTGTAATGTGTTTGAATCATCCCCAAACCATCTTTTCCCACCACCCACCCCACCTCTGGCCCATGGAAAAATTGTCTTCTGTGAAACTAGTCTCTGATGCCAAAAAGGTTGGGGGCCAGTGCTCTAGAGGACGTTTAGTTTGTGTACCCTATATCTGCATTCCCCTAATGTTAACATTTTACATGACTATAGTTACATATCAAATTTGACACTAATTAGATTTATAGGCCATACCAGATTTCACTGATTTTGCGTGCATTTGTGTGTCTCTTGTTACAATTTTATCTAGTGTAAATTTTTGTAATGACCATTACAATCAAAATGTAGAACTTGAAACACCACAAGTATCACTTATTCTATCCCTTTGTAATCATACCTTCTTTCCTTCCCTTGAACCCCACTCCTAATCCCTGCCAAACACTATTCTCCTTAATTTCACTATACTAGGAGTGTTCTATAAGTGAAATCACTGTATTACCTTTAATATTTACATTTACCTACCTAATTACTATGTAACCTTTTAAGGTTGGCTTTTTTTCACTCAACATAATTCTTTTCAGATCAATTCCACTTGTTGCAAGTACAATAGTTTGTTCTACTTTGATCTACAGAGTTCTTAAGTACATTTCTTTGTATTAACTTTTTACTAGTTTAGAATTTCTAGGTATTACTTTATACATACATGACATCACAGTCTACTTTCATTAACACTGAACCAATTCAAAACCTTATTTCTCTCCTTTGGTTGTATAGTTATCATAAATATTTCCTCTATATACCTTAAGAACTACATAAGATAGTGTAGCCATCTTTTTATTAAACCATCTAACATAATTGGGAACTCAACATTAAATGTACCCATATGTATACTTTCTGTCCTTTCCTCACTCCTGATATTGAAGAACTTCTTAGACCTCCTGACAAATTCTCAGTTTTCCATTGTCTGAGCATGTCTTCCTTTACTTCATTCATGAATATTTTTTGCCAGTACAGAGTTCTGGGTTAACAGTTTCTTCAGCACTTAAAAAATGTGCTACTTCTAGATGTCCTGTGTTCTGATGAAAAATATGTTATTTAAGTCACTGTTTTTCTGTAGGTATAGATCATTTCTAACACTGCTTTCAATTTTGTTTTGTTTTTAGTTTTGTGAAGTTGGATTATCATGTGTCTTATAGATTTCTTTGGGTTTATCCTAGTTGGGATTTGCTCAGTTTCTTGAATATGGAGGCTTACATTTATTGCCAAATTTGAGGAGTTTTCTGCCATTATTTCTTTGTATTCCTCTTCAGACTCACACTCTCTCTTTTCCTTTTAGGACTTGGCATATTTCTCCTCTCTTTTGCTCATATTGGGTAATTTCTCTTGTTCCATCTTTAAGTTCCCTGATGGTTTCCACTGTCCTCTCCACTGTGTTCTTGAGCATATCCACCAAGTCTTTTATTTCTGCTTCTGTATTTTTCAGTTAAAATATTTCATTTTGTTCTTTATACTCTCCCTTTCTTTGCTAAGATTTCCTACTTTTTTTTTCATCTCTTTAAAGTGTGTTCACAATTTGTTCACTGAAACATTTCTATGCTGTTTTAAATTTGTCGGGTAACTTAAATGCTGCAGTTCAAAAGGTGGCACATGTTCTTCTTTTAGCTAACACCATAACTAGACAAACTGATGAAATAGAGGATACTGAGGTGCAGCTCTTAGGATTAAAGAGTCACTGTGATACACAATTCAGGTTGAGTAGTCTACTAATGTTGACAACAGGCAAAAATACTTGCTTTTATGAGATATATTTGTCAGGAGGAAGTGTCATGGTATTTGGTTGCTCAGTTGTGTCTGACTCTTTGTGACCCCATGGACTGCAGCATGCCAGGCTTCCTGTACTTCACCATCTCCTGGAGCTTGCTCAAACTCATGTCCATTGAGTCTGTGATGCCATTCAACCATCTCGTCCTATTGTCCCCTTCTCCTCCTGCCTTTAGTCTTTCCCAGCATCAGGGTCTTTTCTAAAGAGTTGGCTCTTTGCATCAGGTGGCCAAAGTATTGGAGCTTCAGCTTCAGCATCAGTCCTTCCAGTGAATATTCAGGATTGACTGGTTTGATTTCCTTGCAGTCCAAGGGACTCTCAAGAGTCTTCTCCAACACCACAGTTCAAAAGCTTTGATTCTTCTGCACTCAGCCTTCTCTATGGTCCAACTCTCACATCCATACATGACTACTGGGAAAACCATAACTTTTACTATATGGACCTTTGTTGGCAAAGTGATGTTTCAGCTTTTTAATATGCTGTCTAGGTTGGTCATAGCTTTTCTTCCAAGGAGCAAGCATCTTTAAATTTCATGGCTGCAGTCACCATCTGCAGTGATTTCGGAGCCCAATAAAATAAAGTCTGTCACTGTTTCCCCATCTATTTGCCATGAAGTGATGGGTCCAGCATGGGAATAGTGAGGGCGGCTGCGACCAGCACACATAGCATGGCCGAGAGGAGCTACCCCAAGTCCGAGGTCAGGGGCAGAAGCCGGGAGGACCCCATGCTCGAGGGGCGGTGGCCAAGAGGAGTTACCCCACGTCCAAGGTCAAGGGCAGTAGCCAAGAGTGCCAGGCTGTGATGGCGCAGGAGCAGCTGAGAGGAGCTACCCCAAGTCCAAGGCCAGGGGTGGCGGTGGGGAGGAGCAACCCCACGTCCAAGGAGCGGTGACTGCACGGATCCAGGAGGGCCTAGAGGAGCTATTCCACGTTCAAGGTCAGGAGGGGCGGTGGTGAGGAGATACCCCTTGTCCAAGTAAGGAGCAGCAGCTGCACTTTGCTGGAGCAGCCGTGAAGAGATAACCCACATCCAAGGTAAGAGAAACCCAAGTAAGACGGTAGGTGTTGCAAGATGGCATCAGAGGGCAGACACAGTGAAACCATAATCACAGAAAATTAGTCAATCTAATCACACTAGGACCACAGCCTTGTCTAACTCAATGAAACTAAGCCATGCCTGTGGGGCCACCCAAGATGGGCAGGTCATGGTGGAGAGGTCTGACAGAATGTGGTCCACTGGAGAAGAGAATGGCAAACCACTTCAGTATCCTTGCCTTGAGGACCCCATGAACAGTATGAAAAGGCAAAGTGATAGGATACTGAAAGAGGAACTCCCCAGGTCAGTAGGTGCCCAATATGCTACTGGAGATCAGTGGAGAAATAACTCCAGAAAGAATGAAGGGATGGAGCCAGAGCAAAAACAATACCCAGCTGTGGATGTGACTGGTGATAGAAGCAAGGTCTGATGCTGTAAAGAGCAATATTGTATAGGAACCTGGAATATCAGGTCCATGAATCAAGGGAAATTGGAAGTGGTCAAACAAGAGATGGCAAGAGTGAACACTGACATTCTAGGAATCAGCAAACTAAAAAGGACTGGAATGGGTGAATTTAACTCAGATGACCATTATACCTACTACTACAGGCAGGAATCCCTCAGAAGAAATGGAGTAGCCGTCATGGTCAACAAAAGAGTCCAAAATGCAGTACTTGGATGCAATCTCAAAAACGACAGAATGATCTCTGTTCATCTCCAAGGCAAACCATTCAATATCATGGTAATCCAAGTCTATGCCCCAACCAGTAATGCTGAAGAAGCTGAAGTTGAACGGTTCTATGAAGACCTACAAGACCTTTTAGAACTAACACCCAAAAAAGATGTCCTTTTCATTATAGGGGACTGGAATGCAAAAATAGGAAGTCAAGAAACACCTGGAGTAACAGGCAAATTTGGCCTTGGAATGCAGAATGAAGCAGGGCAAAGACTAATAGAGTTTTGCCAAGAAAATGCACTGGTCATAGCAAACACCCTCTTCCAACAACACAAGAGAAGACTCTACACATGGACATCACCAGATGGTCAACACCGAAATCAGATTGATTATATTCTTTGCAGCCAAAGATGGAGAAGCTCTATACAGTCAACAAAAACAAGACCAGGAGCTGACTGGCTCAGATCATGAACTCCTTATTACCAAATTCAGACTTAAATTGAAGAAAGTAGGGAAAACTGCTAGACCATTCAGGTATGACCTAAATCAAATCCCTTATGATTATACAGTGGAAGTGAGAAATAGATTTAAGGGACTAGATCTGATAGATAGAGTGCCTGATGAACTATGGACGGAGGTTCGTGACATTGTACAGGAGACAGGGATCAAGACCATCCCCATGGAAAAGAAATGGCTGTCTGGGGAGGCCTCACAAATAGCTATGAAAAGAAGAAAAGTGAAAAGCAAAGGAGAAAAGGAAAGGAAAGATATAAGCATCTGAATGCAGAGTTCCAAAGAATAGCAAGAAGAGATAAGAAAGCCTTCTTCAGCGATCAATGCAAAGAAATAGAGGAAAAGAACAGAATGGGAAAGACTAGAGATCTCTTCAAGAAAATTAGAGATACCCAGGGAACATTTCATGCAAAGATGGGCTCGATAAACGACAGAAGCAGAAGATATTAAGAAGAGGTGGCAAGAATACACGGAAGAACTGTACAAAATAGATCTTCACGACCCAGATAATCACGATGGTGTGATCACTCATCTAGAGCCAGACATCCTGGAATGTGAAGTCAAGTGGGCCTTAGAAAGCATCACTACAAACTAAGCTAGTGGAGGTGATGGAATTCCAGTTGAGCTATTTCAAATCTTGAAAGATGATGCTGGGAAAGTGCTGCATTCAATATGCAAGCAAATTTGGAAAACTGAGCAGTGGCCACAGGACTGGAAAAGGTCAGTTTCATTCCAATTCCAAAGAAAGGCAATGCCAAAGAATGCTCAAACTACCGCACAATTGCACTCATCTCACATGCTAGTAAAGTAATGCTCAAAATTCTCCAAGCCGGCCTTCAGCAATACATAAACCTCGAACTTCCAGATGTTCAAGCTGGTTTTAGAAAAGACAGAGGAACCAGAGATCAAATTACCAACATCCGCTGGATCATTCAAAGAGCAAGAGACTTAGAGAAAAACATCTATTTCTGCTTTATTGACTATGCCAAAGCCTTTGACTGTGTGGATCACAATAAACTGTGGAAAATGCTGAGAGAATACCAGACCACCTGACCTGCCTCTTGAGAAACCTATATGCAGGCCAGGAAGCAACAGTAATATTGGACATGGAACAATAGTTCAGTTAAATCGCTCAATTGTGTCTGACTCTTTGCGACCCCATGAATCGCAGCACGCCAGGCCTCGCCGTCCATCACCAACTCCCAGAGTTCACTCAGATTCACGTCCATCGAGTCAGCGATGCCATCCAGCCAACTCATCCTCTGTCGTCCCCTTCTTCTCCTGCCCCCAATCCCTCCCAGCATCAAAGTCTTTTCCAATGAGTCAACTCTTCGCATGAGGTGGCCAAGTACTGGAGCTTCAGGTTTAGCATCATTCCTTCCGAAGAAATCCCAGGGTTGATCTCCTTCAGAATGGACTGGTTGGATCTCCTTGCAGTCCAAGGGACTCACAAGAGTCTTCTCCAACACCACAGTTCAAAAGCATCAATTCTTCGGCGCTCAGCCTTCTTCACAGTCCAACTCTCACATCCGTACATGACTACTGGATAAACCATAGCCTTGACTAGACAGATCTTAGTCGGCAAAGTAATGTCTCTGCTTTTGAATATGCTATCTAGGTTGGTCATAACTTTTCGTCCAAGGAATAAGCGCCTTTTAATTTCATGGCTGCAGCCACCATCTGCAGTGATTTTGGAGCCCCCCAAAATAAAGTCTGACACTGTTTCCACTGTTTCCCCATCTATTTCCCATGAAGTGATGGCACCGGATGCCATGATCTTCGTTTTCTGAATGTTGAGCTTTAAGCCAACTTTCTCACTCTTCTCTTTCACTTTCATCAAGAGGCTTTTTAGTTCCTCTTCACTTTCTGTCATAAGGGTGGTGTCACCTGCATATCTGAGATTATTGATATTTCTCCCGGCAATCTTGATTCCAGCTTGTGCTTCCCCTAGCCCAGCGTTTCTCATGATGTACTCTGCATAGTCAAGGCTATGGTTTTTCCTGTGGTCATGTATGGATGTGAGAGTTGGACTGTGAAGAAGGCTGAGTGCCGAAGAATTGATGCGTTTGAACTATGGTGTTGGAGAAGACTCTTGAGAGTCCCTTGGACTGCAAGGAGATCCAACCAGTCCATTCTGAAGGAGATCAACCCTGGGATTTCTTTGGAAGGAATGATGCTAAACCTGAAGCTCCAGTACTTCGGCCACCTCATGCGAAGAGTTGACTCATTGGAAAAGACTCTGATGCTGGGAGAGATTGGGGGCAGGAGGAGAAGGGGACGACCTAGGATGAGATGGCTGGATGGCATCATGGACTCGATGGATGTGAGTCTGAGTGAACTCCGGGAGATAGTGATGGACAGGGAGGCCTGGCGTGCTGCGATTCATGGGCTCGCAAAGAGTCGGACACGACTGAGCGACTGAACTGAGCTGAACTGAACTGACTCTGCATAAAAGTTATATAAGCAGGGTGACAATATACAGACTTGATGTACTCCTTTTCCTATTTGGAACCAATCTGTTGTTCCATGCCCATTTCTAACTGTTGCCTCCTGGCCTGCATACAGATTTCCCAAGAGGCAGGTCAGGTGGTCTGGTATTCCCTTCTCTCTCAGCACTTCCCACAGTTTATTGTGATCCACACAGTCAAAGGCTTTGGCATAGTCAATAAAGCAGAAATAGATGTTTTTCTGGAACTGTCTTGCTCTGAGATTTTCCACATTCATTACATTCATAGACCTCTCCACCATGGCCCGCCCGTCTTGGGTTGCCCAGTGGGCATGGAAGCAACAGTAGAATTGGACATGGAACAACAGACTGGTTCCAAATAGGAAAAGGAGTATGTCAAGGCTATATATTGTCACCCTGCTTATTTAACTTATATGCAGAGTACATCATGAGAAACGCTGGTCTGGAGGAAGCACAAGCTGGACTCAAGCTTGCTGGTAGAAATATCAATAACCTCAGATATGCAGATGACATCACCCTTATGGCAGAAAGTGAAGAGGAACTAAAAAGCCTCTTGATGAAAGTGAAAGAGGAGAGTGAAAGAGGAGAGTGAAAAAGTTGGCTTAAAGCTCAACATTCAGAAAACGAAGATTATGGCATCCGGTCCCATCACTTCATGGGAAGTAGATGAGGAAACAGTGGAAACAGTGTCAGACTTTATTTTTGGTAGCTCCAAAATCACTGCAGATGGTGACTATAGCAATGAAATTAAAAGACACTTACTCCTTGGAAGAAAAGTTATGACCAACCTAGATAGCATATTCAAAAGCAGAGACATTACTTTGCCAAGGTCCATCTAGTCAAGGCTATGGTTTTTCCAATGGTCTTGTATGGATGTGAGAGTTGGACTGTGAAGAAAGCTGAGCGCTGAAGAATTGATGCTTTTGAACTGTGGTGTTGGAGAAGACTCTTGTGAGTCCCTTGGACTGCAAGGAGATCCAACCAGTCCATTCTGAAGGAGATCAACCCTGGGATTTCTTTGGAAAGAATGATGTTAAGGCTGAAACTCCAGTACTTGGCCACCTCATGTGAAGAGTTGACTGATTGGAAAAGACTCAGATGCTGGGAGGGATTGGGGGCAGGAGGAGAAGGGGACAACAGAGGATGAGATGGCTGGATGGCATCACCAACTAGATGGACGTGAGTCTGAGTGAACCCAGGAGTTGGTGATGGACAGGGAGGCCTGGCGTGCTGTGATTCATGGGGTCGCAAAGAGTCAGATACGACTGAGCAACTGAACTGAACTGAACTGATGGGACCAGATGCCACGATTTTCATTTATTGAATGTTGAGTTTTAAGCAAGCTTTTTCACTCTCCTCTTTCACCTTCATCAAGAAGCTCTTTAGTTCTTCTTCACTTTCTGCCATAAGGATGGCATATCTGCGTCTGAGGTTGTTGATATTTCTGGCAATCTTGACTCCAGCTTGAGCTTCATCCATCCCAGTATTTCATATGAATATAATCAATCTGATTTCGGTATTAACCATCCGGTGATATCCATGTGTAGAGTTGTCTCTTGTGTTTTTGGAAAAGGGTGCTTGCTATAACCAGTGCATTCTCTTGCCAAAGCTCTTTGTTAGCCTTTGCCCTGCTTCATTTTGTACTCCAAGGCCAAACATTCCTGTTACTCCAGGCATCTCTTGACTTCCTACTTCTGCATTCCAGTCCCCTATGATGAAAAGGACATCATTTTTTGGTGTTAGTTCTAGAAGGTCTTGTAGGTCTTCATAGAACCATTAAACTTCAGCTTCCTTAGCATTAGTGGTTGGGGCACAGACTTGGATTACTGTGATACTGAATTCTTTGTCTTGGGTATGAACAGAGATCATTCTGTCATTTTTAAGACTGCACCCAAATACTGCATTTCGGACTCCTCTGTTGACTATGAGGGCTATTCCATTTCTTCTAAGGGATTCTTGCCCACAGTAGCAGATGCAATGTTCATCTGAATTAAATTTGCCTATTCCGGTCCATTTTAGTTCACTGATTCTTCTAAAATGTCAGTGTTCACTCTTGCCATCTCCTGTTTGACCACTTCCAATTTACCTTGATTCATGGACCTAACATTCCAGGTTCCAGGAAGTGCATGAGGATATGTTATGTGCACTTTTGTTGCCAATCAACACCCCAGCCACAGAATCTTTGAATGATTACATATCAGGAAAACTGAACTGGTTATTTTGTGTTGGTATACATACGGACAGAACTGCTGCCATGACTGAACAAGCTTTCTGGTTTCACTAGTTGGGCCAAAAAGGTCACTTCTGAAAGTGAATCTATGCACTGTGTCATCCATAAAGAAATGCTGGATAGCCAAAAAATGTCACCTGAACCTAACAATATTTTATGGGATGTGATCAAAATTAACCACATTAAAGTACATGCCCTTAATTCAACATCTGTTCTTGCAGCCCTCTGGGGAGATGGATGCAAAGCACGCATGTTTTATATACAGAAGTGAGATGGTTTTCTAAAGGTGGATCTCTGGCTAGAGTTCTTGAGTTACAAGAGCTGCTCCAGAGATTTCTTTTAGAAAAGCAGTCATCACTGGCAGCACATTTCATTGACACAGAACAGGTGGCAAAACCTGCTCGTATAACATACTGAACAAACTTAATCTGTCACTTCAGAGAATGACAACTGCATTCAAGTTGGCAGATAAAGTGGCTGCATTCAAAATCAAACTGGAATTATGGAGGCAACAAGTGAATAGTGGAATCTTTGACACATTTCAAACATTAACAGAGATTTTAAGAGAGACTGAAAAGAGCAGCTTCCTTCTCCCAGTCAGTGCATGATCACCTATCTCAGCTTTCAAAAGAGTTTGAGCATTACTTCCAAGCCAAAAAAAGATCCCAAACTGTGACAGGATGGATCCATGACCCACTTACGAATAAGCCAGGTGAATCAACACTGTCCGTGCTAGAAGAGGATCAACTGCCTGCAATCGCAAATGACAGTGGCCTTAAAAGTATGTTTCTGACAACTTCAAATCTCCTTATGTTCTGGATTAAAGTCAAGGGAAAATATTCTGAGATTGCCACAAAAGCAAAGAAAAGCCTGCTTCCATTTCCAACATCCTCTTTGTGAAGCAAGAGTTTTCTGTAGTGACAGTAACCAAAATAAGATTACAGAGTAGACTGGACATAAGCAACATACTTCAGGTGTCAATGACTCTGAACACCCCCAGATGGGACTGCATAGTTGGAGGAAAACAAGCTCAGGGCTCCCACAAATTCTACATTATGCTGAGATGTTTAACTATTTCATTATATATCACAATGTAATAATAACAGTAATAAAGTGAACATTAAATCTAATGCTCTTGAATCATCCCAAAACCATCCCTCCCCACCCCACTCCATGGAAAAATTATCTTCCATGATACAGGTTCCTGGTGCCAGAAAGGTTGGGAACTGCTGATCTACACTATCAACTAGAATATGCTACTGAACTATACAAATCAAATCAAAAGGAAAAAAGTAGATACCCAAGAAAAAGTAAGAAAAAGATACAAAGTCATTTTGCAGAAAGGAAAAATCAAACATTTTATGTCAAAGTTAACAATATCAAATTTAAACAAGATACAAATTTATACATAGATGATTGTGAAAATTAGAAAGCCAGATAATGCCAAGTGTTGGTAGTAGTGTGGAGAAAGAGGAACTCATACATTACTAACAGGAATATACATAGTGGAGAGTTTTTGGTCAAATTAAGTACAAGTGAGCCCTATGACACAGTAATCTCATTCTCTGGGGTATACATCCCAGAGAAATTTTCACATTTCCATAAGAGATATGTATAAGAATGTTAATCATAGTCTTGCTTGTTATGGTCACTCCTTTTGTCACTCTATGTTTGTTATGTCACTCCTCTTGTTGGAGGAGTGAAGTTTTTTGGTGGGATTAGAGGCAATCTAGTATCCTTCACTCAGGGAATGGCCAAATAAAATCAGTCGAATATTATGGAGCAGTATAAACAAAAGAACTAGACATGTTTTTTGCTGACTGAAAAAAGTTTTAATAAGTCTATTGTGCCATATTGCTTACGTAAATTAAAAGAAACAGAAAACAGTAATATTTGCATTTTATTTTGTTAGAAGGAGACACTTAAAGACATAGTGAGTTTGAAGGGATTCGAGATAAGGATAAAAGGGAGTTATGTAAAAGTTATATTAAAATAATAATAAAAATTACATTTGTGTATTTTTAATGCTACAAACAGCATATATAATTTCAAAAAATTACTTTAAATGGAAAAAGTTAGATATATGTTTTAAGATAATAGAAGGCTTTGCGAGAGCAAACAAAAGTACCTGACCTAGCTCTGAGGAGGGCATAAAGCCTTCTCTGAACAGACAGATTAAATAAACCCCATATTAACTGGGAATACAGTAACAGATATTTTAATTTGAGGTAAAGGGAAGTGGCATAGAAGTGGCAGAATGAGTGGAGTTTATGCAGCCTACAAGAAAGTTATATGGAATCCAGAGATAACTTTACATAATCAGAGGCCTAATGATGAAGCATTGTGTACAGAAAAGGTTAGGTTTTATCCAATGGGTAAAGGGAAATAATAAAAAATTTAAGCTGGAAAGTGACTGATGTGGACAGATTCTGGAACCATGAAGTGGACGTGCTGCAGTAAAATGTCATTTTAAAAAATGGTGTAAGTAGCTTTGGAATTGGGTGATAGGTAGAGGCTGGAAGAGTTTTGAGGTTCATGTATGAAAAAGCCTAGTTTGCATTGATGGGACTGTTGGTAGAAATGGGCGCATGCATATGTGGTAGAAATACAATCGTTAAAGGTGATTCTGGTGAGTTCTATGAACATGCTGTTGGAAACTGGAACAAAGGAAATTAATAGAAAGTGACAAAGAACTTGGCAGGACTGCTCTCATGCTTTGTGGAAATAAGTGACAACCTTGTATTAGGTAAGAAGATTTTTAAACAATGTGTTGAAGGTGTAGCCTAGTTTCTTCTTAAGGTTTATTATAAAATGTAAGAGGACAGGAAGATAAAGGAATGGTTGAGCAGAAAAGAACCAGATCTTGAATATTTAGAAAATTCTCAGTCTATCCACATTGCAAATAAAGAGAAAATGAGTTCTGGAGGCAACAACAAGAGTGTAGCTGGACACTCTATAAAGAATTTACCAATGGATTTAATCAGCCATCTCAGTTGGAGCCAGTATCAGATAGGATTATAACAGAAAAACTGCCACCTGGAACTAAAGGGAATAGAGAAAATGGGGAAGAATGAAGAAAGTCTGTTTTATTTCTAAGATTTCACAGAACAGGCAGGTCAGTCGAGCTATCTGAACTTGGATGTGCGCAATCCCTCGAGAAAAATGATGGGATGAGGATCTAGTGTAAGATGGCAACATAGGGGAATCCTGAACTCATCACCTCCTCCTGCAGACACAATGCATCTACAGCTACACACAGAACAATTTCCTCTAAAATGAACCCCAAACCAGAGGAGGAACTCCCACACATTTGGCAAACAAGGGAAAAACCCACATCAAAACAGGTAGGAGAGGCCGAGAGACAATTTCACCGTAAACCCCACCCTTGGCACAGCGACCTACAACTGGGAGGAAACTTCACAACTCTGAGCTTCTCCCTGAGGAGCAAAGGATTTGAACTTCACATCTGGCATCCCAACTTTTAAGACCTGCATCTAAGATGAGGCCCTCAAACCCTCAGCTTTGAAAGTCAATGAATGGGATTTGCATTCATGAGACCTACAGGACAGGACAAACTGAGAAACAATTCTTAAAGGGCTCCAGTAGACCCACCTTGCTACCTCCAAGGGCCCAGCACAGAGGGAGCCTAATTGAGACAGCAGTGAAAGGGGCAGGACACAAATTCCAGATAATGAGGAAGGGGCACAGCTGTTTGGATGCAATGAAGAGTGGCTGGAGGCGGCTGAAATCAAGGTGGCTTTGAGAACAGTCTGGTCATTGACCTTTACCTCATTATACCTTCACTATAATACTAAAAATTACTCCCTCTTGTGCAAACTCTAAGTTGGACCATAAAAGCCCCCAAAAATGGACAGTGGTCCAATTCCTGGGAAATCCTCACATTACATCAAAATAACAACAATGTTCCTCCCACTCATTAGCCTATGAAATTCCTTAACCTATAAAAAGCTACAGCCTGTCTATGGCCATATCACCCTGAACACACCCAATCTTGTCTGATCTTGGAAGTTAAGCACGGTCAGACCGGGTTAGTATTTGGATGGGAAACCTACTACCCCATGCCCCAGGGCCACTATCACTTAAGACAGTTTGCATTCTGCCTATGGGAGGTGTATCTCTCTAAATTAACTGGTTTTCCCTTTACTCTTGAGTTCTTTCCTGCATGAAGCCAAGGACCCTCACTTGGCAGTCTGTCCTAAGGACTCCTGCAGGTCCCAGGATAGTGACATTTCCCTCCTACAACATAATGAGTATCCAACTTTCTATGGAAGGAGCCAATCTGCAAAGCTTAAGCCTGAGGAGCAGGTACCTAATTTAACACGTCTCCAGTGCCTACCGAAATACTCTCCAAACGACCAGCAGGGCTTATGTTTCTAGGTCCCAGAGAGCTGTAATAAACAGAGAGGTTTTGTTTGTTTGTTTGTTTTTACCAGCTACCCACCTCAGGGTACAGCGGAGAGGTAGCAGACTGAGATGCCCAGTCTTTCTATGAAAGAGACCTGTTAGCTTATCTTCTCAGCTGTGGCCTGAGGGCCCAGTTGTTTTTTGTTTTGCTGAACCACATAGCCTGTGGGATCTTAGCTCCCTGTGTGCATGCTAAGTCGCTTCAGTCATGTCCGACTCTTTGTGACCCCATGGACTGTAGCCCACAAGGCTCCTCTGTCCATGGGACTCTCCAGGCAAGAATACCAGACTGGGTTGCCATGCCCCTCTCCAGGGGATCTTCCCGACCCAGGGATTGAGCCTGTGTCTCCTGTAGCTCCTGCATCGCAGGTGGATTCTTTACCGTTGAGCCACCAGGGAAGCCCCAAACTCCCTGACCAGGGATCAAATCCAAACCCAGTCCCACCACAATGAAAGCACCAAGTCCTAACCACTGGATGCCGGGGTCCAGCCCCGGTGGATCCAGGGAATTCGAAGCGAGGACGGCGTTGGCGAGGAAAACTTATTTATTTATTAATATAAGATTAGATAGGAAGAAATAGTGTAGTAGGAAAATTAAGTGGAGAAAGAGGGCTGAATAACTTGGATTACGTGGAAGACCAATAAAATTCCAGACAAGGAATTTGCACCATCTACATTGGGCCACTGGCGCTCGCTTGAATATCTAAGGGTGCCTCGCCTTAGGCTCCCTTTCGTGCGCGTCTTAACAGCCAGGGCGAGTAAGTAGACTTGCCGAGCCTCTGCGCCCCAGATGGGAATTCAGCCTGAAATTAAAGTAAAGAGGAGAGGGAGGGAAAGGGAGAGAGAGACACGGGGGAAACCAGTCCAGCGACTGGCTCCGTCCTCTATTGTTCAGAAGGCCTTTTATACTTTTGATAAAACATGGAGATCAATGGGTAACACAAAGTTATGCAGCGTTAGCAGTCCAGACTCTTATCAAAACCAGGCTTTTCTCTCTGCATACCTAATTGTATACACAAGTCTTAGGTAATTTACATCATCTTCCAGCCAAAAGGGCCAATTAACATTTTACAGCCTTTTTTCTGATAAGGGTTTGTCAACCAGAAGTTATTTGTGTTGATCTTCCCAAAGTCTGGTGCCATTCTCAGAAAGCACTAAATAAAGTTACATTCTTACATAGCAAGGACACAAGAGGAGTGCAGTGATTGTATAACAAAAGAAGTAATTAACTCAAAAGTCTAGTGTTGCTAACATCAGAACTACTATATATCTTTTTCCATATCCTGTTTACATTGATTAACATCCTCCCAGGTGCCTAAAAGATAAAGAATATGGAGGCGTGGCGGCAATCATTGAGTCAACAGTGAAAATCCGTCACCGATATGATTTTTAACTCTTTAGAAAAGGCTCTGTATCTTTAAGATGCTTTAAGCTCTGTGCCTCTCGAGGCTGGGGGGCTGTAAGCAATTCACAAGCTGTAAGAGGTCCGGGGGAACCTGTTAGGCAAGCTAGAGAGCTATCAGAGGGGGTTTAACTGAAACATCCCTTTCAAATGCAGAAGACTAAAGCCCTGAGTTGACTTTTTCCCAGAGAATATCAGAAAAGTGGAAAAGCAGATTACAAAAGCAGGCAGATTTTTGTTTTTTTGTTGGGGTACATGCTCAGGAAATTCCAGGGGGACCCCTGAAGTCTGATCACGACCTTGCGTATGTCAGCTTCCTTCCTCATGACCTTGTCACGGGTGGAATTCCTCACGCTGGCTCCCGGCAACTGGACCCCCAGGGAATTCCCCCAGCTTCTAATTAAACACATATATTAGGGCTGAGTTTAATCCTCTCCGGAGACCTGGGAGGCAGGCACTAACTTTATGCTGTCCCTCAGTCTCCCTCCAGTTAGCCTGAATCTCCCAGAATGGAACTTGTGCACACATTTGGTGCCCTGATTCTTGATGGCTGCAGGGTACACCCCCTGATCACCTGGCTCTTGTGGCCAGCAGGGCTTAAGTTTGCTGATCCCATTGGACTATAACAAACAGAGAAAAGTAACCAAGCAAGACCCTATAAAGCCTTCCCAGGATAGACCTCCACCTATGTCCTCTGCCTGCCTTCTGTCTGTAGAACAAGCTTAGTCAAAGAATAAATTCAATCAAAGAAGTGAGAAAATGCAGAAAGAAAGGAAAAGACAAGCAAGACAAAAATACTTTAGCCATTAAACAAAGTCAAGGATCTTTAGTTCTTCCTCAGGGATTATAGATAATATTCTGAGCCATGTCCTTTGAGCTGTCTGCAGAGACCGAAACCCCCACCAGGTGGAAGAAGTTAACTATATACTGCCCACAAGCATGTAGAGTCCAAACTATTTGGAACCAGAAGGCTGATGGTGCTGACTCCCAATTACCACACCACCAACCAATGAAGAGTGTCCACGAGCTGATCACACAGCCCACAAACCCCCTCCTTTACCCTGTCTTTATAAACTTTACCCTGAGGGACTTTGGAGAGTTCGGGTCTTTTAAGCACTAGCTGCCCTGTGCTCCTCGCTGGGTGCCCAACAATAAATGCTGCAGTTTACTTCACCACAAGCAGTGTCAGAAGATGGGCTTCACTGCACACAGGCAAGTGGACCATAGTTTGCTTTGGTAACAGAAACAGTTACTGGCTACTCTTAGGGGAAACAGCACAGAGGTAGCAGAATGGCATCCACCCCCGTCTTTTGTCTTTCGGTGAAAGAGGCCTATTTGCTTATCTGAAAGCTTCAGCCTGAGGGTCAGGCTTCTGATTTCACACACCTCTAGAGGTCTACTGATGGAGAAGGCGATGGCACCCCACTCCAGTACTCTTGCCTGGAAGATCTCATGGACGGAGGAGCCTGGTGGGCTGCAGTCCATGGGGTTGCGAAGAGTCGGACACGACTGAGCGACTTCACTTTCACTTTTCACTTTCATGCATTGCAGAAGGAAATGGCAACCCACTCCAGTGTTCTCCCCTGGAGAATCCCAGGGGCGGGGGAGCCTGGTGGGCTGCTGTCTATAGGGTCACATAGAGTTGGACATGACTGAAGCGACTTAGCAGCAGCAGCAGTAGCAGAGGTCTACTGAAGTAAAGAGCAGAAAGACTGGCAGTCCACATTTGCACTGGCCCCCTGCCTCACTCCATATTGCTGGCATCTCCCAGAAAAGAGCTTGTGCACGCACTTAGAGTCCCAGATTTTGCGGCTGCTACCAAAATCTTCATTACCTGGCTCTGGTAGCCAGCAGGGCTTACATTCACAGGTTCTATAGGACTGTAGCAAGAGAAAAAGTTTGTAACATGCCCCTTCCCTCCCCGGGCACAGTGCAGAGGGAACTGACTGAGATGCTCAGTCTTTCTGTGAAAGAGGCCTATGAACTTAGCTTTATAACAGTGGCCCAAGGGCTAGGCTTCTAATTAAACACACATCAAGGGGCCAAATGCAATCCTTTCCAGGGACCACAGAGGCTTGCAGCTAATATGGAGGCCGATGGCTGCCAACTTCATGCCCTTCTCTGCCCCACCCGGCAGGTATCTCTGAGAAAAAATGTGTACACACACTGAATGCCCCAGCTTTTGTAGCTGTCGCCCAGAGGCACATCCCTTCATAGCCTGACTCTGATGGCCAGCGGGGCTTGTGTTCACCAGTTCAACATGTAAAACACTGATAAACAGAAACCTCGATTAAAGAGTCAGGAGATCAGAAGGGGGAGCTCTCACACCACAACCCCACAATGACAGAGCTCAACAGGAAGCAAGACTCTTCTTGCCTAGCTTTGTTTACTACAGCCCTTTCAACATCCTTTCCCCCTCCATTGCCATGGGGGCTTCTTACAAAAGGCTCATGATGATTGCAGACCCAAACTGCAATTCCCTGCTGATTCTGAATACATCCATTTGGGGAAACATCTGGCAGTCTGTTTTAGGTCAACATTTTGGTGGCCTGTGTGGGGACCAGACAAGACCCCCCCACACACAACCCCCGCAAAGACTACAAGGCTGGTGTATCTTATCCCGTTTTTTGTCCTGAATTTCTTCCAGTCAATTGGTGGGCAACAATGTTTCATAGTACATATATTTATAAGATCTTTAAAAATGTTTATACTTTTCTCCTGATGCTGGGAAAGATTGAGGGCAGGAGGAGAACGAGGGCAACAGAGGACAAGATGGTTGAATGGCATCACCAACTCAATGGACATGAGTTTGAGCAAACTCTGGGAGACAGTGAAGGACAGGGAAGCTTGGTGTGCTGCAGTCCACAGGGTCACAAAGAGTTGGACACAACTTAGCAACTGAACAACAACAACACACATTTCTCCATAAATACTACTTAAAAATAATTTAATTTCTGGAGTAGTCTGGTTTATTGCTGTGTATGTCATCTAATATTTTCCCTAATGATACTACTTATTTTAAGTGATTTATTTCAAAAACAGGAAAAATATGTCAAGAGAATGAGAAGGCAAGCTGCACATCAGAAATATTTGCAAAAAATATATCTGGTAAGAGAGTTACTCAAAATATACAAACAACTCTTAAGAATCAAAATAAGAAAAAAACCTCATTTAAAAAGACAAAAAGATCTGAACAGACACCTCACCAATAAAGATAACAGATGGTAAATAAGCACATGAAAAAGATGCTCCATATCGTATGTCATCAGGGAAGTGAAAATTAAAACAAGATACCACTACACGCCTATTAGGATAGCTAAAAATCTAGAAAACTGACAAGGATAAGCAACACCATTCATTGCTGATGGCAATGCAAAATGAAACAGCCTCTTCAGAAGCTAGTTCAACAATTTCTTACAAAACTAAACATGCTCTTACCATCGATTCAGCAATCACTCCTTGGTATTTACCCAAATGAACTGAAAACTTATGTCCACACATGGATGTTAATAGCAGCTTTATTCACAATTACCAAAATTTGGAAGCAACCAAGATGACCTTCATAAGGGAATAAACAAAACTGCGGTATATTCAGACAATGGAATACTATTCAGTGCTCAGAAGAAATGAGCTATCATGCCATGAAAAAACAAGGAGGAAATTTTAAATGCAGGGAAGTGAAAGAAGCCAATCTAAAAAAGAAAAGCCATAAACTGTATGACTCCAGTCATATGACATTCTGGAAAAGACAAAACTCTGAAGACACTAAAAAGATCAGCGATTTCCGGGGATGAGGGATGTGGACGGGATGAACAGGTGGATCACAGAGAACCTTTAGGGCAGCAAAAATACTCTGTATGATTATACAACAATGGATAAATATGTTGTACAACACAAAGAGTGAACCCTAATGTAAACTACTGACTTTGGGTGATTATCATGTGTCAATGTAAGTTTATCAATGGTGACAAATGTACCACTCTGGTGGGTAATGTTGGCAGTGGGGGAGGCTATGCATGTGTTGGGGGTAAGGGGTATATGACAAACCTCTGTACCTTCCTCTTAATTTGGCTGTAAACCTAAACTGTCTCTAAAAGTCTTTTAAAAAGAAAATTATCTACCTCTACCTTTAAAAAACGTTTTTATTATGAAAATTTTCAAATATACAAAGGAGAGCAATAAACAAGCACATACTTATTACCTATGTTTCATGATTGTTTACAGAGTGCCATATTTGATTTATGTATACTTTGCTAACTACTGTTAAATTAGGTATGTGTACTTCCCTGGTGGTCCACTGGCTAAGACTCTGCGCTTCCAAAACTGCACCCTCCCACCCCTACCCTTGGGTCCTTGGTCAGGGAACTAGATCCCGTGTTCCACAACTAAGAGTTTGCACGCCAGCAGCTAAGACCAGGTGCAGCCAAATAAATACATAAAAATTAAAATTAGGAAAAAAAAAAAAGTGGAAAGGAATGAGCTCCGTTTAGAGAAGTGGGGAAGGTGAGAGGGAGAGGAAGATGGAGGTGAGACAGGAAGAGGTCAGGCTCCAGAGGTGGGAGGGTCTTCCTAGGAGAGGAGGGCTCAGGTGATGCTCGTCCAAGGGGAACCAACAAGCCAAGGAGCTATCAGTTCACGTTAATTTTGGTAGTGTATTGCATTATAAGGAGGCTCAGAGTTGAATGATCAACTGTGACAGGCTCATTTTCCCTGTTATCACTGTTTGTCTCAGGCCAAGCAGAGCAGGAGAAAAAAACTTGTCAGGGCTGCAGAACCAATGAGAATGTCTTCTTCGATGAGGTAGAGCTTATGTTCCAAATAGGAAGGAAACCCTTGAGGAAACAGTATGCCAGGGCAACCCATGACCCAGTTACAGTCTTTCATGGGTGTTGGACACCTGGGGGTGGTGGCGGAGGGGGACTTTCAGCACCAGGTCTCACCAGTCTTTACCCCAGATACCACCCAAGGCAAGGCAATGGCTTCCTCTAGCCAACGCCCATTATATGCTCAACTTTTCTAGAATTAGGGGTATTCAATGTATATCTTGGGATCAGAATAAGCTAAATAACTGGATGGATGGGAAGGAAAGGATTTTTTCCCCTTGATAACACAGAGAAGGGGTTACCAAAAAGGACCATGAAGAAGTGGTGCAGATCATGGTGCTTCCCAACCTTTACCAGGGCAAGAACAGAAAATGGTAATACATGGTACACTGGACTTATATAAGTTAGAGTGTAGATTAAGCTGGTATAAGAAAGACCCCAAGATATTATGATCTGAATATCATACATTTATTTCTCCCTTATATAAGAGTCCAGGGGTGAGGAGTCCAGGAATGGTGGGATAGCTCTGTCTTCCTGAACAAGTAGTTTCCATCTTTGGGGCAAAGGTGAGTATTAAAATTCTCATTATCTCCCAGGTAATAGAGTAGAGGAAGGGCAGAGGAAGCAGGCACAGAAATACTAATCATCCCTTTTGCTCACATCTCATTGGTTGGGTAAAATGGACTTCATAAAAATAAAAACTTTTAAAAAACCCTTTTGTGTATCGAAGGCCATTATCAAGAAAGTGAGGGGCTTCACTGGTGGTCCAGTGGTTAAGAACACACCTTCCAATGCTGGGGGTGCGGGTTCCATGCTTGCTGGGGGAACTAAGATCCCACATGATGTGGGACGATTAAGCCTACGTGTCTCAACTAGAGAGTCCAGACGATCCGCATGAAACAATGAAGATACTGAATGTCTCAGCTAAGACCCAACTCAACCAACATTAAAAAAAAAAAAAAACCCTTCTTCAGTTGTACAATATAAAATATCAACCTGGTCACCCAGCTCTTCATCTTTTTCTCCTGAGAATTTACTCTCTTACATAGTATAAGACTTCCTTATTTTTTTAAATGTTTATCTTCTTCACTAGAAATTAGCTCCATGAAGGCAATGATTTCTGTTTAATTCTGTTAAACACACAAAACTGTTATCTCTAAAGCCTAGATTAGAACAAAGGCTGGCACACAGTAGGCACTTGATACAAAAATTTTAAATAACACACATACACACACGAACACAAATACAAACCTTCTGCTTAATCAAGAGTAAATAAAGAAAATCTTATACATGACAAGCAAAAATTGCATAAACTGTAACAGAGCAGAAAGATATTTTCAGCACAATAACCACATTAAAAAGGAAATCCAAAAGTTCATTGCCATTTATCACACTCAACCAAGTGGAAAAGGTCTAATCAGTGTGCCCTAAATGAATTAGTTCATGTCCTAAAGGGAATTAACAGCCAGACTCAAACTCTCATCTTCTTAGGATGGGAAGTCTCTAGATGGTCCTAACATCTACAAACTACTAGTAAGGCATGAGTTTTTAACAATGCTACAAGATCAAGCCAATATATCACAATAAGACAATGGGTTATATAGCTGCAGATAAACAAAATTTAGTACCTCATTATGAGGGACAATTTTAGCTTCTTCAGTGTTACTGGTTGGGGCATAGACTTGGATTACTGTGATATTGAATGGTTTGCCTTAGCTTAAAGCTCAACATTCAGAAAATGAAGATCATGGCATCTGGTTCCATCACTTCATGGGAAATAGATGGGGAAACAGTGGAAAGTGTCAGACTTTATTTTTTGGGGCTCCAAAATCACTGCAGATGGTGATTGCAGCCATGAAATTAAAAGACACTTACTCCTTGGAAGGAAAGGTTTGACCAACCTAGACAGCATATTAAAAAGCAGAGACATTACTTTGCCAACAAAGGTCCATCTAGTCAAGGCTATGGTTTTTCCAGTGGTCATGTATGGATGTGAGAGTTGGACTGTGAAGAAAGCTGAGCGCCGAAGAATTGATGCTTTTGAACTGTGGTGTTGGAGAAGACTCTTGAGAGTCCCTTGGACTGCAAGGAGATCCAACCAGTCCATTCTGAAGATCAGCCCTGGGATTTCTTTGGAGGCAATGATGCTGAAGCTGGAACTCCAGCACTTTGGCCACCTCATGCGAAGAGTTGACTCATTGGAAAAGATTCTGATGCTGGGAGGGATTGGGGGCAGGAGAAAAAGGGGACGACAGAGGATGAGATGGCTGGATGGCATCACTGACTCGATGGACATGAGTCTGAGAGAACTCCGGGAACTGGTGATGGACAGGGAGGCCTGGCGTGCATGGGGTCGCAAAGAGTTGGACACAACTGAGCGACTGAATTGAACTGAACTGATGAGGAATAACATCAGAGTATAAAGTAAAAACACCTGTGCTAGAGGCATAGGTGTAAAAGATTTTATCAACATTGCAAGTGAAGTTTAAACTGGACTTCCCTGGTGGTCCAGTGGCTAAGATGACACACTCTCAATTCAGGGCACCAGGTTTGATCCCTGGTCAGGGAACTAGATCCCACAAACTGCAATTAAGGATTTGTATGCCACAACGAAAACTGAAGATGCCGCATGCTGCAACTAAGACCCACCTCAGCCAAAGAAATATTAAAAACAACAATAAGTGAAGTTTAACTGTAAACACAGAATCACTGGCTTGGATTGATATCAGCTTGGAGTAAGAAATCAGGTACCATACTTAGATCAAAAACCAGTGAATTCATCACTGGTCTGAGTAATTTTTTTTCTTTAGGCCTAAGTAAGTTTAGAGTAACCCTGGGGAATTTTCTGGAATAAGTCATAACTTAATCCTTAGAAAGTATTAAAATAAGTATTCTTACACCTCCAGAAAATGAGAATAAAGGAATGATGATGTGAATTTGTCTTACAATATTAATATATTTTAGATTAGATATAATGCAAGTTTGAGTGTTTTAAAACCATTACATTTGTTTGTGTTCAAGGTTTGAAGTATACAATTATACTAAATCTCTTAAGTTGTTCAGAGGGAATTTATCTTGCTCAGAAGGTAAAGAGTCTGCCTGCAATGTGGGAGACCTGAGTTCGATTCCTGGGTCAGGAAGATCCCCTGGAGAAGAAAATGGCAACCCACTCCAGTACTCTTGCCTGGAAAATCCCATGGATGGAGAAGCCTGGTGGGCTACAGTCCATAGGATCGCAAAGAGTCGGACATTACTGAGTGACTTCACATTAAGAAAAATAATTTTCAAATTTTTAGTAGATATAAGTATTATCTTATATATAATTTTATATATATTATAATAGTCAATCTATTTGTTTTATTGACTATGCCAAAACCTTTGACTGTGTGAATCACAATAAACTGGAAAATTCTGAAAGAGATGGGAATACCAGACTACCTGACCTGCCTCTTGAGAAACCTGTATGCAGGTCAGGAAGTTAGAACTGGACATGAAACAACAGAAAGTGAAAAAACAGTGAAGTCTCAGTCGTGTCCGATTCTTTACGACCCCGTGGACTGTAGCCTACCAGTCTCCTCCATCCATGGAATTTTCCAGGGAAGAGTACTGGAGTGGGTTGCCATTTCCTTCTCCAGGTGATCTTCCCAACCCAGGGATCGAACCTGGGTCTCCCACACTGCAGGCAGACGCTTTACCATCTGAGGCACTGGTTCCAAATAGGAAAAGGAGTATGTCAAGGCTATATATTGTCACCCTGCTTATGTAACTTACATGCAGAGTACATCATGAGAAACGCTTGACTGGAAGAAGCACAAACTGGAATCAAGATTGCTGGGAGAAATATCAATAACCTCAGATATGCAGATGACACCACTCTTATGGCAGAAAGTGAAGAGGAACTAAAGAGTCTCTTGATGAAAGTAAAAGAGAAGAGCGAAAAAGTTGGCTTAAACTTCAACATTCAGAAAACTAATATCATGGCATCTGGTCCCATCACTTCATGGGAAGGAGATGGGAAAACAGTGGAAAACAGTGGCTGACTTTATTTTTCTGGGCTCCAAAATCACTGCAGATGGTGATTGCAGCCATGAAATTAAAAGACACTTACTCCTTGGAAGAAAAATTATGACCAACCTAGATAGCATATTAAAAAGCAGAGACATTACTTTGCCAAAAAAGGCCCATCTAGTCAAGGCTATGTTTTTTCCAGTAGTCATGTATGGATGTGAGAGTTGGACTATAAAGAAAGCTGAGTGCAGAAGAATCAACGCTTTTGAACTGTGGTGTTGGAGAAGACTCTTGAGAGTCCTTTGGACTGCAAGGAGATCCAACCAGTCCATCCTAAAGGAGATCAGTCCTGGGTGCTCATTGGAGAGACTGATGTTGAAGCTGAGACTCCAATACTTTGGCCCCCTTATGCGGAGAGCTGACTCATTGGAAAAGACCCGGATGTTGGGAAAGATTGAGGGCAGGAGGACAAGGGGATGACAGAGGATGAGATGGTTGGATGGCATCACTGACACAATGGACATGGGTTTGGGTGGACTCTGGGAGTTGGTGATGGGTGGGGAGGCCTGGTGTGCTGCGGTTCATGCGGTCACAAAGAGTCAGACATGACTGAGTGAGTGAACTGAACCGAACTGATTATATAATTTGACTATTAAATTATTGCATTAGTAGTTGTTTCATTCCATGCATATACATACACATGTGAATCTATCACTTTTCTTAATTCATTTTCCTGATCTACTTTTATAGATTTCTCCAGAAAATGCCCAAGATTCTAACTGGTTTTAACTGTTCAGAGTGGCAAGTTCTCCATATCAAAGTTTACCTTCATATATCCAGTCAGATAAAACAGGAATATATTCCCCACACCTTTCTGTTCTTCATTACTCTGAATAAAAATGATTCACACTCTAAAACTTTTAGGCTCCAATTGCTTTACTTTAACCGAAAATGCTTTACTTTAGTTGAAAATGGCACCTTCTTTCTGCCAGCAATGTCTTTCTTACCTAATATCTCCGATTTCAAATAAGTTACCCATAAGCTTCTTAAACCAAGTTTACAACCCACCCACAAAAGAAGACCTCATTTACAATTCTATCTTATTATATTCTATCATATAATGTTTAAATCCACACTGAAAGTAGAAAACCAAATAATCCCTGTAAGATGAAGAGACATTCATTAAACTGAAGGATCCATTATTCTCTTAGCTGGCCAATCTTTATTTTAAAAAACTATTTCATTGGAGTTCCTTGCTGGTGCAGTGGATAAAACTTCTGCCTCAAAACAACAACAATGAATCCACCTGCCAATGCAGGGGACATGGGTTCCATCCCTGCTCCAGGAAGATTCCACAGGCCTCAAAGTGATTAAGCCCCTGTGCCACAACTACTGAAGCCCACACACCTAGAGCCCATGCTCGGCAATAAGAGAGGCCATCACAATAAGCCCAAGCACCTCAACAAAGAGCAGCCACTCACTGCAACTAGAGAAAGCCGTCACACAGCAATGAAGACCCAGTGTAGCCAAAAATATATTAAAAAAAATTTTTTTATTGTGACATGCTGGATCTTTCATTGTGGTGCACAGGCTCCAGAGGCATGGGTTTCATAGTTGCAGCATGCAGGCTCTCCAGCTGAGGTATGCTGACTTAGTTGTCTCATGGCATGTGGGATCTTAGTTCCCCAACTAGGGATCAAACGTGCATTCTCTGCATTATAAAGTGGACTCTCAACCACTGGACCACCAGGGAAGTCCCCCAATATTTCTTTAAAGGTCTATAGCAAGCCCCTGCCACAAATGATTTTAATTCCCTAGGAGAAAGCCTGGTAACAAGTTTTATTAAGTGAATTTTAAAAATTCTTATTGTGAAACAAACAAATACTAGTTTTTTATCAACAAATAAAACATAACAATTCTTTCAGATTTACGAAGGGTGTATATTTAACTTTCATGTACTTGTTATGAGGTTTCTCCTCAGGATAAATAATTATGCCATATAAAAGATTTAAGGCCTTTTCACATGTGTAGCAAACATGGGATATACACATCAGGACTCTAATTCCAAGAGGCAAAAACTCAAATCAAATTAACTGAAGCAAAAAAAGAGGAAATTTATTGGATCACAAAAATGAAATTGTGAAAGATGGTGTAGGTTTCAGACATGACTGGATCCAGATCAAACAACATCCTCATACTTCTGTCTGTTATCTCCAATTTCTTTGTATTGGATTTATCTTGGGAAGGCTTTGTGTGGTAACAGAAAGGCTACTGGTGAGTTTTTATCAAATCCTTGACATTTGCAATTCCAGTGGGGGTGGGGAGGGTGCAGAAAGAAAAGATCTTTTCTCATTACCCGTAACAGTACCTTCCTAGGGCTCTACTGGTCTAGACAGGGCCATTTGAAAACCCCTCATTTCTAGATAGGTCGAGGAAAATAATTGATCACTGCTCTCCCTGATTAAATAATTTCATCAGAATGATAGGTACTGAGGATGAGTTAAGCCTCAAATGCAGCATACGACAGATCCAAAAGTAATAGATGGCTACTACTCAGGTTATTTCAAATAAGGGATGCTTGTGAACTGGAGACTTTTCCATATTTACTACATTCATATTAGTAGAATTACTAACTGAAGAATTCATTGATATTTATTTGATAAGGACCAAGTGGTGACTACATGTTTTCTTATTACACATAATCAGAGAGTTTTTATATTATGAATTTTCTGATGTCGTCTAAGGGTTGAAGCACGGCTAAAATTGTTCCCACATTCGTTACAGTTATAGGGTTTTTCTCCGGCATGAATTCTCTGGTGTAGCCTAAGGGACAAGACCTGATGGAAAGCCTTCCCACACTCATTACATTCGTAGGGTTTCTCTCCAGTATGAATTCTATGATGTTGATTAAGGTATGAGCCACAACTGAAGGCCTTTCCACATTTGTTACATTCATAGGGTTTCTCTCCTGCATGACTTCTTTTATGATGAATTAGAACTAAAGCATCACTGAACGCTTTCCCACATTTATTGCATTCAAAAGGCCTCTCTCCAGTATGAATTCTATGATGTCGATTAAGTTGTGAGTCAGTCCTAAAAAACTTCCCACATTTGATGCACTCATAGGGCTTTTCACCGGTGTGAATTCTCTGATGTTGATTAAGGTGTGAGCGATAGCCAAAGGTCTTCCCACATTCATTACATTTAAAGGGTTTCTCTCCTGTATGAATTCTCTGATGCAGAGTAAGGGCTATGCGTCTGCTGAAGGCTTTTCCACATTGATTACATTCATAGGGTTTCTCTCCAGTGTGAATTCTCTGATGTTGATTAAGGTGTGCGCTCTGTCTGAAGGCTTTGTTACATTCCTTACATTCATATGGTTTCTCTCCTGTGTGAATTCTCTGATGTTCAACAAGGAAGGCATAACGGCTAAAGGCCTTCCCACATTCATTGCATGCAAAGGGTTTCTCTCCAGTGTGGATTCTCTGATGTTGAGCAAGGTGTGCACTCTGTCGGAAGGCTTTGTTACATTCCTTACATTCATATGGTTTCTCCCCAATATGAGTTCTCTGATGCTCACTGAGAAAAAAGTCATGGCTGAAGCCCTTGCCACAGTCATTGCATGCATATGGTTTCTCTCTACTGTGAATTCTCTGAGGTTGAGTAAAATACGAGAAACAGCTAAAGGCATTGCCATATTCATCATATCCATGGGGTGATTTTCCAAAATGAGTTGCTTGATGTTGAGTAAGTAATGAATGGAAACTTAAGATGTTTGAAAAATCATTACTTTCATAAGATTTCTCCCCAGGAGAAATTTCTACATCTTTACTAAGGTATGTGCTCTGGTTAAATTCTTCACATTCATTACCTATCAAAGATTCCTTCTCGTCATGCAGTCTTTTATGTTCAATTAGAACTGAATTTCGGGGGAACATTTTGTTAAAAATATCAAATTTATGTACTTGCTCTACTGGGGGAACTCTCTGTTGTGTTAAAAGTACCGACTTCAAGAGAATGTTTCTCTCAGAATTATTATATTCATTGTCTCTCTTCACAGCAGAGATTTCCTTAAGAGTTGCCACTTGCCTGAAATGCCTCTCCTGATTTCCTTTATGCTGCTCAAATTCAGCCTCATATTTCCAGGCTTCTCTGAAACTGGAACATTCAAGGCTATAACTTGTAAGTCTTTTTGTTATCACCCCCTGTGACATTTCCTCTTCATCAGTGTACCACTTCGGAGACAATGCCTTGATCTCACACCAAGACTCCCAGTCTGAAAAATATCAAGAAAACAAATGTCTCCTTTTCACCTTTGCAAGGAGAAAGAAAATCATTATAGAAGGAATTAAAGAATTTACTTGAGGGAAAGAGGACAGAAAGCAGTGGTTCTGACGTTTTTTATCAATTTACATTTCTGTCAGCAACATGAAATACATGTCTTCAAACTGATTCACACTGGCTACCATCATTCTAAAAATCTTTGCCCCTACAAGTAAAGAGTACCTCATTATTGTGTTACTTTGCAAGTCTCTGAAAATTGAGCATTTTCATATACATTTTTGTACGTTTTATATATTTTTGCATATATTTTAGTTATACTGGCATCTTTTTTTAAGTGGTTTATAGAAGTCCTTATAAATAAGGTGGTATGGCTTTATAAGTATTTTTCTCCCTGAAATCATCACTTTTTATTATCACAGGTCATCTTCATTTATAATGCTTCTGATAAAGTTTGAACTCAAATCTCCCAGTCTTTTCATTATAGAGTCTGGCTTTGCAGTCATTTTAAGAAAGATTTTTCCAAAATCCAATATTATGCAAATATTATCCGTAACTTTTACAAAAATCTTTTTGTACCACTAATTTGAAAAGCTATTTTTATCAAATACCAAATTCTCATATATACATGGGTGTATTTTTGAAATTTCTTTATTGTTCCACTGACCTATTTCACTGTTCTTATATCAGACCAGTCTCATAGATAAAAAGCACGATTCTTAAATATCAAAACTTGAATCAGGTAGTATATTAAATGAATAATACACATAACCAAGTAAGCAACTGAGAAATACATAAATTGTTCATCAGTAGGAAACCCTTTACTATATTATTATATTATTCTCTATATTTCCATGTTTTTTAATTCATCAATAAAAAATAAAAAAATATTTCCTGAAATAAAAACTCAAATCTCCATCCTGAAAGAGAATATATCTACTAGGAAAAAGTGACCCAAAATGGTCAAGACTGAGACATGCCCCACTAAAATGACTTTAAAATGAAAAAACCTTCTAAGAGATCAGAACAAAATATAAAGGTACTTACACAAAAGAGAAAATATCAAGCTGGCATCAGGATTCTTTGTAACAACATTCAATACCAATACACTATAAGAAACTTAAGACAAGAATGGCCAACTATGAACAAGGTAGAGCTTAGGGGACATCATTTGCATGAACTCTTTTTGAGGAAATTGCTAAAGAACAGATTTCAGTCAATCAAGAGATGTCCAGAGAAACTTCAACAAAAGAAACTAGTGGAAAACACTAAATATATTTAGCTACAGAAATAAAACAGAAGAAAAAGTTAGGATAAATTTGACAGAAAAATAAGTGAAAGAAAGTGAAAGTGTTAGTCGCTCAGTCGTCTTTGCCTCTTTGAGACCCCATGGACTGTAACGTGCCAGGCTCCTCTGCCCATGGAATTCTCCAGGCAAGAATACTGGAGTGGTTTGCCATTTCCTTCTTCAGGGGTTCTTCCTGACCCAGGGATTGAACCTGGATCTTCTGCACTGCCAGCAGACTCTTTACCATCTGAGCCACCAGAACATGTAAATATAATATGCCTGAACAATGTAAAAACCATACAACTAACAAAATTTGGGAAGAGAGGGGGAGGAATATAATAAGGCTACTTTTTGACTCATCTGTAAAGTGAAAGTCACTCAGTCATGTCCCACTCTTTGCGACCCCATGGACTATACAGTCCATGGAATTCTCCAGGCCAGAATACTGGAGTGGGTAGCCTTTCCCTTCTCCAGGGCATCTTCCCAACCCAGGGATCAAGCCAGGGTTTCCCACATTGCAGGTGGATTCTTTACCAGCTGAGCCACAAGGGAAGCCCAAGAATACTAGAGTGGATAGCCTATTCCCTTCTCCAGTGGATCTTCCCGACCCAGGAATCAAACCAGGGTCTCCTGCATTGCAGCCAAATTCTTTACCAATTGAGCTATCAAGGAAGCTTTTTACGAAGGAAGGATAACTTACCTTTTTCATCTGTAAAAGGTTAAAAAAAAAAAAACAACAAAGGCTAATTTTTAAAGCTGACCAATCAAGTAATAGAAGGAATAAACACTGTTTAAAGAAACATGAAGGTCTCTTTATGTTTTTCTTTAAACACTGTTGAAAGAAACATGAAGGTAAACACCAGATCAAAAGAAAAATCTAATTATTATAAAAACTACAGTATTACACGACCAAAAAAAGGCTAGGAAAACAGACAAGTGAAAGTCTTTTTTAAAAACTAAAAATCAGAAAATATAAAACAATACACAGAATTAAGCCTAAACATACAAAAAAATGTGGCTGGACTTTCACTTATTAAATTGAAATGATATCCAGACTGATATACTGCCTGTAAACCCCACGTTTAAATCAAAGTGATTTTACACAGTTGAAAATAAAAAAATGGGTAAAGGCCCTAAAGAAAGCATAAAAAAAGCAAGAAACAGATTCTCCCCAAGGGCCTTCAGAAGGAAAGCAGGCTTCTAATGTTTTGATTTTAGCCCTGCAAGATCCATTTTCAACTTCTGACCTCCAGAGCTATAAGATAATAAATCTGTGTTTTTTCAGCCACCAAATTTATGGTAATTTGTTACAGCAGCCATAAGAAACTAATACAGAAAGCAGACTAGTACAACTTTTTGGGGGAGGAATTTGGCAATTCCTAATACTACATATCCACTTACTTAGCAATCTTACATCTAGTAAACGACCCTGAAAATAACACTTCAACAACAGGAAAATATATATGCACACGGTTAGTTTTTGCAGCATTGTTTGTAATTGTAAACTACTGCAAACATCCTAAATGTCCACATACTAGAGAGTATTGAATAAGTTACCATAATATCCACACGATGGGGTATTCTGCAGCCATTAGAAAAATGAAGAAGCTCTCTAGGAGCTAATATGGAGTGATTCCCTGTACAGCTGACCCATGAACAATGCAGGGGCTAGGGACATAACTTTATAGTCAGCCCTCCAAATCTGCAGTTCAGCATCCATGGATTCAACCAATCTCAAATTGTGTAGTATTTATTGAAAAAAATCTGCATGTAAGTGGATACTTAGATGCAAATCCTTGTTTCTTCAACTAATGTGCATGTATAACTTTGATAAAAACTCTATAAAGAAATCTAGAAATGAAAAAAAAAAGAAATCTAGAAATGAATATAATTCTGTCCATAAACAGGAAAGAAGTGTAAAGGAAGAAGATTCAAGGTTTAGGTAGAAGTAGGGGGTCCCCAGTGGCTCAGTGGTAAAGAATCCACCTGAAATGCAAGAGATGTGGGTTTGATTCCTGGGCAGGAAAGATCCACTGGAGGAGGGCATGTAAACCCACTCCAGAATTCTTGCTTGGAGAATCCATGGACAGAGGAGCTTGGCAGGCTACAGTCCACAGGATCACAAACACCGGACACGACTGAAGTGACTTAGCATACATGCGTACATCCTTGAGAGTATAACTTGACAGAAATAGAGCAGGAACAATCCCCTGATGCCCAGGGCAGCCACCTCAAGTGCAAGGCAGTCTTTTCATGACCACTTTGGCTGCCACCTTACAACAGCCCTCCCTGCCCAGTCCCCTGTCACTCACCTGCATGTTGACCATCTGACATCTCTCTCTCCACCATCCAAGGCTCCTTCCCTTGTTCCAATAAAGAGATCATGTTGGGCTTAGAAATGGAGAGTCCTGTTGGAAGAAAAATGAGAACAAGCAAGAGACAGACAGATAGATAAACAAATCCACTTGCTATTGCTGTTCCAGTGACTCAATCCCTTGGTCACTAGGCAAGAAAGGATATTAGAGAAAGGGCCAGAGAATAAAAAGAAGCTTGTAAGGAGGATGAGAAAGACAAAGCTTCTGTTATAGCAGCAATTCTCAAAGTACTAAAGCAGAAAAGAACCGCTGTCTTAGAACCAAACAGAAATGCAAATTCTCAGGCTGCCCCAACCCAGACCCTACCGAATCAGAAATCACAATGGTTCTCAAATATTAATGAGCATCAGAACCATTTGGAGGGCTCATTAAAACCAGACTATTGGGGCTATTTCCAGATACTGTAGGTCTATAATGGGACCCCATGATTTGCAATTTTAAAAATTCCCACGACATACTCATGCTGCTATTTCAAACCATCATTCAGTAGCAAAAGGAACTACATTTATAACTCTGTGAAAATACTTCGAATAATTTCCTGGGAACAAGAAATAGAAATCCAGCTAAGCATTTCAGATGCCCTAGATATTCCCAATGGAGGAAACTAATACACCTCATAGGGAAGATTTGAATTATGGGGGTATACATCCTTACCAAGCCATACCAAGTTCCTGTAGTTCTCCAACATGACATCTCTGTACAAATCCTTCTGAGATGAGTCCAGCCATTCCCATTCCTCTTGGGAAAAATTCAGAGCTACATCCTTGAAGGTCACCAATCCCTGAAATTAAAAAAAAAAATTCTTGAGACTTTCCAAACAATGCAGTGGTTAAGACTCCATGTTTCCAGTGCAGGGGGTGTGAGTTTAATCTCTGGTCAAGGAACTAAGATCCCACATATTACATGTTATGAACAAAAAAAAAAAAAGAAAAAAAAATTTTTGTTTACCAAGTATTCCCAGACAGTCCAAGCATCTTCCTCCATCTCTGTCAGAAGAATTTAACTCAATTGATCATCTCCTCCTTGAAATGCTTTCTCCTCTTGACTCCCAGGACCCACACACTCTTTTGGATTTCCTTCTACATCAGTCCTTCTCAGTCTCTTTTGCTGGTTCCTCCTCTTCTTGTCAGCCTTTTGTCAGCCTTTGAATGCCCTAAGCTCACTCCCTAGACCTCTTTCCTACCTATATTCATGACAACCTACCCTCAAGATAATCTTAACCTGTCCCATGGCTTTAACTACACTGTGTTCAGTCAGTTCAGTCATGTCCAACTCTGTGACCCCATGGACTGTAGCCCGCCAGGCTCCTCTGTCCATGGGATTTTCCCAGCAAGAATACTGGAATTGGTTGCCATGGCCTCCTCCAAGGGATCTTCTCCATCCAGGGATTGAACCCAAGTCTCCTGTATCTCTGCATTGCAGATGGATTCTTATATCACTGAGCCACTGGGAAAGCCCTTAAATACATTAACAACTCTCAAATTCACATCTCCAGTCCTAAACTCTAGATATATAACCAATACTCTACTTGGTATCCAACAGGTCTCTCTAATTTATCTGGAACTCAAATCTTGATTCTTATCTCATCCCAGCCCATCTTCCCATCTCAGTAAATAGCATGACCATATACACAATTGCCCAGGTCAAAAATCTTTGTAGTTATTCATTTCTTTCTTTCTTTCTCTCACACTCCACAACCAAACCCTAATCAAATGCCATATTTCCTATCTTCAATAGATACCCAGAATCTCACAAGCTCCAATGCCACCACCGTGATCCAAGCAGCTATCACCTTCCACCTGGATTACTAAGCATCTCCTGACTGGACTCCTTGCTTCCACTCTTACTTCCTTGCTTTTGATTTTCCTTCCTTTCAAAATATAAATCAGATCACATCACCAACACTCTAGTGGTTCTCCTTCACCCTTAGAACAAAAATCAAAGCTCTGGTCACGACTTTCAAGGGCCTGCTTAATTTGGTCCCCAGCTATTCCCCTAATCTCAAAGTGCATATTTTCCTCTGATGGTACTGGCTTATTGCCATCCCTGAAATACATCAAACATGCTCCCACCACAGTAACTTTGCACTTGCTATTTCTTCTACCATTTTTTGTCTTTTTAAAATAGGAATTTAATTGCTTTACAATACTGTTTTAGTTTCTGTTGTACAATGGAGTGAATCAGCTATTTGCATACATATATCTCTTCCCTCTTGGACTTCCCTCCTGCCCCACCCCATCACACCTTCTACTTTTAAAGCTCTTTCCCAGATCTCAACCAAACTTCCCCCCTATGTTCACTGAGGTTTCTCTTTGCTTAAATGTCACTTCCAAAAACAAACAAACAAACAAAAATTCCTTGACTTCCCTCATTAAAAGGGCACTTGATAATCACACTCTATCCTTTCATTCCAACACAACAAATCACAATCCATCTAAAGATGAAACGTTCTGTTCCATTATACATTTCAGCACAACACTGAGTTTAAAAAAAAAAAAAGATACTAAATGTTTTGTAGAAGGATTATCTGAACAAACAGTGGAGAGGGAGAAGTGAAGAGAGTGCTCACCAGACCACCTGGGACTCTCCAAAGTCCTAAAAACGGACATGGAATTTCTGAAAACAAATCGAAAACATCAACTTACCTGGGACATGGCTTTACACAGTCCAACAGCCATTCTTCCTTCTTCTTCAATTTTCTCTTTTGGAGAAAAAAGTCCTGAAAAGAGGAGTTATAAGAACAACAACAACAACAAAATGGAACAGCAGTCCTATGCTGAGACTCACAGAGAGGTTTCCTGCCCCTTTATGGTCCCTAGTTTCCTTATATGAACCAGTCTGTGCATCACAATGGAGGGAACTCCCTATTTTACCTAAAGAGAATCTCCTTCCCAGTTACTATTTTTCCTTATCTTGATTTTTCTTCTTAGCATTTAACATCACTGCACGTTACTTTCTTTTTTTTCTGTTGTCTTCCCAAATAATAGTACCAGATTTAAGAGAGCCAGGATTTATTGGGTTCACTGTGTATCTCTGTGCTGTGCTTAACTGCTCAGCTGCTTAGTTGCTCAGTTCTTTGCAACGCCATGGACTGTAGCCTGCCAGGCACCTCTGTCCATGGGGATTCTCCAGGCAAGAATGCTGGAGTGGGTTGACATGCCCTCCTCCGGGGGATCTTCCCAACCCAGGGATCAAACCCAGGTCTCCCACATTGCAGGCAGATTCTTTGCTGTCTGAGCCACCAGGGAAGTCCCTATGTATCTCCAGGGCTAGAATAATGCCAGAACCACTGCAAGTGCTCAAAACAGATTTGATAAACAAATAAATAAATCTCAGTGAGGCTCCTGTAATATAAATAGCAATGTTACACATATTGTATATGTCATTATCTTAGTTAATCTTCACAAAACTGCCAAGGTAGGTATTATTATCCCTATTTTACAATCAAGTGAAACTGAGGTTCAGAAAGCTTAGACAGCTTACTCAAATTCATAAGAGTCAAACTGCAGGGTGACTCAAAAACTGGTCCTCCAGACTTCCCTGATGGTGAAGTGGCTAAGACTCTGATTCCCAATGTAGGGGGCCTGGGTTCAATCTGTCAGGGAACTAGATCCCACATTACACAACTACGACCTGGCCCAGGCAAATAAATAAACAAAATAAATATTAAGACTCTGAGAGTCCCTTGGATTGCAAGGAAATCAACCCTGAATACTCACTGAAAGGACTGATGCTGAAGCTGAAGCGCCAATACTTTGGCCACCTGATGTGAACAGCTGACTCACTGGAAGACACTGATGCTAGGAAAGATTGAGAGCAGGAGAAAGGGGCAACAGAGGATGAGGTGGTGGGATGGCATCACCAAATCAATAGACATGAGTTTGAGGAAACTGCAGGAGTTAGTCAAAGATACAGGGAAGGCTGGCGTGCTGCAGCTCATGGGGTCACAAGTAGTCAGACACTACTTAGTGACTGAACAACAGCAACAATAAATATTAGAAAAAAAAAATTGGTCCTCTTTCAAGAGACCACAGTGTTTGCATGGGAAATAATCAACATAACCTGAGAAATCAGTGCTATATGTTTTTTAGAGAAGCATATTTGGAGGTGGAAGATGTTACCTTAATTTCTCCACAGAAATTCAGCCTGAGGTAAACATGCCAAATTTCAACACCAAACCAATAAGAAACTGCACAGCCTGAAACAAGTTCCTTGTCTTCTCAGAGCCAACATTTCTTCACTCTGAAAACAAAGACAGTTGTGTTTGACTTAGAATTTAAGATATATAACCCCCTAATTCTGGGCTACTCTGCACTAGTCAACTCAATCTCCAAGAAAATTATTTATTTCCTTAGTGCAATGCAGCCTGAAATTGTCCACAAAGGCCTTCGCAACCTGAGAAGAAAATCAACGAAGTCTTTTCAGAATTGGGGAGCTCTAAGTAGCATCTACATAAAAAAAATATCTTTTAAATTTCTGTTTCAAATAGCTGTGCATCACGAATATTTTTCAAGTTTGAAAGAACCATCAGTCTCTGAAAGAAGGTGATGAAAAAGATGTGGGCTTTATATAGTCCCCAGGCACACACTGACTCTCCAATCCTTTCCTTACTGGCTAGGTGACGTTGGGCAAATCAATCCAACTGCCAGAACCTTTCCTCGTTGTTAAAATGCCTGAGCCAATTCCTGGCACAGAGAAGTACCACCCTTGTTGCCATTTAGATTTTACACACACGTCTGAAAAGGAAATGAGAACATCTTTCTTTATTAAAAAGTCAGAACCAAAAACTTAGTTCACTTAGTATGTGAGAAAAAGAGCCATGGATTAGCCTCTCTCAGCACTAAACATGGAAGAGTTTTGACACAGACAAACCTAAAATCTCAAAATTGATGGCCTAAGGATAGGAAGGCTGGGCTTTCCTCCCCGAAAGGCAGCCAATGTGAGAATGGTCTCACTACAATGCCTTTAGACTGGGTTCTGTGACTCAAAAGGGGACGGAAGGAAGAGATCCAAATTAATTTCCATGTCCAGAAGGTCCTGGGCCAAGACCACAGACAATCCTCTCCTACACCCTCAGAACCCAGGGCTCCCATTTTTCACTCTCACAATGTGGAAAAGATCAAGAGTTGAAAAAGGCAAAGACTCTGGATCTAAACAGCCTGGGCTAAAGTCCCAGTTCTGTCACTTAGTAACTGTGTGAAGGTGGGTGAGCAATTTTAATCTTCCTGTGTCTCACAATCACATACTAGGTCTGACCTACACATACAAATTCTCTCCCAATCATATGCATACCAACATGGCCACACAATCGCAAACATAATGTCACATATACACACCGTGGCATTAATGCAAAGAGAGATGATACACAATTACTGCAACAGAGACAGTCACACATAACCTCATACACAGTGCCATACCACACAAGGTCACACATCCTGCCACAATTACTCATACAAAATTATGCCTGCAGAGACTGATGATCATGGGTACATAACCACACCTTCAAACGCAGTTACACCCACAGGGACAAGTGGTCAAACAGTCACACACACATCCACACAGCAACACACACACACACAATGTCACACCTGCAGTCTCTCACAAACCCATACACAAATAACACAACTACACCTGCGGAGACAGTCACACAGAAACACAGACTCAGTTTTATGCCAGAGACAGATGGTCACAGTCGTGTTCAACCATACAGTGACAGTGAAGTTCACACTGTCACACACACACTGTCACATAGCCATACACGGTGACACACAGTCTCCCCAGAGGTGCCCGCCTGGTCCCCAACCCGATCTCTGCCGGTCCACCCCAAGCCCGGCCCTGATCTCTGGCTCTCGCGCCAGCCAGGCCCAACTCACCTCCCGGCGTCCCTGGCTCTGGAAACCCGCCCAGCGACCCGAGACCCGCGACGTCGCCTCCCAGCATCCCCCGCGGGGCGGAGCAGGACGCGGACTGACGCTCACCGGACCCCCGGTTCGGCTGGGGAAACATCTAGCTGCGAGGAACTAGACCAGCGACTCAGTTTTTCATTCCGATCCTGAGGACCACAAGTCCCAGACGCTTTGCGCCTCGACCTCCTTGCTGAATGAACTACATTTCCCAGAGGGCCCCGAAGCACGCCCCAACATCACGGCTGCACTACGGGATGCCACGGCCACAGGTCCGAGTAACCAGAGAACTGTGTGATAACCTGGGATATGGTGAATGGGCATTTAAGTGACCCTGGGCAACTGTGTGTAAGGGAATGCTGAAGCTCCGCGTGTCAGTGACTGTTACTGAGTGCTCAGGGGTGGCGATTTGTGACTGTCGCTGCACACTTTTGTGCACGGGGTGACGTGTTCCGTCAGTTGTAGTCAGCTTATTTTATGTGTATTTTAAATCATGCCCCATGATTGTGGGTCATTGTGTGAGATTGTGGATTTGCCAAGAATGGGAAAGTGATTATGGATGTGTAAGGGACTGTGGCTGACTTTGGGCATGACGTTTCTGTAACTGTGTTCTTAGCCCAGAGATTCACAGAGGTTTTCTCACAATTGGCGGTGGAGCTTTGTTTCTGGGCTTGTCTTTGAAGTTGAGTCCATGGGAGAGGATTCTGTGTGTCCTGTGTGTGTGTGTCTGTCTGTCTGTCTGTCTCCAGGTCCAACTGTTCTCTCATCCCCGCCCAACCTCTCACCCCGGCCAGGGCGGGGTCAATATTATCCTTATTTTTATATCGTGTGTGTGTGCGCACGCGCGCACCCGTTCAGTCACTCATTCATGTCAGACTCTTTGCGACCACATGGACTGACTGTACCCCACCAGTCTCCTCTGTCCATGGCATTTTCCAGGCAAGAATACTGGATTGGGCTGCCATTTCCTACTCCACGGGATCTCCCCAAGCCAGGGATGGAAGCTGCGAGCCTGGTGTCTTCTGCATTGGCAGGCAAATTCTTTACCACTGTGCCACCTGGGAAGCCCGTATCTCTTCTCTACTTGCCGCTAATGTGATGGCAGGCACAGAGAGTAATTATATTCCAGTTGAAGGAAGATGCTCACTTGTATCAAAGCCATTTATATTGTTGTAGCCAGGAGCTCTGGGGTTTCTTTTGTTACTGTTCCTAACTTTATGCTTTACAACTTTAATTTGTTGTTGTTTTGGTGTTGTTCAGTCACTAAGTCATGTCCAACTCTTTGCGACCTCATGGACTGCAGCATGCCAGGCTTCTCTGTCCTTCACTATCTCCCAGAATTTGCTCAAATTCATGTGCATTAATTTGGTGATGCTATCTAACCATCTCATCCTCTGCTGCCCTTTTCTCCTTTTGCCTTCAATCTTTCCCAGCATCAGGGTCTTTTCTAATGAGTTGGCTCTTCGCATCATGTGGCTAAAGTAGTGGAGCTTCAGCTTCAGCATCAGTCCTTCCCATGAATATTCAGGGTTGATTTCCTTTAGGATTGACTGGTTTGATCTCCTTGCAGTCCAAGAGATTCTCAATAGTGTTCCTCAGCACAACAATTTGAAAGCATCAATTCTTTGGTACTCAGCCTTCTTTATAGTCCAACTCACATCCAAACATGACTACTGGAAAAACCACAGCTTTGATTATACAGACCTTTGTTGGCAAAGTGATGTCTCTGCTTTTTAATATGCTGTCTAGGTTTGTCAAAGCTCCAATATCATTGTGGACAGTAACTGAAGCCATGAAATTAAAAGACTCTTGCTCTTTGGAAGGAAAGCTATGACAAACCTTGACAACTTTATTTAGGGCCCAGCTTTAAGAAAACTATCCACAGTTAACAGGCCAACAATGTAAACCAGTGAGTAATGTTAAAGAAAACAAGAACTGAGTGGTACTTGAAGGGGCCCGTTTTTTTGTTGTTGTTGTTGTTGTTGTTTTTTAATTCAGGAGCTATTGCCGTAGGAGATAAGAGACTTCAGCACAGAACCAGCTCAATTCCAAATATAGCAAAAGAGGACTTATAGACAAGGAGCAAGTTAGGGTTGGGGGGGGGTGGTCATTTTATGGAAAATTATAAAAAGGAGACATAAAGGGACGGGGGGAATTCTTGCTAGGCTGACTAATAGGATTCTTGCTGAGGGAAGGCCAGAGTGATCACATACCATCTGGGTGGATGAGGAATTTAAATACTGAGTGATCAGATATCAAGAACATGAGCTAAACTGACTTGACAGAATTCTTGCTAAAACTGGGTGATGCAAAGACAAACACTGAAGCCCAAAGGTTGGAGCCTAGTTGAGAAGAGGGTTCTGAGGAGTCTGATTAAAGTTTGGTCAAGGAGAGTCTTTGTCAGTGAAGGTTAAAAAAAAAAAATCTGGAAGGTGCACCCAAGTCAAGATCTCGGTATATGTGGAAGTAAAGAGAAGTTCTTGAAATAAAAACACATCTCTGGAGATCCTCTCCAGTCTCCTCCTAGAAAGAGTCCTCTAATAGCTGAAGCCCCAGTGAAAGAGTTCGAAGTGTTTGTCGCTCAGTTGTGTTTGACTCTTTGTGCCCCCATGGACTGTAGCCCATCAGGCTCCTCTGTCCATGGGATTCTCCAGGCAAGAATACTGCTTGGGTACTGGAGTGGGTTGCCATGCCCTTCTCCAGGGGATTTTCCCAACCCAGGGATCAAACCTGTGTCTCTTACATCTCCTACACTAGTAGGCAGGTTCTTTACCACTAGCACTGCCTGGGAAGTCCCTCAAACATATAATATGAATTAATAAATAAAAATAAAGACAGATCATTAATACAAGACAAAAGGAGAATAAAATAACTATATAGAAAATATAAAATTTTACAAGTTTGTGTTAATCTTGGCGTATTATTAAAATAGATATGTACACACTCACATTAAATACTTTAAGATTCAAGCTTAATCACATTCAAAACTACACTTTATGAACTAAAATGGAAGAAATCACAAAATACATTATTACAATGCTATAAGATAAAAAGATGAATACTAAGATATTGTAAAAATGAGTATGTCCATCTAGCCCCTTGTAAGCACTCTGAAACAGTAATTCTTATATAAAAGAAAATGAAAACTATATGCCACTTAGAAATGAACTGACTTTCAGGACAGTAAAAAGGCAATAAATAAACCAAATTATGATTAAATAAGATTGAAAATGCAATATAATAAAAAAGCTTGAGATTAGTAAATATTAACAGAAATTAATAAATATAAAAAAGACACACTGAAGAAATGACTGAAAGCATAAAGCTGGTTCTTTGACTAAAAAAAAACAGAAAAAAATGATTGCTAAGAATAGTTAAAAGAGACATAGCCACAAGCCTAGCCATTAAGTAATCATATCATTTAGTTCTAGAAATGAATATGGCCCGTGTTTCATTGTTCTGTCTAGATAGAGCAGCATACCTCAGACTGTAGGTTGACATCTGTCAGTGGATGTTAAGCATTTTTCTGCATTTGTTTCTTCTATGCCTATTTTAAATTATATAAAGCACAGATGTTAATAAAATCTTTGGCATTATAACACATAACTTTTTTCTGGTGTGTGTGTGTACAGTATCTTCAGTATGGGTTATAGACCACAAATATCTAGAAACAACACACTTAAAGGTGAAAAACAAAGGGTTTGACTTTCACTTGGGTTTGAACAGTTTCCATCATAAAAAAAAGGGTGACCTTTTATATGTGTTTACAAATCTTTAATATTCAGTTTAATAGAATATACTTGGTATTTTATATGTGTTCCTGCATTTAATGTGTTCACATAAATAAAATCTGGCCTCATGCAGATATATAGTAAGAAAATGGAGGAGTGTTTTAATATTCTTTTCAGGTAATTGTCAACATTATCCTTTGATAACTTCATCAAAAATCATGGAATCCAGCTTTTATCTTGTTAAAATCCTTGTCTACCTTATACTTTAATATACCCACAGATGATTTTGCAGTATTATGTACTAATTGTTTGCAAAATACTGGTTCAATGAATTAGGAAGATCTTCCATCATCATATTTCATTATATGGTATTATAAAATCATGCTCATTAATATCATCACCAATCTTAACACAAAGGGCTAAGTACTGGGAAACTGTCAAGTTCATGGTGGCAGGTAACTTGTTTTTCAATATTCTGATCCTTTGTTTGAAAGTCAAATTAACAGAAATTACCATCAGTTTTCTTCACTGGCAGATTTTTTTTAAAAATCACTTCATTTTTGACAAAATGTCTACCAAACATCCAAGTCTGAGTCACCTTATCCAAAACTTGTCAGCTGATCTTTCAAATAAAATTGGTGTCCATAAAAAGGTGGCTGGTTTAGCTCACAAATTAAACAATCATACAAGTGCATCTCCTTGAAACAGCTTCATACTTCAGCTTGAAGGACTTTACATGTATTTCTCTTTTCATCACACAAAATGTTTAAAAGATGTATACATACCAATTTTAGTATCATGGCTGTGATATTATAGTATAATTTTATAAGACAATACCATTGGAGTAAACTGAGTAAAGAATACATGAGATTTCCTGATATAATTTCTTGCAACTGTGCGTTAGTTATCTCAAAATTTAAATTATAATTTTAAACTGCTGTACTCAAAGGTCAAGATTTAACAAAATTCTACTATTTTATGAAGAACATTCTTAAGTGGAACTTGCATTTTTTACCACAAATGGGGGTGGTTAAAAAATACAATAATGCTAGTAGTACAGTTTGCTGTAGTCCATGGGGTCACAATTTGGCACAACTGAGCGACTGAACAACAGTTTGGTGTCACCGCTTTGATTCATGCTAAGAGACCAGCAGTTTTACCTACGATTGCTGACTGATTTTGCACCATCAGTACAAATTTGAGCAAAAAGTAAGTAATGTCTTAGTGTTATAATGAAATTTGTTTTGACCATGCAGATCACTTGAAAGGGCCCCACACACTTAGGGAACCAATGATCCATAAGAAGAAGTCAAAATTGAATTAAATGAAACAGTTCCATTAACATTTACTGCTACTCCTTTTAAAATGGAACATTTCCATGATGACTGTAACAGACTTACAGATTTGAAACAATATTCATTGTTTCATACTGTTTATCATCTTTTCTTCACAATTTTCTGCAATGTAGTCTACTACTTACCAGAAGGTTGGCAGGATGGGTGGTGATTGCTCTGGGGCAATTTTTCTGTCTGTTTTAAACACTTGTTTTAAATCACCTCAAGTTATGAAATATGGGGCAGTAGTGAATAGCTAGGCCAGACAAAGATTAGAAAAAAAAACCCGCAAAAACAAGACTGAGGATTCCCATATCTGAATACCATGTGGTGTTTTATCTTCTAATCAGTTTCCAGATTTGCACAGATTTTAATGCTAGGCCCAGGCAGACACCTCAGGTTACCTGTTTAACTCTTGTCTCTTATGAGAGGTTCTAAGCAGAAGGCTCCGATGTAGGTTTAAGAATCAGTGGGCGTGGGGAGCACCAAAGTATAGGGCTTCTTTCTACCCCTTTCTCAGAACATTTCTAGGACTTTCTGTTTGGTTGCTGCTCCATAAAAATGTTTCCCAAGGTTTGTATCTATTTTCAATCTATTTAAGGCTTCATACACCAGCAGTGCTCTATTTTTTCCTGTTGAGAGTTTTAAACAGTTTGTGGCAAAAATCTTTCATTTTTATGAATCAATTACACTGAAAATGGAAGTGTTCCTTCTGAAAGTTAAAAAATAGTAAAAGGTATGTTTAATTTTGGAATCCTTATGTTTGTGACATGACATGATTTTATGGAAAAGAGTAATTAAGTTCTAAGACCTAAAGTGATTAAAACTCAAAAGATATTTTTCTGTTGAGGAAATGTAAGAGCATGAGGTCAAGATTTACCACAGGGAGGGCTAAGAGGGGGAGGCCAGGCCAACTGCTCCATCAAAGATAGTATTTCATAATTTTTCACCAGGTTCTGCTCACTCCATTCAAACTTAAGATTTTGAATAAAAATTAAGACTTTTACACCTCATATTATTTGAGACAGTGAATCTAACTCTATCTCCTTTGGCTATCAAGGCTTTGAGACCACTGTTTATTTTTTCCATAAACTGAAAGTCTCTTGAGAGTCCCTTGGACAGTAAGGAGAACCAGTCAATCCTAAAGGAAAACAACCCTGATTATTCACTGGAAGGACTGATGCTGAAGCTCCAATACTTTGGTCACCTGATGAGAAGTGCCGACTCAATGGAAAAGACCCTGATGCTGGGAAAGATTGAGGGCATGAGGAGAACAGGATGACAGAGGATGAGACGGTTGGATGGCATCATCAACTCAATGGACATAAGTTTGAGCAAACTCTGGGAGGTAATGAAGGACAGAGAAGCCTGGCGTGCTGCAGTCCATGGGGTTGCAAAGAGTTGGACACAACTGAATGACTGAACAACAACAAAACTAAAAGCCAAGCCCTGAGTACTGAACTTGAAATCCTGCTTCACCACTTTCTAACTACCCATATACTTTGTTTTTCTATGGCTTTCAGATCTATTCTAAATACCTGTACAAAAATGAAGAAAATAAGTTATAATACAATTCATATATTTTCCTATCCTTAGAAAACTTATTTTCCAAATATCATTCACAATCATTTAGTCAAGTTTCATGAAAAAAAAACTGGACCTTGGGACAAGATTCTAAGGAAATTTGTGGGACACTGCCATTTCCAAAAAGAGACTATTCTCAACCAAAAAAGTAGTATATTTTACAACAGTTGGAAAAATTTAAACCAAATAATTACTAATGGGATATTGTAACTCAAAAAAGAATAGAAAATAATTTCATTTTACATTTCTGTATATGTGTGCATATTTTCTTTATAACACTACATAATACATTTCTAGTCTAAATATACCCAGTCAACAAAAGTATCTACAGTATGGATTCAACCTGGAAACCAGAGAGTCCCAGGAAGTAAGCAAAGAAATGATATTTCCAAAAATGTATAACTCTTCCCAAACTCAGAGCTAGAATACTTACAATCTTTCTTACCTGCCAGCCCTTTGTATAACAAAACCCTCTACCCATGCATTATCTCTTATCCCCATGAGCTGACCATATTTCAAACTTTCACTGAAGCTGACTCTGCTGGGTCATGCTCTGTGGAACGAGCATTAAATCAGCCATGGTTTCTGTCTCTTGTTCTCAAGTCAAACAGACATCAAGACATGGGCTTTAAAACTGCTGTTACAACATCCAGGATACTGTGGAAGGAGTGTTCAAGTATACTTGGGAAGTATATTGGAATCATATCAATTCTCTAATTTCAACCTACTTAAGTACTCTCTCCATCAAGTTACCTGAGAGATCTTCCAAAATCTACCATCCCCAGTAGGGAAAACCAGAGCCGCTGAAAACAGGCCAGCAACAATTCTCCTTCAGGTGGAATGGAGATACTGACCCTTACCATTAGTTTCATGAACACACCCATCACACATAGATGTCTCTGTTTTAGTGTCAGCCAATGGCTGACTTATTACTGAAGCTATAGCCCTGGATGGGACTTCTGTTGTCTTGTGCAGTGTGACTACTGGCTAAAGGTTTCACTGCTTGTACACACAAGGTTTCTCTTATGAATGTGTCCTCTGATGTCTGATGAGGTTTAATTTCCAACTAAAGCCTTGCCCACACTTATTACAAATTTAAGGCTTCTCTCCTGAATGTATCCTATGATGGCTAATGAGGTGTGACTGCCGGCTAAAGCCTTGCCCACACTCCTTGCATACATGAGGTTTTCCCCTCTGAGCGTGCCCTCTGGTGTATAATGAAAGTTAGCTTATCATAAAACTCTTGTCCATACTCCCTGTACACAAAGGGGCTATCCCCTGAGTGTGCCCTCTTGTGCCTAAACCGGTCTGGCTTCTGGCTAAACCTTCTACCACACTCCCTGCATATGAAAGGTTTTTCCCCTGAATGTGTTCTCTGGTGTGAGACAAGAGTAGACTTATCATTAAAGCCTCGCCTGCACTCCCTGCATACAAATGGCTTCTCCCCTGAGCGTGTCCTCTGGTGTGTGATGAGGGTTGACTTCCGGGTAAAGGCTCTCCCACATTCCCTGCATACGAATGGCTTCTCCCCTGTGTGTGACCTCTGGTGTTTGTTGAGGTTTGATTTCAGACTAAAGTGCTTCCCACACTCCAGGCACATGTAAGGTTTAACCCCAGAGGTGGTGTGTCTTGAGGTTTGATTTCCAGCTAAAATGACTCCCACATTCTGTGCACACATAAGGTTTCTCTCCTGTGTGTGTCCTTAAGTGTCAAATGAGGTGTGACTTCTGGCTAAAGCCTTGCTCACACTCCCTGCAAACATAAGGCTTCTCTCCTGAGTGTGTCCTCTTATGTCTGTTGAGGTGTGAATACTGGTGAAAGCCATGTCCACACTCCTTGCAGATGTAAGGCCTCTCCCCAGAGTGCGCCCTCTGGTGTGTGACAAGATTTGACTTCAGGCTAAAGCTCTGGCCACACTCCTTGCACACTTAAGACTTGAGCCCTGAGTATGTCCTCTGATGCGTGAAGAGGTTTGATTTCCAAGTAAAGCCTTGTCCATACTCCTTGCACATATATGATTTCTTGCCAGAGTGTATCCTCTGGTGTGTGCTGAGGTTTGACTTCCAGGTAAAGCCTCATCCACATTCCGTGCATACATAAGGCTTTTGCCCAGAATGTGTCCTTTCGTTTTTGATGAGGACTGATATACTGCTGAAGTTTTGTCCCCCCTCAGTGTACATGTAAGCGGTCTCTCTTGTGTGTGTCTTCTGGAGGCTGAGCTGGTTTGACTCCTTAATAAAGCCTAGCTCAAACTCTCCATATTTGATTGCTCCAAATCTTGAGATTTCTAAATCACATAATATTTTGTCTGTTTCCTCGAGGTCTGTCCTCTGGGCCAGGTTGGGCCCTTTATACACCACTGTGTTGTCTTCCTTGGATGTTACTGGCTGTTCTTCCAGGGGGCTGGAGATTGCCTTTGAAGTGCTGCTTTTGCTTATTCTCCTGAACAAAAGCTTGGAATCTTCTTCTCTCTCTCGAATTTCTGCTTGGTGGCTCGAGCAGGTTTGATCAGAGAGTTGCTCCTGCTGCTGTCTGTGATCTTCTGAACAGTGTTTCCCTGAATGGAGATGATTTCCTACACCTAAGCTTGAGAATAACTGAGGGAGATGACTGAACCACACATGCTGGATGAGGGCTTGCTGGCAAGAGAATGCCAAACGACAGGTGAGACAAGGCTAAATTTCTAGCTTTGATCCTGCTAAACAAAGGATGCTTTCAGTCATAGGCAGAGCTGCCTTGGCCATTCTGCTTTGCCCACTGGTCATTCATAGTATGTTTACATCACAAGCTATCTCCCACTCAGCCATCCTTCCCAAGATCTATTTTGCATTTCACTTTATGCATCACATTTTTATTCTAGGAAACAGTAAACTTGATCAGTGGACCAAATCCAGCCTGCAATCTGTTTTTTGTATGGCTATAATATAATATCTACTATATCCAGTTTTCAAAGAAACAGGAAAGAGTGACATAGTTAAGAAAAAAAATTGCAGCCAATAGAATACTGATTTAGGGAGAAAAAAAGACTTCAAAGCTGATATTATGAATATATTCAAAGAACTAAAGAAAATAATATGTGAAAAATTAAAGGTAAGTACTATAACTTAAAATGGAGAATATCAGTAAAGAATAAGAACTTTTTTTTTTTTTTTTGCTGTACCATGCAGCAGACGAGATCTTAGTTCCTAGATCAGAGATCAGACCCAATGCCCCTTGCACTGGAAGCATGCAGTCTTAACCACTGGACCACCAGGGAAGTCCCAAGAACAGAAACTATTAATAAGAAACAAAAGGAAATTCTGAAATTAAAAAGTAAAATAACTAAAATTACAAAGTTACTAGAGAGATACAACAGCATATTTGGCTTTGAAACAGAACCAGTGAACCTGAAGATAAATCAATAGAAATCACCTAAAAACTGAAGAGAAGAGTTAAAGAAAGGCGGAAGAAAAACAAAGAGTCCCAGAAACCTGTAAGACACCATCAAGTAAACCAAACCTATGTGTAATGGTAACTCAAGAAAGTGAAGACAGAGAGAAAGGAGCAGAAAAAGTATCTGAAGAAATTATAGCTTAAAAAGTTCCAAATTGAATGAGAAACATTCATCTACATATCTAAGAAGCTCAACAAACCCGAAAATAAACATAAAGACAGCCCTAGGTAGATACATCATAGCCAAAATGTTGGCCATCAGGGAAAAAAAGACAAAAGGAAAATCTTGAAAGCAGCAAAAGAAAAATGACTTAACATGTACAAGAGGAAAAACAATATGACTAGTGTTAACTTCTCATCTTTGATTACCTGATATGAAGAGCTAACTCACTGGAAAAGACTCTGATGTTGGGAAAGATTGAGGGCAAAAGGAGAAGAGGGCAACAAAGATGAGATGGTTGGATGGCATCACTGACTCAAAGGACATGAGTTTGAGCAAACTCAGGGAGATAGTGAAGGACAGAGAAGCCTGGCATACTACAGCCCATGGGGTCACTAAGAGTTGGACATGATTTAGAGAGTGAACAACAACAATTTCTCATCAGAGACAATGGAGACCAGAAGGCAGTGGAATAACATATTTAAGGTGCTGAAATAAAAAAGGAAAGACTTCTATCAATGAGGAGAAGGCAATGGCAACCCACTCCAATACTCTTGCCTGGAAAATCCTATGGATGGAGGAGCCTGGTAGGCTGCAGTCCATGGGGTCGCTAAGAGTTGGACATGACTGAGCGACTTCGCTTTCACTTTCTATCAATGAAGAACTCTCACAAACCTAGCCTTGAAAAATGAAACTGATATAAAGATATTCTCAGATTAACAAGTACTCAGAATATCTGCTGCCAGCAGACATACCTTATAAGAAATACTTAATAAGTCCTTCAGGCTGAAAAGAAATTGACACCAGATATACTGATACTAAGTCAAATCCACAAGAAGAAATGAGGATCACTGAAACTATTAAATATCTCTGGGTAAATATAAAAGACAATGCATGTATATTATTCTCTTAATTTCTCTAAAACACATAAAACTATTATAAAGGCAATAAATATAATACTATATTGTGGGCTTTATAATATATACATAAATATTTTATTGGAACTAAGTTAGTATTAATTATAAGTAGATTGGGATAAACTAATGTGTATATTTTATTTCCTAGAGCAGCATTAAGAAAATAACTGCAGAATGGCATTGAAACATGTATATTATCATATGTGAAACAGATCACCAGTCCAGGTTCGATACATGGGACAGGGTACTCAGGGCTAGTGCAGTGGGATGACCCAGAGGAATGGGATGGGGGGTGGGGTGGGAGAGGGGTTCAGGATGGGGAACACATGTACACCCATGGCTGATTCATGTCAATGTATGGCAAAACCACTACAATATTGTGAAGTAATTAGCCTCCAATTAAAATTAATAATTTATAAAGAAAAGAAAAAGAAAATAACTCCAAAACAAATTTAAAATCAAGAGTGGAATTAAAATAGTACACTTAAATTTTAAAAAAATATGCCGTAAAAGGGGGTATAAAAATAGACCTGAGACATATTTTTTAAAATAGAAAAATGGCAGATTTAGCTATATTAATCATTATATTAAATATGAACAAACTGAACACTCCAAACAAAAGGCAGAGGTTATCCCACTAGATTAAAAAAGCAATATCAAACAATGTGTTATTAACATGGGACACATTTGGGATCCAAAAAACACAAGTAGGTTAAAAGTAAAGGATGAAAAAAGATATACCATGCAAACAATAATCACCAGAGAACTGGAATGGCTACTATATTAATAACAGACAAAGTAGGTTTCAAGACAAGGATTACTGCTAGAGAAAAAGGACACTTCATAAAGACAAAAGGGCAATAAATCAGAATGATTTAACAATTATAAAGGTATATACAATTTAAAAGAGCCCCAAAATACATGATACCAAAACTTATAGAACTAAAAAAAAGAATTTGATAATTCAACAATAATATTGGAAATTTCAGTATTCTATTCTCAATAATAGAAACAATTAGACAGGGAATTCCCTGGTGGTCCAGTGGTTAGACTCTGAGCTCTCAGTGCTAACTAAAATATCACAAGCCATGCAGTATGACCAAAAAATAAAATCAACTAAAAGTGGATCACAGGCTTAAGTGTAAAAGCTAAGAGTATAAAACTTCTAGAAGAAACCAAAGGGGAAAAAAAAAATGTACGTGGCCCTGAGTTAAGCAAACTTCTTAGTTATGCCACCAAAAGCACAATTAATTTAAAAAATTGTTAAACTGAACATTATCAAAATTTAAAACTGAACATCATCATCATGAAGCATCAAGTTATGCTTGAAAGGACACCATTAACAGAATGAAATGCCACAGAATTTAAGCCACAGACTTAAATTGATAACTATACCATGGTTATATGAAAATATCACCATTCTTAGAAAATCTTTTAACACACATCCATATGTGAACCTGCATACCCAAATATATATACATAAAGATATATATAAATATATACACACACATATGGTGGGGGGAGAAGGGAGAGCATGCTCACAAGAGACACATATGCCAATGATAAAGCAAACTGGGTAAAACAGTAAGTGATTTTATGATGCCATTTTGTATATATATATATATGCCATGTGTGTATGTAAAGGATAATATGTAATATGTGTGTCTAGAGGATATAAAGGTGTTTTTTGTACTATTTTTGCAGAATTTTTGTAATTTCCTGATAAAAATGAACTTCCTTACAAAACAGAAAGAGACTCACAGACTTAGAAAATGAACTTATGGTTGCTGGTGGGAAGGGACAGTTAGTGAGTATAGGATGGTCATGTACACACTGTTACATTCAAAATGGATAACCAACAAGGACAGCACATGGAACTCTACTCAGTGTTATGTGGCAGCCTAGATGGGAGGGGTGTCTATTTAGAAAAAAACAACATAAACTACAGGTGAATATTTAAACTACAAAATAAATAGAGAAGATGAAAAAAATAAATAGGACGAAGCCCTTTTCTGAAAATGGCAGCAGACTGAATTGGTCACAAGTGTCCCCGGCAGAACACAAGCTAAGTGAGAGGAAGGCAGGCCTTCTGGTGGAGGAGAGACAAAGAAGCCAGAGAAGTCCCCCTCCCTTACCTGAAGATGATATTCTGGAAAGGAGGTCATGCCAGGCAGCCTTACCAGGGCCAAGAGGCCTAGAAAAGCTCTACCTCCCAATACCTAAAAGTACCTCCTCCTTCCCTACCTGCCATGCTGTGGACGGTCCCAACTACCCTGTTGCACTCACCTGGACACAGACCCAGTGAACGTTGCCTCTCCTCTATCCAGGGCTTTTCCCCTTGTTCCAGCTGACAAATGAGTTCCAGTTTGGAAAACAGAATGTCTGCTCATAAGGAAAGAAAACAAAGAGATTTCTGGTTATGCATTTAAGGGGGCCATTCTAGAACCCAGCCAAAATGGCAGGGTGGGGTGGAAAGAACCAAGAGGGTGGGACAAAGGGCCCATGAATAGTGAACTTGCAGCAGTCGAAGGGTTGAGTTCTAAAAGGAAACTCCAATCAGAGAAAGAGCCTATCAATCATTACTAAATGAAAAATCTGCTAGGTTTGGGGCAAGATAAAATTTAAAAAAAGAAAAAAAGCCCCTGACTTGGGAAAGAGACCTGAAAATGCAGAGTGGCATACACAATATGAATAAATCTATCTGTTTTCAACTCTACTGAATCCAGATGTACCGTGAGGACAAAGGTAAATTGTTCTTTTTAAGCTCAACCCTAAGACAAAGCTGCATTGTGAGTAGCCTTTCTTCATGATGTATAGAAAATATTCTGAAAGCCAGATTTTAAGTGCTAAGGGAAAGCCATTCTTACCTAGTGAGACCAAGTGGTTGTAAGTCTCCAGCATCACCTCCGTGTGCAGGGTCCTCTGAGCAGGGCTCAACAATTTCCACTCCTCCTGGGTGAAGCCAACAGCCACATCTCGGAATGCCACGAATGCCTTTTAATACAAAACACACCCCTGTTCATCCAGGAGTCCACCCAGTCCACACTGCAGGATGAGGGGACAAAAAGCATCTCTGAGGAGGTGGGGAAGATTTCTAGACTTTACTATGTGCTGCGCTAAGTTGCTTCAGTCATGTCCAACTATTTGTGACCCTATGGAGAGTAGCCCATCAGGCCCCTCTGTCCATTGGATTTTACTATGGATGATGAATAAAGGGTAACAGAATACACCAGTCCCAAATATGCCACTTTGGCATAAAACAATTATTTTGAGCTGAAGGCAATTAATAAGCAGACAGAAGAAAAGCTCTCTGTGCTTTCCCATTTGCCTAAAAGCACAACATTAATTTGTAAAGGTGCCCCTTTTCCCAATTTTATGAAGGACAGAAATTAATCATCAGAGACAACTCTAGACCCTTATCAGCCCACAGACCCCACCAGAGGAATCTACATAGCAAACATTTACTAACTGGCCCTTTTCTTCCATTAGTTCCCCCATATATTTATTATACCTTCCCACAATTGCTGCTCTAGAAATTCAAAGTCCTTTTCCTTTGTCTTGTCACATCTCTAAAAAGTTATTGTTATTTTGTTAAGATGCTATATAAGCTCAAGTCCTAACCATCCCTTCTGAGTTACCCATCACTGAGTACTCCCATGTGTATACATGATGCACATATTAATAAACTTCTGATTGTTTTTCTCACAAAAATGTCTTTTGTCTAATTTATACCCAATGAAAAAAAGAATTTTTCTCCTCCCCTACATGTCCTTGGTGCCAAGAATTCAGAGACCATTATTCTCCCATCTCTACCCAGCCAGCATCATTGTACACCTATCACTGTCAGCATGCTAGGCTTGCTGCTACAGGGGATAAAAGCAAAACAGAAGTTCTTTCACATTGGGAGTTTTGAATGTAGGCAGGAAGAGGAGGAGGACATCATACACAAAGAATTAAAGTAAAAATATAATCTTGCTGACTTTGAAGAATGTGAGAGACTATTTGGTCTATGCATTAATGTTCTACATGAAGCAGCTCAGCCTCTAGGGCAAGGGTGAATGACCCAGCACTATGTATACTCCATGGCAGGGCTCAGTCCTTCCCGCCACTGCCTCACTTTGCCACTTGCTCTCCCCAAGCCTGAGGAATGGAAGTACTGGGTTGGCCAAAAAGTTTGTTGAAGTTTTTTTGGAACATCTTACAGGAAGTTATGGTTTTTCCAGTAGTCATGTATAGATGTGAGAGATGGACCATAAAGAAGGCTGAGCACCAAAGAATTGATGCTTTTGAATTGTGGTGCTGGAGAAGACTTTTTGTTGTTGTTGTTGTTAAATTTTTATTTATTTATTTATTTATAGCTGCACTGGGTCTTGCTGCACACAGGGTTTCTCTACTTGTGGCAAGTGGGGGCTATTTTTTGCAGTACACAGGTTTCTCATTGAGGTGGCTTCTCTTGCTGCAGAGCACAGGCTCTAGACACTCAAGACTTCTGTAGCTGCAGTGCTCAGGCATGTGGAATCTTCCCAGACTAGGGATCAAACTATATCCCCTGCATTGGCAGGCAGATTCTTAAGCCACTGGACCACCAGGGAGGTCCTGGAAAAGATTCTTGAGAGTCCCTTGGACAGCAAGCAGATCAAACCAGTCAATCCTAAAGGAAATCAACCCTGAATATTCACTGGAAGGACTGATGCTGAAGCTGAAGCACTGATACTTTGGCCTCTGATCCAAAGAGCTGACTCATTGCAAAAGATCCTGATCCTGGGAAAGATTGAGGGCAGGAGGAAAAAGGGACGACAGAGGATGAGATGGTTGGATGGCATCATCAACACAATAGACATGAGTTTAAGCAAACTCTGGGATATAGTGAAGGACAGAGAAGCCTGGTGCGCTGCATGCAGTCCACGGGGTTGCAAACTGAGTGACTGAACAACTGATTGTAATATCAAGTGCCCCCAGCATGGTCCCACTGCAAATCAATAAAATCAGACTCTTTAGGGATACGACTTTTATACTTTTAAGAGCTCCTAAGAATAGTCATGGTTGTGAATCACCACGTCAGACGAATCTCAAGAGAGAGAGGTCACTGTAGGATAGAGAGATCAGAGACAGTGTCATGAGAGGGCAATATGATCTTAAAGGACAGGCAGGATTTCCTGGATCAAGGAGACAGATTTAGAGAGCAACAGATTCAGTCTTCCCAATTCTCACTCACTTTCAGGCATAAAGTCATTAGATGATAAAGGATAGAGTCATCTGAATGACTTGAAAGTTATTTTTCTCTTTTTTTCCAGCCAAGTGCCTAAAAAGTGAATTTATCTAAATTAAAGATGTATATGATGTATATGTATATTCCACTTTGGTGTCAATAAACATGCTTTCAGAATGAATAATTAGAACATGATGTCAGAAACAGAATACATTTGAAGTGACGACTGCCCTGAATATCTAAGACACTGTTATGACATACCAAAGGAAGTATTCTGAACAGAAAACTGATATAACTTTAATGTTCAAGGGGAATGAGGATTACAGATACAATGAGTAACAAAGGAACATATCAACATGGGGAAACAAATTGGGACATTATGGTGAACACTCACACGAGAGAAGAAAAAGATCTATACTAGCAGGTCTATCCTGAGAATGTAACACTGCACAGCATAACAAAAACAAAAAAAGTGCAACATGTAAAGCAAAACGTGATGTGAAAAGGGAATCTCAAACAAAGAAGAGATAACTGATAAGATCAAATGTTTTAGAACAGATGGGGTTAGAAAGCTCCAACTGCCATGAGTGGTCACTGCTTTAAAACATTGATTTCTCTTTACCTTGTCATATTTTTGAGGATAAATACCAATCTATAAAAGAATTTCATGCACAAAGTTGATCACAGAAGCATTATCTGCAACAGTTAAACACTGGGAACAAGTTAAATGTTTCCCTCAATTGGGAAACAGTCAATAGGATCATTCATTCAAAGCACTATTACAGAGATCACTTTCAGTGGGATAAATTCTGGCTGTTCCTTCACCTATTAGAAAATGGGTCTGCAGTTTTCCCTGGAGGTCCAGTGGTTAAGGATCCACCTCCCAATCCAAGGGACACAGGTTCGATTCCTGCTCCGGGAAGATCCCACATGCCGAGTGGCAACTAAGCCCATGCACCACAACTCCAAAGCCTATGCATCCTAGAGCCTGTGCTCTGCAACAAGAGAAGCTACTGTAATGAGCCCATATATCGCAAGAAAGAGCAGCCCTGCTCACTGCAAGCAGAGAAAGTTCTCGCAGTAACGAAGAACCAGTGCAGCCAAAAATAAATAAACCTTAAAAAAAGAAAGAAAGAAAATGGGTCTGAGTAGATACACCGTCAGTAGCTTTAAAACAATAGGATCTTGTCATTAAGATTTGTCAAAATGTATATATGTAGGGATGTGTGTGTGCATGTATGCTCAGTCATTCAGTCCCATCCAACTCTTTGCAATTCCATGGACTGTATCATGCCAGGCTCTTCTGTCCATGGAATTTTCCAGGCAAGAATACTGGAGTGGGTTGCCATTTTCTCCTCCAGGAGATCTTCCCAACCCAGGAAATGAACCCATGTCTCCTGTCTTCTGCGTTGGCAGGTGGATTCTTTTATCACTGTGCCACCTGGGAAGCTCCATCGGTGGGTATGTGTAAAATTAAACCAAATCCCAACATTAAAAAATCTAAAAATAAAATGGAAGACTCATAGAAGTGCAGGCTGTATTTTACCTGTCATTGAATGTAGTCTATCTAGTTTCTGTAAACAGTATACATTCAGCAAATTTGTTCAACAGAATCAACTGAAAAAATGCTAAGAATTAGTAACATCATGTGCCTACCAATCCAACTCATTTGTTACAACGTCTAATTTATCCTCTCAGGTGGTGATAATTAACATCCTACTGTGGATTTTCTTAAGTTGTTTTGTGGAATTCAGATGTCATGTATGTTAGAATACCTGGAATTCCTCCCAACCCCCCTGATATGCCCCAAATAACATATCAAAACAAACAACAGAAACTCCCTTGTGACTTAGTTCCTTCAAATTAATTTATTTAAGGTTATGCACCAAACATATCATGTGTGCCAGGTACTCCTTTAGGAACAGAGGTTTCATCCTAAACGACTTATCCATTCAAATGCTTGTGCACTTTGATCAAGTTTTCATAATGCTTTTTTTTAAGTCTTCAGTTCAGTTCAGTTGCTCAGTCATGTCCGACTCTTTGCGACCCCATGAATCACAGCACACCAGGCCTCCCTGTCCATCACCAACTCCCAGAGTTCACGCAGACTCGCGTTCATCGAGTCAGTGATGCCATCCAGCCATCTCATCCTCTGTCGTCCCCTTCTTCTCCTGCCCCTAATCCCTCCCAGCATCAAAGCCTTTTCCAATGAGTCAACTCTTTGCATGAGGTGGCCAAAGTACTGGAGTTCCAGCTTTAGCATCATTCCTTCCAAAGAAATCCCAGGGCTGATCTCCTTCAGAATGGACTAGTTGGATCTCCTTGCAGTCCAAGGGACTCTCAAGAGTCTTCTCCAACACCACAGTTCAAAAGCATCAATTCTTCTTCAGAGTCCAACTCTCGTATCCATACATGACTACTGGAAAAACCATAGCCTTGACTAGATGGACCTTAGTCGGCAAAGCAATGTCTCTGCTTTTCAATATGCTATCTAGGTTGGTCATTACTTTTCTTCCAAGGAGTAAGCATCTTTTAATTTCATGGCTGCAGTCACCATCTGCAGTGATTTTGGAGCCAAAAAAAAAATAAAGTCTGACACTGTTTCCACTGTTTCTCCATCTATTTCCCATGGAGTGATGGGACCGGATGCCATGATCTTCGTTTTCTGAATGTTGAGCTTTAAGTCAACTTCTTCACTCTCCTCTTTTACTTTCATCAAGAGGCTTTTTAGCTCCTCTTCACTTTCTGCCATAAGGGTGGTGTCATCTGCATATCTGAGGTTATTGATATTTCTCCCAGCAAGCTTGATTCCAGCTTGTGTTTCTTCCAGTCCAGCGTTTCTCATGATGTACTCTGCATAGAAGTTAAATAAGCAGGGTGACAATATATAGCCTTGACGTACTCTTTTTCCTATTTGGAACCAGTCTGTTGTTCCATGTCCAGTTCTAACTGTTGCTTCCTGGCCTGCATACAGATTTCCCAAGAGGCAGGTTAGGTGGTCTGGTATTCCCATGTCTTTCAGAATTTTCCACAGTTTATTGTGATCCACACAGTCAAAGGGTTTGGCATAGTCAATAAAGCAGAAATGCATGTTTTTCTGGAACTCTCTTGCTTTTTCTATGATCCAGCGGATGTTGGCAATTTGATCTCTGGTTCCTCTGCCTTTTCTAAAACCAGCTTGAACATCAGGAAGTTCACAGGAAAAGGAAAAAGTCAGCTCATACAAATTTCTGGCTTTTCCCAGAAAAATCAGAATGCCTCCCTATTAACATTATGAGTGGTGAAGAAAGTACACATAAAAGATTCAATGTTACCTTTGGAAATGCCCCCAGATTTTTTACACATTCTTGGTACTGACACTTTTCAAATGAATAAACTATTTTAAAAATGAGAAACACAGAACTCTCAAAGTTGTTCTGAGAATGCCTAGGAAATTGTAAATCTTTACTACAGAGACCAAGCTTAAGAATAAATCAAGACAGTGAAGGCAGATCTGAAAAAACCAAGTTAGTGCATATCAAAAATGATAGTAAACCAGTGTGGCAACTGTGTTGGTGCTCAATAAGTGTTAGTCACATTCACTTAAGTCTAAGTCATCACAGTCACCATTCTCTGGGGTTAGACAGTTTCCCCTTCAGTTCCTATATGCCTATATCTCTGATTTCCTACATCAAATTCCTTCTCAACATCTTTCAAAACCCATCTACTCAAAGTCTACACTCCTCAGCTGGGCACTCAACCTGGCCACCCAGACTCAAAGGTGGAAAATGAAAATCCAGGGGCCAAGTAGGTAATGAATATGAGAGAGACAGGCAAAATGTTAGCTGTCAACAGTTTCAACTTTTGTATGGAAGATACTACGGAAAGTACAAACAGACTCTGCAGGACCTGTCCAAATGATGGAGACACCATTCAGCTCAAATTCCCCTACACCAGAATACAATGCAGTTTATTTTCAGAGAGGCAAGCAATCCAGAATTTTTAGCGAAATCTCCCTACTGCCAGATGCTGAAAATGCTCACAAATGTTAAACTCAGGTCAGACTATAGCAAACTCCTCTCTGTTCCAAGTATGGGTGGCTAGTCTGTATTTTCATCAGTACATATTTTAATATCAACCTAAAATACAATCTTCCCACATTGTGTTAAGGGCAGTGTGCTTTGTGGCCCAGCCTTAGACTAACCAGCCCTTCCCACTGGTATGTCTTCACCAACCCTTCAATTTAACAGATTCTGAGGGGTTGTTCAGACAGCCCTACTCCTAGAAGTCCTCCTTAGCCACTTCAGGCCACAGGCTACTATGTTGTCCCTGCCTTTCATCCTTATCACTGCACAATTAAGCCTGGACGTCCGTGTGTGTGTGTGTGTGTGTGTGTGTGTGTGTTTTGTAATACCCCCTGTGAGCTGTTCACAATTAACTTAATTAGAAAATGACTGAAGCATGGATGGGGCAGAAAGAAATGTTGAGGGACTCCATGTATTAATAAGCCACCCCTCCAGGACCCAGAAAGTGAGCTTTGCCCAGCTACCAATAAAGCAGCCTCCAAAGCAAGAAAAGGGAATGTATTCATTCTCTCGACAGCCAAGATGTAATTTTACACATATTCTCACCTCTTTTTTGGCTTTCAGGAGCTCCGTGGTCATTTTCCTGGATCTCCTGAGTGCTCTCCCTAAAGAAGGGCAAATCTCAGAAGGCTAATCTGAGGATGTGAAGAGAAATGAGAGCACGTCTAGTTGGAAAACCCTTCCCACGTGCAGGCTGGGTCTGCTCCCGAGGCTCACTACTGAGGGCTGGGAGTGTCACAGAAACCACCAGCACAAACCCATTCCCATCCAACGCCCTGGAGAAAGGGCCGAGGGTGACCGAGCCTCTCAAGTTCAGCCCCAAGCTCTGGCCAGAGAGTGAAACCCATGTCCCCCAGCAGCAGAGTAAGGGTTTGTCTCTATCCCTGTGGGTTGGAATGAAAGGAAGATGGATGGTCTTGAGGTGCCTACATGAGAGCTTCCGAGTTCAGACGCAGCCTGTGCCCTCGTGAGTAAAACAGTGACAAGCAGAGGAACGTCCTGAATGGACGAGGCCGTGACTGTAGGGCACTCACGGAACTCGGGGTGCACGCTGCCAATCCTGCGGATGAAGCTCGGGAACCAAGAGCAGAGCTGTGGGAAATACCCGAATGGCTACCAACAAACCTAATGGGCGGGATCCACCAACCGGAACTGTTCCTGCTTCGTCAGTTCCACACGCTAAGGGGCGAGCGGAAGGGACGGCGGAAGTGGCCGCGGAGGGTTCCCGGGAGCGTAATCTTGGGATAGAGAAGAGGCGAAGGTTGCTCCCACGGAAGGTGCCACGGCAGTTTGCGCCTCTTCTTACACAGCCAATGTTAGGAGCCCATTGTTAAGGTGCCTGGACTGCGGGGTTCACAAGTTCCTCCACTGAGGGTCAGTGAGATCTACACACCGGCTGGGACACGCCCGAGGATTCTAGCAAAGACGGTCCTGCAGCCGGGTGGCCAGAGTGTGCACGCTGACCTTTCAGCGATGTGGGGGATCCAGGTTCCCCTACTCAAGCCTCTGCCGGTGTCCGCTTCCGGGAGCTGAAACCAGGGGCGTCACGGGCTGGGCCTGAACCGAGTGGGTGTAGGAGCGGCTCGGAGTAAAGTACTTGGGGGTTAGGGCTGCGGGGTGATACTCCATTGGGACTCCCGGACAGGAGCGACACCGGCTTTGCGGCCCCGACGGTGGGAGGGTGCGCCGCTATAGACAGGGCTGTTTTTGGAGAGAGCAGGATTGGTTTGGGCCAGCTCACAGAATGGCAGTGGGAGTGGCTCTGGTCTGGTGTGCCCGAGATTTTGAGAAGTGGAGAGTCTGAATTTGGGCAAAGAGCTCGATCCAGAAATCCCTGGGACAGATACTGCTCGGAGGAAACTTCCCGAGCTGGTGGTGGTGGTGGTGGTGGTGATGGTGAGGGCGTGAGGGGTGAAGAGGAGGCATAGTTTGACAGTTTTGTTTATCATAGTTGGGGGGGGGGGTGCGGGGCGGGTGAATTTTGTTTATCATCATTTTTAAGATAACACAGTAAAATATTTGTCTTGTTTACTGACTGGTTTTGGTGCTTCCTTAAATTCTGTACTCAAAATTCCCACATTAAGGAAAGGCATAAATAGATCGGACGCTCAGTGAACTTCATTGGCACCTACTGGCCTGTAGTTTGGAGCAGAGGTGAGGGCTTGACTTCTGGGCTTTAAGTAGCCCAGTCCTTTAGGACACACTCCAGAACAGTGAGTCTTAGGAATTTAGGGTTACTCTGCTCTACCCTTCTTACCCTAAGTTGTTGAATTGTGAGTGACCTTTACTTTCCTGACTTCCTTAACATCCACAATTTCCTAATAACCATTCCACTCAAAGTACCACCCTAAAGGGACGTCCTAGACCTCATGGTGCAAATATTCAAAGATTACTCTTAAATCTTAACACTTCAGAATCTTCTTCAGTATCTCTTTGTCTGAAGAAGTAAAAAAACAAGGCTTGCATGCTAATATCAGCCTCCCCTAGTGCATAGGAATTCAGAATGGAGGATCAGCCCAGCACCCTATTCGAGTTCTTGACAGCCCTCTGCATGGATTTCATGTCGATAAATGTGGAATGCTTATAAAAGAACTCAAGGGGCCCCAAAGTTAGGCATGGCACAGAGAGGAGCACAAATGAAATGGAGGGACTGAAAAGTGTCAGAGAAGGGCTAGAAGGGGAAGGGGAGCTGTGCAGGTGGGATCCTGAGATAATCCAGATCCTTATAAGGGTTTCCCTGGTGGCAGACAGTAAAGCATCTGCCCACAATGTGGGAAACCTGGGTTTGATCCCTGGGTTGGGAAAATCCCCTGGAGAAGGAAATGGCAACCCACTCCAGTATTCTTACCTGGGAAATCCCATGGAGAGAGAGGCCAGGCAGGCTACAGTCCATGAGTTTCAAGAGAATCAGACACGACTTAGTGACTAAACAATAACACCAAAATCCGCAAAGGATGGGGTTTCGAGATCTTCCAAGTTGGTAGAGATTCAGGAGAAGCACGAGTTCTGAGAACATGAAAGCTCTGCACCCCTTCCCCATACCGTGGCCTATGCATCTCTTCAATCTGGCTGTTACTGAGTTGTAATCTTTTATGATAAACTGGTTCTCTAGTAAGTAAAATGACATGCTCTGAGCCACTCGAACAAATTAAACAAGGAGGGGGACTTTGGGGCCTCCAATCTATAGCCCATTGGTTAGAAGCCCAGGTGAAAACCCGGACTTATGACTGGTATCTTGGGTGGGGGGAGTGGGGAACAGTCTTGTAGGACTGAGCCCATAACCTGTGGAATCTGATGCTATCTCTGGGTAGACAGTGTCAGAATTGAGTTGAATTGTAGGATACTTATCTGGTGTCTCAGAATGGCTTAGATATGTGGAGGGAAAAAAAATCCCCACACATTGGAATTGGGGGTACAAAACCCTTTAACTCTGGACCTGAGTTTACTTAATAAATCTCAGAGCTTTGAGATTTAATATCTGTGCTTTGAGGAGTCCTATTTCCCACATTCCTCTCTGGGTTCTGAAGCTTAGAGATGTGGAAAATCCCTTTAAATTATAAACAATGGGAAAAAATCTAGTCATGCCTATTTAGGGAACATAACGTTAAAATTAACATCAGCTAAAAATCAGTTAAAAAGGAAAAAAGTGAAAAAATATTCTCTGAAACGAAAACCTATACAAACTACTGTGTTACTAATGAGTCAAATGAGAAACTGACCTGCAATCTACAAAATCATTGGAAGAAACAATAGTGAAATACTTCAGATTGAAACTTGTGGAATGAGGTAACCTCAGTGCCAAATAAAAAAGGCAAAAACTTAAGTTCTACTTTCAGTAAGGTCAAAACTTTGGATAAAAATGATCACAAAAGGGAAGAACAAAACTCCAGAACTGGGGAGGAAGGGCTAGTCTAAATCACTGATGAGGGACTTCCCTGGTGGTCCCCTGGTTAAGAATCCACCTTGTAGTGCCAGTTCGATCCCTGGTCAGGGAACTAAGATTGCACATGGCATGGAGCAACTAAGCTGGAGTGCTGAAACTATTGAGCCTGGGTGCCACAACTAGAGTGCTTGCACTGCAATGAAAGATCCCTCGTGCCACAACTAAGATCTGATGAACCCAAATTAATAAATATTAAAAAAAATTAAATCACTGATGAGTCAAATTATTACAAATTTAGTTTCCAATGAATGATGATGACCAAAACAGTGGTTAGAGGGAAACTTTTTAGCCCAAAAGTAATCTATGACTTAGAAATTAAGGCAGAAAACCAAGATGCTAGCAGTCAACTTTCAGATCAGAAAACCAACAAAATAGGATATGAGAGGGGGAAGGCAATGGCACCCCACTCCAGTATTCTTGCCTGGAAAATCCCATGGATGGAGGAGCCTGGTAGGCTGCAGTCCATGGGGTCACTAAGAGTCAGACACAACTGAGCGACTTCACTTTCACTTTTCACTTTCATGCATTGGAGAAGGAAATGGCAACCCACTCCAGCATTCTTGCCTGGAGAATCCCAGGGACTGGGGAGCCTGGTGGGCTGCCATCTGTGGGGCCGCATAGAGTCGGACATGACTGAAGCAACTTAGCAGCAGCAGCAGCACGATATGAGAGAGGGAAGAAACAATTAGATGAGGGCAGGGGGAGGTGTTTATGGGGATGCAGAAGACAGGAAGAACATGTGGAGTTTGTGCATAAAATCACTTTAAAGAAACAGTCCTTGGAGAGGTGGATACACGAAGATCATGCTAGTTGTGGGAGGAAGATGACATATAACCCTGGAGGGTATATTCAGGAGTTAACATTGGATGAAAAACCAGAGTCGAGTATGGAGCCTTTCTCATCCTATGCATAGACAGAGGGCAGTATGGATAACACTAGCAAGTGAGGGCACATATGAAGAGTCAATAAACACAGGAAACAACCCCGCAAGAGGAGATGAAGAAAATGAGCAGCATCCTCTCCTCAAGAAAACCAGTGCTTAAATCCACACATGTGGGAACTCGAGTCCAGAGGCAAGACTAGGAATCAATCAGACAGCCGCCCACACAACACCTTCCGTTCCATCAGGTACCACACAGACTGGATGTCTCAACCAAAATACACTAGGTCTGGAGAAGCACTTATCCCGTGGGGTAACATCAAGAGGTGACGCACATGTATCTGGGTGTGCATTTGAATGAGGGATCAAATTCTCATGCCCAGAGCTCCTCTGTCCCTCACTGGTATTGCAATCTGTGGCCTCTTTGTCTTTTGGGGAGAGAGGAGGGGGAAAAGGGAAGGAATCCACATTCCAGCAATTACATGGAGAAAGAGACACTTTGGAATTTTTGCCTTGATTTTTATGCATTTTAATTGCCTTGATTTTATGCATTTACTTATTTTCCGTTGTGCGGTGTCTTCCTGTGGTGCTCGGCTTCTCCTTGTGGTGGCTTCTCTTGTTATGCAGTATTAGCTCTAGGCAAGAGGGCTCATGTGGCTCCCGAGCTTTGCTGCTCCAAGGCATGTGGAATCTTCCCAGATTGGGGATAGAACCAGTGTCCCCTGCATTGGCAGGCAGATTCTTGACTACCTCTTTTGCCTTGATTTCTGAGGGTCTTTTCTCTTTCCCTTCTCTATTTACTTTCCTACTATCCAGTTTTGCCACTCCAAACTTGGTTCAGGTCACTTCCTGGGGCTTTCTCAGGGTGAATGTTGAAAGCTTAGATTTACCTCTTCAACCTCTAGAAAGATGCATCCAAAATTCTGACCTGAAAGAATAAAAAACCAAGATTTGTCTGAAAAGGTTCAGCCTCAGCCTTCTGAGGGGAAAATTTAAGTAACAACCGTCCAATCTCTGCCCGCTGTTCAACAGCAACTCATGAGCCTCCTTCAGGAGCAGAAGGCAAATTCTTACCCGGCCTACCTGCCTCCATGAAGTATAGCACAGCACAGATACACAGAGAACAATAACCCAATATAATTTAATACAAAGTCAGGAAGAGATACCCAACATGAAATGTTTCAGCAATAAAGTCACTGTTGGTGGGCAGAGGTGGGTAGGAGACTCTAAGGATCAACTGGGGAGTAGGTCTTGAGAAACTCCACTGGTAGAAGTCAGGGGTGGGCATCAGGCTTGGAGGAGACACATAAGCAAAAACTGAATCTGTGCAAACACACACAATTAAGATCACACCAGGGACTTTCCTGGTGGTCCAGTGGTTAAGAATCAGCTTTGCAATGCAGGGGACATGAGTTCGATCTCAGGTCAGGGAACTAAGATCCCACAGGCCGTGGAGCAACTAAGCCCACCTGTGACAACTACTGAGCCCGCACACTCTGGAGCTCGTGTGCCACTACTGGAGAGTCTGTGCACTTCAATGCAAGACCCCTCATGACGCAATGAAGATCCTGCATGCCACAGCTAGGATCCGACACAGTCAAATAAATAAATAGTGTAAAAAAAAAAAAAAAAAACAAACGATCACACCAGGTTGAGTGAGGTGGTTTACAAATGGCAGAAATCTGGGGGAAAAGCTAAAAATGTGAAGGAGCTTTTCTGTAAACTGTATGGAGAATAAAATGCCAGCCACACCTCCAGAAAGTGTCCATAACAGCATTCTTCAATTAACAGGGTAAAGGTTGGAGCAGTAAAGGAAGAGATGAAGGCCAGGCACTTCTCTGGGGTCGTTACTGTAAACCTGGCAGTCAGCAACCTCTGGATTGCCATTTCCCCCACAATGAATTAAAGCCACAGAGAGGTTCATTGGTACGTTCAAGGTCAGACAGGTAATAAAGACTGGATTTGGGATTTAAATGAGGCCATTGGCCTCCCAGGCCTGTGCCTAATGCTCAATAAGTGAAAATCAACATCATTTGGTGATAAGTGCAAAGAAAGTATTTCTCCACATCTCTCAAGTTTTTCTTTTTGGTTGATGGTTGCTCTGTGAGCTAGACATGACAGAAGAAAAATAAGAAAATGAAAACTCAGGAAAGTAAACATACTTTAAAAGTGATGAATGGTCAAAGAAGAAAACATGTAACATAATATGAGGATGAAAATGCCATTTGACAAAACAAGAAACATGAGTCCAAAGACTAGCTTAGAAGGAAGTTTGCCCTCAAACGTATCCAATACAGAAGAACAGGGCTGGAAAAGAACCTCGTAACCTCTATTGAGGTGTGAAAACAAAGGAAATTAGACCAAAAAAAAAAAAAAATCACAGATCAATTTCTAAACCACTGCTGAGTCCAAGGCAAATGAGAAAGTCCTGGGGACTTCCCTGGTGGTCCACTGGCTAAGACTCTGTGTTCCCAATGGAGGGGACCAGGGTTCCATCCCTGGTTATAGATCCCACATGCCACAACTAAGACCCAGCACAGTCAAATAAATATTACAAAAAAAAAAAAAAAGTCCTGCCCTGACCAACAAACCAGGGAAGAAACTGTGCACCCCAGGGATGAAGCCTGAGCCCCTTCTATGTCTGAGCACTCCTTTTGACATCTGAGAAAGTCCTTGAATCCTTTTCAGAATAATGCTATAAAATGCATGATATAAAATTCATAGGATTTCAAGCAACTACATAGAAATGCATCTATCACAATTTTGGGGGGATATATTAAAAGACATCAATTTAGTGGTGTTTCTTTTTAATGGCTGCACATTTCTTGACACTCCTTCCATTAAGAGGTAGGGTCCATAACCTGTCTCCTTGATCCTGGGTGGATTTGTTGTTTGAAACTAACAGAGTACAGCAGTGATTCCATGTAACTTACAAGGCTTTCATAAAAGACCATGCAGCTTCCACCTTGATCAATCACTGCAACACTCACCTTTGGAGCCCTATGCCATGTAATAAGTCTGACTACCCTGAGACTGCCAGGCTCTGGGGACAAGGCCATAGGGAAAAGTCAAACATAAGCACTCCAGTGGGACAGTCCCAGCTGAGCCCAGGCTTCCAAACACTCCAGCCTAGGCACCAGATATGAGGGAATGACTATCCAGACGGTTCCAGCCGCTAGCTGTTGAGTCTTCTTTGCTGAGAGGGCCACAGACATTGTGGAACTGAGAAAAGCTGGCCACACTTGTGTCTTGTCTTAATTCTTTATCCCTACAAAACCCATGAGCATAATATTTTGCTTGCGGCACAAATTTGGGTGAAATTTCTTATGCAACATAGTCCCCCGGACCAGCCACTTTAACACTTTAACACATGAGCAACAACACTAAGTGAAAAAGCCTACTTAAAACTCAACATTCAAAAAGCTAAGATCATGGCATCTTGTCCCATTACTTCACGGCAAATAGAAGGGGGAAAAGTGGAAACAGTGACAGATTTTCTTGGGCTCCAAAATCACTGCAGATTGTAACTGCAGCCATGAAATTAAGAGATGCTTGTTCCTTGAAAGGAAAGCTATGACAAACCTAGATAATGTGTTAAAAAGCAGGGACATCACTTTGCCAACATCCATATAGTGAAAGATATTGTTTTTCCAGTAGTCATGTATGGATGTGAGAATTAGACCATAAAGAAGGCTGAGCACCAAAGAATTGATGCTTTTAAACTGTGGTGTTGGAGAAGACTCTTGAGAGTCCCTTGGACTGCAAGCAGATCCAACCAGTCCATCCTAAAGGAAATCAGTCCTGAATATTCATTGTAAGGATTGATGCTGAAGCTGAGTGACTGAGCAACTAAACTGAACTGATGCTGAAGCTAAAGCTCCAATGCTCTGGCCACCTGATGTGAAGAGCCAACTCATTGGAAAAGACCCTGATCCTGGGAAAGATTGAAGGCAAAAGGTGAAGGGAGCTATGGAGGGTGATGGTTGGATGGCATCACCAACTCAATGGACATGAATTTGAGCAAACTCAGGGAGATAGTGGAGGACAGGGAAAACTGGCATGTTGCAGTCCATGGGGTCACAAAGAGTTGGAAACAATTTAGCAACTGAACAACAACACTGAGTGGCAGGCTGTCATAGGGAAGCAGGGACAACTATCAAGCCTATGTACGGATGTTGTATCATGACTTGAAAACTGCTATGGATTCCACTGCTAACAAAGCCCCATACCCAGATGGCCTACATTCAGGATGGAAGGGACACTCCATTTCAGTTGCTGTTTAGTTGCTCAGTTGTGTCTGACTCTTTGCAACCCTATGGACTGCAGCATGCCAGGCTTCCCTGTCCATCACCATCTCCTGGAGTTTGCTGAAACTCATGTCCATTTTCTTGATGATGCCATCCAACCATTTCGTCCTCTGTCATCCCCTTCTCCACTTGCCTTCAATCTTTCCCAGCATCAGGGTCTTTTCAAGTGATTTAGGTCTTCACATCAGGTGGCCGATGTATTCAAGCTTCAGCTTCAGCATCAGTCCTTCCAATGAATACTCAAGATTGATTTTCTTTAGGATTGACTGGTTTGATCTCCTTACAGTCCAAGGGACTCTCAAGAGTCTTCTCCAACATCACAGTTCAAAAGCATTAATTCTTCTGCACTCAGCCTTCTTTATAGTCCAACTCTCAGGTCCATACATGACTGCTCGAAAAACCATAGCTTTGATTAGATGGACCTTTGTTGGCTAAGTAAAGTCTCTGCTTCTTTATACGCTGTCTAGGTTTGTCATAGATGAACATTAAGATAGGGTTTTCTCATGGTCCTCTAAAACTTGGTTCATGGAACTAGGGATAAGTAGGAATCCAGAGTTGGCTCATGGAACTGGGAATAAGGACTCCTGAGTCAGAGGGAGCCAAAAGCATCAAAAGGCTGGTCATAAAGGAGCTGAGGTCGCTAACTCAAGTTTGGACAAGAAAAGAGAGAAGAGAGAAAAAGAACAATAACTCAGCAGGGAGGTCAGAAGGCTGTCCAATTACGATTTCCAGACACCCAGGAAAAGGGACATCTATTTGAGTAATGGATTCAGTATGTGAAGAAATACCAGGGAGAGACAGTGGTTTAGTGCTAGATATTTCTACAACTCTCACACAACTAACAAAAACTCCATTTAAATTTAGGTACCACGTCAGGAACCGAGGGATGCTGAGAATTAAGGACAAGGCCTGTGAAGAGACGGTAAGGGCTACCTTATAAAGCCCCGAATCTTTATACTTTATGAAGATAGGGACTTAAAACTCACATGAGGTCACTCATCCAAGTGTATGAAATCCCATGAAAATAAGGGATCTATCAAGTAATGTCTTAAAAGAGCTTTATTACCATTATTAAAAGAATCAAAACCAGGGATGCATTTTTTATCGCAGTATAGTTGATTTATAATGTTGTGTTGAGTTCTGTTCTACAGCAAAGTGATTATGTTGTATATATATAAATATAAATATATATATATATATATATATATATATATTTGTACACACACAGATACACACCAGCTTTCCTGGTGGCTCTGACAGTAAAAGAATCCTGCCTGCAATTCAGGAGACCTGAGTTTGATCCCTGGGTTAGGAAGATCCCCTGGAGAAGGGAATGACTACCTACTCCAGTATTCTTGCCTAAAGAATACCATGGACAGAGGAGCCTGGCAGGCTACAGTGCATGGGGTCGCAAACAGTCAGAAACGACTGAGCAACTAACACTAACACTGCAGAAACACAAAAGGGTGCTTTACCTCAGTGGGCTGCAAACCTCCTGTTTTTACTTTTAATACCGAGTCGCTGCAAGTTGGAAGCTAGGAAAACATGTCGACCTGTCCAAAGTGTTTGGGCACCAGCCAAGCAAGTTCAGTTTGAAACAGGAGGGACCTAAACACACACACACACACACACACACATATGTATGTATGTATGTATATATACATTCTTTATATTCTTTTCTACTATGGTTTATCTCAGGATATTGAATATAGCTCCCTGTACTATACAGTAGCACCTTGTTTTTTACAGGATTACATTTTTTAAACAACAACAAAAATCCTCAAACCTTTATCTGACTGTCAAAGCCATTCTCTATACATCTGCCAAAAAATAAAATTTTTAAGAAACTGGGTGTCATTACTAATAATAAGATACCAAAATCAGAAATGTTTTTTCCTTTAAAAGAAAAAACGTCCAAAGTAACTTTCTGGGACTTTCACAGCAACTTCTCAAATTAAGCAAGGTTTTATGAAACCTAAGAACTTGTTAGGACAACCAAAACTAAAAATTCGTCTTACCAACAACAACATCCCAAAGCCACTTATTAGAAGATATCCCACTAAATAATACAACTAGCAAGAATAGGATTGTTTAAAGGTTGAGGAGCTACATACAGAGAGTACTAACATACTCTTAATTAGGCATTTATTTTATTTAATAAACCTGAACCCGTCGGCTAACCGTCCCATTCCCCCATCCCACCCCCAACCCCTGCCACCACCATCACCCCCTCCCAGGGCGTTCTGCAAGAGAAGACACCTGCGGAAGAACAAAAGGGTGCTTTACTCAAGTGAGCTGAAAAGCCTCCCGATTTTACTTTTAATCCGAGTCCCTGCGAGTTGGAAGCTAGGAAACCACGTGGATCTGTCCAAAGGGCTTGGGCGCCCACCAAGTACCGTTTGAAACGGGAAGGGCTTGGACATAGCTCGAAATTTACCACTTCGTGGTAAATAGTGTTCCCAGCCAGAGTCCCCAGTTCCCCCGTGAGAGCCGACTTCCCAGAAGGACCCTGGGGATGGTCCCCCTGCCCGCCAGCCTCCTTCCTCCCACGTTCCGTAGCCTCTTGCCAGGATTACCCACAGCTTCCAACTCACGTTTAGCGCAGTCAGCCAGGATTGGCCCTGCTCTCGTCTGGGCACCTTGTGAGGGAGGGCTTCAGGGAACGGTAGCCAATGGGAAACACGATCGACTGTTATTGCTTGGATACGGTTTCCAGGCAACACAAAGGCTGCAAGAAAGCCGGTACCTTCAAGTACAGACAGTGCTCTAAGTCAACGGAAGTGCAAGGGAGAGTAGGTTTCGCTGACACTGTTCGACTCCTTGCCACTCCGTGGACGGCAGGCAGCCTTGCAGTACTCCTTTCCCAATTGCGAATCAGTCTGTCGTTCCATGCCCAGTTCTAATGGTTGCTTCTTGACCCGCTTTACAGGTTTCTCAGGAGATAGATAAGGTGGTCTTGTATACACATCTCTTTAAGAATTTTCCAGTTTGTTGTAATCCACACAGTCAAAGGCTTTATGAAGCAGAAGTAGATGTTTTTCTGGAATTCCCTTGCTTTCTCTATGATCCAATGAATGTTGGCAATTTGGTCCCTGGGTCCTCTGCCTTTTTTAAACCCAGCTTGTACATCTGGAAGTTCTCAGTTCATGTACTGCTGAAGCCTAGCTTGGAAGACTTTGAGCATTACCTTGCTAGCATGTGAAATGAGCACACTTCTACCATAGTTTGAACATTCTTTGGCATTGCCCTACTTTGGGACTGGAATGAAAACTGACCTTTTCCAGTCCTGTGGCCACTGCTGAGTTTTCCAAATTTGCTGACATGCTGAGTACAGAACTTTAACAGCAACAGCTTTTAGGATTTTAAATAGTTCAGCTGGAATTCCATCTAGCTTTGTTCATAGTAATGCTTCCTAAGGCACACTTGACTTCACACTCCAGGATGTCTGGCTCAGGTGAGTGACCACACCATCATGGTGACCTGGGTCATTAAGACCATTTTTGTATAGTTCTGTGTATCCCTGACACCTCTTCTTAATGTTTTCTGCTTCTGTTAGGTCCATACCATTTCTGTCCTTTATTGTGCCCATCCTTGCATGAAATGTTCCCTTGCTATCTCCAATTTTCTTAAACAGACCTCTAGTCTTTCTCACTGTATTGTTTCCCTCTATTTCTTTGCATTGTTCACATAAGAAGGCTTTCTTATCTCTCCTCACTATTCTCTGGAACTCTACATTCAGTCAGATATATCTTTCCCTTTCTCCTTTGCCTTTCACTTCTCTTATTTTCTCAGCTATTTGAAAGGCCTTCTTAGACAGCCACTCTGCCTTCTTGCACTTATTTTTTCTCTGGGACGGTATGTGCCTATAAACATTAACAAAAGCTCTTCTGTGGATCTCTGCACCAGAATTCTTGTGCTGGACACCCAAGTCTGACTTGACAGTCAACCCTTCACACTGTGGGCTGCTCCTTCTCTGAAATTTACATTTGACCCTGGAGACCCTCCAGCATTTTCCAAGTGCTAAGACCCTGTTAACAATGAGACTCGATTTTGCGTACAGCTGGTCTCATCAATGGGCTAATAAATCAGAAGTAATAAAATGAAGGAAAGGACAGTGGAGATATTAATGCAAGAGATCAAACAGATGCTTTCAGTGAAGGGCCCCTTTGCAAAACTGAACCCAGGGGCAGGTTGCACATTTTTAACCAGCAATTACTACAGAGTGGGCTGGCAGCAGACACTGCATTTAATTCAAGTGACAGCCATTTCAGTGTTCCACAGTTCACCTCAGGTCTGAGCACAACGCTGCATTTATAGGCAACAACAACCGACTGGTTTCATTTCAGTAAACTCCTCTTTGTGGGGGTATTTAAGTTTTTTCATATCAAAGTGGACGTTGGCCTTCCTGCTTTTATTTTTTTGGCCTCCCCAGAGACCCATCGGGCCCCTTGATTTAATCCCTACCCACTGAGTCTAGAACCTCATTCTTCCACTAGGAGACTGTTCCCCAAATAATATTATTATAGTATAGTATTATGCAGAAAATAGGGGTAAAAACCTTGCCATTCTTCAGTAGAGAACCCCACACCAGAAGATGGGGAAAACAGGATTTTAACTAGAATATGTTTTTGTTCTATTTTAATCCATACATTTTTATCTCCTTTACAATTGTTGTATAGAGTTTCAAAATCAATTAATTAACTTTCTTAGGTTTATCCTTATGTATATCTTACGTATATGCTCAGACAGTAAAGAATCCTCCTACAATGCAGGAGACCCTGGTTTGATTCCTGGGTCAGGAAGATACTCTGGAAAAGGAAATGGCAACCCACTCCAGTATTCTTACCTGAAGAATCCCATGGACAGAGGAGCCTGACAGGCTACAGCCCACAGGGTTGAAAAGAGTCAAGACACCACTGAGGGACTAACACTTTCACTTTGACTTCACAGTGCCCCTTCCACATATGTAAGATGAAATGCAGGCCACATCCCTTCTAGTGACAAGGACTGTGAGACCCACATCCCAGTTTATCTACCTCAAGGCTTTCCAAGGTGCTAAAACCAAACTGCTCACCCCAGAAAACAGATGCCTCAAGAAGTAACAGTGACCCAGCAATTCCTCTTTTAGGTATATACTCAGGAGAAATGAAAACATATCCACAAGCCATGTGCAAGATTTTGTGGACATATGTTTTGTCTGGTCTGCAGCAGGGGCCAAGGGGAGGCCTGGTGGGAGGTACCAATGGACAGTAAATGACTGGGTAGGGCAGGGCCTCTCAACAACAAATGAGCCAATTGGAGGCCTGGAGGCTAGGCCTCTGCTGTGAGTGACCCGCGCTTGTGGTAAAGAATCCACCTGCCAATGCAGGAGAGGAGGGTTTGATTCTTGAGGGTTTGATCCTTGAGTTGGGAAGATTCCCCTGGAGAAGGAAATGGCAACCTACTCCAGTATTCTTGCATGGAGAATCTCACGGTCAGTAGAGCCTGGTGATCTACAGTCCATAGCATCGCAAAGAATTGGACATGACTGAAGCAACTGAGCACAAGGTAGAGGTGTAACGATTTTTTTCCCAGATGGATAAACAATTGTCCAAACACAATTTACTAGAGTCACCTTTTCTCTCTCTCTTCCATGTTTGTTAATGTTCCAATACCACTGTGAAGTTCTGCAGACAATCTGACTTCTGGTAGGGCAAGTCCTTCCGTTATATAATTATCTTCCAAAATTGTCCTGGCTCTGCAGGCCCATTTTGTCTTCCAAATGAGTATCAGAATAAGCTAGTCAAATTCCACTGAAGAAATGATTCTGGGATTCTGATTGAAATGGCCTAGAATTTATAGATTATTTTAGAAAGAACAGACACTTTTAACTTAAATCCACCTATCCGGAACTATGGTATTTGTTTCCTTTCATTCAGACCATTTATGTCTTTCAGTAAAATCTTAAACATTTATTCAAATAGATCTTCTGTAATTTTTTTTTAAGACCTATTCCGAGGCTGTATTCTAAGACCTAATCTCAGACCTATTCTAAGTTTTTACTTAGCTTTATAATGACTTATATTGTGATTATTTATTATATTTTCTAAGTAATTGTTACTTGTGTGTACATTTTTTAGTGTTGGTCTTATTTGTTTTTGTGTTTTTAATAAAGCATATTTGATTTTCCCATGGACAGAGGAGCCTGATGGGCTACAGTCCATGTGGCTGCAAAGGAGTCGGACAAGACTGAGCAACTGAGCATGAATACATAATTGATTTACAACATCATGTTTCAAGTGTACAGCACAGTGACTCGGTTACAAATATATATTTGATTATATATATTCTTTCTCAGATTATTTTCCCTTATAGGTCATTACAAAAGAGTATATTCCCTGTGCTATACAGTAGGTCCTTCTTGGCTATCTATTTTAGACATAATAGTGTGTATATGTTAATACAACAGACTGGTTCCAAATCAGGAAAGGAGTACATCATGGCTGTATATTGTCACTCTGCTTATTTAACTTACATGCAGAGTACATCATGTGAAATGTTGGGGTGGATGAAGCACAAGCTGGAATCAAGACTGCTGGAAGAAATATCAATAACCTCAGATATGCAGATGACACTACACTTACAGCAGAAAGCAAAGAACTAAACAGCTTCTTGATGAAAGTGAAAGAGTGAAAAAGTAGGCTTAAAACTCAACATTCAGAAAACGAAGATCATGGCATCTGGTTCCATCACTTCATGGCAAATAGATGGGGAAACAATGGAAACAGTGACAGACTTTATTTTTGGGGACTCCAGAATCACTGCAGATGGTGACTGCAGCCATGAAATTAAAAGATGCTTGCTCCTTGGAAGAAAAGCTATAACCAACTTAGATGGCATATTAAAAAGCAGAGACATTACTTAACCAACAAAGGTTTGTCTAGTCAAAGCTATGGTTTTTCCAGTAGTCATGTATGGACGTGAGACTTGGACTATAAAGAAAGATGAGCCCTGAAGAATTGATGCTTTTCAACTGTGGTGTTGGAGAAGGCTCTTGAGAGTCCCTTGGACTGCAAGGAGATCCAACCAGTCCATCCTAAAGGAGACCAGTCCTGAATATTCATTGGAAGGACAGATGCTGAAGCTGAAACTCCAATACTTTGGCCACCTGATGCGAAGAACTGACTCATTGGAAAAGACCCTGATGCTGGGCAAGATTGAAGGCAGGAGGAGAAGGGGACGATAGAGAATGAGATGGCTGGATGGCGTTACTGATGCAATGAACATGAGTTTGAGTAGGCTCTCTCTGGGAGTTGGTGACAGACAGGGAAGCCTGGCATGCTAAAGTCCATGGGGTCACAAAGAGTTGGACTTGACTGACCAACAGAACTGTTAATAACCTTACTTAATAGTATACATTTATAGAATAGGTAGTTTTATTTTATGTACATAAATTATACATACTGTTTTATACCTGGTTTGATTAGTTAACATTATCTCTTGGGAATTTTCCCATCTTGATACACAAAAATATTACAGATATTTCCAGTTTTGTTTTAAGCCTTATACTGTTTCATAGTAAAAATGAGCCATTATCTATCCACTCCTGTACTGATGGATATTTAAATTATTTTCAATGCTTTGTTTTCATTGCAATGCTGTACTGAGCATTTAAAAAATGTTTACCTTTGTTCATTTATGTGATGTGCGACTATAGTTCTAGGTTGGAAATACTCACCAAAGAGCCTGTGAGTTTCAACTTTTAATGGGCACTGAGACTGTCTGTAAACATCCTATCCCAGAAGCCACCCATGAGGGTGTCCATTTCTACCACAGCTGCCAACACATGACACTCAGGACTGTTTGTGGCCCCTTGGACCATTTGTCTGCAATGTGAAAATAGACTATGTTTTCCTCCCCTTCTTGTTGGCTGTTCTTTTCTTCTAGAACTTCTGTGAGATGAGAATACAGTAGATCTTGAGATTCCTCCACGACCTTCAGCTGTTGTTTCATACTTGCCATTTTCACTGTATCCAGCAAATTCCTCAGATCTATTTTCTTGTTCAACAAGTTCAACTTAAACTGTTTACTGTTCCATCCAGCCCACTTACTATACTGTTTTTATTTCAGTGATATCATTGTTCATTTCCAAGTTATTTTGCTGACTGTTTTTAAAGAAGTAATAACCTCTCACATCTCTGTGTAACTAGGCTCATTCTAACAGTCTGCCCTATTTGCTTTATTACCTCCACCCCTTGGTTTTATAAGCAACCAATAAAAAAAATTTTTTATAGAACCTTTATTTATTTTTTGGCTGTGCTGGGTCTTTGATGCTGCATGCAGGCTTTTTCTAGTTGCGGTGAGCAGGAGCTACTCCCTGGTTGTGGTGTATGGGCTTCTCACTGTGGTAACTTCTCTGGTTGCAGAGCATGGGCTCTAGCGTAAGGGCTTTATAGCTGTGGCACACAATCTTAGTTGTCCCACAGCCTGTGGAATCTTCCCAGACCAGGAAGTGAACCCATGTCCCCTGCACTGGCAGGTGGATTCTTAACCACTGGTCCATCAGGGAAGTCCAGTATTCAAGTTTTTACTACACGGTACCCTGGATGTTGCAAAAATAGTACAGAGAGTTTCTGTGTGTTGGCATCTTTCCTTAAATGTCAGCATCAGAAATAACCATAGTACAATTATCAAAAACAAAAAATGAACATTAGACAACATGAAGTGGTTTTCTCTTAAAGATATTGCATGCCACAACTAAAGATCCCACATGCTACAAGGAAGATTGAAGATCCTGAGTGCTACAGCTAAGACCCAGTACAGTCAAGTAAAACAACAACAACAAAAGAAGAGATCTTAAAATACTGTATATTCATACAATGAAATATTGTTTTGCGATAAAAAGGAATGAAGTAGTAATATATGTTGCAACATAAATGAAACTTGAAAACATTATTCTAAATGAAAGAAGCCAAGACATAAAAGGGCACATATTGTCTGATTCCTTTTATATGAAATATCCAGAACAGGCAAATCTATAGAAACAGAAAGTAGATTAGTGGTTGCCAGATCCTGGGGGAAGGGGAGCATGAAGAATGACTGCTTAATAGTAACTGGGTTTCTTTTTGGCCTGATGAAAATATTCTAAAATTAGATAGTGGTGATGGTTATACAACCCTGCTGCTGCTGCTGCTAAGTTGCTTCAGTTGTGTCCGACTCTGTGCAACCCCATAGATGGCAGCCCACCAGGCTCCGCCGTCCCTGGGATTCTCTAGGCAAGAACACTGGAGTGGGTTGCCATTTCCTTCTCCAGTGCATGAAAGTGAAAAGTGAAAGTGAAGTCACTGAGTCGTGTCCAACTCTCAGCGACCCCATGGACTGCAGCCCACCAGGCTCCTCTGTCCATGGGATTTTCCAGGCAAGAGTACTGTGAATCTATTAAAAATTATTGAATAATATACTTTGAAATGGTTTAAATGGTGAATTTTTTCTTGTCTGAATTTTACCTTAATTAAAAAAAAAGTTTTACATAGAGTGAGTCTTTGGAAAAAAAATTAAACAAGTCTTTATTTTTTGAAGATATAAAGATAACAAAATATCCTGGAATAGGATTTGCTTGTAAACTATTTCAGGGTGGAAGAGAGGAAACAAAATTCATCATGACTTGATTACTGAAGCTAGATGATGGGGACATGAGTATTTGTTACTGTTCTATTTCTGTATTTGTTTGAAATTTTCTAAGCCCAGTCTTTTAAAAGTTTTAAAATACCCATCAATTCTATTCCTAAGTATATACCCAGGAGGAATTAAAGTTTACGACCACACAATGATATGTACCCAAATGCTCACAGCAGCTTTATTCATAACAATCAAAACCTGGAAAACCTAGAAATAGTCCAAATGTAAATGTCCATCAATAGGTGAACAGACAAACTCTGGTTCATTCATATAATGGAATACTACTTGGTAATAATATAAATAAACTTCTAAATACATGCAACAACATGGATGCAAACACTGAGTGAATCAAGTCCTATATGAAAGATTACATATTGTGTACTTTCAATTATATGATATTCTAGAACTTGCAAAATCAATCTATCATTTTAGAAGTCAGGTTAGTGATTCCCTTTGTGGGGCAGTGAGTGGAAAGGAGCACACAAAGATCTTCTGGGAGGGCTGGAAGTGTTCTTTCAACATTTCTCCGTCTATCTAAGTGCTGTTGATGTATCCTCTTTTATATATGACAGCATGCTCACTCAGTCGAGTCCAACTTTAGCGAGTCGTAGCCTGCCAGGCTCCTCTGTCCATAGGATTGTCTAGGCAAGAATACTGGAGTGGGTTGCCATTGTCTACTCCAGCGGATCTTCCCAATCCAGGGAATGAACCCGAGTCTTCTGTGTCTCCTGCACTGGCAGGCAGATTCTTTACCACTGAGCCACCTGGGAAGCCCCTCCTTTTCAGTATAAATACTAACACATGCCATACGTCATTAAGCCTGATCCATGTTGCGCACCTCAGCACTTATGCCCTGGCATTGGCCCTGCCCATGGAAGACACCTACATGTGCAGAGCCCAATCCTGGAAGCCTCTCCCGTCAGTGCACCTTCTGGTGCATCTTCAGGTGGACTCTCTGACTGAAGCCCTTCCCACATATAGCACAGGGGTAGGGCTTCTCCCCTGTGTGCACCCTCTGGTGCCTCTTGAGGGCTGAGTGATGCCTGAAGTCCCTGCCACAAGCCGCACATCTGTAGGGCCGCTCACCCGTGTGGACTCTCCGGTGGATACCCAGGTCCTTGCTCCAGCTGAAGCATTTCCCACAGGCCTCGCACCGGAATGGCCTCTCTCCCGTGTGAACACGCTGGTGCAGGTAGAGGTTGGCTCTCTGGCTGAAGCCCCGGCCACATGTGTCGCACAGATAGGCCTTGTCTCCTGCATGGCCCTGCTGGTGTCGAGCCAGTGCAGAGCGCGAGGTGAAGCGCCTGTCACATACCTCACAGGCGTGGGGCTTCCTTCCTGTGTGGACACTCTGGTGGATCTGCAGGGCTGCCCTGCGGCTGAAGTCCTTTCCACACTCACGGCAGCTGAAGGGTTTCTCACCTGTGTGGATGCGCTGGTGGATGGAGAGGTTGGAGCTGCGGCTGAAGTCCTTCCCACACACACTGCATCTATAGGGCTTCTCACCTGTGTGCACTCGCCGATGGATGGACAAGTTTGAGCTCCGGCTGAAGTCCTTCCCACATTCCTCACACGTGTGAGGTTTCTTTCCCATGTGCTCCTTCTTGTGCCTTCTCAGAGCAGATCCTGAGTGGAAGACTCCAGAATATTCCATACATCGGTAGGGCTCATCTCCTGGGAGGAGCACAGGAAGGTTAAGGTTCGCTGTCCTTTCACTGAAGGCTTTTCCACACCCGGCATACGCAGAAGGCTTCTCTCCAGTATGGGTATGCTGGTGAATTAGAAGGTTTCTGAGCTGACTGAAGTCTTGGCCATGCTGGGGACAGTTATAGAGTTTTTCTCCTGGAGATACTGGCCAAGACAGGATCCCATCATTCTCATCCCTGACTCCTGGGACAAAGGAAATTAGATGAAGAAAGTGAGTAGCGGGGGCTTCCCTGGTGGTCCAGTGGTTAAGAATTAACCCTGCAGTGCAGGGGACATGGGTTTGATCCCTGGTCTGGGAAGATCCCCTGTGCTGCAGAACAACTAAGCCCTTGCACCACAACTACTGAGCCCATACTCTAGAGCTGGCAAGCTGCAACTACTGGCTTGCATGCCTAGAGCCTGGGCTCTGCAACAAGAGAAGCAACTGCAGTGAGAAGCTTGTACACCACTACTAGAGAGTAGTCCTCACCTGCCACAACTAGAGAAAGCCAGTGTATAGCAACAAAGATCTCACACAGCCAATAAACAGATAACAAATAAAATATATATATTAAGGGAAAAAAAAAGAAAGTGAGCGGTGGTTTTGTCTAAGGCTGTACGGTGGTCCTGAATACTCAGGCAGTAGTGGTCGGGCAAAGAAACTTCACTGAATAAAGAAGCGCTGCTGCTGGTCTGTTTTTCTTACTTTACATCTTCCATTTCCGCTTCAAAGGTATGGGGAAGATCATTGAGAACCTTTTCCTTAGTAGTTGATGTTCAGTCACTAAGTTGGGTCCAGCTCTTTGTGACCCCATGACTGGCAGTATGCCAGGCTTCCCTGTCCTTCCACCATCTCCCACAGTTTGCTCAAGGTCATGTACATTGAGCCATCCAACCATTTCATCCTCTATCACCCCCTTCTCTTGCCCTCAATCTTCCCCAGCCTCAGGGTCTTTTCTAATGAGTCAGCTCTTCGCATCAGGTGGCCAAAGTATTGGTGCTTCAGCTTCACCATCATCCTTCCCATGAATATTCAGGGTTGATTTCCTTTAGAACTGATTGATCTCCTTGCTGTCCAAGGGACTTTCAAGAGTCTCCTCCAGCACAACTTGAAAGCATCAGTTTTTCAGCACTCAGCCTTCTTAATCGTCCAACTCTCACATCCATACATGACTACTGGAAAAACCATAGCTTTGACTATAGGGACCTTTGTCAGCAAAGTGATATCTTTGCTTTCTAATACACTGTCTAGGTTTGTCAGAGCTTTTCCTTAGTTAAGGAAACTTAATGTTACTAGAAACACCAAGTCAAATTCCATGAGCTACAAAGGGGTTAATGCTGTGAAAGCACAGTTATCAAAAAGTTAAAAATAGAACTTTCATACAAATATGGAGTGAACATCTGTCAAAAGTATTTGTTGTTAATATATTTATTTATTTGCATCAGGTCTTAGTTACGGCATGTGAACTCCTAGTTGTGGCATGTGGGATCCAGCTCCCCAACCAGGGACTAAACCTGGGCACCCCCTGCATTGAGAGCACAAAGTCTTAGCCACTGGACCACCAGGGAAGTCTCTGTCAAAAGTTATAATGAGGAACCAATAAGATGGCAAGTTTGGTTCCAAAGGCATTTCGGAGTTTAGGCACTTAATGCTTAAAATATATATATATATTTTTTACCTCCAATCAAGTAAATATTTAATATTTTCAATTAAATTATTGGCATTAAGAGTCAAATAATACATATTTTTAAAGTTGTTACCCACCCCTTTGTGGATTCATAGGATTATTAACGGCATTTTCTCCTGGCTGACTGATACTCACCTGAATAAGAGCTTCTTGGTATTGTTTCTTCCATCCACACAACATCTTCTTGTTCAAAATGGAAAATCATTTCTGGTTCAGATAGCAGATGCCCTGCTTGAGAGAAAAGACATGTTGATTAGGGCAATGTGGTATGGACAAGGACCCTCCCACAAGTCAAATCTTATCTTCTGGTATTCATAAAAGGTGAACACAACATTGGGAAAGGTGAATAAAACCGTTAGGCATCAAAACCACATTTATATTTATGTATATTATATATATATATATACACACATATACATATATACACACACACACACAGGCATGCAAACTCAGTGGCTCAGTCATGACCAACTCTTTGTGACCTCATGGACTGTAACCCACCAGGCTCCTCTCTCCGTGGGATTTTCCCAGGGAGAATGTTGGAGCGGGGTGCCATGCCCTTCTCCGGGGATCTTCCTGACCCAGGGATCGAACCTGAGTCTCTTGTGGCTCCTGCACTGGCTGGCGGATTCTTTATCACTGAGCCACCTGGAAATCCCATATATATGTATATATATATACACACACACACATCATATATAAATATATATACACAAAAACATACAAACAAACAAATAAATATATATTTTGCTTCTCAAAACAAAAAATTGTTCTAGGAGTTCCAGGGAACTTCAGTGAAGAGCCCTATTTGTAATTTGTGTGTGTGCTAACTTGCTTCAGTTGTGTTTAACTCTTTGCGACCCTATGGAACCATAGCCCATCAGGCTCCTCTGTCCATGGGATTATGCCCTCCTCCAGGAGATCTTCCCGACCCAGAGATCGAACCTGTATCTCTTACATCTCCTGCATTGGCAGGTGGGTTCTTTACCACTAGCGCCACATGGAAAGCCCTATTAGCAATATACAACAGTAATAATTCTCAATGGGTCGAACACACAGTAATGATTCTGTGCCCAAATTCGATATCCAGGTATCAAACCCAGGTCTCCTGCACTGCAGGCAGATTCTTTACCATCTGAGCTACCAGGGAAGCCCTGTCTTATCTCTTTAGTCTCCTTTAATTTGGATAGGAACTGGCCTCTCTCGCCTTCATCTCAGGTATCTTTATGCTTTCTCAAATCTGATACCCACTACCATAAGGGATCAGGAATATGTGGACCGCTAAATGCAAATCCCCTCAGGATTTATTCCATATAACTGAACCAGCAGGAGACCAGGTGGGTTCTGGAAGATGTGATTCTCACCCAAGGAGATGAGATTCCCAAAGTTCTCCAACATCACTTCTCGGTACAGGTGCCTCTGAGAAGGGTCCAGATGCTCCCACTCCTCCTCGGTAAAGTCGACAGCCACATCCTTGAATGTCACTAGCTCCTAAAAGAACAAACATGGTTATCCTCAGGTATACCTATCCTCACAGAGGAATGCAGCTGATGAGCACCAATGAATTCCGACATCTATATGTGGTCCGGGCAGTCTCCAGGATTCTGAATCAGACTCACTTAGGTACACAACCATGTATCTCTGTATTATGTAGAATAGGGGGCCCCAACCTCTGAGATCTAATGCCTGATTATCTGAGGTGGAGCTGATGTAATAATAATAGAAATAAAGTACAATAAATGTAATGTTGCTTGAACCATCTTAAAATCATCCCCCACCCTCACCCCATACCGGTCCATGGAAAAACCGTCTTCCATGAAATGGGTCTCTGGTGCCAAAAAGATTGGGGACTGCTTATATAGAACATGGAAAAGATACAAGAGGCAGATTTAACAAAAAGAAAAAACAAAACTCTTCAGCCCTTCAAGTTTCTCTGGTAAGAAGAGTCAATTTCAACCAGAGTACATGAAAGGCTATATAATTCCAGAGGTGCTATCCACACAACAAATCTCAATTTTGAGATTTACTCAGGGAAGGGTCCGGAGAAAGAATCTAGGGTAGATTGGGGCCATGAGGGCAGGTACCCTGGAGAAAGCCAGGTACTAGCCTTGTGGGATGGTTAAAATGTGAATAGAGGAAAGTGGGGAATTCCAGCTGGCAAGAAAAAGGAGTGGACAGTCGTGTGAGAAGGAGCAAGTCAAAGATCTAAAATAAGGACTCTGGTTAATGAGAAATGTTATCTAGGAAACCTCCCTTTGATGATTATATACGAACAACATTTATTTTGGACTCCGAATCCCTACTCACACATCCACAGTAGAAAGATATACAAACTCTTGGTACAGTCGCATGAAGGATTAATATTCAGTAGCAGTTCCCAAAGTGTGGTTCAGGGACCCATGAGGATCGCCAAGCTCCTGTCAGTGGTGTCTGTACAGTTAATATTATTTTTAATAATAATTCTAAGATATTATTGAGCTTATCCACTATCATTCTCTTACAGTTAAAGAGAAGAATTTTTCAGAGGCTACATGATGTACAGTCTTGCAACAAAGAAACTGAGGAAGCAGATATAAGATTACCGCTGTTTTCTATTAAGGCAGACATTAAAGATGTTAGCAAAAATATAAAACATTTCCATTCTTTAAATTTTTTTTGTTTGGAAAATAAGGTTTTTTTTTAATGTGATATTAACTATAATGGATTAACTTTTGAATGGATTAATAAATACTTTAAAGTTTTGTTAGTTTGAACTTCTGATCTGGTAATACTGATAACCCACATAACAAAAGCCATTTCCAAAAGTGTAAAGGGGTCCTGATACAAAAAAGCTTTGGAAATTACTGCTCTACAAGAAATGAAAATAAACTATATATACATGAAATAACACAGATCAATCTCACAACAAATACTGAGAAAAGACAGGCACAGAAGAGTACTGTATGTATCCAGCTTCTATTTTAAAAGTTCAAAATCATACTACAGTATGAAAAGTCAGAATAGTGGCTATCATTATGGGAAGCAGGGGTTTTTCTCTAGGGAGGGGTTTATTCAGAGCATAAAATGAAGACACAGAATGGCTATGAGGGGAAATCAAGGATGGTGCAAGGATCAGACAACAGAAGGGTGTCACACCGCAGCAGCCTGGTCTCTGGTCCATTTTTGTCCTAAATGTTAAGCCTGCCAAATAAAGAATAAGGAAAAGAGGATTTGCAAAGGGCTATTAACTCATGAGGTGGGGATGATGGGAGCACACAGGGGCAAGCAGAGTGTCAAGCCAGACTACATGGTGCTTTGCGCAAAGCTGAAGCACTAAAAAACAGGTGATTCTGGGTAAAAAATCCAGAAATCCTTCTTTGAATCGCCTTCTTCTTCTCTGAAATAGTTATCTCCCGTATACCATACAGATATATATATATATATATATTTTTTTTTTTTGGAGAGGTGAGTTGTTTTTTATGTTGTTTCTGTTCACAAATTGTTTCTCATTTAGGTTAAATACCCAGTGAACCAACATGAACCCTAAGTATACCAGTTGTTGAGTTTTGAAAAAAGAATACCCCTGTGTAACTCACATACCAATCATGACATAGATCATTTCCATCACTCCAGAAAGTTCCCTTGTGTTGTTTGCTCCTAGTTGATTCCCTGCCCTGACTCACTGCTCTCAACAACCAATGATCTGCTGTCATTGCAGATTAATCCAGCCTGTTCTAGAATTTCATATAAATGGAACTGATATCGACCAGGATTCTTGGCCTTTCCCAATCAACAGAAAATGACAAGAGGTTAGACAAGAAGTTCAAGCAAGGCCTTATTGGGTTCCTGGCGGCAGCAGAGGAGAATAAAAGCAAGTAAAGCCTTCCCTTGCTCGCTCACTGGCTCCCTCCCTGAGCTGGTTCCTTATACAGGATGAGAGTAGGGGTGTGTCCAGTGGTTGGGCAGAAGGAATGGCTTAGGTGTTCTGTCTACCCCTTTTTGATGCTGTGTGCAAGGGGCATGTGTAAGACCTGCTTTTGCTCCCAACACCCTGGTTTTGCTCCAAGCTCTTCAGAGCTGGCAGTTGGGGTTTTTTGCCCTTTTTGATCTTTTGTCCAGAATTTGCCCCAATTGTGTATGCACAGTTATTGCAGTTATTTTTAGTCTCTTATATTTTCTTAGCATTTTATTGCTCAAGGAGACATCTGTCCAGGTGTAAGCCTTGTGCAGCACTGGAGCAAAGGGCCCCAGGTCCCACCCTATCTCAGAAGCACACAGCACATATCTGGCATATCTTTTATCTTACATTTTATCTGGCATATCTTTCATATCTGGCTTCTCTTTCTCAGCCTAATGCTTTTGATATTTATTCAAGTTGTTACATGTATCAGCAATTTGTTCTTTTTTTTTTTTTAACTGAGTAGTTCTTAATTATATGGATTAAGACATTTTGTTTATCTACTTATCAGTTGATGGTCATTTCTGGTTTGGGGCTATTATAAACAAAGTTGCTAATAGTCATATACAGTTTTTTTTAAATAAATTTTTATTTATTTTTGGCTGTGCTGGGTCTTCATTGCTGCACGTAGGCTCTTGTCTAGTTGCAGTGCGCAGACTTCTCATTGTGGAGGCTTCTCTTGTTGCAGAGCACAGGTTCTAGGGCTCATGGGCTTGAGTAGGTGCAATAGTTGCAGTTCCCAGGCTCTAGAGCACAATCTCAACAGTTGTGGCGTACAGCCTTGGTTGCTCCACGGCACGTAGGATTTTCCCAGACAAGGATTCGAAGCTGTCTCCTGCATTGGCAGGCAGATTTTTTTACCACTGAGCCACCAGGGAAGCCCCTAGTCACATACAGATTTTTGTGTGGACATATATTTTCATTTCCTCTGGGTAAATACCATAGGATTTCTGGGTCAACGCTAAGTGTGTGCTTAATTACATAAGAAACTCTAAAACTGTTTTCCAAAGTATATTATACTATTTTACACTCCTACCAGCAATGCTCAGACATTTTGAGAAACTGGAGTAACATATGTCTAGCTCAGAGCCAGCACAATATATGTTTTGTATTGCTCTCCTCCCCTAACACTCCCAAAATGAGGTATGTGGGTGATATTTTCAGGGAGAGAAGGCAGACTCTAATTTACCTGTAATCTGGGCATTTCCTCCTCTTCCTGAAGAAGGACAGAGTCTTCAGAAGGCAGTGCTGGGTAAAAAGAAAAAAGCTGTGAAAAATGAACTTGGCTCACTGAAATAGACCAGTATCTTAGTTACCAAGAAGGGAGAAGGGGGCATGTTATACTCAGTTGGTGACACTGGTTCTCGTTTACCATTACCTGATACACCCTCCCCTAGAAAGAGTTTTCCTCTTTGTACTTTCACAGATAGCCTTTTGACCCTGACACTTTCTCCCCAGCCCCTCAAACACTCACTGAATACCTACTATGTGCTTCAGCAGTGATTTAACTCTCACCTTTCTCCTTAGCCTCTGAGGTCATTCCAGCTTCAACGTGGTCCCACATCCTGCCCGCCCTGTTAGGAAGGGAATCCCCGCAGCCCAGCGGCTCTGCTGGTGGAATCTCTCTTCAGCCTCTCCAAGCTCCACCTGGAACATCCAGAGGGAGTTTCAGGAGGTGTTGTCTCCACGAAAGATGGAACTCCTGCATGTGGGGGGCCTCCTGCGGCCTTCATGCTCAGGTAGCTGTTTTGTTCCTGTAGGCAGGAGAGGAGATGTCCCAGCAGCCCAGACTTCAGGCTAGGGCCTGGACATCTCTATTTAAGTGAGGATGCTGTTAATGAACTAAAGTATAGTTAAAGTGATAAACATTTACTAAGCATCCACTGTGTACAAGGCATGCCCCTACTTTGCAGGGGTACCCGGCTCTGACTTTCTTAGGACTGTACCTTCACAGGTTGATCCAGTCACATGGCAGCAAATGCTGCCACCTTCGTGAAGATTTCCTGAAAACTTCCCACTGTGGGATGCATGCGTGCATGCTCAGTCACTCAGTCATGTCCAACTCTTTGTGTCACTGTGGACTGCAGCCCACCAGATTCTTCTGTCCATGAAATTCTCCAGGCAATAATACTGGAGTGGTTGCCATTTTCTCCCTCAGGGGATCTTTCTGACCCAAGGATCAAACTAGTGTTTCCTGCATCTCCTGCATTAGGGACGGATTCTTTACCGCTGCACCACCTGGGAAGCCCCACTTTGGGATGTTAGTTGCTCAGTTGTGTCTGACTTCTCAAAACCCCATGGACTATAGTCCGCCAGACTCCTCTGTCCATGGGAATTCCCAGATAAAAATACTGGAGTGGGTTTCCCTTTCCTTCTCAGAGGATCTTCCCGACCCAGGGATAGAACCAGGGTTTCCTGCATTGCAGGCAGATTCTGTACCACATGAGCCACCAGAGATACAGATCTATACAGATCTATAATTCTCAAAAGGCAAACTTGTGAAATTCTTGAATTTCTCTCTTTTTTTTTTGTTATCAGATCAATAAATGTTTCAAAATCTGAAAACCTTGTTAAAGAAGTTGTGGGAAAATGATCAGTCTTTTATGCTGTTAGAATGTAAGTAGGTACAGTCTTCTGGAGAAGAGCAATTTGACTGTGTCCATCAAATGGAGGGGGGCAGGTAGGGTCAGGAAGCACGGTTATGAAAGTGAACAAGGAAACTTAAGGAGGTGATAAGATATATTGGTCATCTTGACTGAGATGATGGTTTCATGAGTGTATTGAAATGTCAAAATATATAAAATTGAACACTTTAAATACATGTAGTTTATCATGTGTCTGCACTCAGAAGGGCTTTGCAGAGATGTAGCCAGGCCTGTGACTCACATGTCACGTGTGATACCAAACTCGCAACTGGGATACCTCCACCTTTTACACCTGGAACCGTAACTTCCACTAAGACAAGAAAGGACATACAACTCCCCTTCGGCCCTCACTGGTCAAGAGTGTGGAGAATTCTCTTTTGCAGATAACTGGGGAGGTGATTGAGGGCTTCCCCAATGACTCAGTGGGTAAAGAATCTGCCTGCAATGCAGGAGACACAGGAGATGCAGATTTGATCCTTGGGTTGAGACGATCTCCTGGAGGAGAGCATGGCCAGAGCATTTCCAGTGTTTTTGCCTGAAGAATCCCCTAGACTGAGGAGCCTGGTGGGCTACAGTCCATAGGGCCACAAAGAGTCGGACACAACTGATCGACTAAGCATGCACACACATGGAAGTGACCATAGGTGTGACCTTCCTGGCTTCACTACCCCAGAGGCAAGTACCCAGGGGAACATCATTTAACTCCAAAGCATCTGGGAGCTTAGAGAAGCTGCTGACCACTTTGAGCTCAGGAGTTTCTCAGATGCAAAGTGGCAGCAAGCCTTTGGCAATCCACAGAGGGCCTGGCTGGAGAAGAGCCCATCCTGGTGTCCAAGATAATCTGCCCATCCCTCTGATAACAGATCCCTAGGCTCACTTATAGAAAAAGCCCACTAAGGGACTTCTCTGGTGGTCCAGTGGCTAAGACTCTGTGCTCTCAATGCAGGGGGCTCAGGTTCGATCCCTGGTCAGAGAACTAGATCCCATATGCCACAACTAAGAGCTCTGATGACACAACTAAAGATCTCGCATGACACAAGGAAGATCTAAGATCATGTGTGTAGCGACTAAAACCCAGCGCAGCCAAATTAAAATAATTTTTTTTTAAGACGTGTTAAAAAATAAAAGCCCATTGAGTCAGAGATGAAGGTGATTTCACAGGAGCACCTACAACAAAAGTGAGGATACAAGATTTTGGCCCCACCTCCTCAAAGTCCAAGTTATCTCCAAAATAAGAGACACAAGAACATATTGTCACCATAAACACCAAACCTCACGATGTCCCTGTTGGCTATGATAGTAAGAATCTGCCAGGAACGCAGGAGACCCAGGTTCAATCCCTGGGTCAGGAAGATCCCCTGGAGAAGAGAATGGCTACCCACTCTCTTCTGGAGAATTCCACGGATAGAGGAACCTAGTGGACTACAGTCCATGGGGTGGCACAAGTTGAACACGACGAGCGACTAACACTTTCTTGACCCCTACTACATCTCAAACCAAGGGGCACTTCCTAACTCCTCTCCACGGCTCCACACATCTAGCTGCCCTCATAAACACCTAAGAACTTACAGCCCCATAAGCTCCCCCTCTGGACTAAGAATGCTGCCTGCCATATCAGTAAACAAAGGGTGTTGTGGCCAGCTAGTCAGCAGCCACTGCAGCCAGCCCCAACTGTGCACCCTGACCGGAATCAAGCCGGAGACAGCCACATTTACCCTAGATAGTTAAGGTGTGTATCAAAGGAATGACTTCAGGGAGCTCAGACTCCTGCACTTCCTCATACAAAGAAAATCGCTTAGTTCATTAACTTTAGCTGTCCTTTTTTTTTCTAATTATCAGTAATGTTTCTTGTTCTAACTACCTGGGTTTTCTCACAAAACCCCTATAATCCTGGCTCCTCCTTAGCTCTTCAGAGCAGTCCCTCAGAGCCACCTGAGAAAGGCCACCTGATAAAACATAAACTTTTAGGTTGTGCGTTTTTTTCCCAGTCAACACTCTCAAAAGCCCTTCCCCACTGTCCCTTCCCCACCAACCTGGGGTTGCAAAGCCCCAGCTGCCTCGCCAACCAAAATGCCCAGCATAGGCTGTCTCCCAGATGCAAGGAACCCTGCCCTCCAGCCCCTCAACCCATGGATGCCTGCAGGCCACCAACCTCGGGACCACGTCGTAGCGATTCACCCCTATTTCAATAAAACCAAGATGCTCCCTGCGTCGCCCGTCAAACCCCGCGACTCCCGGACCTTCGGTTTTCGCCTTCCCCTTTCGCACGATCCGGGGACCTTCGGCTATTCGCGCTGCATTCAGCCAGTAAAATTGGGGGACTCACCTCTCTAGGCCTGGAGGTCTTGGGCATGGAGGCCGCCACAGGGCCTTCACCAGCCTTCGTTCCACGCAATGAGCCCGATACACCCGCACCGCCGACCCAGAAGGCCCAGACGATGGGGTCTGGGCTCAAGCGGGCGCGGAGGCCTGGCGGCTGAACCACATCTCCCAGAAGCCCCTGCGCAGGCCGGGAAGCTCTCCAAGCCCCGCCCCAAGGCGCGATCCCGGAGAGGCGAGGCCAGCGCAGGTGAGCTCCGGTTCTCACGTGGAAACAGCTAGCTTGCGAGGGCTGGGCGTACAAACACAAAACCAGACAAGCGCCTCGTCCTATTGTCTACAAGCAGAAATAACAGAACACCTGTAATTTCTCGATTCAGGCATAACTATGTTTAAGCTTATATGCGTGCAGTGCTGTGTCATTTCAATCGTGCAGGACTCTTTGCGACCCTATGGACTGTAGCTTGCCAGGCTCCTCTGTCCACGGAATTCTCCAGGCAAGAATACCGGAGTGGGTTGCCATGCCCTCCTCCAGGGTATCTTCCCGATCCAGAAATCGAACCTACCTCTCTTGCCTCTCCTGACTTGGCAGGCGGGTTCTTTACCACTAGGACCAGCCAGGAGGCTCTTAAGCTTATATCCTTTCACATAAATATTTGTCTTCTTTGTTGTTGCTAAGTCCGGACTGACTCTCTGAGACCGCATGAACTGCAGCATGCCAGGCTTCCCTGTCCTTCACTATTTGTCTTCTTAACCTGCTTTTAAAATCATATATATTGAACATTGTGTTATTCCGCAATGTTTTGTAAATTCTACATGCCATCTATGTAATTAATGCATTATCTCACTTTTGTTAGGTTGCTTCAGATTACTAGTATTGCAGCCACCACTGCTTATGTTTGTCTCTGACTCAAAAGCAGGGAACCGGCAAAGCTTTATACTGAAAAAAAGGGAAGGCTTCAGGTGTATTTTGATCGGAGGTCATTGTCCAAGAGAAGCTAGAGGTGGGCCAACTACAAAAAGTGCAACTTTTGTGGTTGGTTTGGAGGTGGTGGTTTGGTTTTCTCTGGTTGGTTCTGAGTTGGAAGCAGAGGCGGAAGATAGAGAAGCTAGCAGTTATTGACCAAGTCCTGAGAGTTATGCACTGATTGCTGCCAAGTTTGTAGTTTGGTTTTCTGGTTTCTGCAGATTTTGTGCGTCAGAGTTCTATCATAATATACAATCTGGCATTGTCTGTTTGTATATCTGTTCTTTCAACTTTAGTGGTTTCAAGTAACAGCAATCATTTATCTTTCATGGTTTTTCTGGGTCAGGAATTCAGAAACAGCCTAGCTGGACAGTTCTGGCTCAGACTTTTCTTGATGGCTAAACCTGGAACAGTGTGAAGTTCTAGGAGCAACTGGAAGCTGGCTGGACATCTCTTACTTCATGTAATCTCAAGGGTTTGTCCATGTGATTTTTCTGTGTGGGCTAGTTTGAGCTCCTTAACAGCATGGTGTTAGTGTTAGTCGGTCAGTCGTGCCCGATTCTTTGTGACCCCATGGACTGCAGTCCACCAGACTCCTCTGTCCATGAGATTTTCCAGGCAAGGATACTGGAGTGGGTTGCCATTTCCTTCTCCAAGGGATCTTCCCAATCCAGGGATTGAACCCGGGTATCCTGCACTGCAGGCAGATTCTTTACCAACTGAGCTACACAGACATCTTACACTGCAGCTCAAAATCCTGAGAAAGATCCAGATGGAAGATGAATCACCTCTTATGGCTAGTCTCAGAATCACAGAGTATCATTTCCCCTGTACTTACAGTTTTAAAAGCCCATCCAGATTCAAAGGGAAAGAACATGCACTCCACTTCCTGATGGGAAAATAACAAGGTCCTGGAAGACCATGTGGAAACAAAAATATAGTTATGGCAATTTTTGGAAAATACAATTTGCCATGAACTGCAAAGAGATCAAAGCAGAGAAAGTAGTTTTAATTTCACTCTGCTATGAAGACTGGATATTTATATTGTTGTTCAGTCTCTAAGGCATGTCTGACTCTTTGCGACCCCATGGACTACAACATGCCAGGCTTCCCTGTCCTTCACTATCTCCCAGAGTTTGCTCAGACTCATGTCCATTGTGTTGATAATGCCATCCAACCATCTCATCCTCTGTTGCCTCCTTCTCCTCCTGCCCTCAATCTTTCCTAGCATCAGGGTCTTTTCCAATGAGTTGGCTCTTCTCATCAGGTGGCCAAAGTATTGGCACTTCAACATCAGCATCAGTCCTTCCAATGAATATTCAGAGTTGATTTCCTTTAGGATTGACTGGTTTGATCTCCTTGCTGTCCAAGGGACTCTCAAGAGTCTTCTCCAGCACCATAATTGGAAAACATCAATTCTTCGGTGCCCAGCCTTCTTTATGTCCAACTCTCACATCTGTACATGACTACTGGAAAAACCATAGCTTTGACTATACAGACCTTTGTCGGCAAAGTGATGTCTCACCTTTTTAATACACTATCTAGGTTTATCATTGGAGCAGGAAATGGCAACCCACACTACTATTCTTACCTGGGAAATTCCATGGACAGAGGAGCCTGGCAGGCTACAGTTCATGGGGTCGCAGAGTCAGACACGACTGAGCAACTAACACAAAACACAGGTTTATCATAGCTTTTCTTCCAAAGAGCAAGCTTATTTTAATTTCATGGCTGCAGTCACTGTTTAGTGATTTTGGAGCCCAAGAAAATAAAATCTGCCACAGTTTCCATTTTGTCCTCATCTATTTGCCATGAAGTGATAGGACCGGATGCCATGATTATAGTTTTTTGAACACTGAGTTTTAAGCTGTATTTTTCACTCTCCTCTTATACCTTCATCAAGAGGATATTTATATTAGTGAGCTGAAATTATCTGTAGTAAGTAGGAGTGATCAAAAAAAAAATCATGATCAAATTTTAAGAGGATCAGAGAAGACCTAGCTCCACTGAGCATGTTTAAGGTGATAATGAGAGTGAATTTCCTGGTGGTCCATTGGTTAGGATGCCACGCTGTCAAGAGCTCAGGTTCAGTCCCTAGTAAGGGAACTAATATCCTGCAAGCTGTGTGGTGTGGCCAAAACAAACAAACAAACAAAAAATGACAATGTAAGACAAAAATGAAGCTGTCTTCCTTTACCCTCCTTGAGTATTAGGTTCAAAGTGATAATAATTGATAAAGATTATTCTGCACAATTAGAGTATTAGGGCTGAGACTAACTCAGACTGAGAATTTGTCTCAGTGAAAAGAGCAGGACTAACTTAGAGACTTTCTACAGGATCCAATATTACAGACATGGAAAACTCCTAACCCCAAATGCTTTAACTACATACAATAATCTCCTAAACTTAACTTCTTACTCATGTATTTTTGTTAAGTAAACATTTCCCAGATGTGTTCACTTCTCACAAATGTTAATGACAAGTAGGTGGGAAAAGGTTTCATGGTCAAATTACTTTGTGACATGCTAGAATATACAGGTTGAGCTCTGGGGTCTGTTGTGGTGTATTTCTGTACTTTTTATTCTATTCCACTGACCTATTTGTCTATCCTTAGACAAATACCAGTCTTTATTGGTTTATCATAGCTCTATAGCAAGTCTTGAAATTAGAAGTTCTCCAATTTGTTCTTTTTCAATACTGATTTTTGTTGTTCTAGGTCTTTGGATTTCTCTATAAATTTTAGAATGCTTTTTATCAATTTAAAATTAAAAAAAGCATTCTGGTACTTTTGACTAGGAGAGTACTGAATCTATAGGTAAATTTAGGGAAATTTTATTAAAGACATTGAATTTTCCAATCCATAGCCATGGTATTGCCATCTATTTAGATCTTTTCTAGGAAATTCTCTGGTGGTCCAGTGGTTAGTACTTTGCACTTTCATTGCCAGGGCCCAGGTTCAATCCCTGGTTGGGGAATTGAGATCTCACAAATTATGCAGCGGGGCCAAAAATAAAAGATCTTGACTAATTTCCCTTGGCAATGTTTTGCAGTTTTCCATACGAAGATCTTTCATATCTTTTACTAAATTTATTCCTAAGTATGATTTTATCTTTCCCTGGTTTTCTTGCTATCATGGGAACAAACACCTTTCATACCATACATTCAAACTGCGATGAGAGTTGAAATTCTGTGGTTGTTTTAACAACCTCTTTTCCACCTCCCACTACATCCCCGTACTAAATGCGTGTCAATGATTGGATTCATTAGCTGTTTTAAAGACTCTTCAAAAGAGAAGTAGACAGGGTATAAATGAATGAACACAATGATATTCCAGCAGGTCAGATAACTCTTGTTTATTTATAAAATATATCCCATTCTGTCAAATACTGATAAGAAAGGTACAACTAGAAGACACTAAGGATTGATAATATATTTTCACTTATAACATTTTAGTTATTTAAATTCTAGAAATTCCATGTGAATTGTCTTGTGTTATATTCCAAGAACCCCTTGCTATCCAAGTCTATTAGGTTTCCAAGTTCAAATACTAAGGGACACTGTATTAACTAAATTGATTTGATTTCCAAGTTTCAAAAAGTGAGTAGCAAGTTTAAGTAAAGATTTTTTAGAGATGTTCCAAAATTCAGATTGTGACAAGTATTTATTTCAATAGATTACTAGATTTAGCTTGCTAATTTTTAACATTGCATATTTTCATAACTGATTCTGGGCATATTATCTTTTTGTGTCCTTCCAGCAAGTTTTATCATCAGGGTTATGACAGATTCATAAAATCAGATAACTTGCTACCTCAGTCTGTGTCCTGGAAGAGTTCCTAACACATTTCACCGTCTCATCTATAAATATATATATGTCTTTAGTGTAGCTGACATTTATTTAATTTTTTACTTCACCACATGGTTTGCAGGATCTTAGTTCCCTCATCAGGGATCAAGCCTGGACTCCCAGCAGTGGGAACGTGGAGTCCTAACCACTGGATTGCCATGGAATTCCCCTGACATTTATTTTTTTGGTTTAAAAAATGTTCCTTTTGGAGAGAATCTATTAAAGATTTTATACTTCTCTAGTCAATTCTGATATCAAGTCAATCCAATTTCTTTCTAAAAATCATACACTTTGTACAGATTTTCAGATATATTCTTAAAAACATCTATAGTACTTTTAAGTTTGAGATAAAATTCATATACTGTATATATTTACCCTTTTAAAGTATAGAGTGGTTTTTAGTAGATACACTGCCAATCCCAGAATATTTTAATCACCCAAAAAGATAATGTCTTTTTACATTTAAATAGGTAGTAAGTATGAATATATTAGTCACTCAGTTGTGTCCAACTCTTTTGTGAACCCATGGACTGTAGCCTGCCATGCTCCTCTGTCCATGGGATTCTTCAGGCAAGAATACTGGAGTGAGTTGCCATTCCCTTCTCCAGGGGATCTTCCCGACCCAGGGATCAAACCTGGGTCTCCCGCAATGTAGACAGATTCTTTACTGAAAGTCACTTCAGTTTCTCATTCATGGTACTGTTCAGCTGTCATTTGTACTCCCCAACCTGAATCAGTGGCTTGTCTACTTTCAATCAGATACATTTTCTATTTTAAATTATTTACTTTTGTCATTTATTTCTGCATTTGATAACTAACAATGCCTTTCTCTGCCCCTATTTTAGATATATTTTTGCTTGTTTTAGCTCTTTGGGTTCTGTATTCTTTTTAATGATCTTTCTAGTACTTTAATGTATGCATGCATACTGAGTTATAAAACTTCCAATACAATTTTGCCTGCCACTCACAGGTTTTTCAATTGTGTTCTCATATTCATTCACATTTAAATAATGTGTATTCTAAGGATTTAGTTCCTTAACCCATGTTAATCAAGAGGGGTACTAAATTAATATTCAGGTATTTGTTTGCTATTGTTTTGTTACTGTGTAGCTCATTCTAGTCAAATAATGTGCCCTGTATATTTTCTACTTTTTGGGGAATAATTAGGAAAAATATTCTTATCTCTTCCTGCTTATTTGACAGTTATGCTTTCACCAACCCATCATTATATCCATAGGGTTTCAAATGGGTATTAATCTTTGTGCAGCATAAAAATGAAGTCTGAATGTAGACTAGCCACAAAAACTTTGTTTCCCTTTTAAAATTTCAAGCCAAATAATGGGGATAGGAAAAACTTTCCAATGTTCATTACACTCATTTCTCTTTCTAAAAAATATGTGTTTATTTATTTGGCTACACCAGGTCTTCACTGCAGCCTGCGAGATCCTTAGTTGCAGCATGGGAACTCTTAGATGCAGCATGTAGGATCTAGTTCCCCCACCAGGGATCAAACCCAGGCCTCCTGCATTGGGAGCATGGAGTCTTATCCTCTAGACAATCAGGGAAGTCTCTCATTTGTCTTTTTTCATTATGAATTCTTTGACTTAGATAAAGGTAAACAACATGGTTAAAATCCTTTCCACAAATAATTGTTGCTTAAGTCACTCAGTTTTGTCCAACTCTTTGTGACCCCATGGACTACAGTCTGCCAGGCTCCTCTGGGGTTCCAGAGAATCCATGGGATTCTCCAGGCAAGAATACTGGAGCGGGTTGCCATTTCCTTCTCCAGGGGATCTTCCTGACCCATGGACTGAACCCGAGTCTCCTGCATTGGCAGGCAGATTCTTTACCCTGAGCCACCAGGAAAGCCTTCCACAAATAATAATGGCAATTATGAAAATGAGTGTATCAATGATAATAATGAACACCTTTTACTAGATATTTGCCACATGATAGGAAAAGTTCTGAATATTTATTAATTCATTGAATCATCACAACAAACCAACACATACACCATGATTATATTTACTAATACATGAAAAAGAAAACATCACTAACATATTTAAGTAAAAAGTTAAAAAAATCTGGAAAGATTAATAATATTGATAATGGTGGTTAATAACCTTTCTCATATGAGATTGGGGTTAGGCTTGGTGAAAGGAATAAGACAGTTTACAAGGACAAAATGTAGATAATTTCACCAACTAAAGTAGATGTTTTAAAAGGAAAAATCCAAAACATCCAAAGATAAACTTTGGGTCATATTAATCAAGGAAGATTTTATAACCAAAAACAATTAGATGCAACCATAACATGAATAATAAGGTCATTTTAAAATGTCATTAAATATATCAATAAAAATAGTAAAAATCTCTATATACTGAAATAGCAATCATATTTTTGACTATATTATAAAAGCAGGTAAAGGTACAACATGTGTACCATGACTACATTTTCTTTAAAAACAAAGTCTGGTAGGATTTGCTCTATCAATTGAGAGTTATTATCTATAGACGGCATAATTACAATTAATCCTGGCTTTTTTAGTTTCTAGTTTTCTGATATTCTGTTTTCTAGTAAAAAAATATAAATGTGTGAAATGAAAAAAAAGGACTAAAACTTACTTCAAAAATAAGATTATAATTAATTCTACAAAGAATTAAAAAATACAAAGTCACACAGTTTAAACAGTGTGATACTGGTGTAAGCACAAACATATAGATAAGAGAAGAATAGCCTTGAGACTCAAGCAAATATAAACAAGAATATAATATATCACCAAGAAGGTAGAACAAAACAATAGGAAAGGATAAAACTGTTGATGTGACATTAGTACAAGATGGGGTGGGGGAGTAGAGGGGTGGAGACAAACAAATATCAATTTAGAATGCAAATTCCTAACTTGGAGTAAAATATATTTGGATTAAATATATTTTAAGAAATATACTTTTAATATATATGTATTTTATAAAGTAAACAAAAAATAGTGAGAGAGGGTAACTATCAAACCTGATTTTTTTGTTTGTTTAAAAGATCAGGAAGGTGAAAAGAGCTTTAACTTTTATTATTCATCAGTATGAATTCCCTGATGACGAATGAGATCTGAGCCACTACTAAATGCCTTTCCACATTCCTTACAGTTAAAGGGCTTTTCACCAGTATGAATTCTGAGATGTCGAGTAAGGTTTGAGCATTTATTAAAGGCCTTTCCACATTCATTACATTCATATGGTTTTTCATCGGTATGGATTCTTTGATGTTGAAAAAGCTGTGAGTTCTGAGTAAAGGCTTTCCCACATTCAAGACATTCAAAAGGTTTCTCACCAGCATGAATTCTCTGATGTTGACGAAGTTGTGAGCTCTGAGTAAAAGCCTTCCCACATTCCTTACAATCATAGGGTTTCTCTCCCGTGTGAATTCTCTGATGATTAGTAAGTGCTGAGCCACTACTAAAGGCCTTGCCACATTCTTTGCACTCATACGGTTTCTCACCTGTATGAATTCTCTGATGCTGTACGAGCTTTGAGCTCTGAGTGAAAGCTTTGCCACATTCCTTGCATTCATAGGGTTTCTCACCTGTATGAATTCTCACATGCTGAAAAAGTTGTGAGCTCTTAGTAAAGGCTTTTCCACATACTTTACATTCGTAGGGTTTTTCACCAGTGTGAATTCTCTGATGGTCAATAAGATTTGAGCAGTAACTAAAGGCCTTCCCACATTCCTTACATTCATAGGGTTTCTTACCTGTATGAATTCTCTGATGCTGAGAAAGGTATGAGCTACAGCTGAAGGCCTTTCCACATTCTTTACATTCAAAGGGTTTTTCACCTGTATGAATTTTCAGATGTCGAGTAACATGTGAGCCACAGCTAAAAAATTTCCCACACTCTTTACATTCATAAGATTTTTCGGCAATATGAATTCTCTGATGTTGAAGAAATTGTGAATTCTGACTAAAGACCTTTCCACATTTCTTACATTCATAGGGTTTCTCTTCATTGTTAATTTGATGTAAAGTAAAGAATGTCTGTTGAATAAATGTGGGTGTGTACTCATGAGTGAGTATTTCTTGGCTGAAATGCCCATTTTGATATCCCAGTTGTTTTTCAAAGTGACTTCTATATTCCAAAACATCTCTGAAACTGGAGTATTCAAAGCCATGTTTTCTAAGTCCCATCATTTCCCTCTGGCATGATTCTATTTCGTAAACTTCCTTCTTTAGCGATAATAACTTGGTTTCACACATTGATTCCAGAGCTGAAAGAAAATGAAAGGTAAATATTCTTCTCCCACCTCATTTGTGAAAAGGTAAACTTCTATAAGAGAAATGGAAAAATTAAAGTAAAAACAATATGTGGTAATAAATGACACAGAATTTTCAAGTATATCTGTTGAATCTGAAAAATGGACAAGAAATACACAAAAATTAATGAGATGTAAAGCAGGAAGCAGCAGGCAGAATCTATGGAAATAGAAAACCACAATGATTCTCAAATATTGATGTGGACCAGAGTCATTTGGAAAAGTTGATAAATATACAATGCTGTGGCACATTGTGAACATCATGAGAAACGCTGGACTGGAAGAAACACAAGCTGGAATCAAGATTGCTGGGAGAAATATCAATAACCTCAGATATGCAGATGACACCACCCTTATGGCAGAAAGTGAAGAGGGACTAAAAAGCCTCTTGATGAAAGTGAAAGAGGAGAGTGAAAAAGTTGGCTTAAAGCTCAACATTCAGAAAATGAAGATCATGGCATCTGGTCCCATCACTTCATAGGAAATAGATGGGGAAACAGTGGAAACAGTGTCAGACTTTATTTTGGGGGGGGCTCCAAAATCACTGCAGATGGTGACTGCAGCCATGAAATTAAAAGACTTTTACTCCTTGGAAGAGAAGTTATGACCAACCTAGATAGCATATTGAAAAGCAGAGACATTACTTTGCCGACTAAGGTCCATCTAGTCAAGGCTATAGTTTTTCCAGTAGTCATGTATGGATGTGAGAGTTGGACTGTGAAGAACGCTGAGCACCGAAGAATTGATGCTTTTGAACTGTGGTGTTGGAGAAGACTCTTGAGAGTCCCTTGGACTGCAAGGAGATCCAAACAGTCCATTCTGAAGGAGATCAACCCTGGGATTTCTTTGCAAGGACTGATGCTAAAGCTGAGACTCCAGTACTTTGGCCACCTCATGCAAAGAGCTGACTCATTGGAAAAGACTTTGATGTTGGTAGGGATTAGGGGCAGAAGGAGAAGGGGGCGACAGAGGATGAGATGGCTGGATGGCATCACTGACTCGATGGACATGAATCTGAGTGAACTCTGGGAGTTGGTGATGGACAGGGAGGCCTGGTGTGCTGTGATTCATGGGGTCGCAAAGAGTCGGACACGACTGAGTGACTGAACTGAACTGAACTGAGGCATAGAAGATGACTAGTTGTATATACATCTATATGAGCTTATATGTATATGTAAGAAAGAAAGTATATCATCATACTATATGTATTATACAAAGTGGCTAATTTTTTTTTTTACCTCCATTAAAGGTCTCCTAAGAGGAATAAAAGCATACAGGGAAAGATTCTTGGGCTCTCTGGTATAATAAAGTATAAATTTGATTTTTGTCCCTAGTTCCTAACAAAGAGCTTCAAAACCCTTTGAATTTACTGAGTGATAGCAGTGTTTTCACTGTGCTAATGAGGTGACTCATGGTGGGTCCCCAGATTTAGGATGGGGACTGTTCACTAGAAAGACCCAACATATGATGAGAGGGCTGGGATTTTCAGCTACTTGACCCCCTGGGAAAGAGAGGGAGGCCAGAGATTGAGTGGCTGATGCCCTAATCAATTATGCCAATTAATTATGCTTAAATATAATTATGTAATTGAGCTCCAGTAAAAACTCAACACCAAAGTTCAGTGGAGTTTTGTGGTTGGTGCTTCACCAGGAGGCTGACACACTTTGACTTCACAGGGAGAGGGTGTGGAACCTCTGCATCCAAAGCCTACCAACTCATCTGATATTCTTTATAGTAAAACTCCAGTTGTTAAGTATAGTGCTTCCCTGAGTCTTCTGAATTGTTTTAGCAAATTATTGAGCCTGCAAGGGGGCATGGAAATACCTGAATTTATAGTCAGTTGGTCAGAAGTGTGGGTAGGACTCACAGCCAGGGTCAGGAGTGTGAGCACAGCCTTGTGTAAGGCTGACTGTTAACCTGTGGGCTTTATGCTGACTCTGGGATGTTGGGAGTCAGAAGTAAACTGCAGTTCACCCAGCTGGGGATAAAGAAGAATAGGGTCCATAATAAAGGACATATTGGATGTGAGGACATATTGAAAGTGATCAGAGAGTTAGCCACGTGGGGGACTAGCCTGAGATAAGTCTAAAGTGAATGCGTGCTCAGTCACTCAGATGTGTTCAACTCTTTTTGATCCTATGGACTAACACCCACCAAGCTCCTCTGTCCGTGGGATTTCCCAGGCAAGAATGCTGGAGTGGATTACCATTCCCTCATCCAGGGGATCTTCATGACCCAGAGATCTAACCTGTGTCTCCTGCATCACTGGCATTGGCAGGTGGATTCTTTACCACTGTGGACCGGGGAAGCCCAAAGTCTAAGGTAGTGAACTAATTGGATGTGTGTAGCAGTTAGGGAAGACTCAGAATATGTTATGTGCTGGAGATTCAGTGAAAATACTGTTTGCCTTCGAAGTTTGTGATGCTGATCCTGGGACAAGAGAGAAATTTGCTCATGTACTAATAACACCACAGTGACTGGGAAGGGAGGCCACTGACGTTTAAGGCATACAGAGAGAAAAAAGACACAGTGCAACAGCATAAGAAACAATACACAAAATGAAAAGACAACCTACAGAATGGGAGAAAATATTTGCAAGTGATGCAACTGAAAAGGGCTTAATTTCCAAAATATACAGATAGTTCATACACCTCAATATCAAACAAACAAACAAACAAAAAACCAATCAAACAATGGGCAGAAGATCTAAATAGATATTTCTCCAAAGAAGACATCAGATGGCCAATAGATATATGAAAGGGTGCTTAGCCTAATCACCAGGGAAATGCAAATCAAAACCACAGAAAGATACCACCTCACACCTGTCCGAATGGCCATCATCCAAAATTTACAAAGAATAAATGCTAGAAAGGGTGTAGAAAAAAGAAAACCCTTATACACTATTGGTGGGAACATAAATTGGTACTGTCACTATGGAGAATAGTATGGTGGTTCCTTAAAGAACTGAAAATAGAGTTATTAATACCATATGATCCAACAATATCACTCCTAAGCATATATTCAGAAAAGATGAAAACTATAATTCAAAAAGATGTATACATCCCAATGTTCACAGCAGTACTATTTACAATAGCCAAGACATGGAAGCAACCTAAATGGCCATAAACAGATGAATGGATAAAGGTGATATACACATATACACACCCACACACAATGTAATATTCCTCAACCATAGAAAGAATGAAATGATGCCATCTGCAACAACATGGATAGACTAGAGATTATCATACTAAGTAAATCACACAGAGAAAGACAAGTACTATATGATATCACTTGTATGTGGAATCTAAAAAAAGAAAATTATACAAATGAACTTTTTTACAAAACAGAAACTTATAGATCTAGAAAACAAACTTATGGTTACCAAAGGGGAAAAAGTCAGAGAGATAAATTCGAATTTTGGGAATAGCAGATACACACTATTATATATAAAATAAACAACAAGTTCCCACCATATAGCACAGGGAACTATATTTAATATCTAACAATAAACCATAATGAAAAGGAATCTGATAAAAAATATGTGTATATATACATATATATGTATAACTGAATCACTTTGCTCTACACCAGAAACTAACACAACATTATAAATCATCTATCAGTTCAGTTCAGTTGCTCAGTCGTGTCTGACTCTTTGTGACCCCATGAATCGCAGCACGCCAGGCCTCCCCATCCATCACCAACTCCTGGAGTTTACCCAAACTCATGTCCATCGAATCGGTGATGCTATCCAGCCATCTCATCCTCTGTCATCCCCTTCTCCTCCTGCCCCCAATCCCTCCCAGCATCAGAGTCTTTTCCAATGAGTCAGCTCTTCACATGAGGTGGCCAAACTACTGGAGTTTCAGCTTTAGCATCAGTCCTTCCAAAGAACACCCAGGACTGATCTCTTTTAGGATGGACTGGTGGGATCTCCTTGCAGTCCAAGGGACTCTCAAGAGTCTTCTCCAACACCACAGTTCAAAAGCATCAATTCTTCGGTGCTCAGCGTTCTTCACAGTCCAACTCTTACATCCATACATGACTACTGGAAAAACCATAGCCTTGACTAGACGGACCTTTGTTGGCAAAGTAATGTCTCTGCTTTTCAATATGCTATCTAGGTTGGTCATAACTTTCCTTCCAAGGAATAAGCGTCTTTTAATTTCATGGCTGCAGTCACCATCTGCAGTGATTTTGGAGCCCCCCAAAATAAAGTCTGACACTGTTTCCACTGTTTCCCCATCTATTTCCTATGAAGTGATGGGACCAGATGCCATGATCTCAGTTTTCTGAATGTTGAGCTTTAAGTCAACTTTTTCACTCTCCTCTTTCACTTTCATCAAGAGGCTTTTTAGTTCCTCTTCACTTTCTGCCATAAGGGTGGTGTCATCTGCATATCCGAGGTTATTGATATTTCTCCCAGCAATCTTGATTCCAGCTTATGTTTCTTCCAGTCCAGCGTTTCTCATGATGTACTCTGCATAGAAGTTAAATAAGCAGGGTGACAATATACAGCCTTGATGTACTCCTTTTCCTATTTGGAACCAGTCTGTTGTTCCATGTCCAGTTCTAACTGTTGCTTCCTGACCTGCATATAGGTATCTCAAGAGGCAAGTCAGGTGGTCTGGTATTTCCATCTCTTTCAGAATTGTCCACAGCTTATTGTGATCCACACAGTCAAAGGGTTTGGCATAGTCAATAAAGCAGAAATAGATGTTTTTCTGGAATTCTCTTGCTTTTTTGATGATCCAGTGGATGTACTTCAATTAAAAAAATATTCTCAGGAGTTTCACATGAGGATTGTAAATAATAATAAGACACAGTGCAAGATACTGCCATGGAAGGATGACAGGAGTCATAAGCAGACTAATGAGAGCTGAGTCCCAAACTGACAGTTACTCACAACAGGTTCCAGTGCAATTATTTAACCTTTTTAGTACCCATTTCTTCATCTGTAAAAGGGAGCTAGTCCTTAATTTGTGATTACTAGGAAGATGAGGAAAAGTAGAGTAAATGTTGTTGAGTAAAGTGTTCAGTATATGACAGCTAATTGATATTTTAGGCAAATTAAACAGTTTGAAGACATCAAAATGGAGCCTATTAGAATATCTCAAGCCAGAAACAGGGAATTCATTTCAGTATATTCTTCTCCTCCTACCTTCATAGGATCTTTCAGCACTTTCATCCAGTTAACCTCCTCAGGAATTTTTAATCTCCACTGCCAATGCCCTCTTTCAAACCAGAATCATCTCTAACTCAGACCACTCAAGTAGACTCCTAACCGAGATCCCCACCAAGTTTTCATACTCTCTAACCTATTCAAGGGCCAAAATGACATTTGGCCCAGCCTTCCACTGCTCAAAATCCATCAAAGACTGAATAATGTGGTTCCTGCTTGTCTTTCCAATCTCAAGTCACGCTCTGCTTTTGCTTGCTCCTGTGGGTGACAACACTGACTTCTTTCAGTTCTTCAAACACACCAACCCTTCCCCTCTTAGAAGGGCCTGCACAGGGGTTCTTCCCTTTGCCTCGAGTTTTCTTCTCTATGAAAGTATCTAAGACTGGACGTCCCTGGTTGCCTAGTGGTTAAGAATCTGCCTGCCAATGCAGGGAACATGGGTTCCATCCCTGGTCTGGAAATATCCCAAAAGCCAAGGAGCAACTAAGCCTGTGTACCACAACTACTGAAGCTGGTGCGCCCTAAAACTCATGCTCTATAACAAGAGAAACCACCACAAAGAGAAACCTGCTCACCACAGTTAGAGAGTAGCCTCCACTCACCACAACTAAAGAAAGCAGCAATGAAGACCCAGCACAGCCATAAATAAATAAGTAAAATTAAGTAGTAAGTCCTAGCAGTGAGCCTGTAATTCTGAAATAGTGATGACTACAAATGACATTTCAGTATGTCTACAATAACAGTAAAATGATATGAAAATATCTGTAGTTTCTATTCATGTCAAAGTCACTAATACTATCATGGTTTGCTGCATACATCATAATAGGAAGACATGCTAAATTTCAATTACAGATTACTAGATATAAAGATACTTTTTTTTTCATCCAAGTTCATGAGTTTCCTCAATTCTATCCAAAGGAATCCAAAATTAGCAAACTTTGAGTTAGAGGGATCCTTTAAAAACATGAAGTCACTCCCCTGTTCAAATCACCTCACTCAGAATGGAATGGCTTTACATCCCAGAGGAGCCTGGCAGGCAGTCCAGAGGATTGCAGAGTCAGACATGACTGAGCGACTGAGTACAAAGTAGAATTCAAAGCCCATACCAAGGCCTGTAAGACCTCAAGCTATCTGCAGATACACCCTTCCTCCCACTAGCACCGAGCACACACACACACACGCATCCTGCTACTTTGCTGATATCCTTTCACATAATTCCCTCTTGGCTCATTCTGTTCCAATCACAAAGACAGGAGCCAAAAAGCTCCTAACTCAGGAACTTCGTTTTTCCTGATCTTTTTGCCTGAATCTCTTCTACCAGACAACTACATTATTTGTTCCCTCACTTCCTTCCTCATCAGAAGGACCTTTTAGGACTTCCCTGGTGGTCCGGCGGCTAAGACTCTATGCTCCCAGTGCAGGGGGCCCAGTCAGGGAACTAGATCCCACATGCTGCAACTAAGAGTTTCCACACCACAACCAGAAGATGCCACAGCAAAGATTAAGATCCCATGTACTGCAACTAAGATCCAGCACAGCCAAATAAATACATGAAAGTAAGAAAGAGATTTATTAAAGAAAAATAATAATAATTCTAAAAAGGCCTTCTCTACCTTCCTTCATAGCATTTATCATCATCTGACACACACACACACACACACACACACACACATATATATATATATGATATATACTTTTTCTCTCTCATCCCCTAGAATATAAGCTCCAGGAGAGCAGAATTTTGTTCAATATTATGATCGCAGCACCTGAACCAAAGTTTAGTATATAGTACTGTTCCCTAAGTTTTCTTTTCTTTCTCCTACTTTATACCAAATCTCTTCTTCTTTGCCCTGTTCATTCCCAGGTTAGGCAAAGACCTTTTTGTTTTTCCCAACATCATCTCTTTAGACAGTGACTGCAATCACTTGTGAGGCTCCAACTGCTATTTCAGTATAGATTAAATCCATTTCTGAATATTCAGCCCCTGACTTTCTGCTAAGCTCCCCACCATCTGATTCTTTTACCAGGCACTACTTTATGAAAGTTATTTATGATATATTTTAACACTACTTTTTAAAATTTTTAATGTTTTTTTTTGAAGTAGAGTTGATTTACAATGTTGTGACGATCTCTGCTATACAGCCAAGTGACTCAATTATACACATACATTGTTTCTTTTCCATTAGATTTCCCATAGATTTTTTTTCCCACTATGGTTTATCACAGGATAAGGACTATATTCCCTGTGCTATTCAGTTGAACCTTGTTGTTTATCTATCCTATATGTAATATTAACGGTTTACAGCTGGTAATCCCAAACTCCCAGTCCTTCCTTCCCCCACCTTCCTACCTCTTAGCAACCATGAGTCTGTTTTCTATGTCTTATGAGTCCGATTCTGTTTTGTAGAGAGGTTCATTTGTTTAGCCCTACTTTTTGACTCCAAGTTTTTAACAGTTGACACAATTAGAAAAATATATCAACACTCTCTGACGTAAATCACAGCAGGATCCTCTATGATCCACCTCCCAGAATACTGGAAATAAAAGCAAAACTAAACAAATGGGATCTAATTAAAATTAAAAGCTTCTGCACAACAAAGGAAACTATAAGCAAGATGAAAAGACAGACTTTGGAATGGGAGAAAATAATAGCAAATGAAGCAACTGACAAACAACTAATCTCAAAAATATACAAGCAACTTATGCAGCTCAATTCCAGAAAAATAAATGACCCAATCAAAAAATGGGCCAAAGAACTAAATAGACATTTCTCCAAAGAAGACATACGGATGGCTAACAAACACATGAAAAGATGCTCAACATCACTCATTATCAGAGAAACGCAAATCAAGACCACAATGAGGTACCATTTCACACAAGTCAGAATGGCTGCGATCCAAAAGTCTGCAAGCAATAAATGCTGGAGAGGGTGTGGAGAAAAGGGAACCCTCTTACACTGTTGGTGGGAATGCAAACTAGTACAGCCACTATGGAGAACAGTGTGGAGATGCCTTAAAAAACTGGAACTAGAACTGCCTTATGACCCAGCAATCCCACTGCTGGGCATACACACCGAGGAAACCAGAATTGAAAGAGACATGTGTACCCCAATGTTCATCACAGCACTGTTTATAATAGCCAGGACATGGAAGCAACCTAGATGTCCATCAGCAGATGAATGGATAAGAAAGCTGTGGTACATATACACAATGGAGTATTACTCAGCCATTAAAAAAGAATACATTTGAATCCGTTCTAATGAGGCGGATGAAACTGGAGCCGATTATACAGAGTGAAGTAAGCCAGAAAGAAAAATACCAATACAGTATACTAATGCACATATATGGAATTTAGAAAGATGGTAATGATAACCCTGTATGCGAGACAGCAAAAGAGACACAGATGTAAAGAACAGACTTTTGGACTCTGTGGGAGAGGGAGAGGGTGGGATGATTTGGGAGAATGGCATTGAAACATGTATACTATCATGTAAGAAACAAAATGCTAGTCTAGGTTCGATACAGGATACAGGATGCTTGGGGCTGGTGCACTGGGATGACCCAGAGAGATGGTATGGGGAGGAAAATGGGAGTGGGGTTCAGGGTTGGGAACTCATGTACACCTGTGGTGGATTCATGTCAATGTATGGCAAAACCAATACAGTATTGTAAAGTAAAAATAATAATAATAATAATAAAATAAAAATGATAAATAACCTTGTAAATTAAAAAATGATTATGTCTCACTTTTTAAAAATAATTGTTTGTTGTTTAAAGGAAATTATAAATTGCATTTATTGTGTTTATAACCTATGTAAATATATGTAACAACTATAGAATAAAGGAAAAGGAGGGTTGATGGTAAAAAAAAAGAAAGAAAAAGAAAAATACATCATATGGCAGACTCCTTTGCACAAATTAGGAAATAAAAAATATCGGATAAAAGAAAAATGCACAACAAACAAAAAAAATCAGTCATTGGCGGGCAGCTATAATGAAGACTAGGACTTGGAGCTGGGGCAGGTACGTGCAGACATGCACACACACACACACACACAGGTATACTATTTTGGGAGTGGTAACAGAAAACATTTAGTTGAGTCTAAGAGGAAGAAAACCTAGCAAGGAACTGAATCTAAAATATAGGTAGGAGGACTTCCCTGATGGTCCAGCAGTTAAGAATCCACCTGCCAAAATAAGGGACATGGGTTCAATCATGGGTCCGGGAAGATCCTACATGTCAAGGGACAACTAAGCCTGTGCCGTGCTCCATAACCATCGAGCCTGTGCTCCAGAGCCCAGGAATTGCAACTACTGAGTCCACGAGCTGCAACTACTGAAGCCCAAGCACCTAGAGTCCATGCTCCCAACAAGAGAACCCATGCAATGGGAATCCTGTGCACTACAATGAAGGGAAAGCCTGCATGCAGCAATGAGGACCCAGCACAGCCAAAATAATAAATAAATTAATTAAAATTTAAAAATACAGGTAGGGACTTCCTTGGAGGTCCCATGGTTAAGAAAACATGCTTCCATGGCAGGGGGCATGGGATCGAACCCTGGTCAGGGATTAAGATTCCTCATGCCATGTGGCATGGCCCCAAAATAGGAAACAAAAAAAGTACAGGTAAAAGAGTTTTCTTTGCAGGGGATATGAAGGGTACTTTCTACTTGAAATTAAGAAAGGTATTGGAGAAAGAGTAGCAGAAAGAGCAGTAAGTGAGGAAAGGAATGGAACAGGTCATTTGTAAAGTCATGCTCAAAGGAGTTAGTTTTTCCCACAGGCCTACTGTTTTGATGGGAGCTTCCAAGGTCACATCTCAAGGGTGCTGTTTCTTCATGAATCAACTGAGTTATTACCTACAGTGCCCTGCCTTGGTCCAGTCATTTCTCACTTACCTGAGCACAGGCCTCTTGTCAGCTCTCTGCCAATCATCCATGGCTCTTTCCCTTGTTCCAATAAGGAAATAACTTGAGGCTTGGGAATGTAGAGTCCTGCTCACAAGAAAAGATATGGAACATGGTTAAGCTGTGGGTAAATCAGACCCAAATGTAATACCAGTCCCTTGATTATCAAGGAAGAGATACTACTGTGGGAACAGTCAAACAAAGAAGAGGCTCAGCCATAGCCAACTAGGAGCTGCCCATTTCCCACTTTTACTTTCCATTTCAGTTCAAACCATTTATTTGAGAACAGGGAGAGAAATTCAGCTGGTAACTTGAAACGTAGCTGAGAAATTCACTGCAGAAAAAAAAGACATTCCAGGGGAGAACTCAAAATTACCAGTATAGATGTCCTTACCCATTGACACCAGATTACTATAATTTTCCAACATCACATCTCTGTACAAGTCCCTCTGAGCAGGGTTCAGGAATTCCCACTCCTCTTGAGAGAAGTCTATAGACACATCACTGAACACCACTGATCCCTGAAACAATAAACACGTGTATTATTTGTGCAACAAAAAGAAACATTTCACAGACTACTGTGCTTATATCTGGGGGTAAAGCAAAGAGCTATTACACTGGTATCACTGAGAAGCAGTATCTTTGGACCCTAGAAGTAGATGCAAGAGTTATCAGTTTATTTTGTATTAAAAAAAAAAAAAATTCCTGACTCAGTCTATAGAAAAGGCCCAAAAACAATAATTAACCCAGTAGCAAAGAACATCCCTAGTGGCTAGCTTGTCATCTCTAAGCACTGTATTCAAATACAAGGAACAAAAGTTGGCAAAGAGACAATTTCAGGACTGAGTCAAATGCAGCGGATGAATTTGAAAACTCTCAGAAAGGAAGAGAGCTATCAAAAACTACTGGCATCATGTTAAAAGGGTTCACGAGCCAACTTGAAAAGCCTCCCACTGGCCAAAGACAGCATAATTTGAGGCTCAAATGTAATGGAATGATTAGATCAAAAATGTTTAAATCCATCAGCTCCTAACAATATTGAATAAGAAATTACTAGTTATCTTTGAAGGATTCTAAGACACCAACTCATTATTTTAAAAACTGGTAAAGGACTTCCCTGCTAGTCTAGTGGTTAAAAATCCACCTGCCAATGCAAGGGACCTGGGTTTGATCCCTGGTCCAAGAAGATTCCACATGCCTTGGAGCAACTGAGCCCATGCACATAACTATTCAGTCCATGCTCTAGAGTCCAAACTCTGCAACAAAAGAAGCACCTGCTCTTCACAACTAGAGAAAGGCTGTGAGCAGCAACGAAGACCCAGGCACAGCCAATAAATAAATAAATAATAAAATGAAAACTGGTAAATAAGGGGGAAAGAATCAAACATTCTTTCCCATACAAATGGCCCTTTAGTGTAACCAAAGAGTTGATGAGATATTTTACTTTAAACACAGGATGCTACCTAATCTATGGAAAATGAATGACAGAATTTAAATATCATTTTGCAACCTCTAATGAATTAATGAATCTAGACAATAATCCTCACTGGTAGCTAACATTACAAAAGGAAAAAGAACCAGAAATAATACAGCTCCTAATGGAATCACACATCATCACCTAGGAAATATTCCTGACCAAAAAATCCCAACTGAATCTGATCAAGACCTACATACTAATTCTCAGGAAACACTTACATGATACCCCAGAGAAAAAATCAGCAAAATCCAAATAGCAGACAAATGAATCTTTTTTTTTTCTTTTCTAACAACAACAACAAAAATTGCAAAGAAAGGAAAGAGATGGAAAGGCTACCTACAAAGTAAGGAATTGGGCTCAAATACCCTTAAAATTTTGTTTGTTTGTTTTTCTTAGAAAGAACGGAATGTCAGAAAGGTAAGAAAGAGCCTCAGCTAACTTACCTGGGCCATGGCTTTCAGTATTACAGGAGATGGTCAGTCCTCCTTGGGGCTGTTCTGAAAAGGGATAGTGTTCTGAGAAGGCAGGCCTGGAAAATCAAAGAAATATCTAGAGACAGCTCTGGCCTTACAGCTTTTGGACTTTCCAGGCAAAATTACTTCCATTTCCCTTGGTCTCAGGATATAACTCTAGTTAGTGAGTGGGAGTCTGGAATAAATCCCCCTCATTCCTCAACTCCAGAAATCCCAGGCTTTTGCTGCAGCAAGATGGATCCCAGCTAGTTGATCCAAAGGAATGAAGAGTCATAATTCCTCTCCTTCATATTGTTACCACTTTGTTCTGTTACAGAAGTAATTAGCATATTCTTTTAGGCAACGAAGAGTCCAAGGACAAGTCCAAAGGCTCTTTTTTCCGGGGGTCTGGTTTTCCATTGGTATGCCATTTCTATAGACACCGGGCACAAAGTGCAGAGTCCATTGGGAGGGTGACCATGCGTGTAGCCTAATGTTCGCAGCCTGGCCTAAGATGGAGTCCAGCTCTGTCTGTTTCCCGGTTCCTGCCTCAGCCAAGTGATCCAGGCAAGACCTTGCCCCATCTCAGTGCTGCTGTCGCTCTGAAACCCAAGACAGAGCTGCTACAACCTGCTCTGAGTGGACCCCTCCTCTGTAATCCTCAGGTCCCTAAGCCAGCTTTACCTAAATGGTGCCTGTGGCCAGGCTGTGGCCAGAAACACAGTTTATTCTAATTAGTACTAACTGTGAAGTGAAAGTGTTAGTTGCTCAGTTGCTCCAACTCTTTGTGACCTCATGGACTGTAGCCCACCAGGTTCCTCTGTCCATGAGATTTTTTTCCTGCAAGAATACTGTAAGGGGTTACCATTTCCTTCTCTAGGGGATTTTCCCAACCCAGGGATCAAACTTGGGTCTCCTGCATTGCAGGCGGATTCTTTACCATCTCAATTGCTGCTGCTGCTGCTGCTGCTGCTGCTGCTGCTGCTGCTGCTGCTGCTGCTGCTGCTGCTGCTAAAGTCACTTCAGTCGTGTCCGACTCTGTGCGACCCCAGAGACTGAAGCCCACCAGGCTCCCCCATCCCTGGGATTCTCCAGGCAAGAACACTGGAGTGGGTTGCCATTTCCTTCTCCAATGCATGAAAGAGAAAAGTGAAAGTGAAGTCGCTCAGTCGTGTTCGACTCTTTGCGACCCCATGGAGTGGGTTGCCATTTCCTTCTCTGTCTCAATCACTAGGGAAGCCCAATTAGTGCTAAAGACTTCCTTAAGCAATCCTCATTTTCCAAGCCTGAGAAGGTTAACTTCCCCCAACACACAACTACACTCATATTCACATTGAGGCACTCCTTTCCTTATGCACTAGCTCTGTTTTTTTCTAAAAAACAACCACCAGGGACTTCCCTAGCGGTCCAGGGCCTAAGACTTGGTGCTCCCAGTGCAGGAGCATTTGATCCCACATGCTGCAACTAAAGATCAAAGATTCCAAGTGCTGCAACTAAGACCCAGTGCAGCCAAATAAATATTTAAAAAAAAAAAAAAAAAAAAGCCCCTCTGCTTATGTGTTTTAGCCACACAAAAGTTAAAATGTCAACTCTTCTAGTTCTGGGGTAAGAGCTTTGTTACCCACACATATTTATATTAAAATTTTTTTTCTTTTTTCTACAATTGTAATGCTTTCACTACATTTAAGCCTTTAATCAACTATTATTTTTATTTTGGTATTATTTGGTAAAAGACAATGGCATGAAACTATCAATTACAATTTTACTTTAGTAAAAGATATGAGTTAAGAATCCTACTTCATTTTCCCCCAGAGAGGGCTACCCAAATGTACCAAAATCACATATGAATAATATAGTATTCCATGGGACTTAACATGGACCATTATTTTATCGCTCCTAAGAAAGGAGGAACTATTTAAGACATAACCTTAATGACCTTATTTCATATATGTTGAAATGGGGCGGGGGGTGGAAATGAGCCCTAGAACAGATGACTATGGAATATGTTTTCCATACTGATTTAAATGTTACCCTTGGAACTTCCCTGGTGGTCCAGTGGCTAACTTTGAGCTCCCAATGCAAGGGGCCAGGGTTTGATCTCTGATCAGGGAACTGGATCCCACTTGCCACAACTAAAAGATTCTGCACATTGCAATGAAGATCAGAGATCCCAAGTGCAACAGCTAAGACCCTGCACAGCCAAATAAATAAATATTAAAAAATAAATGCTACCCTTATCATAGATGATACACTTGGATTTGTGATTCTACTTTGATTCAGTGATCTGTTTATTATTTTGCCAGTATCACATTCTCTATTTATTATAATTTACAAATATATTTTAATGTCTAATTAAAAGACTGCTCCACTACACACCTATGAGAATGGCCAAAAGCCAGGACACTGACAACCAAATTCTGGCCAGGGTGTGAAACAACAGGAACTCTCATACATTGCTGGTGAGAATACAAAATGGTCACTTTGGAAGACAGTTTGGCAGCTTCTTACAAAATCAAACATACTCTTATGATATGATCCACCAAGCACCTTGATATTTATCCCAAAGAGTTGAAAAATTATGTCACACAAAAATTTGTGCACAGATGTTTATAGCAGCTTTATTCATAATTGCAAAAACTTGAGAAAAACAAGATGTCCCTCAATAGGTGAATGGTTAAGTAAACTGTGGTACATCTAGACAATGCCATTTTATCCAGCCAAAAAAAAAAGAAAGAAAGAAAATGGCCTATGGAATCATGAAAAGACATATACCAAGTGAAAGAAGTCAATATGAAAAGTTCTATCTGCCAACTATATGACACTCTGGAAAAGGCAAAACTATGGAGACTGTAAAAAGATCTGTAGAGCCTGAGCTACTCCATCTTGTAAAAGAATTCCATTTTTGCAAAGGTACCGGGCAAACAGACTTAGACTTTGGATATTGCCTAAACTTGCCCCGCTATGCACAAGACAATCAGCCCTTAAGATAAACCTCCTGACTTTAAGTTCAAGGATTTGTGATTTACCTTGGAAGTAATGATTTACATTTGTGATTTACCTTGGAAGTGATGATTTACCTTTGTGAAATAATGATTCACCGTGTAAGTGAAAAAAAAACAATCAGAGATCCACACACAACCCTATAGGAGAGGGTAACCAATCAGAAGTCCCTCAGCCTGAACACCCCCTTTGTTACCCTTTCACCTGAATATTCCCTATATAAGCAGTGTAACCCAAAACTCGGGGCTCCTCTCAGCCACTGCGTGGGAGCCCCAGCTCGAGCTTGGTAATAAAAACTCTCTTGCTTTTGCATCGGATACCAGCTCCCTGGTGGTCATTGGGAGATTTCGCGACTTGGGCATAACATTTGGGGGCTCGTCTGGGATCTCCCATCAGCTCCACGGGAAGACCGATCCGGAGAGTTATCTGCAACCAGTAAGTTTTTTCTGTTTTCCTGTTTGTCTTTGATAAGGCCTATTTTCTGAGACCGGTATATGACTCAGGTGGACGCGCCGACGGGTCATAGGTAGGGGTCGTTGGGAGACGTCCCCGACCCTCCCGAAGGGGACAGAGTGCCCCTGTATCCTGTTGACATTAGCGGTTCGCTCCCACTGAACGACCGGAGGCTGTTGTCCTACTTTCAGATTTGCCTCTGGACTCCTGAAGGTTTGTTTTTTCTGTCTGTCTGGCTGGCTGGCTGGCTGGCTATCTGTGTTGTTTGTGTTAATTTACCCACGCCTGATTGATCCAGGAACGATGGGGCAACGTCAATCTAGCCCTACTCCTCTATCTCTGATGACTATTTTAAAGAGGTCAAAAAGGGCGCCCGTGACCTCAGTGTTAAAATTAAGAAAGATAAACTAATTACTTTTTGCAGCACAGAATGGCTGTCGTTCCATATGGGCTGGCCTTCGGAAGGCACATTTGACTTGGAAACTGCGCACCAAGTCCAAGATATCATCCTCTGACCGCAGGCCGGACACCCTGACCAAGTCCCCTATATCATAGTGTGGGAAAATATCATAGTACACTCCCCTCCTTGGGTAACATTTTTTTGCCTCAACAGGAACTTTCTACCACTCGGGTGTTGGTGACACGGGTGGGAGAGAATCTGAAGGAACCCAGGAGAACTGGACCCACGGCGTCGTTATACCCCATCTTACAGGGGGGAATTGTTAGGGGAAGCACACTGATTGAAACCGCCCACCCTGGCCAGGCACCATAGTAACCATTTGCATGAGTTGTTTTATCACAGGAGATCCTGATAAGGAATATGGAACTAATAAGCCTCCTCCCCCTTCCTTTTTCAACCTGGCTTACTTTCCTCCCTTGAAATCTTTGATGTTAGTGCTTAGATCTGAAGTTCTGTGTCTCTATAGGAGGTTTTCTGAGGGACTGTATTCTTGTATTTAAGGGCTTCCCTGGTGGAGCCGACGTTAAAGTACCTGCCTGCAATATGGGAGACCGGGGTTCGACCATCTCTAACTCCTGACACTGAGGAAAAAAAAAAAAGACTTGAAGCTAGATCTTGCACTGTGTCTGTCTAAATATGTCTTGGTATGTCTCTGTCTCTGGGTAATATTTTTGAGGTTAATTTGTATATGAGCTCTATTTATTTGGCTTAAAAAAAGGTAAGCGCTTACAAATCAAGTAATTCTAAATTAAACAATAAATTCCAGGTTCATGTGAACTGGGAAATATTTAATGTTAAATACCTGATATTAATGTTTGTTTGTTGACCTATTTAATATAGACATGTCTTAGAGTAATTAACGTTAAGTAAAATATTTTCATTGTACCTAGGTTTAATATAAGTTAAATATTATATCTGTTACAAGTTTGTCAACAAGGAAATTACCTCAAGTGAAAAAAAAACTTCTAAAAAATGTAAATGAGATATGAGCTTTTATATAAACTCTATCAAGAAAGCTTCCTAAATAGAACTCTTTTGAAGTTCTTTTGATCTCTAGCTAACTTTGGGATGCTTCAGAGGGCCCCTGGAACATCCCAAAGAGAGATATTAAACTGTGTTTATTTGGTTGGTTAAATTACATGGAAAAGATTATCAAATGAGTAATAATTCCACTCATGTTATAATGTATGGTAAAATTACTAATATAGATATCCTAGAAATTATATGGAGTTTTTAACATTCTGATATTTCCTGGCATTTTATTTTATTTTATTTTTTTTCCTGGCATTTTAATGGAGAACCTGATGACTTCACAAAAGTTAACAAAAGGACTGAATGAACCAGGGAATATGCTTATAACTTTTATGGCTATAATTTTTCTATCTGAAAAATTATGGGTTTGAATCTTTCAGGGAGTAAGGAAAATCTTCCCCTCAAGCTAATTATGACAATACTTTGGTAAATTGAGGGTTATAAACAAAACAATTATATTTTCTATCTGACTCCTCCAAAAATTGGAAGTTCTTAGGTTTCCAGTAAGTTTATCAAATGAGTTAGGAAGGTTATCTCATGGGTACAAAAATCTCAATAAATTTTTGAGACCTTAAAAAGGGAAGAATTCACCTAGATTTGTTAGGCAAAATCTGTGATAAGCCTTTGGTGTGAGTTTCCCAGCCCTGTTTTATTTTAAAAGTTCAGTCTGAGACTATAAATGTTTCAGCAAAATAAAAAGCCTATAATCAATTATGGTTATAAAAATCATCAGACCAAAATTAGTGAGAACAAACCTATTTTGCAAACAAACTAGCCTTAATTTGGTTATATTTAATAAAAATAAGGGTAACTTTAAGGAGAAAAAGATATTTCAAAATGTTAAATACCAGTTTGTTAATGGAGGTCTGCATCTAGTAAGACTCATCTCTTAGATAGTTCTTTGCTGTTATGTGATATTAATGTAAAATTTAATTGAATTCTTGAAGAACACCCTAAGTTTGTTTCTGAAGCTTATCTCAGTAATCTATCTTTGGATGAAGATCAGATGCCTCATGACCTGCAACCAGGACTGTAAAAATGACATAATTTAAGGGACTGTTTCCAACATGGATGGAAGGACTTTTTATCAGGAAAACTACACTACACCAGGATGAGAAGACGACAACATCAGAGGTAGACAGCTTCCCCAAGATGCTGGACCTGATTCGTATGATCATTTATGTTTTCTTGACTTCTTAGACCTTTGCATATAAATCAAATGCTTTTCTATCATAGACCTGATCCTATGCTAGTTTTAAAAATCAATCCAATTGTTGGGTTTGTGGCCAATTACCTGTGTCTAGTTCTAGGTTACCTTGGTAAATTTCTCTACTACCAGACTCTAACTGGTTGGCCCTGAGAAAATTTACTTAAAAAATTATAGTCATATTCAGGTCACTGTGATATTACTAGATAGGATCCCCTCACCGGGCCAATTAATAATGCCTGCTCTCACTCTGGCTATAAATTTGAGCTTTTTTCTATTACCCAAGCTCAGAACAAGAAAAGTTTCCACAAAGGAGAGGAAAATCTCCCACAGTTATGGGATGGATTTATATAGATAACATCAGACTATAGTAATTTAGGTTTAAAGTCTCCCCTGTGTTGGGGGAAAAAAAAATTAAATCATACTAAAGATAATCAGTCTAGTAACACTAGAAAACTGGGCTATGCGCCTTATAGATGGTGCCAATATATAATTTCCTGGGAAGATAAAGATTCTACAGGGCAGACTAAGTCAGATGACCTGAAGATATACTAGGCTACATCTAATGGAAGTTCTTAACATAAGTCTTACTTGTGACTTTACTAATACTGCTGGCTGTTATTTGTATTTCACCTGTTTTACAAAATTGCTGTTTCTTACACTGTCAAATATGTGTGAGGCCTCTAATAGAATAATATATAGTCCCATATGAGATGATGATGGTAACAGTGTAACTCTAGATATGGCAAGAAGCAACAAGAGGGAATATTTTCCTGGACCAAGAAGCTAGTAAGACAGGTGGTCCAGAGAATTTTGGATACTGTTTTATGGCCTAGCCCAGTAACAGCACATTGAGTGGCCTGTCAACAGACTCTTTGCCAAACCTGAGAATGGACACTCTCAGCACCATGGGATAAAATGGTCATGAAATGCCCCCCTCAAAATCATGGTCAAGTTTATGAGCAAAAAGGGGCTCTGCCAACTGAAGACTGACACTCGCCATCTACATCTGCAAAGATTAAATCATGGCTGCTGCAACTGCTGACTTTCAACGTCCCTGAAAGGAGTTCAGGGTAAAAATCAGGAATGAGGCACTCTGTGCTCTGGGAAAAACTGGCATAACAGGCCTTCAGATAGTTAGATCTTTTCAGGAGAAGATTTTATGAATCCCAATTCTTGCATCTTCTAGTACCTAGAGAAACACTGACGTCATTAATGGTGAAATCTGCTTTGGCTATTAAGGAACAGTTTACAATCAAAAGTCAAAATAGAATAGCTATGGTTCAGATATCCTGGGAAATAACTAGGTGATGCTACGGGTGTATTTTCACATTAGACCTTGTATTGCTAAACCCTTGAGTTTTCTGAGTTGTGTCAGGCTTGGATACCACCATTTTAAGCTGGTTTCAGATGTGGAAAACCCCAACTTAGATCAGGTAGAGAGAGAGACTTCTGCTCTGTTAGGCAGGCCTACGCCCATGCACAGCAGGAAGAAGTTACAGAAGAAAGAGACCTCCGCCCCAATTCCCAAGAAGTATCTTGAGTATGAAGTCTCTCAGGGGGCCTATGTGCTGCGTTAGGGGAAGAACGTTGTTAGTCAGGGAGTCCCTGGCCAAGATAAGAGAAGGGCTGAGTCAGAGAAAAAGAGAAAGAGAAAAGTTTGAATCCTGGTTCAGTTCATCTCCCTGGCTCATGACCCTCATATCTTCTCTGGCTGGGCCCCTAATCATTTTACTCTTGCGATTCACCTTCAGACCATGTCTACTAAACAAGTTGATAAACTTTATCAAAGGCCACATCAACATGGTGCAGCTTAGGGTGCTTAGGTCCCAATATGCAGCCATAACAAACCCACCCCTGGTAAAAGATAATATAAAGCTAACTACAGACCCATGATTGGGTCTGTCTTGGGTCCTTGAGAAGGGGGGAATGTAGAGCCTGAGCTCTACATCTTGTAATCTTTTTCATCTTGTAATCTTTTCATCTTGTAAAAGAATTCCATTTTTGCAAAGGTACCGGGCAAACAGACTTAGACTTTGGATATTGCCTAAACTTGCCCCGCTATGCACGAGCCAATCAGCCCTTAGGATAAACCTCCTGACTTTAAGTTCAAGGATTTGTGATTTACCTTGGAAGTAATGATTTACATTTGTGATTTACCTTGGAAGTGATTTACCTTTGTGAAATAATGATTCACCGTGTAAGTGAAAAAAAACAATCAGAGATCCACACACAACCCTATAGGAGAGGGTAATCAATCAGTAGTCCCTCAGCCTGAACACCCCCTTTGTTACCCTTTCACCTGAATATTCCCTATATAAGCAGTGTAACCCAAAACTCCTCTCCTTAGCCGCTGCGTCGGTAACGGTGGGAGCCCCAGCTAGAGCTTGGTAATAAAAACTCTCTTGCTTATGCATCAGATACCGGATACCGGCTCCCTGGTGGTCACTGGGAGATTTCGAGACTTGGGCATAACAGATCAATGGTAGCCAGGAGTTAGAAGGAAGGAAGCAAAGAGGGATGAATAGGTAAAGCACAGAAGATATTTAGGGCAGTGAAACTACTATGTAACACACCATAATGTATGTTATACTTTTAAAACCACATGCTATATCATTATATCTGATGAATCATCAAAAATTAAAACACCAACTGACCAAGTATTAGAATACAGGATGACTATGCTTATAAACTGCTAGTAAGAATTTAACAGATACAACCATATCAGTCCAGCATTATCTAGGAAATGTGAAAATACAGACATATCTTCTGGCCTAGCAACTCTATTGGTATGTCTGTACGCTATGAAAGCATGCACATGTGCACCAGGGTACTTATAAAACAAAAAGGAAACCCCAGCGCACCTTGTATTGGGCTTGGTCAACAGCCATTCCTCTTTCTCCTCAGGGGACCTCTCTGAGAAAGACAGCTGGAGGAAGGAGAAAGGAATCATGAAAAGCCAGGTCTTTCTGTGGCTCTGACTGATTAGATAACAGGTTACTCTGGACCCACACCTACTACCCATGGGAAGGAGGGATGGGGAGAGGTCAGAGGAGTGGAGTCTGTCCTGAGTATTCCTGGTTGCAGAAGGGGAAAAGTCTGCTGCTCAAGACCAAAATCTGTCCTGATCTCACACATCAACCACTGGGACACACACACTGTCAGCTTGGCAAAATTACAGGCACTCTCCAACCGCACACACAGTGCCACAAAAACTTACGTGATCACACTCACATATCCTTACACAGTCATAGACATCCAGTACAGTTAGTACTGCTAAAGTTCATAAAACCACCATCAGAGGCAGCCCTCAGATAACACAGTCATAGAAGCACAATCACATTCTACACTCCCCACCCCAACACACAGGGCACAAAGTTGTATGGGTACCCACAATCACTTGTCCCACTACGGGGTCGGAGCCGCACACTGTCACAATTACACACCACAGCGAGGATATCCACAATCACACCTGCACACAGAGTTTCGCGCGCGTGGTCAGTCACGATGACACGTGCACACACAACACCGCACGGTCACATAAGGTCACAATCACACACACGGATTCCCACACTTCCCCCTCCCCCAGTCCTATCAAATCATGCAGGCCCAAGACTTCGGACCCGCCTGGACTGTCCCTTCAGACCCTCAGAGATGCACATCCGGAACCTAGTCGAGCCCCCAGGACCTAGGCTGCTCACCTTGCACTTTCCCTTCCCCGGAGGCCGAGGGTCCCGCAGGCGAGTGATGGGTCGGCCGTATATGCGCCAGGGTCTCTGGGAAATGTAGTCCGGAGCCAGATCCGCTAGGACAAGATGGCTCCTCACTCTCGGATTTTCTGCACCGCCTGGGGCCAAGTTATACCTCTTCTCCCCTCTCGGAATTGCTGCCAAGAATCTTGAGATACAGATACAGTCCCCACATCCCAGAGACAAGCTTCCTCCAAGGGCCAGGCCAATCCTATGGAGTCATATGTCCCCTGAGAGATAGAAAAATGTTGCTAGATTCGCGCCGAAAGTAGGTTAAAGAAGCAAGAACTTCTGGGAAATGTAGTCTAGAACCAGAATGGGTGCGGCGCCCGCCTAAGGAGAAGATTGTCTTGGTTTTTTTTTTGCACAGAGTTTGCTGCGGTGGAGGACAGAGTGGCGCCCAAGACTCTTCTAGGAGTTGTAGCTTACTCTGAGAATATTTCAGATTGACTAAAGCAACATTTTTGCCTTCCTCTGTGGATTAACGTGGTGTGTGATCTGTGCTAGTCTGGGAGCGGAAACCTAAGAGTCTCAGATACGAACCCTCAGCAGGAAAGTGAAGGAGAGCAATCAGCGACTCCGGAATGGAGCGGATGAACACGGATTATCAGGCCCGTCCAGCAGTTTGTTTGTTGTGCATAGTAATGTTGACTTTGATAATGGCCCCAGTGAGTAAAGCCACAGGTGAAATTGGAGTTACCTCACTTTCTTCATCTGGAAAACAGTGACCATTTAGGGTTCATGTTCTGGTACTATCAATCAGTTTTGACTTTTGGAGAAGCAAAAAGCAAACCAATGTGTCTGACACATAGTTTCAGACTTGTCTTTTTTTTTTTTTCTTTTTTTAAAATTTATTTTATTTTTTATTTTATTTTATTATTATTTTTTTTAAATTCTTACATGCGTTCCCAGACTTGTCTTTTATAAATCATAGCTTTGTTTCTTGTATGGCTGTGGAGCCCACACCCTTCCATGCCTTAGGGTTTTTCATGGGTAAACCTTGTCTTCCAAGAAAGCACAGAAGGCTGCAAAATAAGAGTTTATTTGGAGGTCTTAGGAACTGCAATTTGGGAGACTAATTTGGGTAAAACCAAAAGAGTGCTCCAGAAGAGAGTCAGGGACTTCCAAAGGTAAACCTCACAAAGTTAATAACATTGTTTGGAAGGAATTATGATTGACTTTTGAAGAAGGAAACAGAACAGGCTCCATCTTGAAAGCAGGACTCCATCTTGGGCCGGACTGCGGACTTTGAGCTATATGCCCAGTATCTATGGAAATGACATAACAACTGGAAAAACCAGGCCCCGTGGATGGAAGAGCCCCAGGGCTCATACCTAGACTCTGTGTTGCCTAAAAGAATACCCTAATTATCTGTGTAACCAAATAGAATCATAAATTCTATTATGTTTATTGGAGTATGACCATGAGCCTATTGATAATTGTCCACTGTTAACTACCTAGGCTTAAGGCATATGAATCACAGGTTAACTTTGATTGTATCTTTCTTTTCCTTTGTTCAAACTCAGTTCAGTTCAGTTCAGTTCAGTCGCTCAGTCGTGTCCGACTCTTTGCGACCCCATGAATCGCAGCACGCCAGGGCTCCCTGTCCAACACCAACTCCCGGAGTTCACTCAGACCCACGTCCATCGAGTCAGTGATGCCATCCAGCGATCTCATCCTCTGTCATCCCCTTCTCCTCCTGCCCCCAATCCCTCCCAGCATCAGAGTCTTTTCCAATGAGGCAACTCTTCGCATGAGGTGGCCAAAGTACTGGAGTTTCAGCTTTAGCATCATTGCCTCCAAAGAAATCCCAGGGCTGATCTCCTTCAGAATGGACTGGTTGGATCTCCTTGCAGTCCAAGGGACTCTCAAGAGTCTTCTCCAACACCACAGTTCAAAGCATAAATTCTTCAGTGCTCAGCTTTCTTCACAGTCCAACTCTCACATCCATACATGACCACTGGAAAAACCATAGCCTTGACCAGACAGACCTTTGTTGGCAAAGTGATTTCAGGCAATCTGAGGAGGTGGGTTTGGGCACATAAACTTAAGAGTATATAAGGTTTTCAGGAAAATCTGGTCAGGTCCTTGGCTAAGAGGAGACTCTGCCTTGGGCCCGCCGGTGTAATAAACTGCACTCCACTCTCTGCATTGTCCTGAGTGAGTTTGTTTCCCAGAATGCGTGGCTACAACACTTTGACTTTAGAAAAGGAAATATTTGTTCTTAAGGACTAGGCTGTCACTGAGTTATTTTAGGGGAAGAGTTTGATAAGTAGACAGGCTCTCGAGTTATTTTAGAGTCAGGGTTTTCTAAGTATCTTGAGTTTCTGGAAGTTAAGATCCTATCGTAAGTCATACTTTCTGAGATGTGTATAAGTCATACTTTCTCTGGTCTCCCCATTCCATTTTCCAGATCTCTATTAGTAAAATTGATTGAATATTAATTTTCCTTTCACAACTTTCAGTCTCCGTTGACAGCATTTAGAGTTATACTTTATTCCTTTCCAGTCTTCCATAGTTAGATCCCTGACTCTCCCAGCAGATGGGGGCGGGTGTGGGGGTGGGTAGGAGGATTCATTAGTATGATCAGTACAACAGCTTAGGTATGAATCCTACTCCTTTCATCTGTTCGAATCAATTAAAATCCACAAATGGAGACCAAAACAGAAAACTCAAGTTTTGGTGAAATTCAGGGAACGGAAAAGCCCATGAACACCAAAATACACATAAGCAGTTCCCAATACAGTTGAGATTAGGTAAAAGCATCTCAGAGAATAAGGACTGGTAAGTAGAAGTGAGAGTGAGGCTTAGAAGCTAATAACCTCTATTAAAGAAGACTCCAGACATGGGGGAAAAATCATTTCAGGAACACTAGGTGCTTATCTTGGAGAAGGCAATGGTAACCCACTCCAATACTCTTGCCTAGAAAATCCCACGGAGGAGCCTGGTAGGCTGCAGTCCATGAGGTCGCAAAGAGTCAGACACGACTGAGCGACTTCACTTTCATGCATTCTAGAAAGAAACGGCAACCCACTCCAGTGTTCTTGCCTGCAGAACCCCAGGGATAGTGGAGCCTGGTGGGCTGCTGTCTATGGGGTCGCACAGAGTCAGACACTACTGAAGCGACTTAGCAGCAGCAGGAGCAGCAGGTGTTTATCTTGAAGGATAAACTTAGGAAAGGGAACTGCCATGAAGAGAGTAGAGGTCACGAAGAATAACATAAGGAACTCATGCCCCAAGATCAGGAGTCATGTTTAAAGAAAAATTTATCCATAAAATTAAATATGTCTCAGTTATTGATCCGTAAGCTAGAAGAAGACTCCAGCATCAGAGAAAAGCTTCAGTTGCTTAAAGGAGAGAAATACGCTAGTGTCAAGTTTCTACTCAATAAAATTTAGCACCAGGAATCAGTGGAACAAAGCCAAGAGGATAATCAACAGAATGAATGTCAAATATTTTTGTTAACAATCAAGTTGAAATTCAGGTATAGGTATAATTTAGGATCACCCTAAAATGAGGATGTGAACTAGGGTGACTTGAGAAGCAAGGACAGTCCTGTAAAGGATAGGCTGGTTTCTTCTAACAGAATAAACAGGATGGTGATTAAAATGTAAAAATAGCTGAAACTAGAGCAAACGAAAAAAGACACTAAAGTTTTAGCTGAGCCTGGCATAACTGGAAGAAGATAGAGGAAAGAGAGTAGAATGAGTAGGACTTGATGAAGCAGAATTTGCAGGAGACAGTCTTAGGACAAGAAAGTAGAGTATGGATGCACCAGTTACAGAGATGAGGGAAGAAAAGAACTGGGTAACAGAGAAACACGTGCAATAAAATGGCTTGTTAGGAAGATTGTGAGCGTCCCTTGTGCTTCAGATGGTAAAGAACCTGTCTGCCAATGCAGGAGACACAGGGACACAGGATTTGATCCCCATGTCGGGAAGAAGTAGGAAATGGCAATCTCCTGAAGTAGGAAATGGCAACTCATTTCAGTATTCTTGCCTAGAAAATCTTATGGACAGAGGCGCCTGATAGGCTACAGTCCACGGGGTCACAAAGAGTTGAACACGACTGAGCGACTAAAACTTTCAGGAAGATTGTAGGCTTCAGATTATGACAAGCCTGAGATTCAAATCCCAGTTCTGAAAATTACTATTTGCGACCTTGAGTAAATGACTTGTGCTTTATGCACAACGTCATCAAAAATCTTGATAAATGTATTTTCTTCTCAGGAATATCATTTGGATCAGGGAAAATGTGTAGACTCACTTATACAAAATAAATGCTCAAAAGCTATTGAAAATATCTCAACTATCTTTTTAAGACCAGTATTACCCTGATGCCAAAATCAGATAAAGATATTAGGAGTGAAAAGAACCAGAGGCAAATATTGTTTTTGAATACAGAAACAAAAATTACTAGCAAATGGAATCCAAAAACATATTAAAAAGATGATCACTCACCTAGAGCCAGACATCCTGGAATGTGAAGTCAAGTGGACCTTAGGAAGCATCACTACGAACAAAGCTAGTGGAGGTGACGGAATTCCAGTTGAGCTATTTCAAATCCTGAAAGATGATGCTGTGAAAGTGCTGCACTCAATATGCAAGCAAATTTGGAAAACTCAGCAGTGGCCACAGGACTGGAAAAGATCCGTTTTCATTCCAACCCCAAAGAAAGGAAATGACAAAGAATGCTCAAACTACCACACAATTGCACTCATCTGACACACTAGTCAAGTAATGCTTAAAATTCTCCAAGCCAGGCTTTAGCAATTCATGAACAGTGAGCTTCCAGATGTTCAAGCTGGTTTTAGAAAAGGCAGAGGAACCAGAGATCAAATTGCCAACATCCGCTGGATCATGGAAAAAGCAAGAGAGTTCCAGAAAAACGTCTATTTCTGCTTTATTGACTATGCCAAACCCTTTGACTGTGTGGATCACAATAAGCTGTGGACAATTCTGAAAGAGATGGGAATACCAGACCACCTGACCTGCTTCTTGAGAAACCTATATGCAGGTCAGGAAGCAACAGTTAGAACTGGACATGGAACAGCAGACTGGTTCCCAATAGGAAAAAGAGTACATCAAGGCTGTATATTGTCACCCTGCTTATTTAACTTCTATGCAGAGTACATCATGAGAAACGCTGGGCTGGAGGAAGCACAAACTGGAATCAAGCTTGCTGGGAGAAATATCAATAACCTCAGACATGCAGATGACACCACCCTTATGGCAGAAAGTGAAGAGGAACTAAAAAGCCTCTTGATGAAGGTGAAAGAGGAGAGTGAAAAAGTTGGCTTAAAGCTCAACATTCAGAAAACTGAGATCATGCATCTGGTCCCATCACTTCATGGCAGATAGATGGGTAAACAGTGGAAACAGTGGCTGACTTTATTTTGGGGGGCTCCAAAATCACTGCAGATGGTGATTGCAGCCATGAAATTAAAAGACGCTTATTCCTTGGAAGGAAAGTTATGACCAACCTAGATAGCATATTGAAGAGCAGAGACATTACTTTGCCAACAAAGGTCCATCTAGTCAAGGCTATGGTTTTTCAAGTAGTCATATATGGATGTGAGAGTTGGACTATAAAGAAAGCTGAAGGCCAAAGAACTGATGCTTTGAACTGAGGCATTGGAGAAGACTCTTGAGAGTCCCTTGGACTGCAAGGAGATCCAACCAGTCCATCCTAAAGGAGATCAGTCCTGGGTGTTCATTGGAAGGACTGATGCTAAAGCTGAAACTCCAATATTTTGGCCACCTGATGTGAAGAGCTGACTCATTGAAAAAGACCCTGATACTGGGAAAGATTGAGGGCAGGAGAAGAAGGGGATGACAGAGGATGAGATGGCTGGATGGACATTGACTCAATGGACATGGGTTTGGGTGGACTCCGGGAGTTGGTGATGGATGGGGAGGCCTGGCGTGCTGCAATTCATGGGGCCGCAAAGAGTCAGACATGACTGAGTGACTGAACTGAACTGAATACGATACAAATAACCAAATTTATTCTAGGAATACAAGCGTGGCCCACCATATGTAAACCAATCACAATAATTCATTATATTTGCAGAATGAAAACAAAAGCCACATGATCATCTCAATAGATCCAAAAAAGCATTTGGTAAAACCCAGTAACAATTCGTGGTTTAAAAAACAAAACAAACATTTAAACCAGGAATAGAAGAGAACTCCTTCAACCTGATAATCACACCTGTGTACCTCAAAGGACACCATTAAGAAAATGGAAAGAGAACCCAATTTCAAATCATATGTCTGATAAGGAATTTGTATTCATGATATATGGAGAATGGTTACAACTCTAGAAAAGGATAAATAACTCAAATTTTCAAATGGCCAAAATATTTGAATAGACATATCTTCAAAGAAAACAAATGTGCAAATAACCAATCAGCACGCTAAAAAATGTTCAACACCATTAGGTGTTATTTGCATTAGGAAAATGCAAATCAAAACCAAAATGGGATAGTATTTCACGCACACTAGGATGACTAGTGGCTCAGACGGTAAACAATCCACTTGCAATGTAGGAGACCAAGGTTCGATCCCTGGATCGGGAAGCTCTCCTAGAGAAGGAAATGGCAACCCACTCCAGTATTCTTGCCTGAAAAAATCCCATGGACAGAGGAGCCTGGCAGATGGACTAGAGTCCAAAGGGTTGCAAAGAATTGAACATAACTGAGTGACTAAACACGCATGCATGAGGATGACTAAAAATAAAAAGTTTGTAACACTTAAAGATTTATCAGTATCAAACTTAATATTTGGAAGAACTTTTTTTTTTTGACCTGTCATCATTTTTTTTTTTTTAACATTTCCATCATCCTGAAATGTTTACACAATGTCTGAAGAGCAAATGAACTAACAATGTCATTTTTTTTAGGACACATGGAAAGGACAAACTGTTTTTAACAGCTTCCCCCCACATTGTGGGCCTAACGATTAGGACAGCTCTTAGCCACCTTGAACTTCTTGAAACTCACTAGTGATGCTTGGTAATTCTCAGCATTCCTTTTTTTTTTTTTTTTTTTTGCCTCTTGAGTCATACCAAGGGGTAAGGGAGTGAGACTTTGGGTTATCAGGTGGTCATCTGGGAAGCAATAAAGGTAGTCTTGTGCAAAGGAGGCCCTGCCAGACCTCAGAATTTATGAGTTTGGAATCAAGCCTTAGAGAAAAGAAACGTTAAAAAATAAATAAAAGCCTAGAGAACACTGGTCGACTGACAAGACGAGAAGGAAAGATAACTCAGAATGAGAAATGACTGCAGCCTTAGCTGTGTTGAAGGCAACCCAGGGACCATAAGATATTTTTTTTTAGCTCCTTCAGAAGTGAAGAAACTGACAACAGTACATAATTTCTGAACATTTTGGAGGCTGGTCTTGGTTTTTCAATTGTTTATAGACAAGAAGAACCCCAAGACCTAAAAAGAGACCAGTAAGTAATAGAGGGCTCTGAAGAAATAGAAATTCATACATTGGTGAGACATCCCTGTATTCTACCAGAGCAGAATAACAGAAAGCAAAGGACATTTACAATTTACACTGAGAGCAAATGCAAATTACATTGTCTTTCCTCTGAGCCATCACCCCCTTCTCCTTTTACATATACTTTGTTTTTATATTAATTTTTTGTATAGTTTAATATGTACATGTGTCTATATATAATGTGGCCAAACAAAACATGTATTATTTTAACTTTTTATCTCAAACACTTCTAGACAAACACAAAAGTAGACTGAATAGTATCAACATCCCCTTCTTACCCACCCAACCCGTGTACCTTTCAGCTCTAACAGTTATCAACCTTTTGCCAATCTTGTTTCATCTAGTCCTCCCTGAATTTTTTTCTGTAGTATTTTATTTTATTATTTTAAAAGAAATTATTTATTTTTGGCTGCTCTGGGTTTTTGTTGCTGCACATGGGCTTTCTCTAGTTGAGGAGAGTGGGGGCTATTCTCTTATTGTGGTGTGTAGACTTCTCATTGCTGTGACTTCTCTTATCATAGAGCATGGGCTTAGTTGCCGAGCAGCATGTGGAATTTTCCCTGACCAGGAGTGGAATGCATGTCTCCTGCACTGGCAGCCAGATTCTTAACCACTGGACCACCAGGGAGGTCCCTGACTTACTTTGTTTAAAATGACTTCTTCATAGTCATAAGGTATATAATTTAAAACTGTTTTTTAATCTTTTTGCTACTTTTTATCTTGAAAAATTCAAACAGAAAACTTGAAAGAAACATCTTCTGACATATATCTACTCAACCTACTCCAGGATTCTTGCCTGGAAAATCCCATGGACAGAGGAGCCTGGTGGGTTACGGTCATGGGGTCGCGAAGAATCAGACACAACTTATCAACTAAGTAACAACAAGAAACACTTTTTACACTATCTATACCTTATTCTGATGGAGTACCATTTGTATTTACAGTGTACATAGGGGCTTTCCCCATACATAATTTTGTTACTTTTCCCTCCTTATTATTAATCATTGGCTGGAAGATGTTGTATTAGGGATTAAATATATTCTATGAAGTTTTGGTATAAAAAAAATCAAAATCAAGAGGAATTCTAATCCTAGAAAACTTTAACTGGCAGGTTTTCTGTGAGGTGTGCTGACTGATTTGAATAGTTTTAAACATCATTCTTCACCCCTAAATATTTCATTATGTATTTGCTAAGCATAAGAACATTCTATCTAACCACAAGAATATTATCATGCCACACCTAAGAAAAAGCAGAATAGTTCTGAAGTATCATATAATATTCAGTCCATGTTAATAATTTTTCCATTTGTGCCCCAAATTACTTTCAGAGTTTTTCTTTCCTTTTTTGTATTGTTATTTTTAAAAATTAATTTATTTATATTTTTGGCTGCACTGAGTCTTTGTTGCTGCGTGTGGGCTTTCTCTAGTTACAGGGAGCTGGGGCTTTGGGGCTGCTATCTATTCTCTAAGCTGTTCTTGTTGTTAATTATTGTGATGGCTTCTCTTGTTGCAAAGCTCGGGCCCTAGTGTGCCTGGGTTTCAGTAGTTGTGGTGCAGGACTTGACTGCCCCAAGGCAAGATGCCAGACGAGTGATCAAATCCATGTCCCCTACATTGGCAAGTGGATTCTTAACTACTGGACCACCAGGGAAGTCCTCAGTTTTTTTTTTTTTAAAGCGTTTTGTTTGTTTGTTTGTCTGTTTGTTTTTTAAGCCAGGACAGGGAACCAGAAGTCAGTCAAAATATATGCATAGCATTTAGTTGTTCTTTTACTTTATCCCTCTTGATCTAGAACAATTTTTTTCTGATACAAAATTTTAAGAGTCTATGCCATTGGTCTTACAGACTATTCCACATTCTGAATTTTTCTGATTCTTTAAACTTAAATTATTTCTTAATTTGTTCCTTTGTGACTTATATTACCTGGAAGTTAGATCTGATACCTTGTTTAAATTCAGGTTGAACACTTTTGGTAAGAATACTTTGAAAGTTATGCTGGGTATTTTATATTACATCGCATTTTCCACCTATAGTAGAAAATACAGGTAAATATTAAGACTTTGAGGTGGGAAGGGATTCCTTAAATAAGATGCAAAAATAAGAGAAAAGAGGTTAAATAGTTACAGAATTACTGAATTCTCAGGTACACATGATTCTGTTTCTGGTTTTTACATTCTTTTTCTATTTCAGTTGTTATATAAAATATTCTGTTTTTAAAGTTTAGTTTTACAATTTAATATCTTATAACGTAAAGTCCCTTTCTTCTCCTTTCATCAGAATATTCTTTGCTATGCTTCTTACATAAATATACTGGTATACCCATAAATATACTGGTATACCCATCTTTAATAATCTTGTCAAATAATAAAAAATCCTTTTGATATTTTCATTGGAATTGTCTTGAATCTATACTAAATATGGCAAGAGTTGACGTTTTTCCTATATTAAGTATCCATTCCATAAATGTGGGATATACATCCCTTTACTGAGATCTTTTAGGTCCTTCATTAGGATTTCACAGTTTTATACATGAAAATCTCTGAAATTTCCTCTTACAGTTATTCCTTGGAACTTTTAAATTTGCTCAAATAGAATATTTTTTCTTTTCTATTTTCTGATGGATTATTGCTGACATACAATTAATTTTTGTTTACAGTTGATTTCTTTTAATCCCTCCATTGTTGCCAAATCAGTTTATTAGTTATATTTCTTTTTCATTTGTTCTTCTGGGGTTTGTGATTTTTGATACCTCCTAACTCCTTTCCTTGTCTTAAGAATGCATGCTCCTTTCTTACTGCTCTATTATCATTACATGGAACTCTGACAAGGACTCCCGCCTTGACCAAAAACTTGAATGAGAACTCTCTGAGGCCTTGGCATTCTGTCCTTGGCCTGCTGAACCCAGTTCAGCAAGAAGACTGTCAAACCAGTTTAACAAGAATGCCCCCAATTCTTAATATCTATAACCAAGTTCTTCTTAGTAATTTTCCATCCATTGACTTCTTTGACCTGCCTGTTAGCCGTCCTGAGCTGTCCCTATTGTTGTATTTAGAACTGAGTTCACTCTCTCTCTCCTATATGAATAGACTTGAACCCTACTGGAATAGTTTCGATCAGGTCTTCCTTGCCTGTTTAACTTGTCCAATGCAATTTTTCTTTTACACTTCCATCTTCAAGGTCACCTCATGATCTGAAAAGCCTACTGCCACTATAGCAAGTATATCTGCATTCTGGGAAGAAGGAAGAAAGAAAAAGCTGGTAGAAGATAAGAAGGGTGGGTCTTTCATTTGGGTCATCTCGCTTCAAGCAGCCCTCTCAGGAGATATTACGGAAGGCACTATACAACACTTTTGCCTCCATCTCAGGGGTGGAAACTTAATCACATGAACATATCCATGGAAGTCAGGATATACAAGGGAGGCAGGATAATCCTTCAGCTGGGCACATTGCTGCTTCAAATAAAATCTGGATTCTGTTATTAAGGAGAGAAAAGAAAGGTGATATATTAGGTTGCATGTAGCTGTGAGTAAACCATATAGGGGTTATTATAGTTAAGATGAGAGATAATTTACTTTTTTCAGCTCTGTTGAGATATAATTGTCACATAACATGATGATTTGATACATGGATGTATTGAGAAATAATTTCCACAGTGAGGTTAGTTAACACATTCATCACCTCACATAATTATCTTTTGTGTGTGTGTGTGTGTGTGTGTGTGTGTGTGGTAAGAACATTTAGGATCTACTCTATTAGCAATTTTCAAGTATATAATACAGTATTGTGAACTACTGTCTTTGTGGACTTTACACTCACAGCACCACCACCGCCCCCCCCCCCAAAAAAAACCAAAACAGGGGATGGGGATGGGGAGAGTGTTAGCTGCTCCAGAATTTCCATATAGGAGAAGTTAAGAGGAGTCACAGATGGGACTTAAGGCTTCATTTATACAGTAAGGACATTGTTATTACTTAGATTTTAGTTAAGAAGTAAATAAAAATAATAGTTTTCCTTAAGTACTTTTAGCCACACGTTGACCTAGACGACGGCATGGCAATCCACTCTAGTGTTCTTGCTTAGAGAATCCCATGAACAGAGGAGCTTGGTAGGCTGCAGTCCATAGGGTCACAAAGAGTTGCACGGGAAAGAAGCAACTTAGCACATGCATGATCATCTTAAAAACTATTATTATTTTATTTTTGTTGCCTACTATAGTTTTCCTTGTAGTTGTTAAGGTGAAGGCTAGTGAAGATTAATGGGGATTCAAGTCTCCATTCCCCCCACCAGCCCTTCCTATGTTAGTCACTCAGTCGTGTGCGACTCTTTGCAATCCCAGGGACTGCAGCCCGCCTGGCTCCTCTGTCCATGGAATTCTCCAGGCAGGAACACTGGAGAGGGTTGCCATTCCCTTATCCAGAGGATCTTCCCTACCCAGGAATCGAACTCTGGTCTCCTACATTGCAGGCAGATTCTTTACCATCTGAGCCACCAGAGAGCTAAGGATTATATTCTAACTTCTAACAGTTTGCCCCAGTGCTTTCTCGCATTAAAGGCTGTACCACGCTTCCTCAGCGGATTGCCCATTCTAACATTTCTCTGTCATCCAGGGGTGGACTCCCATTCTGACCTCTCCACACTCCCTGAGTGCTTGTCCGGCACAGTCCCTTGCTGTTGTTTAGTCTCTAAGTCGTGACCCACTCTTGCGACTGCATGGACTGTATCCCGCCAGATTCCTTTTCTATGAGATTCTCCAGGCAAGAATACTGGAGGGGTAGTAACCCTTGCCTCACTCTAAAAACCCACCGAGGCCTAGTTCTCCGGTGTACGGAATGGACACACTTCCAAGATGGCGGCCCGCTCGCAGAAGCGCCATCGGGTGCAGCCATGTTCGCTACCCAACAGCACCCCCCGCCTCGCCGGGAAACTGCACACAGTCTTTCTAACGTCTCTTCGCCCTGTTGAACGCGACTGTCAAAGTAATCCGGAGCATGCGCAATGCCAACCGTCCGTAAGGGGCCATGCTAGAGATCCGACTGGAAGCGGAAGTGCCTGCGGAGGTTTTTTTTTTTTTTTTTTTGCTGCTTGTGTGGGGAGCTTTTTCACACTTTTTTTCCGAGAGATCTCTGTGGTGATTTTGGTTGGTCTTGATTAGGAATTCTGTGAGGTCAGTGATGGAAGGCTTGTCCGTGGAGTTAGTGATGATGGTTTTCGGCTTCAGTGGTGGGGGGTCGTGTCTGTGGCATCCCTTGATTGGTATCAAAGAGTGCAGTGATGGGGTTCTGGGCAACAATGAGTATCTTTAAGAAGAGTGACTGGGATTTTGGGGCCCAGTGATGGAAGTCTGTGGTCAGTGGTAGGGCTTGGGGTGTCAGCATGGTGTCTGTCATGAGCTTGTTTTCTAAACATTCACAAGCATTTTCTTTATTCCTCACATCTCAGCGTTTGTGGTTTTTTTGTCTTTTTTTAATTTCAATTTTTTCTTTGACCCGTGAATTATTCAGAAGGGCATTCTTATTTCAAATAATGCCTCTGGGTGAGGCTCGAGGGTAAAAATTGCTTATGGCCCAGTTCAGGGTCAGTTTTCATAAATGTGACACATCTTTTACGGAAAACAATGTGTGTACTTTAATAATTACATTGTTTAATAGCGAATGTATTTCCAGATTATTTTCTCTGCTTAATTAATTACCGAGACAGGTAAACTCACATTGGAAAGGTTATTTGTCCTCTTGCTCTTCTTTCTGCCAGTTTCTGGTTTGTATATTTGAAACTATTATTAGGAACAGTTATTTGTATTTTTAGTAGTAGTTGAACCTTAATAACTCAAAAGATACTATAGCCACTTAAGCACCCACCACTAATTTATAAAAGAGCTCATTTTCCAAAATGCTTTCCAGCATTTTAAAAAAAGCTTTTACAGTTCTGAGGGTAAAATTATATCTAATTGTTCTAATGCAGTCGGCCATCTAAATTTCCTTTTCTGTGAATTTGCGTGTCCTTTGTCACTTTTTAAAAAATCTATTTGATTGCTAGTTTTGGTGGTTTTTTCCAGTAGGGATAACCTGTCATCACATATTGAAAAATTATATATATATATATCTTCATTTTTAAGGTGTATCTTTATAATCAGAAATATTTGTTTTTTCTTTTATAGTTTCTGGGTTTTCTCTCATTTTTAAGTTAGGTCTCATTTATAAGTTAGATATTTATAAGTAAGATCTCTCCTACTCCATCAGAATGTTATACAAATATATTCTCCTAAAGTTTATTTTTATATTCTTTGAGGTTTTAAAAATGTATATACTTAAAGTATTTATTCCTGTTGGAAGTCAATCTAAAGTATAGTGTGTGATGGGGATCTAGTTTGTTTTGTTCCAGGTGGATGGCCAGTTACATCAACATTGCTTATGCAAAGAATGTCTTGTGTACATTCAGTTGAATGTCACATACATAAATCATTAAGTAATACATACATAAATCATTGTCTGGTCTGTTGTTTTCCTTGCTTTGATTATATTGTTTTTATATTGTTTTAATATCTAATAGTGGTGGTAACTGCTGATATTTATTGCATGCTTCTTGTGTTCCAGGGAGGTATTGAGTACTTTACAAGCACCATCTCATTTAATTTTCATAATTCTATGAGGTAGGCATTTTAATTCTTATTTTTGAAACTAAAGCTAAAATAACTTCATTGTCTCATAGCCAAAAAATAGCTGAGTTGCAATTCACATCTTTAATACTGTTTCTCTGTATCTCATGTTTTTCCCCATATTTTACCATGAATAACTTATCACAGGATTTGTTAAACTTTCTGTCCTTCACAGAGTGCGTGTATGTTCAGTTGCATCTGACTCTGTGACCCCACAGACTGTAGCCCACCAGGCTCCTCTGTCCATGGGATTTCCCAGGCAAGAATACTGGAATGGGTTGCCATTTCCTCCTCCAGGGAATTCTCCTGACGCGGGGATTGAACCTGTGTCTCCTGCATTGGCAGGTGGATTCTTTACCACTGAGCCAACTGGGAAGACTGTACTCCACAGTGCTGGTTCTCAAAATGTGGTTCCTGAAACAGCAATATTAGCATCACCTGGGTACTAGTTAGAAATGCAGATTTTGGGGCCCTGCTATGATCTGAATATTTGTTCCTCCCAAATTCATATGTTAAAATCCAAACACCCAAAATTATGGTGTTAGAAAATGGGACCTTTGGGGAATGATTAGGTCATAAAAGTAGAACCCTGGTGAATGGGATTAGTGCCCATACAAAAGAGACACCACAGAGCTCCCTAGCCCCTCCCACCATGTGAAAACACAGCTAGAAGGTGCTGACTTTAAACCAGGAAGAGTGCCTTCATGAAAACATGTTCGTGCTGGCACCTTAATCTTGGACTTCTCAGCTTCCAGAACTGTGAGCAGTAACTTTCTGTTGTTTATAAACTACCGAGTCTGTGGTATTTTGTTAGAACAACTTGAATAGTCTGAGTTGGGCCCTATCCTAGACTTGCTGAATTGGAAACTGTTAGAATATGCAGATTTTTAACTGTATTAATATTTTAACAGACCCTCCAGGTGATTCACATGCACACTCAAGTTTGAGAACCACTGTTCTGTGGTGTCTGGCTCAGGAAACTACACCTTGGAGTTCCTTGGAAATGTTGATTTGATGACTGACCATGTGAACATTATCTTTCCAGAAGCTTCTGGACTAGATCTTCCTCCAGATTTCACCTCACCACTCTTCAGCGGCTCTGCTTGAGTTTATATGTGCACCAAACTTTAGTTTGCTTAGAGAATAAAGGTTGAGACCCAACATGACCATGCCAGCCAATCAGACCTCTCCCCAGAAATCCCTGAGCCTGGCTCCAGAGGAACGTGGTGGCTCATGTGAGGTGAGAAGGAGGAATCCCAGTGGGTGGAAATTCATTCTGGGAGTAGTTTGATCTTTACAACAAAGTTTTGGATAAAGATGATACCTAAAGTTATTCCCAACCTTGTTTTTGATATTTGTTTCATTTTGTTTACTATGTAACCTTGATGTCCTAACCAGTCAATGATAGTAATAGAATTGAAAATTATAAATATAGATTCAGAAGTCAAATGTATTAACTATTCACAGCAAAACAATGCTCAAAAATAATCTGGAAAAGTTGAAGTGAAAGTTAGTCACACAGTCGTGTCTGACTCTTTGTGATCCCAAGGACTGTTGCCCGTCCGGCTCCTCTGTCCGTGGAATTCTCCAGGCAAGAGTGGGGTGGGATGCCATTTTCTTCTCCAGGGAAAAATAATCTAGAGAAATAATTTATCTCAAAGAAATAAAATGTAAATTGCAGATGAAATAGGTGTATTTTGAGGAATATATTAACTTTCCCATCAAACCTTTAATTACCATTTACTATATTTTCCCTTGTAGGTATTATGACTTTTATTTTAAAAATTCTACTTTTAATAAGATTGAGATTGGCCAATGGCAATTTTTCACAGAATGTTTTTATTGCTTTCAGAGAAAACTTCATTTCTGTGTTACTTTTTCTTTCTTTACTGAGATCTGCCATTTTTTTAAACAATTAAATAACAATTTCTTAACTTGTTTTTCCAGAATTTATTCCTTGGACTCTTATATCCCTATTTACTTAATTAAGTTGTTGCTTGTTTTAGTGAATTCCTTGAATTCATGGTGATTGTGTTTGCTTATTTCTAGCATGTTCCTTTAAATCTCCTTTTTCTTTTATTCTTTTTGCTTATAGTGTCTTTGTACATTAGATTTTTATTGTTATCTTTAAGTAAGGAGATTTTTTTTTCCCCTGGACAGATTGTTTATAAGAAGCTCATTTGGTGTGGAGTCAAAGCCACGGATATGACATCTTCTTGATTCCTTATTTAATTATTGATGGCATAGGGTTCAGGGGCCAGGACTTCAGTGTGAAATAGGTTGTGAATGTGCAAGTGTATGAAAGAGAAAGATTAGAGCATATATAGTCTTTTCAAGTATATAGGGGACATTTTCAAAGAAATGATAATGTTTTAAGCCTCCTAAACAGAATAAACACATCGCATAGAGGCAAACCAGAATCTTTGAAGACAGTTAAATGAAGAAATAAAAAAGATAGCTTTTAAACATCATAATTTTAGACATTAAAAACCAAGAGCATCTTAAAAAATTTTTTTTGTATTTATTTATTTTTGACTGTGCTAGGTCTTCATTGGTGCCAGTGGGCTTTCTCTAGTTATTGTGATATGTGGCCTTATTGTGGTGGCTTCTCTTGTTGCAGAGCACAGGCCCTAGAGCACACAGGCTTCAGTAGTTGTGGTGCACAAGCTTAGTTGCCCCATGGTATGAAAAACCACAAGTATCTTTAATACTTTCTCTGTCCTGTCCTCCCTACATGCTTATTCCCTCCTCTGAATTCAGTGACCTGCTTTAGTACAACTGAATCATCATCTCCATACTAGCTCTGTATCCATCTGCCTAGTGTCCCTCCTTGTATATGTTTTACCACCTAAACCTCAATATGTACAAAATTTATTAATTCTTGTCTTCTTCCCCCAGTCTCCACCTCTAGTCCTTAAATTCAACTGTGACCTTAGAATCTGTAGCAACACAAAACTGATAACTGAGAGTTACTTGAGTCCCATTATTTTATCTTCACATTTGGTATCAATTTTACCTCCTTAATAATTAATAGCAGTCTGTTCTATAGCCTTACTACAGCCTTACTTTAGGTAAGTAAGAAATTTGTATTCTCCCACCTGAATTATGCAGTGGTTTTCATGACATATTTTCCAGTTTTGCTCATTTCAAAATGTTCTCTTATGAGAATAATCTTTCTTCAATATAGTTTTTCAACTTTTATTTGTTTTGGAATAATTATAGATTCAAAGAGCATTGCAGAATATAATACAGAGAATTCTTTCATAAATTCCTGTTTATTGTGGTGCATGGTTATTTTTATTCATTGCTCGATCCAGTCTGCCAGTATTTTGTTTAGGATGTTTGCATCTAAATTCATAAAAGAGATACTGGTCTGTAGTTTTCTTTTTGATACTGTCTTTGTCCTGTTTTGGTATCAGGGTAATAATACTGACTTCATAAAATTAGTTGGGCTTAATTAGAAGGGCTTCCTCCTCCTTTACTTTCTGAATGGGATTATGTAAAAATGAGACTAACACTTCTTTAAAAATTTAGTAGAACTCTCTAGTAAAACTATCTGGGCCTGGAGATTTTTTTCAGGAGATTTTAAATTATGATTTTAATTGAATGGTTGTAGGATTATCAATTTATCTATGCCATAATGTAAGTTTTGATAGTTTGTGGTTTTTGAGGAATTGGTCCATTTCTTCTAAATTGCTGACTCTTACCAGCATAGAATTTTTGTATTCCCTTATTTTTCTTTTAATGGCTGCCAGATCTGTAATCATAGTCCTATTTCATTCCTGACATTGGTGATTTGTATCTTTTTAATCCTTGATTACTAGGTCAGTTAGTAAGATTTAGCAATTTTATTTATGTATTTCCCCAAATAATACATTGTGTGTTATTGATTTTTCTCTAGTTAAAAAAAAATTTTTGTTTTCCAATTTCATTGATATTTACTTTCTAATATTTTTCTTTTTTTCTGCTTGCTTTGGGTTTATTTTGCTTTTCTTTTTCTACTTTCCTGAGGTAGGAATTTAGATTATTGACTTGAGAACTTTCCCCTTCTTTTTTTTTTTAATTGATGTAATTGACATATCACACATTAGTTTTAGGTATACAACATTATTCAATCTTTGTATATATTGTGAAATGGTCACCACAATAAATCTAGTTTTCATCACACGTAGTTACAGATGTTTTTCTTGTGTTGAGAACCTTTAAGATATGTATTAATTTTCACAAGGCAGTTATATTTCTAATTTTTGAGGAACTTCCATAGTATTTTCCATAGTGGTTGTACCAGTTTACATTCTTCCAGTAATGCACAAGGATTCCCTTTTCTCCACATCTTTGCCAACACTTGTTATTTCTTGTGGTATTTTTTGTTTTTGTTTTGTGTGGTGGGTTTTTTTGATAATAGCTATTCTAACATGTGTAAGGTGGTATCTTATTGTGAATTTAACTTGTATTTCCCTGATTCTTAGTGATATTGAGCATGTTTTCATATATCTGTTGGAAATCTGTATATTTTCTTTGGAAAAATGCCTTATTCAGATCCCCTGCCCATTTTTTATTTGGAGTTTGTTTCCCCTTTTCTATAAATTTCCCTTTCAGCATCTCACAGATTTTGATATATTACATGTTTTTTACCAGCCAATAAACATAAAAGTTTTGATTTAGTTAGTAATCAAATAACTGTAAAGATAATAATGCATTAGCATTTTTGCCCAGCATGACAAAGATTTTAAAAGGATAGCACTTAATGGTAATGAGAGATAAGATGAGTTGATATGTAGTATTTTTCATTTTCTTTCACTTCTGTGTATTTTCTAAATTTCTTTTGAGGATTTCTCTTTGACTTGTAGTTTATCTAGAAGTGTGTTGATTGATTTCAAGATACTTTGTGACTTTTCAGTTTTTGTTATTATTTTCTAACATATTTCCTTTGGAGATTTTTCTGTTGTCTTTCTGTTACTGATTTTTAATTGGATTCTATTATTTTCAGAGAACAACTTTGAATTATTTCAGTTCTTTCCAGTTTATTGAGATTTGTTTCATACCCTAGCATATGGTCTGTCTTGGTCATTGTTCTGTGGGTTCTTGAAAAGAATGTGTGTTTTTCTTTTGTTGGAGTATCCTATAAATATTGATTAGATGGTGTTTGCTTTTCTATAGCATAGATAATATCCTCTCTGTTATTTCTGCAATTTGCTGAGTGTGGGATGTTCAAGTCCCTATAATCCCTTTTTTAAGTGTTTATGACTCCAGGTGGAAATAAGTCATTCCTTCAATTATGCATTTCCAGACTAGAATTTTTAAATATAAATGATCATTAAAAAAAAAACTACTTTATTATGAAAAAAAAATGTAAATGTATCCAAGAGTAAAGAGAATAGTATAAGGAACCCTGTATCTATTATACTGATCACTCAGCTTTAGTAGTCATCAATTCTCTGTCATTTTTATATTAACTAAAGTCACACTCCTTCCCAACTGCCAGATTATTTTAAAGTAAATTCCAAAAACCATTTTATCTGTGAATACTTTGATGTATATCTCTTAAGATATGAGAATTCTTTTTTTCCTTTTTATTTAATGTAACCATAAAGCCATTATCACACCTATAACATAGTGATAGTAATTTCTAGATATCATTGAATATACAGTTTTTATTTGAATTTCTCTTAAGATCCCCTGAATGAGGAAATGGTAACCCACTCCAGTATTCCTGCCTGGAAAATCCCATGGACAGAGGAGCATGGTGGGCTACAGTCCATGGGGTTGCAAAGAGTCATACACAACTGAGTATGCACAAAGACATACATACAAACACGCCATAAGTATCTTTTAAATGTTGGTTTGCTTTAATTAAGAGCCAAATAAGGTCCATAAGTTGCACTTGGTTAGTATGGCTCTGAAGTCTTTTTGTTTTGGAGGGGGGAGTTGGGGAGCACAGCACAAGGCTTGTGGGATCCTAGATCCCAACCAGGGACTGAACCTGGGATCTCGGCAGTGAAAGCTCCAGCTTCCAACCATTGAACCACCAGGGACTTCTCTTAGTCTCTTTTAATAAAGAAAAGATTCCCCTCTTCCCTTCTGTGGCCATCACTGAAACGCCAGCAGCCAAAATGAAGTTCATTCCCTTTGTGACTTCTGACCTAAACAAGAATCGAAAAAGGCATTTCAATGCATCTTCCCACATTCGCAGGAAAATTATGTCTTCTCTTCTTTCTAAAAAGCTAAGACAGAAGTACATCGTTTGATCCATGCCCATCCGAAAGGATGATGAAGTTCAGTTGTGTGAGGGCACTACAAAGGGCAGCAAATTGGCAAAGTAGTCCAGGTTTACAGGAAGAAATACGTCATCTACATTGAATGAGTGCAGCAGGAGAAGGCTAATGGCACAACTGTCCATATAGGCATTCACAGCAAGGTGGTTATCTCACTGGACAAAGACCGCAAAAAGATCCTCAAAGGTAAAGCCAAATCTCTCCAAGTAGGAAAGCAAAAGGGCAAATATAAGGAAGAAACAATTGAGAAGATGCAGGAATAAAGTCATCTTGTCTACAGCTTTCATTAAAAACTGTTAAAAAACAAACAAAAAGATTCCCCTCCATATTTTTTCTTTTGTGATTTATTTTTTGAAAGAACAGATCATTTGCTACCTTCTGGATTTAGCTTATGTTTTAGTCTTGATATTGTTGAACATTTTCCTCTACACTTCACATTGTTGTTGTTTAGTCACTAAGTTGTGTCTGACTCTCTGCGACCCCATGGATTTTAGCCTGTCAGGTTCCTCTGTCCATGGGATTTCCCTGGCAAGAATACTGGAGTGGGTTGCCGTTTTCTTCTCCCAACCCAGGGAGTGAACCCCCGTCTCCTGCATTGCAGGCGGATTCTTTGCCCCTGAGGCACCAAGGCCTTACATATGAATAATTTGTGGGATCTAGAGGCTTAATGCGGAGAAGGCGATGGCACCCCACTCTTGCCTGGAAAATCCCATGGACAGAGGAGCCTAGTAGGCTGCGGTCCATGAGGTCCCGAAGAGTCAGACACGACTGAGCGACTTCCCTTTCACTTTTCTCTTTCATGCATTGGAGAAGGAAATGGCAACCCACTCAAGTGTTCTTGCCTGGAGAATCCCAGGGACAGGGGAGCCTGGTGGGCTGCCGTCTATGGGATCACACAGAGTCGGACACGACTAAAGTTACTTAGCAGAGAGCAGAGGCTTAATGAGTTTCAGGTTGTATTTTTCTTTATATATCATATCAGGAGGCCCATAATACCTGGTTATCTCTTTTTATGATGTTAAAATTGTTGATTCATTGCAGATTTTCTTAGCTCATTCATTCATTTTAAACTTCTCAGCCTTTCACATGAAACAGTTAAGCAACCTTTAGTGATTATTGTCTATTATTTCATTATGAATTATGAAATGATGTTATTCTGATTCTATCCTAACGTCTTCATTAATTAGCCAGAAAGCATTTTGTAAGAAACTGTTCCTCATCATTTATTTGGTTATTCTGCAATACAAAAAAATTTTAATATAAATCTGATTAGCTTAATTACCTTTACTTAAAGTGGAAAATTCATACTTCTTCTATGAGCAAACTGTTTTTCCCATAACCACCTTCCTGGCATGTCATGCAGACTTCTCTTCATTTACATAGAGCTATTTACTGTTATCCAAACTCATCGTGTCTTTTCCTATATCCACACCTTTGGTTTTGTCTTTTCTGGGAAATGACCTCCCTCACCCCCTCATTCTGTATTATACTTCTCATCTTCTAACTTAAATTCCTCAATTAATGTAAACTTACCCCCCCCCCCATATAGAATGTATTTTTCCTTTGGGGGACCCCAGTTTTTTCTACATGGAGATTCACTTTTTAACCCTTTAGTGAATTTGTGACTTCCTTTTTTAAAAATCATAGGTCTTGTTTATTTTCTAAGTCTTTTAAGTTGCTAGAAGATTAGAAACATAAGTAATTTATTTTTGTGTTTCCAGGACTAGCATAATGGGTTGGCCTAAATTAATCAGAAATTATATTTTAGGTCATTCATCCAGTTGCTAGAAAACTACAAGAGAGCCTATTTCAATCTTCAGTTTTGAAAAGTGAGTAATTGACTGATCATAGTATAGAACAACGGAGAAGGCAATGGCACCCCACTCCAGTACTCTTGCCTGGAAAATCCCATGGATGAAGGAGCCTGGTGGGCTGCAGTCCATGGGGTCGCTAAGAGTTGGGCATAACTGAGTGACTTCACTTTCACTTTTCACTTTCATGCATTGGAGAAGGAAATGGCAACCCATTCCAGTATTCTTGCCTGGAGAATCCCAGGGACAGAGGAGCCTAGTGGGCTGGCGTCTATGGGGTCGCACAGAGTCGGACATGACTGAAGTGACTTAGCAGCAGTAGCAGCAGCAGCAGTATAGAACAATAGCAGAAATTCTTTACTGGACTTCTTTCTTCCATAAAATATTATGTAGAACTAGATATTTAATATACACTCTGTATAGACTGAAGTGACTAGCACACACACATGCACACTCTGTATGAAATATTTTTTAAATGTTCCTGGATTACACAAGTATATGCATTTGTCAAAACTTCAAATGGTACTCTGAGGGTTTGTACATTTCATTGTATGTAAGACTTATCTTAAAAACGATAAAAACATGTTATACTCTATTTAATGATTTGCATTTTTGAAGTATTTAGAAGGAAGTATACTGGCACCTATAGTTTTTGAAATGCACAGAAAAGTAAGATGGACTGATGGATGGGTAAATATGCGGTAAAAGCAAGTAGGGTAACATGTTAGTGATAGATTATAAGTGGTTATAATTATAGGTTTTCCCTATATAATTCTTTTACATCTTCTATATAAAATTTCATAATAAATTTTTAAGGAAATGAGGGGGATGAGGTTTTTTTTAAAAAAAGGTAAACTAATAACTACAAAATTCAAGTTCTATATTCCTAAATAAAGTGTCTCCATCCTCCAAAGCTAACTATTCATGCTGAACAGGAATGTGCCCTTACAGGTATCAGTGTCCTTCAGGGACGTGGCTGTAGATTTCAGCAGAGAGGAGTGGCAGCAATTGGACCTTGATCAGAAAAACCTATACCGGGATGTGATGCTGGAGACCTGTAGCCACTTGCTCTCAATAGGTAAGCACAGTCACCTGGGTGTCTGAGGGAGGGCCCCACTGAGAGTGTTCTTATTCTCAGGTGCTGAATGCTATGAGACATCTGACTTATATGATGGTTTTGCCCTTATTTGTCCAGAATTCTTTTTGCCTTTTGGGCACTGTGAATATTATAGTTGACTCTTGAACAACACAGGGGTTGGGGCGCAGACCCCCTGCACAGTTGAAAATTTACATATAACTTTTCACTTCCCAAACACTTAACTACTAATAGCCTACTGGTGACTGGAAGACTTACCAGTAATATGTGAAAGTGTTAGTCCCTCAGTTGTGTCCAACTCTTTGTGACCCCATGGACGGCAGCCCACCAGACTCAGTCCATGGAATTCTCCAGACAAGAATACTGGAGTGGGTAGCCATTCCCTTCTCCAGGGGATCTTCTGGGGTTGAACCTGGGTCTCCTGCATTACAGGTAGATTCTTTACAGTCTTAGCCACCTGAGAATCCCTACTTATTAGGCTTATGTTACCTATTTTATTTATGTTATTCATTTTCTTATATGTTTTATTTTTTTATTTATGTTATTTACCTGTTTTATTTATGTTACCAATAACATAAATAGTCAGTGTATATTTTGTATATTGTATGTATTATATATTGTATTATAATAAAGTAAGCTAGAGAAAACAATTACAAAAGAGGCACACAACACACTTACAGTAATGCAATTCTTGGAAAGCAAAGTTATAAAACAGTAAGAAAACTAAGATCTTGTTAACTTTATGTTAAATATCACTCACCTTATGCCTATGTAAGAATAGTCTGTCATCCTCAGTACAGGTCTTATGCATGACGTTCTACATGATGAATACTTAGGTGATGAATACAATGATGATGATGAAACTAAAACTCCTCATATAGTTCTTATCAATAGATTTTCACAGGAAGACACATGTATATACAACAGATAAGTTTATTAACTGTATAGCACGATGAGTATTTACTGCTTTTTAGGTAGAAGTAGATCATCATAAAAGTCTTCATCTTCATCATCTTCACATTAAGTGGGATGAGGAGGAGGAAGAAAAGAAATTGGTTTTGCTGTCTCAGAGGTGGCAGAGGCAACAGAAGTGGGGGAGGTAGAAGAGTTGAGGCTAGAGAAGCAGGCACACTCAGTGTAATTTTATGCAAATACATCATAATTTCTGTCTTAATTTTTTCGCTTTTTCATTTCTCTAAAAATGCTTCTATATCATACCAATCCTTCTTCCACCATTTGCTTTAGTTTTAGTGCTCATATCATAGAATGGCCCATGTGGTAAAAGAAGTTAGAAACAGTCTTAAGCAAGTGGAACCCATCTGCTACTGTCTCATGTCAGTTTGTTCTCTGGCACTGCTTATTTTATATCTGTTTCCTACCATCTGGCACTGATTCGGAAGCCCTCATATTTACCAAGCCTGTGGTGTGATGTCTGTTAGCTCTTGAATTTCTCTAAGATCCATATCTTCAAATCCTTTACACTTTTACCTCCAACTTTTTTGCCTCATTCACAATGTCTTTCTTGATTTCCCTGATTGGTTCTGCTGTAAATCCTGTGAAGTTACGCACAACATCTGGACACAGTTTCTCTGGCAGGAATTTATGGTTCAGGCTTGATGAATTTTATAGCTTTTTCTATAACAAGAATGGCATCTTCAGTGGTGTAATCCTTCCAGCCTTTCATGATGTTCTGTCAAAGTTCTCTTCCGTAGCATTGACATTCCTTTCCATGGACTATCATGTGTAATAAGCTTTAATGATCCTTGTGACCCCCCTGATCTAGGGGCTACATTAGAGATCTGTGTTTGGGGGCAACTAGACCACTTTATCACCTTTGGTGTTGAACTCGTGGGGTTCTGGGTGGCCAGTGGCATTGTCCAATATCAAGAGAACTTTAAAAGGCAGTCTCTTACTGGCTAGATACATCCTGACTTAAGGGACAAGCATCAGTGGAACCAATCCAGAAGTTTCTTGCTGTTCAGGCCTTCTTGTTTTACAGCCAAAAGACTGGCGGCTCTTGATGATTTTCTTAAAGGCATCTAGGAACTCATGTGTTCCCTTTTGGTCAGCAGAAGCTGCTTGTCCTGTTACCTTTTTTAAAAGCCAAACCTCTTTCTAAATTTATCAAACCATCCTTTACTGGGATTATATCCTCTCTCTTTAGGCCCTTCATGTTCCTTTTGCTGTATCTTATAATTACTTTGCTTTTTCTCAAATAGTATTAGAGTTTCTAGATACACTTCTCTTATAGCAATTCTGAACCCACATAAAAACTACATTTAAAAAAAGTTTATTTTTGTCTGTGCTGGGTCTTCGTTGCTGTGCAGGCTTTTCTCTAGTTGCGGTGAGCTGGGGCTACTCTAGTTGCAGTGTGCAGACTTCTCATTGTGGTGGCTTCTCTTGTTGCAGAGGGCATCAGTAGTTGCAGCACATGGGTTTAGTAGTTGTGGCTCCCAGGCTCTAGAGCACAGGCTCAATAGTTTTTGTGGCACACAGGCTTAGTTGCTCCACAGCATGTGGGATCTTCCAGGATCAGCGACTGAACCTGTGTCTCTTGCACTGGCCGGCAAATTCTTTACTATTGAGCCACTGCGCTATGCAGGGAAGCCCCAAACTCCACTTTTAGTACAAGATAAAAAAGTATTTCTTAAAAAGTACAAGGTTTTTGTATCTTCTGGTTTAGCTACAGCAATGCTTTATGAATTTCTTTTTCTCTTTTTAGAATGTTCCTCATACTGAGTTTGTTTATCTTGAAATGGCTGGCAACCACAGCTTTAGCTTGGAAAATATTTTCAATAAAATCCATGCGAGTGGACCCATGCAGTTCAAAGCTCTGTTGTTCAAGGATTAACTGTACTTTGTTCTCTAACTAAACATGGTTAGTTTCCTGAAAAACAAAGCCTCATTGAACAATAAGACTTTACTGATTGGGCTCAGAAACACAATTCAGTTCAGTTCAGTCGCTCAGTTGTGTCCAACTCTTTGCGACCCCATGGACTGAAACACAATGAGCTGAACTTTAATCAAGCAATTCAACTTTTTCTTATAATGGCACTTAGTATGGGTTCCATGATATTATTCAAGGTTTATGGTATTGAGTGAACATGAAAAAGTACATGACAACCCAGGGAGATTAGTTTTTAGTGCTATGTGCAATTTATTGGAGAGAGGGATTGCTCATGAAGTGATGATTAGGGTGTTTTAAGTGGATATTCACAGCACTTAAACTTACTGAAATAGCAATAGGAGGTAGCTACAAAATTATTACAGCAGTACAGTATGTACTACAGTTTATGCAATTATAATTTATTATTGCATCTTTATGTTTGTCTACATTTCTGTGCTCTGTGAATGGTGCCATTACAGTTATAAGTTTTTGTGTGCATAAATTTTGATAAATATTAACTTTTTAGAGTAGATTTGTTTATACTTTATGGTGGGCTTCCCTGGTGGCTTAGATGGTAAAGAATCTGCCTGCAATCAAGAGACCCCAGTTTGATCCCTGGGTCGGGAAGATCTCCTGGAGAAGGAAATGGCAACTCACTCCAGTATTATTGTCTGGAGAATCCCATGGACAGAGGAGTCTGGTGGGCTACAGTCCATGAGGTCGTAAAGGGTCAGACATGACTGAGCACAGGCAGAAGCAAGCAAGACCTTTTATCATTTCTCATGAACAGGATATCAAGTTCCTGAAATCGAGGTTTTCATGTTGGAACAAGGAAAGGAGCCATGGGCATTGCAAGGTGAGGGCCCATATCAGAGCTGTCCAGGTGAGTGAGAGTGACCCAGACTGATGAGACACAGGGGAGTAAATCTCAGCCATCTTGAGAAAGGCTAGCATCTTTGAGCTGCTATTAGTATGACTCTTCTGGAAGGTTCTGATTTTTTTTTTTTTTTGAGAGCCCTTGACATTGGCCTCTCAAATAACTAAATGCTTTCTACATAAATGCCTTTGCCAATTCTAACTATCTTCTTCCTTGGCTTTTTGGGCTCTGGATCATATGCCAATCTGCCTCATTAAATATTTTCTTTTTTTCTTGGTTATGCTCACGTTCTCTAACACTCTTTTCTTTCTGCTTTCCCCATTGTTTGAGATTGACTCTTTTTTTATTCAGCTGTTTGTGGATTTGCTTTCTTTAAAACTTACTGTGTGTCACACACTCCCATTTCTGCTAGTCCTCTCTCGTTTCTTATTGTGAGATGGTTCTAAACTTTATCTCCAGTCATGCTCTCTTCCTATTTTCTCCATAGTCACTGACTTAAGATTTCTCACTTTCCCATTCCCTATGCTTTTCATCCAACTGATTACTTGGGGCTCACTGTCGCTTAACTGTTAGGAGTACCTTTCTGACTTTTCCTTCCAAAATTACTTGAGACTTCATACTGACTGGGGAGTCTCTGCCTGGCTGACTGATTTTTGAAATTGCTTTATTTCTGTACTTCGCAAGATGAGGTTTGAGTTTGATCATGTCTTCATTCAGGATGCACTATCATCATCAGTATGAGTAAGGATTCTCTATAATTTTTTTTCTGTTTATTCCTTTTTTCTTTTTTCCCCCATACTCATCTCACTTCCCATCATAGGCAATTGTTTCTTATGATAGAAAGATATGTTTCAGTTCATATGTGGTCTTTTTAAGTTTAAAATGACTTTGAGGTATGTATTATTAATTTATATAAATGTTATTGTGCTGTATATCTTGTTCTTTGCCCTTTTTTCACTTCTGCACATAGTGAATTGAGTTCATAAAGTTTATTCTCTAAATAAACTGAATTCTATCCCACAGTGTTTCCTATCACCCCTGTCACCAAGTCTACTAAGTCATTGATTCACCCTCATCACTCTTTTCAGTGTGTTCAGCTTAGATAAACCATATGAGCCTCTCATCTTGCCTTTGCTAGCTGTTCTTTGAGCTAAAATCATTCTCCTTTGAGAAGGAGACTTTGGGCTTCAAACCTCAGAAACTTTTCTATGTTGAGAGGGAAGGCGATGCTACAAATGACGTTTTGTTGTATTTTATTGTAGAAGAATTGTGGCAGATTGGTGACCAGATAGAGAGCTATCATCAGAGAGAAAACAGATCTTTAAGAAATGTGGCTTTCATCAAGAAAGTATTGACTATACAAAGGGATTATGCATATAAGGACATAAGAAAAATAATTTGTGGAAGCCAAAACATTCCTTCCCCAAAGAGACCTCATCATCAATGTGACTTATTTGGAAGTGCTTTAAGCTGTAATTTAGATTTATGCACTCATAATAGAAACAGTGGATCAAAGAACATTAATAAGATTACTGAATATGGTAAAATTTCTTCCTATACTAAACAAGAGTGTACTCCAACAGGAGAAAAATTTCAGGACCATAATCAATGTGGAAAAATTCTCAGCTATGAACAAGTACCCTCTCAACATCAGAAAATTCATACTGGGGTGAAATCTTACAAATGTGCTGAATTTGGAAATATCTTCACTCAAAATTCACAACTTAAGGTACATCTGAAAGTTCATACAGGAGAAAAACTCTATGTATGTATTGACTGTGGGAAAGCTTTTGTACAGAAGCCAGAATTCATCACACATCAGGGAACTCATACTCGAGAGAAGCCCTATAAGTGCAGTGAATGTGGGAAAGCCTTTTTCCAAGTATCTTCTCTTTTCAGGCATCAGAGACTTCATACTGGAGAAAAACTCTACGAATGCAGTGAATGTGGGAAAGGCTTCTCTTATAACTCAGATCTTAGTATACATCAGAAAATTCATACTGGAGAGAGACACCATGAGTGCAGTGACTGTGGGAAAGCATTCACGCAGAAGTCCACGCTCAAGATGCATCAGAAAATTCATACAGGTGAGAGATCCTATATATGTATTGAATGTGGACAAGCCTTCATCCAGAAGACCCACTTGATTGCACACCGAAGAATTCACACTGGAGAAAAACCGTATAAATGCAGTAGTTGTGGGAAGTCCTTCATTTCCAAGTCACAGCTGCAGGTACATCAACGAACTCACACAAGAATGAAACCGTCTATGTGCAGCGAATATGGAAAGGTTTTCAACAATAATTCCAACCTCAATACACATAAGAAGGTTCAAATTAGAGAGAAATCTTCCATATGTACTGAATGTGGTAAGGCGTTTACCTACAGGTCAGAGTTGATTATACATCAGAGGATTCACACCGGAGAAAAACCTTATGAATGTGGTGATTGTGGAAAAGCATTCACTCAGAAATCTGCACTCACAGTGCATCAGAGAATTCATACAGGAGAAAAATCATATATATGCATGAAATGTGGTCTAGCCTTCATCCAGAAGGCACACTTGATAGCCCATCAAATAATTCATACAGGAGAGAAACCTTATAAATGTGGTCACTGTGGGAAATCCTTTACTTCCAAGTCACAACTCCACGTGCATAAACGAATTCACACAGGAGAAAAACCCTATACGTGCACTAAATGTGGGAAGGCATTCACTAACAGATCAAATCTCATTACACATCAGAAAACTCATACAGGAGAGAAATCCTATATATGTCCTAAATGTGGCAAGGCCTTCACTCAAAGATCAGATTTGATTACACATCAGAGAATTCATACTGGGGAGAAACCTTATGAATGCAGTACCTGTGGAAAAGCCTTCACCCAGAAGTCACACCTCAATATACACCAGAAAATTCACACTGGAGAGAGGCAGTATGAATGCCATGAATGTGGGAAAGCCTTCAACCAGAAGTCAATACTCATTGTGCATCAGAAAATTCATACAGGAGAGAAACCCTACGTGTGCACTGAGTGTGGAAGAGCCTTCATCCGGAAGTCAAACTTTATTACTCATCAGAGAATTCATACTGGGGAGAAACCTTATGAATGCAGTGATTGTGGGAAATCCTTCACCTCCAAATCTCAGCTCCTGGTGCATCAACCAATTCACACAGGAGAAAAACCATATGTGTGTGTTGTATGTGGGAAAGCCTTTAGTGGCAGGTCAAATCTCAGTAAACACCAGAAAACTCATACTGGAGAGAAGCCCTACATCTGTTCTGAATGTGGAAAGACCTTCAGACAAAAGTCAGAACTGATTATACACCATAGGATTCATACTGGAGAGAAACCTTATGAATGCAGTGATTGTGGTAAATCATTTACTAAGAAATCACAGCTCCAAGTGCATCAGCGCATTCATACAGGAGAGAAGCCTTATGTGTGCGCAGAGTGTGGAAAGGCCTTCACTGACAGGTCAAATTTAAATAAACACCAGACAACACACACTGGAGACAAACCCTATAAGTGTGTCATCTGTGGGAAAGGCTTCGTTCAGAAGTCAGTGCTCAACGTGCATCAGAGTATTCACACTTGAGAGAAACAGTCTGAGAGAAACCTCAGATCAGATCTGATTTTATATTATGAAATTTGTGCAGCAGAAAATATGCATATTATCTTAAATAGAAATGCTCCATCATAATGTCACATATTAGTATACAGAAGAGGACCTCTGAAAGGGCCCTAAAAGAGAGGGCCCCTTTCCACATTGTCACCAGCCTCAGTAAACCCTGAGGCATTTATATTGAGAAAGAACTTTGTCAACTTGGTACATTAGTGGAATTTTTCTCATGAAAACTATAATGGAACACTGTTACCAAATTCCGCACTGGAAGCATTATGTGAAGTCATGCTAATGATAACCCTGTTTACTGTGGAATAAGTAACATGCCAGTAAGCTGAATGGTAGAACAACATAATATATATGATAATGATAAGCCCTGAGTTCTGTGAGGTGTTTGTTGCAGAACACATTGTCTAACAGAATTTTGGGTGACATTCTTCTGCTGAATCCAACATGGTCTTGTCTATCCAATTCCCTATTGCATATTTTTATCAAGAAAGGGATACCACAATAAATGAGAAATTATTTTTGTATACAGTTGACTGACCCATTATCCTCTAGCAACCCTCGTTAGCTATCAGTAGATGTCTTCAACTCCCATACAGCACATTGTCTTCTGACTGCTATAATTGCATTATGACTGCCCATTCATGCTAAATACTGTGTCTGCTGACTACCCTTATCTCCCAGATTTATTGACCCTTAATTACCCCTCAGCATAATGTCCTGTGAGTTCCCATTACCTTCAGGAAAGCTGAAATAAGAATGTTCAGGTCATCTCAGTCAACTCTTCACCTCAGTCTCCCGTTTGCTGTCATAGTTCTTCCAGCTCATTTGCCTTCCTTAATGACTTGCCTTTTATAATGACAGTAACAAATCACTAACTCATAAAAACAAACCTCAACATTACCTTCACTGTCTTCTTTCTATCCATCTTCATTCCATACACTCCACAAGGACCTTCTCCCCCATGTCCCTCAAACACATCAAATTAGGTCCTGCCTCAGGGCCTTTGCATTTATAGTGCCCTCTTCAAAGAGCACAGTTCCTCATATCTGTGTGCTTTACTCCTTCATGTCTTTCGTCCAGCAGCATCTCTTTGCAGAGGCCTTCCCTTCCCTACCTATCTGACTTAAAATTCCATCCCTCTCCTCTTCCTCCTTTATCATTCTCCATAACACTTATTACCACAGTACCCTGTATATTTCACTTGTTTGTCTATGGTTCGCATTCTAGAATTTTTTTTTCCCGTTTTGTTCACCATAGTGAGCTTAGACCCATGCCTAACATACAGCAGTCCTTCCATGAATGTACGTTAATGCACTGTTGACCCTGCTCTTCTCACGATTTCCCTTTGATGCTTTCTATGTGTGTGCTGTGCTCAGTCACTCACTCATGTCCAATTCTTTATGACCCCATGGACTATAGCCCACCATGTTCCTCTGTCCATGAGATTTTTTTCCGGCAAGAATACTGGAAAGGGTTGCCATTTCCCTCTCCAGGGGATCTTCCCAACCCAGAGATTGAACTCCCATCTCTTGTGTCTCCTGCATTAGCAGGCAGATTCTTTACCACTGAGCTACCTGGGAAGCCCAGTGCTTTCTATATTGCAGCATAAGATGCTCTGATGGGGAGAACCAACTTACCTAATACACAGCAGGCTTTTTCACCCTCAGTCCTTCCTTCCTGTCCCAGAAGTTGTAACATCATTGTAAACCTTTTGGTCTGATGCCAACCCATTTAAGCAAAAGAGAACTGAGGCACAGGAAATCAGTCCCACATAGATACTTGATGTTTCAAGATTCCCTTCAGTGATTCCAAAATACCTCAGTCAGCTCCAAAGTGATCACAAAGAGCATGCTCATTCTGCCCAAGCATTCACAACCCTGCCCTACCCCAATTGCACCTTGACAGGGCCTCCCCTACCTCATAAGCTGACGTACAGACCTGCTTATCATGCCCTGACAGGTCTGTCCAAAGCTGCTAATTTGGAGAGACCAAGAGCAGAGAGAGGGGTTGGCTTTCCTTGGAAGTCAGGTGGGCAGCCTAAGACTGGGGCAGCAGTGGCCTCACAAATGCATGCAGAGGATCTAATTGAATGATCAGCTGTAGGGTGGCCAAACTGGAACCAGCAGAATGGTTCTTCCAGGTCAGTCCATTGACAATGCTGAGAGTGAGCAATAGGTGGTACAGAATTGTTCTCACCATTGTGAATAGCAGCATGGGGATTGAGAATGGGGACAGAACCTGGTTGAGGGAGCAAGATTAAGGATTCTCATATAATCTCCAATAATCAAATTGGGCAGTGATTAGTGGCATGTCTCATTACCTTCATGATGATATCTAATCCATCATTAGCTCTTTATCTCACTGCTTCACAGTAACTGATGAACCCACTATCTTAGAACAATATCTGGTGACCCACTACCCCCTTTTACTGCATCCAGTATTGCTTCTGGGCCTTCACTAAATGTTTTGTGACCCAGCATTATCCCCCAACTGGGGACAGTGTTTGCTAACTCCTCAGGGGAGTGTCTGGAGATCTTGCCATTATCCCTTTCTTAATTCACAATATCTGGACACCCTCCATTATCCTCCTTTCACCTTATTCCATCACTGTGTCACCTCTTACTAATTCCAGGAAATAATGTCTGGAGAGCTTCTTCATTACATCTCCCAGTTAACCTCCAGCATAATGTATATTACTTTGCCCCATTTGTGAAACAGTCTGGTAACCTCCATTCTCCCGATTTACTCCCATTTTCACCTAAATCATGACTGATGACTGCTTACAACAATCCTCAGAGTAGGAAACTAGTATACCCTACGAAATCCAACTTTTAATATTACCTCCTAATTCTTTGACACCTCTATCTGGATGGCTTTTGTTTCCCTTCATTAATTGTCTCTCATAGTGATAGTAACAGTCTTCCATTACCCCCACACAGCAGTGTTTGTAACCATCCCCAACATAGTATGTGGTGATGCCCCCAGTACTCTCTGAACATTGGTGTGTTCTGTTCATCTGCTTCCCTATCCCCAGGTAAGGGCAATGACTGATAAGACATCATAGACTTCACATTAGCCATCTCTGTAGGACCCCCATTAACAACTTGTACAAAGTCTCAATGACCATTACCCACTAATACAGTATCTGTGACTCTTCCATTAAATCCTGGTAATTCCTATTTCCCTATTTGTCCCCCAATAACATATGTCTACTGGTTCCTCGTTGCTCACATTGCTTCATCGGGCCACTTAGTGTGGCTCCTGCAAGTCCCCCAGCATTGCTTGTCCAAGTCCCCACTGTTTGCATGGACAGGAACCCTATGGGGATGGAGAAGGGATAAGGAGAGGGTACTAGCCTCATACACACTGTCCAGGGAATTGTTGGCCTGGAGTAGACTGGGGAGGATCTGGGGACCCCAGGAGATCACATGCTGAGATACTGACTTACTACATGAGGACTGATGCAAGCAATATAGCTAAAGCTGTCAACATGGATTAAAATCCTGGTGCCAACCCTGATGCCCAGTAACCTCCCCTGAGCCTTGATTGCTTCACCTGTAAAATAGGTTTATGAAAGATGAAGAGATTTAATATGGTTCACATGAGGGGAGCAGAGCTAGTAGAGACCAATAAGAGTGTCCCTGTTGTTAATAATATTACCAGTTATAAATTGACACAAGACCAACCTGTGAATGGCTGTACCCAAACCTCACAGAGGGAAATGTATGTTATTTTATAAATTACTTTCAACTATTTCTCTTTTATATTTACTGTAACATAGTATCATAGTGCTGCTGTGCTATGCTTAGTTGCTCAGTCCTGTCTGGCTCTTTGTGACCCCATAGACTATAGCCCAGCAGGCTCCTCTGTCCATGGGAATTCTCCAGGAAAGAAGACTGGGTTGCCATGCCCTCCTCCAGGGGATCTTCCTAACCCAGGGATTGAACCCAGGTCTCCTGCATTACAGACAGATTCTTTACTGTCTGAACCACCAGGGAAGCCCAAGAATACTAAAGGGGGTAGCTTATCCCTTTTCCGGGGGATTTTCCCGGTCCAGGAATCGAACTGGGGTCTCCTGCAATGCAGGTGGATTCTTTACCAGCTGAGCTACTAGGGAAGCCCAGTGTTATAGTACTGAGTTATTTTTAAAAATTAGATTTATTGAGGTATCATTTACACACAGTAATAGTCACCTTTTAAAAATTAGATTTATTGAGGTATCATTTACACACAGTAATAGTCACCTTTAAAAATGTACAGTTCTGAGAGTTTTTGACAAATGCAGCATACAATCAAGGAGTCAACACTACAATCAAGAAAACAGGTTGTTCACTACCCTAAATTCCTTCCTATCTCTTTAAAAAATTATGAGTCTTTCTTAAATGTTCTTTTTTTTAAGTGGAGTATAATTGCTTTACAATGTTGTGTTAGTTCCTGCTGTACAACAACCTGCATCAGCTGTATGTATACATATATCCCCTCCCTCTCATCACCTCATCACACTCCTCTAGATCATCACAGAGCACCAGGCTGAGCTCCCTGTGCTATACAGCAGGTTCCCGCTAGCTATTTTACACATGGTAGAAAGGTCCTGTCCCTTTTTGATCAATCTATCTACTCCCAACCCCTCGATATTGCTTATCTGTTTCCTGTTTTTATAGCTTTGCCTTTTTCACATCATGAATGTGTGTGTATCCATATAAATATGTAAGTATGTATCTCCTTTTGAGTCTGACTTCTTTCATTTAAAATATCAGATTCATCCATATGGTTGTATAAGTTACAAATGAAAGTATGGTGATGAAAAGACAATGGACATAGTCATCAGGAAAATGCAAATAAAAACCATAATGACATACCATTACACGCTTGTTAGAATGTCAGTGAATAAATAACATAGTACCAAAAGTTACCAAGAATGTAGAGCAATAGACACTTTCATGTATTGCTGTGGGAATGATACAGAGTAGTATATCCACTATGGACAATAGTTTCACAAGTTCTTATAAAGGTAACTATATACTTATCCTATGACCTAGCAATCCCACTTCTAGGTTTTTACCATAGAGAAATGAGAAATTATGTATGTACTTGAATGTTCATAGGAACTGCATTCATAATCACCAAAAGATTGGAAACAGCCTAAATGTCCATCAATGGGTGAATAACTAAATACAGTATAGTATATCTATACAGTGGAATACTACTCAGCCATAAAAAAGCTGAGTTATGACACAAGCTCCAACATGGATGAATCTCAGAAGTATTAATGTTTTACTGTATGATAAATTATGTTTGATAAAAGATTATTAAAAATTTGATAAATATATAGATTTGTACATTAGTTATAATTTTATATTGCATATCATTATATACTATAACATTGTATATAATATAGTACACTGCAGTATCTATTGTATATTCCTATTACAATAAAAATATTTTATATGATATATAATATGTACTATATGATTATATATTAGAATATGTAAGTTTTTCTATTTTGCAAGCCGGGCTTCCCTGGTGGCTCAGACGGTAAAGTGTCTGTCTGCAGTGCAGGAGACCCAGGTTCGATCCCTGGTTTGGGACGATCTCCCAAAGAAATGGCAGCCCACTCCAGTATTCTTGCCTGGAAAATCCCATGGACGGCGGAGCCTGGTAGGCTACCGTCCTTGGGGTCGCAAAGAGTTGGACACGACTGAGTGACTTCACTTTCACTTTCTATTTTGCATATGTCTTTCACATACAATTTTGGTTATTTGTATTTTTACAAGTTTACATTTAATGTTTATAGTGTAAAGTTATAACTATAATAAAAGGGGACATGAGATTGGAAAACCCTTTAATTGTAGCTGGTCACCATTTTTATTTTCTGTCAACACATCACGGAAGCTTGTTTCTCTTTGGGCCTCTGCTTGGCTGTGATCTCTGAGACTCTGCTTCCTCAGTCTCCATGAAGCTTGTTGTCCTCTCTTTGTTTGGAGAGTTTACACACACACCATTGTGTATGAAGTACACACTCCCTATTTTGTACTATATTTGCGCTGCAAGTACTACCCTCTGACCTAATATTAAGTGTTTCTTTTTTTGATTTATCACCCTCTGACCTAATATTAAGTGTTTCTTTTTTTGATTTATCATTCTTCCCTCCTCACTGGACCATAACCCTCATGATGTCAGGACTTTGTCTTCCTCCTGCTGTGTCCAAGGCACCCAGCATGGCACCAACACAAAGTAGAGACTCAGTACAAGTTTGTCAAATGGATGGATTAATGATATCAGTAGCACTGAGGTTGACCGAGTGCTCCACACAGAGTGAACTAAATTTGTGGGAAGGAAGGAGAGGATAGGAGGGTGGGTTGGATCGAACCTGTGACCCCTCCATTGGCAAATGGATTCTTATCTACTGTGCCACTAGGGAAGTCCCAGAATTACTTTCTGTTTCAATGCAAAATCCTCTTTCAGGATGCCTCATATAGAGTGGGATGAATTCATTCTTGGATCTTCTTGGTCTTTTTATTCCTGTTGTCCAGTGACATCATCTGCAATATGACCATTTTTGTTTCATTCTTAAATATGTCCAATTTTAAGTCTGCTTTTTCTTACTAGCACTTAATCACATGGCTTCTACTATTTTTCATTAAGTCCATCCTAGGGAGTTCCCTGGTGGTTCAGTGGTTAAGACTCAGTACTTTCACTGCCATGGTCCCAGGTTCAATTCCCAGTCCCTGGTCAGAGAACTAAGATGCTATGCAAACATACAAAAAAATAGGAAAGATTAATCACCAAGTATTCATTACCCAGATCCAACAATTATCAACACTTTCCCAACTTTGTGTTAAGAAAAATTATCAAAAACCCGGAAATAAGGAAACTATACTGTGTCATCCTGTGTGCCTTTTCAAATCATACTAGAGCATGGTCTAACAAACCCACCCAAAGTCTAACAAACCATTCTTGAGAAAGTTTTCCTAAACTCAGCACTGTTTGCATTTGGGGCCAAATAACTCTGTTGTACCAGGTTGTTCTCTGTGTGGTTGAAAGCATCCATGGCATCCACTCCCCCTAAACTATCTCCAAAGATTGCTTAATGTTCCCTGGGGATTAAAACTCGACCAGTTTGAGAACCCACTGCTCTGGTAGCATGTACCCTTGTTTGGGTCACTTTTTACTACTAATTAGGATGCAGACTACATAGATAAAATGATAACTTGGCAGTTGGTACATTTCATATATTTGTTCTATATAAACTGATTCTCTGAAGAAAAGATTACCTTCAAGCTTATGGTTTTATTGCCCTATAGAACATTAGTTTTATATCTATCTAACTTTGTAGTCTTATTGCAAGATTCTTTATTCCACTGACTATATACCTATTTGTGTGTGTGTGTGTGTGTGTGTGTGTGTGTGTGTGTGTGTGATGCTGTCGTTTCTCTTTGCAACCCCTTGGACTGTAGCCTGCCAGGCTCCTCTGTCCATGGAATCTTCTAGGCAAGAATACTGGAGTGGGTTGCCATTTCCTATTTGAGCAGATCTTCCCAACATAGGGATTGAAACTACTTTGAACCAAATCAAACCTACTTTGCATCAAATCTCCAATCCTGCTAGTTCCTCCGTTAATAAGTTAAATGAGTATCTGTACGAGTTCTAACTTTTTGAAAATTATACTTTGGGACTTGTATCACCAATTACCACCACCACCACCAACACCCCTGACTCAAGACAGGATAGGATGGGGTGTGGTTTTCGCTCATGCCAGGCTACTCTCAAGATCTATCTTGATCCAGGAAACACGTCACATTCCACCTAGATCCAAGTCTTCACTCATGCAAGGGCAAAGGCCTATTTCTGCTCAGGCCAAGGCACAGTTCTTTCTGCTCCAGAGTAGGGAGGAGCTATGCCTCCTTTTATGCCAAACTTGGGGCCTGGCATCCCTTTAAATGATGACAGTGTGGAAGGTCACCATATCTGGTTCAACAGGCTGAGACCTATCAGCCTAGGGAATAAATAAGAGCTGATGGTCACTGCAGGCTAGGTTAGCCCAGAGCCTTTAATTCGCCAAACCATGAATCCTTGGAGACTTGTTTCTCTAATGCCTCTGTCTAGAGAGGGCACTATCATAAGCCATAAGTGCTGTGATGGTCTCACCAGGGCCTCATCTTTCCACAAACTAGGGTAAAGTTTTGTCAGTTCTTTCACATCTCTCTCTTTTCCCTACTAACATGATCTCTCAATACCCTGAACACTCTTTGGCTTCAAAAAATTAAGGTACAATTTACATATAATAAATGCACAAATCATAAGTGTTTACACTGATGAGTCCTGATGATTATATAGACTCTTGAAACCACCACCCTAAACAAGATATAGAACATTTTCATCACCCAAGAGATTCTCTTCAGAGTCAATAGTTACTAGAGTCAACTGCTTTCTGATTTATAACTCAGTAGATTTGTTTTGCCTGGTCTTGAGCTTCACATAAATTGAATCCTACAGTGTATACTCTTAAATACTCTTTTTACTCATTTTCTTGTGTATTCCTTTCCCCCACCAGGCTGCAACATCTTGAGTATCCTTTATCAGAGACCTCAGTCTTCTCTTTGTTCCCTAATTCAGTGCCTTAGATTTGTTGAAGCAAAATTTAACAATAAAAAAAAAATTAACAATAATGGTAATGATCTTTGTTGTTGTTTAGTCGCTAAGCCATTGTCTGACTCTTTTGTGACCCCATGGATGTAGCCTACCAGGCTCTCCTGTCTATTGGGTCTCCCAGGCGAGAATACTAGAGTGAGTTGCCATTTCCTTCTCCAGGGGATCTTTTCGACCCAGGGATCGAACATGCATCTCCTGCATTGGCAGGTAGATTCTTTACCACTGAGTCACCTGGGAAGCCTGTGATGATCTTTTACCTTTGTATAAAGTAGACATACCTGGCTCTGAGTCCTTCTGTTTTACTTATTAACTGAGAGATTATGGATTCATCACCTCATCTCTATACTGCATTTTCTTTAGGATGGTGATGATAACACTGTTCTCATAGTGTTTGTGGATATCCTGAAATTTGTGGTGGGTGGTTTAGTCACTAACTAGTGTTTGACTCTTTGCAATGCCATGGACTGTAGCCTGCCAGGCTCCTCTGTCCATTGGATTTCCCAGGCAAGAATGCTGGAGTGTGTTTCCATTTCCTTCTCCAGGGGATCTTAAATATTTCCAGCTGTCCTTATTTCAAGCTTATGCTAAGATTGTATTTCTGTTTCTATGTTAAGATTGTATTTCATGTGGTTGGGTGACTACTCAATGAGTAGTGAGAGGAAATGACTTGTGTCATTTCTGAGGCAGAGCATTTAATTCCAAGCATAAGACACTCCAAGACTCTCTTTCCTTTTACCTTTATGACTGGTGCTAGAATGAGGGTAGCCCTTTAAGTGAGAAAGCCAGTGACAGGCCAGGCATGTCACAGGCACTCTCTAAATGGTCATTTTTGTTAATTACTATAATTATTTCAAAAGTGTCACATAAACCACTTGTGTTCATTCAAATGAAGCAAGACTGTTAAACTCTTTGTTAAATTTTAAATATCTAACAGAACCTTTAATTTCTGTATTATACAAATGAAGAGGAAATGGCTAAAAATCCCCTCTGACTTGATAGAACAATCACAAGTTTAGGAGCTTAAGAAATCCAGAGAGATCACTTAGAGCATTTTTACCAAAAGTATCTAAATTAACTACTGCTGAATAACAAATTACTCCCAAACTCAGTGGCTAAAAACAAATATTTATGACAGTAAAGGATATGGGAGCTGCCAGCTGGGTGGTTCGGAGTCCCTCATGTGGTAGCAGTCTGTGTACTGATGGGGGCTGCAGTCATCTCAAGGCTTAATTAGGGTATAGTATTTGTTTCCAAGGTGACCCACTTGATACAAAACGACATCAGTTCCTCCCTGACTGTTAGCAGAATATCTCAGCTCCTTGCTACATGGGCCTGTTCATAGTCTGTCTCAGTGTCCTTAATGACATGGCAACTAACTTCTCTCAGAGTAAGTTACTTGAGGGAAAGAGCATGAACACCTCCAAGTCAGAAGCTGGGGTGTCATTTACAACTTACTCTCTCTTCTGTTGTATACTATCAACCTCACAGATCTGCCTTGGTACAGCGTGGAATGGGGGTACACAGGGTGTGAATGCCAGGAGATAGGAATTGTTGGGAGTCATTTTCATTTTATTTTTACTTTATTTTAAATTATTTTTTGTTCCCTGGGTCTTCATTGCTGCATGCAGGCTTTCTCTAGTTGCAGCAAGCAAAAGCTACTCTCTAGTTGTGGTTCATAGGCTTCTCATATGTTCCTGTTACAGAGCACAGGTCCTAGGGTGCATGAACTTCAGTGGTTGTGCCATGAGGGCTTAGTTGCCCCTAAGCATGTGGAATCTTCCTGGACCAGGGACTGACCGGTGTTCCCTGCTACTGCCGGCAGATTCTTCATCTCTGGACCACCAGGGAAGTCCAGGTGTCAGATGTTACAACTATTTTGACCACCAAATAGAATTATGGGTTTATTTTTTAAAAAGTATTTTCATAGGACAAAGCAATCATTTCAAGAGATGTTCCAAAACAATTACTGTGATGTGCAGAGCACCACTTTGGCTGGTATTAAAAACAAGACTCTGGTGAATGCTGTCTGTACCATGCCGATATGCTGAGGGCTGGCTTCTTCCTGAACACACCTACAGACTCTGCCTGAGACCTGCTCATAAGGCAGGCTGAAAGTGCTACAGCTTTAAGGCCTTTACGGTAGCCCTCAACAATGAGGAACCAGAGATGACATATAACTATCTCATCTTCATCAACTCTTGACTGAGCCCCCATTGTTCAGGGATACTCTACTCATGGATGCACTCTGTGTGGGTTTTCATCCCTCGAGGTCTCACCCATCCCCTACCTGTCAAATAAACAAACTGCTTGCACTCACACCCTTGTGTTTTCTGGAGCATGAAAATAGAGTAAAATCTCACTCAAATAGAGTAGGGAGGCCTGAAGGGGGAGATCTCAGGCAGTACCACCCCATGTCAATTACAGGAAGAAGTCAATTACAGACCCCAACAGTTATCAAAAGGAAATAGTTATCATTCACAGGCCTCAACAAGAAGAGATGTACATTGTACCTCCTACAAGAAATCCACTACCCCAGCAACTCAGCCAATGAGAAACTGTCATCACTCCGAATTTTCACGTTTCTCCAAGGGACTTTCCTTCAAAACCACCGCCCCCCGCCAACCTCCCCCTCACCCCCCAAATACCTTCCTTTTTCTTTATAAAATTAAGTTTCTTTTCCTCGTTTGTTGGACTTGCCTATGAGTTTTGCTGTAGCTTGCTTGTCTGGAATTGCAGTTCCCTGCTATTCCAGAATAAATCCATTGTCTGGTAAAATAACTGGGCATTTTAGTTTTAGTGTGAATAGAGTAAAGCCACCTATGATAAAGACCAGGCTCTTCACATATTCTTTCAATAACCAGCTAAGAACTTCCTATTTGCCCTTTCTTGCTGCTCCGCCCCCCTAGTAAAGACTCCTCTTCCTCCCGGGGCCTCAGGCTCCCCAAGAGAAAAGCTTCTCTCTTCCGCTGTTCATCAACATACAAAGCTGACCCAGACAAAGTTGTACCTTGCTTTACAGATGTTCCTCCTGGGAGATGGCCGCACACACCGCACTTAAGCTGTATAAAACGTACGCGGCCATCTTACCTCACTGTCTGCCCTACTGGAGACAACGAAATCTTAATTTCCAGGTCAGGGAGCCGCTATATTGACCTCAGGAGGTTTGGGCTTCTGAGATGCTAAAAGCAGCAGTGACATCTGTGTTTAGGGACCCAGAAACACTTGCTTCTTCCCGCCCTAAAATAGCCTAATAGCCTAACAAAGGGTCTAGTCATCCGCTGTACGGTGCAGATTCAAACATGGCCGCCCCCTGCAAGCGGTTGGCTAGTGGGCGCGGCCATAATACCTTCTCTTAACATTCAGAAACCCAGAATCCTGTTCTCTGGAAAGATGCCAGGTGGCGGCAGCCAGCCTCAAAGATGCGACTGAGTCTGCGCACGACCACTCGTTTTGGGAAGAGCTCATACCGTGGAGAGGCAGCGTGGTACGGCAGTCAATTTCAGGTTATGGGCGCGGATGCGGGGAAAATGGGAAAGATCAATGTGAGAAACAGTCAAAATTCAAGACGTGTGTAGGATGGCGATCAGGCGACTACGGTGGCCCGACTGGGTCAGTCATGGATACCCGTAAGGGTCAGAGACTGAGGGGATTGAAGGGTTAAGTGATTGGGCGTCTGAGCCTCTTGGGAGAGAGAGTCTGTGGTGGCGGGTTTATGGGAATCAGCGTTAGTGTCTGTGAAGAAGATGGATTGGGAGTATGTGGGAATCAATAAACTAGGGTTCTTGACTGACAGAATGCATGGAAGTCAGTTTATAGTGATCTTCAAGTGTCTTGAGGACAAGTGAGTTTCTTCGAAGACGCTGATTTGATCGGCGTTAGGACTCAGTGATCAGAAGCCTGAGGGGTCAGGGACTGGAGGTTCTAAGTTCTGTTTAGGTACCTGAAGCTGGTGATTGTGGAAACTTCGAGGTTCATACTCACTGAGGGTGGTCAGTGAGGATCGATGTTTGGAGAAACGCTTTAGGCAATCAGTGTTGGAGACACCCTTTAGATCGTCGCTGGAGAGGAATCTGAAGATATCAGTGACCCGACTTGTGTAGATCAGAGTATGGGGAATAGCGGGATCAGTGGAGGAGGGGGTTAGTGATTTGGGACTGTCAGTCATTGTGGGGGGAGGTGGGACAGTGAAAGTCAGTATTGGTTCCCAGTCATTGGGATATCATTGGAGATCAGTGTGGGTTTGCCATCAGAGATCTGCCTAATTCACCTTTCCGCAATCGGAGTGGATCAGTGAGTTTTGTAGTCACTGACTAGTGGTCTTTGACAGTCATATTTGGACATTCTGGGATATCTGTGACCACAAGGGCCACTGATAATTGTATATTGGAGACACCCGCCACATATGTGACTAAGAGGCTTACTGCCGGTTGATGCTGGGGCTTGGAAAACGCAGAAGTTGGGGATGGGAGAGGCAAGGAGTTGAGGCTGCCTCTCTGCAGAGTGACATTCCCCAACTGATTAGCAGCCAGTTCCATTAAGTTGTGAAGGCTAAAGCCCACCTCAAACTATTTTTGAAACCTCCCTCTCCAAGAATTCTGTGGCCTTTCAGTGGTTTGGACTCCCCAAGTTCATTGCTGAGGTCCCAGTTTCAATCCCTGGTTGGGGAACTAAGATCCTGCAAGCCAATCAGAGCAGCCAAACAAACAAGCAAAAAAGAAAAACAAAAATAAACTTCCTTCTGCCTTTCTTTCCTTTTTTTGTTCCCTACATTAATGAAAGTACTCTAAAAGGATCTAAAGTAACATGTTATTTACGATGTGGCCTCTGTTGCTTTTGCCAAGGATTTAATGCATATTTGTCCTAATATTTCCTTTAAGGTTCTTTCTAGAAAATCTAATGAGATGTCCATCTGTGACAGCATCTTGAGAGTGAGCCTGGTTTCTAAAAATCTATTCTGACTCCATGGCAGCTAGGATGGATGTAACTTTGCCTGTGGTTAGAAAACAAAGAATTTACTGAGTAAGTACCTAAGTCTAATGTAAAAGATTTTGTGGAAGGAGCAAACCTTGAGAACGTTTGGAAATTATTTTAATCTGGGCTTAACTTAAAAATAATGTTCTTACCACACCAAAAAAAAAAAAAAGAAAGGAAAAGAAAGGTAATTATGTGAGGTAATTATGAAGATGTTAACTAATCCTACTGTGGTAATCATTTTGCAATGTATACATGGATTAGATCAGGGCATTGTATACCTTAAACTTACACAATATTATCTGCCAATTATACTTTTATAAGGCTGGGGAAAATATGAATTATGGAGAGAAAAGAAATTGGACCTAGAAGTTACTGTGTTCTAAGAATTTTTTTGCCTTGTTCTGTGGGTTTTTTTTTTAGGCATGGCACATTTGACTTCCATGAATCAGTGCCTTATGAAAGCCTGGTAGAACAATTCAGTAAAGATAAAACCACAATAACAACCAACCACAAAGACAAAAGTTAAAGCTACTGGTAAAAACTGTTCTTCACTGACCTAAAAATCAAGTTAATGGTGAATAAGATGGACTGAGACAAAATCACAGATGTAATGGAAATAAGATTTTAACCATCAGCTTGATAAAAGGGTGAAATGCTGAAACAGTATTTATTTTTATAAATATTACAATCAATCCTTCTGTAGTCTTTAGACAAAACATGAGTATATCATCTTAAGCAACAAAGGAAGTTAAGAAGTAAGGCAGGTAACATCTTTTAGAAACCATCAGTGTCAAGCTTTCATTTTTAGAACAGATAGCCCCTGCTTTTTACATGCACAGAATCCAAAACAGGTAGTTTCTGTGACTCAACACGCATATGTATGGGTAAGGAGTTGGGGCATTTTCTTTTTCTTATTGCTCTTTTCCTTCACCTATACTATGCCTAGTGCCAGGTTTGGGAGAAAATACTTTTTTTAAGTTTTTAATATAATTTTTTAAATTGAGATATAAGATACATATAATAATATATATTTAGCTCAATGAATTGTCACAAAGGGAACACCTCTGGGTAATGTGCTCAGATCAGAAAACAGAACATTATAACACCCTGAAAGCTCTATGATACCCATTCCCCGTTACTACCCTACCATAGGGAACCATTTTCCCAGTTCTTACATAACAGATTAGTTTTGTCTGTCTTTGAACTTTAATTAAAAGGAATATTCATACATGATGGGGTGGTAGTAAGTGACTCATGTGAAAAAATTGTTTTAAGTTTGAATCCAGATTGTCTCATTTTATTTAGAGAACAAACATTTTTTCCAGATCATTTCCAGGCATAACACACAGACAGTCAAGTATTCTTATGTTAAAGCTACAGCTCAGTGAATTTTTATGTTTCAGAGAACTGTGAAACACAACCTAGATCAAGATATGCATCATTTCAGGGACGTCCTTCATGGTCCAGTGGTTAAGGCTCCATGCTTCCACTGTGGAGAAGGCAATGGCACCCCACTCCAGTACTCTTGCCTGGAAAATCCCATGGACAGAGGAGCCTGGTAGGCTGCAGTCCATGGGGTCGCTGAGAGTTGGACACGACTCAGTAACTTCACTTTCACTTTTCGCTTTCATGCATTGGAGAAGAAAATGGCAACCCACTCCAGTGTTCTTGGCCTGGAGAATCCCAAGGACAGCGGAGCCTGGTTGGCTGCCATCTATGGGGTCGCACAGAGTCGGACACGACTGTAGCAACTTAGCAGCAGCAGCAGCAGCAGCTTCCACTGTAGAGGGCCTGGGTTCAAACCCTGGCTGGGGAATTAAGACACCTGCATGCCCCAAAACACAGCAAAAAAAAAAAAAAAAAATCTGGGAAGATATCCATCATTTCTAGCACCCTGAAGCCTTCCTTATCAGTTAATAACCACTGCCACCCTGGGTCTAATTCAATGGATTAGTTTTATCTGTTTTTGAACTTGAGTTAAATGGAATCATAGAAATTATTTGAAGCCAAAACCATTCATACAATGTGGAAGTTTTGTCTTGAAATTCTGAAACCAGACACACCAGGATAAAATTTTATTCTATGGCACTTCTTGGCCATTTGAGATTGCTTGTTTTCTGTTACTTCCTTTGGGATCCAAACACATTAACATTTAAGTGGATCCTCTGGTTTGGAGTAGATTTGGAGTTAGAATCCTGTTAATGAAGTTAACAGGTTAAGGCTGGTTCTTCTTTGTAGTTAATTTGGAGGGGGACCTAAGAGTCCCTGGTCAAAATCGCTTAGCCTTTGGAGACTAACCATTGGCTGCAGTGACCTGAATAAGGCTAAGAACTTCCAGGGAATTCCCTGGTTGTCCAGTGGTTAGGACTTGGCACTTTCACTGCTGTGGCCTGGGTTGGATCCCCGCTTGGGTAACTAAGGTCCCACAAGCCATAGGGCATGGTCAAAAAAAAAAGAACCTTCATGAGGTTGCCTGCCTGCCATTTGATAGTAAGTTGTTGACATGATGTCCCTTTACCCCTAATATAAATTTCCTGAGTACAAGAACATTTTATTCTATGACCACAAGATAATTATCAAGAGCAGGAAAGTTAACATTGAAGCAATATTACTATTGTTGTTATTATAGTAGTGTGAAGTAAAGGGAAAAAAACGCACAACGTTAAAACTGTGAATTGAGTTTTACAGACAAAGAGTTGTCAGATCATGGGACAAATGACCACATAGACAGGAAACCTCTAGGGTCCCACTTTGGTCAGATAGATTTCTAAAGCGCTGTCATAGTGAGGGATTTGGGAGTGAGAGAAGAAAAAGAAATAGACTGTCAGAAAGTAGTAAAACTGTCAAAACCTGATGAAATGATCCGTACATGTTGTGAAAGCTAAGTTGTGGTTTTGTTGATTCTGTGACAGTAAATTATATAAATCATATTGCATTTTTATAAAAATCAAGGTGGAAAGGTCAGATGAGATTATGTGGGATAGTTTCTTCAGTTGAGTTTTGCCAAACTGTGGGTAGTTTTCTGTGCTTTAATTTTCGGTCTTGATTAAACATTTAGTCAAAGAAATTAGAAAACACACATGAAAAATGGAAGACATCAGTAGATACAAAAGGAGAAATTAATCAGTTAAAAAAAGAAAAAAGGAATAACTGATAAATCTGATTTTTTTTAAAAGTCAGTAATATAGATTAAACCACTAGCAAACCTTATCAAGTCAAGAGGAAACTGGGACTTTCCTAGTGGTTTAGTGGTTAAGACTCCTTGCTTCCACTGCACAGGGCATAGGTTTGATCCCTGGTCTGGGAACTAAGATCCCACATGCTACATGAAGCACCAAAATAAATAAATTAATTTTAAAAACTTTTTTAAATTATGAATTATCCCATTGATAATTTTAATATAGTTCTGACATTAGACATTCAAAGAATTTACTTATACTCTTAAACTATGATTTACTTTTTAAAAAATGATTCAAGCCTTATAGTTATTTCATTAATTAAACATCTTAATTAAAAGTAACAATTGTTTGCTCTCATCTGTTAAAAATGATTTTTTAGGGAATTTCCTGGCAGTCCAGTGGTTAGGACTTGGTACTTTCATTGCCTGGGTTCAATCCCTGGTCAGAGAACTAAGGTCTTGCAAGCCACACAGAATGGTGGGGAAAAAAATTTTTTTTAATGACAACACTTAATAATCTGCTGGATGAATAGCAAAGTTTAGCCTTTCAGTAATTGTTTGCACCACAGTTTAAGTAACCATTAGTTTTATTAATGTTGCACAGTTATTTTACTTTGCTTTGAGTTCCTTTTGTAATATTTTCATAACAGGTATAGAAGCTTCTTTCCCAGAATATACTTGGGGCCAGGTGTTTAAATTTTAAGGAGTTTGTATTTTATTCCCTTTCAGTTCTTACTTGGTAGCAACTTTTGTTTCCTGGAAAGTCTGTTGTATGTATCCACATTCTAAGTTGAATGGCACCCTTTTTTCCCCTCTACCACAATGATGTAAAGCATGGGTTTTTGTCCAAGATTTACATAGGGAATTTGCAAGTTCTGAAACAAGCCTGGTCCCTCATAGCTCTGTTCTCTTTCTCCATTCTCCTCTCCACCCCCATCTTCACAGGCTGCAGATCTTTTCCCAAGAACAACAGAAAATGATCGAGTACCAGGTAAGTGAGACATTAATGAGCCTACTTTCCCTTCTTGGGGAAACTGGAAAATATATGCATTTCAACCACGTATGCTTTGTCATAGGTTGGGTTCTCAGGAAAACACTTGGGGATGAAAATTTGCACACAGGAAGTTTACTAGGGAGGCTCTTAGAATACTTGTAAGTCAGTGAAGGAGGCAAGGTGGGCAGAGGGAGTTGCTGAACAGAGGCATCAGCTGATCTTATAAGATGCTCTATAGCTGGTAGTAGTTGTTGTTTTGTTGCTCAGTTGTGTCTGACTCTTGCCACTCCATGGACTGTAGCCCACCAACCTCCTCTGTCCACGGGATTTCCCAAGCAAGACTACTGGAGTGAGTTGTAATTTCCTTCTCTAGGGGATCTTCCTGATCCAGAGATCGAACCCATGTCTCCTGCTTGGCAGGAGGGTTCTTCACCATTGAGCCACCAGGGATAGTCCTCAGTGTTGTCCTGAATAGGAGGCAAGGAAGCCTTTGTATTCTGAAATCAACCAGTCATTGGTTTAGGCTGCCCCAGGAGGGGACATAACATTGGTTAGAGTAGCTCCCTTTGGCCAGAGGAAATTCCCAATAGGTTTCACACCTGCAATAGCCAGGTGTCTCCTAGCAGCTGGGAGAAGTACCTCGGTACTGCAGGGAGATTTGGGTGGAACACCACAATCTCTTTCTCCACATAATGATCAAATACTTACTATACATACTACTCTCCCCTTTTTGCCCAATTCAATTATCCTAGACATTTTACCCAGAGAAGGCGATGGCACCCCACTCCAGTACTCTTGCCTGGAAAATCCCATGGATGGAGGAAACTGGTGGGCTGCAGTCCATGGGGTCGCAAAGAGTCAGACACGACTGAGTGACTTCACTTTCACTTTCATGCATTGGAGAAGGAAATGGCAACCCACTCCAGCATTCTTGCCTGGAGAATCCCAGGGACAGTGGAGCCTGGTGGGCTCCCATCTATTGGGTTGCACAGAGGCAGACATGACTGGAGCGACTTAGCAGCAGCAGACGTTTTACCATTATACCTAGAACCATGTTGTTGTTTTTTTAAACAGTGTACATAATGCTCCATCATATGCATGGAATATTTAACCCACCCTCCATATTATGGACATTCGGGTAGTGTCCAGGTTTGATATTTCAAGCAACGATGCAGGAAACATCCTTTGTTGGAATACAGATTTACAACAAGCGAGTCCAACGAGAGTCAGTGGACTTCCTGGTAGCCCAGCAAACAGGCAGACATGGCCCATGATTTCCATTGGCCATAAGGAAGGAGCATATTGTTATTTCCAGGAAAAAACTAGCTTTTCAGGGCACTTCTTTTTGAGAGCAACCTTCTTAGGGCAGCACTGCTGTTATTGGTGTGGTCTCAGGACATAGGCACCTGCTGGAAGCTTGTTAACATCCAGTGTGGCAAACCCCACCCAGACCTTTTGGATCAGGTTAACTGTGGGTGGGGCCTGAGAATCTTTGTTTAACAAGCTCTGGATGATCCATTTGTGCTTGAAAGTGTGAGAAGCATGGAGAGAGTGAACAGAATTTTTAACAATCACTGACAAATACAGAAGCATGTTTTCAACAGTGGTTCAACTCCTCCCTTGGAGTTGAGTGTTAGCACCACAACAAAATTCAGTTCTCCAGGTCTTAGCCTCCCAATGATGTAACAATGTTTTCTATCAAAGTTGCAGGAAGTTTGAACTCCTCTGTGCTTTGTGGCCCACATGTAATGGCAGGGAAATGCTCAATTTCCGTTATAAGAAAGTAAAAATACAAATATTTCTTTTGGTGGGGCTGGTGAGGGGGCAGAAAGATTCCTCCAAGTTTATAGACGTTCTGATTTTGGTCCAAGGTATCTATATTGAGGAAACGATGAACTGCTCATTATTTGAATGACTGTCATTTCTCTTTAAGTGTCTCTGCTAGTTTTGCAGCAAACAGTTGAACATCTTATCCTCAGCAAGTCTCAGTGTGAGATGTCACCAGTTCCCCCACCTTCCTCACTGACTTTTGATGGTAAAGGAGATGGTGAAGGTCTCCTCCTCAGCCCCTGAGTTCCTGCATTCCCACATTTCGGAGTCCTTTCTCAAGCAAGGGCATCTCTTTCTGGAAACATATCCATGCCTGCCCCCTTTCCCAGGTCTTTTTCCTTGTCCCTACAACCATTGTCAGTAACTTCAACCCTGGAAACCATTACTGCTTATAACCCAAAAAGTCCTTTCCTTTCCCTCCTGATCTCCTTCAGCTTCTGAATTGATTTCCCTGCTCTTAATGTGTCCACTCCTGCTTCTCATTCTTTCTTGAGTCCAAAATCCTCTCTTCCCACTTAACTAAAACTTTTCTGGCCAAAGTCCCAGGTGACCTTGTTGAGGCTTAAGTTAGAAGATGCTGTTTGATTGTTCTACTGAAATAAGACTGTACCTTTTGCCTCCTTGTGTCTGAAAGGCGGCACCATATACTGGGTAAGAGCACAGAACCTGGAACTGAATTGCTGAGTTTGAATCCCCATCCTTACCATCTGTACAACTTTGGCAAGTCCCTGAACCTCTCTGCCCCAGTTTTCTTTAATATGGGAATAATGGCACTTACTTCAGAGAGTAAATTAAATGAACTAATATGTGTAAAGTGCTTGAAATAGACTATTTGTCCTTATTATGTGTTTGTTATTATTACTAAGTTTAGGCCTCCTTCCTTCATGCCAGGGATAGTGCTTCCCTACAGCTTCCCTACCTCTTCTGGGGTTTCTCTTTCCATCTTCTTATGTCGCAGACACTGATGTTCCTCTGGGTTTGAACCTTCTCTGGGGCCTCTGGGGTGCCACTCTTTTTCTTCTGTTTTGGCTGCCTCACATAATCTTAATTCCCTAACCAGAGATTGAAGAGATCACTGCCTTTGGCAGTTAAAGCTCAGAGTCCTAACTGCTGGATCGCCAGGGAAGTCCTGGTTTCATCCACTCTTAAGGTGGGTGCTGGTGATTCTGCACGTGGCTGCCTCCTCCATATCTAAGCCCAGGCCTCCTTCAAGAACTTTAGACCCCTTTGTCTAACATCTGTGCCTTTGGCTGCCTTCAGTTTAATGTGTGCAAAGTTGAATTTTTTCTGTCTCTTCTTCTCTGTTTCTCATCTCAGGAGATAATACCAACCCAAACCCCCAGGCAAGCCCAGACCCTGAGACTTACCCTTGACATCTCCCCACCTTCCATCTCTCACACTCAGTCACCAAGTCTTCCTGATTTTAGGACTTCCCAGGTGGTGTGAGTGGTAAATAACTCACCTGCCAATGCAGGAGACCTAAGTCTTGCTGATTTTACAGCCTCAGTGTTTCATCCATCCTTTTCATCCTTATATAAATGGCATGGCCCTTTAGGTGCAAAATTATGTCTCTTCTACTTTTTTCTCTTCTGTTCTATTCTCGCCCCCCCCCCCCATTCTGTTTCATCCCATCCCATCCCACTCCACTCTACTCCATCCTATTTCATCCCATTCCAGTTAGCTCTGTTTGGGGAATACTGACCCAGAGCCTGTCACCCAGAGCTACGCCCTGTGCTCTAAGATGAAGCCTGATTGCTGCTCACCTGCTACCACAGTATGCTGTTTTGGCATCAGTGAGGGTGTCTAATTGGCACCTTCTCTGTTCCACGGCCTTTGTGTGAATCTTAGGGTCCCAGGTGCCAGCTTCCATTGCCTCCATCCTGGTTTTGGTCCTGTCTTCACATCTACTTACGTGGGCCACTCCTCAAGTGCCACACTAGCATTCATCAAGACCTGCAGTCTCCTGGGAGTGGAGAGTGGCTGCTCTCAACCCCTTTGTCTCTGCAGGGCCCTCTCAATGCTTCTTTCCTCTGGCCACTCGCAGAGGTGGTGGGCTGGTGCCACTGCCACTGTGCAGTGCGCAAGGGCTCTCCACCCCATTAACACCCTCCCTTTTTCTGTCCTTTAGAATTGTTTTCCCTTTCTTAACAGATTTTTAAAATATCGACTTACAATCTTTTTTCTCATTAAGTAACATAGGTACCTTTATGTGGCACTGTCATCTTCCAGGCACAGTTTAAAGGCTTGACATATATTAACTCATTTAAACCTCATACTATAATAACTGAAAGACACACATTATTATTGTTGCCATTCAACAGATGAGAAAGCTGAGGCAGAGACGTTAAATAGCTTTCCCAGGGTCATGCATTTAGTGGTATAGCATGTATTTGAGCTCAGTAAGTCCAGCCCCAAAGTCCATGCTTTTAGCTGATCTGCCCTACTGCCTCTTGTGTCTGTCAGTGACTGTAAAGTTAGACGGCAGTCCACAAAGCCACCTTTGCTGCTTTTTTAAAAAATTAATTAATTAATTTTTGGCTCTGCTGGGTCATCATTGCTGTGCATGAGCTTTCTTTAGTTATAGAGAGCAGGGGCTACTCTATAGTTGCAGAGGGTTTCTCATTATAGTCACTTCTCTTGTTGCAGAGCACAGACTCTAGGGCGCACAATCGTCAGGAGTTATGGCACACAGGTTTAGTTGCACTGCAGGATGTAGGATCTTCCCAGACCAGGGCTCAAACCCTTGTACCCTGCATTGGCAGGTGGATTCTTAACCACTGGATGACCAGGGAAGTCCCAAAACCACCCTCATTTTGGCAGCATTTGTAAGTGTGGAGGTTTCCAACACCACCCTCAGTTTTGATAATTTGCTAGAAAGACCCGCAGAACGATGTATTCACAGTTAGGATTCATTACAGCAGATGTACAAAGATTAAAATCAGCCAAGAAAAGAGGTGCTTGGGGCAGAGTCCAGGAGAGTTCCACACACTGAACTTCCATGTGTCCTATCCCAGTGAGTGCGAACAGTAAGAAATTCTCCCAAAAACCACGTGTGATGGTACAGAATATTGCCAACCAGGAAGCTTACCTAAGCCTTGGTGTCCAGAGCTGTATTTGGGGTTGGTCAAGTAGACATGATTGCCTGCTAGTGGAGGCTGAGCTAATTGATGCCTGTGAGCCAGAGCTTCCCCCAGAAATCATGTTGTTAGAATATCTGGTGTAGCCCAAGGCGCCAGGTAAACCAAGACACTTTAATCTAGGAGGACATTCCAGGGGCTTAGAAATTAACTTCTGGGAACTGACGTCAGACCTTTCCTTCAGTTCATTTCAGTCGCTCAGTCGTGTCCGACTCTTTGCGACCCCATGAATCGCAGCACGCCAGGCTTCCCTGTCCATTACCAACTCCCGGAGTTCACTCAGACTCACGTTCATCGAGTCAGTGATGCCATCCAGCCGTCTCATCCTCTGTTGTCCCCTTCTCCTCCTGCCCCCAATCCCTCCCAGCATCAGAGTCTTTTCCAGTGAGTCATCTCTTCGCATGAGGTGGCCAAAGTACTGGAGTTTCAGCTTCAGCATCATTGCCTCCAAAGAAATCCCAGGGCTGATCTCCTTCAGAATGGACTGGTTGGATCTCCTGGAAGTCCAAGGGACTCTCAAGAGTCTACTCCAACACCACAGTTCAAAAGCATCAATTCTTTGGTGCTCAGCTTTCTTCACAGTCCAACTCTCACATCCATACATGACCCCTGGAAAAACCATAGCCTTGACTAGAAGGACCTTTGTTGGCAAAGTAATTTCTCTGCTCTTCAATATGCTATCTAGGTTGGTCATAACTTTTCTTCCAAGGAGTAAGCGTCTTTTAATTTCATGGCTGCAGTCACCATCTGCAGTGATTTTGGAGCCTCCCAAAAATAAAATCTGATACTGTTTCCACTGTTTCCCCATCTATTTCCTATGAAGTGATGGGACCAGATGCCATGATCTTTGTTTTCTGAATGTTGAGCTTTAAGCCAACTTTTTCGCTCTCCTCTTTCACTTTCATCAAGAGGCTTTTTAGTTCCTCTTTACTTTTTGCCATAAGGGTGGTGTCATCTACATATCTGAGGTTATTCATATTACTCCTGGCAATCTTGATTCCAGCTTGTGCTTCTTCCAGTCCAGCGTTTCTCATGATGTACTCTGCATAGAAGTTAAATAAGCAGGGTGACAATATACAGCCTTGACGTACTCCTTTTCCTATTTGGAACCAGTCTGTTGTTCCATGTCCAGTTCTAACTGTTGCTTCCTGACCTGCATATAGGTTTCTCAAGAGGCAGGTCAGGTGGTCTGGTATTCCCATCTCTTTCAGAATTGTCCACAGCTTATTGTGATCCACACAGTCAAAGGGTTTGGCATAGTCAATAAAGCAGAAATAGATGTTTTTCTGGAACTCTCTTGCTATTTTGATAATCCAGCAGATGTTGGCAATTTGATCCCTGGTTCCTCTGCCTTTTCTGAAACCAGCTTGAACATCTGGAAGTTCATGGTTCATGTATTGCTGAAGCCTGGCTTGGAGAATTTTGAGCATTACTTTACTAGCATGTGAGATGAGTACAATTGTGTGGTAGTTTGAGCATTCTTTTGCATTTCCTTTCTTTGGGATTGGAATGAAAACTGACCTTTTCCAGTCCTGTGGCCACTGCTGAGTTTTCCAAATTTGCTTGCATATTGAGTGCAGCATTTTAACAGCATCATCTTTCAGGATTTGAAATAGCTCAACTGGAATTCCATCACCTCCACTAGCTTTGTTCATAGTGATGCTTTCTAAGGCCCACTTGACTTCACATTCCAGGATGTGTGGCTCTAGGTGACTAATCACACCATCGTGATTATCTGGGTCGTGAGGATCTTTTTTGTACAGTTCTTCTGTGTATTCTTGCCACCTCTTCTTAATATCTTCTGCTTCTGTTAGGTCCATACTATTTCTGTCCTTTATTGAGCCCATCTTTGCATGAAATGTTCCCTTGGTATCTCTAATTTTCTTTTCTTTTTTTTTTAATTTTTATTTTTACTTTATTTTACTTTACAGTACTGTTTTGGTTTTGCCATACATTGACATGAATCCACCACGGGTGTACACGCGATCCCAAACATGAACCCCCCTCCCACCTCCCTCCCCACAACATCCCTCTGGGTCATCCCCGTGCACCAGCCCCAAGCATGCTGTATCCTGCATCGGACATAGACTGGTGATTCGATTCTTACATGATAGTATACATGTTTCAATGCCATTCTCCCAAATCATTCTAATTTTCTTGAAGAGATCTCTAGTCTTTCCCATTCTGTTGTTTTTCTCTAGTTCTTTGCATTGATCACTGAGGAAGGCTTTCTTATCTCTTCTTGCTATTTGAAGTGAAGTGGACCTTTCCTTGGGCAAAGTTAAATTCTCTAGGTCACTTCAAGATATATCTAAAGTACTAAAGGAAAATCTATTTACTCACAAGAGTAGAGGAGGTTTTTTTTCCCCAAACTAAACAATTCTCCAATTCTGTGCAGATCTTACAAGTTAGGGGCTCTCTCTCACAAGACTGCCCCCCTACTACCACTTCAGATGCCAGTCGCAAATCCTAGGTTATCATCTGAACTTCTGACCAACTGTAACCACACAGTTCAGACTGGGACTTCAACCCAGCCAAAACCCAGACTGGGACTTGAATCCATTGTCTTTTCATTGAAATCACGGGTCCAGTCTCAGAATTTAATGAAGCTCAGGTTCTGTATGTCTCATCACAGGAAGAATTCAGTGAGAGACAAAGTGGTAGGTAAGAAGTGGATTTATTTACAAAGATACACATTCCATAGAATATGGTCCCTCTCATAAGGTGAGAATGGCCCTGAGAGAAACACACACCACAGAGAGAGTGGGGGCCATCTCAGAAGGCAAGAGACACTGAATGTGGGGTGGTTAGTATTTAGGGACTAGGTAATTTCATAGGCTAATGAGGGAATGCAGAGTTCTAAAGAATAGCAAGGAGAGATAAGAAAGCCTTTTAAAGTGAACAATGCAAAGAAATAGAGGAAAGCAATAGAATGGGAAAGACTAGAAGTCTCTTCAAGAAAATTAGAGATACTAAGGGAACATTTCATGCTAAGATGGGCACAATAAAGGACAGAAATGGTATGGACCTAACAGAAGCAGAAGCTATTAAGAAGAGGAGGCAAGAATACACAGAATAACTATACAAAAAGGATTTTAATGATCCAGATAACTACAAAGGTGTGATCACTCACCTAGAGCCAGACATCCTGAAGTCCGAAGTCAAGTGGGCCTTAGGAAACATCACTATGAAGAAAGCTAGTGGGGATGATACAATAATAGCAGAGCTATTTCAAATCCTAAAAGATGATGCTGTTAAAATGCTGCACTCAATATGCCAGCAAATTTTGAAAACTCAGCAGTGGTCGCAGGACTGGAAAAGGTCAGTTTTCATTCCAATCCCAAAGAAAGGCAGTGCCTAAGAATGTTTAAGCTACCGCACAATTGCACTTGTTTCATATGCTAGCAAAGTAATGCTCAGCATTCTCTAAGCTAGGCTTCAATAGTATATGAACCATGAACTTCCAGATGTACAAGCTGGATTTAGAAAAGGCAGAAGAACCACAGATCAAATTGCCAACTTCCGTTGGATCATCGAAAAAGCAAGAGAATTCCAGAAAAACATCTACTTCTGCTTAATTGACTATGCTAAAACCTTTAACTGTGTGGATCACAACAAACTGGAAAATGCTTCAAGAGGTGGGACTACCAGACCACCTTACCTGCCCCCTGTGAAACCTGTACGCAGGTCAAGAAGCAACAGTTAGAACCAGACATGGGAAAAAGGAAAAAAAAAAACAAAAACAAAAAAAAAAAGAAAAAACAAAAACAAAAACAAAAAAAGAACCAGACATGGAAAAATGCACTGGTTCCAAATTGGGAAAGAAGTACATCAAGGCTGTATATTGTCACACTGCTTATATGCAGAGTATATCATGTGAAGTGCCAGGTTGGATGAAGCACAGGCTGGAATCACAATTGCCAGGAGAATATCAATAACCTCAGATATGCAGATGACACCACCCTTATGGCAGAAATTGACGAGGAATTCAAGAGCCTCTTGATGAAGGTAAAAGAGGAGAGTGAGAAAGCTGGCTTAAAACTCAACATTTAAAAAACCAAGATCACGGAATCTAGTCCCATTGCTTCATGGCAAATAGATGGGGAAACAGTGGAAAAGGTGACAGACTTTATTTTCTTTGGCTCCAAAATCACTGTAGATGGTGACTGCAGCCATGAAATTAAAAGATGCTTGCACTTCGGAAGAAAAGTTATGACAAACCTAGATAGCATATTCAAAAGCAGAGACATTACTTTGCCCAAAAAGTTTCGTATAGTAAAAGCTTTGGTTTTCCCAGTAGTCATGTATGGATGTGAGAGCTGGACAGTAAGAAAGACTGAGTGCTGAAGAATTGATGCCTTCAAACTGTGGTGCTGGAGAAGACTCTTCAGAGTCCCTTAGACTGCAAGATCAAACCAGTCAGTCCTAAAAGAAATCAACCCTGAACATTCACTGGAAGGACTGATGCTGAAGCTGAAACTCCAATATTTTGGCCACCTGATGCAAAGAGTCGAATCATTGGAAAAGACCCTGATGCTGGCAAAGACTGAAGGCAGAAGGAAAAGGTGATGACAGAGGATGAGATGGTTAGATGGCATCACTGACTCAATGGACATGAATTTGAGCAAACTCTGGGCGATGGTAAAGGACAGAGAAGCCTAGAGTGCTGCAGTCCATGGGGTTGCAAAGAGTCAGACATGACTGAGTGACTGAACAATGAGTGGGAGGATTATTCCATCTATTTTGGGGAAGGGTAGGGATATGCAGATGACACCACCCTTATGGCAGAAAGTAAAGAGGAACTAAAAAGCCTCTTGATGACAGTGAAAGAGGAGAGCGAAAAAGTTGGCTTAAAGCTCAACATTCAGAAAACAAAGATCATGGCATCTGGTCCCATCACTTCATGGGAAATAGATGGGGAAACAGTGAAAACAGTGTCAGACTTTATTTTTGGGGGGCTCCAAAATCACTGCAGATGGTGACTGCAGCCATGAAATTAAAAGACGCTTACTCCTTGGAGGGCTTCCCTGGTGGCTTAGAGGTTAAAGCGTCTGCCTGCAATGTAGGAGACCCCGGTTCGATCCCTGGTTAGGGAAGATCCCCTGGAGAAGGAAATGGCAACCCACTCCAGTATTCTTTCCTGGAGAATCAAAAGTTATGACCAACCTAGATGACATATTGAAAAGCAGAGATATTACTTTGCCAACAAAGGTCCGTCTAGTCAAGGCTATGGTTTTTCCAGTGGTCATGTATGGATGTGAGAGTTGGACTGTGAAGAAAACTGAGTGCCGAAGAATTGATGCTTTTGAGCTGTGGTGTTGGAGAAGACTCTTGAGAGTCCCTTGGACTGCAAGGAGATCCAACCAGTCCATTCTGAAGGAGATCAGCCCTGGGATTTCTTCAGAGGCAATGATGCTGAAGCTGAAACTCCAGTACTTTGGCCACCTCATGCAAAGAGTTGACTCATTGGAAAAGACTCTGATGCTGAGAGGGATTGGGGGCAGGAGGAGAAGGGGACAACAGAGGATGAGATGGCTGGATGGCATCACTGACTCGATGGACGTGAGTCTGAGTGAACTCCAGGAGCTGGTGATGGACAGGGAGGCCTGGTGTATTGCAATTCATGGGGTCGCAAAGAGTCGGGCACGACTGAGTGACTGAACTGAACTGAACTGAGGTATTTTCAGAAATTGGGCTGCTACTAACCTTTCTAGCCTTTTATGGTTGGCCTCGTAACTGTCATGGCACATGTGGGTGTGTCATTTAACATATGCTAATGTATTACAATGAGCATATAATGAGGCTCAAGGTCCACTGGAAATTGAATCATCCGCCATCTTGGACCTCATCAGTTCTGACCAGTTTTTGTCATAGCTTCCATAACTGTGTCATTCTTTTAAAGGTTGTATCCTGCCCCCTTCCTTCCTGTTTCACAACCAACTATAAACTGGGGTACCTCCCCATTGATAATTTTATATTACTCACAGAACTCAGGGAAACACTACTTACTATTACAGATTTATTTTAAAGGATATAAAGGAACAGCCATTGGGCTTTCCTGGTGGCTCAGATGGTAAGGAAACTGCCTGCAGTGCAAGAGACATGGGTTCAGTCCCTGGGTCAGAAAGATCCCCTGGAGAAGGGATGGTAACCCACTCCATTATTCTTGCCTGGAGAGAATTATACGGACAGAGGAGCTTGGCTGCCTGCAGTCCATGGGGTTGCAGAGTCAGACACAACTGAGTGACTAATACACACACAAATGAACAGCCAGATAAAGGGGTATGTATGGCAAGATACAGAAGGGTCCTGAGCCCAGGAGCTTCTGTCTCCAGAGAATTTGGGGTGCACACCCCAAACTGGATATGTTTATCAAACTGGAAGCTCTCCAAGATTTTTATGGAAGTGCCATTATATAGGCATACTTAAATTGTTGGCCTTTGATGATTAGCTTAATCGCAAATCCCTTTCCTGTCCTCAGAGGCTGGGGGCTATATGGCTGTAGGTCCCAACCAACTAATACCTGGTTGGTTCCTCTGGTAACCAGACCCCATCCTCAAAGAGTTACATCGTTAGTATAAACTCTGTTATGATTGACATGGGCTTGTTACTAATAATAAAGGACCTTCCTATGACTCCTGTTACTCTGGAAGTTACAAGGGTTTAAGAAGCTCTGTGCCCGGAATCAGGCAAGAAGACCATATATATATATATTTTTTTTTCTTTTTAGTTTTTTATTTTTTTAATTTTAAAATCTTTAATTCTTACAGGCGTTCCCAAACATAAACCCCTCTCCCACCTCCCTCCCCATAACATCTCTGTGGGTCATCCCCATGCACCAGCCCCAAGCATGCTGTATCCTGCGTCAGACATAGACTGGCGATTCAATTCTTACATGATAGTATACATCTTAGAATGTCATTCTCCCAAATCATCCCACCCTCTCCCTCTCCCTCTGAGTCCAAAAGTCCGTTATACACATCCGTGTCTTTTTTCCTGTCTTGCATACAGGGTCATCATTGCCATCTTTCTAAATTCCATATATATGTGTTAGTATACTGTATTGGTATTTTTCTTTCTGGCTTACTTCACTCTGTATAATCGGCTCCAGTTTCATCCATCTCATCAGAACTGATTCAAATGAATTCTTTTTAGCGGCTGAGTAATACTCCATTGTGTATATGTACCACAGCTTTCTTATCCATTCATCTGCTGATGGACATCTAGGTTGTTTCCATGTCCTGGCTATTATAAACAGTGCTGCGATGAACATTGGGGTACATGTGTCTCTTTCAATTCTGGTTTCCTCGGTGTGTATGCCCAGCGGTGGGATTGCTGGGTCATAAGGTAGTTCTATTTGCAATTTTTTAAGGAATCTCCACACTGTTCTCCATAGTGGTTGTACTAGTTTGCATTCCCACCAACAGTGTAGGAGGGTTCCCTTTTCTCCACACCCCCTCTAGCATTTATTGCTTGCAGATTTTTGGATCGCAGCCATTCTGACTGGTGTGAAGTGGTACCTCATTGTGGTTTTGATTTGCATTTCTCTGATAATGAGTGATGTTGAGCATCTTTTCATGTGTTTGTTAGCCATCTGTATGTCTTCTTTGGAGAAATGTCTATTTAGTTCTTTGGCCCATTTTTTGATTGGGTCGTTTATTTTTCTGGAATTGAGCTGCATAAGTTGCTTGTATAATTTTTGAGATTAGTTGTTTGTCAGTTGCTTCATTTGCTATTATTTTCTCTCATTCAGAAGGCTGTCTTTTCACCTTGCTTATATTTTCCTTTGTTGTGCAGAAGCTTTTAATTTTAATTAGATCCCATTTGTTTATTTTTGCTTTTATTTCCAGAATTCTGGGAGGTGGATCATAGAGGATCCTGCTGTGATTTATGTCTGAGAGTGTTTTGCCTATGTTCTCCTCTAGGAGTTTTATAGTTTCTGGTCTTACATTTAGATCTTTAATCCATTTTGAGTTTATTTTTGTGTGGGGTGTTAGAAAGTGATCTAGTTTCATTCTTTTACAAGTGGTTGACCAGTTTTCCCAGCACCACTTGTTAAAGAGATTGTCTTTACTCCATTGTATATTCTTGCCTCCTTTGTCAAAGATAAGGTGTCCATATGTGTGTGGATTTATCTCTGGGCTTTCTATTTTGTTCCACTGATCTACATGTCTGTCTTTGTGCCAGTACCATACTGTTTTGATGACTGTGGCTTTGTAGTAGAGCCTGAAGTCAGGCAAGTTGATTCCTCCAGTTCCATTCTTATTTCTCAAGATTGCTTTGGCAATTCGAGGTTTTTTGTATTTCCATACAAATCTTGAAATTATTTGTTCTAGTTCTGTGAAAAATATGGCTGGTAGCTTGATAGGGATTGCATTGAATTTGTAAATTGCTTTGGGTAGTATACTCATTTTCACTATATTGATTCTTCCAATCCATGAACATGGTATATTTCTCCATCTATTAGTGTCCTCTTTGATTTCTTTCATCAGTGTTTTATAGTTTTCTATATATAGGTCTTTAGTTTCTTTAGGTAGATATATTCCTAAGTATTTTATTCTTTTCGTTGCAATGGTGAATGGAATTGTTTCCTTAATTTCTTTTTCTACTTTCTCATTATTAGTGTATAGGAATGCAAGGGATTTCTGTGTGTTGATTTTATATCTTGCAACTTTACTATATTCATTGATTAGCTCTAGTAATTTTCTGGTGGAGTCTTTAGGGTTTTCCATGTAGAGGATCATGTCATCTGCAAACAGTGAGAGTTTGACTTCTTCTTTTCCAATTTGGATTCCTTTTATTTCTTTTTCTGCTCTGATTGCTGTGGCCAAAACTTCCAGAACTATGTTGAATAGTAGCGGTGAAAGTGGACATCCTTGTCTTGTTCCTGACTTTAGGGGAAATGCTTTCAATTTTTCACCATTGAGGATAATGTTTGCTGTGGGTTTGTCATATATAGCTTTTATTCTGTTGAGGTATGTTCCTTCTATTCCTGCTTTCTGGAGAGTTTTTATCATAAATGGATATTGAATTTTGTCAAAGGCCTTCTCTGCATCTATTGAGATAATCATATGGTTTTTATTTTTCAATTTGTTAATGTGGTGAATTACATTGATTGATTTGCAGATATTGAAGAATCCTTGCATCCCTGGGATAAAGCCCACTTGGTCATGGTGTATGATCTTTTTAATGTGTTGTTGGATTCTGATTGCTAGAATTTTGTTGAGGATTTTTGCATCTATGTTCATCAGTGATATTGGCCTGTAGTTTTCTTTTTTTGTGACATCTTTGTCAGGTTTTGGTATTAGGGTGATGGTGGCCTCATAGAATGAGTTTGGAAGTTTACCTTCCTCTGCAATTTTCTGGAAGAGTTTGAGTAGGATAGGTGTTAGCTCTTCTCGAAATTTTTGGTAGAATTCAGCTGTGAAGCCGTCTGGACCTGGGCTTTTGTTTGCTGGAAGATTTCTGATTACAGTTTCAATTTCCGTGCTTGTGATGGGTCTGTTAAGATTTTCTATTTCTTCCTGGTTCAGTTTTGGAAAACTGTACTTTTCTAAGAATTTGTCCATTTCTTCCACGTTGTCCATTTTATTGGCATACAACTGCTGATAGTAGTCTCTTATGATCCTTTGTATTTCTGTGTTGTCTGTTGTGATCTCTCCATTTTCATTTCTAATTTTATTGATTTGATTTTTCTCTCTTTGCTTCTTGATGAGTCTGGCTAATGGTTTGTCAATTTTATTTATCCTTTCAAAGAACCAGCTTTTGGCTTTGTTGATTTTTGCTGTGGTCTCTTTTGTTTCTTTTGCATTTATTTCTGCCCGAATTTTTAAGATTTCTTTCCTTCTACTAACTCTGGGGTTCTCCAATTCTTCCTTTTCTAGTTGCTTTAGTTGTAGAGTTAGGTTATGTATTTGACTTTTTTCTTGTTTCTTGAGGTATGCCTGTATTGCTATGAACTTTCCTCTTAGCACTGCTTTTATAGTGTCCCACAGGTTTTGGTTTGTTGTGTTTTCATTTTCATTAGTTTCTATGCATATTTTGATTTCTTTTTTTATTTCTTCTGTGATTTGTTGGTTATTCAGAAGTGTGTTGTTCAACCTCCATATGTTGGAATTTTTAATAGTTTTTCTCCTGTAATTGAGATCTAATCTTGATGCATTATGGTCAGAAAAGATGCTTGGAATGATTTCGATTTTTTTGAATTTATCAGGTTTAGATTTGTGGCCCAGGATGTGATCTATCCTGGAGAAGGTTCCATGAGCACTTGAAAAAAAAGGTGAAATTCATTGTTTTGGGGTGAAATGTCCTATAGATATCAATTAGGTCTAACTGATCTAATGTATCATTTAAAGTTTGCATTTCTTTGTTAATTTTCTGTTTAGTTGATCTGTCCATAGGTGTGAGTGGGGTATTAAAGTCTCCCACTATTATTGTGTTATTGTTGATTTCCCCTTTCATACTTGTTAGCATTTGTCTTACATATTGTGGTGCTCCTATATTGGGTGCATATATATTTATAATTGTTATATCTTCTTGGATTGTTCTTTTGATCATTAGGTAGTGGCCTTCTTTGTCTCTTTTCACAGCCTTTGTTTTAAAGTCTTTTTTATCGGATATGAGTATTGCCACTCCTGCTTTCTTTTGGTCTCTATTTGCGTGGTATATCTTTTTCCAGCCCTTCACTTTCAGTCTGTATGTGTCCCTTGTTTTGAGGTGGGTCTCTTGTAAGCAGTATATATTTCTTAATACATCACAATATCACAACAGATGCCTTTTTAGGTTAGTACCAGTGGAGCTCTCTCAGCAGTTGTCTTGTCCCAGGGCACAGGGCTCTTTGAAGAATTTGTTCTCTGTGCCCTAAATCAGAGGACTGACTTCATGAACATTATCATCTGAGGCTTGCCAGGCTGTGGAGCCTCCTTCCCAAACTATATTCCTCCTCTGGGTCTCTAGCTGAACTCTCCTGCCATTGGCCTCTTACTCATTAGTGTGCCCTGGGGCTCTGGCCTGAGTGCTCTGCTCATCCTGTCTCCTTGCAGAGAGATCCCACACTGCAAGCTACCATGTCTGTGCTGGCACCTCCTGTAGCTTTAGCTCTGTTCCTGACCTTGATCTTGACATGGCTCATCTATTCATCCTGCTGCCTGTCAAGTGTCTCCACCTGTGTGTCCCCAACACAGCGTGCCCTCTTCACTTTTGCTGTTTTTGTCAACTCCAGTTTACCACCACCATCACCCAGTTGCCTTTGAGATACCTGAGTGTCAACCTTATACCTTCTTCACCCCCCACAACCAGTTAAGGTGCAGGTTCAGCTCTTCCTCACAGTGATCCTTCTCTGTCTCACTGTTTCTGTCCTACTTAGGAGCATCATCTTCCATCTGCATTAGTGCAGAGTCTTTCCTTTCTCCTCCCTCCAGGTCGCCCACCACATTGCTCTTTCCATCCATTCACCTTCAAACTATCTGAGTTCTGTATCTCTTGTAGGCAGTATTCCTTTTTTATCCAGTCTAACTGTCTCTGAGTTTTTGGAGCGTTTAATCATGTGTTAAATAAACCTTCTAGTTTAATATGTTGTTGTTCAGTTGCTAAGTCATATCAGACTCTGCGACCCTATAGACTGTAGCCCACCAGGGCCCTCTGTCCATGGGGTTCTCCAGGCAAGACTGCTGGAATGGGTTGCCATTTACTTCTCCAATAATTTAATATAGTTTAATATAAATGTAATTATTGGTATGGTTGGATGTATATCTTTGGTATTAGGTTTTCTATTTGTCCCATTTGCTTTTGTTCCTCTGTTTCTTTTCTCTTGTGTGTGTGTATTTGTGTGGATTAATGGGATATTTCTTAGAATTCTCTTTGTTTACTTCAGTACACCTCTTTGCACTATGAGTTTAGTGATTACTGTAGGGATACAATGTATGTACTCATCTTTTCACAGTCTGCTTAGAGTTAGCATTATACCACTGGGCACAGGATGCAGGAAACTCACATGCCTTCTAGAATGTGCTTTCCACACACACACCACTTCCTAGATAGATTTCTTATTGTCTTCCAGTCCATCATCTCATAACTCACAGGCCTGTGTACTCTCCCCTGTAACTGAGTAAGTTGCTGCCTTTACATATCACTGTTTGCCTTATGCTTTTGTTTGCCCTATGCTGTTCCCTCTGCAAGGAAGGCAATTTCTCCATCTCTGCAGAGGACACTCAGCTGCACACACATCCCTTAGCACTGAAGCCTCACTACACTGATAATTTTTAAAATATTTATTTATTTGGTTGCACTGGGTCTTAGTTGCAGCACATGGTATCTTCTGTCTTCACTGTAGCACGTGGGATCTCTAGTTGCAACATATGGGATCTAGTTCCCTGACCAGGGATTGAACTCAGGTCCTTGCATTGGGAGTTCAGAGTCATTTCCCTGGACCACCAGGGAAGTCCTAGACCCTGATAATTTTAGTGGACAGTTCACTTCTCTGCATACTAGAGCCCAGATACCCTGCTGTTACATCCCTTACCATCTCACCCTGATGGCCTTACATATCGCTGTCCCAGCCAGGCTGTGAGCTCCTTGAGGTCAGGAGCCATCCATGACTGTGTCCCCAGTGACCAGGACTGGGTCATACACACAGTCTTCAGTCAATATGTGTTGACCCAAAGTCTAAATGACAGTGGCTTCCAATCCCACCATATAGAGCCCAAAGCCAGGAATAGAAAAGGTAAAAAAGATAAATGATCAGAATAATCTGACCTGGGGCTTCCCTGGTGGTCCAGGGGATAAGAATCCACCTGCCAATGCAGGGGACATGGGTTTGATCCCTGGTTCGGGAAGATCCCACCTGCCTCAGGCAGCTAAGCCCATGTGCCACAACTACTGTAGCCTGCTTGTCTAGAGCCCATGCTCCACAACAAGAGAAACCCCTACATTGAGAAGCCCAAGCACCGCATCAAAGAGCAGCTCCTGCTTGCTGCAACTAGAGAAAGCCCACGTGCTGCAAGGAAGATCCAGCACAGCCAAAAAATTAAGTAAGTGATTAAAAAATAAGCTCTAACCTATGAACATTATAGAAAATCAGGACCATCCACTCCTGCCTGCATTTTCCCTGTGTGACCCAATTTCATTTCATTTCAGCAGAGACCTGTGTCATTCAAGGACGTGGTAGTGGGCTTCACGCAAGAGGAGTGGCATGGGCTTAATCCTGCACAGAGGGCCCTGTACCGGGATGTGATGTTGGAGACCTACAGCAACCTCGTCTCAGTGGGTAAGAACAGTTCTGCTGCACAATCTATATCACGCTTGAATGACTACCTTTCTTCTTTCAGTTGCTAAAAGTAACTGAAGTACCGGGACTTCCCTGGTGATCCAATGGCTGAGACTCCAAGCTCCCAATACAGAGGGCCCAGGTTCATTCCCTGGTCAGGGAACTAGATCCCACATGCAGCAACTAAGACTTGGTGCATTAAAATAAATTAATTAAATTATTTAATATTTTTTAAAAAGTAACTGAAGTACCAAACATTTTCTATGTGCCAGACATTTTTAGCCACTTTGTTTATTATTTCTTTTAATATTTATTTATTTGGCTGTGTCAGGTCTTAGTTGTGGCATATGGGATCTTCATCGTGTCATGTAGGACTCTCTAGTTGTGCTGCAGGGGCTCAGTAGTTGGGATGCACGGCTCCAGAGTGCATGAGCTTCAGTAGTTGCAATGTGCAGACTTAGTTTCTTTGCAGCATATGAGATTTTAGTTCTCTGACCAGGGATCAAACCCATGTCCTCTGCATTGCAGGGAGGATTCTTAACCACTGAACCACCAGGGAAGTCTCTGGCCACTTGAAAAATATTAACTTGTGTAATCTTCATAAGTGCTTTACAAGGTAGGTACTGTTAGTACCACTCTTTTACACATTTGGGAACTGAGGCAAACAGGTTAAGTCTCTTGCCCAGTGTCACCCACCTAGTACATAGCAGAGCCAAAGTGGGATTTGAAAGCCAGCAGTCTGGCTGCACAGTTTTCATTCCTAACCCTTATACTGTGTTGCCTCAGCAAGTGTGGCTTGAGTTTCAGTGGTCCTGGATGACTAGTTCCTTTTGAGTTCCAGACAAGGTGTGTGTATAGTCTCCTCCCAAGTACAATGTCTGTTGTGCAGCCTTTAATGTTGCCTGAATGGCCCTGAAGATCACGGAGCTCAGCCCAAGGCCTGGATCATTTCTCTGGAACAGGTTATGAAGGCACCAAACCATATGTGATCCTCCAGCTGGAGCAGGAAGAAGCACCCTGGATTTGTGAGGCAGCATGCTCAGGCTGCCACTGTCAGGGTAAGTATGATCAGTCCAGCAAAAGACGTATTATGGGAGGCTGGCAGCTTTAGAATTTTGTTCAGGATCCAGCTCTTCAAAGCCTTAGAGCTTTGAAGCAGCTGGAGACATTTCTCTGAGAGCTTTATTTAGCCTTCTTGGTGACCGCTCAGGCTCCATGCATCCCACTCCATGTGCTTACTCCATCTCCCTTTCTCCAGAATCCTTGATCTCTCTCTCTCTCTCTCGAGGTTATCAGTACATTTCTCTTTCACATATAGGGATTCTTGCAAGTAAGCTTTGTGAGTCTTCTGTTCTTGCTGGTCCCTTTCTAACCTCTACTCTAACGGTTTTGGGGTAAAAGGCGCCAGACCTGCCTGCCATACTCAGTCTCACTTCCCATCCTTTCTGAATCCTGTAAGTTATCCCTGAGTCCCTTAATTTCCTTAAGTCACAGAGGAGGAAGCAGTGAATTCCAGGAAGTGACCAGGAACAGTTGGGTAGTGAAGGAGGCTGAGGATAGCCTGTCTTAACCCCTTCTATTTAATATTCAGAATAACTGCCCCTCTCCCTTCAGCTCTATAAAATTTCTCAACAATAATCCCTGGTACTCTGAGTGTTGGTAGCCTACTCTTTAGGATGCCTCTGGATTTCTGCTTCTTCAATGAAGTCATGGGTTTAGCATGAAGATTCAGTGCCATCTGTTTCCAGATCACTTTATGCCATTTATACTTAGTGTTGTAATCACATAGTTGAATTAAATATTAAATAAAACCTTCAAACATTCAAGTCATTTTCATGCTTCTCCCTAAAATAATGTGTTTAGGATTACCACTATCCAGCTTTCCACTGGTTGTAGTAGTGACCGAAACAGCATTAGAATTCCTGGCCAACACTCAGTGTGTGCTCACTTTGTGTCAGGTCTTTTCTCAATCCTTTACATATATCAACTCATTCAACCCTTAAAACAGTTGTGAGGTGTTTATTACTAGCCTTTATGATCCCATTTACAAATGAGGAAGCATCACAGAAAAGTTAAGAAACTTGTCTAAGAACATATAACAAAGTAAGGGACCAAATGAGGATTTGAACTCAGGTGGTCAGGCTCTAGAACTAGTATTCTTTTTTTTTTTTTTTTTGGCCATGCCACATGACACATAGGATCTTAGTTCCCTGACCAGGGATTGAACCTGTACCCACTGCAGTGGAAGCTTGCAGTCTTAACCACTGGACTGCTGGGGAAGTCCCTAGAACCAGTATTCTTAACCATCACAGTCTAGTGCCCTCTGAGGTATATTTTGCTTCATGCAGTTGCTCATCAACCTTCCTGAAGCCATTGTAACCTGGCTATCAACTTTTTCTTTCTCATCTTTCAAGAATTTTATATAATTGTGAAAAAGTTATCCAGTCAGCCCTCCTTTCTAAGTGCTCTATATCCTCTTATATTAATACCCTGGTTGCAACCTAGCCTTTTCCTTCCAAGGGAATGCTGTATTTTCTGTCTTCTAGACTTGATTCTCTTCTCAATGGTGTAACTCCCTTAAAGAGTTCATCCATTCTGAAACCATAAGATCTTCACAACTAGCCTCTTTGCCATTTTACCAACTTTTATCCCCCTTGTACCACCTAGGCTCCCCTGCCCACCATTTTACCAGTCTGTGGATCATCTCCATAGTTGTAGCCACTCATCCCTGTTTTATGGGGACAAAAACTGAAGTCATCCTCTTTTCTACTTGCTGCATCCCTTCCACCCCACATGCACACAAGTGCACGCATATACCTACCTCAGCTTACTTCTCATTCCAGTGTTTTGCTACCATGAACTCATTAATTGTTCTATGCATATGTGCTAGTTCTGTTTTTTTTTTTTCCTTTGAAGAATGACTTTAAATCTTTCTGTCTACTTTTCATTTTCCACTGACTTCTCCTAAAATTGAACCCAAATTATCTCATGCCTGAATGTCTTTAAGTCAGGAATTCTTAATCAGTTTTGTGCCATAGAGCTCTTAAGCATTCTGGTGAAACATGTAAAAAAAAAATCCTTAAGATTACATGAAAAACAAATTACTAAAATACAGTAATTAACTGAAAAAAAGTTGGAAAATGCAATGTCAAAATATTAATGATATTAGTGGATAATAGTAGATATGCTTCCTTATTAATAAATAGTGAGATCTATCAGGTCAAGTAATTGTCATGACCTCAAAATAGAGATGATTGTAAACACATTTTGAGAAATCTTTGACAGCTATAATGTGACATGAAAATACCTTACTCACAAAGTTACAGGAGCTAATACTAGTGTGTTTTGGTATTCACATTCATAATCAAAGGAAATGCTCAATTGTAGTTAGAACTTAGTGAAAATAAAGCTGTAATTTTTTCCCGTATCCAAGTTCACAGCTCCCCAGATTTCTGTATACCAAGTTAAGAACTCCTGCTTTAAACTCTAGTTTGGTTAATTCCTTCTTTTATCTAGTTCATCTTAGAGCCCTGGCCATTTATATTTTGTCTAACTATCGCAACATGATAAACTCTCTGACTGCTGTATCAATGCTTGTCAAATCGTAATATAATAAGCATTGGCAATTTGTTAAAATGCAGAATCTGATTCTGTAGGTTTAGGGGTGGGGCCCAAGATTCCACATATTTGTCATGATATCAGTTCCCAGGTGAGGCTGATGCTGACCATTGAGAACCATGCGCTGGTAACAAAGTGCTATATGATATTTAAACCTCTTTCCTCTGTAACAGCGATCAGCAAACTTCAGCCCATAGGTTAGCCACCAAATTTTGTTAATAAAGTTTTTATTGGAACACAGGTATACCCTTATATTCACATACTGTCTGTGTTCTTGCCATACAGTGGAAAAGTTAAGTAATTGTGACCAAGACCATATGGCCCAAAAAGCCTAAAATATTTACTCTCTGATTCTTTAAGAACATGTTTGCCAACTACTGCTCTATAATATCCTCTCTTCTTCAAAATTATTCCTATCTTCTGTGTCATGGTCCATTCCATTTGTGCCAGTTTCTGAATCTTCTATTCTCAAATGACACTTCCCTGCATTGGTGCCTTTAGTTATGATCCATGCCCTCTATTCATATACTGTGCACCCTTAAAATTTTTAGGGCATTTCCCAAATAGTTTTATTCCAGATCATAATCACAGATTAATAAGGAACATTTTCCTATATTTTCTCCAGAAAACATTTGGCAAGTTAACATCCACAGGAAAAGGCGGCAAGACACGCTTTTGAGGCAAGGTCCATTCATCAGCAGGAAAACGTTCCCCAAGGAAAGAAGCCATGAATGTAATAAGTGTGGGAAAATATCACATCTGAGCACTGACCTTTTTCCTTCAATTCAAAGCTCCAATAACTGGGACTCTTGTGGAAAGAGTGTGAACAATAATTTAGACTTAAATGGTTTTAAGAAAAACTACTCAAAAAAGCAAGATGAGTGCTATGGATATGGAAAACTGTTACAACATACAGAGCATGACAGAAGACAAAATGAAGAAAAATTCTGGGAATGCAGTCACTGTGAAAAAGCTTTCAGCCATAGCCCAGCACTTATGTATAAACCCCCAGCAACCGATTCTCTTGTGTGTAAACGTAAGAGGATTCCACCTACAGAGAAACCCCATGTCTGTTCTGAATGTGGAAAAGCCTTCTGCTACAAGTCTGAATTCATTAGGCATCAAAGAAGTCACACTGGGGAGAAGCCATATGGATGTACTGACTGTGGAAAAGCCTTTTCACATAAGTCAACCCTCATTAAGCACCAGAGAATACACACTGGTATTAGACCCTTTGAATGTTTTTTTTGTGGAAAAGCCTTCACCCAGAAGTCACACCGCAGAGAACATCAGAGGACACATACAGGAGAGAGACCCTTTGTGTGCAATGAATGTGGGAAGTCATTTGGTGAGAAGTCATACCTCAATGTACATCAAAAAATACACACAGGAGAAAGACCCTATCGTTGTAGAGAATGTGGAAAATCTTTCAGTCAAAAGTCATGCCTCAATAAACATTGGAGAACACATACAGGAGAAAAACCCTATGGATGCAATGAATGTGGCAAAGCATTCTATCAGAAGCCAAACCTCAGCAGACATCAGAAAATTCATGCTAGGAAGAATGCTTATAGGAATGACCTAAAAATAGTAGGAAAGCCTTGAGCAAGATATCCTATTTCATTTTATGTGGAGGAATTCATCCTTAGGAAAAATCTTATATTTAATGAATTTTGACCAGGTTTTTCATCATAAGGCAAGTCATATTCCAATTGTGATAGAAAATTTTATACAAAAGATTATAGAAAATACTCTATATTTAAAACATAAACATGATCACTTTGGCTTATGAAAGTTTAAAATATATTAAACGGAATGATTACAGAACACAAAATATATGTGAAGAAAATTAAAAGTATATTATGGTATGTCTCATAGTGACCCACATAATAAGCACTATATTTTAGAATTATAAATGTGAATTTAAGTTGAATATCAAGCACATATTTAGAATGCCATTCACCAAACTTTTTCACTCTAAATATCACCATTGTCTTTTGGTGTCTTTACATACATGTGTGCGTGCTCAGTTGTGTCCAACTCTTTGTGACTCCATGGACTGTAGCCCACAAGACTCCTCTATCCATGGAATTTTCCACACAAGAATACTGGAGTGGGTTGCCATTTCTTCCTCCAGGAGATCTTCCCAACCCAGAGATTGAATGCACATCTCCTGCATTGGCAGGCTTATTCTTTACCACTGAGCCACCTGAGAAACCCTTTAACAATACAAGCAGCAACAATAATAATAATAGCATAACCAACTATTTTTTTAAAAAGCTTTAACATATTAAACCAGTATATTTTCTCTGTCTTTTTGTAATACATGTAAATGGCCATAATATTTGTTGTTGGTCCATTTTCTGAATAATAATGTTTTTAATATCTTTTGTTAAATTAGTCAAAAACTTTATTAAACGTTTTTAACTTTAAAAAAGCACTGTTTTGCCTTTATTATTTTAGTATGTAAATATATTATTAAATAAGTAAACTTTTTTTTTTTTGCCTTTTTTAATGTTAAAGACAAAGCTAAGGAATAGTTTTACAACTTAACACTCAGTGAACAAAATGATGACTCAGTATATTCATTACTTAATAGAAAGTAGTGTTGGCACTAGTGTTAAAGAATCTGGCTGCCAATGCAGGGGGTGTAAGAGGCGAGGGTCTGATTCTTGGGTCAGGAAGATCCCCTGGAGGAGTGCACAGCAACTCACTCCAGTATTCTTGCCTGGATTTGGACAGAGGAACCTGGCAGGCTACAGTCCCTAGGGTTGCAGAGTCGGACATGACTAAAGCAACTTAGCACATGTGCACAGAAAGTAGTGTGGCCCTGATATATTGTGCACTATTCCTGTTTTCTTAGTCTTGCTTAAGATACCTTGCAGCAAATTAGTAGGAAAGACACTTTTTATGAGTCTTATAATTGAGAAATATTTCATGCACAGACCAATGAAGGAGAATTCCTTTCTTTTTTCCCTCCAGATTAATTCAGCAACATTGATTTTTTTCCTTCCCTATACATTTCCCTGCTAGTGTCCTGGACACTGATATCCAACTGTTTTCATCATTCCAATTCAAGTCCATCTCTTTGAGCTGCCATGTCATTTATATAAGAAAACAGATGGTCACATTGTTCAAGATTTGTCTCCCTGTAAGAATGCCTAATCCAGAATGAAAGAGAAAATATAATCAAAGATAAAGATGTATTTAAAAGAATGATAAGGGTAATTCCCCAGTGGGACAGTGGTTAGGACTCCACCCTTTCACTGCCAGGGGCCCAGGTTCAATCCCTGGTCGAGGAACTAAGATCCCACAAGCTGGAAGGCATGGCAAGAAAAAAAAAAAAAAGAATGATAAGATATTTTATGCAACTGTAGATCAACATATTTTTGAAACAGGAAATAGATGCTATTCTAGCAAAATGCAGGCTATGAAAATTGCAGTACATAGTGGAAAACTTGATGGAACAATTACCATTGGAGAATTTGGAAAAGTGAAAGGTTCATGATTGAAAAATGCTCCATGCCTAGATGATTTCATGATTTGTTCTATCTAACTTTTAAAGAAAGAGTAATTCCAGTGTTAGTTAAAATATTTCATCCTATAGACTATGCTCCCCAATTTATTTTATGAAACCAGAACAAGTTTTAACACCAAAACCAAATAAAGGTAGTTGGAAAACAGGAAACTCCAGACCACCCTTACTCATGAATATAGGAACAAAAACTATAATGAGAATAATAGAAAACAGAATTTACCAGTATACCTAAACAACAATATAATGACCAAGGAAAAGTTATCATGATATGAAGAGCCAATACAATAGTAATGGGAAACATGTCAATAAAATTAACTTAGGAGAGAAGAGGCTATCAATAGTTGCTGATAAGGCATTTAATGAAATTTATAAACATTTCTAATCTAATAAAATACAAATTAAATTATAAGCAATGATAACTACCTAGATTTTCTTTACCAAAACCCTATAGTATATGTTATACTGAAACCATTTTTTATTTATTTATTTTGAAACCATTTTTTTTTAAATCAAGGATTTAATAGTTTAATAGATGTCCACTGTCATTTGTTTTTACTAAAGATTATCTTGGAAGTTCCAGTGAAGGTGATAAGAAAGAAAATTGAATAATTGTTATGAATAAGGTTTAAAAAAAGGTAAAACTGTTCCCTGTTGCTGATGATGGGATTGTATATCAATATATGGAGAGACTTAAGATTTTTTTGAGTTAAAAAGGTAATTTTCTAAGAAGACAGGGTATAGAAATCAAGAGATTTTCTCCATAAACGTCTTAAAATTTGCATGCACTTCTTTTGGAATTACATTAAGTCCCACTGATTTTTCTTTTTCACCCTGCAGCTTATGGGATTTCAGTTCTCTGACCAGGAATTGAATTCCAGCCATGGCAGGGAAAGCACTGAATCCGTACCATTAGACCACCAAGGAACTCCCTCTTTAAAAAAAAAAAAAATTATGTGAAATGATCTTAAATTCCATATGGAAAAATAAATGCCTGAGAATCTAGACAAGTATAAAAGAGAAATTTTCATGCCAATGTCATAATATAAGATGAAGTCATTCTAAGCAAATTAACGTAGTATTGGCAAAAAAACTGATAAATACAACAATGGAACAGAATAGTAAATACTGAATAAACTGCAGTGTATATGAGTTTTATCACATATGGAAAGCATATAGTTTCAGACCATAGGGGAAAGGAACTGTTTATTTAAAAAAAAAAAAATTCTGGCACAACTGGCTTTTAATCGAGAAGAAAGTAAAGTTGAACTAACTGCACAAACCATATGAGAAAAACTCCAGATGAGCTTAAGATTTAAAACTTTAAAATAACAATAAAATTCTTGAAATAAAAGGAGACTACATGTACAATCTGGAAACTGGGGGAGATTAACTTTACCAATACAGGACACTCAAACTGTGAAATGAATATTTGACTAAATGAATATTTGACTACATGAATATTTGACTACATAAAAAACTCAGTCTTTTGCACAGCAAAAGATGCCATCAACAGCCAATAAACAATGACTTGGGGGAAAAATATTTGCAGTCAGAGAAAAAGTGCTCGTCATATTGCAGGAAAAAATAGCCCAGTAACGAAACATGGCAAAGAATATAGTTGAGAGAAGAGCAAATCCAAGTTCTGATGGGCTTATCAAAAAATGTTTAGCCTTAGTAATTGCTGGGAAATACAGATTAAAGTTATGAGATAACGGTATACAATCAGGCTGGCAAGAAAGAGCAGGAATGCTTTTTGCTGTCAGAAACAAAGAATGAACTTAGCTACTGCTGGTAGAAACATAAATTCTTACAGCTCTTTTGAGAAACAACCTGACATCTATTATAACTGAAAGTACATCTATTATGAGTGAAAGTACTCACTTTAGGGGATCTTTCCTTAGAAATAAAACCCCAATACATAAAAGACATCTACATTTATTGTGATGCTGTTCCTAGTGGCAAAAAACACTGACATCAAAATAAATACTGGAAATTGGAAGAGGCAAGGAGATAGGGATATTAGAAGAGGGAAGGAACTATAGTGTGTCCACTCCATAGGATGTATATATAGCCATTAAGGTGGACAGGTTAAAACTATGCTAGTGAACTTGAATGAAATTCCACAATGTTTTCTTGAGTGAAAAAAGTAAGATAAAAATAAGTGTGTAAAACATGACTCTGTTTTTGTAAATCAGTTACAAAATGCTTCTAGGTGTCTATGAGTGATAAACATGTATCATGTGTTTGTGTAAGATTTCATATGCATGGAGAAAAGCATAGCAGAGTATGCAATGGGTTGGGGGGAGGTGGGTGATGTAGGTGGTTAATGGGAGATTTAGGGGGGAAAAGCCCAGAAGAAAAAATATGTAAATATCTGAACCACATATGATATGTCCAATGTATGATTAAGAAATCTGAAGGGTTAGTAGAACTTCATTTGTGGAGATATTTGTGGTATATTGTTAAGTTTAAAAATCTATTTTTTAAAATTAAAATACCTATATGTGTATATATGCATGCATGTGTTTATATGGACAAAGAAAAGTGTGGAGGGATATAAAACAAGGTGTTAATTAACATTGATTACCCTGGTGGGGAACAGAAATAGTTGTTTAATTTATATACCTTTGTATTAAAGGTTTGACTTGTTACAAACATTAACTTTTGTAATTTGAAAAAGAAAATAAAGGGGAAAGACGTGTTTTGAAATACATGAAGCCTGGGAAATGTTTTCATTTTCTGACAAGATGGCACCCTGGCCTGGTCTATTATCTTTCCCCTAATCCAGTCTTTGGGATATCACCAGAGTAAAGAAGACACGTAGATCTAAAGAGCAAAAGGCAATACTTCAAGAAATCCCTCAAGTAGAGAGATTTTTTTTGGTTTTATTTTGAAATAATTTGACTTTCAAAAAAATTGCAAAATAGTTCCCGAATAGTCTTCACTCAGCTTCCCCTAATGTTAATACTTTATATAATCATAATACAATGATCAAAACCAGGAAAACATTGCTATACCATTATAAGCCCTTCCCAGTGATGTTCTTCATCTAGTCCAAGATCCAGTCCAGATCCCACATTGCCTGTTATTTCTCTTCAGTTTCCTCCAGTCTATGATAGTTCCTCAGTCTTTTGTTTTTCATGACTTAGACACTTTTGAACAATACTGGCCAGTTATCTTGTAGACTATCCCTCCATTTGGGTTTGATTCAGTGGGTTATGCATTAATATTACAGAAGAGATGCATTTCCATTCATCATATCAGCAGGCACATCATGGTGATAAATCTTACTGGTGATGTTAACCTTGGTCAGGGTGCTCACTGTCAGATTTCCCTTCTCTAAAGCTACTATTTCTGCCTTTGTAGTTAATATCTAGGGCAGGATACTTTGCAGATAATTTCTTTTTATTGTTTTTTATTTTATTTATTTTCAGCTATGCTGGGTCTTCATTGCTGTGCACGGGCTTTCTCTATAGTTGCAGCAAGCAGGGACGACCTTCTAGTTGTGTGAGGGCTTCTCATTGAGTGGCTTCTCTTGTTGCGGAGCACAGGCTCTGGAGCACAGACTCAGTAACTGTGGCGCACAGTCTCAGTTGCTCTGAGCCATGTGGGATCCTCCTGAACCAAAGATAGAACCCATGTCCCCTCCATTGGCAGGCAGATTCTTAACCACTAGACCACCAGAGAAGTTCAATAATTAAAAAAAAAAAAAAATTACACGTTAGCCCTGAGGAGGGCATGGCAACCCACTCCAGTATTCTTGCCTAGAGAATCCCATGGACAGAGGAGCCTGGCAGGCTACAGTCCATATAGGGTCGCACACGGCTGGAGTTGGACACGACTGAAGTAACTCGGCACGCGTGCACACATTAGCCCCAGAGATTATGTTTGATTAGCTCTGACAGAGGCTTTGAGCATCTTCAGTAATTCTGATGGTCAGACAACGGCGGACCTCTGATATGGATCGCACTCCTAATCATTAGCTCTGATACAAAGCACCTTCTTCACAGTACAGATAATAATGAGAAACAGTTATGACATTTGTTAACCCTGGTCTGTAGACAACTAACACACCTAAGTGTTCTAGTTATCTAGTGCTACCTAACAAATTATCACAAATTTAGTTGCTCAAATCAACCCTCATTTGTTTTCTCACAGTTTCTGTGAGTCCATATATTAGGGGAAGCACACACTGACTGAAACTGCTCACCCTGGCCAGGCACCATGGTAACCATTTGCTTGAGTTGTTTTACGACAGGAGGTCCTGGTAAGGAACACGGAACTAATAAGCCACCACCAACCAGAAGAATTCAGGAAAGGTCAAAAGGAGACACCACATGTCCAACCATTCTCACTGATATCCATCTTGGCTGAACAAGGCATGCACCACCAGGAAGGACTCTGAGTCCGAATGACTGGCTGAAGACAACCTGGGAACTATCCCATCACCATAAAACCTGAGACTGTGAGCCACATGGCAGAGCAGTTCTGGGTTCTCTTACCCTACTGCTCTCTGCCTGGGTGCCCATTCCCAATAAAATCTCTTGGTTTGCCAGCCTGTGTGTCTCCTCAGACAATTCATTTCCAAGTGTTAGATAAGAGCCCAGTTTGGGGCCCTAGAAAGGGTCCCCCTTCCTGCAATACATACACGACTCAGCTGGGTCCTCGAGTTCAGATCTCACAGAGCTGCAGTCAAGTTGTTGACCACACAATCCTCAACTAGGGAAGAAGTTGCTTCCAGAATCACATAGTTGTTGGCAGAATTCAATTCCATGTGAACTGCTGGACTGAGGGCCTCCATTTTGTGCTGGTTGTGGGCCAAAGTCTACCCACTATTCCCTGCCATATGTCTCTCCAATATATAGTTCACAACAGAGCAGCTTGCCTCAAATAAGGAATCAGCTACCAATACAGACACCAGGTGGCGCTAGTGGTTAAGAATCTTGCCTGCAATGCAGGAGTCAAAGTGAAAGTTGATCGGTGCACCCCATAGACGTCCATGGAATTCTCTAGACCAGAATACTGGAGTGGGTAGCCTTTCCCTTCTCCAGTGGATCATCCCAATCCAGGGATCGAACCCAGGTCTCCCGCATTGTAGGTGGATTCCTTACCAGTTGAGCCACAAGAGAAGCCTAAGAATACTGGTGTGGGTAGGGTAACCTATCCCTTCTCCAGTGGATCATCCTGACCCAGGAATGGAACTGTGGTCTCCTGCATTGCAAGTGGATTCTTTACCAACTGAACTATTGAAAGGTTCTTGCTGAATCACGAAAAGACGCCGGGATTCTTGGCCTCCGGAGGAGAAGAATTCAATCCAGGGCCAGAGACGAGGCTTGATCGCTTAGAACTTTTGTGTAATAAAGTTTTATTAAAGTATAAAGGAGATAGAGAAAGCTTCTGACATAGACACCGGAAGGAAAGAATACCCCTCTGCTGTTTTTAGCTGGATGTTATATAGTCACTAGCAGTCTGTTAATGAAAGAAAAGAACGCTTTAAAACTCAGAATGGCACCAGGCCCCTCATCCATAAAATGTATTTTGGGATAATCTTGGCACCAGATAAATCATCCCAGGCCAAAAAAGGATTGACTTGAATCTTGTAGAAAGACAGATTACCATACAAATAGTTTTGTTTACATAGATTAGGGGAACAATGTCTGAGTATAACATACTGGTTTGTCAAGTGGGTTCTGAGTCATTAGGCTGAACCGACTTGAAGACAGAGTCTGGGGTAAATGCATAATATATTAACATAGTTTAAGACAAACATTTCCATAAGAAAAATGCATTGGTTAACTCAAGGTTTGGGAATAGTTAACTTCAGGTGGAACCAGGTGTCATTATGGCAACACAGTATTTTAAGAGAAATCTCCTTTTAAATTTGTATAGAGAAGGGAAAAAAAATGTATATATATATATATAGTGATATATAAAAAATATGTATATATATAGTGAGATATATATACATATTTTTTCGTTCTCTATACAAATTTAAAAGGAGATATCTCTTAAAATATATGTTTTAAGATATATATATAGTAATACATATATATATATATATATATCACTAGTTTGTTTCCTCCTGCTGCTTAAGAGAGATAAAAAATGACTGACACTTGTAGCCTATTTCCTTCATTTGGAGACCCCTGGCCTTTCTGCCTGTTACCCTCTCACTATCAGGGTTCAATCCGTGGGTTGGGAGTCCCCGGGTCGGAAGGAAGTTCAATCCCTGGATCGGGAGGAAGGCATGGCAAGTCCAGTATTCTTGCCTGGAGAATCCCCATGGACAGAGGAGCCTGGTGGGCTACAATCCACGGGGTTGCAAAGAGTTGGACACGACTGAAGCGACTTAGCACACACTCACCAATACAGAAGTTACACTTTATTATCATGCATGTGACATCCTTTGCTGTTATTTTATTGGTTTGATGCAAGTCACAGTTGCCAGTCACATTCAAGAGGAGTAAAATTACATAAGGGTGTTAGGTAGTTAGAACAGAAAACAGGAGTCCAAAATGGCGGTGACTAAAAAACAAGGAAGGGAAAAGCCCACGAAAATAGAACAAAGGATGGTCAACAGAAGGTCCGAGGACCGGAATGAGGACTTGAGGTAGAACAAACAACACTCCTGGCTAACCCAATTTACATAGGGCAGGCCCGGGGTGGAGGGAGGAAAAAACATAAAAAGAGAGCCAATGCACGCTCCCTCTTTCTCTCTCCCACACGCTGGGGCGCTCTTCTCTTTGCGTCTTTGGGTTGACATGCTCTCACACCTCAAGGATGGATTTTCCTGCTATTATCTAAATAAAATAGAGCTGTAACACGGAGCTGAAACACTGATTTGTCTAAGAGCTATAACACAGTCCGTTTGAAACCTGAGAGCTATAACACAGTCTATCCAAGACCTGAGACCTGTGACACACCGAGGGCTTTAATGTCCATCACTCCAAATCTTTCTTGTGACAAGACAGAACCAAGGAGTATACGCTTGCCTAACAAGAGGAATTCCTCCTTCCAGGTTTTTCAGGAGGTAGTGGTCACTGCAAGCAGCTTAGAACCTACCCACCTCACCAGGGAAATAAGTTTGAAAGTAGGAAAGAGTCAGGAAGGTGACTGTGCTGGAACAAGGCTGAGTGAGCCATGTATTCTGGATATGCTTGATGGGTCTTAAAAAAATTTTTTTTTTTCCCTTGGCTGCACCACAGGACATGTGGGATCTTAGATCCCCAACCAGGAATCAAACTCAGCCCCCTGCAGTAGAAGCTCAAAGTCTTAACCACTGGACTGCCAGGGAAGTCCCTTCCTGAGAGTTCTTGAACTCTAAATAGAAGTAATATATCCATTTACCACAAGTGCATACAGAGTGCTTTCCATGAACCAGGCACTGTTCTTGGTATTGGGGATAGCAAGCAATGCCAAAGCAAGAGAGTATCAGAAAAACATCTACTTCTGCCTTATTGGCTATGCCAAAGCCTTTGACTGTGTGGATCACAACAAACTGTGGAAACTTCTTAAAGAGATGGGAATGCCAGACCACCTGACCTGTCTCTTGAGAAGTCTGTATGCAGCTCAGGAATCAACAGTGAGAACTGGGCATGGAACAGCAGCCTGGTTCCAAATAGGGAAAGGAGTACATCAAGGCTGTATATTGTCACTCTGCTTATTTAACTTATATGCAGAGTACATCATGAGAAATGCTGGGCTGAAGCACAAGCTGGAATCAAGATTGCTGGGAGAAATATCAATAACCTCAGATATGAAGATGACACCACCCTTATGGCAGAAAGTGAAGAACTAAAGAGCCTCTTGATGAAAGTGGAGAGTGAAAAAGTTGACTTAAACTCAACATTCAGGAAACGAAGATCATGGCATCTGGTCCCATCACTTCATGGCAAGTAGATGGGGAAACAGTGGAAACAGTGACAGACTTTATTTGGGGGGGATCCAAAATCACTGCAGATGGTGACTGCAGCCATGAAATTAAAAGATGCTTGCTCCTTGGAAGAAAAGTTATGACCAACCTAGACAGCACAATTGTCTAGTCAAAGGTATGGTTTTTCCAGCAGTCATGTATGGATGTGAGAGTTGGACTATAAAGAAAGCTGAGCGCTGAAGAATTGATGCTTTTGAACTGTGGTGTTGGAGAAGACTCTTGAGAGTCCCTTGGACTGCACGGAGATCCAACCAGTCCATCCTAAAGGAAATCAGTCCTGACTATTCACTGGAAGGACTGATGCTGAAGCTGAAACTCCAATACTTTGGCCACTTGATGCAAAGAACTGACTCATCTGAAAAGACCCTGATGCTGGGAAAAATTGAAGGCAGGAGGAGAAGGGGACGACAGGATGAGATGGTTGGATGGCATCACTGACTCGATGGACATGAGTTTGAGCAAACTCCAGGAGCTGGTGATGGACAGGGAAGTCTGGTGTGCTGCAGTCCATGGGGTCACAAAGAGCTGGACACGACTGAGCAACTGAACTGAACTGAACTGAATGATTGAGCATCTTTTCTTCTGTTCATTGGCCATCTGTATACTATCTTTGGAGAAATGTCTATTCATGACGTTTGCCCATTTTTTAATCAGGTTTTTTAAAAATTAATTTTTGGCTGTTCTGGGTCTTTGTTGCTGCTTGGGCTTTTTGCTAGTTGCAGTGTTGGAGTTACTCTCTAGTTTCATTGTTTGGGCCTCTCATCACAGTGGCTTCTCTTGTTGCAGAGCACAGGCTTTAAGGAGCAGGCCTCAGTAGTTGTAGCTCCCATGATCTAAGGCACAGGCTCAATAGTTGTGGTACACAGGCTTAGCTGCTTCAAGGCATGTGGGATTCTCCTGGCTTAGGGATCTAACCTGTATCTCATGCATTGGCAGTCGGATTCTTTACCACTGAACCGCCAGGGAAACCCCTGTTTTTTATATTGCTTTTGGAATTCTTTATATATTCTATATATTAATCTATCAGTTATATGATTTGTAGACATTTTATACCATCCTATGAATTGTCTTCTCATTCTCTTGACAATCTCTAATTTTTTCCTCACCAAGAGGTATGTGGGATCTTAGTCCCCCAACCAAGGATCAAACCTTCATCTCCTGCATTGGAAGATTAGCGTGGCAACCACTGGACCACCAGGGAAGTCTTTTCTTCTACGTTTGAATTTAGTTTGCTTTCATTATTCTGACATTTTGTCTTATATATTTAGTTCATTTATTAGTGATTTCCTGATATCATCAGCAAGCCAATACATTAAAAAAAATTTTTAATTTATGTATGGCTGCACTGGGCTTCCCTGGTGGCTCATACAGTAAAGAATCTGCCTGCAACGTAGGAGACCTAGGTTCGATCCCTGGGTTGGGAAGATCCCCTGGAGGAGGGCATGGAAACCCACTCCAGTATTCTTGCCTGGAGAATCCCCATAGACAGAGGAGCCTGGTGGGCTACAGCCCACGGGGTTGCAAACTATCGGACACGACTGAGTGACTAAGCACACAAGCAGGGCACATGGCTGCGCTGGGTCTTCGTTGCTGCAGGGGTCTTTCTCTTATTACAGGGAGCAGGGGCTACTCTAGTTGCCATGCTTAGGCTTCTCATTCCAGTGGCTTCTCTTGTTTCAGAGCACAGGCTCTAGGGTGCACAGGCTTCACTAGTTGTGGTGCACTGGCTTAATTGCCCTGCAGCGTATGAAATCTTCTGCTGCTGCCAAGTCGTTTCAGTCATGTCGGACTCTGGGCCAAAGATAAAACCCCTTTTCCCCTGCACTGGCAAGTGGACTCTCAACCACTGGACCACCAGGGAAGTCCCAGTCTATACATTCTAATCTAAATACAGATCTAGTTGCCTGCCAACCCTCAAAAGTTTTCCTACATAATGCGCTTGTATGCTTGTGTGTGTGCTTAGTTACTCGATTGTGTCTGATCTTTGCTACCTCACGGATTGTAGCCAGCCAGGCTCTTGTGTCCATAGGATTTCCCAGGCAAGAATACTGGAGTGGGTTGCCATTTCTTTTTCCAGGGAATCTTCTCAACCCAGGGATTAAATCCACGTCTCCTGCTTGGCAGGTGGATTCTTTACCACTGAGCCACCAGAGAAGCCCCAATATTTGAAGGAGCATTGTCAATATTTAGATATTGTTGTCTATATTTTAATTTTTTCCCATTCTGGAAAAGAATATGATCTACAGGTTTTCTGAGAAGGAAGTGATTATTAACTTAATATTTCATGTCTCTTTTTTGACAAATGGGTTTTCAACTATTCTTGATAAATAAGTTTTTTGCTGGGTATGAGATAATTGTGCAGCATGAAGTACAAGGTGTTAATGTAGGCTTATTCACCCATTCTTTGTCTCTGAGTTTTCTTAGTGTTTTATTTTTCTTTTTAAACTTTATGTTGAATAAGGAGTAAGTGTTGCTAAGATGCTTTTTTGCAAACATTACAGCCATAGGTCCTTTTTTCATTATAAATTCTTTGACATAAATTATGATGAAACATGGTTAAAGTCCTTTCCATAAATAATAATGTTGAAAATATTAATGTTAATTTTGGATAACTACCAGCTACATTCTTACTATATGTTAGCAAGACTCCCATTTTTCACTTAACTCAAATGAGTTAAATCCTTACAACAATCCAACATAACCATCATTAGTAATTATACAAAAAAAAGTATAAAGCAACACTTTTTCTAAACTGATTACGTATTTGGTTGTATGTGCACATGCATGTAAAAAACTTTTTTAAAAAGTTTCAACGGATAAAAATAAATTCATAATAGTGATTATAAGGGAATTTGGGATTACTGGCAATTTTTTACAGGCAGAAAATATTCATTAGTTATTTCAACATCGAAATTAAATGTTTTGAAATTTCAAGCAAAAAAAGTACTAAAGTTGCATTTAGAAAGCAACTTCTGTAACTGCAAAAGTTTAAACAGGCACCAAAATATTTATCAGTAGTTATTTAGCAAAAGGAGAGTCAACCACAGAAAAGATTATGACACCATTAAAAATAATAATACATAAACATCTGTACTTAAACAGTAGCGTGATAAAAGCAGGTTATGGTACAACATGTACCATATGTACAACGCGTATGTCATGATTACATGAAATAAAGCCTGCAAGGATATACTATGATAATTTGAAAGCAGTCATTTCTGTTTCACGGGCTTATAAATCTATATTTCTTTGTGCCCTCTGTCTTTTTTTAACAACATGAAAATACTAACTTAACAAAAGGAAAAAAGAATAGAGCTTTCTTCAAGTACAAATTTATAATTCCACCATGAATTCAAAGATAGCCTATGCAACACAACTTACAGTGTAGTATGATGTAGGCCACAGAAATAGAAAAGATGGTCCTAAAACATAGAATTTGGGGGACAGAATTTTTTGAGGGAAAAGGGGGTTTAATTTAGACCTTAAATTATTAAATTCACATTATTAATTCACATTATTAAATACACTTGATTAATGTTATATACAAAATTACAAACACATTAGAAAAAATATGTTAACAGTGTAATGGGTTGAACTATGTTGGAAGTCCAAACCCCTGGTATGTTAATGTGATAGTACCTGGAAATAAGGTCTCTGCAGATAAAATCTAGTTAAGATGAGGTCCTTATGGTGAGCCCTAATCCAATATGACCTGTGTCTCTATTACAGAACAGATGTGAGACACACAGAGAACGCAGTGTGAAGATGGAGGGAGAGATAGCAGCAACGCTTCTATAAGCCGAGGCATGTCAAAAATTGCTGCTATAAGAAGCTAGATGGGTGTGGAACAGATTCTTCTTGAGTTCCTGGAAGGAACCAAACTTGCCAACAACTTTTGATTTTGGGTTTCAAGTCTCAAAAACTATGAGAATAAGTTCTGTTGTTTTAAGCTACCTTGTTTTGTGGTACTTGGTACTTCATTATAGCAACCCTAGGAAACTATTACACAGAAAAACCTTCAGTATTTTCCCCTTGCTTTTTTTTTTCCATCAATTGTTTTAAAAATATTACTATCAAATTTATCAAAAGGAACTATCACTTATCTATTATGAGTTCCTTCATGGCGGATGAGGTCAGAGCGACTACCAAAGGACTTTCCACATTCTTTACAGTCATAAGGTTTCTCACCAGTGTGAATTCTTTGATGACGAGTAAGGTTTGAGCCTTTATTAAAAGCCTTTCCACACTCATTACATTCATATGGTTTTTCACCTGTATGGATTCTCTGATGTTGAATAAGTTCTGAGCTCTGAATAAAGGCCTTTCCACATTCTTTACATTCATAGAGTTTCTTGCCAGTGTGAATTCTGTGATGGTTAGTAAGTGTCGAGGCACTACTAAAGGCCTTCCCACATTCCTTACACTCATAAGGTTTCTCACCAGTGTGCATTCTGTGATGCTGAATAAGTCTTGAATGTTGAGTAAAGGCTTTCCCACATTCCTTACATTCATAAGGCTTCTCACCAGTATGAATTCTCAGGTGTGGAAAAAGTTGTGAACTCTTAGTAAAGGCTTTTCCACATACTTTACATTCATAGGGTTTTTCACCAGTGTGAATTCTCTGATGATCATTAAGGTTTGAGCAATAATTAAAGGTCTTTCCACATTCCTTACATTCATAGGGTTTCTCGCCAGTGTGAATCCTCTGATGTTGAGAAAAATACGAACTACAACTAAAAGCCTTGCCACATTCTTTACATTCATAGGGTTTTTCACCAGTGTGAATCCTCTGATGTCGAGTAACAAGTGAGCCACGACTAAAGGATTTCCCACAGTCCTTACATTCATAGTTTTTTTCAGCAGAATGAATTCTTTGATGTTGAATAAACTGTGAGTTTTGATTAAAGGCCTTTCCACATATTTTACATTCACAAGATTTCTCTTCATTAATAGTTTTTTGATGTGGAATGAGAAATGTTGGCTGAAAAAAAGTGGGTAGGTCTTCATGGGTAAATATTACTTGACTAAAATGTCTCTTCTTTAGAGATAATAACTTGGTCTCACACATGGATTCCAGATCTGAAAGAAAACGGAAAGGCATATGCATATTTTTCTTATTCTGGGAAAGGTTAAACATCTGAAAAATGCAAAGATTAAACTGAACTTGGTCTCACACATGGATTCCAGATCTGAAAGAAAACAGAAAAGCATATGCTTATTTTTCTTATTCTGGGAAAGGTTAAACATCTGAAAAATGCAAAGATTAAACTGAAAATAATATTTGGGAAAGTAAACAGTTAGATATTTCTTAAACATGGCTAAGCAATTTGTAAAATTGGTAAGAAAAGCACAGACATTAAGGAGAGGCAAGAGAGGAAGCTGAAGAGAACCTGGTGGAGATCAGAATCACCTGCAACTTCAGTGAGTCCACACTATTCAGGGCTATTCTCCACATTACATAGTGATTCTAAGCATATATACATTTATATAAGCACATACTCACAGAGTACCATACTATGTCTTGTAATTTGTGGATAACTGTCTATGCTTTCAGGACTACTGAGAATAAATGTATTGAACTGTATAAATGGGGATAGTGGAGGGTTAGTGACTTTAAGCAAAGGGTATACTGTTGGCAAATTCACATTGGGGGACAGCCCACAGCAAGTCTAGGGTGCTGAATGAAACTGGTGAGAATGGTAGACAGGTAAATCACTCCTGTGAATAGAGCCTGGTACATGTTGGGGATGCAGTGAAAACAGTTTGCCTTCAAATTCTGTGATGCTGATGCTGGGAGAGAGAAATGGAATCTTCAAGCCATGGCAGTCACTAAGAAGGGAGGCAGCTTGCGTGTGAGAAAGAAGAGAATAAGAATGAAATAGTCTCTGTGAGAAAAGAGGATTTTCCGCCACTCTGCATTATATCTGCTCGTGACCATGAAAACACTGTAAGTACCGATTTGAGATTTACAAATAAATTTCAGTGAGTAAGTGAATTCATAAATATGGAATTTGTGACTTAATGAGGGACAACTGTATTTTTTTTAAAAGGGGGCATAATTTCTGTTAAAAATGGCAGACTGTAGGTATAAGTTTATCCATGCTTTTCACAAATCCACAAGAAAATTACACTAAAAGCTTAACAAGGGGAAAGGAAAACCCCATGAGGATAAAAGATACTGGAGAAGAAACAGAACTTGGAAACTGAAAAGTCAACTGATGAGTGATAAGTGACTGCAGACCAGAGAATACCAAACAAGCTCCGGTGGGTGAATTCCACAGTATTGATTCATGGTGCAAATCCCTTCAAATACATAAAAACTGGAGGCATCAGGCACTTCTAATAGCAGAGTGCAGAGCAGAGTAAAAGCTGAAGGATGAATTCAAAGAGTGTATCTCCTCCCCATCCCACAGGAAAGGATGATTATAGTTTTCCATTCTCAAAGAAAACTGAAAATCTAGAAAAATGGAACCAGAGAAAATCTGGAGTCAGGAACATCCAGCCTAAGCAGGGACATTGGTACTGAACTGGGAAGAAAGAATTAACAGAAAATATACATACTTGTGATATTTTAAAAAAATGTATCTAGTCTTTGTTTCCAGTTGCTGGCAGAGCTTCAAAAACCACTGGACTATCTTTCATTATTCACAACAACGGTCTTTTGATCATATCTGACTTTATGATAAAGAGGTGATTCACAGTGGATCCTTTGTTTCAAGGGATGGGGCTGGTCACACTTGCCTAAATAATGACACTCCAGTAAAATACTTGGAAGGATTGGAGGAAGCTTCCTGGTTGGTGAACTAATCTATGTACCAGATGGGTACAAGGTCAATAGCACAAAGAGTGGATAAGGAGAAGTAAAATTATTTTTGTATGTGACTATTATCAGCATAAAACATACTTTCATATTTCTGATAACTACAAAGAAAACACCTTATAGAAGATAAATGAAAGAAAAATAAAGGATTCAAAGCATATCAATACAAATAAAGAAAGAAAATGAAGGCAGCAAGGGAGGGAAAGAGGGACAAAAGAACTATAAGAACAGAAAATAATAAAATAGCAACAGTAAGTTATTACTTAGTAACAGTAACTTTAAATGTAAATGGATTAAACTCTCAAATCAAAAGAGAATGGCTGAATGGAGAAAACAATAGAGTAAGCCCCTTACAGACAAACATTCAAGTTGTAAACTTTCAAAAATGCAAAAGTACATCTTTCACATGTCCCATCACGTAACTCACGTGTCTGGTGTACACTGTCACGTGTGTGCATCCTCTACAAGTGGTTGTGCTTTTGTATATTTTACTGTACAGTACTATAGAGTGCAGTAGTACAATATCTTTATTTCAAGCCCAGGATGTTCAGAAGCAAGCATAAAAGCAGATGGTGATCAGCCACATTAACAGGAAAAAGGATAAAAATCTAAGATAATAGGATAATCCTATTAGATAAGAATAAGATAACAAGATATTATCTTATTCCTACCAGGCTACCTTTTCCACTAGACAAATCATTTGCAACTTACCAATCTTTTAAAATTTAACATCTAATTTTAAGAGAACTTGGTCCCTAATGAGTAGTAAATAATAAGTGAAACAAAGGTACATTTCCCCAATAATTAAATGATCCTCAAATGAACGTGAAAAATACACTGGTATGGCACTGGAAAGACATTTTGTATGATTTTCAATTGTAGATATATACTCAAAAGTGGGGCATATGTATACCAGTTTAAGTAGTAACAGATGAGAAAGGCAATACCATTTTATACTTTTACTAAGAATGCATAAGAATTTCTATGTCCCCACTCACAGCTGTCATTATCCAGCTTCCTACTTTTCCATGTATAGTAAGATTAAGTGTCAATATCTGAAAGGCTTATTAATTAGCATTTTAACCTCGTTAACCATTATCAGCATTTTTATTGGGTCACTAACTTCTTCCTATTAATTAGCAACTATCTTCCAAACTACTCTGCATTAAATTTATCTATTGTATCCTTCATTTAACAGGAGTTCTTAATTCTGATGTATTTTCAGTTCATGATTTTGCTTTATGGTTTGTACTTTTAGAGTTTTATTTCTTTACTGACTTAAATAGCATTTAAAGGAAAAAACGAAAAACAAAAGCTTCAAAACTAGAGTGTAATGCCCTGTTAAGTATGTCTAATAAACACTTTTTTTCTAATGTACATTAAAAGTACTGGAAAGGAGGCAATGTCACTAGGACATGTGGACTATAGTTATAAAAGAAATTTTGAAAAATACAGGTGCTCATGGAAAAGAATAGAGGAAACAATGTCAATAACACAGAACAGTGAGTAAGTTTTTGAAAATGCTATAGTACCATTGTAATATGGTATTCAGACAAAGGTAGTCATGCAAACGGAAATAATAAAGTCCACAGACAGATTTATAGATATGGCAACACGTGATTTATGGCAAAGTAGCCTTATATATAGAGAAAGTCTTTCCAGTAGACCTTGCTGGGTCAACTGCATATTCACATGGGGAGAAAAAATGAAATTTGACTTCTACCTCATACTACATCAAATATCAGCTCCAAGGAGCTGGAGATCTAAATGTAAGAGGTAAAGCAACAAAGCTACTAGAATATAACACAGGAAGTATCTTCATGATTTTGGAGTAGGCAATGAATCACAAAACACAAAAAGCAACAGCTATACAGGAAAAGATAGGTAAGCTTGTCTTCTTAAAATTAATAACATCAAAAGACAACACAAGAGAATAAAAAAGTAAGTGAGAGACGTAGATATTTACAAAGGCTCATATTCAGAATATACAAGAGCTCCTTTAAATCACTAAGAGAAAGAAAGACAACCCAATGATCAGAGCCAAGAAACTTAAATGGGCAAGTCACAGAACACACACACACGCACATAAACATACCACAGGATGGCTAACATTAAAAGGTCTAGCAATATCAAGAACTGCCAAGAATGCAGAGCAAAAGCAACATTCATACTGCTACTGGAAATATAAATTGGCATAACCACTTTGGAAAACTGGCATTATTAAAACTGAACCAATACATATCCTATTACCTAGTAACTCCATTCCTGTGTATACACCAAAAAGAAATGTGTATATATATGCACCAAAATATATGTACACAGATGTTCACAGCAGCATTATGTAAAGCAGCTAAAAACTCGAAAACAACCCAACAGTCAATAGTAGAAAGGACACTTAATTTATAATAATTAGCAATATAGAATAAATAATATAAACTATATCCATAGAATGGAATACCACATAGCACTGAGAATGAACCAACATTAGCTATATGCAATAAATGCATGTATATTATCACCCTGCTTATTTAACTTATATGCAAAGTACACCATGAGAAATTCCGGGCTAGATGAAATACAAGCTGGAATCAAGATTGCTGGGAGAAATATCAATAACCTCAGATACATAAATGACACCACCCTTATGGCAGAAAGCGAAGAACTAAAGAGCCTCTTGATGAAAGTGAAAGTGGAGAGTGAAAAAGTTGACTTAAAACTCAACGTTCAGAAAACTAAGATCATGGCATCTGGTCCCATCACTTCATGGGAAATAGATGGGGAAACAACGGAAACAGTGACAGACTTTATTTTGGGGGGCTCCAAAATCACTGCAGATGGTGATTGCAGCCATGAAATTAAAAGATGCTTGCTCCTTGGAAGAAAAGTTATGACCAACCTAGACAGCATATTAAAAAGCAGAGACATTACTTTGCCAAAAAAGGTCTGTCTAGTCAAAGCTATGGTTTTTCCAGCAGTCATGTATGGATGTGAGAGTTGGGCTATAAAGAAAGCTGAATGCCAAAGAACTGATGCTTTTGAACTGTGGTGTTGGAGAAGACTCTTGAGGGTCCCTTGGATTGCAAGGAGATCCAACCAGTCCATCCTAAAGGAAATCAGTCCTGACTATTCATTGGAAGGACTGATGCTGAAGCTGAAACTCCAATACTTCGCCACCTGATGCAAAGAACTGACTCATCTGAAAAGACCCTGACACCGGGAAAGATTGAAGGCAGGAGGAGAAGGGGACGATAGAGGATGAGATGGTTGGATGGCATCACCGACTTAATGGACAAGCATAAGCAAGCTCTGGGAGTTGGTGATGGACAGAGAAGCCTGGTGTGCTGCAGTCCATGGGATTGCAAAGAGTCGGACACAACTGAGCAACTGAACTGAACTGATATGCAAAAACATGGATGATGTATCCCATAAAGTTGAGAAAAAAAAAAAAAGCATAAGTACTATATGATTCTACTTACATGCAACTCAGAAACAGGCAAAAATTACTTCATAGAGTTAGAAGTCAAGATAGTGTGTATTTTTGGGGAGGACAAAGGGGGGAGTGATTGGGAAAGGGTTCTGAAAATTACAGCTAGTCATTTTCTGGAAAGTAGATAAAATGAAAACCAGTATTGGAAGAGAAAACACAATACACACACACACACATACTCACACACTTCTTAGGGTGGGAATATCTATTGTTACATAAGTCTAAATGCATCATATCCTATGAAGGAATGAAATCTAAAATTGGGTAGAATAACTGCCTTGGAAATGAAGAAGGAAGGCATTAACACTTGCTACATTGGACAGAAAAAAAAAGTATAAGAGGAAAAAAAACAAGATATATCTTTTATGGAAGAGGCCTTGGGTTTTTGAAGGGAGTTTCCTGATAACATCTTACAGGTAATATCTCCTCAGGCTCTACTCCTGCACTATCATCTCTCGCTTACCTGAACAAAGGCCTCTGGTCAGTTCTCTGTCAATCATCCAGGGCTCTTTTCCTTGTTCCAATAAGGAGATCACAGCCGGTTTAGAACTGGAAAGTCCTGATCACAAGAAAAGACATGGGACATGGTTATGCTGTTGGTGTCCCAGAAATCAGATCCAGTCCTTTGGTGATCAAGAGAGATGCCACTACAGGAAGGACCAGAGAAAAGATGAAGATGAAGCTTCAGCCATATCCCAATAGAGCTGCCCACTTCCAGCTCTTCCATTCCATTCCAACTCAACCATTCCTTGGGGGACAGAGAGCAGGAATTTAGCTGGTTACCTGGAATAAGTAAATCACAGTGGAGAAAGGAGACATTCCCAAGAGCGGACTCTGAATTGGGGGGACAGTCATCCTTACCCACTGAAACCAGGTTGCTGAAATTCTCCAACATCACTTCTTTGTATAAATTCATCTGACCAGAGTCCAGGCATTCCCATTCCTCCTGAGAGAAGTTTACAGACACGTCCCTGAACATCATTGACCCCTGAAAATGACACACATGCTTTCACAATGGAAGGAGAGAAGAAAATGATGGGAGTAGATGAGACGGTAGAGAGCTGTACAGAAAGGGACAGATTATTAAGCTAATTGAAGGAGCTGGACCCTATTACATCAGCCAAGCCATTTCTGCTATGTACAGAGGGATCTGTCTAGGAGTGTGCAAATAGAGTGGACTTTTCCAATGAGATGAAATAGCAAGCCTGCAGCTCAGTGCCTGGCCACCGTAAAGTCTGCATAAATAAGAGTCCCTTCCCATGTTCCCTTTAAGCCCTAAAAGAGGGGGAAATGTGATAGACTTAAAAAAAAAACTTTATATTTTGGAGTAAAATTTCAGAATATCAGGGAAAAACAGAACTTTTTAAAAGCTTCTGTGAATCACATTAAAAATGTTCAGAAATCGGAATGGCAATGGATGACTCAACAGCACCATTTAAAATAAAATGAAATGATCCCTTTATTTTTTAATTAATTAATTAACTGCATGTGGGATCTAGTTCCTTGACCAGGGATCGAACCTGGGTCCCCTGTTTTGGGAGTGCAGAGTCCTAGCCACTAGAACATTAGGGAAGTCTCTAATTCCTTTAATATTACAAAGGACAACGAATCTGGGCAGAGAATTCAATACTCAAAGTTAATATGAAGATTATATACAAAGCAAGATTAAATACCAAGCTAGTATGAAGATTAGCTCAAGACAATTCTAGATTCATAGAGAATGAATGTTAAATTTTTTCCTGTCCAGCTTTTCTTGGGAAGGTACTGGCTTATATGTTCCATCAAAACTAGAGAATAAGCAAATGAAAGGTATTATATTCAGAAGCTAGGAAACTAACATGAGAATGGTGAATGAAGTCCAGTATAATTGTAAAAGGCAAGGCCCAGGATAATATCTGGGAGCAGATCCAGACAGTAATACCTAGGAATAGGAGGATAAAGGACTATGGGAAAGAAATGGACTATGGAGCAAAGAAAGGAGTTCAGGTTAAAGAAACAAAGCAGCTTAGGACCATATGTCTTCCTTTACACAATGCAAGCTTCTAGCCTGAAGTAAGCCTGAGATCAGAGAACAGGCTTTAAATAAAATTTGCACATTATTGCTGCTGTCTATGGGCTCGCACAGAGTTGGACACAACTGAAGTGACTTTGCAGCAGCAGCAGCACACTCAACCAGAGAGTGTAATTCCTAAAATAAGACTGATCTTGTGACTGAAAATAACCAAAAATACCGAAGAGTGATCAAAACAATTACAGGGACTACACAAGCTTTTATCCAGGGCAACAAAAAAATTAGCCATTGAGTTGAGAGTGGAAATTTGGGAAAAGAAATATTCTTTTCCTTGCTTCCTATGAAGTACTGCTTATTTCAGAGTGTTGGTTATAAGTTGATTTGGTTTTCCAGGTACACAGTCACGTCATCTGCGAAAAGTAATCATCTTACACCCTCTTTTCTAATTTTTAACCTAACTTTTCCTTTTGTTTAAGTGCTTTGGTTAATGCCTACAGAACAATGTTAAATAACATTGGTAATGGTGTGTACCCTTGTCTTTCTCTGATTTTACTGGGAATGTTTCAGATATTTCCAGATCAAACATTAGGTTAGCTTCTGAAAACAAATTTCAATTTATTCCCCACTGCAGTATACTACCTCCCTAGAATATTAATATTAATATTGGGCAATATCTTCAATATAGATCTGGTGAGTGTAATTAGAGGTTGACGGGAGAGGGGAACCAGATGCTCTGTTTGGGCTTTGGCACAGGAGAATGGATTGGAAGGACTCAACTCTTTCTGAAGAAATTCAGATAGAAAGGCCTTAAGCTTATTTGAGAAGACTGATTCTCATCCTGATTTTCTTTGCCTCTGTACCAAACACACATTCTTAAAATTGAGAGTTCTAAATTTAGTTCCATGAGAACTGAATTTCAGCTCCAAATTTATACCTTGAGAAAATAGTATCCCTGGGGCCAGTCACATAGTGCCCAAAATGGCCACGCCCGGGCGACTCGAGGGGAGCGTGGCATGAGCCCTCACGGGGCCACAGGAGACCCACAGAGGCCGTGTCTGCACAGAGGAGCTCATAAGGCTCAAGATGGAAAATCATGAACCAGATGGTACTATCATCAAGAAGAATTTAACTGATATCATAGCCAGAAAAATTAACCAACTCCCAGAAGCAGAAAGGAATCTGCTTGAAAGGGATCAACATATGCTGGACTTGATGCTGCTCTCTGTGGCCTAATAGCAAATAGTCTTTTTCCATGCGTCTTACAAGTGACACAGGCTCCTATAGCTGTTGGCTTTCCAAGGGTAGTGATCCCATTTTTGACAGCAAATGTATCTTACAAAGGTTTTGTAAGTTTACCTTTGAATACAGGTGATCTGCATTGTGAAACCTGCACCGTAACATGAGGCGAATTGGTTGGTCTTGTTTTCAGTGGCCTGTACCCTGTTTTCTTGGCTATCTCTGTGAATGGTGGCCTAGCAGCTAGGTATAATTCAGCCCTGCTACCGGAGAAAGGAAACATCTTAAATTACTGGATTAGGATTTCTAAGCCTGTCTTTAGAAAGATGTGATTTCCCATTTTGCTCCAGACTGGGTTTGCTGCATACGTCGGGTCTAGACAATATAAACTACTTATAAAGGCTCTTTAGTTACCAGAACCTGGCCTAGAAATCGAGTGACTGTTAAGCAAATCTGCACACAAAAATAAAACTATTAAAAAAAAAAAAAGAAAATAGTATCCCTATTCTGACTCTTCTACCTGGGTACACTCTAAAACTCAAATAAAAAAAATAATAACATGATTGATAGCCTTGTGATTTGGTGAGTTCCCCAAGATGAGACATGTTGAAACATAAGTGAATAAAGATATTTTTGTTTCTTCTTGTTAGAAGGAGTCTCCAAAATCCTAGCTGCCTGCCAGTCCTCCACCCCCTTCCTGAGATAAAGCAAAGACTTCATGTCTCATACAACTGATCTGAAGAATAAACTAAAACTCATTCATGAAAAAAATAATATGTATCTTTGAAAAATTGTATTTACAAAGATTTTGATGACAGAGGAGAATACTTTTTTGGCCTGGAGAATTCCACAGACAGAGGAGCCTGGCAGGCTACAGGCCATGAGGTCGAAAAGAGTCACACATGACTGAGTGACTATCACTCAAAATGGTAAATGAAGTGTAATTTGATTTTGGAAAAACAATGAAAATACACAAAAATATTAACACTAGTTTTTGAGTGGTCCTATTTTATTTTTTCTTGGTAATTCTGTTTTTATACTCTCTAAAATAGTCATGCTTTTAAAGTCATAATAAATATTGCATTTAAAAACAAAAAAAATTGACAAACAGAAGTGGAAATAGGTAAACATTAGGTATATGGGAGCTACTGTGCTTCAGTAGCAGGCTCAACTATCCTTTTCTCCAGTAGGAAAATCATAGGAACTTATCATCAAATGATATACCTTTATTAAGCATTAAATTTCAGAAGACAGAAAGCAATGAGGAAATCCCAACATACCTTGGACACTGCTTGCAGAAGTTCATCATGCATTCTTTCCTTCTCTTTCGAGCCTCACCTGGAGAAGGGTAGAAATGGGAGAGTAGAAAGTAATGGTAAGACACTGGTCAGTCACAGGTCAGCCCCAGCCCAGCCCCATCATCGTCCCCACCCCTCAATACACATAGGTAAAGGAGATCAGAGGAAAATGGGGATATCCCGTCCATTCCCAGTGTCTCAGGAGAAAGCTGAAGTTACTGCTGTTGAAGACGCCAATCAAACCAAACTTCACAGAGATTTCCTAAGAACTGAACTCTGGAGCAACAACCGCACAGCTGATCAGACTCGTACATTCCGCACGTGCGTGGATGCTAAGACGCTTCAATCGTGTCCAACTCTGTGCAATCCTATAGCCTGTAACCTGCCATGCTCCTCTGTCCATGGGATTCTCCAGGCAAGAATACTGGAGTGAGTTGCCATGCCCTCGCACGATCTTCTTGACGCAGGAATCGAACCCGCGTCTCTTAAGTCTCCTGCATTGGTAGGCAGGTTCTTTACCACTAGCGCCACCGGGGAAGCCCATACATTCTGCACAGTCATACTTAAGAGAACACAAACTGCACATCCGCATACACAGTCAAACGTGGTAACACAGACAATCGCTAACTCACCACAGGACGCACAATTACATTCACACAGTTGCAGGCACCCCATTGTCTTGGTGTTACGAGCACGTACCACCATATGGACACACAGTCACAATTCCACAATGACAGGCATCCTATATCTGCATACGGGTCGCATAACCTCCCCCCTTCTCACTCCATTCCGCCAGCACAGAAGCTCCGTATCGGTCTCCAGTCTCTTCAATTTAGACCTTTCGGGTCCCCAGAGGTCCGAACCTGCACAGTTGAACCAGGTCCCCAGGGGCCCACGATCTCTGGCCTAGCGGATCTAACGGTCCCGCCAGGCATGATGAAATTTCGAGTTCCCGCGAGAAGAGTGACAGGCCGACAGGCCCTCTGGGAAATGTGGTCCAGAGTTGTCCCCACGGCCGATTCCTCTCAGCGCCCTGCCTGGACCCACCCGAAACGATTGCTCCTTCAATTCAGAGGTTAGCCAGGTCTCGGAGTTGCAATTCGCGGTATCTCAGCACGCTTGGGCTTAGCTACCCGATAGGACCTGGCTCACCCCCTCCCTCACACAGGAAGCGCCTGCTCCTTTCTGGCCGGAAGTTGACTCCGGCCGCGGGACCTTCTGGGAGGTGTTGTGTTGTGGAACGTCCGTTGGGAGGCGGGCGCGGAGGGATGGTTCGGAGTTACCCGCACCTGACCTTCCCGGGTGTCGCCTTCACCCGGCGTCCCAGACACTGCGCGCTAGATGCGCATTCGGGTGTTTCCGGCAGGTGACGCTACCGCGTCCTCGGAGCGGGACTTTAAGGAGGCCCTGAAACATTCTTGGCTGAAGCAACAAGGCTGGCGCGCGGAGCCTTTAAGGAGGCCCAGAGTGGAGTAGTGGCAGTGCGGAGTGCTCCGGGTGGGAGTACGCCCCTGGAGAGTGGTTGGAGTTCTTAGAACAAGAAACTGGTGGAGAGTTAGAGTGTGTGTGTCATTATGATGGTCTGTGACGTTTCGATGCCGTGTGTGTGTGTGTGTGTGTGTGTGTGTGTGTGTGTGTGTGTGAGAGAGAGAGAGAGATTGTGATGTGAGGATGATGAGGGGTGTGGTTATGTGGGTGTGATGGAATGCTTGTGATGGGATGTTTGTGTCATGTGGTGTTTGTGATTGTGATGTATGATAACGTGCGGTGTTGTCTGTGTGATTATCAGATAGATGTACAGTGTGTGTGAATGTGACGAAATGTTTGTGATTGTGATGTGTAGTGGTTCTTGTCTTACCTCAGTTGACTTCTGTTGTCGCCTTTTGGCATAATTGGCAACCGCTTGAAAGAAATTTCTGTATCTGGTTTCACGTGGTCTTTCCTCCCTATTGGTCATTCTTAGTCTGCTTCCCAGCCCTCTTTGCACCCCGCCCCTAGCCATACTTAGCCCTGTTCTGTTACTTTCCAGTTTCCCTTGGTGATCTTTTCAGATGTATTATTTCATCTTCCTATGGCTTCTTTTATTATTTGTATTAGTTATTGTGATCATAGTAATGCTGCCTAACAAACCACTTTTAAACTCTGGCATGCAACAGCAAGCATTTATTCTCTTATTCACAGGTTTGCAGAATCTCTGTGTTCAGGTTATGTAGGCTGGGCTTGCCTGGGGGGCTGGGCTGCAGAATCCATTCAGACCTGCTCCACGTGTTTTCTTTATGCAACTCAGGAAAAAAGGACAGTGTTTACCAGGGCTTGTTCTTCTCTTGGTGGATCACCAGAGTACGAGATACCATAAAAACCTCTGCTCCCAAGTATACTAATGTTACAGATGCCTGAGCTTAACATTAATTATACCCACAGTTAGAGGGCAAGGCAAAATTAGATGGCAAAAAGTGTGAATGTCTAATCCTGTTAGAGGTGGGTGAAGAATTGGGACTAAGATTTCAATCTGCATCATGAGGAAACATGCCTCTTTATCCTGGTGAATGTCTTTTAGTCCACGGTTCTCTTTTGTCTGTTAATATTGTTTTTCGGGTTTTGTTACTGTATTTTCCAGGAATTTCATTTTACAACCCCTTCCCTTTATGTCTTTATACTCAGGTCTGTCTCTTATAAAGAGCATATTGCTGGGCTTTCCCCCTTCTATCCTGTTTGACTTATTTTAATAGGTGAGTTTAATTCATTTACATTTATTGTGGTTGCTGATAAAAATTTGCTTTATTTTCTATTATGCCTTCTTTTTAATTGAGCAGATTTACCTTATCCCCTTTTCTCTCTCCACTGCTTTGGTTTCCTATCCTTGAATTTTTTTCTTTTTTTTTTTTTTTTAATCCTTGAATTTTTAACATGCATGTTTATCAAAACACAAACTAAATAAGATTTTAGAACACTTGAGCGCCAAACTATCCACCCATTTTTTGTTTTTCTTATCTGATATATTGCTTTCCTCTAATTTTAATTACCTGAAATTAGTAGTATTTCATTTGCCCATGATATACAGTTGACCTTTGAACAGTATGGGGATGTGAATCCCCTCCCCTTCTTTTTCAGTCAAAAATCCAAGTAGAACTTTACAGTTGGCTCTGTGTATCATAGATTCTGCAACTGCAGATTCAACCAACCTCAGATTGTGTAGTAGTACTGTAATATGATTGATTGAGAGCAAATCTGTGTATCAGTGGATTCATGCAGTTCAAACCCATGTTGTTCAAGGGCCTACTCTGTGTGTATGTGTGTGTATTTAAAATTATGGGAAAGTAGAACATAACAAATGACATATAATTTGATGTCATGATATCCTTACTCCCATGTTCACTGAAGCATTATTGAAATAGCCAAGATATGGAAACATCTTTCTATTAACAGATGAATAGATAAAGAAAATGTGGCATATACATACATTGGAATATTACTCAGCCTTAAGAAAAAAGTAAATCTTGTCATTTGTGACAACATGGATGAACCTTTAGGACATTATGAAATAAGTAAAAGAAGCCAGTTGCAGGACAAATACTACACAGTTCTTTTTTTTTTTTCTTTACACAGTTCTTTTATATGAGCTATCAAAAATTCTTTCATATGAGCTATCAAAAATAATCAGATTCAAAGAAACAGAGAGTAGAATGGTTATTGCCAGGGGCTGGGAGAGAGGGAAGTGGGAAATTGTTTTCCAGTGAGTGCAAAGTTTCGGTTATGTAAGATGAATATACTTTGGAGACCTGTACGACATAGTGCCTATATTTTTTAAATGGTATTATGCACTTTAAAATATGTTGAGAGTAGGTCTCATGTTCAGTGTTCTTACTGAAAAAACTAAACAGCACAAGGAAATTTTTGGAGGTGATGGATATGTTTAGTATGTTGGTCATGGTATTGGTATCATAGATACATATGTCCAGACTCATCAGGACATATACATTAAACTTGTGCAGTTTTTTGTGAATCAGTTAGACCTCAATAAAGGAAAAAAAAAAACTACAAAAATTTACTGTCTTAACCATTTTCAAATCTTCTTGAAACCACTTTCAAGTTTAGTGGCATTATATCCACATTGCTATGCCACCATCACCACTGTCCATCCATAGAACTTTTTTATCTTGTGAAACAGAAACTCTGTACCTATTAAATAATAAGTCCCCGTTCTTAACAATCCCCCAGTTCCAGGCAACCACGATTCTACTTTCTATCTCTGTGAATTTGACGTTACCTCATTATGTACTCTGTATACCAGATCATACAGTATTTGTCCATTTGTGACTATTTTAACTTAGCATCTCTTTAAGGTTCATCCATGTTAAAGCATGTGTCAGAACTTCCATCCTTTTTAAGGCTGAATAGTATTTCATTGATTGTACATACCATGTTTTGTTTATCCATTCCTCTGTTAATGAACAGTTGGATTGTTTCTATCTTTTGACTATTGCAAATAATGCTGCTACAAACATGAGTATACAAATACCTGTTCAAGTGCCTGCTTTCAGTTTTTTTGGATATATATCCACAAGTGGAATTTATGGATTGTATATTAATTCTGTTCTTAATTTTGTGACTGCCATACTGTTTTCCCTAGTGGCTATGCCAGTTTATCAACATATTTTCTGAGCACCTACTAACAGGAGCAAAACAGACAAAAATAAATCCCTGTTTTCATGTATTTTATGAGGGGATGGACAACATGCATGATAAATTATATAATTTGTTAGTGATAATGGACTTTGGAAAAACACAGAAATGGTGTGAGGGATATTAGGAGTATATCCCAGGCATAATGCTTCTCAAAATTTATTATAATTGAATGTTTTTTTTTCTGTTTTTATTTCTTTTCTGTCATACAGAACAAGGATTAGTCTCCTCTCTTGTGTATGATTTTTTTTACCATAGATGATGAATTAATGTCATATGACAGTGTCACTGTGACATGAGTATAGTTCTCATTTCAAATGAGTATGGGAATTCTAAATTGCAACTCTTATTTACCTCAGTTGTCAAGATAGATAAGAAATGGAATAGCTGGACTTTTAATGCAGCTCTCTTTCACTCCAAGTTTGGGGTTCCTGAAAATCTGAATGTTCTTTGACTCAGCTTTATATCTGTCAGTGCATTAGGCCTATACCTTTATGCTCACAAAAGATATTTGAGGAGGAGATATTATGTGAACGTGACTTTTTATCCCCTTTGTTTCTAGACTCTTGGTGTTTCTATTGGTTCAACATGAGTTGCTGAGTCTGAGTTGTCTTCCAAACTCCTGCTATCTCAGTATCTCTGGTCAGTGACTCCAGGGACTGTGAATTAGAAGCAAGGAAGTCAGTTGTTTGGGACTATATTAGTTATCTATTACTGTATAAAGAGGTAACTCAAAATTTAGTGGCTTAAACAGCAATAAACACATTATCTCAGCTTTTGTGGGAAGTGGGGAGGGTATTCTGGCTCAGGTATTTCATGAAGTTGCAGTCAGTTGTTGGCAGAGCTGCAGTCATCAGAAGGCTAATGGGGATTGGAGGATTTGCTTCCAAGATGGCTGGCAAATTGGTGTTGGTTGCTGGCACAGGCCTCTCCCTAGGGCTGGTTGAATATCTTCATGTCATGGTAGCTGGCTTCTTCCAAAGTACATGATCCAAAAATGTGCAAGACAGAAACGATAATGTCTTTCATGACCTAACCTTGGAAGTCACACATTGTCATTCTGCAATATCCTATTGGTTAGACAGGTCAACTCTATTCAGTATGGGAGGGGTGTATGAGAAACACGAATACCAGAAGATAGTGATCCCTGGGGGCACCTTGAAGGCTGGTTCCCATAGGGATAAGGATGCAGTGAGAAGACATGAGGTAAACTGAATTTATATCATAAACCCACAGGTCCTGGCTCCACAAAGATAAGACAGATCTGTGATGTAAGGAGAAAGAAGCATGGAGAGCAAGTATCTGTTATGGAAGGAGACCTCCTGATCTGAGACCTTCCCCACCAGCTGTGGAGTCCTGAGATAAAGTGGACCCTGGAATTGCTAGACCTGCACCCTATCTTAACCCCTCTGTATGGATTGTGGAAGGACTGAAGGACATTTTAACCTTCAGAGATCAACAATAGCAGTGTGACAATGAAGCGTTTGACTCGGATGATGGAAAGGACAGGTGAGGTGGCTCAGAGGTGAGCAGAATTTAGGAGAGAGGATGTAAAAAGAGAAGTTCAGTACTCCTACCAAGAAATTACACAAGTTATTGACTGTTGTCATGTTTTGTTTTGTTTTATAATTTTGCTGTACCAGGTCTTAGTTGAGGCATTTGGGATCTAGTTCTCTGACCACGGATTAACCCTGGGCCCCCTGCTTTGGGACCATGGAGCCACTTGACCACCAAGGAAGTCCCTTTGTCGATGGTTTCTATTCACTTGATAAGTGCTTTTTAAATAAAATTTTCATGTAATTTATATTTCTCTTAAATACATTTTGATTTTTTTAAGTGCTGTTAAATATATAACTATAAACAAAAGTTTTGAAAGAAAAAAAACACACACAAAAGTTTCCTGTTCCATTCCTTCCCATACCCTCTTCCCACTAGCCATCAGCAACTACTTGGAACATTTTTTTTCTGGATATTCTGGTATTCAGCTCTGCTTTCCTGAATAACATCCTCATACTGCTAATGTTTGATTTCTGTTTTAGATATTTCCTATTGACTTTTGACAGTGGAGGTGGGGATTTATCTCTGTTTTCTGCCTAACCCCTTCCTCATCACCCTCTCCCCATCCTGACTCCCACTCACTGTTCTTTCCTTTCTTTTTAGTATGGTGTTTTGTTGGAAGTTAAAGGTTGACCAGTGTCAGGATCTATATGCATTTTCTTTTGAGCTAGTCAGTTTTCCCAGCAAGAAGTCCTAGGCAGATTGAGGAGTGTAAGCTGGAACACTGGGAGGCAAACAAAGGAAAAAAGTTGAGGGGAGTACATCATCTTTCAATCTGACAACTTTCACTTAATTCCCTTATTTTCCCTACATTGCTACAACCCCACCTTATATTTAGGTCCTTGTTTTTCAGCCCCACCCCAATCTCCTGCTTGCAGAAGTAACTAGTGCCTCTGTTCCTGAGGCTTTCAAGTGTTCTGCCATGGTTTCCCCAACCTGAAGCTCAGTTAAACTTCACCCTTCTCTAAGTTAGAAACCAGTCATCTGTCTGCTCTCTGGCTTTCAAAATTTTGTTGACATCTCTCTCTCTTTTTTTTTTTAAACTTTTATTTGCATTTATTTTTTGCGGCATTTATTCCCGGGCCATAAGTTTGTGTTTCTTCAGGTTCTTCTGGGATATCTTTTTCTTCTGTGCAACCTTGTCTTCTGGTTTAGGAACAATCCATTCTTTTTCAGTAAGGATCATCTCAGTGTGGCAGGGAGAGCTCATGTGTGTGTTGATCCAACCATGAGCTCTATAAGTCCTGTGCTGCATCCTGGGGGCTTTGTTCACCTGGATGTGCTCAATGACCAGAGAATCTACATCTAACCCCCTTAAGTTCAGCATTACTCCCTGCATTTTTGAGCATGTGCAGTAAAAATTTAGCACTCTTTCTGGGCCGCTGATCCTGCGTCCAGCCCCACTGTTTGTCCTACGCACACCTACCAACTCCACCATTGTAACGACGGAATGGCACACATTGCTTCTTTAAAGTGACACCCTTCAGACACTTGGTGGCTTTTCTGATATGCATACCCTTTATGGCCTGGGCAGTTTCACGAGTGTCCTTAAAGTAAACACAAAGATTTGAACCTCTTGATTTGCATGATTTTGTGGGGTTTTCTGGGTCAAGTGAATAGCCCACCATTTTTAGAGGTCACCTGAGGCTGCTTACTGGAAAAGGAAGTGTTGACATCTCTTATCTGTCAAAGTCTTCTATATTCTTTGTCCTTGTGAGATTTTTTTCTTTTGTTTCTTTGATTTTGCTTGTGTTTCAGAGAGAACAGAGATAAATACAAGTGTTCAGTCTTTGATTTCTAACCTGAAGGACCTGAATTTTTTAGGGTAAAAAATGTCAATTAAGTTATTTTAAAATGTCTTTAGAATTATAACTGTATTTCATTTCATCATATGAATATTCCACAGTGCCTATAACCTGTATATGATTAAAGATTTTCCAAATTCTTTATAGTACTTCATAAATAATTTAATCCTTAAATCTCTGTATTATTTATTATTATGTACTTAATATGTCTCCTATTAGGAATAGGATCCTTATATCAGGATCCTATGGAAATAGATTCATTGGGCACCCTAGACTTAGCCCTCTAGAAATTCCCATAGAATTCTATAGGATTAAATTATAAGCCATCTGTGTACATTTCAGTGTGTCTGTAGCCTGGTGGTGGTGAATATTTCTCAAAGCTCTGAGGGTCGTTACAGGTAATCTTGTAGCTGATGTTGAAGATTTCTGTAGTCCTTTATCTGGAGCTTTAAAGTAAATAGGTTTTTATTTCTTTTTCCTCAGCTTGGCATTCTCCAGACTCTGCCCTTTTCCAGGAAGAAGAGGATATGGCCAGTTCTCTTGTATGTTTTAAGCATGTATTTGTTTCCTGTATTATTTTACAACCAGTTGCAATGAGTTACCTTAACCTACCAGTAAGTTGGAAAAAAATGAGTCAAAAATCATGGTGAGGAAAAACACAAAGCAAAAGTAACATAAAGTTCATCTGATAGCTTACGCTGTTTTTGAGGAAAAAAACTTATAATTCAGGAAAGAAAAAAACTTTTCATTGATACCCAGATCAAAAAGAAATCCAAAACAATTCCATAATTCTAATGATTTTAAGCTCAGTTTACTAAAAGTCTTTCTTGGTCATAGGTTAAAATTAGAATTATATGGCAGAGTAATTTGAATACTTCTTTAAAATGATCTAATATTTTCTTCATTGAGATTTTTAAAGTTGAGCTAAAATATATACTAATATTCTATGACAAAACTTTTTGTGGTTCTGATATCCATAGCTCTTCATGTTTTTTTTTAATGGTCTCAAAAGATGACAGTATTCTTCATATTTTTACAAAATGACTCATTTTCCTCTGCTGTTGATTCTTTTTGTTTCCAACTCTAGAATCCCTCACACTCTTATATTTTAAATATTTCCCACTTTACTGGCTCTTTTTTTCTCAGCTCGTATCTTTTCCATCTTGAAACACACATATGCACTTCTGTTGATCGTATGATCCTGTGACTCATCCAGTTATTTCTCCTTTTGGCAGAGTGATTTTTCTGGGCCTAGACAGACTTGGGTTCAAATCTTGGCTGAGTGACTTACTAAGTGCATGATTATGGGCAAGTTTCTTTATTCTTTATCTCTTTGGCCTTAGTTATGCCATCTGTAAATGTAATAATAATAGAACCTATCCCATAGGAATATTGGGAGGGCTAAATGCACAAGTAAGTGTTCCATAAATGATAAATATTGTTAATAATTATTATATATATCACTTTCTTTTGTTAACTGTATTCATTGGCCTACTTTTTTAGTTTAGCATATAAAACTGATAAAAGAGAAGATGCCTTATTCATGTTCACAAAAGTAATCCTTGTCTTCAATAAACCTGCCATAAACAATGTAATAAGGCAAAACTGTAAACACTTTTTGTAACATAGAAGTATATTGGAACTTTCCAGGTGGTCCAGTAGTTAAGACTCCACCTTTCACTGTGGCAGTTGTAGGTTCAATCCCTGGTTGGGGTACTGAGGTCCCATATGCCTCAGCATGTGGCCAAAAATTAAAAAGAAAACAACTAATAATTCTTAAAAATCAGTAACTAAGAATATAGATAATTGGGTGAAGAACATGAGCAAGCAGTTGGAAAAAATGCAAGTGGCCAGTAAATACTTTAAAATATCATAAAAATGTCACAAAGAAACAGACTGTCAGATTTGTATAGATAGATATTTTTTTTCAGATGTATTTTGAATTCATGGGTAATGATTATCCTTTAGAGGATTCCAAATAGTTCTTTGTGAGTTTTCTTTAGAAAGTAAAAACCTGGAGGTAACGAGTTGTGATCTACATATAGGATACTCTAAGCTTTCAAAAAATGTATGTAGTTCCTCTCAGATGCCAGAGTCAGACGTTTTGGTCTGGATTATCAACTAGAAATGGACTGCCTATGTTTCTGGACATGCAGACCTAAATTCATTCTAGAATATGGTTAAAATTATATTCCATGGCAGCTTATTCTATAGCAATAAGTATAATAGCTTTATTGAGTACCTATTATGTACTAGTTATTTTGTGCTATAAACTTTACATAGCTTATTTCCTGTAATCATTACCAGAAGCTTGTGAAGTTGATATTATTTTGATTTTTACAGAAAAAGGAAATGAAGCACAGAGATTAAGAAACTTTCATAACTTCATGCATGAAGTATATAATAAAGAGGATTCAAACCCACTCAGCCTGACTCTAGGACCACCCTCTTATGATACTATACAAATGGAAATCCACTCCTAAGTGAAGAAATGTAGATTTTGCCAATTGACTGTTCATATTATTTGTCCATTTTATGTTGTTAGTCCTTTTTCTACTTGAAATTAAGAAATTTTAAGAATGCCTGCTTCAGCATTAGGATTTATGCAGGTATCTTCTAATTTGTCAGTTACATATTATCATGTATCTTTTGTTGTATATAAACTTTAAATTTGAATAGTTATATCTAGCCTATGATAGATATGGCATACAATAAGGATTCAATCAAAATTAATATGCAACATTAATTTTTATTGTTGTTGAACTTGGGGGACATTTATTTCTACTTTCCTATATCACCAATCCTGTATATTAGTGGTTAAATCTTATCTCCTCAGGAAAACATAGCACTGTTGAGTGACTGTTATATTCTATGGAGAACTTCAATCTTTGGTCACAACATTAAGAGCTCTTGGTTTTGGTCTCATAAGCCCTCTTTGAAATGACCTGTGCAACATTAATGAAGTCTTCTTTCATGAGTTGCCAATGTTGTCTTTTCTAAGATATCTTTCTTAATATTATAATATAGGGATAGTTTCTTTTCAAACCTTTGTTTTTCATATTTAGTCTTTGATCCACCTGGAATTTAATTTTGTAATTGGCCCAAGGTAGGAATTGGCTGGTAATTATATCAGTAAAATTATTTTTGCATGTAGACTAGTTGTTCCAATACTGTTTGTTAAATAAATACTTCCTTTGTGATGCCACTTTTACCATATACATGCTTAATCATTTCTAGGCTATTTACTTTTTAAAGGTTTATTTATTTACTTATGGCTACGCTGGGCCGTCATTGCTGTGCTCGGGCTTCTTAGTTGTGGCAAGCGGGGACTACTCTTTGTTGCGGTACTAGGGCTTCTCATTGCAGTGGCTTCTCTTGTTGCTGAGCTCAGGCTCTGGAGCAGGCAGGCTTCAGTTGTTGTGGTATGTGGGCTCAGTAGTTGTGCATAGACTTAGTTGCTCCCTAGCATGTAGGATCTTCCCTGGACTAGGGATCAAATGCATGTCCCCTCTGTTGGCAGGTGGATTCTTTACCACTGAACCACCAACGAAGCCCATTTCTAGGCTCTTTATTCTATTTCTTTAATCTATTTGTCTACATCTATACCAATACTATACTCTGTGTGTGTATATGTGTTTACATTGTTTTAATTACTTTATAATAAGCCTGTTTGACAGGGATCTGCACAGTGTTCTAGTTTTTAAGAAATTTCTCAGCTACTTTAGGACCTGTGTGCTTCTCTTTGAATTTTAAAATCAGTTTATTTCCTATCTAAGGAAAAAAACCCGTTGGGATTTTAATTGGAATTGCAAAGAATTATAGACTACAGACCTTCCTGACTTATATCTGTTAAACCCATCATAATTTAAAAACATTATAAATTGAAAATATATTTAATAATATTTAATACATCTAACCTTATGTTTCCACAAGTTCAGCAATGGAAAGTAATCAAGACTTTATGTGAAACCACCCACTATGGATACAAGGCTTTTTGGAAAGCCCTTTGGAATTTATTGCAAAGTTTGTTTGTAAGCAAAGGAATAAAAATGGTGGTGGATCAGGTTACCAAATCATGTGATAACATGTTTACAGAATAATCCTAGAACAGCGTCACCCCCTCCTCCACTAGTTAGACCCATTCAACACCGAGGAAGCAACATGGAGGAGAATTGGCAAATTAATTTTAATAAGATGCCCAAGTCCAGAAGATGCAAATATTTATTAGTAGTGGAAGACATTCACTGGATGAATGGAAACTTTCCCCACACAGACAGAACAGGTCTCAGAGGTAACAAAAAACTTGCTTTAGGAGATAATCCCACATTTTGGATTATCTCAGTTTATACAAAGTGATACTGAACCTGCCTTTACCTCTAAAATTACTCAACAAGTAGCTGAAAGCTTGGGGATAAAATATTCCCTTCAAGCAGCATGGAGACCCCAATCCTTTGTGGAAAAAATGAGCAATATTTTGAAGCAAACTATAGCCAGATTCCCTCCTCCAGGGAAGAATTTGGCTATAGTTACAAATTCCACTTCAGTATTCTTGCCTGGAGAATCCCATGGACAGAGGAGCCGGTGGGCTACAGTCCATAGGGTCACAAAGAGTCAGACATGACTGAAGGGACTTAGCCTGCACATCCAACCTACCAAACGTCGTAGCTTAGTTTAGCCTACCTTAAGTGTGCTCAGAACACTTATATTGGCTTATAGTTGTGGAAAATCATCTAACACAAAGCTTGTTTTATAGTAAAGTGTTGAATATCACATGTGATTTATTGAATACTGTAGTGAAAATGAAAAATAGAATGGCTGAGTGGGTACAGAATAGTTGCAAGAGTTTATTGGTTGTTTACCTTTGTGGTCATCTGGCTGACTGGGAACTATGGCTTGCTGCCACTGCCCAGCATCACCAGAGAATATTCTACTACATATAGCTAACATGAGAAAAGATTAAAAATTTGAGCTATCTACATTTTTCTTCACTTTCTCTCCATTGTAAAGTTGAAAATTTGTAAGTCAAACTATTGTACATTAGGGACTATCTGTAATCAGAGAATAATTGAAACATTTTTTTCTATCACAAAGATGTTTCATTTTAAGAAAATCCACTAATATAATTTATCCTATTCAAGAAAAAATATAATCAGCTCCATAGAACTGCTAATTTTTCTTAAATCAGAATGTGAGACTTTTAGGAGGATATATTTATAAAATAGAAGTAAAAGGATACTTCCTTAACATGATATTTTAAAAAATCATTCTACATACATAATAAGCTAAAAGCCAGAATCATATTTACTGTGGAAAATGAGACATATTCCTACTAAAGTCAGGAATGTGACCAGATTGCTCATGCTACCACATTTATTTACTAAAATTCTATATACATATAGGGCTTCCCTCATAGTTCGGTCAGTAAAGAATCTGCCTGCAATGCAGACCTGGGGTTTGATTCCTGGGTTGGGAAATTCCTCTGGAGAAGGAAATGGCAACCTACTCCAGTATTCTCTCCTGGACGATCCCATGGACAGAGGGTCCTGGCAGGCTACGGTCTGTGGGTTTGCAAGAGTTGGACGTGACTTAGCGACTAAACCACCACCACAACTATATACATATAGAAAAGAGAAAAAAGATAAAAGTTGGGAAGGTGCATACAAAATTATTATTTCTAGATGATACATTTATGTGTGTGTACACCTGAAGATGAAACAAGAGAACTCAAAACAGTATGGACACAAAATTAATATGCAAAAATTAACAGCATTTCTATATACTAATACAAACCACAACCAGTTCAGAAATAAAATGGAAGCTGGGAATTCCCTGGCAGTACTGTGATTAAGACTCAGCACTTTCATTGCCATGGTCAAAATTCAGTCCCTGGTTGGGGAACTAAGATCCTGAAAACCCTGTGGGGCAGCCAAAAAATATATAAATTTTAAAAATGAATAAAATAAAATGGAAGAAAGCTGTTAAGAGTAATAACAAAATCCTAAAGGAAAAAAAGATGTATATGGGAGAAAGAAACCTTTAAAACATTACTGAGACCTAGAAGAGGATTTGAGTAAATTTTTAATATATACTTTTTAAAAATAAAAATGTCATTATTAAATCAATATGAATTCTCTTTAATCTTCAGATTTATTGAAATCTCAGATATTCTAAATACACCTTTTAGAATAAGGCAGTTCTGTTCAAGCTGAATGTAGAAGACATTTGGAAAATAAAAATGTATATAATAGCCAAGAAAAAACATGAAAAAATACTGTGTGTTATGCTCCAAGTTTTAGAAAGAATAACATTTAATATTTGTACAACTTTAAGGAAAAAATATCCTTTTACAAAAAGTTGCCAGTCAGCATATATATACACCATAGAATTGATACATAATTACCTTTATGCCTTCACTGTAAACTTTATTTTTAAAAAAGATTTATCATATTAAGTATCTTAAAAATGAAGGAGAAGGAGACTGCTGTGATTACCAGCAGGACCTCTGGAAATGTTAAGGCTTCCTGTCAGGGCTAGAGTGATTCTCATCTTTTTCTTGGTTCTGTCTGATAGGAAAAGGAACAAAAATTTAATGACACAAACTAAATTTATGTTTTTTGACAACCCCCTTTGTTCCTTGCTCCAAAAATGGAATTATTGGCATATATACATGTAAAGAGCATCAGTATCTTAGGAAAACAGACTGTTATAAATCACTGATTCATCATTGTATACAGTTAGAAATTAACCCATATTTACTTTTGTTACTTCTTTTACAGTTTCTGTCAAGTCTTTTTGGAAATGAAATTTATGCTTATACACTAGTTAGTGGGAAAAATGTTCTAATGATAATTTACTAGAGGTAGTGAAAAATACGGTTTTTGTTGTTGCCTATTTTTTTAATGGTTCATATTCCATGAAAAGTGAAAGTGTTAGTCACTCAGTCATGTCTGACTCTTTGCAACCTTATGGACCAGACTCCTCTATCCTTGAAATTCTCTAGGCAAGAGTACTGGAGTGGGTAGCCATTCCTTCTCCAGGGGATCTTCCTGGCCCAGGGATCGAACCCAGATCTCCTGCATTACAGGTGCATCCTTTACTGTCTGAGCCACGAAGGAAGCCCAATAAGGGTTATTTATTCCTGAACATTTATTAAATGATTACTGGGTGCTAGGCTCAGTTCTGCATTTTTCACATGTTTTTGGTCTTATTTAGTCCTCATAACACCCCTTTGAGGAAAATGCCGCTTTACAGATGAGGTTCAAATTTGGCTATTTGTTGAGTTTACACAATTCATTAAAAAAAGAAAAAGAAAAAAGAAAAACATGTTTTTGGCTATGCCAAGAGGCTACTGGGAATCTTAGTTCCCTGATCAGGGATTGAACCTGGGCCAAGGCAGTGAAAGAACCAAGTCCTAACCACTGGACTTCCAGGGAATTCCCACACAATTAGTAAATTTTGAGGTCAGGATTTGAACTCATGATGTCGGATTCTACAGCCTGTTGACCAGTAAAAATATCTAAATCCAGTTTCATTTTGAGAGCTTAGTTCTTTGAAAAATTTTCAATCAACTATGTGTTAAATCAGGTTTCTTTTCAGCTTTTCTGCTTCTTTTCTGAGTAGAACAACAGGTCTTTATTCTTATGCAGGTTGACTTTGTGGACTTTGGGCTCTGCTTTGGGCTGCAGATCACCTGGTCTTGACACAAGCTGTGGGATGGGCTCCTAGCTCCTCCAGGTTGTGTTCATTCTGGTGAACGGGCAGCAGCTTCCTGGGGCAAGCTCTTCACTTGCCTGATCACTGGAGTACATGGACCAAGTCAAAGGGTGTGTTAAAATACAAATTCAACTTGAGTACATTTTGAAGATCTTCAGTTCAGTTCAGTTCAGTTCAGTCGCTCAGTCGTGTCCGACTCTTTGCGACCCCGTGAATCACAGCACGCCAGACCTCCCTGTCCATCACCAACTCCTGAAGTTCACTCAAACTCATGTCCATCGAGTCGGTGATGCCATCCAGCCATCTCATTCTCTGTCGTCCCCTTCTCTTCCTGCCCCCAATCCCTCCCAGCATCAGAGTTTTTTCCGATGAGTCAACTCTTCACATGGGGTGGCCAAAGTGCTGGAGTTTCAGCTTCAGCATCATTGCCTCCAAAGAACACCCACTGCTGATCTCCTTTAGAATGGACTGGTTGGATTTCCTTGCAGTCCAAGGGACTCTCAGGAGTCTTCTCCAACACCACAGTTCAAAAGCATCAATTCTTCGGCGCTCAGCCTTCTTCACAGTCCAACTCTCACATCCATACATGACCACTGAAAAAATCATAGCCTTGACTAGATGGACCTTTGTTGGCAAAGTAATGTCTCTGCTTTTCAATATGCTATCTAGGTTGGTCATAACTTTTCTTCCAAGGAGTAAGTGTCTTTTAATTTCATGGCTGCAGTCATTTTGCAGTCATCATCTGCAGTGATTTTGGAGCCCCTCAAAATAAAGTCTGACACTTGTTTCCACTGTTTCCCCATCTATTTCCCATGAATTGATGGGACCAGGTGCCATGATCTTCGTTTTCTGCATGTTGAACTTTAAGCCAACTTTTTCACTCTCCTCTTTCACTTTCATCAAGAGGCTTTTTAGTTCCTCTTCACTTGAAGATCTTACTGGCTTTATTTCATGATTCATGAGTCAGAGAACTTCCAATCTAGCAGATATACAGGAACTTTGAGGAGCTATACCAAGTTAATTTTACATGCAGAGGGAGAGGGGCAAGGAAGTTACAGTAGCAAAAAGCAGATTGGTTCTGGCCCGATTACTTTCCCTTAGGGGATGATAGGGTCTGTCAGACAGATTACTTCACTAATGATCATCAGGTGATTTCTGCTTGACTAGTTTAATAGTCCAGTTCTAGCAGAGGCTGAAACTAATTAAGTCTCAGTTTGGTGACGTGAGGCTTAGCATAAGTGACTCCATTTTGGGCCTGTTGTCTTATTTTTAACAGGTGTAAGCATTTTTCTCATGAAAAAGTATTGGGTTTTGTCAAGTGCTTTTTCTGCAGCTGTTGAGATGATCATATGAATTTGTTCTTTATTCTGTCCGCATTGTGTATTACATTAGTTTATTTTCAGATGTTAAATGAGTATTGTTAAATCAGCATTCCTGGGATAAATCCCACTTGTAATGGTTTGTAACCCTTTACATATATATATATATATATATATATTTATTTATTTATTTAGTTTGTTTGTTTGTTTGTTTGTTTGCTTTTAACGAGCAGTTTCAAGTTCACAGCAAAGTTGAGAGGAAGGTACAGAGGTTCTCCATATACCTCTTTCCTCCACATGTGCATAGCCTCCCCCCTTATCAACATCCCCCATCAGAGTGGTACAGTTGTTACAATTGATGGTCCTATATTGACATATGATCACCCAATGTTCAATAGTTTACATTCAGACTCACTCTTGGTGTTGTACAATCTATGAATTTGGACAAATGTATGTACATGTATATATATGTGTGTGTATAAATATGGGTGCTTGCCTGGTAGCTCATTGATAAAGAGTAGGGTGTGTGTGTATGTGTGTGTGTGTGTATATATATCTGCCTGCAATGCAGGAGACCAGGGTTTGATCCCTCGGTCCGAAAGATCTCCTGGAGAGGGGAATGGCAACCCACTCCAGTATTCTTGTCTGGAAAATTCCCTTGACAGAGGAGCCTGATGGGCTACAGTTTATGGGTCACCAAGGGTCGGAAATGACTGAGCAACTAACATATACACACACATATATACATGTATCCATCATTATAGTATCATACAGAATATTTTCACTGACCTAAAGATCCTCTGTGCTCTGTCTACTCATTTCTTTCCTCTCCTCCAATGCCTGGTATCCACTAATCTTTTTACTGTTTCTATTTATAGTTTTGTCTTTTCCAAAATGTCGTATAGTGGAATCATACCATAGATAGCCTTTTCAGCTCAGCTTCTTTCACTTAGTTACATGCATTTAAGTTTCCTCCATGTCTTTTCCTGGCTTGATAGCACATTTCTTTTTAGCAGAGTAATATTCCTTTATCTGGGTGTACCACCATTTATTTACCCATTTACCTTCTGTCTTCCCTACTGTTCCCATGTCCTCTTTCTTATTAGATCATACAACTGCTTGGACAGGTTCTGAGCCTGTGAATCATATCTGTGTCATCTCTGTCACAGCCCAGTACAAATCAGTGACAACTGTTTCTGGCGTCCTGCAAAATAAATGATGAATTAATAAGTTTGCTGATTCAGTAATAACACATTCCTACAGGGTATTTCTATTATGGTATATCTTCTCCCACAGTATAAATACAAAATTAAGTATTTAGAAATTAGAAAACTGCATATATGGTATCTGATCCCTGGATACTATCTAAATGAGTTCTTGCATGTTTTGACCATAGTGTTTAGCTTTGATGACTTCAAATTGTGTTTTAACAGGAAACAGTGACATTTAAGGATGTGGCTGTGGACCTCACCCAGGAGGAATGGCAGCAAATGAAACCTGCTCAGAGGAACTTGTACCGTGATGTGATGCTGGAGAACTACAGCAACCTAGTCACAGTGGGTAAGGGGAGCTTTGCAGTCTTCACAGAATTCTGTTTTTGAAATATGTGAAGACTTCAGCTTGCCATATGTCTTTAACTAGCATTTCCTTTCTTCATATGATTGTATGTGCTAGTCTTTAGAGTAAATGCTAATTATTTTGTGTCATTGTGAAAGTTCCTCCATCATCTTTCATAGGCCCTCCAGTCCCCAGGACTCAACCCAAGATCTGGATGGTTGTCTCCAGCATTAACATTCAGGTCCTTTGCTGTCTCTCAAAATAGGTTGTCAAGTCACCAAACCAGATGTGATCTTCAAGTTGGAGCAGGAAGAGGAGCCATGGGTGGTAGAAGAAGAAATGCTTGGGAGGCACTGTCCAGGTGAATAAGTGAAAAGGCAGGTCTGAATGAGAAAGCCACATAGCAGTTGTTCAGGAGGTCGATGCCATTTCACATTTTCCAAGATTTGCTTAAGTCTTCTAGAATGACAGAAGATATGAATGCCTTGAATTATGGTGACACTCCTAGATACTATTCTTCTTATGTTGCAGCTCTCTTCCTTTTTTCAAATTTTAAATACTAAAACTTCCTAGCTCATTTACAGCCTTACTTTCAGGATTAGTGTCCCTTTCTATGATCCTTAAGCTTTCTCATTCCTTTGTATTCACAGGTTTCCTTTTTTGTGTGTTCAATATTTGAGTTAAATTCCCTTTCATTTCTTTTCTTCTTTCTATTTTGAAAAGCTTCAGATTTGTTTTGTAACAATACTCACACTTTCTGTTGTACTTCACAACTCTCACAATCCAATATAGCTTTGAAAGTCTCTGACTTACAGTTTGTTACCTCCTCCTTGCTTATTCACACCTTTCATTCCTTTAATTTTTTTGAAATGTAATATATACACCCTTTGTTGAAAAATATTAACAATCCAAAAGGTAACATTAACAGGTGAGTCTCTCTCTTACCCTTCACATTCAGTCCCTTTCTTTTCCAAGTTAAGTACACTTTTTTTTTCAGAGTCATGCTGACTATTCTTGTTTATTTCACTATATGAATTTTATTTTTTAATTTATTCTTTGTTTATTGGTGTTTTTTATTTTCAGGTGGAACGGTTTATTAAAGGAATTAAGGAATTTTTTTTTTTTTTTGGTCTGTGCTGGGTCTTTGTTATTATGCGGGCTTTCCTCTAATTTCAGCAAACAGGCCTGCTTCTCTTCCTTGGTGTGCATGGGCTTCTCATTGTGGTGGCTTCTCTTGATGCAGAGCACGGTCTCTAGGGCACTCAGGCTTCAGTAGCTGTGGTTCTTGGATTCTAGAGCACAGTCTCAATAGTTGTGACGCCGGGGTTTAGTTGCTCAAAGGCATGTGGGATTTTCTTAGCAGGTGGATCTTTACCAACTGAGCCATCAGGGAAGCCCCTTCACTGTATGAATTTTAGATTTAACTATCTATTTCCAGGGAAAAACCTGTTGGATTTTTTTGCTGGGAATGTGTCAGAAGTATAAATGAACTTTCAGTGAGCTGACATCTTTATACTGTCAAGGTTTTCTATCCAAGATCATGTTCTCTGTCTTTGTTCGGATCTGCCTGTTTTGTACCCTTCAGAAATGCTTTCCAAGGTTTCCTTTATACCTTTTGTAAATTTCTTACCAAGTTTATACCTAAGTAATAGACAAGAGAAAACAAGCAGTGCTAACAGAATTGGAAAGGATCCTGTAAACCATCTTTATTTACAGATGATAAGATGATATCCCTTAAAACATAAGAGAATCAACTTCAACAAACTTAAAGAGAATTCAGTGATATGGTAAGGTATCAAATTAACAAGTAAAAATCAGTTGTTTTCATGTATACTTGAACAACCAGGTAGAAGATATAAGGAAAAGGAAACCACATTAATAGTTGTAACAATATAGATAAAATACTATTCTGGACATGGGCATAAAACAATAAAAAAAAACAAAGTCCTGTCTTCAGGGAGCTTATAATTTAATGGGACCTAGAGTTCCTGAGATTTTGAAATTAAGAAAATATCTTTTTTTAAAAAAACCTTTTATTTAGTTGATAGTTGGCTATGTATAAAATTCTTAGGCCACACTGTCTTCTCTAGAGGTTTTTGTAGACAGTTCCCTGAAGACTTTAGATAGTCCTCTACTGCTTCTTGGACTTGAATGTTGCTTGGAGAAATCTGAAGCCTGATTGTTTTCCTTCATACATGACTTGATTTGTTTGTCTGGATGCCCATAGGTTTGTTTTTCTTTAAAGCTTTAGAACTTTATGAGGCTTATTGATCAGTCAGTATCAGTTTTTCCTTTCAGCTTTTGTATTCATATATTTTGGTTCTTGTAGTGTCATATAGACCTGAATACCTGTCATTCCTCATCCTTGAATAAGGATTTTTTCTGCTGGACCCATTGTTTACTGAAGAAGTGTTGGAGATTGTCCAGAAAAATACTCTGAGCTAGTAGGAAGCCTCTGTTGCTTGTATCCACTTCCTTTGTCATACAGAGTTTTGTGTTAAGAGTTGGTTTGCCCTTTACTACTTCTGAATCAGAGATTATCAGTTGCATGCTTTCTCTAACATTCAGTTTCTCTTCTACCTTCCTGTGTCAATATCCTGCTTATACGAGAATAATAGCTATTTGCATCTCCGCAGATATTTGCATCTATTTAGTTCTATCTTTCCTACCTTTTGACAGGGCCAGAACAAGATGATTATGTTCCACCAGGCAGACTTAACACATCCAGATTCCATTGTTGTAAAAAATGACTCATTCATTCTGTCCACAGGGTGTGCCTTCTGTTTTGGAGAACTCTGTTCACCATGCTTTCTCTCTGAGACAAGAAATAACAGCCACTGTTTCTTTCCTACCTATTTCTGTTTATCCTCTGACTTTCCTTATACTTTGGAATTGCAGTTTAGCTGCCTTTTAGTATAATTGAACACATATTTCTTTTTTCTGTTTATTCTTCATGTTTGCAGAGAGGAGAGAAGATAGAGATGTTTAATTCCACCATGTTGAAACAGGAAAGTCTCTTCTGTATTTGATCCTAGGGATCACCCTTCTTGGAAATGTCTTCTTTACTCTTCTCTAAAGGATTCTGATTTCTCCTTCATTTGTTTCTTTTTTCTTATTTCCTTATGGACTGTGTTTTATATAATTCCTCTTCTCCAGCCCTCAAGAACATTATTGAAACTAGTTCTAAATTACATATGACTCCTTTTTCCTTTATGTACCTTCATGATGTAGATGTGTTCCTGCCTTCAAATCAGTATGTAACTCTGGACTTTAAATTCATCCTCTTTTTTTTCAGCCCCACTCTTCTCCCTACCTAAATCCTCCATTGTGTGTGTGTGTGTGTGTGTGTGTGTGTGTATGTGTTTGTGCTGCATGGCATGCAGGATCTTAGTTCCCTAGCCAGGGATCAAACTTGCACCTCCTGCAATGGAAGTACAGAGTCTTAACCACTGAACTGCCAGGGAAGTCCCCCCACTTTAGCAAATTTCTGAAATGTTATCAATAGAGCAGTAGGAGAAATATTCAAAAGTAATAATTTTTGGTCCTCCATTTTAGAAGTTTGGAAAGTTGATGAACAGATCAAGAAGCAACAGGAAACCCTTGTGAGGAATGTCACATCCATCTCCAAGAAAACTCTGATTAAGGAAAATGCCCTTGAATATAAAAATGTTGCAAAAGTATTTCCTCCGGACTCAGACATTGTTACTTCAAGACAAAAGTTCTTCGAATGTGACTCACTTGATAAGGATTTTGAACATAGTTTAGACTTATTTAGTTATGAGAAAGGCTTTATAAAAAAGAAAAGTTATGAATGTAATAAGTATGGGAAACCATTTTACCATTGTTCATCCCATGTCATAACCCCCTTTAAGTGTAATCAGTGTGGACAGGACTTTAGTCATAGATTTGACCTCATCAGACATGAGAGAAGTCATGCTGGAGAGAAACCCTATGAATGTAAGGAATGTGGAAAAGCTTTCAGTAGGAAGGAAAATCTTATTACACATCAAAAAATTCATACTGGGGAAAAACCATATAAGTGTAATGAATGTGGAAAAGCTTTCATTCAGATGTCAAACCTTATTAGACACCAGAGAATTCATACTGGAGAGAAACCTTATGCATGTAAGGATTGTTGGAAGGCCTTCAGCCAGAAATCAAATCTCATTGAACATGAGAGAATTCATACTGGAGAAAAACCCTATGAATGTAAGGAATGTGGAAAAGCCTTCAGCCAGAAGCAAAATCTTATTGAACACGAGAAAATTCATACTGGTGAGAAACCTTATGCATGTAATGAATGTGGTAGAGCTTTTTCTCGGATGTCATCTGTTAATCTACATATGAGAAGTCACACAGGGGAGAAACCCTATAAATGTAATAAATGTGGAAAAGCCTTCTCCCAATGCTCAGTATTTATTATACATATGAGAAGTCATACAGGTGAGAAACCCTATGTATGTAGTGAATGTGGAAAAGCATTCTCTCAAAGTTCATCCCTTACTGTACACATGAGAAATCATACAGCTGAGAAACCTTATGAATGTAATGAATGTGGAAAAGCCTTCAGCCGGAAAGAAAATCTCATTACACATCAGAAAATTCATACTGGAGAAAAACCTTATGAATGTAGTGAATGTGGGAAAGCTTTTATTCAGATGTCAAACCTCATTCGACACCAGAGAATTCATACTGGTGAAAAACCCTATGCATGTACGGTATGTGGAAAAGCCTTTAGTCAGAAATCAAATCTCACAGAACATGAAAAAATTCATACTGGAGAGAAACCCTATCATTGTAATCAATGTGGAAAAGCTTTCAGTCAGAGACAAAACCTCCTTGAACATGAAAAAATTCATACTGGAGAGAAACCATTTAAATGTAATGAGTGCAGTAAAGCTTTTTCTCGAATCTCATCCCTTACTCTTCATGTTAGAAGTCATACAGGGGAGAAACCGTATGAATGTAATAAATGTGGAAAAGCCTTCTCTCAATGCTCATTACTTATTATACATATGAGAATTCACACTGGTGAGAAACCCTATGAATGTAATGAATGTGGAAAAGCATTCTCTCAAAGAGCATCCCTTTCTATACATAAGAGAGGTCATACAGGTGAGAAACGCCGAGTGTACTAAATGAATAAGACTTTCTTTTAAACTCAGTCCAAGCTTTACTTAACTTTAAAATATCTTGGCATAATCTCAAGAAATGAACAAGATTCTTATGAAAAAATTGTAAAGCTTTATTGAAGGGCAAAAGATTGGAGTAAAGGAGAGAATGTAGATGGAAAAACGCAATATTATAAAATGTCTGTTCTTCCCAACTTAATCTATAGACCTGCTAGAGTTCCAAACATCTAACAGGAATTTTCTAGGATCTTTATAAAATGATTCTAAACCTCATAAATAAAAGTCTATGGATTGCTGAGATAATATTGAAAAAGAACAGAGAGGACATACCTTCTACCATATACTATATGTATAGCGAAGTTATGGTCATTTAATAGTGTGTAATATTAGTACATTAATAGGTAGATAGAAAAGTTTTACAGAATAGAATGCCTAGAAATAAACCCGTGAATATATGCAAAGTTGTTGTGTATTAGGCATGACATCATAAATCAGTAGGAGGAACAGCTTAGTCAATAAAAATAGTTGGAGTACTTGAATCTCCATACTGGGGAAAATAAAATTAATACAACCTTACAACATATAAAGTAACAGAATTCCAGAGGATTTGAACACTGAAATGTGAACAGCCAAACTCTGAACTTCTTGGAAGGAAATAACAGGATGCTGTCTGTGACTTTGAGGCAGGGAAACATTTTTTAAAAGGACCCTGTACTTTCTCTTCTGGATACGCATCCTAAAGAAATTCACAACTATGCATAAGAAATATATATATCTGATAGAAAACAACCTATATATTGAAGGGCTAATCAATAAAATGTGATATTAAAATAATGGAATAGTATACAGCAGTTAAACGTAATGAACTTGGTCTGTATTGTGTAACATGGGTTGTTATCTAAAATAATGTTGAGTGGAAAAAAATTAAGATCTAGATGAAGCATACTGTAAAATAACATTCATGTAAATTGGAGTGAAATCATTCACAAAGAATAGAACTATGTTTTTATTACTGAAATATGTATGTAAAACTATTTTAAATGGATTAAAAAACACATTAAATTATTGATAGTGTTGTCTCTGGCAGGAGATTAGGATTCAGGGTGTTGATCGAAGGGGGCTTTTAGCTTTACTTGTAATTTTTATGCCTTAAAAAGAGATGAATAGCATATAAAATGAATCTTAAAAGTTAATGATACATGATGGTGATAATGGATGTCTTAATATTGTTTTTGTACTTCACAGAATTTATGGGTTAGGGGATGACAATGCATAGAGGAAAGTGTTATAATAGATTCATGTGCTCTATCAGATGCTAAACTGTTTTGTCAAAAATATTTCCAAAAAATTAGTAATTAAAAGTGATAATCCTGTTTACTATTTAATATGAAATTAGCATGTCTCATCAGTCTTATGCTTTTTTTCACATTCTTTATTTAGGACTTAATTTTCAACCAATTATATCTTAGATTCAAGAAGCATGTAATTATTTGTTAAAAATTTGAAAATCAGAGGGCAATGTGACAAATCAAATGTGATTTTTATTTAGAATTTTAGGGTATCATGATCTAATGATCCCTACTCTCTCAGTGTGTCTTGTTTTATTTGACAATATATTGAATTCATAACTAATGAGTTAGTAATATGATTAGAGTCATTATGGAGAGAAAAAAATCTTGAGAAACTAACTCTACAATATTAGCCTTCTTACTCTGTACATTTCCATACAACCAGCATAAACATTATTATAATTAATTATTATAATATTTTGAAACAAGAAAACCTTTTATTTTCTTGAGATAGCCTTAAGCAATTATAAAATTGCTTCACTCTTAACCTACAGGTCATTTTATTTCTTCTACAACCTTTGATTTATGTACCTATCTAGTTTTGGTTGAAAGCAGTATGTGGTCTAAGACCCTGAGCAGTAATAACAGTTCCTCTGAAAGGATCTCATTCTCTGTTAAACAATAAGTGAGTCAGCCCTTCAGGTGTTTTTTTTATTGTACCATCTCTGCAGTATTACTTGATGCACAGAATACCATTAGTGTCTTTTTAAAAAGGTGATTATGATTGAGAATGTTCAAAAGAAATCTTTAGCTTTGAATGTTTGAATGTCAGTTGCATTTATTGGAAGCTATTTTTACAAAATTAAATCATTCTTAGACTATGAAGTACAAGCATGACTAAGCTCAGTTTTACTTAGTCATTTTTGAAGACTGACAGTGACTTAGAATTATAAATAGCAGGCACTGATATTTATGAAATCAGCACTTTCACAAAATGTAAATATCTAAATGTGTTGTCACTTCATAATCTCTTCTTTCATGTTTTTTGTGGTAAGTACAATTTTGCAAGCACACTTTTTTGTAGACTTTTTAAAAAGTACTTTTCAGAGTTCATGTTTTACACACACAACAAAATCTGTGTAAATATTTTTAGTTGCAAAATTTTGGGGGGGGATCTAAACTCATTTTTCACTCTGATTCTCTTCTTCATGCTTCTTTAGTTGGCTCATATCTCACTTTTTTTCTGTCCCATTCTTTACATAGCTTTGGAGTCAACAGAAATTTTTAAAATTTCCCTTACACTCATAACAACCACCTTAGGTGCCTTTTTAGCCTGTCCCACTAAGAGTGGCTGTGCTGATTGGGTGAGGTATAGTGCCTGAGAGTAAACCTGAATCTCAAGTCTAGGAAGGGTGTTTTACTGTATGTCAACAAGAAGATGATCTTGTCTCTGTTAATTAATTTTTTTCCTACCTGAAGAGTAGAAATAAGGTCTAAGTGACTGAGGTAACATATTAAAAAAATCAATCAAATCACAATAAATCCCTCTCCACTTGGATACACATGAACTGTTACTGCCTAATAATTTCGATTCTAGATTTCAGACTTAATTTGAAGTTTGCTGATATGAAAGATAAGGAAAAAGATAAAGAAAAACTACGCTTTTGTGGAGATCACCAGCTGGATGGTCACCAGTTACTAAAAATGCAGCAGACTAAGGAGAAACGTTTGGGAATAAAGATAGGAGGATGGAATTGAGTCATATTGTGGACATTCTTTTACCTGTAATTTGCCAGAGGCAGATCTTGAGATGAGAATTCCTACACAAGTGAACAGTATGAAAAGGCAAAATGATAGAATACCAAAAAAGGAACTCCCCAGGTCAGTAGGTGCCCAATATGCTACTGGAGATCAGTGGAGAAATAACTCCAGAAAGAATGAAGGGATAGAGCCAAAGCAAAAACAATACCCAGCTGTGGATGTGACTGGTGATGGAAGCAAGGTCTGATGCTGTAAAGAGCAATATTGCATAGGAACCTGGAATGTCAGGTCCATGAATCAAGGCAAATTGGAAGTGGTCAAACGAGATGGCAAGGGTGAACATCAACATTCTAGGAATCAGCGAACTAAAATGGACTGGAATGGGTGAATTTAACTCAGATGACCATTATATCTACTACTGCAGGCAGGAATCCCTCAGAAGAAATGGAGTAGCCATCATGGTCAACAAAAGAGTCCAAAATGCAGTACTTGGATGCAATCTCAAAAACGACAAAATGATCTCTGTTCGTCTCCAAGGCAAACCATTCAATATCACAGTTATCCAAGTCTATGCCCCAACCAGTAACGCTGAAGAAACTGAAGTTGAACGCTTTTATGAAGACCTACAAGACCTTTTAGAACTAACACCCAAAAAAGATGTCCTTTTCATTATAGGGGACTGGCATGCAAAAATAGGAAGTCAAGAAACACCTTGAGTAACAGGCAAATTTGGCCTTGGAATTCGGAATGAAGCAGGGCAAAGACTAATAGAGTTTTGCCAAGAAAATGCACTGGTCATAGCAAACACCCTCTTCCAACAACACAAGAGAAGACTCTACACATGGACATCACCAGATGGTCAACACTGAAATCAGATTGATTATATTCTTGGCAGCCAAAGATGGAGAAGCTCTATACAGTCAACAAAAATAAGACCAGGAGCTGACTGTGGCTCAGATCATGAACTCATTATTACCAAATTCAGACTTAAATTGAAGAAAACAGGGAAAACCGCTAGACCATTCAGGTATGACCTAAATCAAATCCCTTATGATTATACAGTGGAAGTGAGAAATAGATTTAAGGGTCTAGATCTGATAGATAGAGTGCCTGATGAACTATGGAATGAGGTTCGTGACATTGTACAGGAGACAGGGATCAAGATCATCCCCATGGAAAAGAAATGCAAAAAAGCAAAATGGCTGTCTGGGGAGGCCTTACAAATAGCTGTGAAAAGAAGACAGGCGAAAAGCAAAGGAGAAAAGGAAAGATATAAGCGTCTGAATGCAGAGTTCCAGAGAATAGCAAGAAGAGATAAGAAAGCCTTCTTCAGCGATCAATGCAAAGAAATAGAGGAAAAGAACAGAATGGGAAAGACTAGAGATCTCTTCAAGAAAATTAGAGATACCAAGGGAATATTTCATGCAAGGATGGGCTTGATAAAGGACAAAAATGGTATGGATCTAACAGAAGCAGAAGATAGTAAGAAGAGGTGGCAAGAATACACGGAAGAACTGTACAAAAAAGATCTTCACGACCAAGATAATCATGATGATGTGATCACTAATCTAGAGCCAGACATCTTGGAAAGTGAAGTCAAGTGGGCCTTAGAAAGCATCACTACAAACAAAGCTAGTGGAGGTGATGGAATTCCAGTTGAGCTGTTTCAGATCCTGAAAGATGATGCTGTGAAAGTGCTGCACTCAATATGCCAGCAAATTTGGAAAACTCAGCAGTGGCCACAGGACTGGAAAAGGTCAGTTTTCATTCCAATTCCAAAGAAAGGCAATGCAAACGAATGCTCAAACTACTGCATAATTGCACTCATCTCACATGCTAATAAAGTAATGCTCAAAATTCTCCAAGCCAGGCTTCAGCAATACGTGAACCATGAACTTCCTGATGTTCAAGCTGGTTTTAGAAAAGGCAGAGGAACCAGAGATCAAATTGCCAACATCCGCTGGATCATGGAAAAAGCAAGAGAGTTCTAGAAAAACATCTATTTCTGCTTTATTGACTATGCCAAAGCCTTTGACTGTGTGGATCACAATAAACTGTGGAAAATTCTGAAAGAGATGGGAATTCCAGACCACCTAACCTGCCTCTTGAGAAATCTGTATGCAGGTCAGGAAGCAACAGTTAGAACTGGACATGGAACAACAGACTGGTTCCAAATAGGAAAAGGAGTACATCAAGGCTGTATATTGTCACCCTGCTTATTTAACTTCTATGCAGAGTACATCATGAGAAACGCTGGACTGGAAGAAACACAAGCTGGAATCAAGATTGCTGGGAGAAATATCAATAACCTCAGATATGCAGATGACACCACCCTTATGGCACAAAGTGAAGAGGAACTAAAAAGCCTCTTGATGAAAGTGAAAGAGGAGAGTGAAAAAGTTGGCCTAAAGCTCAACATTCAGAAAACGAAGATCATGGCATCTTGTCCCATCACTTCATGGGAAATAGATGGGGAAACAGTGGAAACAAGTGTCAGACTTTATTTTGGGGGGCTCCAAAATCACTGCAGATGGTGACTGCAGCCATGAAATTAAAAGACGCTTACTCCTTGGAAGAAAAGTTATGACCAACCTAGATAGTATATTCAAAAGCAGAGACATTACTTTGCCAACTAAGGTCCGTCTAGTCAAGGCTATGGTTTTTCCAGTGGTCATGTATGGATGTGAGAGTTGGACTGTGAAGAAGGCTGAGCACCGAAGAATTGATGCTTTTGAACTGTGGTGTTGGAGAAGACTCTTGAGAGTCCCTTGGACTGCCAGGAGATCCAACCAGTCCATTCTGAAGGAGATCAACCCTGGGATTTCTTTGGAAGGAATGATGCTAAAGCTGAAACTCCAGTACTTTGGCCACCTCATGCGAAGAGTTGACTCATTGGAAAAGACTCTGATGCTGGGAGGGATTGGGGGCAGGAGGAGAAGGGGATGACAGAGGATGAGATGGCTGGATGGCATCACTGACTCGATGGATGTGAGTCTGAGTGAACTCCGGGAGACGGTGATGGACAGGGAGGCCTAGCGTGCTGCAATTCATGGGGTCGCAAAGAGTCGGACATGACTGAGTGACTGAACTGAACTGAACACAAGTGATTTATTAAGGAAGGGCTCCTAGAAAGAGTGGTAAAGGCATGAAGGAAGTGGGACTGGAAAGAAGTTAAGGGCATCATCTCCAGCTGTAGTCCTGCCATCTGTCATTTCAGCCAGATCACTAAGGAAATTCTAGAATGTAAGCTCTGCCTTATACTCCCCTCTATCTGTGCTAAAACTGCTGAAAATCTTTGCTGACAACTCACCACTGAGTTCCTCTGTAAGAATTGTCCTTGGATGAAGAGAGCTGCATCATGCATGGCTACACTGCCTCCCCAAGGGGAATTTAGAGCAACAACAAAGAGCCATCCGAGTCCTAGCACTCCCTGAGAGTTTGCAACCCTGTCACAGTTCAACTTCACCTTCCACCCAATTCTTCATTTCAGATTCTGTCTCCCAGGGAACCTGACCTAAGATGGGGACAACAGCAAGTCTCAAACTGAAATAAAAATTTTAAATTCATTTATAAATAAACTCGTCACATGTTAACATAATAACATTTTATGAAAAGTATATTTGGAAACAATGACAATTATTATATAAATTTTCAAATACCTTTAATAGTTTAATGAATGACAGTTGGATTCTCATCTCTGCATTCATTCTGTAGCAATGTTGCATGTTACGCAGACCAGGAAACTACTCTCAGGAGAGAATGAAAGTGAAAAAGGAAAAAAGTTCTTGAAATTACTATGAAAATAATTTTGACCTAAGAGACCCCTGAGGATTCTCCAACCACTCTTTAAGAACCGCTGTTTGACATCTGGCCTGGTCTCTTCAAAAACTCATTGTTAAAAGACTGAAGGGATATGAAGGGAGGAGGACTGAGGAGGGGTATTGGCATTCTATTTAGTAATCTAAGTAGTCCTAGATGGAGGATTTCAGAAACAAGAATAGTGGGCAAAGAAAATGTTAAAATGGGAGTAAATGGAAACAAATACAGTGGAACAGAATAGCAGAATTTACTTATGATATTAAAAACAATGAAATTACTGGAAAACACTGGCATATAATTCACAGGGTTGATGTGACTTTGATTTAAAGTTTTTCAAGTCCATTTATTGTTACAGATAGAGGGACTCTTTGCAACCACGTGGATTGTAGCCTGCCAAGCTCCTTTGTCCATGGGGATTCTCCAGGCAAGAATACTGGAGTAGATTGCCATACCCTCCTCCAGGGGATCTTCCCAACCCAGAGATCAAACCTAGGTCTTCCTCTTTGCAAAGACAGAGCTAGTGTTTTGAAATACAGATTCAGTAGAATGTAAGAGACCGCAAATAACAGTGCCTTAAAAGTTGATCTTTTTATCCGCACATTTAATAATTCGTCTGCAGTTAGGTAGTACAGAACTGGTACAGATTCTCTTTCTTGTTTTCCATAACTCCTAGGGAGGTCTTAGTCACACAGCCCAATATGGCACACTCACATTCACATCCCCAGGAGTCAAGGAGAATAGGGGGCAAAGAGGCACATCAGTTTACTTTAAGGACAGGGATCTAGCATTACACACATTACATTCTTTCACACACTGCTGGCTAGCACTTAGAAACAAGAACAGAAATAGCTGCAGAGCCAGCTGGGAAATGACAAAGATGTATGACATCCAGCACTGGTAATGATGCAAGTAAGTGAATACTGAACATTGCTGGTAAGGATGTGAAATGTATGAGTCCTGTGGAAATTAAAATGTTAACACCAGTTTTAAAATCCGGGACTTTTGGTTTCAGCTTTGACATTTAAGGACCTTGGAAGTCATCACTCCCATCCTTAAAACAAGGAGAAAAAAATAGGAACAAACTGAAAATGAATGACTTTCTCTCCCTCAACTCTAGGAACCTGCAATTGTTAACTATTATTTTTAAAAGTTTTATTTATTTGGCTGCCCCGGGTGTTAGTTGTAGCATATGGGACTAGGAATCAAACCCAGATGCCTTGCATTGGGAGTGCAGAGTCTTAGCCACTGGACCACCAGGGAAGTCCCTCTAAAATCTTTTAAAGAGCAGTTTTAACAGCAAAATTGAAGGGAAGGTACAGTGGTTTCCCGTATGCCCCCTGCACCTCCTGGCCACCCCATTACCAACATCCCTCACCAGAGCAGTACATTTGTTACAATGGATGGAACTACATTGACACATCATAACCAACCAAAGTTCAAAGTTCAGCCTCAGAATTCACTCTTGGTTTGTATGTTCATGAAAAGTGAAAATGTTAGTCACTCAGTTGTGTCTGACACTTTGTGATGATAGCCTGCCAGGCTTCTCTGTCCGTGGGATTTTCCAGGCAAGAATACTGGAGTGGGTAGCCATTCCCTTCTCCAGGGGATCTTTGCAACCCTGGGATTGAACCTGGGTCTCCTACATTGCAGGTGAATTCTTTACCATCTGATTTACCAGGGAAACCCTGTACATTCATGAGTTTGGACAAATGTCCACATGTATCCACAATTATATAATAGTATCATAGAGTATACAGATATTGCCCTTAAAAATCCTCTCTGCTATGCCTGTTATTCCCTTTTTCACTCCAACCCTTGGGAACCATTGATCTTTTTGTTTCCATAGTTTTGCCTTTTCCATATAGCTAGAATTACATAGTATGTAGCCTTTTCAGATTGGCTTCTTTCATGTAAAAATATGCATGTAAATTTCCTTCATGCTTTTTTATGGCTTAAAAGCTCATAGACTTACTTACTTTGTGAAAATCAACGACTTTTCTTAAACCTATCAGAGAATTGAGGTGGCAGGGAAAACCACCACCCTGAATTGTGAAGAGATGGAAAATCTAGATAACAGCCAAAATCAGCTTACCTGGAGCTAAAGCCACATGAGTCATAAACTGTTGTGCTATGCTGTGCTTAGTTGCTCAGTCATGTCCGACTCTGTGACCCCATGGACTGTAGCCCACCAGGCTCTTCTGTCCATGGGGCTTCTCCAGGCAAGAATACTGGAGTGGGTTGCCCTGTTGTCCTCCAGGGGATCTTCCCAACCTAGGGATTGAACCCAGGTCTCCCACGTTGCAGGCAGATTCTTACCAGCTAAGCTACCAAGGAAGCCCTCATAAACTCTTGCTGCTGCTGCTGCTGCTGCTGCTGCTGCTGCTGCTGCTGCTGCGTCGCTTCAGTCGTGTCCGACTCTGTGCGACCCCATAGATGGCAGCCCACCAGGCTCTGCCGTCCCTGGGATTCTCCAGGCAAAAACACTGCAGTGGGTTGCCATTTCTTTCTCCAATACTTAAATGATAATTTTGATGCATTGCTGAAGGGGAGTGTGGATTAACTGGAATGTGAGAAGTTCTGGGGGCCCAGCCTAAGAGAATCCCTGCACTTTCATGGATTTTACCTCCAAGAACCCCACCAGGTTCTCAAGGTGAAGATCTAAGAAACACCCCTGCCCCTCGTTTGTAGGCTAGAAATGGGCAAGCTTTTAGAAATACACACAGTGTTCTCCATTACAAAGGCCTGCTCTCCTAGTCGAATTAGATTATAAGAACCTCATCTCCTTGAGGGAAGGGCAACTAGCCAGTGCCAGCCCCCTCTAATCTCCCTGTCTCACTGAAAGGGAGAAGGGGAAAAAAGGCAGAGAAATACTTCCAAACTATTCAGATGCATTAAGAAATGAGATTTTAGTAATGTTCTTAAAATTATTCTTGAATGTACTGTGATGTCAATAAAGCTCTTTAGTTCAAAAAAAAAAAAAGAAATGAGATTTTAAATATAAGATTATAGAATGCTCCCCATCCCCCATACCTTAGCACCACCTTGATAGGGCTCCTGTACAATAACAGTGGATTGCAATGGAAAGAGCCACAACATACAGACTTGATTTAAGGAGGAGATATAAGGAAACCCAAAGACAATGTGGGAGGAGAATATTAACAGTAGAGGGACTTCCCTCCAATACGGGTTTGAGCCCTGGTCCACAAACTAAGATCCCTCATGCCAGGAGGCAACTAAGCTTGCACAGGGCAACTTTGGAGCCCATGCGACTACAGCCTGTGCTTGGCAGCAAGAGAAGCCAGCATAATAAGCTGGAACACTACAACTAGAGAGTAGCCCATGCTCTCCACAACTAGAGAAAGTCTGTGTGCTTCCAGGAAGACCCAGCACAGCCAGAGATAATAAATGATCAAATAAAAACAATGACACTAGGGGACAGCAGAGGATGAGATGGTTGGATGGCATCACCAAATCGATGGACATGAGTTTGAGCAAGCTCTGGGAGTTGGTAATGGACAGGGAAGCCTGGCGTGCTGCGGTCCATGGGGTTGCAAAGAGTCAGACTCGACTGAGCAATTGAACTGAACTGAATGACACTAGAGAAAACTGAAACCTCTGGCACCTATAGCTGTAACAAATATTAACCGTGGTCCAGCTACTGGCAAGATTTACATAACATCTCACACTAAGGTCTAGTTACTTCAGTTTATGTTACCCAGTGTGCTTCCACAGTGACTTGGGGTAAAGGATCCACTTGCAATGCAGGAGACGCAGGAGACATGGGTTTGATGCCTGGGTTGGGAAGATCCACTCTAGAAGAAAATGGCAACCCGCTCCAGTTTTCTTGTCAGGAAAACCCCGTAGAGAAAAGAGTGGGGTCACAAAGAGTATGTGACCGAGCAACTGAGCACAGACACACGTATTACCCAATACATCATATACAGCTCTCGACAAACAATTACAATCTATGCTAAAGGTAAGAAAAAGTTGTCTGAAGAGAGGAAGCAAGCATTAGAACCAGGCTCAGATATGAGCTATATTTTGGAGTTATCAGATAGCAAATCCAAAATAACTGTGATTAATATGCTAAAGGACTCTAATGGAAAATGTAGACAATATGCAAGACAGGTAGGGCAAGCAAAGAGATGAAAACTTTAACAAAAGATTAAAAGAAAATGCTAGAAATCAACATTTTTGATAGGTTCATCAATGGACTGAATATAGTCAAAGACAATGAGCTTGGAGCTGTGTCAGTAGAAATTTGCCAAGCAAGTGTAAAGAGAAAAAAATAAATGATTAAAAAACAGAGCCACAGCAGAATATCCAAGAACTGTGAGAAAATAACAAAAGATGTTACATATATATAATTGGGATGCCAGAAAGAGAAGAGATAAAGGAGACATATTCTAAATAATGATGGCTGAGAGTTTTCCAAAATTAATAACACCAAATCACAGATCCAGGAAGCTCAGGAAATAACAAGCAAGTGAAATACCAAAAATTCTACACCTATGTATAGGTGACCATTGAAAAATGCAAGTTTTAGAGGTGCTGACCCCTAGAGCAGTGAAAAATCCACATACTGCTATCTCTGCCTCAAAAACAAGGGAATTAATAAATGACTCACCCAAGGGCAGGAGGCTGCAACAGTCTGGATAGAATCAGTACTCAAACCCTACTTCTTTTGGTTACACATATTGTGATCTCTATTCGAATAAAAACCTTTCCCCACACTTAAAGATCTGTAAAATGAAATAATGGCTGAGAATTTTCCAAAATTAATGAAAAATGAAAATATAGATACTATATTTATTTAATATAATCTGTGTATAAGTGCACCCTAGCAGTTCAAATCCATGTTATTCAAGCAGCAACTGTATATCATATTGAAACTGGAGAAAATTAAGACAAAGAGAAAAATCTTGAAAAAAGCCAGGGTTGGGGGTGAGGAAATCTTAACTATGGAGGAACAAGGATAAAAATTACATTGGGTTTCTCTCCAGAGATCATGTAAGCACAAAGAGAATGGAGTGAAACATTTAAAGTATTGAGGGGGGAACCCTAGCATTCTACAAAGCTACAGTAATCAAAATAGTATGGTTAGTATTGGCACAAAAACAGACCACACAGATCAGTGGAACAAAATAGTCCAGAAGTAAACCCACACACATCTGATCAATTAATCTATGACAAAGGAAGCAAGAATATACAGTGGAGAAACGATAGCCTTTTCAATAAGTGATGCTGGGAAAACTGGACATCTACATGTAAAAGAATGAATGAAATTAGAACAGTTTTTCATACCCTATACATAAACTCAAAATTAATTAAAGACATATTGTAAAACCTGAAATCATAATACTCCTAGAAGAAAAACATAATGCACTCTTGCAGGTCTTAGTAACCTTTTTTTTTTTTTTAGATCTGTCTCTTTAGGTAAGGGAAATGAATAAAAATAAGCAAACAGGACCTAATCAAACTTAAAAGTGTTTGCACAGCAATTAAACCATAAAAAAACAAAAAGGCAACCTACTGAATGGGAGGTTATAAATGATACATCTGATAAGAGGATAATATTCAAAATATAATAAGCGCTTATACAACTCAGGAGCGAAAACAAACACCTATTGAAAAATGGGCAGAGGACCTGAATAGGCATTTTTCCAAGGAGACATACAGATGACCAATAGACACACGAAAAGATGTGCAACATTACTGATCAGCAGGAAAATTCAAGTCAGAACCACAGGTTAGATACTACTTCAGACCTATCAGAATGGCTACTGTCAAAAAGACAAGAAATAACAAGTGTCAGCGAAGATGTGGAGAAAAGGGAACTCTAGTACACTATAGGTAGAAATGTAAATTGATACAGCCACTACGGAAAACAGTGTTCTGCTGTTGTTTCTGTTTAGTCACTGAGTTGTGTCCAACTCTTTTGTGACCCCATGGACTGTAGCCCTCCAGGTTCCTTTGTCTGTGGGATTTTCCAGGCAAGAATACTGGAGTGAGTTGCCATTCCCTTCTCCAGAGGATCTTCCTGACCCAGGGATTGAACCTGCGTATCCTGCTTGGCAGGTGGATTCTTTATCACTGAGCCACCAGATGATGGAAAACATTATGGATCATTACAATCATTAAAGTATATAGATCTAGGAACAGAGGATCAAAATGCATGAGGCAAAAACTGATTGACCTATATTCATAATAACCAAAAAGTAGAAACAATGAAAATGTTCACTAACAGAAAAAAATGGGTGAACAAAATATGCTATATCCATTCAATAGAATATTATTTGGCCATAAAAAGTAATGAAGCATTGATATATGTTACAGCATAGATGAATCTCAAAAACATTATGCTACATGAATGAAGGTGAAACAAAAGACCACATATTGTATGATTATTCCATCAATGTGAATTATACAGAATAGGCACATCCATAGAGGCAGAAAGCAGATGAATGGTTCCAGGGACATTGAGGAGGAAGGATTGGGGAGTGACTGCTAAATGGACATGGGGTTTCCATTTGGGGTGATGAAACTTTTCTGGAATTAGTGGTGATAGTTGTATACCTCTGTGAATGTACTAAATGCCACTGAGTTGTACACTTTTTAAATGGATAAAATGTGAATTTTATCATAATAAAAATGACTAATAGAACTGTAAGATACTTCAACATCCCACTTTCAATAATTGACAAATCTATCAGGCAGAAAATCAGTAAGAACATATCGTTGAACTGAATAAGAGGATTGATAAGCTGAATTTTTAAAAATGTTTATTTATTTGGCTGTATCGGGTCTTAATTGCAGAGGAGAAGGGGACGACAGAGGATGAGATGGTTGGATGGCATCACCGACTCAATGGACATGAGTTTGAGCAAGCTCTGGGAGTTGGTGATGGATAGGGAAGCCTGGCGTGCTGCAGACCATGGGGTTGCAAAGACACGACTGAGCGACTGAACTGAACTGAGATCATTGCCAAGTGCAAGATCTTTGTTGCAGCATGCAGGGTCTTTTTAGTTGCAGCATGCAGGATCTAGTTCCCTGACCAGGGATCAAACCTGGGCCCCCTGAACTGGGAGCTCAGAGTCTCAACCACTGGGCCACCAGAAAAGTCCCTTGATCAGCTGAATTTACTTGTTGCTTATAGAATACTTCATCCAAAAACAGCTGAGTACACATTCTTCTCAACTCATTTCAAACATTCACCAAAATAGACAACTTTTTGCCCATAAAACACACCTAACACATTTTAAAGACTAGAAATCATATAGAGTATGGCCTCAGACCACAATTCAAATAAACTGTAAAACAATTATAGAAAGCTGAAAAAAGTCACAAAATATTTGGAGATTAAGCAACACATTTAATATTTATTTATTTATGTTTGACAGCATTAGATCTTTGTCGCTGCTTATGGGTTTTCTTTATCTCTGGAGAGCAGGGCTACTCTCTAGGGCAAGGGCTTCTTGTTGCTGTGGCCTCTCTTGCTAGGAAGCACAGGTTTGGGCTCTAAGGTGTGTGGGCTTCAGGATTTAGTTGCCCCACAGCATGTGGGATCCTCCTGGACCATGGATCAATCTGGTGTCCCCTACATTGCAAGGCAGACTCCTAACCACTGGACCACCAGGGAAGCCCTCAGTTCAGTTCAGTTCAGTTCAGTTGTGTCCAACTCTTTGTGACCCTATGGACTGCAGTACACCAGGCCTCCCTGTCCTTCACCAACTCCCGGAGCTTGCTCAAACTTATGTTCATCAAATCGGTGATGCCATCCAACCATCTCATCTTCTGTCATCCCCTTCTCCTCCCGCCTTCAATCTTTCCCAGCATCAGGGTCTTTTCCAGTGAGTCAGTTCTTCATACTAGGTGGCCAGGGAAACCCTAAACAACACATTTATAGATAAAACAATTATTTTCAACCAAATGAGAATACAGTTTATCAAAATTTGTCAAGTGCAGTGAAATGAATACTTGGAGAAAACGTATAGCATTAAAGTCCTATATTAGAAAAGAAGAAATATCTAAAATCAGTAATTTAAGCTCCCACTTTAGCAAATGAAAGAGGAGCAATATAAACCTAAAGCAGGCAGAAAGAAAGCAATAATAAGAACTAGAAATCAGTGAAATTAAAAACAGGGAATCAATAGAGAATAATCAGTGGGAACAAAAGCTAATTCTTTGAAAAGATCAATATGTTGATAAAACCCTAACTAGTCTAACCAAGCAAAAAAGATGAAAAACCTATAAATCTCTTAGGAAGAAAAATGTAGGGGAAAAGCTGACATTGGATTGGCTATGGCCCCAAAAGCACAGACAGTAGAAGAAGAAATAGATATATTGGACTTAATCAAAATAAAAAACTGTGCATCAAAATACACTATCATGAGAATGAAAAGACAACCCACAGAATGGAATAGTTAAGACAAATTATTAACACCCAGAATATATGAAGAATTTCTAACAACTAATAACAATTCAAAAATTGGGAAGTGAATTTTATAGACATCTCTCCAGTGAAGATACACAGATAACTAACAAGAACATGAAAAGACACTCAACTTCTTTAGTCATTACAGAAATGAAAAATCCAAGACCATAATGAGGTACCACTTCACACCCACTAGGATGACTATTATTTTAAAAATGGACTAGGATGACTGTATAAAAATGGAAAATAAGGCTTGGTAAGGATGTGAAGAAATTGGAATCCTTGTGAATTGTTGGTGGGAATGTAAAATAGTGCAGCTGCTGAGGAAAAGAGTTTGGCAGTTCTTCAAAAAAGTTAAACTTCTAATTTACAGAAAATGTAGAGGAAAAGTTAAGTAATGCCAAAAAGAAGCACTCAGGCAAATCCCAAATGTTGCATATTCTGTTGGACAGTTGATCTATTCAGTTTCAGTAAGTCTATGGCATGAGAACAAAGAGAGGAACAATCTAGATGAAAAGAAACTTGAACCACAAAATTCAAAAAATTTAAATTCAATAAAAATAAACTTCATTTTAAAATTAAAAAATAAACTTGAGAGACTTAATAATCAAACATACAGTGTATCATTTTAAAATTAAAAAATAAACTTGAGAGACTTAATAATCAAACATACAGTGTTGACTCTGTTCGGATCCTTTTTTGATGAAACCAACAATGCTGTGCGACTCTTTGTGACCCCCATAGACTGTAGCTCACCAGGCTCCTCTGTCCATGGCATTTCCCAGGCAAGAATGCTGGAACAGGTTGCCATTTCTTTCTCTAGGGGATCTTCCTGACCCAAGGATCGAACTCATGTCTCCTGCTTTCTCTAGTTGCAGCAAGCAGGGACGACTCTTCGTCGCAGTGCACGGGCTTCTCATTTCAGTGGCTTTTCTTGTTATAGAGCATGGGCTCTAGCGCAAGTGGGCTTCAGTAGTAGTGGCTAGCAGGCTCTAGAGCACAGGCTCCGTAGTTGTGGCGCACAGGTTTCATTGCCCTACAGCATGTGGTATCTTTCTGGAACCAAAGATCGAACCTGAGTCCCCTGCATTGGCAGGCAGATTCTTAACCATTGGATCACCAGGGAAGTCCCAAGAGAAAGTGCTTTACTCTCACAATGAAATACTTATTATATAGCAGTCAAAATGAATGAACTGCAATGACACACAACAGTACAGAAAGTCTCAGTGATAAAATAATATTAGAAGAAAAAGTAAATTCCAACAATGAAATATAATGACTTAACTTTTTTAGAAAGTTAAAAAAAAAAACTAAATAATAATATACTTTTTATCAAAACATATAGATGCAGTAAAACTGCATAAAAACAAAGCAAAGGACTGATGAACACAGGGTCCATTACTCTACCTGGAGAGGAAGGAGGATGGTTTATATATATGTATAAACTAAAACTATATATATATATATATATATATATATATATATATATATATAACTATAATATATATATAAAACTATATAACTATAATATATATAAAATTATATATATATAGTTTTAGTAAAGTAAGAAGCATGGGCATGTGCTTTATTTAATCATATTACATTGGCTTCTCTCTTTGGATTTAGCGTAATAGGCTCAAAGTTTGCCAAAGGCCCTATAGTGTGGTTAGTCTTGTTGTGGGAAAATTGGATGCTTTGGGAGCTTGTAGACCAGAGGAAATGGGTTCAAGAAGATCTTTAATAAAAAAGAACCCCATGTCCTATTAGTCACCACTGGGCCTAGTTGGAAAGTTCTTTTACCAGGAGTTGAATGGGAACTGGGTATGTTGAACCAAGTTGAAATGTAGAAGGCAGAGGCCAAGATCCCTGGGGATAAAAGATTATTTTCAATTCAAAAGTGTGGGATGAGGGAGACAAAACACAGAGGGGAGAGAGGAAATGAAGAAAGTCATCGCTACTTTAAGATTAAAATAAACTTTAAGGATGCCTGAAGGCTTCAGCACACTTAAAATCAAATAAATGCAATACAAAAACACATAGAGCCTACATGAAAATTATTTTTATGTAGCTGCATAGAATTCTGTTGAGTATTAAACATATCAAATTGAATTTTAGAGACACTGGACTATAAATGGTATTTTTATATTGTAGTTCTCATGTTTTTAAAGCCTATACACATAGATCTGAGATATTTGTAGGCTCTTGAATAGTCCACAGGTATCAGGTTGTTCACCCAGCATTACTTCATCCTTCACTCCATCCCTGACTCATGTCTCTAAAACTTGCCTACCCACTTCCTTAATGACTAAAAGTCTTTTAATTTCTTTTTTTCACTCTTTCTCTTTTTAAAAATTGAGTTATAATTTATACAAAATAAAATAAAAACCTTAAGTATGCATCATATGCACATAAGTGTGTATCCCTCACCCAGATCAACAAATAGAATATTTTTCATTCCTTCAGAACGTTCCCTTGGCTTCTTCCCAGACAATAACTATCATCCTCTTCTGAGGTGATCACTCTTCTGACTTCCATCTCTATAGATTAATTTTGCTTGTTTTATTTTTTATAGCTTTATTTTTTAAATTACTTATTTTTTTTTGGCTGTGCTAGGTCTTTGTTGCTGTGCACAGGCTTCTCATTGCTGTGGCTTCTCATCTCTGTGCAGAGCACAGGCCTTAGACATGTGAGCTTCAGTATTTGCAGCTCACTGGCTCTAGAGCAGAGGCTCAGTAGTTATGGCACATCGGCTTATTTGCTCTTTGGCATATGGGATCTTCCTGCACCAGGGATCGAACCTGTATCCCCTGCATTGGCAGGTGGATTCTTAACAACTGGACCACCAGGGAAGTCCTAGTTTTGCTTGTTTTAGAACTCCATATAAGTGGAATCACACATTGTCTTTGGTATCTTGCTTCATTTGCTCAGATGTTGTAGGATTCATCTATATTGTTGTGTGTAGCAGTTTATTCCTTTTCATCGCTGAGTTAGGGTACCACAGTTGTGTATCCAATCACCTGTTGACAAATAGTTGGATTGTTTCCAGTTTGGGACTGTTACAGATAAAACTACCATGGGAATTCCTTGGTGGTCCTGTGACTAAGACTCTGCATTTCCAATGCAGGGGGCCTGAATTTGATCCCTGATCAGGGAACTAGATCACACATGCTGCAACTAAGACCTGGTGCAGCCAAATAAATAAATAAATAAATAAATATCTTTTTTAAAAGGAAAAAAAGTACCATGAACATTTGTAAACAAGTCTTGGTGTAGATCTCTCTTTTCACTACTCTTGGATAAATAACTAGAAGTAGGTTGGCTGGGTCCTATAGAATGGGAGCCCCAACCTACCTCTTGGATCTAATGCCTGATGATCTGAGGTGGGACTAATGTAATAATAATAATAGAAACAAAGTGCACAATAAATGTAGTGTGCTTGAATCATTCTAAAACCATCTCCCTGCACCCCTGTCTGTAGAAAAATTGTCTTCCATGAAACTGGTCCCTGGTGCCAGAAAGGTTGGGGCCCACTGATATAGAAGGTATATGTATGAAAGTTCTAAATTTTTGATACTGCTAACTCAGTCTTAGTAGTTTCATTTTCTTAGCTTGGCAACCTATGGAAATATTAGCCACATTTGTATACAAGTGGCAGTTTCAACTGATAACTTCGTGACCAACAAATACAGATGAACGTCAGCTGCACCAGTCTTTGGGCAGAGCTCAGACTGTCAAAGCCAAGGCAAAGCTTCAGCAGTTGTTCCTGGGGCATAATTAATGACTGTTTCAGTGGTCCCAGATAACCAGCTGCCATTTCTCCTCTAGCTAAATTTGACAACTGAGAGCAACATGAGCAGCCATTTTATGTCATACTCCTCATATAGTCTCTGTTAAATGAACTTGGCAGAGAGCTATACTATGAGTGCTTCCCCATTTCCACATTGCTTCAAGTCACATATGTTTATATTAGCCTTAACCTTTGTGAAATTTTATTTTCTTGTTGCATGTTGGACAATAACTTTCTAAGATCTCCTAGTGTCTAGCAGGCAAGTGTAATTTCTGCTATGTCTGGGAAGTTCCTCCAAAGGACAAATACTGTAGGCACAGAATAAGTCACAAGTGTTCCTTGAAATATGAGACACCAGAACTGGTCTGATCTTTAAATAAAAAGCTCACTCTCAGGAGGGAAGTGAAGGCACTGGAGATGTAGTGGTTGAGAATCTACCTTGCAAGGCAGGGAGCATGAATTCAGTCCCTGGTTCTGGAAGATTCCATATGCTTTGGGGCAACTAAGCCCATGTGCCACAACTACTGAGCTAAATTGCAAAAGATCCCACAGGACACCACAAAGACCCTGGGTGTTGCAACAAGACCTGACACAGCCAAATAAAACTAATGAATTGGGGGGGGGGGGGGGAAAAACAGTGAAGTGAAGGTAGACATAAAAGGTGGTGGTGCAGCTTGCAGCAGAAGACAAATAAGGTATGTCCCATGGGCTGACCGACACCCCTAACATTAGAGGTGGAAGAGAGGTACCTCTGAATAAAGGAATTTATCTTTTACACAATCCTAAGACACTGGTTTGGTCTTTAGTTATCTGGGGAGATACAAATGTTACAAGAGAGAGATTATAGCTGGGCTTGAAATTTTCATTAAGGATAAAAATGTGATCTTATTTTCTTTCTTTGGTTATATTAACTAGAATACAGAAAACTATTTGCTGTTTCTTCAAAGACAACTATGTAAATATCCCATTCCATCTTTTGTCTTTTAAAGTAATGCTTCTCAAATTGTGGTGAAAGACAAGATCTTGTTTCTTTGTTTAAGATTAGCAACCTTTTATGGACCAAGACTTTTGGAAAATATTATTATACATATTTTGTTGTTATATATTTTATATATTTTTATGACATAAATTTCTTAAAAAGTAAAAAAGACATATATAACACATGCTCTAATTTATGTCATTTCTAGATTAATAAGCATAGAATTATATTTTCATAAATATAATCAGAACAAACATAACAGGGAAAAGAAAATAATATTAAACACTTCACATTGTTCATTCAAGTGTGCATAGGGGTGACACAAAATTACTATTATAACTTTTGTAGTTCTGTAATCATAACAAAGAAAGCATAAAGGAAATAGCAATTCTCCATACCGTGTCTATAAAAAACACACTTTGAACAAACACTGTGTATAATGCATTTTTCAGTTTCTATGACCAGTGAGCTCTTTAAGTTGTTGAATAGAAAGTTACCTCTTCTGTGCTACCCAGCTGCCATCTACCTGTTACTCTTACCTCTGTCCACAGGCCCCAGAGTCTACACTCTTAATTCTACCCTGGTAATAACAACCAAACAGCACCAGCCTCTGTCACTTCCAGGAGAGTCTCACCTTGGCCCTTACCTCACAGGTTTTACCAGGGGTTCCTCTCAGGAGTGATTCCTGTTCCTAAGGCCTTGTCCTCTTCAGTTCAGTTCAGTTCAGTTCAGTTCAGTTGGTCAGTTGTGTCCGACTCTTTGCGACCCCATGAATTGCAGCACGCCAGGCCTCCCTGTCCAACACCAGCTCCCAGAGTTCACTCAGACTCACGTCCATTGAGTCAGTGATGCCATCCAGCCATCTCATCCTCTGTCGTCCCCTTCTCCTCCCGCCCCCAATCCCTCCCAGCATCAGGGTCTTTTCCAGTGAGTCAACTCTTCACATGAGGTGGCCAAAGTGGAGTTTCAGCTTTAGCATCATTCCTTCCAAAGAACACCCAGGACCGAATTCCTTTAGAATGGACTGGTTGGATCTCCTTGCAGTCCAAGGGACTCTCAAGTGTCTTCTCCAACACCACAGTTCAAAAGCATCAAGTCTTCAGCGCTCAGCTTTCTTCACGGTCCAACTCTCACATCCATACATGGCCACTGGAAAAACCATAGCTTTGACTAAACGGACATTTGTTGGCAAAGTAATGTCTCTGCTTTAGGAAGTAACAGTTAGAACTGGACATGGAACAACAGACTGGTTCTAAATAGGAAAAGGAGTACGTCAAGTCTGTATATTGTCACCCTGCTTATTTAACTTATATACAGAATACATCATGAGAAACGCTGGGCTGGAAGAAGCACAAGCTGGAATCATGATTGCCGGGAGAAATATCAATAATCTCAGATATGCAGATGACACCACCCTTATGGCAGAAAGTGAAGAGGAACTAAAAAGCCTCTTGATGAAAGTGAAAGAGGAGAGTGGAAAAGTTGGCTTAAAGCTCTACATTCAGAATACTAAGATCATGGCATCTGGTCCCGTCACTTCATAGGAAATAGATGGGGAAACAGTGGAAACAGTGTCAGACTTTATTTTGGGGGGCTCCAAAGTCACTGCAGATGGTGACTGCAGCCATGAAATTAAAAGATGCTTGTCCTCTTACTTCCCCCCAAAGAATCCAATTTGCAGGGCTTCCCTGGTGGTCCAGTTGCTAAGACTGCATGCTCCCAATGCCAGGACCCTGGGGTTCAATCCCTGGTCAGGGAACTAGATCCCACTGCTGCAATTAAGAGTCTTGCATAGAGAGTCATGCAATGAAGATTGTGTGTCCTGCAACTAAGATCAGCATAGCCAAATAAATAAAAATATTAAATAAATGAACAAAAAATTTAAAAAGCCCAACAACAAAGAATCTGATTTGCAGATATCTCTAGTTCAAACAGTGTGATTTTTGCCCATGTATTAAACTCAGAAACATTGTCTCTTCACCCAAAATCTTCACTCTGGGTCCATGTTTGTATTCCTGCAAGAAACCATTTCTCTGCTGGTGGGTCCCTGTGACAGTTTCAGCCCACCTTTTCTTTGCTGATTTCCATTATAAATGTTGGAGGAATTCAGTACTTTATTCTCCAACTGACCTTGTGACTGAAGGTGACCATGTGTCATAAATTTGGCCAGTGATACATAAGCAGAAATATTTGGAGGTCGAGCTGTTAGCATTTTCTTTCTTAATGAAAGGGGCACAGTTATTTAGCAAAGACCTTCCTTTTACTTTTTGCCAGCAGCAGAGACCAACCTTGATTCCTTGATAAGGCACCATTCCCTGTGAAGATCAGCCTGGTAGATGGTGAATTGCATTAGATCTTTCCAAGCATCACTAAGACTCATGGAATTCTTTATCCACCATTATGGCTTCCTGTTCAGACTCTTTGTCTGAACAAGAAACTAATTTCACAGCGAAGGAAGTGCAGCAGTATATTCATAGCCAGGTATGTTCGGAGACGGGTGGGGAGCTGCCCAGGGTCTTTGTTTTGGTGGGGCACTGGGCTCCTGAGTGCAAGGGCTTCAGTAGTTGTGGCATGTGGGCTTAGTTGCCATGAAGCATGTGGGATCTTAGTTGCCTAACCAGGAATCAAACCTGCGTCCCCTGCATTGCAAGGTGGATTCTTAACTGCTGGACCACCAGGGAAGTCCCTTATTTTAATTTTATATACAAGAAGTTGTTGGAGGTTAACCTTACAGTTTATTCTCTCAGTTCAGTTCAGTCGCTCAGTCATATCCGACTCTTTGCGACCCCATGAACAGCAGCATGCCAGGCCTCCCTGTCCATCACCAATTCCCAGAGTACACCAAAACCCATGTCCATCGAGTAAATGATGCCATCCCACCATCTCATCCTTTGTCGTCCCCTTCTCCTCCTGCCCTCAATCTTTCCCAGCATCAGGGTCTTTTCCAATGAGTCAGTTCTTAGCATGAGGTGGCCAAAGAATTGGAGTTTCAGCCTCAACATCAGTCCTTCCAATGAACACCGAGGACTGATCTCCTTTAGGATGGACTGGTTGGATCTCCTTGCAGTCCAAGGGACTCTCAAGAGTCTTCTCCAACACCACAGTTCAAAAGCATCAGTTCTTCGGCGCTCAGCCTTCTTCACAGTCCAACTCTCACATCCATACATGACCACTGGAAAAACCATAGCCTTGACTAGACAGACCTTTGTCGGCAAAGTAATGTCTCTGCTTTTGAATATGCTATCTAGGTTGGTCATAACTTTCCTTCCAAGGAGTAAGCGTCTTTTAATTTCATTGCTGCAATCGCCATCTGCAGTGATTTTGGAGCCCAGAAAAATAAAATCAATTTCCCATGAAGTGATGGGACTGGATGCCATGATCTTCACTTTCTGAATGTTGAGCTTTAAGCCAACTTTTTCACTCTCCACTTTCACTTTCATCAAGAGGCTTTTTAGTTCCTCTTCACTTTCTGCCATAAGGGTGGTGTTTAGAAGATACATGCTGTCATATTTAGTAGAGAAGTATGATACTTAAATTTGTTTTCTTTTTGTAATCAATTAATTTATTTTGGGTGGTGTCAGGTCTTCCTTGCAGCATGTGGGCTGTCCTAGTTCTGGCACATGGGTTCAGTAGTTGCAGTGCTCAGGCTTAATTGTCCCACAGCACATGGAATCTTAGTTCCTGGAACAGGGAGCCAACTCACATCCCCTTCATTGGAAGATGGATGGACTCTTAACCACTGGATCACCAGTGAAGTCCCTATAGTATATTATTGAAATCAGCCTTTCATTTAGAATTTTTTAAAGCCTTTCCCTTCTCCAGGGGATTGTCCCAACCTGGGGACTAAACCCAGTTCTGCCACATTTCGGATGGATTCTTTACCAGCTGAGACACAAGGGAAGCCCGAGAATACTAGAGTGGGTAGCCTATCCCTTCTCCAGTGGATCTTCCCGACCCAGGAATAGAACCCGAATCTCCTGCATTGCAGGTGGATTCTTTACCAACTCAGCTATCAGGGAAGCCCTCTATAATCACAAAGTTAAAGTAATTAAAGGAAGAGGCTCTTAGACTGAGGTGACCCTAATGCCTTGGTCGCCTATGTAAGCAAACCAAAACCTTAACCCAGATTCAATGCACTTGAATCCAAGAAAATAAACCTTAGGGACAACCAATCACTAACAGCCAACTCAGCTTTCCCAGATAAGATGATTGTTTAAGGTTGTTGTTGTTGTTCAGTCACCCAGTCATGTCTGACTCTTTGTGACCCCACGGACTGCAGCAAGCCAGGCCTCCTTGTCCCTCACCATCTCCCAAAGTTTGCCCAGGTTCATGGCCACTGCATCGATGATGCCATCCAGCCATCTCATCCTCTGACGCCCTCTTCTCCTTCTGCCCTCAATCTTTCCCAGCATCAGGGACTTTTCCAGTGAGTTGGCCATTCGCACTCAGTTCAGTTCACTTCAGTTGCTCAGTCGTGTCCGACTCTCTGCAACCCTGTGAACCTCAGCACGCCAGGCCTCCCTGTCCACCACCAACTCCTGGAGTACACCCAAACCCATGTCCATTGAGTCATTGATGCCATCCAACCATCTCATCCTCTGTCATCCCCTTCTCCTCCTGCCCCCAATCCCTCCCAGCATCAGGGTCTTTTCCAATGAGTCAACTCTTCGCATGAAGTGGCCAAAGTATTGGAGTTTCAGCTTCAGCATCAGTCCTTCCAAGGAACACCCAGGATTGATCTCCTTTAGAATGGACTGGTTGGCTCTCCTTGCAGTTCAAAGGACTCTCAAGAATCTCCTCCAACACCACAGTTCAAAAGCATCAATTCTTTGGTGCTCAGCTTTCTTCACAGTCCAACTCTCACATCCATACATGACCACTGGAAAAACCATAGCCTTGACTAGACAGACCTTTGTTGGCAAAGTAATGTCTCTGCTTTTGAAGTAATGTCTCTCCATTTGCATTAGTTGACCAAAATACTGGAGCTTCGGCTGCAGCATCAGTCTTCCAAGTATTCAGAGTTGATTTCCCTTAAGATTGACTGGTTTGATCTCCTTGTACTTCAAGGGACTCTCAGGAGTCTTCTCCAGCACCACAGTTTGAAGGCATCAATTCAAACTGTGAATTTTAAATTGTTTGAATTCAATTCTGCCTTCTTTATAGCCCAGCACAACTGTATGTGACCACCACTGGTTAAGGTATAGCCAATCAAATGATTTCCTTGCTTTGATTTGAGGTCTTCTCTATAAAAACCTCTCCATCAGCTTCTATTTGTTGAATGTTCCTAACCACTCTTGACTTTATGCTGCCCGGTTCAAACTGATGTATGCTCAAGTAAACGCTTAAAAAATTCTGTCTCAGCTTATTTTTTAACACAAATGAAATTGAGTAGTGCTTTTCTTTTGACCTGTCATTATCAGGTTCTGTACCAGTTAAAGTTAATTAGAGAGCATTCCTTCTTTTCCTAGGCTCTGAATAATCTGAACAATCATTATTAGTTTAAAAATTAGGTAAAACTAGGTGTTCTACTTCTTAGTAGAAGTTAGTAATTTAAATTTTACTAGAAAATCTGTGACGCTGGTTCCTGGTGGCGCTGTGGTGAAGAATCTGCCTGCCAACACAGGAGACACAAGAGATGCAGGTTCAATCCCTGGATCAAGAAGATCCCCTGGAACAGGAAATGGCAACCCACTCCAGTATTCTTGCCTGGAAAATTCCATGGACAGAGGAGCCAGATGGGCTATAGTCCATGGGGTCACAAAGAGCCAGACATGACTGAGCACACACACAAACACACACAGAAAATCCAGTTACCTCTACTGTGGTTATAAATATTTTATTATTTGGCAGCACTGGGTTTTAGTTGGTGGCATGTGGGATCTTCTAGTTACAGCACGTGGGATCTAGTTCCCTAATCAGGATTGAATCCGAGCCCCCTGCTTTAGGAGTGCTGAGTCTTACCTACTGGAACACCAGGGAAGTCCCTCTACTGTGATTATAAAGTTGCACATAGCTTCAAAATTATTTCTTAAATTTAATTAATCAATTAATTTAGTTTTGGCTGCACTGGGTCTTCAGTTGCTTCGCCAGGCTTTCTCCAGTTGAGTCGAGCCAGGCCTACTCTTCATTGTGGTGTTCAGGCTTCTCATTGAGGTGGCTCTTCTTGTTTCAGAGCACAGGCACTAGGACTGGTGGGCTTCAGTAGTTGCAGTGCATAGGTGTGTTGCTCCTGGGAATGTGGGATCTTCCTGGACCTGCAATCGAATCTGTGTCTCCTGCATTGGCAGGTGGATTCCCAACTGCTGGACCATCAGGGAAGTCCTCAAAATTATTTTAAACACAATGTCTATGGTTTAACCTTCCACATTTCTCGTGTTTTTGTTTTGTTCTCATTTATCAATATTGTGTTTCATTTATCTTTTAGAACCAAACTGAATTTTAAAAATCTGGCCCACTATTCATCCATTTCAGAATTTCAGAATCTACACTGACAGAAGAAATTTTCACATATTGAGGTACAGGGAAATTGAAACTGTGTACAAGCTCCTGCAGCCTTGTCTTTTGAAGTAAAATGCTGGCGCAAGAGTTAATGATTGGGAAATGTGAAGATGTAGAAACAAAGAACCGCTGTTGGGCTAGGGAAGTGGTAACAGTTTAGACTATAATTCTGTGACACAGCAGAATCAGTGAACTCCATTTCCTGAAAGATATAGATAAAGGCCTGACACACATTTCTAAGTTGTGTTTACAGGAAGCAGACCCCTACAGGTGAAAACTACCAACCATAGATCCTAGACGGATCGAAACCAGAAGGTTGACTTGAAACTATACCTTGATGCCAACCAGCCCAAGAATTGTCCATGAGGCAATCATGCCCTGCCCCTTGAACACTAGAGAACTCCTCACTGCCTCCTCCAGGGTGAGTCAACAGTCTTGAGGGCATTAGCCCACGGTGGGCCCCCTTTGCCTGGCAAAGCACTAAAAGCTATTCTTTTCTACTTCATCCAAAACTCTCCACATTTCTATTCGGCACTGGTGAACAGAGGCTGATTTTTGGCAACAAAATCATTCTGGCTTATACATTATTTGGCCGGAACTTTATACTACTGATATAGCTTTATTTCCTGTTTTTCATACATTATCAGTTCAGTTCAGTCGCTCAGTTGTTTCCGACTCTGCGACCACATGGGCTGCAGCACACCAGGCCTCCCTGTCCATCACCAACTCCTGGAGTTTACTCAAGCTCATGTCCATCGAGTCGGTGATGCCATCCAACCATCTCATCCTCTGTCATCCCCTTCTCCTCCTGCCTTCAATGTTTCCCAGCATCAGGGTCTTTTCAAAAGAGTTAGTTCTTCGCATCAGGTGGCCAAAGTATTGGAGTTTCAGCTTCAGCATCAGTCCTTCCAATGAATATTCAGGACTGATTTCCTTTAGGATGGACTGGTTGGATCTCCTTGCAGTCCAAGGGCCTCTCAAGAGTCTTCTCCAACACCACAGTTCAAAAGCATTAGTTCTTTGGCACTCAGCTTTCTTTATAGTCTAACTCTCACATCCATACATGACTACTGGAAAAACCATAGCTTTGACTAGATGTACCTAGAAGACTTGAGAGTCCCTTGGACTAAGGAGATCCAACCAGTCCATTCTAAAGGAGATCAGTCCTGGGTGTTCTTTGGAAGGAATGATGCTAAAGCTGAAACTCTAGTACTTTGGCCACCTCATACAAAGAGTTGACTCATTGGAAAAGACTCTGATGCTGGGAGGGATTGGGGGCAGGAGGAGAAGGGGACGACAGAGGATGAGATGGTTGGATGGCATCACCAACTCAATGGACATGAGTTTGAGTGAACTCCGGGAGTTGGTGATGGACAGGGAGGCCTGGCGTGCTGCAATTCATGGGGTCGCAAAGAGTCGGACATGGCTGAGCGACTGAACTGAACTGAACTGAACCTCTGCTGGCAAAGTCATGTCTCTGCCTTTGAATATGCTGTCTAGGTTGGTCATAACTTTTCTTCCAAAGAGCAAGCATCTTTTAATTTCATGGCTGCAGTCACCATCTGCATTATACATGGCTGCAGTCACCATCATACATTATTCATCTCCTTTAACAATTAAAGAGAAAAAAATGCATGATGCAGAAGTAAAGACTGTTCACTTTGAAGGTGCGAATAAACAAACACCTCCCCTCCTGTAAGCCCATGCCAGTACTCCTTTAGGGCTTCCCTGGTGGCTCAGCTGGTAAAGAATCTGCCTGCAATGTGGGAGACCTGGGTTCAATCCCTGGGTTGGGAAGATCCCTGGAGAAGGGAAAGGCTATCCACTCCAGTATTCTGGCCTGGAGAATTCCATGGACTGTATGGTCCATGGGGTCACAAAGAGTCAGAGATGACCAAGCGACTTTCACATTCAGCACTCCTTTAAATATAAGATTCCTTTCCCAGACACCAAGGCTATACTGACTTCCTGTGTACGTGCTAATCTGTCTCTTGAAATTTTGAAGGAATGTTCTCATGTCATGTTTGATGCATGTATTTGGCTCTGACAAAATACAAACTATGCTGAAAGCCATGCTTCCCAGACCAGTTTCTCAGAACTACTGACAAGCTAAATCCTCCACTATGGTTCTCAGTACAGCTGAAGTAAAACCTTCTTCTATTGCTTATTGTAGGTTGTTTATTGATTTTTTGCATCCACAATAGTTGTTAATTTTATATTTAACAAAATTTAATAAGTAATGTTTTACAAGAAGGACATGAAAATGGCCCAAATATAAGGGACTACTCAAAGTAAAAAGAAAAAACAACCGCACATCCTAGAAATTAACTGCTGTTAAATGTTAGTGTGACTTTCCGGAGATGTTACTACCTACTTGTCTTTTTATCTATATTTAAGTACTTACAACGGAGAAGGCAATGGCACCCCACTCCAGTATTCTTGTCTGGAAAATCCCATGGATGGAGGAGCCTGGTAGGCTGCATGCAGTCCATGGGGTCGCTAGGAGTTGGACACGACTGAGCGACTTCACTTTCAATTTTCACTTTCACTTTCGGAGAAGGAAATGGCAACCCACTCCAGTGTTCTTGCCTGGAGAATCCCAGGGACGGAGGAGCTTGGTGGGCTGCCGTCTCGAGGGTCGCAAAGAGTCGGACACGACTGAAGTGACTTAGCAGCAAGTACTTACAAAATGTTTGAAAACAGTATGACATATTTTAACAGTATTACTTATTATTAAGTTTAGTATTGGTAATCCATTCCGGGACTCAGGGTTGTCCTTGAACCTCCCCGGGCCCTTCTCGGACTCCCCCATCAAGAACTCGATTGCTCCCTTTCAGTCTCTCCCCAACCCGACCTCCAACCCGTTAGCCTGGGACTACATTTCCCAGACGCCTCGAGGGTGGGTCCAACCCCTACCGGGCGTCTCTGGGGCCCCGCCCAAGTCGTTTGGAAAAGCCTTGACTTCCGGTTGCAGGTTTCGACATTCCAGACCGAGAGCTGCGCTGGGGGGCTGCGCCGGACACCTCTGGGAATGAAACTTAAGCCGAAACTTGAGCACCCCCTTACCCCGACTGTGGGCTACGTTTCCCAGAAGCCTGCACGGGCCACAACCCTTTCTTACCTATCCAAGGCCACCTGTTACTACCTCGACCGGTCGGTTCGCCCCGATCCTTGGAGGATGCTCAGGCGTGGCTGGGCGACCGAGACTGGGCTTCGTTGAAGCTTGGAACACGACGCGACTCGAGACGAAACAGGTTGTGCCTGCCCAGGCCCTGCTTGGATTTTTCCTCCCCCGGACTACATTTCCCCGAGGGCCCCTCGGTATGTGCGGCTTCGGTACGAAGTTGGCTGGACCGTGTGAGTTGACGGGAGTTCGGACGCAAAGGATTGAGGCATTTCGAGGTTGCTTCGCTCACTGGTTTGGGGCGGATTCCATCAGACTGGCGTGAGAGGACCCCAGAGAAGTGAACGGTGAGGGGCCCCGCGGTAGGTCTGGGTTTGTCAGGAGTTTTAAGTATGGATGGCTGTCGGGCATGTCCAAGCAACGTGCCGGCGCTTGAAAAATAAAGCCTGACGGGGAGGGGGTAGCATCCAGGCCGCCAGTCCACACTTAGGGGTGGGAGGTGTCGGCCGAGTGCCAGCACGGGTGGGTGTGGCTTCCGGCTGGCTCGAGGTCGGATGTCTGAAGGTCAGGAGTGTCGCCGCTGTGTGGCTGCCTGCCTGGAGTAAGTGTCTTTTAATTTCATGGCTGCAGTCACCATCTGCAGTGATTTTGAAGCCCCCCAAAATAAAGTCTGACACTGTTTCCACTGTTTCCCCATCTATTTCCCATGAAGTGATGGGACCAGATGCCACGATCTTCGTTTTCTGAATGTTGAGCTTTAGGCCAACTTTTTCACTCTCCACTTTCACTTTCATTAAGAGGCTTTTTAGTTCCTCTTCACTTTCTGCCGTAAGGGTGGTGTCATCTGCATCTCTGAGGTTGTTGATATTTCTCCTGGCAATCTTGATTCCAGCTTGTGTTTCTCTTACTAATTTCTTTCTTGTAAAAGAAATTTTAGAGGTCCAGGTTCACTGTAGCCTGTTTGCTTCCAGATTTCTAACAGCATGGAATGCCTGCCAGCCCCTTTCAGATCTTGATATTTCTCCATCCCTGCCCAAATAGAAATAACCTAATTGCTCTCTTTGTGAAGATTAAAGTAATACAGTAAGTGAAGTCACTCAGTCGTGTCCGACTCTTTGTGACCCCATGGACTGTAGCCTGCCGGCCTCCTCCATCCATGGGATTTTCCAGACAAGAGTGCTGGAGTGGGTTGCCATTTCCTTCTCCAAAAGTAATACAGGTTTCTTGTAAAAATTTCAAAATTTGACTAAGTTATTAAAGTTTAATGCCCATGGTCCTACCATCTAGAGGTAATCATTATTAATATTTTTAAATTATTTTATCTGCACATATGTGTGGGTGTGTAATTTTGTTTTCAGAATGGGATCAAATTACTAATAGAAGCAATTTAACTTATTGGGTGTTCACTTTGAGCCACTTGTAGCTGAAAGTTCTTGATATGTTATCTTGTTGGATCCACATAACAACCCTATCAGTCAGGTATGAATGTGAATTCTGTGATTTTCTTTTTCCCCCTGCCACATTTTAACTTCTTTGAAACCAGGATGGGTTTTCAGTTCCTGGCAAGTTATAGTTTAATTGATGGCATTTATTTCTTTCCTGGTACATAAAGTAATGGTGGGTTTACAAACAGTGGCATGTCAGATTTGATGAAATTTGGTATTATTCTAAGTTGAAAGATGAGAAAATAGATTCTGTTGAGTCAGTTGCTCCAAAATTACAGTTAATAAATGGTACAGTTGGAATTTCTAAATTGCCTACTGATTTCTCTTGCCCATTTGTCAGTTTATACATTAAGCATATTAAGCATACATTAAGCAAAGTTCTTTTCAGAACTACTCTGTCATTTATAGGTTGTTCTAGAAGTATTTTTTCACGGTTAATCTATTTTGTGTGTGTTTTCAAAAAGTGTTTTCTTTATGTCATGCCAGAAGGTCTTCTCTAATATAAAAATATAAAAGCCACTCATTTTTCTAAAGTACTTTTTGTCTAAACAGTTTAATCTTTAAGGTATCTGATTTGAGATATAACTACAGAACATTGGCTATAAAATTCCTGTGTGTGTATGTGCTCAGGCATGTCTGACTCTTTGGGAGTTTTTCCCCCTCGATGTGTCTGAGTTAGAACTCTTTTTTTTTATTATTAATTCTGTCCAGTTGCTTTTCAGAACTACATATTTCTTTAGTATTGAAATATTTAGGCTAAATATTCTTTAGAAATTATTTAGAATTAAATAATTATTCTTTAGAAATTATTTATATTAAATATTCTTTTCTAAAGAATAAGTAGCAAAAAAGAAAGAAAGAAGAAATACTCTCTCTCTCTTTTTTTTTTCCCCTTGGATAAATCTGTTTCTTCCTTTGTCTTTGACTTTTTTTCTGAATTCTGTGGAAACTTACTGAATTTGTCTTCATATTTCCGTTCTGGTCAGAACCTTCCTAAGATTCTGAGAAAGGGACCATATCTTCTCCCTCAATTCTCAGCACATTTTGGTGAGGAAGGAACTCCAGCTTCACTTTGCCCTTCAACCTTTGACTGTCTATTTCTCCCTCTATTTCCTCCTCTTAGAATTCTTGTTGTCCTTTCTCTGTATTAATGATATTTGCACTGCATAAAAGGGTAGAGCCTACCTTCGTTTCTGCCATTTCTTAGCTCTCTGACCATGAACTCCCTCAAAACTTCTGTATAATGTAGTCTGCAGACTTTGAGGAATATGCTGATAATGGAAATTCACCTGAAGGTGCCATTACGCTGGCAACCTGGAGGTCCCCTAACTCCTACTTCCTGGTCTCCCCAACATCAGTGAGGTGGCAGAGCCCATTGAATCTGTCTCTTTTCCTGCTCCTTGCTCTCATGCCCTGCGACCGCACCTCACTGTCTGTGTGCCAGGTAAAACTTTTGTGGCACGGGTAGTGCATTTACCTAATTGAACTCCCTGAAAGTATTAGTCGCTCAGTTGTTTCGACTCTCGTTGACCTCATGGACTGTAGCCCGCCAGGCTCCTCTGACCATAGCATTCTCCAGACAAGAAAGAACATTGGAGAGGATAGCCATTCCCTTCTCTAGGGGATCTTCCCACCCAGGGATTAAACCCATGTCTCCTGTATTGGAAGCATTACCACTGAGCCACCAGGGGAACCTTGATTGGACTCCCTAACTCTAGTTTATTCCTCCAAAATAAGATAGTCCAATTGCATCACTTCCTTTATTCAGTGAATCCCTGTTACTTTCAGGATAAAACCCCAGCTCTTTCACACTACTGTTTATTTATTATAGTAAATATCTATACTTACTAGAGCACCAGTCCTAGTATTGGCCTAGAGTGGTAAGTCAAAATGATATATTTAGTCCTGGCAAAGATGACCATCATCCAAGGCCTTTCTTTTCTGGCCCCTTTGGATTTCTCCACCATCATGGCTGTCTACTCCTTTCCCAGAATCCCTCACCAGTTATCCCCATTAACTTACCTGTTCCTCAGACACACAGGATGCAATTTGTCTCCCTCTCTACCTCCAACTTAGCACATTCACTGTTCTTGGAATGCTGCTCAGTCTGTTTTCATTTGTTGGAGTTCTGTTCTTTTTCTGGGCCCCAGTTAATCTTTTACATGTTACGTGAAATTTTCCACATACCCCTCAACTTAAGTAAGTCACTGTTAGTTCATTTCAAAGGAATTCTGTTTACAGAACTGCTTCTTTCCTCTCTTACCCTTCTACCTCTGATTTCCCCTCATAGTGTTGTGCTCTGCAGTGATAAACAGAGCAAACCAAGTGTTTTCTGCTTCCCTAGGTGCAGAGTCCAGCTCAGGGTTCTTGTAAAGGATCAGGAAATCCCTGGCTGCATGTGCAAGGGTCAGAAGTGGAAGAGCATCATCTGGAGGGCTGGAGAAATCTAAATTTAAAGCCCAGCAGTGCCACTGCTTACTGCAAACTTGAGTAAATTACTCACTTCACTAACCTAAAGATTCATGGGCCTTTCCTGAAGATTAATACATATAAGACACCAGGGACTAACAGTGCTTAATGCACAGTAATTGTGCTTGAGACTCAATGAGCACTGCCTATCAGCAGTAAGGCTGAGGGTAGGAATGAAAAGCAAGAAAGCCATGGATGATCTTGGCTGGGGACCAGGATGTACAGACCATGAGGATTCTGAAAATTATGGTTTCATGTAAAGCTGCAAGGAGATCCAACTAGTCCATTCTGAAGAAGATCAGCCCTGGGACTTCTTTGGAGGCAATGATGCTAAAGCTGAAACTCCAGTGCTTTGGCCACCTCATGCGAAGAGTTGACTCATTGGAAAAGACTCTGATGCTGGGAGGGATTGGGGGCAGGAGGAGAAGGGGACGACCGAGGATGAGATGCCTGGATGGCATCACGGACTTGATGGACGTGAGTCTGAGTGAACTCCGGGAGTTGGTGATGGACAGGGAGGCCTGGTGTGCTGCGATTCATGGGGTCACAAAGAGTTGGACATGACTGAGTGACTGAACTAAACTGAACTGAACTGAACTGAACTGAAAGCTGTCATTGGAAAAGACCCTGATTGAAGGCAAAAGGAGAAGGGGATGGCAGAGGATGAGATGGTTGGATAGCATTACCTACTCAATGGACATGAATTTGAGCAAACTCCGGGAGATAGTGAAAGACAAGGGAGGCTGCTGCAGCCCATAGGGTCACAGAGAGTTGGATGTGGTGACTGAACAACCAGAACAGCAACAAAAGCCATGGCAGCCTGCATACAGGTAGTTGAGCTTGGCTGAGGCTGCTGAGAACCTGCTGATCACATTGGTTGTCTGGCCCAGTATTGGTGATTCTGGACAGGGTCTTTGTGGAAAGGGGTTCTAGATTGGGTTCTCGGGGCCCTAGTTCTGGGATATGGGCACAAAGCCAAGGAAGTACTTGAGTCTTAGGCATGGAGGAGGCTGGAGGCCTCTGTTGAGGAATCCGTCCAGGGCTGGGCCTGCCTAAGTGTCCTGTGCTCTGGGCCTGCAGATGTCCTTATGTCTCTAAGATGCTCCTCACCTGAGGAGCTTAGCATCTTCCTGATAGACCAGGGGTCTACCTGGGGCAGATCAGAGCAGGCTCTCCTGGGTTCAGATGAGCTCTTCATGGTGGAAAAGTTATTTCTTCTGAACACATGTACAGTTGGATTCCCTGGAGTTCAGGGAAAGCCAAGGTTTGTTACTCTCCCTCAGACGGAGAAAGAGAAAGGGACTCTGTGATGTGTGTGCACACACTGGGTTGCCAAAAGCAGGAAGATAGGAACAGGGAAGGAGAGAGGAAACTTCATTTGCAGACTCTGAGGTCAGTATGGTGACTCGGGGCTGTTCTTACCTCTTCCTCCTTTGCCTTCTTAACTTGTATTTCTCTTGGGTGAACCAGGATATAAATGATCTGGTTTGTAATCCTAAAAGCCATTGCTTATGTGAATTGATGTTTCTTCTCTCTCCTACATCAAGAGCATTTTTTTATTTTGGAAGATTTGAACTGTGGATTTCTTTTTCCTGGAACTGCTTGCTTCCCTGAGCCTCTCCGAAGAACTTGTTCCCCAGTTCTTCCAATTCCAATGAATGATGCTGCTGTCCCCTAAGTGTCTCTCTCTTCTCCAACAAACGTGTAACTGTTTATTTAGAAACCATTTAGCATTCCATAGGTGTGTATGCTTCCACCGGGAGTACTGATGGAATGGGAAAACCAACTCTTGCTGGAAATGTTGTCCCTCTCTTGTTAGAGCTGTGCTTTGATGAAGTGGAGGTGAGTGGTTAAATGAGACTCCATGTTGCAGACTTGGGTTTTCCAATTACAGTGGATGCATTCCAGTCACTCATTCATGTCTGACTCTTTGTGACCCCACGGACTGTAGCCCACCAGGCTTCTCTTCCATGGGAGTTTCCCCACAAGAATACTGGAGTGTGTTGCCATTTCTTTTCCAGGGTTTTCCAATTAGACAAGAAGGTAATTGACACTGATTTTTTGGATTCTTAGTATTTGCTCATATTTTGGGGGGACTGAGGATATGATGGACAAATGATAGATTCTGTGTATGCAGTTATGTGATAGTCCACACGGAACCTGTGGGTCCATTTTGAACTTGTGTAATGTTTGCTCATTGTGGGTCTCAGTGTACATGAGTTCCCAATCCTGAACCCCCCTCCCACCTCCCACCCCATATCATCTCTCTGGATCATCCCCGTGCACCAGCCCCAAGCATCCTGTATGCTGTATCGAACATAGACTGGCGATTCATTTCTTATATGATAGTATACATGTTTCAATGCCATTCTCCCAAATCATCCCACCCTCTCCCTCTCCCACAGAGTCCAAAAGTCCGTTCTAAACATCTGTGTCTCTTTTGCTGTCTCGCATACAGGGTTATCATTACCATCTTTCTAAATTCCATATATATATATGTTAGTATACTGTATTGGTGTTTTTCTTTCTGGCTTACTTCACTGAGTTTTTACGAAATAATTAAATCACATAAGCTATATTCAAATCCTATTTTCAGAGAGAGAGGTTTTTAAAGGTACCTTTGAATGATTCAGACTTTTAAACAAATTTCTTAAATGGGTAAATGCAAAGAGATGGTCACAGTGTTGTGTGCTGAACATAGCATGCGTTATGTACTTGCATGTACAGTTTTATTTAATTGGGAAACACCGATTATCTAGACTTTGTTTACTCCCAGACCTGGCTGGATAATGAAAAAGGATAATACCAGAGAGGGTTTATCTGTAGTTGCAGGAATGTTTAAGAATGATTTGAATGACACAGGTACTGTAACCAATATTTTATAATAATTATAAATGGAAAATAATTAAAAATTTTTTGAATCACCATGTTATATGCCTGAAACATACAGTATTATATATCAGCTACATCTCAGTTCTTTTAACAAATGGTGTGTACACCAAGAATGTGTACTGTGATCACCCATGTTTCCACACTGAACTGTCCATGTTTGTTTTTTTTTTTCTAATTGAAGTACAGTCAATTTACAATGTTGTTAGTTTCAAGTGTACAGCAAAGTTATTCAGTTATACGTATATGTATCTTTTCAGATTCTTTTCCTTAAAAGTTATTATAAAATGTTGTGTATAGTTCCCTGTGCTATCCTTATTGGTTATATTTTATATATAGAAGTAGTATGTATGTGTGTTAGTAGCTTAGTCGTGTCCAGCTCTTTGTGACCCCATGGACTGTAGCTCACCAGGATCCTCTGTCCATGGAATTCTCCAGGCAAGAATACTGGAGTGGGCTGCCATTCCCTTCTCCAAGAGATATTCCCAACCCAGGGATCGAACCTAGGTCTCCCTCATTGCAGGCAGATTCTTTACCGCCTGAGCCACCAGGGAAGCCCTATATAGTAGTATCTATGTATATTAATCCCAAACCTCTAATTTATCCCTCCTCCCACCTTTCCCCTTTGGTAAGCATAAGTTTATTTTCTATGTCTGTGGGTCTATTTCTGTTTTGTATATAAGTTCATTTGTATCATTTTTTTTTTTTTTAGATTCCACGTATAAGCAATAACATCTTATTTGTTGTTCTCTGTCTGGCTTACTTCACTTAGTATGATAATCTCTGGGTCCATCCATGTTGGATGGATGTCCAAAACATGCAGATGGCTTTGTTTCATTCCTTTTTATGGCTGAGTGATATTCCATTGTATAAATACACCACATCTTTATCCATTCATCTGTTGATGGACGTTTAGGTTGCTTCTTTGTCTTAGCTATTAGTGAATAGCTAAGTGTCTTAGTGCTGCAGTGAATACTGTGGCATATGTATCTTGTTGAATTATGGTTTTTTCCAAACATATACTCAGGAGTGGGATTGCAGAATTATATGGTAGCTCTGTTTTTAGTTTTTTAAGGAACCTCCAAACTGTTTTCCATAGTGGCTGTACCAATTTGCATTCCTACCAATAGTGTAGGAAGGTTCCTTTTTCTCCACATCCTTTGCAGCATTTATTATTCATAGACTTTTTAATGATGGCCATTCTTACTAGTGTGAGGTGATACCTCACTGTAGTTTTTATTTGCATTTCTCTAATAATTAATGATGTTGAAGCATCTTTTCATGTGCTTTTTGCGCATCTATATGTCTTCTTTGAAGAAATGTCTGTTTAGGTCTTTTGCCCATTTTTTTTTTCTTTTGCCCATTTTTTGATTAAGCTGTTTGTTTTTGATATGGAGCTGTTGACTTACCATTTTGAAAGGTCCAGCGTGTCCTTTTTTTCCAAATAGCATTTTCCTATTGAATTGCTCTCTTAATTTTCTTTTATTTTCTTGTTACGATTTTGGCCGATTAATTTCTGTGTATTTTTATCCGTGGTTTCAGGATTTCAAGTTTAAAGATGTGGTCATTTACTTCTCTCAGAAAGAGTGGGAATGCTTGCACTCTGCTCAGAAGAATTTGTACCAAGATGTGATGCTGGAGAATTATAACAACCTGATCTCACTGGGTAAGTTGATTTGTCCTCCAAAATTCAGAATTGGTTTTAAATTTTTATATTTATTATAAAAATTTCTTGTGAAGTGAAGAAGTGAAAGTCACTCAGTTGTGTCCAACTCTTTGCGACCCCATGGACTATATATCCATGGAATTCCCCAGGCCAGAATACTGGAGTGGGTAGCCTTTCCCTTCTCAGGGGATCTTCCCAACCCAGGAATTGAACCCAGGTCTCCCGCATTGCAAATAGATTCTTTACCAGCTGAGCCACAAGGGAATCCCAATTTTTTGTGAGTCCTTCCTAAGTGCTTGGCTGAATTAATAATTCTTCCTAAGTGCTTACCAAAGAATGCTTTGTCCCTTGTGAAGTTAGAAATTGGCTGTTCCTATATACATTATCATGTGTAAAACAGATAACTAGTGGAAAGCTGCTATATAACACAGGGACCTCATCCTGGTGCTCTGTGATAACCTAGTGGGGTGGTATGGGGAGAGCAGGGAGGCTCAAGAGAGAGGGGATATATGTATATAATTATGACTGATTCATGTTGTTGTACAGCAGAAAACACAACATTGTAAAGCAATTATCTTCCAATTAAAAATAAATTAATAACATAATTAATTCATGCAGCCTAGGAAAAACAAACTTAAAAAATATTCAGGACCTGAAATAAAAAGAAAAAGAAATCAGCTGCTCCATTGAACTTTATCTTCATCCCCCTTTCCTCTTACCCTTAATTTTCTTACTCCTCTTTCATGATAATCGTGGACTGATTTTAATTCTGGGACACCCACAACATAACTTGATCCTTTTTTTCTTTCTTGAGCAGGATTCACCAGTTTTAAGCCAGGTGTGATCTCCTTATTGGGGCAGGGAAAGGAGCCCTGGATGGTTAAGGGCAAGGAGACAGAAGAATGGTGCCCAGGTGAGTAATAGAGACTCACTTGGGAAACGCCATGGCAGATGTCACTCTCCTGACCTGTGAGAAGGCACGCAGCACATCTGAGATGTTGTTATGAAAGCCTGAGATCTGGAGAAGAGAGTAATGTGTAATGTGAGACTGATGTTTCACATGTCTTCCAATTTCTTGCTACTGTTCCTCATATTCCCTCTGATTTCAGGAAGGAAGTGCCTTTCTGCTTTCCTCCGTTCCTCCTTTCCATGAGATAACCATTTTCACCACAGTTTGGGTCCAATTTTGTTCTGATTTTTTTTTTAATAATTTTTATTTATTTATTTTTATTCTTGACTATGCTGGGTCTTCACTGCTGCATGGGCTTTCTCTAGTTGTGGCAAGCTGGGCTTCAACTACCACTCTACCCTCTACTTGTGATGTGTGGGCTTCTCATTGCAGTGGCTTCTCTTGCAGAAGTTGTGGTGCACGGGTTCAGTCACTCCTTGGCATGTGGGATCTTCCCAAACCAGTAGGTGGATTCCTTACCACTGAGCCTCCAGGGAAGCCTTGGGAGAAATTATACCAATAGATAAACTGATGAACAAATACATAATTATAAAAAGTGAGAAAAAGATTATGAGGGCAAAGAAAAGGATATAGGATAGAAAATTAAGATGTTTAGAATGAAAGAAGCTGGCCATGGCAGATATCCTGGAGCAGAGAGCATGCAAAGGAGCCAAAACATTTCCTGAAAGATGAGAATGTAATTGGCATGACATACAAGTTGAATGGAGGCCAGTATAGTGAACTCATGGTGAGTGAAGGTGACAGTACCTCAAAATTAAGTTGAAGAGGGAAGCGGGGGCCAGATGCTGCAGAATTTTGCAGGTCTGATAGTGAATTTTGTATTTTAGGTGCAGGGGGAAGGCACTGCATTTAAACAGTGAGTCCCACATTTTGAGTTGCCTCAGAAATCAGTGAGCGAGATAGAAAAACAGACCAATAGCCATACATTTGGCAGACAACTATTATTTACTTTGTGCAGGTACAGTGAAGGGTGGACAGCCAGTACAGAAGTAAACAAGTTAAAATATAATCTGTTGAGTTTAGAGGTGAAGTATACTGATGTCTGCAAGGTGACTTGATGTTTCGAGGGGTAGATAGATGTATAATAAGGCAAGTAGATGCAAACATTTATTATAGAATCTAGGTGATGAGATTATGGAGTTCACTGTCTAGTTCTTTTCATTCTTCTGTGTTATGAAAACTTTCAAGCATAATATTGGGGGAAGAGATAAAATGACGTGTGATAAGTACACTGCAAAAAAGTACAGTAAGTAGATTGATGAAGGTCCTGTTTTGTAGAGAGTGGTCTCTTAAGTTGGCATCTAAATAGAGGTCAGAAAGAGCCATGTTGATATCTTAGGGAAGATATTTGTAGGCAGAGATTCTGAAGGAAGGGTGTGCTTGGCAAATGTGAACATCTGGTTGGTCAGGGAGCTAGAACAGAGTCAGCTCATGGGAGGGGATAAGGCAGTAAGGTCAGAGAGGTAGTGCAGGACAAGTTCTGGAAAGGCCCTGTTGGTCACTGAGGGATTTTGACTTTTACTCTGGGTGAGAAGAAAATCCATTGGATGATTTTGAGCAGAAGAATGACATGATCGAACTTATTTTAATAAGAGCACTCTGGCTACTGTGTTGGGGATGGGATATTTCCATAGGGAGCATAGTATTTCCATAAAACTTCCCTGGTGGCTCAGACGGTAAAGTGTCTGTCTACAATGTGGGAGACCTGGGTTCAATCCCTGGTTTGGGAAGATCCCCTGGAGAAGGAAATGGCAATCCACTCCAGTACTATTGCCTGGAAAATCCCATGGACGGAGGAGCCTGGTAGGCTACTTACTGTCCATGGGGTCGCAAAGAGTCGGACACGACTGAGCAACTTCACTTGCATAGTATTTCCATAGGGAAATACTACGCTAGGATAATGTTTTGTTAATCTTGGTGAGGGATGGCTCTGGACAAGGTGATTACTACTAGAGATACTAGTAGAAGTAATCAAAACCTGGGGCTAGAGATGAGAGGACTTGCTGTTAGATAATGTCCTACTCCTTTAGATTCTCATTTAGTTGGTTGATTCCTGGACATTACATATTTTTAAAAAAATATTTATAATTTATTTATTTGGCTATGCTGGATCTTAGTTGTGGCACATAAGATCTTCAATCTTTAGTTACCAACTGCTGGATGTGGCATGTGGGATCTAGTTCCCCAGTGAGGGATCTAACCCAGACCCCCTGGGTTGGGAGTGCTAAGTCTTAACTGCTAGACCACCTGGGAGGTCCTGGACATTGTATTTTCAACAAGTTCCCCAGCTGATTCTCACCAGAAGTGAAAAGTCACTTCCTTGGGGCTTCCCTGGTGGTGCAGTGACTAAGATTCCAGTGCTTCCAATGCAGGGGGCCTGGGTTCAATCACTGGTCAGGGAACTAGATCCCACATGCCCCAACTAAAGAGTTCACATGCTACTACTAAGACCTGGCACAGCCAAATAAATAAATATTTAAAAAATCACTTCCTTCATAAGCTGCTCTCTTTTTCTCTATTCTTATTCCCCTCCCATCCCCCCCCTTTTTTTTTTTTCCAAATTATAACGCAGTGTTAAGAACAATTTAAACTTTCACTATTTTTGGTTTGTTGTTTCTGCCTTGGAACTTTCCTTTCTCCTGCAACATGAAAATACTCTTTTCTTTGTTATCTTACAGACTGGGAATGTAGAAGAGAAGCCAAGACTTTATCTTTAAAGGAGGACAGTTATGAAATTCAGTCATTGCAACTGGAGATAATAAAGAGACTTCTAAGCTCTAATCTTGAGTGTCCTAGAGTCAGAAATACCAGAGAAATCAGATGCCACTTGGAGAGGCTACCAGAAGAACATTTCACACAAGCCATAATAACTTTTGAAGAAAGATCCACTTCCATTCAGCACACAGATCCTAGAGCACCTCAGACAGCTCCTACTGGAACAAAATCCTGTGAATCCAAGGAATGTAAGACTTCCAGGTTCCAACCACACCAGAGTCAACATGAAAGAAGTCATAATAAGGAGAAAGACTCTAAATGTGGAGAATGTGAGAAAGCCTTTAATAGTAGGTCAGACTTGATGAAACATCAGAGAATTCATGAAAGCCAAAAAAGTAATGAAAATAAGGAAGGTGACTTTATTCGTGACTCTCAGATGATGAAATCTCAGAGCATTAATACTGCTGAAACCTCATAAATGTAAGGAATGTGGGAAAGCCTTTCATTCTACCTCACAACTTAGTAAACACCAAAAGATTCACATAGGTGAGAAACCCTTTAAGTGTATGGAATGTGGAAAGGCCTTTCCATCTACCTCACAGCTGAATTTACATCAGAGGATTCATACCAATGAGAAATACTACGAATGTAAGGAGTGTGGGAAAGCCTTTACCCGTCCCTCACACCTTCTTCGACATCAGAGAATCCATACTGGTGAGAAACCCCATAGTGTAAGGACTGGGGGAAAGCTTTTCGCTGTGACACACAACTTAGTCTTCATCAGATAATTCATACTGGTGAGAGACGCTATGAATGTAAGGAATGTGGGAAGGTGTACAGTTGTGCCTCACAACTGAACCTACATCAAAGAATTCATACTGGCGAGAAACCTCATAAATGTAGGGAATGTGGGAAAGGTTTGATTTCCGATTCACATCTTGTCCGACATCAGAGTGTTCATACAGGGGAGAAACCATACAAGTGTAAGCAATGTGGGAAAGCCTTTCGCCGTGGCTCAGAACTTACCAGACATCAGAGAGCTCACACGGGTGAGAAACCTTATAAATGCAAGGAATGTGAAATGGCCTTTACTTGTAGCACAGAACTTATCCGGCATCAAAAAATTCACACTGCTGAGAGACCCCATAAATGTAAGGAATGTGGGAAGGCTTTTATTCGATGATCAGAACTTACTCATCACGAGAGAAATCATAGTGGTGAAAAACCCTATGAGTGTAAGGAATGTGGGAAGGCCTTTGGCCGTGGCTCAGAGCTTAGTCGACACCAGAAAATTCATACTGGTGAGAAACCCTATGAATGTGAGCAATGTGGGAAGGCCTTTATTCGTGGCTCACACCTTAGTCAACATCAAAGAATTCATGCAGGACAGAGGAGTGAGTGAAGACATGGGAAACCTCAAAATTTGACATCTGGGAGAAGGAAATGGCAACCCACTCCAGTATTCTTTCCTGGAAAATTCTACAGACAGAAGAGCCTAGTGGGCTGCAGTCCATGGTGTCACATGACCAGAGCAAGCACGCATGAGGGGTTGGAGGGAGATGGCTGGTAGCAATAAACAGGTAGAACTAAAAATAAAAATTGACATCTGGAAATTTGTGCTAGTAAAACAAAAGCCTATTTAATTGTCAGGAATGTGGGAAAGCATTTAAAGACAACAGCTTAATATCACACTTCATACTGTGGATATGAGGCCTTTAATTAAAGGCCAGAATTTGATATGTATTCAGTTCAGTTCAGTCGCTCAGTCGTGTCCGATTCTTTGCAACCGCATGAATCGCAGCATGCCAGGCTTCCCTGTCCATCACCAACTCCCGGAGTTTACCCAAGCTCATGTCCATCAAGTCGGTGCCACAACTGGGTATTGTTTTTGCTTTGGCTCCATCCCTTCTTTCTGGAGTTATTTCTCCACTGATCTCCAGTAGCATATTGGGCACTTACCGACCTGGGGAGTTCCTCTTTCAGTATCTTATCATTTTGCCTTTTCATACTGTTCATGGGGTTCTCAAGGAAAGAATAGTGAAGTTGTTTGCCATTGCCCTCTCCAGTGGACCACATTCTGTCAGACCTCTCCCCCATGACCCATCCATCTTGGGTGGCCTCACACGGCATGGCTTAGTTTCATTGAGTTAGACAAGGCTGTGGTCCATGTGATCAGATTGACTAGTTTTCTATGATTATGGTTTCAGTGTGTCTGCCCTCTGATGCCCACTCACAACAGCTACTGTCTTATTGGGGTTTCTCTTACCTTGGACGTGGGATATCTCTTCACGGCTGCTCCAGCAAAGCACAGCCGCTGCTCCTTACCTTGGATGAGGTCACCCCTCCTGACCTTGAACGTGGAGTAACTCCTCTCTGCCCTCCTGTGCCCACGCAGCCGCTACTCCTTGGACATGGGGTTGCTCCTCTCGGCTGCTGCCCCTGACCTGCGCCGTCACAGCTTGGTGCGCTCAGTCGCCGCCCCTTGACATGTATTACTGATGAGAAATCTTTGCCGCCCCTTGACATGTATTACTGATGAGAAATCTTCGCCGCCCCTTGACATGTATTACTGATGAGAAATCTTATAAATGTTAGGAATAGGGAGGGGTGTATCTGTATTTCAAAATTTATTAGACATCAGAGTTCAGTTGAAAAAGTGAAAAACTCCATGAAGATAAGCCAAGTGGGCAGACTTAGGAAGGTAGTGAAAATGTTAGACACAGAAATCATTCTAACTTTTCTGAACATGAAGGGTCATTAGCCTTTATGAGAAATCAAGTGTTACAATACAAATATCATATAGATGAAACATCTATCTGCTAAAATTAACCTGAACCGAATCAGAGTGGGAAAGGATTTAACCAACATTTACTTCACCATTATTGCTCATTTCTTATAGGGCTAATTACTTAACCAATTAGTAATATTAGGATCATATTTCTTAGCATTGTGTACATTGTATCCCTTATCTGACTCATATTGAAAATGTGCTAAATGAGAGCTGCATTATATTCTTAACTTTTTTGTTTTCCTAGTTTTGTATTGGAAATCCTGTAAGAGGAAGGCCTTACAGTGTACAGTGACTATACGAACATCTTACATCATCTTTCTTTCTAGACTGTTAGATAGTTCCTCCTGGAGAAAAATTTTAAAACTGAAGCTTTTCATAGCTTGCCTTTTTCCCCCACCAGGGGATTCATAATGTAAGGAACTCCAATATAATAAAAGTGAGCTACTGTAAGGTCAGAGAGATTTAGATGATTTTTTAAGACCTTCCAAAAAACAGACATGCCACAATCTCTGACCTCTATTCTAGTGAATTAGAAAATAAAGCCTCAGACAAAATCCATTTCTCTACAAGGAAATTTAAGATAGCTATATAAGTTTCACATTAAAAAGAAATGAAATTATCATTCGGCAAATGAATAACAGAGACAACTTAATGTTAAAATTTGTAGGATGCAACCAAAGCTTTACTCAGGGAATTTAACTTCTTTCAATGTATGTATAGAAAATGGGGACAATTAAAAGCCAGGATTCATTCTCAGTTTATTATAAATACTTAGTCCACTGCCAGTTCCTAAGAGGTTCTCAGTAAGCGTTTGTTGACCAGAGGAATGAGCGAGTGCATTCACTTGCTCAACAAGCATCCAGCTGTAGTCTCTTGAGGTGCTCTAGCAAAATAAATGCAAAACTCAAAAGACACCTTGAAAACTTTTTGAAGTGAAAGAAATTGTACCCTGGACAGAAAAAAATTCAAGCATCATAAGTGAGAAAGTATGTGTAATCGCAGAAATGAAGGAGATCAAAGGGACTTCACCTGGTGGTCCAGTGGTTGAGACAGCCATCCAACACAGAGGGTGCCAGTCCAATCCCTGGTCTGTGAGTTAAGATCCCACAGGCCTCACGGCCAAAAAATCAAAACATAAAACAGAAGCAGTATTGTAACAAATTTAATAGACTTTTTAAATGGTTCACACCAAAAAAGAAGCAATTAAAGAGATCAAGAAATAAGGCAGTATTTTGGCAGACATGTTGGTTGCCTATCCGCTGTTATTAACCAGTCTCCCTTTTCTAGATGCCTGCTGCCCACCTAAATCTAAATGCCAGACGCTTGCGCTCCTAATTGCAACTAAGGTTATGTGTAATGGGCTTCCCAGGTGGTGCTAGTGGTAAAGAACCTGCCTGAAGATCCCCTGGGGTAGGGCATGGCAACCCACTCCAGTATTCTTGCCTGGAGAATCCCATGGACAGAAGAGCTTGACTGGGTACAGTCCATGGGGTTGCAAAGAGACAGGACTGAAGTGACTTAGCAAAGTACAGTACACATACAGGTAGCAGTGCTGACCACCGAAGGTCTAAGCAAAAGACTCCAAGTGAGCTTCAGTTAAATATTCCTTACTTACAAAATAGGAGGAAATGGCCTTCCCTTATACCGGACACATCTCTGTGTGATATCTGGGATTGTGGCCGCTTCAAAACCAGAGAATGCGAGAGGCTGAGACGCACAGGCGATAGAGTTGCTTGTGTGTTTGACACTGTAGAGCTGATGAAACAATTCAGAACTGCTCTATGCTTGGTTGTATGTGAAATAAATTCCATGCCTCTCTGTTAAACATTTATATTCAACTTTGTATATCTGAGTCCTGGGAAAAGTATTTTCACATATAGTGTATATACATACACGTTTATTCAACTTTAATTAGTAAAAAAGTTTCAGTTCAGTCGCTCCCTCATCGTGTCCACCTCTTTGCAACCCCATGGACTGCAGCACACCAGGCTTCCCTGTCCACCATCACCAAGTCCCACAGCTTGCTCAAACTCATGTCCATCGAGTTGGTGATGCCATCCAACCTCTGTCATCTCATCCTCTGTCATCCCCTTCTCCTGCCCTCAATCTTTCCTAGCATCAGGGTCTTTTCCAATGAGTCAGTTCTCTGCATCAGGTGGCCAAAGTATTGGAGTTTTAGTATCAGTCCTTCCAAGGAATATTCAGGACTGATTTCAGACCTTTTTCAGATATTCAAATATTCAGAATGCTTCAGATAAATGTTCAGAAAATGTTTACACTTAGTTTTTTTTATAGTATATGTGAAATTATGGGAAAAGCATTTTCCTAAATATTTTCTTAAACATATGTATATGTATATGTATACAACTTTGACAAGATGTAGGAAATGCTTGTTTACATTCAGCCTGTTACAGTGTATGCATATATTCAGTTTTTTTATAGTATGTCTGAAATCCAGGAAAAGTCGTATTTTCCTGAATATAGTAAGAACCAAGGAAAAAAACTGATGAAAGTGCTACATTTTATTCCTCTAGTACTAGAGTAACTTACAGATAAAATCTAACTCTTCAAGATTTTATAAAGAGTATCAGCTATGAGGCTAGCATAACCCCTGTACCAAATTTGGAAAAGGACGGCATCCAAATCCAATCGGCTATAAAAATAATCCAATGTACTCATGGTATATAAATGTTCCAATTAAAATAGCAAGTCAAATCTAGCAGCCCATTAAAAGAAAACAGAGTGTTGTTGTTGTTTTTAATCTGAAATAAAATGGTTCATGACCTGACTGTCAGTTTGTAGAAACTGTAATGTGTAAATGTAGTGTTTGCACATTGAAAACTAGACACTTAACTTATTCACCAAAAATAGTAAACTGTTAACAGCAAATGATACTCAATTGCTATGAGGCTGTCCATTAATTGTGTATCTGTAGACATTCACAGATTTTGGAATAATCACCATCCATCAGATTCCACCTTTGCCCATGCTTCAGAAATACATACTTTAATGTACACATATATTATGCAACAAATTAAATCCGTCATAACTAAACAGCCAGTGTACAATGTACAACAAAAATTCAAGCATTTTTTAAAAGAGGGAAGTGATTACTAAAATTTATCTATACTTTCTCTACAATTTCTGATATTTTTTGAGTTATAATAAAAGTTGTAATGAATGTTAAGAAGTGATTGTAGACTGGTGGTTGCCCAGTGGGAGAGAGGTGAGAGTGGGTTGGATTGGGAGTTTGGGATCAGCGGATACAAACTGGTATATACAGAATGGATAAACAACAAGGTCCTACTGTGTAGCACAGGATATTCAATATCCTGTGATAAACCATAATGGAAAAGAATATGAAACGTATGAATCACTGCTGTACAGCAGTAATAAACATTGTAAATCAACTATACCTCAATAAAAAATAATTCTGATATTTTGCTCATAGCTCAGATGGTAAAAAATCTGCCTGCAAGGTGGGGGACCTGGGTTTGATCTCTGGGTCAGGAAGATCCCCTGGAGAAAGGAATGGCTATCCACTGCAGTATTCTTGCCGGGAGAGTTCCATGGACAGAGGAGCCTGGCAGGCTACAGCCCATGGGGTCACAAAGAATCAGACATGACTGAGCAACTAACACTTTCACTTTTTTTCTGTGATAACAACAGCAGTTAGGGTCTCAAGAGTCCATGAGGCACACAAACTTTGTAGCCAGATGCTTATAGGGTCAATTTGTCACAGAAGTCCAGAGGTGGATGCATCTGGCTGTAGAGCCAGCAGTCAGTTTTACTTCACAGTGAGGCCGCCATTGCTGCCCAGTCCACAAACACCCTTCCCTCAGACTACGGATAAAGTGTAAGGCATTTAACAGGCATCACCCAGGGAAGATTTTGACCATTAAGCAAAATCCAGCAGAACATTCATTGTGAGGTAACACCACCCCTGCCTGTGGTTTTTGTCCAGCCTTGCATTACCATTCCACTAGTCCACCCTCAGCCCCATTGTCAGTGCCCAATACAGGCCGTGTACCAACGAACCACAAGTTTAATAAGATGATGCAGTCTCCAGTAAGATAGTGCATTCTCCTGGGTAATTACTTTAATAGCTTTAGGTGGGCCGGCAGGAGACAGGTAAAATCTGTCAGTCCCTTTCTTCTCTTTTAAAAAATACTTGACTGTGTCAGGTCCTAGTTGTGGCGTACGGGATCTAGTTCCCTGACCAGGGACTGAACCCTGGCATTGGGAGCATGGAGTCTTAGCCACTGGACCACCAGGGAAGTCCCATTCAGTTCCTTTCTAATCCTATCCCCTACAAGATGGCAAACCCTAACCACCCAGGCCTTACCTGCCAGTCCCAGGGCCATTTTATAACATGTTCCCCTGGGGGTAGATCCAGTGGTAAGGGCAAAAGTGAGTTAGTGTCCTGATCAATAGTTTCTACTCTCTTGGTGAGCAACAATTGATTTCAGATTGTGTTGACTAGTTGTCTTAGGGTTCAAATGGCTTGGGCTCAGTGATGATTGTTCCTGGGATGTTGACGTTCTAGTTCGTAGGGCTTGAGTTAGTTTCTGGTTCACACGTTGAGAGCATGGGCTTCCATCTCAATTGTTAAGGAGTCCCTTTATCCTTTCCATGAGCCCAGCAGCAATGGCATGGTAAGGTAGGTGGAAATGCCAACGAATGTCATTTTTTATCAGCCCATTTCTGAACAGCATGCCTGGTGAAGTGGATTCCTTGGTTGCTATTGATGTCTGTGGTGAGGGAGGGTCCTATATGTTGCACACAGCCGTTCTAGACCCCAAATAATGGTGGTTGTTGACACTGCTACACAGTTCTGGTAGGCCTTTTGTAATGTCTTCCACCTGTTGTAACACACTGTGGACTGCATATGGAGGTTTCTCTAACTCACTATATCGTTGCTCTGCCCCTTCCCTAGCTGGGACCAGAGACCTAAAGTTACTAATATTTTGCATTTTCCTAGGCCCCAACCAAACCCTTCCAGGTAACTGGCTACGTCCAATTCACAAGCCTATCCTTGAGGTTATATCCCTAAACCCTCTGTCTGTAATTGTTTAGGGGTGAGGGGTCAAAGGCATGCTTGTCTTTGTAGATAATACAGGTTCTTGTGTTTTGTCTGTGTTCATTGTCATCCATGTGCAGTCAGGTAAGCCACAAGCATGGGCAGCTACTGGAAGAAGACTGCAGCTACTGGAATATCATTGATACAATGGAAGAGAAAGACATCTCTCCCGGTAGTCAACTTCCCCAGGGCCCCACATGCTAGTGAACAGCCACCTGGGGATTACCCTCACAATTTAACTTTCTTTAAAAAATCAAAGCAATACTTTATTAAATGAGTTATTTTACACAATATAAAACATCAACATAATGACAACTGTAAAAAAAATGTTATAACAAGGATGGAGTGAATTTCAGATTTCCAAATCAGAGTCAACTGTACATTTACATAGAATTGTCTTTGCGTGAAGTCCAAAAGGAAGCAACATATGAGTGTTTCTGTATATGTATTCCCGAGTCCCTTCGCTGTTCACCTGAAGCTATCACAACATTCTTAAGTGGCTATACCCCAATGCAAAATAAAGTTAAAAAAAAATAGTGTAAATTAAAATATGAGTAGAGTAAGAAAAAAGTGTTTCTGTAGCCCCTTTATTTTTGCTGATCAATAGTTTATTAGAAAAGCAGCTACAGATGTGTTAACTAAGGTGTGAGACAGTAGAAGAGTCAGAGGTGTCATGAATTCACCTGTAAACAACTTTATGCCTGAACATCAGCTAAGTCTAGAGGAAGAGGAGTTAGGATATTTGCTCTCAAAGCACTGCTTAAAGGTCTTGTACATGCATGCCCAGTCTCTCAGTTGTGTCCAACTCTTTTGCGACTCTATGGACTGTAGCCCGCCAGGCTCCTCTGTCCATAGAATTCTCTAGGCAAGAATACTGGAGTGGGTTGCCATTTCCTGCTCCAGATCTTCCCAACCCAGGGATCAAACCCACATCTCCTGCATCACCTGCATTGGCAGGTGAATTCTTTCCCACTGAATCCCGTTTAAAGGTCTTAGGATCTGGAAAGTGTGTCCTACAGACAGTGCAGGTATATGTTAATATATTTATTAATATATATTCATAGTATTATATTAAATAGAATATTAAGGCAGCAGCCTTTTCATCAAGTCCTTGTTTCTTATGTCCAACTTGCTTTTTGGCATTTTTCTGCTGAGACTGAATATTCTGCCATCAATAAGCTATAACCAGGTGGGTTCAGTCCTGTGTCGCAGAAACCGCAGCACAAGGGGGCCAGGAGAGGTGGCTGGAGGGAGAGAAAAGGGAGCATACCCAGCACCACTTTGGCCTCTTCCACCTGCCAAGGAGGGGCAAGGAGAGAGCCCAGAGCACAACAGCCCATGCCTCCAACCTGCTGCCCCTGCCTCAGCCTTGGGGCAAGCCAACGCCTCCCCCCCCCACACACACACACACCTTTCTATTCTCCTTCTTTATATCCTGAACTCTTGGTGATCAGTGGAGTTTCCTCAGCCTCTTGGCTGGCTGAATTGCAAGCCTTGTAGATGCCCAGCCTGGAGACTGACCAATGAGCCCAGAGACAGCGACAGAGACATCAGTGGTTTATTGGACAAGAGGATCTTACAGACCTGAAGTAAGGCCCTGGAGTGACATGCCCACTGTGTGCATCAGAACACAGCAGCTGACCCTACTACACAGGGGAGAGGAGGCTGCCATTTACAGGGGGAATTGACATCAGACTGGCATCAGTTACCAAGGGAACCAGCAGCTGGGGAATGTCCCTCACAGCCTCTCAAATTAGCAACCATCACAAGGGCAGATATTTCCCTTTTATAAGCTAGCAGCTGGAACCATTCTGGCCTGAGGATTAGAACTATTGCTAGCGGGGGCACAGGTTAAGCACATTCATGTGAGCAAGGTGCAGGTGAAGAAGGGACTGGTAAAGTAGGGGCTGCACAAAGCAAGAGAACAGCCATCCTGAATGACCTGACTATACGCAGGCCTGTCAGAATGCTTTTGGGACTTCCCTGGTGGTCCAGTGGTTAAGAATCCATCTTGCAACGCAGAGAATGCAGGTTCAATCTCCAGCTGGGGAACTAAAATCCCACCCTGCATGTCCCAACTGAGCCACACCCTCTGGAGCCCAGGGGCCACAATTAGAGAGCCCATGTGCTGCAGCTACTGGAGCCTGCATGCCCCAACTGGAGAGTCTGGGGGCCGCAATGGGAGATCCTGTGTGCTGCAACTAATACCTGATGCAGCCAAATAAATAAATATATATATGACAACAAATAACAAGTGTTAGCAAGAATGTCAAGAAAAGGGAACCCTATTGGTGGGACTATAAATTGGTGCAGCCATTCTGGAAAACCATATGGAGATTCCTGAAAAAAATTAAAATCAGAACTACCATATGATCCAGCAAATCCACTCCTGAGTACATATCTGAAGAAAATGAAAAACCTAGTTTGAAAAGATACATGCACCCTCCCCCCCCCCCCCCGCAATGTTCATTGCAGTGTTATCTATAATAGCCAAGACATGGAAGTATCATCAACAGATGAATGGATAAAGATGTGGTAATTTATATATAATGGAATATTACTCAAAAGAATGCAAATTTGCCATTTGCAACAACATGGATAGATCTAGATGGTACTATGCTGAGTGAAATAAGTCTGACAGAGAAAGACGAATACTCTATGATTTCACTTACATGTGGAACCTAAAAAGCAAAACTGAAGAATTGGCATAATCAAACAGAGACAAATTTATAGATGCAGAGAAGAAACAGGTGGTTGCCAGAGGGGAAGGGATGGGAGGAGTTCAGAAATAGGTGAGGGAGAGGAAGAGGCACAAACTTTCAGGTGCAAAGTAAGTGAGTCACAGGCATGAAATATATATTGCGGGAAATATAGTCAATAACTATGTAGTATCTTTGTGTGGTGACATATCATAGCTAGACTTATCATGGTGATAATTTTGAAATATATAGATATATCAGATAATTATGTTGTATAACAGGAACAAACACGGACTTCCCTGGCAGTCAAATGGTTAAGACTCTGTGCTTCCAATGCAGGGGATGCAGGTTCAATCCCTGGTCAGGGAAATAAGATCCCACATGCCACGCAGCAAGGCCAAAAAATAAATAAAAATAATTAAAAACAAACAAACAAACAAAGGAACAAACAGTGTTGTAGGACAACTATACTTCAAAAACAAAACAAAACAAAAAACCAAACATATTCATGGAAATAGATCTGATTTGTGGTTATCACAGGTCGGGCAGGAGGTAGGGAGAGGGGCACTTGGATGAAGGTAGTCAAAAGGTAGAAACTTCATAAGATAATTCCAGCTATCTTAGGAAACTCCAGTCATAAGATAACTAGTAAGGATATGATATACAATATGATAAATATCATTAACACTACTGTATATTATATATGAAAATTGTTAGAGGAGTAAATAGTAGGAGTTCTTTTTCATTACAAGGAAAAAAATTTTTTTCTGAGTACTTCCCTGGTGCTTCAGTGGCTAAGATTCTGTACTCACCCTGGGTTCCATCCCTGGAGATGGAACTAGATCCCAAGTACAGCGATGAAAGAACTGGCATGTTGCGAAACAAGCAAAGTGCCACAGCTGAGACCTGGCTCTGCCCAATACAGAAATACTCTTTAATTGTTTCTTTTTGTATCTATATGAGATGCATGCTCACTAAACTTACTGTTATAATCATTTCATTACAGATGTAAGTCAGATCATTATGCTGTATACTTAAACTTATCCAAAGCTGCAATGAATTTTATCTCAATAAAAATGGAAAAAAGTGAATGACTACAATTTATTCTCTACTGAACTCGGGACTGTCCCTGATATGACTCATTCAGTTTTTTTCCAAAAACAAATTTATGATTACCAGTGGGAAAACATGGGGGGAGGGGGATAAATTAGGAGCCTGGGATTAACATACACACTCCTATATCTAAAATATATAACCAACAAGGGCCTACTGTATACCACAGAGAACTCTACTCTATTCTATAATAACCAACATGGGTGAAAAATCTGAAAAAGAATGAATGTATGTGTACATATAACTGAATCATTTTGCTGTACACTTGAAACTAACACAACATTGTAAATCAACTATACACCAGTAAAATTAAAAATAAAACGTTAAAATAAGGTATTGCAATGTTTTAAGTCAAACATAGTTTCCAACAGCAGACAGTACAAAACATAACCTCACCTTTCATTTGAACTAAAATGTCAAACTTTTGGATTATTTATTTTTTGAAATTATAGGCTCTTTATTGTCAAATTCAGAATTCTTTGATAGTGTCTTAAACAGATAAAATCTGCTTTCTTCCCTTGGGAAATGCCAGACTATAGTATATCTGAGAAATAGTTTAATTACTTCATGTCAACTTGATAAGTCACTGATCTTTAAAAAAATTTTTTTGTGTTTCTTTTTTAAATTACCAAAGTATAACACATTTATAGGAGACTTGGAAAATACAGAACAAAGTCACATATATTATGTTCCACTCTATATTACAATTATTTTTTTAAGCAGATAAATTAAGACTTTTAGTTGGAGGACTTCCCTGGTGGCTCAGTGGTAAAGAATCCACCTGCCAAGGCAGGAGACATGGGTATAATTCCTGGTCATATCCCATATACCGTGGAGCAACTAAGCCCGTGTACCACAACTTCTGAAGCCCATGCCTCCTAGAGCCCGTGCTCCACACAAAGAAGCTGCTGCAGTGGGAGCCCACACACCTCAATGAAGAGCAGCCCCTGCTCACCACAACTAGAGAAAAGCCAGCAGAGCAAGGAAGACCCAGCACAGCCAAAAATAAATGAATAAAATAAATACATAAAAAAATTTAAGATTTTTATTTGGGGATTCAATACCAAGCTCTCAAAAATTAATAGAATGAATACACAGAAAAGTAGAAGCATAGAGTAACCTGAAAAGCACTGTGAACCCATTCAACATAATTAAGATTTATACAATTTTTACACATCAGCAGGGTACAAATTCTATTCAAGTTCCCATAGACTATAAACCAGGAGGTACTGGAATATATCCAGGGACATAAAACAAGGTGCAAAAATTTTGTGGTCTAAAGGTCTTGAAATCTTATAGAGTCTGTTCTCCTATCACTGTGGAATTATGTTGGAAATCAATATGAAAAGAAATTTGAAGATAACCAACATATTTCCAAGTGCAATGTGACATTTACCAAGAGAAATCTTTGGATAAGTCACTGCTCTTTAATGCAAAAATGACCACTTATAATTAATGACCATTCCTACTGCTTTAATTGATCAAATGTCTAATACACATAAAACATTGAAAGAAGTTCTTTATATCTTACAGCAATACAGTGGAGAGATCTTGTCCCTGGATTGTGTAAACCTAAAACACAAGAAGCTTCTGGATCAGACCAATAAGAATCAAGAAGATCAGCTTATTCTCCTTTGGTGACTGGATTTTATTTATTTGGCTGCTGCCTTCCAGGGCAAACACAAACTTCCTTATTGAAGTCTTTCCAAATCACAGGTAGACTGCCAAACATTTTCCATTTTGCTCCAGGATTTTTTTCCCTGAGCAGTAAAGACTTCAACAAATGCACTTCCCAGACACTCATTTGTGAACCTTCCCACAGAGAGATTGGGGAGCAGAGAGTTCAGGGCTTCTGGAAATTAAGGTGATCCTGATACCTGGAAATTGATGGGTGGGAAGCACTGTGCCCCATGGGCAGAAAGCTCTTTTCAGCTCTTGCCAGCTCCACCCTGGGTTCAGGTGGGGCCCCAGGTCTGGGTGAACACTACGGCCTGGGTGGGCTTCAGTGGCACCCCCGCCCTTCCCCCCACCCCCCAACCAATTCTGTAAGGAGTCTACGTGACAGGGTGTCCAGATGCAGAGCCTCTGACAATCCTCAATATTTTCAAAAAATTTATTTATTTATTTTGGCTATGCCAGGTCTTAGTTGTGGCATGTGGGATCTAGTTCCCTGACCAGGGATTGAACTTGGGCCCCCTGCATTGAGAGCCCAGAGTCTTAGCCACTGGACCACCAGAGAAGTCCCTCAATTTTTTAATTCCTTCTATGAATGGAAAAAATAATCACTCAGGCTAGTTTATCCCCTTATCTGAGTACAGGGAAGTTTGCTTTCTTATGCAAATTATGACTTCTTATGCAAACTATGCTAGAGTCTGGTGAATTTATCAGGGGCTCTTTAAAGAGTTCTTTCCAAATGCAGCCACATGGAAATGTTACATTAGGGAAATAGTGGATTTTGAAAAAGAATAAAGAACCAATTTGTGCAGCTTCATCCTAAAGAAAATCAACCCTGAATATTCAGTGGAAGGACTGATGCTGAAGCTTCAATATACTGGCCACCTGCTGCAAAGAGTGAACTCATTGGAAAAGATCCTGATGCTGAGAAAGATTGAAGGCAAAAGGATAAGGGGGTGGCAGAGGATGAGATGGTTACATAGAATTATCAACTCAATGGACAAGAGCTTGAGCAAACTCTGGAAGATACTGAAGGATACTGCAATCCATGGGGTTATAAAGAGTCAGACAGGACTTGGTCACTGAACAACAAAATATCCTGTTAATGGCAGATGCATCAGCAAAGCTGAGAATTAACTATATCCTGTTTTAATTGATTGAAAAAATTGTTACAGATGAAAAAAAAAAAAACTGCTACAGATGATCTTAAGGCTCTGATTAAATAAATAAATGTTCCCTGGTGGCTCAGATGGTAAAGAATCCACCTGCAATGGGGAAGACCTGGGTTGCTTGATCCTTGGGTTGGGAAGATCCCCTGGAGAACAGAATGGCTACCCACTCCACTATTCAGGCCTGGAGAATTCCATGGACAGAGGAACCTGGTGGGCTACAGTCCATGGGGGTCGCAAAGAGTCAGATACGACTGAGTGACTTTCACTTCACAACTTCCTTAGTGTTGCAATCAACTTAGCTTCTGGTCAGTCAGATGAAAAACTGAACCCTAAAAAAAATATTTTTATTGTTAAGATTCATATACTTATACAGGTGTCCTCCAGCCAAATACCACCACCAGGAACATTCCTGTGAAAGAACAAGTTGGGTTTACTGTTCGTTGCAGCAAAGAACACACACCATTGGGAACCATGGGGGTGTGTCCATAAGAAGGTGCTAGAAGGCTTGTTCTTGTGTTTATTGATTTAGAGAAGGTTTAAGGAAGTGAGGCTTTGTTCTGGGTTGGATGTAGTCAGGAATTAGGGCTAACTTTTTTTTGAAGAATTGAAGTAAAGTTGATTTACAATGTCATGTTAGTTTCTGGTGCACAACAGTGAGTCAGATATATATGCACACACACATACACATATGTGTTCTTTTTCATATTCTTTTCCATTGTGGTTTACTACAGGATATTGAATATAGTTCCCTGTGCCATACAGTAGGCCCTTGTTGTTTACAACTACATATATTAATAAATCTTGTCTCAGCGGGGGGGGGGGGGGGGAGGCAGAATAAAGCAAGGTTAAAATTGCAATTGGTAAGAAATAGCAGTCATTCTTATTATCCAGGAGCATGTTGGCATTTTGTGGTTTGAAAAATGTTCCTGTTTTATCTGTTTCAGTATTATTACAGATCTTGTTTTTGTCTTGACCCATTGGAGTCACATAGTTGCCTATCTGCTGTTGCTAAGTTGCTTCAGTAGTGTCTGACTCTTTGCAACCCTATGGACTGTAGCCTGCCAGGCTCCTCTGTCCACAAGATTCTCCAGGCAAGAATACTGAAGTGAAGTGGGTTGTCATGTCCTTCTCCAGGAGGTCTTCCCAATCCAGGGATCAAACCCAGGTCTCCCACATTGCAAGCAGATTCTTTACCATGTGAGCCACCAGGGAAGTGAGGTCACTGAAAGTCACCAGGAAAACACCAAGATGTAGCTGAAGGGACCTGAGCAGCTCCAGCACATCAGGGGCTGTCTGTTTCTATGGTACATAAAGGGCATAAATCTTAAGTGTACAGCTTGATGTCATTTTATCTACTGAGAAATATAAATAAAATAACGTATTGGGGGAATTTATTTCTATTTGCAGATGCATGGCAGAAAACATATTTAAAAAGGAGTAAATAATGAGGTCCTTCTTATCTTTCGAATACGATTATTTGGTATGATTTAAAATGTAAACTATGCGCATCTCTAATAGCTCAGTTGGTATAGCCCACGGAGTTGCAAAGAGTCAGACACGACTGAACAACTTTCACCTTCACTTTCCACTTTCAAATGAAAACTGTAACACAGTTACAACACATGCTATCTGTGAAGAAAATAAGTCCAATATTTATACATGTGGAATACCTGGCATCATCGACTCAATGGACATGAGTCTGAGCAAACTCCAGGAGACAGTGAAGGACAGGGAAGGCTGCCATGCTGCCGTCCATGGTGTTGCAAAGAGAGTCAGACATGACTGAGCAACTGAACGACAACAATACCTGGAATTATCAATACCTAGATTACTTTAAGGATCCTAAAAAAATCAATGAGAAAACCCAAAAAGAAACAGAGAAAGTACGTGAGTAAAAAAGCACTTTTAGGGAAATATGATTGGTCAAGAAACACATATGAAAAAATGTGCTCAATTTGCTTGTAATCAGGGAAATACAGACACTCGTCTTTAATAACTGAAGGGATTCAAAATTGGTGCAAGGATGGGGCAACAATCTGGCAATATGTGAAGCAAAGTCTACACAGCACTTCTAGATATGCACCTTTGAGAAAATCTTGACTCTATAAAGAAAGAAAATACAAAAATGATATTTAATATAGCATTTTTATTTCAATGAAAAATCATTTATGTCCTAATCACTGTTTAATGGAGTATTTCAGCATGTTTACTATATACACTACCAAGGACCAGGCTGAAAACGTTTCCCCTCTGTAGAAAAGCACTAGCCCAGTATTCAAGCCGAAAGCTGCTTTCAGAGAATGATGTGATGTGAGCTGCGGAGAAAAGTGTCCTTCCTCACCCTTTCGCAACACACTCACTCACCATAATGTCTGAAATAACATCCTACAAGACACTCACAGTGCTTATGGTAACATCTACCAGAATGGGTCACACTCTACAGGTGTTAAGGGATATTTGGAGTGAAAGAATTGCACAGCGAAGTAAATTTGAGATACACTGTGTTAAATGAAAATATATCTTGAATACATCTTTTAACAAGTTGGTAACAGGTACTTGGATTTCCCCCCAAAATAGATACTTTATCCTTGCTTTCATTCATGATTTTCCCCATGATACCTTTTTTTCAAATATCTTCATGGATTAGTATCCCTGAAACAAACTTGTGGAGAATATTGGGTTAAGGTCTTGTGCTAGGTTAAACACAGGCCTTCTGGAGATATTTTGTGTTTGGAAAAGGCAAAACACTAACCTATGAATGAAGACTGATTTTATAATAAATTCTAAATACAACTATTTAGAATTAATAGAATCGTCACAAATGAAGCTGGTCTAGATTTTGCTCTTTAGGAGTTATCCATGTCTAGTTTTATATCAGGACTATTTTACCTGTGCAAAATTAATTGCTAAAATCCTGTTAAGGATTATCTGTTTCTTAAGGCTTTCACCTATGCAACTATCGGATTTTTTTCCTTCAACAGGAACTTCATACACACATTTATTTGTTGGTCTGTTTGGGTTCTAGAGCAGTCAGTTGTGATAACATTCTTAGAGAAGAAAATGTAATCCCTCTATGTTTTGACATATATTGGAATATATATTGTACATACAAATAGTGTTCCTTTAGAATTAAAATAAAAATTTCTTGATAATCTGTAGTTATGTCCCTTTTATCATTAATGCTGTTTCAAATTTCTTTTTCATTGATTAGACTTGCCAAGATATAGTCATTTCTACTAGTATCTAACCCTTTAATTAATTTCTAACTTTACTTTGCTTCTCCTCTGTTGGTTTTACTTTGTTCTTTTTCTGGTTTCTTGACACAAAGGTTTACTCATTCCTTTAATACATTTATCCATGTGACAAGCCCAGCTTTGATGGCTTGCTGTGGAAAAGTGAAGATGAAGCCAAGGCCTACAAACAAGATTTTCTTAATGCATTCAGGGGCATAAGTTCCTCACTGAGTAGAATTTTGGTGACATCTGACAAGTTCATATATGCAGGAATCTTATTAACAATGATTTCTGAAGCAGTGTATAATTTGTTTTAAATATTTTATTATGGAAACTTTCAAACACATTAAAAAAAGTAAAAATATTAGAACAATGAACCCCCCATAAACAACCATTCTACTTCAGTAATTATTATTTTACCAATCTATTGATACTTTCTAGCTCCCTTTGCCAATTTTCTTTTGCTGGAATATTTTAATACAAATCTGGGTATCTTACCATTTCCTATATATTTATTTCTAATCATAAAATCTTTTATTTTTTAATAACCACATTGATATTATTATCAAGCTTCCCGGGTGGCACCAGTGGTAAAGAATCCACCTGCCAATGCAGGAGACCCGAGAGATTCAGGTTCAATCCCTGCATTGGGAAGATCCCCTGATTTAGGAAGATCCCCTGGAAAAGGAAATGGCAACTCACTCCAGTATTCTTGCCTGGGAAATCCCATGGACAGAGGAACCTGGTAGGATACAGTCCATGGATATAACTTAGTAACTAAACAACAAAACTAGTATTTCTAAAAGTCATTTAATACTCAGTGCATGTCCACATCTTCCCCAGTCTCCAAAATGTCTTTTTGCACTTTGTTCAATCTGGATCCAAATAATGCCCACATATTGAATTTAGTTGATGTGCCTCAAGTCTTTTTTTAAAATCTGGTAACAACAACAACAAAAAAAATCTGGTAACAGTTCCCTTCTTTTTTCATGCCACTCAATAGTTGAAGAAATCAGCTCATTTCTGGGAACTGTTTTGGGAATTTTATACATTCTGGATCTGCTTGGCTGCTTCCTGTGGTATAATTTACTTTGTTCATCTATTTCTCAAATTCTTGGGTTTAAAAAATTTTTTGATTTAAAAGTTTGATTCATTCTGTTCATTATTTTGGCAAGAAAACTTCATAGGTAGTGACATGTACTTCCTAATTGCATCATACCAGGAGGTGCATATTGTCTGACAGTTTCACTTTTATAGACGTTAAAATCAACCAAAGGAGATGGTCAGCTTGATAAATCCAATAGAAAGTTCTCACCATAAACTCTTTCCCCAAATAGTTTTAATATCCCTTGAAGATCACTTTCTGGACATTATTCTTTAAATTAGGAACTAGAAAATGATTTTTCTAACCCAAATATCATTTTTTCTTCTGTATTTACTGGTAAGATTTATTAAATTTTAAAAAAATTTAAATTTGATGAGTTTGGGTGACCCTGAGACTTGATTCACATGGAAAAAAAAACAAAATAAATACTTTTCCCTTTATTTACTAGTTTTCAGAATGATGAGTTGGTACCCAAACATCTTCCCAAGCCGACCAAATCAGGCAGCCATAACCAAGTAAACTATCAAACTGCTATTGGTGTCATGTCAAAAAACCCAACTCCTACTGGTTGAAGATGGGATACTATGAGCATCAAAAAGTTTACTAGTTGTAATGGAATGTTTTCTTTCTTTCTACAAGAGTAACATATACACACACATGTGCACACACACACATACACAATTATATTTCCAAGTGGTTAGTTTCTTTTTTTGCCATCTTTTTGATAGTTTCTAATTAATTTTGAATGGTGGTCAGAGAATACAGACTATAAAACATTTACCTTGTAATTTATTATGGGAAAACAATTTCATATTTCTCTTTGCTTCTTCAACCACTATATTCTTAACCTCATATTCATGAAATTCATCAGGTTTTTTTTTTTCAGCATGAAATTTCTGATGCAGCTCAAGTGATGAAGAACTTCTCACATTCAATATAACCTCCTAGATTTTACCCAGAATAATCTTAAGTTTAGTAAGTGCTGGGCAGTGACAGAAGGCATTTCTATATTTATTACTTCTATAGGATCTTCCTTTCATATGAATTCACTAACACTAATGATGTTAATAACAACTATAGATATTTACAGAAAACATGCTATATGGCTGCTGTTTTTCTAAGTATTAACTACTCAGTCCTCACAATGATACAGCAGGCTGACTCTGAATTGGCCCCAGTGATCCCTTCCTCCTGGGATTCATACTCTTCTATAAGCCTGTTCCCTTGAGTGTAGGGCAGCCTAGTTCCTTGCTTCCAAGCAATAGAAGGTAGCAAAGGTAATGAAATGTCATTTCAATGATTAGAAACACAGATAATAGCTTCTCTGATGCTAGCAGACTCTTGCTTTCTTGGACTGCATTCTCTGACGAGGCAAGCAGTTACGCTGAAGAGGCTCATGTAGCAAGGAACTTACTGAAGTCAGCCTGCAGCCAACAGCCAGCTAGAATCTGAAGACCTCAGTGCAACAGCCCTCAGGAAATTAATTTGGACAACAACGTGAGTTTAGAAGTGGATCTCTTCCCCAGTTGAACCTTCAGATGAGACTCAGTCATGGTTGAAACCTTGATTTTAGCCTTGCGAGAGGCCCTGAAGCAGAGGACCCAACTAAGTTATGCCTAGACTCCTGACCTATAGAAACTGAGATAATAAATGTGTATTATTTTAAGATACTAAGTTTGTGGTATTTTATTATGAAGCAATAAATAGCTAATATTCATAGATACTACTATCACCTTTTTACAAGTGAGCAAAATGAGGCACAGAAATTTAAGTACCTATCCAATAATACACTGGTAATACAGTGGTGAAATGGTGATATAAGATAGATAAGGCTAAAGATTTTCCTGCATTCATTATATTATTTTCTCATAAGAATATCCTGAAGACAATGCTTGAATGGTGGTGGAAGCAACCATTAAAGCAACATTTTCTTCTGTAACATAAATATTTCATGCTTAATGATGAGTATCAAACAAATTCTCTCAAAAACGAATTTTCTGATGTTCTGTAACATAATGTGCATTTGAAAGCCTTGTATTAAATTACATTATGAATTTTCTGATGTTGAGTAAGGTGTGAATGTTGTCTAAAGGCCTTCTTACATTCCTTACATTTGTAGGGTTTCTCACCAGTATGAATTCTCTGATGTTGAGTAAGAAAAGAATAAAGTCTAAAAGCTTTACCACATTCCTTACATTCATAAGGTTTCTCTCCAGTATGAATACTCTGATGTTGAGTAAGTTGTGAGAGCAGTCGAAAAGGTTTTCTACATTCCTTACATTCATAAGGTTTCTCACCAGTATGAATACTCTGATGTTGAGTAAGTTGTGACAGCAGTCTAAAGGCCTTCCCACATTCTTCACATTCATAAGGTCTCTCACCAATATGAATGCTCTGATGGGAAATAAGTTGTGAGTAACTACTAAAGGTCTTCCAACACTCCATACATTCATAGGGTTTCTCACGAGTATGAATTCTCTGATGGCGAACAAGTTGTTGCCTTAATCTAAAAGTCTTCCCACACTCCTTACATTCATAGGGTTTCTCACCAGTATGAATACTCTGATGGACAGTAAGCTGTTGACATATCCTAAAAGTCTTTCCACATTCCTTACATTCATAGGGTTTCTCCCCAAAATGTATTTTCTGATGTATTCGAAGGTCTGGACCACATACGAAGGCTTTCCCACATTCCTTACATTCATAGAGCTTCTCAGAAGTATGAAGTCTTTGATGTCGAGTAAGGTGTGTACACTGCCTAAAGGTCTTCCCACATGCCTTACATTCATAGGGCTTCTCGCCAGTGTGAATTCTCTGATGTCGAGCGAGTTGCTGATGTACTCTAAAGGCCTTTCCACATTCCTTACATTCATAGGGCTTTTCACCAGTATGAAGTCTCTGATGCTGAGTCAGTTCTTGGAGGACTGTAAAGGCCTTCCCACATTCCTTGCATTCATAGGGTTTCTCACCAGTATGAAGTTTGTGATGTCTGATAAGGTGTGCACGCTGTCTAAAGGCCTGCCCACATTCCTTACATTTGTAAGGTTTCTCACCAGTATGAATTCTCAGGTGTTGACTAAGTGTTGAGCGACGAATAAAGGTCTTCCTACATTCCTTACATTCATATAACTTTTCTCCATTATGAACTCTCTGATATTCAGCAAGAAGATTATGCTTTTTGTAAGTGGTCATTTTTTCAGAAGCAATTTTCACTTGCCCAAAATATCCCTCTTGTGGTTCCTTTTGCCCCTCAATTTTACTTTTGTATTCCCAATCATTTCTAAAAATGGAGTCTTGAAGGCTATAGCTTTTAACTCTTTCCATTATCTCCCACTGGAATGAATATACTTCATAAATGTCCTTTTCTGAAGATAAAATATTGGCACTGTATCTGGATTCCAAGTCTGAAAGAAAACAAGAAAGCAAACACACAATGTTTTCCTGTTCCAGAAGAAAGAAAACTATACAGAAATAAAAAGCACCTAAAATAATGCCTATTACTGAAACCAAGTAGGACCCTTTGGGGCTCCTGGGCATGGAAGCCTGTGTCCCCTGTTTCTTTGCAGAGAATAGACTCCAGCCTCCATGGACCTTCCCTAGATTCCCAAGGGAAAATCTGAACAGGTGCTAATCAGGGAAGGGAGAGGATGCAGAAACAAGAAAGGGGCAGTCAAGAAACAATACTGCAACCTTGGGTCAGAGTCCCGGTTCCACCACAAGGGATACACGTAACAGTATCTTTGAGCTCTTCTGCAAAACTAAAACCCCCAGCAACTGGAAGATGTTCCAGAGAGGTGACAGTTTGATAACCTTGAGAAGCTCAACAAGACACCACCTGAGGCCAGATTAAAGGAACCAGTGAAGCTCTTCACGAGAACACCAGAGGCCAGATTAAATGAAAGGAATACAGGCCCTGCACACCCCCTGATCCTTATCAGTAACCCTGATCTTGAACCATTGCTATAAAACTCTCACCAACTCCTCCCAGGTTGGGACACACAATTTTTAAAGCACAAGCTCACTGTGTCCCCCTTTGCCTGGCAAAGAAATAAAGCTATTCTTTTTCACTTCACCCAAAACTCTGTCTCTGAGATTTGATTCACCACCAGCATGCAGAGGCTGTTTTCAACATCATTACCAGTGAATGGATTAGACATCTCTAGAAGACACTGTATTCCTGCTAATAACACGTATGTGTACCTAAAAAACCCTATCTTCTGTAAAATTACACACCAAATATTAAAGTTTATGGGGAAAATAGGAAAAATATCTCCAAAACAATACCTCCAACAGAATTACAACATGAATGACAAGCTTCTACTCAATGAAAATGACAGAAGCCAGAAAAACAAGACGACAGCTGCTAAGAGAAAATAGCGGCCAATCCAGAGTTCTGTACTCCAAAGAACGAAGACAAAATTCTGTACCCTTTAAAAATGAAGACAAAATAAAGATAGTTTCAAATAAAACCTAAGAGAATTCATTGCCAACAGGCACAATAAAAGAAATACTAAAGGAAGTTCTTCAGGAACAGAGAAATGATTCTAAGCAGAAGCACTACAGTGCAGAAAAGAAAAAGGAGCACTGTAAAAGGTACCTGTGTAGGTAAATCTAAATCAGTATTAATAATAGTATTTAAATTAATACTCTGTGGGGATCTAAATGTATAAAGAGTTAAGATAACTAACAACAGTAGAAAAAGTAGAGGATACCTAAGAAGAATTTAAATGTTATTAATGTCTCTACAATATTGAGAAATATATAAAGGAACTAATTTAAGGTACAATGCAGTAAGTGAAGAATACATGTGTTAACCTCTAGAGCAACTATTAAAGTGTGTATAACTAACACACTCAAGAGGCAAAAGCTAAAATAAAATATTTTAATTAATCCAAAACAGGCATGAGAGGGGAAAAAAAGAGAATGCTGAACAAAGAGAAAAAAGAAAGTGGATTTAAACCTAAATATATAAGGTTTATATATTTCCCTGGTGACTCAGACAGTAAAGAATTCACCTGCAATGCAGGAGACCTGGGTTCAAATCCTGGGTCGGGAAGATCCCCTGGAAGAGGGCATGGTAACCCACTCCAGTATTCTTGCCTGGAGAATCCCCATGGACAGAGGAGCCTGGTGGGCCAACAGTCCATGGGGTGGCCTGCCCGGCAACAGTGCATGGGGTTGCAAGAGTCAGACATGACTGAGCAACTAAGCACAGCACATGTAAGAAAATTACTTAACTGCAGATGGATAAAATGCACCAACTAAAAGACAAAGATGCTCCTTATCCACACAGGGAGAAGGAGGCTGTATGAGTTGTTCAATCTGGGTAAAGAAAACATCCACTTGTGGAAGCAGCCTCAAGTGTGGAGGATTCAGACCAAGAAGCAGCCCAGCAATATATTCTGGGCAAACCCACCATGAATCTAACATCTGTCTATCTCCCACCAGTAATGTTCAAATCAAAGCCACTACCATATTCCACTGGGACAAATGAAATAGCCTCCTAATTGGTCTTCTTACTATTCATCTTGCCCCTATTTGATCTATTCTCTAGCATGATACTTATAAGACAAATCAGCTCATGACATTCCCCTGCTTAGAAATCTCCAATGGCTTTCTATCACAATGACTTCCCCTATGATACTCAAATTTTACATGACTTAGCCCTTACCTAACTTTCTGACTTCATCTTGTTACTCTACTTCTCACTTACCTTTTGAATAATCATCCTGGCCTTCCTCCTCTTTTTTAAAAAATTTTTATTGGAATACAGTTGCTTTATAATGTATTAGTTTCTGCTGTACAGCAATTTGAATCAGCTATATATTATATGTTTACATATATCCTGTCTTTTTTGGATTTCCTTCCCATTTAGGTTATCACAGAGCACTGAGTAGAGTTCCCTGTGCTATACAGTAGGTTATCATTATCTGTCTATTTTATAATAGTATCGATAGTGTAAATATGCCAGTCCCAATCTCCCAATTCATTCTACCTGAACTTCCCCCCTGGTAGCCACACATTTGTTCTCTACACTACTGTGTTTCTATTTCTGCTTTGCAAGTAAGATCATCAGGTAAGGATGATAACAAAAATTTGCATGCTGGCCTTTTTGCTGTTCCTCAAACATCAAAGTCTTTGCCCTCTGGCCCAAGGTCTCTGCATTTACTGTTTCATTAGGACTGTTCTTGCTTCTTGCTTTAGATATTCAAATGGTCTGAGCTCTTTTCTCATGTCTCCACTCAAAAATCATCTCTTCAAAAAGCCCCAACAGACCAAAATTCTGTCTACATCTCCTAATTTCTATCTCCTGTTCTCCTCACTTTTCTTAATAACACTTGTCACTACATAATACTATTCATCTACTTGTTAACTTAATGTCCTTACTCTTATTAAAATGTAAACCAGAAGACTGCTGGGAACTACCAGTCTTGCTCACATCTGTTCCACTGGTGTGTAGCACAGTGCTTGGTTCAGATTGGGCATGCAAGTATTGCTGAATAAATGAACCTATTTTTAGGCAAGCAAGTGTATGTATACTAGTTAGACTGGAAAGAAACTGGACCCTATATAGACATTGCTATGGACTGAATTTTGTCCCTCCAAAATACACCTAAGTCCTAAATACACAATGTGCCTATATTTGGAGACAGTGCTTTTAGGAGGCAATTAAGGTTAAATGAAGTAATAAGGATGGAATCCTAATTCACAGGACTGCTGGACAGAATAGGACAGGACAGCACTGGTGGCCTTAACAGGAGGAAGAGAGAGATCTTTCTCTCTTCCTCATGTGAAGACAGTATGAGAATAGGGCCATCTGCAAGCCAGAAGAGAGCCCTCATCAGGTCCCCAAATCCTAACCTTGAACTTCTGGCCACCAGAATTGTGGGAAAATGCATTTCTGTTGTTTAAGTCACCTATTCTATGGTATTTTGTTATGGCAGCTGGAGCTGCCTAGTACAGGTTTAGATCATGATGAATTATAGTCATTGATCAAGAAAGAGAGTAGCTACTCTCTTGGCTCAAATCTTTTACCTATCACCCCCAACAGGACATTTTTATTTACTTTTTGTTTTGAAATAACTGCAGATTCACAGGATGCTGCAAAGAAAAGTATTGAGAAGTCTCACGACCCCTTCACCCTCCCTCTCAATGGGAACATCTTACAAACTATAGTGCAATATTCAAACCAAGAATTTACCCTTGGAATAATCCATAGGGCTGATGTAGATTTCATCAGTTATACATACCCTCATGTATGTGTTTCAGAGAAGGCGATGGCACCCCACTCCAGTACTCTTGCCTAGAAAATCCCATGGACGGAGGAGCCTGGTAGGCTGCAGTCCATGGGGTCATGAAGAGTCAGACACGACTGAGCGACTTCCCTTTCACTTTTCACTTTCATGCATTGGAGAGGGAAATGGCAACCCACTCCAGTGTTCTTGCCTGGAGAATCCCAGGGACGAGGGAGCCCGGTGGGCTGCCATCTATGGGGTCACACAGAGTTGGACACAACTGAAGTGACTTAGCAGCAACAGCATGTATGTGTTTGTAGACAGGTCTATGCAATGGAGTAGCCATCATGGTCAATAAAATAGTCCAAAATGCAGTACTTGGATGCAATCTCAAAAATGACAGAATGATCTCTGTTCGTTTCCAAGGCAAACCATTCAATATCACAGTAATCCAAGTCTACGCCCCAACCAGTAACGCTGAAGAAGCTGAAGTTGAATGGTTCTATGAAGACCTACAAGACCTTTTAGAACTAACACCCAAAAAAGATATCCTTTTCATTATAGGGGACTGGAAATCAAAACTAGGAAGTCAAGAAACACCTCTATAATTTTATTATTTCATAAATATTAATTAGAGTCATATGGTATAACCTTTTATGATTATTTTTTTCACTCAACATAACTTCTTCCAGGTTCACCCAAATTATCACATGTATTAAGAATATATTCCTTTTTGTTGCTGAGTGTTACTCCATGGTATGGATGTACTTTTTACCCATTTTTAATTGAGTTGCCTATCATTATAGTGTTGAGTTGTAGTGTATCAACTGGATGTTGGTCCTTTGTTTTACTACTATTTTCTCTCAGTCTATGACTTGCTTATTCATTTTTTTATTAGTATATTTTGATGAGATAATGTTTTTTATTTGGATAAATTATGACATTAATTTTTCATTTTTATGGTTACTGCTTTCTCCTAAGAAACTTTTGCCTAATATCAAGTCATTCCCCTATATTTTCCTCTAAAAGCTTTACATGCATGCTAACTCCCTTCAGTCATGTTGACTATGCAACCCTATGGACTGTAGCCCGCCAGGCTCCTCTGACGATGGGATTCTCCAGGCAGGAATACTGGAGTGGGTTGCCATACCTTCCTCCAGGGGATTGTCCCAAGCCAGGGATCAAACCTGTGTCTTAAGTCTTCTGCACTGGCAGGCAGGTTCTCTGCCACCAGCACCACCCTTGGAAGCCCATTTACATTTTGCTTTTATATTTTTTTACATATAAAATGTATACCTAGTTTTTAAATTTTAATTTTTTTATATTTGACTTTCAAGATTTTTTAATGTTTAGTTCTTATATTTAGGTCTAAAATCGATCTCAAATTAATTGTGATATGAGGTCAAGATTTTTTTCCCAAATTATTCCAGTGTCATTTGTTGAAATACTTTCCTTTTTCCATTGGAAGGCTCTGACACCTCTGTCAGTAAATAAATGACACTAAGTGCACGTGAGGTCTTCATCTAGGGTCTCTGTTCTGTTTGCTGATCCTTAGCCAATACCACAATGTCTTGAGTAATTTAGTTTTATAATATATCTCAAAGTATCTTGAAGTCATGTAGTCTAAGTTCTATAACATGTTCTTCCTTTTTTGAGATTGTTTTAGACATGCTATGTCCACTGCTTTTCCATATAAATTTTAGAATAAGTTTGTCAGTATCTACAAAATTTAAAAAAAGAGGTTCCTAGGATTGTGCCTGGAACTGTATTGCATCTCATCCCCAAAATGGTATCTTTCTATTCATCGGATCATCTTGGCAATGTTCCATGGCTTTTATTGTAGAGGTCTTGCACATTTTGTCAAATTTATTCCTTAGGATTTTATTTTCTGACCCTACTGTAAACTGACTTAATTTACTTTTTCTTAATTGACTTAACTTTAATTTTCCAATTTTTTTCCTATATAAAAACAAAACTGACTTTTGTAAGTTAACTTTGTATCCTGTGATCTTCACTTACTAGTTTGAGTAGATGTTGCTTTGATTCCTTAGGATTTTCTAAGTATATAATTATACCATCTCCAAATAGTTTTACTTCTTTCTTTTTGATCTTTATATCTCTTATTTCTTTTTCTTGCCTTATTGCAATGCTCAGACCTTCAATTTAATGTTAAGTAGATACAGGGAGACTGGGCATCCTTGCCTTTTTCAGTCTTAGGAGGGAACTCTTCAATCCAGCATGATAAAGTTAATGACGTAGTATTTTTTCAGCAGATGCCCTTTATCACACTGAGGAAGCTCCCTTTGATTTCTAGTTCCCTAAGAGCTTTTATCATGAATGGATATTGAATTTTGTCATATGCTATTTTTACACCCATGGAGATAATCAAATGATTTCTCACATTTCTGTTAATATGGTAAATTACACTGATTAATTTTCAAATGTTAAACCAAGCATAATTTCCTGGGGTAAACCCTATTTAGTCATCATTACTATATATTACTGGATTTAATTTTCTGATATTTTGTTAAGCATTGTACATCTATGTTCAAGAAGGACAGAAATTATCAAGGGTAGGGGGAAATTATAAACTTACATCCTTCATGAACATAGTGTAAGAATTAAAGTAGCCTCGTAAAATGAGTTGGAATGAATTCTTTTTCTGAAGGAATATGTGTAATACTGTACTATTACTTCCTTAAATATTTAATAGAATTCACCAGTGAAACTATCTGAGTCTAGCATTTTCTTTCTGGAAAGACTTCTGATAATGAACTTAATTGCTTTAGTAGATATGAAATTATGCATATTTTCTTTTTACTCTGTGTCAGATCTGGTAAGTTTATATTTTTCAAGGAATTTTTCCATTTAAGTTGTCAAATTTACTGGCATAAAGTTATTCATGATATTCACTCTTTTTTTAATATGGAACATGTCATGAATTTGCATGTCATCCCTACGCAGGGGCCATGTTAATCTTCTCTGTATTGTTCCAATTTGAGTGTATGTGCTGCTGAAGTGAGCACTCTTATTCTTTTAATGGATATAACATGTTAAGCGAAAACCTCTCTTTCTTTCCTGGTATTAGTAATTTATGTTGTCTCTCTTTTTTTCTTGATTAGTCAAGTTGGTGTTTATTAATTTTGTTGATCTTATCGAGAGATCAACTCTAAGCTCTGTTAAGTTTCTCTTCTTTTCTTTTTCTATTCTGTTGATTTTAACTCTTACATTATCATTTGTTTTCCTTTTACTGAGAACAGCTTTTTTCTTTGAAGTGGGAGAGAAATATGATGTGAGAAATAGAGAGTTGTAATCAAGGCCAGTAGGAAATTCCCTTGTTAGCCCAGGTTTAAAAGATTTTAATTTGCTTCCTAGGTCTTAGGCCTTTCCTCTACAGGCTTTTGAAGAGTGATCTGTAAATCTCAAGGGAATGTCTCTACCCTGACAAACTTGGCTATTACCTACAGTAATGATTTTCCCATGCCTACTCAACCCTCACTCACCAGGGTGGTGTCTTCCTGTTCCTTCTCTCACAACCATCCAGGGCTCCTTCCCTTCATCCAATAAGGTAATCACATCTGGCTTAGACATGGAAGGACCTGCTTAAAATATAACGTGACATGAAATTATAAACCCCAAAGTCCTTAGGTTCAGATTTGGTTAAATTTATAATAAACTAGTAGTTCAAAATAGTATTTTATATATAAAGTCTAAGCACAAAGAAATGCTAGGAAGTTGAAAAACACTCACCTTAGGGTAACCTGAGGACCACTAAGAACAGACACCAGATAGTCAAGAACAGGTTTTAAAACAATTTAAACTTGTATAAGCTCTGCTGAGAGGCAGTCTTATTTAATAGCTAAGAACACAAAATATGGATCCAGATAGTACAGGTCCATCCTGCCTTTGTTGCTATCTTGCCTCAGCAAATTATTAACCTTCTGTGCCTAAATTTTCTCATCTGAAATAAGGATAATATAGTACATTTCTCATAGAGTTGTTATGAGGATTAATTAACAATATACAATGTTCAGAATAGTACATAAGTACAAATACATGCATTTATATATATGAAAGTGAAAGCGTCAGTCACTCAGTCGTGTCCAACTCTTTGTGACCCTATGGACTGTAGCCTGCCAGTCCATGGCTTCTCCGTCCATGCAATTCTTTGGGCAAGAATACTGGAGTGGGTAGTCATTCCTTTCTTCAGTGGATCTTTCCGACCCAGGGACTGAACCTAGGTCTCCTGCACTGCAGGCAGATTCCTTACCATCTGAGCTACCAGGGAAGCCTGTTATATATACACATAATATATGTGCATATTAGCAGTTGATTTCTATTGTTATCAACTGGCTGAGAGAAGAATAAGAGGCTTCCTGAGACATCTTCAGATATTTACTAGGATATTTGTTTAATATTAAATGTAAAGTTCTTAGATTTTTAACTGTCAACCACAAAGCAAGTAGAACTAAATATGTCTGCTATACAAAACAGAATGCATTTACTTGAGTTTTAGATGAACTATAGGGATTCATCTCCTACTGTGTAAATTCTACAGGCTCCTCTTATTTTTAGAGAGATTCAGAATCCCTGTGTCTAGGTATTCTCTTCACAGTGGATCAGAAAGAAGCTCCATCAATTCTTAGCTCAAATACATAGTGAATTCTGGTCTCTTGAACAATGTTTCTGTCAAAAAAAAAAAAAAATTCCAGAATTCAAACCCAGCCCCTGTGTACTAAGGAAACATGGAAACAACCGAGCCTGAAGACAGTCTGAAGGACCTAGCCTGCTGAGCCTGAGAATGACAAGTGTTAAAAGGAGGGTCCTATTTCCAACCTAACAAAGCTTACAACATTCCTTTGGAACAGAGAGAAAAAATTTTGTTCAGTTTCTCAAAACACAATCCTCAAATTGACAGAAGAGAAAGTCAGTATAATTTGAGATAAACTGCCTTACCTAGTGAGATGAAGTTGCTGTAATTCTCCCACATCACATCCCTATATAAGTCCCTCTGTGCTGAGTCCAAGAATTCCCATTCTTCCTGTGAGAAGTCAATGGCCACATCTCTGAAAGTCACTGAACCCTGGAAAAAATAAAACTCATGTATTACTTGTGAAAATACATGAAATATTTTTTATAAATAGAAAGAGAGGGGATCAATGATTGCATTGCAGAGACGGAGGGAGCACAGAGCAAGCACATTTATTTATTTGTTATTTCTTTCTGGTTGTGCTGGGTCTTCGTTGCTGTGCTCTGAAGCAATTTCTCTAGTTACAATGACTGGGGGCTGCTCTCTAGTTGTGGTGCATGGGCTTCTCATTGCAGTGGCTTCTCTTGTTGCCGCCACATATTCCAGGGCTTGCAGGCTTGGTAGTCGTGGCACATGGGCTTAGTTGCCCAGATGCCCTGTGGCATCTTCCCAGACCAGGGATCAAACCCATGTCCCCTGCATTGGCAGGTAGATTCTTAACCACTGGACCACCAGAAGAAGCCCAGAGCAAGCAAATTTATGCCATGTGAATTAGACAGTAAGAAAATTAGCATCACTGAAACAGTGCTACATGTTATGAACCATCCTGTGACTGCAGATAAGATTAAATTTTTACCCAAAAATATCTGGAAAGGAATAAATTAACCAAAAGAAGTCCCAATGAAATGAAACAGTGCACACAAGCCTTCAGCAAGCTATTTCTCCACCACAAATTCTTAAGAAGTATGAGATCTTCTATCCTCTTTTTCCTTCACTGATAATGAAAAAATATTGATAAAAATTTCTCCCAAATGTACTACAAAATCTCTAAGAAAATGACTCAAGTTCATCATAAAGTCAGATTTTATTATAAGCACTTTGCCTATTATGACCAATTCTTTATTTTTTAAAATTTGCTACATGGCAGTCGACATTTCGAATGCATTAAATTCAATCTTCTTTCACTCTCTCTCTAGATTTCTGGATTCAATACAATCTCAAAAATCTTCCTCAATGCTCACATTCTACACTATTACTTACACTCAGGGACGGAGGCAGGCTACAGTCCATGGGGTCACAAAGAGTCAGACATGACTGAGCAACTGAGTTATCTGCACAAATAACACACTATTTATGCATCTGTATGATCTTCTTAGCTCTTCATCATTCATCATCCCTCACTGAACATCTTTCCTCACTTCTGAGTTAGAGAGTGTGTGCGTGTTTAGTCGCTCAGTCGTGTTGGATTCTTTGCAATCCCCACAGACTGCAACTCACCAGGCTCCTCTGTCCACAGTATTTCCCAGGCAAGAATATTGGAATGGGTTGCCATTTCCTCCTCCAGGGGATCTTCCTGACCCAGGGAGGCCCAGATTGAACCGAGTCTCTTGCATTGCAGATTCTTTACCATCTTAGCCACCAGGGAAGCCCCAAGTGTTAAAAATAGCACTCTGGATCATGATTATCAATGAGGAGTGATTTTACTTCCAAGAAGACATCCAGCCACGTCCGGAGACAATTCTGATTGGCACAACTGGGGAGAGGGGGTGTGAGTGTTAGAAGCATCCAATAAATGTCTAACATGGATACCTGTTAGACATCCAACAATGCAGAGGACACTCCGCCAGAGTAAACGATTCTCTGGCTTAAAATAGTACAGTTGACACTTGAACAACAAGGATTTGAAATGCATGGTACCAGTTCTATGTGTATTTTTCTCAGTCATAAATACTACAGTATGATGCAATTCTAGGTTCACTGAATCTATGGATGTGGAACTACAGATAATGAGGAATTCCAGATACGAAGGGATGACATACACAGAGGACCAGATGTTCAACTGCCCAGAGGGTCAGCACCCCTAATCCCTGTACTGTTCAAAGATCAACTTTAGTTCCAAAATTGAGAAACCCTGCTCGAAACCAGCACATCTGGTAACACTGTACAATGGACTCTGCTCCTGGTATTCTTCTCTCAGGGTTTCCTGGAGATAATTCTTGACCTATTTGCTGTCCAGTTCTGATCACCTCCTACTCAACCCGCTTGTGAGGGAGGGATCCTAAACAGTATGAGATGACTGAATATCTGACACCTGATAGATGTGACTGATGGCAGTTTATTAGTCACATATACTCCAGCCCAGGAAAGGAAGATATTACACGTCATACAGGGCCACACAGGGGATGTACTCAGGAATAGGGTGAACAAGCAGGATCTGTGGGAGGCAGGCTTTATAGTGAAAAGAGGATGATGGATTCCGTGGCCAATGCAGGATGATGTGATGGCTTGTTTGAATAATTCTGTGGGCTGGCAGGGAGGTGACTTACTAGGTTAAGGACCAGGAGAGGTTCAGCTGGTCTGGTGAATAGAGGAACTAGCCAGGTAAATGGGGGCCCCATCTGGGGAGAGCAGGGAAACTCTTAGTTAGGTCTCTGGAGCCTTGACAAGATATCAAGGCAGCATATGAAATTTTAAGCCTCACAAAACGAGGCCTCAATCAAATCCCTACCTCTTCCACCCTCTACAAAGCCTTACATACCATAATATTTCAATGCACTGATATTTTAGCCAACACGAAATCTCATTACATATTTAAAAAACTCAGGTTTGTGGAGAAGTTTGGCGTTTTCCCTATCAGCAGTCAAATAAGACGAAATTCTCTTTCATCAAACCACAAGATTTTCAAGGAAAGTCCAAAGAGGGATCTCCCACTTAGTATCAATAATCCACTGCTGAAAATCAAGACATTCTAACACTATATAATTTTCCCACTATTTTGGGTGGGTGTCTATTTTCCTACCATTTTAAAGCAAAGAATTATATTGCATTATACATTAATTCCAACCCTCCCACTAGCTTCACATTTCCCCCAGGACAGAGCTCCAGTACACATGGGTCATGCACATATGATATCTTTGGCTTTCGTATTTTCTTTTAGCTTTGCTATTTCTTTTACCAAATGTTTTTTTCTCACTTGCTTTGTTTCTCCACAGTTTTCTTCAATACTTTTCCAACTTTTTAGGAACTCATTTTACAAAATGACAAAAGCAGGGGCTATGTGGGAAATGCACCATGAAAGTGCATTTCTAATAAGAACAGAACAGAGGAATGACTCAGACTCTGTATGATGCTCTTATGCCTCCCCTTCCACCAGCAACACCAATTATACACATCCCCTTTGATGACATTTGCAAGCATTTCAAAACATCTGCAGATGGTTCTGATGGTTCAGCAATTGTATTTGGAATACAACAAGACTTCCTGTATATTGTTTTCTGTTTTTTAAATTTAAAAAGTTACATTGAACTATATGATTTCACTTATATAAAGTCCTCAAAATAAGCAAAATTATTATAGGGTAATCAAAGTCAGGGTTACTTTTGGACGGGGGTAGAAAGTAACTGAAAGAGGGGTATATGAATGCCAATAACATTCTTCTTCTCCTGAGGGCTGATACAACAGAAATGCTCAATTTATGAAAATTCATTTAGCTGCACACTTAGGATTTGAGCACTATTCTCTATGTATGTTTTGCATCAATAAAAAGTTCTAAAAAACTTTAAAAAGATGTTAAATTCTATATTGGGGATGTAAATTTTTGTTGCTGCTGTTTGTTTGTTTTTGGCCATGCCACATGGCATGTGGGATCTTATTTCCCCGACCAGGAATTGAACCCATGTCCCCTGTAGCTAGAAGTGCAGAGTTTTAACCACTGGACCACAAAGGAAGTCCCTGGGGATGTAAATTGTTTCCATATAGAACCAGACCAAAAATCACTGTTTTCAGAGAAATACGCTTTCATTGAAGTTTAGGTATTAAAATAAAAAACTAAGATAAAAAATGTTAACAGGGGGACATTTGGCAGGAATTACCTGCTTTTTTCTTAAGACAATTTACTTTTGCTCCCTCATGGCTCTTGACAGAAGATGGTCCACATTAGTGGAAAAATAGAGAAGGGCACACAGAGAGGACACTGGGCTATTTGTCTCCAAATCTCACAGGAATGAGAGGGACTAGAATAGGTTATTGAATGGAGTTCCATTAAACAGAAGTTTCAGAATAAAGAATGAGTATGTATACATGGTCTAGAAATAGGTAATATTTCAAAAAGGAAGAAGAAACATCAACTTACATGGGCCATTGTTTTGAACTGCAAGCACCGGTCAGTCCTTTTCAAGATTTCTATTAGAGATCTGCAGAGTTCAGATAAGCCAGATCTGGAAGAAGACAAAGCAGCAATAAAACCAGAGGTGCGTCAGAGCTCCCCCAAATGACTTATGTTAGCTTTATGAGTTTTTCTCTTCCATTCCGGCTTCCAAAATACTCCTTACCACGCTCATATTCAAACTGGAGGAGAGCACAGGGAGTCTAAAGAAATCTAAGCTTTGATGTGTACATATGCTCTGTCTCATCCCACTCTCTGTGACTCCACGGACCTTAGCCCGCCAGGCTCCTCTGTCCAAGGGATTTCCCAGGCAAGAATATTGGAGTGGGGTTGCCATTTCCTATTCCAGGGGATTTTCCCAACCCAGGGATCCAACCTGCATCTGCTTGGCAGGCAGATTCACCACCCAGACACCTGTGAAGCCCATGTGTTAAGAATACTACCTATAAAAGACAGACAGAAAGTCCCTGACTGATGTCTTTTAGGCACTGATAGCAGTCTCATGACTGCTTCCTTTCACAGCATCCTAGCAAATGCATTTATTTTGCTTCTGAACCAATACTTTGAGCCAAGATGCTTATGAAGTCCTCCAACTGCTACTAGATCTTCTTGTCCTACTAGTCTAACTGTGCAGGTAACACTGTCTAGTTACATCCAGAGTATAGCTATGAGGTCTCTATGGAGGTGCATGGATTTCATACAATAAGATTTATGCCTTATAGTTTTTTATTTTGACTCTGTGCGACCCCATAGACAGCAGCCCACCAGGCTCCCCCGTCCCTGGGATTCTCCAGGCAAGAACACTGGAGCGGGTTGCCATTTCCTTCTCCAATGCATGAAAGTGAAAAGTGAAAGTGAAGTCGCTCAGTCATGTCTGACCCTTAGCGACCCCATGGACTGCAGCCCACCAGGCTCCTCCATCCATGGGATTCTCCAGGCAAGAGTACTGCAGTAGGGTGCCACTGCCTTCTCTGACTACTGATGATGGATTACTAAGTAGAGTGGGAAAGATTTAAGTATACATAATGATGAGATTTGGTATACTGTTGCAATTACTAACATAGGCTTTGCTGTCAAACTTCCAGGATAGAAATCTCAGCTCTCATAGTTATCAAGCTGTATTACCTTAAACACGTTACTTTGCAGTCTTAGAGTCCTCCTATAAAAAATGGTGATAACTATAGATTCTATCCCAAAGCATTGTTGAGTATTAAATAAGACTCTACATATATATGCACTAAAGTTGCAAAAAAGAAGAATACTACATACTTCTTCCCACAAATATTAAAGAAAATTCTCTTCTGCTTTCTTTATTCTTCCACAAAAAAAATTTGAGCTTCTCACCCCCACTCTTCCTCATAATGCTAATGAATTTCAAAACTTCAGGTTGGTAGGCAATTCCTCTTGAATAACAACAATTTACAAAAGGACAGACAGTATGAGGATGGATGAAGCACACATGGCAAAATCCTCATAATTTTTGGATCTGGGTGATGAGGAAAAACATGGAATTACGATTTAATAATAACAACTAAATCTATTGAGCATTTATGTGTCAAGCATTATCTGAGGACTTTACATATATTAATTCACCTATTCATAGCAATCCTATGCAGTAGGTTCTATTATTATCCTCCTTTTACAGATGAAGGAATAGTGGTCCAAAGAGATGAAATGAACTGCCCCAACTTCACCCAGTTCTAAGTGGCAAGTTAGGATTAGAATCCAGGTAATTCAGCTCCATAACTCATCCTATTGCCACTATACTAAACTCCCTTTCATAAGATCACATAAATACATGATCTGAAACACACACAGGCTGTCAAAAATTTCAAGCCACTCGTCAAATTTCTATACTGTTTTCCTTCCTTCCTACTATTTCCCTTCTCTTGTTAACACAGATTTCTCTGTTAAAAATCTATCACCTTGAAACTCCTAAAGGCTAAGACTGAAAAGCTGACTTTGTCACCAATCAAACATTCTCCTATCTTTTCCTGCTTTTGACCTCAGGGCAGCGGAAAACATCAAGGACACCTAGGGTATGATTCCAATTAAACTGTAATCTTCTCAATAAATGACAGCCTAAAATAATGCTATGCAGTTAGCCTCCCTGTATGACCTGCAGATCACTTAAACTATTAGAAAGCAGCAGCTCACAGGCGGAATGAAATGACTGCCAAGTGCTCATCTGAATAGCCAATGGAGAGGAAGAACAAAATACCAGGCCAATGGGTAGGATATTTCAGCCGGTTAGTCAAAGCCTAACCAGCTAAAGACTACCTGAAATAAGCCTGCAGAGTCCAACAAAATAGGACTGACTCAAGAGAAGGAGGAAATTCCTTGGAATGTGACAGAGGATAGGGATAAGAAAAGCCCCTCTGTAAACAGTTGTGCTCCAACTGAAGGATTCTGAGGCTGTAGGGAACCATTCTGGAATGACCGCTGCTACTGAAGCGAGAGAACAAGATAGGCAAGGACTAACTGGAGATTGAGTGCTATTAGTGAAGTGAGGGTAATTTAGCAAGCGGGTATCTACCGAAATAAAATAAAAACAGTCAAGGCAGGTCTGGAGCAACACTGGTAAGAAAGCTATAAACTCTCAAAAAGGGAGTCTTTATGGCGTTTTACAACTGCTGCCTGACCTGTGCAGTAGCAACGTTTTCTATTAACTGTGTAGTTGGTTTTGTCTGTCTTTTCTCTCTCAACAAGATGAACGGCAGGATTGCTTTTCGTCTTAGTCTGACCTATTTTCACTTCTTACAAGTATCCCCGGGTCTAGAAAAAGAATTGAAATTACACTTCATGGAACAAAGAGCCAACATCATATAGATTTCCTCCTTTCTAAAGATTGGGGGCCGGTGACGGGAATCGAAGCAGTGAGCCTTTTTCCCAAGCTCAGCCGGGCCAGACTAAGGACACATCCCCGCTACGACCCTCGCTCCCACCATCCATCACACACACTACCCGATAAAATAAGTGGGAGCCTGGGGTGAAGCTGTGCCTTCCCGGCATCGGAGAGAATGGCCTAAGTACAATGGCCAGGGCTGGAGCTGTCTCCGAATTCAAGAGCGCTGCCTTGGGAGGGAGCTCTTGTTAAGCTCTGGTTCTGAGAGCTGTTGTTCTGCGTCTTTTTGTTACAGGCCTTCACTGTGGGGTTCGTAAATCTAACTCGGAGCCATTCTGGGCCGCTGCATCTGCGCGGCCCTGAAGCAGGAGGACAGAGGACGCAACAGAGCACCCAGTGTCCGGGCAGCGTCACAAACTACAGTCACTGCAGCCGGGTGCACACAGAGACCGCGCCGCCCCCGCGCCGCCCCCGCGCCTATTTCCTCAGTGCACGAGACCAACTCACCTCTCCGAGCCGAAACCAGCAAGGAAGCCGGAAGGAAACTAGGCGCAGAGGCATGTGGGAAATGTAGTCCCGGGTAGGGAGGGCCTGGTCCTCGCCTTAACGGGCTGCGTGGGATGCGCAAGCGCGGGCGCGAGTGGGCAGGGCGGGAGCGCGCCGTGGACCTCCTGGCTTGAGGTTCAGCTGAAGCGGCACCGGCTTCGAGGCTGCACGGGGGTGAATGAGGCGCTCGCTGCCAGCTTGGGTTTGAGGTGTCTCTGCGGAACTGCTACTTGGGTTTACAGAGACGTCTTGGCACTAGCAGTGCCTAATACATGTACTAGACATACGGCAGGTGCTCTTATATATATACCCAAGCAGGACGTAGGTACATCAAGTCTCAATATCCCCAAACTCTTAGCAGAATCTGGACACACAGAGGTTGCTCGCGCTCTAACTGTTTCCCTTCCCCACTTCCTCCTCTCTTTAGGTTTTTTTCCTTTTTCCCCCCTGCACTTGTGAAGGTATAATTCTATAAAAGCCTACTAGGTTAAGGGGGTTGATATTGTCATTTAGATATTGTTTGTCCTTACCAATTAAAAAAAAAAATTCTAGTTCTAGTAATTACTGAGATAGGGTGTCTATTTCTATTAGTACCACCAGGTTTTGCTTCAAGTATTTTCAAGCCCTGTTAAGTGCATGCATTTATGACTGTTTTCCTGATGATGAGGTCTGAAAAGTAAACATTAGGAAGGGTGTCCTCAGATGAGTAATAATTGAATTTGTCCTGTGCTGAGTTCATTCAGGAAAGAAACTGGATAAGCCTGCTGGGGACCACACTGCAGCATCCTTCTCATCTTAAAATGTTTATGTATTGGTTCATAGATAGAAGAGTTTTTCGTCTCTCAAAAAACTTCAGGAAACATCTGAAAATATCTAGGCTTATCTTAAATCTCACTTTTTTTAACAGTTAAATGTATATAGAGTAGAAGATAAGTGAAAATTATGGTAGTGGATTTGTCTCTTTCTACTTTTAGTTCATTTTGGTTTTGCTTCATGTAACAATATTTTAAAGCTGTTATTACAGTATATGCACATTTATGATTGTGTGTCTTCCTAATGAATTGACTCTTCTGTTATGAAACATTTCTATGTCTCTTGTCTTGACATCTGTTTTTTTTAGTACAGTCACTCTGGGCTTGCCAGGTTGTGATGGTGGTAAAGATCCCACATGCCAATGCAAGAGATTTTAAGAGACTCAGATTGGATCCCTGGGTCAGGAAGATCCCCTGGAGAAGGGGATTGCAACCCACTCCAGTATTCTTGCCTGGGAAATCCAATGGACAGGGGAATCTTGTGGGCTACAGTCCACAGGGTCATGAAGAGTCAGACACGACTGAGACTGGTACGCACGCAGGTACCCATTGCATTAAAAATGTATGATAAACTTCACTAAAGAGTATGGGGGGGAAAGAAGCTGATCTAAGTAACTCTGGAAATGAGTAGAAACTGTAAGTCTAGAGACAAATGTACATAAATGGTGTCTGGGTAAACAGTTCTGAAACCACTACATGTATACTGTAGTATGTATTTAATACACGTATTAAACAAACAAATAGATGGATGAAAGACAATGAAAGCCAGGTTTTTCAGTCTTGGAGTGGGAGATTCCAAACCACCAAGCAGGGAAGGTAAGAGGGTTCTGGTCACCAATTACAATGTGTGTGAAGAATTCTCCACACACCACCAAGCAATTTTTGGACACCAGCTGGATGTCCTACAATTCAGCCCAATTCAGACACCGTTTACTCAGAGATAGCATCAGATTGCACAGGTGAGGGCTTGATCCTGTAAGATTGCTCACCCCCATCACTTTAGATGCAAATTGTAAGCCCAGATTGTTACCTGTGTTTCTGACCAGTTGGTTATGTTCTCACAACCCCTCAAATTAATCAGTCCCTGAGATTTGATTAATTTGCTGCAATGGCTTACAGAACTAAGGAAAACTGTTTACTTACAGATTACCAATTTATTATGAAGAATATTAAAGGATATGAATGAACAGCCAGATGAGATATGGAGGGGAAAGTTATCATGGCGTTTGGGGCCTATGGGGCACAGTGACACATTGATGCATTCTGATTCCCTAACCTAGAAGCTCTCTGAACCCCCTCCTTTTGGGTTTTTATGGAGGTTTCATTACATAGCCCAATTTCTAGCCCTTCTCCATCCCCAGAGGTGGGATGGTGACAAAGGAGAGAAAAAGAGGGTCTGAAAGTTTCAACCTCTAGTCACATGGTGGACTCCACTGGCTACCGGATCCCATCCTTGGGTGCTTTCCAAAAGTTACTTCTTGGGCTTCTCTGGTGCTCCAGTGGTTAAGAATCCATGTGTCAACGCAGGGGACACGGGTCTGATCCCTTATCCAGGAGCATCCTACATGCCACTGGGCAACTAAGCCCATGAGCCACAACTACTGAGTCTGCATACAGCAACTACTGAAGCAGTAGAAAGAGCCTATGCAGCAATGAATTCCCAGCACAACCAAAAGTAAATAATTTTTTAAAGGCTGATATCATCAGTGATATGTTGATAGCATGTACCTCTAATATGACGTTGTAAGAATGGCAGTTAGTGTGACCTTCCTCCCCCAGATTTAAACCCCTAGTCTAACTAGGAAAAGAACTTCAGACAATTACAACTTTGGGGACATTTTATAAAACTAGCCAGTGCTTCTCAAAACTGTCAAGGACATCAAAAACCAGGAAACTGGGACTTCCCTGATGGTCCAGTGGTAAACAGTCCTCATGCCAATGCACGGCACACGGGTTTCATCCCTGGTCCTGGAATATCCCACGTGCCACAGAGCAACTAAGGTCGTGGGACAAAACTACTGAAGCCCACACACTCTAGAGCCCTTGTCTGCAACAAGAGAAGCCATTATGGGAAGCCCGTGCACCACAAGGAAGAGTAGCCCCCGCTGGCTGCAGCTAAAGAAAGCCTAAGCACAGAAACGAAGACCCAAAGCAACCAAAACTAAATTTTAAAAAAATCAAGGAAATCCTGAGAAACTGTCACAGTCTTGAGCAGCGTAAGGATACAGAGGACTAAATTTAATGTATCCTGGATAGGATCCTGGAACAGAAGGACATTAGGTAAAAACTAAGGACATTTGAGTATTGTTCAGTCACTCAGTCGTGTGCAACTCTTTGCGACCCCATGCAGCATGCCAGGCTTCCCTGTCCTTCACCATCTTCTGGAGCTTGCTCAAACTCATGTCCATTGAGTTGGTGATGACATCCTCTGTCATCCCCTTCTCCTCCTACGTTCAGTCTTTCTCAGGATCAGGGCCTTTTCTAATAAGTCAGCTCTTCATATCAGGTGGCCAAAGTATTGGAGCTTCAGCCTCAGCGTCAGTCCTTCCAATGAATATTCAGGGCTGATTTCCTTTAGGATTGACTGGTTTGATCTCCTTGCTGTCCAAGGATGGAGTATGGGCTTCAGTTAATAAGAATATGTTAATGCAAATGTACCATATTAGTGTAGGATGTTAACAAAAGGAAAAACTGAATTCTCATTATTTGGGAACTCGACTATTTTTGCAACTTTTCTGTAGATCTAAAACCATTCTAAAAGAAAAAGCTTATTTAAAATAAAGTATGAGGCCATAGACAAGGAAGCCTGCTGTGATGCAATCCATAGGGTTGCAAAGAGTTGGACACAACTTAGCAACTGAACAACAGCAATTTAAAAATATAATAAAAGTGGAAAACATGAAAGAAAATGACATGTAAAAGGCAGTGTCAGAAATTCTAATGCCTAACAGAAATTCTAGAAGGAGAAACCAATAACAAGAAAAGGGAATTTTAAGGAAAAAAAGAAAAAAAGCAGATAAAAAATTTTCATGGGGGTGAAAAAAGACACAAATTTTCAAGTAAAAATTATAAAAGCTAAAATTTAAAGTACTCTTTCTTTTCCCAGGCCTACTTTTGAAAATGTTACATGCATTAATTATTTCTCAGAACAATCTCTTTGTGTCAGTACTATTTTGATCCTGTGACAGACACAGAAACCCAAAGAGGTGAAGCAACCTGTCCAAAGTCACAGAGCAATTAGTAGAGGCAGAATGCAAACCTGCTTTCTTTGTTAATAAAACTTTTTATTTTGACATAATATGAAACAGAAAAGTTGCAAAAACAGCACAAAGGATTTCTGTATACCCTTCACATAGATTCTATAAATGCTAACATTTACATTTATTTTACAATCCTATTTTTGCCTGAACAATTGGAATTTTATTCAGAAAAGTCGGTTGCCCACATAAGGCTCCTTTCCCCTAAATCCTTCAGTATATACATCCTAAAAGCAGACATTCTCTTTCATAATTTCCATTATTATAATTATCAAAATTATGAAATTTACATGCCTATAATACTTTTAATATTTACCTTATTCAAATTCACAATTGTTCAAATAAAGCCTTTATAGAAAAAACTTTTTCTGGTCCAGGATCATATATTACACTTGTCATGTCTCTTTGGTCTCCTTTAACTTGAAACAGTTCCTCAAGTTTGATCCTTCTTGACAGTGACATTTTTGAAGAGTAAAGGCCAGTTGTAGAACATTGCTTGAATTCCATTTTTCTGTGATTTCCTTATGATTAAATTCTGGTATGCCCTTTGTTAGGAATATCACAGGAGTTGCTCTGTTCTTCTCAATGCATTATAACAGGAGATACAGGATATCATTTTGTAGCACAGTGGTTATGTTAACTTTGATTACTGGTTAAGTGGCTGTCTGCCAGGTTTCTTTACTGTAAAATTACTACTTTCCCCTTGTAATCAATATTTGTGGAGACAGACTTTAAAATGGTACGAAATTCTATTTTCTCATCAAATTTTCACTCACTAGTTTGGCATACATTGATGATTTTTTCTTAAAGTTTCTTTCTTTCTTTTCTGGCTGTGCTGGGTCTTTGTTGCTGTGCAGGCTTTTCTCTAGCTGTGGCAAGAGGCTACTCTCTAGTTGCGGGGCATGAGCTTCTCATTGCAGTGGCTTCTCTTGTTGGGGAGCATGGGCTCTACGGCATGCAAGCTTCAGTAGTTGTGGCGCATGGGCTTATATGTTTGATCTTCCTGGACCAGGGATCAAATCTGTGTCCCCTGCACTGGCAGGTGGATTCTTTCACCACTGAGCCACCAGGGAAGCCCCAACATTGATGATTCCTAGCAGAATCAATGATTACTGTCATGGCTGACTGATGGTGATTTTCTAATTTCACCATGCCTTCTATTAATACATTAGTAAGTTGGCATTTTACTATTAAATGTATTATAGTCACTGGGTTAGTCAATGATTTTACTCAATCTGCTACTATCATGACCTATTTTGATGCTCAGATTGCCCAGATTTGGCCAGTGAGAACTCCTTGAAATACTGTAATTTTCTGACATATTTCATCCATTTTTTGAGCACTTCCCTACTTTCTACTTTCACAGAATGTTCCAACCACATCTAATGTTTTCTCTGCTCAGCCTTTTATGCTGTTTCTCCAAGGCTTCCTTGTTTCTTGGATCTGGGTGCTGGATATTCTCATTGCTACAAAGTATAATTGCTTCTATGTTCTTTCTGCTACAGGGACATACATACACACATTCCGATATGTATTTCTAAATTTATTTTTTTAAAACATCACTTTAAAAAGTGATACTCCCAACTGCGATCCAATACCACAGAATTCATTCTAGCCTCCTCTTTTCCATATTGTAACTCCCTTCTCCAGCAACAATAAATTTGGCTATTTACTCCCATAATACTTTTTTGCCTGATTCTAGAATACATGAATTAGTTTCAGAATTACGAATCTATATAGCTGTGTAAACCAATCCTACTAACTAGAGTTAATTATTTGTTTATGTGTTCTTTTTGTTCTGTCTGTAGCCTGAGGAAATACAGTCAAATTGTCTTCAAAAGTTGCTTGCCTGTCTTTTTTCCTCATTTAGTATGAAGGAAACATTTGTTTTTGCTCATGTTCCAACTTAAGGTCTCTCTTCTGTGATTCACTTAAACTGAACTATAGCTGATTTACAATATTGTGTTAATTGTAGGTGTACAGCAAAGTGATTCAGTTATTTATATATATTTTTTTCAGATTACTTTTCATTAGAGGTTATTACAAGACATTGAATACAGTTCCATGTGCTATACAGCAAATCCTTATCTATTTTATATATAGTGGTACGCACCTGTTAGTCCCATACTCTTTATTACTTTCCCCTTTGGTTGTTACTTTTAAAATTTGCAAAACATTCATATGGTCCCCAAAGTAAAACACACACACACACACACACACAAAGAATGTGTCACTTCCCTATCCCCTCATGTACTAAAATTCCCTGTGTATTTGGGTCTATTTATGGAATTCTCTTCTATTTCACTGTTCATGCATGAGTACCACAGTGTTTCAATTATAGGGACTTTTCAGCATTTTTAATTCTCCTTGGACTAGTATCCCCTTTGAAGCTTTTCTTTTTCAGTGTTAATCAGGCTATTCTTACATAAAACCTGTATTGCTACCACTATGGGTACTTTATACACTTCAGATTAAAAGATTAACTGAATTGTTCCCCTTCAGTAATTCTCCTTCCCGGTATATTTTCTCTGTGTGACCCTTATCAATATCTGAAGTTTTATAAGTTAGGTACTCACTGGTTGTCTGCTTTCCAGATTTTCTTGGAGATTGGGGATCTTGTAATAAACAGATGTAAAAAGATGCTCAACTACTTATTTACCAAGAAAATACTAAAGCACATACCAGAAATGGGGCTGTAAGGTTGAAGGGGTTGTAAACTGGCACTACAATGATATTCTTTGTTTGTTTGTTTGTTTGATGTGGACAGTTTTTCAAGTCTTTACTGAATTTGTTACAATACTGCTCTGTTTTATGTTTTGGTTTTTTGGCTGCAAGCATGTAAGATCCTGGCTACCTGACTAGGGATCGAACTCACACTTCCTGCATTGGAAGGTGAATTCTTAACCCCTGGACTGTCAGGTAAGTTCCCCAACATTCTCTTCTATGGTAATATCTAGTGAGGATGAGAGTGAACATAACCTGTGGCTTACCAATCTCAGAGAAAACCTTGCTTATGAATAGCAAGAAACATATATTCAATAAGATTTTTCAGTGAGAAATTATATGTAACCTAAATATTGACCAATAAAAAGCCTAAATACATATTATGTATTTAGAACAGGGCTAGGGGTTTTCAATTCTACTGAAAAGCACGTTAAATCCAAAATAAACCAAGCAGCTGTTTGGACAGCATGCTGAGTTGCTTTCCTCACCAGATAACCATACACCTGCCATAATGCTGACATTTCCATCCCTGAAGCCTCTCTTTTTTAGTAAGGGAAACATCTGCCAAAGTGGAATTATATCTACAATAGGTATTGGGAATGGGAGTTCTATACTGAAGTATGAGATACACTGCATTAGATAAAATAAAACACTTCATAGTCTTTTAATAGGCACTTAATGTGATTTTTACCCCCTCAAGAAATACAAAATACAGCACTCTCATGCTTTGGCCACCTGATGCAAAGAGCTGACTCACTGGAAAAGACCTGGATGCTGGGAAAGATTAAAGGCAGGAGAAGAGGATGATAGAGGATGAGATGGCTGGATGGCATCACTGACTCAAGGGACATGAGTTTGAGCAAGCTCCCAGAGATGGCAAAGGACAAGGAGACCTGGCATGCTGCAGTCCATGGGGTTGCAAAGAGTTGGATACGACTGAGCGACTGAACAACATGCTCATTAGAGCACAAAATCATTTTCTGTAAGAACCATTAAGTAGCAGTGTCTTGTGGAACATACTTTAAGAAATTTTGAGTTAATGTAATGTGCCTCAAACACTTCTATTAACAAGAAAATGTTACCAGAGAGAAACACACTGACCTGTTAGAAAAATCTAATTTTATTATAGTACCTAAAATACTTGTGTTACATTTTTGTGTAAACACTGTGCACTGTCTACAAATTAAAAGCATTTGTAAATCATGAGTGGGAGAGATTTGCTATTCTAAATGATGAATGATCATTCAGTGACATCTAGCCAGTCTGCCCACTTTATAAGAGTGGCATTAATTTGACTGAAAAAAAAAATTTCTTTATTATGGTACTTCTCATTTTCTCCTGTTGAAGGTATTAATTTTTTAAGTATTGAATACCTATTTTTCACAGTAATTTTTCATTCCTTTTATAAAATTAATGAGGCTAACACAAACAACAAAAAGAAGAGAAGGAATCTAAAAGATAACTGGGGCTGGATCATGTCATTTCCCCCAACACTGTCACATTGCTCAAGTTAGAAAACCTAAAATCTGGATGCCTAACTAAATCACAAAAGGTCAGGCCCCAGGCATTCCTGGTAAACCATTTTATGGTTTATAATTGTTTTATTAGACTACTGAGTTCAATTTACTTACCTCTTTTTGGAATGTATGCATGTATCTCAAATGATACTGGTCTAGATTTTGCTTTTTAGGAGTTATCCTCATCTAATTTTATTATTGGGATATTTGCCTTGTAGAATGACTCTGAAAAGTTTTGTTAGAGATTATCTATTCTTTAAAACTTTCTTGCCTGCAAAACTATTGACCCTAGTTTTTTAAAAAACAAGAGCATAACTATATTTATTTTCCCTTTCCTACAGATCTCTTACATTATAAAACCTGTTACAAAATCTATAAATTGTTTAAAATATAAAATAAATGAAATATAAAGTAGATTGTTCAGGTTTTCTATAGAATCTTGAGTCAACTTTGATCATTTAGGTTTCTCTAAATAGTTCATTCTCCTTATTTTTATACATAATGAAATATATGTATATTATAGTACATTCATGAACTTAAAAACTTTTAAATCTTTGATATACGTAACTATTCACAATTCCCATACATAAAGCTGTAACTGAATCATTTTTTTTCCCTCAGTAATAACTGTTGATTCTATATTAATGGTCTTTTCAAGGAGAATATTTTTGGATAAAATCTACTAGTTTCTTATTCTACTTATACTTTTAAAAAATTGTATTTTTACCTTTATTGTATGAATTACTCCCTGCTATTTACCTTAATTTTTAAAAAAAATGTTTTATGGGAATTCCCCAGCAGTCCAGTTTTAGAACTTCTCACTTTCACTGCACAGGGCCTGGGTTCAGTCCTGGTGGGGGAACTAAGATTGCACGACCCATGCAGTGTGGCCAAAAAAAAATTTTTGTTCTGGCTTCAGCTAAATGCTTTTTTTTCAGTACATTTATCGACTTCCTGCTGTGTGACAGGCACAGTAGGTATGGCAACAGAGTGCTGAACTAATTCTCAAGGCAGGTTTTCTAAATGCATCAAGGTTACTATTTTTCTACCAAGTAGCGTTTTAGTGACTTCCCACAAATTTTTACCTGGAGGTATCAAATTATCACTTATCATGAATAGTTTAAAATTTCAGATTTCTACTTAAACACTTTATTATGGAAATTTTTAAATATATGCAAAGGTAGTAAAAATAGGACAATGAACCCTATGTTCCCATTATTCAAGCTTCAACAATTAGCAACATTTTGCTGATCTTATTTCATCTGTCCTTTCCACTTTTCACTTTTCTTCAGTATTAAAAGCAAATCATACACATGACATAATTTTATCTTTGAATACTTCAGTATGGATCTCTAATGCATAAGGATTTGTACACACACCCAAACGAATGCCATCATCATGCCTAACAAATGAATTCTTGTTGTTGTTTAGTTACTAAGTTATATCTGACTCTTTTGCAACCCGATGGACTGTAGCCTGCTAGGCTCCTCTGTACATGAGATTTTCCACAAGAATATTGGAATGGGTTGCCATTTCCTTCTCCAGGTCATCTTCCTGACCCAAGGATTGAACCCGTCTCCTACATTGCAGGAGGATTTACTACTGAGCCACCTGGGAAGCCCAACAAATGAATAAAAATAATTTAATACCCATCTTAGGTTTACCTTTTCACAATAATTTAAGTTTTTTAAAAAAATTTTGCTTGTCAGAATCAGGATTGTATTGAATATATTCTTATTTTCTGTATTCTTGATGTTCTGGCATTTAGAGACTTGATCTTGGAGCAACTATCCCTTCTAGAGATAGCAAATTCCTTGACAAATGGCTCCCCTGTGAGCATGCTTTGATATGCAAACCAATAAATCTAAAGTTGAAACCCTTTTATCAAACATCTCCTTTAGCAAACTCTCAGACACCAAGCCAATATTCTTCCTGTTCTAAATCACCCCAGAGCCAAGTACTGGACAATTAAGGACCACCGCTGTAGCTCTGAGTCCACAAAATTATTCAATCTAAGTCCTAAACTTGCTCAATGTACCTACCTGGCTTCACATCACCCATTCCTTCCTGGGAAAACTCAAGTAAAGTTTCTGGGTCATGCGCTGCCCTTTCCTGCCTTCTGCCTCCTAACACGACTAGCTGTTTCTTCCATGTGGTCCTATATGCATGTGGTGCTTCCTGTTAGTAGAAATCTCTGCCAATAAGCTTCTTCCATCACGATAATCATTTCCATGTCTTCCTATCTTACCATACCAGATTAAAGCAAATCCTTGGTACATTTTAACACAAGCATCTCAATACATTGCATACACTATATTCAATTAATATATCTCTTAAGTCTCTTTTAATTTGTAAAATTGCTTTTATTGTCTCATATTGGTTAAGAAAGTAGGCCTTTTATTTTGTTAAATTTCCCACATTTTGGATTTGGCTGTTAGCTTTGTGTCATTAATTTGTTCATTTATTTCCCAAGTTTCCTGAAAACTGGTAGGTTTAGAGACCAAATTACACTTCTGAATCAATATTTTGGACAAGAATATGCCACAGGTAGTATTGCATCCATTGCATTGCATCAAGAAGCAATTAGTTCTGCTGATTTAGAGATGTTACTATTGATTACTGGGTTGTCATTCTGCCCCATCCATTAAAATCTTCCTATAATCTTTCACCTAATGGTTTTCATACCCACTGATATCATCAAGATCCACTAATTCATAAGTAAAAAGTGTGATTGCTTGGATTCTATCATTCCTTTGACCTTTATTAGCTGGAATTCTCTAATAATAAAGAACTTTCCTTCACCACCTTCTGGTTGTCTTATCTAGTCCATAAAGGAAATATATAGTTCGTAAAGGAAAGGCAAGATAAGTGCTCCATTTTCCTTGTTTATTAATAAATGCCCTAATGTGCTCTGTAACTGATCAATACATTTGATCAGATAAAAAAAGAAGCTAGCAAAGGCTATAGCAATCACAACAAAAGGACACAGGATCCAAGCTGAGGGAATCCCCGCTGGCTGAAGATAAGATTAATTTGAGCATTTTTTTTAAAGGCTACAATGGATTTTTTTAAAGTGATACAGGACTTAGAAGTGATTTTTAATTTCCAAATAGTTTCTTTTTATCTTATCCTTTAACACTTTATTTAATTGAAGTATAGTTGATTTATAATACTGTGTTTTAGGTGTACAGCACAGTGATTCAGTTTTATATATATGTACATATATATATATACACACATATGTGTATATATATACAGTGTATTATATTCACATATATAGTGAATATATATATTCTTTTTAAATATTATTTTCCATTATGTTATTATATTGAATGCAGTTCCCACTGCTATACAGTAAATCCTTGTTGTTCACCTATTTTATATATGGTAGTGTGTATCTGTTAATCCTATACTTCTGATTTATCCCTCCATTTCCCTTTTGATAACCATGCTTGTTTTCTGTTTGTGAGTCTGTTTCTGTTTTGTAAGTAAGTTTATATGTATTATTTTGTTTCCACATATAAATGATACAATATTTGTTTTTCTTTGACTTACTTCACTTAGTATGATAATCTCTAGGTCCATCCCTCCTTCGTTAATTTTAAATCAAATTTATACTGAGGCAGAGAACATACGATTGTAGAATATCTTCTCTTTTTTGCTTGTTTGGGTTTTTTCCGCCATGCCACAGAGCATGTAGTTCCCTGACTACAGATGGAACCCGTTTCCCCTGCAGTGAAAGTGCAGATTCTTAACCACTGGACCACCAGGTGAGTCCCTAGAATATCTTCTTTTTTATGAACAAATTGAAAAAGAACTTACTTTCAAGAATTTTAGCAAGAATAAGTTGGAATTTCCCTGGTGGTCGAGTGGCTAAGACTCTACACTCCCAATGCAAGTGGCCTGGGTTTGATCCCTGGTCAGGGAACTAGATCCCACATGCTACAAGAGTTCACATGCTGCAACTAAGAACTGGGGTAGCCAAAAAAATAAATAAAAATAAAAAATATTTTAAAAATGAATAAGTTTTCTGGCATTCAATAACTGATGAGTGTTGATAGAAGGCATTTCTATATTCATTGTGCTCATAGTCTTTCATATGGATTTTCAAGACAGTAACATAATAAAACAAAATTTAGTAGCTTAAAATAACAACCATTGTATCTCATGATTGTGTGGGTCAGGAATTTGGGTAGGAGCTCAGATGGTCAATTTTTTTGTTCTACATGGCATCAACTGAGGTCACCTGTAGGAACTTAGCTGATGGCTGGTCTGGGGCATCCAAAACTGTTTACTCAAATATCTGGTGTTTTCGTGGGCATATCTGGAAGACGGCACAGTAGAGTGCCTCTCCTTCTCTAGGTAGTCTCAGGGCCTTTTCATGTGGTGTCTTCAGCAGAGTAGCCAGGCTTTTTAAAATAACAGTTTAAGGTCTGGAGAGAGTATTCCAAGAGATAAGGTAAAATCTACCAGGAAAATCTGGGTCCAGACACTAGCACAGCAGTACTTCTACTATTCTACTGCTCAAAGCAGTCAGTTGACCCAGATTCTCAGGGAAAGCATGTGGATTTTACTTCTTGATGGATGGAGTGTCAAATAATTTGCAGCAATTTTTACTCTGCCACAGTATTATAATTTTATAAATGAAGAAATTATAGTATGGAGCAGTTAAGCATCTTGTTCAGTATAACACAAGTAGGAAAGTGATGGGCTACAGATGATGATAAATGTCTTCCCCACATTTGTTATATTAATAAGATGAGTTTGTAGAACGAATGGGAAGATTCTCAGATCTGAGTGATGATGGAATACAGTAAATTAACACATTCTGTTAATGATATAAACCCCCTTATGCCAAGTCAGGTGCATGAATGAAGCAAAAGGGACTAATTACTACATTCACAGACTGTTCTACAACACAGGACTGACAAAGCATTCTCATATTTTTACATTATGAATTTTCAGATGATGGGTAAGGTGTGAATGTTGTCTAAAGGCCTTCTTACATTCCTTACATTCATAAGGTTTCTCACCAGAATGAATTCTCAGATGTTGAATAAGAGATGAATTAAGTCTAAAAGCTTTCCTACATTCCTTACATTCAAAAGGTTTTTCACCAGTATGAATGCTCTGATGTAGGGTAAGTTTTTGGCGCAATCTAAAGGCCTTCCCACATTCCTTACATTTATAGGGTTTCTCACCAATATGAATACTCTGATGTTGTGTAAGTTGTGAGAGTAGTCTAAAGGCTTTCCCGCATTCCTTACAGTCATAGGGTTTAACACCAATATGAATACTCTGGTGTGAAATAAGTTGTGAGTAACGACTAAAGGCCTTCCAGCATTCCTTACATTCATAAGGTTTCTCACCAGTGTGAATTCTGTGATGAAGAATAAGATGATAACCACGACTAAAAGTCTTTCCACATTCCTTACATTCATAGGGCTTCTCACCAGTATGAATTCTCTGATGGAGTGTCAGTTGTTGTCGTACTCTAAAGGCCTTCCCACATTCTTTACATTCATAGGGTTTCTCCCCAGTATGAAGTTTGTGATGTACTCTAAGGCCAGACCCACACAAAAAGGCCTTCCCACATTCTTTACATTCATAGAGTTTGTCAGCAATATTAAGCTTCTGATGTCGAGTAAGATGTGCATACTGCCTAAAGGCTTTCCCACATTCTGTACATACATAGGGTTTCTCACCAGTATGAATCCTCTGATGGAGAGTAAGTTGTCCACGAACTCTGAAGGCCTTCCCACATTCTTTACATACATAGGGTTTCTCACCAATATGAATTTTCTGATGTACTCTAAGTTCTGGGCCACACATGAAAGATTCCCCACATTCCTTACATTCATAGAGTTTTTCACCAGAATGAAGTCTCTGATGTCGAGTAAGATGTGCTGTCTGTCTAAATGCCATCCCACATTCCTTACATTCATAAGGTTTCTCACCAGTATGAATTCGATGATGAAATGTAAGTTGTTGGCGTACTCTAAAGGCCTTCCCACATTCCTTACATTCATAGGGTTTCTCAACATAATGAATTCTCTGACGTGAGGAAAGAGATGAGCGTTTTTGGTAAGGGGACATTTTTTGAGATGTGATTTTCACTTGGTTGAAATATTCCTCTTGTCCTTCAAATCTTCTTTTGGACTCCCAATCATTTTTTAAAATGAAGCTCTTAAGGCCATGGGTTTTAATTCTTTCCATTATTTTCCACTGGGATAAGTTTATTTCATAAATGTCATTTTCTGAAGATAACTTCTTGATCTCACAGTTGGTCTCTAAATCTGAAAGAAAACAAGAGAGCAAACACATGGTTTTTCTTTTTCTAAAAGAAGTACATCTGGACTTCCCTGGTAGTCCAGTGGTTAAGAATCCACCTGACAATGCAGGGGACATGGGTACAGTCACTGGTCTGGAAACTAAGATCCCGCAAGTCACAGGGCCACTAAGCTGATGCGCCACAACTACTCAGCCTGTGCTCTAGGGCCTGCAAGCTGCAACTATGAGCCTGTGTGTTGCAGCTACTAAAGCCCATGCGCCTAGAGCCTGTGCTCTGCAATAAGAGAAGCCACCACAGTTGTAGCCCACTCAATGCAATAAATAACAGCCCCCTACTCACTGCAACTAGAGAAAGCCCACGCACAGCAACGAAGACCTAGCGCAGCAAAAAATAATTTTAAAAAATATATAAACTGCAGCAGGTAACATTTTAAAAAAGAAGTAAAATTTCTCCTGTAGAAATAAAAGACAACCGAAGTACTACCCAATGAAATTCTAAAAATAGCTACACAATTTGGAAAAAAAAAAAAAAAGGCAACACCAGGAAAATCAAAGTTCACATAGGAAAGTAAGATTGATGATTAAGTAAACATTTTGAATCTGTGGTTCTCATATTGAGATCATGAATCAGAATCACAAAGGAGCTTTTTATAAATATTATGATTTAGATACCACTTAAACCACATGGATCAGATTCTACAGTCCTAGACAGTAATATATTTAATATTCCCCTCAGGATCATTCTGATGGAGAAAGATTGAAAATTCATACTTAAATTTTTCAACAATTTCTCTTTATTCTTAGAATAAAATCAAACTTGTTGTTAAAAGACCTCTGCTTACCTATAATACATCACCTCCAACCACTGTTCTCTTTACTGCTACCAGGAGAAGCCACAACCCACTTCAGTATTCTTGCCTGGAGAATCCCATGGACAGAGGAGCCTGACAAGCTACAGTCCATGGGGTTGCAAAGAGCTGGACATGACTTAAGCAACTGAACACACATGCACACACAGAGAGGCAACTTTTCAGATCTTAGAACATATTCCCACTTACTTTCATTGTACTTTTCAGTCTGCTCTATTTCCCAAAATCTGTTTGGGCCATTTGCATGGCTGACCCCTTCTCACTCTGAGGTCTTAGTTAAGTAACTCTAAGGCTGACTCTATTGACAGCATCTAAAGCTATATCTTTATTACACAGTTGACCCTTGAAAAACATGGGTTTGAACTGCACAAGTCCACTTATACATGAAATTTTTTCAATAAATATACAAACATATATGTGCAGAATATTGTGTACAAGACTTGTATTGAAGTGGATAGGCTATCCTTACATAGGCATAAGGTGAGTGATATTTAATACAAAATTAATGTGTTAGCTTTCTTACTGTTTTATAACTTTGCTTTCAAAGAATCACATTACTGTACACAGTGCTTCTCTCTCTTGTAATTAGAGTAACCACATATCAGCCTACCATCACAGGTAAGAAGTTTTGTAAAAAACGTTTTCAATACATTTTATGAATATGACTGTAATACTATATGCCATAAGTTTTATGCTGATTCATTCATTACTGTATAGGCTAGGCCACTATTAAGCATTCATATCAATTATACTAGGCTACCATAAAGCAATCATATTCTTCATTTTTGATGCATGAGTTATTATATCTGTAAATAAATATTAATTTTTTCACATTATCTTTTCATTTTAGATGTCCAATGTTCGTAATACATTAATACCTACTGTGTTTTATATCATATAAGACAATATTGATGTAGGTTCTGACAATTTATTTTATAAACAAACAACATAAACCTATGGTATCAATAAATATAGTACAGCACTATAAAGTATTTTCCTTTATTATTTTCTTAATAATACTTTCTTTTCTCAAGCTAATCTTATAAGAATATAGTATATAATATATATAACATATAAAATATGTGTTAATCAACTGTTATTGGTAAGGCTTTTGATCAACAATAGGCTATTAGTAGTTCAGTGTGGGGGTAGTTAAAAGTTATATGTAGATTTTTGCCTATGCTGGGGGTCAATATCCTAAACCTTGGGTTGTTCATACATATATATCAACACAGATCTTTTGGCTCTTACTCACCTGGATATTGTCTTCTTCCTTTCCTCACTACTTTCCAGGGCTCTTTTCCTTGCTCTAATAAGGAAATCACATCTGGTTTAGAAATGAAGCATCCTGGACAGAAGGAAAGAAATACAGGTGACATGGAATAATAATAAATTCAAAATTACTTTGATTCAGTTTTGGTTAAATTTTTAATAAACTATAGGTCAAACTGTAATTGATAAAGCCTTTAGAACAAGAAAAATAAGATGATTTAAAAATATCATGTTAAAATTACATAGGAAATGGAGATTATAAAGGAAAGAAAAAAGTCTTATTTTAATTTACATTCACACAAGTACTCCTTTTCTTGAAAGCAATAGTGGTTGAGAGACTGTCCTGGTTCAATCTTGCCTCTGCCATATCCCCGTAGTGTGACCTTGGACAAGTTATTACTATGCTTTATTTTCCTCACCTATAAAATAGGGATAATTATAGTACCTATCTTACATGAATGTTCACATTGCCTAGAATCTATTTTATTAGTTATTATTTATCATTGTTATTTTAATGAGAGAAAAAAGTTTCTTGAGGCATTTACTATTTTTTTTCCTTGGGATATCCATACAACGTTAAATGCAAAGTTCTTCGATTTTTAACTTTCAATCATACAAGTAGGTAGAAACGAATATGTTTATTAACAAAAAGAAAAAAGTCTTGAACTATAAATAAATCCAGCTGATACAACCTACTGTTTAAAAAATTATATCTTCTTTTGATAGCCAGAGAAAAGCTAAGATACTAGTTCTAGCTATTTGGGGTTTCCCACGTGGCTTAGTGGTAAAGAATTCACCTGTCAAGCAGGAGATGTGCAGGAGGTGTGGGTTCAATCTCTGGAGCAGGAAGATTCCCTGCAGAAGGAAATGGCAACCCACTCCAGTATTCTTGCCTGGGAAATCCCATGGATAGAAGACCCTGGTGGGCTGTAGTCCATGGGGTCACAAAAGAGTCGGACAGAGACTTAGTGACTAAACAAAAACAGAAGGTCACAGAAGGATGGGGAAGATGAATATGCTTAACGAGCGTGCTCATTTCCAAACAAAAAGCTCAAACCATTCCCTTGAGAAAAGGGAGCAGATATTTCGTTTCTTAAAAAGTATTTCTAAAATTTCCAGAGAAGAAAGCTGATAGTACAGAGAACAGAGACTAAATTTCTAAAGGCAGATAACCTTACCCAATGAGACCAAGTTGCTGTAGTTCTCCAACATTACATCTCTATACAAATCCCTCTGTTCCAAATTCAGGAATTCCCACTCCTCCAGAGAGAAGTCAATGGACACATCACTGAACATCACTGATTCCTGAAATGATAAACCATATAATACAACTGAAATTAAAGAAAATTTGTTTAAAGATGGAAAGAGGGGAAAAAATGAAAGAGATACTGCTGGAAACCAATCAAGCAAACAGGTTTGGGCTAGAAACCTGTAACACTGAGTTAGGAAATGAGTGCCTGCAGCAGAATGCCTATGGGTCCTTGACCAACTGTGTTTCTACAGATAAAGCCTTTTATATACTCTGGCATATCTTAACTACCCAAACACATATGGGAAAGGAAAAAAAAGTTTTCTAATTAAATGAAATACTGTATATAAGCCTTCTGCCTACTCTATGTCTCCCTCACAAATTCTCAAGAAATGTGTTCTTATACCCTTTCTTCTTAAAGAACAGATTGCTGCTTTAAAAAAAAAAATTGATGGTTTTATCCTTTTTTTAAAAAAAATTATGTATTTATTTTTGGCTACACTGGGTCTTCAGTACTGCACATGGGCTTTTTCTAGTTGTGGTGCAAGGGCTTCCCTTTGTGGTGGCTTCTCTTGTTGCAGAGAACGGGCTTTACAGCACATGGGCTCAGTAGTTGTGGTGCACTGGCTTTGCTGCTATACGGCATGTAGGTTCTTCCAAGACCAGGGATCAAACCAGTGTCCCCTGCATCGCAAGGCAGATTCTTAACCAATGGACCACCAGGGAAGCCCCAAGAACAGATTTTTTTTAAAGCTTTCCTGGTAATTCCAGTTAGAAAAGGATCTGAATACAATTAAAGAATTTCCTCCAAGGTCATCATTCTTCAATGATGTGCATCATGTGCATCAGGTCATGTGCATTAGGTCATGTGCATTTACCCAGTTATGACAAATTCTTTAATGAACTTAAAATTGGTTGTATGCAATGGGGATGTGAGACCTAATTATTATATACTCCAATATTTTTGTCTATGCAAAATTTTTAAGGTCCTCCTCAATTCTGAGGGGGAACTGAGGCCTGCATGTGCCTGCATGATCTTTTCTGTCATTTTCTATCCCTCATTGTATGAATTCCATGTTCCTGAGTTAGAGGATAATGTAGATTCTGGATACCAATAATCCAGAAATACAAAGATGTCATTCTAGACTAGCTCATCCTGTTCTAAAACAAATGATGTACAGCCCTTAGGGATTTCCAGAGAAGATACTTAATGTCTCTGCATAATAGACCCAACCATAACCCTACCTAGTCATAAAAGCCACACAAAACAAGAGGAGATCTCAGGATATACTGAGGCTGAGGTTATATTTGCATGCTCAGTTGCTCATTTGTGTCTGACTCTTTGCGATCCTTTGGACTGTAGCCCAACAGACTCCTCTGTCCATGGGATTTTCCCAGGCAAAAATACTGGAGTGGGTTGCCATTTCCTCCTTCAGGGGATCTTCCTGACCCAGGGATTAAATTGCAGGCAGATTCTTTACCGCTGAGCCATCAGGGAAGCCCTAGGCTAAGGTCAACCAACAGCAAATCTTGCTTAATTACAAAGCTCAAGTTTGGAAAAATTTAGTTTTCCTATGAGCAATCAAATCAGCCCATGCTCTCTCAACTACTCGAAAGAGGTGGCCAAACATCTCCCTAAAGGGGCTTCATTTCTGCTTCATTGCAGTTTTTAGCAGAAGACTGAGCACATATAAGAGATGCTGAGGGACTTCCCTGGTGGTCCAGTAGCTTAGATTCCATGCTCCCAGTGCAGGGGGCCTGGGTTTGATCCCTGGTCAGAGAATTAGATCCCACATGCTGCAACTAAAGGTCTCATGTGCTACAACTAAGACCCAGCACAGCCAAATAAATAAATACTTTTAAAAAAGAGAGATGGTGAATGATTTGTTCTATGAATACATGAACAATAACTGGAAAAAAGAGGACTCATGAGAAGGGCATTGTACTATTTATTTGGCCTCATCTCTCATTGGATTTGGAGGAAATGGGTCCTTAGATGGGGCTCTGATAAGTAAGAAGTTTCAGGATAAATAAAAGTTCACAGGACCTTAATTTCCACAAGGTGAAAGAAACCACAACTTACATGGGCCATGGTTTAGAAATTCAAGAACTGGTCAGTCCTCTTTGGGGTTTACTTGCCTGGAGAAGCAGAGTTCACAGAGGCCAGAGCTAAGGCGAGGGGAGAAAAAGGAGGCCATGAGATAAGATAGGCCTCAGAATTCTCAAAATGACTCAATTTAATACATTCTTTTTCTTCTCTGGACCTCCCCATCACATGCGCGCACGCGCGCACACACACACACACACACACACACAGAGGGAGATTTAAAGGAGTATGGACAAATCTAATCCCAACTTGTACATTTCAAGGGACCACATCATCTAAACCAGAATCTCTTCCAAAGTTTCACAAATCTGCTTAAATAGATACAAAGAGAGAAATTCATAGGATCATTTCTAGCAGCCATTCAGTTCAGTTCAGTCACTCAGTCATGTCCAACCCTTTGTAACCCCACGGACTGCAGCACACCAGGTTTCCCTGTCCATCACCAACTCCCAGAGCCTACTAAAACTCATGTCAATCATGTCGGTGATGCCATCCAACCATCTCATCCTCTGTCGTCCCCTTCTCCTGCCGCCTTCAATCTTTCCCAGCATCAGGGTCTTTTCCAACTGACAAACGACTGCACTGGCAGCTCTGCCTGCCTGCTGTCAGAACAATAACTTCCAGAATCCACTGGGCTCATCACTATTTTCAATCAGAATCATCTACACTGCTTCCTGTATGACTTCATTTGTCATTCTCCTTCTTACAACGTAGGGTGAAAAGGTGTGGATTCATTTTCTCAGCATATCTATGTAGCAAGAATTTTCACAAGAAAATGAAATAAAGGCATCCAAATTGGAAAGGAAGAATAAAACTACCTCTATTTGCTGACAAAATATTATATAGAGAAAATCCTAAAGACTCTACCAAAAACTGCTAGAATAAAAGAATTCAGTAAAGCTGCAGGCTACAAAATTAACATATAAAAGTCAGTTGTGAGACTTCCTTGGTGGTCCAGTGGTTAAGAATCCACCTGCCAATGCAGGGGTGGTTCAACCCCTGGTCTGGGAAGGTTGCACTTGCCATGGGGCAACTAAGCCTGTGTGCCACAACTACCAAAGCCCACATGCCCATGTTCCACAACAAGAGAAATGACTGCAATAAGAAGCCCATGCACTACAACTAGAGAATAGCTCCCAATCACCACAACTAGAGAAAGCCTGAACACAGCAATGAGACCTAGCACAGTCAAAAATAAATAAATTTTAAAAATCTGTTGTGTATATCTACTAATAATGAACTATAAGAAAGAGAAACTAAGAAATAATCACATTTATAATTTTATGAAAAGATAAAATAACTAGGAATATATTCAACCACAGAGGTTAGAGACCTATACACTAAAAACTCTAATACACTGATAAAAGAAACTGAAGATGACATAAGTAGAAAGATATTCTATGTTCACGGATTATAAGAACATTGTTAAAATGTCCATACTACCCAGAATAATCTATAGATTAAATGCAACCTCTTATCAAAATTCCATTGGACTATTCTGTGGAACAAGAACAAACAATCCTAAAATCTACATGAAACAACAAAAGCCCCAAAACAGCCAAAGCAATCTTGAGAAAAAACAAAGCTGGAGGTATCATGCTTCCTGATTTTAAACTATATTACAAAGCAATAGTAATCAAAACATTATGATATCCCCTCCCTCAAAACTAGACATATAGGTTGATGGAACAGAATACAGAGCTCAGAAATACACAAAGAAACATATGTAAGGAAGTTCTTCAAAGAATAATTTATAATAAAAAGAATACCAAACAATAGTCAACAAGCTAAATACATTATGTTCTATATGATGGCATACTATACTATTGTTAATAATGATGATACTGGTTCATATTAATTAATGAAGAAAGTTATCCATGATAAACTGCCAAGTACATCAAGCAGACTAAACAGAACATGTACAATGTTGGGAGGTGACTGACTCTCACAGGTTTTATTGGCTGGATCCGGGATGCGAATCTAATCTCTGACAGTTATCAACCAGGAAGGAGGCTTTGGACAGTTACTTAATTTTCAGTGCCTCTGCTTCCTCACAGACAAACTGGAGAATAATAACAGTATCTATCTTAAAATAATAACAGTATCTATCTTATAGGGTTGTTGTTAACTGTTTATTATAAAGAACTTAAAATGGCTTATTATAAACACTGAATAAAATGAAAAACATGACATGTCCATTCTATTTATTAAATAAAATTATCTTTAATACTTTTCATTACAATTTAAAATTTTTGATAAATTACCTTTAATAATTTAATACTAGAATACCATTTTTTTCCTTACTAGTAAATTTTTTTGAGATTTTTCACAACTGCTTTTTCTTAAAGTATCAGTAAAGTTTAGAACTAGGTTTAAGAATGTTATTTTTCTTAAGTAACAGTATTAGAAAACATGGATGTCTCCACAATCCTAAAAGGTGTAAATTCTCACAAGGGGAAGTATCTGCCACATGGATATACGCACACACGCCCTTGAAAGTGTTAGCCACTCAGTTGTGTCCGACTCTTTGTGACCCCGTGGACTGCAGCCCTGCCAGGCTTCTCTGTCCATGTGATTGTCCAGGCAAGAAAACTGGAGTGGGTTGCCTTTCACTTCTCCAGGGCATCTTCCCCGCCCAGGGAATGAACCTGGGTCTCCTGCATTGTAGGCAGACCCTTTACCGTCTAAGTAACTAGGGGAGCACCCACAGACATTAGGAACGGATATCAAGTTAAGGGACAGGTCATACTGAGGAGAAGGAAGCAAATGTTCCCAGGTCCTAAAAAGTAAAAATGCGTTTCACAGAACAAAAGGAAACACCCACTAGCCTCGACCTTGACTTCTAGGTGGGCAACAGCAATTCGTTTCTCCTCAACACAGCCCTTTTCTTAGTTTGACAAGACGGGGGAAGAAGGGAATCTTAAGACAGGCCTTTTTCAGAGCCCAGGTCACCCAGGATGAATAGGGCAAGCCACGACCACACGTGTCCCCACCACCCACCACCCACCATGCCCGGAGTAAGTAAGCGTAACCCTTCCCAGGATTAGAGAAAAGCCAGGGTCACGGCTGTGCTGGGCTGGAATCGAACTTCAGAGAGGGAATTCCGCAGTTCCGAAACCTACAGTTGGAAGGTTTGGAGCTGTCTGCGAAAGCGTAGGTGGGTGGGTGAGTGAGTGAGTGTCCGTCCGGGCGCGCCCGCCCGAGGATGCAGTGTGGCGGGGTGTGTGGATATGTGCGTGCGGGTGTGTCCGTGTGTCCGCGCGCGCCCGCCCGAGGATGTAGTGCGGTGGGGATACTCCCAGGAGCCAACCTGGGGGCACGTTCAGTTCTAACATTCTTATCCCAAGACTGGTTCGAGCCTTTTCGCTGGGAGTCTTTTCTCTGGATCTCAGATATCTGACTGGGGGGCCATTACTCTAAGGCTGATAAAAAATTTCAGCTGTGACTCTGGGGTCGGAGTCACACAGTCCACCTCAACCTCCGGTCACACAAGAGGCTCTGAACCCGATTAAGTCACACAAACGCAAACCCACTAGTTCCGGCCTCACAACTGCACACAGTCCCGATGACACACCCCGGTTCAGTCACGCCCACAGACAGCAGCACACCGTTATAACACTGCGGTTCTCACGCTCACTCGTGGCTTGAGGTGCAGGGTTTCAGACACTTCGAGGTGCTGCAGCGCTTACCTTCCCTATCCTCATTCCCGGGCCCCAACGGCTTTCCTACCGACGGTCGGAACAAACGTTCTAAGCCAGAACTGGTCACCTGCGACGCCGAACCCCTCTCACAGTGATGCTAGTGGAAGAGAGGGCGAGACAGCTCAAGTCAGTACACAGCCCCGGGGCCTAACGGGCCGCGCGCAGGGGTTATTGGGAGCTCCGGCCGCACGCATTGAGTGCGCAGGCGCGGTGGAGCCCCAGAGGGCGGAGCCTCAATGAGTGAGCTGATTTGAGTGAAAGGTGTCGTGTCCAAGGAGCCGGAGAGCCGGTTGGTACCCAGCGAGGGTGGGGTTCTCAGCTCTTTGTCCTCAGGAAGTCGCGGCAAGGCTTGGGACGAACGACTGGCACTATAAAGGGGGATGATGCGCGTGCATAAATAGAACTCTCCGTGGGGCAAACCAAGAAGGTCTGTGACCGAGGACCGCGCTTGTGTATCTATCTTTGGAGTAGTTCTGGATGCGGTTTTTTCATTGAATGTTACTTGTGTTTGAGATGGAGCGACTGCGGGGATTGGAATACCGCTTAAAGATTTTAGGACTGGAATTGTGTCAGGTGGTATGGGACTAAGAATGTGGGGACCTGTGAGATAGTGGGACTCACTGTGAGAGTGCCTGAGGTTGCATTTCTGTGAACGTGTCTGCAATGTGACTCTGTTTTGATAGATTTGTTTCTCTTGGGCCTTCTTTACAGACCGTGAATGTGAGTCATTCAATGTAGGTCTGAGAAACGACATGCCTGATTATGTGGTCAGTGTGTGTTCTTGCAGGATTGTGAGGAGGTGGCTGTCTGCATGATTGGATGTGACCAACAGCCTCATTCTTCTCAACTCTGAAATAAATGTCGCATCTTCAAGGAGCATCAGCTTCACTGAAGGATTTTTCTGGGAAATTATTTTCTACTTAATCAGGTGTATTAGGGAGAAAAATGCAAATAAGCATTACCTATTTAACAGTATATCCCACTTACACAGAGTGTTTAAAAGGTATCTTGAAATAATTCTTTTCCTGTGCCATCAATAAATTCTGTAATTAATTATAACCCAGCAAATATATAAAAATCCATAAGCAAGAAAAAAAGGAGTGAAAAAGGAAAGCTCCATTTTATAGGAGGATGTCAGCTAATAAGTTTGTTTTACAAGACTGTGAACTCTGCTTCAAACACATTTACAATATTTGGTTTTGATGAAGATTTTGTATAGTATGGTGTCTTCCTTTAAGTTCAAGTTCATTTTATTGCTTTCTCTCATGTCACCTATTACCTGCAGTTAGGGAAGATAGTGACATTGTTAAAATGAACATATCTTCATGACATGAAGGCTAGCCATTGGTGGGGTAATATTTTAACACAGTTTATCAGGCAATACTGAGTTTTCTTTGAAATCAGTCTCTGATTTTTTTCCCAAGCCTTGATGTTTGCCTTGCCTGATGGTGACCAGCTAGCAGAGCCTCTCTTCTTTAAAAAGCCATGACACTCACCATGTCACTTGCATTGCTGGAAAAAAGGTACCCAGGGAATAGGTTTTCCAAAGCAGGGCAATAGGTGGGTGGATGAGTAATTACAAAAGACGTGCTGGCAGCTTGTATGCATTCTCAAATCCATTTCTACTGGGGTGAGGGCTTAAAGCCTGTGTGGTTTCTGGGTCCTTATCCAGGGAGTTGTTGTTGTTCAGTAGCTTAAGTCGTGTCTGACTCTTTGTGACCCCATGGACTACAGCACACCAGCCTTCCTTGTTATCCTCATCCATCAGAGGGCAGACAGAAAAAGTAAGAACTACAATCCCATGGCCTCCAGAAAGAAAACCACAATCATATAAAACTAACCAAAATGATCACATGGATCACAGCCTTGTGTAACTCAATGAAACTATAAGCCAAGCCATACCATGCATGGCCACCGAAGATGGATGGGTCATGGTGGAGAGTTCTGACAAAATGTGGTCCACTGAAGAAGGCGATGGCAAACCACTTCGGTATTCTTGCTTTGAGAACCCCATGAACAGTATGGAAAGGCAAAAAGATATGACACTGGAAGATGAGCTTCCCAGGCTGGTATGTGTCTAAGGAGGGAGGCACTGATCACTCCTTATGTAGATTGCCCAGTCCAACCTTATATTTGCTTACTAAAGAGTTTTGCTCCCAATTCCAATGTATGGGTGTATGTGTGGGTTGAGTTCCCCACACCACCAAGCAGTTTTCAGACACCAGCTGGGTGTCTGCAATTTGACTGAATTCTGACTCTATATGCCTGGAGATAGTGTCAGATTTCAGAGGTTAAGGACTCAGTCCTATACCTCCCCACCCCCAACTTCAAGATGTTGTTCAGTTGCTTAGTTGTGTCTGTGACTCTTTTGTGACCCCATGGACTGTAGTCCACCAGGCTCCTCTGTCCATAAGATTTCTAGTCAAGAATACTGGAGCGGGTTCCCATTTCCTTCTCCAGGGGATCTTCCTGACCCAGAGATCATATCCACATCTCCGGCACTGGCAGGTGGATTCTTAACCATTGAGCCAGGGTTAGGATTAGGGTTAGGGTTAGGGTTAGGAAACCCCCAACTTCAGATGCCAGTTGCAAGTCCAGGTTATTACCTGTGCCTTGGACCAACTAGTTATAGATTGGAGGTTCCAGCAACCCATTCCCTGGGTTTGGTTCACTTATTAGAGGGGCTAACAAAACTCATAGGAACATTTTACTTACTGGATTACTGGTTTATTATAAAATGATATAACTCGAACAGCCAGGTGGAAGAGATGAACAGGGCAAGGCATAGGGAAAGGGCAGAGTTGACATGCCCTCGCTGAACTCCCACATGTTCTTGCCCACCACTATCCCTGAGTTTCTACATTTTCACACAATCGGAAGCTCTCTGAACCCCATCCTTCTGGGTTTTTATGGAAGTCTCATTACATGGGCATGGTTGATTAAATCACTGGCCACTGGTGATTGATCCAACCTCCAGCCCTCCTCCCCTCCCTGGAGCTCAGGGTTGTGGGACTGAAAGTTCCAACCCTCTAATCACATGGTTGGCTCTGGAAACCAGCCTCCAGCTTTAGGTGTAGTCTATAAGTTACCTCATTAACACAGCAAGAGATGTCTTGATCACCCTCATTACAGGATATTCCAAGGGTTTCAGAGATCTGTACCAGAAACAGGAAGAAGACCAAACATATATTTATTATAAATCACAATAACACACTTATTCTCCATCATCATTGTTGCCATGAGCAGATGGATTCTGAGTACAAAGTGCTCTGAGAAACACTAGGGAAGTGATGGCACAAAAAAGACCATGTGAAGACACAGTAAGAAGGTAGCCATCTGCAAACCAAGAGAGGCAGGAAACACTTGCTGACATCTTGATCTTGGCCTCAGTTCAGTTCAGTTCAGTTCAGTCGCTCAGTCGTGTCCAACTCTTTGCGACCCCATGAATCGCAGCACGCCAGGCCTCCCTGTCCATCACCAACTCCCGGAGTTCACTCAGACTCGTGTCCATCGAGTCAGTTATGGCATCCAGCCATCTCATCCTCAGTTGTCCCCTTCTTCTCCTGGCCCCAATCCCTCCCAGCATCAAAGTCTTTTCCAATGAGTCAACTCTTCGCATGAGGTGGCCAAAGTATTGGAGTTTCAGCTTTAGCATCATTCCTTCCAAAGAAATCCCAGGGTTGATCTTCAGAATGTCTATTAGCAACCAGAACTGTGAGAAAATAAATTTCTGTTGCTTAAGCCACCTAGTCTGTGGTAATTTGTTATGACAGCCCTAGCAAACTAATACAGATGGTACCCTCATGAACCCCCGAAAAAAGCAGGTGGGGAGGGACTTCCTTGGTGGCACAGTGGTTGACAATTTAACTTCCAATGCAGGGTCCAGTCTCTGGTCACTGAACTAGATCCTACATGCCATGGGGAAACTAAGCCTACAAGTTGCAATGAAGATTCCTCAAGGCTAAAACTACCAAAAATAAATAAATATTTTTTAAAAAGCAAGTGGGGAAAAAATCATATTGCAATACCTGTATGGTGAATCTGTGCATCTGTGAAGAAGGAAGCCAAGTGAAGTAACCGGACATCTGAAGTAATATGAAAACAAGAGAACACCAAAGCACATATTCACCAGAAAGCACAGTGGGCCAAGCTGACAACAAAAACTGAAACAGGAATCAGCTTTGCCCACACCAATGGGAATGAAGCGCAAGTGGTCCATGAAGGAAGCTCCAAAGGGGCTCGTGAAGTCCTGTCTGTGAGAGCTCTCAAAGTAGACAGCCCAAATTTTTTTTCCAGGAGAAAGTTCCTCCCTGAGGAAAAAACACAAGAATGGAATCATAAGAGTCAGAAAGCCATTGTGTGTGTGTGTGTGTGTGTGTGTAAACATATATGTGTGTATGTATATATCATATGTTGTTTAGTCACTAAGCCATGTCCAACTCTTTGTGACTGCATGAGCTGCAGCACACCAGGCTTCCCTGTTCTCCACTGTCTCCCAGAGTTTGCTCAAATTCATGTCCATTGAATTGGTGATTCCATCTAACCATATCATCCTTGGCCATTCCCTTCTCCTGCCCTCAATCTTTCCCAAATCATCACATCAGGTGGCCAAAGTATGGCCCAGGAGAAATATCAACAACCTCAGATATGCAAATGATACCACTCTAATGTCAGAAAGTGAAGAGGAACTAGAGAGCCATAAAAGAAGAAAGTGGAAAAAAGCTTGCTTAAAACTCAATATTCAAAAAACTAAGATCATGGCATCCGGTCCTATCACTTCATACAAATAGAATGGGAAAAAGTAGAAGCTGTGACAGATTTTCCTTTCTTGAGCTCCATAATCACTGTGGACAGTGACTGTGGCCATGAAATTAAAAGACACTTGCTCCTTGGAAGGAAAGCTATGACAAACCCAGACAGTGTATTAAAAAGCAGAAACATTACTTTGCTGCCAAAGGTCCTTATAGTCAAAGCTGTGGTTTTTCCAGTAGTCATGTACAGTTGTGAGAGCTGGACCATAAAGAAGGCTGATGCTTTCGAACTGTGGTCCTGGAGAAGACTCTTGAGAGTCTCTTGGACTGCAAGGAGATCAAACCAGTCAATCCTAAAGGAAATCAACCCTGAATATTCCCTGGAAGGACTGATGCTGAAGCTCCAATACTTTGGCTACCTGATGTGAACAGCAACTGACTTATTGGGAAGGACTCTGATTCTGGGAAAGACTGAGGGCAAAAGGAGAAGGGGGTGACAGAGTATGAGATGGTTAGATAACATCACAGAGTCAATTGACACGAACTTGAGCAAATTTCGGGAGACAGAAGGACGGGGAACCTGGAGTGCTGTAGTCCATGGGGTCCCAAAGAGTTGGACATGACTGAGGGACTGAACAACAAGAACAGATAGAACTGGAATTGCAATTAAATTTCAAAATTAGAAGAAACAGTGAATGAACAGTTTCCAAAGATGATGACAGTCTTTAATCCACCAACTCAAATCGTCTAATCTAGATCTATTATGGAAAAACTGTATAAAATCAAAGACAATGAGAAAATCTTTTTTAAAAAAAGCAAACAAAAAGATAAATTACATTCATATTAGCCAATAGACTAACAGCTGACTTTTCACAGCAGCAGTGAAAGTTAGGAGAGTGGAATGATGGCTGAAATAAAATAATAATGAGATATAGGGGAAATGATCCCAGATGGTACTACTGAGAAACAAGAATGAATGAAAAGCAATTTAGGAATTACAGGGGCCAATGTAGATGAACATTGACTAGAAAAAACTGTTAATGTCTAGAAGGTTAAAAAAAGATAATAAAATGCAAGATAGCAATAATCTACATTGGGATATGGGTAGATAAATGTAGCTAAAGTACTCTATGTATGGTCTGTTGTCACATGAATGAATAAAGATATGAATAGTTTTAGACTCTGACAGGTTGAAGTATTCATGTTATTTTCTTAAGTAGCCCTTAAAGTACAGAAATAGTACATAAAATTTCCAATAATAGAGATAAAAAACTGGTAATTTTTAAAATAATGAAGAAAACAAAGAGAAAAAAAGAATATAGAATCAGCAAGATAAACAGGAAAGAACAAAGTTAAGATGGCAGATTTAAAGATAAATATATCAGTAATTATACTGAATAAACTGGATCTAATACTCTATTTAAAAGACAAAGATCACTTTGATGTTTGATGGAAAACAGTAAAATTCTGTAAAGCAATTATCCTTCCAATAAAAATAAATACATTAAAAAAAGACAAAGTGACATTGAATTTAAAAAATGCAACTATATTGTGTTTATAAACACATCTATAACTTAAGGGCACAAAAAATTTAAATTGTATCATGCAAACAATAAACATGAAAGTTCATGTAACTATACTACTAGCAGACAACCTAAACTTTAAGACAAGATGCATTATTAGAGGTACCTGTTTGATGTAGTTATCTTGCAAGAGTGTTATTTTTTCACATGCTCCCCTCCTCTAATATCCAGACCATAAATTATAATCAAATCTCAGCATATTCTGAAAGTCAAACCTAATATCAAAAACATTGTCTAAGGATAATGTAGAGAATACATGAGGAAATACTTTCACCAGTGGACACAACAGTGATTCCAATACAATGCAAAGTGGAACTTGAGCTATCGTTTAATCACTAAGTTGTGTCTGACTCTTTTGCAACCCCATGGACTGTAGCCTGCCAGAGTCTTCTGTCCATGGGATTTCCTGGCAAGAATACTGGATTGGGTTGCTATTTCCTTCTCCAGGGGATCTTTTCAACCCAGGGTTCAGACCTATGTCTCCTGCACTGGCAAGCAGATTCTTTACTACAGAGCCGCCAAGGAAGCCCAAAGTAAGACTATAACTTGGCTATTTAGAGCTCCTCATGACCCTGGACAACAGACCAAAGGCAGGGGTGGGAAAGGAAGAAGGGTGTAGGTTGGTGTTTGCCAGGCTGGTTGATCCTGGCTCTGAAGGGAAAGACAGATTTGAAATTTCCAAATGGAACATGGATAGAACCCAAAGATTCCCCTGGGTCAACTCCTATTGTTTCCAGTAGTAAAAGTTAATAGAAGACTATAATAATCAATAAGGATTCAGATCCTTTATGAAAGGTTTGGGTGTGGGAATTTCCCTGGTGGTCCCGTGGCTAAGACTCCTCATTCCCAATGCAGGGGGACTGGGTGCCATCGTTGGTCAGGGAACTAGATCCTACATGCCACAACTAAGAGTTCACCTGCCACAACAAAAGATCCTGCATGCTGCAGCAAAGATCGAAGATCCTAAGACCTGGCGCAGCCAAATAAATAAATAAATAAATAAATACATTTTTAAAAGGCGGATATATCACAACTATCATTTACAGAGAAGACTGGAGCATCTATCTAATTTATATATAGCTATCTATTATAACTGTGGGGAGGGCTTCCCTGGTAGCTCAGCTGGTAAAGAATCTTACCTGCAACACGGGAAACCTGGGCTTGATCCCTGGGTTGGGAAGAGCCCTTGAGGAGAGCATGGCAACCCACCCCAGTATTCTTGCCTGGAGAAGCCCCACGGACAGAGGAGCCTGTGGGCTACAGTCCATGGGGTCACAAAGAGTCAGACATGACTGAGCAACTAAGCACAGCACATAATTGTGGTGGCTCAGCAGTAAAGAATCCACCTGCCAATGCAGGAGACTTGGGTTAGATCCATGGGTCAGGGAGATCCCCTGGAGAAGGAAATGGTTACCTACTCCAGTATTTTTCCCTGGGAAATTCCATGGACAGAGGAGCTACATGGGCTACAGTGCATGGAGGAGTTGCAAAACAGTTCGACAAGACTTAGCGACCGAAAAACAATATATTATGATTACATTTCTCTACTCTTTTTCCTCTATGTAAGTTGTTACAACTTCCACAAAATTTACAGAATGTCTACAAAGAGATCCTGACAGATATATAGGAGGTAGAGACTTTACCCAGCACATTTTCAGTTGAATGGGGAATGGCTATATTAAGTGAAGTTTTCATTTTCAGCTGTGGGAAGAATTATGCATGATTAACAGGATGCCATCTTGTAAACACTGGCTACTTGTTTGGCTGCCCAGTTCCTGTGCACACTTGCTCTGATGGGAAACATCCATCTTTAAGAAGTAGGGGCTGATTCTCACAAACTGAAAATGTGTTTCAGCCTCCACAGTAGCTAATGCACAGGGAAGGAACCTAGGATTCGACATTTAAACACATCCCCCTCAAAACAGCAAGCTCTTGGTACAGAGGAACAAGGGCTGTGAAAATTCTCTCTGGGTGATGGGTAACCTGTGGTACCCAGGTGGCAGTAGCAGGAACACCCAGAGCCCAGCATCCATGGTGTCAGTAGTGTACGCTGAGGAGTCTGTATACAGCAGCACCAGTGGCGACCTCACTACACAAGTTCTGTGTTATCATTTGGAACATTATTTCTGGCTCTGTATTTCTGTTCTTCAGCATTCTAAGATTTTCCATGAGCAACTCAATGTCATCTGAATGAATTCCTTATCTATTCCAGTTAATAAAATGTAGAACATATTTACTGTAAATGGTATGTTTCCATTAACATTATAGAAATAAAACAAAGATGGCTATGGAAAAATTTTTTGTGGGTGAGAATTGACTATAACTTTCTCCTCCTGATTTCTGGACAGACTGAATAATACAGCATTTTTGTTGGTAAGGCTTTATTTGAAAGTGGCAGCCTGAATTAGGAGTTAAAATCCACATTCTAATACTTCATTCAAACCCTAGATACTGGGACATATACCAGCAAAGGAATGGGTCTGCGGGAATTCTCTCTCTGCATAGGGAATCACAGCCTGCCCCAGGAAATATGAGAAATTCAGAGTCAAATAAAGGGAGGCAATTTATGTGCTTTAACACATTTCACCAAGGTAATAAATCTTTCTTTTATAACACACAAGCACTGGGATGAAAACAGGAAGCAGAAATAATCCTCAAAATCCAACTCTTCAATCTGTAATAATGGGAAAATCTGGTTAAAAAGTCCTGCTCAAAATCCACCATGATCAGGTCTACATCATAAAATAATAAAAAGGTGTAATAGTGTGAGATGGCTATATACTTTATCTGCACATTATAGAAGGTCAAAAGAATCTAACACTTTATAATCAATACCTGAATAAAATATGTCAAGATGTGGACTTCCCTGGTGGTCCAGTGGTTAAGAATCTGCCTGCCAATGCAGGGGAGCCAGGTTCAATCCCTGATCTGGAAAGATTCCACATGCCTCAGAGCAATTAAGTGCACCACAACTATTAAACCTGCACTCTAGAACATGTTCTCAATAAGTGAAGTCACCACAGTGAGAAATCCTAGCACCACGACTAGAGAGTAGCCCCTGCTTGCTGCAACTAGAGAAAGCCCACGTGCAACAGCAAAAACCCAGAACAGCCAAAAATAAATAAAAATAAAAAAAAAAATTTAAATGTCAGACTTTCAGATATTACTAGCATATTTTAAGGAATATATATTTTATGTACATTATAAAAATATTAGAGGATGAACAGCTGTCAAAGAAATTTCAAGACATACATATATCAAGGAATATCCATTCAGTGTCAGTTGTGCGCTCATTTGGGATATCTGTATTTATATTTATTTGGCTGCACCACGTCTTAGTTGTAGCACAGGGGCCCTTTAGTTGCAGTATGTGGCATCTAATTCCCTGACCAGGGATTGAACCCAGGTCTTATGCATTGGGAGCACAGAGTTAGTGACTAGACCACCAGGGAATTCTCAGGCATACTCTGTATTTAAACTTAATAATCCCAGTGATGTTTTTACTGGATTTTAAAAATTTCTAAATTCTAATGAAGAAATATTTGTATTTTCAAATAAAAACTATGTGTTTATATGTATTTTTATTTACAAATAATGTTACTGAAAAGTATAAATCAAAGGTTGCTGGTAAACAGATCTGAGATTATGAACATTTAACATATGATAGATAGCATTTTAATTCAGAAGATGAATAGTTTAATAATTGTTTCTGGTATAACTGGTTTCATTTCTGCATATAAACAAAGGTGACATACTATGTCATACCGTATAATCAATCCAGATGGGTCAATTAAATCTGTGTGTGTGTGTGTTTAGTCGCTAAGTCGTGTCTGACTCTTTGCGACCCCATGGAGACTGCAGCATGCCAGGCTTCCCTGTCCTTCATTGCCTCCCAGAGTTTGTTCAAACTCATGTCCACTGTGTGTGTACATACCTACATAAAACATATATGAAAAACTTTTTTCCTTTATCCTCTTGCCCTCTGAAATTTTCTATAAGTAATACTTTTCCAAGAAACATATTTGGAAATATTTTGGGAAACCTACTTTATAGAAATAAAATAAATAGACAAGAATATAACATGTGACTGTTTATTGCAGCACTAATTTTAAATGGAAAAGAAGAGACAATCTGAAATATTACAACTGGGGAAATACTGTAGTTGAATAGGTATCAGTACAAGCAGAGTGTGGAATATACTCCAACCATTAAAACAACTAAGTTCAGTCATCATTTACTGACTCAAAAGAAAATCCAAAATGTACAGCTGAATGTAAAAAAAGAAAATTACAGAGAAATGTATAAAGTATCATCCACTTTTTGGGCAAAAAATAGACTAAAATAATTTGTGTTAATGTTTAAGCATGAAGAAATATATGGGGGAGATACATGAGGTGCAGACATTACTCAGAAGGAAATAGACACAGGAGGGAGTGAGGAATGGAGAGCAGCAGAGATATTAGGTTTGGTGTGTTTTTTTTGGCACTGTTTCATTGGTTTTGGTGCAAATGCGTTACTTCTGTAATTTTACTAATAGAAGAACTCAATAAATGACTTAAAATATGCACACTAAAGAGTATAAAATTTCACTTACTTTTAATCTTTTGTTGTTGTTTAATCACTCAGTTGTGTCAGACTCTTGGCTAACTTTTGGATTGTAGCCCCAGGCTCCTCTGTCCATGGGATTTCCCAGGCAGGAATACTGGTGAGGATTGCCATTTCCTTCTTCAGGTAATGTTCCCAACCCAGGGATCGAACCTGAGTCTCCTGCTTGGCAGGCAGATTCTTTATCACTGAGCTACCAAGAAGCAAGCTCCAGCTCTCATTTTAGCATAATACAAAACATTAGAACAAAATAGCCTCATCTTTACTAATTCTCCCATCTGCATGTATGTTGCTCACTCTAACTTATCTCAAATTGATTATGAAATATTTTACTTCTTCATGCCTGGTAAAAATAAAGTAGCTCAATGTTTTGTCTGCTAACGTGGGACCTAAGAAAAAAGGAGAGTGGGGCATGAAAGGACAGACCTGTAGTAACTTTGGACATATGGATTTTCCTTCCACAGAATGGTACCATCCAAATGTAGGAAGCTGCTTGTTGAGCGTGAAAATTGAAGCACAGGAAAGACTCATCACAAAACACTAACCTAACCTTCGGAGAAGGCAATGGCACCCCACTCCAGTACTCTTGCCTGGAAAATCCCATGGGCGGAGGAGCCTGGTAGTCCACAGTCCATGGGGTCACCGAGTCGGACACGATTGAGCGACTTCACTTTCACTTTTTACTTTCATGCATTGGAGAAGGAAATGGCAACCCACTCCAGTTTTCTTGCCTGGAGAATCCCAGGGATGGTGGAGCCTGGTGGGCTGGCGTCTATGGGGTCACACAGTCAGACACGACTTAAGTGACTTAGCAGCAACCTAACCTTGGGGTGGGTGTTGTGGCCAACTCTTTGGAATCTTTTGAACTCTTGCCCTCCAGCCTCCTCTGTCCATGGGATTTTCCAGGCAAGAATACTGGAGTGGGTTGCCATTTCCTCCTCCAGGGGATCTTCCTGACCCAAGGATTGATCCCATGTCTACTGTCTCCTGCATTGCAGGCAGATTCTTTACCGCTGAGCCACTGGGAAAGCCTTCAACCTAACCCTAAACAAAGCTAAATTATGGGACACTTTTTTTAAACTTCAGAATTCCTTAAGAAAATTTAATAGGCTTCCACACTATAGTGGCAGAGGTGAGTAGTTGCAACAGAAACATTATGACCTACAAAGGGTAAAATATTTACTTTCTGGCTCTTTACATAGTTTGCTGACTCTTGGTCTAAAACACAATACAAAATTCTAGAGACATATTTGCTAAGCTAGTGCAAAATAGTGATGACCTGGCTATTTTTCTTCTGAATAGGTTAACTCTATTTTTAATTGTGTGTGTGTGTGTATATACAGATTATATAGAATAGGATTACACTGTATAAAATATATCCTATTTTCTAACTGACATGATGCCGAGAATAAAAAAAACTGCATGTGGAAAATATGGGACTGAATCAAGTCCTATCTTTACATCTGGAGCTTATCAGCTTTATTTCTTGAAATATTTTCCACATCTAAGAAATGATGGGTAAATTATCTTGTATTTTACTATTCCCTTGCCCTCCCTCCACTAAATTTCCTTGGGGCTGAGATTTGCACTATAAAAAACTCCTCTCCTGAGCCTTTTGCAGTCACTGTTCTAGTGTCCAGAACAAAAGTAACCTATAAGTCACTTGCTACTTGGAGAGTCAATGTATCTTCTTTGGTCCACACCATGTTTTAAAAAACAAAAGCAAAAAACCCCTCAGCTGCCATTTAAAAAATCAAGGGCTATCACACACAGGAAAAAAAAAAAGGTATATTTCTGGATTGTCCCCCAAAGTCAGAAGAGTTGGCAAAACAAGGGCTGCATTTTCTTACAGCACTTTTTAGCTAGAACTGGACACTGCACAGCCTCTTCAGTTACTGTCCCAACCCAAGTTCATTCCTGTTATTCATTTAATAGATACCAGTGGTAAAGAATCAGCCTGCCAATGCAAGAGACACAGGTTCAATCCCTTGGTCAGGAAGACCCCTGGAGAAGCAAATGGCAATCCACTCCAGTATTCTTGGCTGGGAAATCCCATGGACAGAGGAGCCTGGTGGGCTATAGTCCATGGGGTCACAGTCGGATACGACCTAGACTGAACAACGAAAGTTTATTTTTTCTTAGTATGCTTGGATACATATTCACGGTTCACCCTGATAAAATAGCTTCCTTGTTTGTGTCCTCCTAATCCATTCCTAACATTAGGATTATATTAAAGTATGTTATGTCTACTTCTATGTAACAAATAGTTCCTTGCTCAAGTTTTGCCTCTTCTCAAGAAAAAACATTCTGTATAAGTATGGATGGTGATCAATATTAACTAAACTTATTATGGTGGTCATTTTCCAATATATAGGCTTCCCTGGTGGCTCAGACAGTAAAGAATCCGCCTGCAACATGTGAGATGAAGGTTTGATCTCTGGGTTGGGAAGATCTCCTAGAAAAGGGAATAGTTGGTCATTCCAGTATTCTTGCCTGGGGAATCATATGGATAGAGGAGCCTGGAGGCCTATAGCCCATGGAATTGCAAAGAGTAGGACATGTCTGAGCAACTAACACACTTTTCCCAGTATATACAAATATCAGAACACTATGTTGTGCACCTGAAACTAATGTAATATTGATGTCATTTATACCCCAATTTTTTACAAAAAGTTGCGCCTGGAAAGAAACTAGGTTTGATGATTCATTAGTAATGGCTACTATGCTGTTGTTGTTTAGTTGCTCAGTCGTGTCCAACTCTTTGTGACACCACAGACTGTAGCCTGCCAGACTCCTCTGTCCATGGATTTCCCAGGCCAGGATACCAGAGTGGGTTGCCTTTTCCTTCTCCAAGGGATCTTCTCAACCCAGGGGCTGAACCTTTGTCTCCTGCACTAGACGCAGATTCTTCACCACTGAGCCACCAGGGAAGCTACCGTAACTCACGCTAAATTTCCCCTTTTATCTTTTTATAAGAGATTCCCAAGAGTTCTAATTTTCTGTGTCAATACTGGTAATTTTTACTTTTGTAAAAAATTTTGTTTAGGTTTTCAAATGTATTGGAAGCACTGTATTCAGTATAACATTTAAAATTGGTAATTGTAAAGCTTCTCTTTATATGTATGCATATCTATTTTCAAACGTAGTGCTGTTTGTCTTTTCATACTTTTTCACTAGTGTCAGCAATGTTTGTCTATATTATTGTCTATCTTTACATTAGGTATTTTATAATGTAGTAGAAAGGATACCAGTCTGAATACACAGCTTTTCCTACTCATTACACATATTACTTTCTGCACCAACACGCAGGATTAATTCATGTTCCACAGGAAGTAAATGATAGAAAATTTCTTAATTCATTACCCTCAATGGGTCTTCAATTGTATATCCTGTCTGATGTTGAGTATGGTCTGTAGAAACAGTTGCTTTTCCACATATAATACTAATAAAGTGATAATGATGAATACAATTAAGTCTGTATTATAGGATGGGCACAATTCTAAGCACTTTGTGTGTCTTTATTTGATCCTCACACAGAATTCTGAGGTAGATATTATAATTATCCCCATTTTTATCATTTCTACCAAGAAATGTATGTATAGAAACATAGGAAAATGCTCAGGAAGAATAAATACTAAACAAATAAAGACTATCCTCTAGGAAGCGATACAGGAACAAGGATAGTGGTCAAAGGTCTTATTTGTAATGTTTTAATCTATTATAGGGAAAATATAGATGTATTATTTCAGCAATTAAAATAAGATATGATACAAAAATATGCCTAGGGAGAATGCTCACCAGGGCACTGTGTATTAATGGCAAAAACTGGAGGAAATGACAATGTCTATCAATAGAAACAGCGAAAGGATAGTAAAGGATCTCCATTTACTGGGTGGTAAGTCATTCATGAATGTTTTACAAGAAAAGTCTAAGTTTTGTAAAAAGAGTAAGCCATCTTCAAAAATAAAGAGGTTATTTCTCTTGGGTATTAAAAGTACCTTAAAAATAAAAGGTATTTTACCAACTATGCTGTAAACAGATGGACTTTCAGTCATGTAACTTTTAATGGATTAAAAGATTGAGAATATAACAACTATAGGAAAAATGGGGGGAATATGAAAATTACAGGATTACATTTCTGTATGTATTCTCTGATGTTTAAGATAAGGTTAGAAAGATGCACAAAGTGCTCTTGTCATTTTGAATATTTACTAGACTGAGAAGTAGATTTTATTAAAAGGGCTTCCAAAAGGTATTCTACTCATAGGGTATTTCTCCTACATGATTTTTCTTGGGCTGAACAAGCTGTAGTCAACAAATAAGATGTTTCTATCTTATTCTATTTAGAGGGATTAATATTAAGATAAATTCTCTTTTGTTGAGTAGTTGATGTTAAATGGTTTTGAGCTGTAAACAGAAGCCTTCGCACACATTTTGTATATTCTGTGTTGTATCACCAGTACAAATTTTGATGTTGAACCAGTTGTGAGTCATAATTAAAGGTCTTTGCACATTCCCTATATTCATAGGCCTTCTCACTAGTATGAATTCTATGATGACTAGTAAGTTGTGAACTCTGAGAATAGGCTTTCCCACATATCTTACATTCATAGGGCTTCTCACCAGTATGAATTCTCTGATGTCGAGTAAGGTCTGAGCCAGAACGAAAAGCTTTTTCACATTCCTTACATTCGTAGGGTTTCTCACCCGTGTGGATTCTCTGATGTTTAATAAGTTGCGAGCTTTGACTAAAGGCATTCCCACATATCTTACACTCATAGGGTTTCTCCCCTGTATGAATTCTCTGATGTTGAGTAAAGTTTGAGCCACTACTGAAGGCCTTCCCACATTCTTTACATTCATAGGGCTTCTCACCAGTGTGAATTCTCTGATGTCGAGCAAAGTTGGAGCCACTGCTGAAGGCCTTCCCACATTCTTTACATTCATAGGGTTTCTCACCAGTGTGAATTCTGTGATGTCGGGTAAGGTCTGAGCCACAAATAAAGGTTTTTCCACATTCCTTACATTCAAACGGTTTCTTGCCAGAATGAATTTTCTGATGATGACTGAGTCTTGAGGGATGTCTAAAGGCCTTTCCACATTCCTTACACTCATAGGGTTTCTCAACAGTGTGGATGATCTGATGTGTGGTAAGCTGTGAGTCATGTCTGAAGGTTTTCCTATATTCCTTAGTGGCACAGTATTTCTCTTTATTATTATTCATGATTTGCTGTAATGTAAAGGATGGATGTTGACTAAAAGTAGGCATGCCTTCATGGGTGAATATCAGTTGACTGAAATGTCCCTCCTGAGAGCCATGTTGTTTCTCAAACTGGCCATTACATTCCCATTCATCTCTGAAACTGGAGCACTGAAGGTTGTGTCTTGTAAGTCTGTCCATTATCTCCCACTGGGCTGACTCTATTTCATAAATTTCCTTCTTCAGAAATAATTTCTTGGTCTCACATCTTGACTCCAGGACTGAAAGAAAATATGAAAGCAATCACTCACATTTTCCTTGTTTGGAGAAATAAAAACTTCAATTAAAATGAAAGAAACTAAACTGAATTTTTAAAAACTGGATGAGAAAAGAAGAGTGAGGAGAGATGACATAGTAAGATAAAGGTAGGAAGTAAGTCTGTGGTTTCTAAATTTTGCTATATATCAGAATTATTTAGGGGAGGTTTCTAAATACACAGATGCCTTAAACTTCCTTGTTACAGGATGACTCTCATCATACATACACACACACAAAATCTCACAGCATACAAAAACACTCATATAAGAACATCCCACAGCATGAACTGTAAAGGAAATGATCATACCTATTTTTTTTTGTAAACAGTCATTTATTTGGATTCATAGTTTTACAAAGGGAATTCTCTCCCACTTTGTAGTAGAAGAAAAATTCAGTCACATTTAGATTGTTACATAGGTCAGTCTTTTGCAGGGATATGTTTAAGCATACAGAATATAACTTTTAAAGGCTATAAAGTTACCACAAAAATAACAAAACTGCCTCATCATTCTACTTCTCTCTCTATTCTTCCTGCCCCTGTATGCTTGGATCAGAGACTGTTGCCTTATCACTCAAAAAAGTGTCAAGAATAATGGCCAGCAGCTTAGGTTGAGTGAGTAAGATTACAGCCAGAGATTAAAAGAACACACATCCATGTTGCTGTTCAGTCGCTCAGTTAAGTCCAACTCTTGTGACCCCAGAGACTGTAGCCTGCCAGGCTCCTCTGAACATGGAGCTTCCTAGGCAAGAATACTGGAGTGGGATCATATCTACTTAATTCAGTTGTTGTCTGTTTGGCCACACTGCATGGTATGTGGGATCCTAGATTCCCGCCCAAGGATGGAACTCTAGGCTTAATCACTGGACCACCAGGGAAGTCCTGTTGTCAGGATTAAATGAACACGTCTAAGGAGAAATGTCCAGGGGCTGGCAAACTATGGACTGCAGCCCTGCAATAATTTTTCTAACTGGAACACAGTCACACTTATTTGTTTATGTATTATCTATGACTGTTTATGAGTTCTGGTTGCAACAGAGACCACATTGACTGCAAATCTAAAATATTTACTATCTAGCCCTTTAAGAAAAAGCTTGCCAGACCCTGCTTAGTTCTGTGTTGTCCACTGCAGTAGCCACTGGCACATGTCTATTTAAATTTAATATAATTAAAATTGAAAATTCTAATTCAGTTCCTCCATGGCACTACCCATTTATCAAGTGTTCAACAGCCAAATGTGTCTAGTGTCTACCATACTGGAAATCAGAAACATAAGATACTTCTACCATCACTGAAAAATTCTAGATGAAGTAACTAGAGACTTAGTTTCTCTTTAATCAATGATAGGGAAATAGAAGGTACCAGTCCAGACAGAAGAATACCTTAAGAAAAGTCAAGTACTGAATGAACCTAGCATGAGTTCATTATACTATATGAGTATATATGAGTTCATATATACTATAGGGAAGATTTTTTTGTAGCTGGACATGGTATATGTTTGGGGTCTGATGACAATACAATGCCTTGGAATTCTGTGATTCTGAACTGTAGGAAAAAAAGGAGAGGACTTAATAAGTGCACAAGCACTTAGTAGTGATGACCAACTGACAGGAAGGGTATTTGTAGGTTCAAAGATAAGGGAAAAGAATATAATGGGAGGCAGTGTATTGCTATTGGAAGAAAAGAGGTATAAGATGAATTTTGAACTCAAACTCAGTTAATTACCTGCTTTGTTTTCTTGGACACATTAGTTCATCTTTCTGAGCCCCCCAATAGTCTGTCTATATGATAGAAATAACTAACTCTTATATTATTTTGAGGACTAGGAATACCATATGAAAAAATATTTGGTGAAAAATACATACTTAGCATTTGGGAGGCAATATTATGAAAGGATTTTCATACAAAAATGGAGATGTTGGCAAGTGAAATGTTTTGAAGACCACACTATGGATCCAGAGAGAAAATTTCAAGTCAAAACAGGGAAGATCATTCTAGTACCATCTTCTTCCTCTCATGTAATTATTTAGCAAATACTGTCTAATTTTGCCCCATGTATATCCTAAACTCTTCCATTTATATATAATATAATATGTAATATGAAATAGCTCTTTCTTGGATTACTAGAATAGCCTCTTACCTACTTCCCCCCACTTGAGCTTTGTAATCCTGATTTTGTCATCTTGAATCCATGTCACTAGAATAGCATTATCCTGCCACTGTTCTGCTTAAAATTCTTTGATGGTTACATTGTTCTCACAATAAAAGCCAAACTCCTGAATATGGTTTACAAAGCTTTGAATGATCTGGCTCCTGCCTGCCTTTCAACCAAATCTCACTCACCCTATGTTCCATTTTGGTTTCTAAGCTTCATTCACACTGGCCCTATTTAGTTCTTCAAGTGCTCCCAGCTATTAGTCTCTATTTAGACCTTTCTAGGTCCTTTTTCTTATGTTTAGAGGTATTTTCTTTTACTCTTGGCCTTGATAACTATTATTCATTTTCCAAATCTCTACTTAAAGGTCATACTTGCCAAATCTCTACTTAAAGGCCTCCTATGATCCTCTGATCAAATTATGTTGTTGTTTAGTTGCTAAGTTGTGTCCAACTCTATGCGACCCTGTGGACTATTTGTAGCCCACCAGGCTCTTTTATCCATAGGATTCTCCAGGAAAGAATACTGGAGTGGGTTGGCATTTCCTTTTCCAGGGGATCTTCCTGACCCAGGGATCAAACCTGCATCTCTTGCATTGGCAAGTGAGCTACCAGAGAAGCCCAAATAGGCCTTGAGTCACTAGCTATTTCAGGAAAATATTGAACATCAGAGCTTAAAATAAACAGAAAATAAGAACTCAGGAGAGACAACAAAGGGGAAAAAAATGCCAAAACTCAGAAAACATATGCTTCTAAAAACAATATTATATGACAATCCCATAAGAGAGTGATGCTAGGAAAAGAAATACTGAAAGAAGAATTTCTATTTTATAAAAATACAAAGATGAGAACTTAATAAAACCTCACAGAAAGTATAATATAAAAAGAGAGATGGAAACTGGGGGTGGGGGGAAAGAGCAGATACAAACTACTATATATAAAGGAGATAAACAACAAGGTATAGCCTAGGGAACTATATTCAATATCCTGTAGTAAAGCATAATGACAAGAATATGAAAAAGAATGTGTATATATATGTATAACTGAGTCACTTCACTGTTTACCAGAAACTAACACAACATTGTGAATCAACTGCACTTCAATTAAAAAAAAAATTGTAGAGGTAGCACAAGAAATTTAAGATCTGAATTATGAGTGTTCAATCATTCAAAAGATTTAATGAGTTCGTATTATATGTCAGACATGATGGCAAGCACTGGACCTGAAAAGTGATCTATCAAATAGAGGAAAAGAGAAAACAATAGGGAACAAACCTTCAACAAAATAATAGTAGAAAATTTCACAGAGTTTTAGTTTCCAGAATGAGTGAGTTTGTCTAGCCAAACGGGGGGGGAAAAAAAAAATCAGTATCATGATACCTCAACATGAAATATTAGAACATCACAAATAAATAATAAATGCAAAAAGCTTCCAAAGAGTTTAAATACACCACTTAAAAGAATTAAGAACCTGAATTGGTTTTGGACTTCTCAATAACACTAGATACTAGAAGATTTTAGAAATCCTTGGAGGAATGCCTTCAAAAAGTTGAAGTCACTTTTTCAACCTAAATTGGTATTTCTAGTCAAATTATCGATCAAATTATGAGGGTGAAATGAAAACATTTTTATTCATGCAGGGATTCAGAAAATATACTTTCTATTTACTTCTTTTGCATTCTTTCCTTGGTTGCTTTTTGCTTCAGAATAGAAAGAAAACAGTGCTTCTCTGGTGGTCTAGTAGTTAAGAAACTGCCTTGCAATGCAAGGGACACAGGTTAGATCCCTGGTTTGGGAAGATCCCACATGTCCCAGAGCAACTAAGCCGGTGCACTGCAACTACTGAGCCCACGTGCTGCAGTTACTGAAGCCTGTCCACTAGAGCCTGTGCTCTAAAACAAGAGAAGCCACTGCAATGAGAAGTCCCTACACCGCAACGAAGAGTAGCCCCCACTCTCAGCAACCAGAAAAAGCCTGTGCACAGGAACAAAGAACTACTACAGTCAAAATATAAAATAAATCTTAAAAAAAAATAGTAAGAAAACAAATCAAGAAAAAGGAAGGCAGGAGATCCAATAGACTAGGTATAGACAAGAATCCAAGGTATGCACATACAGAAGAGAATCCGAATGAATTCAAAGGGGAGGAGTTAAGGGAATCAATGGGATGATCCTAAGGGAATCCACTGGATGACAATAAAGGGAAACTCTAAAATAACAGCTGTGTTACACCACACCTGGGGAAGAAGAACAGAGGGTTAGAGGAGGGATGTCTCAGTTAACACACAAACCACAGCTACCTCATGTGTCTGAAAAGAGATTACTGACAGATAAACAGAAAACTAACCAGTTCCCACTTAAGACAGTTTAACTTCATGGAAAAGCAAAGTTGTACAAGGAGTGAAATGTGACTACAGGGCCTGGCAACAAAAAATTTACATAGTTATTAAGCAAACTGAATAATTAAATTGTGATATACTATGTATGGAGAATAAGGGAAGAGAGTTTCAAGTAAGATAAATCTTCAAATTCCCCAGTGAAAAGTCAATCATTACTAAAATTAGAATGAACTCTTGAAAAAAGATTTTCAGAAGAGAAAGGATAGAAATGGTAACTGAAAGAAAAAAAAAAGAGATGATAGGGTCATGGTGTAAGAAAATTATATAGGAAATAAAATAAATGTAAGATATGAGTTCTAGAAGGAGAATATGGTGATGATGCAAAAACCACAGTTAAGACAGATTGCCAGAGTTGAAGAAAATTTAGTAATCAGATGGTTCCTTTTTGCGCTGAGCAGGATTTAGGAGAAAAGAGTTTTAACTAGATGTATCTTGGTAGAATTTCTGAGGTTCAAAGAAAAAGAAAACTCCATATAAGTAATAACCCAATGAATCAGGCTGTATCCTACTTACGTGTTTGTGTTTGGTGTTGCCCCAACAGTTCTCTAAAGTTTTAAATGAGTTACCAGTGTTGACATTATCAGATTTGATACAGAAATCTGGGTTTCTGGCTTTCCTTGAAGGACCAGATTATCAGGCAGCATTAGGTCTGTGTTCTCATATGACAGCTGTCTCCTAGACAGTGGTGCTCACTCCTTTGAGACAGGGTACAGACTCTCTCATTATCTCCTAGTTCCACATGGATGCTAGGCCAGAGTTTCAGTTTCCCTTGTACGCCTGCAACATTGCTTTTCTTAATTTTTCTTTCATTCATGAAAGGTTTTTGCTGGCTATGGAATTCTGGGTTGACAGTTCTTTACCAAAAAAATACTGTTGCACTTTTGCCGATGTCCATGGTTTATGAAGAGAAATCCAGTTGTTCCACTCATTGTTTCCCTAAAAGTAATGCATTATTTTTACGGTTCTTTCATTATCTATGGTCCTTTTGGGACTTCATATAACTATGAAAACTCTGTTGTTATCCCACATGTCCCTGAGTCATTCTTTTTCCTTTTTTTCTAGTAGCACTGTGCTGCTTGTGGAATGGCAGTTCCCTAACCAGGGATTGAACCTGGGCCCTCAGCAGTGAGAGAACCTAATCCCAACCAACTACTGGATTGCCAAGCAATTCCCCTTGAGTCATTCTTTTTAAGTTTTTGATCTTTTTTTCTGTTATTCATATTGCATAATTTCTTTTGGTCTTCCTTCAAGTTCACTAATTTTCCTCTATTATCTCCATTTTTCAGTTGTAAAATTTTCACTTTATTTGTTATTTATGTATTTATTCCTTTTATTTTTCATTATACTTATTTTTGGCTGTGCTGGCTCTTTGTTGTTGCTCATGAGCTTTCTCTAGTTGTGGTGTGAGGGCTTCTCATTGAGGTGGCTTCTCCTGTTGCAGCACACAGGCTCGTGGCCTCCAGAGTGCAGGCTTACCAGTTGTGGCACATGGGCTCAGCTGTGTCAAAGCATGTGGGATCTTCCTGCACCATGGATCTAACTGGTGTCGCTTACACTGCAAGGCAGATTCTTAACCTCCACCACCAGGGAAGCCCTATATTTCCTTAAATGTACCTTTTTTTTTGCTACTGAGTTATACAGATTTTGTATATATATTTTAGATATTAACTCCTTGTTAGATACATGATTTGCAAATATTTTCTCTCATTCAGTAGGCTCCCTTTTCATTTTGCTTATTGCTTCCTTTTCCATACAAATCTTTAGTTTGATGTCATCCTACTTATTTTTGCTTTTGTTGTCTTGGCTTTGGTGTCATATCCAAAAACTACAAGACTGATGTCAAGGAGCTTTCCCTGTTTTCTATAAGTTTTATGGCTCAGGTCTCGTATTAAGTCTTTAATCCATATTGAGTTATTTCTGAGTAAGGTGTAACACAGTAGTCCAGTTTTTTCAACAGTACTTATTGAAGACAGTCCTTTGCCCGTTGTATATTTGTAAAGCAGTTATCCTCCAAATAAAAAAAAGTTAAAAAAAAATAAACCAGACTGTGATCTCTGAAAAAAAAAAACAAAACCTTTTGCTGTAAATCTTCCCCTAAAGTGTTCAAAGTAAAGTGACAATTAATAGAACTAAAAAAAAAAAAAAAAGAGAGTAAGCCGAGACCCAGCAATTATATTCTTAGGCATACTTCCTAGCCAATATCGTACATATGCAAATTTAGGTATTTACATGTTATTATCTTAGAATTTTATGTTAATTATGTGATACATATATCCTGTTGCACTATATTTTATAAATAACTATACTATTTTTTTAAATTAAAAACTTAGTGGATAAGTTGAAGAGTCAAAAGGTCATAATTGAAGAATATATTAGTGAATCAATACAAATTGATGCAAGGAATTTTTTTTTTGCTCTCATCTGCATTTTTTTACATTTTGATTTTATTGGAGTATAGTTGATTTACAATGTTGTGTTAATTTCAGGTGTACAGCAAAGTGACTCAGCAAAATGTATACATAGATGTATGTATACATCTATTCATTATTTTTTAGATTCTTTTCTTATATAGGTTGTCACATAATACTGAGTAGAATTCCCTGCACTATACAGTAGGTCCTTGTTGGTTATCTATCTTATGTAGAGCAGTATCAAAGTAAGGAATTCTATGTAAAGGCAGCATAAATAGAAAAAGAGATGAAGAATTTAAAACATCAGAGGTGATCCAGATGTTTTATTATCTGTTTAATAGGAGCTCAAGAGAGAAAAGAGAACATGGTAGCAAGGTAATGTTTAAAGAGATGACTGCCAAGGATTTCCTCTCACCAGAAAAAGATATAAATTCTTGGATTTAAAAATACAACCAGAAACAAAATATGGAGAAATAAAGGTAACCACACCTGAATGTATTACAGTAAAAATTTAGTCCCTTAGAGGAAAAGTTTATAAAGAAAAACAATCAGACATCAAGAAGAAAACATAAAAGAGTATCTTCACAATAATAACAATTTGTTTAAACAGGACAAAAAGTACAGATAGTGTGATTCTGTTTATGTATTATAAATCAGATTCAGAAATAGACCAAGGAAGAATTTCCTACATAAGACCAAGTAAGTGTGAAGCCCAAAACAGAAGACTGATAAATCTGACCAAAATTAAGAACTTTTGTTCACAAAAAGAAACCATAAAGAGCACTAAAAGATAACTCAGAGTGGAAGAAGACATTAGCAATTTTTAGAACATGGAATACACTCAATAAGCAAAATATATAAAGAACTCTTACACATCATTAAACATTAAACACAGGCAATCCAACAGAAAACCAGGTAAGAAAGACTTGAACAGGCAATTAGCTAAAGAAGAATTTCAAAAAACCAATAATGATATGAAAATGTCTTCCAGCTCATCAGTAAAAAGGTAAATGCAAACTAAAACCACACTGAAGTATCACTATCTATGCTCAGCAATTAATAAAAATCTAAGTTTGACAATACATTAGGAAGCATATGCAACAGTGGGAGCTCCTATATACTGCTGGTGGGATTGTAATCTAGTATAGGCATTAAAGAAAAGTGGAGAACTTCTCTGGTGGCACAGTGGATAGGAATCCACCTGCCAATGCAGGGGACATGGGTTTAATCCCTGGTCAGGGAAGATTCCACGTGCTGCGGAAAAGCTAAGCCCATGCATCACAACTACTGAGTCTGCGCTCCATGGGCCCAGGGGCTGCAGCTACTTAAGCCCATGCTTTCTAGAAGCCACTGCAATAAGAAGCCCACATATCACAATGAAAAGTAGCCCTTGCTCACCACAACTGGAGAAAACCTGCACAAAGCAATGAAGACCCAGCACAGGCAAAAATAAATAAGAGTATTAAAACAAAACCTGAGAACTTAAAAAAAAGTTGAAAACTGGACAACTAAAGATATGATGCCATGTGATCCATTCATTTCTCTCCTATTCAAATAACACAGAAAATGTTCATAGTAGCAATTTTTAACTATCAAAAAGTGGAAACAACCTAACTCTCTATGAAAAGTAGAACTGAAAAATAAACTGTAGTATATTGGTATAATTGAATAAATCAACTCTGACTATAAGAAATAATATGTATGAATCTTAACAGCAAAATGATTAAAAAAAACAACATAAAAGTATATATAGTACAATTCTATGCATATAAAATTCAAACTCAAAACTGAACTATATTGTTGTGGTGGCTCTCTTACTTGGTAAAAGCAAAAGGGGACACAAAGAACTATGGACATAGAGAGATGTGCTGATAGTGTTGTAAGTTCTTAAAATCTGAGTGATGTTTCCATGTGAGTTCACTTTATAACTGTTTGAATGTCTGCCTATAGTTTGTTACCTTTCTGTATTTGAGATAATTTTCAATAAAAAGAATTAAAATATATTAAACTGTCTGCTGGGCATATCTGTCTCTGAAGGTACAAGTGTATAGTTGGAGCAAAGAAATAGAAAGAGTCCCTGAAACACAAAGTATTAACATAAACCAGAACTTCCAACGAACAGGCAGACAAAACAATGATGACATAAGCAGCTGTTGAATAAATGGTGCTAAAATAAGCCATTAGGAGCAGGGGAGGGGGGATTGAGTTGGGCTCTCAATTTATAGTTTATTGTAAAAGAACTTTAAAATGGATTTGGATGCTGTTAAAAACAGCAGAGGGGGCTCCGCCCATCCAGGCTGGCGGCGGGCCGAGGGATGAGGACGCCAGGGCCGAGGGGTGAGGACGCCAGGGCCGAGGGGTGAGGACGCCAGGGCCGAGGGGTGAGGACGCCAGGGCCGAGGGGTGAGGACGCCGGCCTGGCCGTGGGCTTGTAGAGCCATGACCAGGCAGGGTCGCGCCCCATCTCCTTCCGCGCGACCTACCACCTCCACAGCAAATCTGTTAGTAATGAAGAAAACTTGAAATTACTTGGGAAGTGCAACAACCCAAATGGCCACGGGCACAATTATAAAGGAGGCGATTATAAAGCCCCTTGATCATAAGAATCTGGATCTAGATGTGCCGTATTTTGCAGACATTGTAGGCACAACAGAAAATGTAGCCGTAAATATCTGGGAAAACCTCCAGAAATTTCTTCCTGTGGGAGTTCTTTATAAAGTAAAAGTATATGAAACCGACAATAATATTGTAGTCTATAAAGGAGAATAACTCTTAGAGATTAATTTCCAACCATATTTGAAGATCTTTATCCCCTTGAACAATTAAGAACTCATCACCTAACTGTTGCACTTCCACCTTGTGTTCTGGAATCATTGTGAGTGAGTCCTGTTCTAGACTCAAATCTAATTTAAAACCAAGTTTGTAATGTATTCTGAGTATCATTTACAGAGTCTTTCATCTATAGATTAAAATCACTTCAGCCAAAAAAAAAAAAAAAAAAAACCAGCAGAGAGGCTTCCCTGGTGGCTCAGTGGTAAAGAATCTGTCTGCCAAAGCAGGAGACACAGGTCTGATCCTTGATCCTGGAAGATCCCACAATGCTGCAGAACAACGAAGCCTGTGTGCCACAACCACTGAAACCTGCAAGCCCTGGAGCCTGTGCTCTGCAACAAGAAAAGCCACTGCAATGAGAAGCCTGAGCACCGCAACCAGTGGGTAGGCCCCGCTAGCCACAACTAGAGAAAAGCCCGAGCAGCACTGAAGACCCAGCATAGCCAAAAATAATTAATTAATTAATAAAATTATTTTAAAATATAGCAAAATAATTTTTTTTAAAGAACAAGATATCTATGAAATTTGTAGAGGTCAGTTAATTTTCTAAAATCAGAAATTGTAATCATCACAAAAGAGATGACTGCAAACACATAAGATTCCACAGGATGCAACAAGATTCTGAGTGCAGCAGTTAAGACTAGACGCAGCCAAATAAATAAATAAATAAAAGATGCCAATCCAAATTAAAATTTACGAAGTACAAAACACCCCATGGAAATGGGTATATAATGTTTTTATTTTATAAAGTCCATAAAAATTGACTGAGGAGAATTAGAGCAGTAACAGATAAAAAGTGTAAAATATAGTAGTGAACATGTTAAAGACAGTAGCACCATGAAGGTGAAAATGTCCCCTCTCACTAGTACTCAGTAGAATGACACTAAAACAATCCGATGTACCAAGAAATCAGTGTAAAAGTTACTGGGGATGACAAAGCAGTCAAGTTATGCAAGGGAGACAACTTTCAGGTGTTTTAGAATTACATATTGAGGTTATGCAAGGGTGAAGTGACAAGAGCTCTTGCATTTGAAAATACTTGAATTAACAACTGGGGTAGAAGAAGCACCGGGCCTCCTGGCTGCTCCCCACACACAGGCAATGCATACTTGCCTGAGGCCCTTCAATGTTTGGCTTCCTCTGGAATGTTCTTCCTAATAATCACATACAATGATTTACAGCTATACTTCTTCAAGTCTCTGTCCCAGTGTCACCTTATTGGAAAGTTTCTTGTACCCTCTCACAAAAAATAGCATCTCCACCTCTCCACTTACTCTTTTCAGCACTTACCAATATATATTCATTTATTTGTGTATCTCTCCCTGCAGCTGAGGGTAAACTCTGGGAAGAGACATTCTGCATATTCTACTCACTGCTCTAATTTCAAGTGTTGAGAGTAGTGCTGGGCATGCAACAGGTATTCAATATACATATACTGATCTAGCAAGAGATAAATGGATAACGAAGATATGTTATATACATACATACAATGGAATATTACTCAGCCATTGAAGAGAACAAAATAATGCTATTTGTAGTATCATAGCTGGACCTGAGGATTATTATACCAAGTGAAGTAAGTCAAACAAAGCCAAAATTTCCTATAATATTGCTTATATGTGAAATCTAAAAAACAAAATGATACAAATGAACTTAATATACAAAACGGAAACAGACTCACAGGCTTAGAGAATTACTTATGATTACCAGGAGGGAAGGATAGGGAGGAGCGATGGACTGGGAGTTTGGGATTGATATGTATACACTGCTATATTTAAAACAGATAACCAACAAGGACCTAATATACAACACAGGGAACTCTGCTCAATATTTTGTAATAACCTAAATGGAAAAAGAATTTGAAAAAGATAGACACACATATATGTATAACTGAATCACTTTGCAGTACATCTGAAACTAACACAACATTGTTAATCAACTATGCTTCAGTGTAAAATAAAAAATTTTTTTAAATCACACAAAACATATACTGAATGAAGGAATAGGCTGTCTTTTTTTTTCTTTTTTTCTATATCGTTGTTAGCCTTGAGATCTCAATGGAAGCACAGATTCTTTTTTCAAGCACTCTAAACTCAATGACATGTATGCTCAAATCTCCCTCTTATGACAGCTATGTGGATCAACCACTCCTCTACCTCTTTAGCCTCCCCTTTCTGCTGAGCTCCCTATTTTAACCTCTCTCGTGCTTCTACTTTTTACGAGTTATAAACAGTAAGCTATAAACTCTGAAACTGCTTTTTCTTTATTTTTTTTTCTCTGGCTGCGCCAGTGGCTTGCAGGATCTTAGTTCCCTAAGGATTGAACCTGTGCCCCCTACAGTGGAAGTGCAGAGACCTAACCACTGGATTGCCAGGGAATTCCCACTTACTCATTTTTTAATCTTTCTGTACCTAGCAGAGTACTTCACACACATTAGAAAATCAGCAAATGTTCATTAAAAGTATGAATGAACCAATGAGTGTATCTACTGTATCTTATAAGCTCTAGAGGAAATGAGTCTTTGGTAATGTAGAAAACAATGGTATTTGAGGAGACAGTGATGCTCTTTGAAGACTAAGTACAAAAGAGGATGAGAAGCTGATAAGGAAGTACATTCAAATTATGCATAGAAAGAAGTATTATTAGAGAAGGTGGAGGAGGGCACTGGCTCATTAGAATTGGGACAGAAGCATAAGAGGAGACGAGCAGGAGGAGTGTGTTAAGTAAGGGGAAAAGGTAAGATCATTTGAAAGGTCATGCTGAAAAGGCTTACTTTTTGCACAACAGGCCTAAAGTTTTTAAGGAAAGCTTCCCAGACTGCATTTCAAAGGTGCAATCTCTCCATTGACTGACTGGGTCATCACCTGCCATGCCTCACTTACCTGGCCACTGGTCTCTTGTTAGTTCTCTGTCAACCAACCAGGGCTCCTTCCCTTGCTCCAAGAAGGAGATCACATCTGGTTTAGAAATAGAATGTCCTGCTTACAAAAGAAGTAAGGAGAGGTTTATGTTGAGAATGTCCCAGAATTCAAATCCAGTCCTTTCATTATTAAGAAAGAGTCAAAGGAAGATACATCATATTTATGAAACGTTATAGAGCACTTGAAACTTTCCTCACAACTCAGTGCAGCTTCCTCTTTCTAGCTCTACAAGATTAAAAACATTCCTCTGGGAATAGGATGTAGATAGAAACGCAAACGGTTACCTGAAAAGTAGGTGAGTATAACACCAGAGGAAATAGACCTTCTCAGGGCAGAATCTAAATTATTATGGATATCCTTACCCATTGAAACCAGGTTGCTGTAATTCTCCAACATCACATCTCTGTATAAATCTCTCTGATCATCATTCAGGAATTCCCACTCCTCCTGAGAGAAGTCTATGGACACATCACTGAACATCACTGACTCCTGGAACAACAACCATGTTAAATTTTTAAAAATTAGGTTTGATTAATAAAAACATGTGTTTTTGTGAAGGGAAGAGAGAAGAAAAAAAAGAAGAATTGAAAATAGCAAGCACACAGAGTGGAACTGAATGGGATGTCTCTGGAGGACTGTAAACAAATAAACAGGACTGAATCACTATGCTTCCAAGTCATTCTGTTTCCTCCAGGCAAAACTACCTGTGGATAGTTGGGCACTTCTGTTATCCAGCTAAGTCTGGGGAGGTATAAAATCCAGCCAAGATGAGTTTCCCAATTCAATGAAGTAGTATATACAAACACTTTGCAAATGCTATGTTATGAATACATGTGAGTTTCTTTTCCAAAACAGCTAAGAGTATAATTTCAGAATAAGGGAAAAGAGAAGACATTAAAAGCATCCAGAGGAGAGCAGGCTGGATAAAAGCCATCAAGAATCACAGAGGCAATGGGGTTCTTAAGAAAACCACTAAAAATAAGAAATAGTAAGAACAATTCTTCAACATGCTGATGAAGAAATTCTGGGGACTTCCCTGGCAGTCCAGTGGTCAAGACTCCATGCTCCCAATGCCCCCAGAACCAGGGAGCACAGGTTCAATCCTTGGTTGGGGCACTAAATCTCACAAGCTGCCATGGCACGCCACTCCACCCAAAAGAAAAGAAATTCTGACCTAGAATTCTATAACCAAATCGTCATTCTGTTGTGACAACTGAAAAAAGAAACTCCCAGACATGAAAAGACTCAAGCACGATTTCTCAGGAAACTATCAGAGGTTGTGCTCTACCAAAATCAGAGAGTAAACCAGAGAAGAAGAAGACATGAGATTCAATAAATATGTAAATTAACACAGGAAAACAGAGAAGGAAAATCCCAGGGCAAAAAGGGGAAGTCTTTGAGAAACAGGCCTAGAGAGCAACTAGACAAAATGGGAGCAGGGTGAAAAAGGGAACAGGGATGGAAGTTTCCATGTTCAAAAGGAATTGATGTATTTGATCAGACGGAAAACATACTGACTTGCATGTGGCAGTGATCTAGAGATTTTGGATATAAATACATGGACAACTAAGCAAATGAGGGGAAAAAGCAACTAACCCCAGGAAAAATGACAGACCGTAACAGAATAAAGCCACGATCTGGCTCAGCAGTGAGGGATATTTGCAGTTGTGACAATGTGTACACTATCGATTTAACCAAAAATTGTGATATAATAACAGGATCAGAGGAAATGAAGGGTGCAACATATGAGCATAATGTCCTTTCCACTTTGCAGGAAGTCAAAAGATAATGAGTAAATCTGACAATCAATATTCAAGAATTTAAGGCAGCTTTGCGAATGGAACTGGTAGTGGGGCCAGAATGAAATACCCTACTTTACTTGTGAACATGTACAAAATAATTTTTAAAAATATTTTATCTTAGAAAATTAAATTTGCATATAATTCAAGACTGAGCCATTCCAATGTCACACTATTATAAACTATATAATAAGAGTTATTTCTTGTTAAACAAATTCTTTTTATAAGTATTTTTTTTTCACTGAATGTTTTGTAATATGGAAATAAATGACTTCTCCTTTGCTTTCAGACATTGAGGCTGAAGGTGATCTTTAATGACCTTCCCAATGTTGGTCCAATTTTACCTAAAACTGCCCATTTCTCGATGTAAATACCCATTGTTCCTAAGCTACAGGAAATTGACAGAGCATGATCCAGCTTCACACAATGGCATTACTGAAGTCTATTTATCATGGATGGTCTCATGGGGTGTCAGAGCTTTGACATAAGACTTTTATAACCACCAATCATACCCCCAAACCTGAAGGGCTGATACATTAAGAGACCTTTCCGTGTATTAAGAATGACATCAAACAAAACCATCGCACAAATTTTCTTCCTGGAAAATCTAGGTTTATGGAGATGATCAGGGCTTTTCCCTATGAGGTGCCCTAATTATCCTACCCATCTCCATCCCATCAATCACTGTCAAAGAAAATTAGATTCATTAACTAATGGAAAACACATTTTTATTCTGCCAAGATTTCTGACACAAATCTGACAGAAGACGGTGAAAGACTTATTAAATGAGATTGTAAACGTTATTTAAAAGAAGGAACTGTGGAGGGCACTGGGTTGTTTTAGGAGGAAATAGGGGTCAGGTTCCTGAAGGGGGACCAAGTTAACCAGTGCAAAAAATTTTTTTCCAAACCTCAGATTGTTTTTATATTATGCAATTCACAGTATGTGGGAACAAATCAGGATTTATGATGAAATCCATAAGCAATTTTCTAATGGGTTTTAATTTGATTAAGACTTCTTCAGAGAAACTTGGTATCTAACCCCTTAGCCCTTGAACAGTTACCTGTAACTAAGAGTATAAAGATCTTTAACCAGATATTCTTTCCTTTTTTTAATGATTATCTAACCACTTATATTTTTCTATAAATATCTCTACCAAGAGAGCAATTTTTGAATTGGCTTATTAGAGACCTTTTCTTTAGAGCAAGAGTAAGAGAACTTTGACACTGTGTATAACTGAACTGTCTGAAGGCTGCTGTTGTTTTTAAACACCAAAAAGCATCGTGATAAGGAAAGCAAATATTTACATGTACTAGGGGTAAAAATGACTCTATCTGAGCAAAAAGAAACAGCATCTCACCTGAGCCATGGCTTTGATATTTGCAGAAAAGGACCAGTTCTTCCCTGGGCTCCTTTTTTGGAAAGAAGCAGAGCTGGAGAAGACAGAAAGAAGTTATATAAGATGCCACTTGCCTCACAGCTCCCAGTATGATCATTTCCCCTCTGCTTACTTCACACAAACACTGGAGGGATTTGTGAAAAGAATGGGCAAATCTCTAATTACCCCTACTCCAGAAACCTCAGGCCTTGACTACAACAGGACAGATTTGGACTACTTGATATAGCTTAGCGAATATAGCTTGTATATAGACTCAAGCAGATTCTTTACCAGGTGAGCCACCAGGGAAGCCCTGTATGTATACTCATATATACACAAAAATATACTGTTTAAAAATTACAAATGGCAGCATATTATATACACTGTTATGTTGTTGTTGTTTAGTCATAAGTCATGTCTTCTTTTGTGTCCATATGGACTGTACCCCTCCAGCCTCCTCTGCCAATGGGATTTCCCAGGGAAGAATATTAGAGTGGGTTGCCATTTCCTTCTCTAGGGGATCTTCTTGACCCAGGGATTGAATCTGCATCTCTTGCATTGGCAGGAGGATTCTTTACCACTGAGCCAGCAGGGAAGCCTATACACTGTTAAACACATTGCTATTTTTACTTAAAAGTATCTTGGACCAGATCCCAACTCATACGTTCAAAGATACATAATTAATCCTCTTTGCTTACATTGGATTCTATTAAGTGGATACACTTTAATTTATTCAACCAATCTGCTGCCAATTATCATTTGGGTTGTTTCCTATCTTTCACTATAACAAACAATGCTATAGTAAATATCCTTGTACATATTAATGTATCATTTTACCTGTATATGAATTCTGAATGATTAATTCCTAAAAGCTGGTCATATGCATTTTAATTTGGATATACATCAGTCAAACCAATTTTCAGTGATCTTGGATTGCACAATCAGGTCCAAAGTCCTGACCAAGAAACATTTGATTGATAAACCAGATCCTCTAATCTTGTCTAGTTTGAGAAAACTTTTGGGGTTAATGAATCTTGACTTAAGAAAACTGTAATCCAAAAAAAGCAAACAAAGTAATTTTACAGAATTTACAGTAATTTGGGGAAGATATTAAAATCAGCATAACAACAGAGAGGAAGTAAAATCACAGAAATAATATAGAAACGGACTAAATCCATATCACTGTTGCTTTACAATAGCTTTTGACTATAAGTATAGTAATAAAATTTGTGAAAACTGTATGTTCTGTCTATTTCCTTTACTAATAGAAGCCTAAACTGTTTTAGGGGGATAACTGAATTTGTGATCGATGTCTAAATGTTTAAGAAAATTTGTGTCTCTTTATAGGCTGTAAGAATGTAATAAACTGAACATTATAAAAGTATAAGGGGCAGTGAGCATTCCACTATGCATCAAGCTCCTTGATCATCAATTGTCAATAATTTCATGCAAAACTGGCCACTCAGGAAATAATTTCATGGTATCACGGTATCAATTATTTAATAGCTACTTTTACCACTACCCCTAGTTACTCACTGCATCCCCCCACAGGTAAACAAATTCCAGATATGAAAACCAAAGTAATCCATAAATGCCTCTTCCTTAAAACCTGAAAGCATTCCTTGAACCTAAGTATTATTATTTACTAAGTTCTTAGTATTTTTCTCAACTGCACAGCCTATCATGTACCAGGTACTGTGCTAGACACTAAACAATCAACAGTTATCCAGAAAGATTTGAAAAGAATTCCTTCTCCTATACTTCTCACTTTAATTCCCCTTTTCTAGTCTGTCTTCCTGGCCTTTCCCTGATTATAAAGGGACTTCCTCAGGTGTTGTACCTGTCAAGCAGAATGGGCAGGAAACTTCTCATCTCAATAGCTTCATATAATGCTTGGCACATTCCCAACGCTCTTCATCTTTTCCCCTAGATGGTAACCTCCCAGGCTGAATTCTTCCATCTGGAGGATCTGCTCCTCTCTTTTAAAGCCAATGATCTCTGTAGCCAAGACCACAGTATGCTTGCAATACAACCACACCGAGGCAAAGAGCACTGTCAAAAGATAACACTATAGAGAAGAGTCTCGCACTCTAATAAGTAGCTTAAAATTTGTGAGAATTTTGCACTCATCTAAATAATAAACCTATCTTTTAATCAAAAAATGTAATGTTTTAAATTATTTCCAAAAAAAAAAAAAAAATTATTTCCAGCAGTATCCTGAAAATTTCCTGCATGCCAGGAATTGTACTTGTCTGTTAATAATAGGGACCTGAAAAGCAGTTTAATTTTTCTTTAATAAGAAAGCAGAAGTAGTTAGTGACTGGCTTTGGCCCCCATGATTGTTTTAGACACAATATCTCTCATACAATTAAAGATTACCAGACATGCAAGGAGATAAAAACAGAAAACAAGCAGAACCAAAGACAATTTAGATATTGGAGTAGGCAAACCATTTAAAGTAATAATAGCTACAACTAAAATGTTGAAGACAAGCTAGGAAGACAAGCAAGTGGATGGATGATAAGATGAAGAAACTAAACACAACTGAAATCCATAAAAAAAGAATCAAATCGACTATCTATTTCAGCCAATTAAGAAATAAATAAGAAATAAATAAGTTACTGCATGGTTTTGAGAAAACAGGATTACTGAACTCAGACAAGCCAACAAAAAATATCCACATGAAGTACAAGAGAAAATAATAAATAAGTAACAGAAATGAGTGTAAAGGATATATGGGACAGTTAAAAGATCACCACACATGTAAGTGGAGTTTCAGAGAAGAAAAGAGACTGGACAGGAATTAATATTTGAATAAATTGATTAAAAACCCTAACAAGAGTTTCAAGAAGCTCAGAAAACAGAAGACTAATATACAAGAAGGTAAGCAAACACACAAAAGCAAAACCACAACCAAGCAAAATGTTAGAGTCAAAACTGTTGAAAACCAAGGAGAAAGGAAATAAAAGACCTATTACCAACAGCACAATGAAAAAGAGAGGAATAATACAAATGAACGAAAACAGTAAGGAAAGGGAATATCTTTACAGATGCCATTGACATTAAAAAGACAATCTGTTATTTTTGTTTAGTCCTAAGTCATGTCTGACTCTTGTGATCTCATGGACTGTAGCCCGCCAGGCTCCTCTGTCTATGGAATTCTCCAGGCAAGAATACTGGAGTGAGCTGCCATTCCCTTCTCCAAGGGATCTTCCTGACCCAGGGATCAAAAAGAAAAACCATCTGAGGGACTTCTCTGATGGTCTAGGGGCTAAGACTATCTGCCCAATGCAGGGGGCCCAGGTTCGATCCCTGCTCAGAGAACTAGATCTCACATGCCACAAGTAAGACCTGGCACAATCAAACAAATAAATAAATATTTTTTTTAAAAACCATCGGATACTTACTAATTAAAAGGGGAAAAGCAGTAATTTTACAAAGGAGAAACCAGGGAGAAATCACTCTAACCAAGTAACCTAAGTTAACACTACTAGTAATGAGATATCATATAGCTTCTGATATGACACATTGAGAAGAAGAAATTTCTGTGATCTTTTTGCCAAAAAGGCATAGTCTAAATTTAGCCAAGAGGAAACAGCAGACAAATTCAAATTTAAAGACATTCAAAAAATAGGCCAAAGAACTAAACAGACATTTCTCCAAAGAAACATACAGATGGCTAATAAATACATGAACAGATGCTCAACATCACTTATTATCAGAGAAATGCAAATCAAAACCACAATGAGGTACCATTTCACGCCAGTCAGAATGGCTGCTATCAAAACAATAAATGCTGGAGAGGGTGCGGAGAAAAAGGAACCCTCTTACATTGTTGGTGGGAATGCAAACTAGTACACCCACTATGGAGAACAGTGTGGAGAGTGCTTAAAATAGTCCTGGAAATAGAACTGTCATATGACCCAGCAATCCCACTTCTGGGCATACACACCAAGGAAACCAGAACTGAAAGAGACATGTGTACTCCAATGCTCATCACAACACTATTTACAATAGCCAGGACATGGAAGCAACCTAGACATCCACTGGCAGACAAGTGGATAAGAAAGTTGTGGTACATATACACAATGGAATACTACTCAGCCATTAAAAAGAATGCATTTGAATCAGTTCTAATGAGGTAGATGAAACTGGAGCCTATTATACAGAGTGAAGTAAGCCAGAAACAAAAACACCAATACAGTATACTAATACATATATATGGAATTTAGAAAGATGGTAACAATGACCCTATATGTGAGACAGCAAAAGAGACACAGATGCAAAGAACAGTCTTTTGGACTCTGTGGGAGAAGGTAAGGGTGGGATGATTTGAGAGGGTAGCATTGAAATGTGGATATTATCATGTGAAGCAGATCACCAGTCCAGGTCTGATGCATGAGACAGAGTGCTCAGGGCTGCTGCACTGGGATGACCCAGAAGGACGGAATGCGGAGGGAGGTGGGAGGAGGGTTCTGGATGGGGAACACATGTGCACCCATGGCTGATTCACGTTGATATTTGGCAAAAACCACTACAATATTTAAAGTAATTAGCCTCCAATTAAAATAAATAATTTTTTTTAAAAAAGACATTCAACAAAATAACTGGCCAGTGCTCTTCAAAAGTATCACAGTCATAAAAGATAAAAAGGACTAAAGAACTATGTCAGATGGGAGGAATACTAATAAAACAAGACAACTAAATCAATCTGGGCATTTAGATAGGATTCTTTAACATAGTAGGGCACTGATAAGACAATTAGCAAAATTTAAATAAAGTCTGTAAATTAGCAAAAGTCATGTATCAGGGTAAATCTCCTGGTTCTCCTAATTGTACTGTGGACACTTGAGTGAAGCGTGTATTGGAATCCTTTGCCTTATGCTTACAATATAAAAATAAAAAGTTTCTTAAAAATGAAAAAAAAATTAAAAGGACCAGAGGACACTTTTAAAAACTGTATGTCTGAATGGCTAATAAAAATAGGAAAAGAGGCTAAACAGTGTAACATATCAGGGAAAAGTAAATTAAAAACTGTGATGAAACTCTGCTATATATCCACCAGAATAGTTAAAAGATTGATAATTTCAAATAACAGACATGACGCAGAGCAACTGAAACTCTCATACATTACTGGATGGAGTGTAAATTGGTACAATATAAGATACTGGTAGTTATCAACGAAACATGCCTGCTCAATGATCCAGGATTTCCCTGATGGCTCAGAGGGTAAAGAATCTGCCTGCAATGTGGGAGACCTGGGTCAGGAAGATTCCCCTGGAGAAGGGAATGGCTACCCACACCATTATTCCTGCCCGAAGAATGCCATGCACAGAGGAGGCTGGAGGGCTCCATTCCATGGGGGTCACCCAATGATCTAGCAATTTCACTCCTAAATATTTACTCAAGAGACGAGCATTTATGTATTTTAATGATTATCTAGTTAGCTCGGTTTGTGCTGGATCTTTGCTCTACGCAGGCTTTTCTCTAGTTGCAGCAAGTGGGAGCTACAGTCTCGTTGCAGTGCACAGTCTTACTGCAGTGGCTCTCCCTGCTGCTGAGCGCGGCTCTAGGGTGCTTGGGTTTCAGTAGTTGCAGTGCATGGGCTCAGCAGTTGGGACTGCCAGGGTCTTGAGCACAGGCTCTATAGTTGTGGCTTCACTGCTCTCTGGCATGTGGGATCCTCCTGGTTGTTCTTTAGTTATTCAGTCGTGTCTGACTCTTTGCGACTCCATTGACTGTAGCCCTCTAGGTTCTTCTGTCCATGGGATTTGCCAAGGCAAGAATATTGGAGTAGGTTGCCATTTCCTTCTCCAGGGGATCTTTCCACCCAGGGATTGAACCTGCATCTCCTGCATTGCAGGCAAATTCTTTACCACTGGGCCAACAGGGAAGCCCCAAGAAAAGCATTTACGTGTTCATCAAAACCACAGTAGAATGTTCATAGCAACAACACAATTTGTAATAGCCACAAACTGGAAACTATTAAATGTCCCTGGGTGAACAGTGTAATCAGGGACGAAAATAGGAAGTCAAGAAATACCGGGAATACAGAATGAAGCAGGGCAAAGGCTAAGAGTTTTGCCAAGAGAACACACTGGTCACAGCAAACACCCTCTTCCAACAACACATGAGACGACTCTACACATGGATATCATCAGACGGCCAATACTGACATCAGACTGATTATATTCTTTGCAGCCAAAAATGGAGAAGTTCTATACAGTAAGCAAACACAAGACCAGGAGCTGACTGTGGCTCAGATCATGAACTCCTTATTGCAAAATTCAGACTTAAATTGAAGCAATTAGGGAAAACCACTAGACCATTTAGGTATGACCTAAATAAAATCCCTTACAATTATACAGTGGAAGTGACAAATAGATTCAAAGGATTAGATCTGATAGAGTGCTTGAAGAACTATGGACGGAGGTTCATGGCATCATATGGGAGGCAGTGATCAACCATCCCCCAAAAAAAGTAATGCAAAAAGGCAAAATGGCTGTTTGAGGAGGCCTTACAAATAGCTGAGAAAAGAAAAGAAGCTAAAGGCAAAGGAGAAAAGAAAAAATATATCCATCTGAATGCAGAGTTCCAAAGAACAGCAGGAACTTATCTGCTTCCTCAGTGATCAATGCAAAGAAATAGAGAAAAACAATATAATGGCAAAGATTGGAGATCTCTTCCAGAAAATTAGAGATGCCAAGGGGACATTTCATGCAAAGATGGTACAATAAAGGACAGAAAAAGTACAGACCTAACAGAACTACAAGATATTAAGAAGAGGTGGCAAGAATACACAGAAGAACCATACAAAAAAGATCTTAACAACCCAGATAACCACGATGGTGTGTTCACTCATCTACAACCAGACATCCTGGAGTGTGAAGTCAAATGGGCCTTAGGAAGCATCACTACAAACAAAGCTAGTGGAGGTGAAGAAATTTCAGCTGAGCTATTTCAAATCCTAAAAAGATGATGCTGTAAACTCAATATGCCAGCAAATTTGGAAAACTCAGCAGTGGCCCCAGGACTGGAAAAGGTCAGTTTTCATTCCAATCCCAAAGAAAGGCAATGCCAAAGAATGTTCAAACTACTGCACAATTGCACTCATCTCACACATTAGTACATTAATGCTTAAAATTCTCCAAGAGAGGCTTCAACAGTACGTAAATCGTGAACTTCCAGATGCTCAAGCTGGATTTAGAAAAGGCAGAGAAGAACCAGAGATCAAATTGCCAACATCCACTGGATCACAATAAAAAGAAAGAGAGTTCCAGAAAAACATCTACCTCTGTTTTATTGACTATACCAAAGTCGTTGACTGTGTGGATAACAACAAACTGTGGAAAATTCTTCAAGAGATGGGAATACCAGACCACCTTACCTGCCTCCTGAGAAATCTGTATGCAGGTCAAGAAGGAACAGTTAGAACCAGACATGGAACAATGGACTGGTTCCAAATTGGGAAAGGGGTTCATCAAGGCTGTATATTATCACCCTGCTTATTTAACTTGTATATGCAGAGTACATCATGAAAAATGCCAGGCTGGATGAAGCACAAGCTAGAATCAAGACTGCCGGAAGAAATATCAATAACCTCATATATGCAGATGACATCACCCTTATGGCAGAAAGAGAAGAGGAATTAAAGAGGAGAGTGAAAAAGCTAGCTTAAAACTCAACATTCAAAATACTAAGATCATGGCATCTGGTCGCATCACTTCATGACAAATAGATGGGGAAACAACGGAAACAGTGACAGACTTTCTTTTCTTTGGCTACAAATCACTGCAGATGGTGACTGCAGCCATGAAATTAAAAGACGTGCTACTTGGAAGAAAAGCTATGACAAACCTAGACAGCATTTTAAAAAGCAGATACATTACTTTGCTGACAAAGGTCCATCTAATCAAAGCTATGATGTTTCCAGTAGTCATGTATGGATATGAAAGTTGGACCATAAAGAAAGCTGAGTGCTGAAGAACTGATGCTTTTGAACTGTGGTGCTGAAGAAGACTCTTGAGAATCCCTTGGACTGCAAGGAGATCAAACCAGTCAATCCTAAAGGAAATCAATCCTGAATATTCATTGGAGGGACTGATACTGAAGCTGAAGCTCCAATAATTTAGCAAACTGATGTGAAAAACTGACTCATTGGAAAAGACCCTGATGCTGGGAAAGATTGAAGGCAGGAGGAGAAGGGGACGACAGTGGATGAGATGGTTGGATGGCATCACTAGATGGACATGAGTTTGAGCAGGCTCTGGGAGTTGGTAATGGACAGGGAAGCCTGGCGTCCTGCAGTCCACGAGGTCGCAAAGAGTCAGACATGACTGAGTAACTGAACAGTGGATTTAATAAATTGTAATATACCCCCAAATGTAATGAGAACTAAGTACAATTACACTCAACAACATAGATGAGCTTCATAGACATAATGTGGAACAAAAGAAACCAGACACAAAGGAATACATGGTATATAATTCCATTTAAATATGAAATTCATGAATGGATCAAATTAATTAATGGGTATAGAATTCTGAATACTGATGTTGGGAGAGGAATATCTGGGAAAGGCATGAAGGAATCTTCTGGGGTGCTGGCAAAATTCTTTATGATGATCCAGCACTCAGGCACTCTTGCCTGGAAAATCCCATGGACGGAGGGGCCTGGTGGGCTGCAGTCCATGGGGTCGCTAAGAGTCAGACACAGCTGAGCGACTTCACTTTCACTTTTCACTTTCATGCATTGGGGAAGGAAATGGCAACCCACTCCAGCGTTCTTGCCTGGAAAATCCCAGGGATGGGGGAGCCTCATGGGCTGCCATCTGTGGGGTCACCCAGAGTCGGACACGACTGAAAGGACTTAGCAGCAGCAGCAGCAGCAGGAAACTGTTTTATGGCCATATACTTAAGATTTGTGCACTTTACTGTATATATGCTATATATCATAAAAATGTTTAAAAAAAACTATCAGAACCATGTTTTGGTAGGGACATGGAGCAATGACATGTTTGATACACATATATAAAGTATAAACATGACACTCACTTTGGTAAATATCTTGGCACTATTGGGAAAGTGGAAGATACATGACCTAGCACTCCTAGAACTCCATTGGTAGGTAAACTCGTGCGTGATAACCTATGTAAAAGAATGTTCATGGCAGCACAGTCTATAAAGTAAAAAACTAGAAATAACGCAAATGTCCATCATTACTAGAAGGGATGAATAATAGTTTAATGGATGTAACATAGCAAAGAAAACAAATGAACAACTATTAAAATATAATATGGGTAATTCTCAAAAGCACAGGTGAACAAATAGAGTAAGAGATAAAAGACAGTATGGGGCATTCATATAAAGTTTAAAAATAGGGGAAAACTACTGTATAAAGCTTAAAGAGATATATATACATACATGAAAAAATTTCATATAATTTTCCAGTCACACAAACATAATCACACAAATTTAAACCATCAGGGTGTCATACAGCTAGAGATAACCCACAACCCAAACACAGGGCCGCATACCCAGGGTCACATAGCACAGTCACACTTTTCGCAAGAGGACAGTCACACCGGCACTGTCACGGGTACTGCACACCTGCACATGGCCGTACACTCACAATCACACTCACCACAGATAAATCACACAGTATCCACAGGTACCCCACAGGTATCTGCAGCCCACAGTCGCACAATCACACCCCTCTAAGGGGACAAACGCTATCACATTCACCGAGTCAAAAGCTACTCACATCCCCACATACAATGCTGCAAGTGATTACACGCACATGACCAGGACGCATCCCGTCGGCACAGTCACAGGTTCTCAGACAGTTAAGCAAACGGTTATCACTGGAACCTCACACACGCTCACTACCGGAAGAGCCAGACACAATCACGTGGTCATTCATCACTTACACCAACGCAAACACAATCACACAGTTTCCAACTCACCTCTTAGCGAGCGGTACAAGGCCTAAGCTCCGGCCCTGCCCTCTTCTCTGGTTCCCCACCTCAGGTCTCCCAAACTTCCTAAGAAGCTGAACCTTCCACAACAAGGTAACACTAGCTGGTGCGGACCTGAGGGTCCCGCCAGCGCGTGACTTTGAGGCTGAACTCACGCGAGAATCACGTTCTTGTCGAGGAGTCCTCTGGGAAGTGTAGTCAGAGACATCCCTGTGGCTGACAAGATGGCTACCGGTCAACCGGATTTCTAGCAGAAATCAGCTGCAGCCCCGCCTAAAGGGTTGCATCCCCCTCATCAAACCGCCCACCGGAGGCCTCACAGAGCCTGGCTTAGCCTCGGGCCGTGACTCCCAAGAAAGCCCACTGTGAAACGTTTAAAAATGGATTTTCTTACTATCCCCGGGAGTTGAACAGGCTCTGGAAGAAAAGAACTAGACCGCAAGCGGGGAGAAATAGCACAGCCGAGCCTTCTGGGAAATGTAGTTAGGGAGCAGGAAAAGCTAGCGGTGAATGGACCATTTGAAATTGGTCTTAGCCTGCGCCTGGTCGCACCGCGGAGACTTCTGGGAGTGTCACTGCCCAAGGCATTCGCAAGCTTCCTGGGTCGCCGTTTTGGCCTTTGTTCGGCCATGAGTTTGGTTTAGGGGTTCCTCAGTGTAGAGGAATTGTGGGACCTGAACTTGTGAGACCCAAAACTAGTCTGGGAGGCCGAAGGGAAGGGGTACCGGGAATCTGCAACGCAATTGGGGAGGTTGAAGGCAGAGGATTCCTAAACGTGAAACGGGGAGGAATTTCTGCTGCTGGGAAGGGGGCTGATGTTATTCTGTGCTACCTAACTGATTTCTGTGTGGTTTGGGGAGTGAGGAGAAGGGGAGGCCACTTTGCAGGAGGCAAGTAATGAAAACTCGGGGGCCTATGACTGTGGTGATAGTAGGGAGAGGGAGAAACTGGATTCAGGATTTTGTGTCTATGTAACATAATTTCATTGAGTATCACCGTGTGTATGATTGTATCTTGGAAAATAATCTCTGAGCCTCATTGTAAAACGGTAACAAGAAGGGTAGATTTTCCTTGAAGTATTTTTGTGGTTATTGTTAAGGTTTGATGGAACAAAGATTACGTTACTGAGCTAAGGCAATGGCAACCCACTCCAGTACTCTTGCCTGGAAAATCCCGTGGACAGGAACCTGGTAGGCTGCAGTCCATGGGGTCACTAAGAGTCGGACACAACTGAGCGACTTCACTTTCACGTTTCACTTTCATGCATTGGAGAAGGAAATGGCAATCCACTCCAATGTTCTTGCCTGGAGAATCCCAGGAACGGGGGAGCCTGATGGGCTGCCGTCTGTGGGGTCGCACAGAGTCGGACACGACTAAAGTGACTTAGCAGCAACTGAGCTAATAAATGATTTAAAGCTTGACTTTCATGTAAAACAAATTATCGATTATGGGTTAGAAATAAAAGCGCTTTCTTTAGAAAGTCAGTTTGAAAGTGACTATTTTCCTTTCTTTTTTAAGTAGAGTGCTCTTGCTTACAGCCCAGACCCTGGGGTCAAAGAGCTGATTTGTGAAGTGTTGGACTAAGAAATAAAATTTGATGGGCAGTATCGGCCATTGAAAACAGAAGAGAACTGAATTGTTCACAGGCTAAGTCCTGTCCGACTCTTTGCGACCGCATGGACTGCAGCACACTAGCCTCCTCTCTCCTTCACTATCTCCTGGAATTTGTTCAAAGTATTTCTTCTCAATTTTTGGGAGGAGTTTGAGAAATATTGACATTATTTCTTTAAATGTTTGGTAGAATTTTCCAGGAGTCTTTTCTCTATTTTTCTTTATCTAGCTCAAGTTTTATCAATTTTGCTTTAAAAAAAAAAAAAGGCTCTTGATTTTGTTGACCCCCCCTTTTTTGGGAAAGGGGGGCTCTTTACTTACTCTGTCTTTATTATAATTTCCTTCCTCCTGGGCTTAATTAATTTGTTCTTCTAATTCTGGAGTTGTGACATTATTTGAAACTCCTGTCTTTCTGTGAAAGACACTTATTTGCTCATCTCAAAAGCTGTGGCCTGGGACTTCCCTAGTTCTCCAGTGGTTAAGACTCTGCAGTCCCAATGCATGGGGTGTGGGTTTGATCCCTGGTTAGGGAATTAAGATCCCACATGAAGGGGAAAAAAGTAAGAGAATATCACTGTAATATCCCTACCTTTTTCATCTTTTAAAATATAAAGATACGTTAAAGTTATTTTAAGAAAAAAAGATCCCATATGTTGCACAGTGCTGCCTAAGAAAAAGGGAAAAGAAAAAAAAAAGCTGTGGCTTCAGGGGCATGCTTCTCATTTAACACATATCCAGAGGGTAACTGCAACTCTCCCTAGAGACTAGCTCACCAGGTGGCCCCATCCTTACACTCTCCCTCTGCCCCTGCACTTTCCTGGTGGCTCAGACAGTAAAGCATCTGTCCACAATGTGGGAGACCCGGGTTCGATCCCTGGGTGGGGAAGATCCCCTGGAGAAGGACATGGCAATCCACTCTAGTACTATTGCCTGGAAAATCCGCTGGACAGAGGAGTCTGGTAGGCTACAGTCCATGGGGTTGCCAAGAGTTGGACACAACTGAGCGACTTCACTTTCTTTCTGCAGCTACACGGTTTGCTGGAGTCTTCATGAAAGGAGCTTGTGCAAAGTCTGACAGCCTGGGATGGTGGCTGCTGACCAGAGGACACAGTCCTTATAGCCTGACTCTGGTGGCCAGTGGGGCTTGTGTTCATGGGTTCAATGGCATGGTAGCAAACACAAAACAGTTCTTAACGGGCTGTTCCTTCAGGGGTTATTAGTACAGGGAACAGACAGAAACACCTATCTTTTCTAGTCTTCCCCCAAAAGAGGTGTATTTGCATCCTTTAAAAGCTTCTGTCTGACTGACTTCTTTAAGATGATAGAAAGGGTGCTAATTAGTAACAGGAAAACATATAAAAATATAAATCTCACTGGTAAAGGTAAATATTTAGTTAAGTTCAGAATGGTGTTGTAATGGTAGTGGGTTGATCACTTATAAATCTAGCATGAAGGTTAAAAGACAAAATTAGTCTGCTGCCAAGCCCTGGGAGAATAGCCACAGTGATTCTTCATGAGACAGTTAAGAAAAGTTTCCCAGCTCACTATAACCTTGTGGGTCTCGTGGACATTGAATTTCAGAGATAGATATTTTGGGGGCTTGTCTCCCAGCTGGGATTCTTAAAAGTTAGGGTGCCAAATACATGGTCCAAATCCTTTACTCCTCGGGGTAAAGCTAGGAGTTGGGTTCTCTCCTGATTGATGAGTCGCAGTGCCAGGGTTGGGGTTTATGGCAAGTCTGTGTCTCAGACTTTACTACCTGTTTCACTGTGGATTTTTTCTTTTTCCTGATATGTAGGAGTCACTCAGCTGCTTTCTAGATTTCTTTCAGAAAAGTCTCTCAGCTAATTTCTGGATTTCTTTCAGAAGTATTTATTCCACAGGTAGCTGTAGATTTGGAGTGTCTATGGGAGGTGGTATATTGAAGAGCCTCTTGTGTTAACATCTTGAACCCAAATCTCCACTGCTTCTTTTTTAAAAAATTAATTTTATTTTTGGTATATAAAATAAAATTATTTTGGGTCTTCATTGCTCTGTGTGGGCTTTTCTCTCTACTTGCCGTGAGCAGGGGCTACTCTTCATTCTGGTGCACAACTTTCTCATTGCGGTGGATTCTCTTGTGGAGCAAGGCTCTAGGCACGCAGGCTCGCTAGTTGTGGTGCACAGGCTTAGTTGCTCCGAGGCATGTGTAATCTTCCAGGACCAGGGATTGAACCCGTGTCCCCTGTATTGGCAGGCGGATTCTTTTCCACTGTACCACCAGGGAAGTCCTCCACTGGCTTCTTAATCTGTCTTAATCACTGAATTCTTAATCTCCAAGGGGGCTCAGTGAGTGAGTAAAATGTGGATATGACCACTGGGATGGTGGGTTGAGTATCACAGAAGTGCTTACTAATCATTTGCAGCCCTCTCTCATGACATTTCCAATTCTGCCCATCTCACTACTGCCTAACAGAATCTTCTTCCAAGTTCCAACTGTCCTGGGTCGAGGTATTAAGTCCCCTTAGTCTGGAGAGTGAGCATTGTTTTCTTATTTATTCTTATAGATCATGTTGTGACAAGTTTGGATTTTTCTCCTTCTAAAAGCTATTTATTTATGGAAATTACTGTAAGACAAGATCATAATAGCATAGGATAGTCTGAAATATTTATATATCAGTGTGCATGTGACATTGTGTGCTAGGGCTTCTGAAGAGGCAAAGTCTATATCACCCTATTTCCTCCCATGAATTGTTGTTCAATGGAAATTTAGGACAAGGAGTTTAGACACATGGAGGCTAAATATTACCTTTATTGTAGATAAATGCAAACTGGAGGCTGGTCTGTGTGGGAGTCCAACGGTATTTCCGACTGGATTCCAGAAATAAAGGGAGTGACCTGGTGAACCTTGACAATGGCAAAAACAGACTCTTAATCCCCACTCCCATAGTGTGGCCTAGGCAAATGCATGCTGTACCCTCTGAAGACAGGCAGAGTCCACAGCAGAAGCAGGGCCAGGGCAGTCTGTGTTTAACCAGAAGACAGGAAACTACACAGTAATTTAAACAGGGAAGCTTAATATAAGGAATTATTAAGCAGTGATAGTAACTATATAGAGCTATACTGTTAAGATGAAAAGGATTTTTAGGGGTCTTTAGCACTGAGGCAGTGTACCTAAGGAAGGACAGACTTGAAAAGGGAGAGGTTCATACTTCATGAAAGACTACTGGATGGCAGAGAAGTTTGCTGGGTTGCCCAGTCCCCAGACATGACCAGGCAGTTAGATAAGCAGAAGCTGACAGACATTTAAAGGGAGTCGGGGCACCACTGTGGATACTAGTGGAATGTGGAGCTATAGAGGCCCCTCTTTGCAGGAATCTAGCATATATCCACGAAGGGCTTGGGCCTAATAGCTCCTGGTAGTTGGGTGGGACAAAGGTCAGGGTACTGTCTTGCTAGATGACTGGCTGTATGAGGCCCCCAGTGTGCATGTGAAGGGCTTTAGAGAGGGTATAATTTTAAAAAATAGCTGCCATTCCCCAGGTTTTTGTTCTGTTAACTCAATGGATATGGCCAAAACCCTGGGGAGTCAATAATTTATTAACATCACCTTGCTTGCATCTTCATGAGACCACTGCTCCACTACCAACCCTTGCTACCTGGGGCATCCTTTTAGACTGCTAATAAAAATGTATAGTTTGCATCCAGCAGTCTCTGAATTGGGTCATTAATACCATATTAGTTTAATTAACCTCAAGGTCTTGCTTTGCTCCAATGCCAATAGTTCTATGATAATTCTGTGAGTCTTTACTTGACCAAACTTTAGTCAGATTTGAACCTTCTAGATCTATCTTGTGCATTATTATGAACTCTAGATTTAGTAGGAACTCTGCTAAAGTCAGTTGAACTAGCTGCTGCTGCTAAGTCACTTCAATTATGTCTGACTCTTTTCAACCCTATGGACTGTAGCCCACCAGGCTCCTGTCCATGGGATTCTTCAGGTAAGAATATTGGAGTGGGTTGCCATTTCTTCATTTGAACTAGAACTCTTATAAATTCAAAAAACATGTATAGAAAAAGTAGGTTAACAGTATATAAACAGAAAATCCACAGAAGAGGAAACCAGATGGACAACATTTGGCATTTCCTTGGTTATTTATGAGGATGAGCTTTTCAAATGTTGGTTGTCCATCCAGTTTCCTCTTCTGTGGCTTTTTCTATTTTTACACTGTTCTGATGGAAGTGGCTTTGTCTTAATGCAACGCAGGAGACCCGTTTCATCCCTGGGTCGTGAAGATCCCCTGGAGAAGGGATAGGCTACCCACTCTAGTATTGTTGGGCCTCCCCTGTGGCTCAGCTGGTAAAGAATCCGCCTGCAATGTGGGAGACCTGGGTTCGATCCCTGGGTTGGGAAGATCCCCTGGAGAAGGGAAGAGCTACCCACTCCAGCATCCTGACCTGGAGAATTCCTCAGACTGTACAGTCCGTGGGGCCACAAAGAGTGGGACACAACTGAGTGACTTTTACTTCCACTTGTCTTACTGTATCTGGGAGCTCGGAGTTAAACATCTGACAAGGTTACCTCACATTTAACTGGCTAGGGTAGAAATAAGCAGGAAGGGGACTGTCTTTGTTTGGGCTACTATAACAAAATACCATAGACTGAGTGGCTTAGACAACAATTTATTTCTCACAGTTATAGAGGCTGAGAAGCCCCAATAGCAAGTGCTGGCAGATTTGGAAAAGGTCCATTTCCTGGATTGTAGACAGATGCCTTCTCACTCAGCTCACATGGCCTTTTCTTGGTATACACACAATGCCACATTCCTTATGAGGGCATTACTCCCACAAGAACTGTACCATCCTCTTGACCTCATATAAACATAATTTCCTAAGGCCCTATCTCCAAATACCATCACGCTAGGCACTAGGGCTTCAGCACATGAATTCTGGGCTGGGCTTGGGTTCCTTATTCAACTCAACTAACAAAAATCTTTAATGGTATTTTGCAGGGATGGGCTTTACTCTGTTCTGAATTCTCATGCTGAAGGATGGGAATAGCAATTTGAACCTATGCAAAGGCTTACTGGCTTCCCTGGTGGCTCAGAGGGTAAAGCATCTGCCTGCAATGCGGGAGACCTGGCTTCGATCCCTGGGTCGGGAAGATCCCCTGGAGAAGGAAATGGCAACCCACTCCAGTATTCTTGCCTAGAGAATCCCATGGACAGAGGAACCTGGTAGGCTACAGTCCACGGGGTCGCAAAGAGTCAGACACGACTGAGTGACTTTAAAGGCTTACTATGTTTGGGGACAGGAAGATAGTATCATAAATGTCATTTCTCCCCAAATGTAAACACTTAAGGCAATTCTAATTAGAATATCAAAGGGCTTTTATAATTTGAGAAGACCTACGTTCATTTATAGAGAAAGAAAACGAAGATTAGCCAATAAAACTGGAAAACAGCAAGGAGTAGGGGACTTACAGAAACAAAATACAGTAAGGCTAATGTTAACATTATCCATTAATGTTAGTATAGGAATAGAAAAATAGATGAATGAAGCAAGAGAATATAAATAAGTCTTGGTGTAAATCAAAATATAAGCCAGTTAAAGTAGAATAAAGAAAAGATCATTTGGGTAAAGTATTACATAGCAGAATTTTAGTTGAATAGGAAAAGTATGGTATCAAAGTAATAAGAGGCCATTCCCACTGACCCATCCCTGGAAAGATTACTTTACTTTTTTTTTTCTTCTAGTTTCCTTGAAGAAAATACTGGAAATCTCTCATTTGTGGCCTGTACCTGGATGGGATGAACTGTGAACTGGCATATATAACTAAGGCATCATAAGTCTTGGGAAACCAAGGTAGTAACTTCCCTGTGCTTAAGTGGTTATCCCTGTTACAAGTGAGTGCACCCCATTTGATGGTGGCACACCACGCAGATGCCCTGCTTGATGAATGTGCCGGATGAGAATGTTAGTCTCCCAGTGCTGAGGTGAACCACACTCATTCTGACCTTGTCTCCTCTGTGCAGTGCTGGGGTAGTGGAAGCTGTGCTTGCTTGCGCACTTGTAAGACTTTCTGATGAACATGCTGTAAAGACATTTTCTTGTTAGGACAAAGCTAATAATAAACCTAACGCTAGGTTAAAGCTTATTCTGTTATCTCTCTTCCTCCTTTCTGTTTGCCAGTTCAAATCTGTGATGGCTTCTGGTGGACATGTAGGTGTCAGAGCTGTTTGACCCTAAACTGACTGCTGGATTATTTTAACAAACTGTGCTTGTACAACTGGCAACACATCTGGAAGAAAAAAATATGAACCCTCATAAATGACATTAAAAATTCAATTCTAAAAGGGTTAAACATTAATATATTACAAAAAGGAAATAGACAACTTGAAAGAAAACCTAAGAAATAACATATATAATGTAGAGATTAAAGTATCTTTACAACTGACCCATACATTTCCTAATATCTAATATGGAAAAAGGTCTCCAAAACTGACAAAAAGATAAATAATCCTATAGGAATATAGGCTAACAATATGAAAGTTTACAAAGAAGCAAATCTAGGAACAGGTGAGGTTTATACTCATCAGACAAACATGAATTTTAGTATAATACCACCTACTGTATAGTTGGAGGAAACTTATTTTGAAAATAACTGATAGCATCTACTAAAATTTTAAAATAGCACATATCCTTTGATCTAGCAGTCTCTTGCCTATAATCTATCCCCTGGAAATAAGAATACCTAAAATGTAAGGGGCACTTGTAAGGGTGTTTACTTGTGTTGTCTATCATGGTAAATAGTAACAAGTTGAATCAGCAGGGAGGATGGCTGAATAAATACACAGTACACACTATCATAGAATACCATGCAGCATCTGCCTATCTTACTCTACGTGACCATTATAATCATTCTTGTTGCTGGGCCATGGCACTGGCCAACTATATGCACCGAATGGTAATCCTAGTTTGGTCTGGATTAGAGTTCCTAGTTGCTCTGTGACTTCAAAGATGTACCAGCACAAGGGTGTAATACTTAAGGAATATCAGAGAATGTTTAATGAAAAATGGAAGAAAAGAAGATATTTAGATTCACATAGATACACATATATGTTACCTGGATACATTACCTCACAAAGTCAACCTATGGCATTTACAATCTTAAAACCAAATTTCAAAAATGCCAGTAACAAGCAGTGCAGTGCTACAGTTATATTAGCATAGTATTTTTCTGAGTTTAAAAGAAATCAATATATTTAAAAGGAGCCTAAGGTTTAAATGTTACATACTCACTTTTATCACTATTCAAAAAGAGCATTAACTGTTTCTATATATCAAGTTATTGTGGGAAAGAATAAAAAATCCTCCAGAAGATTTGCTTTTAATAAGAGAATTCTCTTTAGGTCTGAGATCTCCCTTTTTCCCCAAGGAAACAAACTAGAGGTGGGGTAGGGGAGTTGACTATGTCTGGCAAATTAGAGAAAATAACTAGTTTGAGTTAAAAACTGAAGCTGAAATGCAACAGTTGTTTTACTTGGTGTCATACAAAAAAAAGAGTAATATGTTTTCTTCATTTTTAAAATGTCTAATTTCTAATACCAGAACTGGTTATGTGGCCTATTAAAATTTCTGATAAGTGTTTCTGAAAAACTAATTATTTCTAACAAGTCTGTGCATGTATTATAAAGTAATATGAGCCTTAATGTGCTTCAATCACCTGTTGCAAAATCATGATCTCAGAGACCACAGAGATTACTGATATGACATTTGAGAATAAATTTAAATAAATGGATTTGTTCAGTTACCATTAAAATTTTAAATTTTATTTCATATTTTAAAGATATGATTTCAGAAATATACTTTTTGCAAAATATCTGCATCTAATTGGAAATGTAAGTCCATTATAACATGTATTCCATGTAGCCTCTCTACTCTTATCCCTTTTTTAATTTTCAGAAGTTTAAAAGAAACAGCATAAATAGAATAAACTCATATTATTACAATCCAGAATCAACTAATGTTTTCTTATATTTATTTGGAATGTTTTTTAATGAGATAGATATTTAGATACAAAACTGAAGTATTGTTCAACCACTATTATTGGCCCCATTTTCCTTCTACTCCCTTTCTTTCTAGAGACAACCACTTTTGGGAATTGAGTGTGTATACTTCCAATTCATTCTTCATAGTTTTACATAAAAATGTTTACCCATAACCAATGCTTTAATACTAGTGTTGGTTAGTGTTGATTTAATTCAAACTCACACAGGTATAGTTACAATAAATTCATCACTTCATTTTCATTCTACATGATTTTCAAATCTTTCTGTTAATACATATAGATTTAACTTGTTAACTGCTAGAGAATATTCTACAGGGTGACTACATCACATTTTATCAACCATTTCCAAAGTGACAGACATTTGTCTCCAATTTTTTGCTGTATTAATATAACTCATGATGCAATGAACATTAAAGATACAGGACTCCCTGGGTACATGTATCAGTTTCTTCACTATATGTATATATACTCAAGAGTGGGTATTCTGGAATGTGTTTTTAAAATTCTTTCCTACTCCAAAGTTTGAAAAAAAATTCTCCTACAAAACCCTTTTATTATTAAGTTTTGCTCTTTGAGTTCTAATCTTCAATACTTTTGAATGTTTTAATAAATACTTTATAATGTATGACAACAGCAAAGATCTAATTTTTCCACATGAAGAATCAATTACCCTGAGACCATTTTCTTAATTATCCAGATTTTTCTACCAATTTGAGATTACCACCTCTATGAACTGCCAATTCCCCTTACAAACATGCATGTATTTCTGGATATAATATCCTGTCACAATCTTTATTTTCTATTACTGTATCAAGAGCAAGTAATTTTGATGGTTATACATGTAGTAAAACATGTTAACAAAAAAATGACAATTTTGTCTTTGTTTCACATCTTCACACCTTGTATATCTTTGTCTGAATATATCAGGTAGGCCTTCTAGAACCATGTTGATTAGTGTCCATGACTGGATCCTTAATGAGAATGCTCCTAAAAGTCCAGCATGAACATGTTTGTTGTGGGGATATTCGGGATATAGATTTTCATGATAGTATGATAGTTATTAAATTCTCAGTGTATTACATTTTGAGTTGTTGCTGTAGGTTTTTTCATATTCACGTCACTTTACTGTAAAATCAATTTTTCTGATATACTGTTTAGTATGACTTCTATTGAAGGTTTTCCTAAATTTAAGACATTCATAGAGCTTTAATGAGTATGAATTCTCTGGTGTCTAATATGATGTGACTTCTGGCTAAAAGCTTTCCCACATTCATTACACTGATAAGGTTTTTCTCCAGTATGGATTCTCATATGCAAAGCAAGAGTTGAGAACTGAGAGAAGGCTTTTCCACATTCATTGCAACCATAGGGCTTCTCACCTGTATGGCTTCTCATATGCACAGTAAGAGATGAGCTTTGACAGAAGGCTTTCCCACATATTTTACATTCATAAGGCTTATCACCTGTATGAATTCTCACATGTACAATAAGTGATGTGATTCGAGAGAAGGCTTTTCCACATTTATTACATTCATAGGGTTTCTCTCCTGTATGAATATTGTGATGTTTAATGAGGTACTGCTTCTGCCTAAAGATTGTTCCACATTCATTACATTTATAGGGTTTCTCTCCAATATGAATTTTCTCATGCTCCGTGAGGTTTGATTTGCCACTGAAAGCTTTTCCACATTCCTTACATATATAAGGTTTCTCTCCTGTATGACTTCTCTGGTGTCTAATGAGGCTTGACTTCTGAATGAAAGCTTTCCCACACCCTTTACATTCATAAGGTTTCTCTCCAGTATGAATTCTTTGATGGATAATGAGGTTTTCTTTCTGGCTAAAGGCTTTTCCACACTCATTACATTTAAAGGGTTTCTTTCCACTATGGATATTCTGATGTTTGACGAGGTATTGCTTCTGGCTGAAGGCTCTTCCACATTGGTTACATTCAAAGGGTTTCTCTCCTGTATGAATTTTCTCATGCTCAGAGAGATATGATTTGCCACTGAAGGCTTTGCCACATTCCTTACATGCATAGGGTTTGTTTCCAATATGATTTCTCTGTTGTTTAATAAGGCTTGACATCTGAATAGAAGCTTTCCCACATTCATAAGGTTTCTCTCCAGTATGATGTTTTTGATGAGTAAGCAAGTTTCCTTTCTGGCTAAAGGCTTTCCCACATTTATTACACTGATATGATTTCTTTCCTGTATGACTTCTCAAATGTAGAGTAAGGGATGAGACTCGAGAGAACACTTTACCACATTGAGTACATTCATGTGATTTCTCTGCAGTATGCATTTTCTTATGCTCTGTGAGGTTTTGCTTCAGACTAAATGTTTTTCCACATTCATTGCATTCATATAGTTTCTCTTCAGTATGAATTTGATCACGCTGAAGATTTGATTTAGGCTGAAGGCTTTCCAACATTCTTATCATGCACAGGTATTTCCTCAAACAAGAATTCCTTAGTATCTCTTGACATGTGACATGGATGAAAGCTTTCCCACATTCAATATATGCAGATGGTTTCTCTCCAATAATAATTCTCAGATATCTAACAAAGTTGAATTTATGATGAAAGACTTTTCACACTGGTTATCCTGAGGTCAGATGATTATAAAATTGGGATGAAATGTAGCATCCTCATTATATTCATAATGGTTCTTTCTTAGATAGCTTCTCTCATGTTTAAGTGCAAGTTATGTCCAAATTTTTAAACTGAGTCCCATACATAGAGTAGTAGTCTTAAAGAATCAATGTCTGTGCACACAGGAAATACTTTTTTGAGTTTTTCTTTAGCTGTATTTTATGAAGTTGTCTGAGTTTTTTAGTTGTATTTTCTGAGTTTTTCCTTAGCTGTATTTTCACAAAGAAGGATGCAATTTAACTCAAAGGTCTTTCCTGTTGTATCTTTATTTATTTATAAATTTCCCAGGCCTTTTCTGAAAGGGAGTACAAAAAAAAAAAAATCATTGAAAAGAGTAACTAACTGTAAAATATTTAATGCCTGGCATGTAGTGAACATCTAATAAGGTAGCTATCATCATCATCAGTATAACACTTGTGAACTTTTCCACTATTTTAAATAAAATCTCAGAAGTGTGCAATTTAGGGACTTCTCTTGTGGTCCAGTTGTTAAGAGTCCACCTGCCAATGCAGGGGACATGGGTTTGATGACTGGAGCAACTAAGCCCACAAGCCACAACTACTGAGCCCCCATGTTGCTACTGCTGAAGCCCAAGTGCCTAAAGTCCATGCTCCGCAGCAGGAGAGGCCAGTGCACTAAAAGGCCTACTCACTGCAATGAACAGTGTCACCCACCCACTGCAACTAGAGAAAGCCCCAGTGCAGCAACAAAGACCCATCACAGCCAAAAGAAAAAAAAACAGTGCAATTTAAAAATAGACTTTTAATTTCAAACCTAATCTAACAGTATAAAAGAAAGCTCAAATACAAATGACACCCATGAGTGCATTAGCTTAAACTGGTTTTAAATGAAAAAATGCATACTTTATAAATCAGTAAAATGAGGGAAAACATAAAGAACAGGTGACAGGATGAAAGACAAACATTAACACTGGAAAGTGTAGGATGAAGGGATAAAAAATGAATAGGAGTATTATTAAACAGATGTGTGGTTAAATAAGATATTTATTTCTACATCTTCTTGAAGCTCCATTAAAATGACAATAAGGGGATGAAAGGCATTACTCATAAAAACTGAAAGGCTGAAGAAACAACAATGGATGAAAGTATTAGGAAATTTTGAAAGGAAAGTGAATAAAGGACTAAATTAACCACAAAACTTAAATAAAATGCTAGTAGATGAGGATACCACTTAGATGCAAGGTAATTTGTGACACAGCTGTTGACAAAAAGGCTCTATAACTATATGGACAGATTGGGTAAGAATTGAAAGTGGCTTATAAAATTATTATGTAAGGAGAAGTTGATGTACCCAACTCTCCTAACTGGAAGAAATAGGAATTTATTATCCAGAAAAGTGTAACTGAGGAATTCCAAATTTAGTTTTGACAGAGTAGATGAGAGCGCCATACTGAAAGAGGGTGATAAGTAAAAGTTTATATATAGTATAAAATCCCAACTTCTTTCTACTGCTAGACTACAGGAATGCTGGTAGTTGCCAGGTGTCAGATATGGAAGGGTTCTTGTCTGAAAAAATGAGAAAATCATGAGAACCCCGATAGATCCTGACATTTGGAGTCATAGAAAAGAAACTTATATATCCAACTGAATGCATACAGTGAAGCTCACCATTTTAACAGACCTACTCATGGACACTGATTATAATCATCACAGAAAATATGAAAAATGAATGCAGGAAATTTTCTGAGCCCCATCTTCTTATTAGCATGTTGATAATGATTAAAATTAACTGCATTTAAAATAGGTAAAACAGCCATATGAAATGCAAGAATAAACACCAATAGACACAGTCAAATGAGTTTAAAGTGGCTATCTACATGAAGCAAGAATGCTGGGTAAGGAAGAATGGAGTAAGCATAGCTATAATCCTCTGATGTCTAAAAGCTCCAATTTGTTATACCTACAGAGATTTCCTTGAAGACTTGGGCCTTTTAACTTGAATCAATCTATAAATAATTATACAATAACTATAGACAGTGCGTTTTTACCTACTTACAACTGAGTTTCACATGGGCTAAACAGCAAAGTACATATACATTTAATGGGAAAGGAAAAAAAAAGAAAATATGCCAGAAAATAGCCATCTTTGCTTCCAAATCTGATTTTGATTTCCATTTTGATTGCTGATACTATTATTTCTGGATACTGAAACCGTCATTACCATCAAATTTCAGTTTTCACTTATTTTTCTTCTTTCATTATGCCTGATATTCTGGTACCCAAGCTCTTTTTTGTCAAGGACTCTTTTCTTGGCCTAAGTCCTTTCTTTTCCACTTACTCTCTGGAAACCTTTGACAATATTCTGATTTATCCATCTCAAAATTTTATCCACACTTTCATATAAATCATTCTAAGAACTGACTAGTAATACACTGCCTCTCTTATCAATGCTGTAATTTCCATAATTAGAAAAAAATAACCTCAACACTCACTGCATACCATAAGCAAAAATTCACTCAAAATGAATCATGGACCATAGCATGCGCATTAAAACTATTAATAAGAAATATGAAAGAAAAAATGGTAGACTTCATCAAAACTAAAAACTAATTAATGCCCTTTAAAAAACAGTTAAGAAAACAAAAACAAAAGCCATAGACTGGGAGGAACTAATAAAGGGCTTCTCTCCAAAATATATAGAACAGCTGAAACTCAATAATAAAAATATAAAAACAATTTAGTTTTTAAAATGGGAGAAAAGACTAGAATAGACTTAAAACATGAATGGCTAGAGAATCCCATGGACAGAGGAGCCTGGCAGGCTGTACTCCACAGGGTCACATAGAGTCAGACATGACTGAAGCAACTCAGTATGCACCCTCGAATTTACAATGTAGTGAATTTACATTTCAATGTAGTGAAAAACACAAACCTAAGATAGTATATGTTAATACATAAGATCCAAGTTACTTTGTATCTGAGATGGGAGATACAAGGATTAGAGAGATTGGGCTAGAAGTAAGAGATAGTTCAATAAAAATGAAGTTCAAGATTGAACGGTGGATAAGATTTTGATAAATGGATCACTGCACAATCAAAGGCAAATATGCCAAGAATTTCATACACACAACAGGGGTGATAAGAAGGATACAACTTACTATTTAAAGCTGGAATAATAATCACAACTTAATGAAGGGAAGAGGGAGAATGAAAATATATACATTGTAAAGTATATAAAATATACATCACTCCTGGTGATAGTAAATAGATATTGTCTAAAATCAAGGATGAAGACTAAGAAAATTATGAATATAAAGGCAAACACAAGAAAGAAATAAAATAAACTTCCCAAATGTTCAGGAAGATATATGTTCACAACAAATAAAGATCCTACAGCAAAAGATAAAAGATGAGGCAGAATTTAAAACAGTAGGGAATTTACCTAGCAGTCCAGTGGTTAGGACTCTGTGCTTTCACTACTGAGGGCATGGGTTCAATTCCTTGTCAGGGAACCAAGATCCCACAAGCCATAACGTGTGGCAAAAAAAAAAAAAAAAAATTTTAAACAGTACAGAAAATTAAATCAGAATCAATACCAATCATACTGTTCCTGTCAACAAATGCAAATAAGATAATAATAACTATTAGAAGAACTATGATAGGCTCATATAGAAAATTCTCAGGCCTCAAGCCAGACCTCCTGAATCTAAAAAAGCTATGGGTAGGGCCCAGCAGGAGAAAGCAATGGCACGCCACTCCAGTACTCCTGCCTGGAAAATGCCACGGACAGAGGAGCCTGGAAGGCTACAGTCCATGGGGTCGCTGGGGTCGCTGAGGTCGGACACGACTGAGCGACTTCCCTTTCACTTTTTACTTTCATGCATTGGAGAAGGAAATGGCAAGCCACTCCAGTATTCTTGCCTGGAGAATCCCAGGGATGGGGTAGCCTGGTGGGCTGCCGTCTATGGGGTCACACAGAGTCGGACACAACTGAAGTGACCTAGCAGCAGCAGCAGCAGGGCCCAGCAGTCTGTATTTAACAAGCCCTTCAGGTGATTGTTGTTTTTTTTTAAGATTTATTATATACTTATTTATTTTATTCTTTGGCTGAGCTGAGTTTTTATTGCTTTGTCCAGGCTTTGTCTGGTTGGGGTGAGTGGGGGCTACTCTCTAGTTGCAGTGCGTGAGCTTCTCATTGTGGTGGTTTCTCTTGTTGCAGAGCACAGGCTCTAGGCTTACAGGCTCAGTAGTTGTGGCTCACAAGCTTAGTTGCTCTGTGGCATGTGGGATCTTCCGGGAGCAGGGATCGAACCCATGTCCCCTGCATTGGCAGGCAGATTCTTAACCACTGGACCACCAGAGAAGCCTTCTCCAGGTGATTTTGATGCATGCTAAAGTTTAACAACTGATATAGCTGCTGCTGCTGCTAAGTCGCTTCAGTCGTGTCCGACTCTGTGCCACCCCATAGACGGCAGCCCATCAGGCTCCTCCCATGGGATTTTCCAGGCAAGAGTTCTGGAGTGGGTTGCCATTGCTTTCTTCAACTGATATAGCAAATCCCCCCCAAACTGTATATAAGAGATATATATATATTCTAAAATAATATATCAGAAATGCTGAAAATAAAGACTAGAAATAAAATAAAGATAATCCTGAATATATAAACTATAGAAATCCAAGATACAAAAATATTAGCAACTGAGAAGACTACCTCTCTCAACCTAGAAGATCAAATCCATGAAATATGAGAATATATATAAAATGGAAACATGAAATAAAACTATGTACTAATTTATAATATAGAATTAACTAGTTTATTCTGTATTTTGAAAATACTGAAACACCTTTTAAAATGCTCAGAGGACAGTCTCAAAATAAGTCCACATGGTAAGCCTATAAAGCTTCAAATATTCCACAAAGTAGAAAAGGACGGAAGAAATACCCTAAAAATAAAGTCAGAAATTAAACAAATTAAAATTTTCCACTTGTAAATTTCAAAATCAACTGGCTTGAACAAACTATTTGGTCAAAGAGGAAATTAAAATATATTGCATAATATTCAGAATATTATTCAGAACACAATGTATATCAGAACTTGAAAAAAATGCTTGGACATTTTTAGCATAAATGGTTACATCATTTTAAAAAGAAATAATAAATATTAAAACTAAGGAATTACAATAAGGAAAAGTAAACAAAAGAAAAACAAAAATTAGAAAAGATAGGAAGAGAAATTGATTATTACAAACAAAAACTACAAGTAACAATAGATTCATGAGTAAGAATAAAAGCAAATTAAATTAAAAAAATGATTATTTGAAAACGAATTATAGACTATGTTGTTCAATTCTATGCAAATAAACTTGTAAACCTAGCAAATATAACCTCTGAAAACTTAGACCAGAAAAGAAAATTTAAACAGAAAAACAAACATAGAAAAAATAGAGGCAATCATTCTCTCATTTTATCATCCCAAAGTCCAAGGTATGTGTGGTTTAATGTGAATTTTACTAAACTTTTAACAAAGTACAATAATACTATTTATTTAAAATTTTCCAATTCTTAAATTCATTAAATTTGCAAAAGTATGATGTACAACAGATTAGAACTAAGTTCTATATAACTAGTAAGTCAAAAGAAAATACAGAAATTACATTCTCCTGGTAATTAAAGCCCCCCTTGTATTTTTACAGGGATTATATCAACATCCTTCACAGATACTTAACCAGAACTGAATTTTTTATACTGTAAAATGACAGTCCTGAACTGAACTAGGCAACATTATCTGAATACCAGGCAAACTGGTCCTTTCAACAGCATTTATCTTGTGCTTTAAAAAGTAAATCAAAATTTTAAAATATAAATCAAAATGCTCTAATGCCAAGTGTACTAACTTTGTGCTACAATGCCTAAGCTGAGTAATTGCAATAGAGATCCTATGGATTACAAAGCCTAAAAAACTTTCTATCTGGCCCTTTACAAAAAAACTTATTGATGCTCTTCTACCCTAGAGTGGTGATTCCTCTCTCCTCTACCAGGCTGGAACCAGGATACATTGTTAATCCAGTTTTAACCACAACTAAATGATAAAGAGACAACCTGGAAGAAGTCTGGATCTTAAAGTACCACAAAGACCAAAGGTACCATGCAGATTTTGACTACTCATCACATAAAGAAATAAGCCAATAAATCAATTTTTTCATTCCTTAAACCAGCACATTTGGACGTTTATTATAGTCACTTAGCTTTAAACTCCCAAATGCGCTGGTTTACCATTTAGCTTTGGTTTACCACTTAGTTTTACTATATAGGGGCTTTCCTGATAGCTCAGTTGGTAAAGAATCTGCCTGCAATGCAGGAGACCCTGGTTCAATTCCTGGGTCAGGAAGATCCACTGAGAAGGGATAGGCTACCCATGCCAGTATTCTTGAGCTTCCCTTATGGCTCAGCTGGTAAAGAATCTGCCTGCCATGTAGGAAACCTGGGTTCGATCCCTGGGTTGGGAAGCTCCCCTGGAGAAGGGAAAGGCTACTCACTCCAGTATTCTGGCTTGGAGAATTCCATGGACTGTATACAGCCATGGGATCACAAAAAGTTGGACATGCCTGAGTGACTTTCACTTAGCTTTACCATGATTGATTAACACTTTTTAGTCCTGTTTCATTGCCTTACATATCATGTATCTGCAGATACCAATTCAATTCAGGCATTGAAAGTATTTTCAGATCGTAAGAAAATGAATGGACAAGAAAATGACTTTTTACAAAAACACATAGTAGGGTAGAGTTTGCCAACTTCTGCTTTTAACAGGTCACCATTTAAAAAGAATACACTGAACTCCTAGAGGAGAACATAGGCAAAACACTCCCAGACATAAATCACAGCAGGATCCTCTATGATCCACCTCCCAGAATTCTGGAAATAAAAGCAAAAATAAACAAATGGGATCTAATTAAAATTAAAAGCTTCTGCACAACAAAGGAAAATATAAGCAAGGTGAAAAGACAGCCTTCTGAATGGGAGAAAATAATAGCAAATGAAGCAACTGACAAACAACTAATCTCAAAAATATACAAGCAACTTATGCAGCTCAATTCCAGAAAAATAAACGACCCAATCAAAAAATGGGCCAAAGAACTAAATAGACATTTCTCCAAAGAAGACATACAGATGGCTAAACAAACACATGAAAAGATGCTCAACATCACTCATTATTAGAGAAATGCAAATCAAAACCACAATGAGGTACCACTTCACACCAGTCAGAATGGCTGCGATCCAAAAATCTGCAAGCAATAAATGCTGGAGAGGGTGTGGAGAAAAGGGAACCCTCCTACACTGTTGGTGGGAATGCAAACTAGTACAGCCACTATGGAGAACAGTGTGGAGATTCCTTAAAAAATTGCAAATAGAACTACCTATGACCCAGCAATCCCACGGCTGGGCATACACACCGAGGAAACCAGAATTGAAAGAGACACATGTACCCCAATGTTCATCGCAGCACTGTTTATAATAGCCAGGACATGGAAACAACCTAGATGTCCATCAGCAGATGAATGGATAAGAAAGCTGTGGTACATATACACAATGGAGTATTACTCAGCCGTTAAAAAGAATTCATTTGAATCAGTTCTGATGAGATGGATGAAACTGGAGCCGATTATACAGAGTGAAGTAAGCCAGAAAGAAAAATACCAATACAGTATACTAACACATATATATGGAATTTAGAAAGATGGCAATGACGACCCTGTATGCAAGACAGGAAAAAAGACACAGATGTGTATAATGGACTTTTGGACTCAGAGGGAGAGGGAGAGGGTGGGATGATTTGGGAGAATGGGAATTCTAACATGTATACTATCATGTAAGAATTGAATCGCCAGTCTATGTCTGACGCAGGATACAGCATGCTTGGGGCTGGTGCATGGGGATGACCCAGAGAGATGTTATGGGGAGGGAGGTAGGAGGGGGGTTCATGTTTGGGAACGCATGTAAGAATTAAAGATTTTAAAATTAAAAAAAAAAAATAAATAAAATACAATAAAATAAAAATAAAAAGAATACACTGGGTTTCCCTGGTGGCTCAATGACAAAGAATCCGCCTGCCTATGCAGAAGACACAGGTTCAGTCCCTGGTCCGGGAAGATTCCACATGCCGCAGAGCAACTAATCCCATGTGACACAGCTACTGAGCCCACATGTCCCAACTACTGAAGCCCGTGTGCCTAGAACCTGTGCTCCACAACAAGGGAAGCTACTGCAATGAGCTCACAAAACAACGAAGGGAGCTCCCGCTCACTGTAACTAGAGAAAAGCCCAATAGCAATGAAGACCCAGTACAACCAAAAAAAAAAATTACACTGCATTTGCCTGACATTTGAACATTTTGTTATATGTTAACACTCTTCTCTACACAGCAACCACAGTAATCTTGTTACAGGCAAATCATGTCATGCTCTCTCTGATAAGTCTCCCTGTATAATCATAAAAATATTTAGAATCATACAATGTTTATTGCAGCTGCTTCTGAGGAGCAGAAATAGAAAACTGAGAGCCAGGAATAGGAGATATACCTATTGTTTTAACGTCTATCATGTATATGTGTTAGATTTTAAAAATAACAGTACAATACAGCACCAATTTCCAGGCCTGCATTATTGTTAAAAAGCAGAAGGTGGACGATATCTGGAGATACACTATGTATAGTATACAGTATAGATATACTCTATAGTATAGTATACAGATATAGTATATATACAGATAGTATACAGATATAGTATATAGATATACTTGTATATCTGTGTATATAGTATATACTTATATACTTGTATATCTGTATACTATAGGGTTACAAAATATACTATGATATCTGGAAGTAAGACAATAAAAAAACAAGGATAAAAGGGTAAAATTCAACTTTGAGGTATATTACAATAGACGGAGGGAGAAATATGATAGTAAAATTTTAAAGAAAATAATCTACATTTGTAGATTTGAAAGATTACAGATCTCTAATCTTTGGCAAGAAAGACGGAATGCTGAAGGAAAGGACTGTAGGGAGAAGTGAAAAATGGAGAATGTTGGTGAGAGGAAGAAGCATGAAATTTAGACTGTAGAAATCATAAAATGGAGGCTGCAAATAAGGTAGAGAGGCTGGCATCCAGAATCAAGGTTAGAGAGAGAACTAGTCCTCCAGAATCTGAGAAAAGAGCATCGAACCAGGAAGAGAATTTAGAAATGGTACCTATGTATCTAAAGGATGCCTAGCAATTTTTACTCCAAAAGACAAGAGCTGATAAGAAATTTTCAAAACATTTCAGATGTTGCAAACTCACTGAGCAACTGTAATGAGCCTTTATTCCATTCATTCCTGCTGGGTTCTCTCTTACCCGGAGAATACCTCCTTTACATGTCTTCCTCTATCATCAGTTGCTCTTCTTGTTTGAACTGGTTACTTTAAAATTTGAAATACTGATGTAGGACTTGGATGAAGGTTAAAGCAGCATCTCAGAATTCAGGTTGAGCCCTTAGGACCCTCAGTGGAGTTGAAGGATAAGGAAAGTAAAGCTCCTGGGGATGCACAAAGAAGCTGACTTGTGAAAAAGAACAAAGGAATGATGACCCTTTGGCTTAGAAGCCAGAGCACACACATACACATACATGTAAGTGAAGTGAAGTCGCTCAGTTGTGTCCGACTCTTTGCGACCCCGTGGACTGTAGCCCATCAAGCTCCTCCGTCCATGGGATTCTCTAGGCAAGAGTACTGGAGTGGGTTGCCATTTCCTTCTCCAGGGGACCTTCCCGACCCAGGGATCGAAGCCAGGTCTCCCGCATTGCAGGCAGACGCTTTAACCTCTGAGCCGCCAGGGATGCCCCTACACATACATGTGAGCACATGGAAAAAGAGTATTTGTAATTTGCATCTCAGGTCAAACGCATTTTGTCATTTAAAGGCTCCACACATTTCAAAAAAATGGCAAACAGAAGGTATCTTATTTTCAGAATTTAGGTTATACAGAGAAACTATCAGTGAGTTGCTAGAGTTCTCTAGAATCACAACCTGCATGAGTACCTTTGAGCAGGTGTCACTTACAAGTGACACCTTGTTCCTGATTGAACAGTCACAGTTTTGAATATCATTTTCCCCCATAACAATACATTTCTCATAAATATGAAGTCACCAACCTTGAGTGATATGGATAAAATGTAAAGGGAGTGACTCTGAAATTATTCATGGCTCAGAGTTCTTAAAATTTTTAGAAGCCGAATATTTTATCCAGGTTATATTACTCTAAGAGAAATTAAGTGTCCTATAATTAAATGGTCTTTCAATTCATTCGTTCAGCAAACATATTTCTCACTTATTATGTGTATTGAAAAGACCATAGTCTTCAATTTGTAATGGGGTGTGACAGATAAAAGGGTCAAACTTGCTCAGAAGCTCTTCCCTTACTCCAACATAAGCCAGCCAGATGCTTAGTTTGGCTGGATAGTGCCATGAATTGATGAAAACAGGTAACACACATGGCAGAAAGGATGGAGGCAACACACAGGAGGGAAGAGGTAAGTATGACATTCTGGACATGAAGAGATTAAAGTTCCTATGCAACCTCCAGATGGAATTATCCATTAGACAGTCGGATATATGCCTGAGTAGCTCAGGAGACAAGCCTCAGATAGGAATGGTCATTAGTCGTGTGTCACAGCTGAAGCCATAGTGGAATTTGGTTGCTCCTAAGAGTTCTTAGAAGTGAAAAAGATCAAAGTCGGAAACTCAGGAACACTAATATTTGAGGGACAAACAAACATCACTCACTAATGGAGATTTTTTCGGGGGAGAGGGGACCTTGTTCCTTGGTTTTCACTGGAATTGTAAAAATGAGAGAAGTATTATGGAAGCCAAGGAAACATTCAAGAATGAGTCAGTGATAAACAACTGAAAAGGAATGGAGTGAACAGAGAAATCTAATTACTCCATCCCAGTTAAAAATGGAAATTACAAAACAGGCAAGCAAAAATGTGATTTTTATTCCTGCCCTAGCTAGCAACCCACTCCAGTGTTCTTGCCTGGAGAATCCCAGAGACGGGGTAGCCTGGTGGACTACAGGGTCATACAGAGTAGGACACGATTGAAGCGACTTAGCAGCAGCAGCAGCAGCTGCTCCATCCACTCACAACCATTTTTATTTTCTGTGTAAACTTTAAAAGTTTCTTCATACAACTACAAATATACACTCCTACCCCCACTTACTAAAAAAAAAAAAAAAAAAGTAGTATGTTATACCAAACATACACTTTACTTTCTTCATATAACAAAATACATCGCACTTTTTAAATCTATCTAACATATGGTATATATTTCCACTTGCTCAAGTCTTTTTTGGGGTCTTTCATTAACATTTGAAAATATCTTCATAAAGCTTTTATACTTTTACTGTTTATCCCCAAGTGTTTTATCTGATTTGTTGCTATTGTAAACAGTCTTCTTTGTAACTATTACTGATTATTTTCTGTATGTATCAAAAATATTATTTCTATATATGAACTTTTGTACTGTGATACGTTCTCATTTTATTGAAAAATGTGTTGTGTGATTAAAATACTGGAAAATACTTTTATCTTTTTACAGATAAAAGAAAAATTTGTTTCACCATATTTACAAAGGTCATTTGGTTTGGGGAAAACCTGGTAAAATTAGTAGTCAGACTGCCACGCTCACTGACAAATCAGGGAGTCTTAAATTGACTTTCCGATTTGTGCGTCCAAGACCGGACAACTTGCTTCCCAATTCTGCGCTATCAGCACCAGTGGAAACTACCTCTTAAAGTTGTTCCCTAGCCCAGGACTTCTCCAAGCAGCCTCACCGGAAGTCCTCCAAAGAAGTAAGCAAAGTCAATACCTCTGGGGAGTCTAGACATCCAATAATAAGTTTCCCAGAAATCTTTCCTCTTTAAAAAAAAAAATGCTGATTTTGTTTTCTACTCCACAATGGGTCTGCTTTTATACAAAAATCACTTCTCGCTCAACTGCTTAGCCTTTTCCCGTTCTCATCTTTTACAGAAACGAATGTTGCAGAGAAATGAACCCTTTTATCATTATTTTAGAAACTAGAAAAGTGAAGTTTAAATGGTACTATCCCAGTAAGTTCCCAACGCCACCCACTCTCACGAAGTTGGAACCACACAGGTTGCAACTCTGCAACCCTCTCACTGTCCCTCACACCCTAGGTCACCCACCGACGAACCCGCCCCCGTTGCCTTCTGTACCCCTGCCCCCATCCACAGAAGCTTTGAACACTGCTGCACTCCACAGAAAGCGATTCCTCTCCTTCAGTTTCCCCAGCCCGGTCGTAGGCTCCGCGAAATCTCCCCTACAACCTACCCGACCGGACTCTAAGCCCAGAAACCTAGGTCCAGCAACCCAGATCTACGCTTCGCAGAACCAAAACCAAACTCACCAGCAGACAAAGACGACGATGGCGAGCCAGACAGCCTGCGCCTGCGCACTGCCGGCTGGTTAGCATTCCCAGAGGTCTCCTGGGCTCCACCGAGCCCGGGCTCAATCGGTCGATATTGGTCGGGCGTCCACTTTTCTGATTGTGGACTACATTTCCCAGAAGTTTCGGTGGTTCGAGTCAGTTTTCGCGCCTTCTCAACTCCACCCGAGCTTGTGGGACTATCTCCCTGATTGAGGGAGGAGTGTATATTGCCCGAGACTCATGACTTAGGTAATACTCTACCTGTGCCAGCTACCTCTGGGAGAAGGCAGTGGTAATAAGCTCGGTTCAAGCTCACCCCTAGTTGGGGCTGACTCCAACTAGGAACCACGGCGCAAGCCAGCGCCAGAAAATTCCAGGCCACGGTCTGAGGCTAGGGGGTGGGGAGAAGCGGCGAGGAGGGGAGTGATTGCGGGGATCTCTGGTTAGGATCCGGCCCGAGGCCATATTGTCCCTCGTGAATGCAGTGCTGAACTACCTTTCCCAGAGGTCGCCGCGTATTCAGGCCCGCGGCTCTGCGCGGAGCGGTAAGGGAGCTGGGTGTTAGTCTCTGAGCTGTTCCTGACGACTGACGCCTTGCAAGGGAGATTGGAGGTGAAACATCGAGAGGTCTGGGCGGGGATGAAGACTGAGTATTGTCTGTTCAGGCTGAACGGGCGAGGTTGGAGAGGAAAGTGTCAGTTATTATGTATGACAGTATGTCCTTGTGATGGGTGTGTTCTTACGACAGTGTGTGGTACCGTGTGTGTAGCTTTATGCGGATGAGTCTGCGAGGTATGATTGTTAATGTGCGATCTTGTGTAATACTGTGTGCTAGTGTGGGTTATCCTGTGACTCTGTGCCCCTGTGGTGGGTGTGTGGACTGTTTCTGTGTGACTGTATATATCCCTGTTTGTGTGCATGCATAGGGAGCTTTGTTATTGTGCTTCTGTGACTGCGCCCTGGTGAGGATTGTGGCTCTGCAGCACTGTGTGCGGAAGGGAGGGGGAGTCTGTGACTGAGACTGTTACACCTTTGTGTCTTCTAATTGGTGAATCTGGAGAGACTGTGTTGGTGTGTCACATATAGTCATATATGAGACACAGGATAGTTCTGCCCTTTGCTAGTTAAGACCCTGACTCTTCTGTGTGTATGGCATTGTAGTTGAGATGGAAGCCTGGGATCTCCTCTGAGAAGCCCTGATCAGGGAGGGGCAAGTGAGCTAGATATCCTTGTCATCTGGACCTCAGGAAAGGTTTGTTATCTCCTTGACTCATCTATGTCTGTTAACCAGGCTTAATGAGTCTGTCCCTTGTGGTTCGTAGCTAGTGAACACACCAAGTACTTAAAAAAAAAAATAATTTTATTTATTGGCTGTGCTGCATCTTCCGTGTTGCTTGAGCTTTTCTCTAGTTGCAGGGAGCGGGGTTACTGTCTAGTTGCAGAGCAGTTTTCTCACTGCGGTGGCTTCTTTTATTGCAGAGCACCGGGCTCTAGGGCCCGCTGACTTCAGCAGTTACGATCGGAATGCTCAGTGGTTAGTGCCAGGGCTCTAGGGCACAGGCTCGGTAGTTGCTGGGCACAGGCTTAGTTACTTGGAGATATGTGAGAATCTGCCCAGATCAGGGAGTGAACCCCTGTCTCCTGCATTGGCAGGCGGATTCTTTTACCATTGAGCCACCAGGGAAGTCCCACATAAAGTACTTTTGATTAAAGCAGAAGCATTTATTAGTTGTGACAGTAAGAAGACAGGGAGCCAGCCCTCAAAGCACTGTCTGTGCAAAGCTGGATGGGGAAGTTTTAAACCTGGAGCACAGGTATAGTACTAAAAGGGTAGGCATGGTAAAAAGACAAAAGCTGCTCTAGGTTGCAAAAAACTGCAAGCAAAGTGTTTTGGTTGTTTGTGTGCACTGTAACCTTTTTGAAACATCTAGTGTTTGGAACTTTCTGTAATTTAACAATTTCTGCAAAACAATCATACTTTGGTTTAACCCCATCCTTTCCCTACTGCTGCCTAGCTAATATATCCTTCAACAAGAGAGATCTCCAAGGAGGAGAAAATAATGGTTATGATATCCATAAGTTATATATAAGATGGCATGGTATTTTCCCTTTATTTCTAAAATGCTTTATTTTTTCTGGAGTTGTTTTTTTTTCCTTTCTTGGCAGACTTCTAACAGAGACCCATGAAGTAAACTAAAGCCTAGTATTTTTCTTTGCACTTCCTAATTTTTAAAATGAATATGTATGTTGAGTATTTTGGTTTTACATATGTATACATATACAATCATGTAGATGCATATACACGTATATATACATGCATTGTAAATATTTTCATTTAAGTGATGTAACTTTCCACATAATTGAAAGTTATTTGAGAATATTTTTAATATTGCACAGTGTTCTTTTGTCATGTGTGATTAATGCAATAGTCATAGTCTCCTTTATTGCTATAAAAATTCTGATTTTTTTTGAGGGGGCACTGTGCCAATACCTGTTAGATTGAATTTCTTATACAGTTCATTAAAGGGGGGAATGTGGGGAAGGCTCAGGGGACATATATTCTTTTAGCCTTCTTCCTTTTCTCCTTCCTGCCTGGAAAGTGGATATAGTGCTGTACATGGAGCAGCCATCATATAACCATGCATCCACTAGGAAAGGAAGGGTAAGAGATTTAAAGTATTATACCAAATAAATGGTGGCTCAGAGGTTAAAGTGTCTGCCTGCAATGCGGGAGACCTGGGTTCGATCCCTGGGTCAGGAAGATCCCCTGGAGAAGGAAATGGCAACCCACTCCAGTATTCTTGCCTGGAGAATCCCATGGACGGAGGATCCTGATGGGCTACAGTCCAGGGGGTCGCAAAGAGTCGGACATGACTGAGTGACTTCACTATACCAAATAAAAGTAGAGGATTTTAAATAGTGTATATTGTATGAAAGTTATTTGGTAAACAAAACAGAGTTTACCTCTAGGTGCATGAAATAAATAGTAGTATTTCAATTCTCTTCATGGTAATGTTGACTGAAAAATGCACAATGTGATAGCCATGAGTTTCAGTTTTATTTGAGTACTTACTGAGCACTATAGCCGGGAGACAGCCTCTCAGATAGCTCTGAGAAATTACTCTGAAGGTGTACATGGGATTAAAGACACATCTTGGTAGACGGTTATTGCCAGTCATGAAGAATAGATATCTTGGTTAATGACTTTAGTGCTTTCCTAAGTATGGGAAGATGCAAAAATCCAAGTTCATTAAAAAATTCTCCTGAAATAGTTCTAAATAAAGGCTCATTTTCACAGAGCACAGAATGACTGATCCTGAATTTCTGTTTAGTTCAGTTCAGTCGCTCAGTTGTGTCTGACTCTTGGCAACGCCATGGACCACAGCACACCAGGCCTCCTGGTCCATCACCAACTCCTGGAGTTTACCCAAACACATGTCCATCGAGTCAGTGATGCCATCCAATCTCTCATCCTCTGTTGTCCTCTTCTCCTCCTGCCTTCAATCTTTCCCAGCATCAGAGTCTTTTCCAACAAGTCAGCTCTTTGCATCAGGTGGCCAAAGTACTGGGGTTTCAGCTTCAACATCAGCCCTTCCAATCAACACTCAGGACTGATCTCCTTTAGAATGGACTAGTTGGCTCTCCTTGCAGTCCAAGAGACTCTCAAGAGTCTTCTCCAACACCACAGTTCAAAAGCATCAATTCTTCTGTGCACAGCTTTCTTTATAGTCCAACTCTCACATCCATACATGACTACTGGAAAAACCATAGCCTTGGCTAGATGGACCTTCATTGGCAATGTAATGTTTCTGCTTTTTAATATGCCGTCTAGGTTGGTGATAACTTTCCTTCCAAGGAGTAAGCGTATTTTAATTTCATGGCTGCAGTCACCATCTGCAGTGATTTTGGAGCCCCCAAAAATAAAGTCTGTCACTGTTTCCACTATTTCCCCATCTATTTCCCATGAAGTGATGGGACCAGATGCCACGATCTCAGTTTTCTGAATGTTCAGCTTTAAGCCAACTTTTTCACTCTCCTCTTTCACTTTCATCAAGAGGCTCTTTAGTTCTTCACTTTCTGCCATAAGGGTGGTGTCATCTGCATATCTGAGGTTATTGATATTTCTCTCAGCGTTTCTCATGATGTACTCTGCATATGAGATAAATAAGCAGGGTGACAATATACAGCCTTGACATACTCCTTTTCCTATTTGGAACCAGGCTGTTGTTCCATGTCCAGTTCTAACTGTTGCTTCCTGATCTGCATACAGATTTCTCAAGAGGCAAGTCAGGTGGTCTGGTATTCCCATCTCTTTCAGAATTTTCCACACTTTATTGTGATCCACACAGTCAAAGGCTTTGGCATAGTCAATAAAGCAGAAATAGATGTTTTTCTGGAACTCTCTTGCTTTTTTGATGATCCAGCAGATACTGGCAATTTGATCTCTGGTTCCCCTGCCTTTTCTAAAACCAGCTTGAACATCTGGAAGTTCTCAGTTCACGTATTGCAGAAGCCTGGCTTGGAGAATTTTCAGCATTACTTTGCTAGTGTGTGAGATGAGTACAATTGTGCGGTAGTTTGAGCATTCTTTGGCATTGCCTTTCTTTGGGATTGGAATGAAAACTGACCTTTTCCAGTCCTGTGGCCACTGCTGAGTTTTCCAAATTTGCGGCATACTGAGTGCAGCACTTTCACAGCAGCATCTTTCAGGATTTGAAACAGCTCAACTGGAATTCCATCACCTCCACTAGCTTTGTTCGTAGCGATGCTTTCCAAGGCCCACTTGACTTCACATTCCAGGATGTCTGGCTCTAGATGAGTGATCACACCATCATGATTATCTGGGTCGTGAAGATCTTTTTTGTACAGTTCTTCTGTGTATTCTTGCTAGCTCTTCTTAGTATCTTCTGCTTCTGTTAGGTCCAGACCATTTCTGTCCTTTATCAAGCCCATCTTTGCATGAAATGTTCCTTGGTAGCTCTAATTTTCTTGAAGAGGTCTCTAGTCTTTCCCATTCTGTTGTTTTCCTCTATTTCTTTGCATTGATTGCTGAGGAAGGCTTTCTTATCTCTTCTTGCTATTCTCTGGAACTCTGCATTCAGATGCTTATGTCTTTCCTTTTCTCCTTTGCTTTTCGCCTCTCTTCTTTTCACAGCTATTTGTAAGGCCTCCCCAGACAGCCATTTTGCTTTTTTGCATTTCTTTTCCATGGGGATGGTATTGATCCCTGTCTCCTGCACAATGTCACGAACCTCATTCCAGAGTTCATCAGGCACTCTATCAGATCTAGGCCCTTAAATCTATTTCTCACTTCCACTGTATAATCATAAGGAATTTAATTTCGGTCATACCTGAATGGTCTAGCGGTTTTCCCTACTTTCTTCAATTTGAGTCTGAATTTGGTAATAACGAGTTCATGATCTGAGCCACAGTCAGCTCCTGGTCTTGTTTTTGTTGACTGTATAGAGCTTCTCCATCTTTGGCTGCAAAGAATATAATCAATCTGATTTCATAATTTATTTTATACTTAGTAATTTGTATCTTTATCCCCTACCTTTGCCTTTCTCCTCCCCCTTCCCTCTTCTCATTGGTAACCACTACTCCTCTGTATCTGTGTTATATTTATTCATCTGTTTTATTTAATAAGTGGTATCCTACAGTACTTATCTTTCTCTGTCTGACTTATTTCACTAAGTGTAATCCCCTCTAGGTCCATCCATATTGGTCCAAATGGCAAAATTTCATTCTTTTCTATGGCTGAGTAGTGTTCCATTGTGTATATGTATGTGTGTGTCTTATTGATTTATAGTTGATTTACAATATTATATATGCGTGTGTGTGTGTGTCTGTATACCCCACATCTCCTTTATCCATTCTTTATCCATTCATCTGGACACTTACTTAGGTTGCTTCTGTATCTTAGTTGTTATAAATACTGTAGTGCTGCTATGAACATTGGGGGCATGTTACTGCTGCATTTGGAGTGGTAGTTTATATATTGCCTCTGTAAATGCCTACCAGATAATAAGGGGGGGAATACCACCTAATAAGTGCTGTGTCACAAGTCAATGCCCTAGTCATACTTACACCCTCTCAGTGGACCTGCCAGCCAGGAAATGAGGTGTGCTTCACGATCCATGGGCTAGGATGGCAGTCAGTGTTCCACTCACATATACAGTCTTTATAGATGCCCATTATTAATGGGCAGGGATGGCTGTCGGGTCTCTGTTCACACACATAGCATCTGCATGTGCCTCTGCGGATACTTACTGGCAAAAAGGGAGGATGGTGCTGCTAGGTGTCATGCATAATAGTGTGAAAGATTGGCATTTTTTAAGTGTTTAGCCAGTGTAGAGTTGGCATTGTCAATAGGGTTTTGTTCTGCAGGTCAGGAACCTTCTCAGCCCTTTGGATAGAAAAAGCAAGTATACTTTGGACGTTTTATTTTTTTGTTATTGTTTAGGGTTTTGGTAGTTATTTGCACTTGGTGGTATTTCTAATTTCAAGCTTCTCAGGTGCTCAGCTTGGAATATATGGGAAGACAAAACAACAAAACATCCAGTTCTCCCCCAGGGAACTCCCCACTGGGCTGGGTTTTTCCTCAAATCCCAAAGTCAATCCAGTTGACCTTCATTTTTCCAACTTGCAGTTTCTTTCTTATCTTTGCTCTTTGCACATATGAGATTTTTTTTCTCCTGCTTCTAAGATTCTCTCTTTATCATGGATTTTAATCAATGTAGTTATGAGTCCTTGGGAATAGTTGTGCCCCCGACCCCACCCCCATCCCCCTCTGCCTTGTTTCTTGTGCTTGGAATGGGTTGAACTTAGATCTGTGGGTTTACAGTTTTCATCACATTTGGAAAGTTTTCAGCAATTATTTCTCCAATTATTTTTTTGTCCCCTGCCCATTCTTCTTCCTGTCTTTCGGGATCTCTACTATACACAATTAGGCAAGATGAAGTTGTCCCACAGCTCTCTTCTCATTCTGTTTTTGTTTCAATTATACAGTTTTTATTGCTATGTCTTCAAGTTTGCTAATGCTTGCTTTAGGAGTGTTTAATCGATTAATCCTATTAAATGTATTCTCAGACACTATTGTTTTTAACGTCTAGATTTGAGTCTTAAATATTTTCCACATCAGTACTTACCAAGATCAATCTCTCTTGTTCCTTTTTGGACATGCAGGATATAGTTTTGTACTGCTAGTATCTATTAACAAATACAAAATCTTATAAATCAAATACAAAATCTATGTTTGTCACTTCTGGATGTGTCTCTATTGATTTTTCTACTTAGTCATGTGTGTCTGCTTATAAAACTGGTTTATTACCAGGGAGTATGAAAGTTACCCTCAATATCCTTGGTATTTTTACATTTCTATAAATATACCCAAGTTTTGTTCTGGAATATACTTAGGATACTTGAGAACAGTTTGTTCAAGATTTGCTTTAAGCTCTGCTGGGTGGGACCAGGAAAGCCTTAGTCTAGTGCTAACTTGACTCTCTACTGAGGCAATAGCTTTTTGACAAATCTAACCAGTGCCCTGTGAATTATGAAGTTTACCATTCTTGCTCATGGGGACACAAACAATTCCTGACCCTGTGTGAGCTCCAAGGATTGCCTTTACTCTTAAGCATTTCTTTTGCTGGTCATAGGTGGTCTCCTTGATCCCCTGCAGTGATTAGAACTTGACTAAAAACTCTGCCCTGCAAACTTTAGCCATCACTGCCTCGCTGGACTCTCAGGTCCATGTTTTCTACTTAAGGGGGTTACAAAGTTTCTTTATATTACCCCTCCCAGTGCTGAGATGTGGAAATGCTCTCTAAGCAGTACACTGGGTCAAATGTATGGACCACATTTGTTTGTTTATACTTTGTTAGGCATGACCATTATGTTGTCTGGTGTCCAATGTCTGAAATCATGTATATCTCATATTTTATCTGGTGTTTTGTTATTTTAGGCCAGAAGGTAAATCCAGCCTGTATTATTCCCATTTTTGGCTGCAAACAATGTTAAAAAAAATTCTGTGCTTAAAAATTGCAAGAAAGCAGAGCTTCCATGTACCATTGTCCCAATTTGCCTAATACTAACATTTTACATTACCATAGTATAATGATGGAAACCAGGATATTAACATTGGGCACAATACTATCAAACAAATGACAGGCCTTGACTGGCTTCCATCAAGTGTTCTCCACTAATGTTCCAAAAATTGAATTCACAATCTTATGTTGTATTTTGTTCCCTTGCCTTTTATAACCTGGAAAGGTTATGAACTTTGGAGAACTGGGCAAATTATTTTACAAAAGGTTCTGCATTTTGGATCTGGCTGCAGTTCTCTCATTATTAGGACATAGTTATACATGTTTTGGTCTTCCCGGGTGGCGCTAGTGGTAAAGAACCTGCCTGCCAATGCAGGAAACGTAGGAGACACAGTTCAATCCCTGGGTTGGGAAGATCCCTTGGAGGAGGGCATGGCAACCCACTCCAGTATTCTTGCTTGGAGAATCCCATGAACAAAGGAGCTTGGGCGGCTATGGTCCACTGGGTCACAAAGAGTCGGACATGACTGAAGCAACTTAGCGCACAGCACATGCATGTTTTGCTGAGAATACTACCCAAGCATTTGCCTTTCTTAGTGAATCACCTTGATGTCAGTGTCACTATTGGTGATTATTTGGGTAAAGGGGCTGTATGCAATGTTTTGTCTGTGTAATTAAATACTTGAGAGAGATATTATGAGATAAAATTCTAATATCCCATTTTCCCCTTATACTTTCACCTTCATATTTACCATCCATCAATGGATTTTTTTATATAATTATAAAATTATGGTGATTTTCTATTTTCCTCGTTCCCTTTATAAAGTAGAATTCTTCATCATTAAATTGAACCAGAATTCCTTCTTTGGGGTAGTGAATTTCATGGTTCATGGCAGCAATAAACAGGATAGGTCAGGAACATCTCTTTGTATTTGAAGGGAAAAAAAAACAAAGCTTCCAAGTAGTGTAGGGAACATGTGGAAAGGATAAAGGAGGGAATGAAAAAAAAAAGAAAATGGAAACAAGTAAAGTTTTGTCAATTTGAGCACCATGAACAAGAATCAAAAACAACAGTTTACAACAATAATTATATTCTGGTTTATCAGATTAGCAGACTGTGAAGTGACAGAGCTCATAACCGAAGTTCAAAGAAAAATATTAATGATATATGACCAAAATGTAGCTATAATTACAAATAAGGCAGACAATAAGAATGTTGTATTAATTTTTTAATTTATTCATTAGCGTTTCAAAAAATAAGTATCAAGACACATGTTTATTTTACTTGTCATTAATTTTAAGTCTGTATATAAGGTTTAGATAGCTCACTGTTTTAATTTGTTCAAGCAAGCAAAAAATATTAAACCACATGAAGAATTGTGGGGTAAGTAGTTCTGAAGTACTACCCAAGAAGAGGGAAATTAATCAGCACTGATGGTAACTTAGAATAACTAGGTAGAGTAGGATAGAAGAGTAACTCACCAATGTGGTAACATGATAGCTCAGTAAGTAGAGTGAGGTATTAATAACAATATTAATAATTATAATACAATTGAACTATTTCAAAGATATGAAATAGCAAGTATCCTAATAAGGGTAGTAACAGAGACTCATTCTTTTATTCTGTAGGACATAAACTACCTATCAGTTATATACTTTTATTAACTGCTAGCTTAAATAAAATACTAATAAGGAATATATAAGGTAAGCATAGCTCAATAATACCCAATTAGAAAACAGCTTACTTACTACATCATGCAAAACTGGGCAGGACATCAATCTCAAAAATTAGAATCTAATGAATGATAGTGATGTAAATATATGTAAATATAACAGGTAAATATTCTTATAAAAAATCTATTAACCAGTTTGGCTTTTGATCACTTTGATTAACAACCAGGTCCACTTTCCTAAGAAAGAGATGATGGGTGGTTAAGATTGGCAACCTTATTAGCTGTCTTATTTTCTTTTTCATCTTTTTTTTCTGAGTCAGCTGAGACTACTAAAATCAAAGGTCTACTGACAGTCCAACTGCCAACCACAGTAAGACAACACTGAGTGGGAATAACAGGGAAAATTATAATTATAAAACCCAATAAAAGCCATGCAATAGTAGTGTTTATAAACCCTCTTTATTTAAGTTTAGTGATCAATTTATAATCCTTGCAATAGCTATAAAGTTTCCCCTCCATTTAAAGCTACTAAGAGACTGTTAAGATTGGGTTAGAATATTTTATGAAATATTTAAAATGCCATTTCATTTGGATCCTGACTGGTACTGCCTAGAGGTGAAAAGGTTCCTTAAAGGAATTATGTTGCAGGAGGTATTTAGGGAAATCTGTTGTGTCAAAACAACATAGAAACTCAAAAAGAACTCAAACATTTGATGATAATGCAAAGTTTAAACATCTACCATTAAAACAAAATCAATAGAAAAGAAATCTACACAAACACCTTGCAGGACCACAATAGTTTAAAACCATATAGTATCTGAGTGTTCTGGCTCTTTGGAGAAGATAAGTATACCATATATAACAAGCAAAAAATTAGAATGCAAAAGATATATCTGAGCAATATTATAGAACAGTAAGCCAAAAACAATAAATAGCCAAAAAAAACAAAAACACAAGCACCAAAAGTAACTGTAAGCAAAACATCCATGGATAAACTCATATGAAAGTAACTCAAATAATTGGTAATTAGGAGAATACATTTCTCACACATTTAAAAAATGGATGAACAGGGACCATCCTATGTGAATGGATATTCAGAATGTTGATTGATATAAAAAGGAGAAATATTTGGCAATATTGAACAAAGCTGAAAGTATTTATCACTTATGAATGAACAATTCTGCTTCTAGAATGGCCATAAATTCTGAAAACAGTTGTAAAAGAGTGAATCTTGTCAATAAATACACAGGTTTTTTTCAGTGAAACTCAGAAACAAACAGGCTTTATACATGTCTTTCATTCAAAAGACTCCTCCCTAGTATAACTTGTTCAGTATCAAGTAAGGTGCCTGCTCATACTAAAAGCATTACCACATTCCTTACATTCATAGGGTTTCTTACCATTGTGAGTTCTCTGATGTTTTGTAAAGGATGAACTATGTCTAAAGGCCTTCCCACATGCTTTACATTCATAAGGTTTCTCTCCAGTATGAATTCTCTGATGTTCCGTAAGGGCTGAACTGTGTCTAAAAGCCTTCTCACATACCTTACATTCATATGGTTTCTCACCACTATGAATTCTTTGATGTTGAATAAGAGCTGAAGTAAGTCTAAAGAACTTTCCACACTCTTTACATTCATAAGGTTTCTGACCACTGTGAATTCTCTGATGTCGAGTAAGTTCACTGCCTACTCCAAAAGCTTTCCCACATTCCTTACATTTATATGGTTTCTCGCCAGTATGAATTCTCTGATGTCTGGTCAGGGATGAACTATTTCTAAAGACCTTTCCACATGCCTTGCATTCATAGGGTTTCTTGCCAGTATGAATTCTTTGATGTCGAGCAAGTTCTCTACAGACTCCAAAAGTCTTCCCACATTGTTTACATGCATAAGGTTTGTCACCAGTATGAATTCTCTGATGTTCAATAAGCTGGGAACTAATTCTAAAGACCTTCTCACATTGAATACATTTGTATGGTTTCTCACCAGTATGAATTCTCTGATGTTCGGTTAGCTGTGAATGAAATCGAAAATCCTTGCCACATTCCATACATTTGTAAGGTTTCTCATCAGTATGGATTTTCTGATGTCTAGTAAGTTGTGCATGCACTCTAAAAGATTTCCCACAGAAAGTGCATTCATAGGGTTTCTTACAATCCTGAATTCTTTGAAATGAAGTGATTTCTTCAATTCTTCTAAAAGTCCTTCCATTTTCCTTACATTTATAGCACTTCTGATTATCATGGTGTACACTAAGGGCTTCATAAAAACTAAATATGTTTCCACATTCCATACATTTACAAGGTTTCACACCAGTATGAATATTCAGTTGTAGGGTATGGGGTTCATCTACTCCAAAGTTTTCCCAATATTTACTACATTCAGAGGTTTTTTTACCACTGTGTATTTTCTCATATTCATCAATGCTTAATGCACAACTAAGGACTTTCCCATACTGCTTATATTTCAAGGGATTCTTGCTATCATGAAATCTCTGATGTAATGTAAGAAATTTGTGATTTCTGTAACTGGGTACCTTTTCAGAGATGATTTCTATTTGACTGAAACATCCCACTTCAGGTCTTTGTACTTCAATCTTCCTTTGGCTTTGCCAATCATTTCTAAAAATGGAGTTCTGAAGGCCAACTAATTTACTGTTTTCTATTACTTCCCACTGAGAATTATTTTTTTCAAGAATGTCCTCTACAGATAAAGTCTTTGTGTCGTACTTGGATTCCAAGTCTGAAAGAAAGGGAAAAAAAATTTCTTTTTTCATGTGTCACAAAAATAAAAGTTATAAAATGCACAGTAGAAAAACAAAATATTTCACAGCATAAATGAATGATTAAAATAGTTATAAAGTTGGAAGAAAGGTAAAGAGAGCTCAGAGAAGGATAAGAGCATAACATAAGGATGTGAAGTCTGTAATAAGAGATATGGATTGGCAGTGGGTCTGAAATTTTGGTGTTGGATTATCACCTAGTAAGCTTGTCAAACACTGATGTGCATGAACTAATCCATAATCCAGATACACTGAATCAACATTTACAAACGTGGAATTTAGTTATCGGCTATCTTGTAGAGATACTGGGAATACAGATGAAAATTTGATAATCTATACATTCTAACAGTTTTCTGAGATTTTTCTTTTTTCTTTTATAATACCATCCCAATACTTTACCATGGATAACAAGGTTCTGCTTATAAGACAGTACTTTAATCCATTATCCCCTTTCACCTAATCTTTCTTCACCTCCTACTTCAAACCACATTTCCTATCATTTAGAGATACCCACAAGATGTTTCATTTCTCAGAAATGGACTCCTTATATACCATCTCCTTTTCATTGTCCAGGTATAAAAGTTAGTACCCTCAGAAATGATGTGCTACTAGCTGACTCTAAGCTCATATATCCATCTCTATTCCAATATCTAGTTCCTTGCCCTCATACCCATTTTTTTTTTCAATTTTGTATTCTGAAATTTTCTCTGTTGTCATACTATTTATTTCCTTATTCCTTAAACTTCAGAAAGACAAAATCATTATTTTCTGTGCCACTGAATATCAAGGCTCAAGGTCATAGTAGTTGACAGTTACAAGAAAAGTAAATCACTGGTTGAAAGGAATCTAAGAATAAAAGCAAATATTACAAATATGTCACTGGAGAATACAGCTATCAAAGTAACTATAAGAATAATGCAATAGTTACAGAATGCCTCCATGCTTTTAAAAATATCACACAACACTATAGTGATTTTATATACACAAATTTATATACATATGAAATTTCTAATAATAGTAAGATATATGTATATATATAAGTGTTTATAAATGATTGTTTTCTAATTGTCTCTCTACTTACACATATTGTCTCCATCATTGCTATTAATTTTCTCCTATGCATACTCATGAGTTTCTTTATCCCATATATCAATAAAGATGATATTTTATTTACTTCTCTTCAGTAGTATTGCCACTATTATTCATCTATCTTATTGAAATCCTAGTTTATATTTACATGTTTTCCTTCATGCTCTTTCCCAAATACTCCATTTTCTTATACTCAAAGCTAACCATTGCTATATTTCCCCCCAAATATCAGTGTTTTATATATTATAATAGGTATATACCATATTTTAAGGCTTATGCAGTTCTGAGTAAAGCTGTGGCTGAAATGCTATGTAAAAGTGGAGGTAGGAGGTGGGAAAAAAGGGAGGTGGAGGTGGGAAATAGTGTAAGGCACTTTGTAACAAACAATCTGTTGGACCCAGCTAGAGAATGGCAATCAATGAGGGAACAACCTGAGGAAAATCCAAAGTGACTGATACACATTGTATGATAAAGAACAAAAATAATTTCCTGTGACTGAATTATGTTATGTATAATTAAGGTGAAATAATGCAAACATCTTATTTGACTGTAACAATAAAATCATAAATGAATGCCTTATCAGTAAATTAAAAATACTTCCTTTTAGAAATGAAGAAGCTTTCTATCAAACAACTGTTCAGTTGTTGTGGAAATGTATTGAAATTTCTGAGAATAGTGGCACTGAAAATATTACATATTGAAAATCCATGAAACAACATTAGTCACAAAGAAAGGATTTAAATGTTTATATTAATAAAAATGAAAGATTGAAAATAACCAATGCATACATCCCATTCAAGAAGGTAGAGAGAACAAAGTGACCTAAAGAAAAGGTGAGGGGAGAATTGAATAAATACAGAATCAGAAAGTGATGAGTTAGAAACATGTAAAGAGTATAATTAACAAATATAAAATATAAATGACAAAGAAGGGAAAGAACCATCACAGAGGGTATTTTTTTAAATGATATAAGATTCCTCTGCTAATCAATTTGAAAATGTTGACATAAATTATTTTGTAGGTAAATAAATAGTGAAAACCCTAGATGCCATAAAAGTTGGGGGGGAAAAAAGAACAATTTGCTAGAAAGAGATAAAATTGTCAAAGACTTACCTCCCATGAAACAAAAAATCATAAGCATGCCTATTGCCTAAATTGTGGCAGTAAGCCAGGTAATGAGCCAGGGCTCCTAAAATAAAGATCTGAGCCATAACCTGGAGCAGGGAAGGTAGAAGATATGCCCTTGACGGTTGTGACAGAAGCAAGAATGTTATAATATTAATGAGTCATGACAAAAGACACAAAAATTATCTGAAGGAGACCACCATTTTGACAATACAAGAATCGAAAAAGGGGGGAAAATACTTTGTGTACTAAAATATGTTAAGTAAACAACTACATAAAATTTATAGCTAGTATTTTTAAAGAAGAAGCAAAACACATAAAACATGGAAGACCAGAAGAACTCACTTTTAACCAATTGAGGTGTATGGTTTAGGATAGGGAAGATATAGAGTGAGCCTAGGAAAACTTCAGAAAGCAATAATATATTCAAGAAATAAAGAATCAAGTCAATGGTACACAAAAATCCATGAGGAATTCCTCACTATTTATATAGCTAGGTATCAACAATCAAAGGCTGTGATGGGCTAAAGTATACTAAACTAATAAAAATCAACAAATCCATAATGACGCATAAAGAAGAGGTCAGTCAAATGGAGTTTCCCCAAAACATTACAGGGGCTTGCCTCCTCTTGGACAGGCTAGGCTTTTTATTCTGGTGATGACTTTCCTTGTTTCATCAAGTCTTTACTTTCCTGGCCCGTTTTACTTGTCAGATCCCACACAACCCTCCAGAGCAACTTTCTTTCCATCAATAAGGTAGTTACAACTGGCTTAGAAATGGAACACCCTGCTTACAAGACAGAAATGTAACATAATAAAACCTGCTTCTGACACTAATTAGCCATGTAACCTTGGAGAGGTAGCCTAAATATTCGTTTTAGCAATCTCTTCAAAGAAAAATAATGCAAGTAGTATTTATGTCATAGGGTTGCAGAATTAGGTAACTCAGTATATTAAAAGGGCTTAAAACAGGGCCTGGTACAAGGCAAGAACTACATGAGCTGAGAGGAAAACAAGTAGCTTTCTAAAACATTAAGAGGTCCTTGCTAGAATTCTGACTTAATGTTAAACGCAAAGTTCTTTAACCTCATAGAAGGTGTAAGACGATACTTGTATCAGGCAATGAATATGAATTCTGTTTGCCAGTCTAACAACATAAATTACACATATTCTTTTGATAATCATATCAAATCAAGAGAGTATGTTAGCTGTTCTCCCAGAGGTGGGTAAGGAAATAATATAAAGAATTTAAAGCAATTCTGGGCTCAAACAAAATACAATAGATACCTTAAAGGATATACTCTATGTATCCTGTAATCAGATCTAGCTCTCTGGGTATCAAGGAAGGCAGAAATTATATGAAGAAACTAAAAAGGGAATTCATACAAATTATATGAAGAATGATGAAGGTTCTAAAAGGAGGTGTCATCTCCAAAACCATGCTCAATCCATACATTTGGAAACTTGGAGAAGAAATGCATCTAGTGTCTTAAAAAACAGCATTGAGTTAACTGAATGTCAACTGATAGTCTATAGAACATATTCTAAATTATGTGAACAGCCAAATTTACCCAATGCGACCAAGTTGCTGTAATTTTCCATCATCACATCCCAGTACAAGTCCCTCTGAACAGAATCCAGATATTCCCACTCCTCCTGAGAGAAGCTGATGACCACATCCCTGAATGTCACCAATTCCTAAAATAAGAAACCACATGTTACACATAAAATTGAAGGAAACATTTTTGACTAAAAGATAAAAAAGAATTAACCTATTATATATAGAATGGATAAACAACAAGGGCCTACTGTATAGCACAGGGAACTATTAATATCCTGTAATAAACCATAATGAAAATATGAAAAAGAATATATATTTGTATAACTGAATCACTTTGCTGTATAGCAGAAATTAACACAACATTGTAAAGGAACATTGTATGTCACATGCCTGTGGCATGAATTATCAATGATAATGAATTTTCTACATCCTTGTTCCTCAGTACAGGAAAAATATATAGCTTAGAAAATAGGGTATGAACAATATTTTAAAATTTCTTACAATCCCAAGTTCATCACTGTTAATCACCATTTCACATTATATAAGAATTATAACTTCTAATGAAAAATTATTTATTAAGTGCTTTTTAGTGGCTGCAGAGTAGTATGCTTCGTGAAAATATATCTGCTTTAATTATATTTAGATTTAGACATAGGTTGGATAAGCTCTTTTCCAATTCTGAAATCAATAATATCTACTGTTTATGTCTGAGACTAGTTAACATCAAATCCAATCTACCTGGAAAATCAGGTCTGTTCAGAAGTGGAGTTTGCTCATATGGTAGTTATTAAATGGATCCATTTGCTTTTTTTCTCAAGAGTACGTAAAAGGATGGTAAATGCCTCCCTCTGGGGATTCCATTTCTACCCTATAACTGCTCTGAACAAAAAATCTACACATAGGAATACTGAACATTATTTGGAAAAGAGATAGGCACATAGAAGGTACAGTGTGCTGTTTGACTCCAACTTTCCCTAGAAAGTGAAAATGGGGATTTTCATGAGGATGTGGGGGTAGGCTCTTAAAGCTGTTTTCTTGGAAGATTCAGATAAATGAAATGTTCACAAAGGAGAGAAAGAGCAACTTACATGGTCCATGCTTAGAACTGTAAAGAATTGATCGAGGAATTCCACTTCTGGTATGACAGCATGAGGAGTTCTATGGAGATTGTCCCCATTAAAACTGGTGAAAATTATATATAAAAACAAAGCAAATGAAGAAACATTTGTTCAAGAAAATCTAGTAAAACTTACTAAGAACTGTAAAAGTCTGAAGTATCTGAACCTAATCTGTACCCTTCCTTATCCCTCCATCCTAGTGAGAAAAAGATTCTGTTCCAAACTAGTACAACTAAGGACACAAACTTCCTCACTCCTCCTCAATCCCTTCTCCCAGTCGGATAACTCTCTTCCTGGGAGGAGTAGAACATTGGCATTTCTCATTTGCCCCCAGCTACCTTTGCTCAGGCAAATGCAACTAAGCGATGCAACTGCCTAGCAGCCAGATAAGAACTGTAGGCTGTACCCTGGGTGTGGCACTGCTGAGAATACTGGGGTTCCAATCATCTTTGCCTTGGCTCATCGGGTAGGAATTCCATGCCAAGAGAGGGAAGCTGAGACCTAAGACTACTGAGCAAACCCCTCCATATCCCTCTCCATTTGCAATGGAGTATGGAGAAGTTCAAGGGTAAGGACATTCTCAAAAACAGTGGAAATTTTAGTAAAAAGCTATTGGGGTTAGTGAAAGGCTATAAAGATGGAAAAATTCACTGGAAAAAAATTCATTGGACATAAATGCTAAATTGTAGGCAGGCTAGTTTGTCAGAAGGGATCAGAGAAAGATATTTAGGGAGCCCTTCTTATTGTCAGAACAAATCTCAAATACTGACTTGATTTCCTTAGTCTGTGAAGCAGTATATCTCCAGGGCATTACTGAAAATAATAGTGCCATCAGTCACAATTAGGGAATCCTAACAGCTTGGTGTGGTCAGGTAAAGAGACATTCAAAGAGCCTTGTCAAAACCACTGTCATCCAAGGGTGCCTGTGTAATAATCAAGTCTATACCCCAAGGAGCAATATTAGAGATTTACACTATAGGGGAGATAGATTTCACTTAATTAGTTTCAGTTCAGTTCAGTCACTCAGTCATGTCCGACTCTTTGCGACCCCATGAATCGCAGCACGCCGAGCCTACCTGTCCATCACCAACTCCCGGAGTTCACTCAGACTCATGTCCATTGAGTCAGCGATGCCATCCAACCATCTCATCCTCTGTCATCCCCTTCTCCTTCTGCCCCCAATCCCTTCCAGCATCAGAGTCTTTTCCAATGAGTCAACTCTTCGCATGAGGTGGCCAAAGTACTGAAGTTTCAGCTTTAGCATCATTCCTTCCAAAGAAATCCCAGGGCTGATCTTCAGAATGGACTGGTTGGATCTCCTTGCAGTCCAAGGGACTCTCCAGAGTCTTCTCCAACACCACAGTTCAAAAGCATCAATTCCTCAGCGCTCAGCTTTCTGCGTAGTTGAACTCACATCTATACATGACCACTGGACAAACCATAGCCTTGACTAGATGGACCTTTGTCGGCAAAGTAATGTCTCTGCTTTTGAATATGCTCTCTAGGTTGGTCATAACTTTCCTTCCAAGGAGTAAGCGTCTTTTAATTTCATGGCTGCAGTCACCATCTGCAGTGATTTTGGAGCCCAGAAAAATAAAGTCTGACATTGTTTCCATTGTTTCCCCATCTATAAAAAAGCTATTTCTACATAAAAGATTTAACAGAGTTGGAGATAAGCTTTCCTTTTGTTTAGGAACATAATGAGCACAAAAGATCTTCAAAATGGGTGGGAACATGAAGGAAATTTGTGACTGAAATAAATTACTTCTACAAACTTGTGAACATCCTTTTATCACACCAATGCAATAGGATACATTCACTATACACATACTTGAATTAACAAAATTAAAGATGGTAGTAGCGTTTTCAGACTAAATAAGAAAATGTATGTAAAAGAGGCAGAAATGTATTTGGTACAGCATATGTGCTTATTGTGCTGTGTGCTCAGCGTGTCTGACTCTGTGACCCCGAGGACTGTAGCCTGCTAGGGTTCTCTGTCCATGGAATTCTCCAGGCAAGAATACTGGCATGGGTTGCCATTCCCTTCTGCAGGGATATATTTATTATATATGGCTTAATTTTTTAACTTTATTATTAAAAAACTAATATCATTTTAGCTATTTAAGATTGATTATAAATGCAATCTTAGTAAAACAGATTCATATACAGTATTAACAATTAGGAGTGTTCTTTTTCCTATGTAAAAAGTTTGTCTTGTCTGCATGGTATTATATCTCATTTATGTAATGTGATTAACTTAGTTTTTAAGATTATATACAGTTATATAAAACCCATGAAGTTACAGATATTCTGCAAACAAAACCAAACATACAAAAAAAAAAGTTAGGAATTATATAGAATAATTTTGAACATAATTTCAACAGATTTGTGGTCCTTTATGAATACCTCAGCTTTCTTCACAGTCCAACTCTCACATCCATACATGACCACTGGAAAAACCACTGGAGAAAATGGAATTAAATTGTCTTAAGAATTTCTATTATGGATATTTGCACAAATCTGGCTATTAAAAATTCCTTCTAAGTCCTCTTAAAATTAACTTTATATTTTCATTACTCTTTAGTTAAGAAATTTATGAGGAATATTTAGAATCTCCGCATAAGAGCAACTTTTTTTTCTTGAGAATTTAATTAAGTACAAGGTATTTAGTAAGTGCTCTAGAGCTATGCCCAGATTAATGTATTCAATCTTCATAAAATCCATAAGGCACTGATGTGATTATTATGAACATTTTATAACAAGAAATTACAAAATAGAGAGCCTAATAACAATTTCCTTGGAAAGAAAGTTATGACCAACCTAGACAGCATATTAAAAAGCAGAGACATTACTTTGTCAACAAAGGTCCATCTAGTCAAGGCTATGGTTTTTCCAGTGGTCATGTATGGATGTGAGAGTTGGACTGTGAAGAAAGCTGAGGGCTGAAGAATTGATGGTTTTGAACTGTGGTGTTTGAGAAGATTCTTGAGAGTCCCTTGGACTGCAAGGAAGTCCAACCAGTCCATCCTAAAGGAGATCAGTCCTGGGTGTTCCTTGGAAGGACTGATGTTGAAGCTGAAACTCCAATACTTTGGCCACCTCATGCGAAGAGCTGACATTGGAAAAGACCCTGATGCTGGGAAAGTTTGAGGGCAAGAGGAGAAGGGGACGACAGAGGATGAGATGGTTGGATGGCATCACCAACTCAATGGATGTAGGTTTGGGTAGACTCCAGGAATTGGTGATGGACAGGGAGGCCTGGTGAGCTGCGGTTCATGGGGTCGCAAAGAGTTGACACAACTGAGAGACTGAACTGAACTGAATAACTATTGACCTCCTTGAAATATGGTGAATTTGAACAAGCAACAGAATTTTAAATTTAGTTTTAATTAAAATAGAAAAGCAATATAAAATGTCTTTCAGTTAAACACAATTTTATTGTTTTGATGTGAGTATATTTCACCTTGAGCTTCCCAGGTGGCATTTCTGGTGAAGAACTCACCTGCCAGTGCAGGAGACCTAGGAGACGTGGGCTTGATCCCTGGGTTGGGAAAATCCTCTGGAGGAAGACATGGCAACCCACTCCAGTATTCTTGCCTGGAGAATCCCATGGACAAAGGAGCCTGGTGGGCTATGGTCCATATGGTCCCAAAGAGTCAGACACGACTGAAGCAACTTAACATGCATGCACGCATACTTCACCTTAACCACTGAAAATTTAGTATCCAAATTGAGACGTGCTGTAACAATAAAATATGCACCAGATTTTGAAAACTTAGTAGGAAGCTATGAATGTAAAAAACTTCAATTTATTTATGTCATTTTATGTTGAAATAATATTTTAGATATATTGGTTCAAATGAGATGCATTATCAAAATTAATTTCAACTGTTTCCTCCTACTTTTTAAAATGTGTTCAATAGAAATTATACAATTACATAAGCGGCTTTTGTTATATTTCCACTAGTGTTGCTTTAGACTCAAATACCACTATACCACACTGCCTATCACAATCTACACCGAGAGATGGTCTGAAACTAAGTCTACTGCCAAATCTCAAACAAGACTTGGTTATCACCACTCAACACTCCCCATGGATTTTCTGGAAAAACTCCCTGCCCTTGTACACACATACTTCTCTTCACAAAACTCCAATCATATACCCACTTCTAAATGTCAAAGTCAACTGTTTCACTTACTGATTGAAGTCAACCACGTCCTACTTGCTGTATTTGGAAATCAAAGGTATCTGCTATGTTATTATACCTAGCCACAGATCTCTTCCTTAACAAATCACATTCTAAAATAAGCCCTTCATTTATCCTCCACAAGTTCAAGAGCACACGGGATTACTGAATGATTTACCCAATGGGTATGGGAATATTAACTGGAAAGGTAAAGGGTGCTTGGAAAAAGATAAGGCATCCATCTCTCTGGCCCTGTTACTAATTGGGAAGGGGAGGCCTAGAACCAGGAAAGTGGATAAGTCACAATTAGGGAAACTTAGGAGAAGGAAAGCAATACTCTGTAAAACAAAAGTGTATGATAACAAAAAGCAAACACAAACTGACCTTGTATGGGCTATTAAATAAGTAGCAACACTCTCCACCTCAGAAACTGCAGAACTACAGGACCAAGAAGGACTTGTGAAACTCTAGACTGGCTAAAAGTTGTGATGAACACATAGTCCACCAACAGACATGACCCATTACCCACCACAAATACAACCAGATGGAAATGGGAAATTAGAATACTGCTGACTTTTGCCAGTATCAGAGAAAAAGGTAAGCGCCACCTATGCCCAAAGCTGGAATCTAAGTTCACAGCAGTTTCTGGAGGGCACAGGACAGGGAATGTTGTGGTTCTGAAATGTGCAAATGGCCTCCATAATGCATCCAAGAGAGTTTAACCCAGGAAGGGATGATACACCTGTGTTCCTCTCCCCCTTCAAGTCTTCTCCGAAACCTGTGTTGAAAACAGATGCGAGCCTAAATTCTAATCCCATGATTTCAGACATAATTTTCTATTGGGAACTTTCATTATAAGAATAAAATTCATGACTTTCACTCTAGTGAGCTTTTCTTCACAAGGGCTTCCCTGGTGGTGCAGAGGTTAAAGCGTCTGCATGCAATGTGGGAGACCTGGCTTGACTCCTGGTTCGGGAAGATCCCCTGGAGAAGGAAATGGCAACCCACTCCAGTATTCTTGACTGGAGAATCCCATGGATTTTCTATTGGGAACTTTCATTATAAGAATGAAATTCATGACTTTCACTCTAGTGAGCTTTTCTTTACAGCTAGATCCAATTAGCTATATGGTGTGAGGACAGAAGAGAATCCAGGGAAACAGTCCAAGAAATGGAACCTACAATTATACCCTGGGTGGGCAACATTCACTTCACCGATGTCCTCTCTGTGTTAAGCATTCGTCTGGTACTCGGACGTGCTGATACAGCTTACACACACACACACACGTGTTAAAAAAAAATTCACACATTCCTAGTGCACTGGAAAAAACCCTCAAAATTTCAACAAGCTAATCGAAAAAACAAACTCCATTTTCTTGACAGTCACAACAGAGATGGTATCGGACCACGTGGTCACAATGTCTGTCACACACCCTCGTTGCCTTGGTGATGTGAACCGCGGTCACACAGTAGGCTCTGCCCCCCACGGACAGTGCCACGAACCGAATCAGATACCAGTCATGCCACCCCAGGACCCCAACAAACACTCTAGCTCTCATTGGCTCGCTGGCTCTCACACACGCACAAGCGAGAACACCACAAAGACGCAGTCACGAGCAATAGCACCCGCAACCATGGTCGTCCTCCGCTCACGCAGACACAGGCTCCTGGCTCCACAGGCCCCATCCGTCCTCCTCGAGCTTGACCCCAGCCTCCCCGATCACCGCCAGCCTCTCCTGCAGCCTGACCAGGTTCACCTGAACTCACCAGGCATAACCCAATAACCATCACGACACAAGAAGGGGAGCCAAAGGTCGAAGTTCATTCGAGGCTCTGGGACCTGTGGGAAACGTAGTCCAACACAGAAAACGCCCAGACCTCCGAGCAGAGCGTGAAGCCCACCAGCAGCTGAGGCCCCTCCGAGCCTCGCGACTCCCGGGAATTCCAGGATGTGCTGATCGCTCGCCGATGGCGAGGAGTTGCAGCTGGCGGTCCTTTCAGACGCCAAAGAGCCAGGTGATGATGCTCTTCTGTTAGCTAGGCGAGGTCGTAGAAGGAAGGAAAGCCCAAGCCGAGGAAATAATTGCAAACCTGGGCCGGGGAGAACAGTAAAGGGAACCGGAAACTCGGGGCTGGCAGAGGAAGCAAACGAAAAAAGCCTGGCTCTGGTAGGGCCCGGTAAGAATCAGAAGCCCCGGGCACAGGGACTCAGGATCCCGGCTGAAAAGGGCCGGGGAGGGAATCGTGAATCCATGCCAGGGAGGCCAGGCTAAGAAGGGCTGAAGCCGTGCGGAGGGAGTTCGGGCAGGAGAGGGCACGGGCGAGAACTTCACTTAGACCGGCGTGACCCCAGGTCGTGAACCAGAGGACCAAGGATTTTGTTGTTTTTGTCAGGTTTGCCCCTTGAGAACGCCTCAACACCCAGATCAGCACTTAGCAAACACTCAGTGTACTGAGTGTACGCCCGCCCTCGTGAGTGTTTTATATCATCACTGCTTCAACTTCCATTCCCTGGTGTCCTTTTCCAGTCAGTCTCACAGGGAGACAGCCATGGTTCTGATATGTGTCGTCTTAATTTAGTTCTGTCAGTTCTCCAATTCTAATTGCCTCCTTTAGCTCATCCTTGTTCTTTAAGATTTATGAATGTTGTGTCCATCTTTTTTTTTTCCTTCTGGACAGCATTCCAATGCACACATGTGGCACAATTTCATTTTCTCTTTATGAGCGGTAGGTGTATTTCCAGGGTTTATATATTATGATAACAATGGCATGTTTCCATTTCTCCTTGGGAAATACCTAGAGGGAAAAAGTGCTGATAAGAGATTAAGTTTATATTTAACTTTCTAACAAGCTGACAGACCTTGTAGGATGATTAAGATTTGTATGGGAAACTATGTGACTATGTAGTAAGTGGTTTCTTAGTTTGATTTGGAATTCTGTGGAATTATGCGAAGGGCTCAGTGGAGTTAGGAATATCAGGTAGGATCCATGTTGTGGTTTTGTGCAGTGGGTGAGATAATAGGAAACAATGTGCTGTACCAACTCATACTTATCATGATTTTTATGTGTTCATTATATGTTAACAGTGAAACTGTATCATAAGTGATATTAATGAATGAGAGCCTCTGTGTGTCTAGTTAGGTACGTGTCATTTTGATTCTGCTTGCAGAATTATGACTGTTACTGATCAAGTAAAATAGCAGTATAAGATATATCCAAAGGAAATGAAAACAGGATATTAAAGAGATACCTGACTTCTTTCTTCACCACAGCAGTATTCACAATAGCCAAGATATGGAAACAACCTAAGTTCCTCTCACTTTCTGCCATTAGAGTAGTATCCTCCACATATCTGAGGTTGTTGATATTTCTCCCAGCAAGCTTGATTCCAGCTTGTGATTCATCCAGCCTGGCATTTGGCATTATGTACTCCGCATATAAGTTAAATAAGCAGAGTGACAGTATACAGCCTTGTGGTACTCCTTTCCCAATTTCAAACCAGTCTGTTGTTCCCTGTCAGTTTTAATTGTTGCTTCTTGACCTGCATACAGTTTCCCAGGAGAAAGGTATTCCCATGTCTTTTAAGAATTTTCCACAATTTGTTGTGATGCATACAGTCAAAGGCTTTAGAGTAGTCAATGGAGCAGAAGTAGATGTTTTTCTAGAATTACGTTGCTTTCTCCACGATCCAATGAATATTAGCCATTTGATCTCTGGTTCCTCTACCTTTTTAAAATCCAGCTTATACGTCTGGAAGTTCTTGGTTCACGTATCGCTGAAGTCTAGCTTGAAGGATTTTGAGTATAACCTTGCTAGCATGTAAAATGAGCTCAGTTGTATGGCAGTTTGAACATTCTTTTCATTGCTATTCTTTGGGATTGAAATGAAAACTGACCTTTTCCAGTCCTGTGACCACTGCTGAGTTTTCCAAATTTTCTGACATATCGATTGCAGTACTTTCACAGCATCATCTTTTAGGATTTTAAATAGCTCAGCTGGAATTCCATCACCTCCACTAGCTTTGTTCATAGTAATGCTTCCTAAGGCCCATGTTGTCTGGCTTTAGGTGAGTGACCACACCATCATGGTTATCCGGGTCATTAAGACCCCCTTTTGTATAGTTCTTCTGTGTATTCTTGCCACCTCTTCTTAATCTCTTCTGTTTGTTAGGTCCTTACCATTTCTGTCCATTGTCGTGCCCATGCTTGCATGAAATGTTCCCTTGATATCTCCAGTTTTCTTGAAGAGATCTCTAGTCTTTCCCATTCTACTGTTTTCCTCTGTTTCTTTGCACTGTTCATTTAAGAAGGCCTTCTGATTTCTCCTTGCTATTCTCTAGAACTCTGCATACAGTTGGGTATATCCTTCCCTTTTGCTTCTTTTCTTTCCTCAGCTATTTGTAAGGTCTCCTCAGACAACCACTTTGTTTTCTTCTTGGTTTTAATTAATTAATTAATTTGGTGTGGCAGGTTTTAGTGGCAGCACACAGGATCTTTCAGTTGTGGAATATGGGATCTAAATTCCCTGACCAGGGATCAAACCTGGGCCCCCAACACTGGAAGCATGAAGTCTTAGCCACTGGATTACCGGGAAAGTCCCCCATTTTACCTTCTTCCATTTCTTTTTCTTTGGCATGGTTTTGATCACTGCCTCCTGTACAGTGTTATGAACAATGAGTGGATTTATCGATTCATCCTTTGTTAATCTTTGGTTTGTATTAATAGATCCTAAAGCTGTGATTAGGTACAAATTAATGACTACTGTATCTTCTTTTTAGGTTTAAACTTTTATCATTATAAAACATCCCCCCATATAAAATATCCCCCTTTATATCATTTATAAAACACTATAAAACAGTTATTTCTCGTAAGATTTTTTTTTTTGGTCTGATCTTAATATAGAGACACCAACTTTCCACAAGTTAGTCTTTACATTATACCTCTTTCATATTTCAAGTTTTCTGTATCATTATACTTAATATATGTAAGCTGCTATAAGCAGACAGTTGATTTTGTACTTTTCATCCAGGCTGATAATAATTTTCTTTTTATTGGAATGTTTAATCCACTTCCATTATATTTAATTACTAATAATGTTGGGTATACTAACATGTGCTTTTATGTGTCCCCTCTTTGTTGAGGTACATGGGATCTACAGCTGCAGCATGTGAACTCTTAGTTGTGGGATGTTCCCTGACCACAGTACGAATCTGGGACCCCTGCTCTGGAAGCATGGAGTCTTAGCCACTAGACCAGCAGAGAAGCACCCCCTTTTAAAAAAAAAATTATTTTGGGTGTTAGTGGCAACAACAGTAGTTGTGGCACTCTGGCTTAGTTCCCTGCAGCATGTGGGATCTTAGTTCCCCGACCAGGGATCAAACCCACGTCCCCCACATTTTGAGGTGGATGCTTAACCACTGGACCACCAGGGAAGTCCCTATTTCTTTATACTTTTATTCTGCCATTCTTACCTCCTGTTGTATTACTCGAATAGTTTCTCCATTAGTTTATACTGTTATACATTATTCTCTTAGTGGTTGTCATAAAGATTACAATATTATGCTTAACTTATTACAGTTGGAACTCTCATGCAGTGGGTATGAGAGCATAACACACTAGAAATACGTTCATCAGTGTCTATAAAACTAAACATAGATTTATTACATAACCCAGCGATCCTTTCCCAGGACATTTTCCCACAGCAAAAAAGAAAGCTTATGTTGACAAAACATAAGCATACAATACAGTAATGTTCATAGCAGTAACATCTCTTAAAGAAAAATTTGAAACAACTCAGATTTCCAACATCAGGAGAGAAAAGTAATCTGTGCAACATCCTATGGAATATAAAGCAAAAAAAAAGATGCCTGCTACATGCATAACATGGGTGAATCCCAAAAAGATGTCAGAAAAAAAGATTTAAATTAAAATCGAGTAGATTTTGAATAGGGAGGTACATAGATATTTTTATTCAGTGGCACCCAGATAATAATGTGAACTATCCAGTTCCTACATTATTCCCCTGAATATTAATAAATACATCTGAGCAGATGCATTTCCACCCAGCAGAAGCCATTGCCACATTCCTGAACGTGTCTGCATGTGAAATGACACGGACACATGTTCCCAGAAGGTCCTGGAGGGGAGGAAAATTTGGGTAAGACATGCGAGCCGCTTAGCAAGTGGAAGGAATTAGCCAGGTAAGATTCAGCTTTAACAACAACTGATTGGTTTAAAATATAGAATATCCTTTCATGACTACTAGTCATTAAATGCAAGGTTATAAAACAATTTTTACTTAAAATTATGTTCAATTATACCTCAAAACTTAAAAAAAGTATGAAAACATTCAAAACACTTAAGTTTTTAAAAAGTGAATGCATAAATATAATGTGATTACAAGACCAAGATTTTAATCTAGATACTCTAGATTAAGGAAGGAAGGAAGAAGTCAAGTCACTGAGTCATGTTCGGCTCTTTGCGACCCCACGGACTATACAGTCCTTGGAATTCTCCAGGCCAGAATACTGGAGTGGGTAGCCTTTCCCTTCTCCAGGGGGTTTTCCCAACCCAGGGGTCAAGCCCAGTTCTCCTGCACTGTGGCTCAATTCTTTACCAGCTGAGCCACCAGGGAAGCTCAAGAATACTGGAGTGGGTATTTTAGGGGAAGCACACTGATTGAAACCACCCACCCTGGCCAGGCATCATAGTAACCATTTGCATGAGTTTTACCACAGGAGGTCCTGGTAAGGAACACAGAATAAGCCACCACCAACCAGAAGAGTTCAGAAAAGGTCAACAGGAGGCACCACATGTCCAGCCACCTCCCAGAATCCTTCTCTCTGGCGTCCATCTTGGCTGAACAAGGTGTATACCACCAGGAAGGACTGTGAGTCAGAATGATTGGCTAAAGACAACCCAGAAACTAATCCCATCACCATAAAACTGCAAGCCACCTGGCAGAGCTGTTTTCCTGGGTTCCCTTACCTTACCCTCCTGCTCTCCGCCTGGGTGCCCTTTCCCAATAAACTCTCTTGCTTTGTCAGCACATGTGTCTCCTCGGACAATTCATTTCTGAGTGTTAGACAAGAGCCCGGTTTCGGGCCCTGGAAGGGGTCCTCCTTCCTGCAACAAATGGCAACTCTGGTGGGACTCTTCTTCCCTGTGACTGACATCCTGACCACTCGGGGTACTCAGGGGCCAGTTTGCCTGCCAATGGACCAGACCCAGCAGCCACAGCTGGGACTGGTTTTGTCCCTAGTCTCCTGATGCAGACAACTGGCCAGAGTGCCCCAACTGGTAAGGAACAAGAGACTTTATTGACCTCTCTCCCCTTTGCTCTCTCTTTCGTCTCCTTAACTCTTCCTATCCTTCCCCTTTTTTCTAATCCCCCGGTCCTGGATGCAGAAATCTGGTTGAAGGGCCTCAGCCTAAGCTGAGGATTGGCAACTGATCACCACGTCTTGGCAGAGAAGTCGAATTCTGGTTCTGTTCTGATTTGGTTTCTGGTAGGGCCGAGTTCTAGTCCTCCCTTCTCGGGAGGTCCAGGGTAAAGTCCCATAACACCTGGGTATCTGCAGGTGGCAGGAGATGTCTCTAAGACCACCCATTTCACCTCCCTCTCTCGCCTCCTCCCCCTTCTTCATTCAACCTGGCTTACTTTCCTCCCTTTGAAATGTTTGAAGACCTGAGATATTTTCATTTACTCTGTTAGTACTTGGATCTGAAGTTTTATGTATCTATAGGATGCTTTCTGAAAGACTGTATCCTTGTATTTAAGGGAACATCTGATGAAGACTGCTAGGTCTATATGTGTGTTTTAACTCTGTGTTCTGTGTTATGATTTTTGATGGCCATTTTGCTTTGTCTGTCTACCATTAGGTTTAGACCTGCCGCCATTTCATTAGAACTTGATTTTCTTTCCCTGGGCTTTGAGACCAGGGCTCTCAGGAACATTTATCTAGACCATCTCGAACTCCTGACACTGAGGAAAAATGGGGAAAAAAACTTTAAAAATTTTATTTGCTCCAACTGTTTTTCATAAACTAGTAAATTTTATATTATAATATCTAATTCATGACTAAGCTTAAAAAATGAAGCTAGATCTTGCGTTGTATCTGTCTAAATACGTATCAGTATGTCTTTGTCTCTAGATAATATTTTGAGATTAACTTATAAATGAGCTGTATTTAATTGTCTAAAAAAGGTAAGTGCATTACAGAAATGCAAATCAAGACCACAATGAGGTACCACTTCACACCAGTCAGAATGGCTGCGATCCAAAAATCTGCAAGCAATAAATGCTGGAGAGGATGTGGAGAAAAGGGAACCCTCCTACACTGTTGGTGGGAATGCAAACTAGTACAGCCACTATGGAGAACAGTGTGGAGATTCCTTAAAAAATTGCAAATAGAACTACCTTATGACCCAGCAGTCCCACTGCTGGGCAGACACACTGAGGAAACCAGAACTGAAAGAGACACTTGTACTCCAATGTTCATCGCAGCACTGTTTATAATAGCCAGGACACGGAAACAACCTAGATGTCCATCAGCAGATGAATGGATAAGAAAGCTGTGGTACATATACACAATGGAGTATTACTCAGCCACTAAAAAGAATTCATTTGAATCAGTTCTGATGAGATGGATGAAACTGGAGCCGATTATACAGAGTGAAGTAAGCCAGAAAGAAAAACACCAGTACAGTATACTAACACATATATATGGAATTTAGAAAGATGGCAATGACGACCCTGTATGCAAGACAGGAAAAAAGACACAGATGTGTATAACGGACTTTTGGACTCAGAGGGAGAGGGAGAGGGTGGGATGATTTGGGAGAATGGCATTCTAACATGTATACTATCATGTAAGAATTGAATCGCCAGTCTATGTCTGACGCAGGATGCAGCATGCTTGGGGCTGGTGCATGGGGATGACCCAGAGAGATGTTATGGGGAGGGAGGTGGGAGGGGGGTTCATGTTTGGGAACGCATGTAAGAATTAAAGAGTTTAAAATTAAAAAAAATAAAAAACTAATAACATGTAAAAAAAATTTTTTTAATTGTACATTTATATTTCCAGTTAAAAAAAATAAAAAATAAATTTTAAAAAAAGACATTATAAAAAAGGTAAGTGCTTACAAATCAAATAATTATAAATTAAACAATAAATTCCAGGTTCATGTGAACTGGTAAATATTAAGTACTAAATACCTGATATTAATGTTTGTTGACCTCTCTAATATAGACATGTCTTAATGAACATTAAGTAAAATATTTCATTGTACCTAGGTTTAATATAAATTAAATATTATCATATCAGTTACAAGTTTGTCAACAAGAAAATTACCTCAAGTAAAAAAACTTCTAAAAAATGTAAATGAGATATGAGCTTTTAGATAAGCTCTATTAAGAATAGCTATGCTTTAGAAATAATCTGTCTAAAATAGTCTCTCCAGATTGGGGTGATTTGAATTTCTAAGGGTTGTGCTAAACTAAGTGTTGGAAGTTTGTTAAATAGGTCATTTCCAAATAAAATAAGATTTTGAAACATTTACTACTAAACACTGATTTCCTTCTACAGAAAAACTAAAGAGATTTGAGATTATAAATAAATAATGTTTGGTGCCATCCTAAAATGTTTTAAGAAAGCAAAGGTTTTAGAAATTATCACTGGTATTTATGCTCACCAATCTATAAAATGCTAATATAAAAGTTCTTGGTTGCTAAAAAAAGAAAGTGTGTTTTCAGTAAATAAAAAAAGATATGAAAAAATACTAAAAAGAGTTATACATGATCAGGATTTTCTAAAACTGGATTACAATTAGTTAGATAAATGGACTTTGTTAGGAATGACACAGCCATAGGAAAACTGGTTAGAGCCAAATAGGTCCAATATGGTGGAGTCAACTTTCATTAGACTTTGAGCCTCGGTATATACGCCCATTGTGACATATCAACAAGCTAAATGATACACCCATCGACATTGACTAAAGCTGACCAAATGTTCTAAACCCTTTTAATTGAGTTTTTTGACAACACTTCCTAAATCAAATTATTTTAAAGTTCCTTTGACCTCTAGCTAACTTTGGGGTGTTTCAGAGGGCCCCTGAAACATCCCAAAGAGAGATATTAAACTAACTGTGTTTATTTGATTGGTTAAATTACATGAAAAAGATTATATCAAATGAGTAATAATCTGCTCATTATAATATATGGTAAAATTACTAATACAGCTATCCTAAAAATTATATGAAGTTCTTAACATTCTGATATGTCCTGGTATTCTAATGGAAAACCTGATGACTTCACAAAAGTTAACAAAAGACTGTATGAACCAGCAAAAATGCTTATGACTTTTATGGTTTCTATCTGTAAAATTATGGGTTTAAATCTTATGTTTTCTGGGAGTAGAGAAAACCTTACTTTCAAACTAATTATGACAATACTTTAGTAAAATTATATGTTACAGACAAAACAATTATATTTTCTCTCTATCTGACTCCTCCAGAAATTGGAAACTCTTAGGTTTCCAGTAAGTTTATCAAATGAGTTAAAAAGGTTATCTCACTAACAGATACAAAAATCTCAAGGAATTTTTGAGACCTTCAGTTCAGTTCAGTCGCTCAGTGGTGTCCAACTCTTTGCGACCCCATGAATCGCAGCACACCAGGCCTCCCTATTCATCACCATCTCCCGGAGTTCACTCAGACTCACGTCCATCAAGTCCGTGATGCCATCCAGCCATCTCATCCTCTGTCATCCCCTTCTCCTCCTGCCCCCAATCCCTCCCAGCATCAGAGTTTTTTCCAATGAGTCAACTCTTTGCATGAGGTGGCCAAAGTACTGGAGTTTCAGCTTTAGCATCATTCCTTCCAAAGAAACCCCAGGCTGATCTCCTTCAGAATGGACTGGTTGGATCTCCTTGCAGTCCAAGGGACTCTCCAGAGTCTTCTCCAACACCACAGTTCAAAAGCATCAATTCTTCGGCACTCAGCCTTCTTCACAGTCCAACCCTCACATCCATACATGACCACAGGAAAAACGATAGCCTTGACTAGACGGGCCTTAGTCAGCAAAGTAATGTCTCTGCTTTTGAATATGCTCTCTAGGTTGGTCATAACTTTTCTTCCAAGGAGTAAGCGTCTTTTAATTTCATGGCTGCAGTCACCATCTGCAGTGATTCTGGAGCCCTCCCCCAAAAAAAGTCTGACATTGTTTCCACTGTTTCCCCATCTATTTCCCATGAAGTGACGGGACCAGATGCCATGATCTTCGTTTTCTGAATGTTGAGCTTTAGGCCAACTTTTTCACTCTCCTCTTTCACTTTCTTCAAGAGGCTTTTTAGCTGCTCTTCACTTTCTGCCATAAGCGTGGTGTCATCTGCATATCTGAGGTTATTGATATTTCTCCCGGCAATCTTGATTCCAGCTTGTGTTTCATCCAGTCCAGCGTTTCTCATGATGTGCTCTGCATATAAGTTAAATAAGCAGGGTGACAATATACAGCCTTGACGTACTCCTTTTCCTATTTGGAGACCTTAAAAAGGGAAAAATTCACCTAGATTTGTTAGGCAAAATCTCTGATAAGCCTTTGGTGTGAGTTTCCCAGCCCTGTTTTAAAAGTTCAGTCTGAGACTCTATAAATGTTTCAGCAAAATAAAAAGTCTATGATCAATTATGGTTATATTAATCATCAGACCAAACTTAGTGGGAACAGACCTATTTTACAAACAAACTAGCCTTAATTTGGTTATATTTGATAAAAATGAGGGTAATTTTAGGAAAAAAGAAAGATGATTCTATAAGTGTTAAATTCCAGTTTGTTAATAGAGGTCCACATCTAGTAAGACTAATTTTTAGATAGTTATTTGCTGTTATGTGATATTACTGTAAAATTTCATTAAATTATTGAAGAACACCCTAAGTTTGTTCCTAAAGCTTATCTCAGTAATCTATCTTTGGATGAAGATCAGATGCCTCATGACTTGTAACCAGGACTGGGAAAAGACATAATTTAAGGGATTGTCTTCAATCTGGATGGGAGGACTTTTTTTTATCAGGTACTCTTAACTAGCTCATGCACAATGAAATTGAAGGGAAATTAACTCTTAGATTAATTCCCACTTCCAAAGGCCCCTACACTGGATTGGTCTATAGAGAAGACAGCTGACTTGATTTCACCTTAAAATGATGCTCAAACAGAGGGAAAACTACACTACACCAAGATGAGAAAATGTCTACATCAGAGGTAGACAGCTTGCCCAAGATGCTGGACCTGATTCATATGATCATTTATAATGTTTTCTTGACTACTTAGACCTTTACATATAAATCAAATGCTTTTCTATTATAGGCCTGATCCTATACTAGTTTTAGAAATCAATCCAGTTGTTGGGTTTGTGGCCAATTACCTGTGTCTAGTTCTTGGTGAATTTCTCTACTACAAGAGTCTAACTGGTTGGCCCTGAAAAAATTTACTTAAAAAAAAAAATTATAGTCTTATTCAAGTCATGATATTACTAAATGGAATCTCCTCACCAGGCACATTAATAATGCCTGCTCTGACTCTGGCCATAAATTTGAGCTTTCTTCTATTACTTAAACTCAATCAGAGCAACAAACAATGTTTCAACAAAGGAGGGAAAACTCTCCCACAATTATGAGATGGATTTATATAGATAACACCAGGCTATGGTAATTTACATCTCAAGTCTCCTTCTAAGGCCCACTTGACTTCACATTCCGGGATGTCTGGCTCTAGATGAGGGATCACACCATCGTCATTATCTGGGTAGTGAAGATCTTTTTTGTACAGTTCTTCTGTGTATTCTCGCCACCTCTTCTTAATATCTTCTGCTTCTGTTAGGTCCACACCATTTCTGTCCTTTATCGAGCCCATCTTTGCATGAAATGTTCCCTTGGTATCTCTAATTTTCTTGAAAAGATCTCTAGTCTTTCTCATTCTGTTGTTTTCCTCTATTTCTTTGCATTGATCACTGAGGAAGGCTTTCTTATCTCTCCTTGCTATTCTTTGGAGCTCTGCATTCAGATGCTTATATCTTTCCTTTTCTCCTTTGCCTTTTGCTTCTCTTCTTTTCATAGCTAATTGTAAGGCCTCCTCAGACAGCCATTTTGCTTTTTGCATTTCTCTCCAAGGGGATTGTCTTGATCCCTGTCCCCTGTACAATGTCAGGAACCTCTGTCTGTAGTTCATTAGGCACTCTATCAGATCTAGGCCCTTAAATCTATTTCTCACTTCCACTGTATAATCGTAAGGGATTTGATTTAGGTCATATCTGAATGATCTAGTGGTTTTCCCTACTTTCTTGAATATAAGTCTGAATTTGGCAATAAGGAGTTCAGGATCTGAGCCACAGCCAGCTCCCGGTCTTGTTTTTGCTGACTGTATAGAGCTTCTCCATCTTTGGCTGCAAAGAATATAATCAATCTGATTTCAGTGTTGACCATCTGGTGATGTCCATGTGTAGAGTCTTCTCTTGTGTTGTTGGAAGAGGGTGTTTGCTATGACCAGTGCGTTCTCTTGGCAAAACTCTATTAGCCTTTGCCCTGCTTCATTCCATATTCCAAGGCCAAATTATGGGTATACTTTCAGATTAGACCTTGTATTGCTAAACACTTGAGGTTTCTGAGTCATGTCAGGCTTGGATGCCACTATTCTCAAAACAATGTCTTCTAGAAACTAGTAACTGCAACCTTACTTTTTATAAAACTAGACAACTGGCTACCTGGCTACAAGTCTCCCCAAAATGCCAGGTCTAGACTGGGTTTCAGGCCTATTCTTCTAAAAAGAAATGAGATTTATTTTCATTATTAAAATTGTAGTTATCACTCCTCCAAGCACTTCTAATTGGGTCTGCTACACCAAAATGGCAGACCAAGAAATTGAGATTGAATCATACAAGATCTAGAACTTGGAACTCAGAAATACTTCCAATTCAGTGTCTATTCTCCAAGCTGAGACTGTCCTATGCCCCATTTTGAAAGGAAGTTATCACAGTCATAGTTGCCTAGTTCTCTAAATTAAAACTGAGCAAAACTCTGTGATGCTCCGCAGTACAAATCTGTTCTGTGTTCTCCATTTCTTATCTGTAAGATATAGGCTTCATTCAGCCTCCTTGACCTTCCCTGAGTTCCAAAGGGTAGATTCAAACAATTGCTAATAAGGGAAGGGAGGGGAAACAGAGGAGAAACAATCAAAGGGTGGTACAGCCTCCAGACAGAGTCCTGGTTCCTACTCAAAGACATATGCATAACAATGTCTTTGAATTCTATGAAACTGGAGCCCCCACCACGGTGGAGGATGATAACTTCATTCTAAACACAAGATTCTTGAAACAGCTCTTTTGCCTCACCAGCAACCAATCCAAAAAAAAAAAAAAAAAAGTCACAAACCCTGCAGCGCTCACCCAAAATGTTGCCTGCTGTTTCTGGGCATGAGTGATGACCATCCTGTTAGGTCTCCTTTTTGGCCCCTGTCTATTTCGTCTCTGAGACGACCCAAAAGTTTCAAACTAAGTTGCTGTTATACAAGGATGAATGCTGGTTTCAGACAAAAAATACGTTGACTTAGATCTGGTAGAGAGAGACTTTTGCTCTGCTAGGCAGCCCTACACCCATGCACAACAGAAAGAAGTTACAAAAGAAAGAGACCTCTGCCCCAATTCCCAAAAAGTATCTTGAGTATGAAGTTTCTCGGGGGAGTTGTTAGGGGAAGCACACTGAAACCACCCACCCTGGCCAGGCATCATAGTAACCATTTGCATGAGTTGTTTTACAACAAGAGGTCCTGGTAAGGAACACGGAACTAATAAGCCACCAGCAACCGGAAGAGTTCAGGAAAGGTCAACAGGAGACACCACATGTCCAACCACCTCCCAGAATCCTTCTCTCTGGCGTCCATCTTGGCTGAACAAGGCGTACACTACCAGGAAGGACTCTGAGTCAGAATGATTGGCTAAAGACAACCCAGAAACTAATCCCATCACCATAAAATCGGAGACTGCAGCCACCTGGCAGAGCTGTTCTCCTGGGTTCCTTTAGCATCCTGCTCTCCACCTGGGTGCGCTTTCCCAGTAAAATCTCTTGCTTTGTCAGCCCATGTATCTCCTCGGACAATTCATTTCCGAGTGTTAGACAAGAGCCCAGTTCCGGGCCCTGGAAGGCTACCCCTTCTCTAGCAGATCTTCCTGATCCAGGAATCGAACTGGGGTCTCCTGCATTGCAGGCAAATTCTTTACCAGCTGAGCTACCAGGCAAGCCCTAAATGACCAGAAAGATTCTGAGGACACAAGGCATACATGATGTGCCACATGTGCCTGCTAACTCGCTCAGTTGTGTCCTGACTTTGCGGCCCCATACACTGTATCCCGCCAGGCTGCTCTATCAGATTCTCCAGGTATGAATACTGGAGTGGGTTGCCATGCCCTAGTCCAAGGGATTTTCCCGAACCCAGGGATCAGACCCACACTTCTTACGTCTCCTGCATTGGCAGGCAGGTTCCTTACCACTAGCACCATATGGACTCCACAATTAAAGGTTAGTAAATTTTTCTGTAAAGAACTGAAAAGTTGTTGCTGGACCATGAAAAGACACTGGGATTCTTGGCCTGCAGGAAAAGAAACTCGCTCAGTCGTGTCCGACTCTTTGCAACCCCATGGACTGTAGCCTACCAGGCTTCTCCATCCATGGGAGATTCCAGGCAAGAACACTGGAGTGGGTTACCATTTTTGGCCTGCAGAGAAGAATTCAATCCAGGGCCAGAGACGAGGCTTGATCGCTCAGAGCGCTTGTGTAATAAAGCTTTATTAAAGTGTAAAGGAGACAGAGAAAGCGTCTGACATAGGCTTCAGAAGGGGGCAGAAAGAATACCCACCTGCTTGTCTTTAGCTGGATGTTATATAGTTACTAGTGGTCTCTTAATGAAAGAAAGGAATGTCTTAAAACTCAGAGACTGGCCTTAAAATGATTGACTTGAATCTTGTGGAAAGGCAGATTACCATACAAATAGTTTCATTTACATAGATTAGGGGAACATTGTCTAAGTATAACGTACGGTTTTGTCTAGTCAGTTCTGAGCCATTAGGCGGAAGTGACTTGAAGACAGAGTCTGGGATAAATGCATAGTATAAGTATATTAACATAGCTTAAGACAAATATTTCCATAAGAAAAGTGCATTGGTTAACTCAAGATTTCAGAAAAGTTCACTTCAGGTGGAACCAGGTGTCATTATGGCAACACAGTATTTTAAGAGAAACCTCTTTTTAAATTTGTATAGAGAAGAGAAAAAAATATATATCACTAGTTTGTTTCCTCCTGCCACTTAAGAGAGGGATAAAAAATGTCTGACACTTGCAGCCTATTTTCTCCATTTGGAGACCCCTGCCCTTCCTGCCTGTTACCCTTTCAGAACCAGATAGTAAATATGTTAGATTTTGTGAGCCAAAAGACAAAATCAAGGATATTATGTAGATGCTAATATAAAAAGAGAGATAACAAATTTCCCCAGAATGTTTTCACAGAATTCTAAACTTTATTTATGAACATTGAAATCTGAATTTTATGTAATTTTCATGTCATGAAATATTGTCCTCCTTTTGATATGCTTTCAGTGACAGAAAAATGTTAAAAACCAGTCTTAGGTCACAGGCCATACAAAAAATAGGCTACAAGCTGGATTTGGCTTACAGGGTCATGGTTTGCTGACCTCTGTTCAAGACTCAGACCATTATATAGTACTGACTCTCAGTTTACACAATTATGTGACTCACAAAAAAATGATGGCAAATCTTATACAAGAACTTGTTGGTACCACATAAATCTTCTAAACCTTTGGTAAAGGTCTGCCCTTCAAAGAGATGTCTCTGTACATATCCCCAATAGTATTCTTGGTGGTGGTTTAGACACTAAGTGGGGTCCAACTCTTTGTAGCCTGCCAGGCTCCTCTGTCCATGGGATTCTCCAGGCAAGAATACTGGAGTGGGTTGCCATTTCCTTCTCCAGGGGATGATAATATTCTTAAAGGCCTTCAAAACAGAAGACTGTTTTTACTGAAGACTCTTACTGAAATCAAACCTTCCTTGCCATTTCCCCATTTGAATAAAATCTAAAGTATCTAATGTGTAATTCTGCCTAAGCATTGGTCTCTTCCTTAACAAATCACCATGTAATGGAGGACTTTCTGTGTCATAAATCTACTCAGGCAAAAAGAGCACATGGGCAAGGTGCTGGTGAGTAGTTATACAAAAATTAACTGTAGGAAGGGCATTTGATGAGGAACTGGGAAAGAAGGGGATCCATCTTCATGCTACTAATAACTATCATTAAGAAGAGAAGGCCCGGAGACCAGGTAAATGGATTGGTCACTATTTGGCAGGGCATTTAATTCATTCCATGAAACAAAAAGCTCAAAAAATGGCCTCTAGCTTGGATTTGAGATGTGTGACTGCAACACTTTTTTTCCTTTCATGGCTCTTCTTTTATAATACAGCAAAACTTGGAGGAGAAAGGGAATCATGGCATACCAGGCCTTTCATACCAAGACGGGTTAAATAAGAACACAATCTTCATTGCTAGCAAGCCTTCATCATCAGTGTTCAATATACCCAATGGAAGGATGAGAAAGACTGGAATACTGCTGACCCTTCCCTGTATCATAAAGAAAAATCAGTTGACTGTAGCCTAGGACCAGAATCTGTTTCTACGTTCACCAAAGTTTCCTGTTGACAAGGCTATGAAAATACTGTATGTCTGCAGTATGCAGCTTGCCACCACAGAGCTTCCAAGAGGAATCTTTGGAAGCAGAAATCTTACTCTTGATGCCTTAATATCATGATTTCCCAGAACCCTGCTTTAGGGGTAATTCCAGCTCTAAAATCATCCTAACAAACACAGAAATGTGTTTTTTGTTTTTTTTTTTAGTTTCAACCTTCATTCTACCTTTCAATATACTGAAGACCCAGAATGCTATTTTCTGTACAGCTAGCATTCCGGTGTAATGTGGCTCTAAAAAATGAAAACACAGAGACAAATGAAAGAAAACCCAGAATTCCAACAAATTCCAAGAAAACCATGGAATTGACAATTAGTGCCAAAACAGGCTACACTTAATGTACCGAATGCCTGTGTATCAAGCTCTTAAGCTAGACAACAGAGTCAGGGTACATTGATGAAGGCAACAAGGGCCATGCTTTAAAACTGAGGGTCTCTGTGGTTAACAAGGGCCTCAGAGTCTTAACAGGAACAGTCACACAGGGATCTTGTCTACGGATTCCTCAACGCTAGAACTACAAAGATGAAGCTCTACCCTACTAAAAGTGAAAAAGCCACATTAGGCTAGTTTTTGTTTTTTAAATAAAGGTCATGGAAGCTTGATGTTTGTTTATGTGGCTGCGCAAGTTCTTATTTGTAGCATGTGGGAACTACTTTTCTGACCGGGGATCAAGCCCCGCCCCCTGCATTGGGAGCCTGAAAATCTTAGCAACTGGGCCACCTGGGAAGTCCTTAAGCCGGGAGAGATCAGACTCTAGCCTGTTACAATAGTGCTGTTAAATGGTTACTTAGTCACAGTATATAACACCTCACAGTCGCCACCGACCAAGGTCATTAATAAGGCCCCTCCCACGTTCTTAGGCGCTTAACCTGGACCAGTCAGAGGCTTCGCACCCTCACACGCTCGCTCTTGCTCTTTCTCTTAGCACTTATAACCGCATCTTACGCTGACGCAGTCACACCCACAACCACCTTCCTCAGCGGGTGACTTGCAAAGCCTAAGACTCCCGCCTCTACCTGCCGCATCCGTGCCTGGGAAACTTCAGGACTCCAGCAGTGAGGTCTTCCTGCATCCAGACCCGAGTCACCGCCACTCACCACTAGGCAAACTATGACTACAAGGCTAGGGTAAAATGAACCAGAGGACGAAGTGCATTCGTGCCCTCAGGCCCTGAGAGAAACGTAGTCCAACCCGGAAAAGCGGACCCTGGCAGAAACAGATCAAGCGCCGGCCGCCCAGACCTCGCCACTGCTAACCCGCCGCCGCGTGGATTCCTGGGAGCGCCAGCCAGTTCAGGAGTGCGCAGGCGCAGACGACTGAGCCTTGGCTGGGGTGAGGTTGGTAGGTCCTAGGGGCCCAGAGGAGGGGGCGCGAATTGGGAGTTCCGGCCCGGGAGAGCGACTAGAGAAGCGGTACCTGATGGGGAGCCTAGGGGGGAAGCCGGGAGTCCACACCGGGCCTGTAATTATGAGGACGGAACCGGAACCGGGCCCTTGGTAAACCAGACACTCAAACCTGTGAGAGCGCGGCCTCGGGCGTGGCTTGTGGGCGTGACCCTGAAGGTGACAATCTTGTGTGACCTGGAGCGAGTTTTGCGAAGGGAGATTTTTGTCTGTTTTGACCCCGAGGGAGTTCCGTCGCGAGGAGCAGGGCCTCACACAGCGGGCGTGTGTGTAGCAAATGGAGGCGACCGCCTGTACCCAACCTGCAGCGTTTTGGATGCGTGCTGCTGCTCTGTGCAGTGTTGCGGCTGACTGTGTGTAAAACTGAATGAGTCTCGTTGCTGCGTGTGGATTCCTCTGCATGTGCCTCTCTTCCGATTAGGTGTGAGTCGTGTTTGAGACCGCAGGTGACTATGGAGACGCGAAATGATTTGCGATGTGATTTTGTGACTTTGTCTGTAATTATTATGTACTGTCAGAGATTGTGAATGATTCGCGGGTGCCTGTACTATGTGCTTTTCTGAAGTGATAGAATTTAACTCTGCGTGTGTTTGTAACCTACTGTTACTGTTTGGTGATAGTTTTTTTGATTGAGAAACTCTGACCACTAGTTAGATAGGTAAAGATTTGATTATCTGAATAGAGATCATTAAGCTTGCCTCCAAAATTGTAACTCAGTAGCAACTGAGCAAATAAAATAGAAGTATAAGTACTGGGAAGGGAGAGGTAAGCTTTCATAATTCCCAGAGTAAAGGAAGGTTCAACAGGGAAGCATTCATTATTCGTTCAGTCGTGTCCAACTCTTTGTGACTCCGTGGAGTGTAGCCGGTCAGGCTTCTCTGTCCATGGGATTCTCCAGGCAAGAATACTGGAGTGGGTAGCCATTCCTGTCGCTAGGGGATCTTCCCGACGGAGGGATCGAACCCAGGCCTCTTGCATTGCAGGCGGATTCTTTCCCGTCTGAGCCACAAGGAAACCCATAAGGAGCTTCCCGGGTGGCACACTGGTAAAGAATCTGTCTGCCAAATGCAGGAGACCCAGGAGATGGGGATTCCATTCCTGCGTTGGGAAGATCCTCTGGAGAAGGAAATGGCAACCCACTCCAGTATTCTTGCCAGGAAAATTCCATGGACGGAGGAACCTGGCGGGCTACAGTCCACAAAGTCACAGTTGCACACTACTGAGCACACACTAGCAGCACCTTCAACAGTGATATATGAATAAAGTTTCCTGCTTCTGGATGAAATCTATGGCAAGGTCAATAGCTTCTTCAGGCATTCCATGATATAAAAGTATTAGGTATACTTTTAATCGTAAGGCCAATCTCATTTTAGTAATTAAAATATTATTTTGCTAATTAAAACATTCACTGTAACAATCAATGCATCAGACTTCATTTAGCAAAATATTCTCCTCTCTGCCTGGAAACCTACAAAGTGGAAAGATCAATTTCTATAGCTATACCTTTATTACAAAAAAGTACTGTTCAGTAGTTAATACTTAAACTACTATTAATAAGTTACTGATAAATAATGGTTAATTTTCAATAATTATGCTAATTAACTAGAATGTACAAGTGAATCAATAAAGAGATGGAGTAGAGAAATTAAATAGAAAATCAAATATTCTCAAGTATGAGAAATTAAATAGAAAATCCAATTATTCTCAAGTATGTAGGGATATGTAATAATGATAGAGATGGCATTTCACATCAGCTGAGAAAATATGGATTGTTTAGTACATAGTATTGCTAAAGAATACATATAGGGAAGAAATCTTCACAAGGCAAAAACATTTTAATAGTAACATGAGCAGCTAGAAATTATTTTCAACTTAAAATAGGTAAAAGGTTAATTTATTAAATTGAAAAAGGAGATAATGTCAACCAACTAGAAAATAAACACCACCATGAGAAAAACAAATATACTATAAGATGTCTTCACAGAAAAGAAATAAAAGGAGCTTATTCTCATATAAGAAATATGTAAATTAGACATATATATCCTGGAAAAGGAAATGGCAACCCACTCCAGTAGTCTTGCCTGGAAAATTCCATGGACTGAGTATCCTGGTAGGCTATAGTCCATGGGGTTGCTCGGACACGACTGAGCGACTTCACTTTCACTTTCATACATATATATATCTGATAGGCAGAGATTAAAATCATTTCAGCTGCATTCATTAGGGTTTGGGGAGGTGTTCTCATGCACTGCTGATGACAATGTAAACTGGTAGGAAGTCCATGAAGACGATTTGGAAATATGTGATAAATTTGTCTTTCATGGGAGACATTAGGTGGAGCTGCAGAGGGAAAAACACAATATTCCTTCTCTCCAAGCTACAACAGATTCCCCAGAATCTCTTCTCCTTCACCAGGAGATTAGGTTTCTGGGATTGATAAGGGAACAGTTCAGTTCAGTTCAGTCGCTCAGTTGTGTCCAACTCTTTGCGACCCCATGAATCGCAGCATGCCACGCTTCCCTGTCCATTACCAACTCCCGGAGTTCACTCAGACTCATGTCCATCGAGTCATTGATGCCATCCAGCCATCTCATCCTCTGTCGTCCCCTTCTCCTCCTGCCCCCAATCCCTCCCAGCATCAGAGTCTTTTCCAGTGAGTCAACTCTTCACATGAGGTGGCCAAAGTACTGGAGTTTCAGCTTCAGCATCATTCCCTCCATAAGGGAACAGGGTTGGTCTATTTCCCTACTAATCTCTGTCCTGGATTTGTGTGGGGTACACAGTGAGCAAGTGCCAAAATTGAAAATAGATGCTGATTTAACTGAGTTATTCTGAGAGATCTAAGTCAAATCTGGTTTCACATGGCTCCTTGTATCTTCCCATCTCTGCCTTCTCAGGACTCTTCCCTTTTCCAAAGAAGAGCACAAAAGAGAAGGCTCATCTCCTGCAAACATCAAAGCCATGCTTCAGGTGAGATGATGTTTCCTCTCTTTCTGAAATAACTTGTTTTTAGGTTATATGAACATTTGCTTCCCTATTCTTAAATTTTCTGGATATTGGGATTTACTTCCATCAAACGGGTTTCTAGTAGGGCAAGCAAGTGGCCTACATACAAAATTTAAGAGGGACTCTCAGGGCTGTCCAGCCCTAAATTTTGTGCCCATGTGTCTCACCTGCTTCACCCTAGTTACAGCCCTATTCCCAGTTTCTCTCATTTCAACAGGATCGACTTCAGCCTTCCCCAAATGCACTTTCTAGTTGTAGCCCATGTTCACATACTGATTGGATGTATCATTCATTATCTCCTTTCATAGTCTTCTCATGAAAGTACTGCTGGAACAGAAATGTATTATCTTGATTTAAATGGGAATATATTACTTTAATGAATCTATCTTGTGTAGATACTGATTGGAGATCCTAGATTTATGAGAAGTCAAGGAGCAGACATGCAAAATCTTGATAATTTCCACTGACCTAGGTTTTACAATGGTATGGTGGGAAGTAAAATTAATAGGTTACATTATTATTTTGTGATTAGATTTCCTGTTTTGTGAGGTTTTTAAGATAGAGATTTGCTTGCAAGCTTATACAGAAAACTGAAATTTCACATACCTCTCTGATCTTTCTGTTTTATCCATGTTTGTCAGCAATTCCTACAAACTGTGCCCCACCAGTGAAAAACCTTTCTGTACTTCAGTGCTCTTATAGATGTATTCTTATCTTATTACTTTCTTCTGATTTTTATATGTGGATGCAGGAGAAGAAGATGCATGTGTTCATTCACTCTTGAGATAACAGTCTACTCTTGAATCAAAGGTGGTACTTTCTCCTCTTCCCATATTTTTCTTTCAAAAAATTCCTCTTTATCTACCAATCTTTAAAATGCCGTTCTGGGTTTTCCCCAGATGCCAACTGGTTCTGTTCTCCCTCTGTGTCTCTTTTTGTGTATGTACAATCACATTCACTCCAAAGGTTATACTGATGTGATTCTAGTGACCCTCAGATACTGCTTTCCATCCTAGACCTTTATCCAGAGTATCAGAACCGTATATCCAGCCTCCAACAGCTATCACTGCCTGTATGTTCCATAGACATTTCGAGGACACAACCTGGGTTTACCTCATTACCACCTCTGGTCCAGCTTATTCTTTCTCCTGCTTCCCATTTCCTTTTTGTAGTCTCAGCACCTATCCACTTGCTATGCAGATGACCTAAGAGCTATACCTCTCTTTTTTTCTACTCTACAAGTAATTGATGACCAATTCTGTTGAAACTTACAATGGAACAAACAATTGTCTCCTGTCTAGACCATTAACCACTTTAATCTCAGACCTCCAACAGTGGGTACTTGTCTTTCCCACCTAACACACTTCAAGCCTACTCTAGTGTTCAAGAATATTGCCTCTAAAGTACAAGTTTTTTCACATATGTGCTGACTTAACATTTCTTTGTTTTTAATTCTCCATAAAGCAGTAGATCCAAAATAGGGCATGTGTTACAAAGGACATGTGTACAAAATGTACAAGACAGTATACTGAAAAGGAGGAAGATACTAGTAGTTTACATTCAAGAACACTTATTGTTAACAGTGTGGATTGCTATTAATGCCAACGAATGATTTCTATGTTGGGAGTGTACCTAGAGCATTTTAAAGACTACTACTCTGTAGGGAAAAAATTCCAGTATTATTACATAAATATGCCCACTACTTTGCTCCATAAACTTTTTTCTTCTTAAGCCCAAAGATTCTTTCCTAACATACTGTTGCTATTTCCTGAATTTACTAACTGGTTTTACTCTCCCAGTGAATTTTAAAAGCCCATTGACATGTAGTGCTACAAAATTAATTCATTGTGAGTACAAAATTTTTATGTCTTCAGTAAAATCTTAGAATCCAGAATCTTAGAATACTCTATAGTATTTTCCCTTATACATATTTTTGTCATCACATCTATAATGTCTATTGAGTATAAATATTTATGCATATGCCTCTCTTTTAGCCTGTAACTTCTTATGAGCAAAGTCAAGGTTTTATTTGTTTCACTGCATCAAGCAGCCAATCACATTCAAGGCAAAGAGCATGATCTCATATATTTTTAGCATGAGATAATAGGTAAATACAATTGAATATATTTCCAGAGAGAATTTTCTACAGTACAAAACACAAGAAAACCAGGTCTGACCACTGAACATGGTCTCCATTGTCTGGTTCTCACTAGTTCCAATTACCTTAGGATGAACTGGAGTATGCCCTTACAGGGATCAGTTTCATTCAAGGATGTGACTGTGGACTTCACCCGGGAGGAGTGGCAGCAACTGGACCCTGCTCAGAAGGCCCTCTACAGAGATGTCATGTTGGAAAACTATTGTCACCTCATCTCTGTGGGTAAGGAAAATTCCTTACATGTTTCAGTGTCATGCATCTCCTTTCAAGAATTTCTGAAACATGTGGAACTTTGAATTTCAAAGATCAGAGGTGATGAATAATCTCTTTTTGTTAATAGAAAGCATGATTATGTCCTCACTTGCCTAGTGCAAGGTATTAACTTTGTGAGGACATTAATAGCCTTGTCTAATAGCCACCTTGAAGCTGTATCTTTCTCTTCCTTCAATAGTTTTAAAGCCCAACAGCTTCTTAGACCAAGTCTTATTTTTTATTATCAGGATTTCACATGACTAAGCCTGATATGATCTGCAAATTGGAACAAGGGAAAGAACTATGGACAACAGAGAAAATTTTTCAAAGTCAGAGTTACCTAGGTGAGTCTGTATAATGTCCAGTGGACTCAGGTAGTTGATATCTTTGACTATTTTTGGAGATCTATATTTTTTAATTGTGGTAAAATATATATAAAATTTACCATCTTAACCATTTTTAAGCATATAGTTCCATGGTATTAAGTACTTTTACATAGTTATGCAACTATCACCATTATCCATCTCCAGAACCCTTCATTTGTCAGAAGTAAAACTGTACCCATTAAACAATAACTCCCTATTACCCCACCACCACTAGCCCCCGACAATCAATATTTTACTTTCTGTCTCTATGAATTTGACTGTGGTAGATACCTCATATAAGTGAAATTATATGGTATTTGTCCTTTTTGTGACTAGTTTATTTCACTTAACATAATGTCCCCAAGTTTCATCCATGGTATAGTATGTATCAGGCTTTTCTTCCTTTTGAAGGCTAAGTAATATTAAATTATAGATACATGTGACATTTTGCTTATCCATTCATCTCTCAGTGAACACCTGGGTTGCTTCCATGTTTTGGCTACTGTGATTAATGCTACTATGAATATGAGTGTACAAATATCTGTTTGAGTCATTGCTTTCAGTTCTTTTGGGTATATACCCAAAAGTAGAATTGCTGAATCATTTGGTAATTTATGTCTGATGTTTGGAGGAACTGCCATACTGTTTTCCACAGTGACTACACCATTTTACATTCTCATCAACAAGTCACAAGGGTTCCAGTTTCTCTGCATCCTTATCAACAATTATTATTTTCTTTTTTTCCTGATAGTAGCCATCTTATTTAGGAATGTATTTTTAAAGGCATAAGATCTCTGAAGTACCTACCTATATATGGCTGACTTCTATGCCTCTAAAATCTAAATTTCTTTTAATATTAATCTCTACATAAATCCTTTCCTTGTGTGGCTTATGAGCTGTTGGCTGCTATTATTTTACTGAGAATCCACTCCATGCTTTGTAGATATAATGTCCATAGAGACCTTAAGTGTAAAGTTCTTTGTATTCTGACAGAAGTGGAAACCCATGTGTCACACTGTAATCAAGATAAAGGGCACTCCTACTAGCCTGTTAAGTTCCATCAGGGCTCTTCCATGGCAATCCCTCCCCAGGACAATCACTACTAGGATTTCTACAAGTCTATTCTGGACTTTTTTCATGTATACTTTTTATTTTTATTTTATTTTTTTGACTTTTAATCATGTATACTTTTTAAAAAGTATATTTACTTTATTGAAATGTAGTTGACTTGCAATGTTTCTTCCCTGGGTTGGGAAGATCCCTACGGCTACCCACTCCAGTATTCTGGCTTAAGAGAATTCCATGGACTGTGGGTCACAAAGAGTGGGACATGATTGAGAGACTTTCACATTCACTTTTACAATGTTTCAAGTGCACAGCAAGGTGATTCAGTTATACAAATACACATATATTATTTTTGAAGTTATTTTCCATCATAGATTATTACAAGATATTGACTACAGTTCCCTATGCTATACAGAGACCTTTGTTGCTTGTTGCATACCTATTTTTTAATTAGAAACCTAGATTCTATTCATACTAAGTCAAACAAGTGGAATCAAAATGTCAATTTTTTTAGTTAGGCAAAAATTCATAAATTTTCTAAAATATATATTTTATACATATATATATGTATACAAAAGCTTTTCTACTACACTTGATAAAGGTTTGAGAAAAACATCAACAAAATGAAGAGATGGAGAAATTGGAGAACATAAATGAAAAGGAATCACTGAATATGAAATAGAAAAACTAGATAAAAGTAAAAGATCATCATATAGTCCAGTTGTTTTTAAATATGACTGCTCATTAGAAACATATCTGGAGCTCTGGACAAAAAAAGCAATACCTGAACATTTGTATTTTTCAAAAAATTTCAAGATAATTCCAATACGCATCTGGATTTTAAAAAGTGAGTACAGGTTTTTCTATTTTATCCTAGTTTCAGGGATACAGGGTTCTATTATTTTTGACTAGTTGTTGACTAATCATGATACAGTGGTATTAAGTGAGTAACAGTACATAATCACAAAGTAAAAGATGTTTATCAGTTTCACAGTCAATAGCCAGACAAAAAATAAAAGCTAATTACAATTGCAAACCATAATGGGAACATGATTAACTTAACAATCTAAAATAACTACATACAATTTTGGGGGGGTCAATCAAAGTGATGTGGTAAGTAGAAGTGCATACGTGCACATGTTACATGCACATGTTTTCATCCACGCAGTCAGTATGTCTCTTGGTTGGTGCATTTAATACATTTACATTTAAGGTAATTATCAATATGTATGATCCTATTACCGTTTTCTCAATTGTTTCAGGTTTTTCTGTAGGTCTTTTCCTTCTCTTAGGTTTCCTGCCTAAAGAAGTTCCTTTTGCCTTAGTTGTAAAGCTGGTTTGGTGGTGCTGAATTCTCTTAACTTTTGCTTGTCTGGAAAACTTTTGATTTCTCCGTCAAATATGAAGGAGAGTCTTGCTGTGTAGAGTATTCTTGGTTGTAGGTTTTTACCTTTCATCACTTTAAATATATCATGCCATTCCCTTCTGGGATGTAGAGTTTCTGTTGAGAAATCAGCTGATAGCCTGATGGGAGTTCCCTTGTATATTATTTGTCGTTTTTCCCTTGTTTCTTGTAATATTTTATCTGTCTTTAATTGTTTTCAGTTTGATTACTGTATGTCTTGGTGTATTCCTCCTTGGGTTTGTCCTTCCTGGGACTCTGTGCTTCCTGGATTTGGTTGACTATTTCCTTTCCCGTGTTTGGGAAGTTTTCAGCTATTACCTCTTCAAATATTTTCTCAGGTTCTTTCTTTCTCTCTTCTCCTTCTGGGACCCCTATAATGTGAATGTTGGTGCATTTAATGTTGTTCCAGAGGTTTCTTAGGCTGTCTTCATTTCTTTTCATTCTTTTTTTCTGTATTCTGCTCTCTGGCAGTGATTTCCACCATTCTGTCCTCCAGGTCATTTATCTGTTCTTCTGCGTCAGTTATTTTGCTATTGATTCTTTCTAGTGTATTATTCATCTCTGTTTGTCTGTTCTTTAGTTCTTCTAGGTCTTTGTTATACATTTCTTGTATCTTCTCAATCTTTGCCTCCATTCTTTTCCCAAGATCCTGGATCATCATATAATTAATCTGAATTCTTTTTCTGGAAAGTTGCCCATCTCCATTTCATTTAGTTGTATTTCTGGGAATTTATCTTGTCGCTTCATCTGGGACAAAACTTTCTGCTTTTTCATCATGGTTAACTTTCTGTAATTTGGTTTCTGTTTTAGCCACTGTGAGACTGTGCTTCTTGCTTCTTTGTCTGCTCCCTGATGGATGAGGCTAAGAGGCTTGTGTATGCTTCTTGATGGGAGGGACTTGGATGGAAGAAATTGGTTCTTGCTCTGATGGGCAGAGCCTTGCTCAATAAAGCTTTAATCCAATTATTTGCTGATGAGTAGGGTTGCATCCCTCCCTGGTAGTTGTTTGGCCTGAGGCAATCCAGCCCTAGGATCTACTGGCTCTATGATAGGCTTAATGGCAAACTCCAAGAGGGTTTATGCCAAGGAGGACCTTCCAGTGCCCCCCTCCCTGTGATGAGCCCCTGCTGACCCAGACCTCCACAGGCGGCCCTCCAACACTAGCAGGTAGTTTTGGTTCAGTCTCCTGTGTGATCACTGCTCCTCTCCTCTGGATCTTGGTGCACGTGAAATTTTGTTTGTGCCCTCTAAGACAAGTTTCTGTTTCTCTTAGTCCTCTGGAAAGCCTATAATCAAATCCCTCTGGCCCTCAAGGCCAGATTCCCTGGGGATTCTCAGTCCTTCTGTTGGATCCCCAGGCTAGGAAGCCTGAGGTGGGGTTTAGAACCTTCACAATAATGTGAGAACTTCTTTGGTATTATTGTTCTCCAGTCTGTGGGTCACTCAACCAGCAGGTATGGGATTTGATTTTATCATGATCGCGCACCCCCTAATGTCTTGCTGAGGCTTCTTTGTCTTTGGACATGGTGTATATTTTTTTAGTGGGTTCCACTGTCCTCCTGTCAATGGTAGTCAACAGCTAGTTGCAATTTTGGTGCTCTCGCTGGAGGAAATGAGCGCACATCCTTCTACTTCACCATCTTGAACCAGACCCATGTCTACTTTCTTTCACTCAGCTTAATGTCTGAGGTATTAATACATGTTTCAGTATTTATATTAAAATAGCTTATTTAAGTTGCAGAACAGTATTCAGTTGTATGGAGATATTAGTTTGTTTACACATCTATTGATAGACATTTGAAATGTTCCCGTTTGGGCTTATTATGTTTTTGTTTGTGTTTGGCCATGCTGTGTGGCATATGGATATTAATTCCCTGACCAGGGATCAGACCCACTCCCCCTGTAGTGGAAGTGTGGAGTCTTAACTACTGGACCACCAAGGTCCCTGGGTCTATTATTAATAAAGCTACTGTGAACATTCTTTTTTTGTGTGTGTGAACATTCTTATAAAAATATTTTTGTGAACATATGTTTTTATTTCTGCTTAGTAAACACCTATTAGATGGGATTGCTCATTCATAAGGCAGGTTTATATATCACATTGTAGAAACTGCCAGTTTTTGAAAGTTATCATACCATTTTAAACTTTTACCAGCAATCTATGAGAATTTTGATTGCTCCCACATTCTCCTCTACATTTTGATGTTATCAATATTTTCATTTTGGTCATTCTGAAACATCATTCTGTTAAGAATAGTAGTATATGTTAGCAGTTTCAGTTTAGGTTTTTTTTATGACTAATGATGTTAAGAACTTTTCAAAGTGCTTTTTATATCTTCAGACATATCTGTTCAGATGTTTTACTCATCTTTTATTGGGTTATGTATTTTTCCTTGAGTAGTAGGAATTCTTTACATATTCTGAATATAAGTCTTTTATTTGATACAGGTATTGTAAATATTTCCTCTAGAATGTGACTTGCCTACTCATTTTAATAGTCTTTCAATAGGAGCAAATTTTTAATTGTAATGAAGTCCAGTTTATAGTTTTTTTCTTTTATCATTATTTCTTTGATCTCTCAAATATTTGCTTCCCCCTAGATTATGAAGATAATTTCCTGTATTTTCTTCTAAAATTGTTATGTATATTTTGCTTTTTTAAAATCAGTTCTGTGACCCATCTCATGTTAAGTTTTATTTATGGTATGAGGTAAGGGTTAAGAGTCTGTTTTCTTCCATTTGTTGCATCACTTGTAGAATTAAATTAAATTGCTCTGATGATCTTATCAGAAATTGATTGTATTTGTGTCAGTCCATTTCTAGAGTATTCTTTCCTTTGTTAAAATTTAAGTCCTGTTATTAATAGGACTTAATGATTAATTTGGTTATTATAGTTTTTTGGGTTTTTTTCCCCATGATCTTAGTTTTTTATTTTTTATTTTTTTTGCAGCATTAGTTTTTTTTATTTTTTAAATTTTAAAATCTTTAATTCTTACATGCGTTCCCAAACATGAACCCCTCCTCCCACCTCCCTCCCCACAACATCTCTCTGGGTCATCCCCATGCACCAGCCCCAAGCATGCTGCACCCTGCGTCAGACATAGACTGGCGATTCAATTCTTACATGATAGTATACATGTTAGAATTCCCATTCTCCTAAATCATCCCACCCTCTCCCTCTCCCTCTGAGTCCAAAAGTCCGTTATACACATCTGTGTCTTTTTTCCTGTCTTGCATACAGGGTCGTCATTACCATCTTCCTAAATTCCATATATATGTGTTAGTATACTGTATTGGTGTTTTTCTTTCTGGCTTACTTCACTCTGTATAATTGGCTCCAGTTTCATCCATCTCATCAGAACTGATTCAAATGAATTCTTTTTAACGGTTATTATAGTTTTATATAAGTCTTGATGTCAGAATTAGTCCTCTTAACTTCCTTCTTTTTAAAAATTGTTTTGGCTATTTGAAGTCATTTTCATTTTTTTTTTCAATTACCTTTTAGAATCAACTTCTTGATTTTTTAAAATAAATATGCTGGGATTTTTATTGGTGAGAACAAACATCTTAGCGATATTGAGTCTCACAGTCTCTCATAATACTATATCTTAATCTTTTAGTTAGCTTCTCTAATCCTTTAAGTAGTATTTTATTATTTTTACTATCAAGCTCTTACACATATTTTATTAAGTTTACCTCTAAAATTTTAATATTTTTATTGTAAATAGTGAGCTTTTAAAAATTTCTTTATCCAGGCTTTTGTTAATATGAATAGCCAGAGCTGACTTTTAGATATTGACTTTGTATACTTGTATTGATGGCATTAAATTTTATTGTTGTTACTGTTATCCATTGTTTGTTTTGGTATTTTTTTACATTTTCTACATATAAAGTAGGCCTTCTGGAAATATATTTCACTTCTACATTTGCATACTTTTTTGTTTTCATTTCTTTTTCTTACCCTGATGTACTGACTATGACCTATAGTACAATGTTGAATAGAGGTAGTGAGAGTAAGCATTCTTCACTAAATTTAGAAGGGAGACATTTAATATTTCATTCTTAAGATTAATATTAACTTTATATTTTTCATAAGTGCTCTTTTTTAGATTCTTGGAGTTCTTTTCCTACTTTTTGGAAAATTTTAATTATGAATGGATGTTGATCTTAATAAATGCTTTTTCAGCTTCTGTTGATTTATTTCTTTTTTAATCTGTTACTGTATACAATTATATTGATTAATTTGGATTTTAAACCTACCTTAGGCTCCTGGGATGAACCCCAGTTGGACAAGATGCACTGTTCATCTTATAGATTGCTGAAATTGGTTTGCTAATATTTTAGAAAGCTTTAGTGCAGGATTTTACAAAGGACAGTGGTTTATAGTTTTATTATAATGTCATCGAAAAGATGTATCCAGAAATGTGTCAGCCATATCAAACGGGGAGTGTTTCATCTTCATCTATTTTCTTATGGAACTTTTGTAAGCTTGGCATTGTTGCTTCCTTAATGTCTGAGGAACCATTTGGGCCTGCATTTTTATAATTTAAGACTTCTGCTTTTAGTCCTGAGGAAGTAACAATCTAGAATTATACTCCTACAGGAAAAAACTAGAAAACTGAACAAAACTACTAAACAACAGGTACCACAGGCCTAGATTTCTGAGGGAAGGGAAATAAATGAGATGCACCCTACCTCATTCCAGGCTTTGACATGGTGGTAACATCCAGACTGTGGTGCAGAGAGAGGAATCCAAAAAGAACCTGGCAATTTCACTGACTTAAGGGACCAACATTGGCATTCAAGGAAATTGAGGTGGCTAAAATTTGCAGGACACACTTCCCAAAAAGAGAGAGCTATGCAGAGAAAGTTTCCCAAATGTGGAGAAGGTTCCTCTTGAGTCTTTGGCTAAAGATAAGTCTGCATGTATGTAGGTGAAACCCCATGAAAGCAGGCAAAGACATGTTCTAAGGAAAATACAGTTACCACAGTGTTGTGAGACAAACAATTCTCATAGCCTCTCGCACCAGAAATCATTTTATTTCCCTTCAGCCAGAGGGGAGAGAACATGTTAATATATAGGACATTAGGTAGACCCTAGAAAAGTCAGACCTAACAAATGTGGCCTGATTAGTCATAGATTAGAGACTGCAAGATTTGTCATAAAAGAGCGTAAATAAAAGCATCAAAAGGATTAGGACTTCCCTGGTGGCTCAGTGGTAAAGAGTCCACCTGCCAATGCAGGAGACATAGGTTGGATTCCTGATCCAGGAAGATCCCACATGCCACAGAGCAACTAGCCGGAGGACCACAACTATTGAGCCTGCGCTCTAGAGCCGGGAGCTGCAACTGCCGTAGCTCTCACGCCCTAGAGCCTATGTTCTGCAGCAACAGAAGCCACCACAATGAGAAGCCCACATACCTCAACTAGAGAATAACCTCTGCTTACTGCAACTAGAGAAGAGCCCATGTAGCAACGAAGACCTAGCACAGCCAAAAATAAATAACTGAACGTATATATATTTTTAAAAAGCATCAAAAGGATTAAACTAATCCAAAAATAACTTGTTTGTCTGTTGGTTCCTCCAAGGAGATGCTCAGATGGAGTTGGGAGTGGAATGGATTTCTTAGAGGTGACATCCATGAAAGATAAAAGGGAGAAGTAAGAAACAGAAAGCCATCAGACCATGGTATAGACATGTCGAAAGAAAGGGGACTGAGCAGTGAGAGCCTCAGACCATTATGCAGATCTGACAAAGGCTCAATTAATCTAAGTCCTCTGAAGCAAAGATTGTTCATCAGAGGGATCCTCATGGACAGAAATGGACACTCTCTAGTACCTGCTCAGTATTCATCATTGGGTACAGATTCTCTGGGGACACCCTGACTTGGTTCAAAACCTAAAGAGCATCCTGAAAGTGCTAACAGTTCTTGCACATGAATGGTAAGTTCTTTTTGAAGGGATGTCCTAGTGGTGTAACTCTATGGATGCCACAGAATGCCCAAAAAAAACCACGTAAAATTAAAAACCCAGCATTCTTTATAAAACTACAACCATATCTTAAACTCAACAAGATTAAATTGATAATGTCTATTGACCAATCAAAAATTATTAAACATATGAAGAAGCAGGAAAATATGACCCATAAACAAGAAAAAACATTCAATAGGGAAAAGGTCAATTAATAAAAACAGACCTAAAAATGGTAGAAGTAATAGAATTTGTAGACAAAGATATTAAAACACCATTATAAATGATTTCAGTATTATCAAGAATGTAAAGCAAGAATGAATATAAGGAGGCAAAATAGCAAACACTGAAATAAAACCAAATGAAACTTCTAAAGATGACTATTTTGTATCTGAAGTGAATAAGGTGACCCAACTATGTCCTATATATTAAAATGTAAAGACGCAGGTAGGGGAAACAAAAAAAGATGAAAAAATATAAACTTTACAGTTTTGTGATTGCCCTGTGTGGGGATGATTATTCTCAAGAAAAAGAAATGAAAAAGGCAAAATGCTTGTCTGAGAAGACCTTACAAATAGCTTAGAAAAGAAGAGAAGCTAAAAGCTAAGAGGAAAAGGAAAGATATAACCATCTTGATGCAGAGTTCCAAAGAATACCAAGAGAGATAAGAAAGCCCTCCTCAGTGATAAATGCAAAGATATAGAGGAAAACAGTACAATGGGAAAGACTAGAGATCTCTTCAAGAAAATCAGATATACCAAGGGAATATTTCATGCAACGATGGACACAATAAAGGAAAGAAATGGTATGGACTTAACAGAAGCAGAAGATATTAAGAAGAGGTGACAAGAATACGCAGAAGAACTATACAAAAAAGGTCTCACCTAGAGCCAGACATCCTGGAATGAGAAGTCAAGTGGGCCTTAGGAAGCATCACTATGAACAAAGCTAGTGGAGGTGATGGAATTCCAGTTGAGCTATTTCAAATCCTGAAAGTGCTGCACTCAAAATGCCAGGAAATATGGAAATCTCAGCAGTGGCCACAGGACTGGAAAAGGTCAGTTTTCATTCCAATCCCAAAGAAAGGCAATGCCAAAGAATGTTCAAGCTACCACACAATTGTACTCATCTCACATGCTAGCAAAATAATCCTCAAAATTCTCCATGCTAGGTTTCAACAGCAGGTGAACCAAGAACTTCCAGATGTTCAAGCTGGATTTAAAAAAGGCAGTGGAACCAGAGATCAAATTGTCAACATCCACTGGATCATAGAAAAAGCAAGAGAATTCCAGAAATACATCTACTTCTGCTTTATTGACTACGCTAAAGCCTTTGACTGTGTGGATCACAACAGACTGTGGAAAATTCTTCAAGAGATGGGAATACCAGACCACCTTACCTGCCTCCTGAGAAATCTGTATGCTGATCAAGAAGCAAGAGTTAGAACCAGACATGGAAAAACAGACAGGTTCCAGTATTGGAAAGGAGTACATCAAGGCTGTATATTGTTACCTTGTGTATTTAACTTACATGCAGAGTACATCATGTGAGGGCTTCTCTTGTGGTTCAGCTGGTAAGAATCCACCTGCAATGCAGGAGACCTGGGTTTGATCCCTGGGTTGTGAAGATCCCCTGGAGAAGGGAAATACTACCCACTCCAGTATTCTGGCCTGGAGAATTCCATGGACTGTATATGTATAGTCCCTTGGGTCACAAAGAGTTGGACATGACTGAGTGACTTTCACATCATGGGAAATCCTGGGCTGGATGAAGCACAAGCTGGAATCAAGATTTCTGGGAGAAATATCAATGACCTCAGATATGCAGATGACACCACCCTTATGGCAGAAAGCAAAGAAGAACTAAAGAACCTCTTGATTAAAGTGAAAAAGGAGAGTGAAAAAACTGGCTTAAAACTCAACATTCGAAAAACCAAGATCATGGTATCCAGTCCTATCACTTCATGACAAATAGGGAAACAACGGAAACAGGGACAGACTTTATTTTCTTGGATTTCAAAATCACTACAGATGGTGACTGCATCCATGAAATTAAAAGACACTTGCTCCTTGGAAGAAAAGCTATGACCAATTTAGACAGCATATTAAAAAGCAGAGACATTACTTTGCTGATAAATGTCCATCTAGTCAAAGCTATGGTTTTTCCAGTAGTCATGTATAGATGTGAGAGTTGGACCATAAAGAAAGCTGAGCTCCAAAGAATTGATGCTTTTGAACTGTGGTGTTGGAGAATACTCTTGAGAGTCCCTTGGACACAAAGGAGATTAAACCAGTCAATCATAAAGGAAATCAGTCCTGAATATTCATTGGAAGGACTGATGCTGAAGCTGAAGCTCCAATACTTTAGCCACCTGATGTGAAGAACTCACTCCTTAGAAAAGACCCTGATGCTGGGAAAGATTGAAGGCAGGAGGAGAAGGGGATGACAGAGGATGAGTTGGTTGGATGGCATCACTGACTTGATGGACATAAGTTTGAGCAAGCTCCGGGAGTTGTTGATGGACAGGGAAGACTGGCATGCTACAGTCCATGGGATCACAAAGAGTTGGACACTACTGAGCACTGACTGTTTGGGGATGAAATCACCACCACCACCACCCCCCAGCCCACTCAAAATATGTGACAGATGTCAGGGCTGAAATCTCACATAATGAGGCTTTCTAGGGAGAGCAGGGCGGAGAAGGCAATGGCAACCCACTCCAGTACTCTTGCCTGGAAAATCCTATGGATGGAGGAGCCTGGAAGGCTGCAGTCCATGGGGTCACTGAGGGTCGGACACGACTGAGTGACTTCACTTTCACTTTTCACTTTCATGCATTGGAGAATGAAATGGCAACCCACTCCAGTGTTCTTGCCTGGAGAATCCCAGGGACGGGGGAGCCTGGTGGGCTGCCGTCTGTGGGGTTGCACAGAGTTGGACACAACTGAAGTGACTTAGCAGCAGCAGCAGGGAGAGCAGGGAGGACTCCCAAGCTGGTCCTAAAATGGCTTGAGAGAGCAAGGAAGGGTGGTGTCTGTCTTTGGTGTTTATTGTGATTATGGAGGTGGTCAGGTCAGGCTTCTACACATGGTTTAGAGCTTACATGGTTTAAACTTCTTGCCAGCACCAATAGAAAGCATGCAAGCTCCCTTATTGGCTTGCCCAGGTGTGGGGCAAGAGGTGACAAAAAGGGAGTGGGTCTAGGAATTTGTCAGTCATAAGATATCAAAAATAGAATGACTCTGTTACACATGCAAACACTAAGAAGAAAATGGGAGTGCCTGTAGATCAAAGTAGATTTCAGAACATGGACTATTACAGTGATAAAGCAGAACACTTCATCAGAAATCATAACAATTCTAACAGCTTCAAAATCTTTCAGTTTTTCTCAGCTTTTTATCATTTTCACTACCTAAAGAGTCTTTTTAGAGATTTTCTTTCTAATTGTCCCCTCTATGAAATTTTAATAGTCTGTGTTCTGATCACAGTAGAATTTATCTAGAAATCAAAAGCATTTCTCTAAATTTCCCAAATATTTGGAAATTAATCACATTTCCAAATAACCCATGAATCAAGGAGGAAATCCTAAGGTAAATTAGAAGTTATTCTAAACTGAATGATAATTAAAACAGCATATCAAAATCTGAGATGCAATTATAGCAGCATTAAAAATTTTTTATCACTTTAAATCAGAGCCTCCTGAAACAGGGTTAAATTGTCACCTGAAGTAACTAGAAAAAGAAAAGTAATTTAAACTCAAAAGTTAGTAAGAGGAAAAAACTGACTAAAGCAAAAATCAATGAGATACATAACAGAAGAAGAATAGAGGAAATGAGTGAAGCCAAATGCTGATGCATTAAATTAATAAAATTAAACCATACATTTTATTGTCTTGGGCTCCAAAATCAGTGCAGATGGTGACTGCAGCCATGAAAATAAAAGATACTCACTCCATGAAAGAAAATCTATGATAAAAGCTAGACAGAATATTAAAAAGCAGAGATATCACTTTGCCGACAGAGGTCCAAATGGTCATAGCTATGGCTTTTACAGTAGTCACCTATGGATGTGAGAGTTTGACTATAAAGAAGGCTGAGCACCAAAGAATTCATGCTTCTGAACTGTGGTGCTTCAGAAGACTCTTGCGAGTACCTTGGACAGCAAGGAGATCAAACCAGTCAATCCTCAAGGAAATCAACCCTGAATGTTCACTGGAAGGACTGATGCTAAAACTGAAGTTCCAATTCTTTGGCCACCTGAGGCAAAGAGCTAAGTCATTGGAAAAGATGCTGGGAAAGATTGAGGGCATGAGAAGAAGGTGGTGACAGAGGATGAGATGGTTGGATTGCATCACTAACTCAATGGACATGAGTTTGAGCAAAGTCAGGAGACACTGATGGACAGGGAATCCTGGCATGCTGCAGTCCATGGGGTTGCAAAGAGTTGGACACAACTTAGCACCTGAACAACAACAACAACAATAACAACAGTATAAAAATTAGAAGACATATTACCAATATCAAAAATTAAAGGAGCTACAACACTACAGTTCCTACAGACATTAAAAGAAGTTAGGGTATTCCCTAATAATTTTATACCAACCAATGGAGTAGGGGAGAACACTTCCCAACTTACTTTATAAGACCAGCATTATTTATAATCAACGGTACTCTAAGTATAGAAAACTACACACCAACATCCTTTGTGAAGTGAGATATAAAAATCCTTAATAAAGGGATTTTTATAATATAATTTATATAATGTTAATATTATAAAGTTTAATATATTACTATAAAGCTGAATCTAGCAATATTTTAAAAGGATGATATCTCATGACCAAAAGGAGTTTGTCCAAGGAAAGTAAAGTTAATTTGGTATTCAAAAATCAAGCTATATAATTCACCATGTAAAGGTTAAAAGGTTAAAAAGAAAACCACATAATTATCTCATTAAATGCAGAAAAATAATAAAATTCAATTTCTGTTTATTACAAATCTTTTTTTAGCAATCTATGGGAATTTGCTCAACTTCATAAAGAATATCTTTGAAAAACTTAATAGCTGCCATCACATTCAATAGTGAAAGATTGAATGCTTGTCCTCTAATAAGAGCAAAATCAAAGAAAGGATGTCCATTATCACAAATTCTGTTAGACATTATGTGGGACACAAGTCAGTACAATAAGACAAGAAAAAGAAGTTAAAGGCTACAGATTAGAAAGGGAACTGTCTTCATTTGTAAGTGACATGTTTGTGTACATAGTAAATCCTAAGGAATCTAAAAGAAAAGAACTGTTAGAACTAGTAGTGAATTTAGCAAGTTGGTCATATTTTAGACCAAATTTTGGAAAATTTTGGTCTGAACTTCTACAGTTTTTTTCCTGCTGTATTCTCAATTATATTTTAAATAATTTCATCCTACCCTCTAATTCACTAAAGATTTTAAAAATTCTTTCAGTTTGAGTAATTTCTGTTAGTCTGACTTCCAGTTTACTGATTCTTTGTTCCCTTATATTTGTTATTAAACCCATCCAGTGAATCTTACATTTCAGATTTTTTTTCAGTTTGCATTTCCGTATTTCTCCTGAATATTTCATCTCTTCACCCATATTTTCATCTTTTCTTATAGACTTGTAAACATATTTATCTATTTAGCTATTTTAAGTATCTAAATTATTTTAAATTTAGCTATTTTAAATTTCTAATTTCAACATAGGGTCTGACTGGCTTTTATTCTCCATTTACCTGTTTCTTCTCAGGAAAACTTTAGGTAACATGTTGTGAAGATGTTAGATCATTTTTCTTCTTCTGAGGATTGATGACTTTTAATCTTATCAGTTCAGTTCAATTGCTCAGTTATGTCCAACTCTTTGCAAACCCATGGACCATAGCACGCCAGGCTTCCCTGTCCATCACCAACTGCCAGAGCTTGCTCAAACTCATGTCCATTGAGTTGGTGATGCCATCCAAACATCTCATCCTCTGTCATCCCCTTCTCCTGCTGCCTTGAATCTTTCCCAGCATCAGGGTCTTTTCTAAGGAGTCAGTTCTTCACACAGGTGGCCAAAGTATTGGAGCTTCAGCATCAGTCCTTCCAATGAATATTCAGGACTGACTTCCTTTAAGATTGACTGGTTTGATCTCCTTGGTGTCCAAGGGACTCTCAAGAGTCTTCTCCAACACCACAGTTCAAAAGCATCAGTTCTTTGGCACTCTGCTTTCTTTATGGTCCAACTCTCTGCTTTCTTTATGGTCCAACTCTCACATCTATACATGACTACTGGGAAACCATAGCTTTGATTAGATGGACATTTATCAGCAAAGTAATGTCTGCTTTTTAATATGCTGTCTAAGTTGGTCATAGCTTTTCTTTTAAGGAGAAAGCATATTTTAATTTCATGGTTGCAGTCAACATATGCAGTGATTTTGGAGACCAAGAAAATAAAGTCTGTCCCTGTTTCCATTGTTTCCCTGTCTATTTGCCATGAAGAGGTGGTACCAGATGCCATGATCATAGTTTTCTGAATATTGAGTTTTAAGCCAACTTTTTCACTGTCCTCTTTCACTTTCATTAAGAGGATCTTTAGTTCTTCTTCGCTTTCTGCCATAAAGGTGGTGTCATCTGCATATCTGAGGTTATTGATATATCACCCGGCAATCTTGATTCCAGCTTGTGCTTCATCCAATCCTACATTCACATAATGTATTCTGCACGTAAGTTAAATAAGCAAGGTAACAATATACAGTCTTGAAGTACACCTTTCCCAGTTTGGAAGCAATCCATTGTTCCATGTCTGTTTCTAACTGTTGCTTCGTGACCTGCACGCAGCGCATGTGTGCTGATTGACACTATTGATTTCTCGATAGTCAGGTTAGTGGTCTGGTGTTACCATCTCTTTAAGAATTTTCCCATCCACACAGTCTAAGGCTTTAGCACAGTCAAGGAAGCAGATGTTTTTCTGGAATTCGCTTGCTTTTTCTATGAACCAACTTCTGTTGACAATTTGATCTCTGGTTCTTCTGCCTTTTCTAAATGCAGGTTGAAGTTGAACATCTGGAGGCTCTTGGTTCATATACTTTTGAAGCCTCACTTGGAGAATTTTGAGCATTACTTTGCTAGTGTGTGAGATAAGTGCAGTTGTGTAGTAGTTTGAAGATTGTTTGGCATTGCCTTTCTTTGGGATTGGAATGAAAACTGATCTTTTCCAGTCCTGTGGCCACTGCTGAGATTTCCATATTTCCTGGCATTTTGAGTGCAGCACTTTCACAGCATCATCTTTTAGGATTTGAAATAGCTTAGCTGGAATTCCATCACCTCCACTAACTTTGTTCATAGTGATGCTTCTTAAGACCAACTTGATATTGCATTCCAGGTAGTCTGGCTCTAGGTGAGTGATCACACCATTGTGGTTATCTGAGTCATTAAGATCTTTTTTGTATAGTTCTTCTGTGTATTCTTGCCACCTCTTCTTAATATCCTCTGCTTTATTGGGTCCATACCATTTCTGTCCTTTATTGTGCCCATCTTTGCATGAAATGTTCCTTTGGTATCTCTAGTTACGTTACTGGAGGCTCACATGAATTATTTTGTCAGTTTGCTTTAAAGTTGTTTGAAAAGTGAAAGTCACTCAGTCATGTTGAACTCTTTGTGCCCCCATGTACTATACAGTCCATGGAATTCTCCAGGCCAGAATACTGGAATGGGTAGCCATTCCCTTCTCCAGGGGATCTTCCCAGCCCAGGGATCGAACCCAGGTCTTCCCCATTATAAAGTGAAAGTGAAGTCGTTCAGTCGTGTCCGACTCTGCGACCCCATGAACTGTAGCCCACCAGGCTCCTCCATCCATGGAATTTTCTAGGCAAGAGTACTGGAGTGGGTTGCCATTTCTTTCCCCATTATAGGCTGGTTCTTTTATCAGCTGAGCCACCAGGGAAGCTCTTTAAGTGTTTAGGTTATGTTTATTTCCATTTCAGTTTTGCCTTTAGTTTTATGTTACTGCTCTAAGTCCTCGGATACAGCCTTTACTCCTAATACATGGCCATTATGGGATTTCAATAGAAAGACTGAAGTTTTAATCAGATTCTTCTAACTTGGCACAGGACTGGAATTATTAAAAACTATTTTTATAGGGTTGAGTTAACTGCAGATATCTTTGCTTGATTCTTACAGTGTTCCAGCTTTCTTTTCCCTTTATGCTCCTTGTAGTCTTGCCCTGTGGAAATGAAGTTAACCAACGTTTTGTGGAGGGGTTTATGCTAATGTTGCGGCTTTCCTTCTATATTTTTTTCTTTCTTGGATTCTGTCCTCAGTTTACAGCCACTCTGCTACTCCTGAACTCTGATGTCTGATTTTTCAGTACATGATGACTCCTACTTTCTATTTCTATTTCTACTTGAGATCTGTCCCCTGTGTGCTGCATGAACTGCCAGAATACACAGTGGAAGACCTGGATAAATGTAGATCTTATTGCAGTAGGGTTTCTTTCTTTCAAAGTTTGCATCCACTCCAGTTTCTGCCTGCTTTTGATCATTCTTTAGTGCCTTCAAGGAAGTTAGTCATCAGTTGGAAGGTTCTTTTGATACAGACTTCTTTGCTGTTACCAGAATCTGAATGTCTGAATCAGCAGTTCTCAAACTTTTTAGTCTTAGGACTTATTTATACTCTTAAGAATTAAAAGAACTTTGTGCATGTTTGTATACCCTATTCGAAATTACAACAAAATTTAAAATATTCATTTATTTCATTTAAAAAGAACAATATAAAAATAACAAACTAATATTGACATAAAAATCATATTTTTACCAAAAAAAAAAAAACCTTTTCCAAAAGAAAAAAATGAGCAAAGGGACATTGTTAGATGATTGAAGTTTATTTACTATCCTACTGAACAGAAGATAGCTGATTTTCACATCTGATTCTACATTTAGTCTGTTGCAATATGTTATTTTAATTGAAATATGTGGAGAAAATCTTCCTTCATGCATTTATGTAGTTTGACAGAGAAATTTTTAAAAGCCTTTTTAGATTGTCATGGGTATTCTAAATTAATACAACACCCAAGCTTACTTGGTAGTTCCTAAACAGTACCATTTAACAACTGGTTATTTCTAAACAGTTAGTTGTAATATAAAATCTGAAATTATAACAGTGAACTTTGGTGTGGACTATTACATAAAATCCAGTGGTCTATTTAAATATTTTCCCCATGCATTGTTTTGTAACACTATATATTGGTCATTTGGAAAGTAACAGTTCACTGGTATATACAGGTCTGCCAAATTTTTACATGTTTCCATATACCGTATTTTTTAAAAACCCCAAACCCGCACGTGTTAGTATTATCAGGAATTTCATTATAAAAGTCTTTTAAGTATTGGTAAATTGACAAGCAAACCATAGCAAATATAAGCTTTCTTACATAAAGATTTATACTTAAAAGCTTGAACTTTATCATAGGTAACAAGTATTGGGAGATGTTTTCTTTGAATAGACAGGTTCGCATTGTTCAAGAAAATGTCTACCAGATACCCACAACTGAATAATAGTCAGTGTTTTTTCAAGTAAAACTGCTGTTCCACAAATTGTAGATATTCAGCTCTCAACTCAAATAATTATACCAGCACTTTTCCTCACGAAATATGATTGGCCCTTGAACAATACACATTTGAACTGTGCAGATCCACTTATATGCAACTTTTCTCAACAGCAAATTCTATATGACTGCAGGGTCCACAGTTGGCTGAATCTACAGGTGTGGAACTGTGGGTTTGGAGGAACTGAGGACCAACTATAAGTTATAGGCAGATTTTTGACCAGGCAGAGGGTTGGTACCCTTAACTCACATAGAACATTATAAATATATGTTCTCAACGGTGGAGATCTAATAAATTAATAAAATTAGTGAAGTTTTTTTTTCCCTTGTGTGTGGTAGTTAGAAATGCAGTGTTTCCTATTGTAGATTGGTGCCAGTGCTTTGATACAATGCTTTTGAACTGTGGTGTTGGAGAAGACTCTTGAGAGTCCCTTGGACTGCAGGGAGATCCAACCAGTCCATTCTGAAGGAGATCAGCCCTGGGATTTCTTTGGAAGGAATGATGCTAAAGCTGAAACTCTAGTACTTTGGCCACCTCATGCAAAGAACTGACTCATTGGAAAAGACTCTGATGCTGGGAGTGATTGGGGTCAGGAGGTGAAGGGGACGACCGAGGATGAGATGGCTGGATGGCATCACTGACTCGATGGACGTGAGTCTGAGTGAACTCCAGGAGTTGGTGATGAACAGGGAGGCCTGGCATGCTGCGATTCATGGGGTCGCAAAGAGTCGGACACGACTGAGCAACTGAACTGAACTGACTGAATGTGCCAGCATTTTACCCACTGTATCAATCATTTTTAAAAAATTTGCATTTTATGATGTTTTGACATCTTTAGGGAGCCTACTAGCTAATGAGAGATTGCCCTTCCCAGAGCTAGCCAATTCCTAGAGATAGTAAACAAACAACTTGTTGGTGAACCAACTTTTCATATACAGATGAACCAGTGGCAGTTCCGTATCCTTAACCACCTCCTTTATCTAACTCACAGACACCAAAGCAATATTTTCTCTGCCCTGAGTCACCAGGACCAGGTATCAGACAACTGGAGATCACCCCTATATCCCATGACATGCCAACACTGTTCAAACTAACTGACCCTAAGCTGTTTGCCCTGCCTTGCCTTTCCATGGATGTAAGCCCAGTAAAAGCTCTGGTGTAGGCTTTCCCCTTGCTTCTTTCTGCTTCCTGACCAAACCTGGTGCTTCCCCATGTGGTTCTGCATGGCATGGCATAGGTCCTCCTCTCAGGAATGGTAATAGGAAATTTTCTTTTAACAACATGAGCATCTCTGTGTCATCATTCCATCACCTCTATAAATTAAAATTCCATGAGACACCCACTATTGCTCTTGTCATTAGTGTAAATAAGAACATAATTTAAAATACTATTATTTTTGTTAATCATGAAGTGTTATTATATTATTACTTTTTTGCCACACTATGCAGCATGCTGGATCTTAATTCCCCAACCAGGGAAATTGCACTCATTTCCCCTGCATTAGGAGTACGGAGTCTTAACCACTGGACTACCAAGGAAGTCCCAGTGAAATGTTATTACTAACAAAAATAGTTTTGACTTTGTAGACCTCCCATAAGAATCTCTTGGAAACTGTTGGTTTAGGCCTTTCTTATTTTTCGTCTCTTTCTTTAACATTTCAGCTCTTTATCTTTCTTCTTTTATTATAGTCTTCTATTTATAGGCATTCATAAATCTAAAATATAAAATTTTAAAGGGTAATCATTGCTAATATTTATCTTCCTCTTAATCTTCATTTTCTTTTCTTCCTTTCCCCTTCTAGTTGTTTCCTGCACTTAGTCTCATGTCCCATTCTTACTGTGAGACCTACTATCAAATTTCAAAATCCATATGCCTCACACTAAAGTGATAATTTCAGTATCACTTCATTTGAATACATTTCTTCCCAATAAATCTCCATGTTTCATAACATAGTGCTCAGATGCCTGATATGTACCCACTTTGATTGGGGTGAAAAATATATCCTGTGTCCCTGAGTGTCTTTTTCATCTTGCTCACTTTTCTTCCCTCTGAAAAAATAAATATTTGTTGAATAAATGGATTTTATTTCAGTAGGCTCTCATCAGTATCCTTAAAGGATCTTTCTTCATCCTCAGTTCTTATCTTTATAACAGCCACATAAGCTTTAATAATCTGATCCATTCTCAAGTTGTGATATCTTTGTTTTATGTGAATGGCTTTCAAATAGCCATTTTCAGCGCATTTCTCCCACTTGGACTGTACTGGTATATTTTAATCTGCTTACAGCAATATAGTGATCACATGTCTCATCCTTTCAGTTATTGATATTTTAGAAATAATAGATAGCCATTAACAGGAAGGAGATCCAACCAGTCCATTCTGAAGGAGATCAGCCCTGGGATTTCTTTGGAAGGAATGATGCTAAAGCTGAAACTCCAGTACTTTGGCCACCTCATGCAAAGAGTTGACTCATTGGGAAAGACTCTGATGCTGGGAGGGATTGGGGGCAGGAGGAGAAGGGGACGACAGAGGATGAGATGGCTGGATGGCATCACTGACTCAATGGACGTGAGTCTGAGTGAACTCCAGGAGTTGGTGATGGACAGGGAGACCTGACGTGCTGCGATTCATGGGGTCGCAAAGAGTTGGACACGACTGAGCGACTGAACTGAACTTTATTTTATCTTTGTTTCTATATCTTTTCTTACTGTAGTTAGCTTCTTAAATATCAGGTTGATTTCATCATCTCTGCTATATTTCAAAAATTAGCTTTCAACAATTTGTGTTTATTTCACTCCATGAAATAGCTTTACATCCTATCATATTCTTATTTGCCACTGACATCTTCCAAAGTAAGAACCATGTCATTTCAGGTGTGGACTGCTGTAATTACTGTTTGGATTTGCTATGATTTTTTTTCTAGTTCTTTCAGTTTTCTTTCAGTCAATATGCAAAAAAAAAAGATATCCCCTTATTATATGAAATTTAAATCCTTTCTTTTTCAAGGGCTGACAATAATATCCCATCTGTTCATTCCACGTGTATTTCCTTTTTTGACTGAGAACTCCTGCTCATCTCTGTTCTAGTCTCCCAAATGTACAGCTGGACCTTTCATTATGTGACAGCTGCTGTATACTTATAGCAATACTTGGAAAGTCAACCAACTACAAAATAAGAGAGTAAAACAGTACACACAAAGGCATCTTTATTTCTGATACCAACTGTAAATTCAGGAATCCCAAGATTTGTGTCAATAGTTTGCTATAAGAACTTAACAAAACTTACTGAAAGCTGTAAGTTATGGTTTGTAAGAGAAAAATACAAATTAAAATTAGCCAAGGGGAGAATTGCATAGAGCAGAGTCCAGGAAAGTACCAAACACAGAGCTTCTAGTTGTCTGCTCTCTGTGGAATCAGGGACAGCATTATGTCCCTGTGACAGTTCTTACAGAATATTGCCAGCCAGGGAAGGTTCACGCAAGCCTAGAGTCCAGAGTTGGTTATAGTAGGGCTCTGTCACATAGGATGCCTGACTGCCCATGTGGCTGACCTAAGTTTCCCTCCCCATAAGAGACTGAACTAATATTCTGGGACCCAAACCCCCACTTAAGTCACATTGTTGGTGTGACTCAAAGAACCCCCCCAGCCTAAATCACATTTTTACTTTCTAGCTGGCCAAAGGTTCCCAGGCAAATAAATACTCCTCTAAGACATGACATTCCAAGGATTTAGAGATTACCTCCCAGAAGACGAAGGCAAATGTCAAGACTTCTCTTTGAGTAAGAATTATATTCTTTCCAACACAATACTACATATCCTTGAGTTAAAAGATAAAATTTTACTTCCACATGACATATTCCTTGCTGACTCCAGAGCATGTCAGCTCCTGTTTTTCTGCATTCACATTATACTTAGTGTCTGTAACACACAAACAGAACCATCCTCTGATATGATCTAGTAATTTGCTACCTTATTCAACATGGTTTTATCTGAGGCCTCTTTTCCTATCTGATTAACAATTCCCTCAAAATAAGGTCCACTCTTTTACTTTTCCTTACTGTAGCTTGTAAGAGAGGCTAGACATTCAATAGTTACCTGATTGATGGCCTATGATAGTATGCAAGGAAATTATCTTTTTCATCCATTCAGAAATCATTTAAACGGTAAGTTCTTTTTATATATACATGCCAAGATGATCATATCCCTTTACCACTCTTAAATGTGTTAATGTATACTCAGAAGATTTCAAAGAAGATAGTTAATTAAATATTGACTTCAAAGTTTTAGTTGGGAAGGCATTCTTATCAAATCGAGCATTTTACATATAATATATTAAAATAGCAACAAATCTTGTTGAAAGATTATTTGAAATGGATGGTCCAGACTATAAAATTATATACTAATTTCAGACATTGAAGAGTAGAGAGAATATATGGAGGCTTTTGGATAAATTGGATAGTAGAATGTCCCTGGAGGAGGTTCAAGTTGTCAGGAAGGCAGTATAATTCCCATTACTGATACAGATTAGTTTTGTGTGTCCTAGAACTACACATAAATGAAATATGTACTCTTTTGCATGAAGTTTTATATCTAAAAATGTTTGGTATTCATCTCTTTTGTCATTATGTTTCAGTTGGTTTTTTCCTTTTTATTGCTGAATAGTATTCCATTATATACATTTCATGGTAGTATTCTATTTTATAAATACATGATCCTACCATGCATATCTGGTGGAACAATTTTAAAGATAGATACGGTATCAGTTGTTTACACTTTCATGACTTGTTTGATGTGATAAAAAGGCTATTGTAAATAAGATGCAAATAAGATTCATCATAAGTAAGATGAGTCCATATTTAAAATTGCCCCATCAGATATGGGTGGTAGTAAGGTAAAATAGTAAGATATAGCCAAGAAGTTTTAAGAAAATAATAGATCAACCAGTACCATACACATATATTAAAGCATTCAGTCTTTCATAGCTCCAGTAGGGAATAGCAGAGTCCCAGAGGGTGCTAGTGGTAAAGAACCTGCCTGCCAGTGCAGAAGACATAAGAGATGTGGGTTCAATCTCTGGGTCAGGAAGATCCCCAGAAGAAGGGCACAGCAACCCATTCCAGTATTCTTGCCTGGAGAATTCCATGGACAGAGAAGCCTGGCAGGCTATGCTCCATAGGGTCACAAAGAGCTGAACACAACTGAAGCAACTTAGCACATATGCACTGCATTGGGAGGAAAACTTGAAGTCATCCTTCCCTAAAACTGAAAAAGTAATTTAGCAAATTGAAGAGAGGAAGAGTTATAATTGATGGTCAAGAGAATTTAGTTCTTGATCATCTCTAGAAGAATAAATTGATGGTAGCAGCAATCAGAATACAACAGTGATTATATTCATGTTGCAAATATCCTTTTCCTGTGGTTTATTTTATAATTCCTAAGGGAATTATGTTTCCCCAATACCCCTTTCAATGAAAAAAATTAGTTATGTGGAGAGTTAGGGTCAAGACTATAGACTAGTGTGTCTGTTAGCACTAGGAAATGAGTGACTGAAAAAGTTCATTTGCCATGGATGGGCTCAATACAAGTGAGGAAGAAACAAATGGAAGTATTTTATAACACTTATTTAGTCATTAGGGAATAAATATATAGTTTTTCATCATCACCTGAACATTTTCAATACTTACTGTTAGTACCCTTGATAGGCTCACTCCATTATCTCTGAATCTGCCTGTTCCAAGAACAGTCCTGCTTTCACTATCCTTTGTCTTCTGCTTACTTGCCCTTTTATTATACCTGCTCAGTGTAGCTTATATTTACAACATCCCAAAGATATGTGTTGTTTGCTTACGGTAGTTTTTCCTCATTTTAACAGTGTAGCAGGGTTTGTGTTTGTTACATACATTTGCCCTCCCAGAGGTAATTTATTTTAGGCTTTCTGTAGACTAAAATAGTGTGATAGACAGGCCCACCATGGATTGTTTGTATTATTTATCTTATCCATAATGTTTACATGGAGGCTTACTATTGTTAATTGTATTTTTTCTAGAAGAAGATTGGAAAGCTGAAGATGTTTTAGTGAAATTCAAAGAATACCAAGACAGGCATTCTAGGTCAGTTATATCCATCAACCACAAAAGACTAATAAAAGAGAGAAGTAACATTTGGGGGAAAACATTTACTATCGACAAGAACCGTATTATTTCAGAAACAACACTACATGAATATAAACCTGATGGAAAAGTTTTAAAAGATATTTCAGAATTAGTCATTAGAAATATAAGTCCTGTAAGAGAGAAGTTTAGTGAGAGTAATGGATGGGAGAAATCACTCCTTTACACTAAACATGAGAAAATTCATGCAGCAGTGAATCTCTGTAAACAAACAGAAAGGAGTCTCAGTGGTAAACAAGAGCTTATTCAACATCGGAAGGTTCAAACTCCAGAGCAACCATTTGAACATAATGAATGTGAAAAACCCTTCCTTATGAAAGGAATGTTACTTACGCATACCAGAGCTCACGGAGGAGAAAAATCCTGTGAATACAATAAAGATGGCACAGCCTTCATTGAAAAGTCAACTCTCAATGTCCACCAACAAAATATTATGGAGAAGAAGCCCCACTCATACAGCAAATATGGGAAATTCCTCTGTAGGAAGTCCATTTTTATCATGCATCAGAGATCTCAAACAGAAGAGAAACCCTTTCATTGTCCTTACTGTGGGAATAACTTTAGAAGGAAGTCGTACCTCATTGAACATCAACGAATTCACACAGGTGAGAAACCTTATGTTTGCAGTCAATGTGGAAAAGCCTTTCGTCAAAAGACAGCCCTCACTCTTCATGAGAAAACACACTTAGAGGGGAAACCCTACATTTGTATGGATTGTGGGAAGTCCTTCCGCCAAAAGGCAACCCTTACTAGACATCACAAAACACATACAGGAGAGAAGGCCTATGAATGTACTCAATGTGGAAGTGCTTTTAGAAAGAAGTCTTACCTTGTTGATCATCAGAGAACACACACAGGGGAGAAACCATATCAATGTAATGAATGTGGGAAGGCATTTATCCAGAAGACAACCCTCACTGTACATCAGAGGACTCACACAGGAGAGAAACCCTATATTTGCAATGAATGTGGGAAGTCCTTCTGCCAAAAGACAACTCTCACTCTCCATCAGAGAATTCACACAGGGGAGAAACCCTATATTTGTAATGAATGTGGGAAGTCCTTCCGCCAGAAGGCAATCCTCACTGTTCATCAGAGAATACATACAGGAGAGAAATCCAATGGATGTCCTCAGTGTGGGAAAGCCTTTAGTAGGAAATCTAACCTCATTCGCCATCAGAAAACTCACACTGGAGAGAAACCATATGAATGTAAAGAATGTGGGAAGTTCTTCAGTTGTAAGTCAAACCTCATTGTCCATCAAAAAACTCACAAGATAGAAACTGTGAGAATTCACTAAAACATGTGACTTTTCTGGTGAAAATTTTTAAAGTCATAGTAAATCCTGTACATGAGGTTGCTTGCAAGTGTATTAATATTAAACAGTTTAAAGTACTGTAGCATATTTATCTACTATTTGCTAGCCCACAAAACACATAAAAAGAATTATGAGATAAATGATAAAAGTCACTGAAAATACAAGCTTAAAATTTTATTAACTTCACCATACATAAATTCTAAAGTCAAGTTGCTAAAAACATTTAAAATTGCTTATTTAAAATTTTAACATATAACTTTTTGTGACCCAGTATTAAGCACTAGGCTACCTGACCGTGGTCCCTGGACCACACTGTGAACAGAACTGCTTTAAAAGAAAGGAGGTGTGACTGTATTTCTTACTGCAAATACGGAATAAAAGTTATCTCCTCAGTTAACCACAGTTCTAACTCCTAACATTATTAATTAGTTTTTGCATATTATAAATCTTTATATAAAGTAGATTATACATCATGTATTCTTTCATATATGACTTGTTTCATCCATCACTATGTCTTTAAAACTCATCATTAGTGCATGTTGGAGAAATTTATTTATTTTCATTCTGTATAAAATTTCACTATATAATACATTTCAGTTTATCCAATGGACAACTTCAGTTTATCCAACTGTTAATGGACTTTTTTTTATTGTTTACAGCTTAGGGTCATAATAAATAATGCTTCTTCAAACATTTATATTTAGGTGTACATATATTCATTTCTCTTGTGTATATACTTTACACATATATACTTAGGAATGAAATTGCCGGGCCCTGGGATATGTGTATACTGGTACTACCAAACAATGCGTAACTTTGATGTTAGGAGATAATTCACTCTGAAGGAAGACAGCTGTATATATTATCAACATGGTGATGGTTCAAATGTGAGAATGCATACTAGAGGGAAACTATGAATGTTGTGAAACCTGGGAATTCAAATAGAATGGATATTCAAAGATTTTTAGTGACAACTCAAATCCTAAATACTAGATACAGGTTATAAATGTGAAACTGCCTTCAGCCATAAGATTGTCCATTTGAAATCAAAGTCATGCTGTAGGAAGAGAGGGACCTAGTGTCTTCCTTGCTCAACATGAGAGAATTCTAACTGGATGGAACAGTATCTTACTGGTCATATGAAAATGATGAATATGGAAAAAGCTTAGAACCACAGATCAGATCTTTACATCACTAGGGAATTCACAATGGACGTGAATACTTAAAATGGAATGATTAGTCATAACTCACGTCTATACAGTAGCAAAGAATTCATACTAAAGAAAGAAAGATTGACAAGGCAACAGATGAGGCTTTCAACTCTTAACTCTGGGGAAAGCTATTTCTATGAAAGAAGTCCAACCATACCAAGATCATGATGCTAGAGAGTCAGTTGTCCATAGCCCCAGCTAAGCACCAAGTCATTATCCATTATCTGCCAAATATCAATGACCAATCTGGGGCAAGTCAAGTCTTTGGATGACTAGGCACTGCTGGCATCCAACTGGAACCACATAAGAGACCCTCTGCCCTCAAGCAGTAACTGCTCAGCTGAGGCCTTCTCAAATTTCTGACCCTCAAGAATAAATGGTTACATTTTAAAATTTGATGGATTAAAGTAAGAGGAAAATAATCTCTCAGTATCTGTATTGTAAAAATAAAGGTATGAATATTTGGATTCCAGAGTCAAAGAGCAAAAGTGTGGTGACTACTAGGTGATCTTGATGTGAGCAAAAACTGGCCCTGAAATACAGCTGAAGTTTGGGCTGTATATTTTGTTTACAACCACATACCTAAATACCAACTCAGTGAGGAGTTCATATACCTATTTTTTATTTTTCTCCTTCTGTGGTAGTAAGTTATAGTTATCAACTTGATTACTTATTCAAATGTATACTTCCCAATTTTGAAAAAAAAAATTAGCCCCAAAATACCAACAGTGGACAATGCAGAAGGAAGTTAAGTCTGTCTTTGAAAGGTCTTCTGCAGAGTCATTTCATGAACTAAGGTGCAGACAAATCAAGATATAGAATCCAATGTACATTAAGTACAGCCATGCCCGTGTAGGTGGTAACCTGGAATGCCTTGAAGAGAGTCTAAAGTTTTGCTTTTGAACAATTATTTACATATAAGCTACTTCTCAGGAAAATTAAGCCCAATGGTTTTTATTTTGGTGTGAACCAGAATTGGGCTATCTTTCAGTCTCCTGTGTGAAGATTTCTTGAAGAAGTTGGAAGTGTTCTTTTTCATTGATTTTTATGGGTCCTTATTTTATGAATTGATTAATATATGAAATGAGGACTTTTCATCTAACTTTGGTCAGTGATGTTTGTGTAGCTCTGAGGAGTGGACATGGTTCTGGCATTCTAATCCACTTATTCCTAAATATATATGACAGGATAGGAATTAATTTGCAAATTCATTCTTTGTAGACCTAACTGCAAGGTCCTAGGACACAAGAGAATATGTACAAAGATTTCATCAGTTCAAAAGGACTAACAAAACTCCACAGACTATATACATTTAATGTTGTTGAGTCACTAAATTGTGTCCAACTCTTGTGACTCAATGGACTGTAGCCCTCCAGGATCGTCTGTCCATGGATTTCCCAGGCAAGAATACTGGAGTGGGTTGCCATTTCCTTTTCCAGGGGATCTTCTGACCCAGGAATCTAACCCACATCTCTTGCCATGGCAGGCAAATTCTTTACCAGTGAGCCACCAGGGAAGCTCATATACTATTTAATGCTTTCATTTAAAAGCAAAAGATGTAGCTTACCAAGAGAAAAGGTAGGTAAGCATTTGGTTGGGGGTGTCTGAGAATCATTCAGGTGCAAGTTCCACAGTGTCCTTATTCACATAGAGACTGCACTCTACCTCCAGATAGAACCAGTAAGATTTATGTGAATCTTGGGAGAGCTCAAGGCAGAAGTTCCCCAAAAGGACTTTTATGCCCCTTTGTTCACTGGTCACATAGTCAAAGTGGGCTCTAATCATTTATATGAGTAAAATAATTGACTCTGGGGGTCTTCAGGGAAAATTTCAACTTCAAACAGCATCTTATGTATCCCTCTGCCTTATGTCAATCAAACTCAATGCCAGACATTCAGTTATCATGGAGATAATGTTAGAACTTTTCCAGTCTGATTCAGTTCAGTTCAATCATTCAGTCGTGTCTGACTCTTTGCGAACCCATGGCCTGCAGCAAGCCAGGCGTCCCTGTCCATAACCAACTCCCGGAGCTTACTCAAATTCATGGCAGTTATAAATCAAATTTCCAGTCTAACTATAAATCTAATCCATCCTACAAACATGGTTCCTATATCTCCTATGTATTTTCTGATAATCTGTGTATGTGAACAAGCATGTTGCCTCACTTCTCATGTCCCCAGCATCTGCATAGTGCATCTCAAACCTGAAACATTCTTGCCAGGTAGTGCTTGAATATTGTGGTCTAGCAATAGAGTCAGACTTATCATGCCCTGCCTTATAAGTAATATGCAACAGTTAAAGTACAGATATCAATACTGGTCTCTAATATTCATCTGGGATATTGTACCATTTGAGATATTCATCAGTTTATAATCTGGGACTTTTCAAAATCATAGATGTGTGACAATATCAAGTACCGATGAGGGTGTGGAACAACTAGAACTTTGATACAATGCTAATGGGAATGCAAAGTTGTAAAACACTGGAAAACAATTTGGCAGTTTCATAAAAAGTTAAACATATTTCTCATGTGACTCAGCAATCCCACTTACATTTAGTGTAGAGAAATAAAAACACATGTTCACACAAAAGCCTATTCATGCATGTCTATAGTAGTAGTATTTATAATCACTAAAAACTGGAACAACCCAAATGTTCTTCAGTGGATAAATGGACACACCATGGTATATTCACTCAATAAAATTACTCAACAACAAAAATGGACTACTGACACGTGCAACATTATGGATGAAACCAGCCTCAAAAAGTTACATACTTTATGGTTTCATTTATACATTATGGAAAATGTAAAAATATAAATATCCAAAATATATCAGTGGTTGCCAGGGATTAGGGGTGTCTGAATAGAAAGGGGATGCATGAGGGAATTCCTTGAGGTGTTGTAATTGTTTTGAATACTGTTTGTGGTCATAAATATAAAAATACATATGTGAAAAATCATAGACGTGTACATATCAAAAATAGTGAATTGTAGTAGTAACATCTCTAAGACTGTGGAATTGAACATGTCTCATAGAAATTTGAACAATTTGAACAACCATCCCCATGAAATTACAACACGGGTGGATCACAGAAATGAAAGATAGACTGAAGAGGATAATAAGGACAATTTCACACTACCTGTGTTACTTGTTCCTCAAGCCTGTGCAGTGAAGCATGAAGCGATGCACCCTCTGCATGGAGGGAAGGAAAGTGAAGTGAGAACCCATCCTTGTCACAGACCCAAGCACCAGCCTCCCCATTGAACCCTCAGGTAAACCAATATGATTCAGAATCAGGCCTGCTCCTGTGAACCCAAACACCAAGCTCCAGGCTGCCCAACCCAGCATCACACTGGCCCTATAGACCCAGGTGCCAGTCTGGCACCCATGGACCCTGGAGCCCATGGACCTAGGCTCCAGGCCTGCCCCCAAAAATAGATCCTTCTATGCTTATAAACCTCTCTAATGTATTAAAATGAAAAAGTAGGCTAAATGTGGACTGATGAGAATATCATGAATCATGGATTATGATTAATCCAGTTTTGTCCAAAGAATTTTTAAAAGTTAATTCCTGGAAGAATAGAAGTGACAGCTATAGTTACAAAAGCAGATGACTATAAGACTCATTAGGAGAGATTTTAGTTTTCAATTATTTTGGGTAATTAAAAAATAATTTATTTTTGTCTATACTTGGTCTTTGTTTCTGTGTGGGCTTTTCCCTAGTTACAGAGAGCAGGGGCTACCCTCTAGGTTCGATGTGTGGGCTTCACATTGTGGTGGCCTCTCGTTGCAGAGCATGGGTTCTAGGGAAAGTGGACTTCAGTAGTTATGCCTCCCGGGCTCTAGGGCACCGACTCAGTAATTGTTATGGCATATGGGCTTAGTTGCTGCATGGCATGTGGGATCTTCCCAGATCAGAGATCGAATCTGTGTCTCCTACATTGGCAGGCAGATTCTTAACCATGAGCCACCAGGGATGCCCTGAATATTTTTAAAATTTTATTTGTTATTGGTTGCCCTGGGTTTTCATTGTTGCAAGTGGCCTTTACTAGCTGAAGTGAGTAGTGGCTTCTTTTGTTGAAGCAGGCTCTAGGCTTACAGGCTTCAGTAGTTGCAGAATGTGGGCTTCAGTAGTTTCAGCACATGGACTCAATAGTTGCAGAGCACAGGCTCTAGAGCACAGGCTCAGTAATTGTGGTGGAAGGGCTTTGTTGCTCTGCAGCATGTGGGATCTTCCCAGATTAGGAATCAAACCCATGTGTCCTGCATTGGCAGGCAGATTCTTTACCACTGAGCCACAAGGGAAGCCCTATTTTGGGTAATTTTTGAATTTTATAGTATTGCTTTCATTTCCTAATATTTTCAACTACAAAATTAATGTATCAAAATACACATATACTCTCATGATTGGGAATTTACCAATAGAAATATGACAATGTAAGAATGTTTATTACACCATCATTTCTGGTGAAAAAGTAGAAACAAATGTCTACAGTAGGAGATGGTTCAAAATACTGGCCTACATCCCATACTAGAAATATTCTGAAACTTTAAAAAGAATGAGTCAGATCTATATGTATTGACCTGGGAAAATGTCCATGATTATTTAAATGAAAAAGGCAAATGTTATGAAATATGTAACAATAGAGGGTAAAAACTTCCACACACATGCAAAACATACATGCAATGTGCAGATATGTTTGATCATGAAGAAAGAAGCAACACACACATATAGGTTTTCTCAGGGATTTGTAGGAGAGGAAGAAATTGTTTTCATTTTATTTCTTTCCCACTTCACTGTTTTCAGAGAAAACACAGTTTTATAAAATTTACTTCCAATACTGATAATTACAAGAACTCAAAAACAGCATTGAAATCAGAGCATTTTTTCCCTTTTAATAACTTCTTCATTTTCCCACTTAAAAAAAAAAAGTTCAAAGATTACTAAAATAAATCAATACTAATGAAACCCAGTATTTTACCAACATTTTCCTTGAAGAAAAAAAGGAAATGTATATCTTCTAAAAGAATTTTCTGATGCTACACTAAGATGTGGGGAGAAGAAATCGTACTGGTGTTTCAACAGTATGAAGTGTCTGATGTAGGTTAAATTGTAAGCCATGATTAATGGCCTTCTCATATTCATATGGTTTCTTCCCAGAATGAATTCTTTGATGGTGTGAGAAGCTTGAATGATAGCTAAAGGCCTTTCCACATTCCTTACATTCAAAGGGCTTCTCACCAGTATGAACTCTCTGATGTTGAATAAGGTGTGAATGAAGTCTAAAAGCTTTACCACATATCACACATTCATGAGGTTTTTCACCAGTGTGAATTCTCTGATGTCTTCTGAGGTGTGAGCACTGTCTAAAAGTCTTTCCACATTCTTTACATTCATAGGGTTTCTCACCAGTATGAATCCTCTGATGTAGAGTAAGTTGTAAGCCGTCACAAAAGGCCTTCCCACATTCACTACATTCATAAGGTTTTTTGCCAGAATGAATTTTCTGATGGTGAGAGAAGCTTGAATGATAGCTAAAGGCCTTTCCACATTCTTTACATTCATAGGGTTTCTCACCAGTATGAATTCTCTGATGTATTGTAAGGTGTGATCGATGCCTGAAAGTCTTCCCACATTCTTTACACTCATAGGGTTTTTCACCAGTATGGAGTCTCAAATGTTCAGTAAGTTGAAAGCCTCGAATAAAAGCCTTCCCACATTGCTTACATTCATAGGGTTTTTCACCAGTGTGAAGTCTTTGATGTTGAGTAAGCTGTGATCGTTGCCTAAATGCCTTCCCACATTCCTTACATTCATAGGGTTTCTCACCAGTGTGAATTCTCTGATGTAGAATAAGTTCTGAACCATAATTAAAGGCCTTCCCACATTCTTTACACTCATAAGGTTTCTTGTGAGTATGAAGTCTCTGATGTATGGTAATGGGTGATCGATGCCTGAAAGTCTTTTCACATTCTTTACATTCAAAGAGTTTCTTACCAGTACAGAGTGGCAGATGTTCAGTAAGTTGAAAGCCACAAATAAAAGCCTTCCCACGTTGTTTACGTTCGTAGGGTTTTTCACCAGTGTGAAGTCTCTGATGTTGAATAAGTTGTGACAGCTGCATAAAGGACTTTCCACATTCCTTACATCCATCGGGTTTCTGACAATTGTGAATTCTCTGATGTAGAAAAAGTTCTGAGCCATAATTAAAGACCTTGCCACATTCTTTACATTTTTCACCATTATGAATTCTCAAATGTTGTTTAAGTTGTGAATAATGAATAAGGGCCTTCCAACATTCCTTACATTCATTGTACTTGTTACTATTTTGAATTTTCTGTTTAGTAAGGTATGATGTATCATCAGTTTCTGCACATTCCTTACAGTCAGAAAGTTTTCCTTTAGAATGAGCTTTGTGATGACTAAAGAATAAATGGTAACTGAAGTTTTTCCTGCATTCTTTACATTCAAAGATTTTCTGTCTATTATAAAGTTCCTGAGTGAACAAAATATGTTGGCTAAAAATGGGCATGTGTTCATGGTTGATAACAAATTGCCTGAAATAGCCCTCCTGTTTTCCCTGTTGTCTCTCAAACTGATTTTTGCATGCCTGAATGTCTCTGAAAATGGATTTCTCAGGACTATCATTCTTAAATGGGTCCATGATAGCCCACTGGGATGATTCTGTCTCATAAATGTTTCTTTTTGGAGATAACTTCTTGGGCTCACACTTGGACACCAAATCTGAAACATAAAGAAGCACATTTTAATTTCTGTTTTGTATTAAAAGAGAAATGAAATATCTCTGATAGAAAAGAGTGAAAGTTGCTCAGTCATGTCCAACTCTTTGCAACCCCATGGACTATACAGTCCATGGAATTCTCCAGGCCAAAATACTAGAGTGGGTAGCCTTTCCCTTCTCCAGAGGATCTTCCCAACCCAGGGATCAAACCCAGGTCTCCCGCATTGCAGATGGATTCTTTACCAGCTGAGCCACCAGGGAAGCCCAAGAATACTGGAGTGGGTAGCCTATCCCTTCTCCAGGGGATCATCCTGACCCAGGAATTGAACCAGGGTCTCCTGCATTGCAGGCAGATTCTTTACCAACTGAGCTATCAGGGAAGGCAAAAAAGAGAGATAATTGGAAATAATTCACATAAGAAATGAAAGGCTTAAGGGGCTCTTAAATGCCATGATGTAACAATGAAAAAGGATAAGGTGAACGGAAAGAAATGAAAGCTCATGAGAGAAAGGTGAGAAAGTTCATTAACAGGTCAGTTCACTTCAGTTCAGTCGCTCAGTCATGTCTGACTCTGCGACCCCGTGAACCGCAGCACACCAGGCCTCCCTGTCCATCACCAACTCCTGGAGTTCACTCAGACTCACGTCCATCGAATCAGTGATGCCATCCAGCCATCTCATCCTCTGTTGTCCCCTTCTCCTCCTGCCCCCAATCCCTCCCAGCATCAGTCTTTTCCAATGAGTCAACTCTTCGCATGAGGTGGCCAAAGTACTGGAGTTTCAGCTTTAGCATCATCCAGCAGGTCAGTGGTTCTCATATGTTGATCCACTTGAGAATCACCATGGGATTTTGTTGCAATTATGGATGTTTACAAAACATTCTAGATCACCTGAATTAGAATCTCTAAGAGTCTGTATGGAGTTTTAACACTCTCCATCAGGCCAAAGGATTATGTGGTATCTGCTAGTTATTCTCAAATATCTATTCTTTCCCTTTTATACACTGATTGAACCCATGGGTTTTAGTTGAGAACAGGCTGCCCAATATAAACATTGCCTGTCCCAGCACTCTGCAGCAGAATATGCCATGCAACTGGATTCTGCCTAAAGAAATGCAGTATTATACAGTGCCTTCTGAGAACTTTCGTAAGAGTTGGCTGGCCCACCCCTTATATCTGTTACTTTCCTGCTTCCTCAGCAAAGCCAGCTGCAGTGTGCATTTGATGTCATGTCTGTCACATGATGGTTCTGCAGAGCAGAGTCGGCACTCTACCCTAGGCTTTAATCCAAGAGAAAACTAGTCCGCTATACAGTTTAAGCTACAATTATTTTGGGGTCTCTGTCACATACAGCCAAACCTATATCTAAACTAATAGAGCCTCTCATTAAACTGAAATGTTAAAACTCCACCTCTTTATCATGAGTCTTACATAAGGCCTCTGATTAGCATTAAAATCACATTTTGAGTCTAATTCTTATTCATTGTGTCATAACACCATTAGTCTCTTGTAACAACTAGGATATTACAAATTCTTTCTTATCTTAGAGCTTTTCAGAGGTTGTTTCAGAAAAGAAAGTTTGAGGCCAACAGATACATAAAGCATTCAATTCTAACAATTTATTTTTCCATTTTCCTAATGATGATCATTTGCATTGTTTCCAGTTTCTAGCTATTATGATTAGTGCTAATATGAACATTCATGCACATTTCTTTTGGTGGAAACAGGAGTCCTTTCTGTTAGGTGTGAAATTATCAAACCAGAGGATATACATTTGTTCAGCTTCATTTGACATTATGCAACAGTTTTCTAATTTACAATTCCATCAAACTCTGAAAGAGTTCCTGTTCTTCAAATCCTCACCAACACTTGTTATTGCCAATATTCGTATATCTAGGCATCCTGGCAGATGTGTTGTGATACTGTACTGTGGTGTAACTTTTAATTTCCCTGATGACAAACAAGATTGAACACTTTGCCACATATTTATTGGACAGTTGGATATCTTCTTTAATAAATTGCCTATCAAAGTATTTCATTCATTTTTATTAATTTAGGAGTGATAAAGTACATATAAAATCCATCATTTTAACCACTTTGAAGTGTACAACTCAGTAACTTGTAGTACATTCCCAATGTTCTGCAACCATCAGATCTCTAATTCCAGATTATTTTCATCACGTCAAAAAGAAACCTCACATCCACAGTCATGTTCTGTTCTCCTCTTCACCCCCATGCCCTGGAAACCACCAATCTGCTTTATGTCTCTATGAATTTGTTAAGAAATTTCATAAACATGTAACTATATAATATGTGACCTTTTGTGTCTGTTCTCACTATGTTCTCGGGGTTCAATGATGTTGTAGCACGTATTAGTACTTCATTTATTTTTATGACTGAGTTATATTTCACTGTACAGATAAATCATATTTTGTTTATCCATTCTTCAGTCGAGGGACATTTGGGTAGTTCTAGGATTTAGTTGTCTTTTTGAATTGTAGGGAATCATTAATATATTCTGGATATATATATCCAACTACATAATGCAACTATATATATAACCAACTACATAATGCAAGTATCTTGTCCCATTCTGACGCTGGCCCCTTTGCTCTCTTAATACAATGTTTTGATAAACAGAAATAGTTAATTCTAAAACAGTCTGATTCCAAGGTCATAAAATATATTCATATCATCTAGAAGTTTTTTTGTATTTAGACCTATAATCCACCTAGTGTGTGGCAGAAATCAAGATTCCTATTTTTCAATAGATATCAGCCCCCTTCATTGAAAAGACCATCCTTTCCCTGATTATGTCTTAGATCAAGTGACTTTGTATGTTAGTCATTTTCTCTGTAATCCACTCCAACAAATATTTCAACTCCCATAACTCTGTTGAAATATTCCTAGCTAAAGTCACTAACAAAATTGCCAAAATCAGTGCTCAAATGCCAGTCATCACTCTGTTTGACTCATTACTAGCATTTGACACAACTGATCAATCCAGTTGCTTGCTTTATACCATATTTTCCTGGTTATCCTCCTACATCTCTACTTATATTCAGTTCACCTTAATGCATGCTTTTCCACTTTCTGACCTTTAAATGTTGGAATGTCCCAGAAATCAGGCTCTGGTCAGCCTTCAATCTACCCTTTCCTTTAATAACAGTCTGGCTTAAATACCAATCATATACTGCTAAGTCTTAAATTTTACCTATACCTCTAAAAATATTTTTTAAATTGTGATAAAATACACACTACATAAAATTTACCCTCTTACTACTTTTAAGTGTATAGTGTAGTAGTGTTAAGTATGTGCACACTGTTATACAACCAATCCCCAGAACTTTTTCACCCTGCAGAACTGAAACTCTGTACCCATTAATAACTCTTCATTCTTCCCTATTCCAGTTTCTGGCAAGCACCAGTCTACACTCTGTTTCTATGGATTTGACTAGGTACCTTACATCACTAGAGTCCTACAGTGTTTGCTGTTTTTTTCCTATATGTGACTGGCTTATTTAACTTAGCATAATATCCTCAAAGTTCGTTCATGTTGATCCACAGATCCACACAGGAAGCATTGCAGATCAGTGAGAAAAGAATTACTGAATCATATTAGAAAAAATAGCTATAGCTAGAAAAAAAAATTAACTTGGATCCCTACCATGCACTATAAATACATAAACACTAAATGGAAAAACTGTAAGGCTTGTGATGAAAAACAGTATATATGTATACATAAAGAGGGCTTCCCCAGTGGCTCAGTGATAAGCAATCTGCTTGCAATGTAGGAGACGCAGGTTCAATCCCTGAGTTGAGAAGATGCCCTAGAAAAGGAAATGGCAACACACTCCAGTATTGTTGCCTGGGACATACCATGGACAGAGGAGCCATGGGGTCACAAAAGAGTTGGACACAATTTAATGACTAAACAACAACAAACAACAACATAAATTTCTTAAACAAGACACAAAAGATACAAGTCTAACTAGAAAAAAGATAACCTACAAGAAAAATGGGCAAAAAATCTGAATAGGCACTTCATAGAAGAAACACCAGTGTTAAGTAGTCATATGCAAGAATCCTCAAACTAATCAGGAATCAAGGAAACTCAAATTAAGATATGAGATAACATTTTATACTCATCAGACTAAAATTTTTAATGTCTAAGAATTTGAACTGTTGTTAAGATGTTGAAGACCCAGAATTATTACACACTGCCAGTGGTAATGTAAATTAGTACCAACATGTAGGAAAACAATTTGTTATAGTACAAAGTTGAGGATGTATGTGTTTTATGACCTGGCAATTTCAGTTCTAGTAAATAACATACTATGTGCTTCAGGAGATGAGTAAGAGTATTAATAGTACCACTGTTTATACTAGCAAAAAATTATGAACATTCTAGTTAACAAGGCAAGTCCACGTTCAAGGTCAGGAGGGGCAGCTGGGAGGAGATACCCCTAGTCCAAGGTAAGAAGCAGCGGCTGTGCTTTGCTGGACCAGCTGTGAAGAGATAGCCCACGTCCAAGGTAAGAGAAACCCAAGTAAAATGGTAGGTGTTGTGACAGGGCATCAGAGGGCAGACACACTGAAACCATCATCACAGTAAACTAGCCAATCTGATCACATGGACCACAGCCTTGTCTAACTCGATGAAACTAAGCCATGCCGTGTGGGGCTACCCAGGACGGGCAGGTCATGGTGGAGAGGTCTGACAGAATGTGGTCCACTGGAGAAGGGAATGGCAAACCACTTCAGTATTCTTGCCTTGAGAACCCCATGAACAGCATGAAAAGGCAAAATGATAGGATAGTGAAAGAAGAACTCCCTGAGTCGGTAGGTGCCCAATATGCTACTGGAGATCAGTGAAGAAATAACTCCAGAAAGAATGAAAGGATGAAGCCAAAGCAAAAACAATACCCAGTTGTGGATGTGACTGCTGATAGAAGCAAGGTCCAATGCTGTAAAGAGCAATATTGCATAGGAACCTGGAATGTGAGGTCCATGAATCAAGGTAAATTGGAGTGGTCAAACAGGAGATGGCAAGAGTGAACGTCGACATTCTAGGAATCAGCGAACTAAAATGGACTGGAATGGGTGAATTTAACTTAGATGACCATTATGTCTACTACTGTGGCAGCAATCCCTTAGAAGAAATGGAGTAGCCATCATGGTCAACAAAAGAGTCCGAAATGCAATACTTGGATGCAGTCTCAAAAATGACAGAATGATCTCTGTTCGTTTCCAAGGCAAACCATTCAATATCACAGTAATCGAAGTCTATGCCCCAACCAGTAACGCTGAAGAAGCTAAAGTTGAACGGTTCTATGAAGACCTACAACATCTTTTAGAACTAACACCCAAAAAGATATCCTTTTCATTATAGGGGACTGGAATGCAAAAGAAGGAAGTCAAGAAAAACTTGGAGTAAAAGGCAAATTTGGCCTTGGAGTACGGAATGAAGCAGGGCAAAGGCTAATAGAGTTTTGCCAAGAGAATGCACTGGTCATAGCAAACACCCTCTTCCAACAACACAAGAAAAGACTCTACACATGGACATCACCAGATGGTCAACACCAAAATCAGATTGATTATATTCTTTGTAGCCAAAGATGGAGAAGCTCTATACAGTCAGCAAAAACAAGACCGGGAGCTGACTGTGGCTCAGATCATGAGCTCCTTATTGCCAAATTCAGACTCAAATTGAAGAAAGTAGGGAAAACTGCTAGACCATTCAGGTATGACCTAAATCAAATCCCTTATGATTATACAGTGGAAGTGAGAAATAGACTTAAGGGCCTAGATCTGATAGATAGAGTGCCTGATGAACTATGGACAGAGGTTCATGACATTGTCCAGGAGACAGGGATCAAGACTATCCCCATGGAAAAGAAATGCAAAAAAGCAAAATGGCTGTCTGAGGAGGCCTTACAAATAGCTGTGAAAAGAATAGAAGTGAAAAGCAAAGGAGAAAAAGGAAAGATATAAGCATCTGAATGCAGAGTTCCAAAGAATAGCAAGGAGAGATAAGAAAGCCTTCCTCAGCAATCAATGCAAAGAAATAGAGGAAAACAATAGAATGGGAAAGACTAGAGACCTCTTCAAGAAAATTAGAGCTACCAAGGGAACATTTCATGCAAAGATGGGCTCGATAAAGGACAGGAATGGTATGGACCTAACAGAAGCAGAAGATATTAAGAAGAAGTGGCAAGAATACACAGAAGAACTGTACAAAAAAGAGCTTCATGACCCAGATAATCATGATGGTGTGATCACTCACCTAGAGCCAAAATCCCAGAATGTGAAGTCAAGTGGGCCTTAGAAAGCATCACTACGAACAAAGCTAGTGGAGGTGATGGAATTCCCATTGAGCTATTTCAAATCCTGAAAGAAGATGCTGTGAAAGTGCTGCACTCAATATGCCAAAAAATTTGGAAAACTCAGAAGTGGCCACGGGACTGGAAAAGGTCAGTTTTCATTCCAATCCCAAAAGAAGACAATGCCAAAAAATGCTCAAACTGCCACACAAATGCACTCATCTCACACACTAGTACAGTAATCCTCAGAATTCTCCAAGCCAGGCTTCAGCAATACATGAACTGTGAACTTCCAGATGTTTAAGCTGGTTTCAGAAAAGGCAGAGGAACCAGAGACCAAATTGCCAACATCTGCTGGATCATCAAAAAAGCAAGAGAGTTCCAGAAAAACATCTATTTCTGCTTTACTGACTGTGCCAAAGCCTTTGACTGTGTGGATCACAATAAACTGTGGACAATTCTGAAAGAGATGGGAATACCAGACCACCTGACCTGCCTCTTGAGACAACTATATGCAGGTCAGGAAGCAACAGTTATAACTAGACATGGAACAACAGACTGGTTGCAAATAGGAAAAGGACTGCGTCAAGGCTGTATATTGTCACCCTTCTTATTTAACTTATATGCAGAGTACATCATGAGAAATGCTGAGCTGGAAGAAGTACAAGCTGGAATCAAGATTGCTGGGAGAAATATCAATAACCTCAGATATGCAGATGACACCACCCTTATGGCAAAGTGAAGAGGAAGTAAAAAGCCTCTTGAAGACAGTGAAAGAGGAGAGTGAAAAAGTTGGCTTAAAGCTCAACATTCAGAAAACGAAGATCATGGCATCTGGTCCCATCACTTCATGGGAAATAGATGGGGAAACAGTGGCAGACTTTATTTTTGGGGGGCTCCAAAATCACTGCAGATGGTGATTGCAGCCATGAAATTAAAAGACGCTTACCCCTTGGAAGGAAAGTTATGACCAACCTAGATAGCATATTCAAAAGCAGAGACATTACTTTGCCAACAAAGGTCCGTCTAGTCAAGGCTATGGTTTTTCCTGTCATCATGTATGGATGTGAGAGTTGGACTGTGAAGAAAGCTGAGCGCCAAAGAATTGATGCTTTTTTTTTTTTTTTTTTTTTTAAGAATTGATGCTTTTGAACTGTGGTGTTGGCGAAGACTCTTGAGAGTCCCTTGGACTGCAAGGAGATCCAACCAATCCATCCTAAAGGAGATCAGTCCTGGGTGTTCATTGTAAGGACTGATGCTAAAGCTGAAACTCTAATACTTTGCCCACCTCATGCAAAGAGTTGACTCATTGGAAAAGACTCTGATGCTGGGAGGGATTAGGGGCAGGAGGAGAAGGGGATAACAGAGGATGAGATGGCTGGATGGCATCACTGACTCAATGGACATGAGTTTGAGTGAACTCCAGGAGTTGGTGATGGACAGGGAGACCTGGTGTGCTGTGATTCATGGGGTTGCAAAGAATCAGACACGACTGAGCAACTGAACTGAACTGAATTAACAACCAGAAAAATATGGAATGGAATATTATATAGCTGTGAAAATGAAATCAGGTATAAAGCAATTTGGGAAAATTTGTAAAACCATGTGGTACAAAATAACTAAATCACAGAAGATACATACTCGTTATCATTTTCATAAAAGAAATAAGCAAAACACAATAGTGTGTGTAAGGGCATACACCAATGTGGTAAACTAGTTTTTAAATAGAACCATAACAATATAAAATAATGATTACCTCTGGGGATGTAGCAAGGGATAGAAATCAGGGAGAAACACACAGAATTGATGGTTCTACAGCGTTGGTTCTTAACTAATTCAGACAGACAAGACCCTCAGATTAAACAGAATATTCCATTCTCTCTAGAAAACATTATGACAGGACCCAGAAAACTCAACGGTACTAGCTGCTGGAGTATATACATTCCCCACTAATCTCGACAGCCAAGTTAGATGCTACCAGAAATCAACTGTATTTGTTCCCCTCCTCATTTATACCAGTAGATGAAATGAGTGTGAAACAGGTGGAAAGATCAGGTAATGGCAATTACTTAAGAAAAAACATAAATGAAAACTGCAACAAGAAAAAGTCTAGTGGTAGGGGAAACATGAAAACGAAGTACTCTGCCCTCACACTGTCTTTATGATCTTCCTCTTCTTTAGAGAAATCAAGGCAAATATCACAAAAATGGGAATTCTAAGGTTCATTTTAAAAACATAATTTAAAATCTCAATCACATACACCCCTATCATCAATTAATCTATGACAAAGGAGGGAAGGATATACAATGGAGAAAAGACCATATCTTCAATAAGTGGTACTCAGAAAACTGGACAGCAATACATAAAACAATGGAGTTAGAATATTTCATCATACCAGGTACAAAAATAAACTCAAAATGGATTAAAGACCTAAATATAAGACCTGAATCCATAAAACTAGAAGAAAACAGACAGAACACTCTTTGACATAAATTGAAGCAATACATTTTTGATCTGACTCTAAAGGCAAAAGAAATAAAGGCAAAAATAAGCATATGGGACCTAATTAAACTTAGCTTTTGCACGGCAAACGAAACCATCAACAAAATGAAGTTAACCCATTGAATGGGAGAAAATATTTGCAAGTGATATGACCAATAGGGTAATATCCAAGATATATATCCAAAACATGCAGCTCATATAACTCAATACCAAAAAAAAAAAAACAACTTGATTAAAAATGTGCAAAAGACATGAAAAAAATTTTTTCCAGAGAAGCGATACAGATGGTCAACAGGCACAAGAAAAATGCTCAACATCTATAATTATCAGAGAAATGAAAATAAAAACCATAATGAGGTATCACCTTACACTTGTCAGAATTGCTGTCATCAAAAAGTCTACAAGAAACAAGTGTTGGGGGGATGTGGAAAAAAGGGAACCCTTGTACACTGTTGGTGAGAATGTAAATTAATGCAGCCACTAGAGGAAACAGTGTGGAGGTTCCTTAGAAAACTAAACACATAACTACCATATGACCCAGCAATTCCACTGCTGGGCATGTATCTAAAAATAAACAAACACACATATGCACACAAACTAATTCCAAAAGCTACATGCACCCCAGTGTTCATAGCAGAGTTGTTCACAACAGCCAAGATATGGAAGCAACCCAAGTGTCCATCAACAGATGAATGGGTAAAGAAGATGTAATAACAATGAAATATTCCTTAGCCATAAAGAAGAATTTACTGTTTTAAGTCAACTATTCCTCAATAAAAGATAATAAAATAAAATATTTTAAAAATACTAATTATACAAAGTAAATGGAATGAAAAATATAATAACCGTTATAAGAGACACCCTGAATGGTCTCAAGAGGAGAGTGGAGATGACAGACACACTAGATTAAGTGAAATTAAAAACTGTATTAACCTGAACAACAAAGATAAAAAGACTTTTAAAAAGAGCCTCAGTTCCTGTGGGACAATAGCAAAAGATCCAACATTCATATCATCCAAATCCCAGAAGGACCAAAAGACTATGGGACTGAAAAAGTATTCAAAGAAATAATGGTTGAAAACTTCCCAAATTTCATACAAAACACAAATCTATAGATTCAAGAAACAGAAAATTCCTAAATAGATAAATAGAAATCAAACCAAAACACATATTTCTGAAAACTAAGCAAAGAAAAAAATGTTTTAAAATAGTGAGGAACACCAACTCAAAAGACTGGATTTGTCATCTGAAACCATGTTGAGCAACAGGAAATGGCACAATACTTCTTAAGTGCTGAAAGAAAAGAACTGTCAACCTCAAATTCTACATACAGTGAAACTATCTTTGAGGAATGAAGTAGAAATAAAGACATTCTCAGACAAAGGAAAACTAAGAGAGTGTGTTATTGCAAGTACCCCTTACAGAATAGCTGAATATAGCTCTCCAAATACAAAGAAAATAATAATAGAAGGCAAGACCTTCAGAAAAGGAAGACAAGAATGGAAAAAAATAAAAGTAAACATAATAGACTATCCCACTCCACAAGTTTCTTTACGTTATTTTATGGTTGAAACAAAAATTCTAACAGTATCTTACATAGTGACCAATCTATGTAGAAGACATACTTTAAACAATCAAGAAAAAAAAAATCAAAAGAGTAGAGGACCTAAATGGATGTAATCTTTCTACACTCAGTTGAAATGGTTAAATTTCAATGCCAGCAAGCTAAATAAATAAATAAACGTGTGTGTGTGTGTGTGTGCGTGTATGAACAAACACTGAAATTTTAAAAAAAGTATATTTTAAAAAAACACTATAAATCAAAATAGAACTCTAAAAATGTTTGAGTAACTCGTAGGTTGTTGTTGTTTAGTCTCTAAGTTGTGTCCAGGTCTTTTGCGACCCCATGGACTGTAGGCCACCAGTCTCCTCTGTCCATGGGATTTCCCAGGCAAGAATATTGAAGTGGTTGTCGTTTCCTTCTCCAGGGATCTTCCTGACCCAGGGGTCTAACCAGAATCTCATGTGTCTCTTGCATTGGCAGGCGGATTCTTTACCACTGAGCCACCAGGGAAGCCCAGCTCACAGGTAAGCAAGATTAAAAAAAACAGAAGAACAAGAAACAGGGGGAACCAGCAGAAGATAACAAAATGGCAGACTTAAGCCTAATACATCAATAGTTATTTTAAGTGTACATGCTCTACATTACCAATTAAAAGACAGAGGTTGACACAATGGATAAATAACATGACCCAGTTACATGGTGTCTACAAGAAACTCATTTCAAAAATATGTATCATGTAAATAATCAAAAGAAAATAGAAATGCTACATTAGTATCAGATAAAGTAGATTTCAGAGTAAAGAAATTAATAAGCATTACTAAGAGAGCTTCAAAACACATGAAGGAAAAACTGACAAAGCTGAAAGATATACACTAATCACAATTATAGCTGGGGATTCAAACACCCTAATCTCAGCAACTGATAGAACTACTGGACAGAGAATCAGCAAGAATATGGAAGAAACAAACAAGACCATTAACAAATATGATGTAATCATCATTCATGGCACATGTTACCCAACAACAACAGAATACACAGTGTTTTCAAACATACATTGACCATTCCCCAGGACAGACCATATTCTGGGTCACGAAGCAAATCTTGAATCTTAAAAGAATCAAAATCATATAGAATATGTTCTACGATATATAGTAAAGAATTTAACCTTACCTGAAGAAAGGTTTTTTTGTCTTCATCTCCAGGGAGGTGACCTCTACAAAAAGTGTCTTTTGCTTACCTAAGGGCCAAAGCCACCAGACAAATCTAATGATAAAATTTATGATGGAAGGTTTCAGCCATGAGGTATCAACTTTCCTTCAGAAAGACTGGAGACTGAAGGTATCAGCTTTACCTCCTAAGAGGCAAGAAACTAAAGGTCAGCCACATGGGTAAAAATTCTGGACACTAAGGCTCAGGTGAGTTTCTGTATTTGGCAATATGCCCAAATGCATATTGTTACACATAGCTGATGGGAAAAGTTAGCACTGTCCATGACTCCACTGGGAGAGGACAATGGGAAGTTCCACACTAGGAACTCTGGCTCTAGGCTCTGCCCTGTGTACTTCTTCCTTTGGCTAATTTTAATCTGTCTCCTGCTATGACAAACTAACTGTGAGGATGATAGCTTTCAGTGAGTTCTACGAATCCTTTCAGTGACTTATCAAATGTTACAGTGGTCTTGGGAACCCTTGAAAGTGCCACTTAAAAAAAAAAAGTCTTTTCGCTGCACCACATGGCATGTGGGATCCTAGTTCCCCAACCAGGGATTGAACCCACCCCCTCTACATTGTAAGGCAGATTCTTAATCACTGGACCACCAGGGAGTCCCTTGAAAGTGGAATTGATGTCAGAAGTGAGGGAAGACTATTATAGATAGCCTCCTCTAACTTTCACATGAGACCAGAATAAAATCAAACCATAAAAGAAAGACGAGAAAATCTCCAAACACCTCCAAGTAACGTTTCTAAATAATCCAAGAGTGAAATTAAAAATCTCAAAGAAAAAATTTTTTGAAGGATTATAAGGACGTATATGTCCTTTATATACATGGATATATTATATATATATACATACATTTATATATATGTATATAAAAGCCATCATAAGGATAATAAGAATACCACATGTAACTTACACTCACGACTTTGACAACTTAGAAGAAATGAAGCAATTCTTTGAAAATCACAAACTAACAAAACTACCAAAGATGAAACAGGAAATCTGAACAGTCCTATTAAAGTGAAAGAAAGAAAGAAAGTGAAAGTCACTCAACTGGGTCTGACTCTTTGCGATCCATGGACTAGTCCATGGAATTCTCCAGGCCAGAATACTGGAGTAGGTAAGCCATTCCCTTCTCCAGGGGATCTTCCCAACCCAGGGATTGAACCCAGGTCTCCCACATTGCAGGTGGATTCTTTACCAGCTGAGCCACCAGGAAAGTCCTATAACTATTATATTAATACAAATTGAATTTATAATTTAAAAGAGGCTTAAAAAAATATCCAGATCCAAATGGCTTCACTGGAGAATTTTACCAAACCTTTACAGAATGTTTTACACAATTTCTTCCAGAAATAGATGAAAGGAGAATACTTGTCAACTTACTTTATGAAGCCACTATTATTCTTACACCAACAAAAAAACTACAGGCCAATATCTCCCATCAACTTAGATGAAAAAATCTTCAATTAAATTTTACCAATCAAAACCAAAAGTGAATAAAAAAATAATATGTAGCATGATCAAGTGGAATATTCAAGGTAAGGCTGATTAAATATTTCAAGATAAAATTTTTTTAAAAGAAATCACCACACCTATGCAAAAGGAAAGGCCTCATGAGGTATAAAAAAATAATAAAAATAACATCTTAAATGAAAGCAAAACACTTGGGAGAGTATATATTACTTTTCCATGCTCCCCCTCTGTATTAATTTCTTAGAGCTGATCTCACAAAGTACCACAAACTAGGTGGCTTCAAATAACAGAAAGAACTCTTCTTATAGCTTTGGAGTACTGTGAGTTATAGACATCATCAAAGACCTCTGACCTGTGGAATGAACCTGGTCTTGTGGAATGAACCTCATGACCTCATGAATGACCTTATACTTTCCTAAGGTCTTACTTAGGACCAATCATTCCTTTCCAATCATTCCTCTACCATCTCTGTCTCCTCAATGTAGTCATTTTCTTTAATTTTCACAATTTCTTATTAATTTAATTTTTCCTAAATATTCTATTAGAATATATATTCATATGTTCTTGATCCACTACTAGATTGAAAATATCTTTATAACATTTATTTTTATTTATTTTTTAAAGCTAAATTATTTTTTTTAATATTTCTTTATCTATTTATTTATTTGGCTGTGCCAGGTCTTAGTTGCAGCAGGTGAGACCTTTTAGTTGCAGCATGGGGGATCTAGTCCCCCCACACCCTTCTGACCAGGGATTGAAGCTTGTCCACCTGCACTGGGAATGTGGAGTCCTAGTCACTGAACTACCAGGGAAGACCCATCCTTATAACGTTTAAAAATTGTATTCTCATCTCCTACTAAAAAGAACTTGCATGAATTTTTAAAAAACAATTAATACGCTATTGATTACATCTTTTTATGGACAGAAGTTTTGTAACTTTGACATTTGTCTCTTTTGACTACCTGTCCTTTGGTGTCATATCCTAGAAATTACTGCCAAATCCAAAGTTAATGAAATTTTCCCCCTATATTTTCTTCTAGGTGGTTTATAGTTTTGGGTCTTAGATTTACTTGTTTGACCCATTTTGAGTTAATTTTTGTATATAGTGTAAGGTAGGGATACAATTTTATTCCTTTGCATGTAGGGTATCCAGTTTCCCCAAAACCAAGAGTACAGTCTTTTCCCTCATAGAATGGTCTTGGCACTTTTATCTAAAATCATCTTGTCATATATCTGAGGGTTTACTTCTAGACTCTCTTCTACTCCATTCATCTATATATCTGTCTTTATGCCAGTACAACACTGTTTGATTACTATAACATTGTAATAAGTTTTTAAACCAGATTTTCCCTAATTAGTCTGTCTAAAATAACTTTACCAGCCCAACAGTCTGACCAGTTGGCCTACTCCTTGCAACAACTTCCTGCTCACTCACCTGGGCACCGTTCTCTTGTCACCTCCCTCATAACCATCCAGGGCTCTTTCCCTTGCTCCAATGAAGTGATCACAGCTGGCTTAGAAATAGAAAGTCCTGGTTATAAAAAAAGAAATGGAGATGAGGTTGAAATTAAAGTATTCAAATGTTGTGTTTCAGAATTTATTTTTAAAAAGCCTGTAGGACAAGAAGATACTTAATAAGGTCTAGAGAAGAAAGAAGAGTCCAATTCTCATATACAGATAAACTCAGGATCATAAGAAACAAATAATGTTTAAAGTAAAATGTTATTTAAATTATATAAGCTTTCTCTTCTTATTTTCCTTTGAGAAAAAAAGGAGTTTCTGAAATACTTATTCTCAGATATTTTTCCATGGTAAATGTAAAGTTCTTAGAATGTAATTTCCAAATACAAATTGTTTAAAAGAGAGTACAAACTTTACAGTAAATGGAATAATGTTCCTTTGAACTGTAAATGTAAGTGATATATTTTGATTCAGTCCATTACACTAACTGAGAAGGTTAATGAGCTTTGCACCCAGGACCCATGTGTTTAGCTTTATCTGTGCTAGAACATTTGCACGTTTGGTACACTGCAAGTGAAACAAACGACAAAGCCTGGTTTCTTTGACCATGTTATACTATAATGGTATAGAATTTTAATTCTGCTCCTTAATTTTTAAGGAAGAAAGTCAATTATAAGAAATGCCAGAGAAAAGTCTGAGGATAGAGAAAATGAAGGTGTAACTCCATGTAACTGTGCTCATTTCTACACAAGTGAAAATTCATTTTGTTATTTGAAAGGCAGCCCTAAAATTCATAGCACAGAAAGCAGAAACTCCAAGAAACAGATTCTGAATTATTAGAGAGAGATAACTTTACCCAGTGAAACCAGGTTGCTATAGTTCTCCAACATCACATCTTTGTACAAATTCCTCTGCGCAGGGTTCAGGCATTCCCATTCCTCCTGAGAGACATCTATAGCCACATCTTTGAACATCACCAACCCCTAAAATGGCAAATCACAGTACTATTTTTGAAATTATAAGAAACATTTTTCAAAAGGAAAAAGCAGTGCTAAAGAAGTCAATGCAGGAAAGGGATGATACAGTGAGTATACAGGCTGGAAGTTTGTGTGGGTCGAAAATGAATTTAGTGAGACTGAAGAAGAGTGCCCATATACTCTTAAACAATTCAGTTTCTGCACACACATCCTCTTGCATAGGGTGGAAAACTGTTAGTCACTCATCTAGAAATTAAGAAAATAAAGAGAGGTTTACAACTAAGTTAAATAGGTGAAAGTTTTTTAATTTTTCCAGAATATCTTATGACAATCTCCATCTTCAGAAAAGGGACCTGAAGACTTTTCTTCCCCATTATGACTAAGCATTTTTTTAATGCAAATTTTTTAGTAAACATCCAGTACAGAGTATATTTTCCAAAGATGGACAGAGTATATCTCCCATCTCATTTGGTCTTTTTCAACATGATCTTGATACAACAGCCCACTCACCAGCAGGCCAATAGCAGCTTTCAGGACCATGTCAGGAACTGCTCCCATCCACCAGCATGCCAACACCAGATCTGGGACCCTAGCCTCACAACCACCCACTACAGAATCTAGCTCTGCCCCCTTACCGTGCCAGTGGGCCAACATTAGTTCTGAGATCCTCTGAGGCCCCATTGCCAGCAGTCTCATGATCCAGCTCTGCCAACCAGTGCCCATCAGCTTCTGCATAAGGCAGGGCCATGAATTTCCCTGATAGTCCAGTCTAGTGGCCAAGAGTCCACGCTCTCAGTGCAGGGGTCCTGCATTCAACCCCTGGTCAGGGAACTGGATCTCATGTGCCAAAACTAAGACCCAGCACATCCAAATAAATAAATATATGTTGATATAGACATTTTAAAGGGCTTGTTAGACAACCAGACCAGAAGGCAGCCACACCTACCAGACTGCTCACAGTAGTCAGCTTCCCACAACAGAAGTACACACACAGTCCAAATACAGGGCACACCTAGAGCATATAGCTCTAGTGACCAGAGTGGGGAACACTGCTGAAACACAGAAGACACCTCCTACAAGACCACTTCTCCAGGGTTGGAAAAGGTAACTAACCTATCAGAAAAAAGAAATTAAAAACAGTAAACTGAGGAAAATGAGGTGACAGAGAAATATCCTCCAAGTGAAGGAACAAGATAAAACCCCAGAAGAAGAACTAAGTGAAGCAGAGATAAGCAATCTACCCTATACAGAGTTCAAGGTCTGTGTGTCACATACAGCCCCCATGACATTCTTTTTTCTTAACTTACTTATAACCCTTCTGAAATGCAAAACCATTCTCAGGTTGAAGGCCATACAAAAAAAGGCCGTGAGCTGCATCTGACCAGTATGCCAGTTTGCTAACCCCTGTCTAGATACTTGAAGGCAGTAATTGTCAGACTGGGTAAAAGTAGAATCAAACTCTGTGCTGTTATATGAGATATACATAAAATAGGCTAAAATAAAAGGATGGCAGGACTTCCCTGGTAGCCCAGTGGTAAAGGATCTGCCTTGAAGTTCAGGGGACGTGGGTTTGATCCCTGGCTGGGGAACTAAGATTGAGCATGCCACTGAGCAACTAAGCCCCCTTTGTGGCAAACACTGAGCCCTTGTACCACAACTAGTGAGTCGATGCGCCACATCGAAAGATCCTACAAGATGCAACAAAGATTCTGTGTGCTGAAACTAAGGTCCAACGCAGCTGGGATGCGTTTTTAATAGGAATGAAAAAAAATAGATGCTATGAAAAAAATGATAAAAAAAAAAAGCTAAAGTATTTATGTTAAAGAGAACAGAATTCAAGATAAGAATACTGTATTATCAATAGGAACATTTCATGATCAAGGAATCAATGTGTCAAGAAGATATAACATGCACCTAATAACACAGCTTCAAATTATTATAAAGCAAAAATAACAGAACTGTAACAGATGGATCCACAATTATATCTAGAAGTTTCAATAGTCTTCTCTCAGTAATTGACAGACCAAGTAACAACAACAAAAAAAAATCAGTAAAGATATAGAAGAGTTGATCACCACTACAGACAAAACTGATAAACACTCTACCAAAAGACAGTATAATACCCCTTTTTTTAAACTGCACATGGAACCTTCACCAAATTGTCCACAATTCAGGCCATAAGACAAACCTCAATAAACTTAAAAGGACAGAAACGACAGAGTACATCTCTTGACCACCACAGAATTAAAAATGAACTATCAGAAAGATCTGAAAAAGTCCCCCAATATTTGGAAGTTACAGAGCACTCTTCTAAACAACTCATGGATGGAAGAGAATTTTAAGCTAGAAAAATAAGGTAAAATTAAAGATAGGCAAACAAGATAAAAATAAGCTAGAAAAATAAGAAAATTAAATCTAGAATATAGAGTGAAGGAAAGAATAAGTAAGATCAATAATCAGTGAAACAGCAAGGGCAAACTAGGGAGGGAGAAACTAAAACTAAAAGCTAGTTCTTTGGAAAGAACAATAAAATTGATATACTGATCAAGAAAAGAAGGCATAAATTATTAATATCGTGAATTTAAAAGGGTGTATTACTATAGATCTGAGAGGCATTACAACGATAATAAGGGAATATTATGAACAACTTAATGCCCCAAAATTTGACATCTAAGTTGAAATAAGTTAATTCCCTGAAAGGCACAAATTACTAAATTAATTCAAGAAAAAGTAAAATACCAAAGCCATTTATCTATTAAAGAAATTCAAATCTCCCCATGAAGAAAACTGTAAACTCAGATGGTATATTAGTTTTCCACTGCTACTGCACATCACCACAAATGCAGTAGCTTCAAAGAACACATTTACTATCTGTTGGTCAGAAGTCCAACAAGGGTTTTACTAGACTAAATCAAGGTTTTGGCAGGACAATGCATCTTTCTGGCAGCTCTCTCCAGTTCAATTTCCTTGCCTTTTCTAGCTTCTAGGGGTTACTTACATTCCTTGGCTTATGGCCCCCTTCCTCCATCTTCAAAGTTCAGTAATGTATTTTTTTAAAAACAGAAGCATACATATTCCATACTTACATCCTCTTTTAACCCTGACTCTTCAGATAACCCAAGAGAATCTTCCCATCTTAAAAGCATTAATTCAATCATTTCTACAAAGTCTCTTTTGCTGTATAAGGTAACGTTCACAGGTTCTAGGATTAGCATGTAGACAGTTTTTTTGGAGGGGAGTCATTATTCTGCCTACCACAGATGCTTTTTGCTGGTAAAAACTATCCAACAATTAAGAAAGAAATAATAACCAATTCTATTAAAAAAAAAAACTTTCAGAAAATATGGAGGAGGATGCATAGCAGTAACTTACCCACTCACTGGCAAGTTATATGATTTTCAGTTAGGTAACAATATCAAGATAAAGAATGCAAATATGCATATGGCCTATAAAGGAAAAAAAAAGGACTACTTCAATGAGGAACAAAACACCAACTTACATGGGCCATGGCTTTTTTTTTAGAATTCAGAGTATTTATTAGTCCTCTTCTTGTTTCCACTTTAGAAGAAATTCACAGTCCAAAGAAAGTGTTGCTGAATAAGAGGGTTCAAAAAAAAAAAAAGAGATGATCTTGTCTGTGAGCTCCCAATGTGCTAATTTAGAACATTTCTCTCATTTTATGTCTCCTACTCCCAGATCCCAAACACACATACATAAAAGATCACAGAGAAGCTGGACAAATTCCAACCTTACTGAAAGCAAGGCAGGGAATCCAGCTATCGATTCAAGAAGGACTATGCCCAGGCCCTGAGCAGGAGGACCATTTCTCTGCAGCTGGGGTCCTGGCTATAAAGTAAGAGGAAAGAGAAAGCAGTGATACAAGGATACTGATCCTAGGAAAGGATAGAAACTAAAACTGGCCCCTTGGCGGGCAACACTCACTCCACTGCTAGCTCACTTTCGTGTTAAGCACTGGAGTCTGGACACTGGAGGTGGGGGTGCCCTGACAAAGGCAGAGTAGAATATGCTTCAGTGAGACTCCAGTTAATACAGGCATCGTAAAGGCCTGTCTTTACAGGAGCAGATATTCTCTCAGGAAGATCTTCAACAGACCCCCTCCATCCCGATGTTAAACCTAGAACTGCAGAAATGAAGCTCTGTCCCAGACACAACCAAACTCCCACCCGGTCACAGAATTAAAAGCCCCATTGGGCTTCCCTGGTGGCTCAGTTGGTCAAGAATCTGCCTGCAATGCGGGAGACCTCGGTTGGATCCCTGGGTCAGGAAGATCCCCTGGAGAAGGGCATGGCCACCCAGTTCAGTATTCTTGCGTGGAGAACTCCGTGGGCAGAGAAGACTGGTAAGCAAGTCCATACATAGGGTTGCAAAGTCAGTCACTACTGAGCGACTAACACTGGGTTCCATCTCACTTAGGTAACAACAGCATCGTCTTCTGAAGGGAGATCTCAAGCCCCACAGTGTCACCTACCTCACATCAGAGCCAATGGGTCCCACATTTTGCACCTGTCACGGCCTCACCACCGCACACACACCCGCCTCGTTATGGCCACAAACGCTCACACGCACTTTTTACACGCAGGCTCCACACGCCCAGTGTGAGCCAGAGGATGGGGGCTTCCTCACTGCGAGTGCCCGCCGTGCCCAGACTCTGGTTACCACTAGGAGGGCGACGACTGCGAGGACTTCGGAGGGGAACCAGAGATGAACCAAAGATCAAAGTTCTTTTCAAAAGCCACCCAGGGACTGTGGGAAATGTAGTTCAAGGCCACAAAAGCCCGGATGTCGAGAAGGCGCGCGCCGAGGCCACGGCGGTGAAGACAGGCCGCTGAGACCCTTGGGAGGCAGAGCTCGCGCGGGAGTGCGCAGGCGCAGACGGCTGTCTCCCCCTTTCGAAGGTGAGGCTAGTAGGTCCAGTGGGTGCTGGGCGGGTGTGTGTGATGTTGGGACGCGGTGGGCATTGCCTAGGAGGGAGGTGGGAACCTGGGCTGGGAACCCCAAGGAAACAAGAGGGAACCTGGACTGAGAGAAGGCCGGGAAGGAAAGCGAGAATCCGGGCCCTGGATAAAACGAGGAGGGAAGCGAGAACCTAGGCAGGGGAAGAAACTGGGAGCAAGTGCTGGGAACGCCGAGGTAGAACAGGGAGCCCGAGGCGGCTGAGAGCTCGGCCTGGTACATACAGGCGTTCTCATTGTGTAGCTTTTTGTGCCTCTTCTTGTGTGTGTGTGTGGACATGTGTTACTCTGTGCCGTGTTATGGAACCTATTGTTTATGAAAGTCAGAGGGTCTCTGTGTAGTCTAATTTTTAAATTAGGTGCGAGTCTGTGTTTGAGGCTGTGCAACTTTGAAGTGGCAACAGTAAGGGGTTTGTGAGTAAAATTTTGCTACTTTGCATAGAAGTATGTAATGGGCTCTATGAGTTTATGCATGATGTGTGGCTGTGGGATTGGGATTGTGTGGTGGGTGATACAACAGTGAATATGTCACATTTTAAAGTATTTGTGCACACAAGTAAGTACACAATTCACTGTGACTGTGAATGTGGCTGGTTCATTGTATGACTGAGATGAAACACTTGAGAAAGTAGATTCAAGACTAGTAAGTACTATGTATTATTTAGATTGTCAGAATATCGGCCATTTTATATGCCTGTAAAATTTGCTTCTGGCAAATAGACAAGTGAAAAAATACATATTTTTTCATTGGAGAGGAGGAGGTAAAATAATTTTCAGGTGGTACGATCTTGTATTGGGAAACCCCATATTGACTAATGACCAGTATGTTGACATAAGTAGAACACTGTTGGGAGCACAGAAAAAACTTTCTCCCATAACTGCTGCTCTCAAAGTTTGTATTTGGGTGCATTTCTGGACAATAAAGGTTCAATAATTTCTTCAGTCGTTACAAAGATGCTGAACATTCAAACACGAGATCAGCCTCATTTAGCTGAATAGGATGTTCACTGTAGAAATCAGTACTTCAAACTTGTTTTAAAAGCAAAAGCGCTCCCTCCTGCTGGAAGTCTGCTGTGTGGAAGAAAATGTGATCGGTTTCTTCTCTAATCCCTCTATTTGTCCCCTCTTTATTCCTTCTAGGTTGATAGTCTTCAGCTGGAATGGATTGGGAGCTGAAAAAGAGAAATCATAAGTCAAGGACAAAAACAGGCTAACATGACTGGTACCATTATAATATAGTGTAAGTCATATCTTACTTTGGCATGGCCAACTCAATGAACATGAGTTTGAGTGAACTCCAGGAAATAGTGAAGGACAGGGAAGCCTGGTATGCTGCAGTTCCTGGGGTTACAAAGAGTCGGACACAACTCAGTGGTTGAACAACAACAAATACCTTACGTTCTGAGAGACCCCACTGTTGGGAACTTCCAGATACAGTTTCCTTTTTATGGGCACAACCACTTCTCCAGATACCTCTCTTGGCATGCAGTGACCCACCTACTTGTAGGTCTTGTTCTCTCCTGTCAGTCCTCTTGGACAGTATCTAAGCCAACCTAGGCATGCTCCATCATCCATGGATTCCCCATCTGGAGCTCAGATGAGAATTAGCCCCTTAGTCACCACCACTCCACTGCCCCATATTGTGGAAGCATGTACATTTCTGCCCCAAATTCTTTCACTACTTTGATTTATAGTAGAAGTAGAATTAGGGTCTAAGGGGGCTTCCCTGGTGGCTCAGAGGTTAAAGCGTCTGCCTCCAATGCCGGAGACCCAGGTTCGATCCCTGGGTCGGGAAGATCCCCTGGAGAAGGAAATGGCAATCCACTCCAGTATTCTTGCCTGGAGAATCCCATGGATGGAGAGGCCTAGTTGGTTACAGTCCATGGGGTCGCAAAGAGTCGGACATGACTGAGTGACTTCACCTCACCTAGGGTCTAAGGAGCTCCTTGTTTGTTATAAGGGAGGAAGAAGCATCTAATTGTCTTCTCCCTAGAAAACTGTTTTACAAATAATTTGCTCTCTTAAAGAGACATTCCCTTTTCTTAGCCTCTTCCTCCTTGGAGTTAAATTAATGGTAGCAAAACTTTACAGTCAGCTGCTTTTTAAGACTTTATTTTAGCATGAGGGACAATTAAAAGCTTGTTTGCTCACCATCTTTGGGACATCTGCTGAGACTGAGGTAGGAAAACTTCTTATTTACCATCCTGTTAAAAATAATGACAACAGAAAACTCAGAGGCTTGCTGGAAAAGACATTAACAAGTCGATAGACTGTGTCTGTGTATCAGAAAACTATGGGAAGTGGCTGTCAAAATACAAGATACAAAGGTGGTATGGTTTGTAAAAAAAAAATTTGATGTTCCTGACAGACTCAAAAATTAAAGATTTAAGAACCAGAAGACACATGGTAAGTGTCAAAACTGACATTTCATGAAGTTTCTGTAAAATTTCAGTAAAATTTTTAAACTTTCCAAAGTTGTTAGGAGATAATGAACAAGACAGAAGCGGTTAAAGAAAAATAATGGAGGTGGGGAGTAGGCCTACCTGATACTAAAATATGTTTTAAAACTGTAATAACTGCAGAGTAGTCCTGGCAGTTAAATGAAAAGATCAGTGGAACTAAATATGAAGTCCAGATATACTCAAATATGTAAAGGAAATAAAGTATATGATTAAAAAAGCTATAAAATTATTTTAGATATTTACAGGATTAATTTCCTTCCTTTAAAAAATATCTAGTATCCATCCAGAAAATAGTTATTAGAAAAGTGAAAAAATTTTGAGACCTGTCACAGACAGGAAACTGAAGATGGACTGCGGTAATGTCTGCAGGGCCTGGTGGTGGCTGTAGACTGGGGAGTTGGTGGTCTGACTCAGTCTGACTTGTCTTGTATTTTTTTTAAAAAGTTTTTTTTTTTTAAACTTCAGAAGCTTATCCTCTCTCATAATGAGAAAAATAAGAGCTAGAATCACAGTGTATACTTTAGCAAGCATCGAGAACTTTGTATCAGTGGTACTCAGGGTATGGGGTGACAGGTATTTTCATGTATTGTTGGTCATGATGTAGGTTGAGCCTTAATGGAGAAGAGCTTGGAAGTAGTAGGCAGCTTCGGAGAGAAAAGTGGTACTAGAGAGGAGAGTGGCTTGCCCAGGATCTAACTTTTTGCTCCAATATCCTGTATCTCTAGCTTTGGGGATGAAATAATATTTGTTTAGCTCATTATCCCCCTGTATTTGTGTGGACAGAGTGGACAAGCACCAAAGCAAAGGAAATAGAGTCGATTTTAATTGAGTCGTAAGTCATGAGAGCTGAAAGACGTATGTGGTGTCATGTGGCTTCTTTTCATGTTGGTTTTGCCTTCTTAGGAGCCACCCCTTTTCTAAAGAAGAGCCCAAAGGAAGACTGGTCATCTCCTGTAAATCTCAAAACCATGGCTCAGGTGAGATGATGGCTCTTCTCCCTTTTCTGAAATAGTTTTGTTTGTTTAAAGACTGTTTGAGCACTTGCTTTTCTTGCACTAAAATCCTCCTGTTTGCCTTCCCCTTCAGGAAGGCAGTACCCACTTGTTCTGTTGGTCAGATAAGCTTTTACCTTCCACGAGTACTCCTTCTAATTTTAACCAGTGTTCATGTATTAAGTGGGTGTAATCATTCAACATCTTTTGTCAGTCTTCTCCCAGAAACAGTGCTAGAACAAAAATGCATTTCCTCAAATTAAATGAGACTGTAGTACTGCATGGAAGAGGGCATGGCAACCCACTCCAGTATTCTTGCCTGGAGGATCCCCATGGACAGAGGAGCCTGGCATTCTACAGTCCATAGGGTCTCAAAGAGTAGGACGTGACTGAGCAGCGAAGCACAGCACAGCACATAATACAGCATGCACCTTCTTGCAAAGAAAAGAACAGTCAGGATGAAGATAGAATTGACAGATTGCTGTTAGTTAAGTGTCAAGAAGTCCTGTCTTGAGGTGTTGAGATGAGAGCTATGCTTGGCAGATTGTACAAAAACCCAGAATCCTCTATTTCTCCCCTCTGATCCTTCAAGAGATCCCTGAATTTAAACTGTTAATGTGTATTTTAATATCTTCTTCTCCCATAATGGTTTGTCTTAAACATTCTTCTAATGTGCTTTGGGTTTAATACTAGGCAAAATGTAAGATAAGAGTTAACTGTTCAGTGTTATTGGCAGAGTTTCTGTTTGGGCTTCCCTGGTGGCTCAGCTGGTAAAGAATCTACCTGCAATGCGGGAGACCTGGGTTCAATCCTTGGATTGGAAAGATCCCCTGGAGAAGGGAATGGCTACCCACTCCAGTAGATACTGGTGGTGGTTACATAACATTGTGAACGTACTTAATGGCAATGAATTATATACTGAAAACTGGTTAAAATGATAAATTTTTATGTCACATATGTTTCACCACACATAGACACACACACACACAGTTAAACAGTAAAGTATAAGAAACACAAACATCCATAAGTGAGCATTGGGGTGAACAGTTGGAGGATTGAAAAAAAGAGCAAAGGTATTATACCATCAGCAGTATCTATTTCCAGAGCTTTTTCACATTCCAAAGAGAAAGAAAGGGAAAGTCGCTCAGTCGTGTCTGACTCTTTGTGACCCCATGGACTGTAATCTGTGGAATTCTCCAGACTAGAATACTGGAGTGGGTAACCATAATGTTTTGTTGTTTTCAGTGTACCAGTCTTGCAAATGTTTGTTGTATTAACACTGAGGTGTTTTTTATGTTGTTGTAAATACTGTTCATTTTTATTTCAAATTCCCATTGTTTCTTGCTAAAATGCAGTTGATTGGTATATGAAAATGCAATTTGATTTTTATTAACCTACCTTCTCTCTAAACTTATTCTAGTAATTTTTGGTAGATTCTTTAGGATTTTCTTCACACATAATCATGTCAGATGTGTAATATTACTGTTGTCCATCTTTGCTTTCCAATCTATATTCCTTTTATTTCTGTCTGGCTTTACTACATTGTCTAGAACTTTCAGTGCAGTGTTGATATAAGTAATGAAAACAGATATCTTTGCCTTATTCCTGACTAAGGGGAAAGGCATATAGTTTTTGACTAAGTGTAACATTGGTTTTACATAAATGCTCTTTATCAGATCTATCAGGTTGAAGAAATTCTTGATTAGTGATCATTTTTATCACAAATGAATGTTGAATTTTGTTAAAAGTTTTTATGCTTCTGTTGTTTTTTATGTATTATATGGTTTTCCCCCTTTTAAAATTAACATGATGAGTTATATTGACTGATTTTTGAAGTGCTAAACCAGCTTATCCCTAGGATAAATCCCACTTGGTCATGATAGCTTCATATATTCATTTTTCACATATTGCTAGGTGAATTTACTAACACACTGTTAAGGATTGTTTTGTCTGTGGTTCATAAATAATTTGGTCTGTAGTTTTTCTTGTAATGTTGTTGTCTAGTTTTGCTATGAAGGTAATGTTAACTTATAGAATGAGTTGAGAACTGTTCTCTCCTTTTATTTTCTGCAAGAATTTGTGTAGAATTGTTATTATTTCTTCCTTAACTGTTTGTTAGAATTCACCAGTGAAGCCATCTGAGCCTCAGGGTTTGTTTGTGGGAAGATTTTTTACTATCAGTTCAATTTCCTTGATAGAATTGTGGCTATTAATGCTATTCAGGCTACCCGTGTGGCTCAGACAGTAAAGAAGCTGCCAGCAATGCAGGAGACCTGAGTTCAGTCACTGAGTTGGGAAGATCCACTGGAGAAGGGAATGGCAACTCTCTTCAATATTCTTGGCTGGAGAATTCCATGGACAGAGGAGCCTGACATACTATAGTCCATGGTGTTACAAAGAGTTGGACACGACTGAATGACTTAACACTTTCACTTTCATGCTATCAATTTTTTTCTCTTCAGTGAGCTTTTATAATTTATGTCTTTTAAGCAATTTGTCCATTTCATCCAAGTAATAAAATTTATCGGCACAAAGTTGTTCAAAAATCTACTTTTTATCCTTTTGATGTTTATGTAATCTGTAATGGTGCCCCTCTTTCATTCTGTTGTTGATTATTTGTGACTTTTAGTTCTTTCCTTGATCAGTTGACTAGAGATTTATCAATTTCGCTGATTTTTTTCAAAGCAGCAACCTTTGGTTTCATTGATTTCCTGTTTTTCTGTTTCCTGTTACTTCATTTCTGCTCTTACACTTTGTGTTTCCTTTCCTTTTCATTACTTTGGATTTAATTACCTCTTATTTTGTACATGGAAGATTATATCATTGATATTGGACTTTTTTTCCCCTGTAGGACATTTAACGCTATAAATTTCCCTCTAACTAATTTAGACATGTTGTATTTTCATTTTTATTCATTTGAAAATATTTTCTAATTTATCTCATGCTTTCCTTTTTGACTCATTTGTTTAGAGGAAGTCTGTTTAATTTTCAAATATTTGGGGATTTTCCAAATAGCTTTCTCCTATTGATTTCCAGTTTAAATTGGTTACAATCAGGAACCATGCTGTATATGATTTCATTCTTAAATTTATAGACTTCTTTTGTACCACAGATTATAGTACCATCTGATGAATGTTCTATATGTACTTGTAGAGGATGTATATTCTAGTGTTGTTGGATGGTGTATTCTGTAAATAATCAAGTCAAATTGCTTGATTATGATGGTAAAGTTTTCTATAGCCTTATTGATTTTCAGTCTGTTATACCAGTGACATAAAAGGAAGTCAGAATCTTAAGTTACAAGTGTGGCTGTGAAAGTGAGTCACTCAGTTGTGTCCAACTCTTTGTGATCCCATGGACTGTAGCCCTTCAGCCTCCTCTGTCCATGGAATTCTCCAGGCCAGAGTACTGGAGTGGTTAGCCATTCCCTTCTCCAGGGGATATTCCCAACCCAGAGATCGAACCTGGGTCTCCCACATTGCAGGTAGATTCTTTACCATCTGAACCTCCAGGGAAGCCCAAAACTATTAATGGAAAGTCTGACTGAGCTTTTTTAAATGAATGGAATAGGATGACACTGCTGATCACTCTTGGCATCACTGAAGCAGGACAGCCAGACATCACATGCTCCTGACAGGACAGTGATGGTGGTTTAGTCGCTAAGTCATGTCCAACTCTTGCGACCCTGTGGATTGTGGCCTGCCAGGCCCCTCTGCCCATGGCATTCTCCAGGGAAGAATACTGCAGTGGGTTGTCATTTCTTTCTTCAGGGGATCTTCCTGATGCAGGAATTGAACTCAGGCCTCCTGCATTACAGGGAGATTCTTTACCGACTGAGCTACATGTAGGATTCATGTGGCTGTAATTGTGTCTATTTTAACTTTCGGTTCTATAAGTTTTTACTTAATATATTTTGAAGTTCTGTTTTTAGATGAATTTATATTTAGGATTGTTATTTTTATGAATTGATCTCCTCTGTCATTATAAAATGCCTTACTTGGGACTTCCCTGGTGGCCTTGTGGCTAAGACTCCATGCTTCCTTTGTAGGGGGCATGGGCTCAGTCCCTGGTTGGGGAACTAAGATCTCACATGCCACACAGTGCAGCCAGAAAATAAATAAATAAGTTAAAATAAAGTACCTTTCTTAATCCCTGATAATATTCTTTTTTCTAAAATCTATTCTGTTTGATACTATTATAGCCATTCTGGCATTCTTATGATTAGTATTTATTTTTAATTTTAATTTTTTTGGAATATCCTAAATGCTTTTTAACCTGGAGCATCTCCCACCTTTCTTTATTTTTTTCAGCTGATTTACAATATTACATACGTTTCAGGTGTACAACATAGTGATTCACAGTTTTTAAAGGTTAAGCTCCATTTATAGTTATTACACTTATTGGCTGTATTCCATGTGCTGTGCAGTATATTCTGGTAGCTTATTTATTTTATGCCTAGTAGTTTATGCCTCTTAATCTCCTACACCTATCTTACTCCTCCCTCCTTCCCTTTCCCCACTGGTATCCACTAGTTATCTCTGTCTGTAAGTCTTGTTTCTGTTTTGTTATATACATTTGTTTTATTTTTTAGATTCCACACATTCATGATGACATATAGTATTTGGGTATTTCTCTGACTTGCTTCACTAAATATAATACTTTCCAAATCTATCCAGGTTGTTGCAGATGGCAAAATTTCATTCTTTTTTTTATGGCTGAGTAATATTCCTGTGTATGTATGTGTGTGGCTATTCACTATGTCTTCTTTATCCATTCATCTGTTGATGGGCACCTAGGTGGCTTTCACATCTTGGCCAATATAAATAATGCTCTGAACGTTGGGGTGGTGCATGTGTCTTTCTGAATTAGTGTTTTTACATTTTACCCAGGAGTGAAATTGCTAGGCCATGTGACAGTTCTAGTTTTAGTGTTCTGAGAGCTTCCAACTGTTTTTCACAGTGGCTGCACCAGTTTACATTCCCACAAGCAGACTATAAGGGTTCCTTTTTCTCCACATCCTTGTCAGTGTTTGTTAAGTCTGTGGTCTTTCTGATGATAGCCATTCTGACAGGTGTGAGATGGTATCTCATTATGGTTTTGATTTGCATTTCTCCGATGTTAGTGATCTTCATATGCCTGTTGGCCATCTCTGTGTTTTCTTTGGAAAAATGTCTGTTCAGTCTTCTGCCCATTATTTACTTGGGTTATTTGGGGGTTTGTTTTAATATTGAATTTGTATGCTGCTTATATATTAATAGTTTGGATGTATATGTGTTCAGTCATGTTTGACTCTTTGTGACCTCATAGACTATGTAGCCCACCAGGCTCCTCTGTCCTTGGAATTTTCTAGGCAAGAATATTAGAGCAGGTAGCCACTTCTTCTCTAGGGGATCTTCCTGACCCAGGGATTGAAGCTGCATCTCCTGTGTCTCCTGCATTGGCAGGTGGATTCTTTACCACTGTGCCACCTGGGAAGCCTGTAATTTGGACCCTTTATTGGTCATTTGCAGAAACTTTCCCATTCTGTAAGTTGCCCTTTCATTGTGTTGATGGTGAGCCCATGTATTTTGAGATTGATATTCAGCTGTAGATTCAAGGGTATCACTCTACATATGTCTGGAGAGGCCTCTGTCTCTGTCTCTCTCTGCTGCTCCTTCCTCTTCAGTATTTTGCTTAGCAGTTCTAGCCATCTTGGACTCTTCAAACTCCCATCTCTGTTTCTTCCACTCAGAAAGACTGCTGGGCTCTGTGTTTTCCCTCCCTGTGCTGTGACCTGTAAATTGCCTATAAGCTGTAAGCTGGGCAGTCAAAGCTTACTTTGTTCCCTTTCAGAGCTCACCGTGCTCTGTTTTTAAGCACTGTCAGCCAATGCTTAAAAACATATGTTTAATCTATTTTTTTACAATTTTTTAATTGTTTACAGCAGAAGAGAATTTCCTCTATCAGTTAATTTCCATAGAAGTTGATTTGTTTTGTTGGACAGTTAAGTAGGCTGAAAACAAACTTTAAACTTCAGACTCTCTGATTAGTGGCAGCTCGAATCTCTGCTTGATTTCTTTTATATTTAACCAGAGGTCTCAAATTCTGACCCATGAATGCCTTACTGGGGTATCAGCTAAAGGTGTGGATAAAGTTTGTTCAGTGTTTTGGGGCTCCCCCCAACTCCTGCCTCTGGCTTTCATTTCTTCAGGATTTCCCTACTTCTTTTCCAATTACTGTTGTTGTCCTAAATTCTATCTTTTGTTTCTTCAAGCCAGTAGGACCATGGATTTACACCTGAATTTTATTTGCCATACCTGATGTCTACTTGGGACCTGTGTTTAGGCTGAAAGTAGTGTGAATTGGCAGTTCTCCTGTCGTTCTTCTCCTAAGTATAAAACCTTCCCTCCAGTTTCTGTTTGTTTGGGTCACTTTTAAGTGCCTTCAGATAGTTGTTTTTTATAGTCAGCACTCCATATTCATGGGGCTTCCCTTCCACATCCACAAATTCAACCAACCACAGATTGAAAATGTTAAAAAAAAAAATCCCAGAATGTTCCAAAATACAAAATTTGAAATTGCTGGACAGTGGCAACTATTTACATAGCATTTACATTGTATTACATATGGTAAGTCAAGATGATTTAAAGTATATGGAACAATATAAAATAGATTATATATAAATACTACACAGTTTATGTAAGGGACTTGAGTAGCTTGAGATTTTGGTATCTACAGGTGGTCCTGAAATCCATCTCCCATGGAAACTGAGGCGTTGATTATATTTTTCTGGAGTTTAGAGCTGTTATCTACAGTAAATGTGAAATAAGAGCTACTCTTCCATTTTTGAAGAAGCCCAAACATACCTTTTTTTTTAAATCAAAATTTTTTAAGGTATAATCTACATAGAATAAAAAGCAACTCATTTTAAGTGTTGAATAAGTTTAGGAACTTTGAGAAAGGTATAAAGATTTATTCAGTTACCACAACAATCAAGATTACAAAATTTCCATTACTTCAAAAAGTTCCTTCATGCCCTCCTACAACCAGTTGCTCTACTGCCACCATTGGCCTTTATTAAGGTATTATTAATCATATCTGCTTCTGTCACTGTAAACTAGTTTTGCCTCCTCTAGACTTTCATATAAATGGAATAGTAGAATATTTGCTTTTTAGGGGATTAGCCTATTTAACTCAATGTAATTTTCTTTTGAAATTCATGTTGTGTGTATCAGAATATTCCTTATATTGCTGACTACTGTTATTCCATTATATGAATATACCACAATTTTTTAGTTATACCCTCACTTTTTGATAGACTTTTTTTTTCACTTTTTGACTGTTACAGTGATATGCTCATATGTGGATTATGTGTGAAAAATATATGTTTAACTTTATAAAAAAAAACTTGCCAAACTGTTAAGCAAAGTGGTTGTACCATTTTACTTTCCCACTAGCAGTGTATGATAGTTATTATATTATAGCTGCATATCTTCACCAACACTTGGTATGGTCACTCTTTAATTTTAGTTAATTCTGCTGCTACTGCTAAATCACTTCAGTTATGTCCGACTCTGTGCGACCCCATAGATGACAGCCCACCAGGCTCCCCCGTCCCTGGGATTCTCCAGGCAAGAACACTGGAGTGGGTTGCCATTCCTTCTCCAATGCATGAAAGTGAAAAGTGAAAGTGAAGTTGCTCAGTTGTATCCGACTCTTAGTGACCCCATGGACTGCAGCCTACCAGGCTCCTCTGTCCATGGGATTTTCCAGGCAAGAGTACTGGAGTGGGGTGCCATTGCCTTCTCCATTAGTTAATTCTAGCAGGTGTGTATTGGCATTTCATTCTTTTGAAATTTTTTGTTTCCCTAACAATTAAAATTGGTGGATATTTTTTATTTCACATATTTGTCATTGATATATAGCTACTGGATTTGTTTAGATCTTTTGCCAGTTGATTTGGTTGTCTTCTTATTCCTGTATTATGAGAGTTCTTTATATATTCTCAATACAAGTCTTTTGTATGATAGAAATACTGGGAATATCTTTCCCAGTCTATGACTTGATTTTTAATTTTCTTAGTGGTGTCTTTCAGAGCTGAAGTTTTTTAATTTTGATAAAATCCAGTTTACCAGGTTTTAAATTTTTATGATGGTGCTTTTTGTGCACTACCTCAGAAGTCTTTGCATACCCCAGCATTATGCATATTTTATTCTTTAATATGTAAGTATTATGGTTTTCGATTTTCATTTTAAAGGAGTGATCCATGTCAGTTTCATTCTGTAAGGTAAGAGTTTAAGTTCCCTTTTTCTATTTTCAATGGATATCCAGTTTTTCCAGAGTCTTTTGTGAAAAGAGATCCTTTTTCTACTGAATTACATTGGAGCCTTTGTTGACAATCAGTTGATCATGTGTGTAGGCGTTTTTTATAGTCTGCTTAATTGATTTGTGTATTTATACTTTCACCAAGATAACAGTTTTAGTTAGGGTATTAAGTCCTGGTATCAGGTAATGTGAACCTACCAAATTGTTTTAGGTATAATAGGTATTTTACATTTTCCTATAAATTTTCAAATCAACTCATCAGTCTCTATAAAACAACCTAATGGATTGTGATTAAGTTTTCAAAGGTTTATAAGTTGGTTGGAGATAATTGTTAGGTTAACAGTAGTAAGTCTTCTGAACCATGGACCTAGTATATTTCCATGTTTGCTTAGGTCTTCTAAAATTTCTCTCAGCAGTGTTTTGTAGTTTCCAGTGCACAGGTCTTGCAAATATTTTATTAATTTTATTTTTTAACTTCATTCTCAATTGTTTGTTGTTAGTATAAAATAGAATTGAATTTTTTTTACTATTTTGAGATAAATATGCTGTGACCGTGATAAATTCACTTATTATTTCCTGTACTTTCTACATATCTGGTTATGTCTGTGAATGCAGTTTGCCTTTGCCCTTTCCAGTGTGTTTGCCTTGTATTTTTCGTTCTTTATGCATTGTCTGCAGTGTTCAATAGAACTGGTGGGAGCAGCTCTCCTTGTCTTGCTCCTGATCTTAGGGGAAAAACAACCTTTAATAAGTATGATATTATGTATAAATCTTTTGTAGTTGCATTTCATTAAGTTGAGGAGTTCTATTTCTAATGTTGAGAGTTTTTAATACAAGTATAACAGATGTTAAATTTTGCCTACTGCTTTTTTTTTTCATTTGAAATGACCATACGCTTTTCCTACTATATTCTGATATAATGAGGATTATATTATTGATTGTCAGGTATTATACCAATCTTGCATTCCAGTGATAAGCACCACTTGTCCATGTGTTATGCTTTTTATATTATCCCTTTATACAATTCACTCTTATTTTTTGGTTTTTAATTGGTATTCATCAAGCCTATTGGTCTGTTCTGGTTTTGGTAACTGTATAAGATTCACCTCATAAAAGGAATAGGAAAATATTCCTCAGTCCTTTATTTTTAAGAAAAAGTTAGTGTAGTATTATCATTGACTCTTAAATGTTTCACAGGACTTACCTTGAAGTCTTCTGGACCTGGAAAAATCTTTGTGGGAATTTCTTGAATTGCAAACTCAGTATCTTTAATAGTTGAGGGTTTTCAGATCATTTTTTTCTTTGGTATCATGTTTTTAAGTGAAAATATTTGTCCATTTCATCTACACTGTCTACTTTATTGCCTTTAATTTGTTTATGCTGTAGTCTCTTTATTTAATATCTGCAGGATCTGATAGTGGCCATATGTGGCATCCCTCTTTACTTCTTAAATGTCTGACTAGTGTTTTACCTTTTTTTGTGAGGGGCAGGGGGCTGTGCTTGGTACTGTTGCAGGTCTTTATTGCTGCATGGGCTTCTCTATTAATAGTGTGACACACCAACTTAATTGCCCTATGGCATGCAGGATCTTAGTTCCCTGACCAGGGATTGAACCCACATTCCCTGGATTGGAAGGCAGATTCTTAACCACTGGACCACCAGGGAAGTCCCTAGAGGTTTTACATTTTAATGATACTCTAAAGTATCTGGCTTTCAGTTTCATTGATTTTTTTTTTCCCCCTGTTGCTTATTTATTTCCTATTTTACTGATTTTTCCTTTTTTCCAAACTATTTCCTTTACTTGCTTTGAGTTTAGCATACTCTTTTATAAAGCTACTTAAGATAAAAGTTTAAATTATTGATATTAAATCTTTCTTGTTTCCTAATATAAGCAAGCGTTTAAACTTATGTTTTTCTCTTATCCTATTCTTCAAAATTGTATTTAGCCTAATATATTTTATGAAAGTTTTCTTTTTTATTTTTCTCTGACCCTAAATTGATTACTTGGAAGTATATCGTTTAATTTCCCAACATTTGGGGCTTGTCTAGATATGTTATCTTTATTGATATCTAATTTAGTTCATGTGTGGTCAGAAAACATACTTCATGTGATTTTTCTTTAATCTGTTGAGATTTACTTATGATCTATCTTGGTGCATAGTCCATTTACTCTTGAAAAAAATGTGTTGTGCAAAATATTGAAAGTGGTGGTTTATAAATATCAAATGAGTTGTTGTTGTTAAGTCGCTAAGTCTGTCTGACTCTTTATGACCCCATGAACTGCAGCACCCCAGGCTTCCCGGTCCTTCACTGTCTCGGCAAGTTTGCTCAAACTCATGTCCATCGAGTCAGTGATGCCCCAACCAGCTCATCCTCTGTCACCCCCTTCTCCGCTTGCCCTCAGTCTTTACCAGCATCAGGTGTCAGTATTCTTAGAGATTCTGAATGGCCACAGATTTTCCCCCCGTTGGTCTAGTTCTCTCAGTGAGTGATCAACATGAACATCAATTTTGGACTTTTTTGAAATCTCACTTTTCTTTCATCAATTTTTGCCTCATGTGTTTTGAAATTGTTATTTAAGTACATATACAGTTGTAATTGTTACATCTTCCTGATGTATTTACTGTTTTATCCTCAGGAAATGTTCTTCTTTATCTGTTGTGGTAATACTCCTCACCTCAGCTTGAAATCCGATCTGTCTGCTTTTACTATAGCCACATCAGCTTTCCCATGTTTAATGTTTTTATGTCCTTCTCCATCCTTTTATTTGAAACATATTTGTGTCTGTGGTATTTAAAATATGTCTCTTGATGACAGAATATATTTTGAAAGTGAAGTGAAAGTGAAAACGCTCAGTCATGTCTGACTCTTTGCGACCCTATGGACTGTAGCCTACCAGGATTCTCCACCCATAGGATGGATTTTCCAGGCAAGATTACTGGAGTGGGCTGCCATTTCCTTTTCCAGGGGATCCTCCTGACTCTGAGATCAAAGCCAGGTCTCCCGCATTGTAGGCAGATGCTTTACTATCTGAGCCACCAGGGAATACATTTTTTATAATCTCAGTCTTGGGACTTCCGTGGCAGTCCAGTGGTTAAGATTCCATGTTTCCAATGCAGGGGACAGGCATTCAATCCCTGGTTAGGGAACTAAGATCCCACAAGCCACATGGGAGTGTTTAGTTCTAAAGTTGGAGTCAGGGCTGCTATTTTGCTCTTTGTTTTCTGATTACCTGACCTGTTTTATTTGAAATCTTTTAAATATGCTTTAAATTTTACATTCAGAGAAAAATTAAGTAGAAAGTACAGTGAGTTTCCATTTATTCCCTACCCTGACAAATGCAAAGGCTTCCCTAATATTAGTATCTTGTACCAGAGTGGTATGTTGTTAAAATCAGCGAGCCTACACTGATACATCATTGTCATCCAAAGTTCATAGTTTATATTAAGGTTCATTTTTGGTGCTGTTTATTCTATAGATTTTGACAAATATATAGTGTTACGTATCTGCCATTATAATATACAGACTAATTTCACTGCTCTAAAAATCCTCTGTCCTCTGCCTACTCATCCCTCCCTCTCCTCTATAATCTGTAATAGTGGCAACCACTGATCTTTTTATCTTTTCTGTAGTTTTGACTTTTCCAGAATGTCACATAGTCAAAATGTTACATTCTGTAGCCTTTTCAGATTGGGCTTCTTAACACATTTAAGATTCCTCCTAACCTGTTTTTATGCATCTGTTCCTACATTCTGTTTTACTTTGTGTCAGTCAATACTGACACAATAATGAATTTTTATTATTCATTTTCATTTCTCTGTTGTATCTGTAGTTATATCATCTTGCATTATTTTTTGTGGTTTCTTTAGGGATTATAGTATGCAGCTTCTATAGTATAGTATCTTTAACTTATCATGATTTATTAGAGATAATGCTGAATTACTTCAGGTAAAATATATCAGCTTGCAACATTGTATTTTCATTTACTGACTTCCATGGTTTGCTTTTTGGTTCTCCATGTATGTGATATTTCTGTTTGTAATTAATGGTGTTAAAATGCTTGCTTTAAACCAAGGATCTACAGCCATTAGGTTAAATCCAGTCTGCTACCTATTTTTGTACAGATTGTGAGTTAAGAATAGTTCTTCTAGTTTAAATGTTGGAAAAAATACAAAATCAAAATATTTCTGACCTATTTAAGTTTTTAAAATTTAAATCTCAGTATCCAAACATGAAGTTTTATTCAAACACAATATTGCTCATTTATTTCATAAATTCTCCATGGTTGTTTTCATGCTAAAACAGCAGAAAAATGTTCACCAATTGCTGCTAAAAATTTAAAAAAAAAAGGAAATGAATATTTATGGTCTTTTATATAAAACTTTTCTCTAACTCTTCATTCTTTCCTAAAGACCTTGGTTATCATCTGGTGTCATTTTTACCTTCAGCCTGAAGACCTTTTTAACCATTTTTGGTTGTACAGTTTTGCTAGTGATGAATTCTTTCAAACTTTATCTGCTCATATAGCTTTATGTAGCCTTTGTTTTTAATAGGTAATGTTGCTGAGCTGAACTGAATGTTGCTGAGTACAGAATTCTTGGTTGATGTTCTCTTAGGCTTTTAGCAGTTTGATTAGGATTTTCTGACTGTAGTTTTCTTTTGTTTTTATTCTTTCGGGGTTCATTAAGCTTTTTTAATGTGTAAGTCAAGTTTTTGCTTATTTTGAATATGTTATGCCATTATTTCCTTAAAATTTTTTCAGACCTTTTTTTTTTTTCTCTTTCTCTGGGACTCCAATTATATCTGTCTTGCATCACTTTGAAATTGACCCAAAAATCTGTGAATCTGTTATTCATTTTTTTCTTTTTCATTTCCTTTCTATTCAGATGGCTTAATTTCTGTTGATCAATGTAGTCATACTTTATTATGCTTTTTTAAATTTCACTTTGCAGATATTTCATTTTTACAGATTGAAGGTTTTTAGCAATCCTGAGTTGAGCAAGTTTGTAGGTGCCATTTTTCCAACAGTATTTAGTATTTGCTCATGTCGCTGTCAAGATGGCTATTCCTGAAATATTTCACTTTATCATTATTGTATTTGTTATCATCTGTAGTCAGTGATCTTTGGTGTTACTATTACGAAAAGATTACAACTCACAGAAAGCTCTAGTGATGATCAACACATTTTATCTTAAGTATCTTTTAATTCAGACAGGCATATACATTGTTTTTTAGACATAATGCCATTGCACACATAATAGACTACAATATAATGTACATGTAACTTTTATATGCAGTGCATAATCAAAGAATTTTTGTGACTGGCTTTATTGCAATAATTATTGCAGTGGGCTAGAACTGAAACTGTGATGTCTCCAAGGTATGTCTGTGTTTACAAGGTTAATGTTTGTTCCTTTTCCTATGCTATTGAGACTATATGGTGAAATTTTCATTTCATTTATTATACTTGGTAGGTCTAGAATTTTCAGCTCATGTTTTTTTATCAGTTTATGTTTCGAGATTTTTCATTACTTCTTTGGACGCCTTTAGAACAACTACTTTAAAGTCTTTTTTTTTTTTTTTTTCCAAAATCCAACATCTAGGCTCACTAGGAATTAGTTTCTATGAACTATCTTTTTCTGAATATGGGTTATATTCCCCCTCTTATTTTTCTGTTTACATATCTGGTAATTTTTGCTAGAAACCAGGATCTCTTGAATAATGTGTTATAGTAATCTAAATTCTGTGTGTCTTGTTTTTTGAGGATTTTTGTTTGTTTTTCTTCTAGTAGATAATTAACTTGCTTGGAATCAAGTTTCAAACCCTGCCCTCCCTGTCCTCTTACTTCCACCCCAAGTGTGAAGCAGCTGATAGTTAGATCTCTTCAGCTTCCTCCTGCTGCTTTTTTCACTCTGGTCCCGTGATGGGTGATGTTCATGTACTTTTAGCTCTCAAAGAATTGGTATATATTAATGTTTAGATTTGAGGGCTTACTTTCTGCGGTACTCTTTCTTCTAGTGTTTCACCGTTTTATGCTTCCTGCTGCTTTGTTAGCCCCAACTTTCTGACACCTCAGTCCAATAAGGCTCTAGGTTCTGCTTAACTTATAAGCAGGTTGTGTAATGCTGTTAATCAAAAATGCAGAAATCTCGGAATCTCACTTGGTACACTTCTCGTTTTCAAAACTCTTTTCTCGTGTCTTGTTTGCTTTTTCCTAAGTCTCCTTTGATCTCTCTTAACAGTTGCTTAGTTTAACTATCAAACTAGAGTTCTGGCAAAGTTTATACTCAGATTTGGAGTCTCATTCTTCCAATAGTTTTCTCACTTCTAGATAAATGTCACTAAATCTTCAGCTCATCTACCAGTCCTCAATTCTGTCCTTTGTCACCTTTGAGGAAGTAAACTGGTTTTCTGCCTGCGGAGCTGTGGACTTTGGGGTGGGTACCTTCATGCAAAATAGCCACAAACTTAAGAATTCTTACTCACTGTTATCATTTAAGAATAAACTCTCCTCCAATTTTTGCCTACTTTGGTGTCCTTCCAGTGCCTTCTATTACTTTTATTATGTATTGTGTACACATTTTAAAATTATCATCTGAGGAATTGTTTTCTTAACCAGTTCACTCTATTATTGCTAGATATGTCACATTCATGCATTTTTTAGAATTTATTTTTAATAGAAGGAAAATTGCTTTACAATAATGTGTTGGTTTATACTATACATCAACATGAATCAGCCATAGGTATACATATGTCCTCTACCTCTTGAACCTCCCTCCCACCTCTTACCCATTCCACCCCTCTAGGTTGTCACAGAGCCCCAGTTGGAGTTCCCTGAGTCATACAACAAATTCTCATTGGCTATGTATTTTACATATGGTAGTATATGTATTATCATGCTACTCTCTCCGTTCACACCAATGCATTTTAAAACCATATTCTTCCTGCATAACACATTAATCTTAAAGGAGAAAAAAAATTACCTCATTGGTGAAGCCTGAAAAATTGTTCTGCCCTTGTAATTCACTGTAACATACTTCTGTTGTAGTACCCTTACCACCAGTCTTGTAGATTTGGGTTGACACATACTTTCTTAAAAGTATGTGTTGCATGCTTTGCAGCTGTAACTTCTTGTGAGCAGAGACTGTGTGTTGTATATCTTGGCACCCAAGTAAACTAATGCAATTTGGGATTGCAAAGTGACTTCACAATACATTTTTAGAATGAGTTATTAAGTAAATATGGTGGCAAGTACTTATACTTTGATTTTTTGTTGTTGTTGCTTCCCTTACAATCTAAATCACAAAACAAGAAAAATGGTAGGCTTTATTTACAAGTTTCATATGAATGCCAGAAAGGAGCAGGATCAAAACTAGTCCCCAAGGATTTACCTGGCAGTCCAGTGGTTAAGACTGTGCTTCCACTGCAAGGAGCACCGGTTCAATCCCTGGGTGGGGAGCTGAGATCCCACACGCTGTATAGGACAGCCAAAAGATAAAGTAAGTTATAAAATAAAAAAACTAGTCCCCAATTTCTGGTCAATTTTCTGATCACAGTTCCAAACCATTACAGGGATCAGTGTCATTCAAAGATGTGACTGTGGACTTCAGTCAGGAGGAGTGGCAGCACCTGGATCCTGCTCAGAAGACACTCTACATGGATGTAATGTTGGAAAACTATTGCCATCTCATTTCTATAGGTAAGAAAAATTCTTTGAAACTTTCAGTAGCATGCATTTCCTTTCAGAGTGCCTAAAATACATGTGATCTTGGTCTTCAGGGATGAATTGTTTTTGGTTGACAAAAAGGATAATTGTGTCTTCACTTGCCTAGTACAAGGTGTTGTTTACTCTTACACAAAGGAGTATCTTACTTTGCAGAATGGAAATTCAGCTTACTGATTTTTCAAATGTATTAACATCTAAGCAACTTAATCCAAATCTTCCCTTAATCAGGGTGTCACATGACCAAGCCTGATGTGATCCTCAAATTGGAACGAGGAGAAGAACCGTGGACATCATTTAAAGGTCATACCTGCTTAGGTGAGTTTCTGACTCTCAGGCAGATGAAATCTAGTGAAAAATAAATTTAAAGTGATTGGGTGGTGATGACACCTTTGAAATGTTTTGGTAGTATACTTTTAAAGGATCCTAACCTTTGAAATGACCACTGTGCCTGCAAAAATCTTAAATCACACTTTCAAATATCACTCACCCTATAAAATAGACTTTCCTAATTTGCTTGCCACTCTTAATTGCCTAATTAATTGCCTAATTGCCACTGTTAATCAAAATGTACTGTAAGCCTTCCTTCTTTTAGATCTTTTCATCCATTTCTGTCCTTTTTTAGCTTTCTCAGTCCCTTATTGTCTAGCCATTGTATAGGTTTCTTTTAGGCATTCTTATCTATCTTTAAGAAAGAAAAAATTCTTGGTTAATATTTCTCAGGTGCTTTCTATTTTATCTCCATATCTTTAGTATCATTCCAGATTTGTTTGCTGTGCTAACTCTGAGTTCCCATTCTCACCACAAGTCTAGCTATTAATTCCCTTGCCTTGGCCAAGACAGATAATTCCATAGTTACTATTTTCTTCCAGTAAGTTTTCATGGTTCATTGTATATGGATGATCATCTTACCAGAAACCGTCCCTTGCTTTGGGTAAAACATTGACTTGTTCTTACCCTGATTCTCTAAGTGATTATTTCCAGCTTAGTCTGTTCTCTTTATACTCTGGCCACATTGCCTGGAACAGTGCCTTATACATAGTAGTCACATACATCTTTTTTTTTTTAATGTATATTATTTCTCTAGACTCTCAAGTCTTTTTTCTCTAATTTGTCATCAAGAGATCTACCTTTTAATTATAGTAGTATCATCCATTCTGAGAATTTAAACTCTTTGTTTTATATAAATACCTCTAGCACTGACATACTTGGCACATTTCTCCCACCTTCACTCTAGTGCTTCATAAGTTCTGCACTCTAATGTCTTACCTATTCCAACTTTCCTAGCTCTTAAATTCTTTCCCACTAACTATTTCCAGATTATTTTGTTCCTCCTGTGATACCAGCTTGATTGTCTCTCATAATCTTTGGGGAACCTCTTCACAGTTTGTGTTTATAAGCCTGTGAAATATATTTACATCCTCCTATATTTTCATTTTTCACTGTGGTTTTCTCACTTCTACATAAATATACAGATTGACAGCTACTATATTTCATGTCTTAAAACTGTAATTACAATTTGGCTTTGCTATAATTTTTGTGCTCATTTTTTCAACTTATATTGTTACTTTCCTGACAAGATACTTATTCCCTACTTCTTTTTGTTAATTATATGACATTGAAAGTCTCCTTTATACAAGGATTACCATAGTAAGCCATCATGTGGTCTTTTCAAGTTTTTCTCTTTTGTGGAAACTTGCTAATTTCTACTTGATCTAGTCTCCTAAATGTCCTCTATACATGTAAGGTTTATCATGTCTGTACTTTTCACTGTGTTCACCCTTCTATATAATGTGTATCTTTGAAGTCATGATTTCTTATCCTTGCTCTTCCTTGACTACTCCCCAGCATATCCACCTTTCCTTTTTCTTCATTCCCATGTTGCTTATAACTGTAACACATACAACTCTTAAAGATTATATAATTTGATACTTGACTGTACATGGTTTAAGGATTCATTCTTTCAAAGATAATATCCTTTGTACTTTCTTTGCTGTAGTATACATGTTAAGTAGTCAGTTGCCCTTTTTCTGTTTGTGGAACTGTATGGGGGAGATCTCTTTGTCCTCCATTCACAAAGCATGTACTGATAAGTCCTTTCAGAAGTATTTGCTGAGGTCATGGCTCTGTACATCTGATTGAAGTGGTGGATTCTAACAGACACTACCTATCTATGATCTGCAGTATTAATGTAAACTCAGAAGAATACAAAGAACATAACCAATAAAGAATTATGAGAAAGGATTATTGTCAAAGTTTGCATTTTTAATGAGATATTTATGATACAGTGTAAGCTTATAAAAAGATTTGTTAGAATTTTTTTTATAAACTATAATTGTTTTCAAGTTATAAAGAAACAAATCTTAAATTGATGGTGGGGCATATGTGAAGGGTTTTGATATCATGGAGTGGTAGCATTTTCTTGAAGATTCTCTAAATATGATTAGAAATAAGACTAGGAAAAAAGTCAGCTGATTAAAAGAATGTAAGTAAAGCATGTGATTAGGAATAAGTGAGGTATATATACAGCAATAAATATGAGGCTTTACTTATTATGGGTGAGATTTTTCAGATATGTGGACAACGCTGAAAACTTGTTCGAACATAAAAAGTGAGTTTAGGTGCTGTAAAGTTTTATTTACAGGAGAAATTCCTTGTATGTTAGTACTGGAGGCAGTGGACTCAGGAAGAAACAGACTTTTGAGCCTAGATTTAACATTGTTTCACTAGATATGGATGATCTCAAATATAATTATAAATTTATAAGAGAAATAAAGGCTAAGGTTAATGCGTGATCTAGAACCACAGGGAGCAATCTTTCTGGTCCACATATGGAAAACTGGAGTTAAGAATGTTACTGTATCGGAGAAAGACTTGATTCTTTCTTTAAACCTCAAAAATTAAGTTAGCAGTTGAAAAGAATAATTATAATTAATTGTCATGAAAGTTCCTGTTGGGGGACTTCCCTGGTGATTCAGTGGTTAAGAGTCTGGGCTTCCACTGTAGAGGGTATGAGTTCAGTCTCTGGTCAGGGAACTAAGATCCTGCATGCTGCACAATTTGGTGGAAAAAAAGCCATTTGTTTTTAATAAAAATAAAGTTCCTGTTGGGAGTGTTTTCTTTGTACTTCCCTCACAAGAAAAAATGATTCCCAGTTATATGGAGGATTAGAGTGTAGACTATAGGATTTTTTTCCCTAAATGCTAGGAAAATAATTAATGCTTGGAAAGATTTATTGATGGCTGTGTGGAAGGGGGTTGGTGGAACAACTGAAAGTATTTTACCTCACAATCTAGGGATGAACATGTAAAAGCTCTAATCTGTGTCCTCCAAACACTTACCTCTAAAATTTTCCCTGAACTAGCTTTTCCACTAATTTGTCTTGTTCATCCTACTTAAATCTTAATGCCATAGGTTCAGTTGATTGCCTCTAAATCCACCTATCCAAGCATGAATTCCTCTTCCACTATTCTTGTGTCTCTTTCCTTTACTGTTTCTTGTCTTTGTTTCACTTTCTGTATGAAGTTCTGGTACATAGTGCAGATGTTACTAGCATTCATTACTTATTTTTCACCTTTTTCCACACTGAGGCAGAGTGTTTAATTTAGGTTCCATGTCTTTTCCCAGGCAAGGAATAATTTGTCCTTGATCTTTTTTGGCCTCATACACATATACAATTCCTTTTCATAGAAAATATGTAAGATTCACAAGTTGTTATTAATTATATTCTTTTCTAGAAGAAAACTGGAAAGCCGAAGACTTTTTATTGAAATTCAAGGAACAGCAAGATAAGTATTCTAGATCAGTTATATTAATCAACCACAAAAAGCTGGTTAATGAGAACGGTAGTACATGTGAAAAGACATTTACTTTAAGTAAAAACTCTATTAATTCAAAAAAGCTACCTCCTGAATATGACACTCATGAAAAGATTTTAAAAAATGTTTCAGAATTAATCATCAGTAATCTAAGTCCTACAAGAAGGAGACTTAGTGAGTGTAATGGGTATGGGAAATCACTCCTCAATACTAAACCAGAGACAGCTCACTCTGGAGTCAAATCTCATAATCAACGTGGGAGGACCATCAGTCATAATGAAACGATCACGCAATATCATAAGATGGAAACACCAGCACAGTCATTTGAATATAATGACTGTGAGAAAGCCTTTTTTAAAAGAGGAGGCCCAATTACACATAGTAGAACTTACAGAAGGGGAAACACATCTGATTATAATAAAAGAAGAAGAACAACCAATATTGAAAAAAAGCATACATGCACTGAATGTGGGAAGTCCTTTTGCAGGAAATCAGTATTGATTCTGCATCAGGGAATTCACACAGAAGAAAAACCCTATCAATGTCATCAGTGTGGAAATTCATTTAGGAGGAAATCCTATCTCATTGATCATCAGAGAACTCACACAGGAGAGAAACCCTTTGTTTGTAATGAATGTGGTAAGTCTTTCCGCCTAAAGACAGCCCTCACTGATCATCAGCGAACACATACAGGGGAGAAATCATATGAATGTCCACAATGTAGGAATGCCTTTAGATTGAAATCACACCTCATTCGTCATCAGAGAACTCACACAGGAGAGAAACCATATGAGTGTAGCAACTGTGGGAAGTCTTTCCGCCAGAAAACAACGCTCTCCCTACATCAGAGAATTCATACAGGAGAAAAACCCTATATTTGTAAAGAATGTGGAAAGTCCTTTCATCAGAAGGCAAACCTTACTGTACATCAAAGAACTCATACAGGGGAAAAACCCTATATTTGTAATGAATGTGGGAAATCCTTCTCCCAGAAAACAACCCTTGCTCTTCATGAGAAGACTCATAATGAAGAGAAACCTTATATTTGTAATGAATGTGGAAAATCCTTCCGCCAGAAGACAACCCTTGTGGCACATCAGAGAACACATACAGGGGAAAAATCCTATGAATGTCCTCACTGTGGGAAGGCTTTTAGAATGAAGTCATACCTCATTGATCATCACAGAACTCACACAGGAGAGAAACCATATGAATGTAATGAATGTGGAAAGTCCTTCAGTCAGAAGACAAATCTCAATTTACATCAGAGAATCCACACAGGAGAGAAACCTTATATTTGTAATGAATGTGGGAAGTCTTTTCGCCAGAAAGCAACCCTCACTGTACATCAGAAAATACATACAGGGCAGAAATCCTATGAATGCCCTCAGTGCGGGAAAGCCTTTAGCAGGAAGTCATATCTCATTCATCATCAAAGAACTCATACAGGAGAGAAACCATACAAGTGTAGTGAATGTGGGAAGTGCTTCCGCCAGAAGACAAATCTCATTGTACATCAGAGAACTCACACAGGGGAGAAACCATATATTTGTAATGAATGTGGTAAGTCCTTCAGTTATAAGAGAAATCTTATTGTCCATCAGAGAACTCACAAGGGAGAAAACATGGAAATGCAGTAATAAATGATGTGATTTCTTTGTGAAGTCTTTCTAAGTTATTGTAAAACTTTTTTTTTAAAGCATGCTTAAACATATATATGAGGTAATTTTAATCACAAATGTAATAATAATTATTAACTTAATGTACTGTACCACATAAATATTTATCTATGTTTACTAGCATATGAAATGTGTGTGATCATTGATATTGAACTTTTTATCAGCAATGAAGCTAATTTTCTAAGTTTTTGAGTTCTCCTGACTCAGTTTATTTTTTTAAGTGCTTATATAGTACATGCAGAGGCAAGATACAAAATGCTTATAAGCATCAGCCTCCATAAGAGGAAGAAAATATGAAATAAACTTCTTGCACTCTTCAGAACAAAATGTAGTTGTTACTACCCTCAAAGTTTGACCACTTCCCGGTTTTTAACATGAAATAGTTTTCTTTTTCAAACTATATACATATTTTGTTATTCATTATAAATTCTTTTGTGTTGTTTCACTCAACTTTTTAAAGATTCATACATTATTGTATGTGGCAGTAGTGTATTCATTTACATTCTGTATACTATTCCATTTTAAGAATATACTGCTATTTATCAATCCTCTTGATGGGTATTTGTATTTTTTTATAATTTTGTGTTGTAATAAAAACGTGGCTGTAAATATTCTTGTATATGTCTGTCTGTGGGGGGGGGGGGTGTGTGTATGCTTGTATTTCTGTTGATTTTATACAAAGACTGAAATTACTTAATCCCAGGGTGTGTATAAAAGGTTTTCAGTTATGGTTGATACTGCCAGAGATCTCTCAAACTTTTCTCAACATGGGATGATTCACTTTGGAGAGTATTATGATATACACGGTATATGTAAATCACAGTGTACTTTGAGTTACATTTTAGTGCTGCATGTTATATTTAGAAATCTTACCACCATATATGTCTTTTTAGCCTCCCCTGTTTATATTATGAATATTACATTTATTTTATCTATATACATTGCAAGCCTCATGAGACAGTGTTATACTCCTTGCTTTTTAGCACAGTAAATATTTATAAAAAGAAAAAAAATTTATTTTTTACTCAGCAATTTGCCATTTCTATAGCTCTTATTTTTGAAGTTTCAAGTTTTCCTTTGGTATCATTTTCCTTTCATCTAAAGAGTTTTGTTTAGCGCTTCTTTTAGAGCAAACCTGCTGGTAGCAAATCCTCATTGTCTTTCTTTATCTAATATCTTTTATTCTTCATTCTTGATCATTTTCACTGGATAAAGAATGGGGTTGACATTTCTTTCCTTAAAGCATTTTAAAAATGTTCAACTACCCTTGGGCCTTCGTACTTTCAGTGAGAGTTCTGTTATTCAAGGCATTGTTCTCCTATATGTAAAATGCATCTGTATTCTCTGGAAGCTTTTGTTTTTTTGTTTTCTTTGATTTTCAGCAGTTTGGTTATGATGTGTCTCAGGAATGGTTTCTTATAGTTTATCTTTTTTGTGATATGCTACATTTCTTGAATCTGTAAGTTTAAGGTCTTTTGCTAAACTTGGTAGGTTTTCAACCATTAATTCCTTATAAATATTTTTTTCTTCCTGGTACTTTCTTTTTTCCTTTCACAATCTCAGGGACACAAACGACAAACCCTTTGGTATTGTCCCTCAGATCCTAGAGACTTTAATAAGTTTTGTTTTATTGTAAATCTTTCTCTATTAGATAATTTTTTATTGATCCAAGTTCAGGTTCACTAAATCTTTTCTCTGTTTTCTCCATTTTGTTGCTGAACCCATCAAATAGGTTTTACTTTTCATCATATTTTTTTAGTTCTAAAATTTCCTTTTATACATCTGAAAATTATATAATAAAACATTTTAATTAAAGTTCCTTAAAACAATTCTTTTTGGTTCTTTTTTTACAGCTTCTGTGTCTCTGCTTAGATTCCCCTTTACTTGTTGAAACATGCTTCTAATAGCTGTTTAAAAGTCTTTGGAATTCTAATGTGGATCATCTCAGTGTTGATGTCTTTTCCTTTTTTTCTTTTCCATTGTGAGTTGTTAAAATTGTCCTATTCCACTGTATGCAGAATACATTTTTATTGTTTGCTAGACATTTTGAATAATTCGATTCTTTGAATCTATTTTAAATCCTGTGGGGGGCATAATTTTGGTTTGCTTATCTTAGTAGGTTGAATTCAGAATCAGTGTGTAAGTTCTAAAGTACTTTCTGTGCCCTGGGCTTCCAATGTCAGTTCAGTTTTCAAAGCATTTGCAGTGCCAGTGTGCTTTATCTTTCAAGTGCTTCACCCAGGACCCACTCTGAGGCCTGGTTTATGGTCTACCTTCTAGTTCAATTCTCAAGGCCTTTGGTGTGCTGCCTAGTGTCAGATCTACATGTGTGCACCCTCGACTTATATACTTTAAGGGATCTCTAACTTGAGTTGCCTCCTCTCCCCTATTTTCCTAGAACTTTTTAGTTCCCAGAGGACCCCTTCCTGGCTCTAGTTACAGCAACAGGGCTTTATTTAGTCTTCTCATTCTGCTGTGTCCTTGCCACAACTCAGTCTTCCTCCAGGGCCAACCAGTGAGAGAATAAAAGAAGAAAAACGCAATGGGATTTTCTCCATCTTCTTCACAACAGACTTCCACTAGTAAGATAGGATTGCCTTTCCTTGGGATTTAAGTACTTGCTGGAAGCTACTGGTATCATGGATATCTTCCACTTCTCTGCCCCACAGAAATCCCTTCTGTCACTCTTCCAACTAGACATACCTTCTTATGGAGCTCTCTAAGTTTGGCTCGGAATCTTGGGATTCAGGTTGTTTCAGTCCAAAGTTCTGCCTCTCAAGTCATGCTTTCCTCCATGTTTGGTTTTGTTTTGCTAACATTTTCCTTAGAATATTTTCATTCATAGTCACAGATTAAACTCATTTAGGTTTTTTGGAAGCTGTCTTCATCTAGTGTTTAGACTTCTAGGATGAGCTTGTAAAATTCTTCTAGAGATTATTCTTAGAGTTTCTAAGTGATGATTTAAGTATTGTTTTTAGAGAGAACTTGGACCAAATTTTTATTTTTCTGCTATGTATATTGGACTATGCAGATTTCTACCTTATCTTGAATGAATTTGAATTCATTTAATTCATGTACACCTGTGGCTGATTAATGTTGATGTATGGCAGAAACCATGGAGGTAAAGTAATTAGCCTCCGATTAAAATAAATTAATAAAAAGGAGCAAAAAAAAATACTTTCTTTAGTATTATTATTTTTAAATTTTCCATAAATATATATATTACCTTATTAATGCTGTCATATTTCTTGTCTTTTCATAGATCAAATTTATAAGTCTAATTTAGATGGGTGTTTTTTTCCACACAAATTTAATAGGTTTTATTTCTTCTTTCACTGATTTCTAATTTTAACCATATAAATGATTTCATTCTACAGTAGTTAGGTTAATTTGTTCTTTTTCTAGTTTCTTGGGTTTTGATTACATCATCAGTTTTATCAAGTGTCCGCTATGTGACAGACACTGTTTCAGAACAATATCTTGATTTCCCAAATTTTGTTAAAGAGTGTTAGTGTTCTTGTAAGATGGCTTTCCTAGGACAGGTCAAGTGTGGAAAAAGAAACCAGATAATTGACCAGAATTAAGATCTGAGGCTTCCCTGGTCCCTCAGCAGTAAAGAATCCACCTGCCAATACAGGAGATGTGGGTTCGATCCCTGGGTCAGAGAGATCCCCTGGAGAAGGAAATGACAACCTACAACCTACTCCAGTATTCTTGTCTAAGAAATCCCACGGACAGAGGAGCCTGGTGGGCTATAGTCCATGAGGTCACAAAGAGTCAGACATGACAGCAACTAAACATCAACAGCAAGATGACTTTGGTCACCTCTTAAAGGTTTTGATATGTAGTAATGCATTATCACTCATCTGAGTGGTATCCTATTTTCGTTCTGATTTTCTCTGTGAATCAAACAAATAAAATATAAATTTCCAAGAGGAGGTTAGAATCACTTCATAAGTTACTTTCTAATTGTAAGAATAAAAAAAGGCCCTCTAAAATGGAGAGAGTTGACAGTCACCACCTTAACCATATGTTCAAATTTAGCCTCATGATTTCAATCTGTACCTTGATATCTGACAATACTACATACATCATTTTGGAAATATTCTGCAAAATTGTTTGATTCAAACTTAATCTTTTCTCTACCCTTAACAAATTGCTGACCAGGAAGTTTTGCAGAAACCAACGCCTGTGGCCAGTTATTTGTCATCTAAAGAATATTGAAACACTCTGGTCCACAATGTTTGGGTAACAAAAGATGTATTAATATGTCTCTGGTCAATAATGTGTTAATTCCAATATAGATGGCAGAATAAATTAAATGACAACATTAGGAGACAAGCACAACAATCCCAAATATGGACCATCCTGCAAGGTGACATGGACTCTAAGAAGAAAACTCATGAAGAAAAATAAAAGTGAAGAACTAAAATAGATGAGAAGAGATAGATCACTAAATGCAATTTCTGAGCCTAGAGTTTACTTTAGATTTTTTTTTTTTTTAAGTAGGGACTTCCCTAGTAGTCCAGTGGTTATGACTCTGTGCTTCCAATGCAGGGAGCGTGGGTTTGATCCATTTATATTCCATATGACACACAGTATGACCAAAAAAATAATAAAATAACTTTTTAGAAAATGAAAGTAACTATTAAAGTCAATCTTGGGACAACTGGGAAGATCTGAACATGTGTCACATGATATATTTTAGAAGATGTGGTTATAGTAGGGTTATGTTGAAAATTACATATAGGAAGATAACCCAGATATGATAAACTGTTAGCTTTTAAACTAGGTGGAGGGTAGGATGGCAAATACATGTCCATTGTACTTTTTAAACTTTCCTGTATGTTTGAAAATTTTCATAATGGCAACTTGGAAGGTTTACTAATGGACAGTTTTCTCTTAGTTATCCTTTTGATCATTTCTAATAAATTCTGGGTTGTGAGCAGAGTGTAGATTATAGGGTATCTCTTATTAGCAGTTTATTAATAGCAAACTGCTTCATACCCTTTTCTACTTCAGCAATTAGCTATATTCTCAATATATATTTACAGCCACTAATTCCAGAGTGTTTATTCCAGCATTAGTTTCCTGATGCAGCTCATCAAGAATGAAGTTGTCTCACATGTTCTCTGTATTACAGGACTTTATTCAAAGTCAGTCATCTAAAGTTGAATAGGAGGATGGAGGTAATTGGAGGCTTTTCTAAGATCATTACCAACACAGTGTCTTTCTCTAAGAATTCACTAATGGTAATGCTCTTGCTTATCTGATCAACAGTAGCTAATATTTGTTAAATAATCTTAACAAAGATTTACAGGTCCTCATAAAAACTCAGTTAGATCGGTATTATCACTGTTTTACAACTGAGGCACAGAGCTAATAAGTATATTGCTGCATATCTTGATGTGATAGACTAGGTATGGGCTGTGACTAAAGGCTTTCTTTCAGTTCCACAACTGGTAGCTTAAGAGATTATACAAATTTACGGATATCCAACAGGAGTTGAGTGGTTTTGATCTCAGGTGGCCTTGGCCTGCAGCAACTTGAAGCAGGATCTCACTTCCCTAGCCAGAGGTTGAAGTCAGGAAGAGGCAGCGAGAGTCCTGAGTCCTAGCCACTAGACCACGAGGGCCAGTGACAAGGCCCTGGCTTGTCCTGTTTGTGGAAATGAATGTCAACAAAGAGATGGAAAGTAGTGAATTACTAGGAGGAAAGAAAAGTACATGTGAATAAATGCACATAGGTGGGCCCAGAGAGAGTGTCATGCTTTCATGGTAGCTTAAATTCCTTATATGGAGCATTTCTTCTGGGTTTCCTCTGGTCAGTCATCTTGCTGGCTCTGAGTCTATATTTAATATAACTGGGGGTCCTCTCCTGTGTGCATGCACATCCCTTAGCTCAGATGGATTCCAGTGCAAAGGCCTCTGGGATGACTGACATCACCTACTACTGGTGGCACCTCCTGCCTTTTTGGACTCTGAGGAGCCTTTCTGCATATGTGTAGTTGGGAAGGTCTCCTTGACCTCAAGAATGAGAAATAATATGTTCTCTTTATCTTTTATATGGGCGGGCCTCACCTCCTCTTCACTTCTGCCATTATTTCTATCTTGGAATATCTGTCCACAGGGGACAGACTCCAGCTGCTCAGCCTGGGGCCTATCTACTGTCTCAGTTTTGGAAGTATTTTATATGTTCATTAGATTAAGATACCTGGCAAGAAATCTTTTACATTGTAAGAATGGCAAAAAAAATTCCCAAACATTCCCCCAATATTAATATTCTGTTAAGAGCTGAGTGAAAGAAAAAGCACTTTTTTATCAACACTACAAGGTTATGAATTCTCAGATGTTCATAGAGACATGAATATTGGGCCTTCCTGCATGTCTTACATTTTTAGAGTTTTAACATTATTAAGTCTCTGATGTTCAATAAAGTGTGAAAAGCATCCCCAAATTCCTTAAATTCACAGGGTTTCTACTAATGTACATTCACTAATGTTCATTCTATCGAAAGCCATCCCATATCACCCCATACATTCATATCTTTGGTTTCTCACCATAATAAATTATCTAATGATCTGTAAGAATTGAATGAACTTCAAAGGCCCTTCTGTGTATCTTAAATTCCCAGGTTCTCCTTAGTGTTCGGTTTTTGATGTTGATTGTGTTGAACTCCATCTGTAGGTCTTTCCACATTCCTTATATTCATAGGGTTTCTCACCAATACGAATTCTTTGATGCTTAGTAAGATATGCCCTCTGCCTAAAGGCCTTCCTACATTCTTAACATTCATAGGGTTTCTCATTAGTATGAATGCTATGTTGAGCTTTAAGGTATGAATTAAGTCTTAAGGTTTTTTCCCATATTCCTTACATTCATAAGATTTCTCATCTGTATGAATTTTTTGATGTTGACCAAGTTGTGCACATGATCTTAAAGATTTTCACATTCCTTGCATTCCTTTCATCAGTATGATGCATCAGTGTGCATTCCTTTCATCAGTGTGAATTTTCTGGTATACTCTAAAGTATCTGGAAGAGTTGAAGGTCTTCCCACAGATCTGACATTCATAAAACTTCTTCCCAGAATGAATATTCTTTTGTACTTTAAGGTCTTTACCTAACTAAAAGCTTTCCCACATTTTTTACATATATAGGATTTCACTCCTCTATGAATTTTTATATGTTGAGTGAGTTCATGTATTCAAAATGTCTTCCCATATTCTTTACATAATAGGGTTTCTCCCCTGAGTGAATATTTTTGTGTACTCTAAGGTCTCTGCCAAAACTAAAAGCCTTTCCAGATTCTAGACATACAAACAGTTTCACTCCATTATGAACTTTCAAATGTCAAGCTGGTTGTTCACAAATTCTAAAGGCCTTCCCATATACCTTAGATGCATAAGGCTTCTCACCAGTATGAATTTTTCTCACATTTCATTCAATCTGAGCCATAAATAAAGGTCTTCCCACATTCTTTACATTCATAAATGTTTCTCTATTAGGAATTCTGTGATCTGTGATGTAGGGTGAGAGATGTATCTTTTCTGTGAATAGGTATATTTTCATATGATTTTCATTTGGCTAAAATATTCATTTTGAAGTTCTTGTTTCTCAATCTTGGCTTTACTCTGCCAGCTGTTTTTAATGATGGAATGAATTCTCAAGGTCAAGCATTTCACTTTTTTATCTTCCATTTAGATAAATTTATTTCAGAAATGTTTTCTTCTGGAGATAATCTCTTTGTATCACACCTGGTCTCCAAACTTGGAAAAATAAAGCAAGAAAACTAACAAATATTGTTTTCCTGTACTAGGAGGTGGGGGTGGGGGACAGCAGAGATAAGTGATAAACTGAAAATAAAGTACATTAGAAATGAATTTTGATAAAGTTATTATGCAATTTGAAGAAGGCAAAGAGAATAATGAAAGCATATTTTGTGAGATCTGTAACAATGAAAATAAATTACATTACTGATTCTAAAATTTGAATGTTCAATTAAAATCAACTCAGGAACCTGTTGCAAGTATTCATTTCAGAGACCAACCCAGACCAAGTGAATCAGAATCTGTAAGGGTAAGTTAGCAATATCAGTTCAGTCTCTGAGTCGTATCCAACTCTTTGCAACCCCATGGACAGCAGCACGCCAGACTTCCTTGTCCACCAACTCCCCGGAGCTTGCTTAAACTGATGTCCATCGAATTGGTGATGCCATCCAACCATCTCATCCTCTGTCGTCCCCTTCTCCTCCTACCTTCAGTCTTTCCCAGCATCAGGGTCTTTTCTAATGAGTCAGTTCTTCACATCAGGTGGCCAAAGTATTGGAGCTTCAGCTTCAGCATCAGTCTTTCCAATGAATATTCAGGACCAACTTCCTTTAGGATTGACTGGTTTGATCTCCTTGCAGTCCAAGAGACTCTCAAGTCTTCTCCAACATCACAGTTTAAAAACATCAATTCTTTGGTGCTCAGCTTTCTTCATGGTCCAATTCTCACATCCATACATGACTACTGGAAAAACCATAGCTTTGACTAGACAGACCTTTGTTAGCAAAGTAATGTCTCTGCTTTTTAATATGCTGTCTAGGTTGGTCATAGCTTTTCTTCCAAGAAGCAAGCGTCTTTTAGTTTCATGGCTGAAGTCACCATCTACAGTGATTTTGGAGACCAAGAAAATAAAGTCTGTCCTTGTTTCCATTGTTTCCCCATTTATTTGCCATGAAGTGATCATGGACTGAATGCCACAATCTTAGTTTAAGGATAAGTCTTAGGCATCTGTATATTTTTAACCACTACCTCAGATGTATCAAAGTCAGATCAATGCTTGACAGTCTCTGTTTTATTTGCTTGTTTTGAGTTTTTTGACCACACTGTGCAGCTTATGGGATCTCAGTTCCCCAAACATGGATTTAACCTGGGCCGCTTCAGTGAAACCCCAGAAGTCTAACCACTAGACTACCAGGGAACTCCATGAGATTATCTACTTACACCTTTTTTCCCCAGTGGTTTCTTACTGTACTTAGAACATTGTATGACCACTTTAAAATGGAAAATAATGCCCTTTGTGTAAGAACTTATATGACAAAGTTAGAAGGAAAATAATTTTGTATTTAGAAGGCCACATTTTGCAAAACAGAGAAGGGGAGTCTAAGCAGAATAGAGACATTTCTTTGCTGACAGCAAATGAATACCCAACATCCAATCAAGAGTTACAGACATTTGGGACTTCCCTGGTAGTCCAGTGGCTAAGACTCTGCACTCCCAATGCAGGGGGGCTGGGTTTGATTGCTGGTCAGGGAACTAGATCCCATATTGCTGCAACTAAGACCTGGAGCAGTCAAATAAATAAATAAATTTGAAACAAAGAGTTAATAGATACTTGAGGCAGAAAAACATTAGTTCATAGAAATAGATGCAGAAATGACAGAGAAGAGAAACAGCAAAGATTTTTAAAAGAATCATTATAAATAAGATCCAGTGTATAGGAAAACATGGACATGGTGAGAGAAATTTAAGATTTAAACACACACACACACACACACACACACACCCCTCAAATGGACTTTCTAGAGATGAAACTGCAACATATGAAATTAACAACAGATTAGACATGAGAGTAGAAAAAGTCTAGAATACACAACAAAAGAAAGTATCCAAAACAAAGCTCAGAGAGGAAAAAGCAAACAAAAAACAGTGACATAGCAGTAATGACCTCTGGAATAACACCAGGAGGTCCAACATACCTATTTTTGTTGTTCAGTCGCTAAGTCATGTCCGACTCTTTGCAACCCGATGGACTACAACACGCCAGGCCTCCCTGTCCCTCACTGTCTCTTGGAATTTGGCCAACTTCATGTCCATTGAGTCAATGATGCTATCTAAACATCCTGCCCCTTCATGGATCACTGCCTTATCATGGCATAGGGGCTTGCATAACTCAGTGGAGCTGTGAGCCATGCTGTGCAGAGCCACCCAAGACAGACAGGTCATAGTGAAGAGTTCTGACAAAATGTGGCCCACTGAAGCAGGGAATGGCAAACCACTCCAGTATTCTTGCCACGAGAACCCCATAAACAGCATAAAAAGGCAAACATATATATTATTGGAGCTATAAACTACGTGAAGCAAAATCAGACAAAAATGAAAAATCTAATTATAGCTGAAAATTTCAACACTCCTCTTTCATTTATAGGACAAGTAGACACAAAAATAAAGACTTGACCTGCTGTTTATATCAACTTTACATTTATAGGACACTTCATTTAACCACAGCAGGATATGTTTTCTTTTCAACTGCATATAAGATATTCATCACAATAGACCATAAAATAAGTCCCTGTAAATTTAAAGGGCTTAAAATTTATTATTTGACCACAATGGAATTCAGCTAGAAATCAATCATAAAAAAACTTGGAAAAATTTGCAAAATACTATTTAAATACCATGTGTCTAAAGAATCCGCAAGTCAAGAAGAAATCTTGAAGAAAATATAAAATTTTTAACATGAAAAAATACAGCATACTGAAATTTGTGAGTGACAGCTGAATAGAACTACACAGAAGGGAGGGAAATTCTACCTTCAAAATCAATGTTCTAAGTATTAAAAAATATCAGTTAAACCCAAAGCAAAATTAAGTAGAGTGGAAATTAAGGAAAGAGAAAATTAGAAATATAGAGAAAATCAATTAAAGTTTAATTGATTCTATGAAAAAAAATGACAAACCTCTATCAGAGGCAATCAACAGAAAAGAGAACACACAAGTTCCCAATATCAGAAATTAAAGTATGGACATCAAAATATCAGAAATTAAAATATGGACATCAAAATTTCAAAAAAACAACCTAACTTTACACCTAAAGGAACTAGAAAAAGAACAAACAAAATGAAAAGGTCAGCTCAGAAATAAAATACACACAAAACAATACAAAAGATGAATGAAACTAAGAGCTGATTCTTTGAAAAGATAAAATGAATAAACCTTCAGCCAGACTCATCAAGGGAAAAAGGGAGCCCAAATCAAAAAATCAGAAATTAAAGTTACCACTGACACCACAAAAATACAAACAAAATACAAACAAATATGCCAATAAAATGAACAACCTAGAAGAAATGGACAAATTCCTAGAAATGAATACTATCCCAAGACTGTACCAGGAAGAAATAAGAAATATGAACAGGCCAATTAACAGTATTGAAATTGAAGAAGTTATTTAAAAAGCAAAAAACTCCCAACAGACAAAGGTCCAGAACCAGATGGCTTCACAGGTATATTCTAACAAACATTTAGAGGGCAGTTAACACCTATCCTTCACAAGCTATTCCCCCAAAATTTGCAGAGTCAGAAATGCCCCAGACTCCAGGGTGGTTCAGCCTGTATAAGTGCGCATGCACAGCCAGGTGTAGCCTGTTGAACGATGATGCCATAGCTGGAGAGAGGCCTGCAAAAGCCAAGGAGGAAACTAGGAATGTCAAGCCTGTGTGTGCTGAGTACCCGACTTTCGTTTCAGGTAGGAATGCTGATGTCAACCCTGGATGTGACCTGGATGAGGTCTGTAGTCCAGGGTTGTGAGTAGGATGGGTTTTTATCCCTGGGGAAACCCTAGGGTGTGAAACTGGACCTAGCACACAACTAGGGTGTAGTGTGTTTGTGTTTAAGTGTGTAGGGGCAGTTCTCTGTGCCTGACCTGATGTGTCTGACCTTGAGCTACTCTGTGCAACGATTGTGGCAGTGGATGGAGGCATGTTGCCCTGTAGTGTTTATTCTGGTGTGTCTATTTTTTTGGATTAGGTGTGAGTTGTGTTTGCACTTTATGTGACTGGAGAAGTAACAAGAAGTGGTTTGTGGGTATTTTCTGACTATGGAATTACTTATATGAGGTAGAGAATGATGTGGTGCCATAGGCTTGTGGTTTTGTTGGCTGAATGAGCTAGTAGGTAACTGTGAATATATCAGTTATTATAGATGTGTTGGTATTTATATGATGGTTATGGAACACTTGTGGTTCTCTTATCTGTTGCATGCTACTACTGCTGCTAAGTCGCTTCAGTCGTGTCCAACTCTGTGCAACCCCATAGACGGCAGCCCACCCGGCTCTCCCGTCCCTGGGATTCTCCAGGCAAGAATACTGGAGTGGGTTGCCATTTCCTTCTCCTATGCATGAAAGTGAAAAGTGAAAGTGAAGTCGTGTCCGACTCCTAGTGATCCCCTGGACTGCAGCCTACCAGGCTCCTCCATCCATGGGACCTTCCCGGCAAGAGTACTGGAGTGGGTTGCATGGTAGCAGACTATTGAGCAACTCATAAAATGTACCTGGCTGTGACTAGCTGGGTATCTGATTTGTTGTTTAGTTGTTGTCATGTCTGACCAGGGTTTGAACCCATGTCTCCTGTTTGGAAGGCAGATTCTTTACCACTGAGCCACCTGGGAAGCCTGGGAATCTGATATTGGCTTTTATTTGAGCCTACAGAATTGTGATTGGCAATTAGGTAAGTAAAATAATTATAGATGTAAGAATTGAAAAGGAGGTGGTAAGACTATTGTAATTTCCAAATGATAGCATTGTATAGCCAGAAACTCCATATCAACTAATAACAAATACAGTAAATTGAATAAGATGCCACACATTGCTTGCAAACTACCACTGTGAATACAGCTGTGTGTTCTCTTTCTGCTCCTGGATGAAATCTTGGGGGTTCCTAGGTGGCACTAATGGTAAAGAATCTGCCTGCCAATGCAGGAGACTCAGGAGACACCGGTTCGATCCCTGGGTCAGGGAAGATCCCCTGGAGTAGGAAGTGGCAACCCACTCCACTATTCTTGCCTGGAAAATTCCATGGACAGAGGAGCCTGGAGGGCTACAATCCATGGGGTCACAAAGAGTCAGACACAACTGAGTATGGATGAAATCTTGGCAGGTTGAATAACTTCTTCAGTCACTGTAAGATAATAAATCTGAGATCACTCTCAGTAAGTATAATCATTTTTGCTAATTAAAATATTCCTTGGAAGAAGTCACTACTTCATAGTTCTTCTAAATCAAAAACTTTCCACCTTCTGCAACTCGGAAAGAATAAAAAATGTTTATTTTCTGATATACCAGTCTGTTATTTGACTCCTTTACTTTATCCCTCTCTGTAGGTGGTCTCTGGCTCACCTGGAATTGAACCAGGGGAAGAGAAAAATAAGGAGCAAGAAAAATCTCACTTGATTGGGATTGCAGTAATCTAACTAAAATTATATCTTGCCTGGTGGCATTCAAAGATAACTTTTTAAAATCTCTGTTTTCCAATAGTTTAATGAGAAATTTCAAACATACAGCCAACTTGAGAGAGTTCTACACTGAACATATGCTCACCACCTACATCCTATCCTTCACATTTTATTACACTAGCTTTGTCATATATCTGTCCATTTCCCTATGCACCCATTAATCCATCTAATTATTATATGCACTTCACAGTGAACTGTAGACAACATTACAGTATCTCCTAAATGCTTTAGCAAGCATATTAATGAGTTCAATCTTTGCTGTTTCAATGTACATACAGGAAAAATGCAGAAATTTTTGAGTGTACTTTCTTGGTTTTGACCAATGTGTATATGTAATCCAAACTTTCATCAAGATACAGAAGTTTACTATCTCCTTAAGAATTGCCTTCATGTCTCAGATGTCATAAAAACTCACACCCAGCCATCCAGAGGCAAATACCGTTCTTTTTTAGAGGGGGACGGCTGGTTAATTTTGCCTCTTTAGAGTTTCATATAAATGAAATCACACAAAATATACTTGTTTGTGTAACTGTTCTTTCAATGAGCATGTTTTTGAGATTTTATATATATATATATATAAAATATTGTTGGAGCTATCAGAAATTCATTCCTTTTTATCACTGGTTAGTGTTTTATTGTATTACTAACCTATGGGCTTCCCTGGTGGCTCAGACGGTAAAGAATCTGCCTGCAATGCAGGAGACTTGGGTTCGTTCCCTGGGTTGAGAAGATCTCCTGGAGGAGGGCATGGCAACCAACTCCAGTATTCTTGCCTGGAGAATCCCATGGACAGAGGAGCCTAACAAGCTATATAGTCCATGGGGTTGCAAAGAATCGGACATGACTGAGCAACTAAGCACAGCACACAACCTATGGTTTATCAGTTCTCATAAAGATGTATACTTGGGTTGTTTTGGCTAAAAACTTCAGTAGCATTCTTTTACAAGTCTGTGATTATGGTTTTCATTCATGTATGCTAAGTCGCTTCAGTGTGTCCAACTCTTTTGCGACCCCATGGACCCCTGGCTACATCCCACTAGGCTCCTCTGTCCATGAGACTCTCTAGGCAAGAGTGAGTTGCCATGCTCTCGTCTGGGGGATCTTCCAGACCCAGGGATAAAACCCACGTCTCTTACATCTTCTGCATTGGCAGGCAGATTCTTTACCACTTAGAGACACCTGGGAAGCCCCTGGTTTTCAGACTCTTGGGTAAAGAGCCAGGAGTGGCATTGTTGAGTCATAAAATGATGTATATTTAGTTTTATAAGAAACTTGCCAGATCTTCCTCCATTTTACAGCCACACCAACAATATCTGAGAGTACCAGTTCTACAAAAATCCAATTTTAGGAGTTATTAGCTTTTTAAATTTTAACCATTCTGGTATGTGTGCAGTGGCATTTTAGTGGTTTTAATTTGCATCTGCCTGCTAATTAATGATGTTGCATTCTCCTTTGTAAGATTTTTGGCTGTTTGCATATTTTTACAAAATATACAAATCTTTTGACCATTTTTTATTGGATTTTTAAATATTGAGTTGTAGAGTTCTTTATGTATCCTCTTTACCAGTCCTTTGTCATGTATCAATATATGTTTTGTGAATATTTTCTCCTAGTCTGTTCCTTGCCTATTCTCCTAAAGATGTCTTTTGGTGACGTTTTTAATTTTGATGAACTCTTTATCAGTTTTAACCTTTAATGTTTTTTGTCTTCTGTGATCTAAGAAACATTTGCCTGTCCCTAAATCACAAAACTCTTATGTTTGCCAATAATCACTCTTTGGTTTGGCATTTATATTTAAGTGTATGACCAAACTTGTTTTCATTTTTTTTTTGGTTTGACAGATAAGGTAAATAATCAAATATCTCTGCAAAAAGATAGTTTTCCTTCTAATCTATATGCCTTTTATTTCTGTTTTTGTTTTATTACAATGGCTAAGACCTCTAATATAATTGCTCAATGTAAGTGATGACAGTGGGCATTGTTGCCTTGCTCCCAATCTTAAGAGGAAATTATTCAATATTTTACCATTAAGCATGATGTCAAGAGTGTATTTGTTTTGGTGGGGGTGGTCTGATGAAACAGTTTGAAGACGCTGTCTTCTATACCTAGATTCCTAGTTTGGTGGGAAAAAAAGTACTAATACAAGTGGTTTTAAACTTTGTCGGATGCTTTGTTTAAAAATATATTTATTTGGCTGCTCTGTCAGTTGGTGCACTCAGGATCTTTGATCTTCATTGCACTATGTGGATCTTTAGCTTCAGCTTGTGAACACTTAGTTGCAGCATGTGGGTTCTAGTTCCCTGACCACAGATTGAACCCGGGCCCCCTGCACTGGGAGTGTGGAATCGCAGCCACTGGACCACCAGGGAGGTCCCTCTTTCATAATTTCAATGTCATTTTTTTTGCAAACCTTATCAAGCTGTTATGATTAATTCATTTGGTACTCTGCCAGATCCATCTTGCTAATTATAGTTGCTGAGTCCAGTTGCTTTATTGGCCTCTGTTCACTTAGAAAGGGATTGGAATAAATAGCCTTTAGCTTCCCAATTTATCTCTAAAGATGCACTATTACAATAATGGTTTGAAAACTAACGGTTAATTCCTAACTATGTAAATTTCTATTTTCCATCTGTAAAAAAATTAATAAAAATGATTAACTACTAGCTATGTAAATTGTTTCCTCAACTGTAAAATGGAAATAAGTACCTACACTTCATAAACTTGATGTGAACTTTGACATATTATAGAAGACTCAATTACTGGTAACCTATGATTTCTGAGAGAAAAAAGGCAGAGAGGACTAAGAAAGGCTCGATGGAACAGTGATAGCTGATCTCAGGCTTTGATGAATAATTTTGATGGCTGGTAACTGAGAATTATAATGGGTGGACATTCCAAAAACAGGAAAAAGCATGACAAACATTGCTAACGTGGAAAACAGCAAAGCAAGTCCTGGGAATATTAAGCAATCTATGTTCAGTTGACATATAAAGTATATGCTCTAAGTTAGCGATAGATTAAACTTGAAAAGTAGAAAGTGAACAAAATATGAAAGACCTTGAATAATACAGTAAGAAGTTCAGACTGTTCAGGAACTGAAGAATGATGGACATTTATTCTTCATGCAACAATGAGATAACCAAAATTATCATTCAGATTTATCTGGGAGATATAAATAGGGACTGCATGTTTATCCAAAGACCACATTCTGCATCACTCCATGATCTCAAAAAATTTGCTCTTTGGCAATCTCCTTACTGGATTATGTATCAGACTGGCATTTCCCAATTCACTCAGCAACCCAGGCAACCATTTAACTGTTCCCATTAAATGAAGTTAGGGAGAATAAAAACTGGTTCTTGTTGGGACTTCCCTGGTGGTGCAGAGGTGAAGAATCTGCGTCACAATGCAGGGGATGTAGGTTTGATCCCTGGTCAGGGAACTAAGATCCAATTGCATGACATAGAGCAACCAAGGCCGCGTGCTACACAGTCTGTGTGCATGATGCAATAAAGATCCGATGTGCTGTGACTAAGACCTGATGCAGCCAGATACATTGTTTTTTTAGTGATTCTGGTTACATGTGAAACAGATGGATGTCTGCAAAGGGTAGATGACAGCCCTACTTTTCGGCCGTCAGTGCAACCACTGGTCAAACGTCCTAACCCGCTCTCTGCTCTACTTCTGTGCTTATATTTAATTTTGCCCTTGGAAATGGCAGATGTGTCATGAACACTGCAAATGTGTTAAACCCCAACTCTAAAGGTTCTGCCTCCATTTTTTGCCTTAATTTAACCATGCTTTTTCTAAGGATTTCTCTTCCTCTCTACGCCTCTAGAGTTGATGTTGCATATTTCCCATGCTTCACATCCATGGAGCCCAGGGAAAGGGTGGGTGCTATTTTTTATTACCTACCTACACATTTGTATCCCTCATTCTTTTAAATTTATTTAATTGTAGGCTACTTTACAATATTGTAGTGGTTTTTGCCATACATTGACATAAATCAGCCATGGATGTACATGTGTTTCCCCATCCTGAACCCCCCTCCCACCTCCATCCCCATCCCATCCCTCTGGGTCATCCCAGTGCAGCAGCCCTGAGCATCCTGTCTCATGCACTGAACCTGGACTGGTGAACTGTTTCACATAGGATAATATATATGGTTCTATGCTATTCTCTCAGATCATCCCACCCTTGCCTGCTCCCACAGAGTCCAATAGACTGTTCTATACATCTGTCTCTCTTTTGCTGTCTCACATATCGGGTTATCATTACCATCGTTCCAAATTCCATATATATGCGTAAGTATACTGTATTGGTGTTTTTCTTTCTGACTTACTTCATTCTATATAATAGGCTCCAGTTTCATCCACCTCATTAGAACTGATTCAAATGTATTCTTTTTAATGGCTGAGGAATTTTCATTTATTAATAAGTCTTTCAGTGTGAGACCTATGTCATATGCTTATATCCCTTCCTGTACTTCAAACTACTGTAACCTGTTGAAAACTCATTTTGGGAATATAGTTTTGAAAGAATCTTATGGATCTAAGCTTTTATTTTTTTTTAAAGAAACTTGCATTTCAGCTAGACTTACTCTAACTCGTGCTGGTAGTTTTAGGACATACGTATCTAAGATCATTTTCACAGAAACTGTTTCAACCAGGTTTACTGGTTTCCAGGTTGTGGGTTAGAGTATGCCTCTCTAAAAGATATGGTTTTTTTAATTAAAAAAGTTATTTTGGCTGCACTGGGTCATTGTTGATGCACACAGGCTTTTCTCTAGTTCTCTAGTGGTGCGTGGGGCTTGTTTTGTTGAGGAACACGGGCTCAGTAGTTGTGGCACATGGGCTTAGTTGCCCTGCAGTGTGGGATCTTCCTGGGCAAGGGAAAGCACCTGTGTCCTGTGTTGGCAGATGGATTCCCAACCACTGGACCACCAGGGAAGCCCCCGAAAAGATATGTTCAAGTCCTGACCCCAGTAGTTATGAGACTTTATTTGGAAACAGGAACAGGGTTTTTGCAGATATCAAGCTAAGCTGGAATCACACTGGATGAGGGTGGGCTCTCCATCTAGTAACTCCTGTCATAGAGAGGAGACAAAGGGCATAGGATCATGTGAAGAGACTGGTGTGATGCAACTACAAGTCAAGGAATGCCTGGGGCTACAAAAGCTGTATGAGGTAGGGATTCTTCCCTAGGACCCTCAGAGGGAGCAGGGTGCGGATCACACCTGTGGGTTTTGGACTTTCTAGCCTCCATAACTGTGAGAGAAGAGCAAAACACCAGACTTGGTGGCTTATCAAAATACTGGTGGCCTAAGTTTTGTGGTGTTTTGCTATGGTAGATCTAGGAAATAAACAGTCCTCAGTCACTGAAAATTCCAACAGCAGTTTTTGAATTTTCTCTCTAGCTCCATTATGGTTACCTGCATGGAAAACTTACCCAGTTGGCTGGTCCACCTCTTCTGTCATATACTTTTGCAATGGTAGAGAATAATGAAAGAACATATATCATGTGTATTATAAACTGAAGTTGAAAAGGGAAAGTATGTCTTTTTCATTTACGCAGTCAGATTTGAAAGCTTAAATTCTACCAAACTTACTACAGTAGGACTCCAGCTAGGCCAAGCAGGAATTCTACAAGGAATGCAGTATGTGGACTTTCGTTGTTCACTTTTATTACACAGCACACCTACACTTCTTGAAAGAGAAAAGGTGAAGGGAAAAAAACCCAAACCATCCATAATCCCAGCTCTTCAGGATTATCACTCTGACATTTGCTAACCATTCTCCTTCATATTTTATTCTGAATTTGTACAATAAGTGTATTTGTTTAGAAATGGTTACTTTACACGTTGTTTTGTTAGCTTCCCTATCACACACTGTAGAAGATGATGTATTTTTATTGCACGTAAAAACACCCGAAGGGCAGTGGAGAAAGTGACCTGAGGGTAATGAAATGTGCCATGTGCTTTCCCATCCCACTCTATTCATGCTTTTGGCACTCTCCAGAGTTAGAGAACAGATTCCTACTTGAAAGTACTTCAGGTAAAAGGATTCTCAAAAGCCTTCCAGCTTACGCTTAACACTACAAGAAGGCCAGGCCTGAATGGTTATCCGTAATTGATGGGTGAGGAAATAATTCCTAGAGAAGAGCGAGCCAGATCTAGGCCATGACAGAGTTTGGGCCATCCCCCATCCCTTAGGCCATTCGATCATAAGGGATTTAAAAAATAACAGAAATGATTATTTCTCTCGAATTGACTTTGCTAATAGTTTTAAAATACCTGGTGAATGTGTCAGTTTCTCTGTAGTTCTTTATTAATAATCTCAGGCTATATTATTCAGCAAAATACAAAACTAGAATTTTATCTTCTTAGTGAACTGAAATGTTTATCATTCTCTGGTGACTTTAGTAATGTTTTCCTTAAAGACTATTTTGTCTGGAATTTAAATAAAACAGCTTTCTTTTGGATAGTGGTTTGGTGATTTAGTCGCTAAGTCGTGTCCCACTCTTGCGAGCCCATGGACTATAGCCTGAAGGCTTCTCTGTCCATGGTTCTCCAGGCAATATTGGAGTCGGTTGCCATTTCCCATGTGCCTAATATATCTTTTTCTGTATTTTTCACTTTTCTGTCCTTATCTTTTTAGATTTCCCTTGCAAATAGCCTATAGCTGCTTTTAAAAAAGAATCCTATTTCACGATCCTTAATTTTAACTGAAAAGTTGAGCCTTTTACATTTACTGGATTGTTTCTTAGGTTTATTTCCACTCTTCATGATGTGGTCTCTACTTACCTTCCATTTTGGTTTTGTTGTTTCCTCCTCACATTCCTGCCTTTCTTTGGATTGGGTTTTGTGTGTGTGTGTTTTCCTTACTCCCATTATCTTCCTCTAGTTTTTCCTCTCCCCCCACCACCCACGCTTCCCTTTCTTAGTGGCTACCCTGGTTGTTTTCAGCATGTACACTTAAACATCTAGCATCTTCCTGAAATATAAGGATCTTACAGTGCTTTAACCCAATAACTCAGTCACAAAAGTTTGTCTCTCAAAATCTGAGTTCTTTTAACTCCACAAAGTAGACTATATCATGGTTTTCAGTCACTATTCCTTAATAAAAACATTTATATTAAACATCGTGTAAATGTTTAACCTTCAGTGTATTTTAGTTTGGTCTCCGGTGTTTTCTCCTGTTTTAGACATTTTCTAAAAGATTCTATTTTCTAAGATTCCTGGTGCAGCATTGCTAGGAACTCCCTGGCTGCCTATGCTAATTAATTAACTCTACCCAGCTAAAGCAGACGTGCCCTGGAGTTCACTCATTATATAGAACTTTTATAGGGCTTTCCTGGTGGCTCAGATGGTAAAGAATCTGCCTGCAATGCAGGACACCCAGGTTTGATCCCTGGGTGGGGAAGATCCCCTGGAGAAGGAAACAGCAACTCACTCCAATTCTTGCCTGAATTCCACAGAGGAGCTTGGTGGGTTACAGTCCATAACATCGCAGAAGAGTTGGACACAACTGAGCGACTAGCACTTTCTTACAGAACTTTCATTCGATAACACACACTCAAAATTCCCATTCATGTGGCAGGATATCTGAATAAATCTCTCTCCTGATCTTCTAAGGGTAGAAAAATAATTAGAGAAAAGCCATCCCCAGGGCATGCAGTGCAAACTGGACATATCTTAGGAATGTCTGAAATGAGGGGTGACTGTTGAGGGAAAAGGAATTTTTACTGAAATATTCCAGAGCATTAAGACAGTTTATTGGGGACCTATAAGCATGCTTCAGTTATTCAGTATGACAGACTTCCTTTGATCTCAAATCTTGCACATTCCCTCCTCTTTCATTCTAACCAGTTTCATCTGATATTCCACTGAGAAAATACAGTTAACCAAACAGGAACTCCTTTTATTCTCCCTACCACCAAATTCTCAGATCTGCTTGCTTTGACACCTGTATTCTCTTCCCTCCTGTTCAGAGAAAGTACCACTTACTGAGTCATCTGTGTAACAACTCATCTTCTCCCATCTTCTCAAATACTTCCGTCCCGAAGTTACCTTCCAGTTTACAAATATACTGTACCCAGTTTTAATAACAAACCAAAACTAAAGAACCAAACTCCCTTTACCTCACATTTGCCTCACACTAACCAACCTCTGGGCTTCCAGTGAAACATTTAAAGGCTCTACACGTGCTGCCTCTCTTCCTATCTTTTCCTTTACCCTTTAACTCTAGGAATGATAAACATCTGTTAAGCACTCTAGGGATGACAAACATCTGTTAAGCACTTATGTGCTGAATACTTAAAAATGTGAATTATTACTTACTCCTTACAACTTTATGAGATGATATACAGATAAGGCAGCTGAGGTACAAATGTTACAAAACTTGCAGAAAGCCTCAAAAATAGTGGCAGTAACAGTTTTTAAACCTGGTAACAGATCCAAGTTCTTATCAGTCTACCTTATGCTAAACCAATCTGATTTATGACCCCCCCCCCACAATCCACTAAAAAGATTATTGAACAGGTTTACAGTGGCCTGTATACTGCCAAGTTTTAAGGACACTGGCTCATTTAATTTGTGGTAAAATCAACAGAATGATCATCTCTATCTACTTGGCTTCTAAGACACCGCACTCTAGATAGGCTTGTAGTACCTCATTAGCAAAGGAGATCAGCTGATTTTCTTTCCTCTGACTTAGGAGAGTACCAAGGCTCAAATCTAGCTTTCTTGCTTCCTCTAAATACTATACTTTACCTCAAGGATCTTATCCTATCACCTGTCATCAATACTGTTTAAAGGCTTCTGGTGCAAAACTTAAAGTTGCTCTGATTCCCACTTATTGTCAAACAAGCTATACAGATCTAACATACCTCAAATTCTTGATTCTGTTCCCTCCTAAACTGCTTCTCCATGGCCCCTATCTTAATCAGCTAGCCTTACACATTAAAAGTTGGCACAGTATTTGATGTCTTCCTGTTATCATGCACCTCATAAGTCAACTCATTTCCAAATAAAAACCAGAACTATCCATTTCCACCCATCTCAAATGTTAACATGTCTTAAACTTTTATCACCTTGCTTTAGTGATTACTCAAGCCTCTAAAATGGCCACTCTGACTCTATACTCCTGCTCCCATTTCAACCCACTCTTCACAAAGCATCAAATAGTCTTATCAAAATATCAATTACACTGCCGTACTTAAGTCTTCTTTGGCAGATTCTCATGGCACTTAAGAACAAACCAAGTCTTTAACACAATGGCCTATGACTCTCACATCATATGTTCCATACCTGTATCTTCAACTACATCCTACACCACCTTCCCCCAACCCCACCCAGCACACACAAAAGCACTGGTAAGACCTTAAAAGGATAGCAGTATGTTGTTTTGATATTCATTATATATCTAATGACCAGCGTGTAAGAGGTAGTAAGCGAATATTTGCCAAAGTCTGCAAAAGCCATCTCTCCCATCTATTACACTGAAATAATCACAAGAAGCCATAAAATAGACATAACACACCAAGTTCGTCACTTGCCTCTCATTTTTTCTAGATATAAAATGGGGAACTAATATGCATTCTCTCTACAACCCAGTGGAGCTGTTCTGAAGATAAAATGGTTTAGACTGTAAGTTCTCATAGTGTGGTCTGTGGCACAGCAGCCCCAGCATCACCTGGGAACTGGTTGGAAATACAAATTCTAAGCCCCCATCAACACTGATTTCCTGAATCAGGAGCTCTGGAAATGGGACCCAACAATAAGCCCTCATTAAGCCCAATTAAAGATTCTAGTGTACACTAAAGTTTAAAATTTTACATGAAAACACTGTAAAAAATAGAACTAAACACCAGGTTATTACTGACTTGTATGACAAAATCACCTTTGCTGTTCACCAATGGTACACAGTAAAATTACAAAGTGGGGTTTTTCATAAAATAGTTTGTGTTGGCCCAGTATTTTAAAACAGAACACCTTAAATGTGAACTACATATGCAGTATCTAAGCAAGAAAAGCAGAGATAGTATTGCTTAAACAGACATAACTAAGGAATACCTCAAACAGTAGATGAAAGGTTGTAACTGAAAATTAGGATAATTTATTTTGCTGGGTTTGGGGAGAGATGTTTTATGGTGCCTCACATGGTTTGGGTATAAGGGAACTACTAATATGTATGTGGGCAAAGTGGGATTAACCATAATTTATCTTATACATCTTGACTAACAATGATTCAGGTTCCCAACAAACTACTTTATTAGGATGGAGTAAGATAGATGTTCAGGTCATCTGCCTCCTGACATGTTAAATAAAATGACAATTGTGATTTTCAGATCTGACTTCCCTCTTTGGATCAACACTGCCAAGCTGGGTGGGAGTGGGGGATATCCTACGCCACAGTCAACAGATACATTAATGTATTCTCTTAGTTTTGTCTTAGCGTTTCAGGCTTTATTTACTGACTCCAAAGCTGCAAAAACAGAGCCGAGTTAAGACCTAAATGAAGCATGAGATTAAGAAAATGCCTTATGACTAAAATCTTTATGGGGAATGTTCTTCCTACTGTGATTGATAAGTAGAGACACTTTTTTTTTTGGCTGCACCCAACCCCCAACCAGGGACTGAACCCATACTCTTGACAGTGCTAAGTGCAGAGTCCTAATCACTGGACCACTAGTGAATCCCCTGGAGGCAGTTTTTAAACGGTGTACAAACAACTGGTGTAATTCCCTAGTAAATTAGTACATAACAACACAGTAACGTTGTGGGTTTTCTTCCTTTCTGGACATGCAGCATGCAGGATCTTAGTTTCCCAGACCAGGATTGAATCCCAGACCAGGGATAGAACCTGTGCCCCTGCACTGGGAGCATGGAGTATTCCCTGCATTGCGAGGGAAGTCCTTAAGAGCTTTATAAAAAGCAGTTTTAAGTCAACCTCAAATGCTGTATTTCTGATGTTCACCATTCAAGAAAATCTTAAAATATTATTTATATCAACTTATATTGTGATAAGGGAATAAAAAGTACCTTCAGGAAGGATTGGTTTACACAATAGAATCCTGCCCAGAGTATGAACCACTTTTTCCATACCCATCCCATCCTCTCCACCTTTGTAAAAGAAAACAGTAACTTGACAGGGAGACTCCCTTCACAATGTCTACCAAATCATCACGCAGTATGTTTCAAATATCTTACAATTTTGTCAGTTATACCTCAGAAGAGCTAGAAAAAAACAAAAACAAAAATGATGTGTTTGTCAAAGTAGGGGAAGAATGAAATAACCTGCAGATTAAGACTGAGATCCAAGCGTTGACATTTAATTCAAATTGTGGATGTTCTGGGATGCTGAGTGATTTTCTCTTTTTAAAAATAAAATAATCAAAAACTTTCTTGTTAACGCATATGCTGTTTCCACAGAAATGTACAAGATGTAAAATGGTCATTCCAAAGTCAGTTTATCTGAAAAAAGACAAATTATATGAAGTCTATGTTTATCTTTATTTAACTAAATGTTCTTAAAACTTCCTAAGCTCAAATGATATGTCACAAAATAGTGTCAGAAACATGAAGATATAAATAAATTAAAACATTTGGATTATACTGTCAGTTTTAATTTTAATAAAATAGATAATTTCCTACTACATAGAGAGCAAGTCCATCCACTCATTGATAAAATTTTAGAAATATTTCCTATAAAAAGTTTAGTAGTTGATTGGGAATGAATCCATTAGAACATGATTTCTATAGGTACAGAGTGTTCCCATCCTCACCCCCATACTTACTAATTTTGAGAAAATTTAAAAATACAGAAAAGTACAAAAAATAAGACAAGATATCCATATACCACAATCCAGAATTAACCAGTATCTCAATATATTTTTTGCAGTCTTTTTTTTTTTAAGAGAAATTGATGTTTATATATAAAACTGAAGTCCCCCTCTAACAGCCCCCTCCCCCACACGCATTCCCTTCCCTTCTCCACTCTTCACAGGCAACCACTATCAAGAGTTTGGTCTGTATCCTTCCAACCCATTTCAAAAACACTTAAAAAACATACATACATATTATGTATCCATTACCAATATATAGCACTGAAATTCTGTGAGGAAGTTTTCATTCAGATTTACAAAAATGTCATCGTATTATGTCATTCTGCAACTCTTTCCCCCTCAACATGACTTCTGAGATCTTTCTAATACATATAGATCTCATTTATTACACTTTACAGATATACAGTATTCCATCATAAGTATTTTCCATTTTGTTCCTGATGCGCATTTGTTTCCAATTAATGAGTACTACAAATCATGCCACAGTAAATAGTCTGGTACATAATTTCCTGAGCATACAAACTCAGAGTAGAATTGCTAGATATTTTTCAATTTGCCATAAGGAATGTTTCCCATTCCCAAGGTCATAACCATTTTACTATATAGCTTTCTCATACTTCTGCTTTTAACCCAATCCCCTTATCTTTGTGTATAGTTCATGTTCTATTTTCCCCCCCCTTGGAGAACAAATTACCTCCAAAGCACTTTTTAAAATAGTCTCATTAGCTTCTCAGCTCCTGATGCCTTTTCTATATTATAAATTCTAATAAATGCATAGGTTTTTGCAGAATCTCTTCTGTTCTGCTAAATCAATACCATAGAAGTCTCTTTCTTTCTAATACTTATAGCTTTGTTTTTATTACACTGGTGAAGATCTCCAAATTCATGCAGATGGCAATCATAAAAAAGTTTTCCACTCCCAATTTTAGTGGAAATGCATCTAAAGTTTTCAGTATTACCTTTGCAGTATGTTTTTTATTGGATACAGGATTTTAATCACACAAATGTCTTTCTCTTCAAGATGAATTCTCTGGTGTCCTTTAAGTTTTTAGCTTTTGCTTCCCTCATTTGTGATGCCTTCCTTCAGAATGATTATTTCTGATGTGTTATAAGGTGTAAATTCCTGATGAACACCTTTCATGATATCCACAGGATTTTAATGGGTATGAATTTTCTGGTGTCTAATGTGGTGTGACTTCTGGCTGAAAGCTTTCCCACATTCACTACACTGATAAGGCTTCTTACCTGTGTGTATTCTCAAATGTAGAGCAAGGGTTGAGAATTGCGAGAAAGCTTTCCCACACTCATTACAACCATAGGGTTTCTCACCTGTATGGCTTCTCACATGTACAGTAAGAGATGAACTTTGAGAGAAGGCTTTTCCACATACATTGCATTCATACGGCTTATCACCTGAATGAATTCTCACATGTACAATAAGTGATGTTCGCTGAGAGAAGGCTTTTCCACATTCATTACATTCATAAGGTTTCTCTCCAGTGTGAATATTTTGATGTTTTATGAGGTACTTCTTCTGACCAAAAGCTGTTCCACATTCATTACACTTGAAGGGTTTCTCTCCGATATGAATTTTCTCATGCTCAGTAAGGTTTGATTTGCCACTGAAGGTTTTCCCACACTCCTTACATATAAAGGGCTTCTCTCCTGTGTGAGTTCTCTGGTGCCTGATGAGGTTTGACTTCTGAATGAAAGCTTTCCCACAGTCCTTACACTCAAAAGGTTTTTCTCCAGTGTGAATTTTCTGATGGGTAAGAAGGTTTTCCTTCTGGCTAAAGGATTTTCCACATTCATTACATTCAAAAAGCTTCTCTCCAGTATGGGTGTTCTGATGTTTAATGACATACTGCTTTTGGCTGAATGCTTTTCCACATTCATTACATTCAAAAGGTTTCTCTCTATTATGAAAATGCTCATGCTCAGTAAGAGTTGATTTATGGCTGAAGATTTTCCCACATACCTTACAGGCAAAGGGGTTTTCCCCACTACAAATTCTCTGCTGACTGAGGTGTGACATCTGAATGGAAGCTTTCCCACATTCACAAGGTTTCTTTCCTGTATGAATTTTTTGATGAATGAAAATTTACTTTTAGCTGAAGGTATTTCCACATTTCTTACATGTGCTGGGCTTCTCTGTGTATGGCCTTTCAAATGTAGAGTAAGAGATAAGGTTCAAGAGAAAACTTTATCATAATCAGTACATTCAGCGCTTTCTAACTCTAAATTTTCTAAATATTCAGTGAAATTTATAACCTTCACTGATTTCTCTCCAGTATGAATTTTCTTCTGCTCAATGAGATGTTATCTAGGTAAAGGATTTTCAATATTCTTTAGAAGCAGAGGATTTCTCTCCAGCCTGACTTCAACATTGAATGAGGTGCAACATACAAATGAAAGTTTTCCCACATTCAGCAAATTCATAGGTTTTCTCTCCAGTATGAATGCTCTGATATCATGTGGGGTTCAAATTTTTAATGAAGGCATTTCCACACTGATTTTATACCCTTTTACAAAAAGGGTTATCACTACAAGGAGTAAGCTGTGGAAGATTTCCACACTATTTAAATCGATGGTTCTTTCCTACGCAACTAACTCTAAATTGTGTTTCAAACTCTAGGTTGAAAAGGCTGTTGCCTTAAAAGATAGTCTGATATCAAAGGAAGCACTTTTCCAATTTTCTTAGTCACTGCTTTTTTCTGTCTGTACTTTATTGAAGCTGGATGCAACTTGTCTCCCAAGTCTTGTTGCCAATCTATCTGTTCATCATCTTCTCAAGCTTCTTCTAAATAAAATGGAGTACAAAGAATCATCATTTAAAGCAGTTAATGTATAACGTGCTTAGAACTGTGGCTGGCACATGGTAAGCACCCATAAATGTTAGCTTTATGTTATCAGTATTTATGAATTTTCCCATTATTAGTAATGAAATTTCAGATTGTGCTTTGGGGGATTAACTAGCTCAAAGTATGAAAGAATCCTCACGATAAATGTCTTCAACTAAATTTGAGATGGAAACCCTTGAATAGGACACCTGGTTGAAAATTAAACATTCACATATATACAAACAGCTCAGAAAACTCTTGAAAAATAACAACTTCATAATCCAGCAAATTGAATATAACAAAAAATGAGGGATTAACATACAGGATAAAAAGATAACCACATAAAATTGAGAAAGTCTACCAGGGATTCTGAAAAAGAGAAAGGAAAAGCCAACTGCTTCCTTCTAAAATTCCATTCAAAGGACAAGAAAAGGGAAAATGGCACAAACTCACAAGAAAGAAGAATGACAGGCAACATCAATACACACAGGTATTAACATTTTTTTTTAGTAACAAAGTACATGGAGGATTTTCGACAGAAGAGCTGAGGAAGTTCAAATAACATAAAGGCACTGCAGAAGAGGACAATGAGGTCAAGCAAGCAAACCTGTGCCACAAAATATCATAAAGACTCAGAAAATGACGGGAAATTTAAGCACCTCAAAAGAAGGAATAGTATTTGCTGTAAAAATAAAATTTGTTTAAGTTGCAGCTGGCCCCTTACTGTCAGTCATGAGGACAAAGGGCCACTCCTTTCACAAAGTCAAAGTTATTCTTTGCAGGAATTTAATCACAGAAGCCTCAGTCTCAGGGACACTCAACAAATGAGATGACAGGTGCTATACTGAAAGCAATGGGATGTATATGTAATATGGTGAGACCCCAGCTCCATTCTGTAGTCGATGCCAAAAGTGTTGGAAACTTTGAGTAGGATATGAAAGGACCCTTTTCTGGATAAACTAAAAGGCCAGTGAAAAACTTAAATAGGATGCCTCCCATCTAAGATGATACTTATTTGTGGTCTTTTTTTTTCTGGTGAAACAAAGGACCTGGTCACATCTGATCATGAGAGTAAGATAGTGTAACTCAGAAGGAGACCCCCAAGTCCATGAGGCATTCTAGGCTCTACTCTTTATCCACTGACTAGAAGCACCCAGGAACAAAAGAGCTTACCTTTTAGTGAATCACTCTTAAACATGACTGTTTAGCCAATACTCCACACACAAGAGAGAAACCCCACTAACATGAAAGATCAACATTGAAAGACAATAAGAAACTCTAAGGAAATAAAGGTAAGGCACAGCAAACAACAAAACCCTGAAACCAACTGCAGACAGTTATGAGAAGATATTTTATCAGTGAAACAGTTAACAGCATTCTGGAAGCAAGAAACAGAAAAAGTTCCCTCAGAAACTAAGACTGGGGACAATGGGGTGGGGTGAGAGGTAAGGTAAGGGTAACTATATTACCATTCACCAATAACAGGGTTCCCATAGTGCAGGAGGATTGCACTGCTTCACTCTAGCAAACTCAGGCATGGCCAGGTGCCTTGTTTGGTCAATGACATATTAGCACAGGTGACAACTGTCATTTCCTGATAGAAGTTATAAGAAGACACATTGAAGGATAAACCAAAGTAATAAAATAGCCGAGTAAAAGAAGTTCCAGAAAATGAAAGGGGGAAACTGGCTTAGAGGAAATATTCAAAGAACAAAAAAATGTCCTCTCCTCTAAGTCATGACTCTCCAGACGTCTTAAAAGGTGCACTTGGTACCCTGCACAATGAATAATAAAAGATGAATATCTAGACACATTACTGGGACATTTCAAAACAGCAAGGAGGCGAAAAATGCTTTCAAAAGAAAGAACATACATCATTCAAAGAAAAGAGAATAAAATTTCCCAACAGAAAGACAGGAAGCTAGAAGACAGAATTCTGATTGAAAAAAATTTAAGCTTAGACTATCAATCTAATGAGACAGTCAAGTACAGGCATTTTTCAGTTATGCAAATGCCCAAAATGCACCTCTTCTCCCAGGATGCTATTAGAAGATATGTTCCACCAAAATCAGTAGACAGAGATGGTAACAGATATAGAATCCAAAAATGAGGGGATGTACAGGGGGGTAAAAAATGAAGTAATTTCTATGTTAATGGTGATGAAAAGCTACAAGGTAAGAGATGACTATCAGGTCAGAGTACAGCCTGGTCTACACTGAAGTAAGAGGACAAGAATTCTAGACTTATTGTCCCCAAAGGGAAAAATGGAGATTTCCCAATGCATGTAACAATGTAGAAACTAGTACTGAGAAGGCTTTGAACTATTCTGAATAGGAAATCTGTGCTTTAGCATAGGAAAATCAAGCAAACAAAAAGTGTAGTGAGTATCAAATCCATGAAAAGCAAAAACTATAAAGAATATTAATTTTATACATATACACATATACTTCTGTTGTACACAAGAGGATGACAGTTGTCTCAAGGGAAAGCACTTGGGCAAACAAATTAAGTTGTGAGCTAAACCTAGCCACTTTACTCATGAAGCACCATTTTTTACTTATTTCATGCTGCACCATTAATTTGCTTTAAACAATTAATAAATGCTTTACCAACTATGGTTATTAAGACTTGGGCATTGTTTGGCACAAACTTTCTTCAGACAAAAAGAGAATCATCTCAAGGGAAATAATTGATAGTATATGCTGCCAATGATAGAATTTAAGTTCTCAAACAAAAGTAAAAATCAGGATTTTGGAAAACCTGTTTCCTCCACCATGTGACTGAAACTTCCAAAGACTTTTCTAATGAGACTGGTAATGTTAACAAAATATGACGTTTTGAAATTGTATGAGTTACGTCAACACTTGTGTGTTCAGTCGTGTCTGACTCTTTGCAACCCCATGGACTGTAGCCCACCAGACTCCTCTGTCCATGGAATTTTCCAGGCAAGCATACAGGAGCAAGTTGCCATTTCCTTCTCCAGAGGATCTTCCTGACCCAGAGATTGAACTGGTGATCTCTTGTGTCTCCTGCATTGGCAAGCAGGTTCTTTACCAGCTGAGTCACCCAGGAAGGCCCCCATGTCAACATTTGAAAGAGCTGCAGTTCAACTGGCTAGTGCATGATGGGTTTCCCTGGTGGCTCAGAGGGTAAAGTATCTGCCTGCAATGTGGGATACCTGAGTTCAATCCCTGGGTTGGGATGATCCCCTGGAGGAGGGCATGGCAGCCCACTCCAGTATTCTTGCCTGGAGAATCCCCATGGACAGAGGAGCCTGGTGGGCTACAGTCCACAGGATCACAAAGAGTCAGACACAACTGAGCAACTAAGCACATAATGTATGATGTTACAAAATCACGCATGGGTCAGAAATCCATTCAAAGTTTAAGATAAATGGATATTGTGTAAGAGAACAGAAAAATCTGTTATAATTTCAAATTTCACATTGTGGCTAATCTTGAAAAAATTACCACTTGTGAAGTGTTAGTATAGTACCAAAGAATATTCACAATTATCTGAAAAGGCTATTAAAACTGCTCCACAAACATGCAAACAATGCCACTCTTCTCACTAAACTCTTTTATTTTGGAAAACTGTTACTTAAGAATTGTAATTTAAGTAAATTTATATGTAATGAGATTATTATTTGAGTTTTTTAAATTAATAAATGTTTTCAAAAGTTTCTCAATTTTACATTAAATAAACATAAAAGTCCACATAATAAACCAAAGCCCTTTGGAGGCCCTCAAGTCTTAGGACTGACTATAAATGCTACTGTTCATGGGTAATGGGTTACATTCTGTGATGAGGAAAATGTGATAATGGTGATAATTACACAACTTTGTGAATATACTAAAAAACACTGAACTGTATATTCCCAAAAGGGTAAACTTTATGTTATCTGAAATACATCTCAATAAAGCTGTTTTTTTAATTAAAAAAGAAAATGTGAAGAGTTCCTAAGACCAAAAAGTTTGGGAATTGATGCTCAAAACATTTCTCATTATTCATTCAACAAATACCTTCTTCTACCTTCTTCTTACTGTGAGTCTGGCATAGTTCTAAGCTCCAAGGATAAAAAGCACTGAACAACTCTGACAAAACTTTCTGCACCCATCAAGTTTACATTCTAGTGGACAGAAAAAAAGAAATAAAAGAGGTTTGTTAACAAGTTTTAACTGCTATGGGGAAAAAATTAGGGAATGGATAAAGAGTTACAGTTTCAGACAGAACAGCTTCTGAGAAGGTTAAGATTCATGACCTGAAGGAAGAAAGAGAGTGATCCTTACAGATGCGTGGAGGAAGAGCATTCTAAGTAATGGTTAAGTTCAGAGGCCCTGAGAAAAAGCCTACCAAGCATGTTAGGTATGCAATCAATGAATCACAATTAGGCATATTACGTTCCTTATATCCCTCGGTTTAACCCAACCCCTTCCTGTATCTTAGGCTTCTTATAATCTATAGAACCTCCTGGAATCAGCTCCAGTAACAGGCTCCTAAAGACTTCTCCAATCTTGTCTTGTACTTCTAAACATCTTTCCCTTAACTTCTATTCACAATCACACTTCACTTTTCTTAAAATAAGTGTTTCATATGAAGTATTTCTAAACCCAAATTTCTACATAGCTAAGTCAATATACTAACTATAATCTGAGATGCTGGACTGCAGTAATGGCTGTACTCCTTTTTTCTTTGGATGGCTGACAATTAAGTATTTTTAAATACAAGGGGCAAAATCAAGGGGGAAATAAAGGAGAGGACAGTTTACCATTTAAAGATTAAAAAGACAATAACCAGATCCAACATTTAAACCTTGACTGGATTCTGGCATTAAAGACAAAAAAGCTATACAAGGTATTTTGGAGGCAACTGGGGAAATCTAAATATTATTACATAATATTAATCATCTAAGGTATAGGGAAACAGTGGAAACAGTGGTTGACTTTAGTTTGGGGGGCTCCAAAATCACTGCAGATGGTGATTGCAGCCATGAAATTAAAAGACGCTTACTCCTTGGAAGGAAAGTTATGACCAACCTAGACAGCATATTAAAAAGCAGAGACATTACTTTGTCAAACAAAGGTCCATTATAGTCAAGGCTATGGTTTTCCCAGTAGTCATGTATGGATATGAGAGCTGGACTATAAAGAAGACTGAGTGCCAAGGACTTGATGCTTTTGAACTGTGGTGTTGGAGAAAACTCTTGAGAATCTCTTGGACTGCAAGGAGATCCAACCAGTCCATCCTAAAGGAGATCAGCTCTGGGTGTTCACTTTTAGGACTGATGTTGAAGCTGAAGCTCCAATACTTTGGCCACCTGATGTGAAGAGCTGACTCATTTGAAAAGACCCTGATGCTAGGAAAGATTGAAGGTTGGAGGAGAAGGGGATAACAGAGGATGAGATGGTTGGATGGCATCACCAACTCAGTGGACATGGGTTTGGGTAAACTCCAGGAGTTGGTGATGGACAGGGAGGCCTGGTGTGCTGCAGTTCATGGGGTTGCAAAGAGTCAGACACAATTGAGTGACTGAAGTGAACTGAAGGTATGATAACAGTATTTCTGTTATGCGGGCCCCCCCATTAACATTATTTTTAGAAAATGCAAACTTCATTATTTAGGAGTTAAATGTCATGCTGTTTCAATGCACACAATACTCATGCACTAGGAAACAGATACATCAAACATGGCAAAATACATATTACTAAATCTATGTGGTGGATATACAGTAGATCAATGTACTCTTCTTTCAATGTTTTTACTGTTTGAAGATGTTAAGAACAAATCTAAAAAAATCTTTCTACAATAATTCAGATTATTTAATAAGTTACTGCATGTGTAGTCTAAATTTCAGACAGAAAAAATAAAATACTGCCCTTCCTTTCAATAGGTCCATATGATAGATTCCACACATAAAAGTAAAAAACATGTAAGATGTTTACTATGGACTTTTGAATTTCTGTGCAAAATGTGAAGCAGGATGGACAATCATATGGTAGATCAATAAAAGAGGAATTAAGTAACAGGTTTAAATAATCAGGAAATGAAAAAGTAGGGAATTGTATAATCAAAGGCCAAGATTCAAATAATTTTATATAGAGAAAGAAATATGTTCACATTACACTCACAGGGTTAATATGTCCTCTCCTGATTAAACTGTATCTTTTAAAAGGCTTGACTGACCATGTCACAAGGACCAAGAGAAAGGAAATGATCTAGACCTAATTTGATGTGACGCCTGGACCTGAAATAATGAGCTGAAACCTCTAACACAGTGAAAATGAAGTCACAATTGGATAATTGTTTATCCCATAAATAGATAAAATTATGGTGGGCAAGATAGAAAGGCTGGAGGTGGAAAAAGAAAAGATATTTATAGAAAGCTTGGGACTTCCCTGGTGGCTCAGATGGTAAAGTATCTGCCCTACAATGGGGGAGACCTGGGTTGAGAAGATCCCCTGGAGAAGGAAATGGCAACCTACTCCAGTACTCTTGCATGGAAAATCCCATGGATGGAGAAGCCTGGTAGGCTACAGTCCATGGCATCGCAAAGAGTCAACACACAACTGAGCGACTTCACTTTACTTTCCTTTTACTTCTAACTTCAGAATGAATGAGTCATTTCTGAGAATTAATTTATAAAAGGGAAGAGGAAAGGCAGAATGCAGAATTCCAGAAGACATGTCCAATAAGAGGATAGAGTGAAAGGGGAGAAAAAAGCAAAAGATGGGGAAACACTTAGATAAAGCAACAAAAGCACCCATAAAGCTGAATCTGGAAAGAACTCCTAGAAGAGTGACTCAATCATAAGCAGATCTTTTCCTCTAAAACGGTAAAATAAAGACATGTTGGGATTTCCCTGATGGTCCAGTGGTTAGGACTCCGCCCTCTCGCTGCCAAGGGCCCAGGTTCAATCCCTGGCTGGGGAACTAAGGTCCCATAAGCCTCAAAGTACAGCCAAAAAAACCAAAAAGACATCTCTGCTCACTCTGTCTGAGAAGGAGAAAGATAAAGACAAAAAGGAAAAACCGCATTGTTGGTAAAAGTAGGAAATAGCTATAATTCTAATGTCCTACTAGGAAGAATATGAGTAGGCAGCTGTCACTGCTGTTTTTAGGAAGAGCTCTTATGCACAACACTCTCCAAAATCAAACGGCACAGTCTCAGGGGGTCACATCACCACCTCCTAGTTTCTAACAACAGAATCTAGGAATGCAGGCTGGATGCAGGAGACTTGGACACAATGGCATCTCTGAGTGGTAAGAAAAGTAGAACTGAGCAAGGATATACAGACAACACCACTGATTAAAGCAGCTTGTCAGTATAGCAAAATATACATCTTCTCAACTTTCTAGGTTCCCTAAATTCCTGACTTTCCAGCTCCCTAGATTCCTGATTGCCTACCTGAATATGCACTTAGATGATGGATAGGTAGACAGGACACAATTAACAAGTCCATAAGAAAATCCTTGCTCGGTCTCCCAAAATTCCTGAAGTCTTCTTGTCTCATCCTCGTCTAGTTAAGTCGTCAGTAACTTCTCTTTCTCTCATATCCAACATATAATCAGTCAATCTTTCAACTATTCCTTTAAAACATCTTAAAAATCTGACCACTTGTCACTAAGTATAACTATTACCTAGATCACTGCAGTAGTGATCACTCACATTAATCTTCTAGCCTTGGCCCCCTATACTATATTTTCTTTATAGCAGCTCAAATTTAATTCTGATCTTTTCACTCCTCACCTCAAAAACCTTTGATGGCCTCTCAAATCACTCAGAATAAAGGCCAAAGTCTATGATTTGGCCTGTTACCTAACCAAACCCTTTATCACTCTGCTCAAGCCCACTGCCCTCATCACTATTTCTTTAAGAGGAAGCTCCAGCCTCAGGGCTTTTAAGACTTTTTGTTCCTTTTGGCTGAATGCTCTTCCACCAAATACTGCATACTGCGCACTCATACTCTTAAATGTTACTCTCTTAATGAGACCTTTCCCTAACTTATTTAAAATTATAACCTCCAACTGGCCCTCACTATGCAAGTTTTCCTTGCTTTATTCTTCTTCATAGGACTCACGATCATCTCATAGAATACATTTTTTACCTATTTACTCACAGTCTGTCTTCCCCAATTAGAATGTAGACCTCAAGAGGGAGGAATTTTTGACTGCTTGATTCACTATTTCCCTAGTACCTGAAATGGTGCTAAATATAAATCATGCAGGAAATACTTATTGAATATATCAATATACCATGTTGGTAGACATGTAAATTGGTTTACTTCTTTTCAGAACAATGTGCCTATTCTATCTAATCTATAAATAAACTTAACTTTGACCGAGCATTTCTACTTAGAGTAAATTAGGATGTAACTGTATCTGCACATCTCTGCAAAGCAATATAAACAAGTATATTGACTTGCATCTTCACTCACACAAGTCTGGAAACAACCTAAATGTCCATTAAAGGCAGGTTAAATGAATTAAGTGTTGATGGAGAAAAGAAGAAAACTATGCACACAATAGAATAATACCATCATTTAAATGAAAAGACTGAGTGCTTATATATATATTTGTATTTGTACCACAGATACATTAATATATGCTTATTTATTCACAGACTACCTCAAGAAGAATCCATGTGAAACTCTTAAGTGATTGCAGCTTTGAGAAAGAACTACAGGACCAAAGGTCAGATGTTTTCACTGATGTTCAAAAATTTTTTACAAATTCATATACTATGTTAAATAATAAATACAGACTCATCCATCCATTCATCTATACACACACACATAGCAAAAAAGCAGAACTGATTTCTACAGCAAAAACTTCTGAAAAGAGGTACACTGGGGCAGAAGGGAAGGAGGCAGGAGTTTATTGATACAATAATAGGGGAACTAGATAAGAAGACAACAGGAAGTATGATTACAGATGTAAAACAGGATGCTGAAGTATTTAACCACTGAAAAATGAGAGAAATTGGTAAGTAATAAAAAGGAAACTGGAGAAGGCAATGGCACCCCACTCTAGTACTCTTGCTTGGAAAATCCCATGGACGGAGGAGCCTGGCGGGTTTGCAGTCCATGGGATCGCAAAGAGTCGGACACAACTGAACGACTTCATTTTTACTTTTCACTTTCATGCACTGGAGAAGGAAATGGCAATCCACTCCAGTGTTCTTGCCTGGAGAATCCCAGGGACAGAAGAGCCTGGTAGGCTGCCATCTCTGGGGTCGCACAGAGTCGGACACAATTGAAGCGACTTAGCAGCAGCAGCAGCAAAAAGGAAACTAAATATCAGACAATATGTAAACCTAACATTAAAAGACAACTCACAAGGAAAGGAGACTACACACACCAGGAGATATGAGACTGAGGCTATCATGGAAGACAGAGCAATCACAGAGAGGCAGAGGGAATGAAGTGTGAAGGGCTGACACGCAGAATAAAAATAAGAAGGGCACCTGGCCCTCTAGAATCTGATTAAAGGGATCGACTACTGAAAGAAAAAATAATGACTGGAAATGTCCTTCAGGTTTCTAAAGACTCACTCTAAGACTAGGGCTGGTAACAAAGCTTTTCAGAAGCGCTGACTGAACAATTGTGATGTGCCTGGTTGTGATGCACTCACCTGAACAAACTTCCTTTCCACTTCTTTCTCCACCATCCAGAGTTCGTCTTCGTGCTTCAACAGAGGATCATATCCAGCCTGATCAGTTCACAACCTGCTACTGGGGAAATGACACAGCACTAGAATGTTAATGCTGGAGCCAAAGTTCTCTCCTAGAACTCGGCTGAGCCCTGGGGCCTCCCGGCCTTCTGAAGGATGAGGACGGTGCACAAGGAAGTGACCCTGTGAAAAAGAATAAAGTAATAACTTTTTGCCTTAAGAGATTAAAGCATATACAACTATATGAGAAAAGGTACTATCTGGATCCAGAATTCAAAGCCATATACTCATTAAACCATTTAAGGCTCCACACACCGAGAAATGGAGGAAGAAAGGGGCAATTTATTTTGAGAATTTGACTTACATAAGAAAAGCTGTTCACATCTTACATGACTGGCTGCTACTGTTCTCTAGCACCACACTTCTATGTAGGTTCCTAAGTATGATTTTAACTGTGACCCTGACTCTTGGATGAAATTTAATATTCATTATCTAGAACAACATATGCCTATCACAACTAAGTCACATGGATAAAGTTGTTCTTAACAGTATTTAGGAACAAAAACTGAAAAAGTGTTCCTGGATTCCTAATATTTGATTGCAATATACTCTAAATGAAACTATATATTAAAAATGTCCCATAAATATGTTCACCCACACATTCAAAACAACAACAAAGAGTTATGAACATTATTGGGACAACAGACAAAAATCTGAATATAGACTTTGAAATAATAGTATTAATATTATATTTTCTGATTTTGATTACTATACCATGATGATGTATAAGAATGTCCTTGTTCTTAGAAAATTTATGCTGAAGTATTTATAGATAAAGGGAGCAGTATACAACTTAGTCTCAAATAGTGCAAAAGAACCTACACATTTCTGGAGAATTAGAGAAGGAAAAATAAGGCAATTTAAAAAGTAAATGGTGGGGAAGGGAGGTGGGAGGGGGGTTCATGTTTGGGAACGCATGTAAGAATTAAAGATTTTTAAATTAAAAATAAATAAATAAAAAATTTTGTGAGAAAAAAAAAAAAGTAAATGGTGAATTTGGGTAAAGTGTATATGGGACTTCTCTGTACATTGCACTCTTCTCTAGAAAGGGTACATGCAGCTTTTCTATAAAGTTGAAATTACTTTTTTTAAAAAAAGCAAAATCCTAAAAAATACAAGTTACTACTTATACACTCTACTATGCATGGTGAAAAAGCACAGTCACCAACTTGTACTGGGGTATGGCAGATGGAAGGCTCAGAGCATGACTTAAATAGTAATGTACACAGAGATAAACATGAGTGTGGGTTGCCTAGAAACAACCTGCAAGAAGAAGGAGATCAAGTTTGATCTGGACATTCAGAGTGTCAGGTTTCTAAGGAACATGCAGGCAAATATATCCATTAGGCAACTGCATACATAAACAGGGAGCTCAGAACAGCCTAGAATGGAAATGGCAATCTGTCAGCTGTCAGACTATAACTGCTGCAGAAGATAGGCGGAATGTTATGTGATTGCTTATAGAGAACACACACAGTATGTGAATGGTCAAGGACAGAATCCTAGGAACACCAATGGTCAAGGAGACAAGGAAACATTTCACAGGAGCAAGGTGACTGCTTAGTTTCAATCTTTTAAGTACTTTTCCTTAAAACCATACAAAATATTAAGCAAAATGGGTTAATGGCTAGAGGAGAGTAAGGGGCAAGCAGCTACCCATACATTACACCTGTACTGAAAGTAGTAGAGAGAATTTAACTCTACATTATATGTCAGTGCGGCCCCAAAACCTCAAATAGCAGAGGTGGTACAGGAAGGACAATAATGTGTGACAGTGTAGCAAGAGAGCCTAAGAAAATGGTGAGAGTTCCTTAAGGTAGCAGCCTTCAGAAATAACCAGGAAAGATTCATTCTCAGAATGAGGAATTCACCCTGAGTGAGAACTGTGGTCATCAACAAGACTCATGACAAAAAAAAAAAAAACCAACACCCAAACTCCATGTTATCTCTACCAAAGGAAAACCCACATAGGGGGCCTATAGAGTGAGTTGCAAAAAAGCCTATGAAGAACTAGGAATGCTGAGGGAGATTCTAAGGACTTACGGAGTTCAGAAATCCACAGCTAATATTTCCTTACAGAATAAGTCTTACTCTAAGACAGAATCAACGAGAGTAAAACCTAGATTAAACTGAAAAAGACTGCAGGGGAAGCAGAACAGACTTAAAAAGCACTTAGGAGTGGGGTGACCCCAGATTTAGAAACCTCTAAAAGTAAATGCATCATCCTGGAAGGCAACTACTATGAAGATTTATGGGAAACAGAAAGAGAAAGATAGAGGTCGGCCTCAACCAAGTTAGGGTCAACTAGCCAAAGAACAGGAGGAAGCTTTTAAACACTAGAAGAGGCAGGAGAGCCTTGAAGCACAGAATGCTACTATGTTTCTCTTTTCCTGGTACTTGTCTAGGAAAATCTACCTCCTACAAACATGGTAAATACTTTGTGTCTATACAAGGAGGCTTTAAGAAAAACAGTGGCAATCAACAGCAGAATTTTCCAACAATTAAACTCACCTGAAAATTACTGCCACAAATACATAAAAAAAGAAAAATAATGTAACAAAATTATTTTTTGAAAAAGACAAAAACTTTAAGCAAACAAAAGCTATAAAAAGAACACAAAAGATACATGGAGAAAGTGAGTTACAAAACGGTCACCCAAAAGGAGGAAATGGAAAAACAGAATATGAATGGGTATATTATTTTCATTGTTTGATGTTTTAAAGACTGTAGTTATCAGAGTTTAGAGAGATTTTCATTTCCTTGATTAATGGGATCTTTCCTGGTTGTTGTATATGAGGCTTGGCCAGTGGTCTCAGTTTTAAACTTTTTATTTCTACTCACACCCCCAGAGATCCAGGCAGGAGGAGTAATATTTACACATACAGGTCATCATAATCTACACCTGACCACAAAAGCCAGCATCTTATCTAATGCAAAAACATAAAGGGCATTTCTATTAAATTCTAAATAAAGATAAGGATGCCCAAAGTCTCGTTTTAAATAATTACATTTAAATGTAATTATAAACAATAATAGATTGAGCAGGGAATAAAATTAACTTATAGAAACCAACAAGCTTTATATTATATACCACAACAAAGACTCCATTCATAACAGCAATGTAATAAAGGACCTAGAAATAAATTTAGTAAAAAGTGTCTAAAATTTATATGAAGAAAATTTTAAGACACTCTAAAAGACCCAAAAGGAAACTAGCATATATACAACACACAATACGTACACACACAGGAATATTCAACACTATAGTGCCTTTCCCTAAAATTATTTTACAAAATTTAATGCAATATCAATTAGCTTTTTCCTAGGACTAGACAAGCTTATTCTAAAGTTTACATAGAAAAATAAATGAGAATAAAGAAACTGAAAGAGATAAGCAATAACAGGAGACCAACTATACTAGATATTAAAACAAAATCATAAAGCTCACACACTAAAAAGATAAATATGGGTACATGAATACAGACTAGAAGATGGATGAGAATATAAAGTCCAGAAACAGACCAAATACATGAAAATTTACTATACGATCAAAATAATCTTAAAATAGTAGAGTTAAAGGTCTTTTAATATTAATAAATGGTGTTGCAAGTACTGGGTAGCCTACTGGAAAAAAATATAAACCTGGATGCATACCTAAATATCATATGCTAGGATATGAAAACCCATAAAAATTACAACCCTGTAAGGATTTGAAAGTAAAGATGAAACTTGGAGTGAGAAAGGCTTTCTATGACCATAAATGGGAGAAGGCAATGGCACCCCACTCCAGTATCTTGCTTGGAGAATCCTATGGATGGAGGCTGCCATCCATGGGGTCGCTAAGAGTCGGATATAACCGAGCGACTTCACTTTCACTTTTCACTTTGATGCACTGGAGAAGGAAATGGCAACCCACTCCAGTGTTTTTGCCTGGAGAATTCCAGGGACAGCGGAGCCTGGTGGGCTGCTGTCTATGGGGTCGCACAGAGTCGGACACGACTGAAGTGACTTAGCAGCATGACCATAAATGAAAAGACCAATTAACTAACATCATTTTAACTAACTGATAAATCTAACATAAAAACAAAAACTTCCTGATTCCACATGATTCTTAAAAAGAAACAACCACTGAACAATATCAAAACACAAATTTAAAACGTGAAAAAAACCTGCAACTCATCTCACATAGGACTAACCTTTCTAATGTAATTTAACAGTTCCTAGAAGGAAGAGGGACTCTATAGTAAAACGAGGAAAAGGATATGGACAGTTCCCATATAAGTACATGTGGCCTTTAAAGGTACTCAACCGCACCCATAATAGAGATGTAAATTAAATCTACATTTAGATATCAATTTTCACTCATACTTTTGGCAAAAAAATAAAACATTCAACACTACACTCTGATGGTAAGGTTCTAGGAAGAGAAGTGTTTTTGCAGATAAGAACATAAGGGCTAAGAAATTACTTAGCCCTATGTGCAATTCCACTTGCAGCAATCTACTTTAGAGATAATCAAGGGCCTTCCCAAGTGGCGCTAGTGGTGGTAAAGAATCCTCCTGCCAACGCAGGAGAACCTTTCATAAGTACAAAATGACACAGGTGAAAAATTACTCATTACTGCCAAGTAATTAGTAACAGCAAAAGATTAGGAATAACCCAAATGTCCAACAGCAGAATCAACTACAGTACACACACACACACAAGGCAGTTAAAAAATCATGTATATGATTAAGAAAGGGTATCTCTGGGGTATATTGTGAAGTGACGAAAAAGAGGAATGTACAGAATCCATCTTTTACATAAGGACTGGGGACAGGAGGGAAGAATAAAATATACACGAATGGCCCACCAAATACAGAATCTATTTGAAAGATAAACAAAAAAAAAAAACAACCATTTTTTTAAAAATTGGGACAGAGATGAATGTGACAGGGAGGAGAGCAAAATGAGATCTATGAGATAGAGTTTTTGTTGAAATGCATTATCTACTTTTTTATATAATCAAATTCATTTCTTAAAAAGCAGTCCCTAAACTGGAAACAAATTGAAATACATGAACTCAACTGTGCATTAACTTGTTAATTAACATAATTCCTCAAAACAAGGATTTATTTCCAATGACTTTAAAACAGAGAACTTTGACTCTACATCTTTAGCGTACTCAGTGGAAGGGCAAAACAGCCACAAAGAAAATTTTCACAGGATACAGTACATTTATGGTTACTACACTACCAACATTATTATAACTATTTTCAGTTATTTTGAAACTGCAGAATAAAGCAAATAAGCCCACACTTGTATTAACCTACTCCAAAAATTTTTTACCATAAAATACAATTAGGAGCTATTGAGGTAAAAATCCTGAAACATTTAAACTGAATTAGAAATAGTAGTATGAACTCATGATTTTTAAAAATGGGTTTATTCATTCTGTCTATGAAATGGCCTTGAAACAATGTTACCTCTGCAGCAATGAGAGCATCTAGCATCCAGATCTTGGTGTCCAATACCATTCTCCAGTAAAAGGAACCAGAGCTCCTTGGAGAAATGGCCAATTCCAAGTTTGGGAGAAAAGGTACAAGGTGGGCCTGGAGTGGAAGAAGCTTTCAAACTTAAATGGTGGCAAGTTTAAATGAGACAGGAGTTAGCAAGAAGGAAGGCCCACTGAATAAAATTGTGATACTATGACTATCAGAAAGAAAATTAGCTATAAGAGGACAACTTTATTTTTATTTTTTATTATTTTTTTTTAGTTTTTTATTTTTTAAATTTTAATATCTTTAATTCTTACATGCGTTCCCAAAGATGAACACCCCTCCCAAGAGGACAACTTTAAAATGATGATTAAGGAAGAAAAAAACAGGATAAATTTGATACAATTTGAGGTAGCAATCAAATAAAAGTAAAAGTAATGAAAAAACTAGAAAATCATCACTTTGCAAGCCTGAAGAAATTACTGCTGATTCAGCTAAAGGATTATTTATTGGTGTTAAAACCATTCATTAAATGATCGACGAGGATGAGCAAATTATGAAACCAGGAAGATTACATTTTGGTCACAAAGGAGAAAAGATAATCGTTAGTGGTGGATCAATCATATATTTCTCTCCTGATGTTATTATGTATGCAATTTGAAGATCACCTCTGATGTAGTCTGACCCAAAATAACTCACAATTAGGATCTGTAAAAAATATCACCAGAAGCTCTGTCTTAACCATAAACCATGGGAAAATAACCATCATGGAAATCAAAGAACAAAATCTCATAAAGGAGGCAGTGATGAGTTGCTAAAGATGAGTGTAACCTGAACAAAGAATTCTAACTTCCTCATTCCAGTTATAAAAGGAAATGTCAAAAAAAAAAAAAAAAGCTTAAACACAGCAATTTTAAAAGAGCATCTGCATATCTGAATCTTTCAGAAATTTTTACCAGGAACAGTAAGAATAACTATGCTATTTCTATTTCTGAGGAATTTTTTCTCCCTTTCTGTATTTTTAAATTGTTATTTTATATTGGAGTATAGGTGGACTATCAATGACATGTTAGTTAAAGATGAACAGCAAAGAAATTCAGTTATGCCCATAGACCTAGCCATTATTTTTCAAATTCAATCTCCTACTGATGGCCATGGATTGTTCCTAATCTTTTCCTATGTGAAACACTGTACCTGTATCACTTCATGTAAATTCAGGTACATTTGTAGAATGAATTTCCATCTGTAAAATAACTAGGTCAAAAAGAAAAGTAGTTATTATATATACTGCTGAATTACCCTTCATAGGCCTGTTTCCTTCTAATACCAATACTATTTTAATTTCGGAGGATTTAAAATGTTATACCATCAGGGGAACTCCCTGGTAGTCCAGCAGTTAGGACTCTGGGCTTTCACTGCCCAGGGTGTGGGTTCAATCCACACCCTGGCTGGGGAACTAACAAACTCAGCAGTGCGCCAAAAAAAAAAAAAAGGTAAAATGTTACTGTTGGGTTCCCACACCCCAACTGCTTTTCTTTTTGAGTTTTACTGGCTATTCTAGCTTGTCTATTTTTCCATATGAAGTCCAGAATCAGCTTAATCTCGGTCCCCCTCCTAAAAAAAAAATTTGTGGATACTTTTATTGGGATAACGTGAAAAACACTATTTTTGTTCCTATCTTACAATACGCCCTACAGCAGTATTTTAAAGTTCTTTTCCGGTAGTTTCTTAAGCTTATTCCTCAATTTTTAAAAAACTGTTGCTGTAAATAATGATTTTCCTCTATCATACCTTCTAACTGGCAGTTGTTTGCCTATCTGAAAGCTACTGATGTGTAGGTATTGATTTGGTACCCAATTATTTAAAATACAAGAAGGATAACTGTAGGAGATTCCTCAGAAAAAGTACCTTTGTTACTCCACAAAATCCATAACCCGGGAAAACGCATTTAACAGTCAGGATATTTAACTGGTCCAGATTCATGGATAAACATTGCAGGAATTAGTTTTTTCAAAGAACGAAGATAACAGTGCCGAATCTAGAACCTCAAACCCTTGAATCCCCAGTTCTCGGCTTCTGCGCAATAGGACACTGCTTCTAAAAACGGAACGCTGATATCTACTCTAAGACTTAACAGGAGTCCTATTAAAGGACCCCAAAGATCAGGACATTGGAGACCATTTGAAGCAGGCTCCCTCTAACAAAATTATCCTTTAAAATATTGTTAAAAAAAACAACAACAGTGATTTGCCTTCTACCCAATTAAAAGGAAAAGCACTTTTATACCAAAACCCATTTTAAAATTATTTACCACTTAGCTTTTATAGACCTTCAATCTTCAAGTAAATAAGATGTTCCAGAAAGATGGCACCGTTAATCATCAGCACTTTCGACAAGGGAAGTGCCGCTCGGATGTTATTCTTTCAGTGCCGGTCTCCTACACCTCTGAGAAGCAGCCATACAATCCCGTACCCAGTTTCTCCCTCAACAATCTCAAACATCCGGTCAAATTTGCGGTCAAACTCAGGGTCACGCACCGCTCGAACCCTCCCCAGAGGCCCCCACCCCCACCCTACATGTAGGCCAGCAGCTCTTAAACCCGCTCCCCACTCTCGCACCGCACCCCAATAGATCCGGAATCCTTCCCTTCAACGTCCCCGACCCCATCGGCCCAAGACGCCCACATCCCACCTCCTATTTTCGCGCCACGTGGACCCAGGGGCCGGACTGACCCGCGGACAAAGACCAAAATGTCCACTCGATGCGCTGCGCCTGCGCACTCCGAGGGCGAGTGAGCACTCCCAGAAGTCTTCGCGACGGGGCCCGCACGGTCACGGTGGCCGAGCACAGGCTGGTATCTGATTACCTTCTGTCAACAGCAACCGCGCTTTCCCGGCCTTGGACTACATTTCCCTTAAGGCTTTGCTAGTTGACACTCTACGTCTCTCTGTCTCTTTCCCCCAGCCAACTTGGCAGCCTCTTCCTGTGATTATGAGGCTCTCAGAGTGAGTAATCCTGACTTGCAGAAAGATAAATTCAAGCATGGTGGAAGGTTTGGAAAGGGAACCCCTTTCTTTGAAGGCTTTCGAGGGCAGTGTCAAACGGGCCAAGCCCAGACTGTGGGTATGAGGACGCCATCTTGTCTGTGGCTGGACTAGCTCTGGACTACGTTTCCCAGAGTCCACAGTGGCCCAGCGTTAGGTCTCTCTTGACGTCGTGGCGAGATCTTTAGCTCCGCAGGGACCCGGACGCGACCAAGGGAAGGCAGAAGGTGAGGGGTCTGGGACTCTGGGGCGGGGACTGGGCGTGTCCAGAGAGCCTTGGGTTTTTGCGCGCTGGCTGCTGAGGATGCGAGAATCTTTATGTGGCTTTGTGTGTCATAGTGTGAGCAGATTGTGCGACTGTGTGCCTTACTGGGTGTGAAATTGTGACTGTGTATAAAGATGTGGAGGTGTCTCATTCTGTGGTTGTGTCCTTGTATGTCCTAAGAGCGAATATCTGGTTGTATTTGTGTGATACTGACCATTTGTTCAGCACCAAGTGTGTAGCTGTGAGGCGCCTGTGACTCCAGTGCTCTGACAGATTGTGACCCCAGACAGTAATTATAACCTCAGCCTTCCCGTGTAACACAGGGATGGGGCATGAGGTCCATTCTTCTCTGCTCACCCTTGCCTGTGCGGGAGAGTTGGGCGATGAACCTTTAAAAATGACCTGATCCCTCACGATTGTTTTTTCTTGATTCTTCTCCAAGAGATATATTGAGAGAACTACTGTTGAACATTAAAAAGCCAGTTTCTGCGTCCATCAGTTTTTCTTCTTTCCCTGAAACCCTTGTTTTCCGAGATGTGTGGTTAAACACATACACAAGTAATTCAGCCAAATGTGAGGACTAATTGGCTTTATTCAACTTCTGAATCCGGCAGTATCCCATCTACCAAGTAGCTACTCCAAAGGGTTGTACAAAATGGAAGTTTTTTACAGGCAGTAGGAAAGTGGGACAAGGAAGTTATTAGCAAAAGAAAAGAAACGATTGTTTTAGGCCCGGACATCTTTTAGGGGAAGGAAATGGCAGGGGTCTTATCATGCAGATTAGCTCACCGGTGCCAAGCAGGAAATTTCAGATCGATTTGTTTAAAGAGCATATTTTCTTGAGAAACATTTAAACTGGAATTAAGTCTTGGTTTGTTGTTATGGGACACATGACTCCATTTTAGGCTTTTTTTTTTTTTAACACGTGCTTTCCTTTTCTTCTGAAACTTCTTGCCTAACAAAGCCCCACACCACCATTCACCTCCAAGTGAACTGGAGTCCTGTATTTGCCATTGGAGTCAATTACTGAGTGCCATGAAGGTAAACTGAAAGGCCCACACTTTCCATATTCCCTGCACACCTAGTGTTCATCTAAATGTTTTAAACTTTTCATTTTAAATACTAAAAAATAAAAATAAATACTTAAAACTGTTGCAAAAATAGAATTCCCAAATACTCTTAACCCAGCTTCTCTATCAAAACCAGGAGATTAACAGATACACTAATAGATACTGATATTGTTGTTGTTTTTTTACCGGATGCAAGCTTGCTCTGCTCACCACAGGGAGGTCAATGAATCCAGGAGACGAGGTGCTGAGGCAAGGAAGAGACTTTAATCAGGGAGCAGACCAGCCGAGAAGATGGCAAGCTAGCGCCTCAAAATAACCATCTTATTGGGGTCTGGATGCCAGGTTCTTTTATAGATCAGAGAGAAAGAAGCGATGAGGAACTAAAGTCCAAAGACAGAATAGAAACGAGATGCAGGGGGGAAGTAAACTGAAAGGGTCTTCAGTCTTGCAAAACATCTCCAAGGGAATGTTCAGCCTTCAGAAGTGAAAGTGAAGTCACTCACTCATGTCCGACTCTTTGTGACCCGTGAACTGTAGCCCACCAAGCTCCTCCGTCCATGGGATTCTCCAGGCAAGAATACGGGAGTGGGTTGCCATTTCCTTCTCCAGGGGATCTTTCCCACCCAGGGCTCGAACCTAGGTCTCCCACATTGCAGGCAGACGCTTTAACCTCTGCACCACCAGGGAAGCCCTTAAATACAAGAATACAGTCTCTCAGAAAACCTCCTATAGAGACACAGAACTTAAGATCCAAGTACTGACGTCAAAGATTTCAAGGGAGGAAAGGAAGCCAGGTTGAAAGAAGGGGGAGGAGGCGGGAGAGGGCGAAAGGGGTGGCCTTACAGTCGTCTCCTGCCACCTACAGATACTCAGGCCTCATGGGACTTTTCCCTGGGCCTCCAGAGAAGGGAGGCCTGGAACTTGGCCCTACCAGAAATCAGACCAGACCAGAACCAGAATTCCAGTTCTCTGCCAAGAGGGGGTGATCAGTCTCCAATCCTCAGCTCAGGCTGAGGGCCCTTCGACCAGATTCCTGCGTCCAAGACCAGGGGACTAGAAAAATGGAAAAGGACAGGAAGGGTTAAGGGGAGGAAAGAGAGAGGGAAGCGGAGAGAGGTCAATAAAGTTTCTTGTTCCTTACCCAGTCGGGGCACTCTGGCCAGTTGTCCACGTCAGGAGGAGACCAGGGACAAAAGGGTCCCAGTTGTGGCCGCTGGGTCTGGTCCATTGGCAGGCAAGGTGGCCCCTGAGTACCCCGAGTGGTCAGGATGTCAGTCTCAGCAAAGAAGAATCCCACCAGAGTCGCCATTTGTTGCAGGAAGGAGGACCCCTTCCAGGGCCTGAAAATGGGCTCTTGTTTAACACTCGGAAATGAATTGTCCGAGCAGAAATAAATTGTCCAAGGAGACACATGCTGACAAAGCAAGAGACTTTATTGGGAAAGTGCACCTGGGTGGAGAGCAGTAGGGTAAGGGAACCCAGGAGAATGTGTTAATCTCTTCTATTCACAGGTGGGCAGGGACAAACTATCTCTGTCAGCTGAACAAAGGCACTTTAGTTTACAGTCAAGCAGAGGGGCAGGGTCCTCCAGGCAAGCCATTGAGTATGATTATAATAATAAAAACAAGTCAAAGAAACAGTTTCCAACATGAAGTCAGAATTGGCTTCCTCCCTGCAACAGTTGTTGTTCGGTTGCCCAGTCATGTCCGACTCTTTGTGACCCCATGGACTGCAACATGCCAGGCCTCCTAGTCCCTCACCATCTCCCAGAGTTTGCCCAAGTTCATGTTCAGTTATAGTTAGTTAGTTAAGTAGCTCAGTCGTGTACGACTCTTAGCGACCCGTGGATTGTGGGGCTCCCTCCTCCATGGGAGCTACCAGGCTCCTCCCTCCATGGGATTCTCCAGGCAAGAATACTGGAGTGGGTTGCCATTTCCTTCTCCAGGGGATCTTCCCAACCCAGGGATGGAACCTGGATCTCCCACATTGCAGGCAGACTCTTTAACTTCTGAGCCAAGAGTTAACAACTAATCTACAACTTTTGCTCAGATTTCATCAATGTGGCTTAACTGTTCTGTTTCTGGGCAAGGATCCAATCCAGGATCATATGTTATAGTTAAGTTGGTAACTCTCCTTAATCTTCTCTTTTAATTGTATTGTATTATTTTTATTATTTAAAAGATTTTTTGCTGCACTGCATAGCACATGGGACCTTAGACTAGGGATCAAATCCCTTGTATTGGACACATGCAGTCTTAATGACTGGACTGTGGGGGTGGGGGTGAGTTACTTACTAGGGCTTCGCAGGTGGCTCAGATGGTAAAGTGTCTACCTGCAATGTGGGAAACCTGGGTTCAATCCCTGGGTTCGGAAGATCCCCTGGAGAAGGAAATGGCAACACACTCCAATACCTTTGCCTGGAAAATCCAGTGGACAGAGGAGCCCTGTAGGCTACAGTCCATGGGGTTGCAGTGTCAGACATGACTTAGTCTTTCATGACCTTGACACTTTTGAAGAGAACTGGCAATTTATTTTGTAAATTCTGCAATGTAGAATTTACAGCCTCAATTTGAAGTTGTCTGACACTTTCTCATAATTAAATTCAGAGTATGCAGTTGAGGCAAAATGAAAGTCACTCAGTCGTGAAAGTCGCTCCATCGTGTCCAACTCTTTGTGACCCCATGGACTGTACAGTCTCTGGAATTCTCCAGAACAGAATAGTGGAGTGGGTAGCCGCCATTCTCTTCTCCAGGGGATCTTCCCAACCCAGGGATCAAGCCCAGGTCTCCTGCATTGCAGGCAGATTCTTTACCAACTGAGCCACCAGGAAAGCTCTATTGGGAGACATAAGATCAATTTGTCTCATTATTAGCAATGTTAACTTTAATTTGCCAGGTTTCTTCACTGCAAAGTCATTCTTTTTTAAATTACAATTAATGTGTCTTATGGAGAATTGCTTTTTAGTCTATATGCTGTTTCTTATCCCACTTTAACCTACTACATCAATTGGTAATTCTTGCCTGAAAATTTATTACCTGGTATTTTCCAAATGCTTTTTTTTTCAGATTCTGTTATTCATTCTATATTTATTCATTATAATTTTGTTAGAAATAAAATTTCCTTCTCCCCATTTAACTTACCAACTCTCTGGATTTCAGTACTGTAGGTTATAATCTATTACTATCACTATTTTATTGCTGAATTATCCCAAATTTGACCACTGGAAAATCCTTTGGATTGGCTTCTGTATCCTTTCAGTGTGTCCGCTTGATGTATTTATTTTTAGTATTTCCTTATTTTCCTGCACTACAAGATGTTCCAAGTTGATACTGTACCTTCCCAGCCCCAATCCTGAAATCAGCAAATTTCTGAGGGATCTCTGGCTCCTTTTATGTGAAAATTATACTTAGAAACCAGGATTAGATGTACTCATTGCAAATGGGATGCTCTTGCTTCTTGACTTTCTCAGATATGAAATACATGTATTTGTACTCACATATCTGTATTTGTCTTTATGAAGTGACTTAGCAGCAGCAGCAGCATACTTATATAGATAATCCATGATTTCATATGCTCTCTCCAGTTCAGTACCACAGCACTTCTAGCCTTCTCCATTTCCTTTTCTGGAATTCCTTTCTCTGACAGTAAAAAAAACTTGGCTTTCATTAACTACATATATTTATTTATTTTCTCAGTCTTAAGTAGAAAGTAGTTAAAGAATTGCTAACCCATATCCCCAAACCTCATACAGTACTTTTTGTACTTAGTCTTACAGTCCATAGTAAAAATATAGCTGTTATTTATTCACTAAGTCTTGTCCAGCTTCTGTCCATGGTATTTCCCAGGCAAGAATACTGGAGTGGGTTGCCATTTTCTTCTCTGGGGGATCGTCCCGACTCAGGAATCGAACCCACGTCTCCTGCATTGGCAGGTAGCTTCTTTACCACTGAGCTACCAGGGAAATCTCCCAAAATACAGTACCTAACCCCCAAAATGAATAAAAATAGTTTTCCCTGTACCTTTCTACATTACTCATTTGTTATATACCTGAGTTCATTTGATACTGTATTTTATTTGGGGTTCTCAAACACACATCACACATCTTGGTTGATTTTAATTATTTTTTGAGTATGTGAAACTTTAACATATTGTGAAAGACAGAATTAGATCAAAAGGTCTACTCAGTTATTCCTCCATCATTCCATCTCTTCTAATTCCATTCTCCCATTCTTTCCACACTGTTCCCAGTCACCCATTGTAGGTAACCAACCAATCTCAGTTTGTTGGGGGTTTAATGGTTTAATATACATAACATAAAATTTTCATTTTAATTCTGCTGTTCAGTAACATTAAGTGCATTTACATTGTACATATATACCACATTATGTTTATTGGTTTATCTATCCATGAGCGCTTAGGGAACTAACGTCTTTTCACTTTTGTGAATAATGCTGCTGTGAACATGGGTTTACAATTATCTGTTCAGGTCCCTGCTTTTCCTTCTTTTGGTTATATATACAGAAGTTGAATTGCTGGATCACATAGTATGTTTATTATTTTGAGGAATCACCATACCATTTTCTAAAAGAGCTGCATTGTTTTATTAATACATTCCCACTGGCAGTGCACAAGGGTTCTGATATCTCTACATCCTTGCCAGTGCCTGTTTCTTTCTGACTTTTCTTTTTTTTTAAAATAATACCCATCCTAATGAGTGTGAAGTGGTATCTCATTATGGTTTTGATTTTTGTGAATTGTCCATCTCTTTTTCCTGTTTACTTTCATGGTGCTTTTTTGGTTTGTTTGTTTGTTTGGGGATTTTTTTATGCTTTGTCACATGTTTAAGAATTCTTTACACATAGGAATATTAATTCCTCATCTGTGATGTATGATGCAAATGTTCAATATTTTCTCCCTGTTTGACAGCTGTCTTTTGACTTTGCTTCCCTGGTGGCTCAGCAGTAAAGAAGCTGTCTGCAATGCAGGAAACCCGGTTCTGTCCCTCGGTCAGGAAGATCCTCTGGAGAAGGGAATGGCAACCCACTCCAGTATTCTGGCCTGGGAAATCCCATGGACAGAAGAGCCTGGCCAGCTACAGTCCAAGGGGTTGAAGAGTTGGATACTACTGAGTGACTAACACACACTTTTGACTCTGTTTATGTTATTTTTTTTCCATTGAATGTTTTTATTTTTATATAGTCAAATTACCAGTAATTTCCTTTATTGCTTCTAGATTTTGAAAGCCTTTCTTGATCTCAGAATTAAAGGAGAATTTACATGTGTTATCTTCTAATAATTGTAGGGTTTCATCTTTTACATCAAGAACCCTGATCCATTTGGAGTTTAATCTTGGGGTATGGATTTAATTTTGTATTTTCTAAAGGGCTCTATAGTTAGCACCATTTATTAAAAATTTTCTTTGCTCCAGTGATTCGAAATGTGATCTCTGTCATATACTAAATGTCCATATATACTTGGTTCTCTTTGTAGGCCTTTGGGTCTCTTCCCCTGGTTTGTCTGTTTATGAACTACTGCCATACTTTTTTTAATTAAAGAGGCTTTATGGTACATTTTAATATCTAGTACAGTTACTTTCCTGATGTTCATTTTTTTACTGTCAAATTGTTCTGTTTCTCTTTTATACCATCTCTGCAGCAAAGAGTTCTGTTGGCATAGACCTACATCTCTCTTTTTTTGATAGATCATATGATAATTCTATTTTTATTTATTTATTTTAAGTTAACTTTTATTGGAATATAGTTGCTTTACAATGTGTTAGTTGTACAGCAAAATGAATCAGCCATACATACACATATATCCTCTCCCATTTGGACTTTTTATCATGAATTCCTTTGGGTCAGACATTAGACATTTATTAAGAATTGCAAATATGCAAAATCCTAATCTAGAACACAGGGAGATAAAATACTTTTAAAAAGTGAGTCTCTATTTTTAAATTACAGATAATGTAATATGGGAGATAAAACTGGTATACAAATGTCCAAAGCAAAGGATGATAAAGGGCACTAGTTCACTCTGCTATTACACTGTGTGAATTCTTAGGAGGAAGATATTTGTATGACCAGAGAGCAGTCATTGTCATGTCATCATATCTAAGTCAAACTGATCCCATAAGAACTCTGAGGAGGTGAATTGAGTCACCTGTATTTCCTGCAATTTTCATTCTAATCTTCAGAAATCCAAAATATGACAAGTGGAGCAAGGTGCCTCTATAGCTGTTCAGAGAACCCTGAGGCCAATAGGGCAGGTTACAAAAACATCATAAACCCATCTGGCAAGAAGAGCTGAAAGGAAGCATCACTTATACACAGGACTTGGCCTCAGTGACTTTTAGTTCTTTTCCAGCCTCATAAATGTAGTTACGAAATCAAGAAGTTTGCAACTATTGGGAACTGACCAAGTAAAAATAACAAAAGCCATTCTGTGAAAGAGAACTGCTTTTGAATATCCTGAGCTATTGTTTCATGTTCAAAGGAAGATTCTTAGGAAAGTACTTTCTTTTTCATCTGCTACTTGTCAGAGAAGGCGATGGCACCCCACTCCAGTACTCTTGCCTGGAAAATCCCATGGATGGAGGAGCCTGGTAGGCTGTAGTCCATGGGGTCTCGAAGAGTTAGACACGACTGAGCGACTTCACTTTCACTGTTTACTTTCATCCTTTAGAGAAGGAAATGGCAACCCACTCCAGTGTTCTTGCCTGGAGAATCCCAGGGACGGGGGAGTGTAGGTTATATTTAAAAATTAATGCGTGGTTATTGAAAAAATACACTTAAGTAAAACTAAGAAAATTGAAGAACACAACCCAGAAATAACCAAAGTAATCTGTAAGGATAAAAATTTCCAGAGGGACTTCTACTGGCTGTCTAGTAGTTAAGATTCCACACTTCTAGTGCCTCCACTGCAAGGGGTGCAGGTTTGATCCCTGGTCAAGGAACTAAGATCGCACATGCCTCACATGGCATAGCCAAAAAACAAAACACACAAAACTTCCCAGATGTGTTCAATCTGGTTTTTCTATCTGGTCTACTTTGATATATATATGTATTTTACAAACGAGACCACATGATGCCCAGTTGTTTTGTAATCTTTTATTTCACTAGCCATATCTTGAATATTTTCTATGTTATGAACTACTTCATCACTACTAAATTTGTGAGTACTCAGCATTACCATTTTATAGAAATCTTTCACTTATTTAATATGCTGTTGTCTGACTCAGAATCTTGACCATTGCCCAAGAATGTATATACCTCTCAGTGTGTAGATTTTGGGTTGATTTTAGACTGGAAAAATTTATATTTATGTCCATAAAGCTCAATACATATAAAAATATGACATACAGGGAAAGTTTCAAGTTACATCAGAAATTCACTTAGTAAAATATCAGTGTCACATGAGTATTTTGACAGAGGTATAAACTGGCTTGTCAACAAAAGGAATAACTAGTTGTCAATAGCCATAATAATCAGTGATCAGGAAGTGATGTTTTAAGAAATTTTCATCTTAATACAGTAGCTTCTTATTTATATGTAGGGTTTTTTGTGCTTAATTATGTTTAGAAATTATTGGGGGCCTTTGTGTTAAAATGTGGTACGTTTTATTTTTCCAAATTTTAAATATTGGGAAAGATGCTCCTAGTTAGAGTTTTTACTCAGGATGATTGCTTTTTCAGGAATAGGTTACTGATGTTAAGGTGACAACACCTATATAGATCTACTCATGACTGGCAACGTCTCCCACTACCCCTACCCACTACCCCTACCCCAATCCAGTCCAGTATCCTTGCCTGGGAAATCCCACAGATAGAGGAGCCTGGCTGACTAGTGTCCATGGGGTGGCAGAGTCACGACTTGGCGACTAAACAACAGCTACAGGGGACTGGAAAATGTCATCTGTGTGCCCAAAAGAGAGGAAAACTGGATGCTTGAAAAACTGGATAATGGTGAAACTTTAGTAATTAAATTAGTAAGGTCTACCACACTGGCTAAGACCCATTTCTTTTTCTGTGTATAGCAAATTGCTTCTGGATATTAGGTGTGAATTCTTTTTAGAACAAGGAAGACATCCTGGGCTGTGGAGAGAGACTGACAAAAGGCCTGTGCCTAGGTGAGTGAGTATGTGCGTGGTCACTTCAGTCGTGTCCGACTCTTTGCAACCCTAGGGACTGTAGCCAACCAGGCTCCTCTTTCCATGGGGATTTTTCAGGCAAGAATACTGCCATCGGTTGCCATGTTCTCCACCAGGGGATCTTCCTGACCCAGGGATTGAATCCTCCTGCTTATGCATCCTTTACCTGCTTATGCATTTTCTTTACCACTACCACCACCTGGGAAGCCCAGGTGAGTGAGGAGATGCAGACAACAGGAAGCCTTTTATATGAAAGCTTACGTCCTCTGTGGGAACCAGGAGCTCTAAGTCAGTCCCTCAGTGGCTCTAGAACTACATAGATTAAGCTCCTTCAGTATACAAGTTCCCAAAGGCACTTCACTCATCTCATAGTTTATACATACTTTAGGTCTTCTGGATCTCTCTTCCATGTCTCTGTCCTTTATCTTCAGAATTCATCTTATCTTCAGGTCTTCTACCTTTTTTATTCCTTCCTTTCACTCTTCGGTAGGCAGTCTTATTTAGTATCAGAGCTTTAAATATCAACTGAACATCAGTAACTTCCAGTTTCATATTCTTGCATTTAGATTTTCTCTGAACTCCAAGATCAAACAGCTAATGGACATTTGACATTTCCACTCGGATGTATAATAATCATCTCAAGGATTGACGTAAAAGGTAAAACAGAACCCGTAATTGGTCCAGCCAAACCCGCTTCTGTCATAGTCCATTGTGTTAAAAAATGGCAACTTCATGAGAATTCCTTGGTGGTTCAGTCGTTAAGCCTTGGGCTTTCACTGCTGTGGGCCTGGATTCAATCCCTGGTTGGAGAACTAAGATTCTCACAAGTCACATGGTGCAGTCAAAAAAAGGGCAACTTTATACTTCTAGTTGCTCAAGCTAAAAACCTTAGCATCTTCTTGGCTTCTTCTTTTTTTTTTTAATACCTAAAGTCAGCAAATCCTGTCAACTCTTCCTACAGAAAATATCCAGATTTTGATCAGTTCTCATCACCTCCCCTGCAACCATACCACCCTAACACAAGCCCTTCATCCCTTGCCAGGATTACTGCAGTAACCTTTTCACTGGTCTCCCTGCTTTGGCAACCTCGCACACACACCCAACCCCCTTCCCCCGTCGTCTTAGTCCATTTTTCCATGAATGATCCCTTTTTAAAATATATACATATATATTTATTTACTTATTTATTTATTTATCTGGCTTCTCTGGGTCTTAGTTGTGGCATGTGGGATATAGTTCCCTGACCAGGAATCGAACCAGGCCTCCTGCATTGGGAGCCTGGAGTCTTGGCCACTGGACCACCAGGGAAGTCCTGAGTGATCCTTTTAAATGAAAATTAGATTATGTCAGTCCTTGGCTTAAAATGTTTCAGTGGCTTCCTGTCTTTACTCAAGAATAAAAATCAAAGTTCTTACAATGGCCTATAAGCCCCATGTGATCCAAGTTCCATCTTTCTCTCTGGCCCTCTCCTTCTCACTCACCCCATTCCAGCCACTCTAGTCTCCTTCCTCTTTGTTGTCAGAGAAACCTGCTCTTGTCTTGAGGCCTTTGCATTTGTTTTTCCCTCTGCTAGTACTGCACTTCCCCTAGATATCTGCGTACCACGTGTCATCTTCCCAGTGAAATGCGTCCTCGGGCTGCCCTTCATTCCCCCAACGCTCCCTGTCTCTCCTTAACTGTTTTATTTCCCTCCACAGAACTTTGACCTCTTTACATATAAACAGGAATATCAATGTCAGTGTATCAATATTTGTTACTTTTTCCATTAGAACCTGAGATCCATGGGAGAGGGGCTAGATTTATCTTCCTTACATGTAGAACCATGCCAACTGAGGTAGGAACTCAGTAGATAGGAAAGAATTCCTGACTCCTTTTTCTCTCTCTGCGTTCATATTCAATCAGATGCCAGAGCCTGTTGATTTTACTTCTCCAACATCTTGAATTCATCCCCTTCCTGTTTCCGCTGTCACCGTCTTGGGTCAGACCCTTTGGGAAAGGACAATCACCTTTCAGCAGATCTCCCTGACTCCAGTTTTACTCCTCTCCACGAAAATAATCTGGCCATATTGGCCCTATCACTTCCTTCTTTAAGTTCTTCAGTGGCCTTCCATTAATTTCTGGTGAAAACCAAACTTTTATATATTTGATCAGTACTCATTGGTCACCTTTACCCTTCAGTCACTGTGGCAGGTGCCATTCACAGTGATGTTGAGACCTGTCCTCATAGTTAATGTTGTAAGCATTATCTACATGCATTATGTAGCGCATGCACGCTCAGTCACTTTGGTTGTGTCCAGTTCTTTGCGACACTATGGACAGTAGCCCACCAGGCTCCTCTGTCCATGGAAGTTCTCCAGGCAAGAATACTGGAGCAGGTTGCCATTTCCTACTCTAGGGGGTCTTCCTGACCCAGGGATTGAACTTAGGTCTTTTGCAACTCCTGCATTGTAGGGAGATTCTTGACCGCTAAGCCATCTTCCTCTAGATTCTAGAATTAATTAAATTTAAATTCAGATTAACTAAAATTAAATTAAGAACTCAGTTCCTGGGTCAGATGAGCCACACTGCAAAGGCTTAGTTTGCCACATGTGGCTATTGGCTGTGTTATTGACAGAACAAGATGTGTAGATTTCCCCCATCACAAAGGTTCTATAAGACAGCACTGGTCTGAACTCTGCCCCAAACTATACAAGTTATTCCCAGTATTCTCTACTCTCCAAACACACCATCTACATTTGGTCCACTATATTTTGCCACTACTCTTCACTCTGCTCAGAGTGCTCTTCTGTCCCTTTCCATGTGTGTGCCCTCAATCATGACCAACTCTGTGTCACTCCATGGATTGGAGCCCAGTGGGCTCCCCTGTCCATGGCATTTCCAGGAAAGACTACTGGAGTGGGTTGCCATCTCCTTCTCCAGAGGATCTTCCCAACCCAGGGATTGAACCCATGTCTCCTGCTTGGCAGGTGGATTCTTTACCACTGAGCCACCGTCTGTCCTTTTTTTCTCTATTAAATTATCTGATTTTCAGGCCCCAGATCACATTCTGACATCTTCTTGACATCACCCCCCAATGATTTAGTCTTCCTTCTGACTCTCCTCACCATAGTAAGCTCTTTGCCTCTCTAATTAGAACCAGCCTCTTAAAAAAAAAAAAAACAGCCTGAATTATGGGACTTCCCTGCAGTTCAGTCATTAAGAATTAGAGCTTCCATCCAACTGCCATATACTCTTTACTGCAGCTGTCTTGCAGAGCACTTAAGAGTTACTAAGTACATATTTGTATAATGCTAGATGAGGTTATAATAATTCTTCACATGAGATTATAAATTTTATGTATGCAATGACTATATCCCCCAATGCTGAGCACATAGTATGTGATCTATAACTATTTGTGAATAAATGAATAATTTTAACTTCAATAAAAAAAGAATCTGAAAGTAAAGATAATTTAAAAAAAAAGAATCTGAGTTTCCACTGTAGGGGTTGCAGGTTTGGTCCTTGGTCAGGAAACTAAGATTCTGCATGCTGCTCAATGCAGCCAAAAAAAACCAAACAGACCAAAAAAACCCCCTGCATTCTCCTAATTTTGAAGCAGGCTGCTCTCCCACCAGCCTCAGCAGCTGCCAGCCACAGAAGGAATCTTATTCTTCAGGAAAGCGGTGGAGAGGGCTTAGGTGGAAAATAAGGATTGCCTGGCCAAGAGGCTTCTAGGAACTGAGTTCTCACTCAGGTCAGTACTCTGGATGTGCCTGTATGCTTGTAAGATGCCTGTATTACTGTGGTTTCCTTGCTCCTATCTGGTTAGTCCAGCTCTGGCTGGAAGCTTTGACAGAGCCCCTCGTATGGATGGTGTGGCCCCTGTTTGGACTTGGAAGGAGAACGCAGAGCCAGGGACATACCCAAGAGGTTTTGCCTGTTGAGCCCAGAAAAGCTGGAAGACTTTGTTTAAGGATGTCTTTTTCATATGGTTTGGCCTGCACAGGTATGCTCTGCTCCTAGCCTGTAGGTCCCAGCCTGTAGGTACTGTCCTCACATGAAGGTTGAGTGAGTCTGTGTTGCAATCTTCCTTGCCTCAGCCACAAAGGAAGGTCTGCTTGGAACGACTGGGAGCTGTCTAGGCCCCATCTGGGGTATAGATTAGCATTAACAATAGGTGATGCTATCCCAGTCTCTGGGACAGAGACTGTCCCAGCCGGAACCCCACCTGCTGAGATGCTTGGATTCTGTGTGAATGATGGAGCACATTCACCTTGATTCCATCTTTCCGTTTCCCTATGGTCTAGGAAAGGGCTGGGTTTTGTTAATTCATTAGTTCTTGGTATTAGTGTTGTGTGGGGGATCAAGGAGATGGCAAAAGAAGCCAAGCAGGGACCCCGGAAGTACAGTTGTTTTAAGCTTGTCTGTTTAGGTGGTTTATGGCTAAATTAAAAAAAAAAGTCACTCAGTTGTGTCTGACTCTTTTGAGACCCCATGGACTGTACAGCCTGCCACACTCCTTTGTCCATGGAATTTTCCAGGCAAGGATACTGGAGTGGGTTGCCATTTCCTTCTCCAGGGAATCTTCCCAACCCAGGGATCAAACTTTGGTCTCCTGCATTGCAGGCAGATGCTTTACCATCAGAGCTATTGCTGCCGCTGTTAAGTCACTTCAGTCTTGTCCAACTATGTGCGACCCCACAGATGGCAGCCCACCAGGCTCCCCAGTCCCTGGGATTCTCCAGGCAAGAACACTGGAGTGGGTTGCCATTTCCTTCTCTAATGCAGCAAAGTGAAAGGTGAAAGTGAAATTGCTCAGTCATGTCCGACTCCTAGCGACCCCATGGACTACAGCCCACAGGGCTCCTCCATCCATGGGATTTTCCAGGCAAGAGTACTGGAGTAGGGTGCCATTGCCTTCTCCGGTCAGAGCTACTAGAGAAGCCTAAATAAATGCTGTCTCTAATTAAGCTCAGTTTATGAGATGTGCCCCTTCTCTTTTTCAGGACTCTTCACTTGTTCAACAGAAGAATCTAAAGAAATCCAAGCAGGACAGGTAGTTCTAAAAGCCATGATCCAGGTAAGTGGAAATTTCCTCTATTCTTGAAATAATATCGACATTTGTGTTCCTTATCCTGAAATTTTCCTGTCTTGCTTGAGCCCCATTCAATAACCTGCTCTCAGTTCCTCCAATGCAGGGAATGAACGATGATGCCCCCCCGCCCCCACTTCTGGTGGCCCTCTTTCTCCATCAGTGTTCTTACCAGAGCACCAATGGAGCAGAAGTATATTCTCTTGAGAGAAATACGAGAGCTGCCCTTATCAGAACCGTGGCTAAATAGAGCCAAAAAGAAGATAACCTTGACCTTTTTTATTAACCCAAGTAGTTTCTTTTTTTTTCTCTTTGATTTTTAAATGTCACCCCTCATAAAAATCATCATTTGAATCAGTTCTGATGAGATGGATGAAACTGGAGCCGATTATACAGAGTGAAGTAAGCCAGAAAGAAAAACACCAATACAGTATACTAACACATATATATGGAATTTAGGAAGATGGCAATGACGACCCTGTATGCAAGACAGGGAAAGAGACACAGATGTGTATAATGGACTTTTGGACTCAGAGGGAGAGGGAGAGGGTGGGATGATTTGGGAGAATGACATTCTAACATGTATACTATCATGTAAGAATTGAATCGCCAGTCTATGTCTGACGCAGGATGCAGCCTGCTTGGGGCTGGTGCATGGGGATGACCCAGAGAGATGTTATGGGGAGGGAGGTGGGAGGGGGGTTCATGTTTGGGAACGCATGTAAGAATTAAAGATATTAAAATTAAAAAAATTTCACATTATCAAAGAATATATATGAAAACATATCTATAACATGCATGTGATATAAAGAATAATAAAATGAATGTTGATATATTCATCACTCAGCTTAATGTACCATCTGAGGAACCCCTCCCACATCCCTTCACATATACTGCCTTGCCAGTGTTTTTTAATTTATTTATTTATCTGTGGCTGCGCTAGATCTTCATTTTTATGTGAGGGCTTTTCTTTAGTCGTGACAAGTGGAGCTACTCTGGAGTCGTGCACAGGCTTCTCACTGCGGTGTCTTCTCTTATTGCAAAGCACAGGTTCTAGGGCTCAGGCTTCAGTAGTTGTGGCACAGGGGCTTAGTTGCCCTGCAGCATGTGGGATCTTCCTGGATCAGGGACTGAACCGGTGTCCCCTGCATTATAAGGTGGCTTCTTAACCACTGGACCACCAGGGAAGGCCTGCCTTGCCAGTGTTAATGACTATGTTTAATTTTGTGTTTGTTGGTACTTTGATTCTTTTTTTTTTTACTTTGATTCTTATAATAATTTTGCCATACGTAGATTCATGCATGCGTGTGTGCTGAGTCCCTTCAGACATGTCTGACTCTTTGCGACCCTATGGACTGTAGCCTGCCAGACTTCTCTGTCCATGGTATTCTTCAAGCAAGAGTACCGGAGTGGGTTGCCATGCCCTCCTCCAGGGGATCTTCCCAACTCAGGGGTCAAATCCGAGTTTCTTATGTCTCCTGCATTGGCAGACGGGTTCTTTACTACTAGTGCCACCTGGGAAACCCACATGGATGCCTACTAAATAATTTACTTTAGAGTTTTTACTTTTTACTTGTATTAGAGTTTGCCATTTTCAAATTTGATGTACACTTATCATACTCTCCCTGGGGAAGGAAATGGCAATCCACTCTAGTACTCTTGCCTGGAAAATCCCAAGATTTTCCTAGCCTGGTAGGCTACAGTCTATGGGGTCGCAAAGAGTCGGACACGACTGAGCGACTTCACTTCACTTATCATACTCTATTTTTTACCAGATTTTTTTTTTTACTTAGCACAGTGTATTTTCAAGTCTTTCATGTTAATGTAGCGCCAGGTCAGCAGTTCTTAAAGTGGTCCAGGAAGACCTTGAGACCCTTTCAGGAGGTCTAGGGGCCAAAATTACTTCAATAATAATACTAACACCTTATTTCCTTTTTTCACTCACAACTCTAATGAGTGTACAGTGGAATTTCCCAGAAACTATATGAAATGTGTTATCCTAACAGACTGGGGAATTCCCTGGTGGCCCAGTGGTTAGGATTCCAAGCTTTTACTACCATGGCCCAGGTTCAGTCCCTGGGTAGGAAGCTAAGATCCTGCAAGCCATGTAGCATGGACAAAAAATAAAATAAAGTTAAGTTGACCAATAGGTTGAATACAGAAGGTATGAAAATCTCTTTCATTCAGCCAGTCATTAAAGAGATTTGCAAAAATATTAAACTGTACTACTAAATGCTTTTTTATTTTGACGGTTCTTGTCCATCAAATGTGTTATTTATATTAACATGTAACAGGCTTATTAATAGTTATTTAAATAAATTAATAATAATTTAAACATTTTCTCTCTTTTAATTTCTAACGTGGTATATATTAGTAGATTTAACCAGCATTAACAAAAGCCTTCAGTTGCACTTACAGCTTTATTTATTATACATATATATAGAATTCACATACAATGAAAGTCATCCATATAAGTGTACTGTTCAGTGGTTTTTAGTATATTTGCAGAGTTGTGCAACTGTTAGCACAAGCCATTTTAGAACATTTATATCACTACCAAAAAATAATAATCCTGTTTGCATTAGCCATCACTCCCAAACTCCCCTCCTCTTGCCCTGACAACCACTAATTCACTTTCTGTCTCTATGAAATTGCCTATTCTGGACTTTTTGTATAAAGGAGTCATTCAATATTTGATCTTTTTTCTCAGTATGTTTTCAAACTTCTATGATACAGCGTGTATCCATACTTTGTTAATTTTTATAGCAAGCAACATTCCATGGACATTGTAGACCACATTTTGTTCATCAACTCATCAGTCTTTGGACGTTTGAGTTGCTTTTACGTTTTGGCTATCGTGAATAATGCTGCTGTAGACATCAGTATTTACCAGTGTTTTTAGGTGGACGCTTTTCTCTGTACCTAGGAGTGGAACTTATGGGTAGCTTGATAACTCTAACATTTTGAGGAACTGTCACAATTGTTTTCCAAAGTGGCTACCCCATTTTAGATTCCTACCAGCAACATAAGAGCTTTCTAGTTTCTCCACATCTTCACCGAAATGTGTTTATGGAAGTTTTATTTTTTTGTTTTCTTCTGTTTTTCATAATAGCCATCCTAATGGATGTGAAGTACCATTTTATTGTGGTTCTGATTTGCATTTGCCTAATGACCAGTGATGTTGAGCATCTTTTCATATGTTTATTGACCATTTGTATATCTTCTTGGGAGAAATCTCTTCAGATTCTTTGGCTAGTTTAAAATTAGTTTGTCTTTTTTATTATTGAGTTGTAAGAGTTCTTTATATATTCTGGATTCTAGTCTCTTATCTGATATACAAATTGCCAGTATTTTCTCTCACTTTTATGGGTTAGATTTTCACTTTCTTTATGAAATTATTTGCAGAACAAAAGTTTTTAATTTTGATGAAATTTATTTTATCTTCTTGTTCTTTTGTTCTTTTTATTTTTGGTGGTTGGTGCCATGCCTAAGAAACCATTGCTCGACCAAGGCTGTGAAGATGTACTCCTGTGTTTTCTTCTAAAAGTTTTATGATTTTAGCTTTTACATTTATGTCTACAATCTATTTTGAGTTAATTTGCATTTAATACTCATTTATTCCAGCATTATTTGTTAACAAACTAATCTTTCCCCATTGAATTAACTTAATTGGTTTGATATGTGGTAGTCCTTAGGGAACCGGTAGAAGGTGCCTTTCTTCAAAGAGGCTTTATACCTAGGAATGTCTTACTGACTCAGTGGACATGAGTTTGAGCAAACTCCAGGAGATGGTGAAGGACAGGGAAGCCTGGTGTGGTGCAGTCCATGGGGTCACAAAGAGTCAGACACGACTGAGAGACTGAACAAGAAGATGCCTTTCTTCAGAAAGGCTTTGTACCTAGGACTGTCTCACATTGGGCAGACTTTAATTTTTCTATTTCCCCCAACTGCATGAATTTTAACCTCATTAAAAATGAGACAACCAGTCATTATGTGCCTCCTAATGAGACGCTACAGGAAGAACACAGTACAACCTCTGACATATTTATGACCCTTAAAAAAGTATGGAAGTAGAGCAGCTTATTAAACACTACCATGAAGATGTGATGAGCCAAATTCAGAATCTGGGAGATGCTACTGATTCAAATGTTTCTTTAATGAATAAATAGCAATAAAACTTTTTAAAGGGGCTGTTACAGATTTGAGAGATACAGGAAGTCTGTAAACTAGTTTCAAGGGGTGGATTTTGTTTGAATCCTGATTTCAACAAACCAACCATCAAAAATCATTTCTGGAAAAAAAAAAATCTTCTGAGAAAATTAAGGCAATTTGAAACTTGAAACTTGATCTAGTTATTAGGAAACTGTTGTTAATTTTATTCCATGTGATAGTGATATTCTGGTTATTCCCTGGTGGGCCAGTGGTTAAGAATCTGCCTTGCAATGTGAGGGACACCAGTTCAATCCCTGGTCTGGGATGATCCCATATGCCATGAAGCAGCTAAGCCCGTGTGCCACAATTACTAAACCAGTGCTCTAGAGCCAGTGTGCTGCAACTACTGAAGCCCACATGCCCTAGAGCCCATGCTCTGCTATAAGAGAAGCCATCAGAATGAGAAGCCCACGCACCACAACAAAGAGTATCCCCCACCCACCGTAACTAGAGAAAGCCCATGCTCAGCAACTAAGACCCAGCTCAGCCAAAACATATATAAATGAATCTTTAAAAAAATTGTTTTTAAGTCTAATCTGTTAGATACTAAAGTATTTGTGAGTGAAATACTATAATTTTGTATGTGGGATTCACCTCAGAAAACACCAAGGGTAAAAAATGGAAATGTGTAAGGTCCTCTTAAATGACTGAAGCAGAATAATGAACGCATGGGGGCCATTATACTATACTCTATACTTCTGTGGATTTTGAAAAATTTTGTAATTTAAAAAATAAAAGTCATTTCATTTACTGGTAGTGCCTGGGTTTATTGTTTCAGGGATTGGTGACATTTAGGGATGTGGCTGTAGAGTTCTCTCAGGAAGAATGGAAGTGCCTGGAACCTGCCCAGAGGGACCTGTACAGGGAGGTGACTTTGGAAAACTTTGGCAACTTGGTCTCACTAGGTAAGGACATTGTATAATATAGGAGCAGACAGGAAAGATGGCTGCCTACAGCAATGGGAGGCTGTTACCCCCTCTGGCTGGAGGGGGTCAAGGGAGGAAAGACTGCCACTGGAAGATGGTGAGAGCACAAGCCATAGAGAAGGGCTGGCTAGCAGCAGGTGTAGCTATATCCAGAACTCCTGGGTCAGAGGAGGGCGGGAGAGGAGAAAGAAATATGCTGGACTGTCTCTTCCTGCCCACTGAGGCTTTCCACCTACCAAACCCAGTGAGAAATGGTAAGACCAGGGTAATACAGTCCTTATGTTCCAGGTGGATCAGTGGTAAAGAATGCAGGATACATGGGTTTGATCCCTGGGTTGGGAACATCCCCTGGAGGAAGAAATGGCAACCCACTCCAGTATTCTTTCATGGAAAATTCCATGGACAGAGGGGCCTGAAGGGCCACAGTCCATGCGATTGCAAAGAGTCAGACATGACTGAGCGACTGAGCACTCACACAAGCACATACATGCAGTACAGGTAAACTGGGGCACAGCTGGGCATAGAGCAGGGCCAGGAAGGGTGAGGACTGGGGAGAAGGCGAGAGCAAATGGAGAATGCAGTTTCTGGTTTCTTCATGGTGAATTTCTAGGAAGACTTACAAGTGGCTGCTCTGTCTCCAAGGGACTTGTTTAGTGCTTCATCGAAATGCAAATGGATAGTGCCTTGGCACCTCCACCTTCCTAACCTCTGGACAGCCTCACACCTCCGTTTGTGTAACTGCCTCTCTTCCTCAGCAACCGGGGGACTGGGTTGGAGTTTGGAAACAGCATGATCATGCCCCATTTCTTTTCCTATAAACAGGACTTTCCATTTCTAAGCCCGATGTTGTCTCCTTACTGGAGCAAGGGAAAGAACCCTGGATGGTTGTGAATGATATGACAGGACCATGGTGCCCAGGTGAGTGAGGGCTGATCCAATGGTGGGAAGTCACTGTCAATGACAGCCCTGCAGGAGTGTTAACTCATCACAGGAACTTGAGTTATTGTCCCGAAACTCCCTCAAAACCTTGCTAAGGAAGAAAAGCCTGAGACATGAGGCCCTAAAGAACAGAGCATCCACTTCCAAGGGAACTTCATCCTTATCCCCATTAACTCCTTCTTGTTCTTTCTTCTCTCATGTTTCATCTCATTTCAAAAAGGAATGTGCCCCTCTTTCTTCTCCAGGGGCACCTGTTTCACCTGTTCTTAGCATCATTTTTTCTGCAGATGTCTTCATTCCTTAAAAAATACTTATTTTCTTAAAACAGCTTCTTGCTTTACCTAATTTAGCAATCCGTTTATTCTCTTACCTTTTGAGAGGTTAGGATGTAGAGTGACTGAGGGAATACTCTAGAATCAGATTTTGTGAGTTCACATCCTGGCTCAGTCACTTACTAGATCTGTGAGTTTAGGTCAGTTACTTCAATTCTCCTCTGCAAATATGATTTAAAATAGTGCCTTCCTCATGTAGTTATTGTGGCTTCTTTATGAGTTAGTATGTGGAAAATGCCCAGAACAATGCCAGGCCATAACAATCACTAAATAAATGTTAGCAAGTATTTGTAACTGGCACTTGCTCGATAGAGTTGGAGCCTTTGAATATTTGGTTATCAGTTACAAACTCCTGACTTCTTTGTATTGTTGTCATTTATTTCCCTCTGGGAGCATTTTTTTCTCTATCTGAAGAACACCCTTAAGATTTCCTTTTGTGTAGGTCTGCTGTGACAAATTCTCTCAGTTTCTGACCACATGAAAATATCTTTATTCTACCTTCTTTCTTGTAGGATATTTTCACTGAGTATGGAATTCTGTGTTGGCAAGAGTTTTTTCTCAGCCCAAAGAACTCATTCCACTGCCTTTTTTCTTCCAGTGTTGTCAATAAGTCAAGTTGTTCCAGTTTGGGGAAATACTCCATGTGTATTTAAAACTAGTGTTCTTTGGATGGGGCATTCACCTCTTTAAGCCTTTTTATTATATGGTTTAGAGTCTTTATGTCCTTTTAACGTTCTCTGTACTTGTACTGTCAAATTCGGAGAGCTGTTAATTGTATTAACAGCAAAATTGTATTTTGCTACTACATACAATATTTTTATTAATAGGTGAAATGTAGATCCTTGTTGCAAATTGTATTTGCAGTACAGTCCATCCTTCATTTTGCCACTTAGTGCTTTTAATCTTGAATTCTAGTTTTTCTGATATTAAGTGCCCTGTTGTTGTTAGTTTAAAAAATCATGGTGTATATTTGCTTATCCTTTTAAAAAATCGCCATTTTAGGTTGTGTCACTGTAATCAGAATTAGTTTCCTTTTTTAATCAATTTTAATAGAATTTAATCCATTCTCATTTGTGATCATTCATATGTCTGTTCTTATTCCTGCTATCTTATTTTATATTTTCTGTTCCTCATTCTTTTTATTTGTTTCCCTCACATTTTATTGCCTTTCAAGCAGTTTAGAAGTACAATAACCTTTAACTTGACTTTTAAAAAATGTGCTTAAACCTGCATTTCTCTTCCCACCTAAAGACTGAAATAGGATTTTTTTCTGTTTAGTAAAAATTTTGTTTTTAAATATTTATTTGTTTATTTAATTATTTGGCTGCACAGGATCTTTAATTGGCAGTACAGGAGCTCTTAACTGCAGCATGTGAGATCTAACCCAGGGATTGAACCAGGCCCCCTGCACTGGGAGCTCAGAGTCCTAGCCACTGGACCATCAGGGCAGTCCTTCTTTCTGGTAAAGTTTTTTTCCAAAATATTTTTATTTTGAAATCATATTAGTTTAGACTTGTAGAAAATTTGCAAAATTATTACAAGGAATTCCCAAATACCCTCCACTCAGTTTCCTAGTGTTAAAATTTTATATAATCATAGTATAGTTATCAAAACCAGGAAATTAACATTGGTATAGTACTATTAACTGATCTACAGATCTTATTAGAATTTCATCAGTTTTTCCCCTGATGTCCTCCTTCTATACCAGGATCTAGTCTGGGATCCCACATTGCATTTAATTGTTGTGTCTCCTTAGCATCCTCCACTCTGTGACAATTCCTGTCTTTCATGAGCTTGATCCTTTTGATGAGTTAGTTCTCTTTTGGAGAATGTCTCTCACTTGTGTTTGTCGGATATTTTCTACAGTTAGGTTGAGGTTATGCATCTTTGGCAGGAATACCACAGAAGTGATATTGTGTCCTTCTCTGTGCATCATATCAGGGATTGCAACCCCCAATATGATGTTAATATTACTGGTAGTGTTAACTTGATCAACTTGGTTAAGGTTTCTTCCATATTTCTTTCCTGTAAGGTTACTACTTTTTCAACTGTAATTGGTAATCATCTTGGAGGGAGATACTTCACAGCTACATGGATATGCTATTTCTCCTCACTTTGCCCACTATAATTTTAGTATCCATCTTGTCTATAACAGTTAATACAGTACTGTTGCTATGTGTTGATTTTGTGTCCCTTACTGCCCCTGCAGTTATTAATTGGAATTCTTCTGTATGGAAGGGCTTTCCCTACCCCCTTTCCCATTCATCTGCTTATTCAGAGATTTACTTCTATCAGTATAGGCTATTTATTTATTTATGTATCCTCTGAGTTGTAGTTCAGAAATACCATTGTTTATTTTGTTGTTCAAATTGCTCATTGGGAAAGCTTTGGCCATTTGGGAACACCTTCAGGTTGACTCCTATGTTCTTTTGGCATTCCCTCTTCCTGTTTTTCACTACTTCCTTATTTTCTGGTGCTTACAACATATTCTGGGTTTATCCTATATCTTTCTTGCCTCACTCCTGAAATCAGGCACTCCTCAAAGGAGAGCTGGTTTCTTTTATTGGTGGATGGTATGAAATAGTATCTTTGAAATTCTTTTTCTGAGCAAAGTAAGACCTTAAGACCTTTACCATCTTTTACTCTGCTATGCCCTAGACTAGGGGTTGGCATACTACAGTCTATGGGTCATGTCCAGCTTGTGGCCAGTTTTTGTACCATCCACAAGCTAACAATGGCTTACACATTTCATAAGAGTTTAAAATTTTATATATGTGACAGAGACTTTATGCAGTCCATAAAGCCTAAAAAAAATTTACTATGTAGGCCTTTACAGAAAAAGTTTGCTGACCTCTGCTTGGATTCACCCCACTCTAATCTTGTTTTAGGGATCTGAAATTCTTGCTTTATACTGTCATTTTTATAATTTATAAATGTATAGTTTGCATTATTCTTAACTAATGATATAAATCAGTCATCTGCACTCTATGAACTATGGGCTAAATCTGTCCTGCTGCCTGTCTTTATATAGCCTATGAGCCTGTTGAATTCTGTAAATGCCTTGTAAGAGAGGGCATATAAATAATTCAAATCATATGCTTATGGATTTATATCAGTATTTGGCAGTACTATCTATATGAAACATTTTCGAAAGTGAAATACATAAAATCTGATTACAGATCAGCACTAACTGATGCTGGAGAACAATAACCTTGAACTCCAGTTAAGTGAAATGTTACCTCCCGCAGAAAAGAATTCTGTGCTTCTCATTCTTTGACCTGTATTACCAAAAAAAAAAAAAATTATTATGCTTTGAATTTCATCAATAAAAAATATGTAGCAATTTGTTTTCTCTCATTACGTAATTGCCTACATAACATCCTTATTTTTGTCTCTTGAACCACAAAGCCTAAAATAATTATCAGTTCAGTTCAGTTCAGTCGCTCAGTCATGTCCTACTCTTTGCGACCCCATGAATCGCAGCACGCCAGGCCTCCCTGTCCATCACCAACTCCCGGAGTTCACTCAGACTCACGTCCATCGAGTCAGTGATGCCATCCAGCCATCTCATCCTCTGTCGTCCCCTTCTCCTCCTGCCCTCAATCCCTCCCAGCATCAGAGTCTTTTCCAATGAGTCAGCTCTTCACATGAGGTGGCCAAAGTACTGGAGTTTCAGCTTTAGCATCATTCCTTCCAAAGAAATCCCAGGGTTGATCTCCTTCAGAATGGATTGGTTGGATCTCCTTGCAGTCCAAGGGACTCTCAAGAGTCTTCTCCAACACCACAGTTCAAAAGCATCAATTCTTCGGTGCTCAGCTTTCTTCACAGTCCAACTCTCACATCCATACATGACTACTGGAAAACCATAGCCTTGACTAGATGGACCTTAGTCGGCAAAGTAATATCTCTGCTTTTGAATATGCCATCTAGGTTGGTCATAACTTTTCTTCCAAGGAGTAAGCATCTTTTAATTTCATGGCTGCAATAACCATCTGCAGTGATTTCATCTGGCCTTATAAAGAAAATCCAACCCCTGATTCAGAGATGCAATTGAAAGTCCATGTTTAAGGACAAAAGTATATATAATCAAAACTATATTTGCCATGGACTTAAATTAGCCTTAAATTACCAAGACATCTGTACTTTAAAGCTCAGAGACCAAGAACCAGATTTCTGGTTTTCTTTGTACTTGGCTCTATCTTACATTTCCCTGGAAGACTGGACTCCAGAGTTAAGACTGAATAGTCATGATACATTGAGTTACTCAGTGTTTTCTTTCTGTGTGTATTAGTTTCCTACGCTTGTATAACACATTATCACAAACTTAGTGGTTTAAAGCAAAACGTGTATTTTCTCACAGTCCTAGAGATTAGAAATCCAAAATATATCTCACTGGGGTAAATTCAGGGTGTCCAAAGGGCTTATTCCTTTTTGTAGGCTCTAGGTAAAGATCGGTTTTCTTGCCCTTTTCCAGCTTCAAGAGGCACCTGCATTTCTTGGATCATAGCCTCCTTCCATCTTCTTCTTCTTCTTTTTTTAATGGCTACACCACACAGCTTGCAGGATTGACTAGGGAAACCCACACCCTGGGCAGTGAAAGTGCTGATAGCTTTTTGAAAGTGTGTTTTAATCTGAAACCTGAAGAGAAAATCAGCCATGTTAAAGGGTCCAGGACAGGATTCCTGATAGAGATCTAAGATGGAAAAGACCTAGATTTATTCTAGATGCTCAAAGGAGGGCTGTGGTGCTCAAAGGAGGGATGCTCAAAGGAGGGCTGAGAGTACGCAGTTTGAAGATGCATTGTCCTTGATGGAGATAGAGCAACAGAATGACTACAAAGACAAGTAGGGACCTGCTTTGCCAAACACCTGTGAACCATGGCATTGAATTTGAAATCTATTCTAAGTGCAGTGGGGAGGCTATGAAAAAGTTTAAGCAGAGATTTTCATTTAATTGACACTAGCATCACATGGTGGAAAGTGTTAAAAATATAGATGCCTTATTTGTATGAAATGCCCTGAAAAGGCAAATCCATAGACAGAGAATTAGTATTGCTCTGCCATTAGTGATTGCCAGGGGCTGGAGGGACTGGAGAATGGGGAGTGGCTGCTTAATGGGCACAGGGTTTCTTTCTTTTCATTGAAATACAGTTGATTTACATGTTTTGTTTCTGCTGTACAGTAAAGTGATTTTGTTATCTATGTCTGTGTGTATTTATATTCTTTTTCATATTCTTTTCCATTATGGTTTATTACAGGAAATTAAATATAGTGCTATAGAGTAGGACCTTGTTCTTTATCCATCTTATATATAACAGTTTGCCATCTGCTAGTCCCAAACTCCCAACCAAACCCTCCCCCGCTCCCCCTCCATCTCAGCAACCACAAGTCTCTTCTCTGTGTCTGTGAGTGTGTGGCATTGCGTTTTTATTTGGAGCAATGAGAGTGTTCTGGAGCTAGGCAGTGACAGTGATTGCATGACACTGGAAATGCACTCTAAACCACTGAATTGTACACTTTAAAATGATTAAATGAGAAATTTCATGTTATGTGAATCTTAACTTTGTATTTCGAGAAGTATCTACACACGTGTCTTGTGCCCACACCTGAAGATTTTGATTCAGTGTGAGGTGGTTCTTGAAGAACATTTCGTTACAAGGCTTTCTGGATGATACTGTCCTCTGGCAGAACTAAGAACCACTGGTTTAACTTGTTTTCTTATTCCTTTCTGGCACCGTGTGAGGTCTCATCATATCTGTGCCTTCATGTGCTTTTTAGACATTGCACAGCAATATTTGAGGCTTACACAAGCAGTTCACCAATTATGGTGATTATTTTCATTTTTTCTCTCTAATCTACTGGAGAATTTTTAAATTTCTCTAAGAGGGAGAGAACAAGTTGTATTTACTTTTTTTCATTTTGCAGACTTGGAGTCAAGGTGTAAGACATTTCTGCAGAAAGATACCTTTGAAGTCATGTCATTCAATTGGGAGCTAATGGAAAGCCTTCAGTGCTATGATGAAGACTGGGCATACAAAGGCCAGTTTGAAAAAGAACAAGTAAATCATGAGTGCTGTTTTAAGCAAGTGAAGATCACCTATGGCAACATGCCCACTTTTGAGTGTGGGCATACATCACTCACCCTACATCCCAGCAGTGAGACTGGTGAGAAATCAATTGAATGTAACGAATGTGGGAAAGCATTCAGCCGTGGCTCACACCTTATTCAACATCAGAAAACGCATACTGGTGAAAAACCCTTTGAATGTAGGGAATGTGGGAAGGCCTTCAGTCGTACCTCACACCTTGTTCAACATCAGAGAATTCATACAGGTGAGAAACCTTACGACTGCAAGGAGTGTGGGAAGGCCTTCGGTCGAACTTCAGAACTCATTCTCCATCAGAGACTTCATACAGGTGTCAAACCTTATGAATGTAAAGAATGTGGAAAGACCTTTCGACAGCATTCACAACTTATTCTGCATCATAGGACTCATACAGGTGAGAAACCCTACGTCTGTAAAGACTGTGGCAAGGCCTTTATTCGTGGCTCACAACTTACTGTTCATCGGCGAATTCATACAGGTGCTAGACCCTATCAGTGTAAAGAATGTGGGAAGGCCTTTAGACAGCATTCACAACTTACTGTACATCAGAGAATTCATACCGGGGAGAAACCCTATGAATGTAAGGAATGTGGCAAGGGCTTTATTCATAGCTCAGAAGTTACTCGACATCAAAGAATTCATTCTGGGGAGAAACCCTATGAATGTAAAGAATGTGGGAAGGCCTTTAGACAGCATGCACAGCTTACACGACATCAGAGAGTTCATACAGGTGACAGACCCTATGAGTGTAAGGACTGTGGAAAGGCCTTCAGTCGTAGTTCATACCTTATTCAACATCAAAGAATTCATACAGGTGACAAGCCCTATGAATGCAAGGAATGTGGGAAAGCCTTTATTCGTGTTTCGCAACTGACTCATCACCAGCGAATTCATACTTGTGAGAAACCCTATCAATGTAGGGAATGTGGAATGGCCTTCATTCGTAGTTCACAACTTACTGAACATCAAAGAATTCATCCTGGTATCAAACCTTATGAATGTAGAGAATGTGGGCAGGCCTTTATTCTTGGCTCACAGCTCATCGAACACTATAGAATTCATACTGGCTAGAAAGCCTTGGTGTTAGGGATATAGGGAAGCCTTTATGTGGAATTCATGCCTCACTCAGTAGTAAATAATGCATAATGTAATTATTGTCAGAGAACCTTCATTTGTCACTTCCATTATGGAACATCAGGTAACTCATACCACAAGAAAATTCAATAAATGTGGGAATCCTTTTTGCCTCATACTCACTGTTTACTAAGGGAATCAGGGAGCTTATAATGAAAAAAATTTAATATGAATATAGAAAAGCCTCATATTACCACTCAAATTATGAGAATTCCTAATAGAAAATGACCCTATTAAAGTATTTTATGGCTGTGCCTTTTGCCATTTACCTTATTTAATTAACATTATCTCACTTCCACCAATTATTGACTATACAACATTGCACAAATTATGCAGTGTCTGAGTTCCTCAGTTTATTTATTTTTAAGCAGTGATAATTATGTCTATCTAATAGAGTTTTTGTGATGACTGTCAGAAATTTTTTTAATAAGCCCATGCTCAATAAATACTAGTTATTGTCATTAATTAATAACAGTATTACTGTTAAGGACATAAGTCTGGGTGGCTCAGATGGTAAAGAATCCGTCTGCAATGCCAGAGACCCGGGTTCAATCCCCGGGTCAGGAATATCCCCTGGAGAAGGGAATGGCAACCCACTCCACTATTCTTGCCTGGAGAACCCCATGGACAGAGGAGCCTGGTGGGCTACAGTCCATGGGGTCTCAAAGAGTCGGACATGACTGAGCGATTAAGCATACATACATGTTACTATTAAGGAGTTAGGAGTTCGTGTAAGAGGTGGGCCTTATGAATATATGAAATGTGAAAAAACCTTCAAAACCACCTCTTCTGAAAAACAGTAGCAAAGTAATTATCATGAGAAGATGTTCATTTCAAGGGTTGTAAAATTTGAAGATTAAAAATGGAACAGAAGAGTAGTCAAAGAAATCTGTCCAATTAAGGAATCTGAAACCACCTCCAAGTATAACTTCAAGAGAATCAAAACTGAAACTACAAACTAGAAGTGAATGGCAGTGAATTCTGCATATCAAAACCAGTTCATGGGACTTCCTCGGTGATCCAGTGGTTAAGAACCTGTACTTGCACTGCAGGAGGCAGTTTGATCCAGGAGGCATGGGTCTGATCCTGCGTGATGCCTGATATGGTCAATAAATAAATTAACAGTTCAGTGTAACCAAAGCTGTACTCCTATCAGAACCCAAGGTATAAAGGTAGATTAAAGGATCCAAGTAAATCTCCAGCATCTACTCCTTGCCAATCACATACTAAACACATTAAGTGAATGGTCAACTAAAAGGGAAATTATCACATCAACCCAAGTTAACAGTAAGAATGATTATTAAAAAAAGCCAATACAATCAGAAACAATAGTAGACCTAAACTGAAAGTTAACAATAGACCTTCCCTGGTGGTCCAGTGGTAAAGAATCCACCTTTCGGTGTAGGGAACATGGGTTTGATCCCTGATCCAGGAATGCCCCAAGGCAACTAAGCCAGTGTGCCGCAACTGCTGAGCAGCCCATGCACCGCGACTAGAGAAAGCCCATGTGCAACAATGAAGACTCAGCACAGCTGAGAATTTAAAAATACATAAAATTGTTAAAAAAGAAGTTTTAATAGACAATTGAGAATGCTGATGTAGGAAGAAAAAGACATTTAGCAGTATGAATGAGGAAGAGATATTTTTTAAAAATAGCTACTGTGCATGACTATTTAGAAATCTAGAAAGAATGGATTTTTGTAAAAATATAGAAATTGATTTAAGAAAATATGGGATTTCTGAACAATCAGTGATTGTGGAAGAACATAAAAAGTCATCCAAGCTCTGTCTCTTTAGAGAAAACAATTTAACCTACAAAACCCTAAAGAACAAATAATCCCTGAGAGAAGCTTGCCAATTTATCATCAAGGCTAAATAAAATTATGATTAAAGAAACACAACAAGGATAGCTCCCGAAGAACAAACTGTAGGTAATTATCATTTGTGAAGATAAATAGAATTCCAGTTAATTTGATCCAGTTTATCATAATTAATTTTAGATGGGGTATCTGGAATTGTACCCAGATATTTCTGGATTAAATATTCAGTTCAGTTCAGTCGCTCAGTCGTGTCAACTCTGCAACCCCATCAACCGCAGCACACCAGGCCTCCCTGTCCATCACCAGCTCCCGGAGTCCAACCAAATCCATGTCCATTGAGTTGGTGATGCCATCCAACCATCTCATCCTCTGTCGTCCCCGTCTCCTCCTGCCCTCAATCTTTCCCAGCATCAGGGTCTCTTCCAGTGAGTCACCTCTTCGCATCAGGTGGCCAAAGTATTGGAGTTTCAGCTTCAACATCAGTCCTTCCAATGAACACCCAGGACTGATCTCCTTCAGAATGGACTGGTTGGATCTCCTTGCAGTCCAAGGGACTCTCAAGAGTCTTCTCCAATACCACAGTTCAAAAGCATCAATTCTTTGGCAATTCTAAGATTCTCAGCTTTCTTTAAATATTAGAATTTTGATATTGTAACTGCAGGATATGATGGTGATGGGGGAAAAGGCCTTGATCCAACTCCAGGGACATCCAGGTCAGGGCCTGTGAATGAATCTGAGAATCTTAGAAAACACATCCCCTCAGACCTTGTGGTAGCCTGGGGCAGAATACCCATTGCACCCTGATGCCATCCATCTTCTCAGTCATCCTGAGTGTTCAGCCAAAATACCTGCATTTTCTGCATATACCACTGCCTACAAAGGGTTTAGAAAGCAGTGTGCTGTATGTCATTTTTGTTTAAGTGGCTTAATGATTAGGATGTACTGTTGGAAGGGCTCAAAGCTATGACATTAAGAATTATCTCTCATGGGACTTCCCTGGTGGGATGGGGCTTCCCTCATAGCCCAGTTGGTAAAGAATCCGCCTGCAGTGCAGGAGACCTGGGTTTGATACCTGGGTTGGGAAAAACCCCTGGAGAAGGGAAAGGCTACCCAATCCAGTATTCTGGCGTAGAGAATTATATGGACTATACAGTCCATGGGGTCACAAAGAGTCGGACATGACTGAGCGACTTTGAGTGGATAAGACTCTGTGCTTCCACTGCAGGGGGCACAGGTACCATGCTTGGTCAAGGAACTAAGATGCTGCTTGCCAAGCGACACAGCCACAGAAAAGAAAAATAACTCTGAATAGTTTAAACGCAGGCACAGGATAAAAATTTTCAAGTTAAATCTTGTATTCACATAAGTGAATCTTCACACATTCTTCTCACCCTGTCGCCCTTCATGTAGCAATCACTGCTGTCAAGTTCATGTATATACTTACTGATTTCTCTGCTTAAGTGTAAACATACACATAACACTCTTTATAAAAATGTTTTATATAAGTGGTAGCAAATTTCTGTACATTTCTATGAATAGTTTTGCTTAGCCATATACCTTAAAGATTGGACCACATCAATACAAAGTGGCCTTATTCTTTTGTAACAGCTGCATAGTATTCCATATATGTTACTAATTTTTGCTCTTTCCAACAATCCAATAATATCCTTGCACACACATTATTTTATATATGTGTAATATATCCTTAAGATGAATTTCTAAAAGTGGAAATGTTAGATCAAAATGTATATACTTTTTTAAAGCTTTCTATCCTCACAGACTCTTACAATGTATCCAGTGCTCCCATGCCCAACTTCAGTAATTACCATTTTATGGCCAGGCTTGTTTTATCTCTATCTATTTCCACCAGCTCCTCCAACTCCATGTTGTTTTTGAAATAAAACCCAGATATATCATTTCAACTATAAAAATTTTAATATGTATCTCTAAAATACATCACAATTTTACAAAAGATTTTCACAGCTTAAAAAAAATTGAGAGTACTGCCTTAATGTTATTACATATCTGACAGGCAGTGTTCCCTTCTGATTGTTTCATGAATGTCAATTTTTTAAAAGTTAATCTGGATCCAAATAATGTCCAAAAATTGCAGTTGATTGTTATGTTTTTTAAACCTCAGTCAATGCGTTCTCCTTTACCCTTGTTTCTGCCTCCAGCAATTTAATTTTTGAAAAAACTATTTTGTTTGCCTTACAGTTTTTTAGACCTTGGTTTTTGCTGGCAGATCCCAGTGGTCAGTTTAACCTGCTCCTCTATCCTTGGTTATTTCCTATGAGCTGGTACTTGATATCAAGGATACATTGAGGTTCAATTTTTGTTGTTAAGATTTCTTATAAGTGGTTAATATTGAGAGGCATAATACTTAGATGTCTTTTTATGATGTAGCAGCCATTGATGTTCAGTTGGTAAATCTGTTAATAGGGACTACAAAATGATATATTATTTCTTTTTCCTTCTTTAGCTAGAATACTTTTATAAAGAAAAACATCCCCTAAACTGCTGTTCAGTTACCCATGTAAAGAAAGGCAAGTTTCCAAAATAATGAGCTGGTTCTCTAGCCTACTGCAAAGGTAATCAGTGAGTTTAGGGTGGTGTGTATGTGAAACATACTCAGTACATTTAAATCTATGTAAGCTGTATTCTCATTGATGCTCAGATTGTTCCCTGTGTGGTTTGACAAAGGAGTGTCAAAAAGGACACTTGTCTTTGATGACTGGCCTGGTGTCTGCAACAGTAGGATGTCCCGAGCTCGTCTTGTTCATTTCCCTAGTTCCCACCTTGATGTAGCCATTTTCTAAGGAGTCCTTTTTCTTTCTGGTATTTTGGTATTTTCCAAAATGGTATTTAGAAACCACAGTCGCTAGTTGTATGTCATTCTGCTGTTTGGACATTTTCTTATATAAATACACATTTTAGGCCATTTTGTACAAATCACTCAAGTGCCTTCAGGAAGATTATGCATCTATGCATCTGCCCACTTTACATGAGATCCCAAAGCACCGCATGAATTCATCTAATATTTATTGAATGTTCACCATTGGCTGGGTGAAAAATGGAAAAGTCACTTTTGTTTTCTCTTTCATTCCTTTGATTATGATGAATAGTGATGACCATTGTTCACATATTTGTTGACCACTGGTTTTGCTTTCAGCATGGTGCCTAAAATATAGTAGGTGCTCAATAAATATTCATTAATTAGATAGATTAATTGCATGTTCATATGCTTTATTCACTTAATACTGAGGGTAGTCATATTTTTCTTACTTAAAAGAACTATTTTTGAGAGGAATAAATGTATACAAAATTCCTAGTACAATGCCTGAAATTCACCAAGTGTTAGTTCCCTGCCTTGTTGTTTGTGTCCATTGTCATTTGTGCCTCTGATTTGGCTTATTTTTCTACTTTAAGATAAAGAAATTGAGGGACTTCCCTGGTGGTCCAATGGCTAAGACTCCACACTTCCAGTGCACAGGGTCCAGTTCAATCCGTGGTCGGGGAACTAGATCCCACATGCTGCAACTAAGACCCAGTGCAGCCAAATAAATAAATAAAAATTTAATTAAAAGAAAGATAAGCTGAGAGTCAAAGAGACAAAGTAGTTTGCCCAAGGCCTCTTAAGTGGAAGATCCTAATTTCAAGGACAAGGGCAAGACAGGGTAGAGTTTCATGTGTACATATTTGAGTATATGACTGAAAAGGAAAAGATCAGTGTTTTTTCAGATAATCTATAAATTTCAGTCTGAAAAAACACTGGTGGCTCAGACGGTAAAGAATCCACCTGCAGTGTGGGAGATCTGGGTTTGATCTCTGGGTTGGGAAGATACCTTGGAGAAGGGAACAACTATCCACTCCAATATTATGGCCTGGAGAATTCCATGGACTGTATAGTCCATGGGGTTGCAAAGAGTCGGACACGACGGAGTGACTTTCACTTATAAATTGCAGTCAGTTCATGGCCCTAACACAGAAAGTGGAAATACTAGGAACAAAAAGATGAAAAAACTTAATAAGATTTTTGTTTGTTTTATCCTTATAAAAAAGTAAAAATGCCCAAATAGAATATAGAGAATATAGGAAAATGGGAGGGAAAAACATTTACCTTAAACATAAATGTTACCATTTTTGCATACTTCCTTCTAGCTTCTAAGTTTTTAAAAATTCAAACTTTGTCTTTACTATGGAACACTTCAAACATACGCAGAAGTAGAAAGTATAGTACAATGAGCCCTCATATTCTCATTACCCTGCTATATAAACCATCAGCCCAGGGACTTCCCTGGTAGCCCAGTGGTTAAGACTCTGCCTTCCAATGCAGGGGGTACGGATTTGATCCCTGGTTGGAGAGCTGAGATCCCACATACCTTACAGCCAAGCAGAAGCAATATAGTAACAAATTCAATAACTTAAAAATAGTCCACATCAAAAAAAATCCAAAAAGCCGTCAGTCCGTGGCCAGTGTTGTTTGTCTGTACTCACATCTACTTCCTGTTTCATTGGATTCTTTTGAAAGCTGATCTCAGATGTTATATGAGTAATTATATAACAGTTTCAGTAATTATCTCTTAGAGAGACTTTTTAAAAATATAAGAGACTTTTTAAAAATTCTAAAAAATTTGAATTTCTAATCCTGAGCCACTAGTAGAAAGCAGTAAAATTTTCTACCAAATCCATTTTAGCTGATTCTGACTGTGATTGCAGAGAAAGTTGTTTCATATGCATAGGAGAATTAAGAATTTAGTAAAGGCTTTCCTAGAAACGACATTCTCTCCCAGATTCTCTCTTTTCTTTTCAAAAAGAAAAATTTCACAGGTGTGATTGTGAAATGTGAAGGGTTTTTTATTATTTGTATTAAAAATAACTGACATGGTACAAGTCTTAACCATAATTCTAAATCTTTGATATGTTTAGAATTGCATTTGCTACTCTGTTCCTAGGAGGCAGTCAGATACCTGTTGAATGACTGAGGTAATAAAGTAGGCAAGTAATAGAATATTTTTATGGTGAGGAAAGATGTAGGTGAGGAAGTTCCCTTTACAAAAAAAATAAAAAAAGTTTAAGATAAATATAGATGCGAAATTCCTCACTTAGAAGTCACCATGCCTTAAACCTTGGCTGAAGAATTTCACGAGTAATTTCAAAGAATTAATTTTGGGGGCGGGGGTGGCGGGGGTGGGGGGGGCTGTGCTGTGTGGCTTGCAGGATCTTAGTTCCCTGACCAGGGATCCAACCCAGGTCCCAGTAAAAGCACTAAGTTTTAATCACTGGACCACTAAGGAATTCCCAAGAATTCACATATTTTAATTTTGGAAATAAAGTTTGATATTTCATCTTTGTTAGATTCATAAGCAACATTAATGATGGACCAGGTTGCTTTACTATTCCAGCTAGGAATCCCTCAGGCATCTCAAGTGTGATATCTAAAGCCAGGTTTTCCTTTCCACCACCCCCACCTTACAGCTCCAAAATCCTCTTTTCCTTCCATGTTTCTAATATATCTTCTAACAATGTCCCAGTTAGCCTGGTCTCCCAAGCCATAAATAGACTATTGGCTATGAGTTCTGGTACTTTATCTTCCACATTTGAAATATTAGCTTTAGGATCAGGTCTGGACTCTATCACTAGATAGATATGATAACCTAGCTTCTCTAAGCATCTGTTTGGGGCTCATAATAGTACCTCATGAAGTTATCATGAAAACTTCAGTGTGAAAACCTAGCAGAGTTTCCAGCACAATAAAATCAGAAAGGAAAGGCTGATGTTACGTAACAATTCAAAGTTACTTTAGTAATTGCAGGCATACCTAAATTGACCCATTCCTAGTCATACAAATAAGCTCCTCTAATTCATTAAATGGGCTCCCCATTGCCCACCCTGATACCCAGGGACCCTCCTTGGCCTGCCTCTCCCAGGTTATTTTGAAATCTCTTTTGCTTCTACCACTGGGGCATTTCTGGAACACACACCCCTTTGGTGAGTACCATGAAGAGGTACTTTAGGGTGATAAGCCCTGGGCCAGAATTCCTGAGTTCAAGTCCAAGTCCAAGTGGCCTTGAACTAGCTTCATAATTTGTCTAGGTAGTAATTCTCATGTGAGGATACAAATAATATATGCTTAGAGCATGTCTGGAACATAGTAAAGGTTGAGTACATGTATTTTATTTTATTTTTTTGAGTACATGTATTTTAATTCAGTTCAACTCTTATTTATTGAGCACCTACTATATGTCAGGCACTATTCTAGGCCCTGGAGATACAGCAGTGAACAACACAGACAAAAAGCCCTTCCTTCCTGCAAGCTGTATTCCAAATAGGGGAAGAGAGACCAACATCATAAGTCAATTTTGTAGTATGTTGGAAGGTGTTATGCATTGAGGTGAAAAAAAGGGCAGGGTAAGGAGATCAGGAATGGGAGGGAGGTTGCAATACAGTGATTGCTAGTTATTGTCATCACCAAGCATTTAATAATTGTTCTTTTATATATGTTAATACATATATATATGTCTTATTAATTAATGAACTCATTACTGTTTATCATTTGTTGTTGTTGTTTAGCCACTGAGTCCTGTCTGACTCTGCGACCCAATGGACTATATATAGACCACTAGGATCCTCTGTCCATGGAATTCTCCAGGCAGGAATACTGGAGTAGGTTGCCATTTCCTTCTCCGGGGGATCTTCCCAACCCAGAGATCAAACCCACAATCTCCTGCTTTGCAGGCAGGTTCTTTACCACTGAGCCACCTGGGAAACCCTTATTTATAGTTGTGCTGTGCTAAGTCACTTCAGTCATGTCCGACTCTTTGCGACACTCTGGACTGTAGCCCACCAGGCTCCTCTGTCCATGGGATTCTCCAGGCAAGAATACTGGAGTGGGTTGCCATGCCCACCTCCAGGGGATATTCCTAGGATCAAACCTGTGTCTCTTTCCTCTCCTGCACTGGCAGGTGGATTTTTTACCACTAGCGCCACCTGGAAAGCCCTTATTTATAGTTATTAAGTGCTAATTAAGTAGGGGGATTCCCTGGTGGCTCAGATGGTAAAGCGTCTACGCATAATGCGGGAGATCCGGGTTCGATCCCCAGCGGGAAGATCCCCTGGAGAAGGAAATGGCAACCCACTCCAGTACTCTTGCCTAGAAAATTCCATGGATGGAGGAGCCTGGTGGGCTACAGTCCATCAGTGATCATTGTTTATCACTGTTACAATTTTTATTATTGTCTTAAGTCAGCCCTCATCATCTCTTATCTTCCATCAGAAAGCTGTATGTAAAATCAAGTATAACTATGTTCCATCAATAGTCTTCACTCACTTAAGGAATAGAGTAACCTAACTGAACCTTAGCTCTGCTTTGCTCACCAGCTCCAGCTCTTAGGCCTCCCTCTGGATCTATCTAAGTCACTTGTAGCTCATTCTCACAGCATATTGTGATTTCCTGTGACATAATGACATGAGAAAGGGACAGTGTCACTCTGTGACCAAATCTGAAATAAGAGACAATAATGCTCTGCAACCACAAAAATCACATGGTTCATGCTACATGGTTCAGGGTCATGACTATTCTTCTAGCTTCTAATACCCAAGGGGACGTGGGGACTTCCCTGGTAGCCCAGTAGCTAAGGCACCACACTCCCAATGCAGGGGGCCTGGGTTCCATCCCTGGTCAGGGTTCCTGGATCCCACACACTGCAACTAAGAGTTTGCATGCCACAACTAAAGATCCTGCATGCTGCCACTAAGACCTGGCACAGCCAAATAAATATTTATTTTAAAAAAGCCTGACATGAAGGGGAAAGGTATCGGGAAAGACAGGAGATTTTCTTGGGCAGCTTTCACCTTCGTTAGATGCCCAGAGTCCTGATGCAGGAACTGGAAGGAAAGATGCTTCAGACCTTGGCAAGCAAACACATCCACCCTTGGGGAACACGGATGGCCTCTAACTAAGGACAGAACCCTTGAAATCCAGAGGGCAGCCCCTGGCTTAGGCTCCCTCCTGGGGATGGTCAGGGTCTTGAGACACTTTAGCTGGGGCAGGGCAGAGAAGAGGCTCCCAAACTCACCTGACTGTGCCCCACCCTCCTTCAACCTGGGAGATCAGTCCTTACCCTCTGACCTGCATACATCTTTTCTGATACCCACACAGTCCCGCAGCTCTTACAGCTTATACCCACACCAGCGGGGAAATTAGCCCCCTCTTCCTTTCTCACCCATGATGCCTGGGGATATAGTAACAGCCCTGTTTTGCAAATGAAGAAACAGACTTGGGGTGGTTAAAGCAAATATTGGGCTTAGTAGCAAGCCCAATAAGATACCTCAGAGAGACAGTGAGGAAAAGCTACAACAGAGACTTCCCTGGTGGGCCCATTGGTTAAGACTCCACCCTTCCAATGCAGGGGGCATGGGTCCATCCCTGGTCAGGGAACCAAACTACGATCCCACGTGCTGCATGGTACAGCCAAAAATAAATAAAGAAAGAAAATTTTAAAATAAAAATCCACAATGGGAAAAATACGACAGTGGGAAATGGCAGGGGTTGGGGGGGCATAGGAAATGGGACAATGGGGAAAAAAAGAAACAACCAAAACTGAATTTATATCTAAGGAGTGAAAGCGAAAGTCGCTCAGCTGTGTCCTACTCTTTGCGACCCCATGGACTATATCCTGCCAGGCTCGTCTGTCCATGGAATTCTCCAGGCAAGAATACTGGAGTAAGTAGTTGCTCCCTTCTCCAGGGGATCTTCCCCACCCAGGATCAAACCCAGGTCTTCTCCAGCATTGCAGGCAGATTCTTTACCTAAGGAGCCATAGCCTAAACCAAAATCACAAAGATTTACTCCTATATTTTCTTCTCAGTTTCATAGTTTTAGCTCTTTGATCCATTTTGAGTTAGTTTTGGCATATGGTATGAGGAGGAGCCCAACTTAATTCTTTTGCCTGTAGATACACCATTTTTAATTACTATTCTTTCCCCTACTGTATGCTCTTGGCACTGCACCTTACTCTTATTATCTATCATCTTATTTTTGACCACAAGGTTCAGAACTACCCCTGGTATGAGAAGGAAGGGAAGGAAGGAATGGTGACTACTAATATGCTTTTTGGAAATCTGCAGAAAAGTTCTGAGTTTAATTTCATACTGGCACTTCTGCTTAGTTATGAGGTGACATTCGAGAGAATTTTATCTACTGCTAGAAAAATAAATGTTCGACTGAGTTTCAGCTACCAACTTGCAGTGCATTTTTAAAATAATTTTATTTATGTACTTATTTATTTTTGGCTGTGCTGGATCTTCGTTGGTGTGCGGGGTTTTCTCTAGCTGTGGCAAGTGGGCACTACTCTCTAGTTGTGGCGTGAGGGCTTCCCATTGTGGTGATTTCTCTTGATGCAAAGCACAGGCCCTAGGGCATGAGGGCTCAGTAGTGGAAGTTCCCGGCCTCTACGGCACAGGCTCAGTAGTTGTGGTGCATGGACTTAGTTGCTCCTCGGCATGTGGGATCTTCCAGGACCAGGGATCAAACCCATGTTTCCTGCATTGGCAGGCAGATTTTTTACCTCTGAGCCATCAGGGAAGCCCTCAAAATCCAACTGTACGTGTTATCTGAACTAGTATTAATTGTGCTTAGAATGAATGGTTTTATTGTTAGAAGAAAAAGATTAATGAAATGAAGAGATGGGTTCAAGTTCCACTGCTGGATCAGAAAACATAAATAATGGCAATGTTGAGAAAAAACGTTGATTCAGCAGACTTCTTAGAGCAACATTATCAAAGGAAAAAAATACAAGACTTTAACACACATATATGGAATCTAGAAAAATGGTACTGAAGAATTTATTTACAGGGCAACAATGGAGAAACAGACATAGAGAACAGACTTATGGACATGGGGAGAGGGAAGAGAGGAAACTTACATTACCATGTGTAAAACAGATAGCCAAGGGGAATTTGCTGTATGGCTCAGGAAACTCAAACAGCTGCTCTGTATCAACCTAGAGGGGTGGGATGGGGAGGGAGATGGGAGGAAGTTTCAAAAGGGAGGAGATAAAAGTATACCTGTGGTTGATTCATGTTGAGGTTTGACAGAAAACAGCAAAATTCTGTAAAGCAATTATCCTTCAATAAAAAATAAAAAAATATAAGACTTTATCATGAAGGTTATTTTTTAATGGTTTATCAAATATATAAAATTCAAGGAAAAATGTCATGCCACAGTATATTTCTCTATGGTTATATTCTTACCAAAAAAAAAAAAATTAATTCAAGATACATGAGGGACATCCTCGGTGGTCCAGTGGTTAAGAATCCACCTTACAGTGCAGGGGCACAGGTTTGATTCCTGGTCCAGGAATGAAAACCTCACATGCTGCGGAGCAACCAAGCACCTGTGCCACAACCACTGAGCACGCTCTGCAAGCAGAGAAGCCACAGCCACAGGAATCCCACACGACGCAACCAGAGAGTAGTCCCCCATCACCGCAACTAGAGAAAGCCCATACTCAGCAACGAAGAGCCTGTGAGCCACAACAAAGACCCAGCACGGCCAAAAATAAATAAATAAAAATTAATTTAAAAAAAAGAAACATGGACATACAGCACACCCACCTGCTGCTGTGTCCAGAGAATGCTGTGCTGTGCCATCCAGATCACTGTTTCAGGACCAAGGCACTTGGTCCTTCATCTGCTTGAAGTGCTGGCTAGTAATGCCTTGCAGCTGAGTTCCCCCCAGTGCATGCTCTCAGCTAAAGAAAGATTTCCATTTGCAACTACGTCTGGTGATGAATGTTAACTATACTTGTGGTGGTGCTCATTTTGCCCTATAAACAAATGTCAAATCGTTGTATTGTACACCTCAACTAATAGAACATTATATGTCAATTATATCTAAATTTAAAAATAAATTAAAAAAAAAGACAAAAGATCAAATAAAGATTGCAATGTGATATCCCCTTTCTAGAGATGCCTTATACATGCACACATCAGAGATACTGTGAGCTTGGTTCCAGGCCACCATGATAAAGTGAATAACACAATAAAGTGAGTCACACCAATTTCCCAGGGCATATGAAAATTATGTTTACTCTATACCATAGCCTATTAAGTGTACAATAGCATTATATCTTTTAAAAGTACATACCTTATTTTTTAAATCCTTTATTGCTATAAAGTACTAACCTTCATCTGACAACGCAGGGTTGTCACAGACCTTTAATTAGTAAAAACCACAATATCTGCAAAGCACAATAAAGTGAAGCATAATAAAACAAGGTACACCTGTATCCAGTTACTGGTTGATGCTAGAGATTCCAGCCCCATTGTCCCAACTTGGAGAACTCTGAGAGGCCATCCATCCAAGCTCCACAGCTCCCCTAGGCCTGATGTAGAACACCCGAGGAAGAGGCCCTCCCAGGGCTTGAGATCCAGAGCTTGTTGGAGAGAGCATGGCTATGGCTCACCGAAGGGCAGAGAGAAAGGTGGTGGTGGATCTTGCTGGAAATGTGCCATTTGGAACTTGTTGGAATGGAAATCCACTCTGGTGTGTCTAGGAAAGCTGTTTGAGGGGAAGTGTCTCACCTGAGGCACTCTGCTATAAAACCACCCAAAGAGGACACTTCCCTAGTGGTGCAGTGGTTAAGATGCCATGCTTCCACTGCAGGCGGTGTGGGTTCAGTCCCTGGTCCGGAACTAAGATCCCACGCAGCAGGACTACGGGGGGCGGGGGGCGGGGGGAAACAAAGCTACTGGCCACTAGGTGCTACTTGGCTGCGATGTACTTTATGTTGTGCAGCGCCCTGGTTCAGGAGAAGCTGAGTACACCGTGGGAACCTGGTGCTAGAAACTGCCCACACTGCAGGAGCTGGGCATCAGGGGAGCCAAGCCCACTGTAGGAGCCTGGCCATGGAGCACAACAGAGCCAGGACACAGACCCCCCTTTCCATTCTGCAGTCTCCATCAGCCTCTACTGAGGAAGCTTATCATCATGCCAGCTGGCAAAGAAAAAACTTTTTTTAATGACCCTATATTCATTTTCACAAAAGAGACAAAAGGGTGAATTTAGAGCTCAAGGGCAATAAATCAGTAATCAACACTGTCTATCTCTTGGACTAATTAGCGTAGCACGCTCTACACACATGTAAACCCCTATACAACTGCAAAATGAGAAACTTAGTTGTGTAACTAACAAGATACAGCTGTCCTCCTTACGAATGAAGAAATTCTCTCCCTTTCCCCTAAGTGAGATGCACAGACCCCAAAAGTCACTGTATCCATTACTGGCTATGTTAATTAATCCTCAAGTCACAGTCTGACTGAATACTAGTTTAAGGCTCAATTGTAAACTAACTTGCAACAACTTGCATACAAACTAAAAAGGTATCAAGGAAAGAGGAGAAAATAGCATGAACAAATAAATATCTACAGTAGAAAAATGGGCGACTGGCCATTCTTCGTAGCTCAGATGGTAAAGAATGCCTGCAATGCAGGAAATCCAGGTTCAATCCCTGGGTCAGGAAGATCCCCTGGAGAAGGGCATGGCAACCTACTCCAGTATTTTTGCCTAGAGAATTCCATGGACAGAGGGGACTGGCGAGTTATAGTCCATGGGGTCGCAAAAGTAGGACACGACTGAGCAACTAACACACACAGAGGCAAATAAGAGACTTCAATGGGGGCCAGTGCTAAGATTTGGGGCTCCCAGTGCAGGGGGCCAGGGTTCAATCCCACAATCTGCAACTAAAGAGCTCGCCTGCCATAACAAACAGCCAGCACAGTCAAGCAAGTACACGTTTTTTTTTAAATAGGCAAATGGGAAATATGGAAAGCCACTACAATTTTCATTTCTGTAACCAGTCACAAGGCCATAATTGATAGCTTCCTTCTTCCTCAGCCCATTCTGTATTTCCACCACCCTCAGCCAGAACCTCATCTGCTCCAGGTTCTTTAGCTGGTGGGGTGATCTGTTTTGATTGTCTCCTACTCACCCCACTGCTAAAGGAGGGTTCCTTTACTTTAACCTTATTTGTACTGACTTGCATTTGGTGTGACAAAGTATCAGTGAAACAACTTAGGACTTGGCACTTTCACTGCTGAGGGCCCAGGTTCAATCCCTGGTAGGGGAACAAAGATCCTACAAGCCATACACCTCAGCCAAGAAAAAAAAAAAAACTATTTTGGGATATAGTGTATATAATTTTTCCATAGTAAGTCAACAGATAAATTAGAAGTCTACATCTCAATAATAAGGGCATATATCTCATCAAACCAAACCTACACGGCTGTGAAATACTAAGAAGCAATTCTTTTTAGGCCATCAAGTCTGGCGTAGATTTGATATACTCTATTTCCTTAGAATACTAATACTGCAGACTTCACAATACTTTTCATTTATGTGACATATCAAGATAATTTTATGAGGGAATTCCCTGGCAGTCCAGTGGTTAGGACTCCATGCTATCACCAAGGGTTTGGGTTCAATCCCTGGTTAAAGAACTAAGATCCTGCCAGCTATGCGTACTGCCAAAGGGAAAAAAAAAAAACACAAAAAGATAAGTTTATGACAGTTTAGTTTTATTTAAATTCAACTCTATACTCACAGGATTGAACATACCAACAGGACTATAAAAAGGTATTATTAATCAGTACACATGAAACTGAAAATTTTGTGAAGGAATTACAAGCAATGGAGCTATAAGTATTACCAGAAAAGATGGTGGAGCTATTAAACTATTGGAAGAATTATAAGAATATTATATGACAAAACTTTGGCACCCAAAGAGATTTTTCTGAATCTTATTAGATGCATTGTTTTCAAATGCAGTAAGAATTGTTAAAATGAATCTCATCAAAGAGCTGAATTAATGAAATATTTTGTTCAAACACTGGAGCTGTTATACTGAAATGTGTTGATTGGTTGGGATCAAGGTGAAGTTTTACATGTTGTCAGTCTTCTGGCTTCAACTGTTCTGGGGTCTGTGTGCTTGAGGCCAGCAGTTTTTGGCTGGCGGGGGTCTGGTTCCTTACAGAACAACTCAGGAAGGCGCGTCAGACCTTCGTATCTTCAGGGAACTGGGTGTTGGGATTCTGCTATGTGACTGGTTTATAGTCTAAACTGTTACTGGCTTCCCAGTCCAACAGCTATTTCTTGTTTCTACATCTTCACATTTTCTAATCATTAACTCTTGAGCAAGGCTTTTGGGACTCTGGGGAGGACTGGGAAACTAAAACAAAAGCCTTTTACTTCAAAAATCAGGGACACAGGGGCCTGTATACAGTCTCAAGCTCCATATTACCCCTAAAAAATGAACATTAATTCCTTCTTATAATAAAATTTTCAGTCCATGTTCACATTTCTCCGTTTGGTCATATTATTTTTATATTTTTTCTTTGTTGAAAATATATACATACTGCTTGTTCAAATCAGGATCAATAAATATCACTGAATAACTGCTGATTTCAGGAACAAATTATCCTTTTATGCCTGGGGAAGGCCGAGTATATCTTTGTACTTTTGTTGTTGTATTTGAGGGGTTATTTTTGTTTTGTTTTTTACATGCATAAAATTTCCTTGGAAGGACACAGAATGGTTCCCTTGGAGAGGATCACAGAGAGTGATCAGAAGGAAGATTTTTCTTCCTATGCACACTTATGAATTTTAAACCATATTGAACTCATGATCTACTCAACAACTGGGGAATTAAAAGTAAAAAGTTTTCTAAAGGCAAGTCCTAAAACATCATCAAAAGGGATTAGAATGTGGGAAGTAAAGGTGGGAGGGCTGTTTCCAGACCTGCCACAAGATGGCAGCAAAGTGACACGAAAGCTTGGTTCTGGACTCGAAGGCTGCCTGGCCGCCATCAGTCTCCCTCCCCATTTAGGACAGGCAAATGCTGGTAGGTTCCTGCCCACCACTATCCTGAGCTGTGACGCTGTAGCTGAGCTAAATCCCCAGATTCCTCACCCACAGAGGCTGTGAAATGTTTACTGTTGTGTTACGCTTCCACATTTTGAGGTGATTTGTTATTTGGCAGTTAGATACTAGACTTGATACTATTCCACCAGAAAATATTTGAGTATGTATTTCTAAAACGTAGAGACTCACTCTTAAAAAAAAAACACAACCACAATAGAAATATGTTTAAATTATTTACTATAATAAAATATCCAAGCAGTCTAGTTAATGACACATGAAGTATTTGAATTAAAAATATTAATGTCTGCAATCTATTTTAAAATAGATCAAAAAATTTTATGGATGGATAGAGGTATAGATGGCTAGTTATGTGATAAGGCAAATGTAGCAAAGTGTTTATTATAGAATCTAGGTGGTGGGTATATGAGTGTTTACTAGAAGATTCCTTTACCCTTTCTGTATCTTTGAAATTTTTCATAAAATGTTGTGGGAAAAGTCAATCACTGGGGCTTCCCTGGTGGCTTAGTGGTAAAGAATCTGCCCACCAATGCAGGAGACTCAGGTTCGATCCCTGGTCCAGGAAGATCCTGCATGCCAAGGAGCAACTCACTCCGTTGGCCGTAACTGTTGAGCTTGTGCTCTAGAGCCTGGAACCGCAGCTACTGAGCCCACATGCTGCAACTACTGAAGCTCAGTGCCCTCGAGCCTGTGGTCCACAACAAGGGAAGCCACTGAGATAAGAAGCCTACAACCAGAGAAAAGCTTACGAAGCAACAAAGACCCAGGACAGCCAAAAGTAAATACATTTTTAAAAATTTTTTTTAAGTCAATCATTGTTTAAATTTCCAATTGTCTCAAAAATGTTGGCTTTTTTTTGTTTGTTTGCCCATATCAAGATCCAAATAATAACCACAGGGTGAGATTGGTAAATATATGTTCTGTGTTCTTCAAATCACAGAATTGTGGTGCCTTTTTGTTACATCAATAAGCATTCATCCTAACACAGGGCAACAGAGTTTACGTCCCCCAGCTGGCTCTTGATCCTGAAGTTGAACTCTTTAGTCTTGCAAGCTGATGAACCCATTCCTAAAGGAGACCTGAGTGATGGCAGCAGCAGCTTCTTTTTTCTGTTTAATATTTATTTTTAGTTATTTATTTGGCTGCACCAGGTCTTAGTTGCTGTATACAGATCTTCCTTGGAGCATGCAGGTCTTGTTTCAGTTGCAGCATGCAGAATTTTTATTTACTGCATGCAGAAATTTTAGTTGTATCATGTAGGATCTAGCTCCCAACCAGGGATCGAATGCAGGTCCCCTGCATTGGGAGTGAGGAGTCTCAGCCACTGGCCCACCAGGGGAGTCCCAGCAGCAGTTTGTGACTAGGGCTTCCTGACCAAGGTCAGTGCTACAGGATGTGTTCTGGACTCTGTCGCTGTAGGGGCAGCTTCAGAGAACAGCCTTCTCAGGTCAGTTTTTACATGTCCTGAGTGTCAGTCCTACAGGACTAGCCTAAAAGTGAGGTATGTGTCTAGTGCAGCTACGTGGAGCCCCACTCTCAGAAGTGGGGAGTTTAATCCTCTGCAGTTGCCATCATGTAATTCCTTTTTATTTTTTATGAACTGCTGCTCATCCAACACACATTTTTGTGATTTATTACTTATATGCTGCGCTGGGTCATCTTTATGGCACCCGGGCTTTCTCTAGTTGTGGTAAGCGGAGGCTACTCCTCATTGTGAACCATGGGCTCTAGGTGCACGGGCTTAGTTGCTCCGCAGCATGTGGAATCTTCCCTGACCGGGGATCGAACCCATATCGCCTGCCTTGGCAGGCAGATTCTTAACCACTAGACCACCAGGGAAGCGCGCCACCTTGTAATTCTTCATGTTATCTTTGAATTTGTGTTTTGTGTTTTATAAGTGAAGTCTGCTGGGACAATGGAGCAGGCATCAGGAACTTAAAGCCTGACCTGTGTGCATTCTCTCTTCCCACCACTCTCTCTCCCTGAGACAGGCTCTTAGCTGCCTGTTCTGCCTCCTGAGGGCCTGGGCTTCAGGAGGGTCAAGGTCCACTACACACATCCCATGGCCTCTGAGGGCAGGGCAGAGTGGCAGCTACTCCCTCCTCAGTTGGCAGTCCATGGCATATTCAGCAGGTGACCAGCAGGGGCGAGTGTCCTGCCCACCATTGATCCCAGTTCTGTGTCTTCTTGGAAGAGAGGCTGCATCCCCCTGTAAGGAGCAAGCCTGTGAGAAGGAAATATGCCTTGTTTGACTTTTCCACCTCAGGCCAAGGCACCAGTTGGTCCAGTGGTTGGTGGGGAGAGAAGGAGAACTTGGCAGCCAGCAGCCATGTGTACAGACACACAAAGTTGCAGGGCAGGTCACCCAGGTGACTGTAAGAGCTTGGACTCACCCCAGGGTATCCCTTGCTCTAGGGAGCATGACAATGAATAGCACATTAAAAACACCATGACAGGTTAAGAACAATCATGGAAGAAAGGAAAATGCTTTCTATCTTAGTATTTTTATTTTTTTAATATCTATTTATTTGGCTGTGCCAGGTCTTAGTTGCAATATGTGGGATCTAGTTCCCTGACCAGGGACCGAACCCGTACCCCCTGCCTTGGAAGCGCAGAGCCCCAACCGCTAGACCACCAGGCAAGTCCCAATATCTTAGTATTTTTAACAGAGGTTTTTTTTCTTTCCGTTTGCTGTTTGAAGGAGGGGTCCCACATTTTCATTTTGCACAGGGCCCCATACATCAGTTTGCAGTCCTGCTTAGAGGGCACTCCTTCAGCCTTTCCAACATTTCTGGTATCCCAACCAAGAGCAATTTCTGTTTTCTTCCCTGAACACTGATCCTACACAGCTGCAGGTAACAGGGGACAGCTGGGGGAATGAGCACATGTGTGGCCACTTTCTGGATGACTGGAAATATCTAAATGAGTAGAATCTAGGAGGAGCACTGAAGCCCTACTTGGTTAAGTAGGTGGGAGTGACCAAGTTAGAGAACATTTGGCTTATACCGTATATCCTTTGACGAATATTTATCAAATCCACCCATTTGTCAGGTGCTGGGGATGCAGTGGAGTCTAAAGTCAACAGACAGAGCAACTACACTGTTTTCCAGGGTGAAGAAGAGTGTGGAGGTGGGGGTAAGATGAAGCAGCAGAGACGATTGCTATGTAGCACAGTCATTTTGTGCGCATGCTTAACTTAAGCAGTCAGCTACGTGGGTTCACAATAAACAAAGATAATGAAAAATAATTATTTAAACAAGGAAATTATCCTGCCCTTCATTCCACTTAATAAATAAGCAGCGTATGCTCCCTCCTGTATGAGATATGGGCGTAATCTACTTCCTTGGGCCTCGTAACTCATCTGGATGTAGTGTGAGTTGAGTGTACTTTTCATACAACATAGTCCCTGAACCCAAAAATGAACATTGACATTTAGCTAAAGCCATAGCCATCTGTTACAACGTGGGAGGAAAATGGCATAATGAAAGATGGTGTCTTACCTTCCTTTAGTTGCTCTCAACATCAACCGGATAGGGAGAGATCCGGGGAACACAACGGAGGAACAGCACTTGCCCTAGCCGGATACCTCCGCAGAAACAACCCAAAAATGTATTCTCCGGGACCGCTTTCCTCTCCGCGTGGACCAACAGAATTCTGAGATGAGTAACAGATGGGTGCTCCAACCATTCGGCGCTGGGATGCGGGGATGGGGTTGCAGCGTCTTCCCCGCCCATCTATTGGACGAATCGGAAAGCGTCCTCCGGGACCGCGGTGTCCTGGGACGCGCGGGGGCGTGGCCTGGGACTCCCCCGAGGGGAGGGCGCCGTCTGTCCTTGGGCAGAGAGGGGAGGTGACTCCGGCCGAAGAGGAGGACACAGGATGAGGGCCCTGCGGGTGAGGGCCCCTAAGGGTCGGGTTGTGGCCCCCAACTCGGAAACTCTCAGAAACTCTCACCCCTATTTGAGACTCTCCCCAAATTCCGGGATCTGGGGACTTGGAACGTGAGCCCCGTTCAGGGCTTGGGACTCCCTCCTAATAAGCCTGGGGCCCCTCTCCCCAGCTCCCAACCCAAAATCTTTTGAGACAGCCGGGGACTCGTTAACTTGACCAAAACCCCAGAGTTGGAACTTCTTCCCTTCATCCAGGGCTCCCTTAGCATTCCTTCCCCTCTCCCTAACTTCTTAGGCTGCCGGGAAATTCCCTAAGCACCCCGATCCAGCCCTGCCCTTGCCGCGACCTGAGCTCCTCCCATTAACCCTGGGAACCGAAAAGAAAAAAAACCATCTCGGGGCTGGGACCCGCGGAACGTGAGCCTTCCTTCTGGGTCCGATCCTCTAGACGGTCCGATAACCTTCAAGCCAGACCCTCTAGGCACGAGTCCCGTTCATCTAGGCCTTTCCTGCCAGGACACCCTCCCCCACTCACGCTGTCAGTTCGCATCTTGCCTTTGAGACGCTCCCATGGGACAGGAGTGTCCCCAAGTCAGAGCCTCGGAAAGTCCGACACCCTCCCCCCAAAGGGACCTCCTCCAGGACGCCCCTGCAGACTCCCTCAGTGTCCACCCATCCCCTCTGCACAGGTCTCCCAGGCGCTGGTCCGCTCCTTTAGCTCAACCGCCCGGAACCGCTTGGAGAACAGAGTAGCTGAGAAACAGAAACTCTTCCAGGTGGGCGGAGCGGGGGCGGGGCGGGGGCGGGGCGGGGGAGGAGCCTGGGCCGCCGGCTTCGTCCCGAAGAGAAGTTGGGGGTGGCAGGAGCTTAAGGTCTGCGATGCTGACAGCGCCTTTCTCATCGTGTGCCCTCAAATTCCAGGAGGACAATGGTCTCCCGGTGCACTTGAAGGGCGGTGCAACAGACAACATCCTGTATCGAGTGACGATGACTCTCTGTCTGGGGGGTGAGTGCAGGGCCAGGCTCGGCCTGAACTCGGGAGGAGGCGGCGGGGGAAGGGGCGGGTTCTGGCGCTAGGGTTTCGCCAGAGAATTGGATTCTGAGCTTGTGTGGACCCTATGGGAGCCTGGGCTGACAAATACGGAGGGAGCACCCCAGGGCTTGGGCTCCTGTCCCAGGGAGATGGCTGGGCTAGTGATGCATCTGGGGAGAAAGCCTGAAGCCTGGTCTGTATCAAGGTCCAGCATTTCCCCAGCTGAAGGGCAGTTTGGGAAGGGACTCGAGCTTGCAGCATGGGCTCAGAAGCAAGATGGGGCTCAGGGAGGGAACTGGGGCCTCATTCAGTATCCCCCACACTCCCTCCCTAGGCACTCTCTACAGCCTGTACTGCCTTGGCTGGGCCTCCTTCCCTCACAAGAAGTGAAACCAAGAAGTCTGCGGGACCGAACAGGCATCAATAAATGTGCTGGTTTCCTGGGGAACCCAGCCCAGCTCCATGCTCCCTATTTGTGCCTCCTAGCCCATCCTTCCACCAGCAAGTCATCTCTGCCCTGTGGACAACCCTGGGACCCTCCTACTAGACCAGGGTTATCCCCCTAGGATGTCACTGCCTCTCAGCCCTCCCAGAAGCCCCAAACAGCATCCCTGGGCTGTCCCCTCAGGGTCTGGGGACCTGCTTTGTATCCTGGGATGGCACCCCCTCTCCCTGCAGAGGCCCGGGGTGGGGAAGAAGATCCTGAGCATAGTGTATGACATCAGAGAGGTAGAGGCACGTGGGGACAGACTCATTCAAGCACAGAAGCTGAGAGGGGCAAATATGGCCTTGGGGGGCACAGCCAGGGGGACACTGAGACCTCCCACAGGTCTGGCTCTTGCAGCAGAAGCAGAGATGGCCCAGACTTCTAGTCTTGGTTTCCATGGGATCTGAGCGAGATCTCAGCAAGAATAAGGCTACAGCTCAATTGGGATCCAGAATGAGAAAAAAGACTGGGACTAGGAGACACATACAGACAGGCTTCCTCTGCCTCAAACAGAGTCAGAGCCACCCCTCAACTCAAAACAGGAGGCAGATATCGGAGAGAGCAGCAACTAGGGTACATTTATTTCCTCCTAGGCCTGGCAGCCTGGGAGCAGAATACAGACAAAGGCACTGGGGCATGTGGCCCTGTTTTGGCCTGGAGTTCAGGTGCCTGGGTGGTAACTGAATGGGTGTGCCTGGGTGTGGAGGGACTGGGGTGATCCTCCCAGAACTAAGAGAAGGGCCCTTGGGGTGTGGAAGCCACACAAATGTTGGGCTTGGCACAGGTGCAAGAGAAGGGTTATGGAGTAGACGAGATAGGTGTGCTGGGTGGGGGTGACTGGAGGGGCAAGGCGTGTTGAAGCATGTTGGGCCCTGGCTGTTGACTGAGAATCCAGATGCCAAGGGCTGAGAGGACAGAAAGGCCTGTGGGTCAGCAGGACCCACGAAGATGTGACTGCAGACAGAATCAGCCCTGGGGGAGACCGAAGAGTCCAAGGTGACTCCTACAGCGAGGTGATGAGGGGGCAGGCCTGGGGCTCCCATTCAGGAGTACATGGTCAGCTGCAGCCACTGGGGAAAGGAAGGGACAGACAGTGAGGAGCCGGGAACCCAGGAATACCAGCAGCCCTTCTCTGCTCTCACCCAGGGGTCTTTGGGAAATTGGGAGGGAGGGAGCCCTAGCTCCAAGCTGGTACATGGGGCTGAGGGGAGGGGCCCTCTGCTAGTATCCCCAATCCCAGGGTGGAGATGGGGGTTCTTACCTCCTGGATGTTCACCTGGATTTGTCCAGTGCCATCTTTGTCAAGAGATTTGAAGGCACCTGGGGAAAGGAAGGGTTGGTGGGACTGGCTTTTAGGATTAAAATATACTAATATATGATAATACTAACAGCTAGTAGTCTGTCTGCTCTGGCAAGCACCTGTATAAAGTGCTTTCCGTGTATGAATTCATTTAACCCGATTTTGGGAGGTAAGTGTCATTTTAAAATAAGGCACAGAAAGGTGAAGTGATGTCCCTGTGTTACATAGAGAAAAAGGAAACTGGGATTGGAACCCAGACTGCTACTCATCTCAATAATGGCCTCCATATCTTGACCTTCACGCCCCTCATCACCCTCTGCCCAAGCCCCAGCCCCCTACCAACCTCCAGTTCCAGCTAAAACAATCTACTGGGAGGAGGCTCTGCATTTCCTGCTCCTACAGTTTGTTGTGGTCCCCACTCCTGCCCTGAAACTCATCTCCATGTTCCCCACTCACAGCCAAACCTGTATGTAAACAGGTGCCCACAGTCTGTGTGGCTCTCTCTCACTCACGGCTCAATTACCACCCTTGGGGGTCCACGCGTGTGGTACCCTGGACACTCCACGTGCAGCTAGCCCTCTTGCTGGTAAACCCCAGGCCATTTCTTGACCCTCTCATACATGGCTTTTGGCATCATCTGCCCTGTTGTCCTCTCCCACCTTCCCTTCATGTCCCCAACATACATGCCCCTTTTCTTCCCTGCATGCTCTTAATATACTGTCCGCCCTGGGCTCTTGGCATGCCAGGAGATCTTCCTAAAGGAAACCTGAGACCCTGTTCTTCCCCTGCCTAGACCCTGTTCACTGTCCGCATTAGTGTCTGAGCACCTTCAAACTTGGCATTCACAGCCCTGCATGGCCTGACCATCCCACTGCTCCTGCCCCCTCTCAGACAAATCTGCATTCAAATTCTAGCTTTGCAACTTCTAGCTAAGTGGCTGTGAGCAAGAAATTCGCCTCCTCAAACCCTAGGTTCCTCCTCCATGAAATAAACACTCTAACCATCACCGAGATCACCATCTCCTCTTTCCTTTCTAGGCCTTCACACAGGCTGTTCCCAGTGCAACACTGCTCCCCACTCGCTTGCTGGGGTCACTTCTTACCCACCAGGTCTCAATTCACACATGCCCTCCCTCCTCCAGGAAGGCCTCCTTGATCACTTAAGCTACATCAGCTGCCTAGTTAAGTTTGAAGAGCTCCCAGTTACAAGTCTAAACCTGATCTACCCTGACCTTCCCCTCACAGCCCCCATCACTCTGCAAAGGCTTCCCCGATCCCAGACTTAACCATCCCGAGCTGCCACTGTCTGGTAATTTGCCTCTCCTGTGGACTGTGAGCAACATAAAGGCAAGAACATGGGCTGTTTCAGTCACTGCTGTGCCCCTAACACTGCCTACCTCAGTGTCAGGCTCAAAGGAGGCTTGGCCCAAGGAGGCTTGACAAATCCCCACCTGGGAAGAGAGCTGGGGTGTCACTTACGGAACATGGCATCCAGTCTGACCAGGCAACTGATGAAATTGTCAAAATCCATGTTCCCTCCCTCATCTGAGTAGCGTCGGATGATCATGTTGTAGAGATGTTCATTCAGGTGGAATCCTGAGAACGATTTAGTTAACAGGTGTGGGGGCCACATAGCCGAACCCTCTCCCAGCCCCAGGATTCAGGCTCAGACCAGATCAGTGGAGGCTGCCTCACCATTCCCACCCCCAGTCCCACCATGTTCCTGCCAGCCACACCTGCTGCCTCAAAGGCCCCTGGGAGTTCACTGCTGCCAATGGTCCCTGAACGGTCAACATCAAACTGTTTGTATATGGCCTGTGGGGACAAGGAGGTCAGGATTCAGCTGGGCCTCATGGGGCGTGGCATTTCCAAGGCTTGGGGCACTGTCTTTGTGTCAGTCGTTTCAGAGGCTGAACACACCTGCCACTTTTTGATGTTGTTCCACAAGTACTTGAATTCTTCAAAGCCCAGTTTACCAGTCGTATCACTCTGGTGGGAGGGTGTTAAGAATAGCCATACCCAGAAGTGTGGACAGTGTACATGATGATGGTAAGGGCCAAGCAGGGGAGCCTGGGCTAAAACCCCAGCTCCCATCCCACCCTCGTCCTGTCACCTTGTGTGTGGCTTCATTGTTCGTTTTGTCCATAGGCACTTTAGTTTGTATTTCTAAATGATAAAGACTCTCTTTACACATAATCACATGAAATCCTCATTTATAACATTCTTTGATAGTAATTCAAACTTACAAATGTTAGGACATGTAAAACACCAGGGTATCTTAGAACTCTAGGGAAATGAGGTGATAAGAGTAAATACCTGAGGTACTTGTGATAAAAAGTGAAGGAGATATTGGTATAAAGCCCTCACTCAGCTCAGGGCTGGCACTTGATAAATTCTCAGTAAACAGCAACAATGGCCAAGACTTATCACATGACTTCAGATAGTGCTAAACTTCTCAGGAACATCACTTGTCTCACTAAATCCTCAAGATACCAGCCCCATCAGTATTGTATCTGGGTGACAGAGAAACAGCTTCAGAGCTGAAAAATCTACCCAGGTGAGATCATAGTAACAGTTAGTGTGTGGAGACCACTTACTCTGTGCTACCCACTGTGCTAAGCCTTTTGCATGAAACGCCAATTTGGTATCACCATTATCATTCACCCAATTTTATCAGGAGGTAAACTGAGGCACAGAGAGGTTCAGTAACCTTGCTAGGAGGCTGAGCTGCATTTGTTTCACCCTAGACAACACATGTATGTCATCACATGACATGCATATATGTGTGTGTCTATAATGCTTTGTGCATGCAGTATGTGTCTGTGTCCAAAATCAGTGAATGATGTGTGTTCCCATGCACACGCCTCTACATATCTTCATGTATGTGGGTGTGCCCTTATATATGTGTGTGTGCATGTGGGCAAACCTATGGCAGTTACAAGGTGGGGTTATAAGGTTATAAGGTCCGTTGAATGATTGCCTCTCTAGGTCCTGCCTGGTTTCTTCATCTGTAAAATAGAATATAATAATCATACCTGTCCCACAAGGTGGCTGTCAAGTAAATGTAAGTAAAGTGCCAGTCATGACAGCTGATGTTATTATGTGTTGCCACATGTCCATAGGTGGGTGTGTGTTCTAATGTATACGTGTCCACATCTGTGGGTATGAAAGCTACACCCTGACTGCCCCAGCCACTCTCGCAGAAAATCCCTTCTTGGGAATTCCCTGGAAGTCCAGTGGTTAGGACTCCCTACTCTGTCAGGGCCCCAGTTTAATCCCTGGTTGGGGAATGAAGATCCCACAAACCACGCAGCATGGCCAAAGAAAATTCCCTCATCCTCAAGTTCTCCACCAGACTACTCTCAAGGATACATCCATTACAGCCACCATGCTTCGACATGTGTCAACGCCAAAGCCATCAGTCTTCAGATCAGGATCTGTGGGATACAGGTTGAAGGTCAGAGGCCAGAGATCACAACTACCCCAGCCACCATGCCTCCAAACCTGCCCTGTCTGCTGACCCCGGTCACTCACGTCGGGTCACCACTTTGTTGAGAATATTCATGAGTTCTGTGGCGCTGACCTCCATGTCCTGGGGGGAGAAGTTAGGAATGGGGCAGGGGTGACTGCAAGGGGTCTGAGGGTGTGATGAAGGAGGATGGGAACTTTGGGATTGCCATGGTGGAGTGTACATGTAAAGGGCAGCCCAAGGGAAGGCATGGAAGGGTTAAGGACGGGTCTGGGGCCCCTGTTTACTTACATCTCCAGCCAGCTGGGCAAAAAGCCTCCGGAACTGCCGGACCTCCTCACTCTCATTGGCCTCGATGTTGGAGTAATGTGTGCGAGGGGGCTGCAGAGGGAGGAGATTTCAGAGCAGGTAGGGGGAAGGGTGCCCTGGCCGGGACAGCAGTACGTTGGGAAAGCCTGAGTGGGCTGAGCGGTGAGTGACCAATGGCAATGAATAGGAATGGACATAGCTAAGTCCGCAAAGAGTCTGAGTGGGCTGAGCGGTGAGTGACCAATGGCAATGAATAGGAATGGATGTAGCTAAGTCCGCAAAGAGTTGGATATGACTTAGCGACTGGAAAATAATAGCTAAGTTTGAGGATGTTACAAGGGAGAGATTCAGTGAGATACATTTCATAAGGAAAGGGATGGGGCTTTTTCAAAGGGACAAGGATGGGTGTTGGAAAAGGCCTCAGAATGAGAAAACAGTGGCGGCTTACCAGGGGCTCTGGGTTGTACTGCGCAGCCGCCTCACTGAAGGAAAACATGGGGGTGGGGGTTAGTGCCAGGGGGCGGGGCCTCCAACCGGCAGCCAGCCCCCACACCCCATCCCTGAACCCCTAGCTGGCCACCCTACCTACTTGTTCCCTCCGCCCTCATCAGTGCTTGTCCTCTCCTGTCCCCATCCTTGCTGCCCTGGTTGTGCCCCCACAGTAAGATCCCCCTTGCCAGAGCACACCTACATAATGGCAGATTCCTCAAAAGACCCAGCCCCTTCGAGGGCTGCCTCATAGAAGCTTGGCCCCAGCTTCCCGGGGCCCCACCCTCCTGGGTTCCACCATGGCTTCTAACGTTTGTGTCTTCTCAATATCCCACCCCAGCTCCATTAGTTCTCACCCCTTCATAATATGGGGGTGAGACACTCAATGGCTAAGACCTACCAGGCACCTACCGACCCCTACTCCCCCTTCACTGCTGCTGCTGCTGCTAAGTCGCTTCAGTCCTACCCCTTCACTAGGACATTTTTAATCCAATCAGTTCCCAGCCTAGCCTTGCCCCTTGATGGCCTTTTCCCCAATCCTATAAGGGCTAGACTTCTTCTGAGCACACCTCATTGACCCACCTACGAGGGCCACGCCGCGCGCACAAGGCTAGCCTTGCCCCCATGAAGTGATAACCAGCCTCATTGGCTCCGCCCCCTTAACGTTTGTCTCCAGGTTAGCGGAAGTAGGCCCGCCAGCCCCATTAAGCCCCACCTCCCAAAGCCCCGCTGGTCCCATCAGACTACGTCCCCTCAATTATCAGAGTACCCCCATGTCAAGCTCCGCCCCCATGAACTCATTAAGGTCGGCCCCCTCAAAGCGGGTCTCCTAGCCCAGGGCCGGCCCAGCCTAATTAAGGTTCCTGGTCAGTGTCCAGGTTACCCCATTCTATTGCTGGACAAGCCTCCTCCTCGGGCCACGCCCATCACCAGGCTCCGCCTTACCTAATGGCGCTAATGACCCCGCCCAGGATGCGCATGGCAGTTCCGCCGCCGCCGCCACCGCCGCCGCCGCCTCCGCCACCGCCGCCGCCTCCGGCCCCGCTGATAAGGCCTCCAAGCACATTCCCTAGGCCCCCGCCCAGGCCCCCGCCTCCTCCGCCGCCTCCGCCACCCTTCAAGAACGAGTTAACCAGGAACATGGCTGATTCCTGAGGAGGGAGAAAGGGGTCAGATGGCTGTCTCGTCCCTGAGCCCGCCCCTTCCCGCACAAAAATACGCATTTCTGACTGCTGGACTTGAGGAAGTAATATGAAACCTCTAGGCGGAGACCTATCCTCCGGCTGGGGCTTAAGGGCCCATTCGGGGTGAGGTCTGGGCTTCTGGGGGAGGTGGTTCTTGGATGGTGGCATAAGGACAGAAAATCAGGTTTGAAACCTCCTTCCGTTCCAAAGGTCCGCATCTGGCTTGAAAAACTCTGGACTGAGTCTACGCATAGGCATCATGAAGTACCAGGCACTGGCCAGGTCAAGTGGGATTCTCAAGGTGGGGGGTCCCAAGCTAGCGCTCGAATCTGAGATCCAGAGCCCTAGAGGTTTGAGGCGGGTCAGAACCGTGGGTTAGAAATTCTTCGCCTGGAGGCCCCTGACATAGAGTTTAGGAAATCCAGAATGTGGGTTTAAGGATTTAGGTGCAACCAGCAGTGAGACTAGACTCATTGCTGGGTCTGTGGGATCAGGTCTAAGATTTTAAGTGTTGAGCCCCGGAGCCTTGGAATAACGGAGTTCCTGTTAGAATTGAGAGGACGGATCGTAGTCCCAGAGGCTGCACCCAGGGCTGAATTTACTGGGTACCTCTCCACGGGCTCCTATTTTTGATCCTGAGAGGAAGGGTGGAAGAGTCCCTGGGGCGGGATAACTAGGCCGGAGAGATCTGGGAGCTCGAATCTGAGATCAAGGGTGTAGTGGATCCCTGAGGCTAAGATTTTAGGATCTCTTCGGGTCTGGAGGCCTCCAGGGCCGGAATTACAGAGTGCAGGGGGAGTCCGGACTGGGCGCTCACCGCCTCGTTCACGCGTCCGCCGGTCCGCTCGTCGCTGTAGCTCTGGGGCCTCCGGCTGCGTCCGACTCCGCAGGGCGGGGCGGGTGACTCAGGCTGCCAAGGCCGGGTTAGGCTCTGCGGGGTGGCCCAGCCCGCATCCGCCCGGTCCTAGAGCCGACATTAAGACTGCGCATGCGCTTATCGGTCCCGCCTCCTGTGATTGGATGCCGCTGCCCAAGGTCCACCCTGCGTTTCTAGTGCCTTGCATTCCCGACACCGCCCTGAGTTGACAGATCTGAGGTCTTTCCCTATTCTATGTGGTCCCAGGCACCTGGGAACTAGAACTCCGAGGGATCTTGGGCAGTCATCGTGCCCAAGGCCACCTAGAGTCGATTTTCGCCCCAAAGCCTGCTGCCATCGTCTCACAGATATGGCTTTCGGTTTCCTCTGAAAACGACTCCTGATACTCTTGGAACTTGTCTCCTATCCCAGCCTTGTCACGACAAACAGCGCCTGGAATTGTGTTTGGCCCACAGTCTGGGACAAGTGCCCGCTTCTATGGCGGGGATCCTGCAGGCAAAGCCCTGATGGTGGTCCAGTTTCACCTACGAATCGGACCGCCTTGTGCCTCCTGCATCCACACCCCTTGACCCCCTGAGCCAAGATCACTAGAATTATTTTTCCTGGACGGGTCCAAGTGTAGTCTCAGTCTTCCAGTCTCTTAAGAGGGGCCCGGATACAGGAAGAATCCGCTGGCCACAGCCTGGTTTCTGAGGCTGGACGTTCCCAGGGTCGGTTGGTGGCCGAGGTGGGAAGTGCAGCTGGGAAGGAAAATGGCAAAGGAGGTCACCTTTGGAACACTTTCGCTTGCTCTCTGCTTCCAACCTGTAAGCGCCCAGGACCTTTTCAGGGTCCCTCGGAGGGAGCTGTCAGTCTGTCTCTCTAGCCCTTAGGCGCTACTCTGGAAGCTGACTCAGGTTGGGATTGAATCCTGACTTTGCCCCTTAATAACTTGGAATTTCTAAACAGTGACCTGAACCATGATTTTCTAATCTGTAAAATGTAAATAAAGGTCTCCATGCCCCGCTCTCTAGGCTCCTAACAGAATGAAGCAGTAAAGGCTTAGTTAAATAGTAGAGGATACTCTGTGTCTGTTCCTTCCTCCTGGAGCCCTCTTGGGTTCCTGAGGTAGACTCTTGCTCTTCCTTAATTAATACAGTAAGTCCCCTACATACAAACCCTCAAGTTGCAAACTTTCAAAGATGCAAATTGTGTTTGCATGTCCAATCACGTAAGTTAGTTCACCTGTCTGGTGTAGATTGTCAGGTGCATGTATCCTCTATAAGCTGTTGTGTTTTGTGTACTTTACACAACTGTATAGAGTGGGCTTCCCTTGTGGCTCACCTGGTAAAGAATCTGCCTGTAATACAGGAGACCTGGATTGGGAAGATCACCTGGAGAAGGGAAAGGCAACCCACTCACTATTCTGGCCTGGAGAATTGCATGGACTGGATAGTCCAGGGGGTCAAAAAGAGTCAGACACAACTGAGTGACTTTCACTCACTCAGTCAGTCACTCACTCACTGTATAGAGTACAGTAGTATAGTATGTTTATTTCCAGGCCAGGATGTCCAGAAGCAAGCATAAAAGCAGTGATGATGTACCTGGTACTACCGTACTTTTTAAGGTACTGTACTGTAAGGTTAAAAATGTTTTCTTATAAGTTGAGAAAGCCCATGTGCAGCAATGAAGATCCAAAAGTAAAAATAAAATATTAAAAATAAATTTAATTTTATTTAATAAAAATAGAAAATAAAAATTAAGAAATATTTTCTTTATTTTTTATGTTTGTTTTGTGTTATTTGTGTGAGCAGTATTATAAACCTATCACAATACAGTACTTTATGGCCATTTGTGTTAGTTGGTACTGAGGCTAACTTTGTTGGATTTATGAACAAATTGGACTTAGGAGTACACTCTCAGAACAGAACTCATTCATAAGTAGGGGACTTACTGTACAGATAAAAAGAGCTGCCAAGCACGTTCCCAAGTACTTTACATAGTGGCAACCCACTCCAGTATTCTTGCCTGGTGGGCTGCAGTCCATGGGGTTGCAAAGAGTCCGACATGACTGAGCTACTGACACTTTACATGTATCAGCTCATATGTCCTCATAACAGTCTTTGAATGGATGCTATATATCATCTCCATTTCACAAATAAGTAAACTGATTCTGAGGGTAAACTCCCTAGCTTGTACTCTTATTTTTTTAAATTATTTAAAATTTATTTGACTGTGTCAGGATCTTTGTTGCATCATGTGGGATCTTATGTTGTGCCCATGAACTCTCTAGTTGTGGTGTGCAGGGTCTGGAGCATGTGGGCTCAGTAGCTGCGATAATGCAGGCTTAGTTGCTCCTCAGCCTGGGGGATCTTGGTTCCCTTATCAGGGATCAAACCTGCGTTGTGAGGCGGATTCTTAACCACTGGACCACCAAAGTGTTAGTCACTCAGTTGTGTCAAACTCCTTGTGACCCCATGGATTGTAGCACACTGACTCCTCTCCATGGAATTCTCTAGGCAAAGATACTGGAGTGGATTGCCATTTCCTTCTCCAGGGAATCTTCCTGACCCAGGGATTAAACCCAGGTCTCCCACATTGCAGGCAGACTCTTTACCGACTAGACCACCAGGAAAGTCCTTAACCTGTACGCTTAAGCACTACTGAAACTGAGCAGGACTCTGTGAGGCTCCTGGGCGTGGAAGCCTTTGTGTTCCCCATTACTTGTTTGTAGGAAATAGGCTTCAGCCTCCTTGACCCTCCTTGAGTTCCAAAGGGCAAGTTCAAACAGTTACTAATCAGGGAAGAATGAAACATACATACTTCCCATGAACAGTATGAAAAGGCAAAAAGATATGACACTGAAAGATGAACTCCTCAGGTCGGTAGGTGCCCAATATGCTACTGGAGAAGAGTGGAGAAATAACACCAGAAAGAATCAAGAGACAGGGCCAAGCAAAAACAACACCCAGTTGTGGATATGACTGGTGATGGAAGTAAAGTCTGATGCTGTAAAGAACATATTGCACAGGAACCTGGAATGTTAGCTCCATGAATCAAGGTAAATTGGAAGTGGTCAAACAGGAGATGGCAGGAGTGAACATCAACATTTTAGGAATCAGTGAGCTAAAATGGAAAGGAATGGGCGAATTTAACTCAGATGACCATTATATCTACTACTGTGGTCAAGAATCCCTTAGAAGAAATGGAGTATCCCTCATAGTCAACAAAAGAGTCTGAAATGCAGTACTTAGGTGCAATCTCAAAAACAACAGAATGATCTCTGCTTGATTCCAAGGCAAACCACTCAGTATCACAGTAATCCAAGTCTATGCCCCAACAAATAATGCTGAAGAAGCTGAAGTTGAATGGTTCTATGAAGACCTACAAGACCTTCTAGAACTAACACCCCCCCCCCAAAAAAAATGTCCTTTTCATTATAGGGGACTGGAATGCAAAAGTAGGAAGTCAAGAGATACCTGGAGTAACAGGCAAATTTGGCCTTGGAGTACAAAACGAAGCAGGGCAAAGGCTAACAGAATTTTGCCAAGAGAACACACTGTCAAAGCAAACACCCCCTTCCAACAACACAAAGAAGACTCTACACATGGACATCACCAGATGGTCAATACAGAAATCAGATTGATTATATTCTTTGCAGCCAAAGATGGAGAAGCTCTATACAGTCAGCAAAAACAAGACTGGGAGCTGACTGTGGCTCAGATCATGAACTCCTTCTTGCCAAATTCAGACTGAAATTGAAGAACGTAGGGAAAACCACTAGACCATTCAGGTATGACCTAAATCAAATCCTTTATTACTATACAGTAGAAGTGACAAATAGATTCAAGGGATTAGATCTGATAGACAGAGTGCCTGAAGAACTATGGACAGAGGCTCATGACATTATACAGGAGACAGGGATCAAAACCATCCCCAAGAAAAAGAAATGCAAAAAGCCAAAATGGTTGTCTGAGGAAGCCTTACAAATAGCTGAGAAAAGAAGAGAAGCTAAAGGCAAGGGAGAAAAGGAAAGATATACCCATTTGAATGCAGAGTTCCAAAGAATAGCAAGGAGAGACAGAAAAGCCTTCCTCAATGATTAATGCAAAGAAATAGAGGAAAACAATAGGGTGGGAAAAACGAGATCTCTTAAAAAAAATTAGAGATACCAAGGAACAGTTCATGCAAAGATGGGCACAATAAAGGACAGAAATGGTATGGACCTAACAGAAGCAGAGGATATTAAGAAGAGGAGGCAAGAATACACAGAAGAACTGTACAAAAAGATCTTCATGACCCAGATAATCACGATGGTGTGATCACTCACCTAGAGCCAGACATCCTGGAATGCGAAGTCAAGTGGGCCTTAGAAAGCATCACTCCAAACAAAGCTAGTGGAGGTGATGGAATTCCAGTTGAGCTGTTTCAAATCCTGAAAGATGATGCTGTGAAAGTGCTGAAAGTGTGAAAGTGCACTCAATATGCCAGCAAATTTGGAAAACTCAGCAGTGGTCACAGGACTGGAAAAGGTCAGTTTTCATTTCAATCCCAAAGAAAGGCAATGCCCAAAAATGTTCACACTACCGTACAATTGCACTCATCTCACACATTAGCAAAGTAATGCTCAAAATTCTCCAAGCCAGGCTCCAACAGTACATCAACCATGGACTTCCAGATGTTCAAGCTGGATTTAGAAAAGGTAGAGGAACCAGAGATCAAATTGCCAACATCTGCTGGATCATCAAAAAAGCAAGAGAGCTCCAGAAAAATGTCTACCTCTGCTTTATTGACTATGCAACGCAGGGGGCACAGGTTCAATCCCTGGTCAGGGAACTAAGATCCCACATGCCACAGAGCAGCTAAGCCCACAGCCAGAGCTAGAGAGTTCATGCACTGCAATGAAAGACCCTGCATGATGCAACGAAGTTCACACAAAGACCCAATGCAGCCAAAAAAAAAAAAGAAAAAAAGAATAGTGCAGCTTTGGGACAGGATCCTCATTCTGCCTCAAGGGATACACTTAATACCTCTGAGCTCTGCAGAATTAAAACCTCCACCCAATGGAAGATGTTAGATGCTTGATGAAGCATTCTTCATTCCAGAGAAGCTCATCAGGAGACCACCAGGAGGTCAGATTAAAGGAGTGCAGGCCCAGCATACTCCCTGATCCTTATCAGCAACCCTGCCCTTGAACCATTGCTCTAAAACTCCTCACCAAGTCCTCCTGAGTTGGTACACAAGTTTTGAGGGCACAAGCCCTCTGTGTCTCCCTTTGCCTGGCAAAGCAATAAAGCTATTCTTTTCTACTTCATCTAAAACTCTGTCTCCAAGATTCAATTCAGCACTGGTGCACAAAGGCCAAGTTTTTGTCATCACTTACCCGAGTGTATTGACTCTTCAATAATATAACGAATAAATAGCCCAAATAACAAGGTCACAACAGACAAAACTCCAGTCACAGCTATGCTTCCTGAGGGCTTGTTGGGGCTGCTCCGCAGGCCTTATCTATGATGCAGGAACTAACAGGAGGGAAAATGGAGGCTGGGTCAACTTGCCTGAGTTCACAGAGAGTGGCAGGACCAGATCTGAACCTGGGCTTGGCTGATGCCAAAAGTTTGCTTGATGACTGATCTGGATTCCTTTCTGGCCATACCCCTCCCTGCCAGTCTGAGTAGCTTCCTCCTCTGCCCTTTCCTGGGCTCACTTGCTGCCAGGCCTTTGCATGGGCTGTGTCTGGAACACACTTCTGCCTTGTTTGCCTGGTGTTGCAACCACTCAAGCTTTGAGGAGTCACCCCTTCTAGGAAGCCTTCCCTGTCTGAGCCTGAGACTGAAGCTGAAGTTTGCAGTTCCATGCTTGTAGCATACATTCTCATAGCACTCACTGCCAATTACAATCATCTAGGTCTAGCCAGATCTCAGTTCTGACCAGCTCTAAATCTTAGTCTGCCTCTCTAGCCCACTCGTGCCATTGTGGATCTCCCTCTTGTTGTTGTTGTTCAGTTGCTAAGTTGTGTCCATCTCTTTGTGGAGATGGACCCCATAGACTGCAGCACGCTAGGCTTCCCTGTCCTTCACCATCTCCCAGAGTTTGCTCAGATTCATGTCCTTTGAGTTGGTGAAGTTATCTAACCATCTCATCCTCTGCTGCCCTCTCCTTTTGCCTTCAATCTTTCCCAGCATCAGGGTATTTCCCAATGAGTCAGCTCTTCCCATCAGGTGGTCACAGTATTGGAGTTCAGCATCAGTCTTTTCAATAAATATTGAGTTGATTTCCTTTAGCTTAAATTCCACCTCCCGGAAATTTCTTGGTGGTCCATTGGTTAGAACTCTGTGTTTCACTGCCGAGGGCTAGGTTTCAACCCCTGGTCATGGAACTAGGATCTTGCAAGTCACACAGCATGGCAAAATAAATAAATAAATTCCATCTCTAGGCTGTCAGCTTATGCCCAGGTTTCTATCTTCAGCCCAGATATTTCCATCTTTAGGCTCCTCCATTCTGTATCCTACTCACTGTCTCCACAGGGGTCTTAGAGATGTGTCCAGCTTGGGACATCTTTACCTTCCTCCTCACCTTCCCCAACTAGTTTAATGGCATCTCTATCATTCCAGTGACTGAGATCAAATACCCTAGGTTGGCCCTTAAAAAAAAAATTATTTTTTGTTTATTTGGCTGTGCTGGGTCTTAATTAAAGCTCGAGGTATCTTTTAGTTGAGGAATTGGGGATCTAATTGACTTCCCAGTAGTAGCATTTAAAAGCCAGTGCAGGATGCTCAAAGCTCTAATCTTCTGACGCTCTCAGGTTGCCTAGGCAACCCTGGAAGCTATGCAAGCACTGAGGTGCCACAGGAAGGAAGCTAGCTGGATCCCTAAGCCATGGCAAGGAGCACATCTGCCAATTTCTATGAGCAAGAAATCAATTTTGAAGTGTTGGTCCACTGAGGGCCAGAACTCATTGTCACCACCATATAACCTAGCCTATTCTGACTGATGCATGTAGAAGTAATTATGATACCATGAGTTAACCAGAGAGATGGGATTACTTGTCCAACATCATACAGCTAGGAAGTACCAGGGTCAAGATTCAAACCCAGGAAGACTGACTTTGTAGCTTATGCCTTTTTTTTTTTTTTTTTTGTCATGCTGCCTGGTATGTGAGATCTTAGTTCCTTAATCAGGGATTGAACCTGCATCCCCTGAAGTGGAAGCATGGAGTCTTAACCACTGGACAGCTAGGGAAGACCTGTGGCTTATGCTTTTAATCCTTACCATTTGCTGCCTCAACGATGTTAATGTTACAATGCCACCACCAATTAATAAACTCAAAATAGTCATAACTACCCTAGCTCATATCTCCTGAGGGTTTGATGTGCCCAGGCTGAAGTCACAGCATTTTTATAGACAAGTCTTGCCAGGCCTCTCACAACCCTCTTAGAACGGAACTAACTTGAAAAGAAGTGGAGGTTCAGAGAGATGGAGTCATTTGCCGGAGGGGATGGCAGAGTCAGGTATGAACTCAAACGTCGTTGATGCCAAATTGTTTCACGATGACTAATACAGTTTACTGTGCTTTTACCTCACCAGTGTATTAGTCAGGGTTTTCAAAGAAACAGAACCAATAGGATATACGGAGAGAGAGAAAGAAAAAGACTTATTACAGGGACTTCCCTGGTGCGCCAGAAGCTACGACTCCATGCTCCCAGTGGAGGGGGGTCTCGTTTCCATCCCTGGTCAGGGAATTAGATCCCTCTGTGTACTGCAACTAAAGGTGCCTCACGCCAAAACGAAGATCACAGATCCTGGGTGCTGCAACTAAGATCCTGCACAACTGAATAAATAATTTAAAAAAAGAAGAATTCAGATCTATGTGGCCTCCTCTTGAATGTGGGTGGATTTGTAGTCACTTTCATCAATAGACAGGAGCAGAAGTGACTTCTGAGGCTGAGTCAGAAAAGGCCATGCAGTTTTTCCTTGGTTCTCCTACGACACTTGCTTTGGAGAAAGCCAGCTCTCATATACAAAGTCCAACTACACTGGCACAGCCGTTATGGAAAGAACATCTGAGGTGCTTCAGCTGAGGCCCCACTCAGCTCCCAGCCAACAGCTAGTGTCACTGCCAAGCTGCTGAGTCACTTTGGACATCCAGCCTGCTCAAACCTCGAGATGACTTGTAGCCTCAGCCAACTTCTGACTCAAACACAAGAGAGATCTCAAGTCAAGTTCATCCCAAATTCCTGATCTACAAAAACAGAAAAATGGGAAAAATAAAGTGGCTGTTTTAACTTGCTGAGGTTTAGATAAAATTTAATGTAGTTATAGATACTGGAATACAGTTACATTAACTACTGCTGTTGCTGCTGCTGCTGCTGCTAAGTCATTTCAGTCGTGTCTGACTCTGTGCGACCCCATAGACAGCAGCCCACCAGGCTCCTCCATCCCTGGGATTCTCCAGGCAAGAACACTGAAGTGGGTTGCCATTTCCTTCTCCAATGCAAGAAAGTGAAAAGTGAAAGTGAAGACGCTCAGTTGTGTCCGACCCTCAGCGACCCCATGGACTGCAGCCTACCAGGCTCCTCCGTCCATGGGATTTTCCAGGCAAGAGTACTGGAGTGTGGTGCCATTGCCTTCTCCAAACTATTGCTGTTAACAAGTTAAAAACCAAGATTGAATAGCCTCAAACAATATCTACTATCTCACATTGTCTGTGGGTCAGGAACTCAGGAGTCCTTCCTCCCGCTGGCCTACTCCAGGCCTGTGCTGTTAGCAAGAGGCTTGCCAGCTCCTTACTGACTGAGTCTTTGCAGGACTCAGTTTCTCAACCACAGGTTGTCACATATGGAAAGCTGGTTTCTCTTGGAGCCAGTGAACCCTGAGAGCAGGATGAAAATACAATGCCTTTTGTGAACTGATCTTAGAAGTCCCACACAATTTTTTCTGTTATGTTCTCCTGTTCCTTAGAAGGAAGGCATTAAGTCCAGCCCTCACTCAAGGAGAGGGTCTTTTTTTTTTATTAAACAAACTACTGAATTAAAAAAAAATTATTTATTTGGCTGCGTTGAATGCTAGTTGCTTTAGGAGCATTTTTTGTTGCAGTGTGCAGACGCAAGTTGTGGTGCCTGGGCTCAGAAGTTTCAACGCCTGCTTGTTCTGCGGCATGCGGAATCCTACTTCCCAATCAGGGACTGAACCCCGGTCACCTGCACTGCAAAGTGGATTCTTGTTTTTTTTTTTTCTTTTTATCTTTTAGAGTTTTATTAGATTCATGGCAAAACTGAGTGGAAGGCAAAGAGAGTCTCACACACTCCTTGCCAGCATAGCTTTCCCCTTTATTAACATCCCCCACAAAAGAGGTGCGTTTATTGATCAATCTACACTGACACATCATTTTCAGCCAAAGTTCATAGTTTACATTAGGGTTCACTTTTAGTGCTATGCATTCTGTGGGTTTAGACCAATACACAAAGACATATCCATTGTTCAAGGTGGATTCTTAACTGCTGGACCACCAGGAAAGTCCCAATGGGAAAGCTCTTGAGAAATGAGTCCAAAAATTTGTGGACATATTTTATCTATGTATATATTTATTTATTTGTTATTTATGTTCTCTTTTTTTAAATAAAAAATACATACTCCAAACCCCAGAGACCTGGGGTTTGATCCTTGGGTCAGGAAGATCCCCTGGAGGAGGGAATGGCAACCCTTTCTAGCATTCTTGCCTGGAGAATTCCACGGACAGAGGAGCCTGGTTGGCTACAGTCCATGCGGTCGCAAAGAGTCAGACACAACTGAGCGATTAACACTTCACTTTCTCTCTTTTTTTTAACAGAAATACAGTTGATGTACATTTTGTTAGTTTCAGGTGTGTTGTAGACATATTTTAAAATCACAACAGGGATTACAAATTTAACCTCTAATTCTAATCCTAAAGCAGTCAGACATATCATGTAAATCAGTGAGCCTGGTGTAGAACGACAGGTCCGGGCGGGAACCCTGGTGCAGAGGGGAACCCAGGCCCTGCTGCTCTGGGCTGTACTGCCCCATCTGGTCCTTGCCCTTCCCTTACTGCTCTAGGCCGCAGTAGTTCCCCAGTCTCCTCTTCATAGACGCACCTGGGCTTTTGCCAACAGGAAATGTGGGCAAGAGACCAGAGAGAGCTAGGAACTTTAGCAGCTTCCTGCTGCACTAATTTCCATTTGGTTTACTGGCTTCTGTTTGGCCCCTCCGCTCCTCCATCTGCTGTGTAACCACCTCAGTTTTCACATAGGAGTGGTTTCTGCATGCTGGTTCGGTCCTGGCAGGTACAGCAGCTCCAGCCCACTGGGCCTAATAGAGACATGGACTCTGTATTGTTAGATATCCTGGTGTGGCAGAAGCCAGAGACCAGGGTTGTCACAGGGAATGTTTGGATATTTCAAACGCTGGGGACACCCAGGCATCCTTGAGATCTTTTCAGGGAGTCTTTGAAGTTAAAACTATTTTCATAATACCACTAAAACTTTTTTCTTTTCCACTCATTCTTTCACAAGTGAACAGAGGAGGGTTTCAGAGGTGTTATGATAATATTCAGTAGTTCACATGCAGAAGCAGATGTGAGAACTCAGCTCTCTTCTCTTAAGCCTGACATGGTGGGCTTGCTGAATCTTAACTCCCCAACCTGGGCCCTTCACTGTGAAAGCTCAGAGGCCTAACCACCAGACAACCAGGGAGTTCCCTAAAAAGATTTTCAAAATGTAAGAACATGTCACTCTTCTTGCTAGTTTTTTTTTCAAAAGTTATTTTTTTTAATAAAAATGTTAATAATGTTAACATGTCTATTTTGTTGGTTTAATTACTTACTTATTTGGCTGTGCCACATCTTAGTTGCCACAAGCAGGACCTTCTTTCTTTGTCGCAGCATGTGGGGAACTAGTTCTTTGATCAGGGGTCGAACCTGGGCCCTCTGCATTGAGAGGTTGGAGTCTTAGCCACTGGACCACCAGGGAAGTCCCTGGACTATTATTTTTTAAATGAAAGTTTAAAATTTTTAATCTCCATAGTGGTAAATATCTACAGATATAAGCCACCTAAACAAAAGTTGTCTGAGGTTCTCAACAATTTTTAAGAATGTAAAGTCCTGAGACACAAGTTTGAGAACCACTGGTCTAAATGTCAGCTGTCATTGCTGTATCAGTAAGTTGAGGTGAAGAGTCACCTCCTGAGTTTAGCAACAAGTAAGGGCTTCAGCAATAAAAAGTTTAGTTTTTGTGGAGTTGGGAGAGGGTTGCAGAAAGGACCACCTAGACATCTCTTTCCTGAAGTTTGGTTGTGGTTTTATAATGGATGGATCAGGCTGACAACGCAAGAATCCAACCTTGGATTGTCATGTCACAAAGACAAAGACAACCTGGTAACGTGTACTTCCTGAGACAAAAACTCAACACCACCCAGAAAGTATATTTATTGCAAAACTGAACCTGAAGCTGACCTAGTTTTTGAATCTACCAGTTTGCAGAACACACAGGGATAGAGGACAGCAGCGGGTACAAGCAGCCAAATCAGACTGTGGCAAATCACACAGGGAAACTGTCGTAGAATAGAAGATTTAGAGCATTAATAGCCAAATACAGCGCCTGAACCCTATTTGGATTCTGATTTGAACAAGCCAACAGTAAAAAGTCATTTATGAAACAAATGGGGGCTTTGTTTCATATATAATAACGCTGACTGTATATTAAGTCATACTAAAGAATTACCGCAGTTTTGTTTGGTGTGAAGACTTCATAACTTTTAGAGATCCATTTAGAATACAGATATACATCTGGATGAGATGATATATGTTGCCTGAGACGTGCTTTAAAACAATGATGGAAAAAAAATAAATAAATAAAAATAATAATAATAATAATAAAAAAATAAAACAATGATGGGAGAAATAGGAGGAGGCCAGAAAAACTGAACACAATTGGCTATATGTGGACAATTACTGGCTCAGTTGGCAAAGAATCTGCCAGCTATGAAGGAGACCTGGGTTCGATCCCTGGGTCGGGAGGATCCCCTGGAGAAGGAAATGTCAACCTACTCCAGTATTCTGGCCTGGAGAATCCTATGGACAGAGGAGCCGGGCAGGTTACAGTCCATAGGATCGCAAAGAGTCAGACATGACTGTGCGACTTTCACTTTTCACTTTCACTTTTTTCATTGAAGCTGGGTGACAAGAAAAAGGGGGAAAACATATATTTTTTTTCCTTTAAGATGGGTGCGCCTTGACCCAGCTTGAGAGCTAATCAGGAGCTCGGAGTGTGACCGGCTGAGATGCAGGAAAGCAAGCCGGAGGCAAGAACACGCCGACCGCGAAGTCGCCTCTGTTCTTTTGTGCAGCCAGAAAGTGAGCTCTGGCGCCCCCGCCAGGACATTGGTTCTTAGTCTCTGATTAAACCAAGGCGGGTTCGGTAGGTCTGCGTCTGCACTGACCAGCTCTCCGCTAGGGAGCCAAATCCTTTCACCCCAGAATTCCCCGCGCCGCAGGAAGGGAGAAAGACCTTCGCTTCCAGACTTGCACAAGGTTAGACCGAAGGTGTCGCTTGGTTTTCTGGGAAACTCAGTTCGTGTGGCAGACTGAGACACCGCCCAGCGAAAGCGGGCCTATGCATGCGTTGCTGCCCCCCGCGGCGACTGAGCGGTCATTGCCCGCATCTGGGACCGTGCAGAGGGTTAGGGTTAGGGTTAGGGTTAGGGTGCTGCAGCTTCAGGGACTTTGGGGAGGCCAGTGCCAGCCTGGAAAACCCTTTAGGAGAGAGTGCCCCCAGACCTAGCCTAGAAAAGATGGGATGGGAAGAAAACGAAGAAATTGGAGCCAGGACCCGCAATGAGGATTAAATGAAGCCAGCACTGTAACTGCTGACCGTATACAGGCATTTTTATTCCTATGGCTTATACAGCATTTACCTGCGTGCCTGGCTCTGAATTTAAGTGCTTTAGATGTATTAGCTCATTTAATGCTCATAAAATCGTTTGAGGTGATTACTATTATTGGCCGCAATTAATAGCAATGAGGCTGAAACCTAGGGAGAAGGACTTGTTCAGTACCCCAGCTGGTGAGGGACAGAGCTGGGGTTTGAACCAGGCTGTCAGGCTCTTTCTCATTAGGTCACACGACCTCTTAACCTATTGAATTATCCCAAGTTTGTAACTGGTACACGAATGAATTCAAGTGAGCCATTAGCATGCTGAGTCAGCCATTTATCACTGTTCCAGGAACCAGGGAAGAGGTTGCATTCACCCTAATTTTGTGTTTAGCACCGGGATCAAGTTTCTGATCAGCATGAATCACTGAAAGGATTACTTCAGGCCCACAAAGCCTAGTCCTCTTTTGTTCACATGACTACCATTCAAATATCCTCCATCTCATCCCTTCCCTCATACCAGCACCACCTGGTCAATTTAGTGATTTTATTCTCCTTTCCCCTACAGTCAGTAAACTTTTTCATACGAAATATCACAGTCAAAAAAATAAGAGAAAATACTTGGTAATTATATGTTTGTCTGCCTTCAACTCCCAGGCCCATATGGAGTTCATGAGCCTGTAACCAGCATCAAGGCTGATACCGTGGGGGTGGGGAGGATTCCAAAAATGTGCAGAAAGCGTGCTAGACATCCACTGTCTTCCACCTGCATTTACCTGAGGATTAAGAGGAGGCTGGTGGATGGTGCAGGTCAGGCATGGGCAGTTGTGGATTTAATGGGTCTGGTGGATCCCACAGCCCTTTCCTGCTGCTTCCCCTGAGACTGTGGATCTAGTGACCCTGTGAAGGGTGGTCAGTGCTAGAGCCACCAACATTCACAGTCGGTTTTCAGTTAGTAGCTAGGAGGGAGCTGCTCAGCCCAGGAGTTATGTTCCAAAGCCCACTCTGCATAGGAGTGGCTACATGACTGACAAGTTCTCACCCATAGAAGCAGAAATGGAACACGTAGATTTTTAAAGAAAATGGTGAAACGTCCCCTATCTGCCACCTGGAAGCTGGTAATTCCAAACACAAGAAAATGATGGAGCCCCACTATGGAGTCTGGGTGTATGAATCATGGAGACTGCTGCCAATTAACCAGAACCTCTGCACTGGAGTGTGTGTGCAGGGGGATATTGGTTACAGCAGCTGGTATTTCCTTAACACATTGACCACTGTCCCCCTTCCTTTCTGGGCCCCCCTTAAAGCTTAAGTACGAGGTTATTCTGTGAAATGTGTCTCCGCAATCCCTAACTGTGGTTGACTTTTACAGACGTGTTGGTTGCACAATCATGTCCGACTCTTTGCAACCCCCTGGATTGTAGCCCATCAGGCTCCTCTGTCCATGGAATTCTCCAGGCAAGAATGCTGGAGTGGGTTGCCATTCCCTTCTCCAGGGGACCTTCCCAACCCAGTGATTAAGCCCAGATCTCTTGCAGGCAGATTCTTTACCATCTGAGTCACCAGGGAAGCCCATGGCAAGTGTTTCCTATTTAGAAATCACCAGCATGATCTCTTCCATTGTCCTCTGATGGGGACAGCTTCTTCCATGCTGACAGCTGGAGGCCATTAAAGCACACCCTGGAAGTTTCTGCGGAGATCTTCCACTGCAGTTGGACAGATCCTCATATTCGCTGATGCTGTGACCTGTGCTTGGAGCTCAAAGGTGATTTTGGGCAATCAGTGTGTCCAGGAAAGCACACGATCTTCCTGTCCCTGTTCTTTAGCCTCGTCACATGGAGGTGCACAGTGGGCCTGATTTTAGAGTGAGCCTCGGGTCCTCAAATGCCAACCCATTAGCTAATTCTGCTGAACTCTGGCTGAACTTTGATTGGTAGTTATTGAGAATTTGGAGACACCCCCCAATGCTCCTTGCTCTGACAACTCCCTCATGTGGAACAGACCTAAGCCTTGGGGTCCTTTCCTAAAGTAACCAGTTAGGGGACTTCCCTGGTGGTTCAGTGGGTAAGACTCCTCAATTTGAATGCAGGGGGCCCATGGTCAGGGAACTAGATCCTGCACGCTGCAGCTAAAAGTCTGCATACTGCAATGAAGATCCTGGGACCTGCAACTAAGACCCAGTACAGCCAAAACAAATAAAAATAAAAAACAGCCAGTTCTGCTTTACAGATTGACAGCTTCATTGATTTGCATGTGTGGCGTGTGTGTGTAGGTGTATGTCTACCCCACAAAGGTGTTTGATGTCAATCTCTGAGTGTATCCTGTGTGCTTCACTCTCCTACGTGGAGGAGAGAATCTTTGTGCACTGTGTTTCTCTACCTATGATCTGTAGTGTCTGTGTTCTCCAGAAGTCAGTCCAGCTGTGTGAATGTTCTGAGTATCTGAGTGAGTCTGTGTACATTACAGTAGGCATCAGAGAATGTATCTATCAGATTGTAGGTACATGTGAGCACCTTGCCCCAGGACACCTTCAGCTCCTAAGCATTTCAACCTCATTCTGCTTACTGCGGTTGCTCCTACCACTGCCAACTTCTTCTCCAGAAGTCATAATTAATTGCAACAATTAAGTAGAATCTCTCAAATATTACAGTCAGGAATCCCTCAAGGAGCTAATGAGGGATTACTGCACATGCAGACAAACAGGGTGGGTCAGGCTCTATAGAATGCATGGGCCGCATGCACTCATCACATACCTACAGCCTCACCAGGCCCAACTTGGATTTTGCCCAGCCTCCTGTTTCACCCTCACCCATGCAGCTGTCCACAGCCTCTCCTATAATCACTGAGTCCTCCAAACACTTCCCGGGTTTTCGGCAAATTTAATACATGTGTCTCAAAAGTCAATGGCGAGGGTAGTCAATAAAATAAAAACAGGTTCACGGGGAGAGGGCCATGGGCACACACAGGGAAGGGCAATGAGTAGGCAAGTTAGCTGGAGCAGGGGGCTGCCCTTCTTTGGCCATCACATCTCATCCAAACCGTAGTCCTCTTCAGGGAAGTCCCCCACAGTCACGACTGATGGCTTGACGAAGGCGCCGTACTTGGCCTGGCATTCAAAGTAGCGTTTCCCATTCACGCTGCAGGACATGATACGGGAGGCATGTCAGAGGGCTCCTACTCCAGATGCTAGCGTGGGTGGGCTCCCCCAGTAGTACACGCATGCACTTACACATAAACGCACACATGTGTGTGCACAGGCACACACACAGACACTAGAGTGAGGATCTTTACCTGCCATCGTTTTTCCCTAGTGGTTCATCATAGCGGACGCCGATCCAGTAGCCAGGTTTGAAATCTGTCAGTCCTGCCCAGGGGAGAAATCCCTGTGAAGCCTCCCTTCGCAGCTCATCCCAGATTTGTGCCTGCCACTGACTGTAAAGCCTGTCCAGGCAAAAACCACTCCTTGCTACCACCCAGGACAACCACCACCTCCAGCCCGCTCTAATACGGTAGTCCCTTCACTGGTCTCCCTGTTCCTACCTCTGACCCCTTGTTCACTCAACAGCCCCAGTCACAGGGGGCTTTGTAAAAACAAAAGGGAAGCAGCACCGCTGGGGTTCTCAGTCCCTCTGTCGTGTCCGACTCTTTGCAACCCTATGAACTGTAGCCCGCCAGGCTCCCAGGGATTATCCTGACCTTGCCCCAAATTCCTCAAAGGCTGCCTATCCCACTCAGCATAAAATCCAAATTTGTTTATGGCCAAATGATTTCTGACAAGGGAGCCAAGACAGGTTAATGAGGAAGGAAGAGACTTTCCCTCAAATTGTATTTGGACGACTAGATATCCACATGTAAGAGAATGAAATTAGACTCCCACCTCACACTGTACACAAAAACTAATTCAAAATGGTTCAAAGACCTAAATGTAAGTTATAACACTAGAAACCCTTAGAGGAAAATACAGGAATAACTCTTTGTGGCCTTGTCTAAGGCACTAGTTTCTTAGATATAATACCCTATACAAAAGCCAAAAATAAAAATAAATTGGAGTTGATAAAATTAAAAATGTTTGTGCTTCACAAGTCACTATCAAGAAAGTAAAAAGGGACTTCCCTGGTGGCCCAGTGGTTAAGAATCCACCTCGCAATGCAGAGACACAGCTTTAATCCCTGGTCAGGAGACTTAGATCTCACATGCTGCAGAGCAACCGAGCCCGCACACTGCAACTACAGAAGCCTGTGCACCACAACCAGAGTTGGTGCACAGCGAAAGATCCTGCATGCCACAACTAAGACCTCCTGCAGCCAAATAAACAAATACTGAACCAAAAAACCACCAACCAACCTACAGAAGGGGAGATATATATTTGTAAATCACATATCTGATAAGAGAACTGTACCTAATGTATACAAAGAACAATTTATTATGGGCTTTATTGTGTTCCAAGTTTAAATGTTGAAGCCCTAATCTCTTGTAGTTTAGAATGTGACCGTGTTGGAGACAGGGCCTTTAAAGAGATAATTAAGTTAAAAGGAGGCCATTAGGGTAGGATCTAATCCAGGCTGAATGACATCCTCATAAAGATTATCTGGACAAAGACTCCAGGGATGTGTCTACACACAGAGGAAAGAGCATGTGAGGACAAAGAGAGGAGAGGGCTGTCTATACGCCAGAGAGAGAGGCCTCAGAAGAAATCACAGCTGCTAAGGCATTAATCTGAGACTTCCCGCTTCCAGACTTCCCGCTTCCAGAACTGTGAAAAACAAATTTGTTGTTTACGCCATGCAGGGTGTGTGGTACTTTGATATGGTAGCCCTAACATAACACTCAAAAACCAAAAAGACAAACAACCCAACTAAAAAATGGGCAAAAGAGCTGAATAATCTGTCTCTCTAAAGAAGACATACACAAGGCATTAAACACCTGAAAAGAGGCTCAATATCATTAGCCACGCAGAAATGCAAATCAAAACCATAATGCTGGAACTTCTCTGGTGGTCCAGAGGCTACGTCTCCACACACCCAATGCAGTGGGCCCAGGTTCGATTCCTGGTCAGGGAACTAGATCCCACATGCTTCATGGGGGTCTTCCCACTAAGACGTGCCACAGACAAATATTAAAAAAACACAACACTGCCACATGCTACAACATGGACGATCCTTGAAATTATGCTTCTAGTAAAAGAATCCAGTCACAAAAGACCGCATATGATTCCATCTGTACGAAACTTTCAGAAAAGGCAAATTTTTAGGGACAGAACATGGATTAGTGGCCACCGATGTGGACTAGAGGAGCTGGGGTTTCCTAAATGGGGAATAGCTGCTAATGGTTATAGCATTTCTTTTGGGGGTGATGAAAATGTAAAACTGACTGTGGTATGGTTGCACAATTCCGTGAACACACTGAAAAATAATGAATGGTACTCTTTTTCATTTTTATTTTCTTTTAGCCATGCTGCTTGGTTTGTGTGATCTTAGTTCTCTGACCAGGGAGTGAACCTGTGCCCCCTGTAAAAGTCCTAAACACTGGACCGCCAAGGAACTCCTGAATGGTACTCTGAGTGAATTTTATATGGTATATAAATTTTAGCTCAATAAAGCTTTATAAAAACAAACATAACCCACACTGCTCTCTCCTGTCCCTGAGGCCTAGCACAGTCCAGCCTTGCCCATGCCCCAGGCCTCGACCCTCATCTTTCCCCTCTGTCACTCCCCACTAGCCAAGCTGACTTCCTTTCTCTGCCTCAAACAAGTCAAGCTTGTTCCTGCTCACAGACCAAGCCCTTTCATGGCCTTTGCGCTCACTACTCCCCTGGCTCCCTCTTCCCTCTTTCCACCTTCACTCATCCCTTTCCTTCAGATAGCCCTTCTCTCAGGAAGCCTTCCTGGGTTACTCTCAAGGGTCTGGTACTTCCTCGCAGGTCACACAGCCCCCTCAGTTTCCCTCATCACTGCTCTGATCACTTCAGCCTGAGCTTCTGCCATCACAGCCCTAATAATTCTGCTTGTTTCCCCATCTCAGCTCTAATCACTGCACCCCAGGGTTCACCTTAGAATTGATCCCTCTGGCCTCTGCTTCCTCTGTCACAGGCCAGGTCACATGGCCTCTGCTTCCCACTTCCCTGCTGTGAACATACTAGGCTGTCAGTCACCCCTGGAGCCATCTCCCCTCCTGGACTGAGATCCCTTTGAAGGCTAAGTCCCCAGCACTGCCCACTGCAGGGCAGGGCATGAGGCCTCTGTGGGCCACGTACCTACATACATGACAGTGCCCCTGCGAGGGGGCTGCCCAGGTGCCCGCACCTCACAGCGGCTGCCCACAGGGATGGTGCTGGCCTGGGCCTCCTCTTCGATAAGGCGCTTGGAGTTCTCGGCCTCTTGCTGGGCCCGCTCTTCTTCACTGAATCGACCTAGCTTGTTGCGCTTCAGGAAGGAGCGGATTGAGTCTGTGGGTGGAGCGGGTGGTGGGGGGTCAGACATGAGAGACCTGGGAGACCTCTGGCCTGAGGAGATAACCTGCCACCCCCACAGGGCCAACATCCAGAGACAAACTCTCCCGTTCTGGGTGTTGAAGGGCTGTCATCAAGCCCCCCCAGGTCTCCCACCAGAGCCCTGACCTCTCCACAGAACCCCTGGGCTTCCCCATAACCCTGAAAATAAACCAAAGGCGCTTGCCTACAGCCTTTCACGTTACCCCATCTTCCCTGGCCCTTCAACTTCACACTTACCTCCATCCGACCCCTTCCTCATCCCTCCCCCACATTCTGATCTGTCACCGCACTGGTCTGCACACTGTTCTGTCTGGTCCACATATTCCACCATGCTCGGCCTTCCGCACTGCGCCCGACCAGACCCTCACACCCTGAACCTTTCTCATGGCCCTGTTTGTTTTCCCACATGCCCCACACCTCCCAGCTTCCATTCACACCTCATGCCTGTCCACCCTGACTGCTCTCCCACAACCCATCTGTCCCCATGCCAGCCTTACCCCACCCCACACAGCGCCAACTTCCCCTCAGTGTCCCTGTCTATCCTGTGTGCCCCTGCACACACCTCTGCTTGCCTCCACACTTCCTCTAGCCCCCACAGGCCCACATCCATCACTGGGCATCCCGTACCTTGCCTCTGTTCATAGGCTTCTTGTGAGATCTCATATTTCTCCACCTTGGATATGTCCTCATACTCCCCAAGGTGGGCACCGCTGTGGTCAATGACCTGGAATGAGTTGAGGGAGGTCAGTGGGGATCAGGGTGTGGGCACAGAGACCTAGGACGCTGCGGGTGTGTGTGGCTGCACATTCTGCAGATTTAAGGCTCTCCTGCTTCTGAAAAACCACATTCCCCTAACTTTACCTTTATCCCAGCCTTCTGTCCTCCCTGGAGCCCAGGTGAAGGGGTGACAGGAGGTGTCTACAATAGGTGTCTCCCCCTCCGCACTCCATCTTGAGGCCCTGGAGGCTGCATCTGCCTCCCATGTACCCCATACACCAGCATCCACTTGATTGATGGCCCCAGGCCACTGGAACCCAAGGGCAGAGCTTAGGCCTTGCTCACCCTCTGGGCAGCATGTCTGTCCTCTCTGGACTTTGGGACCCACCTACACTGACCCCAGCTTCCATGTCTTGGAGCATCTCTTCCTGTACCGTCCCTAACATCCATTCACTTGTTCCTCCAGGGTGCCCTGCTGGGCCCTGTGCTGAGTACTAGTGCTAAGCCACTTCACCTGTGTCCAACTCTTTGTGATCCCATGGACTGTAGCCTGTCAGGCTCCTCTGTCCATGGGACTCTCCAGGCAAGAATACTGGAGTGGTTGCCACGCCCTCCTCCAGAGGATCTTCCTGACCCAGGGATTGAACCCATGCCTCTTATGTCTCCTCATTGGCAGGCAGGATCTTTACCACTAGCATCTCCTGAGAAGCCTGGGTGACGGGTACTAGGGCCACGGTGCAAAATCATATCAATCCCTGCCCTCAAAGAAGTGACCATTCTGTTGGGAGACCAATTGGAAAAAAATACACAAAGATGTGTATTAAACACCAGACAACGACAAGATTCTATGCAGACAAATACAACTTGAAGAGGCTTCTGATAGAAAGGGATACCTGAGACAAGGCCAGGAGGAACAACGGGCACAAAGCCCCAGCTGTATAAACATCTTTAGCTCCTTTGAGGAACAGCAGGGCCAGTGAGGTAGGAGTGGAATGAGCCATAGGGAAAGTGGGAGACACAAAAGACCATTGAGGATTTTGGCTTTTACCCACAATGAGATGCAGCTATGGAAGGGCTCCACTAGGAGGGTTCTGATCTGACTCAGGGGCTCACAGGCTCCCTCAGCTGAGTGTGGGAAGCAGACGGAGAGGCACTGGGATGGGGGCAGGAAGAGGCTATGTGATGGCCCTGCAGTGGGGTGGGGTGGGGGCGGTGTGGAAGGGAAGGATGGAGGTGGGGTCAGTATGGGGGTACTGGGGAGCAGAGTTTAGATTCTGGATAGATTTTGTGGGTGGAGCCAACAGGGGCTGCAGAGAGATTAGATGTGGATGTGGGAGAAAGACAGAGGTCAGGAACACCCTAAAATGTTCGGGTGGAGTCGCTCAGCAAAATAGAAATGGCCCTTATCTCTGGCCAAGGATCACTAAGAATGTCTATTTTCTAAATTAGGGATTTTTGTAAGTTTGAGATTGCTGTTGTTCACTGCTATAAGAAATAGGGGTGATATTTAGAAACAGAAAAAGAATTGTAGAAAAAATACAGGGGAGGCAGGTGGGAGGGGGATTCAGGATAAGGGGGACACATGTATACCTGTGGCTTATTCATGCTAATGTATGGCAAAAACCATCACAATATTGTAAAGTGATTATTCTCCAATTAAAATAAATTAACCAATTAAAAAAATACAAATTCTCCAGAGGCTCCACCTTTAGGAAACTTTCCTTGTGTGGCCACATCAGTCAGCAGCCAGCCTGTACCTGAATCCATGCGTAAAAGCCTCCTGTTGGAGATGCCACTACCCTGCGTGATCCACCCAGCATCCCTAGGGTGAGACTGCCTAGGTCAGCCCAGTCCGTTCTAGGGGCTGTGAGTTCTAGTTCACAGTTCTAGGACTATGAGCCCAACACAGTCCTGACCGACTCCCACTATGGTCCAGGACCCATCACTTCAACTGGGTCCTGGACCCAGCTATGGAAGCAGCCTCCTCCTTGGTCTCCCTACTTTTCTGTCCTCCAGTCATTTCCCCACAGGCAGTCAGAGGGCACCTGTTAACACCTGACTCACACCAGGACCCTCCCCTGGCTACCACTTCCCTCCACAAGAGAAGTTACTCTTCAGCCCCCATACCTACTCTGCTCCCTCCCATCTCAGAGTGTACATGCTGTGCCCTCCTCCTGGAGCATGCTTTTCCCTTCTTTAGTTAATTCTTCCTATTCTTCAGGTCTCTGCTTAGTTAGCACCTCCTCCAGGAAGGCCTCCTGGATCTTGCTGATGGGTCAGGCTTCACAGTATATGATGTTCCAGCTCTGTGATGTCCTCCTGTATGGGCCTCATCTCACTAATCCTTCCCATTTATTTCTGTGAATGTTTAGCTAACAACTAGCTTACGTACTGGACAAAGCTAAAACAGAGACCTTCTCAAACTTGATTCATGGCTACACCCCTGGCACATCATGTATGCTCAATGAATAGTTATGAATAAATGAAAGAGATGATCTACCCATGTTCCTCCTTAGGAAAGTCAATTCCATCCTGAAGCTAAGTTTTCTCTTCTGCAAAACAGTGTTAATCATACCATTTTCTAAGTCTTATTTTCTGGATTCAATTCATCATTCAACAGTGAATCACTGAGCATCCTCTGTGTGCTAGGCTCTGTGCCAAGTACTGAAGAAAACTCCACAGTATGTCACAGGGAGATTAGTAAGAAGGAAAATCAAATAAAGTGGGAAAGGGAGGTTTAAATTTTATACTGAAGGCCATGAAGCCCTCACACCCAGTGACATTTATGTAAAGACTGGAAGGAAGAAGCAAGCTATGGAGGCATAGAAAAAACAATCACTCAGGCACAGGGACTAGCATCTGCAAGGCTCACCCAGGATGCTGGCTCATCGGAGTTTTTGTGGGGGATACCGAAAACAGAGAGGATGATCTGAGCTGATGCATGCAGAGGTCCTCTGTGTTCTGGCTTCTGACACATAAGCCTCTTCACTTACCCTGACCCATCTGACCCTCTGTTCCCTTTGCCTGGCGTGTCCCTCCCACCTCTTCTCTTAGGAGGCCCTTTCCTCATCCTTCAGATTTCAACTCTGGCAACCCGCCTTTCAAGAATCCCCTTCATATACCCCTGGGTCGGGTCAGGCACCTCTGCTGGATGCCTCCAGTCCCCTAGGCTTTTCTCAGCCCAGTCAAGATCGCTGAGTACCAATGTCTGGGGATGGGTCTGTCTCTCTCCCTGCTGGACTGGGAACTTCATAAGGTTAGAGGCTATCTTGGTTATCACATTTGCAGTGCTTTGGTTTGCAAAGCACTGCAAACATCTGTTGAATAAATAAATGAATGGAAGGGAGGGATCCTAGGTAGGGAGGCCTCACATGGATGCGACAGCCGTCGTCTACAGGGTAGGAGCCCAGCAGCGCATCATCCTGATCCAGCTTGCAGTAGAACTTGTCGTCAGGTCCATGCAGCTCCAATTCCATGCAAGAAGCAGGGCTGCCCACAACAAGCTGTAGTTTACACTGTGAGGATACAAGATGGGGGAGGCGGGGAAGAGGTGGAAGGCTGTCAGTGGCCCCACCCTCTGCCCTGAGGCTCCGTCCTTTGTATCAATAAACACCATCCCTTCCCAGTTCCTCCAAGAGACCTACCATTTGGGACCCACCGGGTATTCCTGGCCCCACCCCGTTCGGGTCTGCCCTCAACTCCCTGCAACCTCTGACTTTCCCTGGCCCCGCACCCATTCTCTGGAACCTAAGGTTCCACCTGGCCCCGCCCCGCTGAGGTCTCGTTCCCAACCTCTGCAACCTGGGTTCATTTCTGGCCCCTTTCCTGCGTTGTGGAAGACCCTCCATTTCTTCTTGGTCCCGCCCCCTCAACGCCCCGCCTCTCCGGACCCCGCCCCCATGGCCACACCTTGAACTCAGCTACGGTGAGGCTGCGACTGTACCGCTTCTGGGAGCGAAAGCTATTGAGAGAGCTGCTGATGAACACGTTCACTGTGGGCGCCGACAACCCCGTCACCTCCATCTCGCCGCGCCCTGTGGCGGCCCGCAGCCCGGTCAGCCGCCTCACACCGGCTCCGCAGCCGCCACCGCTTCTGGGATATCAGCCCCGCCCCTGCTCCCGGACCTGGCCAATCCACGCCCTCCCGTCAGGAGCGTCCGCCAATCGCCGCGTCTATTCGCCGTCGGCAGGAAGAGGGTTCTCGGGTAGGCTTGGGTAGGCCCAGCCAATCCTGAAAGGCCTTCCACGGCCTTTCATGGTGCACAGTTCCTCCAATAGCGGCACGGGAAACGGCCTGGCTGGCGAAGGCTGAAGCCGAGAGGAAGAACTGGCAAAAGCTAGCCCAGTCCGCGAAGGGTAAACTCGCGCATGTGCACTGGCCTTCAGCCCGCAAAGAGCTGGGGCGTCTTCATTAATGCTAAGCTCTTTGCGCGTTACGTGACGCATCGTTTTGCTGGCTCTCGTACTACACTATTGTGTGAACTAGGGAAGCACGGCCCAGAAGTTGGAAGCAATTATTCTAGATTATCAAGAGACTGAAGCAAGTAATTAATCAAACCTCAGGACAGACAGGCGAGCACAAAGCCGCTGGGCACCAGTACACGTGCCCAGCTCCGCCCTTAGTTTGGCGAAGCTAGGAGTTCTGACCCTTCCTGCGACCTGTCGCACGGCGGAGCAAGCGCGGAAGTTGGACCGCCAGTGAGTCGCTATGGAACCCGACGGGACCTACGAGCCAGGCTTCGTGGGTATTCGATTCTGCCAGGAATGGTGAGGCCCGGCCAGCACTGTGGAAGGGCAGCAAGTAATGGCCTCAGTACTGACCTCTGATTTCCCTCTTCCCCTCTTCACAGTAACAACATGCTTTACCCCAAGGAGGACAAGGAGAACCGCATTCTGCTCTACGCGGTGAGCGCCGCCCGCAGGGTATTCCGGGACCGACCCCCTGGTACCCAACGTGGCCCCGCCCTACTCCCGTTGCCGCCCTGACCCCTCCTGGTCTAAACGCCAATCTGTCCCCCAAATGAACTAGACTTTGTCTTTGCCATCCTGGAGGTGATCCTCGATTACACCCCATGACCCCAGTTCCGAAACTCCATCCCCTAGTCATGCCCTCCGGGGAAGACCCTGCCCTTCCTTCCACTCCCTTCGGATATCACCCCTTGACCCGCTTCCTGCGGCACATTCCCTCTCGCAGTGCCGGAACTGTGATTACCAGCAGGAAGCCGACAACAGCTGCATCTACGTCAACAAAATCACGCACGAAGTGGAGTGAGTGGCAGGACTGGAGTTCGGGGACGGGGTTGTTGGCTTGGGAGGCCGGACCAAGCATACTTATTCACCCTCTATTCCCTTAGCGAGCTGACCCAGATCATCGCTGACGTGTCCCAGGACCCCACGTTGCCGCGAACCGAAGACCACCCGTGCCAAAAGTGAGTGCGCAGCTGGTATTGGGGCGGAGAGGTGGCTGGCTTATCCTCACCAAACTGAGAAGCGGGAAGGGGAGGGGATGGCAGGCTCTGAGTGACTGTCCCCTCAGGTGCGGCCACAAGGAGGCGGTGTTTTTCCAGTCACACAGTGCTCGGGCCGAGGTGAGTGGCGCGAGCAAAACTTTCTGGGTGATCTTGGTCTGGTCCTTCCCGGGGGGTGGGAATACCTATATTGGGGAAGACCCTGCCCTTCCGGGTATCCTGAGATGGACGTTTAGCAGTGAGGAAAGCCCTCTATTGTTCTTTTGAGGTGAGGCTTCTCTGAATGGAGGTTGCTTGTACCCCGCTGTGGGTCGAGAGCCTTCCTAACCATGTGTCTTTTCTGCCAGGATGCCATGCGCTTGTACTACGTGTGCACGGCCCCGCATTGCGGCCATCGTTGGACCGAGTGACCCTCTCTCTTCCTTGTGTAATAAATGCTGTGTTCTGTGAGTGCCTTTTCTTTGTTTATTTCCTTCTCATGGGTTGGACGCCGGGTACACAGTCTAGGCAGCACGGTGGAGAGCACGGTGCCGAGCGAAGGCATCGGGCTGCGAGCTGGTGAAGCCACAGTCCTCGCACACGTGCAGCTTTTCACGGCGCTCGCGGTAAGCGTAGCTGGCCGGTTGCCCGTGCACCTTGGCGAGGTGTGCTTCAAGTGAGCAGCGCTGCGTAAATGCTTTTCCACAAGCTCCGCAGCGGAATGGCCGGATCCCTGCACAGGTGGGCCAGAGGGAGGGCAATGATCCCCATACCAGAGCCTCCCCACCCTCACCCTCCGTGAGTATCACCCCCCCACACACATTCTTGCTCCAAATTCACCAGACCTTGGCCTGCATCCCATCATCTGCTCCCTCTCCACCCAGTGCAAACATGGACCAGACACCTGTGTCCCCACCCTCCTCACTATGATGTTCCCTTTTGCACCCTGCAGTCTGGGACCTGAATCCTGTAACCAGTATCTGTTTTCTCCCCATATCCCTCAGCAGGCCCCCAACTTGGCACTGCCTGACAACCACTGGCTGGGAGCTGAGGTGCGTGGTGTTCCTAGCCCGCTGAGGCCTAAGTCCTGCCCCACAAACACAAGCACCACTTGTGCACAGAACTCAGGTGCTTGGAGTCTCTGAGTCCCCTGCACCTCCCTCCATTTCCTCCCATCCCCCGCAAGCAGCCCCTCCCACTCCCTGCCACGGCTCACCTGTGTGTGTCCTCATGTGGCGCTTGAGGTCGAAGGCGTCATGGAAGCCCTTGCCACAGCAGTGGCATACGTGGCGGCGAGCCGGGCTGTGGCACTTGAGGTGCCGGGTTAGCATGCGCTGCAACGGGAAGGCCTTGGGGCACAGCGGGCAGCCAAGGGTCCCGGGGCTACTAGGGGTGGCAGTCAGAGTACCCTGGGAGGGCTGTGGGAGGGACAAGGGGGTTAGGACCCCAACTCCCCTCCACTGGATGGAATGAAGTGCCTAGAACCGGGAACCATGGAGGTCTGGTAAGGCCAGAGACTGCAGTTTGTGTGACCAAACACCACCCACAAAGCCTTCCCTGGTCACCTGACCCCCATCTCCCTTACTTTATTTTTTTCCATAGTACATACCATCTTCCAATGTATTTTTTCCCCTAATTTTATTATCTATACCTGCAACCCCCACCAGATGATAAGCTTCAGGAAGGAATGAGTTTTTGTCTTACTCTTAAACATCCATAGCCTAGAACAGTCCTGGCTTCCAGTAAAAATTGAAATAAAACTCCAGCACATTCACATCCCGCCTAGGGCTTTCTTTCCTCCAGGGTACTCACAGCTGAGTATCTCTTCTGAGATGCCCCAAGCTCCTCCTCCACCCCTCATCCTGCTCCTGTCACCTTGTCCAACTCTCTGACATAGATCACCATCCATTTATGGGCCTGAATCTGTTCTGCCCCACTGGGCACAGAATCCCTGGGGAAACAGTGCTTAGGGGAAGGCCTAACAGTGAGCCCACTACTCAGAAAGGAAAGGCATTCCCAGCAGAGAGGGCAGTGGGTGGGCAGGTCCTGAGGCTGGAGGGGTCTGTGGGAGTAAGGGGTAGTCAGGGTCTCGAGGCTGAGCGCGGGCAGGGGTGAAACTGAGCAGAGTCTTGGGCACCTGTTGCAGACTCACCGCTGCCCAAGAGTCCCCAAGGCCGGAAGTCCGGTGTGCCGGCGGCCCCCCCAGGTTGCTGCAGTCTGAGGAGAGAAACCAGGTGGTCATGCTTTATGTCTCCCCTGCCCCTCACCTCCAGGCCCAGGGAGGGGCCCACCTGGGACATAGGCGTCTCCCCGGAGCTGGTCAGGCAGGTGGTCCCAGTTGGGCGGCTGTGGACGCCGACTCCTGACCAGAAAGGCACGGGGCATCACCTCTGGGAACAGGGCGACAGCTCCACACACACGCGGCTGCTTCCTCCACCTGCGGTCAGACCTCAGGTCCAGGATGACTCTCCCAGGTGGGAAGGGAGGGGGAAGCCCCAGAGAAGCCTCGTTTGCTCCATGCAAATTTCCTGACAGGCCCTGGGGGCAGACTTGGCCAGCTCTGGTTACCTCTGCCTTAGGTCCTGCCACTCCTCCCACTTCTCCTCGGCCAAGTTTCCCAGTGCACTCTCCAGCCTCCAGGGGAAGACAAGCCTTAAGTCCTCTGAGGAGGTGCAGCAGGGCAAGATGGAACCTAGGTGGCTCTTGGGGCGTGGGGAGAGGAAACAGAGAACCCAGTGAGGCTGAGTGTCTTTCCATAGTACCAGCAGGGCCCAGGACCAGAGGGTCTGTTTGCCAAGCAAATTAGTCACTACCGGACATCCACCAGCCTGCTTGGTTATTCAAATCACAGCAGCTGTATGAGGAATCAGGGGAGGGGGTGACAGTGATTGCTCCAGAGGGTGGAGGGACAGCAGGGTCTACTTAGTAAGATCCAAAGTGAGACTCCATGTTGAGCATCGTCAAGAAGAAGCTCTACCTTTCTGATCCTCAGAGGGTAAGAGCTGATGGTCAGCCAGAAGCACTGTTCAAGTGTAGGGGATGTTACAGTACTGGTTCATTCATCGTCCAGGGGCTTCCCAGGTGGTGCCAGTTGTAAACAACCTGCCTGCCAATTCAGGAGACACAGGAGACTTGGGTTCAGTTCTTGAGTTGGGAAGATCCCCTGGAGAAGGAAATGGCAACCCACTCCAGTAATCTTACCTGGAGAATCCCATGGACAGAGGAGCCTGGCAGGCTACAGTTCATGGGGTCACAAAGAGTTGGACATGACTGAGCGACTGAATGTGCACCTGCGTGTGCACACACACGCACACACACTAGTCCAGCTCCTAGTAACTGTCTGGGACACCACTCCCCCACCCTCCTATGGTTCAGGAACTAAAGGAGGGGTCACGTGACATAGCCAGAGGCTCCCAGGACCCTAACCCCAGCACTCTGGCCAGGCTCTGTTCTAGATTGGTCATTGGTTTCTTAGCCAGGGGTTAAGGATTTTGAATATTCTCCTGCAGTTAACTTTTTTTTTTCACTTATTCACCTACATTTTCCTGAGATCCAACAACAGACCAGGCCTACCTTAGCACTGAAAATGAAGACACAACCTGGTCCATGGAGGAGATACCCAGAATGACCAAGGCTATGGAGCACAGGCAGAGGGTCCCAGCTTCAGTGGGGAAAAGCCAGGGTGCTCAGGGGACCCAGAAGAGGCTCCTGATTCAGTCTAAGGGCTCAGGGATGACTTTCCAGGTGTGAAACTTGATGGAAGAAAAGGTTGCTGATAAACAGGGAGGGCTCTCCAGGCAGAAGAACAGTCTGTAAAAGGCTTGGTGGTGAAAGAAGCAATATTTATCCATTTCTTCACATTTCTGGAGAGTCAGTCCTGCTAATGCATTTTCAAAAACAAGGGAGTTTAGCACTGGAAGTCTGCGGGCCCAGAGCTTTGCTATTTTATCTCCATGGAACCTGGGCCAAGCCATGTCTAGTTGAGCCTGTTTCTTCATCTGGAAATGGGACTGATGTGTCTTCCTACCACTGGTTTGTGTTGAAAATCCATGTAGGTCATCAGGCGGGAATGCTTTGCATAGAATCTGGCATGTGACAGAGATAAACGGGGGTTGTTTAAAGTCGTTTTTTTTTTTTTTTTTTTTTTTTGGCCACATAGCAATCATGATGCAGGATCTTAGTTCCCCAACCAGGGATTGAACCTGCTTCCTCTGCAGTGGAAACTTGGGAGTCTTAACCACTGGACCACCAGGGAAGCCCTGTTTCAAAGTCTTGAAGGGTGGGGTGGCTAGGAAAGCATCTGAGTTTCAATCAGCCCGTGAAATGTGATTTTAGGTGTCTCCATCTCTCAATTGCTGGACTTTACGCAATGTGCCTGGCATGCCTAGGCCAGGTCTGGGGGCCCAGTATCTAGGACCTGTCGGTTGTGGAGTGCAGGGCCCAGAGGCACTGAAGAACGAGCCGGTGAATGGGTTATGGGAGCCATTTTGTGGCTCTCTGCTGTCTAGTTTTCCATGCCCACCACCAGGTCTCTTGGGACAACTGGTTCCTGAGTTGTTGCTGAAAACACATTAGGGAAGAACCCTGGGCTTGGGGGTCTTTACTTGCCCCCAATCCCCTTCCTGTCCTGGGTCCTGGAGGCTGACCGGGGTGGGAAGCATCACCTGGACCCCTGTGCCTGCTGGCTTTCCGTAGGATTTGGTAATGGGGGGCCCCACAGAAGATGGACTCCCTCTTGCCAGGGTCACAGCTCCCCTCAGGGCAGCCCCCTCTCTGGGTTCCACTTTGCTCCCTGTGCCTTCTGGCCTGAGCAGCAAGGAATAGCTCTCCTCCAGTACCTTCCTAGGGTACTGTACTGGCCCTGAGGTTCCCCTGTCCACTTCTTTACAAATGATCCCTCTGCTGAACTCTCTTTGAAATATCCCACATGAGCATGCTTCCTGCTTGGACACTGCTGCATGCACACACATTCACCAGCAGTGGTTCCTTTTTCAAAAGTATTTGCTTGGCTGTGCTGGGTTTTAGTTGTGGCGCTCTGAATCTTCTAGTGGCATGCAAACTCTTGAGTTGCGGCATGTGAGATCGAACCTGGGTCCTCCACATTAGTAGTGCAAAGTCCTACCCACTAGACCACAGCGAAGCTCTAGCAGTGGTTTCTTAACCAGTTGGTTTGTCTAAGGAAAGTCTTGTCCTTCCAGGACTGAAGAGCTTGGCGAAAGTGGAGACTGGCAGACACACTGCCCGCCCACCCTCCCTTTGTGTTGAAAGAACCCAATTTTGCTGAAACAGTAGCATGCCCAGGAACGAATGGCTGAATCAAGTAAATTAAAGCCATTTCCATTCCTGTTGCCTGCAACTGCCCTGAAAGGGAAGGGCATCTAAGGTTTGGCACTTTTCCCCCACAACCTTGGTGGGTGCCCAGCTTTGTGCCTTTGCTCTTAGTTAGGTGAGGGTGTATGCTGGAAACCATGGCAGCTGTGTTGCCACCATGAGGGCCTAAGCCAGGGAGTGAAACGCAGACTCACAAAGGGTGGAATAGAGCAGTAACAGAATCCAGAGTAACAAATGTCCCTACAGTTTGGGGCCCCTTAAGCCAGGTGTTTGCTTCCAGAGTTGAAGACCTTAACTATGATACAAGGTGGAAGGAGGGGGAAAATCCACGAGGGACAGAGGCTCAAGGTGGTCCCCTTGGTGTTCAGTCACCTCAGAGATTTTACAGCTTGGGCTGAGCCAGGCCAGGGCGGGGAGAGTGGTCTTCAGTCTTGAGGGGTGGTCTGTGAACCCAGGTAGGGAGCCTCCCGACAGAAATGCGGCCCACCTACGTGTCCTGGGCTGCCTGGGCTCCCTAAGGCAGGAAGAAGGAAGGGAACCTTGTGAAATAAGCAACACTGGGCATCTCACAAACACCAAGATCAGGGATTTTATTTAGAGAAAAACCTGTATTGTGAATGTGTCTTGGATTTAACTTCTTTTTCTTTTTTTAATTTTGGTTGCACTGGGTCTTTGCTGCCGTGCAAGAGCTTTCTCTAATGGTGGCGAGCAGGGGCTACTCTTCATTGTGGTGCATGGGCTTCTCATTGCGGTGGCTTCTTTTCGTCATGGAGCACAAGTTCTGAGCAAATGGATTTCAGCAGTCATGGCTCGGAGGGCTCTTTAGAGCACAGGCTCTGTTGAATGTGGGATTCCCTTCATTGGCAGACAGATTCTTAACCACTGGATTATCAGGGAAGTCCCAGATTAAAATGACTTAAAACATCAAGGCCCTGCCTGGTAGGATCCATTTTTCCTCCCACCTCCTCTCCTACCATCTCTTTGAGCCCACTCCATTCCAGCCTCCTGGCTTCATTGCTATTCCTTTCATCCTCATATCTGAGCCTGCCACGGGGCCTTTGCACTAGCAATTCTCTCTGCCTAGATACTTGCCCAATTGTCCACACTGCCTGTCCCCTCTATCAAGCCTCTGCTCCAATGTCACCTAAGAAAGGCCTTTAACCAGCACAGTGACTGTGAGATCCTTCCGTTTACCTGCAGTTACACAGTTACCGTATTAATTCCTCTTTTGTTCCCTAGAAGGTGAATGCACGATGCTCTGCTTGGCCACTGCTTGTTCCTTGCTCTACTCCTAACAGTGCAGAACCGTGATGGGAGATGGGACCAGGAATTTCCTGGGGGCTGGGAAGACTTTTCAACAACTGCATAATTAGTTCAGTGTTTACGGGGGCAACAGAGGGCCACGTCCTCAGGCTGAAGGGCCTGGCTCTACCGCCAGGCAAGCCTGGGTCTGAGTCTTAGCTCTGTGGGGCCTTAGGCATGACCCCAGATATCTCTCTGAACCTGTTTCTGGAGAGCCATGATCACATTAGAGCCTGGAGGAACTCACAGGCAAGTGGGGGTTCGGGCCCCACAGAACACGTGATAGGACTGGGCTTCAGGGTAGGGCCCTGCTCCTGCTGCGCTTCCTTTTGTAGACTCAGGACAGTGAAGGCTTTTGTGGTCCCAGTAGTGTCTTCTCAGCAGATACACCATTGGCTAGATGCCTGCTGCCTGGGGAGGCTGGTCCCAGAGCTGGAAGCCCATGGGATGTTGGAGCTGGACACAGTCCTGCTGATGAAGGAATTACTGGCTCCAGCTGTTGGGTGGCCTGGGCTGGATTGTCCAGTAGCCGAGCCTGTTTGTCCTTCCTCACTTTCCCCTGCTGCAAATGGGAACAAAAGCCTGGAGCTCATAGGATCCAGTGTGGGCCTGGCCCAGGGGCCGTGAGACAGTATTGTGGGGATATGTGAACTGGTGGCCAGCATCTGGCACACGGTGGTCATAGTGGCTCCAGTGGGTTCTTGGGCATTGGGAGGGGGCAGGGAAGAAGGGCTGGCCCCTCCCTAGGGACCAGCAGCTCAGTGGGCTGGGGACAGGTAACGTGGGAGCCAGATGCTGAGGTCATCACTCCTGCAGTGCCCAAACAGTCCTGTGTGCCCCACGACCAGTGAGTTCCCTGGGCTGTCCTCCTCCCCTCTCTCCCCACATCCATCTGAATGAGGCTTTGTGGATGCACCAGGACAGGCACCAGGTGCCACTTCTGCAAGCTGTCTGTTTATTTGCTTAAAATACCTATTTCCTCAGAAACACAGGGCTGTGGTGGAGAGGCTGCTGGCCCTCAGTCCCCACGCGCCTTCCTCCTCACGGCCTGCACCAGCAGCTCTGAGTAGTGTTCCAGCAGGGCACGCAAATCCGGGCTGGCCAGGGGGCACAGGGTAGGCGGGGAGGGAGCACCTGGGCTGGGCGGGGCCTGGGCTGTGGCCACATCCGTCCCCACCAGCCAGTCACTAGCCTCTAACTGGCTGTGGATCCAGAGGAAAGTGGAGGCCAGCTCAGTTTGTGCCTGCCGCTGTTCGGCGTTCACCTCATCACTGGAGACCATCTGCAAGGGGCGCCCACCTTGTTAGGGGCCACCTGGGCCAGGCAGTGCCAGGGAGCCCCTCAGCCCTTTCCCCTGACCCTGGGGCTTGGCTCACCAGGTGGTAAAGGTCCAGGGCTTCCTGGAAGGCAGCCTGCAGTCTGTGCACGACAGTCCCCACATTGCTCAGCTCCAGGGGGTCTGGAGGCAGGAAGCTGGTTGGCGCCCTGGGGTCCTCCCAGTGTCCAGGGCAGTCCTGGACTGGACTGGGCACTTCTGGGGTGGAAGGGAGGAAATGAGAAAGACACTTTTACTCCTCAGCTGATCTGAAGAGGCCAGGGTGGCTGGGCCGATCCCAACTGTTGTCCCCTTTTCCTGGGACACTTTCCTCAGTCCCCAGGGCTCCTTTCCCAACCCTCCTGCAGGTCTCTGCTCAAATGCTATCTTCTCGCTGAAACATTTTCTCATCATTCACCATCCATCAGCCACCTGTCACTCCCTAAACCCTTTCTTTCTCTTCCTTCTCTCCATAGCGCACCTCGCTATGATACACTTAACCCTTTCCTTATAGATTTAGTCTGGTCAGGGAAGGGGGCACAATTCTTGAGGCGCTAGCCTACTGCGTTTCCCCTTTGTTTGCCTGGCAAAGTAATAAAGCCACTCTTCCCCTCTCCTTAAAATAAAAAAATGTAGACAGGGCATCTCCCCCAGTTAAGGTATTAATTTCTGTAGTCTCATTTACCACCAGCTCCCATGGATCGGGAAGATCTCCTGGAGAAGGGCACGGCAACCCACTCCAGTATTCTTGCCTTGAGAACTACATGGACAGAGGAGCCTGGCAGGCATTGGTCCATGGGGTTGCAAAGACTTAGCACACCCATGTCCCCAGGGCCCAGAACAAAGCCCAATATATACAAGTAAGCACTAAATATGTAAGGAAATGAATGAATGAATGGCATAGCACCTGTAGCCTTTGGAGCTGAGCTAGCTGTTACATGGGATGAGCTTAGGGGCCAATCCTTCATCCTAAGGATGCTACTCACCAGGGCTGGGCTCCCGGAGAGAGGCGATGCTGCCAAGGACCCTAGGCCTGGCCTCTGGGAGCGGGGGACTGTCAGGGAGGACAGGGGTATCGAGGCGCACAGGGGCCAGGAACCTTGGGAGAAAGGCGGACTTGTGCAGCCTCGAGGTGATCCCATCTGCAGGGCTGTGGGCTGGGAAACCATCTGTCGTAACAGTGACATTGCGCTCGGTGTCCACAGGCTCCTGGGACCAGACACACGTGGTAGGAGGCTCCAGTTGGGGTGGGGGCAGCAAGAGCCTGTCACAGATGCTCGACAGGCTGAGTTTCAGGCTGGCGCGGGCCTCATGGTTGCCCCGGGAGGGCAGGGCAGGTTCTCGGCCCTCACTGTCAGAACTGTGTGTCACTGCGGTGGTGACAGCCTGGCACTCCTGGCTCAGGGAGGCCAGCTCCTCCAGTGAAATGCTGCGGGACATCTTGGCATGGGAACTGGCAGTGGCCTCCATGTGGGAGCGGGTGGTGGGGGTGTGGACACCCTGAGCCAGGCCTGCAGCGGGTAGGGCTGTGGGTGCTGGTGGCTTCTTGTCTGTGGGCAGCGCAGAAGAGGAGGGGATGCAGGGCGCCAGGCCCGTAAGGCAGGGGGCTGGAAAGGAAGCAGGTGACTTGCTCTCACAGCCCAGCTCAGGGCTGACAGACAGGGGCCCCCACCCAGCGTGGCTGCATGGTCCAAGTGGCCCCTGGCCATCCCCACCACGGCTCAGTGAGCCACACAGGGCTTTCCACCGGGAGATGGGGACACTCACACATTGGGGTCCACACCTCCAGCGTCTCCTCAGCCTTTCCTCCAGGAACAACCTACAAACACAGCCCTGCAGTGAGGACAAGGCCTCCCGGCTCCCAAGCCCCGTGTCTCGAGGGAGGTGGCCCCAGTACTCACGTTGGTCCTGACTGGGGAGGTGGAGCCAGCACCCACTCTTGGAGGCTCGCCCTGGAGGTCCATGAGTCTGACCTCTGAGGACTTCACGAGGTGCCGGGGAAGTCGGGAAGGGAAGGTGTGGGGAAACCTGTTAGGTAAACAGGTGGCAGTGGCTGCCCTCAGGGTGCTCAGGGGCACACAGCCCCGCCCTGCCGGGAGAGTTCACGAATTCACCCGTTCCCACCTGGATGTCTTCTGAAGGCGGGAGAGGAACTGGGCTGAGATGCTCAGTCGGGGGTTGAAGAAGTCATCCTCGGTCTCAGAGGCTTTCAGGTCTCTCAGGGATCCGAGGAAGAGCTCTAGGGCAAGATGCCAAGGGAGCCCTCAGAAACCCTCCAGCCAGCCAGCCCTGGGCCCAGGCAGACCCCACAGACCAGCAGACAGATCCTCAGAGACCCTCAACAACAGATAACATGGGGCTTCCCTGCCGGTCCAGGAAAAGATCCCACATGATGCAACTGAGACCCAATGCAGTCAAAAATAAAAAGACAACACACACCTTGGGAGCGAATCGAGCTGGCAGAGGATACCGTGCTGCTCAGTCCCTAACTAAAAAGTAAAATGCACGCCCTCCCACCACTCTCGCCAGCCCTGCCAGGGAAAGCCGCACCCTGGGGACGTCCACACTGAGCCCAGTCCTAGGTGCGCCCAGGCAGGTGTCAGAGAGGGGCAGGGCTTACCCTCAGGGTGGGCATCAGTAAGCGTCTCGAAGTGGTGGCGGAGGAACTTCTCTTGCTCAGGGGTCTGGGGCAGGGAGCTGTTGGATATGCCTGGCACCTCGGGCCTGGGCAATTCTCCTGCAGTCCCTGGGCATCCTGGGCAGAGGGCGTGGGCAGGGGAGAAACGTCAACACCATGAGTCATGGAAGACGCCCTGAGAGAGCCACCAGCCGTTTAACGATGGAGGAAGCTGGACTCGCCCATCACACACCCTATGGCCACCAGGTGGAGAAGGCGGGGCTAATGGCTGTCTTCTAGGGGAGGGAATTGGGGGTGCAGGACTGAGGTATGGCCAGTGGTTATATATTACAGCCATCACTCGGCCAGGCCCACGCACCGCCCTTTTCTGCATGTGGCCGCTGCTTACCTGGTATGGGGGGCATTGTGTCAAACTGAGGTTCTGGGTCTGGCTGTGGAGGAGAGGAATGGATGGTGGTGAAGCTGCACTCCAAGTCAGCCTCTGACTCCCCCGAGTCTGGAAGAGAGTGGCTAGGGTCAGGGGCCCAAGGCTGGGCCCTGACTGGGTGAGTCAGGTAAGGAGGCTACAAGTTTCTGGGCTTCAGTTCCTTCATCTGAAGAAGGGGGACTATAGGACCCATGCCCTATTTTACGGACCAGCAAGGCTACACTTCAAGAGAGATGCAGAGCTGGGCTCCCACTGGTGGGCAGCTGGGCTCCAGAAGTCTAGGGTGAAGACAGCAGGGATGATGTCTGTCTCTATGACAGACTCTGAGCTTCAGGAAGAAAGGGGTCTGGCCAGATGAAGAGATGACTGCAAGGTGTCCTGCTGGTGCTCACTCACCCTCAGGGGGATTCCGGTCCTTCGAGCCGATTGAGGGGACTGGGAGGAAGGGGTTCCCTTGCTGGTCTCCGCACGCCTCCACTACCTCCTCCGCACAGTACTCACTGCATGCCGGGGGTGAGGGATGGATAGGGAGAGGGAAAAATGACACACTGGTTAGTAAACACCTGGCCCCTACCCAGAAGCCCTGGACATCTGCACCTGCTCCTGCTGGGAGCACAGCCTCGCCTCTCCTGCCAGCACCAAAGGCGGCCTCCATGCACCTCCTCTTGGAACCAGGGAAACAGGTTGCAGCCTCAGCCCTCTGCCTCCCTCCCTCAGGCCCACTGGGAGAGCGGAGCGCAGTTCTTCCAGGGTGTGCCTACTAGTCAAGGCTTCCTCTCTCCAACTAAGGAACTCACCTGTCCCTCCCTGTGACTGTCACCTCTGTCTCCGGGGGGCAGGTGATGAGCTCGCTGGCCTCAGAAGACTCTCGCTGTGGGGGTGACAAGGAAGGGTGCCCGCAGCCATCCTCCTGGGGACTCTCGGACTGTGGGTGAAGACAGCGCAGCCTCAGAGGCAGCCGTGATCCCCGGGCCCATGTCAGCTGCAAGGCCTGCCACCCACACCGGTGGCGACGGGAAGGATGGCAGGCCTCACTGTCGGATGCTCCCTGTGAGGCAAGACCTGGGCGGGGCCGTACTGAGCTTGTACTGAGCTTGCTTTCTGCTGCTCCTCCATTTCATCTGCCCCTTTACAGATAAGGAATAGGTATGGCTCCCCCCCGTAAGAGTCTATTCATATGAAGTTCAAGAACAGGCAAACCAATCCACGGGGACAGAGGTCAGCATGCTGGTTACTTCACTGAGGGTACTGACTACACGGGCAGAGGAGTCCTCCAAGATCAAGAGGCAGAAAATGCTCTACATACTTTGACTTAGGGGGTGGATACCTAAGTGTGTATACAGGTATTCAGCAAACTGTGGTTTTATGACCTGTGCACCTAATTGTGCTTATATTATGCCACATAAGAAAACTTACGTTGCTGTTAAGTCTTTGTGACCCTATGGACCACAGCCCACCAGGCTCCTCTGTCCCTCACTATCTCCTGGAGCTTGCTCAAACTCACATCCATTAAGTCAGTGATGCTATCTAACCATGTCTTCCTCTGCTGCCCCCATCTTTCCTCCTGCCCTCAATCTTTCCCAGAATCAGGGTCTTTTCCAATGAGTTGGCTCTTTGTATCCGGTGGCCAAAGTACTGAAGCTTTAGCTTCAGGATCAGAAAACTTACATAAGAAAACTTGTATCAAAAAAGAATTTTGTTTGGAAAATAACAGAATAAGATCTAAAGATGTGTTAGCACCTTTTTTGGGCCCAGACTCTGTTTATGGCCCTGGATAACTGTAAAAGCCCTCTGAGGGCTTCTTTTTTTAATGACCATTTTTAACTTTTTTAAAAAAATTATTTTTTGGTCTTGTCCCACAGCATGTGAGATCTTAGTTCCCTGATCAGGGATCAAACCTATGGCCCCTGCTTTGGAAGTGTGGAGACTTTTTTAAGATATTGTTTTGTTTTTATTTATTTGGCTGTGCTGGGTCTTTGCTGCAGTGAGAGATCCTTAGTTGCAACATGTGGGATTTAGTTCCCTGACCAGGGATTGAACCCTTATCCCTTGCATTGTGAGCCTGAAAGACATCTTAGCCACTGGACCACCACAGAAGTCCCTTGAAGTGTAGAATCTTAACCACTGGACCACCAGGAAAGTCCCTATGACCATTTTAAAAAATGACTTTTTGATATCCTTTTTCTTGGTCATCTTTTTTTTTTGTCTTTTTTGAAATGATCGTATTTTTAAAAACCAAAGACCAGAGAATTGAGAATCAAGCCTTGCTGCAAGTTACATAGCCAGGAGTGGGTAGGCCCAGGGCACCACCTGCTCAAACACCCTCCACTCAGGTACAGGCCTGCCCTTGGGCCCAAGCTCTGACCCCCAAGTGAGCGCCTCCCTGACTCTTGGTCTGCTCTGGACATTTTCCTGTGCACCAGGCCCAGGGCTCATCCACCTGCTCACTGCTATCTCGTTGCCCTCTCACATCCTCGGAGTGGCATCTGCCTGCTAAGTTGCTTCAGTCTTGTCTGACTCTTCGTAATCCTATGGACTATAGCCCACCAGGCTCCTCTGTCCAAGGGATTCTCCAGGCGAGAATACTGGCGAGGGTTGCCATGCCCTTCTCCTAGAGTGGGATGGTCAATCTTATTTTCAAAATGCACGCGCGCTGAGGCCCAAGGTCCTTGACTGGCAGTCGTGGCATGTGTGCTATGGGTGCGGCTGGGGCCAGCAGTCCATACCTCGCTCAGCAGGCCTGCCAGTCTCTGTGACTCCATCGCATCCAGGACGGAATCCTCCAGGCTCTCGGGCTTCATGGGGGTGAAGTAGCAGTCCAGGTCCCTGGCATCGAGGATGGTCTTAAGAGGCTCCTGGTCAGCCCGCTCTGCCCAGCGGCCATGCGGCTGGTAGCTGCGCTTGGCATGGAAGGCTGTGCTGTCTGCTGCATCGTCATCTCCTAGCTGAGGGGACAAGGGGACGCTCAGGCAGCTGGCCAAGTGCTCGCTAATTCCAGTGAGGGTGAGGAACACTGCACAGACCCTCTTCCAGCCTTGTGGCTTTAAACCTCACTCAGAAACAACTTGCAGGTATCTGTCTAAAGCAGAACTTTGCTATTTTTTTTTTTTGCCATATCACATGGCTTGTGGGATTTTAGTTCCCTGACCAGGGATTGAACCTGCACCCCCTGCAGTGGTGGCACAGGAGTCTTAACCACTGGACTGCTCAGGAAGTCCCGAACCTAGCTCTAAACTTCAGAAGTCCTCATGCAACTGCTCCCCATCTCCACATAGATGTTTAGCAATCTTTCAAAGCAAACATGTTGAAGACAACTGACCCTTCCCTCTAAACCAACTCAACCTAAAGTCTTCTATCTCAGTGATTCTTCCCAGCTACTCAGGCCCCAAACCTTCAGGTCCTCCTTCTTCCTCTTATTCTGTCCCTCACACTTCACATTTCTGCAACTCTACCACTCAAACACACCCATGATACATACACTTTTCTTCTCTGCCGCTTCCCTGATCCTGCTTACCACTGCCTCCTACTAAGACTTGCTTGGCAGACAGTGGAAGGATGGGTGCTTGAGAACCTGGGCTCTGGAGCCAGCCTTCTAGGGTCAATCCCACCTTCTCTAATTCCTAGCTGTGTGATCCTGGGGAAGTTACTTAACCGCTTTGGGCCTCAGTTTCCTATCGGTGAAATAACAGGGGATATGAAAAGCCCAGACATCAATGATAATTAAATAGTACATATAAAAGACTCAACAGAACCTGTACAGAGCAAGTGTGCTGTGAATAATTATTATTGTTGTTTTAGTTGCTAGGTTGTGTCTAACTCTTTGTGAGCCCATGGACTGTAACCCACAAGGCTCTTCTGTCCATGGGATTTCCCAGGCAAGAATACTGGAGTAGGTTACCATTTCCCTCTCCAGGGGATTTCCCGACCCAGGGATCAAACCTGTGTCTCCTGCCTTGGCAGGTGGTTTCTTTACCACTGAGGCACCAGGCTAGGCATGCAGTAAATACCTGTGGCATGAATGAAGGGCTGTCTAATCAGAGACTGAAACCATGATAAGGATTCTCCGTGGAAAGTAAAGACATGAGGGGGAAAGGGCACCTGTACTTTGTTAGCCTCTAAGTGTCCCGCTCCCCGGGCAGACTCACCAGCCGCTTTGCCCAGAGCGGCAGCTTGCCGTTGGTCAGCAGGCACTGAGGATCTGAAGAGACACAGAACATCCATGAAAACAGAATACACAAGTCAAGAGACCACAACATAAAGAGGCAGCTCTCCAGAGACCACACAGGAAATGACACATCCAAAGATGGCTGGCCTCATTAGCTGTCAGGGAAAGGCACATTTGTTTTAAAGAGTTCTGTTTTGATGAGGACCATTTTTACAGTCTTTACTGAATTTGTTAACAATATTGCTTCTGCTGTCTACATTCAGTTTCTTTTTGGATGTGAGGCACGTGGGATCTTAAGTCCCCAACCAAGGATCAAATCCACAGTCCCTGCCTTGGGACGCGAAGTCTTCACCACTGGACCACCGGGGAAGTCTCATGGGAAATACAAATTTAAACAATGGGATATATTTTCCCCACGCACACTAAATCGCTTCAGTGGTGTCCAACTTTTTGTGACCCTATGGACCATACTCCTCTGTCTGTGGGATTCTCCAGGCAAGAATACTGGAGTGGGTTGCCATTTCCTCCTCCAGGGTATCTTCCTGACACAGGGATCGAACCCGCATCTCTTACGTCTCCTGCATTGGCAGGCAGGTTCTTTACCACTAGCTTAAGATTGACCAAAATTAAAAGGCTTCAAACTATCAAGTATTGGCAAAAGTATGAGGAAATAGTGGGCTCAATACTGACTGCTGGCTGGGGCCATCACTGGATTTGGAGGGCCCTTGGGGATATCTTTTAAAATAAGAAGTGTATTAATCCTGGGATCCAGCAGCGCCTGTCCTTGAACTTCGTCCTAGAGAAACACCCTCACACATGGCCAAGGAGGGGGCATTGGGCGGGGGTGGGTGGTCAGCACAGCCTCGGTCACAACAGTGTAAAGTCAGAAAACACCCAAATGGGGGAGAAGGCTCAAGAGGGGCTATATGTATACATACAGCTGATTCACAGTGCTGTACAGCAGAAACTAACACAATGTTGTAATTATACTCCAATTAAAAAATAAGAGTAAATAAATAAAGCTTTAAAAGAAAAAAGAAAATATCTCGGTGAGAGAAAAAAAGATACAGAAGAATATCTGAAGTCTAATATAATTTGTAGACATAGATGCTCCCTGTGTATATTATGTATATTAATGTTCAGAAAAAGGCCTGAAAGGATCCACACCAAAATCCTAAGAGTGGCCACCTTGGAAGAGACGTTGGACTGGATGTGAGGGTGGTGACAAAGAGAATGAGCTTACTCTCTAGTTTTTTCCCCAGGTTGAATTCTCACATGGCTGCTGCCTACCAATCAGCCATCCAGGGGGCCCCTGCCTGTTTCCTCCCTGTTGGCAGAGCCCACCAGCTTCACTAAGAGCACATAGGCTAGCCACCATTCCCAACTTCTCTCACAGCTGGAGCTATCATGGCCAACATGACCAGCAAGAAGCCTGCAGGGGCTTCTGGGAAAGAAGAAGCCCCATAAAGGTGATTCCAGGAGGGGAATGTCCTCTTCGATCATGTTTCTGATGGCTGGAACTTCAGCAGCCATCTTGCAACATGAGGGCTGATGCCAAGGCAATATGCAAGGAGGCAGGAATTCATGGAGGGCCTGGCCTCTCATAAACTCGCTGAGCCACTTCTCTCCCTTCTGCCTGAACAGGAGAATCTGGTTTGTCTTCTGGCTAACATCACCCTGTTTTTCCCCTGGGACAGCCCCTTACACTCACCGCTGGCCTTTGATCACATGGTTCAAGTGGAACTGGCTAAAGCCTCTGCCCTCAGCGATGACCACACGACTCAGGGCTGGCCAATCACAGTGGCTGGATCAGAAACGGGCTGGTGACTTATAGCAGGAACATAAGTCATGAGCAGAGGACTCCAAACTGTTGGGGAAGAGGTGCTTTCTTCTCTACAGTGTTATAACCTTGAGTTGCCAGAGATACTCTGCCCCTTTAACAGGGAGAGTCTGCCTGAGAGCAAAGTCAACACAGAGAAAAGCAGAGGCAAGAGATGGAGAAACATCTATTTTTTAACGTCACCTGACTACCAGGATCCAGCCAGGCCTGAACCCATACTCTCAAAGTTTCCATTACAGGAACCAATAAATCCTCTTTCTAAATTAAGCCAGTGAGAGTCTAGTTGCTATGACCCTGAAAGAGTCCTGACTGATGTGATTATTGAGTTTCAATATGTGTCAGGCTGTGAAAGTAGTGGCCAAAACCCAGCAATGATCCCTCTGCTAAGAGTTCAAAATAGGGCCCCTTTCCCAACCTGGATCCAAGCTCTCCTTGGATGGGGTCTTCAGCAACTCTTCAGATTCACATTCTTCCTCCAGCTCATCCTCCGTCTGCTCTCCAGGGCTCAGGGAGCAAATCTCACTAGGCACGGACGCATATATCTCCTGTCTGAAGACAAGAAAAAGGATGGCAGGAGAGAAACACAGGTAAATGGGGTGGGGAGAGGGGACCTGCCTAGGGCTGGGTCCGTAAGAACACACTCTTGGCTTCTGGTCAACACAGGGCTGGGAGATCTCACCTGCTACAACCCCTCTGCTAGAAACATAACTGTCACAATAGATGACATGTAACAAAGGCTGGCCTGGAGAAGGAAATGGCAACCCACGCCAGTATTCTTGCCAGGAAAATTCCATGGACAGAGGAGACTGGCGGGTTACAGTCCATGGGGTCGCAAAAGAGTTGGACATGACTTAGCAACTAGAAACAACAAAGGTTGGGCTCAAAAAATAAGACAAACTCTTCAAGGCCCACAGCAATGGAATAGAAAGCAAAGCAGATGGTAGGGCATGAGTCCTGAGCTGCTGGCTCCTGTTCCAAAAAGCAGGGTTAGCAATGAGGGCCGAAGAGCTGTCCACTCCCTTGGTGCCTAGATCTGCATCACCTCAAGATGACTGCAGAAAGTGAGGCTCTGTCAGGCCTGGTTCCCAGGGGGAGGCAAAGGCAAAGCCTCAAGACAGAGAGAGAGGGCTTCCCTGGTGGTCCAGTGGTTAAGAATCCACCTGCCAATGCAGGGGACGGGGTTCCAGTCTGGGAAGATTCCCTATGCTGTGGGGCAACTAAGCCTGTGCACCACCAACTACTGAAACCCACGCACCTAGAGCCTGTGCCCGGCAACAGGAGATGCCACTGCAATGAAAAGCCGTGTGCACCGCAAGGAAGAGCATCCCCAGTTCACCACAACTAGAGAAAGCCCGTGTGCAACAATGAAGACCCAGAGCAGCCAAAAATAAATAAATAAATAAATAAATAAATAAATAAAAAGAAAGAGAGAGAGACAGGGACAGCTCCAGGGACAGGAGAGAAGAAAATTTAACACCTCCCACTCGAAGTGAAACTTCCAAACCAAAATCCCAAATCAAAGACCAGAATAGGAATTCACTCCAAATAAAACTGGTCTTGGAACTTAAAGACGTAAGAAATAGGTTTAGGAAACTCAGGGGTATAAGTGGAAGAACAACTTCCATTTAAAGATTAAGAAGACATCTCTGCTCTCCTGGACCCTTCCCTGACCTCCTCCCTCTGCACCAAGGGCTGGGTCGGGGGCCTCCTCTAGTCCCCACAGCCCCGAGGGCTCCGCACCAGAGTGCTCACAGGCTCTCCTAGCACTTGCGCTTTTACACTTCAAAGCCCTTCTCATGTTTGTTACTGTAACTTCGTATTCAAAGTCCATTTCCCAGAGAATACATGCAAAAATATAGCTGATTCACTTCCACTATATAACAGAAGCTAACGCAACATGGTAAAACAACTATACCCCAATAAATGAAAACCAAAACCAGAACCCCACAAAGCTCATCTCCTCTTTGAGGCCCTGAGAGCACAAGGGGCAGGGTCTGGGGCCTGGGGCTGTCCGGGCCCTGCCTGTGTCCGCAGCCTCACTCCCCACGGGGTCCGGGGCAAGAAGACAGCCCTCTGGTGAATGGATAGGAGGCTGCCAGGACCTGGGGTGGCCGCTCCATGCGCCGTCCTTCGTGTTCTGCTGCTGCTGCTCCCGGTGGTCGATCTCCAGCAAGTGCTGCTTCATGCAGTTGGTGATCTCAGGGCCCAGGTGCCAGATGAAGACACAGCTGCAGAGGCCAAGGAGAGACGTGGAAGGAGAAGGAACGGTGAATACAGAAGTCATCTAACCCACCTGCGTCACCGTAGCCAAGCCCCTACTCCCTGGCCTGGAAAATAGCTCCCATCAGCTCAGCGCAGGTCTACACCCTGGTGGGGTCCAGGGCCCCCTAGTAAACCAAGGCTGCTCTGAAGACCTCAAGACCCACAGAAGACATCCGTGAGAGAGGGTAATAAATTGAACAGAGTGACAAAAGGGATGCCCTAGGACACCAACCAGGTGCTAAGGAACTGACACGTCATCTCATTTGACTCTCACCTATGATTCTCAAGGTGGACGCGGTCATCTCTCTCTCTTTTTTTGGCCCCACCATGCAGCATGCAGGATATTAGTTCTCTGAATAGGGATCGAACCCCCTGCCCCCTGCCATGGAAGCTTGAAGTCTTAACCACTGGTTCCAGTGGTTAAGTCTCGGGCTCATCTCTCTCTTACAGAGGTTCAGAAAGGGGAAATGACCTGCTCAGGGTCACAAGTAAGCAGATCTAGATTTGAACTCAGGGCTTGGCACACTGTCCGGCGAGAGTAAGCTGGCACGCTCAGAGTTCCAGCTGTGGGCACCGGGCTCTAGTGTCTGAGCCCTGGCTCTCCCCATAGGATAGGTCTCACCCTCTCCCAGAGGGAGGCCCTGCCAGGCAGCCTCCAGGCCTTTCCCACCTGTCTCCGGACACGGTGATCAAGTGACGGCAATCATAGGTGAACTTCATGCCGGTGACAATTTCTGCAAGTAGAGCAGAGAAGCTGCATTGGTCTTTTTCACTTATTTATTTGACTGCTCTGGGTCTTAGCTGCAGCATGTGGGATCTAGCTCCCCAACCAGGGATCGAACCCAGGCCCTCAGCATTGGGAATAGGGAGTCCTAACTACTGGACCACCAAGGAAGTCCTGCACTAGCCTTCTGAGCTAGAAGGCTGAGTGAGGGCAGGTGGGAAGGGGTCCCAAGCAGAGGGGCACACCCACCTGAATGGCCAAACATCTTGGCAACACACTCGCCTGAGTAGAAGTCAATCACTGAGATGCTTTTGTCAGAGCAGCTCGTGGCCAGGAAGGTGCCGGAGGGGTCCACCTGGACCTGCCGAGAAGAGCGCCCACGTGACACTGGAGTGGCCTCCTTCTTCCCAGAGGCCGGGGTCTCAATATCACAGCCCCACTGACCAAGGACCCCCTTGTGCTGGGTGCTAGGTACGTGGACTCATCCCAAGTTAGCCTCACGACACACCCCATGGTAGGTAGAAGCTCCTGTCCCCATTTCACAGGTAAAGAAATTAACCACCTCCACAATGGTACTAATGGCGGCCAGGCCCTGTGCTAAGTACTGTTTGTATGTGGATTTATTTCCCCCACAGACCCCTATGGTAGAGGCTTAAAAAAAAAATTTTTTTTTAATCCTAATTAAATTTGTTACAATATTGCTTCTATTTTATGTTTTGGTTTTTGGCCATGAGTCATGTAGGATCTTAGCTCTCTAACCAGGGATTGAACCTACCCACCTGCACTGGAAGGCGAAGTCTTAGCTTTTGGACCTCTGGAGAGGTTCCTATAGAGACTATTTTTATTTGCATTTTAGAGATGATGAAATAGGATTGAGAGGAGATGACATTTACCCACGGTCACAGACAGCCCGAGGCACAACTTTTAGAGGATCTGACTCCGGATATAACAACTCCCCTAGTCCAGAGACTCTTGAGAAGGTTCCCACCTCATTCTGGATAACACAGGCCGGGGGGAAATTTGAAGAGGGACCCCAGACCTCTCTGATTTTTCCCACCACACTCTATTGCCACTCAAACGGAAACCACTTAAATGTCCTCACTTGGGAAAAGTGAAAGAAAGTGGCTCAGTTGCGTCTGACTCTTTACGACCCCATGGACTATAGAGTCCATGGTATTCTCCAGGCCAGAATACTGGAGTGGGTAGCTGTTCCCTTCTCCATGGGATCTTCCCAACCCAGGGATCGAACCCAGGTCTCCTGCATTGCAGGAGGATTCTTTACCAGCTGAGCCACCAGGGAAGCCCAAGAATACTGGAGTGGGTAGCCTATCTCTTCTTCAACGGCTCTTCCCAACCCAGAAATCAAAGCAGGGTCTCCTGTATTGCAGGCAGATTATTTACCAGCTGAGCTACCAGGGACACCCCCACTTGGGGAAGGGTTCAGTAAATAAATGTAGAGCTGCTGGGGCCACTCCTGGCTCCCAAGCATCCTTAGTCAGCCAGGCCTGAGTGGACGCTGGCCAGCATGTGATCCATTGATCCCATGCCAAGGAGGACCCATATTTCAGATGGCTCCACAGGGCAGGAAATAGACAGGGGTGTGTGTGTGTGTCTGGCGGTGGTTGCAGCCAGGGCCCCAGTTCCTCACCTTCAGCAGGGACCCCTCGTCACCCTGGGAGCCCTTGTAGCACTTCTTCTGCTTCCCGTTCACGGTGTTGTAGACTCTGGAAGGGGAGGGCAGGAGTGGCTAACGCGGCCTCACCCACACCCCTTCTCGTTCCAACCTTGCCTGCTGCCTCCTCTCCCTGGGAAGCCCCCAGTACCTCTTTTCCTCCGCTGCCTAGATTGAAACCCCGTATCAGGGAATGGGACCCTGTCTCAGGCTGAGGTCACGGAGGTTATGTCTGGCACCCAATTTGAATAAGCAAATGCAGGAGATGGAGAATCTCTTAGGACATGCTCATTCCTCCATATCCTTCCCAGTCTAAGCTCAGATATCCCTTCCTGTGATCCCTGCTTGAGCCCCAGGTGGGATGGATGTCCTCCCAGGGTCCCCCGAAGCCTTTGGGCTCTCCTCATCCCGGCCCTGACCACTCCATGCTGTCACTATCTGTCCTCCCCTGCACTCCACGGAGGCAGGGCTAGGGACTCCCTCTCTCTTCCCTGCAGACAGGTACTCAAGAAACGAGGGTGAATGGTTTACGAGCCATGCCAGCACCTCTTGGTTACCCCATGCAGGCTCCTGAGAGCCAGGGAACCCACTGTTGACCTGGAGACAAGGCCTGGGTGAGCCCAGCTCCTAAGAAACACCCACTGGGTCCCTCCACTCCACCCAGCTTCTCAGGGACTGATGGGCAGGGGAGGAAAACTCATGAGAAGACAGACCCACAAAGGCCCTGCCCAGAGACCAGCCAAGGCCAGGCCAACCGAGCCGCCCAGGGCAGCTCCTCACCTCACATTGCGGTCCTGGCAGGCCACGGCCACATACTTCTGGGTAATGTCGATGTCCATGTCATACAAGGTAGTCTTCTCAGCTACGTGGTGGGTACGGACAAAGTGCAGTCCATCCGAGGCCTGGCAAGGCAGATGGGGTTTGTTTGTTTGTTTGTTTGTTTGCAGATGGGGTTTTCAGAGGACACCCCCGAGGAGCCCCCACATCCAGCCCCCAAGGAGGCCACCCCACTCTACCCGCTGGGCACTGCGGAAGTAGATGCTCTTGTCGGCGCCACAGCTGATCATCTGGATGTCTCTGTTGCCTGGAGGAGGAGGCCGTCATGAGGTAGGGCTGGGCCCCTCTGAGCCCGACTAGGGCTAGGGATCCTAGCTAGGGAACCCTACTATAAGGGAACTCTGCTGGGCATCACAGAGGGCTTCCTGGAGGAGGTGACAGGAGTGCTGGCAGGTGGGAGGACTCTGTAAGCTGTGAGCCATGTGCGTGAAGATGTATGGACAGTGCAGTGGGCAAGGCAGGCCTCTGCAGAGCAAGAGCATACAGGGAAACAGGCCAGGGTATAGCAGGGGCACCAGGCTTAATCTGGGATTCGGAAAAGTGACTCAAGCCACAGAGTTGAGACGTGACTGAAGCAGGCAGCAAGAGGAGACAGGCAGACTGCTGGGAGGCTCATGCCATCAAGAATGATCAGAACGACTTCCCCGGTGGTCCAGTGGGTAATAATCTGCCTGCCAATGCAGGGGACATGGGTTTGATCCCTGGTCCAAGAAGATTTCACATGCAACTAAGCCCGTCCGCCACAACTACTGATGCCAGTGCGTCACAACTAATGATGCCCATGCACTCTAGAGCCCGTGCCCCACACCAAGGGAAGCCACCGCACTAAGAAGGCTGTGTGCCACAGGGAAGAGTAGCCACCAATTGCTGCAACTAGAGAAAGCCTGCATAGCAATGAAGACCCAGCTCAGCCACAAATAATAATATAAAAAAGAATGATCAGAATATCCGTACAGGGACTCCCTTGGCGGTCCAGTCGTTAGGACTCCACGTTTCCACTGCAAGGGACTTGGGTTCAGTCCCTGGTCAGGGAACTAAGATCTCACAAGCCGTGTGGCACAGCCAAAAAAGAAAAAAATCCACATAGATCCCAGGCCAAGCCCTATGCCACTTGAGCCTCCCCCTCCTGACTGTCACCAGCCACATTTTTGCAAATGTGAACCCAGGGGCTCAGAGTTACACAGTCCTTGTCCCAGGGTGCAGAGAGTCAGGACCAGGCCAGGGCTGATCCAGGCATCCTCTGGTTATTAAACACTGTGCTCGGAAGCCAAGCTTTCTCTTCCAAGCCTCAGCTTCCTGTCTGTTCAATGAGCCTGTGTCAGCTACTGCCCCGTGGAGTGGCATTGAAGGCCCTGGGACAGTGGCTGCCACCTGGTAGGTACTATCGATGTTCTTGCTTTTAGGCTTCTCTCTCTATAGAAGAGGAATAATCAGAGCACAACTACCTCACAGAGTTGTGGTGATGATGAAAAGACAGAGCGAATATAAAACACGTAGAGCCTTGGTACAATGGATGCTGCTCCTTCATGACAGGACATTTGCAAGCTCCCAGGCCTGACATTACAAGCTAAGATGTTACTCAAGTGGGAGTCACTGGTCTTAGAAGGGAGAGAGCCCTGTGTGTGGGAGGAACCCAGAGAGGGCCTGGAAGTTACTGGTAATGTTTTGCTTCCTAACCTGGGGTGGAGACTCCACGTGTTTCGCAAGATTAGGACCAGGATCAATCAGAACAATCTCTAGCTAAAAACAAGGGGTGTGTCTAGTTCAGGCCTACCGACTGTGAACTTTGATGTAGATAGTCACTGTATTATGCTGTAAACTATTCACAGATTTTCTGTTCACTTTTTGGAATATATGATTCAAAGAAGAGAGTTCAAAGACTGACATTCTTTAGCTGGGTAGCTTCAGACAGTTTCCAGTTGGCTGGTGCCCAGTTAATACAAATCATCAATGTTTCGAGCACAATGCCCAGTTGAGCCAGCTCACCAGAGCGGGGCTCACAGGAGCTGGGTTTAGGATGCCCATCCTCTCACACCGCCTGGGGCTTTAACAGAGGTCCACACTGTCAGAAGGACCGACTCGTGGGTCACCCTCTTGGCTAGTTGTCACCTCTCTTGGATTTAGACCATTCATTAAAGCTAAGGTCACTGCTGGGCACAGCACAAGGTTTACTGATCTATTCTACCTACCTCTCCCCTGTGGAATGGGATGGTCTAAACAGTTTTTTTAAGGCTGTCTGAGAAAGTTACGCTGATCAGCATTTGTTAGGTCCTTACAAAGAGATGCAGGTTTTATCCCTGGGTCAGGAAGATTCCCTGGAATGGAAATCGCAACCCACTCCATTATACATGCCTGGAAAATTCCAGGGACAGAGGACCCTGGCAAGTTATAGTCCATGGGGTCGCAAAGAGTTGGACATGACTGAGCGACTTTATGTACACACACACACCCACACACACACACACATCACAACACAGCAAACACTGTTAACCTGTTTTTGCTCAGCTCCCACCCACCTTAGACAGAGACAGGGCAGAAAGTGGGGAAGACCAAGAGATACATTCTCAGCCACAAGATTATATGTACAAAACTCTTCCTAGTCAAGAACATGGAGCACAGGGATGTATTCTCTCCATAAATGGATTCTTCTTGAATATAGTTTTGAATATGTTCTTGGGTTCTGATCATTTAAACTCCTACAAGGGCCTGCTTCCCCTCCTCTTGGAATCCCTTAGGGCCAGGGATCTCCAAACTGAATCTTTGCAGTCTTGGAGGGATCCCTTCAATTGCCTGTTTGAGTGAGGGCTTTGAAGGAAGACAGCCTTCTGCAAAATACTCGCTGTGTGACTCTGGCTGTCAAGTGGGGTAACTGCTAGGACAGCACAAGGGTCATCACCCAGCAGAGAATTAGCCTCCAGTAATTGTCACTGTCACCCATTTTTCTGCCAAGGTCCCCAGCACCCATCCCATCCTGGATTGGCATTCTGACTTCCTTTTGGGGCACTCGCCTAATGTCAGTGCTCCTGGATCAGAGGTGGAGGCGGGTGGGAGCTGGAGAAATGGGAGTCAGACCCAGCCTAAGAGGATACTCCAAAGCTCTGGCACCAATAATTGTCCTGGAAAGGGGTGGCGCCTCAAGTCAGCACCAGGAAAGTCAGCTCTCAATTTCTGCCAAAGTGATACGAAGAGGGGAAGTGTCTTTCCAGCAGCATGGGAACGACTGAGACCCTGCCCACCCCAGAGAGGCACAGCCGACAGAGGGAGACAGTCTGGATAACTTAAAAAAATTCAGCCTTTGGGGGACTTCCCTGGTGGTCCAGTGGTTAAGACTCTGTGCTCCCAATACAAGGGGCCCAGGTTCAATCCCTGGTCTGGGAACTAGATCCCACACTAAGAGTTCTCATGCCACAACTAAAGATCCTGCATGCTGCAACAAAGATGGAAGATCCTGAGCACCACAACTAAGACCCAGCACAGCCAACTAAATAAATGATAAAATAAAAAAAAACATTCAACCTTTGGATCCAGCCGGGCTTGAATCCGATGTTGCTGCTCCCTTTTTTCTCTAAGCTGAAGGGGGCTCTGCTGTTATGTGCAGCCAAAGGAGCCCACTGAATGAGGCGCAGGATGCAGAAGGCAGGGGCTTACCAGCGAACTTGATGGCCGTGATGGATGAGGAGTGGTCATCCAAGGTCTGCTCCAGGTTGTAGTTCTTCTCCACGTTCAGCACGTGGATCAGTCGGTCCCGACTGGCCGAGGCCAGCAAAGTCAGCCCTGTGGGTGAGAGGGAGGTCCTGGGTTCCCCGGGGACCGCTTGATGGCTTGGCCTCTCAGACAGCAGCATGACCAAGCTTTCCTGGCCTTGAGGAAGGGGATCTCTGGTTTCCTAACTGCAGCCAATTTGCCCCAGACCCTGGCATTCTACATCCCTCGCCACCAGGTCGTGCAGGATGAATCCTGATGTACACATGGACACTCCTCCACCTGTGTCCATATCAGACACTTCAGGAAAGCCCAGCATACCTTCCTACCCAGTCTAGCTACTGGCAGCCATGGGAGGCCCTGCCAACTTCTCAGCCTCTCCAAAACTCCACCCACCCCCTCACTCTTTGTACTCTGGCTTCATGAGCCTCACGTAGGCCCTACTGACCATCTGCTGCCACCCTGCCTTCAGACATTGGACCTTCGTGCTGGCCCCCTCAAATGGTGCCTACCCTGGGCACCTGCTAGGTCTAAGGCCTAACTTGTGATCTGAGGTGGAGGGGAGCTCAGGAGAGGTGTACTGGATGAAAAGAAATGCAGAGGAAACTTGGCAGAACAGAGTATTGAGAAGGAAGGAGAGAAGAAGAGCATGAGAAAGAATATTAACCTCCTCAGTACATAACTTCATCAGCATTATAGTCCTGCCAAAAAGCTATCATCAGAATCAAAACATGAGGAAAACAAACAAATCCAAATGGAAGGAAACTCTATAAGATGATTGGTCTGTATTCTGAAGAAAGACAAAGTCATCAAGACAAACTAAATGAGGCTGTGGAAATAAGCCTCAAGTCAGCACCAGATCAAAGGTGACAAAAGGGCCACGACAACTAAAGGGTGAACCTGGACTGGAAAGACAAAGGCGCTGCAAAAGACAGCCCTGGGAAAGCCAGCACAACGGGAACAGGCTCGAGACATGGACTGCTCTGGTGAGTCAGTGGTCAAGACTCTGCCTTCCAATGCAGGGAACAAGGGTTCGATTCCAATGCAGGGAACAAGGGTCGAGGAGCTAAGATCCCACATGCCTTGAGTGCTGCAACTAGAGAAGCAACTAGAGAAACCAGTGCTCTGCAGCAAAGACCCAGCATGGCTCAAAGAAAAAAAAAAAAAAGCCCAAGAGAGATGACAGATTTGATAAGATGTGCATTGGACAAGTGCACTGTAGTGAGGTAAATAGATGTTCCCATTGCTAGGAAATGCTCACAGAAGCATTTAAGAGTGAAAGGACAGCATGCCTTCCTCTCAAGTAGTTTTAACTTCCTCTCAAGTGGTCTTGCCTAGAAAATTCCATGGATGGAGGAGCCTGGTGGGCTACAGTCCACGGGGTCACAGAGTCGGACACGACTGAGCAACTTCGCCTTCGCCAAGTGGTTTAGCGAAAGAAAAAAAAAAACAGGGCTTCCCTGGTGGCTCAGTGGTAAAGAACCTGCCTGCCAATACAAGAGACATGGGTTCGATCCTTGGTCTGAGGAGATCCTGCGTGCTATGGAGCAACTAACGCCGTGCACCGCAACTACTGCGCCCTTGCTCCAGAGCTTGGGAGCCGCGACTACTGAGCCCACGTGCCGCAACTACTGAAGTCCACACACCCGCAAGCCTGTGCTCTGAAACAAGTGAAGCCACTGCAACGCGAAGCCCATGTACCACGACGAGAGAGGAGCCCCCTTCGCCAAACTAGAGAAAAGCTCAAGCAGCAATGAAGACCCAGCACAACCAAAAATAAATAAATAAAATTACTTTTTTAAAAAAAGAAAAAATTATATACATGGCATCATTTTATCATGAATGTGTATATACACACACGTGCACAAATCGAGAGAAAAGGAGAGAGGGGAAGCAGATAATGTCATATGCCTATTCACAGGGTCAGATAGGATTTAAAGAAAAAACCTGGGGAGTTGTGAAGACTCTACAGGTGTTCATGATAACATTCTTGTAAATTTTCTATAAGCATCAAACTTTTTCAAAAGAGGATGTTTGACTACTGATCGATCTTTTCCAGCAGAGAAGGAGCTCATCCATCCATTTACTCATTAACCTTGACCTCTTTAGCCTGAGCACTGTTTGGGGTGCTGGGGACCAGGGTAAGCAGGTCAAGTCCTGCCTGCTGGGTCTTGCTTTCAGGAGTCCCAGCCACCCTGGTCCCAGGGCCTGGCAACAGGAACTCTTATTAAATGCAGGAGCCCTAGCTGTCATTCACAGTCCCACCAGACACCAACTGCCCCTCCCGGGGTCTCTGCCAGGCAGGCCGTGCCCCCACCGCAGGCTCACCTGTCTCCGGCTTAGAGTACTCCAGGCATAGCACCTCAGCATCGTGGGCCTCCACCTTGACCAGCTCATCCATGAAGTGCAGCTCGTGGATCCTGGGAGACACACACTGCCTGCTGTACCCTGTCCACTGCCCCAGGCCTCAGCCCCAGGTACTCTGCTGTTAGAGAAGGTCAGAGCAGCCAGGCGGGGGACACAGAGAATACCCTGCCCTGGCCAACTAGTCTACAGGTGCCTGGCCATTCTCTGCACCCAGAAAGCTCCCAAGCTTGAGGGCACCTCAGCAGGCACCCCGCCCCTTGTGGTTCCATGGATGAACCTCTAGGATGGTCCCTGGGGAAACAAGGGTTAGGGGAGGGCTATTATCAGAGTTGATCACTGGGGGTGGGGTAGGGGTCAGAGGTCATACTCAAAGATAGGCCCTATGGGTGGGAACATTTTTGTTGCCTGTTTTGCTTTTGGTTTTTGGCCACGCTGTATGGCTTGTGGAATCTTAGTTACCTGACCAGGGATTAAACCTGGGCCTTTGGCAGTGAAAGCACAGAGTCCAAACCACTGGACTGCCATGGAGGTCTCAGGTGGGAACATTTGAAATATATATATTTATTTATTTGGGTGTGCCTGGTCTTACTTATGGCACACAAACTCTTAGCTGTAGATGTGGGATCTAGTTCTCTGACTAGGGACTAAACCCAAGTCCCCTGCATTGGACGAGCAGAGTCTTAGCCACTGGCCCACCAGAGAAGTTCCCCAGGTGGGACCATTTGATTCTAACTGTTTTGGCCACACCCCAGGGCTTGCAGGGTCTTAGTTCCCTGACCAGGGATTGAACCCAGGCCCTTGGCAGTGAAAGCCTGGTCCTAACCACTGGACTGCCAGGGAACTCCCTCTCATTCTTCAGTTCAGTTCAGTTCAGTCGCTGAGTCGTGTCTGACTCTTTGCGACCCCATGAATCGCAGCATGCCAGGCCTCCTTGTCCATCACCAACTCCGACTCACGTCCATCGAGTCCGTGATGCCATCCAGCCATCTCATCCTCTGTCGTCCCCTTCTCCTCCTACCCACAATCCCTCCCAGCATCAGAGTCTTTTCCAATGAGTCAACTCTTCACATGAAGTGGCCAAAGTACTGGAGTTTCAGCTTTAGCATCATTCCTTCCAAAGAAATCCCAGGGTTGATCACCTTCAGAATGGACTGGTTGGATCTCCTTGCAGTCCAAGGGACTCTCAAGAGTCTTCTCCAACATCACAGTTCAAAAGCATCAATTCTTTGGCGCTCAGCCTTCTTCACAATCCAACTCTCACATCCATACATTCTAAAAGGGTCTCAAATCCAGACTTTCCTCATATTCTTGCCAAATGAAATCAGAGAACAGGTCACCCGGGACTTATAAGAAATGGCCATCCCAGCTCCTCCGTTCTCTACCCGTGTGATCGCAGCCCGGCCACTCGGCCCTTCTTTGCATTTGGAAGTGGTGTGAACAGCAGCACTGACACCGGAGGGTCGCCGAGAGGACTGAATCAGTCTGTACCCATGGCGCGCAGGCCGGCGGCCGGCCTGGGAGAAGACCGTGATGCCTAGCTCTCCTTACCGTTTTCCGCCATTCACACCAGGATGCTGTCAACCGGAGCAGCCCCCTGACCTGCTCAGTTTGCCTCATCAGCGACTGACATCGAAACAGCTGCTAACATTTAAAAACCATAGAATTTCACAGGAAAAAATCTGCACAGGAAGTTTTTTTCTGTCGTTCTTGGATGACGGCATATGTGACAACGTGGAGCCTGTCTGCTGGCGCTGTGTGGCGGCTGCCCCTTCATGGGGCGCATGGTCTCCAGCGGCCCTGGTCCCTTCCATCCCGCCAGAGACCCAGCACCCAGGCTGTCACTGCTGTACCCTTTCATGTTACACCTGATTCCTGTGACAGGGCTCATATTCTGGCAGCACCTATCAGGCCTGTCACATCTTGAAAAACCTCTGCAGGGTGGTAAACAGCCAGAGCCCTCAGATGTCCCATCCTCCGACCCCTCTCCTAGCACCCCCAGCTCCAGCTGACATCTTCTCTGAGGGTTCAGCAGTGGTGCCATGGGGCCAAGAAGGTGTCACCCTGCTCTGGAGTCATGCAAGTGTGCCTGTCCACTCGGCAGGCAAAGCTCACATGGCCCAGTCCCTAGGTGGCTACTCTGACATACTGGGAGCCAGCCCTTCTGGAAGCCCCTTCTCAACTTATGTTCCCAGGGCGGGCTGGCTACCAGGCTGCTACCCACACTCCCTCATTCCCAACAGGCAGCTGGAGGTGCCAAGGCCAGGGCTCCTCCCCACTGCCCTGAGCACCCGAGCCCAAGCTGGGAGGTGTGCAGTAGACACCGCCAGGGCCCACTTGCCTCAGATTTCCACTTCGGTCGCCTGAAGCCAAGTGTTGGCCATCAGGACTGACCTGCATGACTCGAACACCAGCTTTCACGTCCATGGGCATCGCATTCTCGCTCCCCCGGTCTGGGAAGTGTGACATGTCCTGCAGGTGCTGGATGTCGTTCTCCACATACACAACCTTCAGCAGGGTCTGCAGAGAGGAAAAGGCTGAGGTCAGTGCTGTAAGTAGCTCTGAAGCACTGCTGCCATTGTGTCTCCTTACAGCCAGTCTCCCAATCTTGATTAGCAAGAGAACTCCGATTCTGACTTGGAAGCTTCATCACTCAGAATAATTACTATGCCTCCCAGACTCCTTTGCATCTAGATGAAGTTGTGTGAATAAATTCTGGTCAAAGAGATGTAAAGCAAGTGAAAACTCTTCTTCCTTCCCACTGTCCAGCTCCCTGGAACTTGGATGTGATGACTGGTGCTCCAGTAGCCATCTTGGGTCATGAGGATAAGGGCCACTCCTTCAAAATGGATGCCAAAACAGCCTGGACTTGTTACCACTAGGCTATTTTTATGAGCCAGAAAATCAAACATTTACCTCTTGTTTGGGCTTTTTCTATTGTGTATAACCAAATACAACACATACATCACAGGTGCAGAAGAGAAGATGGTTGGGGGAGAAGAGGTGCTAGTGAGGGTAGCAAGAAAGGAGCACTTGCTTTACATATCCTGCATTAAGGCCCTGTTCTGGTCCAGTGTTACTGGACCTCTTTTGGGTTTTCCAACTCACCAAGCTCTTTCCTATCTCAAGGCCTTTGTGCCTTGGTGTAGAACACTCTCCCTTCCCCTCTTTACGCTGCCCAATCCTCCCATCTAAGTTATCTCTTTCTCTAGAGGCTGCCCCTAGTGCCACAGATAGAATCAGATGAATATTCATGTGTCCTACTCATACCTCACAACTTTCTTTCATGGTACTTATCATGCTTGCAATTGTATCATAGTGTGTGTAGTTACTGGCACCTTGTCTGCCTCCTCCACTAGACTGGAGGTGCTATGAGAGAAGAATGTGTCTTAGTCACTGATGTGTCCCCAGCATGCAACACAGCACCTAGCACTGACCTTGGTAGTATCTGCAGAGTCAGTGAGTGCATGATTTGGGCCTTAGCGCCCTGGAGAAGCTCTCTCACTGACTTGGTGACACCCAACATTTCTCCAGCAAAGTGTTTTCTCCCCAGCCTCTCATCATGCCAGCACCCCATCTCTGACCCCAGTCATTGCTAGACAGGGGACACCTCTGCCTGGTTTGGCCCATCACGTGCTCCCCAGGGGGTTTCTAGCCCAAGACTTGGGGAACAATTTCTTCTTTGTTGAATATATTGGATTGCCTGGAGTAGCTGTGTTCACATACACTTAAGAGAGTAGGAGCTGACTCAAAGGAAAGCAAAGAGGAAAGACCATTAGAGAGGGAGAAAAAGAAAACAGAGAGGAGACAGAAAGTGACCTGCCTTGGTTCCTGGTTCCTGCCCTTAGTGAAGTCAAACAGCCAGGTTCCATAAAACTTTCCTGCCCTCGACAGGGAGGCCTGGCGTGCTGCGATTCATGGGGTCGCAAAGAGTGGGACACGACTGAGCGACTGAACTGAACTGATGCCTTTGTTCCTCCTAACAGACAGATCACAATGAAGCTACTCACATTACTGAAGATGTTCTTCTGCCAGTGAGAGTCAGGGTTGCTGTCCATGTTCCAGAAGCGGATGGTATTGTCTGAGGAACAAGTCAGAAAAGATCCTGATGGTAGACAAGCTCTCTGATCTTCAAACTCAGGATACACCTACAGTCCCCAGAGAATAAGGCAAAGGGTGTTTTAGTACAACCACTTTGATGACAACACTGTGACCTACTATTGGATTTTTGTGAAAAAAAGTAAGTTGCGGGGCTACCCTGGTGGTCCAGTGGTTAAGAATCTGCCAGGCAATGCAGGGGATACAGGTTTGATCCCTGGTCTGGGAAGGTTCCACGTGCCTTGTGGCAACTAAGCCCATGTGCCACAGCTAGTGAGTCTGTGCTCTAGAGCCTGAGGGCCCAGAGCTCACGCTCTGCAACAAGCGAAGCCCTCGTGCCACAACTAGAGAAAGCCTGCAGGGAGCAACGAAGATCCAGTGCAACCAAAAATAAACAGACAAATAAATAACAAAATAAAGTCAGTGTTGCTGAAAATCCAATGATGAAAATATTGAATAATTTGTGACAATAACAACATAGAGGGGAAGGGACAGAACTACATAAAGAGCAGAGTGTTTGTATACTATTGAACCTAAATTGCTATTATTTCAAACGAGTTTGTTAAAAATGTAAGATGTTACTTATAATCTTCTAGTAAGAAGGTAACTTTAAAATATACAAAAGAAGAAATGAGAAGCAAATCAAAATGGAACAATACAAAAAATCAAACACAAAAGAAGGTAGTGATAAAAGAATTAAGAAACATCAAAGATATAAGAAAGTAAATAGCAAAATGGCAAGAGTAAATCCTGGATAGCATCACCACCAACTCAATGAACATGAATTTGAACAAATTCCGGGAGATAGTGGAGGACAGAGGAGCTTGGTGTGCTACAGTTCATGGGGTCGCAAGGAGTCAGACATTTCTTAGTGACTGAACAATGTAAGTTCTCTTACTTTACGAAGAATTACTTTAAATGTAAATGAGTTAAACCGTCCAATCAAAAGGAAATAAATAGCAGAAATAAAAGATCCAACTATATGTTGTCCACAAGCGATTCAGTTGGGACTTCCCTGGAGGTCCAATAGATAAGACTGTGCTTCCACTGCAGGGGGCCGAGGGTTTGATCCTTGGTTGGGAAACTAAGATCCTGCACGCCATGTGGTGTGGCCAAAACAAGAAAGAGAGAGACTGACTTTATATTCAAAGATACATACAAGTTGAAAGTGAAGGTAGAGAAGAAGATACTCCATACAAATAGTAACTAAAAGGGAGCTTTGCATGTCTATAGAAGTGTTAGATAAAATAGACTTTGAGTAAAAAGCTATTAAAAGATCAAAACAGACTTTAGCTTTATCTGTAATATTTCATGTTTTTTCCCAAGAAGAATGTTTTTATACATAAATTTTGAAAATTATTTTTTAAAAATATTCTTGTTAAGTGAGAAATGTACAAGCAACAGAAATGTCAGATCCATGAAGGCAGATACATTGAAGCAAAGAGCTGGATAATGCCTATTCAAAAGAATGAAGTTATTTCTCACAGTCTTGAATTGGGCCACTGAAAACATCACTTATCTAGCACAAACATTCTCAGAAAAAAAACAAAACTGGATACAATTCTTTCTCTAAGAGTTGCTTTATTGGCAAGAAGTACTTCGAATACCTTCAGAGAATGAAAAAGTCCCACAGATTCATTCTCAGAAAATAAAGACTTCTTTAATACTTAAAAAACAACAAAAAAGCAAGCTTCCCTGGTGGCTCAGTGGTAAAGAATCTGCCTGCCCATGCAGGAGACTCAGGTTCGATCCCTGGTCTGGGAAGATCCCACATACCGAGGAGCAACTGAGCCCACGCGCCACAACTATTGAGCCTGTGCTCGAGAGCTCGCAAATTGCCACTATGGAAGCCCCAGAGCCCATGCTCCTCAACAAGAGAAGCCCGCGGACTGCACCTAGAGAGGAGCCCCTGTTCTCTGTGACTAGGGAAGTCCACGAAGCAACAGAGATCCAGCACAGCCAAAAATAAAATAAACCCCAATAAAGTACACAAATGCCCTTGACAGAAAGCTCCCTGAGGCACATATGCTCCTGCTGTGGGGTCTTTGAGCCTGCCATACCCCCAGTGGTGGCTGGCCTCACCCCTCTCTTCCTGCGAGTCCCTCACTAGAAGAATGCCACACCCTCAGAGAGGCTTTCCCTGACCACTCTCCTTTCTAAAATAGCACCTCTGATCCCATTCCCTGCTGGGTGGCTTTGTTTCTCTTCAGAGAGGTATTGCACTCGGCATGTTCTAGATTGATGTGTTCATAGGTGTACTCTACCACCCGGATGTGAGCTCCAGACGTGGACTCACATCAGCTTCCTGCTCAGACATGTCCCCAGCACCCAGAACAGCACCTGGCACACAGCAGGGGTCCAGGAGTATCTTTGGCAGGTATGGTTGAACGGGCTTCCCAAACTCTGCAGAAGCTTTCTCAGCTGAGACCCCAGGCTGGGGCTGAGCAGGGGTAAGGAGAGGGAGAGAGGGGCTCACCTCCACGTTCCAGACGTAGGAGCTGTGGAAGAGCTCCGACCACACCTTCCCTACTTGGTTGATGTCTCTGACATCCCAGATGTAGATGCTGTGGTCCTTGTACACGCAGGACAGCCACTGGTGCGTGGGGTCAAAGGTCAGCGCCACTGTATCTGGGTAGGTGGCCTCTGCCTTCCTGTGGAAGAGGAAGCTGACAGGGCCACGTGAGTCATCAGTCACCACCGATGTCACTGCAAGTAGTGACAGCTGCCTCTGGTGACACCCGAGCAGCCTCCTGCTTGGCAATGCCATCTCTGATGATCTCTGTGGTAACCCAGCTCTCCCACTCCGACTTTACTGCTCGCTCCATCTTCTTCCTTTGCTTTGCTTCTAATACACAGGCTGTAAACTGGAAGCTTCTGCCTGGCCCGAGAGTGTTTGAGTTTTCAACTTCTGTCAACATTTCTCTCCCCTCATTTTACTTGGCACAAAATCCATCCTCTCTGAGCACAGGATCATGGCCTTCTCTCTTGGCCTCAACACATGATCAAAATTTCCGGTACCAGTCCTGGCCTGGGACCTTCCTACCACAGCTACAGTTTACTGAGCCCTCCAGGGTGCTGAGCTGAGAGCTCTAGCTGTGTTGAATTCCCACAACCTCCAGGAAAGGTAGGTACTATATTATATGTACAGTGACCTGCCTGAGGCCACAGAGCTCACAGTGGAAAGTGGCAGAGCTGACCTCTACAACACACTGTCGTCCATCTTCTCCTTCTTTTGTGGCATCTGGGCACCCTCTCCAAACGCTTACCCAGGAGGTAGTCCAGACACCCAGCACCCCCACAGACTGACAACAAAGCAGGCAGATACACCACAGCTCAGCCCCTCCACTCTCTCAACACGGCAGCCAGAGGTCTACTCCTCGAGGCCTCACCAAGTAACACCAATGCCTGAGGTCTCAGTGGCTGTTCACTGACTTAAGGATAGGCTCCAAGCCCTTCCAGCAGCTTCCATCAATGCTCTCACTTGTCATCCTTCCCCCACCCGGCACACCAGGCTCCAGCGACATGGCCTCCTGCTGTCCCCATGACACACTGAGCCCAGTGTGCTGTCCCCTTAAGGCCTTTGCATTCGCTCTCAGGACCCAGTTCTCCACACAGCTGGCTTCATCTCACCGGGAGGCCTCCCCCAGCCACCCAATCAACATAGACCCATCCCAAGACCCTCTCCTGGAGTCCCTGCTTTATTTCAGCAAAGCATTTAAGACTATCTGAAATGATCTTTTTTGTTTTTCAAATGTTTATGTACTCATCCATCATCCAGCACCTTGGGGCTTCCCAGGTGGTGCTAGTGGTAAAGAACTCACTTGCCAATGCAGGAGACATAAGAGACTCAGATTCAATCCCTGGGTGGGGACGATCTCTTGGGAGAGGGCATGGCAAGCCACTCCAGTATTCTTGCTTGGAGAATTCCATGGACAGAGGAGCCTGGTGGGCTACAGTCCATAGGGTAGCAAAAAGCTGGACACAACTGAGCGACTGAGCACGTATGCATTAAACTACAGACATCACGAGATTCTGCTGCCTCCTAGGGTCTGTACCCTGCTTCCAACCCAGGGCTGCCAGTAAGCAGATGGATCGGGAAGCATGGGTAGATACTGGCAGAGGGACTCTAGGTGGGCCCCCCCACCCCCGTGCCGGGCAGTACCTGGGCTCCAGGCCCTGGGCCACATCCACCCCCAGGTAGTGCGGCTTGGGCAGGTTGGTGAGGTACTGTAGGCTGTGGGCTTGGAAGATGCGGACTATCCCATCAGTGCAGCCACAGAAGATGAGCTCCTGGCTGACACAGAGGCAGGAAGACAGGGAGACCTGTGGGGGCAAAGGGACCCAAGTGGGCTTGGTGCTTCATGTGGCCCAGATCAGGTCAGCCTTGGGCCTCCAGAAAAGCTTTATAGTTTTTGGATTTAAGAAGCCCATATTTTGAACTTACTTACACAACAGAAAGAGACTCATAGACTTAGAAAATGAACTTATGGTTGCCAGGAGGCAGGTTAGGGGGAAGAGATAGGGAATTTGGGATGGACAGGTCCACACTGCTATATTTAAAATGCATAACCATCAAGGACCTACTGTACAGTATAGGGAACTCTGCTCGATGTTATGTGACAGCCTGAATGAGAGGGGAGTTTGGGGGAGAATGGATACATGAACATGAGTGGCTGAATTCCTTTGCTGTCCACCTGAAACTGTCATGACATTGTTAATCAGCTATAGCCCAACACAAAATAAAAAATACTTTTTTAAAAAAGAAACCCATTTTTTGCAGATTTTAAGATTTTTGAAATCAAGACATAATGTACAGTCACTGTGGAAGAAAAGGTGGCAGCAGGCACACAAAGGCATAAATTGGGGCAGAGTTGTCATTGCTATAGAGGAACTCAGCTGTGTATAGAAAATATCTCCTTAGCTGATTGAGAACTCTGAGGTCACCTGCACTAGAAGTGTTGAATTTTAAGCTTCAATTTGATTCCATATTACTTAAAAATAACTTCATAGAGAGTATATACTTCAAAGCAGCACAGAAAAAAGTTACTATCTTTTAGGAAGGACTATCCATTCAACCAGGACATGCCCATAAAGGGGTAGGACATGCCAAACTTCTAGATACAGCTTAGAGTAGTTAGGACAAATCTAGAGAGACTCAGTTTCTGAGCCATCTAAGACCACTGCTCAGGGACTAAGCATCTATCTATCAAAACTTCTGACTTGCTTAAAAGCTTCAGCAGTTCTAGCAGGAGGATGCAAATGAGAAAAATAAATAATGTTCACTGCAGCACTGTTTACAATAACCAGGACATGGAAGTAACCTAGATGGCCATCGACAGATGGATGGACAAAGGTGTGGTACATGTATACGATGGACTATTACTCAGCCATAAAAAAGAACACATTTGAGTCAGTGCTAGTGAGGTGGATGAAGCTAGAGCCTGTTATACAGAGTGAAGTAAGCCAGAAAGAGAAAAATAAATACTGCATATTAACGCATATATATATGGAATCTAGGAAAATGGTATTGATGAAACTATCGGCAGGGCAGGATTGGAGATTATAGAGAGTGGACTTGTGGGCACAAAAGTAGGGGAGGGGGAGACGGATGGAGAAAGTAGCATCAACATATATGCACTATCTGGTGTAAAGGGGATAGCTGGAAAGGCTGCTGAATACCACAGGGAGCCCAGTCTGGTGCTCTGTGATGATCTAGAGGGGTGGGATGGGGGAGGGGAGGGAGGCTCAAGAGGGAGGGGATGTGTGTATAATTATGGCTGATTCGTGAGGTTGTATGGCACAAACAACACAACATTGTAAAAATTAAAAATCAAAACAAAACAGACAAAAAAAATGATGTTTAACCAACTAGGAAAGACAGAAAAGGCTCAGAATTCTCTGCATGCCCCTTGCCAGGCCGTTCACCCTGAAGCTGAGGTCCGGAGGAGAATCGCAACAGCAGGGATAGGACAAGCAGGAAAACTTTTGATGCTTCTGCTAACAGCCAAACAGGCACCCAAGCCCAGGATGGAAAGACAGCTTGGACTCAAACCCTCAGATCCTGAAGAAAAGTGGTTCTGCAATTCACTGATACATCATTTTTTGGTTTAAAATTTTATGTGTTTTTTTAAAACTTTCAATTCTGGATTGGGGTATAGCCAATTAACAATGTTGTGATAGTTTCAGGTGAACAGCAGAGGGACTCAGCCATACATATACATGCATACTAAATTTTTTTGTATTTTATATAGCCTTTGATTGTAAAAACAATATAAAAATTATTAAGTCCATGATACCTTAAATTAAACAAGGGAAAAAAGCAGTCCTCCCCCCAGCCAAGAATGTCCAGTAAAGAAACAAATGTGAACTGGACCACACAGTGATGGGGAAACAGTTGTAACCCTGACCCGTTACAGGGGCCAGGCAATGTCCTAAGTGCCTTACATATACCATCCCACAGGACACCCCTATCAACTTGGTGAGGCAGATAGCAGTAGTCCCATTTTACAGATGAGAAAACTGAGGCTCATAGAGCCTCTCCCAGAATCAAACAAGCAGAACCATAAATTAGACCCTGAGCTGGCGTGACCAGCTATGATGCAGGGGCACTGCTGAGTCTCTGGAGACACATGTCATGGGAAGAGTGTTTCCTGCACTGACAGCAGAAAGAGGGGCTGGGGTACCTTCAGGTTGATCCACTTCTCCAGCACCCTCTTCTCGTTGAACTGACAGAGGAGGCCCGAGTAGGACACACAGAAGGTACTGCCTGCCATCTGGCCCCGGCCACAAGCCACACCACAGAAGACGTTGTCATGCAGCTCACCCAGGATGCCTGAGCGCCCCACCAGGGGCACCGTGCCCGTCACCTGGAGGGAGAGTGGGGCACAGTGAGACCCCGAACAGCCAGCCTAGTCCCCAGCCAGGTCACGACAGGCTCTCCTGACCAGTGGACAGGACACAGCTAAATGCGAGAACTCGCAGAAACACCTCCAAGTGAAGAAGGAAGAACAGAACATGTATGCCTCCAGGCAGAGTGGCTGGAGGCCACAGGCCCGGAATGAGGGGTGGCCCCAGGGCCCAGCAGGGAAGAAGAGGTTTCCCAGCAGGTCTGGCAGTCAGTCAGCACCTGGAGAGCAGTCCCAGAGACAGAAGGCTGCCCCACTAAGAGGCTATACAGCCACTGCCCCCGAATCATAGCAGAACCAGGAGTCCCTACTACCCTTGACAGTTCTCCCCTAGGCCTGGCTGAGGGGGTGGGGATGAAAACTAACCTTTGCTTCGGTGGACACTTCCAAGAACCAGAACCTCACGTGCCGGTTCCCAACAGTGACAAAATAGCTGCTGTCCTCTGAGAAGGAGAGGGCAATGACCCGGCATGATACCTTGTTGGAGGCCACCAGGATGTCTTTCTGGAAGAATCAGTGCAGAGAAGGTCACCCCAGCACCCACCTCACCAGACTCTTTGAGCCTCTTCTCTCAGCCCTATGTCTCCCTGCCCTCACCTGCTCCAAGGGTGTCTTCCTCAGGCCCTTCTTTTTGGGGAAACCTACATGTGACCCTCTTTCATTCCCAACACAGAGAAGACTGAGGCCTGGAAGGGCTTCCACATGAGAGGAAGTTCCAGAACTCTCCTCGGGAGTCCAAGCCCTGCAGCCCACACATGGTGTTCAAGACGGCCACAGCTAGAAGCAAAGGACGGTGCAACCCATGTTGCTGGAGACTGGGCTTCCACTCTGGGCCCCACTGAGCCCTTCACAGGACAGCTCAGGAAACCCCTCAACAGTCCTATGAGGGAGGTGCTTCTCCCCTACCCTATCATGCTCAGGGAGGACTGTCGCATGCTCAAGGTCACACAGCAGGTGATGAACAGAGCCAGGACTGACACCCGCTTCTGCCAACTCTAAATCCTCCCCCAGCTGTTCCCAAGCCCAGCCTTCCAACGCATAGACCGGAGTTCTCCCAACTCAACAAAGTAGATACTATTACATCCATTTTACAGATGAGGAAACACACTCACAGAGAGGTTAGGTCACTTGCTCAAGGTCACAGCTGGTCAGTATAAAAAGAATGATACGTTCCACTAGTTGAGAGCTTGTCACACGCCCTACAACAAATGCCTGGAATAGGGATTGGCATGCAGTAGGTGCTCAAGAAATATTTGCTGGATAGGGCTTCCCTGGTGGCTCAGTGGCAAAGAATCCGCCTGCCAATGCAGGAGACACGGGTTCAATCCCTGGTCCAGGAAGATCCCACATGCCGTGGAGCAACTAAGCCCATGCCCACAACTATTGAGCCTGTGCTCTAGAGTCATGATCCATGACCACTGAAGCCCGCACACCCTAGAACACCATGCTCTGCAACGAGAAACCACCGCAATGAGAAGCACAAGCGCTGCAACTAGGGAAAAGCCTGCACAATAGAGACCCGGCCAAAAGTAAACATTATTAAACAAACAAAGAGTGCATTGGATAAACGCTTTACCAAGTTCTCTCATTTAGTTCTCCCCATGCCTGAGACCCAGGTGTTCCGGCAGCCAGCTGTCTGCCACCCACCCACCAGCTCTTACCTTCCAGTCCCAGACGTTGAGCACCATGTCGTGCTGGTAGCCCATGGACACAATGTGCTTCATGTTGGGGGAGAAGGCCACGCAGGCCACGCCATACTTGTGGCCCAGCATTTCCGCCACCTGACTCTTCTCTTCCACGTCCCAGATACGTACAGCAGGCCTGTGCCCATTCTGGGGAAGATGGTGCCATTTACTGCTGCTGGGTTCTGCACCGGGCGAGGCTGGAGGGGCTGTCAGGGCTGAAGCTGGTACTGCCCCAGGGTGTGCCCAAAAGCCATCCCCCACCGTCCCTTGCCGCATCTGGTCCAGGAAGGAGCTATTCCAGGGATTCCTCAGGTCTGCTGGGGCCAGAGGAATGGCCCCAAGACCCCTCCCCACCCACTCTACCATGATCACCACTCACCTCCCCCGTCACTATGTACTTTCCATCAGGGGAGAAGGCCAGAGCGCTCAGAGACTTCCTGGGGACAAGGAAAGGGGTTGATCACTGGTTCCACTGAGGGTGGGCAGCCAGACCCCAGCCTGGCTGTGCTCACAGCACTCAGTGCAATCCTCGCTCCACTCCTCGCTCCCAAGAGGCCAGGAGAGATGAGCGACCACAGTTCCCCGGAGCCAGTGCTGTAAGCTGGCCCAGCATAGCACCCAGTGCATTCCCAGCACTTCCTGCAGCCAGGAGAAGCAGGGGCAGTGCACAGAGAAATGAGGTTTTGTAAAGGCAAAGGCCCTTTCCTCCTCCAAACCTCAAGCCCTGATGGAGTGGATACTGCACAGCCCGTGGGATCGTAGTTCCCCGACCAGCAATTGAGCCTGGGTCCTCGGCAGTGAAAGTGCGGAGTCCTAACCACTTGACCAGCAAAAAATTCCCAGAGACAGAGAATGATAAAGCAAATGTTGGTAAAATGTTAGCATTTGGAAAATATGGGTGAAAGGTGTACAGGTGCTCTGTGTACTAGTCTTGTAGTCTGAAATTATTTCAATGTAAGAAGTTTAAAAATTGCCAGTGCTTACGCCTTACTCCATACTGATTCTGCCTTCTCTGAGGGTGAAGCCTGGGATCAGGTGACTCTGAAATGCAGCCAGGATGGAAACCTCCACCCTGGCCACACCGCCTCCTTAGACAGACCCACCAATGACCGAGAGTAGACTCTTCTCAGCTATGTGCTTCAGATCAAGGCGACCTACTCTACCACCTGTGGGCGTTGGGAAGGCAACTGGGAGGATGAGAAGAATTGGCCAATGGAGATTCTGACAAATGCCAGCAAGCTCCAGCCCATTCCTGCCATGGAGAATGTGGGCCCCAGAGATGTGAATCTCTCACTTTTCCAAAATGAAAGGGCATCTGGATTTTTGTGTAGAAAACTTTGAAGGTTGTCGAGTAAGTCCAATATTTGAGACAAACATTCAAGAAGTATTTCATTTGAGATCACAAAGTGAATAAACATGCTTGGATGGGGACCCACCTCTGCCCTCATCACCAGTGACAGAACCCACAGTCAGAGCCAAGGGTCCAAGAAGCCCCTTCCAAGAGAGAATCTGTATCTGCCAAACCACATTTCAGGGACTCTGCCTTACGGATCGTAAAGGAAGAAGAAAACCCACATCTTCTCTGTCCACCTGGAGAGCTGGGCCAAAGGAGCTCAACTTGAGCTATTTGTGCAGTATTTGTGGAATAAAAAGTTGCAATGAGGGGAAGGACTGGTGGTCCTGTGGTTAGGACTCTGAGCTCTCACTGCCAAGGTCTCAGGTTCGATTCCTGCTTGGGGAACTAAGATCCCACAAGCCAAAAAAAAAAACGTTGCAGTGGAGTGCCTTCCTAAGGTCACAACTCAGTGGGGACCAAAGCCCAAGGATGACACAGTGATCAGTGGGCCACCAGGCAGACCCCAGGTACCAACTTGGGGCCAAGAGTCTTCCCCAATAAACTGGCAGCTGGAGGGATCTTTCTAAAACCCAAATTACATTCATTCATTCATTCAGGAAACAAGAAGTGCTGTCAATGTCCTAGACACTGACCTAGGGTATAGGGACAAAGAAATTAACTAAAAGAAAGTCCCTGCCCCCAGACAGCTCATCTTGTAGAGGAAGACAGTAAATATCATCATTGAGGAAATTAGAAAGTATATCAAAAAGGAGTACATTTTGTGGGAAAAAGGAAAGTGGGGAAGGGAAGTAGAGCATGCTAGAGGGCTCGGGTGGCTAGGCTAAGCATAGCCTCAGCCTGCAAACGCCCTCTAGTGGCTTCTCTTTGCAATCAGCATGATAGCCAACCACTCCCCAAGGTGATCTGACTTCTGGGGCTCCAGCCTCAACCATGGAACTCTGACTGCTCCTCCAACAATTTAAGATTCTTAATTACCCAACCTGAGATTCAAAAATGACTGCTCTTGCTGTCCCCTCTGCCTACAATGCTCTCCCCACACCTTCACATGGGTTACCCCCTCACTTTCTCCTGGTCTCAGCCCCAGGAGGGCTCTGATAGGACTCTGATAAGGGTCCTCTGCCTGCCAACCTTCCCGAACACATCCTCATTTCCTCCATAGCCACAGTCAAGGTCTGATGGTTGGCTAGTAACTTGCCAACTAGTTTAGTCTGTCTCCCCCACAAGCTGTCAGCTCTATAGAGAGCAGCTTCTTATCTCTTTTGTTCATGGCTGTGTTCCCCACACCTGGACCAGTGCCTAGCACAGAGCAGACTGAACCTGAACCGAGTGAGTGAATGAATCAGTCACCCACAAGCACCTCCAGGCAGTGTGGGGAAGGAGGGATGTGTCAGGACCTTGATCCTACCCTTGCCCAGGCCCCAGCTTACCTGGCAGTATTAAGAATGTGCTGCTGCTTGTTCTCCTTGGGGTTCAAAATCACCACCACACAGCTGGGGAGAAAGAGGAAAATGTGCCCAAACTGAGGGGAATATTGGGGTCCAGGGATGACTGCACTCCCAACATAAGAGCCCACATATAGACAAGGCTATGTGAGAGTTGGACTATAAAGAAAGATGAGTGCTGAAGAATTGATGCTTTTGACCTGTTGTGTTGGAGAAGACTCTTGAGAGTCCCTTGGACTGCAAGGAGATCCAACCACTCCATTCTAAAGGAAATCAGTCCTCAATGTTCATTGGAAGGACTGATGCTGAAGCTGAAACTCTAATACTTTGGCCATCTGATAAGAAGAGCTGACTCATTTGAAAAGACCCTGATACTGGTAAAGATTGAAAGCAAGAGGAGAAGGGGACAACAGAGGATGAAATGGTTGGATGGCATCACCAACTCAACGGACATGAGTTTAAGTAATCTCCGGAGTTGGTGATGGACAGGGAAGCCTGGCGTGCTGCCATTCATGGGGTCACGAAGAGTCAGACACAACTGAGCAACTGAATTGAACTGAACTGATAGACAAGGCTCTTTCTGTTCAGAAGCTTCTCTCTTCAGTCTCCTCCTCCCCCATTATCTATGCTGAGAATTCTAGGGCACTTATCATTATTACTGATACCAACAAATTCTTAAAAAGAAGCCAACACTCCCTCTGTAGTAACTATACTGCCAGGCTCTGGTCTAATAAAGACTTACTGTTGTTCAGTCACTAAGTCGCGTCCGACTCTTTGCGACCCCATGGACTGTAGCCCGCCAGGCTCCTTTGCCAGGGGATTCTCCAGCCAAGAATACTGGAGTGGGTTACCATTTTCTTCTCCAAGGGATCTTTCCCACCCAGGTATTGAATCTGCGTCTCCTGCATTGGCAAGCAGGTTCTTTATCAGTGAACCACCAGGGAAGCCCACAAAAGACTTACTGTGTACAATATCTTTAAATCCTTACAACTGCCAAGTGAGGTCAGCAGTCTTAGCTGCTTTTCATAGATGATGAAACTGAAGCCCAGAGAGAGCAGTTCTTTGTCCAGGGTTCCCCAGCAGATCAGGGAACGAGTGGGGATGTGACTCCACACCTGTCAGATTCAAGAGCACCCCCTGTCCTGTATTCTGGCTCCTTCCCAAAGACTCAGTAATAGATGCTGTTTATCAGGAATTACTATGGCCTTGCCCTGCCCTGCAGGGGGAGGGGTCCCTTCGGTGCCTAGAACAGTGCAGGTTAGACCAGTATTTGTGGAATAAGTGGTTGCAGATGACCTTCAGTCCTTTCTAACTACCAGGAGGAGGGTATCCTAGTTTTGTTTTACCAAAGCAGAGGCTAGGACAGGGGCATGTGTGGTGGAGCTAGGACACTAATGCTGACTGCCTGACACCAACCGTGGCTTTGATCTTAACCTCCTCTCTTTCCCAGAATCGCTGCCACCTCCCACTTACAGTCATAATAAGGCTTTCTTAGCACGCACGCGTGCCTGTACCATTCTAGACATAGAGGGGCTGGTGGAATCCTTCCCACAGCCTTCAGAAGCAGGCAGCATTATCTGCACTCTACAGAGGGAACAGCCAAGGCCCAGAGAAGATCATCAAAGACTTCAGGCTCTGAATTCAGGATCCGTGATTAGAGGCTAGGCCCACTGACTCACTCACCCTGCCAGGTAGGCCACGTGGCCTGTGCTGGGGTCACAGGTTAGGCCACTGCTGTTCTGGGCCGTGATGCCGAGCACCTTCTCCAGTGATACCTGCAGGGAAAAGGCCCAAATCAGAAGCGCCTGCCCCAGCAGGTTCCCCACCCCTCAGCCATCCATTCAGTCTGTTATTTCCAACATGTCCACCGAGCTTCTAGGGTCATCTACCAGCAGCTAATGCTCAGCCTCTTCAGTACTGCTTTGATAAGCACTGTGCTAAAGCATAGAATGGTGGGGAATGTAGTCAAATCCCTGTCCTCCTGGAGCTCACATTCTACTGGTGACGGGATAGTAGACACAGGAAACGAACAGAATAAATATGTAAAATAGATATCAGGTGATGATGGGAGCGTTAGAGAAAAACTAAGCATGGAAGGAAATTGAGAGGTCAGAGGAAGGGGTGAAGGCCTCAATGAAAAGAGCAAGTCTCTATGCGTCTTATATGAAAGACTCGAGAGCCCACAACCACCCAGGGAAGAAGGCACTGTTATCAGCCCTATTTCACAGATGAGAACACGGAGGGCCAAGGTCCCACATCTGTGGAGTAGCAAGGCTGGGATACAAACTCAGGCAGTCTCTGGTTTCAAAGTCAGCACTGTGCTCACAGCAGTGAACAAAGAGGACACTGTCCGTTTGCTCAGTAAATTGACAGTCTAGAGGCTCAGTGAGTAAAGAAAACAGTGAACTGGAACAAGCACACTTAAAAGGTAAAAATCCTCTAAGCAAAATAAGTCTAATGAGCTAGTTCCCATCATGGCTGACTAAACATTTACAGAGGATGGACTAACAAATCGTGATATTTTCATAGTCTTAAGAGATTAGTTTCTAATTATTATAAAGTAAAACACTCTCAAACAAGGTGTTGGGCCTCAGAAATAAGAGGCATAGAGAGGACAGTAACAGTCAATATTTATTGAGCATCTGATCAGGAGACAGGCGCTGTTTATACAACTGTATTAACTTATTTAATGCTCACAATAACCCTGTGATATAGTTGCTATCATCATCTCCTTACAGATGAGGAAAGAGAGGCCTAGAAGGGTAACCCATCTGAAAGTTAGCAGGATTAACCCAGGCAATGGAACTCATGTTGTTTTTTTAATCTGTTTATCAGCATTACTGGGCATGAGCGTAGCTGGTCTTTTTTAGACCAGGTCTTTTGCAAGCTGGATGGACTCTGCACCACCAAACAGGAAAAATACATGACATCAGTCACCCAAAATACATAATCACAGCAGTAGTAACTAACAGCAGCAGGGTACTTACCAAATGTGCCAAATGTTTTTCTAAGTACTTAAGATATGTGAGCTTACTTAATCCTCACAAATACACTGTAAGGGAACATTTATATTATTATCCTCATTTTACAGATGAGGAAACTGAGGCACAGAAAAGTTCAAGAAAAAAAGAAGAATTCAGGTTAAAACCCAGGCAGTCTGGGTCCAGAGGTGGTGCTCCTAACCACCTTGCTATACCACCTCTATGGCGCTAATGGTAAAGAACCTGCCTGCCAGTGAAAAGACTAACAGATGTGGGTTCGATCCCTGGCTTGGGAAGATCCCCAGGAGAAGGAAATGGCAACCCACTCCAATATTCTTGCTTGGACAATCCCATGGACAGAGGAGCCAGTCCACAGGGTTGCAAAGAGTTGGACACGACTGAGGCGACTCAGCACGCACATACCACCTCTCTGAAACTGATTGTTACTCCTCTCCTTCATATACATTAAAGCTCACAAGGCACTTTCTGACACATAAGAGATAAAAGCTATGAATATAAGGTGCTGGGTGAGAGACTGAGGTGGGTGACTGCTTTAGGCTGGGGCTCAAGAAGGCCTCTCAGAGGAATAAAAAAGAAAGCCTTTCAGGGTAGAGATAATCAGGCTGAGACTCGAAGAATAGGTGCCAGTCAGGCAGACTGCAGCAAAAAGCCCAGAGGACTCACCAAACACAAAGGCTAAGAGGCAGAAAAGAGCTTGGAGTCTCAAGAAAACAGAAAGCAGGCCAGTGTGACAGGACCTTTGTGAGAGGAAGGACATGGGCAGTGTGGCCAGAGAGGTGAGGAGCAGGCACGTGCCCAGCAACTTGCAGCCAGGAAGCCACGGAGCAGGAACAAGACCCACCCGCAGGTGTTGCGTATCGACCCTTTATCTGGCATATTCACAATTTCCTTTCATCTCCCTGCAACACCATGGCTATTGTTACCACCATTTTACAAAAACAGACTTCGCAGCTCTGCAAGTTGGAGAATAATTTTTTAAACTGCTGCTGTGTGGACTTTCCTGGTGATCCAGTGGTTAAGAATCTCCCTGCCAATGCAGCGGACACAGGTTCAATCCCTGGTTTTGGAAGATTCCGCATTTCTTGGGGCAATTAAGTCCCTGCTCCACAGCTACTGAGCCTGCCCTGTAGAGCCTGTGCTCTACAAGAGAAACCACCACAATGAGAAGCCTGTGCACCACGGGGAGCCCCCACACCTTGCCACAGCTACAGAAAGTCTGCAACACAGTAACGAAGAACGGGCACAGTCAAAATTAATAAAAACAAACAAACATATTTTTAAAAGTTGCTGCCGTACTGTTGGAATTTCTTCCACCTACTCTAAAGTTTTGCATCTCAGGATTTAGAGAACTGGTCTATACCCATGCCCCTCCCCACTCCCCCCGCAGTGCTGCTGAGATTCTAAATATTACTCACATCCTCTCCATAATTTAAGGCGGCAGTATGGAATAAGCATCCCACCGTGGTAAGCGAGAGGAAAGAGAAGGGGGGATGAGGGAAGGCAGGTTAGAGCCCAGGAGACTTGGAACAGGTAGCACTGGGGACTGAACCCTGGTAGGGACCCTAAAGACCCAGTGGGGGATGAGGTCAACAAAAGTGTAAGGGCCCAGAGAGACTTCTAGAGGTGACTGAGGAGACAAGCAGGAAAGCAGGACTAGGAGGTGACTAGCAAAACTATAACGCGTTCCAAAGGATAAAGTCGGGTAGGAACCCTGGAGTGATCCAAAGGCTGAGGGCGCCTTTGTTTGCCTTTCCTACTGTTCTTTTCCCCTTGCAGTTAATCTTTAGTGTATATAAATCTTCTTCATCTACCTCCATTTAACTCTGCATACCTAGTCTTTCTTTCTTTCCTTTCCTCTCAACATATTTGTTAGTTTTGTTTTTATTGCTTTATTCCCCACGACCCCTTGCTTTAGTTTTGTTTTCTGGTTTGTGCTTTAGTTAGTTTTGTTCTTACCTGGTAAATATACTTTTTGATTTACCTTGTTCGCTGTGTCAATCTACTGTATTTTTGTTGGACTGTTTTCGCTTTGCTTATGGGTGTGTATGTTTATGTGTATATCGTTACTTTATTATTATTTGCCTGATTTTATAACTGCCATTTGTTTGGGGTTCATCTTTGGTTTCTCATTTTTGGATATTTGTTTTAATCTCAATTAATGCCATAACAAGCCATTTGTGGAATTTTCATTCCTGACTAGAGATCAAGCCCTGAGCCTTTGGAGTGGAAGCACTGACTCTAAGACCCTAGACAACCAGAGGACTAACCCTAAGGAGTATCAAATAGTGAGAACTCACACAAAGGAAGCCACTTGAATACAAGACCTGGCATCACCCAACCACCAGTAGCATCCTGTGCAGGATGCCTCATCTAAACAACAAACAAAACAAATACAAACCCAATCATCAGCAGACAGGATTACCACCTCACTCAGCCTTGCCCAACAGAGGAAAATCAGACAAAAACTCAGTACAAATCTCACACTATACAAAGCTTACACAAACCACTGGACCAACCTTACGAGGGCAGAAACCAAAAGGAAGAAAGAATTCAAACTTGAAGCCTGGGAAAAGGAGACCTCAAGCACCAAGAAGTTAAAATAAAATAATGAAAAGGCAAAGAAATACTACACAAATGAAGGAACAAACTAGAAACATAGAAATCCAAATAAATGAAGAGGAAATAGGCAAACTACCTGAAAAAGAATTCAGAATAATGATAATAAAGATGATCAAAAACCTTGAAAACAAAATGGTGAAAATGTAAGAATCAATTAACAAAGATCTAGAAGAAATAAGCGTAGAGAGACAACACAATTACTGAAATTAAAAACACTCTAGAAGGACTCAATAGCAGAATATCTGAAGCAGAAGAATGAATCAGTGAGTTGGAATATGAAACAGTGAAAATAACTTCTGAAGAGCAGAATAAAGTAAAAAGAATGAATAGAACTGAGGATAGTTTCAGAGACTTCTGGGACAATATCAAATGCACCAACATTTGAATTATAGGGGTCTCAGAAGAAGCAGAAAAAAAGGAAAGGGTATGACAAAATTTTTAAAGAGATTATAGCTGAAGATTTCCTCAAAATGGAAAAGGAAACAGTCAATCAAGTCTAAGAGGCACAAAGAGTCCCATACAGGATAAACCCAATGGGAAACATGCCAAGACACATACTAATCAAACTAACAAAGACTAAACACAAAGAAAAAATATTAAATACACCAAGAGAGAAGCAACAAGTAACATACAAGGGAAACCCCATACACTTAACAGCTAATCTTTCAGCAGAAACTCTGCAGGCCAGAAGGGAATGGCAGGATATATTTAAAATATTGAAAGGGAAAAATCTACAACCAAGATTACAGTACCCAGCAAGGATCTCATTCAAAATTGATGGAGAAATAAAAAGCTTTTTGAACAAGCAAAAGTTATGAGAATTCAGTACAACCAAACCAGCTTTACAACAAATGTTAATGGGACTTATGTAGTCATGAAATACAAGAGAAGAAAAAAGATCAAAATCAACCTCAAACAATTAAGAAAATGGCAATAGAAACATATATATCAATAATTACTTTAAATGTAAAAGGAATAAATGCTCCAACCAAAAGACAAAGACTGGCTGAATGGATACAAAAACAAGACCCATATATATGCTGTCCACAAGAAACCCACTTCAGATCTAAAGACACATATAGACTGAAAGTGAGAGGATGCAAAAATATATTCCATGCAAATATATTTTGCATGGAAGCAAAAGAAAGCTGGAGTGGCAATTCTCATATCAGATAAAATAGACCTTAAAATAAAAAAGATTACAAGAGATAAGGAAGGACACTCCATTATGATCAAAGGATCAATCCAAGAGGAAGACATAACAACTGTAAATATCTATGCACCCCACAAAGGAGCACCTCAATACTTAAGACAAACACTAACAGACATAAAAGGAGAAATTGACAGTAACATAATAATAGTAGGAGACTTTAACATCTCAGTCACAACAATGGACAGATTATCAAACCAGAAAATTAATAAAGAAACACAAGTCTTAAATGATACATTAGATGAGATAGATCTCATTGATATCTTCAGGACATTCCATCCAAATGCAGAAGAATTACACCCTCTTCTCAAGTGTACATGGAACATTCTCCAGGATAGGTCCACCCACATCTTAGGTCACAAATCAAATCTCAGTAAATTTAAGAAAATTATAATCATATTAAGCATCTTCTCCAATCACAGTGCTGAGACTAGTTATCAATTACAAGAGAAAAACTGTAAGAAACACAAACACATGGAGAACAACACGTTTCTAAATAACCAACAGGTTACTGAAGAAAGCAAAAGGGAAATAAAAAAATTTCTAAAAAAAAATAAAAATGAAAACACAACCACTCAAAATCTATGGGATGCAGTGAAAGCAGTTCTAAGAGGGAAGTTTATAGCAATACAATCCTACCTCAAGAAACAAGAAAAACATCAAACAGACAACCTAACTTTACACCTAAAACTGGAAAAAGAACAACAACAACAACAACAAAAACCCAAATTAGTAGAAAGAAAGAAATCAATAAGATCTAAGCAGAAATAAATGAAAAAGAAACGAAAGAAACAATAGTAAAGATTAATAAAACTAAAAGCTGGATCTTTGAGAAAATAAACAAAATTGACAAGCCTTACCAGACTCATCAAGAGAAAAAGAGAGAAGAAAATCAAATCAACAAAGTTAGAAATGAAAAAGGAGAGGTTACAAAAGACAATGCAGAAATACAAAGGATTATAAGAGACTATTAGTATATGGCAATAAAATGGATAACCTGGAAGAAATGGACAGATTCTTAGAAAAGTTCAATCTTCCAAGACTGAACCAGGAAGAAATAGAAATTGTGAATAACAACAACAAAAAAGAAATTGTGAACAACCCAATTACAGGCACTGAAATTGAGCCTGTGATCAAAAATCTCCCCAAAAACAAAAGCCCTGGACCAGACGGCTTCACAGGAGAATTCTATCAAACATTTAGAGAAGAGCTAATGCCTATTCTTCTAAAACTCTTTCAGAAAATTGCAGAGGAAGAAACACTTCCGAACTCAATTCTACAAGGCCACCATCACCCTGATACCAAAACCAGACAAAGACTACACCAAAAAGGAAAACTACAGGCCAATATCACTGATGAACATAGATGCAAAAATCCTCAACGGAATTTCAGCAAACAGAATTCAGCAACATTATCAAAAGCTCAAACACCATGATCAAGTTGTTGATTTGATTCCAGGAAGGCAAGGAGTCTTCAATATATGCACGTCAATGTGATACACTACATTAACAAATTGAAAGACAAAAAACCATATGATGATCTCAATAGAGGCAGAAAAAGCCTCTGACAAAACTCAGCACCCATTTATGATTAGAACTCTTCAAAAAATGGGCAGAGAAGGAACCTACCTCAACACAGTAAAGGCCATATATGAAAAGCCTACAGCAAACATTCTTCTCAATGGTGAAAAACTGAAAGCATTCAGCCTAAGATCAGGAACAAGACAAGGGTGTCCACTTTCACCACTGTTATTCAACATATTTCTGGAAGTCCAAGCTACAGCAATCAGAGAAGAAAAAGAAATAAAAGGAATCCAGAACAGAAAAGAAGAAGTAACATTCTCACTGTTTGCAGATGATATGATACTGTACATAGAAAACCCTAAAGATACTATCAGAAAATTACTAGAGCTAATCAGTGAATTTGGCAAAGCTGCAGGATACAAAATCAATACACAGAAATCACTTGCATTTCTATATACTAACAATGAAAAATCAGAAAGAGAAATTAAGGAATCAATCACATTCATCACTGCAACAAAAAGAATTAAATATCTAGGAATAAACTTACCTAAGGAGACAAATAGGAAAAGGAGTATGTCAAGGCTGTATATTGTCACCCTGCTTATTTAACTTCTATGCAGAGTACACCATGAGAAACGCTGGACTGGAAGAAACACAAGCTGGAATCAAGATTGCCTGGAGAAATATCAATAACCTCAGATATGCAGATGACACCACCCTTATGGCACAAAGTGAAGAGGAACTAAAAAGCCTCTTGATGAAAGTGAAAGAGGAGAGTGAAAAAGTTGGCTTAAAGCTCAACATTCAGAAGACAAAGATCATGGCATCTGGTCCCATCACTTCATGGGAAATAGATGGGGAAACAGTGGAAACAGTGTCAGACTATATTTTTTTGGGCTCCAAAATCACTGCAGATGGTGACTGCAGCCATGAAATTAAAAGACGCTTACTCCTTGGAAGGAAAGTTATGACCAACCTAGACAGCATATTCAAAAGCAGAGATACTACTTTGCCGACTAAGGTCCATCTAGTCAAGGCTATGGTTTTTCCAGTGGTCATGTATGGATGTGAGAATTGGACTGTGAAGAAAGCTGAGCGGCAAAGAATTGATGCATTTGAACTGTGGTGTTGGAGAAGACTCTTGAGAGTCCCTTGGACTGCAAGGAGATCCAACCAGTCCATTCTAAAGGAGATTGGCCCTGGGTGTTCTTTGGAAGGAATGATGCTAAAGCTGAAACTCCAGTACTTTGGCCACCTCATGTGAAGAGTTGACTCACTGGAAAAGACCCTGATGCTGGGTGGGATTTGGGGCAGGAGGAGAAGGGGACGACAGAGGATGAGATGGCTGGATGGCATCACTGACTCGATGGACGTGAGTCTGAGTGAACTCTGGGAGTTGGTGATGGACAGAGAGGCCTGGCGTGCTGCGATTCATGGGGTCGCAAAGAGTCGGACACGACTGAGCGACTGAACTGAACTGAACTGAACTGAAGGAGACAAAAGAACTGTACACAGAAAATTATAAGACACTAATGAAAGAAATCAAAGATGACATAAACAGATGGAGAGATATTCCATATTCCTGGGTAGGAAGCATCAATATTGTGAAAATGACTATACTACCAAGTGCAATCTACAGATTCAGTGTGATCCCTATCAAATTACCAATGGCATTTTTCACAGAACTAGAACAAAAAATTTTCACAATTTATATGGAAACACAAAAGACTCTGAATAGCCAAAGCAGTCTTGAGAAAGAAGAATGGAGCTGGAAGAATCAACCTTCCTGACTTCAGATTATACTACAAAGCTACAGTCATCAAGACAGTATGGTACTGGCACAAAAACAGAAATATAGACCAATGGAGCAAGATAGAAAGCCCAAAAATAAACCCATGCACCTATGGGTACCTTATGTTTGACAAAGGAGGCAAGAATATACAATGGGGCAAAGACAGCCTCTTCAATAAATGGTGCTGGGAAAACTGGACAGTTACATGTAAAAGAAAGAAATTAGAACACATACCAACACTTGTGTATGGTATGTGTAACACCATACACAAAGATAAACTCAAAATGGATTAAAGACCTAAACGTAAGACCAGAAACTATAAAGCTCTTAGAGGAAAACATAGGCAGAACACTCGATGACATAAATCAAAGCAAGATCCTCTATGACCCACCTCCTAGAGTAATGGAAATAAAAACAAAAGTAAACAAGTGGGACCTAATTAAACTTAAAAGCTTTTGCACAGCAAAGGAAACTATAAGCAAGGTGAAAAGACAGCCCTCACAATGGGAGGAAATAAAAGCAAATGAAACAACTGACAAAGGATTAATTTCCAAAATATACAAGCCGCTGATACAACTCAATGCCAGAAAAACAAACAACTCAATCAAAAAGTGGAAAAAAGACCTAAACAGACATTTTTCCAAAGAAGACATGCAGATGTCTAACACACACATGAAAAGATGCTCAATATCGCTCATTATTAGAGAAATGCAAATCAAAACTACAATGAGATATTACCTCACATGGGTCAGAATGGCCATCATCAAAAAGTCTATGAACAATAAATGCTGGAGATGGTGTGGAGAAATGGGAATGCTCTTCTTGCATTGTTGGTGGGAAGATGGTATGAAAATTCCTTAAAATACTATGAATAAAACCACCATATGACCCAGCAATCCCACTCCTAGGCATATACCCTGAGGAAACCAAAACTGAAAAAGACACATGTCATTGTTCACTGCAGCACTATTTACAATAGCTAGAACATGGAAGCAACCTAGATGTCCATCGACAGATGAATGGATAAAGTAGTAGCAGTACACAATAGAATATTACTCAGCCATAAAAAGGAACACATTTGAGTCAGTTCTGATGAGGTGGATGAACCTAGAACCTATTATACAGAGTGAAGTGAGTCAGAAAGAGAATGATAAATATCATATTCTAAAGCATCACTTCACGGGAAATAGATGGGGAAACAGTGGAAACAGTGTTTCCAGACTTTATTTTTTGGGGCTCCAAAATCACTGCAGATGGTGACTGCAGCCATGAAATTAAAAGACGCTTACTCCTTGGAAGGAAAGTTATGACCAACCTAGATAGCATATTGAAAAGCAGAGACATTACCTTGCCAACAAAGGTCCGTCTAGTCAAGGCTATGGTTTTTCCAGTGGTCATGTATGGATGTGAGAGTTGGACTGTGAAGAAAGCTGAGCGCCGAAGAATTGATGCGTTTGAACTGTGGTGTTGGAGAAGACTCTTGAGAGTCCCTTGGACTGCCAGGAGATCCAACCAGTCCATTCTAAAGGAGATCAGCCCTGGGTGTTCTTTGGAAGGAATGATGCTAAAGCTGAAACTCCAGTACTTTGGCCATCTCATGCGAAGAGTTGACTCATTGGAAAAGACTCTGATGCTGGGAGGGATTGGGGGCAGGAGGAGAAGGGGACGACAGAGGATGAGATGGCTGGATGGCATCACGGACTCGATGGATGTAAATCTGAGTGAACTCCGGGAGTTGGTGATGGACAGGGAGGCCTGGCGTGCTGCGATTCATGGGGTCGCAAAGAGTCGGACACGACTGAGCGACAGAACTGAACTGAAAGCATATATATGTAATCTAGAAAAATGGTACTGAAGAATTTATTTACAGGGCAGCAGTGGAGAAACAGACATACAGAATAGACTTACAGACATGGGGAGAGGGGAGGAGAGAGTGAGATGTATGGAAACAGTAACATGGAAACTTACATTACCATATATAAAATAGATAACCAATGGGAATTTGCTGTATGGCTCAGGAAACTCAAACAGGGGCTCTGTATCAACTTAGTTGGATGGGATGGGGCAGGAGACGGGAGGTAGGTTCAAAAGGGAGGGGATATATGTATACCTATGGCTGATTCATGTTGAGGTTTGACAGAGAACAAAATTCTGTAAAGCAATGATCATTCAATCAGAAAAAAAAAAATTTTAAGACTGAGGGCGGGGCCAGCGGTTGAGAGGTGGGACTAGGGGTGATGGGCAATACCCGAGAGAGGAGGAGACGAGGAAGTGGGAGGAGCCTCATCTAGGGGCGGGGCTTAGGGACAAGGCAGGCCAGAGAGCAGCCAGAGGGGTAGCAGCCGGGGGCTGATCGGCGGGGCCAAAGATTTAAGGGTGGGACCAAGGACGAGCAGGGAACCTGGAACTGAGATGGATAAGGCAAGCAACTCCTCACCCGATTCTGCACCGTGTCCTCGGGAGCCGCCGGGAGTCGCGTCCGCCGCCGGAGGCAGAGCGGTGGAGCCGGGGGCGGAGAAGACTGGGCCCTCCGCGCCGGAACTCCCGCCATGACTGATGGCAGCTTCTCAACTGTATCATTCCGCGCGTAGCCTCCGGACCCCAAGGCCGCCATCGTCGCGTCGGAGCTCGGCGACCGTTACACTTCTCAACCGCCGCAGCCGCCACGGTCCACTTGAATAGCGAACGGCCGCGGGAAAGCCGGCGCCGCCGCCCATTGGGCGCGGGGGGCTGCTGGTCTGGCCAATCTCAGGGTTACCCGGCGGCGCTTTTGACCAATGAGGGCTAAGAGGCGGAGCGGGGGTTCTGGCTGGGTGGAGCCACGGCTTCTTTGCTAGATGTTTGATCGAACGTTGTGGAGTTTTTTTTTAATCCCGTCTGTGTTTTTATCATTCACTGAATTTCACTTTTGAACTTTTACGAGGCTAATGCCAAAGCCCCCTACCTCCAACCCTAGGCCGACTATCCTCGCAGTAGCAGTCGCCGGGATGTAAGCTAGGGTGGAGCCGAAAAAAGACTGAAGACTTTGCGCAGACTCAGGTCTTGACGCCACCTCTTCCCCAACACGTGATGAAGTCCCGCGTCTCAGAGCCGGCTTTGCTTTATCCACTTGCCACGTGATGTGGCAACGCCGTCTGGCGCGTAATACGCAGGCGCAGCTTTCCTTCCCTCCGCATGTGACGAGGACCCAAGGGCCGTCACGTGAGGCAGGCGGCAAGCGCGCAGGTGGGGCGGGGTTCGGCGGCGCCTGGTGAGGATCAAAGTGCGGCTGCAGACCGGGCAAAACCCAGCTGGGCTGGACAGCCATGCCCAAGTACTGCCGGGCTCCGAACTGCTCCAACACTGCGGGCCAGCTGGGCGCGGACAACTGCCCTGTGAGCTTCTACAAGTGAGCGCAAGCGAGGGGCGGGGCTTAGAGGGAGGCGGGGGCTAAGGGCGGGGCAATGTGGGGCGGGGCCCGAGGATAAATGCGGCGGCGCCAGGCTTCTGGTCCAGGTTGCAGGTATTGGAAGCAGGGTTAGCTGGCTGAAGGGACGATGTTCCCCGCGTTTCACTTGCAGTAAAAACGGTACATGTAAACGTGCAAAGGTATGATACAGCAGGGATAGAAGATTAACTGCAGGTAGTGAACGGGGCGAACGGAGGAAAGGGAGGGCTGTGTAGAGGAGTGAGGTTGGTCCAGGCTCAGAAAGAGCTTACAGTTGCCCACTCGTCATCCCCACGAACTTGAGGCATCTCAAACTCAAAACATCCGAAATCGACCTCCTGACTCTCCCAGAACTTCCCGTAAGCTTTCCTATCTAATAGCTTTCCATCCTTTACTGTCTTTCAGGCTAGAAATGCTTAAAACCAACTTTACTTTTTTCTCACACCTGAGAAAGTAAAACTTAGCTTGAATTTTTAAAACAAACCCCAAAAAACCTGCCTTCTAATTTATTTAGGTGGGATAGCAGAGATGGGAAAAACTGGCTGAAGAGTTAATAGGAAAAAAATTTTTCTTAGGGACGTGCTGCAGATGTGAAGTAGCAAAACTTCCCTTCTTTAAGCAACTACTGCTTTTTTACTAGGAAGCTTTGTTCTCTAAAATCATAGGCTATCACAAACGTTGCTGTTTGAAATTACAACAGTAGGAATAAAACATCTTACTTAAGGCCTGGAGAAGTTAGGTCGCTGTGACACAGAGAAGCAGCCTTGATTTACAGTCCAGGTTCAAAGCTTCAGGTAAGGGGTTTCTGGACACAGTAGTTCACATCTATCCAAACTTTGTTGCTTCCAAGGAGACAGACCCTGGGCCCACTTTGAAATCCAGGTCTGATATTGATCCATTTACTCACAGTTCTGCTCTGCTTTGATCTTATCCAAACACAGTTTCACTTACATTTCATCTAAACTTTACCCATCCCCCAAACCCCAATAATGATGCTTCCCAGGTGGCGCTAATGGTAAAGAACCCAACTGTCAATGCAGGATATGTAAGAGACCTGGGTCAGGAAGATCCCCTGGAGGAGGGCACAGCAGTCCACTCCTGTATTCTTGCCTGGAGAATCCCATGGACAGAGGAGGCTGGCAGGCTACAGTCCATAGCGTCACAGAATTGGACATGACTGAAGCGACTTAGCATGCAAACCCCGATAATAATTATTTTCCTCTGTTTGATGAAATTCCCCACAGTACTTCTGGTGTGCAGTTCACTTATTGCCATGGTAAATAAACCTGACTTTATTAGACTCCAGGTTTGTCCCTGGTGGCCTTAGTCTAAATGGGCCAGGACACATTCCTCATCTGGTCCATCAGCAAATCCTGTTGGCATTCCTTTTTAAAAAAAATTTTTTTTTAAATTTATTTTTGGCTGCACTGGGCCTTCCTTCATTGCTGCACACAGGCTTTCTCTACTTGAGGTGAGTGGGGGCTACTCTCTAGTTGTGGTACCCAGGCTTCTCACTGTGGTGGCTTTTGTTAGAGAGCGCGGGCGCCAGGGTGTGGGGGCTTTAGTAGTTGCGTGAGTGTGCTCAGTAGTTGCGGTCCACAGGCTTAGGTGCCCTGAAGCACGTGGAATCTTCCTGGACCAGGTGTTGAACCCATGTCCTCTGCATTGGCAAGTGGATTCTTAACCACTAACCACCAGAGAAGTCCAGGCTCTTCCTTTAAAGTCTATCCAGAATTGACCACTTCTCTCCCCCATCTTTGCCCCGACCCTGGCATTGGCCACCTCCTGACTGCACTATTTTAGTAGGCTCTCCATTTGACAAGCTGCTCCCACAGTCTGTTTTCCACGTGCAGTCACAGGGGACTGGTAACCCCGTGAGTCAGATCAGGGCTTAGATGCCTCCCCTGGCTGCCACCTGACTGTATAAAAGACAAGAAGGTGAGGCTGGAGCAGGCAGAAAGCAAGCCCACGAAGCCCTACAGGCACTGGATCCCCACTGTCTGGCCTTGTCTCCTCTCTCCTGCCCCTTATTCACTCCATGCCAGTGTCCCTGCCTGTTTGATGTTCCTCTAGCATGCCAGGCACTTTGTTACCCCAGGGCCTCTGCACAGAAAGTTCTTCTCTTTATGACCACTACTCTGTAAAATGATAACCCTCTTCCAGTACGTGCATATTTTCTTTACTCGCTTCCTGCTTTATTTTTCCCTTTGACCTTAACACTGTCTGGCATAACACATGTTTGATACTAGGTTGGCCAAAAAGTTCATTTGGGTTTTTCCACAAGATTGTATAGAAAAAGCCAAACGAACTTTTTGGGCAACCAAATATATCCATTCATTGTCTCCTCCATTAAAATGTCAGCTTCTTGAAGGCAGGGATTTTTGTCTGTCTTATTCCCTGTTGTGTCTCTATCACCTCGAACAGTGCCTGGCACATAGTGGGTGCTCAGTAAATATTTGTTGGTTTAATTAGGTGAATGTGTCTCATATGAGCTTCCCAGGGAACCCAGAACTCCACATCGCAGCTATTCTTTGAGGGACCCTGTTTCAGGGCAGGAGGAGAGTAGAGTGGTCTTTGGAACTGAATCAATATGTCCAGACTTGCTTTTTAAAATGTATCACTCTGACATGCATCTGTGTGCTAAGTTGCTTAAGTTGTATCAGACTCTTGTGACCTTATGGACTGTAGCCTGCCAGGCTCCTCTGTCCGTGGGATTCTCCAGGCAGAATACCGGAGTGGGTTGTGTGCCCTTCTCCAGGGGCTCTTCCAACCCAGGGCCCAATCCACATCTCTTGTGTCTCCTGCATTGGCAGGTGGGCTCTTTACCACTGGTGCCACTTGACACTGTTTATTAATTCAGCAACCTTGAGTGTCTCCTGTAGTAAGCCAGCCCCTGCTGGACACAAGGGACACTGACACATCTTGTTCCTGCCCTGACGGAGCTCATGGAAAGGTGCAGGGTCAGTCACTGACGAACTGAGGACACAAAGTGATCCTCTTTTCTTCAGCACCACTGCCCCCAGTTCAGTTCAGTTCAGTTGCTCAGTCGTGTCCGACTCTACGACCCCATGAATCGCAGCACACCAGGCCTCCCTGCCCATCACCAACTCCCGGAGTCCACCCAAACTCAGGTCCATTGAGTCAGTGATGCCATCCAGCCATCTCATCCTCTGTCGTCCCCTTCTCCTCCTGCCCGCAATCCCTCCCAGCATCAAAGTCTTTTCCAGTGGGTCAACTCTTCGCATGAGGTGCCCAAAGTACTGGAGTTTCAGCTTCAGCATCAGTCCTTCCAATGAACACCCAGGACTGATCTCCTTTAGGATGGGCTGGTTGGATCTCCTTGCAGTCTAAGGGACTCTCAAGAGTCTTCTCCAACTCCAACACAGTTCAAAAGCATCAGTTCTTCGGCGCTCAGCTTTCTTCACAGTCCAACTCTCACATCCATACACGACCACTAGAAAAACCATAGCCTTTACTAGACGGACCTTTGTTGACAAAGTAATGTCTCTGTATGCTATCTAGGTTGGTCATAACCTTCCTTCCAAGGAGTAAGCATCTTTTAATTTCATGGCTGCTGTCACCATCTGCAGTGATTTTGGAGCCGAGAAAAATAAAGTCTGACACTGTTTCCACTGTTTCCCCATCTATCTCCCATGAAGTGATGGGACCAGATGCCATGATCTTCGTTTTCTGAATGTTGAGCTTTAAACCAACTTTTTTACTCTCCTCTTTCACTTTCATCAAGAGGCTTTTTAGTTCCTCTTCACTTTGTGCCATAAGGGTGGTGTCATCTACATATCTCAGGTTATTGATATTTCGCCCAGCAATCTTGATTCCAGCTTGTGCTTCTTCCAGCCCCCAGTCTATACAATTAATCCATGCTTTAACTCTACCCTCTGATACTCCCCATCCTGCAACAATCACAACAAAACCCCTCTTTGGAAATACAGTTACAAATGCCAGTGACAGAATCCTCACTAAACTATTAGGAAATAAAGAAAGGAAAAAAACCCACCACGTTCCCAGTCTGACTACTTCTTATCACCTCTGCTATCACAGTGTAGTCCAAGCTGTCATTCTCTTAAGATTTTTTTTTTTTAATGTGGACCATTGAAAAGTCTTTATTGAATTTGTTACAGTATTGCTCCTGTTTTGTTTTTTGACCATGAGGCATGTGGGATCTTAGCTCAGCTCCTTGACCAAGGATCACACCCAAGCCCCTTGGATTAGAAGGTGAAGCCTCAACCATTGGACCACCAGGGCAGTCCCTGTCATTGTCTCCTAATGAGACAGTGTTGCTTGCTGATAGTTGCTTGCTGATCTCCCTACTTCCACTCTTGCTTCCCTTACAGCAACAACAGTAATAACTTATCTAGAGAGCACTTACTGTAGGCCAGGGACTGTTCCAAGCTCTTCACACATAATAATGAGAACAGTAATGACTGTACACAGCAGCCAGGTGACCATATAAAAATCACTCCAGGGAGTTCCCTGGCGGTCCACGGGTTAGTGCTCCACGCTTTGACTGCCGAGGGCCCGGATTCAACCCCTGCGTGGGGAGTTAAGATCCCACAAGCCACTTGGTGTGGGGGGAAAAAAAAAATCAGTTCACATCTGTGTTGCTGAAATCTCCACCAATGGCTGCCAAGCTGTTCCTCACACAGGCTGACCAATTCCCACCTCAAGGCCCAACCCTGAATCACTGTTGCAGAAGCCATTTAGCTAAGAGTTTGATGAGAAGTAGGCTCCAAAGTAGATTCCAGAGGGCATGGATGCTAGAAGGAACAAGGTGAAACAATGAGCAAAGTACTGGGAAATAACTTGAAATTCCTGCCAGGGTGCCAAAGGAAACATTTCATTAGCTATGCTTTAGACCCTTTTAGCACACAGGAACAAATGACAGTCGTCTCACGGGGGTGGGTGTCTATGGGGTGTCTATCAGGTATGAATTGCAGCTGTCTGGCAGTTAACAAAGTCCTGAAATAGTAGTGGCTTAACCAAATTATGGGGTCTGTAGGAATCAATCTGGCCAAGTTATGCTACAGTAACAAACTCACCGAAACTCAATAGCTTATGGCAACAAAGGTTTATTTCTCACTCAGACTAATGTCCTTGGCAGGCCATTGATGGCATTTCTCTACTGTATCTTAATTAGGGGCTCAGGCTGGAGGAGCTGCCCCTAGGTGGAATGTTGCTGATCTTGTGGGAGGGGGAAAAAGAGAAAGTGGGGAGAAGTCTCCCAGTGGCTCCTGGTAACATGTACTTTGAAGTGGCCCATGTCACTTTAAACTGCTTTCACAAGTCTATAGCAAGCATCAGGTCAGTGGAGTGGAAATGTATCTCTGTGTGGGGAATGGTAGCAAATGTTTTGAACAATAATTCAGTCTACACAAGGTTTGTTTTTCTCTCATATAAAGCAAGTATGTAGGTTGGCAGACCAGCACTGATGTGGCAGCTCCATAGTCATCGGGGATGAAGGTCCTGTCTTTCATATCCATCCTCCAGCTGCCACGTGCCCCAACCATCATGCCCTACCATTTCTGGTAGGGAGAAAAGGGAAAGGAGGAAGAGTAAAAGGGACTCAACTCTAAACCAAGCTGGTCCACTTCACAAAGCCTTCCCAGAAATCCTACCCAATGATTCTTCATCACTGGGCATTGCAACTGCAAAGGATGCTGGGAAATGTAGTCTTTTTTGATAGACCTTTAACCATCCTGATGACATTTTGAATTATGTTAGTAAGGTAAAAAAGAACTAGCAGCGCTCTAGATAGAATGGCTAACAAGACTAAAATATTTCTACATATAAAAAAAGATTGGCTGTCCACTTAAGGTAGATTTTGAGAGAGCGACATTTCCTATTATAGATGTTGCTATCTAGAGAGAACAAAAGAGAATAAAAATAAGACCAAATTAGGAAGGGGGTTTTAAATGATATTCCTTTCCTCCTTTGCCCCTTGAGCTGCTTCTGATTCCACTTGAGGTTGCTTCCACATTTAAAGTACCATCTCAGATGTCTCACCCAACATGGAAATATTCATTCGCCAGGACTTAATTCCATGGCCCCACAATGGCAAAGAAACCCAGGAAACAGTCATTTCGCAGGGCACATTATGGCCTCAAAAAAGTTGGAGTTTGTTAGTAAGGATATGGAATAATCCTTTGGCAGTCTCTGCCTATTACAGGGTTATTTCATGTCCAGGCAGAATGAGGCTGGTGAGAGCAGCTGGATCTCAGATGGGGGCTGAGGGAAGTGCAGCAGCAGAGTTCCTGGCTCTGTGCCCTGGGGTTCTTCTCTTGGGCTGCCATCACTCCCCTCTGAGTCAGCCCTCAGTCCTCTTTGACCAGCTAGCCACCACTGTCTGCCTTTTGCCTGAGGAGTCTTGCTCTGCACCCCACCACCAACCTCTGTCCATCCCATCCACCTCCTCCCCGCAGGTGGCCTCTTTAACTTCTTATGTGGCTTTCCCAGTGTTTCTTTATACAAATACAGTATATGTTGGTTAGTGTCCTGTGGCTGCTGTTTCAAACTGCTGGTGGCTTAAAACAATAGGAATTATGCTATCACAATCCAGGTTGGTTTTACTGGGCCAAAATCAAGGTGTCAGCAGGGTTGCATTCCCCAGGAGGCTCTAGGAGAAAATCTGTTTCTCAGTCTTCCAGTTTCTGGTATCCACAGGCATTTCTTGGCTTGTGGCCACATCACCCCAGTCTCTGCCTCTGTGGTGACATTGCCTTCTCCTCTTTTGTCTGTGGTAATAATATATTCTTTCACTTCCCTCTTAGAAGAATACTTGCGGGACTTCCCTGGCAGTCCAGTGGTTCAGATTCTGTGCTTTCACTACAGGGGACAGGGCTTCGATCCCTAGTCAGGGAACTAAGATCCCACATGCCATGCGGTATGCCAAAAAATTAAAAACAAAAAACAAACTTGTGATTGCATGGAGGACCAACCCGGATGATCTCTGATAATTTCCCCATCTCAGGATCCTTAATCACATCTTTTGTCATGAAATGCAGTATTCACAGCGTCCAGGATTGGGACAAGGATGTCTTTTGCGGGACTATTATTCAGCCTACCACAATTATGAAAGCTGGTGTACTCCATTTGGAACCTTTTTTCACATAATATCTGCCTAAAAATAGCATTTCAGTTCATACAGTGCCTCCAACTTATTTTAGAGCTCATAGTATTCTTTTGTGTGCATGTGTTTGAGTTTATTTATCTTGTCTCCTATGGATGGTACTGTCCCCTACTTTCTAACACTTCTTACTCTTTTTAAGAAAGAGGGTACAGACCTTATAGCCCTCAGCCTGTTAAGATATCCGGGTGTTTTTATGGTTAACTCCTATTTATGGAATTGAGACTGATTTTCCATTTTCAATTGTGATTTAAAGATACCTAAAAGTTTCTCTTTTAGGTATCTTTGTTTAATACTTAAAGTTGGTCAATTTTTTAAAAAAACTTGTCATTTTGTATTGAGGTGTCACCAATTAACAATGTTGTGATTGTTTCAGGTGAACAGCTGAGGGACTCAGCCATACCTATCCACGTATCCATCCTCCCCCAAACTCCCCTCCCATTCAGGCTGCCACATAACATTGAGCAGAGTTCCCTGTGCTATGCAGTAGATTCTTGTTGGTTATCCATTTTAAATATAGCAGTGTGTACAGGCAACTATAAGTTCATTCTCTTTCTGTTTTGTAAGTTCATTTTCTATCATTTCTTTTTAGATTCCACATATAAGGGATGTCATATGATATTTCTCCTCTAACTTATAAAATTGCTCAGTTTTAAGAAAAACATTAAGTAAATAATGTCACCTTGTGGAAGACTTTGTGAAGGGGGGATGTGGATAACTATTAGTTATCTAATGCTTCATAACATTTAGCAGCTTAAAATAAACCTTTTGTTTTAAACCTCACAATTTCTGGCAGCTACCACAGGATCAGCTGGCCAGAGCTTAATGACACCAACAGAGGTCCGTCTAGTCAAGGCTGTGGTTTTTCCAGTGGTCTTATATGGATGTGAGAGTTGGACTGTGAAGAAAGCTGAGTGCCGAAGAATTGATGCTTTTGAACTGTGGTGCTGGAGAAGACTCTTGAGAGTCCCTCAGACTGCAAGGAGATCCAACCAGTCTATCCTAAAGGAGATCAGTCCTGGGTGTTCATTGGAAGGACTGATGCTGAAGCTGAAACTCCAATACACTGGCCACCTGATGCGAAGAGCTGACTCTTTGGAAAAGACCCTGATGCTGGGAAAGATTGAGCACAGAAGGAGAAGGGGACAACAGAGGATGAGATGGCTGGATGGCATCACTGACTCAATGGGCAATATTGGAGTAGGTAGCCTATCCCTTCTCCAGCAGATCTTCCCAACCTAGGAATCCAGCTGGGGTCTCCTGCATTGCAGGTGGATTCTTTACCAAATGAGCTATCAGGGAAGCGCAAATAATCATTAAGGATTTGATTTAGGTCATACTGGAATGGCCTAGTGGTTTTCCCTACTTTCTTCATTTAAGTATTAATTTTGCAATCGGGCTCATGATCAAGCCACAGTCAGCTCCCAGTCTTGTTTTTGCTGACTGTATAGAGCTTTTCCATCTTCAGCTCCAAAGAATATAATCAGTCTGATTTCAGTATTGACTATGTGGTGATGTCCACATCTAGAGTCATCTCTTGTGTTGTTAGAAGAGGGTGTGTGCTATGACCAGTGTATTCTCTTGGCAAAACTCTGTTAGCCTTTGCCCTGCTTCATTCTGTAATCCAAAGTCAAACTTGCCTGCTACTCCAGGTATCTCTTGACTTCCTACTTTTGCATTCCATTCCCCTATGATGAAAAGGACATCTTTTTTGATGTTGGTTTTAGAAAGTATTGTGGAATCATACAGTATTAGGACTTTTTTGTGACTGGTTTATTTCACTTACCATAATGTACTCAAGGTTCATCCATGTTATATAGCATGTGTCAGAATGTCTTTCCTTTTTTTTTTTGGCTGCACTGCCCAACGTGTTCCCTGACTAGAGATGGAACCCATGCCCCGTGCAGTGGAAGCATAGAGTCTTAACCACTGGATTACCAGTAAAGTCCCAGAATTTCTTTCTTTTTTAAGGCTGAGTAATATTTCATTGTGTATGTGTGTGTATTGTATATATATATATATATATATATATATATATATATATAGTGTATGTATTCCACCTTTGTTAATACATTCATTTGTTGATGGACCCTTGGGTTTCTTCTACCTCCTGGCTATTTTAAATTATGCTGTTATGAACATGAGTGTGCAAATATCTCTTTGAGACCCTGCTTTGAAGTTTATTTTGGGGGGCATCTATATCCAGAAGTAGGATTTGGATCATATGGTAATACTGTTTGCAGTTTTTTGAGGAACTACCATACTACTTTTCATAGAGGCGTCTCCATTTTACATTCCCACCAACACCACACAGGGTTCCAGATTCTGCATATCCTTGTCAATACTTGTTATTTTCTTTTTTTCTTTTTAATACAGTGGTTATTCTAATGGTTATGAGGCAATATCTTGTGGTTTCAGTTGGCATCTTCCTAATGATAAATGATGTTGAACATCTTTTCATATGCTAGTTGCCATTTGTATCTTCTTTAGAGTCTATTCAAGCCCTTTGCCCATTTTTTAATCAGTTAATTTTTTGTTGTTTAAAAACTTTTTGTCATGTTTTCAAGCAAACACAGAAAATAGTGTTGTTTAAATGAATCCTCATGTATCTATCACTCAGTTACACCAGTAGTCAACATTTCACTAATCTTTTTCTTCCACTTTCCTCCCACGTACATCTTTAATGCAGTATTTTAAAGTAAATTCCACTTTTATTCATAAATATTTCAGAATATTTTCCCAATAGATGACTGTTTTAGAAGCTTAAATCAGTGTAATGATCACACCTAGCAAAATTAACTTCTTACAATTATTTAATAACCAAGTCATGTTCAATTTCCCCCAACTGGATTAAAATGTCTTTTTACAGAATGGTTGGTTGCAGAGGAAGCCCAGATCTGCCTTTGTGTTGATGTTTCTTAAATCCCCTTTAAACTATAGCCCCACCCTTGGCCCCATGAATATAGGATCTCCCACGTTCTAGATTAGTCCAAGAAGGCAATGGCAACCCACTCCAGTACTCTTGCCTGGAAAATCCCATGGGCAGAGGAGCCTGGTAGGCTGCAGTCAATGGGGTCTCCAAGAGTCGGACAGGACTTCACTTTCACTTTCACTTTTCACTTTAGGTTCCTGTGGAGGAACAGATGAGTGGGGAGGGGATAGTGGCCATGGAAGAGAGACCAGGAAGGAGACTGGAGGCTTTGGGGGATAGACAACGGATTGTGGGAAAGGTGGGCTGATGTTGGGTGTTTAAAAGGTGAAAGTGAAAGTTGCTTAGTTGTGTCTCTTAGACTGTTTGTGACCCCATGAACTATATAGTCCATGGAATTCTTCAGGCCAGAATAGTGCAGTGGGTAGCCTTTCCCTTCTCCAGGGGATCTTCCCAACCCAGGGATTGAACCCAGGTCTGCCACACTGCAGGCGGGTTCTTTACCAGCTGATCCACAAGATGGAGCCAAAAAATTAGATATGGGTAGAGGCAGAGGTGGGCTTCCCTAGTGATTCAGATGGTAAAGAATCTGGAAACCCAGGTTCCATCTCTGGGTGGGGAAGATCCCTAGAGGAGGGCATGGCTATCTACTCCAGTGTTCTTGCCTGGAGAATCCCATGGACAGAGGAACCTGGTAGGCTACAGACCACGGGGTTGCAAAGAGTCGGACAGGACTGAGCGACTAACACATACACAACTTGGTTGGGAGGCATGGCCAGACTCTCGCCCAGGGTAGGCAGAGGTTTGGCCCTCAAGGCTCTCTGGGTGTGCGCATGCTGGCAGTTGCCGTGGGGCGGGAGTTGGACCTGACATCACTGACCTCGCTCCCCTGGCAGGTTCCCGCTGAAGGATGGCCCCCGGCTGCAGGCCTGGCTGAGGCACATGGGCCGTGAGCACTGGGTGCCCAGCTGCCACCAGCACTTGTGCAGCGAGCACTTCGCCCCCTCTTGCTTCCAGTGGCGCTGGGGCGTGCGCTACCTGCGACCCGACGCTGTGCCCTCCATCTTCTCCCGAGCGCCGACCGCCCAGGTGAGCTGGGGAAGCCCTGTAGCTGGAATCGGATCCCCAGCCCTCCTCGCCTGGGGAGTTTTCCCTTGGAGTCTGGCCCTGATGTCCCCCACCCCGCGCCTTGTCTTCCAGAGGCAGCAGAGTTCCCGAAGCACGGAGAAACCCATCATGGCTCCGCCTCTGCAGGTGACCCCATCCTTGGCCCCTGGGCCCGTACAGCTCTTGGTGCTGGAGCCAGCCTCCGGGGCCCCCGAGGCTCCAGCCACCGTGTTCCTGACGCCCCTGTCGCTTCAGCCGGCTCCCGCGGAGCCGCGCCCTGGACCATCGGCCCAGCAACCCCGGGCCGGGCTGGGCGCGGCGCTGGGCGCGCTGCAGCGGCGGGTGCGGAGGCTCCAGCGGCGCCACGAGCGGCACCAGGCGCGGCTGCGGGCCCTGGAACAGCTGGCGCGGCAGCTGCAGGCGCGGGCACACTGGGGCCGGCTGTGTGCGGTGAGTGCCCCGCCTGGCTCACACAGCCCCAGTGTTTACGTCTAAAGTCCAGAGTTGAAAAGTCACATTTCACCCAGGTTTCCAAACTGCTGCCGTGAAAAAAATCAATCTGGCAATGCTAAGCAACTATGGGCGGGAGCTGAGTAGTGGCTGCTCCCTTTATTAATAATACTTAAGCACCCCTATTCTCTTCTAGGGGGTTTCCCAAGTGGCACTGGAGGTAAAGAACCTGCCTGCCAATGCAGGAGAAGTAAGAGACGTGGGTTGGATCCCCCGGTCAGGAAAATCCCCTAGAGGAGGGGACAGCAACACATTCCATTCTTGCCTGGAGAATCCCATGGCCAAAGCAAAGTTTCCCAGAGTTTACTGCTGGGAATTTTCTGGGGTGGGAAGTGGAGAGGATCATGTTTTTACAATTCAAAAATTGGCCAGGCCTTTTTCCTCCTTAAAATCCCAGGGGCAAACTTGTCCCAGGGCTCTTGTTCCTGCTTGGAAAAGGGAGGTGGGGAGGAGTTTCCGAAAGCCCCTGAGGTGCCTCTGTAGCTGAGGTGTCCTCACCTGACAGCCAGTGGGGTGGACCTGGCCCACAGATACCATTCATTTGGCCTCACTAATGCTTTAACGTATTTTCTGGCCTTTCCCGAAGGCTCAGCAGATCTAGCAGGACTGGGTTCATATCCCAGATGGTAGCAGTCAGCTGGAGCTGCAGTGGCCATCCCTGGAGGCTCTGTTTGAGACTGGCCTGAACCAGCCATGCACCAGACGGACATGCTGGTGGGGGAGGGGAGAGGGACAAGCACAGAACTCAGACTCGGGCCTGAGGCTCTTCATGGAGCCTGCCAGGGCCCCTGGGCTGACGTGTGTCTCTCTCTGCCTCCCCTGGCCGTCTTCCATCCCTGTTTCTCAATCTCTTCTTCTCTCTCCCACATTCATCTTTGTCTTTCTGCCCCCCGAATCTCTCTGTCATCCCATTTATCTCCCCATTTCCCCGTGTCTCTTCATCTGCCTCTTTGTCTGTCCCCCATACCCCTGTCCCTGTCTCTCTGTCCCTGCATTTCTCCCACCCCCGTATCTGTCTCTCCATGTGTCTGTCCCCCTCATCTCTGTCCGTTTTCCCATACCGCCTCGTTCCCTCCTGAATGTCTTTCTTGTTCTCACCTCTCTCTCTCTGCCCATGTCTCTGTCTGTCTCCTGACACCCCCTCCCCTCTCAACCTCCCTGTTCCTCATGGTTTCTCCCCCTGCCCCCACTTCTTCCTTCCCTCCTCCCCTCCTCTTACTTCCCTGTGTCCTCCATCTCTACTACTTCTTTCCCTGGGATGGCCCAGCTCCCTCGACCTGAGGAATCCCAAGCCTTCACCATCATCTGTGGAGGGCCTGACATTGCTGTGGTCCTTGCCCATGGTCCTGCACCTCCCACGCTGGACGCCAAGCCTGAGCTCCTGGACACTCAGACTCCCAGTGCATAAGGACCGGGCCAGATAATGTCGTGGGAAGGATGACAGAAGACAGAGGAAGAGACACACATCACACATAGGCCTGGCCCGCATGCCTGGGGCATAGCACTGCCTCCCTCAAAGGCCTGGCTCCCACCACCTCCTCCTAGGAACCCCTTGAACTTTAGGGCCAACCTGGGCCCAAGACCTCTGTCAGCAGTGATGACCCTGGGTACCAGGTCCCAAACCCACCTTCAATCTTTGTGGTCAGTAAAATATTCTCAGAGCAGGACAAGCATTGTTTGCTTGGGGAGAGTTGTAACTGGTGCTGAAGAGCCCCTCATACCCTTTCCCAAGACTGGTGCCAAGCTGGGGATACAGCAGTGAACACAGCTGACAAAAGTCCTGTCCTCATGGTGCTCCAATTCTGCTTGAGTAGAAGATGAAATAGTGAACTAATAAACAATATAATTTCAGACTGTGATAAGTGCTATAAAGACTGAATGAAAATATAATGGGCTGCAGCGAGGCGGGTGTTGGGGGGTGGTGTGGGCAGAGGGAGGGAGGGAAGATTCTCTAAGGAGACTGTTTGAGCAGAGATCTGGATGATGAAAAGGAGCTGGCCTGGAAGGCATGCAGACTAGATGTTCCAGGGAGAACAGCCCTTGTTCTAACAGCATCATCTAAGGTGTAAGCTGGAGGAGGGCAGTGTTGCTATGGTGAATCAGGGAAGGGAGTGAGTTTGTAAGGAGGGCGGGGTTGGGAGGCAACGTTAGATAGAGCCAAAAAGGTCTCATTGAGAAGGAACCAATAAGTGAAAGCCTAAACGAGAGGAGAAAGGAGATCAGGTATTTGGGGGAGGAGCGTTCTGGGCAGAAAAAACAGCTAGTGCGAAGGTCCAGGGGTGAAGGGGGACAAGGAGGCCAGTGTGGTTACAGTGGAGTGAGTGACAGAGTGAGAGGAGGTGAGATTGGCGAGATGATGGGACTTGCGGGCTATGGTTGAGACACTGGCTTTTATCTGGGGTGAGGTGCAGCAAGCAGATGCCTTTAGGAAGGTCCTGATGTGATAGGTATTAATAGGTCCCCTGTGGCAGCATATTGGGGTGTTAGGGGGAGCAGGGAGAACAGGGAAGAGGCTGCTGCCACAGTCCAGGTAGGAGAGGATGAAGGATGGACCAGGGTCAGGGCCTGGGATGAGGGTGAGGGATGAAATAGCTTGGAAATACCTTGAATGGAGCTACTGGGCCAGCCCATTAGAAGGATGAAGGGTGGAAGGCAAAGTCAATCAGTTCTGTTCAGATCAGAGTGGACACGGCAGGCCATAGTCAGGTGTGAAACAGCCAAGCCACTGTGATGAAGCCATCCTGGGCTGGCTCCTGGAGGCCTTTCTGGGGAGGGGTTTGTTGGCAGAGATGGACCCTATACTGCCAAAGTCAGGTAGCATGGTGATTAAGCCCGGCTACTTGAATTCAAGTCTTAGCTCCATTTTACCCACTTGCTCTATGCCCTTGGGCAAGTGGCTTAGCTTCTCTGGCCTGGTAAGTGCGTGCGAGCACTCTGCGACAAGTACCGTGACAATGACCTTAGGAGTCTCTACAAAACCATCCCTCTGAGACATCACTTGTCTAGGGCGAACATGGAGAAGAGGTCAGGTCTGATACGTCAGAGAGAGAGAACACCTGTCACCACCACAGAGACCCCTGCCCTAATTGGTCTGGTTTGCAGGCCTGCGGGGAAGGCGCTATCACAGCGGGAAGGACTGGGCCGGTTTTCCCAGGACTTAGCGACTGAACAACTGCTTCATCTCTCCTTCTGTCTCCAAGCCTCACATCTTTCTTGGTGGCCATTTCTTCTTCCCCATCCTCGGTGTCTCTTCCCTTCCCATCCCTGCCTGCAGCCTTTTCATCAATGCAAACAGCCTCACGCTGTCTCCGCCCCCGCGCCTGGTTGGGGGTGACACGGCGCATGCGCTGTCAGTGCCCCTCCCTCTCCACCCCCATCCCCCCGTCGGCGTCTGGGCCTCATCCCCTTCTCTCTGTCTCCTTCTCCCCCATCACTTCTCCAGACACTGACACCCCATTACTCCAGTTTCCCCGGCTTCAGCTTTGGTCTTCAGCCCCATCCACCCAAGGTAAGACGGGTAGAGGGGAGGCTGGCGGAGAAGGGGAGGGGCAAAGCATCCTGCATCCTGAGATAAACAAACCCGGGGAGGGGGCGGCCTAGACTGAGGGGCCTGACGCGGGAGGAGAAGAATGGGGGACTGGCCTGGGGGAAATGGTAGACCGTAGGCCCGCAAACCAGGGTCCTCTGATGGGTGACTGACATCTCTATGGTTGCCCAAAATCCAGTGCTGGGGGCGTGAGAGCCATCCGGAGCCCTGGGAGCGTTTTGAGGGGCTCAGATTCTGGAGACTGCGGATCACCCTCTCTAGTGGACCTCTGCCCCTAGGATTTGCCTGAAGCCCACCCCCAACTCTACACCTGCCCCCCGAGGGCCACCGAGGACCATGACTAAGACAGATCCTGCCCCCATGGCCCCGCCGCTCAGGGCGGAGGAAGAAGAGGAGGAGGAGGAGGATGAGCCTGTCCCGGAGCCCCCCAGCCCCACCCAGGAGCGCCGGCAGAAGCCTGTTGTGCACCCCTCGGCACCAGCCCCCCTCCCCAAGGACTACGGTAACCCCCCTCCCCATCCTGCAATATGGCCTGGAGCCTTGGGTGGCCAGGGAGATCTGGCTGAAAACTCCGCTGGTGGAGATGGTGGGAGGACTCCCGAGGATTTGAAGGTGGTCTGGAGGAGTCATGGCCCTTGCATCCCTACCCCCCTTCATTCATTCATTCATTCACCCACTGGAGAATGGAATTGGGATAATCCTAATATTTGATTCATGACACATCATTCAGTCCTTTAGTCATTCAACAAGCATGTTTTGAAAGCCTGCTGTGGACCTAGGAGGTGGGGCAGACAGATCTAGTCTTTGCCTAAGAAAATTCACAGGCCTCAATAATGGTCACACAAATAAGTACAAAAATACAGGTACATAATTAAAGACATGATGAGAATCGTGTTTGCCAAAAATAGGAGTCTGCAAGAGCCTTTTAAGATACAGTTTTCCTGAATAAATAACATTCAAGGGAGACCCAAGGATGGACTGAGGGTTAACAAGGGGAAGGGGATCCCAGGAGAGGTGACCACAGGAGTGAAGGTTCTGAGGTAGGAAGCTGTGGAGCTGAGAGGGAGGTGTCCTCTTAGATAAATAGAAAGTGTCTACTCATTCACCAGCAGTACTATACTCGGTGACAAGCCTTTGCTGGGAGATGGAGATTTAATGGTGAGCACTCCAGGCATGATCTCTGCTCTCAGGAGAGAAGGCAAGACTAAACAAGTAACAGATATATAAATCAGATAAGTTCAGGGACTTCCCTGGGGGTCCAGTGGTTAGGACTTTGCACTTCTACTTCAAAGGGCATGAGTTTGATCCCTGGTCCGGTAACTCTCACATGCCATGAGGCATGGTCAGAAAAAAAAAAAAAATCAGATACGTTCAGATTGGAGTGAATGCTATGAAAGAAATAAAAGATGGAGATATAATAATAGAGAATGGCTAGGGGGCAGCACCTTGAGATAGAGCAGTCAGGATGGGTCTTTCTGACGAGGAAGCATTTAGGTGGAAACCCTGAGCATGAGGGGGGCTTCCCTGGTGGTTCAGTGGTAAAGAATCCACCTGCCAGTTAGGAGATGTGGGTTCAATCCCTGAGTCAGGGAGCTCTCCTGGAGAAGGAAATGGCAGCCCACTCTAGTATTCTTACCTGGAGAATTCCATGGACAGAGGAGCCTGGTGGGCTCCAGTCCATGGGGTCGCAAAGAGTTGGGACACGACTTGGTGACTAAACAACAACTGAGCAAGAGGAGGAATCAACCATAGGAGACCTGGAAAAAGAGTTCCAGGCTGTAACTAGCAAGTTGCAAAAGCCCTGAGGCAGGACTGAGCTTGGAACAAAAAGAAACTCATGGTGCTGCAGTTAGGGAGTGATCAGAGTTGAAGTGAGAGGTTGGTAAGGGCTAGATCTGGGAAGGGCCTTCAAGGCTACTGTGAGGACTTCGTGTATATTTTAAATGTGATGGTGGGGAGAGCAGTTGGGGGCGGGGGCATGGGTATTTAAAAGCAGGGGAGTGGCAGTTCTGATTTATATTTTTAAAAGCTCCCTCTGGTTACTGCATAGAGAGAGTGGAGCTCAGCCAGAACTGGGTATAGGAGGAGGCTTTTAGATGTTGGCTGAGAATCCTCAGTAGCTGTATGTTCAACTAGGTTCCAAGTTCAGAGTGTAGGCACCAGCAGGATAGGGCACGAGGGATGGCCTCTGTGGACGTGTGTCACTCCCTAGAGGGGGATCAGAGAGGCTAAAGGTTGCCCTCAGTCTGATAGAAAAATAACATTATCTGGGTGTCCAGGGCAGGGTATCCATCCTGGAAAACTGGAAAATTTCCTTTGGAAATGTGGCTGGGGCCTGTGGCCTGCTGGGATGTGAAAGAGCCTAGGGTGTCTGTTCCCCACCCCCAGGAACCCTGCTGCTTGTGAAACAAGGAGGGTTTGGTCACAGAAGGTGAAGGAATCTGAACATGTGGTTGAGGCCAGAGAGAGGGCTAAGGTGGACTCCAAGAGAAACTCGTGTACGTGTTGATTAAATGTGTACATTAATTCAGTGGAGACTGAGCATCTCCTGGATGCCAGGGCCTTGGGGATAAGGGAGAACAGAAATGTCCCAGTGAGGGGGACAAGTGAGAAAGAGAGATAGAGGGAAAAGAGGGAAGAAGAGAAAGAGAGGAAAAGAGGAGGGAGGAAGGAGTAAATAAGTAATGGGTTTTGGGTTTTTTTTTTTGGCCACATCATGAGGCATGTAGGATCTTAGTTCCTTGATCAGGGATTGAACCCAGGTCTCTGCAGTCTTAACCAGCAGATGGCTGGGGAAGTACCCAAGTAGTGATATTCTTAAAGAAATTTTTAAAAAGGCAAGAGGGACTTCCCTGGCGGTCCAATGGTTAAGACTGTGCTTTCAGTGAAGGGGGTGTGAGTTCGACCCCTAGTTGGGGAACTAAGATCCCACATGCCCTGCGATGCAGCCAAATTTAAAAAAAAAAGAATTGGGGGCGGGGGGAGCAAGAGATGGAGAAGGGCAGAGGTGCTTACTTAGCCAGGGTGGTCTGGAGAGGCCTCTCTGGAGCCTTAAGAAGATCTGAGGAAGGCTGGCCCTGGCAAGAAAAACAGCAAGCACAAAGCCCTGAGACAGCAATTTGCCTGGCAGACTGAAAGGGTGGAAGGAGGCCAGTGTGACTGGAGGGGAATGAGTGAGGGGGAGAGAGCAAAGAACAGACAAGGCCAGTTGGTGCAGGGCCTTTGGCCAGAGTGAAATTTGGATCTGTACTCGAGTGTGATGGGAGCCAGGGCAGGGATCTCCGCCAAGAAGGGCTGGGGTTTTAAAGGAGCACACAGGCTGCCGGCTGGAGACTGTACGGTACTTCCCTGGGCTCTCTATCATCTGGTCATTCATGTGCTCATCCGTTCAACAGGCACTGAGTTCCCACCACATGCCAGCCCTGTGCTGGGTGCTGAACATTATTAGAGGGCAATCCTCAGAGTCTACAGCAGAGAGATGGAAGTTCCTCTGGGTTTCCCCCTGGCTGGCCACAGGTTGGATCCTGCCCATGGATACATTTTATGTGGACTGCACAGTAGCTGAAAAATTGGGCAGATTTTTCTTAAAAACTGATTTCTGGCTTTTAAGTTTTCTTTACTCTGGGACTTCCCTAGTCATCCAGTGGCTAAGACTGTGCTCCCAATGCTGAGTGCCTGGGTTCAATCCTTGGTCAGGGAACTAGATCTAGATACTGCCTGCTAAAACAAAGATCCCACATGCCGCAGCTAAGATCCAGTGCAGTCAAATAAATAAATCAATATTAAAATTTTTTTCTTTACTCTGGAGATTTGGCCTAATCGTGCCCAGACTGACAGGGTACCATGGGCCAGAACAGTAGCAATCCCCTTTGGCATGCAGACTCCTTGTCACACTTGTTTTGTGAGGTAGAGGTGGCTGTTATACAGGAATTGCCTGATCTTTAATTTTTCAAAACACAGAGGGCATCCTAAGTTTTATGTGAAACCTCTTTATTTTGAAACCTCGTGCTGGCCACACAGAAAATGCCCAGGGCCCAAAGGCCACCAGTGTGAGACCCCTGCCTTAGGAGGTCTTAAAGACAAAGACCTAGGGCTGCTGTATCTCGGGGTGGAAGGAGGCGGGGTCAGGTTGCCTGGGGGTGACCTTGGACCTCTCACCACCCCAGCCTTCACCTTCTTCGACCCCAACGACCCTGCCTGCCAGGAGATTCTGTTTGACCCCCAGACCACCATCCCTGAGCTGTTCGCCATCGTGCGTCAGTGGGTGCCCCAAGTCCAACACAAGATCGACGTCATCGGCAACGAGGTAAGGACACTGGTGATGCAAGGGAGGAGGGGAAGGGGTCCCTCACGTGTTTGGGTAACCCTCCCTGGTCCCCGGCACCCTTAGATTCTGCGTCGAGGCTGCCATGTGAATGATCGCGATGGGCTGACCGACATGACACTGCTCCATTATGCGTGCAAGGCTGGGGCCCACGGAGTCGGTGAGGGTCCTAGCCCCCAAACCATGAACCCCCAAACCTAGGCTCCCACGCCCGACACTCTCAGAACTCCAGCCCTCCAACCTCCATCCTGAGTCCACAGCCTAGGACCCCCAAGTGCAGTCCCTGAGGCCCAGAGTCTGCCCCATGGCCCTGGCCCCACTCTCTGGAGGAGGGGACCCAAGCTGACCTGGGCTGTCGCGCAGGGGACCCCGCGGCGGCGGTGCGCCTCTCGCAGCAGTTGCTGGCTCTGGGCGCAGACGTGACCCTGCGTAGCCGCTGGACTAACATGAACGCACTTCACTACGCCGCCTATTTCGACGTGCCCGATCTCGTGCGTGTGCTGCTGAAGGGTGCGCGGCCCCGAGGTGAGGAGGAGGGCCAGGCTGGGAGCGGGCAGGGCCCAGGAGAGGAAGGAGGTCTTGAAGCAGGAGGAGGGTGCTCAGGTGTAGGGAGTGAAGAAGGGTGGGAAGGTGACTAATGGTCTCGGCTTGGGAGGCCAGGATAGGGGGCGGGAGGCGCAGGAAATGGGGCTCAGTGGTCCTTAACGCTGCTGGGACCTGGCAGGAGCTAGTCGGGAGGGGTGTGGCCGAGGAAGGGCGGGGCTTTGTCCGAGCCTGCGGGAGGCATTGGAGCCTGCGGGTTAAGAGAGAGATGAAGAGATGGACTTCCGGAGTCTGGAAGGCAGCAGCGAAAGGGCTGGGAGCCGAGGGCGCTCACTTGGAACCCTCCTCTCACCCACTTCCCAGTGGTGAACTCCACGTGCAGTGACTTCAACCACGGCTCAGCCCTGCACATCGCTGCCTCCAACCTGTGCCTGGGCGCGGCCAAGTGTTTGCTGGAACACGGCGCCAACCCGGCGCTTCGGGTACTGCCACCCTGGCCCAGTCCTGTTACCTTCCTTTTCTTTCCTTCCCAATCCCTTTCCAGCCAGCAGGCCTCTGCAGAGGATGGGGGGGGGGGGGGGCAGGACCACTTGCCTTTCTTGACGCTCTCATTCCCCATTGGCCCAGTTGGACCCTTGACCTGGTACCACAGGAGCCCATCTTCTGTGTTTGTCCTTCCATGGCCCCATTTCTGGGCTTGGGGTCTTGGCCCTGAAGGCATGACTACTGAAGTGGGACGTTCATTCCCTGTTGGCTCCATACTTGACATCCCCAGGCTGGGGTCTTAGGGGTGGGCTTCCCTGGGGACCGTGATCTGAACCTTAATGCCCCATCCCTTCCTGTTGCCATGTTAGCCCAGGGCATGACCTTACTCCCATCTCTGCTTCACCTTGACCCAGGATCTCTGGGGGCATGGCCTCAGTGGGAGGGCAGCCTACCACTACTGAGTTTTCTCCCCATCTCTTCCTGTTGGTCCACAGAACCGAAAGGGACAAGTGCCAGCAGAGGTGGTCCCAGACCCCATGGACATGTCCCTGGACAAGGCAGAGGCGGCACTGGTGGCCAAGGAGCTAAGGACGCTACTGGAGGAGGCAGTGCCACTCTCCTGCGCCCTCCCCAAGGTCACACTACCCAACTATGACAACGTCCCAGGCAATCTCATGCTCAGCGCACTGGGCCTGCGCCTGGGAGACCGCGTGCTACTGGATGGCCAGAAGGTCAGGAACTGGAGCAGGGAGGGGAGGGCAGGACTCAGTGCTCAAAGCTGGGGCCTTGGGCAGAGTCCAGACTCGTCCCCTCTGTCTGTCCACCCTCCCGGGCATGCACACAGCGTTTATTTCATCCCACAGTTGTTCTGCTAGAGCCTCCATTATGCCCCACGCTGGGCTGAGCTCTTAATCCAAGGGGGACAACAGATCCATCTCCTGACAGTGACAGCCCAGAGCAGTTGTGGCTCTCGTGGGGAAGCACAGGCAGAGTGATCAGCACAGGTTGGCCCCATTTGGGGCCCCCTGGGCCTTGTGGTCCCCATTCAGGGCCACCTGTGCTCCCAGAGTGATCACTCCTTTGCTTGGGAAAAAAGTATGGATCAGAGCAATCAGGGGTGTGATGGGGAATGCACCCACTTGAAGATGTGGAGGAGTGAGCCAGGAGAAGAAAAGGAGAAGGGGGGGGGTCTTAGGAAGAGGGAGCAGGGATAAAGTCCCAGAGGACAGAGAATATCTTCATTCATCCAGGCATTCCAAATTGAATTCATTTACCTGATGTCCCTCAGGCCCCATGCTAGACCCAGCCTGTCCTTGGGGGTAAAGACCTGTGTCAGCCCCAGCTTTGCCCTCATAGAACTCCATTTCTATTGAAGAAGAGACAGTCAATAAAGTCAACTCACAGTTAAGATAATTTCCAGTAGCAAGGGCTTTGAAAACATTTATTAAATGCAAATATTTAATAAATTGGCCCTGGGCGAGGGCAGAGGTGGTTTTAGCTAGGGTCTTCTGAGAAGGCATCTCTGAGGAGGTGATATATGGGCTGAGATGGGAAGGAGCTCATCTTGTAAAAATATAAGACAAAGGAAACCAGAGGTACAAAGGCTCAGAGGAGTGTGCATGGAGGGGAGTTATCTAGGGAGAGTGAAGTGGCAAGGTTAGCAGGGGCTGGATCACACTAGACCTGCAGGCCACTGCAGTGACTGAATTTTGTTTCTTTGTGCAGTGAGAAGCCATAAAGTCACACTTTGTTTCCTAATCAAGAGTTCTGCATACATCAGCCCCCTTTGGAAAGTTCTTGTACGTGATCTAATCAAATCAGTGTCCCAATTTTGAAAGCAGGAGGGGTTGACTCTCTCCATTTTACAACATAGAAGACTGTAAGAAATCCAGAGTGGTGAAACCTTTGTCTGGAGACATGTAATAACAGTCTCTGCCTGGAGAGAAGCAGCACAGCAAAGTGGTTATTAGGATTTGCTCAAGCGCATCTCAGCTCTGCCACTTGCCAGCTGTGGGGCCAGTGATTTCACCTCTCTGGGCATCAGTTTCTTCATCTGTAAAAGGAAACTAATAATACCCATTTCAGGGGGGTGTATGAGGTTTATTTTAAAAATGGATTTGTATTTTACAGTGTTGTGTTAGTTTGCTTCACTGTACAGCAAAATGAATCAGTTACACATACACACATATCCATTCTCTTTTAGATTCTTTTCCAAGTTTAAATTAGTTAAAATGAGTAAAGCCCTTAGAACAGGGCTTGGTGTACACCAAGTGCGCTTTGTGTGCCAGCCACTGTTCTGATCCCCACACCAACTCTCCAAAGGAGGCACTATTATTTGGCCCATTTTATAGACAAGGAACTGAGGCTTAGAGCAGTGAAGGAACCTCACCCAAATGATAATAACCACACTCACTGCAGCTAAGCAATGCCACATATATTAAAAATGTTTCCACCGGATAACTAGACTCTGAGGTGGACTGTTATCCTCATTTTACAGGTGACACTGAGGCCCATGCAGCCCCTCTACGAAAGTGACAGTATACTAATAGTCAACACGTACTGATCCCTTACTCAGCACCAATCCCTGTACTGAGGGCTTTTCTGTCTCTGTAGCATTCATGTCCAATAGACTTTGTGAGATTGTTCTGTGTATTTATAGTCCAGTGAAGTAGCCACAAGCCACATGTGGTTATTAAGAACTTGGAATGTGTCTACTACAATTGGGGAAATATTTAATTTTAGTTATTTTTTTTTCTTTTTTGGTCACCTTGCTCAGCATGTGGAACTTTCCTGACTAGGGATCAAACCCATAACCCCTGCAGTGGAAACATGGAATCTTAACCACTGGACCATGGGGGAGATCCTGATTTCAGTTAAATTGTCATTATGTGGCTAGTGGCTATTTACTACATTGGACAGGGCAGCTCTGTAACAATCCTGTAAGGTGGGTGCAATTTCTACTCCCATTTCGCAGATGAGGACACTGAGGCACAGTATGGTTAAGTCACATAGCCAGTGAATGGTGATGTCCAAGCTGAGATGCTGAGATTTGAGCCTGGGGCTCCCTCATACGCTCCACCATGCTGCTTGTTGCCACTGATGTGTTTTTTTTTTTTTTTTTTTGGCCACTCTGTGCAGCTTGCAAGATCTCCAGGGACTGAGCAGGGAAAGTGCTGACTCTTAACCACTGGACCGCCAGGGAATTCCTTGTGCCAGTGATGTTATGGCCTCCCAAGGCCCACCCAAGCCATATCCTCCCTTGTTTTCTCTAGACGGGCACGCTGCGGTTCTGCGGGACCACGGAGTTCGCCAGTGGCCAGTGGGTGGGCGTGGAGCTGGATGAACCCGAGGGCAAGAATGATGGCAGTGTTGGGGGCGTCCGGTACTTCATCTGCCCTCCCAAGCAGGGTCAGTCCCACTGGGGTCCACTCAGCAGTGATACTGCTGACTGAGTGGTGGGGACGGGGGTGATGATGGGGCAGGGGCCAGAGGCCTGGACAACTCCCAGCCCAGGCTCTGTCCCCCCAGGTCTTTTTGCCTCTGTGTCCAAGATCTCCAAGGCAGTGGACGCACCTCCTTCATCCGTCAGCTCTACACCTCGGACTCCCCGAATGGACTTCTCCCGTGTCACTGGCAAGGGCCGCAGGGAACACAAAGGTCAGGCGGAGCCCACGGGGTGACAGGAGCCAGTCTTGAGGATATTCTGTGGGTAGCCCAGCTTCTGTGACTCAGTTTTTGCTCAGGCCCAAACTCCCATTTTAGAGGACAAACTCTTGAGTCCCTGACTTTTGTACCTGAGTTTCTCCTTTGATTCAGTACTGGTCCCACCCAGTTCTTGGAAGGACCTGTATGTGTTCCCTGCCCCCTGTGACTTAGCTTCCCCTTAGACCCAAAGGCTTTCTCCCAGTTTTAGGGAACAGTCTGTGGGGTTCCTGGCTTTAGTGACTTGCTTTACCCTCAGACCCAACTCCCTCCTTCATTTTATTTATTTTCCCCTCTTCATATTTTTTATTTTAAAAATTTATTTGCTGTGCTGGGTATTAGTTGTGGCACATGGGATCTTCCATCTTCCTTGCAGCATGCAGGATATTTAGTTGTGGCATGCAGAATCTAGTTTCCTGACCAGAGATTGATGTGGGCCTCCTGCATTGGGAGTGTGAGTCTTAGCCACTGGACCACCAGGGAAGTTCCCCCCCTCCTTCATTTTAAAAGGACAATTTCTAACTTTTGACACTCGGTTTTTCCTTTGGCCTCAATATCCTTAACTTTGAGAAAGAGTTTTTGGGGTGCTCTAGGTTCTTGACTCAGTTTTCTCCCTCACGCCTAAAGCCCCCAACCCCAGTTTCTCTGGCAGCTGGGGTTTTCTTTCAAGCCGCCCAGCCCCGCACTCCTATTTCAGAGAAGGGCTCGGCAGTTCATCTCATTTGATCAAGGACAGAGTTCCTACCTGTGGTTTTCTGGGTGGCACAGCGACCCCTGGGCTGGTGTCTAGAGGCCTCACCCTCAACCCTTGTCCCCTCCACCCCCAGGTAAGAAGAAACCCTCATCATCCCCGTCTCTGGGCAGCCTGCAGCAGCGCGAAGGAGCCAAGGCTGAGGTTGGAGACCAAGTCCTCGTCGCTGGCCAGAAGCAAGGGATTGTGCGCTTCTATGGGAAGACAGACTTCGCCCCAGGTGAGGATCACGATATGGGCTGGGGGGCAGGCAGGGCCTCAAGGCGTCCTGACCCCCTCCTGTTTCAGGGTACTGGTATGGCATCGAGCTGGACCAGCCCACCGGCAAGCACGACGGCTCTGTCTTCGGTGTCCGGTACTTCACCTGCCCCCCAAAGCATGGCGTCTTTGCACCAGCATCTCGAATTCAGAGGTGAGCCCAGACTCTGATCATCGCCCAGGGTACTACCTAGAGCCCTGATACCCGCCATAGATGTCTCCTCCTCTTGGACCAGGAGGATAGAGTGGACACCCACCCCTATACCGTAGCGCTTTCCTCGTAGGCCCCCTGTAGCTCAGCTCCTGCCAGACCCTGGCCTCTTGTGGCTCTGACTCCTCCCACTTCTCATGTCTCCCCAGGATTGGTGGATCCACTGACCCCCCTGGGGACAATGTTGGAGCCAAAAAAGTGCATCAAGTGACAAGTGAGTTGCAGGATGGGTGTGCGGAGGAATGTGGTTTGAGGGTAGGCAGGAAGGTCCTTAGGTATATGCTGGTGACAGGATCTCTAGTGTTTAATTGGGGATCCAGGAAAATGATGAGTCGGACCCCCAAAAGGATGGGTGTTACGGAGAAGAGGATGTTGACAAGGTTCTGAGCAGGCACTGGGACATGGGTAGGTCTCAGAGGACACAGGGAGTATTATTGAAAAGAGAGTCTAGATGGCTGTTGGAAGTGTAGGATATTGGGGATGTAGATAAATATTAATGACAAAGAGTCTGGGTGGATACTGAGGACAGAGGTGGGTCTGTCATCCCATCACCTGAGACCTTGCCCCTCTCTTCAGTGACGCAGCCCAAACGCACTTTCACAACAGTCCGGACCCCAAAGGACATCGCATCAGAAAACTCCATCTCCAGGTGCGTAGCAACCCTTGGTCCCCTCTCCTGTGAGATAATTCAGGGAAAGCCATCCACCAGGCCACTGGACAGAGGGGTCTGGAGTTCTGGTTGGGGCTGGAAATAGAGGTTAGGAAAACTTAGGACTAAAGTTAGCTTACCCAGAAACAGTCTTTAGAGAGTGAGGCCCCACCATGAATCCTGGTGAATTCAATTTTTAAGAGGCAGGTAAGACCTTCCCTCGTGTCTCAGTGGTAGAGAATCTGCCTGCCAAGCAGGAGACAGGGTTTCAATCTCTGGGTGGGAAAGATCCCCTGGAGAAAGAAATGGAAACCCACTCCAATAATCTTGCCTGGGAAATCCCATGGACAGAGGAGTGAGCTACATACAGTCCATGGGGTCGCAAAGAGTCAGACACAACTAGCAACTAAACAAAAATAAGGGAGACAGAACACCCTCTGCTCCAGAAGAGCCCGAGAGAGCCGGAAAGGTGGAGGCAGAACCCAGAAAGGGCAAATCCCAGACCCTTGGGGAAGAGCCAGGTGGGGATGGGCCCAGATGCTCCCACATCTGGGACTGTGACACAGTTCTTTTCCCCAGGTTGCTCTTCTGCTGCTGGTTTCCTTGGATGCTGAGGGCGGAGATGCAGTCTTAGAGGCCCTGGACATCTGACAGAGACACAGAGCCCCCTCTAGCGTCTCCTGACACAAGGAACCCCCGAGTCACCCTGAGATAGAGATTCCCAGTAACACATCCAGAATAGAGACCCCATTAGCCAGCCCTCGATCACTGAGGCCCTATTAACAGATTCCCCCATGATGACCCCCCAAATACAGACCCTATGTTACCCAGAAAGAGATTCCCTGAGTGTAGTACCTTCAGGCTAGTCCCACCCCTCAGATCAGACCCTCCAATTAACAGATTTCCATCTCACCCCAAATGATGGTGACTTTCTCTACATAATGCTCCACAGTAGAACATTCCTGAGTCACTAGTCACTGGAGCAGAACCATTCCCTATTAACAAAGACCCTCCCCGCATCAAACCCCCTTGAAAGAAACATCTCCAGAGAAGAGTAACAGACCCACATTTAATATCAGTCCTGTCAAGATGTTGTGACTCCCATGGTCACCCCAAAACCCTTAGACTGCAATCGGACACTCCCTCCATTAACAAAAACCTCTACTCTTACCCCTCAAGAAGAGACCCACATTAACCAGCCCACTGTCACCCCCAATTTACAGATGCCAAAACAGTCCTGGAAGTGCTAATTACAGGACCCCCAAGTCTTCCTATCCTCTGCACCCTCAAGAAACCCCCAGTGCCTTGTATGAAGCCCACCCCATGTGGCCCACAGCACCTGTGCTGGCCAGGCTCCCAGAAAATTCTCTATTTTTTAAGTAATGATTTCCCCCTTTGGGGGACCCCAAAATTTGGAGGCCCCATTCTGGGACTCAGGATCCCAACCCCCAGAGTACATGTCCCAAACTTCCCTCTGCCCTTAATTCCTACAGCCCCTAGGAGAGCCCCAAACCCTAACTCCCAGGACCCCCAAATCATGGAACCCCAAATCCCCAGGGAATCCCAAATTTAAAAAATCCAGTTCGAAGCCCCCAGGAAACCCAACCATGGAAGTCCCTATGCCTGAGATGGAGGAGACTGTAGTCAGGATATGCATCCTGGGCATCCAGGGCATGTCAAGCCCTATTCATAGGCACCAGGAGACCCCCAAACAGAAATTCTCATCCCTGGAAACCAGAGGACTTCAATGCCCCGAGTCCATGGATCTCAAGATACCCAAATTCCAAGAGTCCCAGTCCCAAGGGAATCCCCAAATCCTCAAGCCTCCCTCTCTAATAGACGAGGAGCATCGAGGCCTTGAGGGGATCCCAAATCCTGGAGCCCCCATTTCAGTCTACGTTCTGGTCACAGGTCCAAAACACCAAATCTAAGTTACTGGCCCTGAAGGACCTCAGAGCACCCTGGACAGACCAGCAGAAGCCGACGGAGACCCTGAAGGCCCAGGGTGTCCAGGGCAGACCTGGGGCCCTGAAAACCAAGGACAGCTCACGACTGCCCCTTCACTGCATGTCCCCAAACTCAGCATGACCCCCATCCCCTTCAATAAAGACGTTTCTATGGCTTTCTGTGTGGGGTCGGTGTTTAGGGAGTTAACGGCCGTGCCTCTAACCCTTACTAGGGGAGCATGGCAGAGGAAGTCCTTCCCTCAGCCTCGTCTCCCTACGGCTCGTATATAGGATGGCCTAACCTGCGGGGGGGCGGGGGGGAGTCCTTCCAACACAGCCGTTTTCCCTGTGGGCTCTACTCTGGGCTCGCTCCGCAGTGTGGACGGATTCCGTTCTGAAGCTCTCATTGGTCGGTCCAGACGAAGCTCGGTCTCTGAAGGGTCCAGTGGCTCAAAGGCCAGGAGGCATAGCCTATCACCGAACGAGGGTGAGGGGGCGGGGCGACACTCTGTGAGAGCGCCTATTGGGTGGAAGGCGGAGCTTTAGCGCTTTTGAGAATTCCCATTGGTCTGAGGATGCCTGCGTCGGGCAGTCGTGCATGGGGGCGGAAGTAGCTGGGAAGGGAATTGGGATGTTGAATTTGGATGTTGGAGGGGTCACTGGTGGACGGTCAGTCTGCGGGGTGGCCGAGGGTGGAGATGGCGGTCCAAGAGAGCTGAGAGTGGGGACCCAGGGAAGCGCATGTGGGAGTCCGAGGAAGCTCAGAATGTGGAGTTCTAGAAGACAGAGTCGGGGGGTCCAGGGGGCTCGGAGCGTGGAAGGAGTCAGACTCAGGGTCACAGGTCCAGGGGTGCTGCAGTGAAGGGGCGCTCCGGAAGAGAAGGGAGTCTAGAGGAGGGGGATCCGAGGAGACTGAAAATGGGTATGTCTGAGGAGGCTTAGACTGGGGGCACAAGGGTGCTCAGAATGGAGTGTCTGAAAGGGCTTGAGGAGGGAGGAGGATCTGTGAAGACCTTGAACACTGTTGGAGAGCAGGATTGCAGTTTTTAGGCATGCATGCTGCGCTGTGCTTAGTCAGGGCATGGCAGTTTTTACGATGAGGTCTCAAATCAAGGTGTTTAAAGGGACTCTGGTGTGTAGCCCTAGGGCATATGTGTGGAGCTCTTGGGAAAGGCGGCGGATGGAGTCAGAGGCTGTTCTCTGGGGGAGCTTAAGACAGCAAATATGTGTAGTTTGATGGACCTTTGGTGGATGGAGTTTGGGGGAGTATTCTGGGTGCTCATTGTGTCCGGGCAAGTGTGGGGGCTGTGCACTGAGTGGCTTTTGAGATACTGAGGACTTAGGTTTTAGAAACCAAGAGAGCTTCCCTAGAGGTCTGAGCTGAGGCTGTGGCCCATGGTAAGAGCAGAAAGCTGGATCATAATCTGAGGGCGGCAGGCTTGGTTACTTCAGCATGTTCTTCTCCCCTCCCCACAGGTCTGACCGGGTACCTGGAGTTGCTGTCGATGGAGGATCAGGATGCCAGGGTCCCAGCCCTGGAGCCATTCAGGGTGGAGCAGGTTGTCAGGACTGGGGTTGCAGAGGGTGAAGGTGGGGACTAGAGGGTGGGAGATAAGAGTGGAGATGGATAGGAAGGCTAACTCCTGGGTTTGTGGGCTGGGCCTGACCCCTCCCTCTCCATTCTTACCCTCAGGGTCCAGCCCTATCCTCACCCCCACCTCCTCATCCCCCAAATAGTCATCGGTCCCTTGACTTAAGGCCCTGGCCTGTCTGGGGACATCCTGAGCTACACTCCAGAGGAGGGGCTGCGCATGGGTGCTAGCACTAGTCTGCGGGTGAAAGGGCCACACCTTCAGGGGGATCTCTCTGTCCTAGGCACCACCTGTAATTTACTACATCCCTGACTTCATCTCCAAGGAAGAGGAGGAGTATTTGCTTCGACAGGTGACCTCAACACCCTTCTGGTCTGTTCTTCTCCTCTTCCCAGATCCCTCTCCAACCCCCAGCTCTCATGTGAGAGCCGACAAAGCCACAGTGAAGACCCTGGCAGAAAGGAGAGTGCCGCCCAGCACCCATCCCTCACCTTCCCTATTCCTTTCTCAACACCTGCCGGGGCCTGGCTAAAGAGCTTTTCCCAGGAGGCTTAGGGGAAACCAAACTGATTTTTTTTTTTTTTTGCCAAGTCATACATCTTGCGGGATCTCATTCCCTGACCAGGGACTGAACCCAGGTCATAGCAATAAAAGCGCTGAATCCTAACCACTAGAGCACCAGTGAACTTCCCAAACTGATTCCTAGAAAGGTGGTGTTTATTATGGAGTTTAGGCTCTCCGTGCTAAGACAACCCAATCCTGCTACTGTTATAAGGAAAAGGAAGTTACAACACAGGCTGAAAGAGCCCAGTTCAGGCCCTTGAGACAGGCCCTTGAGATTTGGGGAATGAAGAATTTACAGTGTTCAGATTTCTGTGCTGAAATAGTTCAGGCCTCAGAATGTTAAGAGTAAACGCTTCCCTCCGCTGATAGCTCAGCATAGACCCAGAGCCTTGGGTACAAGGTTACCAAGCCCAGACCACCTGTGTTAGATAGTACAGTCTGTATTCTATTCTTAAGGTTTGGGGAAAGAAGAAGAGTTTTACAAAGTTCAGAATCCATGCATGGGATAGCCCTTTGCAGCCCCAGAGCCTTGGTTACAGAGCCTGAACCTGCCCTGTGCAGTCTCAACTACTCCTATCTTGTTTGAGGCCCAGGAATGAGTTAGGTTGAGAGCTCAGACTCTCCTACTGAGACAACCCATCCCAGCCCCATTACCATGAAGGAAATAAGGAGATTTCTTAGGCTTATTTTTTTAAAGATGCTTTTTGATTAATTAAATAATTTTTGGCTGCTCTGGGTCTTCCTTGCTGTGCGCAAGCTTTCTCTAGTTGCGGCGAGTAGGGGCTACCTCTGTTGTGGTGCACGGGTTTCTTACTGAAGTGGCTTCTCTTGTTTTAGGAGCACAGGCTGTAGGGTGTGTGGGCTCAGTAAGTTGTGTGCACAGGTTTAGGTGCCCTGCGGCATGTGAGATCTTCCCAAACCAGGGATCGAACCCATGTCCCCTGCATTGGCAGATATATTCTTAACCATTGGACCACCAAGGAAGTCCAACTTTTTATTTTTTAGTATTTATTTGGCTGTGCCGGGTCTTAGTTGCAGTATTAAGGATCTTCAGACTTTGTTGCGGCATGCAGGTTCTTAGCTGTGGCATGAGGGTTCTTAGTTGCAGCATGTGGGATATATTAACAGTTCCGTGACGAGGGATCAAACCCAGGCTTCCTGCATTGGGAGTGTGGAGTCAGCCACTGGACCATCCAGGAAGTCCCTTCTTAGACTTCTTTGAGACAACCCTTTCGAGACCCCTGGGGTCTTGGCAGTGGAGAATTTTCAAAATACTCTCTTGACTGTATTGAATAACCCAGTTTAGCACTTTTTCTCCCCCAGGCAATAGGAACAAGGAGGTTCCAGAACTCAGACTGTCCTGAGATAGCCCAGGGATCCGAAAATTAGAGTGCAGACTGTTTGCTGAGGTGAAAGAGCCCAATCCAGCCCAGAGCTCTGGGTAGATTCAGACCCTGATTGTACAGCCCTTTCTCAATCCTGGTAGACACAGGTCAGCTTTGAGGCTTGTGGTCTCCTCAGGGGGAGAAGGCAAACAACAAAATCCTGGGAACATTATCCCAGAGAATGATCCCACAGACACTGAGATGACCCATTTCCACCCCAGGTAAAAACCGCTTTGTTGGCCTGGGTGGGAGAATCAGAGAGGGTGGTCCTTGAAAAAGGACTGACCCCCTTCTATCTCCCAGGTCTTCAATGCCCCAAAGCCAAAATGGACCCAGCTCTCCGGGAGGAAGTTACAGAACTGGGGTGAGTGTCCCTGACTGTGAGCATAGCTGACCTAGGGATGTGGGCTGGGGTAGGCATGTCAGGTTTGATAGTCTCAGGACATTGAGGCGAAGGTGGGGGGGTCCCTGAGGGCTCAAGGGATCCCAAGGGCCAGGAGGATTCTGAGGGGTCAGTAGAGGTCTTGAGGGGTTAGAATTTCCTGATGGGTTGGGGGGTATCTTTACGTTTTGGAGAAGCAGGAAAGCTTTGAAGAGTGGAGTGGGGATCTCCAAAGAGTTAGGGGTCCCTGAGGAGGTCAGAGTGCTACCAACCACTAAGATATTCCTAATGGGGGCTCCTTGGTGCCAGAGCTCCTTGGTTGGGTGCCCTCAGCACCCCACTATCCTCCCCCAGGTGGGCTCCCCCATCCCCGGGGGATGGTTCCTGAGCGACTGCCACCGTGGCTCCAGCGCTACGTGGACAAAGTGTCTGACCTCAGCCTTTTTGGGGGTCTCCCAGCCAACCACGTCCTCGTAAACCAGTATCTGCCTGGGGAGGGCATCATGGTAACCACTCTCTCACCCCACCCTCGAGACCTGGGACCCACCGCGGGGCAGGGCATCATGTTGACCCACGTCCACTCTCATTAAGCGGTTCACATAGCCCAACCAAGCATTCGCCTCCCTGTCCCCAGCTGGGGGACACCTTTCACCTCGGAGGGTTGGGGGTGGGGATGTGTGGACTCCTGCCCCATCCAGCCCTGGTACTCACTCCTCAGCCCCACGAGGATGGGCCACTGTACTACCCGACCGTCAGCACTATCAGCTTGGGCTCTCACACCATGCTGGACCTCTACGAGCCTCGGCAGCCAGAGGATGATAACCCAACAGAGCAGGTGGGCCCTGAGATGCTGCCCCAGCCACTTGTGAGTGCTCTGACCTCCCATATCCTCCAAGAGACCCTGGTTCCACCCACCTATGAGGTAGCCCTGATACCCATCTACCTGCAGGGTGCCCTAGAAATCATGATCTTCACAGATACCCCAATACCCCCACCTGTTGAGCAACTATCCTGACATCCTACAGATGTCCTGGCCCCACATATTTAGAGTGAGCACTCCAATACGGCAGGCAGGGCTCCCCAGTTCTCCAACAGACACTGATATCCTGATACCGCCACAACCATCCCCTCAGGGGTGTCTCTGACATCCTCCCAGACACCCTGACTCTCAGTGGCCACTGCATAGGCACCCCAATACTGACCTCCTCCCTCCCACTCCAATAATGTGATCTGTCACGCAGGACACCTCCAGATTCTCTTGGCACCTCAACCCAGGACTCACTGCTCAAGCCCCATTCTGTGAGGGTTGCTCATGACAATTTCCCTGACCTCTTTCTTTGATGCATGTCTGACCCCCCAGTGTTCACAGAAACTACCCTGGATACCCTGATCACAGCTGCTCCTTAGGGTTCCCCCTTAAAAAAAAAAAAAGAAAAGAAAAAAACTTTTATTTATTTGGCCATACCACCCAGCAAGTAGGACCTTAGTTCCCTGGCTAGAACAGAAACTTCATCTCCTGCAATGGAACCACAGAGTGTTAACCACTGGACCCCCAGGGAAGTCCCCGGGCTCCCTTTGTCAATCCTACATGCTCCTGTCTGCCCACCACCTTGCTGGTGTCCTCAAAGCATCCTGAGATACCCCCACGTCCGCCCAGACCACACCCGCTCCTCTCTCCCTCCCTTCCTGGCTTCAGCCAAGTCCTTGGCCCAGTTTCACCCAGTTTACTGGGACCACTGATCCCTCAGTCCCAGACCCTTGAAGATTCTTTAGACACCGAGACGCCCCCATCTGCAGCCTAGTTCCTACCCCTTCCCAAAAGACTGCCGACCACTCCCCTTTCCCTCCCCTCGTGCCCCTCCCCTCCAGGCCCTGGCCCCGTCGCTCTTGGGATTTTCATTCCAAAGCCTTGATTCTTAGGAGCACACTTGCCCCTCAGCCTTTGCCCCTGGAACTCACTGACCTGAACCCCCAAACTTGCTGAACTCTCGTCTGCCTCCGCCACCAAATTCTGGGGACCCGCTAACCTTCAACCCTCCCCGCAGCCCCGGCCCCCGGCCCGGCCGGCCACCTCTCTGCTGCTTGAACCGCGCAGCCTGCTGGTGCTCCGTGGCACCGCCTACACGCGCCTCCTCCACGGCATCGCGGCAGCCAGCGTAGACGCACTCGAGGCAGCCTCCCTGCCGCCCAACGCCGCCGCCTGCCCCTCGGCGCAGCCGGGAGCCCGCCTGGTGCGCGGCACCCGCGTCTCGCTGACCATCCGCCGAGTCCCCCGCGTGCTGCGCGCTGGCCTCCTACTCAGCAAGTGACGCCAGGGCCCAGGACCTGCTCGGATTCCCGAGCTCCCTCCCGCTCTGGACTGCTACCTTCCTGTGACCTTGGATCTCTGGGGTAGAGGTGGCTCCCCTCGGGTTATTTTCCAGTACCTGTGTGGAAACCACAGGAAGAGGACCCATTCCAAATAAACCAACAACAAAAAAGTCTTACTCTGGTTTTGGACATTTGGGGGTGGGGGTGGGCAGATGTTTGGGTTCCCGAAGGGGTCTGCGTCTGTGACCTTGGAAGAATGGTGTGAGCCCCCAGGGGGTCTTCCCAGGTGGCTCTGTGATAAAGAGTCCCCCTGCTAATGCAGGAGACACAGGTTCAATCCCTGAGTGGGGAAGATCCCCTAAAGTAGGAAATGGCAACCCGCTCCAGTATTCTTGCCTGGGAAATCCCATGGACAGAGGATCCTGGCGGGCCACAGTCCATGGGGTTGGCAAAGCCTCCCACATGACTGAATATACATGCACACGCAGATGTGGGTTCCCAGGATGAGAGGTCTGGGTCTCAGAGTGATTCAGAACTTGGGGCTCTTGAGCAGGGAGGGTCATATCTGGAAACCCTTTAGTTGGGTGGGGTGAGCTTGAAAGTCAGCTACTGGTATACTAGGGAGGAAGGAGTTAAGTGGAGATAGGGTCACCTGAGCTAGGCATCAAATTACCTGGGTCCAGGTTCCACCTGGAAGGAGGTGGAGCTGAACCTGCCCCTGGGCTTTTGGCTGCCTCAGGCCTGGGTGAGTCCTACTGAGGAAGTCTTCAAGGAGACTGGGGCTAGAAAAAGGGCTCCTGCTGGGGGTCCTCACCGACTCTTCGTCCCCAGGCTCCCAAATATGGCCCGGCCCCCACCTCTGGGCCCTAGATCCCCCTCAGAGCCCTTCAGTCACCCCCCTGGAGCGCCTAGGGAGCTGGACGCTACTGGAGACACAATCTGCATTGCATCTGGAGAGGAGAGCATCAGGTAGGGGCTGGGGCTTTAGAAACTGGGGTCCAAAGTGGTGGGGGCATTACCAGGGTAGGAGGTATTGTGGCTAAGACCCCCTGGGGACATGGGGACATGGGAGAGGTAACCCGGGACAGGGGTGGGGTAGAGTGAATAATGGGCACCTAGCTCACCTGGTGGCTCAGATGGTAAAGTGTCTGCCTGTAATGCGGGAGACCTGGGTTCAATCCCTGGGTGGGGAAGGTCCCCTGGAGAAAGAGATGGCAACCCACTCCAGTACCCTTGCCTGGAAAATCCTATAGACAGAGGAGCCTGGTAGGCTACAGTCCATGGGGTTGCAAAGAGTCGGACACCACTGAACGACTTCACTTTCACTTTCACTGAAGACTCACCCAGGGGCCTGTCATTGTCCTCCACCTCCCAGGTCAGAACAGCCCCAGAAGCTGGGGCAGGACTCTTTGGACCCTCCAGAGCACTTCCGGGGTGGGCCAAGGGGCCTGGAGCCTGTTGCTGGCCTCCCCAGGTTGCCAGCGCCCTCTTCCCTTGAGGAGTCAGCTGGAGCAAAAAACCTAGAGGTGAGTTGAGGTGACCTGGGCCCCTGGGCCAGCCCCCACCTCCTGTCTGTCTCCTAGAGTCTGCCCTCCACACCAGGGATGATTCTGGAAAAGTGTTGGCCAACTGTGTGGGGGTGGGATGCTCTAGACAATGATTCTTGACCTACTACTTCATATTTTATCAACTGAGAGAGAATTATGTTAATATTTTTTTAATTTATGGCTGTGCTGCGGAGAAGGCAATGGCACCCCACTCTAGTCCTCTTGCCTGGAAACTCCCATGGATGGAGGAGCCTGGTAGGCTGCACTCCATGGGGTCTCGAAGAGTCAGACACGACTAATCAACTTCACTTTCACTTTTCACTTTCATGCATTGGAGAAGGAAATGACAATCCACTCCAGTGTTCTTGCCTGGAGAATCCCAGGGACGGGGGAGCCTGGTGGGCTGCTGTCTATGGGGTCGCACAGAGTTGGACACAACTGAAGCGACTTAGCAGCAGCGGCAACGGCATGGCTGTGCTGGGTCTTCATTGCTGCATGTGGGCTTTCTTTAGTTGCAGAGAGTTGTTATTGTTGTTCAGTTGCTCCAATGTGTCTGACTCTTCGTAGTGGGGCTGCTTTCTAGATGCGGTGCATGGGCTCAGTAGTTGAGATGTGGCGCGGGCTTGGTTGCCACACAGCATGTAGTCTTTGGACCAGGGATCAAACTCATGTCCCCTGCATTGGCAGGTGGGTTCCTAACCACTGAACCACCAGGGAAGTCCAATAATTATCTCATCATTGGCCCTGGTGTTCCCTGTGGGAGTAATTTGGTTCCATTACCCTTCCCTCTCCAAGACCCCCAGGCCCTATATGGACAAGTTTCTAGGAGCCTTGAAAACCTGGAGAATTTGAACTAGAGGTTCTTGGACCTGACTCCACTGGGAAGTTTCTCTAGGTGGGAGCGGCCTTGGGGCACACCCACAGATGGACTCTGCTGCAGAGAAGCATCCAGAAGGCAGGAGCCTGGGTGCAATGGGAATGGGAACAAGGTCCGGGTTGGCTCACTGGCTCTGACTCAGCCCTGTGTTCCCCAGCACCCCATCTCTAGCCGAGAGGTATTAGAGGCTGATCAGGACAGTCTGCATCTTTGTCTTCTGGGGCTGGGCCTCTGGCTGCAGGACTTGGAGCGAGGCCTGGGGCCCTGCGTGTCAGCCCAGAGCAGGATGGTCCAGCTGCAGGTGGGTAAGGGCCTCAGGAGTGGGGGCCAGCTTCCCTTGGAAATGGATCTGTTCCATGTTCCCCATGTCTGGATGGGAAGAGGGTGGGGGTAGTAACTCCAGTCCTAGGTCTCTGGTGTTCTGGTGCCCCTGTGGTGTGTGTCTGTGTGTGTCTGTGTGTAGGCAGTGGGGTGGTGTGGGGTGGGGTGTGCTGATGATGTCCAACCATGTGTACCCAGTGTGTGTGTGTGTGTGTGTGTGTGTGTGTGTGTGTAGGCAGCAGGGTGGGGTGTATTGATGATGTCCAACCATGTGTACCCTGTGTGTGTGTGTGTGTGTATGTGTGCAGGCAGCAGGGTGGGGTGTATTGATGATGTCCAACCATGTGCACCCAGGCGCTACAGGCAGACCTACGTGGAGCAGCTGAGCGTTTAGATGCACTGCTGGTGTTCGGTGAGGGGCTGGCACAGCGCAGTGAGCCTCAGACCCGGGCAGCCCTGGAGCAACTCCTGAAGGCCTTCAGAGCCCACCAAGACAGCATCTTCCGACAGCTGTGGCGGCTGCAGGCCCAGCTGGTCAGCACCAGCCTGGTATGGCCCACCCTGGTGGTCCCTGGCACGGGTGCCAGTCTCAACCTTTATGACCTCTGTCCTCTGAGCAGGTGTTGGAGGAGGCCAGCACACTGGAACAGGACTTGGAGTTCGAGGGGGACTCAGATGGGCCGGGCCCTGGTGGGGTCTGGGGGCCCTGGGCACCCAGTAGCCTCCCCACGCCAGCAGAGTTGGAATGGGACCCGGCGGGGGACGTTGGGGACCTTGAGCCTTTAGGGCGAAGGACAGCCCGGATGCCAGGGGCTCCGTGTGAGCTGTGTGGCCACAGGGGCCCCCAGAGCAGAGGACAAAGCCTGGAGGTGAGAGCAGGCGGGGTGACCTCCTCCCTCCAAGCACCCATGGGACCCTCTGTGTGTCTCCTAGCAGGGTCCTGGCCTTTCGAGAAGGCCTTCAAGCCTCTGGCTCTGTCTCTCCCAGTGTCTCTTTCTCTTTTGGTGTCTCAGTGTTCTCCTTCCGGGTCTCTCTGCCCTCACTTCCTCTCACTGTCCCCCTCATTCACCCCACCACAACCACACTACCCTCCTGACTCTTCAGACATTTCAAACACACTCCCATCTCCAAACCCCCAGATGCATGCCCAGCTCCCCTCCTCCTTCACTCCAGTCTCTCCTCAAATATCACCCCTTCAGAGAGACCTGCCCTGGTCTCAGAACATTATTACTCCTTATCCTCTTACTTGGGCTTCCCTGGTGGCTCAGCTGGTAAAGAATCTGCCTACAATGTGGGAGACCTGGGTTTGATCCCTGGGTTGGGAAGATCCCCTGCAGAAGGGATTGGCTACCCACTCCAGTATTCTAGTATTCTGGCCTGGAGAATTCCATAGACTTTGTAGTCCATGGGATCACAAAGAGTCGGACACGACTGAGTGAAAAGTTAGCACCTAACAGTACTTACCACATCTTGCCATTATATGCTTATTAAATTACAGTCTCTCTGTCTCCTGCTAGAATATAAACTCCATGTATGCCAGCATTTTGCCTGCTTCTGTGCCCACTGTGTCCTCAACTCCTAGGACAGTACCTGGAGTGTAACAGACACTCATTAAATATTTGTTGCGTGAATGAATAAATAATGTCTCTCTTTTCGGGTTTGCTGTTGTTGTTGGGCTCTGGCCCTCTCTTCATCTCTCCCTGAGATCTCGCTCTTCCCCCAGAATCTCATCTATATGACACCATACTGCCATCGTGGCGCTTCCTCAACTTTGTGTCTGTCACTGATTCTCCAAGGAACCCACACCTCTCTCCCCCCACAGGACATGCTCATGTCGGGCCTCAGCCACCGAAAACACATAGCAAGTCACCGAAGACAACCCCTGCTCTGGAAGTCTCGAGTGAGTTGGTCCTCAGCCAGGTGTATCACTCACGAATCATGATAGCAAGTGACAGCAACCCAACCCTGACTGAATTACACACAAAAAGGGGATGCTGGGTTGTTGTTCTTTTTCACCACTTAACTTAAAAGTCTAGATGCTGTTGAATTTCAGACCTCAAATACTGCCAGGGTGCAGTCCCTCCCTGTCTTGGGCTCTACTTCACGGTGGATTTCTTCTCAGCAACATGGCTGCCCCAGCAGCTACACATTCTCTTCCCACTGGCTCACTCACCCCGGAAGAGAATGCTCCAGACTCACAGGCAGCAAAAGTTCTAGGTCGGACTCCCGCTTCGCCACCAATCACAGTAGCCAAGCTGACGGAGGGCTCTGATTGGCCAGATCTGGTCACATGCCTAGTTATGGAGGTAGAATTGTGAATTCAGAATAGTGAGGAATTATGATACCGTCCTCTCCAAGTTGAACCACCGTTACCGGGAAAAGGGGGACTGCATGGAGGGAAGGCACAGACAGACCTCCACTACACTTGGAGCTATTCCAAGTCCCCATGGGGGCTTGAGGATGGAAGGGGTGCTAGGAGAGGAGGAGAAATAAGCCCAGTTCTGCTTGTCTATGGTAGTAAGGTAAAGAGCACATTAAATGTCACTTCCACCCATTCTGCTGCTGGTGGCTCTCTATGTTTAGGACAGGATGAGGCAAGCATCTCCCAGTCTCCAAGATGTGATGCTGGAGGCGCACCCTGGGTAAGACGTTTTGGGAGAGGAGTTTGGGGGACAGGGCTCATGGTGGCACCCACTGGTACATTTAACACTGCATTTCCCTTCACAGAGTGCCCACTCCTTCATCCAGGCGACCTCTGACCTTCTTCCATCTCCTCCTCCTCTTCCTTTTCCTGGTGGGTATCACATTGTTCCTGCCCACGTCAGGGGGCTCCTGCTGCTCTCCTTCGCAACTGATCAGGACACCTTACCTGGAGCTCAGCTATGTCAATGGTCCCCCTCCAATGTGAGAAGGCCGTCTAGACATAGACATAGGTAATAAATAGTCCCTGCTAAAGGATATGTCTTAGTCTGTTTGGGCTGCTATAACCAAATAACATAGACTGCGTGGCTTAGAAACAACAGAAGCTGGTTTCTCACAGTTCTGGGTGCTGAAAAGTCCAAGATCAAGGTGCTGATAGATTCAGTGTCTAATGAGGATCTACTTCCTGGTTCATCGATAGCCATCTTCTTCCTGTGTCCTCACATCAAAGAGGGGCCAGGGAACTCTGAGGTCTCTCTCTCTTTTTCTTTTTTTTGGCCACATGGCATGTGGGATCTTAGTTCCCTGGCCAGGGATCAAACTCACACCCCCTGCATTGGAAGCATGGTGTCAACCATTGGACCCTAGGGAAGTCCCTCTTTGGGGTCTCTTAGAAGGGCACTAACCCCTTTCATGAGGCCTCCACCCTCATGATCTGATCAGGTCCCAAAGGCGCCACACCTCCTAATACCATCACATTGAGGGTTATGAGTGTTGAGGGGACACAAACCTTCATTCTGTAGCAGGATGTGTGAGGATACTGGATGCTTGAATATTGACAATGTTTGATATGATCCTGGTACATCTTGACAACCCCTTCCACAGATCCCTTTGCCTTGAGCACAGAATATAGAATTGAATCAGCCCATCTTGGGTTGGGTTCCCCCAGACCATCAAAGATTCCAGCACAGATAGTTTTTTGTTTTTAAAACACAGTGTGTATATATATTTATACACCCCATTTTTTATGGGGTATTTTAATTATAATTTGTCTGTGCTGGGTCTTAGTTGCAGCATGAGGGATCTTTAGTTGTGTCATTTGAACTCTTAGTTGTGGCAGGTGGGATCTAGTTCCCTGACCAGGGATCAAACCTGGGCCCCCTGCATTGGGAGAGCGGAGTCTTAGCTACTCGACCACAAGGGAAGTCCCTCAAGCACACGTAGTTTTTTTTTTTTGGGGGGGGGTGATCCTAAGCAAATTGATAGGGGAGTGGGAAGTGAACCAGGGAAGGGAGTCAGTGAGCTGGTTGCTTCTCTGGGCATTGGTGTGCCATCCCCCTAGGGACCTCTGGGGGATTGTGGGACACACAAGAGGTGAAGGACTTGTGGCATATATGTACCAGCTCTCATCTCTCATCGATTCAGGATTAATCCTGGAGATGTTAACTCCCCAGCACTTCCAGCCTCTCCTGTCTGTAAAGACCCTCAGGCAAAGAGGTACAGGTGCTTGCCACAGGCTACTAGAGGGGTAGCCTGCATTCATCCAGGTGCTCTGTTCAAACACTACATGGTGGGCTCCCAGGCTGGCCATCACTAACTGGACTGTGAAAGCCCTCTTCTCTCAGGTCACCAAGCTGAACTGCCAGCTGGGGAGTCCAGTCCCCAGCCTCGGGTGTCTAAGCTTATCCTCTCCCAGAGCTTAAAGTATCAGGACAAGAGGTGGAGCAGAACCAGACTCAAGAACAGAGGCAGGAACCCCATGCTAGTCTCCTGGATGTGCACTTAGGACAGACACTTCCTTGAATTCTCAACCACCCAATGGTGTGTCCCTGCTTAACAGAAATGGGAAACTGAGGCTCTAGAGGGGAAGCCACTAGCCTGAGGCCACACACAGAGCAAGTGAGTGAAACCCAGTCTCCATTGATTTAAGGATAAGACAGTGAACACCCTATGCAGGGGGCCCAGGTTCCACCCCTGGTTAGGGAACTAGATCCCACATGCTGAAACTAAGAGTTCAAATGCCGCAACTAAAAAAATAAAAAGAACCCGCATGATGCAACTAAAGATTCTGCATGCCACAACTAAGACCTAGCGCAGCCAAATAAATATTTATTTATTATTTTTTTTCCAAATAAATATTTAAAGCAAACATAAACAACAGTAATCCTTGAAAAAAATTTGGGAATTAATAACTTATTTTTGTGGGTAACTTAAAAGTTCAGGACTGCAAGCAGAGCTGGATCCAGGGGCTCAGTTCTTTCCTGTTCTGGCTTCAGTCTTATCCAAATGGTGGGGAGTGCCCCTTGAAACCACCAAGCCTACATGCCACCAATTTAGCAGTCAATAGAGAGGTGTGTGTGTGTGCTAAGTCGCTTCAGTCCATGGGATTCTCCAGGCAAGAATACTGGAATGTGTTGCCATCCTGTCCTCCAGGGGATCTTCCCAACCCAGGGATCAAACCCAACTCGCTTATGTCTCCTGCATTGGTAGGCAGGTTCTTTACCAGTAGCACTACCTGGGAAGCCCAATAGGAGAGTTGCACTGAAGTGAAAGTCGCTTAGTTGTGTCTGACTCTTTGTGAACCCATGGACTGTAGCCCACCAGGCTCCTCTGTCCATGGAATTCTCCAGACAAGAATACACTGGAGTGGGTAGCCATTCCCTTCTCCAGGGGATCTTCCTAACCCAGGGATCAAACCAAGGTCTCCTCCTGCATTGCAGGCAGTTTCTTTACCGTCTGAGTCCTGAAGCCAGCTCCTCTGGCTAGTGTCACATGCTTCACTGGGGGCTGCAGTCAGCCTTGCTTGTACTGAAATAGGTAGGGGGGAGTAGTTCGCAAAAAAATAAAAAAATCAGGGAGCTGTTACCAGAAGGGGGAATGGACCCTGGGTGGGGGGCAGGGGGCAGGAAGCAGCAGATCCTCAGAGTAAGTCCACATTCAGGGAGAAGTCTGTGCAAACCTGGGTCTGTTCTCTTTCAACTGCCAGACCAGGTCCTGTCCCCAGCTGAGGAGGAGGCATGGTGTCCCCAGGGTCACCAGCAAATTGGATGGATGGGCAGTCTTGGCAGTATCGTCCCAACCGATTGAGTAATGGAGCAAATCCATGTCATTCATTCATTCATTTACTACTCACTGAGTGTCTGCTATGAACCAGGTCAAAGAGCAGGATTATGACTGTGAACAAGACAGGCTAAAATCCAGGTCCCTGTGGAGCTTACATTCTAGGGAGAGAGAGAGACAGGATCAGTGGGAACTTGCAGGTTTGACCTGTGGCTCCTCGTCCAATATGACGAGTTTCCCAGAATTCCCCAGGGCCCCCTGGACCACCTCATGCACCTAGTCACCCTTTTGGAACAGTAGAGCTTGTGACTCAAGACAAGAACATATTCTAGTGATCTGTCATTCCCGACAGGGTGGAGATCAGAACCTGTGAGGGAGAGCAGATGTTACTATTTTAAAGGTCAGGAATTTAAATTGATTGCTAAATCTGTGAGAAAGTTATGCATGAGAGATCTATCCAAGTCTCAGAAAATACAGGCTTTGCTTTTCTCAAATCTCTTGTAAAAATGTACCGTGTGTGTGAAGTATATGTGGCATCCAAAGACAAATGACCAGTAAGACACTGATATGACCATTGTCTTTTTGGTAACTTTTTGTTTTGTTTCAAATTCCTGAAAAGCTTTAAGACTGGTAACAAGAAACTCTCACATACCCTTTACCCACCTTCATCAATTGTTAACATTTAACCCCATGGGCTTTGCCATTCACACTCTCAGTAATATATCTATGCACATATTTTGGAACCATCTGAGAGTAAGTTGTAGACATGATGCTCTTTACTCCTGAATACTTCAGTGTATAGTTTTTAATGTCATGGACACTGTCTTACACAACTACAGTACAGTTACTGGATTCAGGAAATTTCAACACTCAATTCCATTATTAACCCACAATCTATATTCCAAATTATTCTAACCCCCTAAGTCCTTTATAGCAATTTTCTTAGATCAGGAGATTCCTGACAGGTTGAGAAGCAGTGACCCTGTCCCTTAGAAGAGTGAAAACACAGCAGCAGACACAGATAGGACCAAGGCGGGTGGTTTAACATCAGTACATTCTGAGATAAGGCCTTGAGTGAGGTGGTTTATTTGCAACGTGATCCCAGGAGGCAGGAGTTAGGGAATGAGGAGAGACAGTGAACAGGCCAAAAGCAAAACAGATGCTTATGGTGCGGGAGCCACTGTGAGTAGCTGGGGCTCAGTCCCACCGGACAACAGGCAACTGGGGCACTTATCCAGTGACTGTAGTCCCCCACAGGCTGCAGTTTGCTCCTGAGGGCATTAGCCCACCTCTCATAATTCCTAGAAAGCCCTCAAGCAGAAGAGCAGAGATGCAGGGGCTCGCAGCCGGAAGCTGACAATCTCTTGGGAACCCTCCTCTGCAGCTACAAGTGAACTCAAGTAGACAAGAGGGATATGGGGTTGGGACATCACCCTCTGCTGCCACAGGTATTTAATTCACTGTGTCATAATGACTGCACCATGATATTAAAAGATGCTTGCTCCTTGGAAGAAATGCTATGACCAACCTAGACAGTGTTTTCAAAAGCAGAGACATCATTTTGCCGACAAAGGTCTATATAGTCAAAGCTGTGGTTTTTCCAGTAGTCACGTGAGAGTTTGGACTATAAAAAAGGCTGAGTGCCAAAGAATGGATGTTTTCAAAGTGTGATGTTGGAGAAGACTCTTGAGAGTCTCTTGGACAGCAAGGAGATCAAACCAGTCAATCCTAAAGAAAATCAATCCTGAATATTCACTGGAAGGACAGATGCTAAAGCTCCAATACTTTGGCCACCTGACGCAAAGAGTCGATTCACTGGAAAAGACCCTGATGCTGGGAAAGACTGAAAGGAGGAGGAGAAGGGGAGGACAGATAAGATGGTTGAATGGCATCACCAACACAATGGAGACGAGTTTGAGTAAACTCAGGGAGATGGTAAAGAACTGGGAAGCCTGGTGTGCTGCAGTTCATGGGGTTGCAGAGTCAGCCACAACTTAGCGACTGAACAAAAACATACCATAACAGCTGCATAGTTAGTGTGCCCATTTGGCAGATAAGGATGTTGAGGCACAAGGAGATTAAATCACTTGCCTCTGATCACGTAATCAGTAAGTGTTAGAACTGCAATTCAAACCTAAACATTCCAATTCCGGAGTCCAAGCTCTTAATCACCCGACATTCACCCTGTAACTCCCTTCTGACCAGGACACCCAGCCCCAGTGAGAACTCAATCACTGCCTGCAACCCTGCCAGAAGCTCCCATCCTGGACCTTATTAGGGCTCAAGATCTTGGAGCCAGGAATGAGCAGGAGGAAGAGGAGAGAGATACAAGGGGAAGAGGAGGGAGATGCAGGTGGAGCTCTAATTTGGGCTGGATGGGTAGGACTTAACTCCACTAGCCACTTTCAAGATTTTGGTTTTTACTCTGAAATGCAGCCAGGCCAGGATTAATAGCAACACCCTGGTGGAAGAAACTGAGGTGGACAGATGAACACGGGCATGGAGGCTGAGTACCAAGCAGAGACAAAGCTGAAGTAGAAGCCACTTGCATGAACTGCACAGCCTGTGCTCTGCGGCACTCCAGGCCCCAGCATTTCTCCCCTTCGCCCTCTCCAGGCCTTTACCCACACGGTCCCCCTGCTTAGCTTATCCCTACATTCTGGCAAACACCTCATAATGCTTCAGATTTCAACCTCATTTTATAACTATTTGAGTATCTGCCTCCCCCACTGGGACTGGGGGAGAGACTGTATTTCTCTTCGGTCCGTCCTACCTTTGGAGCTTCCCAGGTGGTGCAGGGGTAAAGAACCTGCCTGCCAATGCGGGAGACCCAAGAGACGTGGTTTCAATCCCTGGGTTGAGAAGATCCCCTGGAGTAGGAAACAGCAACCCATTCCAGTATTCCTGCCTGGAAAAAACTCTATGGACAAAGGAGCCTCACAGGCTACAGTCCATGGGGTTATAATGAGTCAGACCCGACTGAGCAGCAGGCATGCCAGGGCATCCTACCTTTGATCTGAGCTCTGAGTTCCTTTCCTGAGGTCCTCCTCCTCTCAACTGCTTTTAATGGGTGCAAATACAGCTGAGGGCTACAAAACGCAGCACCTCAGGGAATGTCTAGGGCACGTCCCTGTGGGGCATGCGAAGAGCTATGTCTGTGGCCTATGGGTCCACCTCTCCTTTCCCACCCCTAGGCCTTGCTAACAGTTCCAGCTTGTAGCTGAGGCTGGACTCCTTAGCAAGGTTTGAGGGTCCCACTACTACTGCAGGGATTACCAGCCAGGCCTCCTCAGCCCCACCATTCCTCTTCTGCCTCACTACCTTCCATTAAGGGGTCAACAGGGGCTTCCTTGGGGGTCAAACCAGGGTGGCTTCCCTCCATGGATCTGCCCAGGAGAAAGAACTATGCTGCTCCAACCAATCTGCCATTCTAGAGGGTTCCCCACACCCATCCCTTGCCAGAGGGTCACTTCTTGATAACCCTCAAAATCCCCCAAACACATCAAATCTTTACCACCACCAACAGGGGAGTAAGCACACCCCCATTTTATTGCCTTTTTGTCCAACAGTCCTGAGCAGGGAAAGGGGAAGGAATCGGGGTGGAGAGGGGGAGGTTTCACCCTCAGAACCATCATGTAGAGGTCTTAAGGGGGTCTTTAACTGATTAGCGGGGTGAGAAACCCCTTACCCCCTTCCTCACCAATCCCAGTTGGTCTCAGTGGAGTAAAGATTTTTCTGAGGGGGTTTCCAGGCTTCTCACCGTCCATCAGGGCATCGTCCCAAACTCCTCCTCATCTGCTCTTCTCAGAGTTAAATACAGGAGAGAGGAGTCTCTTTGAGGAGCCGCCAGCGGTATTTCTCAGGGTTCTAGACAAGGGCGTGTCAGTCTCTTTCTGTCCAACAGCGGGGCGTCTTGGCTCCCCAGGCCTTAGGGTAAGCAGCTTTTAGTTTGACAGCCCGCACCAAGCCTCATTGGTTAAGTCTGACCCGGTACCATACAGCAAGTAAAGCCGGGCATTTCTCGCCATCGCACCCCACGGCCCAGGAGAGCTCTTCAACTACCTCAATCTGTCGATCTAGTTTCTCAAGACCTCTCACTTTCCATCGGGGGGCTCCCCGGTCCTCCAGTCCCCCTGAGCCATCGGCAGAGCCCTTCAGCCGGTCACCGTCCATCCAGCGGGGTCTTCGGTGTCCTTATGCTGTCTAGCGGTCTCCTCCGGTCGTCACCTTCATTGGACAGGGTCCCTGGGGCCCCCGCGCCGTTGGACTCCTCGGTCGGGTCCTGCGTACGGACGAAGGCACCCATGGCCGTGGCGTGGCCCGAGCGTAGCATCTGGAGCTGGCGCCGACCGCGGCGGTACAGGTACTCAATGCGAAGTACGTCTGAGCGTGGCAGGCAGGCGTGCTGCCGGAATTCAGCCCGCACCCGTGCCTCGGCGCCCGGCTTCCCGCGCCCGGCGCGCAACAGCTCGCGGTACAGGCTCAGAACTTGCCTCTGCAACCGGCTGTGCCGGCTCATGGCAGCAGCTGGGCCGCGGGGCACGGAGCGGCTCACGGGAACAGGCGGCAGAAGCGGTGAAACACCGCCACAGGCACTTCCGCCTCCCGCTCCCAGCTTTGCGGCGCCGTCGCGCCTCATAGGTCGTCGCTGCTGCTACGTCACAATGTTGTGAGTAAGGGGCGGAGCTAATGGTTCACTGGCCCGCCCCACTGGACATCAGTGTCCTTGAGAGGACGGTACTCCTGAGGGCCTGGAGGAGGAGGACGCTAGACGCTGAGACTCTTAGGTTTGGGGTCGGAAGAGACCAGGGGATCCTGACCTGACTCTTGGGTCCTGCGAGTGGAGAGAGCTAGAGGTTAGGGTCCTTGTGTTCCCCAGAGCGCTGGGGGCACGGGGAGAGAGAAGACGGGCACACACGTGGGTTTATCCTCATTTATTAAAGCAACCATGGGAAGCTCCGTGAGTCCCCACTCCCAGAGCAAGTGTACATCGAAGGCCCCAACCCTTGGGGACGGGAATACCCGGTAAAGTGTTGGGTCACAGCCGGCAGAACAAGCCTCTCGGTGCTGAGAATATACCGTGGGCTATAAGTCCCCAAACGCAGCCTGTTTGGGCCTGTAGCGCTCTCTGCCGACGTGAGTCGGATCTGAGGGTAGGAGAGGGAGGGGCCTCCCTAGCTGTTGAAGCGGTGTCCAGCCCACAAGGAACTCTTCGACTATGTTGGCACTCCGCAGACCTGCAGGAAGTATCAGGTAGTCAGCTGCAATTCCGTTATAGTTCCCGCAGGCTATTCGGAGGCGTCCTCGTAGCGCTGGGAGGCCCGCAAGGCCACGACCCGCTCAGCACCCTACCAGCACCTACCAGCACCTACCGGCACCCGGAGCGTGGGGAACCAGGCAACGATAACCCGGGACCCCTCCGCCCAGCGTGCGACCACGCCCCCGCACATCTGGTCATGGGTTCTTCCGCAGGAGGCTAGGCTAGTCAGGGGCTGAGGAGGGGGCCTGAGTCTGGGAGTCGATCAGTTCAGTTCAGTTCAGTTGCTCAGTCGTCTCCTCTCACCTCATGGACGCCAGGCTTCCCTGTCCCTCACCAACTCCCAGAGCTTGCTCAAACTCATGTCCATCGAGTAGGTGATGCTATTCAACCATCTCATCCTCTGTCCTCCCCGTCTCCTCCTGCCTTCAATCTTTCCCAGCATCAGGGTTTTTTCTAATGAGTCAGTTGTTCGCATCAGGTGGCCAAAGTATTGGAGTTTCAGCTTCAGCATCAGTCCTTCCAATGAATATTCAGGACTGATTTCCTTTAGGATTGACTGGTTTGATTTCCTTGCAATCCAAGGGACTCTCAAGAGTCTTCTCCAACACCACAGTTCAAAAGCATCAATTCTTTGGCTCTCAACTTTCTTTATAGTCCAACTCTCACATCTATACATGACTACTGGAAAAACCATAGCTTTGTTTAGATGGACCTTTGTCAGCAAAGTAATGTCCCTACTTACTATGCTGCCTAGGTTGGTCATAGCTTTTCATCCAAGGAGTAAGTGTCTTTTAATTTCATGGCTGAAGTCACCATCTGCAGTGATTTTGGAGCCAAGTCCATGCAATTCTCCAGGCCAGAATACTGGAGTGGATTGCCATTCCCTTCTCCAGGGGATCTTTCTAACCCAGGGATCAAACCCAGGTCTCGAGCATTGCAGGCAGATTCTTTACCAGCTGTGCCACAAGGCGAGCCCTGGGAGTCAATAGGGAGATCTGAAACCGCTGTGATTCCTGCTGGTATCTCTCTGTCAGAAACACATACCAGGTTCTTTGCTAGAGGAATAAGGTCGGATTTGCTTTAAAATCCTACAGCACAAGCAAAACAAAGAGTGGGAGGAAAAGACGAAAGCAAGCATGGCAAAATATTTGTAACTGTAATGGGGTTTCATAACACTATTCTTTTGTGATGCTTGAAATTTTTCATAATAAACACTGTCTCAGAAGGGAACTTTAGAGAGAGAAAAAAAAAAGCCTCTGGAAACTGTCACATCTCTCATCTATGTCTTCATAATCTAGTAACTGTTTACTGAGCACGTACTCTGTGCCAGGCACTCTTTCAAGTGCTGTAATATTTTATTTATAAGATAATGTATAACAGTAGGTTAATAAAATGTGTAATATAATACGATGCAATTGGTATTTTAATATATTGTCACCTAATTTATATTATTTTATGTAATCCATTTATTTGAAAATAGTAAATATTTAAAACAGTTTATTAAACATTTAATGTTTTAAGTGATATTAAATCCTCATCAACACTCTGATGAGACGGTCTGTACCATATGACTCTTATGAAGCCGAGGCCAAAGAAGTAACATAGCCTGCCCAGCTTCACATACCTGGTAAGTGGCAAAGTTAGGTTTTGAACCTCGGGGATCAGATTTCATGACCTCTAGTTTTAACAACTCTGCTACACATACTGAAGGCTTCCCAGCTGGTGCTAGAGGGAAGGAATCCATCTGCTAGTGCAAGAGGCACAGGAGACGTGGGTTCGATCCCTGGGTCAGGAGGATCTCATGGAGGAGGGAGTAGCAGCCCACTCCAGTATTCTTGCCTGCAGAATCCCATGGACAGAGGAGCTTGGTGGGCTACGGCCCAGAGGGTTGCAAAGAGTCAGACACAACCAAAGCAACTTATCATGCATATACATACTGCCTCGCCAAAGATAAAATAAAAATGGTTACAAGAGCAATCACAGCTCATACTTACTAAGCACTTATGCCAAGCACTTTATATATATCTTCACAGCTACCCTGTATGGTGGGTACTGTTCTTATCACTACTTTTTGTGGATGAGCAAACAGGCATAGAGAGAGGCTGAGTCACTTACCCAAAGCTACACTAGAAGTTTAGGAGACACAGTCAGGAGTCTCTTGACCCTTGAACCAAAGGGTCAAGCTTACCTGTCTGGCTTAGCTTACCTGACAGTTGTGGTTGATGTCCAAGCTGTTCTCTCCCATCCTCCCACCCCTACACTGAACTCACAGATGATTCTATTTCTCATCATGAGATTTCAGGTTTGTTTTCCCCTTACTAATAAATAGCATTCTGGGACTTCACCAGTGGTCCAGTGGTTAAGAATCACCTTCCAATGCAGGGGACTTGGGTTTGAACCCTGGTCGAGGAACTAAGATCCCACATGCCGTGAGGTAAGGCCAAAAAAATAAATAAATAAAAACAACAAACAAAGGAACTCCCAAAACTATGCATTTTGCCTTCCCAGATCCCAGCTCTGCTGTTGCTCTCCTGCTTTCAGGAAGCAATGCATCCTCTATCCTGACATCTCTTCCTGCTGGATTTCCAACCTCTCCTTGTCTGGCTTCTGCCCATCAGCGCTGAAACATCCCTAAGTTTCTCCCATCTCAAAATAATATTGATAAAAATTAGTTCTAAGATATCCTTGCCTTTTGGCTCGTCCTAGCTGATCTTATTATAATTTGTTCCATGCCATTGGGGCATGCAGGATCTTAGTTACCCAAACAAGGATCACGTCTATGCCTCCTGCATTGGGAATGTGGAATCTTAACCACTGGAGCTCGAGGGAAGTCCCCTAGCTGATCTTTATTCTCCCCTTTCTGCATGGATACCTTGTCAAGAGAGGTGTCTATGCTTGCTATCTCCAGCTGTCTCATTCCTCAACCCTGCAGTCCAAGAGCTGCCTCCTGATGTGTTGTGTGATAGAAGGAGCCTGTGTTTCTGAGTTGGAGGAAATGAGCTGGTTTTACTTGGGCTGTTCATAAGAGAGCAATAAGCTTTTATCAAGTTTAAGTCCCTGTAATGTTGAGCCTCTGTTATAGCTCTTGGCCCCAAAAGTCTAATTAATATAGATGCTAATGAAACCATTTACCTCGGATTGGCGCTTGATCCCATGTGCTGGAACTTGAACCCAAGTGGCTGGGCCTTGAGCCCAGCTAAAACCTTGCTTGGGAATCTAACCCATGTGGCTGGGACTCAAGCCAAATCCATGGTACCCAGCAAAAACTCATGGTACCCAGTTCCAGGACCTAATGAAGCTCAGGTTCTTGATGCCTCATCACAGAAAGAATTCAGTGAGAAACAAAGTGATAGGTAAGAAGTGGATTTATTCAGATTCAGGGAGAAGCACACTCCACAGAGTATGGGACATCGCACAGGGCCAGTGTGTGCTTCTTTGAAATGTGGCTTGATTAGTTTTTATAGGTTGGTAATTTCATATGCTAATGAGTGGAAGGATTATTCCATCTGTTTTGGAGAAGAGGTGGAGATTTCCACTGGTCACTGTTCTGATGCACAATTCCTTGCAGTGGCCCAGTTTCTTGGTCTTTTGACAGTGCCTTGGAACTGTCATGGTGCCTCTGGGTGTGTCATTTCACTTGCTGATTGAGGATCAGGGTCTAGTCTTGTCTGCCATCTTGGTCCCATTTGATTCTAATCAGTTTATGTCGTGTCCTTGGTTGATGTCTTTCTTTCAAAAGTTTTGTCCTGCCCTTTCCCCTCCTGTTATGCTAACACAGAAAAAGGAAAAGGCAGGGATGAAAGATGGAAACTTGAGTCCTAGTGACATCGTTTGAGTCCCCAAATCCAGCCCTGTCTGAAAGCCTCAACTTTACACAAAGAAGATATATTTCCTGTTGTATTTAAGATAGTAGGCATCATATTCTGTCAGTTACAACTGGAAGTCTTATTGATATGGTGTCCTGAAAGTATTTTGATAAGATATGGGAGACTCTATGCCCACCCACCCAGGCCTGGGGACCTCTCTTACAGGCATGTCACATCCCTTGTGGAAGCAGCCCCAGTGGTCTTGGGACACACAATCTGTGCCATCAAAGATGATGCCAGGGTCACACTCACAGCCCTCATGGCATCAGAACAGTGAGCAGGGCTTGTTGCAGAGAAGCCAATTCTGACTGCATATTGGAAACTGTTTCTTTGACTTGCTTTTTGTTGCTTTTGTTATTTTGCAAACTCTAGGAGATAGTGAAGGACAGGGAAGCCTGGCATGCTGCAGTCCATGGGGTCGCAAAGAGTTGGACATGACTGAGCCACTGAACAACAACAAGCCTGCCTCAGAAGACCCTGCCCCTCTTCCTGACTGTAAACTAAAGTGCTTTTGTTCAGCTTATAGAGAGATAATCTGACCTTACCCATCTGTGAATAGCTACAATAAAAAGAAGAGATTAACACACCCCTTCCAAAGGTTGGCCATTCCTGGAGATGTTTTGCAAGACTAAAGATTCTTTCACTTCACTTCCCCACTGCCTCTCCCTCTCTATTCTGCCTTTTGATTTTCGTTCTTCATCACCCCTCTCTCTGGCTCTGTAAAGAACCTGGCATCCAGATCCCAACAAGATGGTTACTCTGAGACATTAGTCTACCATCTTCTTGGTCAGCTGGCTTTTCGAATAAATTCATATTCCTTGCCTCAACACCTTGTCTCTCGGATTTATTGGCCTGTTGTGCAGCAAGCAGAGTGAGCTTGGACTCAGTAACAGGCTGAGAGGCAGGATGTGGACCCCATGACAGGGCCATGCACAGTGGCTTCAGGTGGACAAGTGAGGACTGCGGGTGGATGGCAAAGGTGAGTGCTTGGACTCCCAAGCTTACTTTTCCAATCTTACTGCCTCCTACCCCGAGTCAGGCTAGCTTCCTAGTGATGTTTTCCAACTTTCACAACTTTGCAGTTATGGTTCCCTTTCCCTTCCTTGCATGGCCCGCCTACACACACTCCTCAGCCAGTTCCATCAATGTCAGGTCTTCTCTGATTCCCATCGGGAGAGGAGACTCTTCCTGCTGGCCCACAACTTGCCTAGCATGCATCCCCGGCCCAGCCAGAGCACTCACAGCAAAGTTGGGGGCGCCTCCAGGACATCATGGGAATCCCAGACTCCTAATGACCCTGCAGTGTAGGCTGGGATATAAAGAGGAGACAGATGGTGAAGAAAAGAGATGGGCACAAAAGAAAGAAAGACCTTGGGACTTTGTTGGCGGTCCAGTGGCTAATACTCTGTGCTCCCAATACAGGGGGCCAGGTTCCATCCTTGCTCAGGGAACTAGGTTCCACATGGCACAACTAACAGCCCCTATGCCCCAACTAAAGATTTTGCATGCAGCAACAAAGATGGAACTTTGTTGCCTCAACTAAGACTTGGCACAGCCAGATAAATAAATACCAAAAACAAAATGACAAAAACACCCATAAAGACCATGTTAAACTGCTGTCCCTCCAGATCTGGCCACTTCTTCAAATCTAGTCATTGCTCTTTCCCAAGTCTTCTTCACCTGGCCCCGCCCACCAAGGCCTAAACTTCTCCGCTGCATGGACGTGGCCACACAGGCTGGGGCAGAGCAGCCTGCAGACCAGGCCACAGCCTGGCATCTCTGCCAACTTCCAGGTGTTGTGCAAGGGCACTGAGGGGCTGCTTGGGCTGCCTGGGTCATGAGGTCAACATAGGTAGGATCCTGTAGGGCCTCAGCAGTGTCATGTGCACCAAGGTGTCCCAATCTTAGGTCAGAGAGGAGCTGAAGTGGGTGTCTATGCAGGGCAAGCAGCCTGGCAGTAGGTGAGGAGGCTGCAGTCCTGAATGAAGGGTGGTGATTCCAGAATTCCCTTCACCAACTGCGAGGGACTGTGGTCAGCAGACTCTTCTGGAAATGTCACTGAAGGATCAGAGAGGGATCAAGGAGAACATTGGTGGTTCGTTAAGGGGCATTTAGTCATTAGGGATCAAAGGAGAATTCAATGGGAGGTCAGTTGGAGGAGAAATGGAAGGTCAATATAGGATCCAATGGGGGATCAATGGTAGAGTGGTCAGAATTAATGAGGGGTTAATGGAAGACCAATGAGCGGGGAAAAGAATAATTAAGGAGGTGGTGGGGAGGGGTCAGTGAGGGAGCAAGGGGAGGATCACAAAGAGGACAAACAGAGGCAGTGGAAGGGCAGATCCGTGCGTCACTGAGGATCAGGAGAAGACTTAGGTGGCTTTGGGTGGCAATGGGAGGACTTAGCTCGTGGGTACGTTGGGGTAGGTTCAGAAAGTAAACTGATGAATTAGTGTGACACTATGAAAAGCTCACTGGAGCCCACCAGGCTCCTCTTCCATGGGGATACTCCAAGCAAGAATACTGGAGCAGGCTGCCAGGCTTTTCTCCCAACCCAGGGATCCAACCCCCATCTCTTATGTCTCTTGAATTGACAGGTATGTTCTTTACCACTAGTGCCACTGGGAAGCCTTCAATGAATAAGATACTGCATCAAAGAGGCTCAATTCGGATACCAGAAAGGCGTGAGAATTCAATGCAAGAGTCAATATCAATAGGAAGATCAATGGGAAGATCCACAGGGGTGTAAATGATCAGTCGAAGACTCAAAAGAGAGTTAATTAGAGAGTGACAGGAGTCTCAAGGGTAGTAAATAAAGACAAGTGAGAGTCAGCGGGAAGTAGTCCACAAGCAAGTCAGTGAGGAGGGGAGTCAGTAGCCATTGGTGGGGGGCGGTGAATGGGGCCCCTGGGGTATCCGAGTGGACATCTTTGAAGACCAGTGGGAGAGTCAATAAAGGGACAACAGCAGGAAAAAAGGGGTCACTATGGATTTTGGGGGTAGTGGGGACAGTAGAGGGTGGGGGTCAGTGGACCTTTGAAACCTCACCCCTCTGTGGTTGAGATCTTTCAGACTCATGTCTGGTGTCAGAACACAGGTTCAGAGGGTCAGACCCTTGGTGCAGCCACATGGCATCAAACCCAGACTGAAGTTGTCATGGACTGTGCCACGGAGACACGCCAGGCGGTAGACAGAGGCGCCAGGGAATTCACAGTGGGCTCCTTCAAATGTGTGGAAGTGGAAGTCTCCCATGGCAGGACAGACCAGTGGCTCCTCCAGGACAGCGGGGCCGGGTGGGGACTAGGCTAACAGGCAGTGGTACCAGCCACCTGTGGCAGCCTTGCAGTGACCATAGCACTTCTAGGCCAGCACTGGGGCTTGCTGCTCACAGGGCACCAGTGGCCAGGTGGTAGCCACACTGAATACAGTTGTCTGTCCAGAAAGCGCAACCTTGGCGGAGAAAGCAGGAGCAGTAGGCACAGGGTGTTCATCAGCCCTGCAGCAGAAGATGACCAAGTGGGCACCAGCAGGGGCATGGGGGCAGCTCTAGTGCTCTGCAGCTGTGAGGTTGGTGCATGTAGTTGGTTAGACAGTGCCACATGGCACAAAGCTGGTGTTGGGTGGGCTGGGGAGCAATGGTGGGGAAATCAGCTGTGAAGCCACGGGGCCCAGAGCAGGAGCCAAGTAGATGTGGAGGTTAGGGACCCATGAGTCCCAGGAGTCTGAGTCACAATCCGCTCCTTCCCAACACCCAGAAGTCATGTGCTAATCTCTGACCCCTCAGGCCCCTGGTCACCTTGCAATTGACAGCCTAAGAGTCCATCTGTGATGCCACAGACCTCCTTCGTAGGGCAGTTGCAGGGGTCCCAGGTCACACCCTCCCCTAGTTGGCAGGTATAGGAGGAGCAATTCTTTCTTTTTAATTAAAAAAAATTTTTTTTTAAATTTCTTTATGTTTGGCTGCGCTGGGTCTTCATTGCTGTGCACAGGCTTTCTCTAGTTACGGCGAGTGGGGACTAGTCAGTAGTTGCGATGCACAGGCTTCTCATGGCAGCGGTTTCTCTTGTTGCAGAGCACAGGCTGTAGAGCATGGGCTCAGTAGTTGTAGTGGTGCACAGGCTTAATTCTCCAAGGCCTGTGAAATCTTCCTCAACCAGAGATCGAACCTGTGTCTCCCGTGTTGGCAGGCAGATTCTTATCCTCTGTATCACTGCTGCTGCTGCTGTTGCCAAGTCGCTTCAGTCATGTCCGACTCTGTGCGACCCCATAGATGGCAGCCCACCAGGCTCCCCCGTCCCTGGGATTCTCCAGGCAAAAACACTGGAGTGGGTTGCCATTTCCTTCTCCAATGCATGAAAGTGAAAAGTCAAAGTGAAGTCGCTCAGTCGTGTCCGACTCTTAGTGACCACGTGGACTGCAGCCCACCAGGCTCCTCCATCCATGGGATTTTCCAGGCGGGAGTACTGGAGTGGTAGGGACGTCCTAAAGATTTTTTTTGATGTGGACCCTTTTTAAAGACTTCATTGAACTTGTTACAATATTGCTTCTGTTTGATGTTTTGTGGGTTTTTTTGGCCAGGAGGCAAGTGGGATTTCAGCTCCTGGACTAGGTATCAAACCCTTACCCACTGCACTGGAAGGTGAAGTCTTAACCACTGGACCACCGGGGAAGGCCCAAAATTCAGTTCCAACTTAATGTTATTGTTGTTGTTGTTTGGCCACACGTGCAGCTTGCAGGACCCAAGTTCCCTAACCAGGGATCGAACCCATGCCCCCTTCAGTGGGAGTGTGGAGTCCTAACCACCAGACCTCCAAGGAATTCCTCTAAGAGGAGCAATTCTTTAACAGGACAGTCTGGCCAGGCTGTGGAGGAAGGGAGGAGAGTGAAAGGGGAGGTGGTACCAAAGGGAGGGTATGCCTAGAGGTTCTGACATGAGGCCCATTCAAGAAAGTGCATGGAGATTACAGGCAAAGTGGAAGGCTCCAAGTGAGACTAACAAGGACCCAAGAGGATGCTCACAGGGAAGTTCTGGCCATTGTGGAGGCAAGAACAGTGGTCCACAGGGATGCAGTCGCCCCCTACCTGGAAGAATCCATCCTCACACTCAGCCCTCATCCCAGGGAGCGGGAAGCTGCACCACCCCCTGAACACTCGGACAGGCCACAGGGCAAGGGTTCCTCACAAGATTCAGAGGCTCTTTGAGGGTGGGGCAGGAGTGGGGGAGGCTGCATGGCTGGAGAGACACGCTTGCCAGGCTCAGACAAGCCAGAGGCCTACCCTCCACGCAACAGCACCCCGAGGCTGCATGGTTCTGTTGAGAACTCCCCTTGGATCAATCATAACAGCAAAAATAACCCAATGAGCAGTGTCTACATACCATACCATGTGCCAGCTCCTTTAACAGGTCCTAGATATGACTGAAGCGGCTTCTCTGTTCTTTGTCTTTGGGGGTTTTTTGGCCTACCATTCACCCCAGCCCCTACTGAAAGGGGTGACCATCCCATGAATCATCAAATGACTCTACCTCTTATCTGCCTGTTTGGGCTTGTGGGGAACCTGGCAGTAGACTCTAGTGGTGGCTGTCTTTTCTGTCCTCCCATCCTTTAAAAAAATACAAAAAAAAAAAAACCAAATGAAAACATCTATTTATTTGGCTGTAACAGGTCTTAGTTGCAGCACTCAGGAGCTTCAATCTTCATTGTCACATGCAGGATCTTTAGTTTCAGCGTGTGAGCTCTTAGTTGCAGCATGTGATATCTAGTTCCCTGGCCAGGGATTGAACCTGGGTCCCCTGCATTGGGAGTGCAGATTGTTAGTCACTGGACCACCAGGGAAGTCCTCTCCCATCCTTCTGACAATGATACCTCTACCTCCTTTTTGACAGTCACCCATCCTTATTTCCAACATGCAGATTGAGATGACTCCACATCCAGGCTCCAGAGATGGGTACAGGAATCAGAGCTGGCTAATCAGACTATTCCTCCCTCCTCTGGGCAGTAGTTGGTCAAGCAAAATCTATGAGTGGGGACTCTAGGACTTTGGCAACTAGTGGGGGAAAGGTGTTACATTTTGGGAGAGGGCTATAAAGCTGTTAGAATTGTCCTCCTGTTGTTGCAGAAGCCTTGCTGCTACCACAGGGGAAGAATTTGCTTGAGAATAAAGCTAACACACAGAGAGGAGGGCTCCCCTAATAGCTCAGACGGTAAAGCATCCGCCTGCAATGCAGGAGACCCAAGTTCAATCCCTGGGTTGGGAAGATCCCCTGGAGAAGGAAATGGCAACCCACTGCAGTATCCTTGCCTGGAAAATTCCATGGACAAAGGAGCCTGGTGGGCTATAGTCCATGAGGTCTCAAAGAGTCAGACACAGCTGAGTGACTAACACACACACACAGAGAAAGGAAGGGAAAACCAGGACAAAGAAGAGAGAGAAAGAAACAGATTTCTTCTAACTGCAATTGAAAATTCTTAATCTAGCTAAGCCTGAAGATAGAAATACCTTCTGTCTTTGCAGCTATATGTGCTTCAAATCCTTTTTTTTTTTTTTAATTTCCCCAGTTTAGGATTTTGACACTGCCAGTAAGAGGCCTGCCTGACATATTGGCCACCATGTCCCCATGACTCCACCTCTGCCACAGCCGGTTGGGCCAAGGCTGGACAAATGACCATGGCTGACAGAGGTAGGGGTGGTCATCAATCTATAACTAAAAAGCAAGCCAAACAAGTTCCCCCCAGGGTGCATTTGAACTAGAGGCAGGAAGGGGTCAGACAGGGATGGACACTGATGCAGAAAGTCAGGATGGAGCCAAGAGACCATGAGGAACATGGAGAAGAAACCTTGACAGAAAGACTCAAAGTTGATGAGAGTCTGTTGAATAAGTGAACAAATGTTCGGATGCCAGCTAATTCATTTTCTAAAAAATATATATATTTATTTATCTGTCTATTTTTGGCCACCCTGGGCCTTTGCTGCTTTGGGGCTTCTCTCTAGTTGTGGTGAGTAGTGGCTATTCTATTCTCTGGTCGCAGTGCTCAGGTTTCTCTTTTTGTGGAGCCCTGGCTCTAGAGCACAAGGGCCTCAGTAGTTGCAGCTCCCAAGCTATAGAGCACAGTCTCAATAATTGTGGTGCACGGGCTTAGTTGCTCTGCGGCACGCGGGATCTTCCCTGACTAGGGATGGAACCCATGTCTCCTGCATTGGCAGGCAGATTCTTTACCACTGAGCCACCAGGGAAGCCCAGCTAAGTCATTTTCTAGGTGTAGGACACTGGGCGAATTCCTTAACCGTCAATGCCTTGGTTTCCCTCATTCATAACATGTACCTGCCTGATGGGACTGTTGGGAGAATTAATTAAGGTAATAGAAGGCTTGTGTGTGTGTGTGTGTGTGTGTGTGTGTTTTAGTTGCTTAGTGGTATCTGACTCTTTGTGACCCCGTGAACCTTAGCCCTCAAAGCTCCTCTGTCCATGGATTCTCCAAACAATAATACTGGAGTGGGTTGCCGTTCTCTTATCCAGGGGATCTTCCTGACTCAGTGATGGAACCTGCGTCTCCTACATTGGCAGGTGGATTCTTTATCATCTGAACCACCATGGAAGCCCAATAGAAGGCTTAGCACTGAGCAAGCACTCTATAAAGTTAGTCCCCTTTTCATGTTACTACTGGAACTATTTTTACATTATTGTTAGAAAGATACTAAAGCATAGAGGGTTCAGGAGGATTCTGGAGTCAGGCAGAAAGGCCAGTTCTGCTGCTTACAGCTGAGATCTGGGGAAGCACTTAGCTTCTCTGTGCTTCCTCACCAGAGAAAAGAGATGATGATTGACCTTATCTCCTAGTGCAGTTCAAAGGTGCAGTGAGCTGATTTGGAACAGGTCAAACAGAAGTTCTGATCTCCTAAAGGGTTTGTTACAAAAGGATGCTGGGTCCCATCCCAGCATTTCTGAGTCAGTAAGTCTGTGGCAGTCTGCATTGTAGACAGGCCCTGTATTGCTGCTGCTGCTTGTCTGGGGACAATAATTTGAGAACCAGAATGGGTGCTTTGTAAATACAGCCATGAGAGAAAATCAAATCCGTTTTCCCAAGGAGAGTGTGGGCAGAATTCGGTCCTGTTTGGCGCTGTATCTCATTCGTGGGCCTGGCACATGGTGGCTCTCCCTACCACCTGCAGGATGATGGAGGACCAGACCTGGTCTTGCACCGCCAACCCCCCTGGTGATGGCTCACAGCAAAAGCCAAGTGTCCTTCAGGGCCACACACAGACACCAATCATTTGGCAAGTGGCCGTGGAGGCCTGTGGGCAGGCACGGAGCACTTGGTGGTTCCCATGGGCACGACCCTTGTCGGCCACAACCCTTGTCAGTCACACAGGCCAGGAAGAACTCTGGTGGCAAGTATGGGTGGCAGGGTGCCAGCAGGCCTCTGGGATCATACAGGAGGCTGCAGGTGCTATGTCTGTGCCCCTGTCCTTGGTGGCTGGTGGCGTCTGGGCAGGGACACAGGCCTGCCATGCAGCTGCAGCTTCAGCCCCATGCAAGTGTCCAGAGTGCATAGGAATAGTGTAGTGTGCAGGTACAGAGAGCCTGGGGAAAGAATAGCAATGGAGGGTTACTTGGTGGCAAGTGGTTGCCGGAGTCTCACTCCCAACTTCTGGGACTGGAATATGACATCTGGGGCCCTGTGGAGGTAAGGGCTGGGAAACTTCACTTGTGCAGAGCTGAAGCGAACCCTCAAAGAGGTAAATGCTAGGTGGACCATCCATGGATCAGAGGCACAGCTGGTCAGTATGAGCTTAGGTTGGGAAAGGCCTTGGGGGCTAGACTATGACCAAGTCTGAGTTCCTAAAGAGGTAAGAGTTGAGTAACTGGACCACGATCAGGACTGAGAAGTGAGAAGGATGAGAGCTGGGGGCTGGTCTTCCGTCAGAATTGGGTTAACATTTTAGGGTGGGCAAGGTTGAGGGTCTGGATCATGATGGGGAGGAGGGGATGGTTGGAGGCTGGCAGTGGGAAGCACAAGGTCTCAGGGACTACATTGTGCAGGGAGGGGCTGGCATCCTGAGATGGGCAACAAGGAGCTGAAGTTGCCCTGCAAGGGTCAGGAATGGGGCCAAGCCCTGCCTATGAGGGAAGATGAAGAGGTTGGGCTGAGGCCTTGGACCCTTGCTGCATAGACCCAGTTCCTGCCAGGGAAAAACTTGGCCACCCAGCAACAGGCTAGTTTCACAGCAGACAGTTAACATCAGGCAGGGTCCAGTGCCTAGGCATATGTCTACAGTGCAACCTTGGGTTTGGGGTAGGAAGCTCATGGCCTGGGTGGAAGGGTCTCAGGGGGTCAAGAGGATATCACATGTGTGCGCAAAGTGGGCTGAGGTGCTGGTGGTTGGCAAGGTGACACAGGATGGAGGCAGAACCTTGCCAGCAGCATCCAGGCACCCAGCCAGGGAATCCACCTAGAAGCTACAGCTGAAGGCCCAGGCCAGTGCATCCTCAGGCAGCATGATGCCTCCTAGAACGGAGGTTTTCCAGTCCCCAACTCTGGTAATCTTCACCCGACAGGGTCAAGTTTCGATCTTTAGAAGCCAGCAGGTAAATACGTAAAATTCAGGCCATGGGATGCGGAACTCTCACTCCAGTTGCCTAGAGGACATTTCCATCCACCAAATCCAGGAGTCCTGCCTTTTAGAACTCAGTAGTTCTGCACCCCAGGAACCAGAAGTCTTCACCCTCAGGGCCCACAGACTCCAAACCCAAGACCTAGTGTTTCAACCCTCAGAACCCAGAAGTCCCGTACTCCCAGTGGGGAGAAGTCTCCATCTCAGACCCAAGGATTCCAGCCTCCGGAGCCTCAGCAGTCCCACCCCTAGCACCCAGAAGCTGTCCCACCCCTGGATCCCTGGAGTCTTGCCCCAGCAACTGACTCCAGTATCAAGGAGAAGGTTAGTCGCTCAATCGTGTCCAACTCTTTGTGACCCCATAGACTGCAGCCCACCAGGCTCCTCTGTCCATGAAATTCTCCAGGTAAGAATACTGAAGTGGGTAGCCATTCCCTTCTCCAGGGTATCTTCCTGACCCAAGGATTGAACCTGGGTCTCCTGCATTGCAGGCAGATTCTTTACCGTCTAAGCCACCAGGAAAGCCCCCAGTATCGAGGGGTGTTGCTTTTAAATTCCAGAACCCCTTGCTTCCTAAGGTTCTCTCGCTATAGCCAACCTGGAATCTCGACAGGTTGACACTGACATCCAGACGCTGACAGACCAGCCCACAGACATGGAGGGCCACGCAAAGCACAAATCGGCAATTTGAGAAGAGAGATCCAAGCACTGCTGCTGGTCTCGAAGGGTCGAGGCAGCATCATGTCGTGGCAGCAGCTAAAGAGCCAGTTCAGAGCCACCTGGGCAGGACAGGGTCCCGGGGGCTCCACTGGGGCCCCAGGCCTGGCTCAGGGCACAGCCTAGGGGGGCTGGCCCAGGGCATCAGGTGGCTGCAGGGCCCAATTGTGCAAGGAGGCACAGTGCAGGCAGCTCCTGCTCCAGACCTGCCTCTGTCCCTAGTCAGGAGCTGTGGAAATACAACCACGCTTCCTGATACTGAGGGTCAAGGCAATCACAGCTGCTGTTGGTCCACCTGCGAGGTGACCTAAGCATAGGGCCACCAGAAAGGCTGCATTCCCAAGCATCTGAGGAGGGGTGAGGGATGGAAGTTGGTGGGGGGGTTGAATGTTGGGGTACTGGGGCTTTGGGAGGTCTCACCCTCATCTATTAACCAGGAGTCTTGTTTTCAGTATCCAGTTCCATCCTCATGCAAAACTCAGAAACCCTCCTCTGAGGAAACCAGGTAAGTTGTTTCACTAAAGAGCTAGGAGTGCCCACCTCCTCCAGTTAATGGGAGAGCCTTCGGCCAGGACCTAAATGTCTCTCCTCCAATTATCAAGAGCCTCCACCAAGACCTTCCAGATCAGAGAGTCTCCCTTCTCCCAATCTATGATTTCCCTCTTTTATTTTGTCCCCCACCTCATTCCCTAGAAGCTTCCCAGGTCACCTTGTACTCTCCTTCACTGCCCCCTTTCTGGTCCAGCCCTCATCCTCTCCTACCCGGACAACTGCAGCGACCTCCTCACTGCTCTCCCAGCAGTTCCTCCATCAGCCCCATAGACTGTTCCCTACGTGGCGCCACAAGGATCCTATTTACATGCAAGGGATGTCTCAACCCTCCTCTGCACAAAATCTGTCCTTGACCCCGATCTTACATAGTATAAAACCCGAAGTTACTGCAAGAGCCCACATGGCCGTCCACAATCCGAATCCCATAATCTCCTCCTTTACTAGGTATCATGATCCCGCTACTTCAGCCTGGACTTCTTGCTGTTCTTCTCACATGGGTGGCAGATTTTCACTTTAGGCACTTGCTGTTCCCTTTGCCTGGAATGCTCTTTTCTCAGATATCCACATGGCTCTCTCCCTCACTTCCTTTGAGATTTGGCTTAAGTTGCATCCCTCCTATTTAAAACTGTACTCTCAGAAATCCTGATCACACTTTCGTTGCTCTATTTTTTCTCTTTAACATGTATCATCTCCTAACATGGGCTTCCCAGGTGGCTCAGTGGTAAAGAATCTGCCTGCCAATGCAGGAGATGCAAGAGACAAAGGTTTGATCCTTGGGTCAGGAAGATCCCCTGGAGAAGGGACTGGCAACCCACTCCAGTATTCTTGCCTGGAAAATTCTGAGGACAGAGGAGCCTGGCAGACTACAGTCCATGGAGCCGCAAAGAGTCAGACACAACTGAACGACTGAGCACACACACAGCACACGCACACATACAAACACACACATGCACACACACACGTCTTCTAATATACTCTACTATTAACTAAACAGTTATTGTTTATATCTCTCCAGTGGAATATAGGCATCATGAGAACAAGGTTTTTTTTAAAATTATTTATTTAGCTGTTCTGGGTCTTAGTTGTGGTAGGTGGTATCTTTGATCTTCACTGCAGCATGCAAACTCTTCGTTGTGGTATGCTGGATCTAGTTCACTGACCAGGGATCACACCAGGTTCCCTGCATTGGGAGAACAGAGTCTTAGACCCTGGACCGCCAGGGAAGTCCCAAGAACAAGGGTTTTTTTCTATCTTGGTTACTGATATGTCCTCAGTTTCTTGAACAAGTTCTTGTACCTAATAATGAAACATTCCTTAATCAAAGAAGGAACTCAGGAGTCAGGTCCCTGGGAGATGAGGGCCCACGTGGTGAGAGTAAACCTCGGGAGCTCTGAGAATTTGAGGGTGCTGGACACCTGGAACGGAGACTGTTAGATGCTGGGGACCCATGAGGGCACATGGGGAGCTCCTGACTCCTGAGTGGCAGGGTGAGCTCTCAGGAGGTGTGGAAGGGAGTATGGACCATCATGGGTTCACATATCAGGTCTTAGCATCATACACTTTCTGAGCTTTCCTTATATTATCTCATTTAACCCTCACTACAGCCCTATGGGTTGTTGTTGTTCACTTATCATTGTTAAGTTGTGTCTGACTCTTTGTGACCCCATGGACTGCAGAACACCAGGCTTCCCTGTCCCTCACTATCTCCTGCAGTTTGCTCAGACTCATGTCCATTGAGTCGATGATGCCTTCCAACCATCTCATCCTCTGTCGCCTCCTTCTCCTCCTGTGTGCCCTCAATCTTTCCCAGTTTCAGGGTCTTTTCCAATGAGTTGCCTCCTTGCATCAGGTGACCAAAGCATTGGAGCTTCTGCATCAGTCCTTCCAATGAATATTCAGGGTTGATTTCCTCTAGGATTGACTAGTTTGATCTGCATATCATCTCAGTTTCACAGATGAAGAAGCAGCAGACCCAGAGAGGTTAAATAATTTGCCCAAGGTCATAGAAATGAATGGTCAAGTTGGGATTTGAACCCAGACCATCTGGCTCCAGAGTCCACTGTCTATCTATAGTGCTGAAAGGTAGCTTTGTACATCCATAGCATCCATCAGTTTGGCCCTGATTAAATATATAGTCTTGGAGAAGGCAATGACAACCCACTCCAGTACTCTTGCCTGGAAAATCCCATGGACGGAGGAGTCTGATAAGCTGCAGTCGATGGGGTCACGAAGAGTCAGACACGACTGAGCAACTTCACTTTCATGCACTGGAGAAGGAAATGGCAACCCACTCTAGCGTTCTTGCCTTGAGAATCCCAGGGACGGGGGAGCCTGGTGGGCTGCCATCTATGGGGCCGCACAGAGTTGGACATGACTAAAGTGACTTAGCAGCAAATATGTAGTCTAGCCCCCACAACTTTCCAACCAGAGAAATGTCTGGAAACCTTCCCTGAGGAAAAATTTGGGACATGCCAGTGGCTGCATGTGGCCCTGGGATATGGCCAAAGCTCAGAGAATTTGGAGGTTCCAGATGCCAGTGTTAGGGGAAAATAAAAATAGCCGAAACATTCCTCAGTGACACTTAGCATGAGCTGGACTTGGTCCCAAGTGCTTTCCCTACGTTAACTTGTTCCCACTTCACAAGAGCCTGACGGAGTAGCTGCTAGAGGTCCACGGTCCCTTATCTACAATTCCCCGATGCAAAAGTGGTCTGAAGACTGAAAGATGTGTTCTGTGTTTGATGTTAAAACTAAGTCAACAGCAAAAGCTGACCTAAACTCACATGTGGCTGCTTACAGTTGTAATTTATCCCAGTTGGTATGCATATTCAGACGTGTCACTGCAGAAACATTCATATTTGTGGTTTTGTAACACCCACTAGGAGTATTATATGATATGTGGCATTTGCATGGGATGACCCTTTGAAATTCTAAAATCTGAAATGCACTAGGCCATAATCATTTTATTTCCTTATTTATTAATTTAAAAAATTATTTATTTATTTATTTATTTTTGTCTGTGCTGGGTCTTCGTTGCTGTGCAGGCTTTTCTCTAGTTGTGTGTGGGCTTCTCGTTTCAGTGACCTCAATGGTTGTGGAGCACAGGCTCTAGGGCACACGGGCTTTAGTAGTTGGGGTCCACAGGCTTAGCTGATCCGTGGTGTGTGGGGTCTTCCCAGATCAAGGATAAAACCCAAATCTCCTGCATTGATAGATGGATTCTTTACATTGAGCTACCAGGGAAGCCCTATTTTTTATTTATTAATTAAAAAAAATGTTACTGTTGGGACTTCCCTGGTGGTCCCGTGGTTAAGAATCTGCCTTGCAAGGCAGGAGATGTGGGTTTGATCCCTGGTCAGGGAACCGTGGTCCCACATGCCACAGAGCCGTGTGCCATAACTAGAGTCTTGCCCCAACACAAGATTCCACAGGAAACAATGAAGATCTTGCATGCCTCAACTGAGATCCAGCAGCCAAATAAATAAAAACATATCCTTTAAAATGTTACTTTTTTAAAAAGATTTTTTTGACGTGGATCATTTTTAAAGTCTTTATTGAATTTGTCATGATAGTGCTTCTATTTTTTATGTTTCGTTTTTTTGGCCAAGAGGCATGTGGGATCTTAGCTCCCCCCCGGCCAAGGATTAAATCTGCACCAGCTGCATTGGAAAGCGAGATCTTACCCCCTGGACCACCAGGGACGTCCCCCCAATCATTTTAGATAAGGGACTGCGGACCTGTCTGTCTCCATTTTAGAGATGACAAAAATGAGGGATGAAGAAGGAGGGAGTTCCCCAGTATTCCATACAGTGTGATTCTCAGCTGAACAAAGCTGAGCTCATGTCTGACAGCAATGATGCTGATGCCAAAGATGTGCATTGTGACAAGCATCAACTGTTCCCCTCCAGAGCAGGTGACCCACAACTGTAAGGAAGGGAGGCCTCTGTGTGGAGTCTGAGGGCAAAGGCTCAGCGTGTAGATGGTAGCTCCCAGGCGTGGGGAAAGCATAATCATCAAATGTGTAGAAACTTCCATGACAGTCTAGTGGTGAAAACTCATCTTCCATTGTAGGGGGCACGGGTTCAATCCCTGGTTGGGGAGCTAGGATGCTACGTGCTGCATGGTGCGGCCAAAAAGTATAGATATATGATAACCTAGAGGCAGAGCAGTACCCTCTGTGATGGCCCCCTGCCCATTGCCAGAGAGAGCTTCTGTCTCTGATTTGGTCACAGACATCATTTTGGACTCAGACACAGTTTCAAGCTCTGGTTTCCCCAGTCACAGCCTCTAAGCTTGGTTCAGTACTCACCCGGGACCCGCGTGGGCCACTAAGGCAGTTGCTGACCCAGATCATGACACTGTCATTGGATCTGGATTCTGGCTCAGCTACAAGCATCACAGGGAGACAGGCGCATGTGCCAATCCAACCACAGGTGCAGATTCAGGCCAGGGGCCCTTCACAGCCCCTTGGCAAGCCCCAGCTAAGCTGTGGCCACAGGTAAAAGCCTTGGTTCTGTTTCAGGTGTGCTTTCTGATCCAGGATTGGCCATTACCATAGTTTGAGAGCTGGACACTGCTCTGGAGTCCCTCAGAGGCACCATTTGGGAACTGGACATGGTCTTGGACTCAAATGTGGCTTGCGTGCTGGGTACACACAGTCTTGCACTTTGCAAAGGTGACATGTGGTCCTGTGAGACTGGGAACTGGAGTGGAATCATCAAGGAAGATGCTAGGAGGGAATGAGATTCCATGGGAGGGTCCACAGCTTCCTCAGTCAGAACATCTGGAGATGAGATGAGGAGACGATGCATCAGAACTGAATCCTGGCATTAATCTCATCCCTCCACACCCTAGACACCCAGGGTCTCTGGTATTGAAGAGTCAGCATTCAGAAGCTAACACGGTCCCCAATATAAAATGAATTGGAGGACTTCCCTGGTGGTCCACTGGTTAAGAATCCGCCTGCCAGTGCAGAGGACATGGGTTCAGTCCTTGGTCCGGGAAGATTCCACATACCACAGAACAGCTAAACCTGCGTGCCACAACTACTGAAGCCTGTATGCCTAGAGTTTGAGCACCACAGTGAGAAGTCCAAGCACTGTGACTGCTGCAACTAGAGAACGCCCTCTTGCAGCAACAAAGACCCAGTGCAGCCAAAAAAAAAAAAAAATTCAGGAAAAAATAAAATGAATTGGGGCCCATAACAGCAGGAAGAGAATGGTGGGGCTGAGGGACAATACAGAAATGATCAGCACAGCCTAGGTGTAGAATAGGACTTTGGTGAGCTGGTGAACACAAGCTTCATCTAAAAACAGCATTGCGTACGTGCATGCTCAGTTGCTTCATTTGTGTCCGATTCTTTGCGACCCTGTGGACTGTAGCTCTTCAGGGTCCTCTGTCCATGGGATTTTCCAGGCAAGAATACTGGAGTGGGTTGCCATTTCCTTCTCCTGGGGATCTTCCCGACCCAGGGATCAAACCTGGGTATCCTGCTTGCCTGAGATTCTTTACCACTGAGCCCCCAGGGAAGCACAGATACTGAATGAGAGCCCCTTATTCCAAGGTTCTGGGAAATCAGTCCCATAACATAATTTAGGACTATGATCAGCGGCCAGTTTACACTGAGTCTGCGCAGAGGGCCTCACTGTTGGTGGCAACAGGCCTCTTCCCTAGTGGCCTGAGCAGATTTTCGGGTCACAGCTGCCACCTGTTCCATGTGCAGATCAGGGTGGTGATTTCTTGACTTCAACCTTCACCTCCTTCTTCTATAAAATAGGGATAATAAAAAGATCTGCCTCCACGGTGGCTATGAGGATTACATTTTTTAAACAAATGTTAGTCACTCAGTTGTGTGTGACTCTTTGTGACCCTATGGACTGTATGTAGTCCACCAGGCTCTTCTGTCTGTGGAATTCTCCAGGCAAGAATACTGGAGCGGGTTGCCATTCCCTTCTCCAGAGGGTCTTCCCAATCCAGGGATTGTGCTCGGGTCCAGGGGGCGTGGCGCATCTCGACTGTGGTCTGCACAGCGCAGGAGTCCACAGGCCAGCTCCGTCCAGGCGAAGCCCTGGGCAGGGGCTTGGTTTTGGTCAGAATGCTGCTAGCGATGTGGCCCAGGACCGGAGGGGCTGAGGCTCCAGGGCAAGTTGAGCAGTGGCCACGGGTTGGAAAAGCCTGGCAGCTGCACGGGCGCTAAGCGAGGGTGAACGCGCCCACTGGCAGCACGAGAGAAAAGAAAGGATCATAGACGACGCCCCACCCTCCCGGGCCGCGGCCCCACCAGAAAAAGCACGTGCAGAAGGGCCGAGCGCAGCACAAGTGGGCGCCGCAGGTCCACGCTGAAGCGCAGCCAGGCGCCGGGCCGCGCAGTCTGCGCACCCCTTCGGTGCCGCCTCTCCTACAAGCGTCGGTCGCGGGTGCTGCCTGCCGCCAAGTACACGAGGTCTCGGTGCCAGGGTTCCACCAGCACGAACGGAGGCACGGCGTAGACAGGTCTTCAGAGACCCTGGGACAGCATTTTGGACACGTGGTCGCAGGCCTTGTCTCCCGCATGCAGGAAGGGATGAGTGGCCACCACACCGGTGCCCAACAGGTCTCCTGAGCTCTGCACCTGCAATACCTGGAAAGGCTCAAGGTGTGCAAGGAGAGGCCGGCGGGCAGCGTGCTCAACGCCGTCCAGCAGGACCGGCTCCGGAGGCCTGAGGCTCGGGCCACCGCGGCAAACTCCTTGTGCGGGTCGTGGGGCTGCGGCGACTGCGTCACCACCACGCAGCAAGTACCCAGCAGGTGGCGCAATAGAGCCAGCGCCGGGTCCAGGGAGGCGAGCCCACCGGGGGTCACCACTGTCACTCCTATTGGCCTGGACGCCTCTAGGTGCACCTCGCCACCCACTGCCCTCCGAGGGCCCCGCAGCTACACAGCGCAGCACAGGGGCGCCCACAGTGTCCACCCGGTGCGCCCTCACCAGCACTGTGGTCAGCGGCCCCTTGGGCGGTGGGGACAGGTACAGCCGGAAATTGGGCTTCTCAGCACCAGCCCTGCAAGAAATCCTGATGTAGTAACATCCCTGGAAATCCACACGTGCAGTCACGGGCCGGAGGGAACTGGGAGGGGACAGGAAGGAGTCAGTATAATCTGGTGGATTTTGAGGCCAAACACATAATGTTCTAATCCTGTCTCCATCTAATCCCTGGCCATGTGAGCGTGGGCAAGGTATTTCACTTCTTTGGGTCTCAGCTGCCTCATATGTAAGAGATGGTGTTAGGCACCCCATCCCAGACAGGGGTATGGGGAGATTACATGAGATAATGCATGTAAAGAGCACAGAACAATGTCTGGTACGTAAACATTAACTTAGAATAAAGTTGCTTCCACTGGGCAGTCCTCCCAGAAAGGCCCGACTGGTCCCCTTCTCACAAGCAGTTTGGCCAAATCCCTTGCTACAGTCCCTGCCCAAATAGTCCTTTGCCCCAGTTGGCCACAGCCTTGCCCCAAGAAACTCCACTGTGGCCGATCCTCTGTCACAGAACTTGCCAGGCAGCCCAGGAGCTGGCACTGCCAGTTTCCTCCTGCTGATCCAGACTAACTCACCCACCTTCTGTGTCTCATGGATCACTCACCTCACAGGAAGCTCAGGGCACCATGGCACAGTGGGGCAGGTGAGAGGGTGCCCGTGGCTGGAGAGGCAGTGGGTGGATCCCGGTTAGTCAGTGCCATCTCTCTTGCCAGTCTGCCCTCCAGGCCTCCTCCCGCAGGAGCAGAGGGGACGCAAGAGGAATCCTAGAGAAGAACGCAGGCCTCAGAACCCAGGGAATAAGGTAAGATGGGGGCTTACCTGCAAGGAGCTGGAATGAGGCCAGGCGCATTGTGGGGGCATTTATGGTTCCAAATGCCTGGGCTTCCATGGTGACTCAGATGGTAAAGAATCTGCCTGCAATGCAGGAGACTCAGGTTCAATCCCTGGGTCGGGAAGATCCCCTAGAGGAGGAAATGGCAACCTGCTCCAGTATTCTTGCCTGGAGAATTCCATGGACAGAACTTGTGAGCTATGGTCCATGGGGCCTCAAAGAGTCAGACACGACTGAGCAACTAACACACACATTCTTGGGCCTGGCCCTCAGCACTCTCCCTGGGTCAGCACACTGAGGTCCGCATTAGCACTGGCTCCAGCCTGACCTGTTGCCATCGATAGTAATGAGGCCTCATTATGTGGGCAGGGTCAAGGGAAAAGGGCAGATGGAGAGAGGGGAGGGCAGAGGACAGGGAGGGGAGAGGAGGGAGACAGAGCTGAGCAGAGACACTGAAAGAGGGAGAGGAAAACATGCAAGAAAATTGCAGTGAGATGGAGAGATGGGTGTAGGGAGAGAGACAGGCAGAGTCAGAGAGAGGTAGAGAGAGCTGAGTGGTGGAGAGATATGAAGACCCAAAGAGAGGCAAGAAAGATGTTCCTTCAGAGGGCCCTCAAGTGTTTGGAGGGGTGAAGTCTCCAAGTTTAAGACAGAAAATTACAAATCAGGGGATCGAAGTGGGTAAGACTAGAATACCATGGTTGGGACTTCCCTGGTGGTCCAGTGGTTAAGACTCTGTGGTTACACTGCAGGGGGCGTGGGTTCAACCCCTGGTCACAGAACTAGCATGCAGTGTGGCCAAAAAAAAAAAAGAGAGAGAGAGAATATCATGGTTCCCAAGAAAACAGGGTCAGGGTTCCTGAGTCTGCTGAGGAGTGAGGAAGGAGAGGCTTCAGGCTTGAACTTTGGGGATCCTGGAAAGGAGGGCACTGGGTGCCTGGACACCTGGATTCTGCAGAAGAGGCGGCATGAGACTGGATTTCCTGAGTCTGAGGGAGGAGGACCGGGGACCTGAACTCCTAGGGATGGTGGAGGCTGGGCTCCAGGTCATGGAAGTGACTGGAGCAGGCGGGAGAGGGCAACACATGCCCCATGTGGAGGCCTGCAGGATCTGACGGTGGAGCGCCCAAGGGAAGACAATGGCTTCCAGTCGCGCCCATCCTCCTGGAACGTCCTGAACCAGAGAAGAGTGGAGCGTCACCATCCACGGAGGGTCTGGGAGGAAGGACAGGGCTGGGGCTCTAGACAGGGAGAAGCAAGGGACCTTGGATATAGTTTTCAGCCCCTCCATTCTCCCAGGATCCAGGAACATGTGCCCCTAGCCTCTTTCCGCCCAGAACCCTTGCTTTGGGTAGGAGGCGGAGGGGGAGAATTCAAGAAGGAACCGACTTCCAGTAGCTTCATTTCTCACCTGCTTAAAATCCCTCCCGGGCTCTTCATCACAAGCAGGGGCAGTGAGGGGGGCTCCACCGAGGGCACAGGGAACAAAGTGAGGAGAGGTGTGGGAATGTAAAGGTGAGAGTCTTCCAGGGAGCAGCGACTTCCTTCCAGACTGAGGTGGGGAACATTCGTGCTAGAGATGGAGCTGACCTGGGAACAGGGGAGGGGGCAAGGCCTCTGCTGCCAGGCTGTGGAACTGGGCTCTGTCCCGGGGCCCCTGGAGAGCCATGGAAGGTTCTATGCACAGGAGGGTGTGTGGGTGCTTAGTCGCTCAGTTGTGTCCGATTCTTTGCCACCTCGTGGACTGTAGCCCACCAGGCTCCTCTGTCCGCGGGGATTCTCCAGGCAAGAATACTGGAGTGGGACTGGAGTGGGTTGCCATTTCCTCCTCCAGGGGAATCTTCCTTGCCCAGGGATCGAACCAGTGTCTCCTACATTGGCAGGTGGATTCTTTACCACTGAGCCACTTGGGAAGCCCAGAGGAGGCTCGGGTTTGGCTTTAGGAAGATTCCCTGGAGCAGAGGGTGAGACTGAGGCCAGAAGCCCAGGGGGAGGAGGTACAGGGACCCACGTGGGTTAGGCCAGAGTTAGAACAGAATGGGGCCAGAGAACGGAGGAAGGAGGGGGCCGCTGCTCGGGGGGCACTGCTCGGTGGGCGCTGCTCAGGAGGCTGCTTGGGGATTGCATTGAGACAGGACTCAGGAAGAGGGGCAGCTTTGGGAAGAAGCTGAAGCCAAAGTGGGACCCAGTGGGTGTGAGGGGCCCCGGGGGGATGTTCAGGAAGCCAAGGAAAGCCAGGCCCAGGTTCAGGGGAGGGCCTAGAGCCGGGACAGAGGTGTGGAGGTCCTCAGCGGAGAAGGAAGAGGGAAGCCTTGGGGTGTGCTGGGGGTGATGCCCCAGAAAGAGGTGAGTGGAGAAGCAGGAGGGCGGTGAGAACCACAGCATTCAGGGCTGTGGATGAAGAGGAAGTTCCCTAGAACTGATGTTTTATCCAGAGTCAAGTGTACCCCAGGGATTCTATAGAGAGTTGAAGCCAGAATATACCCAGAATAAAGTCCTCTGAAGTGTCACGTTTTATACTCTAAAATCCGTCAATTTTGCCCTCACCTCCATCAGTCTACCCATGAGAGTTCTCATATTAAAAGATTTTCAAATACTTACCAGGAACACCCTTGAACCTACCCTTGTGTACTCCCCTCCCACCCTCAACAGTGAAAATGGGTTCAGCTTCTCTGGGTTCAGCTGTGGAATCTCCCTGATCAGTCTCCCGGTACACCAGAGTGTCAGTCACCCAGGTATCCAAGGCTCTTCATAAGCCTGCCCACAGAGGTCAGACAGTTCCAAGCCCTCCTAAGGCAAATGAGCCCCCGATCCTGACTTTGTTCTTTACTCTGGGCCCCTAGCCACCCTCCTCACCATGGATCTTTCTAAAGTCCATACCAGACCCTACCTCCCACCATGGCTCCGGTGCCTCTGGTGTGCAGTCAGACTTCCTAAGCCTGGCAGCAGGCATCCGCCTACTTCTTAAGTTTCCCTGTCACCCTCCCTCTTCTCCCACTCTGTGCTCCAGCTACAGGGAACTTTGGCCAGCTCTCCAAGTGCCCATCCTCTCTCTTTCCTGCTTCTCTTTTGCATACAGTGTTCTTCCTTCTTGGGAGACCTCTCTTCTCCCAGCTTTCTCTGGATATCCTTCAAGTGTGTGGGGTGGGGTGGAGTCCTTTGTTCAAAAATCGTTAAGAATTTCACGATTGTGACAGTGGGGCATCAGCCAGCATGGGGTCCTTTTAAACAAGGGGCACTGGGCATCCACGCAGATCACACAGCCACGAAGCTGGCTCTGCCTTCGGGGAATCTTGGAATCTCCCCACCTCCCATCCCAGGCTTAGTTAGGAGCCCCTTCTGGGCTCCCAGAGTCCCCTCGGCTTAAACAGGCCCTAATCATTCTTGCCTGTGCTTCTCCCATCCCAGCACTGACTGCCATTGTTTGGTGAGTATTTATTTGCTCCACGAGACTTGAACTCTATGAGGGAAGGGTCTGGGGCTGTTGGTTACCACTCTGTTCCCAGTATCACTGTGCATGAAAAAGTGAAAGTGTTAGTCGCCCAGTCATGTCTGACTCTTGCCACCCCATGGACCGTAGCCTGCCAGGCTCCTCTGTCCACAGAATTTTCCAGGTACGAATACTGGAGTGGGTAGCCATTCCCTTCTCCAGGGGAAATCTTCCTGACCCAGGGATTGAACCTGGGTCTCCTGCACTGCAGGCAGATTCTTTACCATCTGAGCCGCCAGGGAGGCCCCTATCATTCTGCACAGGTCAGAGCAACACTGAGCATTGACATCTATCCTTGCTTTTGTGAGGTGTGATCAGGGAGGAACCATGCCCAAGTTCAGTCTAGGAAAGAAACTTCCCCTTTTGGAAGACCCTTCATCTGATTCTCCCACATGTGTCCAGGTAGCGTTGTGAAGTCTTGGCATTAGCTGAAGCCTCTCATGTTATCACAATTATTCCAGACACTCAGGAACCCTGGGTTAGCCACACCCAGGATCTGGCAGGAGGCAGACAGGGGACAGAGTGCTGGTATCAGAACTACAGTATCTTCAAGAAAATACTCCAGAAGCCTGGAGATTTGGTGCCAAGAAAGCTGGTCTAAAAAATGTGCAGGGGATCCTCCAAGCCAGATGGGGGATGGACAGTGGAAAGAGTAGCACTTCCTGAGCTCAGGAAACTGGGGGACTCAGCTAGGCAATGTTGGACAAGCTGAATTTTAACTTTCAGCTACAGACACACGTGATCGTTTGTCCAGAGTTGGATTGTCTCTGCATGGGGTTGGGGGATGGTCCCTGCATGGGGCTGGGGGATGGTCTATGTATCCTGTTGGAGAGGCAGAAGGGGACCACGCTAGAGGAACCAGCCTGCCCCGTGTGCCTCCTCCCACCTCTCTACTTCTGCCTGTGTGGGTGTGCCTCTGTCTCTGGGACTGAATTTCCTGGGTCCACATCCCCTTCTCCCCTGCCCCACAGGCCACAGCCTCAGTCTTCGCACTTGAACCTGGAAGAGGTCCTTAATTCCTGTAGAGAAGTCACCTTCCTCATCTAAGGGATGGATCCCAGGTCTCAGAGACCGAGGCCCCACAACTCTTCTTCCCCAGTCACTGCAATCTTGCCCGAGAACGGGGCAGCTGGACAGTGGTCCCACTGTCCCCTTCTGTGTAGGGGATGGAGGCCTTGGGTGAGGTATTTCAGATCTCTCAGTCCACTCACTTCAGCTCCCAACCTCGTCTGGCCACTTTTTCTGCCTGCACCATCGCGGTAGCCTCCTCCCTGGTCTCCCTGAGTCACCTTTGTTGTGAACATGCAAACAGAACTCCCACTGGAGCTTCCTAGACATCAGGGAGGACTCTTCTCATGGCTCAAAACCCTCCAATGATTTCTCATGCCACGGAGAATAAAATCCAGGATCCTCCCAGTTGCCCACAGGGTCCTTCATCATCTGCCCCCTTTCAGCTCTCCAGCCTAAACACAGGATCACTTTCTTTTTCCTCCCCTCCGACCCACGCCAGCCCTGCGGCCTCCTGCAGTGCTGTTTCATCTGTACGGAATATCCTTTCCAACCACTGGGTAGTTAGCTTGAGCATCTCAGCAGGTGTTACTTCCTCCAGGAAGCCTCCCTAAACTCTCTTCCTGGGTCAAGTCCCCTGGTTATAGGGTCTCCTAGTTCCAAGGGTCTCTCCTGTGTGACCCACCTTGTCACCATACATGCTCTCCACTTGCTTATTAGACGCTTGTTTCCCTCACCAAATGGTGAGATATAGGAGGGCAGGACGGGCCTATATTTGTTCAGTATCGAATCCCTTTTTGTTGCTGTTGTTTAGTTGCTAAGTCATGCCTTACTCTTTGTGACCCCATGGACTGTAGCCCCACCAGGCTCCTCTGTCCATGGGGTTCTCCAGGCAAGACTATTGGAGTGGGTTGCCATTTCCTCCTCTAGCGGATCTCTGGACCTAAGTATTGACCCTGTGTCTCCTGCATGGGCAGTGGGATTCTTTACCGCTGAGCCAGCGGGGAAGCCCTAGTACTTTGCATTCAGGGGGCACACATTAATTGTTCAAATTTTAAAAGGAAGGTAGCAGGATGGCACGCTCTGGCTCCCCCTTATGGCAGCAAGTGGTATTTTGTAGCAGGCACTTGCTATCCATCCCATCCTCCCACTCTCTAGGTCCCTTTCCCCAAACACCTCACTCTCCCTGATGGCTTCACCTGACCTCAGCCACTGAGGGTAACAAGCAACAAGAGGAAGGGCCTCGTGATGGTGCTGGAGGACTTGGGGGATCAGGTCAGGTCCTTGGGACTCAGGCTGTTCCCTTGGTCAATGGAGGACCATTTCCAAGGCCTACACCCAACCAAGAAAGGTGTGCCAGGATCTAGGAGGTTACTCCACGAGGACAAGTCATGTGCACCAGATCATGAGCATAGCCAATCCAGTCTTGGGCTGTCGTCATCAAACCCCTCACACAGCAGGGAAGAAAGACAGGAGCCGAGTTCCCTCCATATCTTGCCTCAGGAGGTGGTACCAGCGATGGTCTGAGGTCAGGGAGCGCTGGTCCTCCTACCGCTGACTCATTCCTGGGCCTTCAGTGACACTTCCAAGACCCAGGGTTGGTCTTGCAAACCTCCACACCTGGTATCCAAGGGGAGGCCTAGGGCAGATCTAGACTGAATGAGGACAAACCCTAGAGAGACGTAGGGGCAGAAAGGCCCCGATCAACCTGAACTAGGCTCAAGGCCCACAGGATCACAGGGTCTACACTCCCTGTCTATAGTTTCTTACCTCCTCCTGTCAAATCAGCTGGCTTTGGCAGTTGCCCAGCCAGTCCCCTAACACGGCTCTCGCTGAGGTCACCACAGCCCTGAGATCATTAAACACAAGAGTCCTTGGCTCTGATTTGGCTGGTTTGCTTCATTCTGTCCCTCCACCTACTGCTGTTCAGGCTTTGTTCTTCAATCCAGGTTATTTATTTTCCTGTCCCTTAAACATGGAGAGTCTGATGACCCATTCCCACTGACAGAGCCCCATTTCTGTCCTTAGCTCTGGTCTTAGACTAGGGGTCTAGCGGCCTCGCGGCTGTCACCCCTTAATGACATGCCCACCTTCTGGGTCCCCCACCCCCATATTCAACAAGTCCCAGTGGCATCAGTGGGACAGTGGTGAGCATGGCTGCCTTCCATGTCCACGAAGTCCCACGCTGGCCTCAGTATCTTCCTCAAACCTGCCCCTCCTCCCTGGTTCTGTATCGGGGCAGATTCACTGTCTCTCTCCCAGTCAGAGCCCTGGGCCTTCTCCTGGACACTTGCGTCCCCCACAGCCCTTCAGCTCCATAAGCGATCTCCTCAGCTTCCTGTTATTCTCACCCACCCTCTGCTGCTTTCCCCCAGGCCTGCCCCTGGTCCAGCTTTGTCCTCACCCACCCAGGTTCCTGCCCTAGTTTTCCCCAGGCTCCCTCCCAGCCTGTCTTCATTTCTGATCCACCATTCTGACAGCTAGAAGGATCTTCCTAAAACCCAAACCTGACCCTCTCCCTCCCTTGCACAGACTCCTCTGTGACTCCCCAATACTATCAGGCCAGAGTCTGAGCTCCTCAGCCTGGGGGTCCTGAACCCTGCCCACGCCTCCTGCCTGGCTTCTACTGCGGTGCCTCCAGGGCCCTGCACGTCCTAAGCCCTTGCTTGTGTTGGCCCTCTGCCCAGAAGACCTTTCCTTCTGCTCTTTGCCCAATTATCTCCTTCAGATGTCATTCTCAGCTCACGTCTCCTTCATGAAGCCCTCCCTGACCACACCCTAGGCTGAGTCAGACACCTTTTTTCGGGCTCCTGCCATCTCCTAGGCTTCCCTCCTCACCAAGTCTCTCATCGCTCTGAGCTATCACTGTCTGAGGGGCAGGGCTGGGGGCTGCCTGGGTCACCATGGCGTCACCCAGCACAGGGCAGGCCCAGAGAGGACACTCAGGGGATGTCTGCAGGGTGAAGGGATGACCTGTCCTCAGGCTCATCCAGAGACCTCAGACAGAAAGGGACGGGGAGAGGGCGGTTCTCTCCCCAATGGAAGCATCCTACTCCGGACCTCTGAACGAACCCCCACCCCCAACAGACAGAGACAAGGGCAAGGGCCCAGGCCCAAGCTTAGAAAAATAGGACTTTCTTGTTGTGCCTGGTGCCCCCGACACCCTCCCCATCAGAGTTTTAAAAACCGTGAGCAATTTGGTGAGTCCGAGGCCAGGTCCCACGGGGTGTCTGGGTCCTGCCACCCCGGCAGGGGGCCCCTTCTGGGCCGTAGAGGTGGGCGCGAAGCTAGGGTCCCGTGGGTTCGTGGCTGGGCCCCCACGGCTCACAGTCCAGCTGGACCACGGTGTGGGCCCTGGGTGCGGTGGGCTCAGGGGCCGGCAGGGCCGGCGTGGGGCCCAGGGCGCCGTTGGTTTGGGAGCACACGCTGCTGACAGGCGCGGAAGCCTTGGTCTTGCCGGGGGGTTGGCCGCCGTGCACCTTGTAACGCATGAGCAGCACGAAGATGAAGACCAGGACGGAGGCCACAATGACACCCCCCAGCGCGATGATCATGGTGCCGCCCAGGAAGGGCGCATGCGGGGCCCCGCAGGGCCGCAGCGCCGGCTCGGTGGAGAAGCGGTTGCAGCCCACCGGCCGTGTGGCGGTCAGCCCCGTGGCGCCATCCTCGTACACGGCGAGCACGCACAGATCGTAGGTGCGGCCTGACGCCAGGTCCGTCAACAGGAAGGAGCTGCTTTCGGCCGGGATCATTCTGGAGGGACAGGCAGGTGGGGGTCAGGTCAATGGCTGCCCAGCACCCACCCTGCACCCTGCTGACATCCCTCCATTCTGTTAGCCAGTTTTACCCCAGTCCACCTTCTCATTTTCCTGCTATTCAAATGTCCCTTTGATCTCCCTCTGGCCTCAGTGCCTACATTCTCACCAGTGCCCGCTTCCCCTCCACTCTGCTGCCCAGTTTGCCGTGAGCCCCACTGCCTCCCAAGTGTGGTTTCATTTTATATCTGGTTGCCTGGTTCCCCTCCTGCACTGCCACCCTTCCAGCATTTTCTCCAAGCCTGCAGCCCAAGTTTCCTCTAGCCTTACTGCCCAATTTTGTTCCACTCCCCTGCCTAACTTCACTCTGGTCACCCGCCACCCCCCCCCACCAGCTCATTTCCTAAATCCCCCAAGTCTATCACCCCATTTCCTGCCAGCCCACCACTGAGTTCCCTCCAGCCAGACATCTCTTCAACTCTGTGCCCAGTTTTGTTTAAAAAAATTTTTTTTTGATGTGGATCATTTTAAAAGTCTTTACTGGATTTGTAACAATACTGTTTCCTTGTTTTGTTTTTTTGGCGCGGAGGCATGTGGGATCTCAGCTTGCAGACCAGGAATCTTTAACTTGCACCCCTTGCTTGGGAAGGTGAAGTCTTAACCACTGGATTGCCAGGGAAGAGGCTGCCTGGTATTCCTCTAACCTGATGCCCATTTCCTACTACTATTCCCCTCCCCCATCCAATTTCCCTCTAATCCCACCTCCACATCTCCCTCTAGGCCTTCACCTCATTTCTCTCTGTCCCTCTGACTTTCCTCCATCCGGGGCTTGGCTGCACTTTCCCAGCTGCCTGACTTTCCTCCAGTGGAAAGCTAGAATTCTCTCTAATCTAACCGCCTGAATCCCCTATTGTGCTGATGCCCGATTTCCTTCTAACCTGCCAATGAAGGTCCCCTGAGCCTCGCTGCCGTATTATTATTGCTGTAGCCGTAGCCTGCTTGCCAGAGAGCCCTGTCATCTGACTCCGTTTTCATTAAACTGATGCGCCTCAGTCATCGCTGCTGAGTTCTTTTCCTCCCTGTTGCCTTATTTCGTTCCAGTTCTGTCTCCTGATCCTCTTTTATCTCTCTGGCCTGGTTTCAATTTATCCTTATCTTTTCCATTTCCTTTTATCTTTAGTACCCATTTTCACTATATTTCCTTTTGTAGCAGGGCACACTGTTGGAGATTTAACTTGTTTTATAATCCCTGTTTTATTCTTTAGTGGCTTTAATGAGGGAACTCTGTGATTGTCTCTAGGAGGGTGATGGTCTAGGAAAGCATTTGTCCCATCCTCGCCAACCCGCCCAGCAAGGTGGATGGGACTTGTGTGATTTTCAGGTGTGAGCCCTCTGTGGAATCGACTGACGATGGCCATCTTCGAAATGGAATGGAGAAAAGCTTGTTAGATTTCCAGGATTGACTGAGAAAGAAATCAAGTGATTACCTTTGGAGGTTTTGGCTTGTGGGGAGGCAAAGGGAACCCAGATACTGGGTTTACAAGGCATGGACCCCAGACCTTGGGAGGCCCACTCCTCTGCAGCCGGGTGTCAGGGGCGGTACCCCTGGGCCAGCCTGACAGTGAGGACAGGGAGCCATCCCCAGCCATCCATGCAAAGCTGGAGTTGGGTGAGACATGTCAGCTGCACCTGGGTTACAGCCACCATCAGCGACCACATGTGGCCACAGTGGACGTTCCAACCTTGCCTGGATGACTGTCATGGTAACCCACTCTTGGAGTGTGTCAGCCCAGGTTTTGTTTGCAGCAAGAGAAGGGAAAAGGGAGTAGGGAGTCCCTAGCAATGGCAGATTAAACAGTCCTGTTCACCTAGCAGTGGTGGAGCTTGAGCTAGCTTGAATATGATTCAGAAAAAAACCCCCAAAGCTGAGATGTCACCATGTTAGAACTCCAAACACATGGAGCAGGTCACACTGTACAAACCCAAAGCCTAATCTCTATATAACCTCCTCCCCCATTTTCTTTTTAACCTCTGGTCTGAGTTCCTTTGCAGGCTTTCCAGATGGTTCAGTGGGTAAAGAATCCACCTGCAATGCAGAAGATGCAGGTTCGATCCCTGGGTTGAGAAGATCCCTTGGAGGAGGGCATGGAAATCTATTCCAGTATTCTTTCCTGGAAAATCCCATGGGCAGAGGAGCCTGGCGGGCTACAGTCCATAGGGCTGCAACGAGTCAGACACGACTGAAGTGACTGAGCATGCACTGAGTTCCTTTGCAGCTGGGCTGCCTCACTCCATTTCCCCCATGATCCCTGGACCCTCCTGCTTGATCTCTTTTTCTTCCTGCAGCTTGACTTGAATCTAGCTGTCATCTGGAAATACTTAGTTCTCTTTACTACTTAAATCTGCTCATATCCCTTCAACCTTGCCTCCCCAGCTGCCTAGTTAAACTTCTATTTTTTTTTTTTTCTGGCCACGCCTTGCAACATGCAGGATCTATCTTAGTTCCCCAACCAGGGATCGAACCCATGCTCCATGTAGTGAAAGCACAGCACCCTAACCACTGGGCCACCAGGGAAGTCCTGATTATGTTTTATTCTTGCTGTTGGATTTCCTTTTTCTGTCTGTTGCTGTTTACTTTTGCTGCCTTCTTTCTTTTTACCACTGCTGCCACATTCCTTTTGCCTTCTCTGCCTGATTTCCTTTGTAACCCTGCGGCTTCACTTCCAGTGCTGCAGCCTGGGATATCAGTAGGTGTTCCTCCAGCCCTCCCTCCACCTCGCTCCCCCACCCGAACTGCCCGCCGCCTGGACCCTGCACCTGTACACGAGGATGTCGTCGGCTGAGCTGTTGTACTGGATCTGGTACATGCGGATGCCCGGGATAGGCCGCTGATCTGGCCACTGGACGAGAGCCGCTGTGGCGCCATGCTCCGTCACCTGGACACCACGGTCAGTAGGGGCCCCGGCCTCAGCCGCCTTGGCAGAGGCAGAGGCAGAAGCGGCAGAGGGCGGAGTGAGGGCATCAGGCTCCCCGTCCCGCGGGGGGTCACAGCTGGTGCTGTTGGCTAGCTGAGGGGGTGGTGGGGGACCCACGGTCAGCTCAACAGCGGCCGTGGCCTCGCCAGCTGCGTTAGCTGCGATGCACGTGAAGATGCCACCATCTCCCGGCTCGGTGACCAGCAGCTCCAGTGTCCCGTTGGGGAAGGCGCGCGCTCGGCTGGAGTTGCCCAGCAGCCGGCCCTGGGGTGACACCCACCGCACGCGGGGCTCAGGGTCCCCCACTGCCCGGCAGCGCAGGGCGGCCGGCCGACCAGCAGGCACGGCCAGGGGCGGCGAGCGGTGGGTCACCACGGGGGGCTCGCACACAAACTCCTCCTCGCCCACTGCCCAGAAGTAGCGGCCGCCCAGGGCCGGCGGGGAGGCGCAGGCCTCCAGGTCGTCCTCCCGCGCCAGCCGCCGCAGCCACACCAGCTCGCAGTTGCAGTGCAGGGGGTTGCCGCCGAAGGCCAGCACCAAGGCGGAAGCGGGCGAGCCGCGGGGCCGGGCCAGCAGCGGCAGGCGGGAGAAGAGCGGGTCCGGCGGGATGGTGGTCAGGCGGTTGGAGGTCATGTCCAGCCGCGCCAGCTTGTGCAGGCGGGAAAAGGCGCCGGCGGGCACGGAAGCCAGCAGGTTGTGGTCGAGGCCCAGCGTGTTGACGTTGCCTAGGCGGCCCAGCGCCTCCCAGGGCAGCTGTTCCAGGTTGTTGTAGGAGAGGTCGAGGTCCTCCAGCGTCTCGGCGCAGTCATCCAGGGCCCCGGCCGCCAGGGCTGCCAGCTGGTTGTTGCTCAGGATGAGGTGGCGCAGGTTGACCAGGCCGCGCAGCTGCCCCTCACCCAGCGAGGTCAGCCGGTTGCCATCCAGGTGCAGCGCGCGCAGGGCGCGCAGGTCTGAAAAGGCGCCGGCGGCCACGTGGCGGATGGTATTGCGGGACAAGCTTAGGTGCAGCAGGCCCGTCATGTTGGCCAGGTCCCGGCGCCGCACAGTCGCGATGAAGTTGTCCGCCAGGCGCAGCTCGGCCGCCCGACGGTCCAGCGAGGGTGGCACGAAAAGGAGGCCTGCCCCGGGGCACAGCACGCTTAGGGGCAGGGACTGTGTCTGGCAGCGGCAGCGCCGGGGACACGGGCTGGGTGAGGCTGGCTGAGGTGGAGATGAGGCGGGGGCCAGCGGCAGCAGGCAGAGGAGCAGCGGGAGGACGGCCATCGCGGGCAGGGGCGGCCTGCTGGGAAGAGGAGGGGTCGTCAGCGCAGGCTGAGGCCAGAAGAGGGGTGCTGGAGGGGGTCGGGGTGGTCTGGGACCAGAAGAGAGGGTCACAGCGGGCTGAGAGCAGAGAACTTGATCAACGATGGCCAGAGAGGAGTGGTCAGACAGACCAGAAGCCAGAGAAGATGGTTAAAGACTCAGAGAGGTGTGTCACGAGGGAAGAGAGGGAAAAGAACAAAGAAAGTCAGAGGGAAGAGAGGTGATTAGAAACGAGACAGGCAGAGAACAGGAGCAGTGATCAGGGTGGGGAGAAGGTAAGCCAGAGAGCTTTAGATGTGGTCAAAGAGAGATACTCAGAGATGGCCAAAGAGAGAAGAGGTGGTCAGGGCGGTGGGAATGATTAGGAGTAGCCAGACAGGACCAGACGAGAGAGGTTGTTAGAGATGGTCACGAAGATGAGGAGTGGCCAAAGAGAGGGGAAGTGGCAGGGGGGGCCAGATCCAGGAGAGGTGGTCAAAGATGGTCTGAAATGGTCAAAAGGCAGAGAGGCGGTCAGAGAGAGGAGGAGGGGACAGACATGTCAGAGACAGCTGGAGACGGGACAGCTGGTGAGATTGATGGGTGTGGGGAGAGGGCACCAGCGAGAGGAAGGGCAGTCAGAGATGTTAGAAATGATCAGAGAGCATCAATGAGCAAGAGAGACTGAGAGAAGAGAGGTGGTCAGTGATGGCCAGGACGGTCGGAGACTGGCAGCTGGAGTCAGGGGTGTGTAGAGGGCAAGAGAGACAGTGAAAGATGGTTAGACAGAGGAAAAGGTGGGTAGAGGGAGTCAGAGAGGAGAGACAGAAGACAGAAAGAGAGGGTGAAAGATGGTCAGGGACAGTCACGGGTCAAGGCTTAGAGTCAGGGGTAGACACGGGTAAGAGAGCTGCTGAAAGATGATTAGAGAGAGGTACTACAGACAGATGTCAAGGGTGGTCATTGAGTGAAACAGTAGACAGAGGTGGCTGGAGAGAGATGCTGTGGACAGGGGTGTTAAAGGCGATGATCAAAGACAGCAGTGGCAGACAGAGATGGTCACTTGAGAGGAGTGGGGGCTAGAGGTAGCCAGGGAGAAAAGCCAGTGGACATAAGTGTCAAAGATGATCAGAGAGACAAGAGGTGAATAGAGATGGTCAGTGAGAGGAAGAGATGGAGAAAGGAGATTGGAGAGCGGAGTGGTGGACACGAGAGGCAGCTGGAGATGATCAAATAAGACAGATGGTAGGAAGAAGCTGGAGAGCCTGAGCAGGGTGGGGGGAGGGGGGCAGTCACAGACCTGGAGATGCCATCAGCTGGGGATGAGGAGGTCAGAGAGGGGCAGGGCTGGCCAAATGTCCACAGTGTTCGAGGCAGACTCTTGTGAAGGGACATCTGTTCCCTGGGGAAATTCCAAGGGTGCCCAGGGGGACATGGTCCTCCTTACCTCCACCCCCAGCGATGAAGTTCCTCCCAAGTCCCTCCCCACCACAGGGTCTCCCAGTAGCCTTACCTGAGCTGGAAGCTGCCCCAGGGAGCAAGAATCCTCAAGCTCCGAGGGGTCAGGGGTCAGGGCTCTGGAGGGGTTGCCTGGTCATGCCTTCCCTGCTCCCAAAGCCTCTGTCTGTTATGTCTCTGCTCAGATTTATGGCCAGAGTCTCTAGACCTTGATACTTAGGGTCTTAGATCTCCAAATATTGGGCCTCTTAAGGGCCCAATTTTAGGGACCCAGGCCCCAATTTGGGTTGCCCGGAGTCACCGTCTCCCAGCTCCTGTCTTGGGATGCTAAACAGATAGCTGGAGAGTCTAAGATCTGACTCCCAAGCCCAATCTTGGGATTTGATGCTAGGGGTCTGGGTTTAGATATTGGGGCGCTGAGTCAAGATTCTCCCCAGATTTCAGCATTCAGCTTAGCAGCAAGGATTTCAGGCCCATGAGTTTGGGCCCTTTGCAATGCCAGGGTTCAGATCTTGGACTCTGAGGCCTAAATTTCAGGGTTCGAGTCTCAAATAGTAGGCTCCAGGGTGTAGAAATGAGAATCCAGTCCCAGATTTGAAGGTCCCAGGCATAGAACTCAAAGCTCAGCTCCAAATTTGGGGATTCAGATGCCAAATCTCCAGGTTCAGGCTCCAAATATTGGGGTGCACATTCCAATTCTTGGGGTTCCAGCTCCAAATCTTGGGGTCCCAGGGACTGATGTTGCGATTTCAGCCCCAAATACTGCTGTTCAAGCTCCAGGTCTTAGGGTCCCAGCCCCAAATCAGGCTCCGAGGCTCAGGTTTCCAGACCTCTGGATCCAATCTCGGGGTGCAGGCTCCCCAGTTTCGGGTTGCGGGTCCTGGTTGTGGGGCGGCGGCGTCTCCACTCGCATCGCGGGATGCAGCGGGGGCTGGTCCAGAGAGAGGGGGGCGGCTGCGGTAGGGGGGGAGCGGTCAGGCAGCCCCGGGGGCTGGGGTGGGGCGAGGCCTGGGCGCGGACAGACGGACAGACAGGGACACGCGGGGTGGGGGCACCGCAGCAAAGGCCGGAACGCAGGGGGGAGGGGCCGCGCTCAGAGACCCCTCCCCCGCCGGGGCCGGGGCGGGGGCCGGGCGGGGGCCGGGCAGGCGGGCCGGGTCCGGGCGCTCTCGCGGCCTCCTCGCCGGGAACCCAGGGCCGTGCGCGCGCCCGCGCTTAAAGGCGCAGGTCCCCCGCGCGCCCGCGCTTAAAGGTGTAGGCAGGTCCCCTCTCTCAAAGGCACGCCCCTAGCCCCACCTTTCATGGAGTCGTCCTGGCTTTCCTTGGGAGAGAGAATCCTTGGATAAAGAGTCAGGAAGACAGAGAGGGACATAGAGACTGAAACCGAGAGACATACAGAGACAGAGAAAGACAGAGCAGAAAGATAGGCAGGCTTAGATTGAGGGACAGAGAGGAGCAGAATCAGAGAGGCAGGGACAGAGAGATAGGAAAAGACACACATATTCAAGGAGAGATGGAGATACAGAGACAGTGAGTGACCCAGAAAGAGAAAAAAGAGACGAGAGACGGTACAAGTTAGAGATAGGCAAAGAGACATAGAGATAGTCAAAGAGACAGAGCCTGAAGGAGAGAGAGAGAGAGAGCGACAGACTGAACTGGGCAGCTTAGCTGTGAGGGTGTGTGTGTGTGTATCTGTCTGTGTCCAGCTCTCACTCGCAGCCTTGAATGTGATTCTCTATCCCAGAGCCCTTTGCCCCCCAAGCCTGTCCCCTTCTGCCTTCCTGTCTCAGCATCACCTCTCTGGGATGTCCTTTAGGTGGAATTTCCTTGCTTGGGCCCTTCCTGTATCAAGCCTGATCTTTCAGGCCAGTGTGGAGACTCTGCCCTGTCCCAAAGCTCTTTGCATTGGTTGCAAGGGGAAAACTTGGCTCTGGAAGTACAGCTAGATGTCAAGTCACACTGGCCAGATATCCCATGGAGGAAGGAGAAGATAGGAATTGGAACAGAGGCAGGGGGCCAGCCAGGTTGACCCAGAAAAGTCTATCCACTGCCTCCCCCCTCCTCAACTCAGGTCCACTGCCCCACAGAATATCCTACTAGAATCGTACTAACACATGACTCACCAGGAGTGGTGTCTGCCTGTGCTGATGCTCGCAGAGGATAGTGGAGGGGAGGATGAGGGTGGGGGGATCCCACGTGTTTCCTGGCAGATGGTGTTGCGGGAAGAGGAATGTGGGCCGTGGTCTACAAGCCTGGCCTCGGAACTTGGTTATAGCAACCTGGGGACCTAATCTTTTGGGAGCCCTGGTCCAAGGAGGACACACCCTTGGCTCATGGTCATCGCCCTACCCTGGGGGAACCTGGTTACAAACCCTCCCCCGCACCCCAGAATCCCCCATCTGAGTGGAGGAGTAAAGTAACCCTGTTGGGGGCGGGGGCATGAATGCACATCCACCCTGGCATCACTAGCTCTGCTGAAGGTTTCAGAACAGACTTTTGGCTCCTTCCACTTGTGTCTATTGAAAAATTGCAGCTAAAATTAACTCAGCTCTAGGGCCCGCCTTTCCCGATCATTAGCAAAGTTCATCAGTGTTCCTGGCCCAGTACAACAGATACTGGTTTCTCAGACACTCAGGAAAAGGATGAGAAGTTTCAGAGATGCTATATCAGTGGCGGAGGTGGGGGAGACAGAGGAAAATACCTGGAGAGTGAAACTGATCTTCCCGACCCAGGGATCAAACCAAAGTCCCTTCCATTGCAGGCGGATTCTTTACCAACGGAGCCACCAGGGAAGCCTGAAGATACCTGGAGACAATCCCAAACAGACTGGGATTAGAATTCAGTGGAACTGGCTGATTTGGGGTGTGGCCCCGGGAAATGCGCAAGAGGGGAGGGAAAGAGTGAGGCAGAGGAGGGACCAAGTAAATAGAAGGTGCGGACAAGGAGTAGGTTACCCTTTTGGGCAACTGGGGCTTGATTCTGCTGGGGAACATTAAGGAACCTTTTAGAACACATCAGAAGTGTTGTTCCTTCCCTTCTTTCCCTGATGCAGAGTTCAGACAGCCTGGGGCATTTATCCACAGTCTTGCCTTCTTTGATGATGACTGTTCCTTGGTGAGAGGGGGTGGTATTGAAAGCCATCTGAGATCAGAGGGGGCTGCCTTGCATGATCTAGATCCGAGGTCCTCACATTTCAGCCTTATCAGAATTACCTAGAGGATGTGTTATCCAGAGATCTTCAGGTCCCAGTTCCAGAGTTTCTGATTTGCATTTCTACCTTCCAGGCTGGAGGTAATGCTGCTGGCCCAGGGACCACACTCAGAGAAGCACTGGGCCAAACCAGGAACATCTGCAATGTGTGTGGTCCTGGCCACCACACTGAGCCAACACCTGGTGGATTGAGGGGACATAGCAGTGCCGTATGTTGGGGGACATAGTGCCAAAGAAGCTAACATGTTTAGAGGCATAAAGAGAGACTTGGCAACAGAGAAAGAAAGAGGCAAAGATGCTAGTTCAACATTTACTTTGGGTTTCTGGGCATGGTTGTGCACTTGATGACACTACAGTAAAAGTGTTACCAAGACAGTGTCAGGTCCTGCTTCACTGAGCTCACACTCTAACAGGGAGAAAGACAGCCTGGGGTGGTCGGGGCTGGCATGGGGGAAGCTTGGGCTAGAACGACTGGGACTAGACAGAGCGGTCAGAGTATGACAGAAGCACAGGGCAAAATAATAAGGGCTTTGATGACAAAGCACAGGGCCGGGTGGAGGAACCGGAGGGTATTCTGATGGAGGAAATGGAGGGTGTGCATCTCGGAGGCAGAGTGCAGCCTTTTCCTCCACCTTCCCACCCTCCAGGAGTCAGGAGGACTTCCTGGAGGAAGAGACCTTTATACTGCGATTGAAGGATAAGTAACAAATGAAGCAGGTGGCCAAAGGGACCCCTATGCTGTTTGTATGCCCTTAGGCCATAGCATGTGCAGGCTGGGGGGAGTTCGTTTCTGAATAGTTCCGTGCGTGTGTCTGCATGTGCTGTAATCCCTCATTAGCTCCTGGAAGGAGATCCTGGTGGGATGGTTGTTTGGGGGACTCCGCTTAATTGCTGCATTTACTTAATTGCAACATCTGGAGAAGGGGACCGAAGCATCGGAAACAGCCACAGCAGGAAGAATGAGGTTAAACTGCCTGAGAGCTGAGGGAGCCTTGGGAGGAAGGGAACTGCTCATATCCACACACACAGTCTATCCAAAAATACACATCCATACTCACAATGCACATCACATCCTCAGAGGCTCACCAGCACACACACGGATACAGAAGGCACACGGAACACACATCACGTCCAAATAGAGACTTATACAAGTTGGGCTTCCCCAGTGGCTCAGCTGGTAAAAAAAAAAAAAAAAAAATCCCACCTGCCAATGCAGGAGACACAAGAGCCGCGGGTTCAATCACTGGGTTGGGGAGATCCCCTGGAGAAGGAAATGGCAACCTGCTCCAGTATTCTTGCCTGGAAAATTCCATGGACAGAGGAGCCTGGTGGGCTACAATCCTTGGAGTCACAAAGAGTCTGACATGAATGGGGACGCACACATGCAGCGGGGTTGGGGGGCACACACATACATACTTAGACACACTTCCAAAACACACACACAAGCTCACATTCAGACATGAGAAGTCACATGTGCAAAAACACACTTGGCACACAGATTCTCTCTTGTACACGTGTGTGAGCCACATTCCCACACATAGACACAAGGAATATTCTGAGAGTCACATCAGACGTCTACACAGGATGGACACAACGCATGCACATACATGTACATTCAAATCAACAGATTCAGTCTATCTGCCAAAAAAGGGTGGCTTTTTAAATAAACTGAGGCCCCTTCCAAGTCAGGGGGTTGTTAGAGCAAGAAGGGACGGAGGTGGTATATCTCCTTATCCTCAACTAGTACCTACCAACTCTTCATACAACACAAGTCCAGCCAATGGGGATTCATTGAAATTAGCTCAGCTTTGTAATTAGCACATGAATCAGTGCTGAGGACTAGGGACTCACTTTAAAAAGATCATGTCTGAATGTGCACCCCCAAGTGGAAAGGGGCCAGGAGATGAGTACATCTTCTCCACCCACCCCCTGTACATACACACTAACCACCCTAAATCAGACTGATGGGTCCCAGGCAAGCACTGACTTCTACATGGTAACCATGAGACCCTGTATTGAGGTTCTGCTGAACTATGGTAGAAGACAGAATACAGCTTTCAGGGACTGTTTTAATGACTTCCAGCTATCAACATGGAAAAAGACTTCTGTAAAAACATGGGGGAAAGTTTACATTTGTGCCAAGAATTGAGGGAAATATGTTGAAAACTTTTAGCCAGCAAACGTAGAGACTCAGGGCCATTGTAGAGACCTGTTCTGTGAAATCCTGAAAACCACAGTTAGGGATTTGAGACTCAGTTTACAGAATGACAGGAGGGCTCAAGCTTTATTGATATCTGGGGACCAGAAAGGAAGGGGCAGTGTATTAGTGAATGTAATGCCAACTGCTGTAACAAATAACCCCCTGAATTTCAGTGACTTCATACAATAGTTTATTTCTTGCCAGAGGTGTCTTGCCACAGGTAGCCAGCTATCCTCCAGTCAGTCAGTTAGTTCAGTTGCTCAGTCGTGTCCGACTATTTGTGACCCCATGGACTGCAGCACGCCAGGCCACCCTGTCCATCACCAACTCCCGGAGTTTACTCAGACTCTTGTCCACTGAGTCGGTGATGCCATCCAACCACCTCATCCTCTCTCGTCCCCTTCTCCTCCAGCCTTCATCTGCTGATAAACAAACCAGTTGTTTATCTTGCACCTCTGTTATTTCCTGGGGCTCAGAATTATCTGCTTTCACCAGGTGGCACTAGTGGTAAAGAACCCGCCTGCCAATGCAGAAGACGTGGGTTCCATCCCTGGGTCAGCAAGATCCTCTGGAGAAAGAAATGGCAACCCATTCTAGTATTCTTGCCTGGAGAATCCCATGGACAGAGGAGCCAGGTGGCTATAGTCCATGGGGTCTCAAAGAGTTGGACAGCAGTGAAGTGACTTAGCATGCATGCACGCACCTGGTAAATGGGGGGGAGACAGGGTGGAGAAGGTGGTGAGTTTCTTTCAAAACCTTGGTCCAGAAATGACCTTCCACAAACTTCCCTCTTGCCCATATTTTATTGGAGAGATGCAGTGGGGCTGGGAACATATTTCCAGGCTGGATAGCTCCTCCCCCACCCAGTCACAGTTATACAGAGTATGGATTTAATGGGCCCAACATCAACCACAACCAGATCCACAACTTCAGGGGGCTGTGGAATCTTCTTCCATCCACTACAACGAATCCTGCTCCAGAGGATGTTCCCAGCCCCACCCTGACTACCCTCCCACCCACCTACCCTGGTCCTCTGCTTTTGGGGTGGGTGACCACAAATTTGACTCTTTTAAGAGTGAAGAGAATCTGGCTTGACTTGATACATGTTTAGATCACTGCAAAATTTTAATGGTGAGTTTAATGCTCTTTCTCCAAGCATTTATTGAGCTGTTACTGTGTGCCAGGACGATACTGGGAACATGCCCATGAATGAGACACAGTTAAGGGTTTGGAATTGCATCTCCTCTTTCTCAGGCAGAAAGAGAACAGACGATTTCTGAACCTGTGCTTGTCGCTGTGATATTTCACTATGAACAACATGGGAGAGAGGGGAGGGGCAAGGAAATCATCAAGTCTGTCTGCCCGTTGGTGATAGAGGGGGTAGGGTTCAGGGAAAGGATGGGGGCAACATTTCAGGGGGGAGGTCACCTGGATCAAAAGGGGTGGGGAGGGCTTTCTAGGTGTGAATAGAATCTCTGTGTGCAGACTCATGGTCTAATCAGAGACCTGTAGTTCCAGCTTCTAACGCAAACCATTGCTGATTCAAGTGCTAATCAGAAATCTTATCCCTGTGAAAGCAAACCTGGGCTGATTCATGTGCTAATTATAAATCTAAGCTGATTTGTAAACTCTGTCCTGGAGCAGGATCTAAATCACAAACGGGCAGGAACTTCTGCTGACAATCATCAGCTCAAAGAGGTCTGCGTTGCTAATGGCCATCTAGAGTTGATTCGTGTGCTAATTACAACCTTGGGATAGTTTAATAGAATGATCAGAGCGTGTCAAATTCATAGTGAAGAAGAGCACAGACTCTGAAGCCTGACAGTCTGGGTTCAAATTCCATTCCTGTAAAGAGGGGGCTGATAGAACACCAAATGTCTTTGGGAGGATTAAACGAGTAAATACAAGTAAACCACTGGGAGCAATGCCTGGCACCTAAGTGCTTACTCTTTTAAGTAGTAGCTGTAACATTAATAATATACAGGCAACAGTTATTCTGATTTCATTTAATTCTTCATGACAGGCCCCACTTCCAATTTCTTCACCACCTTCCTAAGCCCAGGTCTGAGGGCCTCACCCTCTGGAAAGGCTTCCCAGGGGCCTGGGAGTCCCCAGTCCCGCCCCCGCCGCTATCCCTTTCAGCACCCTTCCCAGGTCTGGACGTCACCGCTCAATCGCCACTGGAGGGCAGCAACACACCGTCCAGCCGCTGCGCGCGGTGCATTGTGAGGCGCGTAGTCTTTGGGCTGATTAAGCGGTAGCTTGGGCCTGGCATGCGAACTGCATCTCCCGGAAGGCCATGCGACACACTATGCCTCACCTTGCTTAAACCTGTAGGCGGAGATCTCGCCCTCCTCAGAGAGCGAGCCTGTAGAGCGGCGCGGGGGATTCATGGGGTGTAGGGACAGCCCGGCGCCTAGAGGAGGGATTGCTGCGCAGGCGCGGCAGCCTGTGTCTCCTACTGGGGGCATTAGGAAGCGGGTGACCCTATAGCCACAGACTCCGGAGCTGAAGTTGAAGCAGCTGTGGAGGCTTGTTGTTCAGTCGTGTCCGACTCTTTGCGACCCCATGGACTGCGGCACGCCAGGTTTCTACGTAGTCCTGACTCGTGGAAGAGCTTAATACCGCCTGGCTCCACCCCCACCCCCGTTGTGTGCCCGGTAGCCTGCTCGCCCGCCTTCCTGCTCTCCTGCATCTCCACTCTTCCTAGTATTTTCTTGGCGCTCTAGTCTTAAGAGGAAAAAATAAAATCCTTTCCTTTCTTTTACCTTTTCCTCACAGGCACGCACCCCCTTAAAACACACAAACCCCTTATGGTAATGTTCAACCAAGCACAAAACTAGAAAAGTATAATGATCCTCCAGCTACCCATCACCTTTCTTCAATAATTATCAACGTATGATCTTGTTTTATTTTTTCCGCTTCCCTCCCCAGGCGAATTCATTTAAAGCAAATCCCAGACATATTATTTCATCCATAAACACTTCTGTATGTATCTCTAAAATAGAGGGTTCTTTAAAAACAATATTTTATAACACCTAAAAATGAATAATAATTCCATAATATTATCTAATATCCAACCCATCTCCAAATTTTCCTGATCATCTTATGTCTTCTGTTTGCTTGTTCAAATCAGACTCCAAACAAGGTAGTGTATTCCATTGTGTTGACACCTCTTTAAGGCTTATTTGCTGACAGTTCCCCCTTATTCTCATCTGTTTCACAGTCTGATCTGGCAGGTTGCGCTTCTTGGTGTCCTTTAATATGTTCTGTCCCACCTATGCTGTGTAAACTGGTAAATCTAGAGGCTGGGTCAGATTCAGATTCAATTTAGGGGTAAGTGTACTTCATGGCTTACCTGGTGGCTCAGATGGTAAGGAATCCACCTGCAATGCAGGACACCTGGGTTCGATCCCTGGTTTGGGAAGATCCATGGAGAAGGAAATGGCAACCCACTCCAGTATTCTTGTCCAGATAATTTTATGGACAGAAGAACCTGGCAGGTCCTATAGTCCACCGGGTTGCAAAGGGTCGGACATAACTGAGCAACCAAGCTCAACTCCACTTCTTCCATCAGTTATCATGTGATAATGCCCGGTTGCTTCTTTTTTGTGTGTGATGTTAATATTCACTGTTGGGGCTGAGTGTTGTCACCCTAATCCATCCATTATAAAAGCACGGCCAAACTTCAGGAAGTGTGTCCATGCTCTCCCTTCCAGCTCTCTCCGGCTGTTTCACAAATGTGGTCTGTTGCTAAAGCTCTTCCTTGTTGCTAAACTCAGGAAGTAATCCTCCATCCTTAACTCGCTGGTCCTGTAATAAGTGGCTACTGAGAGCTTGTGCCTGCGAGCATGCGGGACACACAAGAAGTCACTACAGTTGTGTTCAACTCTTTGCGACCCGCCAGGTTCCTCTGCCCATGGGATTCTCCAGGCGAGAATACTGGGGTGGGTTACCATACTCTCCTCCAGGGGCTCTTTTTGACCTAGGGCTCGAACCCACGTCTCTTATGTGTCTCTGATGCAGGGTCTTTACTGCTAGTGCCACCTGGGAAGCCCTTTTGAGAGCTTAACTAGTCCTAATTGAGATGTGTGCTGTACGTATAAAATACACACTGGGATTTCAAAGAGTACCAAAAAAAAAAAAAAGAATTTGATGATGAGAAGCCCATGCTCTGCAACAAAGAGTAGGCCCTGCTCACAAGTAGAGAAAGCCTATGTACAGCACTGAAGACCTGGTGCAACCAAAAGAAATAAGTAAATTATTTTTTTTTAAAGAGTGTAAAATATCTCAAGACTTTTAAAAATATGGATAATGTTGAAATGATAGTCTTTGGTATATAGTAACAATAAAATACATGTGTGAGCTATCTAATTAAAAATTACTTTCACCTGTTGCTTTTTACCTTTTAAATGTGGCTACTAGAAATGTTAAAATCACATATGTGGCTACGAGTTATATTTCTAGCAGAAGGTGTTGTTCCAGAACAGTGGTTTTCAAAGTGTGATCTCTGGATCAGCAGCGTCAGCATCAACATCATATGACAACATGTTAGAAATGCAAATTCTATGTTGCGCTGGGCCTACTGAACCCAAGTCTCCGGGGATTGGGGCCCAGCAGTCTGCAGTTGATTAAGTCCTCCAGATCATTTGTGTCTGAAAACTCCCTTCCCAGTTTGTGTGACACAGAACCCTCCCAAACCCACCTACTTCTCACCCCTTCACTGTTAACACCTTGGTCTGAGCATCTCTTGGTTCTACCTGGACCCCTGCAGTCGCTTGCAAATTGGTTTCCCAGCATCTAATCTTGTGCCCTACTTGTAGCCCTCACACTCCCATTTTGGGCCTCCTCCAAAAACATAAATCAGCTCACATTACTTCCTTTCTTAAAAACTTCCAATGGCTTCCTATTGCACTTTAGAGTAAAATCCAAACCCTTTCCTGTGGCTCCTGCAGCCTCCCCATCTTCACATAGACCCCCCGACTCCACCTTCACTCTTTCTGCCCCAGCCTTGCCATCCTTCCTGCTATTGCTCACACACTCCCAGCTCCTCCCTGCCTCAGGGAATTCGTGATGGCCATTCCCTCTTCTAAGAATGTGGTTCTTTGTAGGACTGGCTTGCTCTTCCTTTGGGCCTCAGCTTAGATGCCCCCACCTCAATTGTCACTAAAACCAAGCCCATATCCATATTCACACAATGTCACCCACCTTTCATTCTCTGCATGGTACTATATAACACACACTGTTCTTGTCATTTGTCTGTTTCTCCCACTATCAGGTATTCCTACAAGGGCAGGAACTCATCTCTCAAGCTCACCACTTTGACCCCAGCTCCTCCCACAGGGCCTGCACACAATAGGTGCTTTTAAAAAGTCTGTTCATTGACCCAGCATGTGAACTGCTGCAGCTGCTCCTCTTCAGTCTCTCTCGCTGCCTCCATCCACTCTGAAGCCAGAGGACCATTGCCATCCATGGTGTTTGAACTCTCGGAACCTTCCCCATGACCTCCTCATTTCTGGCTTCTGCCACACTGGGATATCTGACAACACAGAGCCCACTTTCTGATTTGGGATCGGCACGCTGGAGCTGCTATGCCTGTGAGGGCTTCATGAGGATACAGAAACCACTTCAGTGTTAGAACAGAGGGATGTTAACACATTGGGGTGGTTATGCAGTGGATAGAGGAGCTGAGGAGCCAACAAGAGCTAGTGAAGCCAGTGGAAATTAACAGCAGTGGGAAGCCACCACTGCTCCAGGCTGGAGGAATAAAGCGAGGAGGTGGGGTCACCAGGGCCTGGAGACAAAGTTACCTGATGGAAGTTGGAAACCCAGTGGGATTGTCTAGCTGGCTGGAGTGGTGGAGGGGGCAGAGCCACAGGGAGAGAGGCGGGCTTACCAGGCAGGGGGAGGATTGCCCTGGCCTCTTCCTCCTCTCTTCCAGGCTCCTGCCACTGCTTTGCAGTGGCGGAACCCAAGGTAAATCCAGATGAAGGGGAGATGATCTGTGGCCTGGGATGCAGCAGGAGGGCGAGGAACAGATTGGGGCAAATACAGCCCAAAGTAGCACAGCATGGTTTCCTCTGTGCACCAAAGAGCCCACCTGGCCACCCACACTAGGCCTCGAATTGTTGTGTTCAGTCGCTAAGTCATATCCGACTCTTTGCAACCCCATGTACTGCAGCATGTCAGGCTTCCTGGTCCTTCACTGTCTCCCGAAGTTTGCTCAAAATCATGTCTGTTGAGTCGGTGATGCCATCCAACCATCTCCTCCTCTGCCACCCGCTTCTCCTCCTGCTCTTGATCTTTCCCAGCATCAAGGTCTTTTCCAATGAGCTGGCTCTTCGCAGCTTACTGAATTACATCACGTGTCTGGCTGCTATAGGATTAGGATTTTTTTTTAAATGTTTATTTATTTGACTCTGCCGGGTCTTAATTGCATGTGAGGCCTAGTTCCCTGACCAGGGATTGAACCCTGGCCCCCTGCACTGGGAGCATGGACTCTTAGCTACTGGACCACCAGGGAAGTCCCTAGGGTTAGGGTTGAGTTTGCAACCCCAGTGTTTCAGATATCTATTGCTGCATTACAAATTATCCCTAAATTAAGCAGCTAAAGATGACCATTTTCTTTTTCCTCTAACTTTAAGGATCAGAAACAAAGGTTTCAGCGGGATTGTTTTCATATGGTGTCTGTCCTATGGTTGAGTCAGATGTTGACTGGGGTGGTCACTTGAAAACTCGACTGTCCAAGGTGCCTTACTCACAATGTTGCTGGCTGTCATTTGAGAACTCAGTGGGCTGTTGATCAGAGAGGCTGCACATGGCCACTCCAGCATCATGATATTACTTGGGGGCAGGCTTCTTCCAGAGCATGTGTTCCAAAAGACCCAGGCAGAAACTATTTTTTTTTAATGACTTGGCATAAAAAATTCACACAGCATCACTTCTGCAGTCAAGATCCACCCAGATTCAAAATGAAGCTACATAGATCCCATCTTTTGATGAAAGGAATTGATGGCCACATCTTGCTCCAAAGAATGTTATTTGAGGCACTGATATGAGTTCTTTTCTGTCCTGACTTTAGACAGTCTCCTGAGATGAACATCTCTGTTATATTCTGGGGGCTCTGATGACTAACTGCATGGCTACGTTTTCAAGCCTTATATGCAGCCCAGCCCATCTCTTGATCCACAGCATAGTTCCTAACTGGACATTCCTCCTCCCAGGTGTTGTTTCAGTTCAGTTCAGTCACTCAGTCAAGTCTGACTCTTTGCAATCCCATGGACCACAGCATGCCAGGCTTCCCTATCCATCACCAACTCCCAGAGCTTACTCAAACTTGTGTTCATGGAGTTGGTGATGCCATCCAACCATCTCATCATCTGTCACCACCTTTTCCATCAGCCTTCAGTCTTTCCCAGCATCAGGGTCTTTTCTAAGGAGTCACTTCTTCGTATCAGGTGGCCAAAGTTCTGGAGTTTCAGCTTCAGCATCAGACCTTTCAATGAATATTCAGGACTGATTTCCTTTAGGATGGACTGGTTGGATCTCCTTGCAGTCCAAAGAACTCAAGAGTTTTCTCCAACACCACAGTTCAAAAGCATCAATTCTTCAGTGCTCAGCTTTCTTTAAAGTCCAACTCTCACATCCATACATGACTACTGGAAAAACCATAGCTTTGACTAGACGGACCCTTTTTGGCAAAGTAATGTCTCTGCTTTTTAATATGCTGTATAGGTTGGTCACAACTTTTCTTCCAAGGAGCCAGTGTCTTTTAATTTCATGGCTGCAGTCACCATCTCCAGTGATTTTGGAGCCCCCCAAAATAAAGTCTGTCACTGTTTCCATTGTTTCTCCATCTATTTGCCATGAAGTGATGGGACTGGATGCCATGATCTTAGTTTTCTGAATGTTGAATTTTAAGTCAACTTTTTCTTCTCCTCTTTCACTTTCATCAAGAGGCTCTTTAGTTATTTTTTGCTTTCTGCCATAAGGGTGGTGTCATCTGCATATCTGAGGTTATTGATATTTCTCCCAGCAATCTTGATTCCAGCTTGTGCTTCATCCAGCCCAGAATTTCTCATGATGTACTCTGCATATAAGTTAAATAAGCAGGGGGACAATATACAGCCTTGACGTACTCCTTTCCCGATTTAGAACCAGTCTGTTGTTCCATGTCCAGTTCTAACTGTTGCTTCTTGACCAGCATACAGATTTCTCAGGAGGCAGATCAGGTTGGTCTGGTATTCCCATCTCTTAAAGAGTTTTCCACAGTTTGTTGTGATCCACAGAGTCAAAGGTTTTGGCATAGTCAATAAAGCAGAAGTAGATGTTTTTCTGGAACTCTCTGGCTCTTTTTATGATCCAGCAGATGTTGGCAATTTGAACTCTGGTTCTTCTGCCTTTTCTAAATCCAGCTTGGACATCTGGAAGTTCACAGTTCATGTTGAAGCCTGACTTGGAGAATTTTGAGCATTACTTTGCTAGCGTGTGAGATGAGTGCAATTGTGTGGTAGTTTGAACATTTTTTGGCATTGCCTTTCTTTGGGGTTGGAATGAAAACTGACCTTTTTCCAGTCCTGTGGCCACTGCTGTGTTTTCCCAATTTGCTGGCATATTGAATGCAGCACTTTCACAGCATCATCTTTTAGGATTTGAAATAACTCAACTGGAATTCCATCACCTCCTCTAGCTTTGTTCATAGGGATGCTTCCTAAGGCCCACTTGACTTCACATTCCAGGATGTCTGGCTCTAGGTGAGTGATCATACCATCGTGATTATCTTGGTCGTGAAGATCTTTTCTGTACAATTCTTCTGTGTATTCTTGTCACCGCTTCTTAATATCTTCTGCTTCTGTTAGGTCCATACCATTTCTGTCCTTCATTGTGCTCATCTTTGCATGAAATGTTCCCTTGGTATTTCTAATTTTCTTGATGAGATCTCTAGCCTTTCCTATCCCATTGTTTTCCTCTATTTCTTTGCACTGATCACTGAGGAAGGCTTTCTTATCTCTCCTTGCTGTTCTTTGGAACTCTGCTTTCAAATGGGTATATCCTTCCTTTCCTCCTTTGCCTTTCGCGTCTTTTCTTTTCTCAGCTATTTGTAAGGCCTTCTCGAACAACTATTTTGCCTTTTTGCATTTCTTTTTCTTGATCCCTGCCTCCTGTACAATGTCCCAAACCTCTGTCCATAGTTCTTTAAGCACTCTGTCTATCAGATCTAATCCCTTGAATCTATTTGTCATTTCCACTGTATAATCATAAGGGATTTGATTTAGGTCATACCTGAATGGTCTAGTGGTTTTCCCTACTTTCTTCAATTTCAGTCTGAATTTGGCAATAAGGAGTTCATGATCTGAGCCACAGTCAGCTCCCGGTCTTGTTTTTGCTAACTGTACAGAGCTTCTCCATCTTTGGCTACAAAGGATATAGTCAATCTGATTTTCGTATTGACCATCTGATGATGTCCATGTGTAGAGTCTTCTCTTGTGTTCTTGAAAGAGGGTGTTTGCTATGACCAGTGCATTCTCTTGGCAAAACTGTATTAGCCTTTGCCCTACTTTATTCTGTACTTCAAGGCCAAATTTGCCTGTTACTCCAGGTATTTCTTGACTTCCTACTTTTGCAAGATGGACAAGTCATGGTGGAGAGTTCTGATGAAACGTGATGCACCGGAGAAGGGAATGGCAAACCACTGCAGTATTCTTGCCTTGAGTATCCCATGAACAGTATGAAAAGGCAAAAAGATAGGACACTGAAAGATGAACTCCCCAGATTCATAGGTGCCCAATATGATACCGGAGATCAGTAGAGAGCTAACTCCAGAAAGATTGAAGAGACAGAGCCAAAGCAAAAACAATGCCCAGCTGTGGATGTGACTGGTGATGGAAGTCAAGTCCGATGCTGTAAACAGCAATATTGCATAGGAACCTGAAATGTTAGGTCCATGAATCAAGGCAAATTGGAAGTGGTCAAACAGGAAATGGCTAGAGTGAACATCGACATTTTAGGAATCAGCAAACTAAAATGGACTGGAATGGGTGAGTTTAACTCAGATGACCATTATTTCTACTACTGCGGGCAAGAATCGCTTAGAAGAAATGGAGTAGCCACCATAGTACAAAAGAGTCCAAAATGCAGCACTTGGATGCAGTCTCAAAAATGACAGAATGATCTCTTTGTTTCCAAGGCAAACCATTAAATATCACAGTAATCCAAGTATATGCCCCAATCAGTAATGCTGAAGAAGCTGAAGTTAAATGGTTCTATGAAGACCTACAAGACCTTCTAGAACTAACACCCAGAAAAGATGTCCTTTTCATTATAGGGGACTGGAATGCAAAAGTAGGAAGTCAAGAGATACCTGGAGGTATTGTTTAAACACATCGAAATAGCTAAACTCAGGTAATTCTGATACCCATTTGCTGGTTGGGAATCACTGTTCTTCAAGATGAGTGCTAAAAACTTCCCTGATGGTCCAGTGGTTAAGAATCAAGGGATGCAGTTTTGATCCCTGGTCGGGGAACTAAGATCCCACATGTCACAGGGCAAATAAGACCTGATGCAGCCAAATAAATAATAAATAAATATTTACAAAGATGAATGTTAGATTTCTTACAGTGATACCCAGGGCCTCCATCATCTCCCGTTATATAGGTTCTGATTTGGCCCCAGCCTCATCTCTCTGCCTTTAGACTTTAGGGGTTCAGCAAGACAGTCTCTAAGTGGTTTATCACCTGTGTACCCTAGGTGACCTCCTGACTTTTAAGGCGCATCCCTGGGGTTATGGCCAATGGAATCCACCCTCTCTCCGACTGGGAGAGGTACCTGCCTCAGGGCCCAGTAATGGCCTGGGCCCCCACATTCACTGCATTTCAGGAGCCTGTGTCTGTGAGGCCTGCCAATAGCACCTGCTTCCAGCCTGGCCCTTGTGAATGGTCAAGGGAGCCATTTACTGAATAGTGGAAGGCAGTTTTATACTAAGATTCCCAAAGAGCTATACCTCCCTATTCATACTCGTGTAATCCTCTCTCCTTGAATCTGCCTTGGATGTGTGAATGTGACTCACTTTAACCAATAGAGTATGAAAGAAGTCACTGCTCCCTGCAGCCAGTTCTGGCCTAAATGTTAAGATTGGGAGCTTTTGCTTTTGTGTACTCAGGAGCTCTGAGCTCCATACTGGGAAGACCACATGGAAAGGCCACGTGGAGACCTAAGGAAGCCAGGTGACAGTGAGAATAGATGCCCCTGATATATGACCCCAGTGCAGCTGTTCAAGTTATCCCTTAGCCATTTGAACTTTTCCCAAAGCAGCAGGCTCACAAGTGAAGAAGCCCCTTGGATGTTCTTTTCCTCTTGGGTGTCCTAGCCAGAGCTGACATCATGTCGAACAGAGACAAACTATCTCTGCTGTGTCCTTTTCAAATTCTTGAAATGCAGGACAGTGAGCAAATAAAGTTGCTGTTCTTCTTTTTTTTTTTTAATGGGGAAAATCAGGGTGTTTTATTGATAATGGTAATATACATGACTTCATGGTTAGGTAGGCGGGGCTATAAGGCCTGAGCCTAGGCTCCGTGCTTCTCCTTGGGCTTCCTGGGGACAAACTTCTGCAGTTTCTTCCACGTGCCTTTATTCATCTCCTTAAACTCGTCCAACATATCTGTGGACAGGATCAGTTTGTACTCTTCCAAGGACAGGCCACCGAAGCTTGTGTCTCTGGGGTGAGGGTACTTGTGTTTGCAGTAGTTTGAATGGAGCCAGGCTAAGCTCTTGCACACCTGACTATAGGCCTCAGGCTCTGCAATCTGGGTGTCCTCTCTCTCCTGAAAGGCCTGCGCTACCCACTGCCACAAATAAGTGCCCAAGTTCCTGTCTGTTTGGCCTCGTCCCCGGCCATTCCTCACAGAGCTTAAGAAAAAGCCCTTAGTGGCTGGCTGCCGATTTAGGCCTCGCTTGACTCTGCTCCTGAGGGAAGAGTTGGCCCTTGGTTGTGGTTTTAAGCCATTAGTTGTGAGGAATTTCATTATGCAGCAATGGCTACCTGATATAGGCTGAGTTAACTGTTTCCTGTTTATCCTTGGGCCTCACAGAGGAACGAGCAGAATGTTGTAACCAACATAAATACACTCACTGCCCAGATCAGGGCTAGCGTATTGTATATATGCATTTATTTGCTCACTCATTCATTCACTCACTCATTCATTCATTCACTCATTTATTCTTTCACTAGATATGGAGATCGTGGCATATGCCAAGCTCTGCTCTAGGTGCTATGGATACACTGGTGACAAGATAGACAAAATCATGGAACTCATATCATATGAAGTGTGATGTCAGTATAAGAGCAATCATCCTGTGTAATATACCAGAATGACTGGCTAAAGACAGAGTAAAGAAAGCAAGACTATTATTGAACAGAAGCATAATGTCACACCAGTTGGGTTTATGTCTCAGCCATTTGGGGGAAAATATCAATTTGGAGCCTCATCTTGCATGATAAATGAAAATAAATTCCAGATGGACTAGAGTAAAATGTGGGAAGAAAATTACACAATAAAAATCTTGAAGATGAAATAAATATTTAATAACCTCTGGGTTGAGAAAGACTTTCTGAACTTTAAGAGAGCAAATCACAGGGACTTCCCTGGTGGTCCTCTGGTTAAGACTCCATGCTTCTACTGCAGGAGGCGTAAGTTGGATCCCTGGAGATCCTGCATGCCTACCACTGGGTGTGGCTGAGAAAAAATCCTGTTTAAAAAAGAGGGAGAGAATATATCATAAAGGAAAAGACTGACAGATTTGACTGTATAAAAAGTTGAATATCCCATGTGTTTGAAAAGGGCATGACTAGGGACTTCCCTGGTATTCCAAAGGTAAAGGCTCCTTGCTCCCTAATGCAGTGGGTGCTGGTTCAATCCCTGGTTGGGGAACTAAGACCCCACATACCGACTAAAACAAACAAAAATAATTATTTTTAAAAAGACATGACTAAAATTGAAGTGAACTAGTAGAGAAAAATATTTGCAACAGGTATAATAGAAAAGTGATAAACATAATAAACATATTAATAAATTAACATGGAATTAACAGGAAAAGCCAGTACCCAAAAGAAAGATGGGCAATTAATATGAAAGGACAATTCAAAGAAGAAACACGAAGAGCCAAAAAAGATAAAGGCCAAGTTTATCCCTGGTAATATTCAAATAATTTACCCTTTGAAATACTGAGAGGCAGCCCTTTGCCTGTCAAATCAGCAAAGATGTTTGAAATGTGGTTCCCTTTGGTGAGGAGAGTTTGGGGAAATGGGAGACCCTGTTCACATTCACCACAATTGGGATGTGAAGGGGAGCAAATTTTTATAGAGAAGGATTGGGCCCCAAGTCTAAAACTTGAAAATGCTCATATCTGTTAATTCATCATTTACACTACTGGAAAGGATCTGGCAAGTGGAAAGGATTTCTCCCCAAGGATTTTTATGGCATCATTAAATTTTTTTTAAATTTGTTTATTTTTGGCTGTGCTGGATCTTTGACTTCTTGCGGTGGCTTCTCTTGTTGTGGAACATGGGTTCTAGGGTGCATGGGCTTGAGTCATTGTGGTGCAGGGGGCTCAGTTCCCCTGTGGCATGTGGGATCTTAGTTCCCGGACCAGAAATTGAACCCACATTTGCTGCATTGCAAGGTGGATTCTTAACCACTGGACCATCAGGAAAGTCTCTATGGCACCATTTTTTAATAAAGCAAAACAAACAAAACCAAATTGGGAATAATTTGACTATGACCTACTAACATTTGACAAAGGTCCATGGGATATTAATTGGTGTTTGAGAATAAAAGCCTCCTTAATAAAATGAATGTGGGAAATGCTGACTTGAATGAAGCTAAGCGAGATGCAGGAGCTTTAATTAACATGCTAGCGTCCATGATAACTGTAATAAGAAGGGCCCTCCTAGGTATTTTTTTCTAAACAAATTTATGTATCACTTTATTTTCAGTTTTTCGGCAATTGTTGTCAACTATCAAGTCATTTCTTCCACTTCATTCTATTGGCCACCTCATGACCCAAGACCTACTCAGATCAAGGGGTGGGGAAATAGATTCCTCCCTTTGATGGAAGTTGCTGTGAAATCAGATGGCAAAGGGCAAGGAGACAGGAAGGGGTGAAAAACTGGAGCCATTTTTGCAGTCTGCCAGAGCCCTTTCTTCATGTGTATGAGGAAAGGTAAATTACTAGCAGTTAAAAAAAATTATTTATTTATTTATTTGCGTGTACCAGGCCTTAGTTTCGGCATGTGGAATATAGTTCCCTGACCAGGAATCAAATCTGGGCCCCCTGCATTGGGAGCACAGAGTCTTAGCCACTGGACCACCAGGGAAGTCCCAAATTAATAGCAGTTGTTACTTGAAGAAGTAAGTCTCCTTCCCCAAGTCTCAGTGGCTTGATACAACCTTTTCATTTTATTTTTTTCCCAGGATAGCATGATGCACTCAGTGGGGTAGAGCGACCCCGTCTGGCAGCTCTGGGCTCCTTTAGCTCCCCTGCTCCCGCCCCTCATCCTCTCCATCAGTGAATGTTGAAAGAGAGGAGGGGCATACTTGAGAGGTTTTGGGGATCACTCCTGGAAGTCGACTGGAAGTCGACACACATCTGCTCACTAGCTCTTTGGGTCACATATCCAATTGCAAGGGAGGATGGGAAATGTAGTCCAGTCCCGAAGGGGCAAAGGAGAGTAGTGTTGGTGAGCCATTAGTCTCTACAACGTGTTTAGGAACATGCTGTATCTGAAAGTAAAGAAGGGTTATTGTGTTTATTTATTTGTTTTCTTGTATATCACTTGTCTTCCTTCTCTAGGTTGTAAGCTCCAGGAAGGCAGTTTTGTTCACCATTTCACCAACTAGGGGCCCGGTAAGCACTCAACAAATATATGTGGAATAAATCAGTGAATGCATGAGTGAATGAAAAATTCAGCAGTTTCACAGGATGCAATACTATGAACCAATTAAGACTGATATGTCTAAGATTCTGGGAACACGAAAAATTGTTTACATGTGAACATTTAGGTAGGGCCTAGGTTAAGTATGATAGATCCTCTGGAGGAGGAAATGGCAACCCATTCCAGTAGGTTTGCTTGGAGAACTCCATGGACAGAGGAACCTGGAGGGCTACAGTCCAGGGGGTCGCAAAGAGTCTGACATGACTGAGGGACTCACACTTTCACTTTCAGGCTAGGTACGATAGGAGTCCATAACAGAACACAATATAACAGTAGCTTAAACAAAGGAGAACTTTATTTCTCTCTAACCAATAGAAGTATCAGTAACCTCAGATATGCAGATGATACCACCCTATGGCAGAAAGTGAAGAACTGAAGAGCCTCTTGATGAAAGTGAAAGAGGAGAGTGAAAAAGTTGGCTTAAAGCTCAACATTCAGAAAACAAAGATCATGGCATCTGGTCCCATCAGTTCAGTTCAGTTCAGTTGCTCAGTCATGTCTGACTCTTTGCGACCCCATGAATCACAGCACACCAGGCCTCCCTGTCCATCACCAACTCCCAGAGTTCACTCAGACTCACCTCACATCCATCGAGTCAGTGATGCCATCCAGCCATCTCATCCTCGGTCGTCTCCTTCTCCTCCTGTCCCCAATCCCTCCCAGTATCAGAGTCTTTTTCAATGAGTCAACTCTTCGCATGAGGTGGCCAAAGTACTGGAGTTTCAGCTTCAGCATCATTCCTTCCAAAGAAATCCCAGGGCTGATCTCCTTCAGAATGGACTGGTTGGATCTCCTTGCAGTCCAAGGGACTCTTAAGAGTCTTCTCCAACACCACAGTTCAAAAGTATCAATTCTTCGGCGCTCAGCCTTCTTCACAGTCCAACTCTCACATCCATACATGACCACAGGAAAAACCATAGCCTTGACTAGATGGACCCATCACTTCATGGCAAATAGATGGGGAAACAGTGGCTGGCATTATTTTGGGGGGCTTCAAAATCACTGAAGATGGTGACTGCAGCCATGAAATCAAAAGATGCATACTCCTTGGAAGAAAAGTTATGACCAACCTAGACAGCATATTAAAAAGCAGAGACATTACTTTGCCAAAAAGGGTCCGTCTAGTCAAAGCTATGTTTTTTCCAGTAGTCATGTACGGATGTGAGAGTTGGACTATAAAGAAAGCTGAGCGCTGAAGAATTGATGCTTTTGAACTGTGGTATTGGAGAAGACTCTTGAGAGTCCCTTGGACTATAAGGAGGTCCAACCAGTCCATCCTAAAGGAGATCAGTCTTGAGTGTTCACTGGAAGGACTGATGTTGAAGCTGAAACTCCAGTACTTTGGCCACCTGATGTGAAGAGCTGACTCACTTAAAAAGACCCTGAGGCTGGGAAAGATTGAGGGCAGGAGGAGAAGGGGATGACAGAGGATAAGATGGTTGAATGGCATCACTGACTCGATGGACATGAGTTTGGGTAAACTTCAGGAGTTGGTGATGGACAGGGAGGCCTGGTGTGCTGTGGTCCACAGGGTAACAAAGAGTGGGACATGACTGAGCAACTGAACTGAACTGAACTGAACCAATAGACCAAGCATAAACAGTCCAAGGCGTCATGGTGTCAGTATGGAGGCTTCATGGCATCAGAGAGGCAAGCTGCTTTGACCGCTGGCTCTCCCATTCCTAGGGGAGTGCCCTGGGCTGAGTGGTCCAAAGTTGCTCCCACCATATCCACATTCTGTTTTTCATGTGGGAAGGGGAAAAGGAAAATGGTGACTCATCCTATGGTTCTTCTTAAGCATAGGTGAATTGAGAAATAAAATCTCAGCTTTGGTGTCTAATTTATTCTGAAGGTCAACTCTTTGCTTTTTTCCCAGGGCAAAGAGCAGATGTGTAACAGTGAGGTCAGGTCCCGAATGAGCAGTCAAAGAGAATATAGCTCCTTGTTTCAGGTAAATACAAGCGGTTTGCAAAGATGGGCAGGATGCAGATTTGCATATATGATATGGTCAGAAATATATAAAAATATATTCAGGAAAATGACAGGAAGGAAAAACAACAAAATACTGTAATGAGATTGTCTCTCAGATGTAGGTGAAGTGTTTTTTTTTTAATTTTTCTTTTTGTATCTTGCTGTATTTTTCAAAAGTTTCATAATGAGCAAGCATTAAGATCTTTTAAATTTTATTTATTGTGACATATCAAACACCTATCCAAAAAAAGCCCACAAAACCCCCAATCAAAAAGCAAAAGCACAGGATAATGAATCACTGAGTGAACACTCAGGCACACACATCCACAGGAAAAAAAAAAAAAGATGTCATTGATGCATTCTAGAAAATGTTTTGTCCTATTTTATTCATAAAACTTCCTTCTTTCTGACAGGTTACCCTAGACTTGATGGAATCCTTTCTTTGGTTTTCTTAGTAGTCTTGCCACCTATGTGTGCTTCTTAAACACTATAGCCTAATCTGGACTACTTTAAAACTCTATGTAAATGGGAACCATATTGCATATACTCTTTCATATATGTTTTTCTCCTTTCACTCAACATTCTGTTTGTGAGATAAACCCATGTTGTGACAAGTATTAGTACCTACTGTGTTTATTCTACGCAGTCAAGATATTTATTCTCATTATCACATGATGTCCCATGGTGTGAATCTACTACAAAGTATGTATCCATCTTCCTCTGATGAACATTTGTGTTGATTCCCTTGAAGGGCTTTGCAAGTAGGGCAGCTATGAAGAGATTTACACAGGCTTCCTGGTGTCCATCCACCAGTCTCTTTAGGATATAGATAGAGAGGCAGAAGTTCTGAGTCACTGGGAATACCAATGCCAAATTGTTCCCAAAGTGGTTAAACCACTGCCGATCACTCCTTCTGCAGGGTGTGGGAGTCTTGGTTGCTCCCTATCTTTTAGCAATCACACCTAGTATTGTCAGATTTTGCCATTTTTGTCATTTCTAGGTATAGAGGGGAAGGTGTCCTTTTTTGGCCTCACTGCATGGTATGTGGGATCTTAGTTCCCCCACCAGGGATCAAACCTTTGTCCCCTGCTTTGAAAGTGTGGAATCTTAACCTCCGGACCGCTCAGAAAGTCCTGAGGAGTAGGTGTTTTAATTCACATTTCCCACTGAACTTCAGAACCTATTGATACCTTTACTGCCATATAGATTTCCTCCTGTGTAAAGAGTCTGCCTAAGAGTTTTGCTCATTTTTCTTTTGGGGTTGGCTGTTTGTTTTTGAAGGAGTTACTTCTATATGCCCTACTCAAATCCTTAGTCTACATTATATGTTGGAAATATCTTCTCCCACTCTGACCATTTGGTAATGGTATCTTTTTAATGGAAAATCTCAAAACATACACAAAAGTGGAGAGAACAGTGTAATGAATTCCCACAGACTTATCACCAGCTTCAACAATTGTCAGTGTATTTGTTGTTGTTTAGTCGCTGAGTCATGTCTGACTTTTTTGTGACCCCATGAACTGTAGCCTGCCAAGCTCCTCTGTCCATGGGATTTCCCAGACAAGAATGCTGGAGTGAGTTGCCATTTCCTTCTTCCAAGGATCTTTCCCATCCAGGGATCGAACTTACACCTCTGTATTGGCAAGCAGATTCTTTCCAACTGAGCCACCAGAGAAGCCTGTCAGTATATGCTGCTAAGTCGTTTCAGTCGTATCCAACTCTGAGCAACCCCAGAGATGGCAGCCCACCAGGCTCCCCTGTCCCTGGGATTCTCCAGGCAAGAATACTGGAGTGGGTTGCCATTTCCTTCTCCAGTGCATGAAAGTGAAAAGTCAAAGTGAAGTCGCTCAGTCGTGTCGGACTCTTAGCGACCTCATGGACTGCAGCCTACCAGGCTCCCCCGTCCATGGGATTTTTTCCAGGCAAGAGTCCTGGAGTGGGGTGCCATTGCCTTCTCCGCTGTCAGTATATAGCCAATCTCATTTCCTCTCTACTTGCACCTCTTCCCCCTTTGGTTATTTTACACAAATTCTAAAAGTCTTATTATTTTATAAAAAAAAATTTAGTAAGTATCTCTAAGCAATAAAGACCTTTTAAAATATAAATATATAACCATATCACTCTAAGACATCTTTTGATGAATACAAATTATTAACATTGATTAGCCAAATGTAACAATCTTGTCTTTTGTAGTTAGTGCTTTTTGAGTCTTGATTAAGGAATCTTAGCAGATGTTAGCTATTATATATAGAATGGATAAACAGCAAGGTCCTACTGTATAGCATGGGGACTGTATTCAATATCTTGTGATGAGCCATAATGGAAAAGAATATTTTAAAAGTATATATATAATATGTCTATGTATAACTGAATCACTTAGCTGTGCAGCAGAAATTAACACATTTCAAAACAACTATACTTCAGTTTTTAAAAATTAAAAAAGGAGAAATCTTTTCTCTTCCTTGCAGTTATGCTACATTATCTTTTAAATTTTTTTGTTTAATTTTTCAATTTGGGTCTGTGATCTACCTAAAGTTGATTATTGTGCTTCGTATGAGGTGGGAGTCTAATGTAATTTTCATCCAATTAGATAGCAAAGTCAGTATATTTATTGAAAAGATCATCTTTTTCTTTTTTTTGCAGTAAAAGCCTCTATCACAAGTCAGGGGGCCATATGTACATAGGTATACTTCTAGAATCTCTGCTCTAGTTCACCAATCGTTGAATTAATATCCATTGCTTTACAAGTCTTTTAAAAAATATTTATTTTTATTTATTCATTTGATTGCACTGAGTCTCAGTTGCAGCAGTGGGATCTTTAGTTGTAGCATTTGGGATCTTGTTCCCTGGCCAAGGATCAAACCCTGGCCCCTGCATTGGGAGTATGGAGTCTTAGCCACTGGACCGCCAGAGAAGTCTGGCTTTATAAAAAGTCTTCATATCAGCTAGGGTGGAAACTATCACATTATTTTTCACTAAGAGTATCTTTGTTATAATTGGCTCTTTGTATTTTAGTATAAAATTTAGAATCTACCTGCAAGTTCCACAGAAAAAAGCTTTTAAAATCTAGATTATGAATGGATGGACATACAGGTAAACCCAGGGTTTGAACCTGGGTCTCCCACATTGGAGGCAGACGCTTTAACCTCTGAGCCACCAGGGAAGCCCAATTCAAGGGAAACTACTATCCAAATCCAATAACATGGTATAACAAACCATTATCTTCCCTGGTAGCTTGGATGGTAAAGCGTCTGCCTACAATGCGGGAGACCCAGGTTCGATTCTTGGGTCGGGAAGATCCCCTGGAGAAGGAAATGGCAACCCACTCCAGTATTCATGCCTGGAAAATCCCATGGACCGAGGAGCCCGGTGGGCTACAGTCCATGGGGTTGCAAAGAGTTGGACACGACTGAGCGACTTCTCTTCTCTTTACAAAGTTCCCTTATACAGGCTTTTCATACAGTTTGCTAGATTTATTACCAGTCACTTGATCATTTACGCTAATAGAGATGGTTACTTTTCTCCACCTTTGTTTGGTTTATGACTGGTATGTGGCAATAAAATTGATTTTTATACATTGATTTTATATCCAGTTACCTAGCTAAGTTCTGTTTTGAATTCTAATAAATTAGTCTGTAGAGTCTTCTGAACATTCTTTAGCCAGAATCATATAATCTATTAATAATGATGCCAATAACTTTTTACTTATTTTCCTGCTTTACTTCAGAGTTAAGGTTTCCAGGACAAAATTGAACAGAAGTAATAACAACAGGCATCTTTCTTTGTCTTATTCCACACTTAGAAGGAAAACTTTTTTTTTTTAGAAGGAAAACTTTTAATATTTAACCATTAAATATTTAAATCCATGTGTGCTAAGTCGCTTCAGTCATGCTTGACTCTCTGTGACCCTATGGACTATAGCCCGCCAGGCTCCTCAGTCCATGGGATTCTCCAGGCAAGAATACTGGAGTGGGTTACCATGCCCTCAGCCAGAGGATCTTCCCGACCCAGGGATCAAACCCGCATCTCTTAAGTCTCGAACCCGCGTCTCTTAAGTCTCTTACATTGGCAGGCAGGTACTTACCACTGGTGCCACCTGGGAAGCCCAAATATTTTAATACTTAACCATAAATGATGTTAGCTGTAGGTTTTTGGTAATGCTCTTCATCAAAAGATTTTTTGAAATGTTTATTTGGCCGCCCCAGGTCTTGGTTGTGACACTTGGGCTCATCAGTCTTAGTTTTGTCATGTAGGATCTTTAGCTGCAGTATAGGAACTCTTAGTTGTGGCATGTAGGATCTAGTTTCCTGACCAGGAATTGAATCTGGGCCCTGTGCATTGGGAGTGCAGAGTCTTAGCCACTGGACCACCAGGGAAGTCCCTCCTGGTGCATTCTTACCTTGATGACCTCCAGGTCTCAGCTTAAAATGAAGAGCTGAGGTTCAGACTCTCCAGTCTGGGTGGATCTGGGCCTTTACTTTTGCTCAAACCATCTTTTGCATGGAAGAAGGCGTTTGTCCCAAAGGCATTTGAGTTTTGAACTCATCTTTTGTTTTATTCAGAGTTTTCAATACTATTTCCTTACCCTTTTATTAGTGTGTGTGCTCAGTCATGTCTGACTCTTTGTGACCCCATGGACTGTAACCCGCCAGGCTCCTCTGTCCATGGGATTTCCCAGGGAAGAATACTGGAGTGAGTTGCCATCTCCTTCTCCAGGGCGTCTTCCCAACACAGGTGTCAAACCCGCATCTCTCGCATCTCCTGTATCGGCAGATGGATTCTTTACCCCTGCACCACCTGGGAGGCCCTCCCTCTAATTAGTGTTTTGCTGCTTTTAATAATTTTTTACCCCATAGATTTCATCCTGCATTTTTATCTGTTCTGCAGTGGAGATGGTTTTTGGTTTCTTTAGAACACCATTCCTGGCAGAAAAAGTCACATTATTTTTTTTTCTGCAAAATTGAATTTATTTGTTATGCTTTCTGAAATTAAAATATCTTTCCCCCCAATTATATATACTTAAAAAATGCCCTGTAAAAACAAAAAAGACAACCAAGTTTTAAAAAAGAAGAAAATAAAAATGATCTAAATCCCATTGCCCAGAGATATCACTGTTGACATTCACTTGACTACACGTTCATCCTTCTTTCTATTCAGATATACACAGTTTTACATATATCACTTTATATAAACAGCATCATGTTATACACACTGTTGTTTTCATATAGGTCCTTTACATTCAACCTTATTTTGTGTTTACCCTTCCCCATCTCCTATCCTGACCGAGGTCACCAGTGTTGCCAACGTTAACAGCCTGAGTGTATCCTTAGGTAGTTTTCTCCACCGTCACTCAAATATGCAAACATATATATATACATACATATTTATAAGGGATTCATTTTAATCATTGTTTGCACTTGTACCACCAATAGAATCACTTCTCTGCATCTTGCTTTTCTCAGTTAAAATCCCTTCAAATCAGCTTGTAGAGTTCTAATTCATTTGTAATGACTGCATTGATGATATGGGTGAACCACAATTGATAAATCCATCAAGCATTACCTTAATTATATTTAAAAGACCTACATTTTATGAATGAAAACTCAACCACTGTGGTCTAAGATGCATGCCTACTGCCAGCGTCAGGGCCACATTCCAGCCAAGAGGAAGGGCAGAGACAGGGAGATTCTCACTTCTGCCTTTAGAAACACAACCTGAAGCTGCCTGCTTTTTTTCTTCCTTTATTCCATCATCCAGAAGACAGTTAGGAGGCCGCACCTGGCTCCAAAGAGACTGAGAAACATAGTCTTGGCCAGGGGACCAGATGTCTGATTCCAAATGCTATTCCAGTAGAAGGGGAAAGAGCAACGTCTGCTGATGAGGGGTATTCCACCTTGCTTCCCTGGTGGCTCAGTAGTAAACAATCTGCCTGCCAATGCAGGAGACTCAAATTCGATCCCTTGGTCAGGAAGATCCCCTGGAGGAGGGAATGGTAACTCACTCCAGTATTCTTGCCTGGGAAATCCCATGGACAGCGGAGCCAGGTGGGGCTACAGTCCAAGGGGTCTCAAAGAGTCAGACACGACTGAGCAATCAAGCAGGAATGCACATAGAACTTACACAGAGTAAAATTCATCCTTTTTAGTGTATTGTTCTATGGGTTTGACAAATACATTGTTATTGTTCAGTTGCTAAGTTGTATCCAACTCGCAAAGAGTTAGACATGACTGAAGCAATTTAGCACGCATCCCAAATAGTATTCCATTGTATGGATGTACCACAGGTTGTCCATTCATCTGCTGAAGAACACTTGGGTTGTTTCTAGTTTGGACGTTATGACTAAACCCACTATTCATATGGCAAACTGCTTTTTATGCGAATTTAAGTTTTCATTTCTCTTGGGTAAATACCTAGGAATGGTATTGTTGGATCATACAGTAAGCATATGTTTAACTTTATAAGAAACAACTGAACTGTTATCTAAAGTATCTGTACTATTTTGCACTCCTATCAACAATGCATGAGAGTTCCAACTGTTCACATCCTTGGCAGCTCTAGATATTGTCAATTTTTTGTTGTTGTTTGCCATTCTAATAGACATGTAGTGGTATCTCACTGTGGTGTTTCTTTTTGTTTTAACCAAAGAAACTATTATCCTACATAGGAAGGGTAAGGCAGGCTGGATAGATTGGTTCCCCTGGTATTTTGGACAATTCTCATGCTTTCTATCCCAGCCGTCCAGAGCCCTCTCAACATCATCTCTATTTTTTTTTTTTTTTGGCTGTCTTCTACTTTTTAGGAATTTCTTACCTTATGAATTCAATCTCCTCAGAAATCCATTTTCCCACTTTTCCTTGCAGCTGTGGTACGGGTGTGTGTCCATGCAGATTCATCTAAAATTCCATCACTTCCTTCCCTCTGATATTTGGGTGCTCATCTTTCTTCTTCGATCATGTGTGCACTAATCTCCAAATCTTCACAAACCTCACCTGGTAAACTCAGCTAGTTCAAGCAGGGCATTTGAAACTACAGAGTTGGTTGTAGTTGCAAGGTCCCCTGCCCCCTAAGGCTTCCTAGGTGGCTCTAGTGGTAAAGAACTCGCCTGCCAATGCCAGAGACATAAGAGACGCGGGTTTGATCCCTGGGTAGGGAAGATTCCCTGGAGGAGGGCATGGCAACCCACTCCAGTATTCTTGCCTGGAGAATCCCATGGACTGAGGAGCCTACAGTCTGTGGGGTCACAGAGTCGGACACAACTGAAGGGACTTAATGCACACACATGCATAAGATTCCCCCAAAGTACCAGGGCTCTTTCCATTGTCTACTTTGTAATAGACCATCCCAGCATGTAGTGGCTTAAAACAACATTGTTTCTCATGATTCTATACTGTAAGCTGACGGGATGATTCTTCTGCTTCATGTGGTATTGCCTGGGAGTCATTCAGGGGCTCTGCATTTAGCTGGTGGCTAGAAGGGCACAGAAGATCCAAGATGACTGGATCTTTTGGGGCCCTGGGCACTTCCTGTCTGCCAGGGTGCCTTGGATCTTATCCTTGTGGCCTCTCTCTCCTCATGGTATCTCATCCTCTAGGGCCTCTTTGTATGACTTCAATCTCCAGGAAGGGAGCTTGGACTTCCTTACAGCATGGCAGCTGGATTCCAGGAGAGTAAGAGCAAAAGCTGTAAGGTTTCTTACAGCCCAGGCTCAGAACTGGCACAGCATCACTTTCACTGTGTTCTAAGTCAAAGCAAGTCATGAATTTGGTTCAGATTCAAGGGGAGGGAAAATGGACTCTGTAACTTAAATATATATATATATATTTGGCTGTGATTGGTCTTAGTTGTGGCCCAAAGGATCTTTCAGTTGTGTCATGTGGGATGTAGTTCCCTGGCCAGGGATCAAACCTGGTCCCCCTGTGTTGGGAGCATGGAGACTTAGTCACTAGACCACCATGGTAGGTTTTTTAAAAAAATTTATTTAATTGAATAATAATTGCCTTACAATATTATGTTGATTTCTGCCATACATCAACATGAATCAGCCATAGGTGTACATATGTCCCCTCTCTCTTGAACCTTCCTGCTGCCTCCCTCCCCATCGCACCCCTCTAGATTGTCACAGAACCCTGGTTTGAGTTCCCCACCAGGGAAGTTTTTAAACATGTATTTGTTTTTGGCCATGCCACATGAGATCTTAGTTCCCTGACCAGGGATCAAACCTGTGCCCCTCACTATCCCTGCAGTGGAAGTGTGTGGAGTCCCAGCCACTGAACCATCGGAGAAGTTCCCCCTCTGTAATTCTTGATGAGGGGGTAGTATGTGCATATTGAGATGAAGAAAATCTTGGTGACTGTGTTTGGAGACTACCTACCATGGGTGGCTTAAATGAGGTAGAAGTTTCTCTCTCGCATGAGTCCAGGGCTCCTCCAATGTGATGGGTACAGAGGTTCCTTCTATCCTGTTGCTCTTTTGTCCTCATCCACTTGTTTTAATGTGATCACTCCCTTACTGAAATTCCAGCAAATGAGAAAGTTGAAGAAGGATAGAGTATACCCTTCCATGAAAGCCATGGCCTATACATTGCTCATTCACTTCCAACATGGCCCATCAGCCAGAGTGAAGTCATATGGCCTTTTAAATGCAAATGAAGCCAGGAGACACAGTCTTTAGTCTAGTGGCCAGAGGCCCAGAGGAAAATTCTGCATGAGGGACAGCAGGTATAAAGGCCCTGAGGTGAGAATGAGCTTGACTTACTGGAGAAACAGCAAGAAGGCCAGTATAGCTCCAGTAGGGGAAGTAAGGGGAAGGGAGGAAAGAGGAGGGGACAGAGAGATGGACAGGTCTTTATATAAACATATGTTTTCTTTTTTTAATTTAAAAATTTTTATTATTTATTTTGGCTGCACTAGGTGCTGGCCGAGGCACGTGGGCCCTTAGTTGGTGCGTGCAGGGTTCTTTAGCTGCCGCTTGTAGGCTTAGTTGCGGTATCTGGGAGTTCAATCCCTGGGTTCCCCGACCAGGGGTTGAACCCGGATGCCCGATCCCTACCAGCCTGGTCGCATTGAGAGTGCTGAGTGCTATCTGCTGGACCACCAGGCAAGTCCCTGAATATGTGTTTGCAGGTCTCTGCAGTTCTCTTCCTTTGTGGAATTGCTGGATCTATGTGTAGGTGACTATTTAAAATTTAAAAATATATGTATTTATTCTGGGGGCAATGTCAGGTCTTAGTTGCAACACTCAGGATATTCCATTGCAGTGTTGCAGCAGCTTAGTTGCTCCGAGGCATGTGGAATCCTAGTTCCCCAATCAGGGGTTGAACACATGCCCCTTGCACCGCGGGGCAGATTCTTAACCCCCGGACCACCATAGTAGTCCCTGTGACTAAGTTTATAAGAAAATGGAAGCTCTTTTCCAAAGTGATGGTTCTATTCCACATTTCCAATTGCTCCTCATCTCTGCTGACACTTGACAGGCTCTGTCTTTTGAATGTTCGTCACTCTAGTGGGCGTGTAGTGGTGTTTCACTGTGGTTTTAGCTTGTGTTTCCCTCATGACTAATGATGTTGAACGCTTTTTCACATGTTATTCGGCTAGTCACATCTCTTCTTTGGTGACGTGTCTGTTCAAATCCTTCGGCCATTTTAAAAAGTGAGTGATTTGCCTCACTTTTCAAAAAGCTTCCCCTGGCTGCTGAGGGGAGGGTGGACGCTGGTGGGGTTGGGAGGAATGGAAGCAGGGAGTGGGGGAAGGGACTGTAGTTTCCACAGAGGCGAGCTTGTCACAGACTCAACCCATGGCTTGTTTTTTGGGACAGTCAACTTTGACCTTCCCCAACGCTTGGGCTGCTGCCAAGAGTCTGAGACACTTTACAGATCTCGTGGGGTTTGGGGCAGCCCTGCTTCCTGGAGTTGGGCACTGCGGGGAGGGGTCTGCCCTCCATCTCTGTCTCTTCCTTCCCCCAGTGGGATGCAGACTCTGGACTGGAGACCAGCTGGCATATTAGGGTCTGTACCAGTACAGCTTTGCTTGTGCTTAGTCACTCAGTTGTGTCCAGCTCTTTGTGACCCTATGGGCTGTATGGACTGCAGCCTGCCAGGCTCTTCCGTCCATGGAATTTTCCAGGCAAGAACACTGGAGTGGGCTGCCATTTCCATTTCCGGGGAGTACAGCTGTACCTGTGGTTAAAATATTGGAATGCTTCACATTGCCACCACTTCAGCCCATTCCCTTGGAACACCCTGGACTTCCCCACATCTCAGCAACCAAAGGGGGACCCCAAGACTCCAACCCAGCCCTGCAGCCACATCTGATTAGATGGTGCCTGGGTTGTGGGGCTGTTAGACTGGGGACAGCCCGGGCCTGGCTGGAATTGGAAGAATCAGATCAGGAGGCTGAGACTGAGAGGTAGAAGGAGGATTTTTTTTTTCTGAAGGGGAGCCCAGAGCTGGAGACATGAATTGTTTAGTCACTATGGCATGTCCAGCTCTTTTGTGACTCCATGGACTATAGCCCGCCAGTCTCCTCTGTCCTTGGGTTTCTCTAGGCAAGAATATTGGAGTGGGTTGCCATTTGCTTCTCCAGGAGATCTTTCTGACCCAAGGATTGAACCCATGTCTGCGGATTCTTTACCACTGAGTCACCTGGGAAGCCTTGAATTGCTAGTAACAATAACAACGATATTGATAATGATTAACATTCACTGAGCATTTACTGTGTGCCAGGCAGGCCTGATTCTCACGGACCTCACAAAATCCTCACAAGAAACTGGACCACTGCTGCCACATCCTGGCCCCCTGCTCCCAGCCCTGCCCCCAACAGTCACGTCCCCACGTCCAGCCAGAGGGAGCCTGTTGACTCCTGAGTCAGATCAGGGCCCTCCTGGCTCAGAGCTTCCTCTGGTCGCTGACTGCCCCCGGCTCACTGGGCTGCAGCCACTTGAGATGCCTGAGCAGGCAGGCCCTGCTCACTCCAGACCTGGGGGTGGTAGCGGCGTGTTGATTCTTCTGTGACAGGACTCGGCCAGGCCTGGGCAGTGGCAGTGTTTACCCTCTTCCGGACTCCAAATACCCACCCCCAACTCCAACAAGTCACTCAGGGTCTGTCTCATGACTGGCATCCAGTTTCCCCTTTTTCTTTCCTGAGCCCAGGCCCGGGGAACTGTGAGTGTGCCGCCTGGACGGGGCTTCCTGCCGCTGGCCCATCCCCCTGTAGCCCCTAACCTCAGGTTCCTCCTTCCCCAGCTGTGGCTCCTCTCCTGTTGCGGCTAAAAGTCCTTGTCATCTCCTGGGTGGCCTCTCTCAGTACGGGCTTCCAGCCACTTCCTCATTTGACAGGGGCAGCCCAGCCTGGCCGAGTGTCACCCATTGCCCCCACCTGCCACACCCCAAAGCCCTAGGCCTGGGTCTGTGCTGTGTGCATCTGTGTGACTGCCTAGTCTTCTCCCTCTTTCTCTGCCTGGTCGCCACTTTCTCCTTCCCTCGCCTCCATCTTGGTTCTTTTCTCTTTTTCTTCAAGGGTCAGATATCTGTCCTTGGGTCCTGGGTTCTATGTCCACATTTATTTGCTGTGTCACTTTGGACGAGTGTCTTTATCCTTCTCTAAAATGGAATAAAAGCATCTACCTCCTCAGGAGGGTGTGCTGTGCTTCATTGTTCAGTCATGTCTGACTCTTCGCGACCCCATGGACTGTAGCCCACCAGGCACCTCTGTCCATGGGGATTCTCCAGGCAAGAATACTGGAGTGGGTAGCCTATCCCTCCTCCAGGGGATCTTCCCAACCCAGATCTCCCGCATTCCAGGTGAATTCTTTACCATCTAAGCCACCAGGGAAACTCAAGAATACTGGAGTGGGTAGCCTATCCCTTCTCCAGGTGATCTTCCCAAGCCAGGAATCAAACCAGGGTCTCCTGAATTACAGGTGGATTCTTTACCAACTGAGCTACCAGGGAAGCTGCCTCAGAATGGTGTGCTTGGGTTTAAATGCATTAACACTTGGACAGGGTGCCTGTGCGTTACTAAAACCCGTATCCTGGTGGTCTCTTTTAATATCCTATGAACATTACAAGGTTCTGATTGTCAAATAAATATAACTGGTGCTTATAAAAAGCTGACAAGTGTCAGACCCTGTTCTAGAGATACAAATTTATTCAACCCTCACAACACCCTTCAAAGTAGGTATTATTTTACTCCTTGTTTTACAGGTGAGGAAACTGAGGCCCAGAGAGGTTGAGTGACTTTGCTCAAGGTTGTCCAGCCAGGAAGAGGCAGAGATTAGCTCCAATCACAGTCAGCCAGAGACCCTCCTGTGACAATGATGGTGGACCTCTGTCTGGGGGTGGAGGTTGAATGGACACATGCGCCCATCGCCCTTCATTCTAACCACTGGAGGCTGCAGCCTGGGGTGTTTGGGCCTGACTCTCTTTGGTGATGTCTGTCTGTCTCTGTTCCTCCTCCCCCACCGTCCCCTCCTCCCTCCTGCCACCACCCACCTCAGACTTCCTCCTTTACTTGGTTGGACACTACGCCACATCCCACCCGCCTTGGACTGTGGTGTCCAGCAGCGTTGCCTGCATCATGGGGGGCCTTAGACCCTCCGATAGGCTCCTATCTCTCCTTCTGACTGTGGGTGGTGAGTTGGGGGCTTCTGCAGCTTCTGGGCTCAGCACGGGGCAGGGCAGGGAGCTGGGTGGAAAGAGAGAATTGAAGTGGGGCGGGGGAGTGTTGGGACTGCAGCAGATCCCCAGCTCCCCAAACCCTATGAGTCTCTCCCAGAGCCTGCGCTCCTACCCGCCCCAAGATTTAGCCTCGGGGAGAAGCAGAGGGAGCGGACTCTAAGAGTGTTGCGACAGGACAAGTCGATGTAGAAGGAACACAGTCCAGAGGCCTTGATGACGGCCCCCAGCTCCTTCTCGTGCGCGCCGGGCATCAGGAGACACCCTCCCCAGCTTCTATGCCTACCCCGCAGTCACAGCCCCGTGTCTCGGTTTACCTTCTTTTCCTCTCCTCAGGTCTCAGCCTCGTCCAGGCCCAGAGGGGTAGGTCTAGACCTTGCAATCCCCCACCCTACCTCCCAAAGATCGCCCCACCTCTGGACCCTTCCCCGGCCTCTCCACACCTCCCCCGCTGATGACTGACACCTCCTCCCAATTCCTACTCCCAGTGGCCTCCCCTGACTCCTATAACACATCCATTCCCAGAATGCAACTGCTCCTCGTTGAGCCCAGGCGTGCTGGCAGGGATCGTGCTGGGGGACCTGATGCTGACCCTCCTCATCGCTCTGGCTGTGTACTCCCTGGGTCGGCTGGTCCCTCGGGGGCGAGGGGCTGCGGAGGGTGAGTGGGGCTGGCTGGGGATGGCCTGGGACCCTCTGAGGACTTGCCTGGCAAGGGAAGGGTAAGCTCCCAAGTCACAACCTCCCAAAGGGAGGTGATGGAGGGGCTGACTTTGGAACAAGAAAATAGTCCCAATTCTCACCCCACCCCTGAGCAGTGACCCGGAAACAGCACATCACGGAGACAGAGTCGCCTTATCAGGTAAGGAAACCAAGTTCTTGCCTCATCTCTCACTCCGGCCCTGTGGTTGTCTGTCCGAAATGGCCCTCTCCCAGTCCCGGCAGAACCCAGACCCTGAAGCCACTTTCTCAGGAGCTCCTCAAACACTGAACATGAAGCGTCCAAAACTGCTTTCAGTGATCAGTCATGACCTTACGCTCAGCTTACCATGTACGGAGGGGAAATTCAGGGATGATTTGCCTCAGCCAGAAGGCAGGAAAAGCCCAGCCCAGGACATGCTGATTTCTCAGAGAAGTCCTCTGAAGAGCAGAGGATATAATTCAACCCAATTTACTAACTTTAAAATGAGGAGTTTTAGAATTAATAGTGGGGGGCAGGGAGCAGATCTTGTCTCCTTTTGAGAAACTGACAAAAGCCAGAGACTCCTCAGAAAAAATCCATACGAAAAACGTAAAACTGTTCATATAATCTACGGGCAGTGCAAGTATCCTTGAAACCCTCCTTAAGAACGATGATACAGGGACTTTCCTGGTGGTCCAATGGCCAAGACTCCACGCTCCCAATGCAGGGAGCTCAGGTTCAGTCCCTGGTTAGGGAACTAGATCCCATAGGCCGCAACTAAGAACCATGATGCAAATGTCATCTTTCCATCTTCCACCCCGTCAGTGTTATTCTTAACCCTTTACGGGGTCATGAGTTCCTCTGAGAATCTAATGGAAGACAAACAGACCCTCTCCAGAAAGATGAACTCCCAGACCAGGCATTTGTATGTGATTTTAGGGATATCTGAGGCGGGCATCTTGGGGCCACAGACCCTTACCCCACCCCCACTGTGAACCCTGCTCTGTGAAGTCTGTTTTATTTGTCTGCAACCAGCTCTGGTTTGCCCCACTCGTGGCTTGAAAGTCTCTCTGTAAAGTATAAGAATCTCAAGTTTGGCTCCATGAGGACCAGAAGACTCAAGGGAATTTCCAGTTCCTGGGAGGCAGTAACATTTTAGGGCAAAGCCCCAATTCATTCATTCCTTTGGTGAAATTTGTTGAGGGGTTATTTAGGCTAGATGCTGGCGAGCTTACATCCTAGCTGGAGAGACAGTCTTGAAGCAAATTAACAAGATCACTTGGGGAGGCAGTGTGAAGAAAATAAAGCATATTGATGTGACAAGGACTGGGCTGAGAGGAGGAGAAACTAGAGATGAGGGAACCAAGAAATGTCTCTCAGGGAATTCCCTGGTGGTCCAGTGGTTAAGACTCTGTGCTTCCAATGCAGGGGGGCCCAGGTTTGATCTCTGTTCCACATGCCATGTGGTCAAAGGAAAAGAGAAATGCCTCTCTGAGAAAATGCCATGAGCTGAGACTAGAAAGGGGAGAAGGAGCCTCCCATGGGAATATCTGGGGGACTGGTGTTCCAGGCAGAGAGAAGAGCACACCCAAAGGCCCCTTGCCTGGGGCGTAATGGTGAGGCAGAGGGAAGAGGCGAACACTGAATGCCTTTGAATAAAATCCCAGATCTCTTTCATGGCTACAAAGTTGAAGAAGCTTCCAGAGGCCTTGCCAGCCCCTGGAAGAAAGCTAGATTTTCAGTTTATTTGGTCCATACCCTGGTGGTCCTTTCACTGATGGTCCATACCCTATCCATCCCTTAGGAGCTCCAGGGCCAGAGGACAGATGTCTACAGCGACCTCAATACACAGAGGCCATATTACAAATGAGTCCAAAGCAGGGCAGTCAACAACCTGATGTCTGGATCCAGTCATTCCTGATGCCTGCTCAGCACTCTACTCCTAATCTCACCAAGACACAGATGCACAGAGTGGCCTCCATAAGATGTCAGACCTCTCCCCACTATTGCCCCCAAATAAACATTCGAGCACACAAGCAATGCTGAGTTATTCCAGATCCCTGGGCTGATGGGGTGGGGATATATGGAGTCCTGGGGGGATCAAGGACTCAGAAAACAGATAAATGAGAAGGAGCCTTTGAGAAAGAATTAAAACAAGAAGTATTCCAATGGCTTTATTCCAGCCCCAAAGCAGGGTGGATTTTCTTGTGCCGCCACCCACATGCAGGATGAGAAGGTCAGAAGTCAAAACTCGCAGTTACAGGGAAGTCAACCCCTGCTAGGCATGTTGATGTAGATTTTGTCATCTTCTGGGGGTGGGGGAGAGAAAACATGAGGCCTGACCACCCACATCCCACCCACACCTCCACCCCCTTGGGGACCCCTAGCCTCAGGGGTTTTCTCAGGAGTTCCCCCAAGCACCGCCCCCAGGGTTTCCCCGGAACCTCGAGGGCTTGCCCAAGGGGGACCCCCACCCTGGGGACCCCCTCCCTAGGGACATCTTGTCCCTTTAGGCCCAGCCCTGTCCCCATTCTCACCTTGGGTGGGCCTGCTGCGTAGGCGAGCACACACAAACACCACCACCACAATTAGTAGTGACACAACAGCATCCGCAGCCACAAGGCCTGCCAGGAGTGGCAGAGAGAGGGGCCCACATCCGGAACAGGAACCTGAAGGGTGGGGACCAAGACAAGAGGCAGCTGAGGGGGGTTCCAGACGCTCAAGGCTGGGCTTCAGGCATATGATGCAAAGGAAATCCCTTTGAGGGTGGGTGGGACTCCTTCCTGGGGAAGGAAAGGGGCAATGGAGATTCAGAGAGAAGCTGGGGATGTCCTATTGCTTCCAGGACTGTGCTTTGGGCACAGTGAGTACCCCTGAAGACAGGTCGGGGGGTTGGCGCATCGTTGGGCCTTCAGTTTGGTGATGAGGATGGTGACATGGGGACCCAGAGAGGGCTGCAGATCCTCCGGCGGCTCCAACTTAAGGATGAGAAGTGAGATTCAGGACTCACAGGCCACACTTTAGGAATGCAAGCAGGACCTGAAGTGATGCTGCAAAGGGGAGGGAGTGTTGACTTCTCACCTGGGGTCATCTGAGCTGTAGCCACTGTGGAAGGAGAGGGAAGGCAGATCAGTGGGCAGAGGTGGTTCTCAAAACAGGGTGCAGGGAAAGGAGATGCCCTGAGAAATAACCTCCACTCCACAGAGATCAAATGAGAAGAGGGGCCAAGTGGGAGGGGAGTGCCCAGAGACCCAGAGAGAGACAGGAAATCAGAAGTAGAGCCAGAGACGCAGCAGTAGAAAGGGATGGACAGGCAGCCATCCAAATTCAGCTTCCCTTCCCAAAGAATCAGCCCAGAAGTTTATTTCTGGAAAGGAAAGGGCACTGAGAGAAGGACCCGCCCTCAGCACCCCTCCCTTTAGATGCCACCCCAAACTGTCCTGTTCACAAAACTCTAACACCACCCCCCCACAGCCCCCGTAACCACTGGCTTCACCTGGGAGCAAAAGCAGGAACAGGATGTTGCCTGGCAGGACCATGATGGGCTGGGGGCTGGAAGGGACCTCTCAAAGGGCTTTGGTCCAGAGAAGTCCTGAGGAACAATGGGGGAGCGGAGAGGCAGCAATAGCGGATGTCACCCTGCTGGTGACAAGGCCACCTGCTTCCTGTGTGTCTGTGTGGGAGGGGGAGAGGTGATGGATCCCTCTGACTGCCTTCAGGGACAAACCAGGGGGAGGGTCAGAGAGGCCAGGGAGGCTGCTATGATTGTCCAGGTGAGACGTGACAGGTAGACCAGGGTGTGGGCACTGGGGAGATTCTGGCAAGATTTTTTAAGTAGAGACGACAAAACTTGCTGACGGAGTGGATATGAGTGTGTATGAGAGAGAGGGGTCCAGGGTGACCAAAGATTCTGGTCTGAGCAACAAAGGACAGAGAATCCTTTGATAGGATGGAGAAGGAAGGGAGGTAGGTTTAGATGAAAAAGTGCCTAGGTTTGGCAAACTGAGTTGGAAATGCCTGATAGAACTCCCTGTGGAGAAGCTGAATGACCACAGCGGCCTCTTTTGAGTTCATGGGATGTCTGGTCTGGAGATGTAAATTTGGGGACTGATGGCTCATGGATGGTATTTAAAGCCATAAGACTGGATGAGATCATCAAGGAAGTGAGTAGAGACACGGGAGCAACACTACCTCCCCCAGCACCAAGAAAGGGTGACGAGGAGTAAACAGGCAGGGAAACGGAAGGAGCAGCAAGTGAGGGAGGAGAACTAGGAGAGCACAGTCTTGAACGCAGGGGAGAAATGTGATTTACATGGTAACCAAGATGGGAACTGAGAAACGAGCCTCCCACTGGAATGACAGTCTGCCCGAGGGCTGGGAATTCCTGCCTGCTTAGTTCACAGATACACCACAGCACCCAGCAAAGTGCCTCCCTTGCACTAATAAATTCTTTTTAACGACGAATGAACAAATGAGAACTGGCCTCTGAAAAAGACGGTGATGTGGGGAAGAGGGGACATTTGAGTTCATCTATATTACTCTTACCTACAGACCTTTCCTGCCTTGAGACCAAGGAGTCCAGAACCCCAGCCCCCTTCTCCCTGGACCTGGTATTACTGGCAGCGTCCTCCCACCCTCTACCAGCCCAGGGCCTTGAAGTCAAGGCCTCCAACATCCACTTGGACAAAGATTCAGAAATTCGGGTCCCCAGTTCCCTCCTTCTTCAGGAGTCCGCCACCCTCTCAGGGTGCCTCTGAGGCACCTTCTCCCTCAGACCAAAGATAGGGTTCCCAATTCCTCTTTCCCAGGAGACTTCGGAGTCGGGCCTTCAAAATGAGCTCCGCCCATTCAGACACCAGATTCGCTCGAGCGCACCGCGGGGACTCCCGGGCTTGTGGGCGGGGCCCTGCCCAGCACTGGGCGGGGCCAGACTCTCTGGTTTAAAAACTCGCGGGGAGACTCGGTCCAAGATCGGGGACCCGGCGGCGGCTCCGCGGGGAAGCAGCGACGCTGGCGCAGCGCCGAGGCCGGGGCCCTGGGGGCCCGCAATCAGCACCACGGAATCCCCGAGGTAACTGGGGGGCGGGGAGGTGAAGTACGCTCGGCCCCTAAGAGAGGGGCTGGGGAACGGACTCCTGAAGTTCGGAGGGACGGAGATGGACATCAGGAGTGAGGGGTCTAGCATCAAGCTGAGAGTGAGAACCCAATGTGTGCAGGGGGCAGAGGGTGCAGAGTCCTGGGTCGTGATGTAGGAGCGGCTGGGATTCTGGGCTCCGAGTCCGGAGAGCTAAAGGACTGGGGATCCGGAATCTTAGGTCCTGGGGGTGAAAGTGCTGGGAGGCCCCGAGCACTGCCTGAGTCCTAGGAGGAGGGGCTGGCGACCCAGCCGCCATACTCGAGAAAGAGGCTGGATTGAGACCTTGGGGGCGTTTGAAATTGGCCAAGGTCTTGATAGGCAATGTCCAAGGCTTGGCTGCAGGGATGCTCTCTGCCCGTGATCCTGCCCCCCACCCTGGGATTTCCCGAGTTGCCGCCCGGCCCGGATCCCCGGGCTTAGCAGGAATTCCCCATGTGCGGGGATTCCACGAACGCCACGCTTGGCCACGCATCGTGTTTCGGAGCCGGACACCTGGTGTATGGGGTAGAGAGGAAGAGGGAGATGGAAGATTCCCTTGCGTGAGCGCCGTGACGTCAGCGCGTCGCGTCTGGGCTGTTTCCGAGTCCGCCCTCCCGCGCTTAACCCTTTTTCCGCCCGAACCGGGTGAGGGCCGAGGGCCCAGGCCTCTGGGGTCGCGTGAACAAGGAGTCTGGAAACTGGGAGCTGAGGCCCGGACTCCTGGGTCCTGGGGTAGCAGTTAAGAGTCTCCCAGACTCCTGTGGGGTGAGGCTTGGACTCCTGGGTGTGAAGAAGGGGGCAAGGTCCGAACTTTTGGATCCCTGAAGAGCCAGGGGACTGTTGAATTCGTGGTTCCTCAGGGAGAGGGGCTGTGGACTCGGATATCTGGTTTCCCAAGGAAAAGTATCAGGGCAGCTTCTAGGGCAGGGAGATTTGGGAACCTGGATGTGCGTCTCTGTGAAGGGAAGCCCGGCATCCCCCCGAATTCCTCAGGACTGGGAGATCTGGGGGTGGGGTGCGGTGGGATTTTTCACGGAAGTGGCGGTCAGAGGGAGGGGGGCTGCAGAGGGCGCCTTCCACCCCCTTCCTTAGTTTCCACGACGCTGGTGGAAAGTTGGGTCAGAGGGGAAAGTGCGGAGCAAAAGGAAGGAAACGGCGGAGGCGGCTGCGGCGCCTCACCCGAAATCGTAGATTGGCTTTGGAGTTCTCAGGCGACAGCAATGTGCCAGTTTTTTCCGCGCGGGAGGGCGAGGAGGATGTTCAGATCCACTCCCCCGCGCCTTTGGGTGACTTAAAGACCCCTGATAACTTCACTCCCTCCTCACCCCGCAGTGAGCCGGAATGAGCGCAGCCATTGCCCGTCACAGACGGTGAAGAAGCTGCTAGAAGAACAGAGGCGCCGCCAGCAGCAGCCAGACGCCGGTGGGCTACCGGTGAGCCCCAGGACGCCCTATAAACTACAACTCCCGTGAGGCCGTGTCCTGGTGGGCAAGGGCCCTCAGGGCTGAGGAGAGATGTAGTTCTGACTTAGATGCCCTGTAGGTGGGGAATGGGTGCCGCGGAGTCTGCTGGATAAATTCCCCCTTGTTTCTTTTTGTTTTGGCCTCTACAGGGACAGTTCCCACCTCCCCTGGCCCAGCCCCTGACTTCATCTGTGAATGAAGGTGAAGCTGGTAAGTCTAGAAACTCACTGGGTTCCCTCAGGGACTCAAACATCCCCGCTCTTAGAACTTTCTAGAACTTAGATGTTAGGCCCTTATTCTTGCTGAGACCTGGTAGAAGTTTTATCTCCCAGATTCTCTGAAGCTCAGTAGTTTATGCAGGTAGTCCTGGGGCCCAGGCTCCCAGCCTGGAGTTTAGGCCCTCACTCACTCAGTGTTCAGGCATTTAGGCCCCCATAGTCCAAACCTCCAGCCCTTTGGTGCCCCAGAAGTACTAGCTTTCTGTATCCTGGGGACACTGGGCCCTCATACAGCTCCTGTCTGGGCTTCCGCTTCCCTGACTCTGGTAACCGGGCCTGCCCCTGCTCCTTCTCTCACACACAGGCCATACTCACTTCCCAGCACACCAGGAGACTGTGGGTTCTGGACTTGGCAGCCTGGCACCCCCCACTGGCTTTGTAGACTGGGACCCCAACACGCATGCTGCCTACACGGACAGCCTCTACTCTTATCCTGCTTCTGCTGCTGAAAGTTTTCTGACTCCTGACTTCTACTCACCCTCGGACCCAGGGCGGCCGTGTTCGTTTCCCCTGGGGATGGAGGTGAGACTGACAATGGGAACTGGATGCTGAAGGGTCCCTGAGATGCCCAGTTGCCCTTATTGCAGCACAGCATTCTGATATGTCTGGGTTAGGAACCCATTCCTCAGATGGGCAAAACTGAGGCCCAAAGGTCCAGGGTTACTGGCCGCAGATGGAACATCCAGCCACTCTGCCTAGCACTCTGTATGTATATGTATGTGGTGGAAAGGGAATTCTCAGCTGACTGGCTCTCCCCACCCTCTGTACCCTTCAGGACCCCCTGGACACTCGGCTCTATGCAGACCCTTCCCTGCCACAGGCAGGATCCTGGAGGGCTTCTGGGCTTCCCTCAGGACCTCCACAGTTGCCTCCTGTGGTCACTGGACCATCCCTGGACACTGCCCGTGCTCACATGCTGGCTCTAGGGCCCCAAAAGCTGCTGGCGCAGGATGAGGAGGGAGACACGTGAGTACAGGGGAGTGGAGTCTGTGGGCTCCCTGCTCAGCTGGGGTGCTGTGCTCATTGCTACCCCCAACCTGTCCCCAGGCTCCTGCACCTGTTTGCGGCGCGGGGTTTGCGCTGGGCAGCATACGCCGCAGCTGAGATGCTCCAAGCATACAGACATCTGGACATTCGTGAGCATAAGGGCAAGGTGAGGGCTGGAGGCTTGGTCTCCTGGATCTGAGGGCAAAAGGGCTGAGGGCCTGGGTCCCTGGTTTTCAGAGGGTAGAGGATGGGGGCCCCAGACTGACCTTTCCTGACACCTGCAGACCCCTCTTCTGGTGGCTGCTGCTGCCAACCAACCCCTGATTGTGGAGGATCTACTGAACCTGGGAGCGGAACCCAATGCCACTGACCATCGAGGACGTTCTGTCTTACACGTGGCCGCTACGTATGGGCTCCCAAGAGTCCTCTCGGTATGTCCGTTTGGCAGATGGGATGAGTGGGATGGGCTAGATTGCCTAGATCCTGACTTCCAGGGCTACATGGCCTGGAGAGACTCTAAGCCAGCTCTCTGCCTTCTCCTCCAGGCTGTAATTAACTCAGGGGTTCGAGTTGACATAGAAGCCAGAGACTTTGAGGGTAAGTTGAATTGTGGGCAGGGTGTTGTGGCAGGTGGGGCTGGGTCAGGGGAGTGCTCCAGATACAGAGTCCTCACTGTCTCTGCTCTGCAGGCCTCACCCCACTCCACACAGCCATCCTGGCCCTCAACGTGGCTATGCACCCACCTGACCTATATCCCCCAGTACTGAGTACCCAGGCCCAGGACAGGCTGGCTTGCGTCAAGATGTTGCTGCACATGGGTGCTGATCACACCAGCCAGGTGAGCTGGGCAGTGGACAGCTAGCCCCCAGGAGGGCATGTGGGACGGGAGCTCTTGAATGTCCAAGAAGGCTAAATAAATGCTGACTTGCCCCTTGTCAGTGGCGTGAACTTAAACATGCTACTTCACTTCTCTGTGTCCCAGTTGTCAACTGGGAATAATATTAATGATTTTAGCTTACATTTATCAAGCACTTAACTATTATCAAACACTGAGTTTCACCAATTAGCTAATTGAATCCTCACAAACATTCTTTGATGTGTGTGCTATTAGTGCCTTCTCCATTTTAATGATAATGAAACTGAGGCTCCAGGACTCAAAAATCTTGTACCTTGTAAGTGTCAGAGAGGGAATTCAAGCCCAGGTGGCCTGACCCTAGAATCCAGCTCTTAATACATATACTCTCCTCCTTTCTGACAGTAGCTCCTTCAAAGGCTGGCTGAAAGAATTACACATCCACTCATTGTTTTGGATTTTTTTTGTTTTAGTTAAAGAACTTTGAACGCAGATAAAGTACAGAAAATGATATTGATACAATAAACTCCACCTGTTGCTGTTGTTAAGTCGCTTTAGTCATGTCCAACTCTGTGCGACCCCATAGACAGCAGCCTACCAGGCTCCCCCGTCCCTGGGATTCTCCAGGCAAGAACACTGGAGTGGGTTGCCATTTCCTTCTCCAATGTGTGAAAGTGAAGTCGCTCAGTCGTGTCTGACTCTGCGACCCCATGGACTGCAGCCCACCAGGCTCCTCCATCCATGGGATTTTCCAGGCAAGAGTACTGGAGTGGGGTGCCATCGCCTTCTCTGAAACTCCACCTACCCAACATAAATAACCAGCAACTCAAAGCTAGTCCTATCCCATTCGCTTCTCCACTTCCCTGTATTATTTTTAAGTAAATCCAAGCTTATAATTTTATGGGTAAAATTATGCCTATAAATATTTGTCTTAAAAGATAAGAATTCTTTTTAACCTCAGTACCATTATTCCACCTTAAAAAAATTAACAGTCTCATAATACCAAATATTTTGTGTTCAAATTTTTGTTTGGCTCTAAAGTAACATAAGGGCTTCCCAGGTGGCACAGCAGTAGAGAATCCGCCTGCCAAGCAGGAGACGAGGGTTCGATCCCTGGGTTGGAAAGGTCCCCTCCAGAAGGAAATAGCAACCCACTCCAGTATTCTTGCCTGGAAAATCCCATGGAAGAAGGAGCCTGGCAGGCTGTAGATTCTGGGGTCACAAAGATTCTGACACAACTTAGTGACTGAGCATGCAAGCAAGGTAACATACATTTATTTTTTTCATTAAAAAAGTAAACCAAAAAAACTACGATCCAAATAAAGCCCACACATTGCAATGATAGATCCTTTTCTTTCCTTTTTAAAAAATTTTTTATTGAAGTATAGTTGATTGACAACATCGTGTTAGTTTCAGGTATACAGCATAGTGATTTATTTGTACATATATATACATATTCTATTCCATATTCTTTTCCATTATGGTCTATTACAGGATGCTAAGTCTAGTTCCCTGTGCTACACAGTAGGACCCTGATTGTCTATTTTATATGTAGTAGTTTGTTTCTGCTAATCCCAAACTCCTAATTTATCCTCCCCCACCCTGTTTCCCTTTTAGTATGTTTTCTATGTCTAAACACACAATTTTCCATGTTTATTATCATTAGGGATTCTTTGAAGGTACATAATAAAGTTTCATTGTGGAAAATGTCTTTATTTGCTTCAAAATATGAAGAGAGCTACTCAATATGGAAATAGATACAGGGTTAGGTAGTCCACTGATAAGTGCTTCTCAGCTCCCATCCTTGTAGATAAAATAGTCCATGTGAGATGTGGGTGCATTTTATTGTGTTCAATAGAATGTGGGCTGGCCAGGGCAGCTACTAGTCCAGAAATCCAGAGAGCTACTTTGGAGGACTAGAAAAGGAGTCTTTTTCTCAATGATACCTGGGCTGGAAGACTGTCTTAATGAATATACAGTTCAATGGTGCTTATGATCTGAATGTGTGCTTGTGTTCGCTCAATTGCTCAGTTGTGTCCACCTCTTTACAAGCCCTTGACTGTAGCCCGCAAGGCTCCTCTGTCCGTGGGATTTTCCTGGCAAAAATACTGGAGTGGGTTGCGATTTCCTCCTCCAGGGGAAGTGGGTTGCGATTTCCTCCTCCAGGGGATCTTCCCAACCCAGGGATGGAAACCATGTCTCTTGTGTCTCCTGCACTGGCAGGCAAAGTCTTTACCACTGCTGCATGATCTGAACGGCACCCCCTTAAATCTGGTGTTCTTGTAGAGTGCTCAGTGCGTGCAGCTGTATAATGCACATGTGCTGCTGCTGCTGAGTCGCGTCAGTCGTGTCCGACTCTGTGCAGCCCCATAGACGGCAGCCCACCAGGCTCCCCTGTCCCTGGGATTCTCCAGGCAAGAACACTGGAGTGGGTTGCCGTTTCCTTCTCCAATGCGTGAAAGTGAAGTCGCTCAGTTGTGTCCGACTCTTAGTGACCCCGTGGTCTGCAGCCTGCCAGGCTCCTCTGTCCATGGGATTTTCTAGAGTACTGGAGTGGGGTGCCATCGCCTTCTCCGATGCACATATGGATGCTTGCAAAAGAGGAACAGAGTCTCTAAAGGCTCTTGGGTTCCATGGCTGGAGGCCTGGGTATGAGGACTGGCCTGACCTCTGCCATTTCCCTCTCCACAGGAAATCAAGAGCAACAAGACTGTTCTGCACTTGGCTGTGCAGGCTGCCAACCCGACCCTTGTTCAGCTGCTACTGGCACTGCCACAGGGAGACCTGCGGGCCTTTGTCAACATGAAGGTAGGGGCCTGGGCTGGAATGTGCAGATTGGGTGAGATGTGGCAGAGATGGGCAGCTGGGTGCTGGGGGTCCTGTGGGCTGTGGCTGTGGAGGGGACGATGTATAGGATGTGGACCTAGACCTGAGGCACGTGTTGGGCATAGGGCTGTATGGAATGTGGTGTGGAGCAGGGCTCGGGGACATGAGAGGGGACATGTGGGACGTGAACGTGGCAATATAGAGAGTGTGAGGTCGAGAGCCCTGGCCAGCTGAGTCTGCATCCTTAGCAGTCCTCCCCTCACTGTCTCCAGGCCCATGGGAACACCGCCCTCCACATGGCAGCCGCCCTGCCCCCTGGGCCGGCCCAGGAGGCCATTGTGCGGCGCCTGCTGGCAGCTGGAGCGGATCCAACACTGCGCAACCTGGAGAACGAGCAGCCTGTCCACCTGCTACGGCCTGGGCCGGGCCCCGAGGGGGTGAGTGCTGAGCCAGCCCTTACTGCAGGGTGAACCTCTGACCCCATCCATTCCTGACTTTAGAGGGTGACTTGTGGTCTCAGAAGGTGACCTTAACCCTTCTCCAACCCCAACTTCAAAATGTGACCTTGAGAGACTTCCCTGGCAGTCCAGTGGTTAAGACTTCCCACTTCCGCTGCAAGGGGCTTGGGTTTGATTCCTGGTCTGGAAACTAAGATCCCACATGGCGTGCAGCACAGCCAGAAAACAAAAGTGACCGTGGACCTCAGTGTCTGCTCCCCTGCCTGATAAGGTGACTCCACCTGATCTCTATTTAAACCCTGACCTCAGAGTATGACCTCTACTTTTAACCCTGAATCTTGACCTTAAGGTGTGACCTTTGATCCCCAGGATAACCTCCAGCCCCCTGACTTTTAGTCCTGACCTCAGAGTGGGACTTCTGACCCTCAAATGTGACTGACTCCTAGCTTCTCCCCTTGGACTCCCAGTCCTCAATGCTAATCACAAGGTGGGAACTCCCAGCCAGCAACACCTTTGCTCAGGAGCCTTGATTCATTGTGTGCACGAGGCTTCACCCCCATTCCCACGCATTTAACCTTCAAATCCATCTGACTCGACTCACTTCTTTCTAACCCCCAACTTCACAGGGTGCGCCTGCCCCATCTCTCCCTGCAGCCTCTCAAACTTCTTCCCCGTCTTGTTTTGTCCACAGCTCCGGCAGCTATTGAAGAGGAGCCGAGTGGCACCCCCAGGCCTGTCCTCTTAGGACGCAAACCCAGAACCTGGACTGATTTTCCAGTCCCCACCGTCCTGTGGGACAACCAGCGTATGCTAATGTTGCAAATCAGTGATTATGTGGACAATGTCCAGCCTTTGGGGTCTTACATTAAAACCCCAAAATGGCTGCTAGGGAGTAAACAGTCCCCAATATTTGGGGCAGTATGATACCCCTCTCCCACCCACAAGGAGCCCACTTGATGATTTCTGTGAAATCGAGGCCCCTTGATTGTTTCTGTGAAACACCCTAGATAGCCCCACCCTTTCCCCAGCAGGATCTTTCGGGGTCCCCTCTGCTAACTCAGCTCTTTACATCTGGAACCCCAGATAGAACTCCCTTACATGTTACTTGGAGTACCCCCCGAAACAGCTTCTCGTACCATCCCAGTAGAGCTCCAGGATGACCCAGTGACCTCCCCGGGACCCAACCCCTTTAGGTCCATAACCCTGAGACATAGGAAGGACTCTCCTAAGTTAGGGTCCCCTAGGTCTTTTTAAGTCAGCACTCAACCAGGCCCCTGTCCCAGACATCGGTATTTCCAGTGAATCCCCTCCCGTCTCTGAAACTCCCGATTAAACTCAACCTGGACTGGAACCATTCCTCTCTAATCACTCATCATTGGTGCAGGGAAGCGACTGAGGAGCTGTGTTTGGGTGAGCGTGTCTGGGTGGGCTGTTGTAGCAGACACCGTGGGGGGGCCAAGTCCACATCCTGTCACCCTCCCCGCTCAACGCCTGGTCTGACGGCCAGGGCCAGCACGCGAGTCTTTGCCTGTGGGCCTTCTCAGACCTCTGGTGCCTGCTTTGCGTCTTCCCACTCCAGTAGCCCTCAACCAGTGACTGAAGGGAGGTGGTATGTAAATGCTCCAGGCCCACCGCATCAGTGGGGATGACTATGCGTTCTACATGGGCTCATCTACATATGTTCATCCCTGATGGGATGAACCTCCAGTTCTCTACCCAGTGGTTCTGGCTTGCTAACATGCCCTTTTGTGGCAGCTTTTCCCCTTTGCTGTGTTACTTCCTGCTTTCCCCACCAGTATTTTGCACCCCTTTCAGGTAATCATGTCCTCAAATCCTTGCCTCAGCCTCTGCTTCTGGAGAAACCTTAACTAAAGACAGAAGGCCTGGTCCACAATGCCTCTTCTCACATCTGCCCCACAGCCTCTGCTCTGGCCTCCATTCCAATCTCATCCCTCCAGAAAGCCCTCTGACCCACGTTAGCCCCCACCGCTTGGAGCCTCTCACAGACAGCAAACCAAGCACATTTGAGGGTGCGGGCCAGTGTCTCTACCCCAAGACCTAAGGCTTAAAACAACCACCGCTTTTTATGGCCATGATTTTGCAGGCTGGGCTGGGCTGAGCTGGGCAGTTTTGCTGTCTTGCTTTGGTCATGCGTGTGGCTGAAGTCAGCTGGAGGCCTGCTTGGGCTGGGCAATGGCACTCACATGTCTCAGAGTTCCGTCAAGATGGCTGAAACCCCTGAGAGTGAACCGAGCATCTCTCTGGTCCCTCCAGGAGGGTAGGAGGATCCCTTCACATGGTAGCTCCAAGAGAACAAGCCCCTGCTCACACCATGCTTGCAGATACCACACTGCTCAAAGGCCGTCATGTGGCCAAGCCCAGGATCTGTGGGGAGGAGGGTACTACCCAAGGACAAGAAGACGGAGGTGGGGTCATTGGCGGTGCCAGCGCAAGCCTCCCACACCAGCTGCTTGGGACCAGCACGTGAGCGCCTCTGTGTGTACTCACATACTGGCAGCTGACCCATGAAAAATTCATAGAAATATGTCATATTTCATCAATTCTAAGGAGAACTTACAGGAATTTATCTTACAGTCAATTATGTGACCTAGTTTAATGTCAGCATATTTTTCCTTTGTGGTACACAAAATAATGATATTTATTTTTTATAGTATCTTAGATTCTGTTGACATATATGTATCCCAACATGTTTCAAAACACACACATTCACACACACACACACACCGCTAACGATAACATGTCTGTATATGTGTGTGTGTGCTCTCTGTTGTGTCCGACTCTGTGACCCTATGGACTCTGGCCCACCAGGTTCCTCCATCCATGGAGTTTTCCAGGCAAGGATACTGGAGTGGGTTGCCATTTTCTTCTCTAGGGAATCTTTCTGACCCAAGGATTGAACCCACCTCTCTTGAGTCTCCTGCATTGGCAGGCAGATCCTTTACCACTGAGCCACCTGGGAAGCCCAACATATCTCTAAGAAAACTGCTTTAGTAAAAGAAGAATTAAATTGCTTTCAATGGGAAAATAAGAGTGGCTTAGGGACACAAGAGCATCAAATAAGCAATAGTAAAGTTATTTTTCCTGCTGGAATTTCAATAAAACCGTGTTTTTAAACTAATTACTCAAGTATATCCATTAAAATGCAAATATTCTTAAGGAATTATGCACTGAGCATATTGAGCAAAATGGCCTTTCATTTTCTATCCCACCTGCTCAGAGCTCCTTACCCAGTGTTAGCCTGTTAATCACCCTTGGCTGTGAAAATAGAAAGGCAGGTTTTCCCGATTGTAGTGCTAGTTATAGGTTTCTGACCTGATGTTAAAACCAGATCAGAATGGTGTTTCTAGCATCATGGGTTCTTTTTTGGACCACACTGCAAGGAATGTGGGATCTTAGTTCTTCAACCGGGGATCAAACCCGTGCCCCCTGAAGTGGAAGCACGATGTCACACTACTGGGCCGCCAGGGAAGTCCCAGAAACCGCTTCTTAATAAACTGTAACATTGTATCCAACTTGCATCATGTAGACATCTTTCTCCCAATACTTTTCACATCTATATTTAATATACACGACCTATATTTATATGTATATATTATGTAGAGCCCACCACTGTGAGCTCATTGGTCCTTTGGGAAAAATAGAAATACTGCTCCCTCCCTTAGGTCTGTCAGAAAACTGTGCTATCCTGATATTGGGACACAACATATTACTGCCATCTGCTGGGAAGCTGTGGTAAAAATGCCATCTGCAATGTCTAGGTGGAGAAGGTGATGGCATCCCACTCCAGTACTCTTGCCTGGCAAATCCCATGGACAGAGGAGCCTGGTAGGAGATGAATGGTACCACTTGAAATTTTGCAGTGAGCAACCTGAACACCATATGGGACATACATGGATTATTAGCCAGGAGGTTAGCAAAATGGCCAAGAGTGTGGGCACTGGAGCCAGGTTTTCAGGGTTGAATTTCTAGCTCCAGCACTTCCTGAATGGCGACCTTGAGAATGTGATGAAACGTCTCTTTGCCTCCATTTCCTAATCTATTAATGAGGATAGTTGTAGTACCTACTTCATGGGGTGATTAAGCGTGCCAATGCATCTAAGGCCCTTGGATCAGTGCCTGCCACAGGGTACTATATGAGTTTGCTCCCATGTCACTTTAGAATTTATTCAACAAATATTCACGAAGTGCTAGGTACAATTCCAATGTCTCAACAAACATTACTCCTTTTAATCCTCATAACAACCCTCTTGAAACAAGTAATGTATAGAGGGATAGCTCTGGCATGTCACAAAATGGGAGGCACTTGCAGACAACACATAAGCCTTACTGGGACACGTGGTTGAATTTCCACACTCCAGGGGGATTCCTATCGCCTCCCCAAGAAGGGATGAAGACTTAGGAATGGGAAGTACGGTTCAAGATTCCCTGTCCTTCACTGAGCTCACAGGTCAGGGATGGATGTTGTATGTGACTGTGTATGAGTAGAAGGCAGGGGAAATTTGCAAAGTCTCCTTGGAGTCCAGCCTGAAACCCAGCTGATACTGGCCTAGAAAGGGCAGTCCGTTCAGTACCACGGAAAGCTCCTGGGTGGGCGGGAGAGCCTATCCTAGATTCTGGACCCCGCCCCCTTCCAAGGTCCCGCCCAAATTTAAAGATCTACCCAGGTGGTAATGAATCCGCCTGCCAATGCAGGAGACACAGGAGAGGCAGGTTCCATCCCTGGGTTGGGAAGATCCTCTGGAGGAGGAAATGGCTACCCACTCCACTATTCTTGCCTAAAAAATCCCAGGGACAGAGGAGCCTGGCAGGCTACAGTCCATGGGGTTGTAAAGAGTCCAACACGACTGAGTGACTGAGCACACAGTTTAAAAATGTGAAGGAGGTCTGGGTGGGGCTGCACACCAATGTCCAGAACTGATTACACCCTCATTCCCCCAGACAGACAAAGGATGGCCTGGTGGGGAAGAGGACTTTATTGGGATATTAGTGGAGGACACAGGGGAGGATGAATTCCAGGGAACAACAGACACTGGGACCAAGCTGCTGGTCACCTTAAGGACAATAAATTAATGTACAAAATAAATTAAAGTGAGGAGGTCTCAAGGAGGTGGGGAGGGCAGCTGGGAATACCCAGGGATTTCTTAGGGATGAAATTTGGAATTGGAAAGGGGAAATAAGAATTTCCAGCCCCATCACAAAGGGTCTGAAATGAACTTTTTCACCCTCTCCCCCAGGCTGGGAGTTAGGGTTCAGGGGTTCCAGGAAGAGGGAAGGTCTGGGCTCAGCTGAAGGGGTGAAGGGGGTTGGTTCAGGGTCGTTCCTCCAGGAAGCGGTAGGTGGGGTTCTCATAGCCATGACGCTGCAGTTCACGGAGCTGCTGCTCCTCCAGGGTCAGCATGGGGTCCACCTGCAACGGGGGCAGGGGTGGGAAAGTGGGCTGTAGGGACCCAACCACAGATCTCCCGGGCTCTGGGGCTCCTCCCCACTCCAGGTCTTTGTGCGCCTTACCTCCACCACTCCATGGCTGATGGCCCCATAGGGCTTCTTCCGGCGCAAGAGCAGCAGGGAGAGGACGATGAGGGAGCCCCCGCCGGCTCCCATGATCAGCAGACCGGACACGGCCTCTCGGGACACGCCTGTGCCAGCTGGGGCCTGCAGTGGGAGGAGAGGGCACCGAGGTCATCTTTGAGGCTGACCAGGGCCCTGTGTGGCTTTGGGAGTCACAGTCTAGCCACTGACCTCTTGACCCCTCCCCCTAAGTACCCTGAATATTCCTCCTCTTACCAGCTCATCCCTCTGAATCTCCGATGAGTGGAAAGGAAAGCCCCTTGGAATGGACACATTCACCTGGAGGAGTAGGAGGTGTCAGGAGTCTGGGTTCAAGCCAACTCCTCCCCTGGGCCCAGCAGGGCATCCCCCCCGCCCTCTTCTCCCCTAGGACCCTGAAGTGCAAGTTCTCAGTCCCCTCTTCCCTCCGAGGCCAAGGAATTCAAGCCCCCCGCATGCTCCTCCTGAAGACCTAAGAATTCAGGACCCTCTCCCGCCCTGCCTCAGGTGCCCACAGGTCTGGCTGGCTTACCTTCCGTTCGTACTGCTCCAGGGGAGTCATCTTGTCTTTCCCAGAGGATGCGGCATCTTGTTCTGTGGACCCTAACCCCCAAATCCTATCTCATTCCTGAGAGTCCAGAATGGTGATACCCCTGCCTGAGGAAGGGGTCAGAGGGGCACCAGACCCCACGCCAGGAGACCTGGGGTTCCCAGTATGTGGGCCCTTTTCCACTCTGGGCTCAAGGACTCAGAGGGATGTGGTGACCAGGGGCGACTCTGTGAGCTACTCACCTTTGGGAAGGGCCATGGGGGTGTCTGCTGGCAGCCAGAGGAGACGAGACAGGCGGAACCGTGAAGAGGAGAGCATCATGAAGAGAGTGCGGGGACGCCCCCTCCCGGGGGACCCTCCAGAGGCCTCCAAACCTCAGACATTCCTTCCCACCCTCTACTGCTCACCCGGTGGCTAAGACACCTCCAGACTTTAGGGGATTGGAATTGAGATGGAGGGCCTGGCCCCCAAGGTCTGCAGTTATGTGCACTTGGGTTAACTTACCACCCTTGGGATCCAGGGGCTGTAGCCCACTCTTGTCCTCACTGCTGCCCCCTGGGGCAGGGGCTTCCAGCTCACTGGGGCCCAGGTGTTCAGAGTGGAGGAGTTCCTCTGAGTGGAACATGCAGAGAGGGGGTGGTTTCATGAACACAGGGATCCCCAAAACAGGATGGTGCCTGTTAGGGTGAATGAATGGCACCCTAACAACAGCATGATTGGGGGGAGCCATATGTGAGATGTGGGAAAACAGGGAGCTGAATGTTGGAGAAGCGAGGTTGAAGTTCAAGAGAACGGCCTCCTCAGGACTTCCCTGGTGGTTCAGTGGCTAATGTAGGGGTCCAGTTTCAATCCCTGGTCAGAGAACTAGAATCCACATGCTGCAACTCAGAGCCCACGAGCTGTAACTAAAGATCCTGCATGCCACAGCAAAGACAGGGTGTAGCCAAATAAATAGAGAATGGCCTCCTTACAGAGCAGGAGAATTAGGGAGACCCAGGAGGAAGTTACAGTAGATCTAGGGGCTCTGGGGGGTTGCACTTCCTGGTATTCACGCTTTTGAATAGATCCCACAGTGTAAATCTGGGTTGGGTTTGTGACTTGCTTTAACCAAGTGGGCCCAGGTCTTAAGAAGACCTGACAGTTTCTACTTCGGTGCTTTGGGGAGCTTGAACCACCACGGAAGTCCATGTGCCTTGCCGGAGAGACCGCATGAAGGGGTTCCATGGAGAAGAGAGGCCTCTCTGGAGGGAGGGAGGCTCATTCGTGCCAGAGTCCTAGCTCCTAGCTGACTTGCTAGCCCAAGGTAGCTACACGCTTGCCTACTGACAAGACCCGCAGAAGAAGCACCCAGCACAACCCAGATGGCAGAATCACGAGCAGTGAAAATGACTGATTTAAGTCACTAAGTGTGTGTGTGTGTGTGTGTGTGTGTGTTGGGGTGGGGGGGATGGTTGTTACATAGGAATAGATAACTGAAACGGCAGGGGAGTCAAAGGTTGGGGGCTCATGGTCAGGCACTCACGGATCTGGGGCCGCAACTCCTGAGCCAGGCGGGGGTTTTGGTCGAGCAGCCCCAGGCTCTGATTCATCCTTTCCTCAATTACTTGAAGGTGGGTCTGCACCTGTTGGGGAGTGAGTGTGAGGGATGAACTGAGCCGTGTGGGCTACAGAAGGGGAAACTGAGGCAGGGTGAAGGAGGAAGGTCAGGAGGGTCCCAGGAATAGTAGCACCTACAATGGACAGGAAGGAGGGTACAGGGGCCAGGAATTGGGCCATGGGGGGCGAGAAACTGGATGAAGAGAAGCAAAATACAATGAAAAGGAAAAGATGGATGGGAGACAGGCGGTGAGAGTCTTGGGAAGGAAAGCAAGGAAGAAGGAAAAGGAGTAGCTGCTAGGAAAGCCTGGGCACAGGAGGCACGCTGAGTCTAGGGTATGACTATGGTATAGAAGACAGCAAGAGGAGATGCGTTGGGGGAGAGGCAGAAAGTAGGGTCTGAGGAGTAGGAAGCAAGGTTTGAGGGGGTCTGGAGAAGGAAGTAGAATTGGAGTCATGTGGGGACTTCCCTGGTGGTCCAGTGGTTAACTGTGCCTTCCAAGGCAGGAGATGTGGGTTTGAGCCTTGGTTAGGAAACTAAGACCCCATGTGCTACAGGGTGTGGCCAAAAATTAAAAATAAATAAATATAATTAGTTTCTATGTAAACAAATTATAACTTGCTATAATTAAAAATAAATGAATAAATAAAATTTAAAATAAATAAATTATAATTTGTTATAATTTAAAAAATATAATTCATTATAAAAAGTTAGAAATGATGTGGTTCAAGGGCAAGGCCTGGAGCTCAAGAGTATGGAATCAGTATTCTTGGACAGGAAGAGAGTATCCAAAAAATAAGAATTAGGATCTAAAGGCACTAAACAGGGGTTTTAGGGAGAAACAAGCAGAGTTAGGGAAGAAGGAGCATTGAGGGACAGGAACAGGGTTCCAGGCACAGGAGGGGGATTCTAGGACAGGAAATAAGAATCCAAAGGGCAGCAAGTGGGAATTCAAGAACAAGAAAGGGGTCAGAGGCACAGGGGGTGGTGGAGGCAGTGTTCCAGGGTCAGCAACTAAGGATCTGAGGGATTAGAATGGGTCCCAGGCACAGAAGGGGGGATCCAGGGAGAGGAAGGAGGTCCAAGGGGCAGATAGAGGGTCTGAGGGACTTCCTGGTAGTCCAGTGGTTAAGAATCCGCCTACCCATGCAGGGGACACAGGTTCGATCCCTGGTCTGGGAAGATCCCACGTGCCCTGAGGCAGCTGGGCTGGCGCACCACAACTGCTGAACCCCCGGGCTATAATTACTGCAGCCCGCACGCCTCGAGCCTATGCTCCACAAGAGAAACCGCTGCCGTGAGACGCCCGAGCACCACGGGGAAGAGCAGCCCCCACTTGCCACAACTAGAGAAAGCCCTTGCACAGCAACAAAGACCCAGCTCAGCCCCACAGAAATAGATGAATAAATGAATTGCTAAAAAAGAAAGAGGGTCTGAGGGGCAAGAGAAGCATCTGAGGGATGGGGTCCAAGGTCCGAGGGATGGCAGAGCGTTTGGAGCTGGAAGAGCTGAGCACCTGGAAGCGCATCTGCTGGGCCTTCTCGGGGTCCACGGCAGCCACGTGCTGGTAGTGCCTCAGTGTGTGCCTCTGCTCCTTCTGCTCAGCTCGCAGGTAGCGCCGCAGGGCCAGCAGGACCCGCTCCGGCTGTGGAAGGGATGGAGGCTGCCCAGGCCCGTCCCAGCCCTCTCCACCCTCTACCCTCCGCCCACCCCCCACGGCTCCCGTACCTGAGGCGGATCCCCCTGCAGCGCCGCCAGGAAACCTTCCAAGGCGGCCCGGCGCTGGTCATTGATCAGGGCAATAACTCGGGTGGCATGGGTCTCCACCAGGCGTTGTCGCTCGCCGGACACCTGCTCCTCCAGGGTCTGCAGGATGGACTGGAAGTGCTGGTGACGGGGTGGGCACAGGGTCAGGTGAGAGGCCCAGCTGGATGAAACCCAGGTCAAAGGGAGTCTGGAAAGGGAGGGCTATTGGACCATAAGTGGGGTGGGATGCCCTGGATCCAGGCCTAGGCAGAGTCGAACTGGGGTGGGACTGGAAGACAGGAGACTGGCTGGAGGGGCCAGGTAGAGTAGGGGCAGAACCAGCTCTACTGGGAGCCCGGGTGAAGCCCACTGTATGGGTAGGAAGAGTGTAGGAACAGAGGCTGTGAAGCTGAAAGGGACCAAGTTTTGCAGGAAAGGTGGGGCTTGGGCCTGGGCAGGGCCCTCTGGAGACAGGCTGTAACTAAATAAGCCTGAGTGGAGCGGGAGCAGGAGTCAGGGAATGGGGCTAAGCCGAGCTGGGTCTACACAGGGTAGGGCCGTGCCAAGGTGAGGCTGAGACAGGTGGCTGGGAGAGTGATGAGGCTGGGTCTACTGAGGAGGGATTGGGTAAAAGTGAAATGAGAGGGGCAGGACCAGAGTCGGGGGTGGGGGGCCAGGGCTGAGCATCAGAGAGAGGCTGAAAAGGACTTGGCTGTGTCTGCGGGCCCCAGCTTGGGAGAGGTCTCCAGAGCCAGCCCTCAGAGGTTAGGATCAGGTTAAGAGAGGGTAAAATATGGCCAGTGGGAGGAGGAAGAAGAGGAAAGCAAAGTCAGATTGGATGTAGGCCAAGAGAGGCGGAGCCAAGGGTAGGGGTGGGGCCAGGAGAAGCCCATATCAGTAGGAAGGGGTGAAACTGAATGAGGCCAGAAAAAGCCTGAGCCAGGCTGAAGCTCATTACACCCCAGGTAGTGGATAGGCCCAAGTACCAAAGCAGGACACTCTGGAGGCTGTCCTACCTCATTCAGGGCCTGTCTGTCGGCTTTAGGCAGGTTCTTGGACTGGTTGTCAGCCATGGCCCACTCACGCATCACCTGGGAAAGGGGAGCTTCAGGATCCTAGAAGCCACTCTGCTGTACCCAGTTAAGTCCCCACATCCCATCCTTCTTCAGAGTCTCCAGATCCCTTAAGTCCCGCGGCCTCTTGGATCACCAAGAGAGAGAGGATTCGGGAGGCATTTAAAGTGGAAGAGTACCACGCATCAGAGTGTCCATGGAATCTGGCGGTGTCTCAATGGGACTCTAGGTGGCTTGGGGATCCTTGGTCATCTTAGGGGTGGGTGGAGGGCTGGGGGATGATGGAGGCTGCGGGAACCTTGAGAGGTAGTCTCAATGTGTCCCTGAGCAATTTCCTGGTAATTAGGGAGCTCTGTGTTATGGGGGATCCTGGGGCCCTGGGTACCATCACCTCATTAATCTGGCGCATCCTGCGCTCCTCCAGATCCATCTTGGCCCTCAGGAAGCCTTCATGCTCACTGATTTCTCCAGGCATGCCAAAGTACACGTCCACACCATCTGTGGGTCTCGGGGTGGGAGTCACTGCAAGGCCGGGAATCCAGGAGTCAGCCTGAAGCCCAGCTCCAGGTCAGCTTCCCTTCCCAGAGAACTGCATTTCCTAGAGCGCAGTGGAGACCCCTGTGTGTTCACTTCAACCATAGCTGCTGCCTGGCATCACAGATCTGGTTCTGAATTGGACCTGTTCTTGCAAAGTTTAGGAATCCATCACACTATCCTTCAAGCTTTCCACCAAATAATCCTTCAGACATACCAAATGGCTCCTTCACTCCTGGGTACTCCCAAACCACCCTTACCCTTTGTCTTCCTCACAGGGTGGCCCTTTCACCTCCACTCTATCCAAAGCCATTCCCATCCCTCCCATTTCCCCCCACAGGGCTTCTCCCCAGCAGGTCCCTTCTCAAATGCCCCTACACCAAAGCTCTCTTAAATCCTCCTCCTTCTAGGGTGGAGAGGGTGGGGTTTAGAGATGGCTTCACCTTTGCTGACCCCTGCAGGGGTCTGGGAGCTTGAGGGTGGGACTCTGTCGTCGTCCTCCTCCTCCTCAGCTCGTGGGGGCTCCACAAAGTAATCATCTACTGGCTGCAGGAAGGATTCCTCCTCTTCCTCGTCATCACCCCTCTCAACTCTGCCTCCCGGGGGCCAGGACCGGGTGGAGGGGTCACTGAGGGAGCAGAAGACCCAAGAAAATAAGAACCTGGGCCCAGGTCCCCAGGCTTCTATCTTCTGCCTCAGGAGCCTGGAGGGTTGGGCCTGGAAGGTTCCTTCTCACTCACCCGACTGCTGTCCCAGATGGGTTGGGGGTCACTGGAGGTGGGCAGCACACATATTCCACACCTCGGAACCGATCCGCGCCACAGGGCAAAAGCATGCCTGAGCCATGCAGGATGAGGCCCTGGGAGCTGCAGGCCTGTGAGCAGAGCGGGCATAGATACCAGGACTGGGGAGTAAGGAAGGGTGGAGGGGGAGCCTGGATGAGGACCTGATGGGGCTTGGAGCCTGGATTCCTGGTTCTGTCCCACTGGGAAGAGGGGGCTGAGGCTCAGACTCCGGTTGTGGAGGAGGAGGGTGTTAGGGGATTGGAATCCTGGGTTCTCAGGAGGGGTGGGAGGATGAGGGGCTGGGTCCTTACTTCCTGTGCTTCCTGCTGCCTCCGGGCTGAACTCTCGCACTGGTCCATGCGCTCCTGGTGCAAGAACCGGCAGCCTTCAGGCACCAGCAGGGCCTCGCTCACGAATTCGCCAGCTGGAAAATGGGCGGCATCGGTGTGAGACACTCCCATAGCCACCAGCCCTACCCACTCCCCCCACCCCAGAATCCAGATCTTTTATCCTCAGAGGCTTCTGTCCCACTGTGGACTCAGGCACCTAGCTCCCTAATGTGAGCCTGAGACCAGGGCCAGACTCTCACCCCCTGGGGACTACCACCCAACCCCCGACCTTCCGTTCCCCAACCCGCCAGCCTGTGACTCACGCAGGCAGTGGAAAGGCACAACTTGGTGGTGGGGGTGGGCACAGTGGCCACCCCGGGCACCCCCGCACCATTGTTCCATGGGGATGGCCTGTGTCGCCTGCTCCACACGGGCAATCTGCAGCTCCGGGTACATCTGGGGGCACCGAGTCGGGGCGATTAGCCCTCTGTCCCTCCCCTAACAGGTGCGCTCCTGCGCCGGCGTGTCCCTTTTCAAGGCTCTAGTATTCGAAAGAACCACTCTTCCCTAGGCCCTGCTTCTCAGTAGAACAGGACTTAGATATCTAAGCCCCACCCGTCACTGGGCACGCCCCTTAGTACCTCTCCCTTCCATCCTTAGGCTGCACCCCTTTGCCTGTCGGGTTTCTTTATGAAGGTCCCTCCATTACCCCAAAGCTGTCCTTCTAAGCCCATCTCTTTTCTAGTCGCTTCTGCCCTTTCCCCCAATCAAGTTCATCTCCCCATAGATTCCACCCTTCTTTAAGCCTCGCCTCTGGCCTCTCAGGATCCTTTCTTTTTGTATTAGACTTGCTTTTTCATAGCCACACCTCCCAGCTTTCCACTCTCCCATTGGGTTCCATCCCTTTCCGAGTCACTCGAGTCCACGAGGTCTTTTTGTCTTAGCCCCGCCTCTTAATTGCCACGCCCACCTACACCTGCTCTTTAAAGTGTCCACCACATTGTTAAATTCCATCTCATCACTTGGACACTGTCCTCAGCTGGCCGTGTTTGCATGGTTCTTCTCTTTTCTTGACCTAGTTTCTCAAAAACAGGTAAGTCCTATCCTAACTTTGCCTCTTTGTTGGCCATGTCCCCTAGTTTCCCATGCCTTCTTGAACCCCTCATTTCCCCGGACCTTGCCTTTGCACGGCTAGCTTCTTAAGGGCAACCGGGTCCCAGCTTGGACCCGCTCTTTTGCTGGCCACGCCCCTCTCAGTCGGTCCCGCCTACCTGTCTGCAGTACTCCAGCACGCGCTGCGGGTCCCGAAGACAGCGTCGGGAGAGCTGTGGGTCTGGTTCCCAGCGGCCGGTGCGCAGGTCCCGGTGAAGGGTTGGTCGCCCGCATAGTCCAGCCACCTGCGCAGACCCCGGGGCCTGGGGGTGGGGCGGAGGGATCAGCGAGGGCACGGGGGACGCTGACATGTGAGTCCCCCGGTCCTTTGCTCCCTAGGACCCAGATGGTCACACCCTCAGCACCAGCCCCCTCCATCAAGCGTCGCGCACCCGCCTCTGTGGAGGTTTGGTTCCCTGGGAAACAGCTCCCACTGGGCCGGGGGCCGCCCCAGCTCTGCCGTTGCTATGGCGACTCGGGGTCTCCCGGGATTCTCACGGCCTTGTTGCCGCGGAGACAAGCCCCGCCCTCACCCCAGCGCAGCCGCACTGGAGCTCGAAGGGGTTAAACTTGAATGGCGGGGGAGAAGGCCAGAACCCAGGCGTTCTGGCCCCTCCTCCCTCCGCCCCTAGCTCACGCTCGCATCATTCTCGAGTGGAAAGACCACAAGGCCTGGCTTCAGGGCCCTGCAGGCCTGGACACTAAGTCCTTGGGGGATGGAGAGCTACAGCCTGGGTTGGGGGGGCGGTGACTGGAGGTCTAGCCTCCTGGGTTCTGGGAGCCTTGCGGGAGCCTTCATATGGGTCCCGAGGATAAAAAGGGCCCAGATTCTTGGCTCTAGATGCCTTGCTGCCCGGCGGGTCCTATTCAGATGGGCTGGGGCTGAGTCACCTAGGTCCAGAGTGTCTCAAGGGGCTAGACTTCGGGACGAGCTGGGGCCTGGACTTAGGGGTTTCTGAATGCCTAGTGCTATTAGGGGCGCCTGAGGGCTGGCCACCTGGCTGAAAAGACTGCGCCTTCTGCTCCGGACCTATCCGCCCCGGGGTCCAGAGGAGCGGTCCCGCCCCTTCCCCCACCCACTAGGGCCCGGCCGGGCCTCACCTCGGCCGCGCTGGGGCTCCCACCGGCCAGGTTCCCTTCGGCGAGCTGCACGCGCAGAAGCAGCAGCAACAGTGGCAGCAACCGCAGCAGCGGGCCCAGACCTCGAGCGGCGGGGCTGGCGGGCCCCATGTCCGGGCCCTCGAGCCCTCACGTCTCCAGCACTCCCGCCCGGCCGGGCCCCAGCGGTGACAGGAGCTCCCAGCGCCACAGCCGCCGCCTCCTCCGCCGACGCCCCCGAGCTGCGCCGGCGCCGCCAGCCCCGCCCCGCGCCGGCCCCGCCTTCCCGGCCAGGACAATAGCGTGGTAGCTTTGCGCACAGCTGAGCAGCCTGGAACCCCCTGGTGGGAGCCTGCGCCAGGCCCCCGCCCCCTTGAGACTCCAGGCGTCCCGCCTATGGAAGGGCCTACCCGGGAGTCTGGGTCACAGGCTTCGTAGTTGTGGATTTTGAGTTCTCCAAGACTGTCACCTCCAGTTTTCTCCTCCCTCGGACCCAGACCCTCACTAAACGTCTTTCTTCTCTTCCAGGGACGCCAGCACAGGAACCCCGACCCCACCCCCAAATCCTCTTGAGGTCCCCTCTTGAGGTCCTAGGCCTCCAAAATTTCCTCAATCAAGAACACAGCAGTTGAGCTTTAAATGATTGTGAAGCTAGGGAGATTCTGGCCAGGAAAAGGAGGTCTGATCTCATTGTTCTCCCGGCCTTTCGATCCTCCTCTGAAACCCTTCAATAAAATGGCTTGATTAAAAAAAAACAAAAAAACAAAACCCCACAGCAGTTGACACCCAGTCCTCTTCTCCCTCAGATCCAAGAGTCTGGGTCCCAGGCACCTTCTCTCTCTGGACCAGAGACCAAGCCCTCAGCCCTTTCTCCCTAAGATCAACAAGTCCAGGCCTTCTCCTCTGCTTTCCAGGAGCCCTAGTCAAGTTAACCTTTAATTCCTAGATCAAGGATGCATGAACCAAAGCCCCCAGACCCATTCTTTAAGGATGAGCTGAGTCAGGTACCCATCACCTCAAGATAAGGGTCAACCCCCATTCTTGCTCTGAGGATCAGGACAGTTCTCTTCTCCCACCCCTAGCCTCTCCTTTGCTGCCTCCCCTTCAGGGTTCACTTCCTTCTCTTCCCAAAATACAGTGTAGAATTGTCTTCCCCAAGCAGGCTGGGGCAATCCTGTCATGTGCATGCATCTGCATAAGTTTGTTTGTCCAGATGTATCTTAAAAGAGCTTAGAGTGCTCACTTCAGTTCAGTCACTCAGTCGTGTCTGACTCTTTACAACCCCACGACTGCAGCACGAGTGCTCAGTGGATAGTAAAGGGCTGCGGGGTGGCTCATGTTTTTTTTCTACAGCCACTTCGTAGTCTAGGGTAAGAAGAAGGGCCTTGGGGCAGATTCAATGGACCCCTTTCTTGACAGTAATAATGCCAGGGGATTTCTAAGATATTCACTTTGCAACTTTTTTTTTTAATTGAACATAAATATTCTCATTCCCAGATTCCAACACCACTCCTTCCCCCCTTCCCACCACAACAGCCCTCACCCTGTCCTTACTTCTTGGGTCCGGTTCTTCCAGGGCCTTTAAGGAAGGTAGACAGAATCAAGATGGTGGCCATCTTGGATTCCCAGGGACTGAATGGCCATTTTGGCAGCAATTCCATGGGTGAAGCAAAGTATCCCTCGGGGATAGCAAGGGCAGATCCTGTATCTTGATCTGCTTTATGTTGCCTTTCTTCTTAATGTGAGTGGCCATCTTGAAATCTCCTCTTTCAGTGTTTGGAAGCAATTTCCTTCTCTGTCCCTAACTCCCATAACCCCTGTCCCCATCCCTCTGCAAAGGGCCCATCTGCCCTCTTGAATCTCTTTTATACAGAGGAAGAGGCAAGCCCAGCGGCTTTCTTGCAATGACCCAGGCAACTGCAATGATCTTTCCCTCCCCTCAAGGTTCAGTTTTGGAAGGGTTTGTTCCATAGCCAGTTTGTTCTGGTTACTCAGAAATCAGGACAATCCATTATGCTAGTTGAAGATCCCAAGACTCTTCAGCGGGAGAGATATCACACATGAGTCTGGAGACGTGGGTGGCTGGGTGTGGGGAAGGCAGCATATGGGAAGGGGGGAGTGCTGGGGGCCAGATCTGGGGGTCCAAAGGATGTGGGTTTGATGTAGCTGGTAAAAGCTCGAGGATGAGGTGTGGTCAGATAGCCTGCTCGGGCTCTATATAGTCTGCAGGGGGGGACCATGCCCAGATGTGGATTGAAGTCATAGAAGGTAGGGGTTCCTGGAGGTCCAAGAGGGGAGGAGGGTGGTAGGAAGAGACCTCCTCCAGGGGCTTCTCCAAGGCTCAGGCTCACACTGACTCCTCGGACCTTGTAGTAACCATTGGTTGGGTCCTGAGGGGACAAAATGGGACTTGGTAAGGTGTGTGAGGGTATACACGGGTGACGGTAAGTGACTAGAGAGAGACATTGAGAAAGAACCGTACCTAGGGAGAGACAAAAAGATAGAAGGAGGAGAGGCAGAGAATCCAGAGACATATAGAAGGGCAAAGAGGCACAAAAACAGTAACAAGAGATGAAAAGACAGAAAGAGATGGACAGAGAAAGGCAGAGACAGAGGCCTGCCAAGGGATGGTGGTATGGAAGGAGATGCAGAGGGAACAAGAGAGAGAAATGGAGATCAATCAAGACATCCATTCTTACATTTGCTCAACAGCCCAGAGGCTTTGATTCTATGTCATGCCCTGTGCTGCTGCTGGAGACATCTCTCTCTAGAATAGACCTAGTCCCATCTTCATGGAGATCGCAGGTCAAAGGAGAAATGATGAGTCACCAGACAGAACCAGGAAGGGTCAGGGATGCGATGGAGGAAATTCGGGCAGAGTGACTGGAACAGTGATGGGAGAACCTTCAGACTGCGGTGGGGAAGCCTAGATCACAGTGGTCATAGCTGTGACAGGTGAAACAGAATGATTGGGGCTAAGAGGAGAGAAGCAAAAGTTTTCCAGCACAAAAAGTGTTTGAGGGCTTTCCTGGTGGTCCATTGGTTAAGAATCCACCAGTCAGTGCAAGGGACACTGGTTTGATCCCTGGTCCAGGAAGATCCCACGAGTCATGAAGCATCCAAGCCTGTGCTCCACAACTACTGGACCCATGTGTTGCAATGTGCCCTAGAGCCTGAACTTTGCTATATAAGAAGCCACCAAGATGGGAAGCCCACACACCACAGCTAGAGAGTAGCCTCTGCTCTCTGCAACTAGAGAAAAGTCTGCCGGAAGCAACAAAAGGCCCACCACAGCCAATCAATCAATCAATCAATCTTAAAAGCAAAAGAAGAAGAAATGTTTGAACTGACACCAGAGGAATAATGGAGAGAATTAGGTAGGTATGTGAAGAAAGGGGGCTTCCCAAGTGGTGCTAGACGTAAAGAACCTGCCTGCCAATGCAGGAGACATAAGAGATGTGGGTTCGATCCGCAGGTCAGGAAGATCCCTTGGAGGAGGGCATGGCAACCCGTTTCAGTATTTTTGCCTGGAGAATCCCATGGACAGAGCAGCCTGGCAGGCTGCAGTCCATAGGGTCACAAGGAGTCAGACAGGACTGAAACGACTTAGCATACATGCACACGTGAAGAAAGGAGTGTTTCAGGCCAAGAGACTAGCATCTGCTAGGTAGAGAGAGAGAGAAGGGCTCTGGACTGGGAACTGCGGTCACTGGAGCCCCCGAAAAATGGGGCCCCAAAGGAAGGACAAGTTTGGGGAAATATGAAGCTAGTGTGGAACCTGGTAGGCAGAAGGGGCCTGGGTGAAGCAACGGGGGAGAGGCATCTAGGAGGCCTGATGTGGGATGTTGGCCTCTGATGGGGAAAGCACAGGCAGGGTATAACCTTGACTGGGGCTCAAGATGCAAGCCAAGGCTGGGGCAGATACGTGGGCATAGTCAGCAGACAAACCAACTGAGACTGTGGAGGTGGGTGAGACAGCCCAGGAGGCAGCAAGAACTGGGTAGAGGGGGACTTCCCTGCTGGTCCAGGGGCTAAGACTCCCTGTTCCCGATGCAGAAGGCCAAGGCAGGGTTTCAATGCAGTTAGATCCCTGATCAGGGAACTAGATCTCACATGTCACAACTAAAAAAAAAATCCTGCATACGGCAGCAAAGATCAAAGATCCTGCGTGCCACAACTAAGACCCAACACAACCAAATAAATAGATAATATTTAAAAAATAAGAAGTGGGTAGAGGGACCTAGGGGCCAGAATGAAAAAGGAGGGAACAGAAGTGGGGAGGGAGCTGGAGACACAGTGAAGGGATCCCCGCTTTTCCCAGCACTCACCTTGGTCTCCAGAGCCCCCTCCTCATCTAGAACCAGGTCACTGTGGTCTGTGTGCACGATGGGGCCCTAGGGTATAGTGCTTAGTGAGAGGGAGTGTAGACTACACTGCAGGGGATGCCAGACCCCAGAGACCCTCAGTTGAACATCTGAGGCCAGAGAGGAAGGGCGAAGGGCACCTGGGAACTAGGGTCTGGACATAGGACAACAAGGAGCCCTAGGGATAGGGATAGGGAATAATTGGGATGGGGCATACTTGGATTTGAGGGACGTTTGGATCTAAGGGTCACTGTTGGGACTAGGGCTCTATTTGAGTTTTGGGGGCCCAATTGGGATGGGGATCACAACTGGGACTGGGTTATTATTCGGGTTTTGAGGTACCATCAAGTCTGGGGACCCTCACATCCTACCTGATCTTTGCTGCTGCCTGTCTCCTCCTCAGGGCCCCTGGAACTGGAGCCATCGTTGCTCCCTGGGATTCGCACCAGGTTCTTTTGCTTGGAGAAAGAGGCTGAGGCCAGGGACATTGGAGGTGAGGGCAAAGGTAAGTGATGGGGCTGGGTCACGGTTTGTGGAGACCAGTGAGCAGGAGGAGAGTGGACTGGGGCAAATCAGGCTGGAAGGCTGGGAATCAAAGGGACCACTGACCGAGGAGGGTGAGGGGTGTGACCCTGAGGAGATGGAGTTAGAGCTTGAGCTGGGAACCAGGCTTTGAATGGGAGCCAAGCCCAAAGTGAGTCTGGAGAGGCAGGACTGGGACAAGCCCCAAGGCCAGAGCAACCAGTGTACAGGGCCTGTGTGGGGGTCTGGGGTGGGGCTCAGACACTGACCCCTGCCGTGGCGCCAGCAGCAGAGGGCCACCCCAGTGATGATCATAAGGAGAGTCGTGGCCACGGCGGCCACTCCAGCCACAATCCGCACAGTGGGCAGCAAGTCTGTGGGAAGAAGGGGAGGGGGTTCCTGAGGAGGCTGAGCAGATGACTGAGCAGGAACTGGGGAACAGGGCTTGAGTAAGGGAACCTCTGCTCAAAGGTCATCAAGTATGGGGATTCCCAAGTTTAGTAGTCCCCTAGCTTGGGGTCTCTGGGTTTAAGAGCACATGAACTTGGGGTTTCATAAGTTTAGATTCCCTGACTTTAGGAAGCCATAAAGTTTGAAGGTATTTTACTTTGCAATTTTCTATATTTGGAGGTTGTCTTCTTTAGAGTCCCTAAGTGTGAGAGGTCTTTTAGTTTAGGATTCTGTATTTAAATTATTGTTGGGGGTGTGGAATCTCAGGATTCAAGGGACTCCTAGTTTTGAGGCTCCCAAGGTTTGAAGGCTCTGCCTTTGAGGGTCTTCCGTTTGGAAACTGTGGCATTTTGAGGGTTTGAAAACCTCAGATTTGGGGTCTTCAGGCCCAGAATCTCACCTCTACGGCCCAGGCTGACCTGGGTGCCTCCCTCACCCAATCGGTTCCGGGCAGTGCAGTTGAAGCCCCGGTGAAAGTCGGACTCCTGGGTCCCCGAAATGTGTAGCACAGAGATCAGGCCTGGACCCTGTCCCGCGAGGCCCTCTGGGGCTGGGAAGTTCTCCACCAGGAACCGACCCCGTGACCCCGCCGTCAGGAAGCCCTCATCCCAAGACCATACCTGGGGGCACAAAAGAGGAAGGTCACTGAGGAGACTCGGGAGGGCGAGAAGGTGTGGGCAGGGTCTGGGAAAAGTCAGAGGTAACCACAGCGGTTTGGGGAGTCTGTCTAGGAGGTTCGTGTGGCCGGATGGGTCATGAGAACGGGGACTTTCCTTACCACGGCTTCTGGGGCAGGGGAAGCGAAGACCAGACACTGGAGGCGGGCGGGGCCCCTCAGGAAGGCGGGTGCAGAGTGCAGAGCGGTCACTACTGGGGGAGCTGGTGTGGAGATGGTGGACCAGTCAGAGGAGAGGCCCCGCCCTCCCCAGAGCCCATTCTCAAGCTGGCGGGGTCAGGCCTCCGCTCTCCCCACTAACCTCAACCTACCATCCCACTCCTGTCTACAAACGTGAACCCTACTGAGGCTAGCCTTTTGTAGGTCCAGCTGCAATCTCCAGGCACCCCAACCCCTTCTCATGGCCACTCTCACTCCCATTAGACCTCATCCCCTCTGCCCACTTCTTATCCCAGAACCCACTGGGTCCACTAGGGAGCACCTCTTTCTCACCGTTCACAGTCAGCCTAGCTTCCGCAGCGCCACCGCCCTGGCCAGAGAGCCCCGGCTCGGCCCTGCACACGTAGTCGCCTGCATCCTCGGGCCCCACCGCGGGAAGACGCAGCGTGGGCCCGGAGGCCAGCACCTGAGAAAGGGAAGGGGCGTCAAGGGCACGACCTTGGGGGGAAGTCCCTCCCCTACTGCCAGCCGTGGCCACAAGCCCCAGATCTGGCCTCACCTGTGCGTCCCTGCGGCGGGTCCAGGTTACCCGTGGGAGCGGATTCCCGCGCCAGACACAGCTGAAGGAGGCGTCTTCTCCTACGTCCACCGACAAGGGTTTCGGCTTTGCCTGTAGAATCGGCCCAACTGGAGGAGACCGAAGAGGGGCCACATGACCAGGGAGGGATGTAACTTCTGTCTTCGGAGCAGACGCTCAGAAACGACACCCACAAGGGCCCATTGGGTTGAAGCCCCCAGTTAACTCGGCGGCGCACGTCCGACCCACAAGCCTCAATCCCACTCTCGCCCCGCCCCTGCTCCACTTTGGCACTGATCCAGCACAGCCAAATCCCGCCTAAATCCTACATCGGGCGCACCATCCCCAGCAGCCCTTCGCAGCCACGCCTCATGGTAGCCGCTGTCCCATTCTGCTCGCCACACTCTGGCCACACCCACGGCCCCGCCCCGGCTCACACTGCACGTCCAGCGCTGTGCTGCGGTTGGCGCTACCCACTGCATTGCTGACCTCGCAGGACACCGGTGCAGTCAGGAATGAAGCGTCAGCCACTATCTCCAGCATTGGCCCGCGGGCCCCGAGCACCGGGGAGCCCCCCTTTGCCCATCTGCGAAGATGGTGGGGTGTTATTGTTGTCCTTGCTCCTCAGGCACACCTACTCAGGTTCTAGCCCCAGTCCTCCCCAAGCTAGTCCTCCAGGCTGGGGAGAAATGACCTGGGTCCTCACCTATAGCCGGTGACAGGAGGCTGGGCTGTGGCCTGGCATAGGAAAGTGACCTTCTCTCCTTCCTGCACTGTCTGTGGTTCTGCAGACAGAGTAACCACTGGGGGGTCTGTAGAGGTAAGTCAATGGTTAGTAGTGGGCGAGGACATGGAACACCTCCACTGATGACCTAGGAGTCCAGTTCTCAGCTCCTCCACCCCAGAAGTCTGATCCTCAGTCCCCTTCTCCCTTTCAGCTAGCAGTCTAGGCTTCCAGTTCCCAATTCCCCCAGGGAACCAAGGTACACAGCCCCCGCCTTTCTCATGCCCTGAAATCCAGATCCCAGGTTCTTCTTTCTCCAAGGACCTCAGGCTCAAAGCCCAGTGTCTGATTGCACTCACACTGCAGGCTTAGTGTGACAGCTGTGTCCTTCCCTGCAGGCAGCGCCTGGCTCCGGGCCCGGCAAACCAAGGTGGCTCCATCATCATGGCTGGAAGGGGTCAAAGACAAGATGCTCTCCACTGACCCGATGGTTCCTTCCTTCAAAGGGGTCTGTAGGTTGTGAATAATAATGATGATTTCATTTACCTTTAGGTAGTACTTAATGTCAGTCACTCTTCCAGGCATTTATAAATATTCCTTTATTTAATCTTCCAGTAATCCTAGACGGGCATACTACTATTAACTCCACTGTACAGAAAAGTAAACTGAGCGGCAGAGAGGTTAAGATCAATCAACTAACAAGTGACTGGGACAGGATTTAACCCAGGTAGTCTAGCCCTATGGGGGCTTCCCAGGTGGCACTAGTGGTAAAGAACCTGCCTGCCAATGCAAGAGGCATAAGAGATGCAGCTTTGATTTCTGGGTCAGAAAGATCCGCTGGAGGAGGGCATAGCAACCCACTCCAGTATTCTTGTCCAGAGAATCCCATGGACAGAGGAGCCTGGCAGACCATGGGGTCACAAAGAGTCAGAAACGACTGAAGTGACTTAGCTTGCACGCACAGTCTAGACTTAGAGTCCCTATGCTTAAGTACATACCAAGGATCCCAAGCCTTGAATCTCTGCCTTTCATGCCCTTCTCCTCTGCATGAGCCTGTGGTCTGAGTGGACCCCCGAATTTCCCAGAATGAGCAAGGAAGGGCTGGCACAGAGACTTGGACCTAACCTGGCGGAAGATGGCCCCGTCCAGCCGGACCCCATCTCGAAACCACAGCAGCTCAGGGGTAGGGTGGGCATCACCACGGCTCCGACAGGTCAGATTCGCAGGAACCCCAGCAACCAGAGACACAGAGGGGCCGCCCAGCACCTGGGGGGGTTCTGGAGGCACTGTAGGGTGGATCTGGGGTCGGAGCTGGATCCGGGTCCTAGAGACCCTGATCTTCCCAGCTCTAACTGCCATCTCCTTCGTTCTCGCCAGACTCTGATATTCCCGGCTCCCTGGGGTGGTGAATCCCCCTCCCCCGGGCTCCACAGGGATAAGTGGGCTGAGTCCTCACCCAGCACATGCAGTCGGGCTGGTCGAGAGCGGAGGCCAGCTTGTGTCGCTTGACATTCATATGATGCTTGATCCTCTAGCTCCACGGGTCTAATGTGGAGGTCGTGCTGGCCACTCGCTGCATTCCCTGATATCCAGTACCGGGACCAGCCTGGGGTCAGGGACAGAGGCAGTCACACTGTGGTTCTGAGTTCCTGGTCCCAGGCCTCCATCCCCAGGCACCTCACACTGGAAAGACACTACCAAAAGTGGGGGCTGGGCCAGAGAGACTAATCCCTTCCCAGTCCAGTGTCGCTACAAACTTAAGGGGATGATAAATTCAGGGGGAGAAAAAGCAAGAAAACAATTGCCATAAGAATCAGAGTAGATACTACCTGTAGGTAGTAGGGAGGGAGGGAGCTACGAGAGAAGGGAATAATAAGGAGGGCTTCTGGGGAGCTGGCAACAGGGCTGGGTAGTCGTTACACGGATATCTATTTTAGAATTATTTGACAAATCTTCCATTTATGTTTTATGTGCTATTTGGCACTGATGCACTATTTTACAATCCAAATAAAAATTTCCAAACCCTATGGGTCAGCTCCAAAGAAGATCCTGAAAATTCAAGACTCCCAAATGTTTCCCTGAGCCCATTAATTTCCTAAACTTGAAAATGTCAAACTAGAAATTTCAGTTGTACCTCAAGCCCAGCATCCTCACCCTGGAGCCAGCCCCTCCCAGAAGAGATAGTAAAGCCTCACCTGGAAGGTCCCTTTCGCCCCCTAGAGCCAGCCCGTCCTTAGTCCACTGAACCAGTCCCCGGTAGGCGCCCAGGGCACAGGGCAGCCGGGCCTCGTCTCCCAACAGAACTACCTGGTCCTCTGGCTGTTGCAGAAAGTGGGGTGCCAGGCCTAAGAGAGCGGGGCGAGGGAGCAGAGCCAAGCTTAGCATAGTCAGGAGCTCCCGATTAAGTCCAGTCCCCAATCCGCTCTGCCCTCAGACCCAGAAGCCCAGGCTCCCAGAGTTCTCTTCCGTCAGACCCAGGAGTCTGGACCCTCAGCCCCATCTATCCCAGCAAAGCGACAGCTGGCAAACGACCCTCCCCTGTATGTATCTGCGCCGGCCCCTCGTGGTACCTGCACGCCCCCTGAGGCAGAAGGAGAGGACGAGGAGTACTGGCCCGAGCATCCTAAGTGTGTCCCCCAAGACCCAGCAGACTTGTTGTTGCACTGGTTCCCAGCCAGTTCCTTTCTCGGAGCACACTTCCTTTCTCGGAGCACACTTCCCACCACTCCGGCCTGGAGTCCCCTCCGCTCCTGACTCTTCGCCCCAGGCTAGAAGCTCCCCTCTCTCTGACCTGGAGGTCCCCTCGTCTGCTCCGCCGCTCTGAAACGCCTGCCAGTTCGGCGCGTCAGGTCTCCGAGAGACCCTGGAGGGCTGGTTCCCACTCGCCCCGCCCCGGCCCGCCCCCTGGGATACCCGCCCTCTTCCCATTGAGAAACTCCCGCGGCCCGACGCGGATGAATGGGGGCACTCAGGGCGGCGTCCCTGCCAGCGGGTGGACACTCCAGCCCCCTTAAGGTCTGGGAGCTGGAACACCTGGGTTGAAGCCGGGGGTACCGTCTGGGTTGGACATCTGCACCCTGCCGGGGTTGGGGGATGGCTGGGGGTGAGGAGGAGGGAGGGGAAGGAGTGGAAGAAACTTGCTCAACCCGGGTCCTGGAGGGACCGCGCTGAGTGGAAACGCAGCTATAAATGGGAACCCTTGGGGACTCGCTAGTTTCCGCGCCCTGGGGAGGAGGGGCCCGGGGCTCCTCTGGGCCTGTGGGTCAAGAAGAGGGCACCATGTTTGCCTGGGGGGCTGCTGGGACCCTCGAGAAGAGAGAGTTCAGTTCTCCCCACCTCAAAACGCCTTCAATGCCTGCCTTTTTACCGCTGCAAATCAGAGCTCGTCCTAAGATCCAGGAATCCAGCATCCCCCCGCCCCTCCTTTCCCAGGACCCTGCAGTTCTGGACCACCCCCTCGCCCCACTCAGCAGTGGTTGCCGGGCGACGGCTGGGAGGCGGCGGTGCCCGGGCTGAGTCAGGCAGGGAGGCTGGGAACCGCGCAGCTTGTCCTGACGGCTGCATGTCGCCCAGCTGGGGCGTTCCCACGCTGCAGGCCGGCGGTGCGCTGCGCAGCTGGCGGGGCAGGTGGGTGGAACCCGAAGCCGACAGAGGGGGAACTGGGGGCCTGAGACCCTGGGTATGACATTCTTAAACCTGTAGGGATTGGGGATCTACACTCCGTTGTTCTGAGCTCAGATTCTTGTGTCCCTAAATAGCAGGAACATGGACACCGCCCCCCCCCCCACCCCAGGATGCTAAGACCAGAACCTTCAGACCTCTGATGACCGATAAGTTAATGGCCTGAACCCCGAATTTCTGAGGCGTTGGGGACTCAACTAGGGCCCCTGCCTGAAGCAGAGTGCAGTTGGGAAAGGATGACCTGAGGTCAGAAAATCTGCTCTTAAGTCTTAGAGTCAGTGGATTTAACCACCAATCTCTCTCCCACCCCCTCACAGGCCCCGGAGGATTTGAAAATCAGCCGACAGTGAACATCTGCCCTAAGTCCTGTGTGTGTGTGTGTGTGTGTGTGTGTGTGTGTGTGTGTAGGGCTAGGGGGGAAGGACTGCAGGCCTGAACCCCCAGGTCCTTGGGAAAGAGGGACCTGGACTCTGGAGTCTGAGTGGCTTCTGTTTCGGGGATTCAGCCCTTGGATTTTGAAATAGGCTGGGCTTATGGCCAGGACTCCTGAGTCTTAGGGGTGGAAGGCAGGTAGAAAGGCTGTTTCTCCAGGCACCTGACATCACTTCCCCTTCCTGGCTCTCTGGGGGCCACAGGCATGGAAAGATGGAGAGTTTGAGGTCCCAGGAGCATCTAGAGAAGGAAAACATCCAAGGTGGAGGGTGGAAGGTTCGTGCTAATTAAAGGTCCCAGCAACGGACAGCCCCATGCCCGGGCCCTGAGGGACACCATCTGGTGATAGCCCAAGACAGAACCTCCAGCTGTGCACCCAGCCCATTTCCCAGGAGGCGTGAGGCCAGCTGGGAGAGGAAACGTGGGAGGAGGGCAAGGAGTTAATAACGGAAGGGAAGAAGACAGACTAGATTAGAGTCAAAGATGGAGCTGTGGGGGCTCAGCCCAGATGCCTCGTAGATGCCTCGTCTTGTGTAGGGAGAAGGACCAGATGGGGGTCATGGAGGGGAGAGAGAGAAAGCGAGCAGTTCCAATTCCTGCAGGAGATCAGCAGGCAGAAGAAGCTTATCCCGTGTGGGTGTATAGGCGCACACTGGGGTGGGGAGGGCAGGCTGACCAGCATATGGTTATAAAATTCAAATATGTGACAGGAAGACTCAAAGACAGAGAAACGAATAAAAGAAAGAGGCGGAGTCCAGGCTGACTGAGAGCAAATATTTATTGAGCTCCTGGTGTGTGTGAGAGACAGAGCATCAGGAGGGAGAGAGGGAGAGATGAGAATAGAAAGAGAAAAACAATGGGGACTTCCCTGGTGGTCCAGTGACTAAGACTCTTCGCTCCCAATGCAGGGGCCTGGGTTTGAGTCCTGGTCAGGGGACTAGAGCTTATATGCCACAACTAAAGATCCTGCACACCACAGCTAAGACCCAGTACAGCCAAATAAATTAATATTTAAGAGAAAAACGGAGACGTGTACAGGCACAGACAGTGACAGAGTTAAAGGCTGACTGAGAGGTAACCACCTAACGGAGAGAGATGGGGAGAAAGACACCGAGTCAGAGAAGGACACTCTCAAAGTGGTGGAGAAAAGAAAATAAATCAAGATGAACTGAGGGAGGGAGAGAGACAGAGACACCCAGAAGGAAAGAAGAGATAGAAAGAGACCGAGGGAAGCTACGTGAACTAGAACTCACAAGACCCGTGCCAAAGCGTCCGCACATCGGGCTCAGTGCTGGTGGCCTCGGACCCTGCCTTTCATTCCCACCCACTCTGATGGCCCAGCACGTTTACACCTGAGACATTTACACACACACACACTGCACAAGTTTTCACAGATCACAGTTCACTATCAACTTCCCCAGGCACGTTCACTTATGTGCATTTCACACGTGTGTGCACAGATATATGCGCTCTCCCAGTCTCTCGCACACACTTGCACACTCCTCAGCAGAGATTCATGATCTCATTGAGAGGGAGATGTCTACTCAAGGAGGGAAGAGGGGCTTCCCTGGTGACTCAGTAGTAAAGAATCCACCTGCCGATGCAGGAGACACAGGTTTGATCCTTGATCCAGGAATATTCCACATACTTCAGAGCACCTAAGCCCCTGTGCCACAACTACTGAGCCTGTGCTCTAGAGCCCAGGAGAGGCAACTACCGAGCCCACATGCCACAATTACTGAAGCCCGAATGCCCTGGTGCCTGAGCCCCGCCACAAGAGAAGCCGGCATAAGAAGCCTGTGCACCGTAACTACAGGGTAGTTATGTCTGCAACTAGAGTGAAACTGTCCAGTAACGGAGACCCAGCACAGCCAAATAACATGCAAATAAAATTATTTTTTAAAGTTTTTTAATTGAACAAAAACAAAGTAAGGAAGGGACTTGAAGGTCAGGTACCAGGGTAGGAAAAGTGGGGGAGTCTTACCCCCAGGCCAGGCCCAGCTCCCTGCTCCCCATGCTGTGTTGGGACCTCCTGGCTCTGACCTGCTCCCATTTGCCCCTGACCAAGACTGGCCCCTGGGGTCATGGGGGCTGGGGAGGGACCGAGCGATGCTCCTGGCATGTGCTGACAGGGGATTTCTTGCTCCAGCTGTGCTGGGAGGAGCCCTCCGGCAGAGGCCTGAAGCTGGAGACTCAAGAGTGTGCCTGGGGGAGGTGAGGATGAGCAGTGTGAGGACGAGATCAACTGAGAACAGGCCCAGTTCTGCCACTGACTGCATCATTGCTGCCCTGGGCTCACGGGGCCTGCTGGGTTCAGCGGTGGGTCCTCCCTGAGGGGCTGTGAGTGAAGACCAGGGGTGGGAGTGGCATGAGAGAAAAAAGAGCAACAGAGACTGACTTTGGGGAAGGAGACAGAGACTGAGAGAGAGAGAACCTTAGAGCAGGAAGGGGCGTGAGATAGAATACAGGAGGGAGAGCAGAAGGGGACCTAGGGCAGGAAGAGAGAAAGAGAGAAAGAAGGAGACAAATAGAAAAAGAGAAACAAAGAGAAAAGTAAAGGACAGACATAAAGAGGGACCCAGAGAAAGGCAGGCAGACGCAGGAGGTGGGCGTGAATACCGCGGACATCAAAGACAGAGGACCTGGGATGGCCCTGAGCACCCGCATCAAGGCTGAACTACTGCTCCTGGGGCTTCTGACGACAGGTGAGTAGGAGCCTGGGCTGTGACCAGAGCCAGGTGGCCCTCATTCCCACGGCCCCTTCTCTAGACAGACTCTCTGCCCTCTCCGCCCTCTCCTATTGACACCTCTGTGTCCCCAGGCCTGACCCAGGTGCCGATCCTGGCCTCAGCCCCCCGAGGCTTCTGGGCTCTGCCCGAAAACTTGACAGTGGTGGAGGGGGCTGTTGCTGAACTGCGGTGCGGGGTCCACGCTCCTGGCAGCGCGGTGCAATGGGCCAAAGATGGGCTGCTCCTCGGCCCCGATCCTAGGATCCCCAGTTTCCCGCGGTATCGCCTGGAGGGAGACCCTGCTAAAGGTAAGGGGCCAGACCCTGAGATCCTGAGCCACCAGCCGAGGCTGACCTTGGCCCTGACCTTGGGTCCTACCTGCAGGTGAATTCCACCTGCGTATTGAAGCGTGTGACCTCAGCGATGATGCAGAGTATGAGTGCCAGGTTGGCCGCTCAGAGACAGGCCCTGAACTCGTGTCTCCCAGAGTGATCCTCTCCATCCTGGGTATGAATGAGAGACCTCCCCAGGACTGATGAGTCTGGACTTCCGCCCTCGCCATCTCCAGAGTTGGGAGTCCAAGCCTCTGGCCCCGCCCCCGCTTCCTCAGACTCAAAGCCCAAATCCTTATATCCCTCTGGGTGGTTCCAGCTCACCCCAGACCCTTTCTTACCAGTGCCCCCCAAGGTGCTTCAGCTGACCCCTGAAGCAGGAAGCACAGTCACATGGGTAGCTGGGCAGGAGTACACCATCAGCTGTGTGTCTGGGGACGCCAAGCCAGCACCTGACATCACCTTTCTCTTGAGTGAGTGTGGGTGAACTGGTGGGGGCAGTGTGAAGCCCCTGGAGTGGGGAGTGGGTGTATCCGTGATCAGGGCCCTCCTGAGATGGGATGCAGGAGCAGGCGTGGGGAAATGCTGAGGCTGGTGTGGGACCCGGTGAGTGGAGGGGACATCAAGGGAAAGGACTGAGAATTTTTGTAATTGCTGAAATTACGAGGCTGAGGCTCCGGACAGAGATATGTATGTCTTTCTAGTGCAGATACGAGAAGCTATGAATGGGTGATACAACCTGGCAAGGAGGGGAGGGGATAGGAGAGGCCCAGGACCCAGTCCTGGGGCCTCCAGGATTCAAAGAAGCCAGAGTGTGCAGAGGGAAAGAAGCTGGTGTTTCGCCTCCAGAACCAGGAGGGAGGGGGGCTGTACATCCTGAAGGCTTTCAAGCCAGGCCTCCAGGATCTACCCTGGGGGAAACCTGCCACTCCTCTAGCCTTCTTGTTAACCCCAAGGTGGACAAACAATTTCCGGTATCTCTGCTAATGTGAATGAGGGGTCCCAGCAGAAACTCTTCACCACGGAGGCCACAGCCAGGTATGGAAACTGGGATGCCCCCCTCTCAGCCCGATTCTCCATGAAAACCCCATACCCTAGGGATTCATGCATGGGAACTTGGGTCAGGTAGGTACATCTGGGACCCAATTCCCCACTTGGGTGCTCTAAAATTTCTTCGTAGGAACCCTAGTTCCAGAGTATCAAGTACTAAGGTTTTGGCCAGGTGTGGGCCTCTGGGACCTCCACTCTCACTGCTGACCCTCAGCTCTCTTCCACGGAGCTCTAGATCCTAAAGGAAACCACCACAGAGACTTAAACTAGGTGTGGGGACCTGGATCCCCACCTCTCTACCTTGACTACCCAAATTTCAGATGATAACTGACTTAAAAGTCCCAATATCCCCCCCTAGGGTGACACCCCAGAGCTCGGATAATGGGCAGTTACTGGTCTGTGAGGGATCCAGCCCAGCTTTGGATACTCCTATCAAAGCTTCAGTCACCATGAATGTTCTGTGTAAGTGGAGAACTGAGTTGGCCGCTGGGGAACAGGAAGTGGGGGGCCCGAGGAGCACAGGGATTATGGAAGGCTCAAGTTCTAAGGGGGAAACATGGGGGTTCAGAGGCAGGTTGTGGGGCTTGGAAAGAATGGATGGACTCCCCAGGCCCACTGAGTGAGTTGCTCCCCAGTCCCCCCAGGGCCCCCCATCATCGAATGGCCAGGCCTGGACGAGGGGCAGGTGCGAGCAGGGCAGAGCTTGGAGCTGTCGTGCACAGCCCGAGGAGGGAATCCGCTAGCCACACTGCAGTGGCTGAAGGTGAGGGCAGAGGCAGCATGGAGGTGGGGGGAAGGGTGGGGCCAGGCGCTGGCCCCGAGCTGGCCCAGGCCTGTCTGTGTCTCCAGAACGGCCAGCCCGTGTCCACAGCGTGGGGCACAGAACATGCTCAGGCGGTAGCCCGCAGCCTCTTAGTGATGATCGTGAGGCCGGAAGACCATGGGGCGAGGCTCAGCTGTGAGGCCTACAACAGCGTATCTACAGGGATCCAGGAACGTGGGGTCACGCTGCAGGTCACCTGTGAGTCCTGGTGCCAGCTGCCCATCTGTTGTCAGTCTGTGCCCCAGGGAACCATCTGTTTGTGCCCCCAAACCATGCCGGTCAGATGCCAAAGACCTCATCATCTGTCCCCAGTCTCCTGTCTGTCTGGGCTGATCTGTGAGGCATCCAGCCCAGCTTAGTGTCTCTCCTCCGTTCCTCCCTGCAGTTCCCCCCAGCGCCATTACTATCTTGGGATCTGCGTCCCAGTCTGAGAACAAGAATGTGACAGTCTCCTGCATCACCAAGTCCAGTCGCCCACGGGTCCTCCTGCGATGGTGGCTGGGCTGGCGGCAGCTGCAGCCCAGCGAGGAGACGGTCATGGACGTGAGGCGGGGGTCAGGCTCCTGGGTCCAAGGGTGGAGGGAGGTAAAGGTACATCTCCTGGATCCGGGAGAGGAGGAGTCTGGCATCTGGGATGCCTTGATCCCTGGGGAGCCTGGACTGGGGTCCGGGGCCCCCAGGGTTTAACAGATGAGTCGGTGGACATGATTCATGGGTCCCTGTTGTGACCTGGGCTGGTATCATGGATGCGGGTGCCCTAGTCCCCCAAATCTGAAGCCCAATCCCTGCCAGGGCCTACATGGTGGCCACATCTCCATGTCTAACTTGACGTTCCTGGCGCGAAGGGAGGACAACGGTCTGACCCTCACGTGTGAGGCCTTTAGCGAGGCTTTCACCAAAGAGACCTTCAAGAAGTCGCTCACCCTCAATGTGAAATGTGAGCCTCCACCCTTGCCCGGGGGTACCCCAAGCCTTCGAGACCCTCAACCTCAGGCCCCAGCCCAGAGAGAAGTCACTCTACCTGGCTTTCCCCACAGATCCTGCCCAGAAGCTGTGGATTGAGGGCCCCCCAGAGGGGCAGCGCCTCCGGGCTGGGAACCGGGTGAGGCTGGTGTGTTTGGCCATTGGAGGCAACCCAGACCCTTCCCTCACCTGGTACAAGGTTGGTGCCCAGCAAGAAGGGTTGTGGGGTGGCCAGGAACATGGGGGAAAGATGAAGCTCCTTCTCTCCTCCAGAGTCTAGGGCAACCTGAGTTTCTTGAAAAATACTGGAGATTTTGAGTTTCAGCAGGGAACTGAAACGACAAACACTGTGAGAATTAAATGCAATCTTAGGAAAACTGAGGAAATTCTGGGAAAACAGTGAGAATTATAGAATTAAAGAATTCTGGATCAGCAATGGGAATTCTAGAGAAAAGGCAATAAATGGTGAAAGCTTGGAATTCAGGTAAAATGGCTAGAATTTCAGGGAAAGACTAAGAATTCCAGAAACAAAGACAAAGGTGGATAAAAGCTAGAAATTAGGGGAGGAAAGACTAGTAATTCTACAGAACATTTGAAAAGTCACTAATACTAAGTTGAATTCTTGGGATTGGGAGTAAGAAAATGAAATTTCATTAAAATTTAAGAAATCTGACTGAATTCTTGGAGAATTTTGGGAAAATAGGAATCTAGTGGAAATTCTTGGGGAAAGACTAGGAATTCTAGGAATGAAATTCTTCATTTTGTTGTTGTTCAGTTGCTCAGCTGTGTCCGACTCTTTGCAACTCCACGGATGGCAGCACATCAGGCTTCCCTGTCCTTCATTATCTCCCAGAGTTTGCGAAAACTCATGTCCACTGAGTTGGTGATGCCATCCAACGACCTCATCCTTTGTCACCCCCTTCTCCTCCTGCCCTAATCTTTCCCATTATCAGGGTCTTTTCCAATGAGCTGGCTCTGTGCATCAGGTGGCCAAAGTATTGGAGCTTCAGCTTCAGGATCAGTCCTTCCACTGAACATTCAAGGTTGATTCCTTTAGGATTGACTGGTTTGATCTCTGTCTAAGGGACTCTCGTTTAACTGGATGGGGAAATGCCAAGAATTGGGGCAACACAAAGGATTCTAGTAAAGGACTAGTATAATAAGAGGCCATTAGTGGATTCAGAAATCTGTGACCAGGGAATGGAATTAAGGGAAAGATCAAAGAAAATCTTTGAGGAAGGTTGGGATTTTAAGAAAAAGAGTTAAGGAGAGGCAAAAATGAACAAATTCTGGGAAAGGTTTGGGAATTCCAAGGGAGTTTCCCAGTGTGGGAGGTTCAGTAAATATAGCTGGAATGAATTTCGAGGAGTGGGGCTGAGGGTCGGCCGAGCGCATCGACAGTTGCAGGCTTCCAGAAAGCAGAGGAGCGGGGCGGGAGTGGGGGATGAAGCGTGGGACTGGAGGCGGGTTCAGACTGCAAAATCTCGGGGCTCCAGGGGCCCAGTAGACGGGAGAGTTGCCGGGTGGGGTCGGCTCAATTCTAGTCCCCATTCCTCTGCCTTAGCCGATGCTCGCCGAAGGGGGCGCCTTTTCCACACCACACAACGGCTTTATCTATCTGGGCTGGAGGCAGCCCACCTAATGGGGACGTCTGGGGGGGGGGGGGGGGAGGATGGCAGGGCTCCTCGTGGTCCCCCAGTCAGTCTCGGCCCTTAGGACTCGCGCACCGTGACCGAACCGCGGCCGCCCCAGGAACCACGGCGGGTGCAGCTGGGAAGTGTGGAGAAGTCGGGGAGCATCTTCTCCCGAGAGCTGGTGCTGATCACGGGTCCGTCCGACAACCAGGCCAAGTTCACATGCAAAGCCGGCCAGCTCAGCGCGTCCACGCAGCTCGTGGTGCAGTGTGAGGGGCGCACTGCGGGGCTGGGAGGGCTGCTGCGGCGGGGAACTGAGAGGGAGCCTTGGCTGGTGGGGTGGGGGAGTGGAGGCGGCTGGGGGAGGGGTGGATGCCGAAGAGCCCAGGACGCGCTCGCGGCTGGGCGGGGCCTGGGTCCCCGCCGAGCGGAAGCCAGCCGGGTCTCCTCTTCACCTCTGAGCCTCGCTCCTCCCACCCTTTCCCGAAGTCCCCCCGACTAATGTGACGATCCTGGCCAACGCGTCGACGCTACGCCCCGGGGATGCCTTAAACTTGACGTGTGTCAGCGTTAGCAGCAATCCTCCAGTCAACTTGTCGTGGGACAAGGAGGGGGAGAGGTGAGAGTGCGACAACCCCCGTCCCTCCCCGGTTCTGATCGCATTCCTTTACAGTCAGAAACCTGCCCCAGCCCGACTTGCCGTCCTGCCCGGTACCCGGCACCCAGTACCCAGACTCTAGCTCTGGTCCCGCTCCCCGCCCGGTCCGCAGGCTGGAAGGTGTGGCCGCCCAGCCCCGCCGGGCTCCATTCAAAGGTTCCGCCGCCGCTAGGAGCGTCCTTCTGAGACTCTCATCCCGTGATCACGGCCACCGCGTGACCTGTAGCGCCCACAGCACCGAGCTGCGGGAAACCGTGAGCGCCTTCTACCGCCTCAACGTGCTGTGTACGTGCGCAGGCCTGGCATCCCTCTTGATTCCTATCTGACCCTATACTACAATACTTGGGTTACAATATACAATCCAATACAGTACAATACCTGAATACTGTCTTTGACTTTCATTCTTAACTTCAGAAACTTTCCCGCTCTTTATCCTGACACTCGACCTGCACCGATTCCTATCCTGCCCATCCCTCATCTTCCTTTTTTGTCCTGTATCCTAACCCCTGACCTTGACCTGTATCCCGAACCCTGTTTCCATCCTTCAGTCTGACTCTGGTCTCTCTGAACCTAACCCCCATCTCAGCTCTGAACTTAATTGCTTCCTTGTCCACAAGCTTAAAATCTCGGCGACACCTCGACTTCAACCCTTTATACCTGCACCTGATCTCAAATCCATCCCCGGCCCGAACCTTAACAATCTTGACTCCCCGCCGGGCCTCCTCGTCCGCAGACCCTCCAGAGTTCCTGGGGGAGCAGGTGCTTGTGGTGACCGCGGTGGAGCAGGGCGAGGCACTGCTGCCCGTCTCCGTGTCTGCCAACCCCGCCCCGGAGGCCTTCAACTGGACCTTCCGCGGCTACCGACTCAGCCCAGGTGCACGGAGGGGCCATGGAGAGGGGCGCAGGTCTCCAGGACTCCCGGACGGGGTTGAGGGAGGATTAGGCAAGCTCCTCACCTTTACTTCCCCCAGCTGGCGGCCCTCGGCATCGTATCCTGTCTGGTGGAGCGCTGCAGCTATGGAATGTGACCCGCGCTGACGATGGCCTCTACCAGTTGCACTGTCAGAACTCGGAGGGCACAGCGGAAGCTCTCGTGAGACTGGATGTACAATGTGAGACCCCTCATCACCGTAGGAAACTAAGGAGCTCGGGAGCCCCGCCCATCACGGAAGCCCGGCCCACCCAGGGAATCTTGCCCGCTGTGGAGTTTCCTCACTGTGGAAGCTCCGCACCCAAGGGACATACCCATCCTGGAAACCTCCCCATTCTGGGAGACCCTACCGTGACGGAGCCACGCCCACTTTGGGGAACGTGCCCATTAGAGAGACCCTTTGTAGAATCTCTGCCCACCTACTCTGGTCAGGAAGCCAAGCCCACTCCACTCAATTCTGGAAGTCCATCGGACCTACTCTTGTCACTACAGTGGCATAACAGACGGTGGGGACAACCTCACTAACACCGAGAACTTTATTCCAGAGGCCGACTTGATCACACTCATAACTTTCCTGGGCACCTCTAAGACACCCCTCCCACCTGGGGCCCTCTTCCACCATGGCCCGTCTGGGCCCAAATGCCTTCCCCAAGCTCCTGCCTTCCCTAGATGCTCCCACCATCCGAGCTCTCCAAGACCCCACTGAGGTGAATGTTGGGGATTCTGTGGACATAGTCTGCACTGTGGATGCCAATCCCATCCTTCCTGAGATGTTCAGCTGGGAGAGGCTGGTGAGGATCTAACATTTGGTAGAGGTGTGGGCTGGGAGATGCGATTTCTTGACTGTAAGCTCCTCGGGAGGAGGGGCACATCTTTGTGATCCTATATAACTGTAGTTGTCAGGACATGCTCCAAGAACTAAGTGTTGAGTGGTAGATGGATAGGTGCATAAGTGAATAGATAATCAGCTGGGTGGGGGTTACATGGTTGGATATATGGATGGATACGTGGTGGGTGGATGAGTTAGTAGACAGATGAATGAGTGGATGGAAGAACAGATAGACAAATGAGCAAGTGAATGAGTGGATAAATGGATCAATAAATTAGGCAATTAGACGACTGAATGAGAGAAATGAGTAGACTGATTAGATTAGAGAGTAGATGGATGGGTAGATACACCATTGGTGGAAAAGATGTCTATGGAAGGAAAATGGATAAATGGATGGATGGACGGGTGGGTGCACAGGCCAATGGAGAGATGGATAAATAGGCAGCTAGGTAAATTGATGAACAGATGCCTGGATGTATTGATGTGCATGTGTTTGAGTGAATAGATGGAGTGGATAAGTAGAGAGATAGAAGGGTGAATGGATGGGTAGAAGGAAGCAAATGGTTAGATGAATGATGGGTGAATGGATGAATGAATGGAAGGAAAGATTGATGGATGAACGGATAAATGAATGAATTGACAGATAGGTGGATGGTTAAATACATTGATGGATGGGTGGATAGAGAGTGCCAAGCAAGAATGGTTGAGTAAATGGATGGATGAGTAGTTGACTGGATTGGTGGCTGAACGGATGGATCCATGCATGAATGGTTGGATAAATAAATGAATGATTGGGTGGAATGACAGGGAAATTTTTTTCTTTGCTAGGAAGTGATTGTGGCTGGGAGATAAGAGGCTACAGATGGGGACCCAGTTTGAGGGCTAATGGAGCTGGGGCTGGACCTGGGGACAATCTCCTGAGTCTTGGACCTCTAGGGAGAAGAAGGGGAGGACCAGAGTCTGGATGACATGGAGAAGATGTCAAAGGGATCCACAGGGCGTCTTCGTATTCACCATGCCAAGCTGACCCAGGCTGGTGCTTACCAATGCATTGTGGACAATGGGGTGGCACCTCCAGCCCGAGGGCTGGTCCGTCTTGTTGTCAGATGTGAGTAACAACCAAAGCCCTAACTTCAAGGCCTGCCACTAAATCCACATATCATGTCCTTCCATGCACCTCATGTTGACCTCCAACCCCTCTAGTTGCCCCCCACGTGGAGCATCCTGCTCCCCTAACGAAAGTGGCTGCAGCTGGGGACAGCACTAGTTCTGCCACCCTTCACTGTCGTGCCCGAGGTGTCCCCAACATCGTCTTCACTTGGACCAAAAATGGGGTCCCTCTGGATCTCCAGGATCCAAGGTGAGTCCAGGCTGAACCAGGTAACCCTCCAGCCCTAACTTTGATCCCCCAGCAACAGTCACCCTCCCTGAGTCCCTGCTGCATCTCTGCTCCAGGTACACAGAGCACACATACCACCAGGGTGGCGTCCACAGCAGCCTTCTGACCATTGCCAACGTGTCTGCAGCCCAGGACTATGCCCTCTTCACATGCATAGCCACCAACCCCCTCGGCTCGGACCACACCAACATTCAACTCGTCAGCATCAGTATGGTGGGAGAGGGCTGGGAGGCTGCTGGGAGGGTAATCCCCTAAGTAAATCCCCCAGTCTCTGGTTGGTCCCAGAATGACAATGTTCCTGAGACCTGAGAAGTGTTTATGAATGAGGATGGAGTTTTTGCCTGCCCCAAAAGTCCCAGTGGAGACTGGATTTTTTTAGGGAAACTGACAACAAAGGAAAAAATGGAAGGGGTTTCTTATTGCCCCAAGCCTGGTGGCTCAGTGGTAAGGAACCCACCTGCCAGTGCAGGAGACACAGGTTTGATCCCTGGTCTGGGAAGATCCCCTGGAGAAGGAAATGACAACCCACCCCAGTTTTCTTGCCTGGAGAACCCCATGGACAGAAGAGCCTGGCATGCTACAGTCCACGGGGTCACAAAGAGTCATGACTGAGTGACTGAATGCAATGCAACTGAAAAGTAGATTTTCAGGAGTCGCTGGATCTAGGTTCAGCTGTCATCAAGAACTCTCCATCTCTCTGGACTACTTTTCTCTGTGTTGGCTATCTTGTAAGGCTTCCTAACAGTGGTATGAACGTACTAGGATTAAGATCCACTGGCTCCCCTTGACTCCCAGCCCATTCCTGAACCAATCAGGTGGCGAAAGGAAGACAACCTGATTGTTGTTCTTGTTGGCGAGACCCAGTCATGTGTCCATCCTACAAGGAGTGGAGTCACTTCCATCAGATGCACGTGGCCTGAGAATGTGGGCTAGTGACTCTCCAATGGGTAGTCAGTGTTCTGTAACCAGAAGAAATGAGGGGAATGGATACGAGATAGACACAAAAGTCCACTGTAAGAAACGTGTGTCATACAGTCAATCCTCATGATTGGCAGAGTCTGTATTTACAGTTTTGCCTACTTGTTAGAATGTATTCATAACTCCCAAATCAATACCCATTCTGCTTTCTCAGACATTCAGGGGACTGTAAAGAGGGGATGAAAAATTTGAGTCACCCAATGAGTACACTCTCAGCAGAGGTGGAACAAGATGACACTCTGCCTTCTTACAGCCCTCTTTTTGCACCTTTGTGCTTTTTGTTAATCATTTTGCTATATAAAATGGCCCTTAAGCACAGCACTAAAGTGCTGTCTGGTGTTCCTAAGCTCAGGAAGGCTGAGATGTGCCATTTTGAGAAAATACTTGTGTTTGGTAAGCTTCGAACAGTTGTTGAGTTCCAGCAATTCATTCAATGTTAATGAATCAACAGATGTATTAAATAAGATATCTTTAAGCAGAAACATGTATAATACAATATCATACATTAACTGGTTGATGAAAATGTTGTGACTGGAGGCTTGTGGGAGTCTAAGACTGCATTTCCCTTGGGAGCAATGGCTTGGTATTTGCTAACTGAATGTTCCCAATGACTTTAGAGAACATAACCACCATGAATAATGAGACTCAACTGTATATTTGAAATCATTCTTAGCAATAATCTGGAAGGGATCTTCCAGAATCCTTCTGAATCCTCTATGTCCCCCATCTCTTACCTCAAAGGCCGCCCTGATCCACCATCGGGACTGAAGGCTGTGAGCGTGACCCCATATTCAGTGGGCCTGGAGTGGAAGCCTGGCTTTGATGGGGGCTTGCCACAGAGGTTCCAAATCAGGTAGGTCTCTATCATGAAAGGAAAGGGTTGTAGCCAATAGGGCTGGGGCACCTTCCTGATTGACTGCCCTCCCTTTTATGCAGGTATGAGGCTCTGGGGACTCCAGGGTTCCTCTACATGGATGTCCTACCACCCCAGGCCACCAGCTTCACACTGACCGGGCTTCAGCCTTCTACACGATACAGGGTCTGGTTGCTGGCCAGCAATGCCCTGGGTGACAGCGGACTAGTTGACAAAGGGTCCCAGATCTCAATCACCACCCCAGGTGGGAAGGGACATTCTTACACAGTTTACAAAATTACTCAGAGGACTTATGGGGTGAAGTCGATACTACTATTCCCTTTTTGCTGATGGAGAAACTGAGGTCCAGAGAGGTTAATCAACTTGTCAAAACTCACACACGTAGAAGGAGCTACAGATGAAATTTAAACTCAGGCAGATGAACTCCAGAGACTAGATTTTGCCACTAGACTATACTGTCTGAATGTGATTAGTGACACAAGGGAAATTCAAAGAGAATTTGAATCTAATGAAAATGAAAACAAATGAAAATTGTGAGGTGCAGCTGAAGCAGTGCTTAGCAAGAAATTTATAGCACTAGGTTCTCATATTAGATTTTTTTAAGTCTTCAAATTGACTACGTTTCCATCCTAAAAAGACTAGAAAAAGAAGGGAAAATTAAACCCAAGGTAGACAAAAGGAAGGAAATAATAAAGAACAGAAATTAAGGAACTAGAAAATTAAAAAGCAATAAAAGAAAATAATGAAACCAAAAGCTGATTCTTTGAAAAGATCAATGTTTATAGAGCTAATCAAGACAAAAAAAAGAAGACACCACTCTTAACCAATATAAGGAATGAAAAAGGGGACATTACTACTGATCCTGCAGACATTATGGGAAAATTAGGAAGTACTACAAACAACTTTATGTCAATAAATTCAGCAACTTTGATGACATGGATTAATTCCTTGAATATGAACGAGAACATCTGGACTCTGGTAGACTACTACGGTGCAGTGGCCAATCACACAGAGGCTGGTTCCAACAAACCTGGGTTCAAGTCCCAGCTCTGCAACTTCCTAGGTGTGAGACCTTAGGCAAGTTACTGAAGACTCAGTATAACCTTTGAGCCTCAGTCTGTAAAGATAAAGTGTGTCTCCAGTCTCTATACCTCAGTTTCTGAAAGTAAGGTCTTTCTTAGACAATTGCAATAAATAAATTAATATATCTAAAGCTCTTAGAACAGGGCCCTGAACAAAGCTAGTGCTATGTAGATGCTAATTTAAAGAAATGCCCCCACTCACTTTTTACTTTGCCCCAGGAAAGTTCCCTTTTTCTATCTTTTCCTTTCTGGTCAGTTCAGTTCAGTCACTCAGTCATGTCCAACTCTTTGCAACCCCATGGACTGCAGCATGCTAGGCTTCCCCGTCCATTACCAATCCCGGAGCTGGCTCAAACTCATGTCCAATGAGTTGGTGATGCCATCCAACCATCTCAACCTCTGTCATCCCCTTCTCCTCCTGCTTCCCGCCCCCCGCCCCTTTTCCTTTCTGGTAGGGCAGACTTTTTCCTCATGGAAGTAAGGACTCTTTCCCATCCCTACAATGTTGCCTCCTCTTTCCCTGTTCCAGTTTTCCCTTTAAGCTCTAAAGCATAAAGTAGTACTATATTCACCTCCCTTGCTCTAAAACTTATACCTATATTAAGGCATCCAGAGAACCCTGCATTTTTAAAAATTAATCCCCCCAATTGACAATGCAGGTTAAAGGAGACTTCCACACCATAAAGCACTCATCAATGATATATTATTATTATTTTATTATTAGCATTAGCTTTAGAATGGCTATTAATAGTATCATCATTATCATCAGCAATTTCCAGTTCTCTTTGAAATATTCCTAAAGTCAGAAATTAGTTCCTATAAGTCTCAAAACTGGGTTGCAAAGCTTAATAGGAGACGTAGAAATATTTAAGGTTTATCTCAGCTTGTTGATGTTAATTTTCATTCTCTATATCCACCTCCCAGGTCTAGACCAACCTTCTCGAGAACCCGACTACCAGCTACCCACAGAGCAGCCTGCAGGTAAGTCCTCAATCCCCAAATAGCCCTCTCCCTCTTGAAAACAACTTTCTGGTCTCTAACGCCACCCCTTTGCCTTATGACTATCGTCTCTTAAGACTTAAGTCAGCCTCATAGGCCCTCACTCATATCCTTAGCTCTTCCTCCTACTTGAGTGTGATAAATTTTCTTTTTTCCTAATTTACCTGCATGTGATAAAATTTCTCTCTTCCCTGTGCAGAGCCTGTGTCAGTTGGCTTTTGCTGCATAACAAACTATCCCAAACACGGGCACTTATAGCAACAAACATGATTTCTCATGATTCTATGAGTGGCTGAACAGTTCTGCTCTGGGCTATGGTCAGCTGGCAGCTCTGCTGGGACCTGCGGATCTAGGATAGCCTCTCCTCACTCGTCTGGCAATCTGACTTGTAGTTGGGACATTGGAGATCACTGAGTCACATGTGTCTCCTTGGCTTGTTCACATGGAGGTGGTCACTGGAGTCCTAAAAGCAACAAGAGAGTGCAAGTTCCAATTTATAGGCACTTTTCAAGCTTCAGATTATTTTTTTATTTTAATTTTAAAATATTAATTATTAAAAATTTTGGGCCAGGCCATGAGGCATGTGGGATCTCAGCTCCTCGATCAGGGATTGAACCCACACTCTCTGCCTTTCAAGTGTGGAGTCTTAACCACTGGACCATGAGGGATTTCCCTTTGAGCTTCTCATTGTGTCTTATTGGCTGAAGTGGCATGGCTCAACTCAGAGTTAGTGTAGGGGGAAGTCTTAAGACTATGCATGTTAGTTGCTCAGTTATGTCCAACTATTTGTGACCCCCATGGACAGTACATCGTCAGGCTCCTTTGTGCATGGGCTTCTCCAGGAAAGAATACTGGAGTAGGTAACCATTCCCTTCTCCAGGGGAGCTTCCTGACCCAGGGATTGAACACAGGTCTCTTGTATTGCAGGCAGATTCTTTATCATCTGACCCACCAGGAAAGCTCTCAGACTATGCATATAGTGAGACAATCATGACCATTTTGCAAATAATCAATCCCCTTTAGAGTCTGAGAAGGTTGTAAATGACAGAAATTCAGTTGTTGTTGACAATAAAAAGAATGGCTTGGCTCATGAAATTGAAACTCCAATTGTGGCTGGATTCAGGTACTCAAAATGTTCACCAAGGATCCGTTTCTCATTCTCTCAACTTTGCCTTCAACTCTGATGACTTCTTTCTCAGATTTTTCTCTTAAGAAGGCAGAGAAGTCCTCCCACACCTTCAACTTTTATTTCACTTCTTAGCAACTAGCCAAAGCGTGTGCTAGGTGTTCTGCCAAAAATCTACCTTGGGTCAAATGCCAGTCTCTGAACTGATCACTGGGGGAATGGGGATGGAAACTCTTAACGGCCAAGTCAGGCCATGTGTCCTCCATGGAGTCCTGTGGAGCCAACCAGACTGAGAGCAGGGAGTAATGACTGGCAAAGGAAAATGAGTCCTGTTAGTAGGAGGTGGAAAAATGGGTGCTGAGCAGATGGCTGCTGAGAGGGACTTAGTCTTATCCTCAGGGATATAGCAGAGGATTCTGATGTCTGAGATGGAAGTTTGTGCAAAAAGGAAGTCATTTGAGATGAAGTTTGAAAGAAGACTAGAAGCTTGCTTGAGATGAAAGGACATTGAAAGACACTCTACTATTTAAAGGCTTAGATGTGTGGGTTTGCCTCAATGATTCTGGAAACAGCCAGTGGTTAGTTTTGTGTGGCTGGAGGGTCAATAGTTGGTGGGCAAGAGTGAAGATGTGGGAAGAGGCCAGATCAGAGAAGATCTTGAATGCCCAGCTAAGGACCTGAAGTTCCTACTTGAGTCCATACATGGGGCTTGGACAAAGGTAGCATTAGCAGTAGCACTGCTAATGGCTTGATTTGAGAAAGGAGCCACCTGCTCTGAGGTGGCAAAAGGAGTGAACATGGAGTCTTCACGGTGGTCCAGTGGTTAAGACTGTGCTTCCAATGCAAGGGGTGTGGGTTCAACCCCTGGTTAAGGAACTATGATCCCACATGCCCTGTGGTGCGGCCAAGAAAATTTTTTTAAAAGAAGTGGACATAGAAACCCCTGCCCATCTGCTTCCCTGACCTAGGAGGAGGGCTTTGCTTGGTCGGCAACAGGCTTTTTCAGAGAACCTCAATTGAAGTCTGAAACCAATTGTTTGGGCTCATTAAGGGGGAATTTCCACCCACAGGACCCTCGGAGATGCCTTTGCTGCCTGTGCTGCTTGCTGTCGGAGGTCTTTTGCTGCTTTCTAACGCCTCCTGCATCGGGGGATTCCTCTGGCAGCGGAGACTGAAGCGTCTTGCTGAGGGTGAGAAGAGACCCTTCTCCTGCTGGGACAGAGGTCCAAGGGTGATGGGAACTCTGGGTTTGCTGCATACTGAAGGTCTCCCAGGGCGAAATGGGCTCAAGGGGTGTATCTCTGACCCCTTTCCCCCTACTTCCCTCAGGCATTTCAGAGAAGACAGAGACAGGGTAAGTGGGGATATCTGTCTATAAGGAAGACTGTGGGGAGGAGGTGTGAGGGTGACAGCTGTCAAAGGGTCAATGCCCAACTGCCTCCCCATGCCTCCATCCTGGAAGGTCGGAGGAAGACCGAGTCAGGAATGAATATGAGGAGAGCCAGTGGACTGGAGATCGGGACACTCGAAGCTCCACGGTAAGTGGGGGTGGTCCTGACACCCCACTGACAGGGGACTGACTGTGACTAAAATCCCTCCATTAGCTTTAGGTTCATCATTGTCCTTTCCAGGAATGATGGAGTCAGAGGATGGAAAACACTTAATGTATTTTTATTGGTGGGGGGGTGTGGACAGGTTAGCACAACAGATGTAGAGCCATATTACCACTCCATGAGGGACTTCAGCCCCCAGCTGCCCCCCACGATGGAAGAGGTGTCTTATCCCCGAGGTGAGTGGTATGCACAGTGGAACATCCCCTCCCCATCTTTGATACTCCTGACATCTGGACCTAGCTGTCTGATCATCACTCCCCCCCGCCACTCCAATTCCAGGTCTCAGGGCTCTTGAGGAGGAGAATATGGCCTTTCCTGGGCACCTGTATGATGAGGTGGAAAGAGTGTGTGCTCCATCTCAGGCCTGGGGACCCCTCTACGATGAAGTACAGATGGTGAGATTTATATCCACAGAAATATTTCCTAGTTAGTGCCAGAGATCCCCCTCCTACTGCCTCTATTAGTTCAGGTAAGCTAGCTGCTGTAGCAAAGAGGCCTGGCCATAATCCAGTGGCCTAAACGAGACAGTCTATTTCTTTCTCACGTAGCAGTCAGAGGGGAGCGGCCATGCTGCACATGGTTATTCTGCCACCCATGTTCTTTCCATTGTGTTCCTCTGCTATCCTCTAGTGAGTTGAACAAGTTTACATGGATGGGCCAGTTCACTGGGGGTTTCAGCTTGTGGGAAAGGGAAAAAGAAAGCATGGTAGAGGCACGACCCTGACTTATGGTCCAGGCCCCGAAATGTACACACTGCTCTTATTCCACTGGTGAGCATATGGACATGGCCACACTCTAACTGCAAAGGAGGCTGAGAAATGCAGTCTCCTTGGCAGCTCTGTGCCCTACTAGGATTCTGTTACTGTGCAAGAAGGAAGGTGTGTATTTGGTTGGATAACTAGCCATTTCCACTATACTGGTTACAGCAGACAGATGGAGAGAAATACTTTTTTGACCCACTCAATGGAAAAGTCAACGGATAGAATTGTCTTCAGGCCCATCCAGAATTGCCTCTCTAAAGACAATCCCTAGCAAATCCAGGTTTCTATCCTATTAGATTATAAACCTTCAGAGAAAGAGAATGCCTCTCATCCAATCGCTCCAAAGCCCCAGCTCAGACACTTAGTGGTTTAGCTTGGTTCACATAGTTGTTGCTGAATGTTGCTGGTTCACTGAGGCAGGAGATAGAATATATACTAATGGACAAATCTGAGGCAGTGTCCACGCATGGCATCTGGGATTAGAGGCCAGCCCCACTCAGTCCATTGAACTGAGAGTGGGAGAGAGATGCAGAAGCCAGAGGGAAGTGAAGATGGTTGCTGGGCAGGCACAAACCACAAACAAGCACCTTGACCACCAACTAAGCCCCACCTACTGGCTCACAGAAAGAGATGGGGCAGAACCCCTGCCTTTCCGTGTGGCCTTGACTAATGCTCTGGCATCTGTGGGCCAAAGACTTCCCTCTGTAACTCTGTTCCCAATGGGGCACCGTCCTCCCCAGCACTGTGGAAATAGCGTGATGCTGTCCATGGTGCTGAACACACCTGCCCTCTAAAAGCACAGACAGAGCCTGCACTCTTTTTCTGTAAAGGGCTAGATAGTAAATATTTGGGGCTTTGCAGGATATAGTGTCTTCCTAAAAACTACTCAACTCTGCCATAAAAATACCCATAGAGAATACATAAATAATTATGACTAACTTCCAATAAATCTTTTATTTTTGGACACTGAAATTTGAACCTCATATAGTTCTCACATGTCACAAGTATCACTTTTTAAACAAATATTTCTCAGCAATTAAAAATATAAAAAATATTCTTGGGCACTACAAAAAACATGCAACGAGCCATATTTGGCTGCTTGCTCTAAAGTTTGCTGATCAAAAACAACCATTTTCTCCCCAAATCTAAGGCAAAGCACATCCTCAGTAAGGACCACCCTACACAGCCTTTTATTTCTTCTATTTTGATGAGGTCGTGTTTTGGACATTCATAAGACCAACAATCAAGATTCACATGCCACAGTTCCCATAACTGATGTTGTTGTTCTGTCGCTAAGTTGTGTCTGACTCTTTGAGATCCCAGGGACTGCAGCACACCAGGCTTCCCTGTCCTTTGCCATCTCCTGGAGTTTGCTCAAACTCATGTCCATTGAGTTGATGATGCCATTCAACCATCTCATCCTCTGTCTCTGTCTTCTCCTCTTGCTTTCAATATTTCCCAGCATCAGGGTCTTTTCCAGTGAGTTGGCTTTTCACATCAGGTGGCCAATGTATTGGAGCTTCAGCCCCAGCATCAGTCCTTCCAGTGAATATTTCATGTTGATTTCCTTTAAGATGATATCGTGGGCTAATTAAAAGTTTCACGTACTTGCTTCAGCAGCACGTATACTAAAACTGGAATGATACAGAGAAGATTAGCATAGCCCCTGTGTGAGGATGACATGCAAATTTGTGATGCGTTCCATATTCAAAAAGAAAAGTTTCACATGTATGACATTTAAATTGCTTTTTGACATGAAATCGTGAGTTATCTTGGATTTGCTTTAAAAGAATTCCATTTAGTGGGGGCAAGGAATGAGAAGATAGAGATAAAAATAAATCAAGACTGACCAAAGGTTGATACTGTTGAAATTAGGTGATGGGTTCATGGGGGTTTATTATAATCACTATCCTCTTTGTATATGTTGGAACTGCCCTTATAATTAGAAGCTAAAACATTTTTCTTTCCTGTGAAGTAGAGCAGGAGAGTGTATCCCCTAGAGCTGCAAACATGACTCACCCATAACATCTCTCTATGGTTCTAACTCCACCTTTGCTTGTCAGGACTCCTGTGATTTCCGCTGGCCTGGGGACAGATATGAGGATGCAAGAGGAATTTATGATCAGGTGGCGGGAGATCTGGACCCTGTGGATCCCGATGCTATACCCTTTGAGCTGAGGGGACATCTGGTGTGAGAACCTCCTCAACACCCTTTTCCTACACCTGCAAGACACAATATGCCTATTGTCCTTTTTATTCTGGGCTAGGCTGAGCTTGTGAAGTGAGCTCCATTGGATACAAAGGGACTGGGCTTTTTCAGGAGGAGAAGTGGAGGGTGTGTGTGTAAGTGACAGATGGTTCAAGCTGGTCCAAGTATCAACAAGGCTCCTCCTAGGCTTGGTTTTAGAGTTCTCTGTAGGGACGCAGGGATTGTAAAAGACATCTCAATAATGAAAAGTGTCTTTATGCTTTTTGAAGTAAAAATTTTAGAAGTGGTAAAAGACATACTAAAAACAGTTCATTTGGAGTTCAACTAAATCTGAAATAGCTAACAAGTGGAATTTATGAGCCATTATTGTATCCTACTTGTTTTATGCTTTTCCACAGTTATCTACAACACGATGTATAAACTATGACACATATGTATACGCAAACAGACTCTACAGAAAATAAACAGACTTTATTGAAAAAGCTGTGCTCAAAAGAATGCATACTGTATGGTTTTGCTCATAGAAATTCTAGAACAAGCAAAGCTAATCTACAGTGACAGAGCAATTAGTGGTTGCCTGGGACCATGAGAAGGAACTGACTACAAAACAGTAGGAGAAAACTTTTGAGGGGGTGATAGAAATAGTCTATATGATGACTGTGGTGGTCAAAACTCACTGAACTCTGTGCTTAAGATGGGTGCATTTTATGGTACATAAATTTACCTCAACAAAAGTGACCTTAAAAACAGGCACCATAGGGTCTTTCCTGGTGGTTTGGTGGCTAAGACTCTGTGCTCCCAATGCAGGGGGCCTGGGTTCAATCCCTGATCATGGAACGAGACTCCAAAAGACCACAATTAAAGATCCCACATGCTGCAGTGAAGACTGAAAATCCTATGTCCCAGACCTGGTGCAGTCAAATAAATAAATACTTTAAAAAAGGCACTATAATAAAGCCTGTTCATACTGTTCATGGGGTTCTCAAGGCAGGAATACTGAAGCGGTTTACCATTCCCTTCTCCAGTGGACCAAATTTTGTCAGAAGTCTCCACCATGACCCGTCTGTCTTGGGTGGCCCTACATGGCATGGCTCATAGTTTCACTGAGTTAGACAAGGCTGTGGTCCATGTGATTAGACTGGTTAGTTTTCTGTGATTGTGGTTTTCAGTCTGCCTGCCCTCTGATGGACAAGGATAAGAGGCTTATGGAAGCTTCCTGGTGGGAGAGACTGACTGAGGGGGAAACTGGGTCTTGTCTGATTGGTGGACCATGCTCAGTAAATCTTTAATCCAATTTTCTGTTGATGGGCAGGGCTGTGTTCCCTCCCTGTTATTTACCTGGGGCCAAACTATGATGGATGGGACTTCCCTGGTGGCTCAGACAGCAAAGGGTCTGTCTACAATGCGGGAGACCCGGGTTCAAGCCCTGGGTTGGGAAGATCCCCTGGAGAAGGAAATGGCAATTCACTCCAGTACTATTGCCTGGAAAATCCCATGGACAGAGGAGCCTGGTAGGCTACAGTCTATGGGATCGCAAAGAGTCGGTCACGACTGAGAGACTTCATGACTTCACGAAACTATGATGGAGGTAATGTAGATAATGGCAACCTCCTTCACAAGGTCCCATGCAGGCACTGCTACCCTCAGTGCCCCCAACCCTGCATCAGGCCACCGCCGACCCACGCCTCCACAGGAGACTCCTGGACACTCCTGGGCAAGTCTGAATCAGTCTCTTGTGGGGTCACTGCTCCTCTCTCCTGGGCCCTGGTGCACACAAGGTTCTGTTTGTGCCCTCCAAGAGCCTATTTCCCCAGTCCTGTGTAAGTTTTGGCAGCTCTGTGGTGGGGTTAATGGCAACCTCCTCCAGGAGGGCTTATGCCATACCCAGGTCTGTTGCACCCAGAGCCCCTGCCCCTGTGGCAGGCCACTGCTGACCCGTACCTCCAATGAGAGACACTCAAACAGTTCTGTCTCAGTCTCTGTGGTTTTTCTGGGTCCTAGTGTGCACAAGTTATGTTTGAGCCCTCTGAGCGGGGTATGGGGTTTGATGTTGACGTTTGGGGAAAGAGGGTGAAATGTATTGAAATTCTTTGCATCCATCTTAGAACTTTTCTGTAGAGCTAGTATTACATCAAAATGAAGGTTAAGATTTTATTATTTTTTTAAAGTTAGGATTAAAAAGTACATTGCCAGGATTTCCCTGGTGGTCCAATGGTTAAGACTTCACCTTCCAATTCAGGTATTGCGGATTCTATCCCTAGTCAGGGAACTAAGACCCAACATGCAGTGTGGCCAAAAAACCAAAACAGAAAACAGAAACAATATTGCAATGAATTCAATAAGGACTTTTAAAATAAAAGTTCACATGAGAAAATCTTTAAAAAAAGATTTTTAAAAGTACACTGTGAAGGTTTATGACAAAGTCATAGAGACAAAGAATAGGAAGTACCACCGCGTCTCATGGGTTGTGCAGATCTGACTGGTTCTTTCCATCTTCCCTCGATCTCGTCATCTCTTGTCTGCATCCCTCAGCAAATTCCTCTCACTCTCTCCTTATAGATACCTAGCTTCCCTCTTCGTCCATAATTACTGCTTGTCCGGAGACTGGCTGCCCCAGTTCTAGAGCACCACACGCTTGCCTGACTGAAATGTGGTGGCTTTATTCCACATTCCAGATGGACCAAGCTGGATGGGCTCAAGTTAGGTTAAGAAAAGGAAATCATGGGGAAATGAAGACTATCGAGTACTGGAAGAAAGTGGAAATACTACCTATCAGAACTTGTGAGAGGCATCAAAAGCAGAATTTGGGGAAAAAAATTTAACCCTTATATACTTATACTAGAAAAGGAGAAAGCTCCAAAGTCATGAAGTGACTATCTTAAGAAACGAATAAATGAACCACAGAATAAACCCAAAGGAAGAAGAAGGAATAAGAAAATTAAATCAAATAAATTAAAGGAAAAATGCAGATTCTTGTTTAAAAATCCAGAAGTATGGTCTTTGAAACTAACAAAATATACAAATCTGACTACATAGTAAAGAAAATCATTAGGATTATGAATAAAAAAGGCGATAAAACTATGAAAAGGAAGGGTTAAAGATAAAGTAAAAGAAGGATTTTCCTGGTGGTCCAGTGGTTAAGACTCTGTGCTCCCAAGGCAGGGGGCCTGGGTTGAATCCCTGGTCAGGGAACTAGATCCCACATGCCTTAAAAAAAAAAAATCTCGTGTGCTGTAAGGAAAACTGGGGATCCCAGGTGCCGCAACTAACAGCCAGGGCAGCCAAATAAATAAATATGTATTTAAAAAAAATAAACTAAGAGAAAAAAATAAGAGCTTTCAGTCCTAATGGTATTCTGTAGGCTAAAGCAATCTCAAAGACCACATGAGTGTGTGTGTGTGTGTGTTCATGCACATGTGTGTGCTGGGTGGAGAGCCATGACCCACCCCCCCCCCACCGAGGTAAGGTGTCAGAACCCAAGCACAATGAGAGGGCTGCCTAGTGCAGGCTCTTAGAGCCCTGGGGTAATGCAAAGGGCTAGTACCTGGGACAAGGGAGGCAGTAACAGTGCGAAATCGGTTAAATACAGAGGAATTCATAAAAGAAAATCAATATATTAATGACAGCTGATTTCTCACTATCAGAGAAGGGAACCTGCATGGATCAGATTGCATCATGAACCAAGGATAGTGGTTAATTCATTCCGTGTGCCTGAGGACAGAAAGAAAAAAGATAAAACTAAACAAAATGGTCAGGAAAAAGCATGTGCTTATGGGACTGTAAATCAGTACAACCATTTTGCCAAACTGGCTGTATCTACTAATTCTGAACACACACATACGCATGCGTGCATGCTCAGTCGCTAAGTCATGTCTGACTGTGACCCCATGGACTGTAGCTCATCATGCTCCTCTGTCCATGGGATTCTCCAGGCAAAAATACTGGAGTGGGTTGCCATCTCCTTTTCCAGGCGATCTTCCTGACCCAGGGATCAAACCCATGTCTCCCTCTTTGGCAGGCAGATTCTTTACTGTTGAGCCACCAGGGAAGCCCATTTAAATTGTATATTCATCCAACAGATACTATGACAATGAAGATAAATGAACTACTGACCGACAACATGGTTGAATCTCACAAACACAATACTGAATCCAAAAGACTCAAAAGAGAACATACTGTATGATTTCAACTCTTTAAAGTTAAAAAGTGAAAACTGATTTATGGCAAAGGTGGTTTCCTTTGGGGGAGAGGGAAACAGTGACTTGAAAGGGACCCAAGGAGGGTTTCTAGGGGACTGATAATGTTGTTCCTTGACCTGGGTGCTAGTTACACAGGTGTTGTCACTTTCTGAAATTTATCACACTGAATACTTGTGATTATATGCGTATTTCTTTCTCTGTATTATACAACATTAAATTTTTTACAGTATATCTCATAGATGGTATGATTTTTCTGATATGGTGAACAACCCTTGGTGCCATTCTGAAGAAATACTAAATTATATTTGTCATTCTATTTATGATACTGTTTCATTTCAGAAAAAAGTATACTTTAAACCACCCCCCAAATATGCATACATGTGTATTTGTGTTATATTAATTTTAGATAATTATAAACTTTTCTTTGTACCCATATGAATGCTTTTAAAGATATTTTCAAGTTGTTGAGGATGCAGACGCAGTGTTCAGCCTGCCTTGACCCTGGCTTCTCAATGTCTGTTGTTGTTCAGTGGATAAGTCGCGTCTGACTCCTTGCAACCCCATGAACTGCAGCATGCCAGGCTTCCCTGAAACTTCCCATCATCTCCTGAAACTTGTTCAAACTCATGTCCACTGAGTCAATGATGCCATCCAACTATCTCATCCTCTGTAGCTCCCTTCTCCTCCTGCCCTCAATCTTTCTTAGCATTAAGGTCTTTCCCAATGAGTTAGTTCTTCACATCAGGTGGCCAAATTATTGCAGCTTCAGCTTCAGCATCAGTCCTTCCAATGAATATTCAGGGTTGATCTCCTTTAGGATGGACTGATCTCCTTGCTGTCCAAGGTACTCTCAAGAGTCTTCTCCAACACCACAATTTGAAAGCATTAATTTTGAAAGCATTAACTCCGCGCTCAGCCTACCGTAGCACCCTCCATAATGCAGCAACCAAGAACGTTCAGGCAATTTCCCGAAACTACCACCAGGGGGCAGTACCGGCCCGTTTGAGAAGAATCAATATACCAGAAGATTGGCTGTGTATTGGGATCTGGAGCTCAGAGTGTCTGTGTCGTGGAAGAGAATGTCCTCTGCATGTTGTGGTCACTGAGGCCCAATATTAAAGGCGAAGTAGCTGTGTAGGGCATTGGGATGCAGAGGACCGCAGGAACACAGTGTGGGAAAGGATTTTCCTAAAATTGAGGCTGGAGAATAACAGGGAGTGGTAGGAGTTGAGGTTGGTGAGATGGGCAAAGATACATTATGAAGGATTGTAGTTTATCCCCTGGGTGATAGGAAGCCACTGAACAGTTGAAACAACAACAGATGAACAGCATTTATGAGTTGTTTCTACATGCCAGTCTCTTCTAAGTTTATGTATTCTTTCCCAGAACCATCAGAATCACTCATGAGCTCAGTTGTTCCGTCATCCAGGGTTTATTCACCCTTTTCCTGGTGATATGCAGTCTTCTCTTGGGAAGCATCAGTCAGTGCCCAGGTCCCCTACTTCGGATATATTTTGTACCAAGCCCCGACACTACCTGGAGCTCCACCAATAGGCATAGCTCTCAGAACTGGCCAACCAGAGTGTCTCATTTTCCAAGCCCAGTGATTGGCTTAGGGTTCACCAGGCGGCCGAGTCAGAGCCAATGAGAGGACTCTGAGGACTGGCCTCCCACTTAGAACTCTTGCCCCGCCTCTGAGCTAATATTAAAGCTTCTTTCACTCTCACCCCGAAGTCACCCACAGAAGGACAATCTGGGAGCTTCACTTAAGCTCTTCCAAGGCTACTGGAAGCTTCTGTCTTAGGACAGACCTCAAGGTTAACTACAGATGAGACTTCCCATTTCTCATCCCTCTTGCTCAATAACCCTAAAGAATTCACCCCTAGTTCTGGATTGCCCCATCTTGGGACAGTCTGTACTTTTCACATATGTAAATATCAACATCAGAAGGATAATCTCATCACCATACCCCAGTGCACCCCCCACATCTCTACCCTGGGAGAAGAACTAAATTCTCCTGATTGGTTAACACAATGTCAGAAGTCAGAAAGTGGGTTTTATTTCTCCTGTCAATAGGAAATTCCTCCTGTTTCCAAAATAGGAAATAGAAGACAACCACACACATCACTAGTTAAACTTAAGTGTGGCTTACCTATGCCTAATTTGAGAAAGGAGCAAATTATTTCTCTGTTCAACAATCTCCTTCTATCACCATTAACCTTTGTGATCCACAAATGAAAGCAACTCATCTACTGTTTGGTCCTATCTCCTGAAGAATAAGCAAGGGGGTGGGGTGGGGGGGTGGAAAGTAAGACCTGCCAGCTGAGAAATAAAAAACAATATCTTCTCTAGGGACTTCCCTGTGATCCAGTGGTTAAGAATCCCCCTGCCTATGCAGGGCACACAAGTTCGGTCCCTGGTCCGGTAAGATCCCACTTGCCGTGGAGCAGCTAAACCCGTGCACCACAGCTACTGAGCCTGTGCTCCGGGACTTGTGAGTGACAACTACGAAGCCCACACACCCTAGAGCCCATGCTCTGCAACAAGAGAAGCCCATGCACTGCAATGAAGAGTAGCTCCTGCTCGCTGACTAGAGAAAAGCCTGGGCAGCACCAAAGACCCAGCACAGCCAAAAATAAATAAACGATATTAAAAAATTCTGTTACCCTTAAAAGGGTATAAAGAGAATATTATGACAACTCTGTGCCAAGGGCTTTGACAAGTTAGATGAAATGCCAATTCCTTGAAAAATACATATACATATACATATAAGAGCTAACCTAAGATGCAACAGAAAGTATGAATAGCCCTATGTTCATTAAAGAAATTGAACTTATTATTCAAATCCTTCCCACAAAGAAAGCTCCAGGACCAGATGGCTTCACTGGTGAAATCTACGAAAGATTAAAGGAAGAAATAACATAGAAGCTTCCAAATTTGACATATAGTTTTACATGCTGAGATGAGCATAATCCTTCAAAATACATTAAGTAAAAAAAAAGTCAATGTGCAAAGGGACAAATAATATTTTCTCATTTATATGTAAAAAGGAGTTATACAGGTGCATTTTTATGCACAAACTATCCTCTCCAAGGATGCCTCATTGCCTTGGAGGCATGAAATTGAGGGACTGAAATTGAGAAGTTGGAGAAAGACTTGTTTCACTTCATTTCCTTTTGTGCTATCTTAATTTTAAAATAACTTTTAAAACTGTACATGTAACTAAAAAAAAGTTTAAGGACTTCGCTGGTGGTCCAGTGGCTAAGACTTCGCCCTCCCAATGCAGGAGGCCCGGGTTCCATCCTCGGTCAGGGAACTGGATCCCACATGCCACAGCTAAAGGTCCCAAGTGCTGCAACTAAGACCAGACACAGCCAAATAAATACTAAGCAAACTTCCCCACTTCAATCTTGAGAGTGGGTGGGAGGGAAAATAAGAATATATTTTAAAACCCTTATAATATGAACAACTGTGAATCATTATCAGGTTATGAAAAAAGGGCACAGAAGCCCCCATGAGACCCCACCCGGTTAGAGCTCCTCTGATCCCTTTCTGATCTTTGTGCTAATGATTTCCTTGCTTTTCTTTATAGTTTTACCACCCATGTATGCACCCATCCCCCCACACACTATATTGCCATTTCATTATCCCTGCTTTCAAGTTTATTCATTAGAATAAGACAGCATGTCCTGTTTGGAGCCTGGTTCCTCTCACACAACATTGTGAGACTCATCCGTGTGGTTGTACGCATCAGTAGTTTATCCTCTTTCCATTGCTGTATAGTAGTCTGTCATATGAATCTACCACAGTGCGTTTCTCCATTCTCGAGCTGATGGACATTTGGGTAGCTTCCATTTCGGGCTACTGAAAAAAATACTGTTGTGAACATTTCTTCCTGTACATGTTTCGGGAGGTCCATGTTCAAGTTCTCTAGGATTATATACTTAATATAGAACAGATAGATTAAAGATTATGTGTATTTGCAAACTACACTCTCTCCCACTTTAAGATGAAACAGTTGCAACAAGAGATGTTTAATAACTTTCTCAAGATCACAAAGCCACACTGCCTGGCTCCCAGAGCTGACTTAATACCCATTGGCATATGATGGGTGCCTAATAATTGTGAGCTGTTATGCTGAGGGTTATTGAGGTTTTGAGGGGGGGCTTTCCTTTCCTGTCCCCATTATTCTGAACTATGTCCCTATAAGTTAATAATTAACTGCCCCTCAAGGAGTCTGTGATCCTAAAGATTTGCCTTTCCCTGGCTACTGTCTAGTTAATCAGTCACTGTCCCTGGCCGGGCAAGGGGCACTGGGTAGACCAGCTGCCTCCAAAGCCCCCTGATCCAGTGTGGAAGTGGTGAAGGGTTCCTGATGCTCCAGACCTGTCGTGTGCTCTGCTCCCGAGCTGGCCCCTCCCCGGGGGGCTGGCAGCCCCTCAGCTTTGATGGTGGGGCCTTCCATCTCAAGGGCACGGGAGAACTGACCCGGGCTTTGCTGGTGCTACGGCTGTGTGCCTGGCCGCCTCTGGTCACCCATGGCCTGGCGGTGAGCAGTCATCCCCAGGGGACTAGCCTAGGAAGTTCCCGGGGCCTGGTTCTGAGCCCCTGCTCCCTGTCACCCCAGCTCCAAGCCTGGTCTCAGCGACTCCTGGGCTCCCGGCTCTCGGGTGCGCTTCTCCGAGCATCCATCTACGGGCAGTTTGTGGCTGGTGAGACTGCCGAGGAGGTGAGGGGCTGTGTCCTACAGCTCCAGAACCTAGGACTGCGGCCTCTGCTGGCAGTGCCCACTGAGGAGGAGCCAGACTCGGCTGTCAAGATGGGGTGAGTAGGGGGGCCCGGGCCCAGGGAGGCTGGGAGGCTGGTGGGAAGGGGGCTAGTGGGCTCCCAGCCCTGATGCCTGCCGGCTGGGCAGCGAGGCCTGGTATGAAGGGAACCTCAGCGCGATGCTGCGATGCGTGGACCTGTCACGAGGCCTCCTGGAGACCCCTGACCCGAAGGGAACCGCCCTGATGCAGCTGAAGATGACGGCGCTGATGAGCACTCGGCTCTGTGTAAGGGACAGGCCGGTTGGGAGGGGAGGGGCGGCTGCCCACCGGGTCCCCCTCACCGCCCCACCCATCATCCCATTCCAGAAGGAGCTCACCTCGTGGGTCCGAAGGCCAGGGGATTCTTTGGAGCTGAGCCCTGAGAGGCTGGCAGAAGCCATGGACTCTGGACAGGTAAGGACCACAGGCTGGGGGAGAGGAATGGTTGGTGGGGAGTGCAGAGGCGGCAGACACCTGCCAGCGCAATGTTCTAAATATTTAACTATCTCTACTTCCCAGGCTTAGAACTATCAGAATAAACAGGGTTACTGCCCTGGGGCATGGCTGGAGAGTAACCGGAATACGGGTCACCTGGGGATTCTAGGCTAGGGGCCTGGGAGCTGGGAGCTCTTGTAGGATCAATTAAGACAGTAGCTCTTTACCAATAAAAAAGTAACCAATATTTTTTCAATCAACTCAGCTATGCTAGTGCGTGCTAACTAGCTAGGAGCTATGATTAGACCAGCAGGGTTGTGGTTCATTCATTCACTCATTCGCGCTCTCATTTACTCTTTGTTTCCGCATCTTATTTCTACCTTCCCCGCCATCAGCAATCACTTCACCTTGTATAATATACATCTCTTTGTTACCATGATGTGGTTTTGCCAAATATATGGTATTTGGGGGCATATTTTTCCAACATTTTATTATGAAATTTTTCAAACATACAGAAAAATCAGAAGTATTTTATGGTGAACACCTGCCATTGTTAACATTTAACTACTGTTGTTTTAAAATCGTATCCACTCCTCTATCCATCCACCCACCCATCTTATTTTCTGATGCATTTCAAAGTAATTTGCAGATATCAGCACGCTTCTCCCCCAAATGCTTCAGAACGCATATCACCAACTAGAGCTCAGCAGTCATTTCTTTTCAGGTAAAATTTATATACAGTGAGATGCATACATTGTAAATGTACCTTTTGATGAGTTTTGACAAATACACATTGGAGCTACTATAATTCCTATCAACGTACAGAACATTTCCATCCCTGCAGAAAGTCCCTTTGAGCCCTTCTCCATCAATCTGGGGGTTGGGTATAGTTTTGAATATCTACAAGTAACATTCATCATTATGTTGAAAAAGACTCTGATACTGGGAAAGATTTAGAGCAGGAGGAGAAGGAGGTGGCAGAGGATGAGGTGGTTAGACAGCATCAACTCAGTGAACATGAGTTTGAGGAAACTCCTGGAGATAGTGAAGGGCAGAGACTCCTGGCACACCACAGTCTATGGGGTCATAAAGAGTCAGACACGACTTTACGACTAAACAACATTATGTTATCTGTTGCGTTCTGTTTTTTATGTTTTTCCACTGAGCACTCTGATTTTTAGATCTCTCCAAGCATCTCTGTATACACCTAATCCATTGTGTTTTTTAATTACTTATTTCTTTTTGGCTGTCCTGGGTCTCCATTGCTGTGCTCGGACATTCTCTAGTTGGGGAGAGTGGGGGATACTCTGATTGTGGTGCGTGGGATTCCTCACTGCGGTGGCTTCTCTTGGTGCGGAGCACAGGTTCTGGGGTGCCCGGGCTTCACTAGTTGTGGTGCTTGGGCTTAGTTGCTCCAAGTCATGTGGAGTTTTCCCAGACCAGGAATCAAACCCGCATCCGCTGCATTGGCAGGCAGATTCTTAACCCCTGAACCACAAGGGAAGTCCTAATCCATTGTTTCTAATTTGGGCTTCTGGCCGCCTGGTTTACCTCTCCTGGGATGGGCACCCAGGTGGCCTCTGAGTCTCCATCACTGCCAAATAACACTACCTGAGACCTGCTGATGTTTATTTTTTAATTTGTAATTTTTTTTAATGCATCACAGAACACATAGAAGCAGTGCTTAAAGGATCAGCTTTGGAGCGTAACAAGCTTCACCCCTTCATGAGCTTTCCACTCGCACGTGGCAATGGTAGTAATTTCTTCCCAGGGCAGTTTTCAGGACTAAAACCCTTGCCAGGCTGGCATCTTCACCATGGCAAAGGGGCCCGCCTCCTTCTGTGTCCCTCACTTCCCTTGTCTTCCCCAATACCATCAGACCTGGTGTTCCTCAGTTTCCATCTCTCCTGGCTCATCCTCAGTCTTTGTTAAGTTTACTCTGCCTGAAACTCAAATATGGAGGTTCCCCAGGGTGAGGCCCAGGCTTGCTCCTCACTCCCCTCAAAGGGCCTTCTCACCCACCCCTTCAGCCTCAGTTTCCCTGCTTTGCACTAATGATGCCCACCTTTCTGTCTCCAGGCCCAGCCTTTCCCCTGACCCTCCCTCTGCACCAAACTTCCCCTTGGGGGTCCCCCAGACCTCACACCCACGGGGTCCCACACTGGCCTGTGTCTCCCTAAAGCTCTCCCTTCTTCCTGTTCCCATGTCAGAGCCTCCTTGCCTTCCCCCCCATAGATCCCAGCCCCCACCCATCCTTGGTCTTCATAGTCAGCATGATTTCTGACTGTCTTGTTCACGGCCTTGTCCCAGGCCCTAGCACCTAGACAGGGTGTGATAAACATGTCAAGTGAATGAATAAATGAATGAAGCAAGTGAGTTTGGAACAACATATTAATGGTGGAGAACTTACCGACCACTCACAACGTGCCGTGCGCTGTCCTAACGGCTTTACATATATTTGAGGGAAGCATTTCCTCTCTGCCTGTGGGTGGGTGTACATGGTGACAGTTAAGTACTCAGGCTCTGGAGAAGCTGAGGTTTAAATCCTAGGTCAAGCTGTGTGACTTTAGATGAGTAATGTCACCTCTCTGTGCCTTGACCTCTGCTTCCCCTCTGTAAACCGGGGGTGACAGTAGTCGCCACCTCAGACAGTAGTGAAGGGTAAATGAGGGCTGGGCCGGCCCCCTGTGAGGGTGGCAGCTCCACCAGCTGCTCACACCCCAGAACTCCTCCAGATGATGCCCCACAGGGGGACGATTCCCTGACTGGGGAGAAGCCCTGAGCAGGTAGGTGCCCCTCGCTCCTCCCTCCTCCTGGAGAGAGTCTTCTTCCCCAGGAAGTGGTCCATATCCATCCTGTTGGCCATGAGTGTGTGTGTGTGTGTGTGTGTGTGTGTGTGTGTGTGCTAAGTCACTTCAGTCGTGTCCAACTTTTTGTGACCCTATGGACTGTAGCCCTCCAGGCTCCTCTATCCATGGGATTCTCCAGCCAAGAATATTGGAGTGGGTTGTCATGCCCTCCTCCAGGGGATCTTCCCAACCCAGGGGTTGAACCCATATCTCTTGTATCTCCTGCACTGGCAGGCAGGTTCTTTACCACTAGCGCCGCCTGGGAAGGAGTCCTGTTGGCCATAACAGAGCCCTGAATTCCACCTGTTCCTCTCTTTTAACTTCCCCATTTCTCTGAACCCAGCTGGACTCCCTGAGTCACTAGCAGCTCACATTCACTGTGGAATCCCCATAAGAAGACCGAGAACTGTGTGAGTTAGTCACTCATGTCCAACTCTGTGACCCCATGGACTGTAGCCTGCCAGGCTCCTCTGTCCATGGAATTCTCCAGGCAAGAATTACTGGAGTGGGTTGCCATTCCCTCCTCCAGGGGAATCTTCCCGACCCAGGGATTGAACCCAGGTCTCCAGCATTGCAGGCAGATTCTTTACCATCTGAGCCACCAGAGAAGACGCCTGTTACAAATGTGTAACAGTTCCTTAAATGTCTGTTCAATATGGACCATGTTCCAGGTGCTGTGCTAGGGGTAGCGACTGTTGTTGATCAGTCACTCAATCATGTCTGACTCTTTGCAACCCCATGAACTGCGGCACGCCAGGCTTCCCTGTCCTTCACCATCTCCCAGAGCTTGCTCATGTCCACTGAGGGGTGAGGATGCTGACCAAGATAAACAAAATATATGTCCTTGAGGCACTTACTTGCAAGACACAATCATTCAAATCAAAGCCAAAGAGAAAAACAAATATTGTATATTAACGCATACATGTGGAATCTAGAAAAATGGTACAGATGAACCTACTGCAAAGCAGAAATAGAGACAAAGATATAGAGAACAAATGTATGGATACCAAGGGCAGAGGGTAGGACGAACTGGGAGATTGGGATTGACATATATCAGTTCAGTTCAGTCGCTCAATTGTGTTTGACTCTTTTTGACCCCATGGACTGCAGCACGCCAGGCTTCCCTGTCCATCACCAACTCCCAGAGCTTACTCAAACACATGTCCATAGAGTCGGTGATGCCATCCAACCATCTCATCCTCTGTCATCCCTTTCTCCTCCTGCCTTCAATCTTTCCCAGCATTGGGGTCTTTTCAAATGAGTCAGTTCTTTGTATCAGGTGGCCAGAGTATTGGAGTTTCAGCTTCAGCATCAGTACTTCCAATGAATATTCAGGACTGATTTCCTTTAGAATGGACTGGTTGTATCTCCTTGCAGTCCAAGGGACTCTCAAGGGTCTTCTTCAACACCACAGTTCAGAAGCATCAATTCTTCGGCACTCAGCTTTCTTTCTAGTCCAACTCTCACATCCATACGTGACTACTGGGAAAACCACAGCTTTGACTAGACGGACCCTTGTTGGCAAAGTAATGTCTCAGCTTTTTAATATGTTATCTAAGTTGGTCATAACTTTTCTTCCAAGGAGCAAGTGTCTTTTAATTTCATGGCTGCAGTCACCATCTGCAGTGATTTTGGAGCCCAAGAAAATAAAGTATCTCATTGTTTCCATTGTTTCCCCATCTATTTGCTATGAAGTGATGGGACCGGATGCCATGATCTTAGTTTTCTGAATGTTGAGTTGTAAGCCAACTTTTTCACTCTCCTCTTTCACTTTCATCAAGAGGCTCTTTAGTTCTTCTTCACTTTCTGCCATAAGGGTGGTATCATCTGCGTATCTGAGGTTATTGATATTTCTTCTGGCAGTCATATACAGTATTATATGTAATGTAGATAACATATTCAAAAGCAGAGACATTACTTTGCCGACAAAGGTCCATCTAGTCAAGGCTATGGTTTTTCCAGTAGTCAGGTATGGAGGTGAGAGTTGGACTGTGAAGAAGGCTGAGCACCGAATAACTGATGCTTTTGAACTGTGGTGTTGGAGAAGACTCTTGAGAGTCCCTTGGACTGCAAGGAGATCCAACCAGTCCATTCTGAAGGAGATCAACCCTGGGATTTCTTTGGAAGGAATGATGCTAAAGCTGAAACTCCAGTACTTTGGCCACCTGATGCGAAGAGTTGACTCACTGGAAAAGACTCTGATGCTGGGAGGGATTAGGGGCAGGAGGAGAAGGGAACGACAGAGGATGAGATGGCTGGATGGCATCATTGACTTGATGGACGTGAGTCTGAGTGAACTCCAGGAGTTGATGATGGACAGGGAGGCCTGGCGTGCTGTGATTCATGGGGTTGCAAAGAGTCAGACACGACTGAGCAACTGAACTGAATGAGAACCTACTGTATAGCACAGATAACTCTACTCAATGCTTTATGGTGACTTACATGGGTAGGAAATCCAAAAAAGGAGAATATGTATATGTATGGCTGATTCACTTAGATGTATAGCAGAAATTAACACATCATTGTAAAGCAACTATGTGTGCTGTGCTGTGCTGTGCTCAGTCTTGACTGACTCTTTTGAGACCCCATGGACTGTAGCTCACCAGGTTTCTTTGTCCATGACATTCTCCAGGCAAGAATACTGGAGTGAGTTGCCATTTCCTCCTCCAGAGGAGCTTCCCAACCCAGGGACGGAACCTGTGTCTCCAAGTCTCTTGCATTGGCAGGTGGATTCTTTACCACTGAGCCATTGGGGAAGCCCCAAAAAGCAGCAATAAAAGCCCCAAAAAAGTCCAATAAAAAGTTAAGACAAAAAACCAAAGCTGAGTGCAGACTTGCTCGGCTCCCGGTCACGTGGTGGGGAGGGGGCGCAAGTGCACCCAGCCAGGAAATTCGTTCTTTTTAAAGGTTAGGTTGCCCTCTGGGTCTCAGTTTCCTTATTTGTAAATTGGAAATTATGTTTACTTAATTGTTTTAGGGAAATTAATGCAGAAATTAATGCAGATAAAGTAGATACATTCAAAACTGGGTTTTGAGAGTTTTCCTGTATTAGTAAACTGCCTTTTCACTTGAGCTGTTCTGAAAGGTTCCTGTTTATTAGAAGTGATCTTGGATTCAGATGTGGAGGGTGATGCAGAGACAGACACAGAAAAATACTACCCTCTCTTCACTCTATTCATAAGTGTGTGAAAAATGTTTAATTATTAAAAAAAAACTTCAAAGCAGATATGTAACATTAAGTATAAATTGGAGAAGGCAATGGCAACCCACTCCAGTACTCTCGCTTGGAAAATCCCATGGACGGAGGAGCCTGGTGGGCTGCAGTCCCTGGGGTCACTAAGAGTTGGACACGACTGAGTGACTTCACTTTCACTTTTCACTTTCATGCACTGGAGAAGGAAATGGCAACCCACTCCAGTGTTCTTGCCTGGAGAATCCCAGGGACAGGGGAGCCTGGTGGGCTGGCGTCTATGGGGTCGCACAGAGTCGGACACGACTGAAGTGACTTAGCAGCAACAAGTATAAATAAGCACTGTAGAATCAGATGGTTGGATGGCATCACCAACTCAATGGAAGTGAGTTTGGGCACACTCTGAGAGAGAGTGAAGAACAAGTAAGCCTAGTGTGCTGCAGCCCATGGGGTTGCAAAGAGTCAGACATGACTTAGCGACTGAACAACAACAACGAGGACTTCTCTCGTGATCCAGTGGCTAAGACTCCATGCTCCTAATGCAGGGGGCTCATGTCAGATCCCTGTCAGGAAACTAGATCCCAAATCTCACAACTAAGAGTTCAAGTGCTGCAACCTAGACCCTGCGCAGCCAGATAAATAAACTAATTTTAAAAAAAACGAGCATTGTAGGGAAAAATAAGGCTGAGGAAGGGGAAGGGAAAGCCCCAGCTAGGGAGTTACAAATTCAAACCAGAGAAAATAAAGACCCTGCTGAGAGGTTGGAGCTGGGTGGATCGACATCTGGGGGAACAGTGTTCCAGGTGAAAGGAACAGCCAGAGCAGAGGCTCTGAGGTGGGAAGGTACCTGGCATGATCAAAGGGAGGCCAGCGAGGCCAGAGAGCAGGGAGCGAGGTGAAGGGTGGGAGGAGGCAGCATAAAGGGGTCAGACCAGGGGAGCCTTGTGAGTTGCAATGAGGCATCCTGAGAAACTAACGCAAGGTAACACTCACGGCTCTTATTAGGAGCTGGCTACTACTTCTGAGAGTCCCTGGGACTGCAAGGAGATCCAGTCAGTCCATTCTGAAGGAGATCAGCCCTGGGTGTTCTTTGGAGGGAATGATGCTAAAGCTGAAGCTCCAGTACTTTGGCCACCTGATGCGAAGAGTTGACTCATTGGAAAAGACTCTGATGCTGGGAGGGATTAGGGGCAGGAGGAGAAGGGGACGACAGAGGATGAGATGGCTGGATGGCATCACTGACTCGATGGACTTGAGTCTGAGTGAACTCCGGGAGCTGGTGATGGACAGGGAAGCCTGGCGTGCTGCGATTCATGGGGTCACAAAGAGTCGGACACGACTGAGCGACTGAACTGAACTGAACTGTTCCTAGATGCTAATTCCAAGTCACTTCACTTTCCCAGCTTTGGTTTTCTCACTGGAAAACGGAGCTTCGAATAACATCTGCCTACTAGGATCATTGTGAAGATTAAATACAGAAGATGGCATTTGAGGTCACCTATTATTATAACAATAGCAACATGTATTGAGTGCTTAGGGCTTCCCAGGTGGCACAGTGGTAAAGAACCCACCTGCCAAAGCAGGAGGTGCTAGAGACATGGGTTTGATCCCTGGATCAGGAAGATCCCCTGGAGTAGGAAATGGCAACCTGCCCCAGTATTCTTGCCTGGGAAATCCCATGGACAGAGGAGCCTGGCGGGCCATGGTCCACGGGGTCTCAAACAGTCAGACACGACTGAGCATGCACACAAAACAACAAAAACATTGAGCGCTTCTCATATGCTGGCCCTGTCCTGTCCTGTTTATGGCCAGGCACTTCTCACATACTAACCCATTTTTATCCACACAGCAACTGAATGAGGTAGATACTATAATCATCCCCATTTTACAGAGGAGAACACTGAGGCCCAGAGAGGTTACATTTGTTCAAGGCCACACAGTGAATGGTGGAGCCAAAACTCAAACTCAAATTCTGGGCTCTCAATCCGTGCGTGTGTGTGTGAGCGCGTGCTAAGTCTCTTCAGTTATGGCCGACTCTGTGTGACCCCAAGGGACTGTAATTGGCCAGGCTCCTCTGTCCATGGGACTTCCCAGGCAAGAATACTGGAGTGGGTTGCCATCCCCTCCTCCAGGGGATCTTCCCGGCCCAGGGATAGAACCAGGGTCTCTTTACCTGCATTGGCAGGCAAGTTCTTTACCACTAGCACCCCCTGGGAAGCCCGTCCATCCGTATATTACACCTCAATAAACAGTATCTATATGACACAGCTGGCTTCCAGAGTTCTAGTAATTTCTAAACTTTTTTCCCTGCCTTCTGGTTGGGGAGATGCGGCTTGGGCTCTGGAAGGGTCCAGAAGGCCTGATCCGCCTTGCCTCCCCACTGCCCCCCAGGACCTCCGGGTCTCCTGCCTCAACACGGAGCAAACAAGACATCTCCAGGCCTCCCTGAGTCGCTTGCACCGGGTGGTACAGGTAACAGCTTCGGTCGAGGCCTGCCTCCACTGCACCTGTTTGCTGGTCACTCCTGGGCCCCGACTGCAGTCCCTCTCTCCCTCAGCACGCCCGGGCCCAGCGCGTTAGGCTCCTGGTGGATGCTGAGTACACCTCCCTGAACCCGGCACTCTCTCTGCTGGTGGCTGCCCTGGCCATGCGCTGGAACGGCTCCGGGGAAGGCGGGCCCTGGGTGTGGAACACTTACCAGGCCTATCTGAAGGTGTGTGGTGCACTCCGGGGATGGCGGGGGGGGATGTGGTTGGGGACAAGGGGCTGCAGGCTGGGGTCCCAGCGCCTTGATCTGAAGCCACCCATGTGCTCCACCAGGACACCTACGAGCGGCTGAGGCGGGACGCTGAGGCCGCAGACAGGGCTGCCCTGGCCTTTGGGGTGAAGCTGGTACGAGGGGCGTATCTGGACAAGGAGAGAGAGATGGCCCGGCTCCAGGAAACCGAAGATCCCACTCAGCCTGACTATGAGGCTACCAGTCAGAGGTGGGACAGGGGCAGACCGGCCTCTGAGATGAATAATTGTTGCTGTGGTTGTTCAGTAGCTAAGTCGTGTCTGACTCTGTGACCCCATGGCCTGGCAGCATGCCAGGCTTCCCTGTCCTTCACTATCTCCTGGAGTTTGCTCAAATTCATGTCCATTGAGTCAGTGATGCTATCTAGCCATCTCATCCTCTGCTGGCCTTGAGAGGAATAGCAATAGCATCTAACCTTTCATTAGAGCTCATTCCCCAGTGTCCAGCAACCTACGTGCGTCTACAGGTCATCTCTCTCCCCGACCATGAGACTGTCACTTCCCACATGAACAGCAGCCTACTCCCTTCTCTGTCACCCCTCCCCAACCTGTCACCAGTGGGGAGCCTGTTAATACCTGTTGTCAAATCTCCCTCCTCAGTTCAAATCCTCCCATAGCTCCCAGCACACCCCAGATAAACCCCAGATCCTTGCAGTGGCCTGCAGTCCTATCCCCTCACTCACTTCACTCCAGCCACACTGGCCTCCTTGACGACCCCAGGGACTTTGCACTTCTTGTTCCCACTGCCCAGAACCTTCTCCCTCCAGATGGCCGTGTGGCAGGGCTCAGCCACTCATGTTCTTAGGTCTTCACTTGTTGGGACCTTCTCAGGGGACCTTCTTGCCCTCCCTACCAAAAACTGACACACACCACACCCTCTCTTCTTGGACTGATTTTTCTCCCAGAACTTATTGTCAGTAGAGCTTTGGCGTTCAGTTGCTCATTGCCTTTCTCTCCCATGAGAGCGTGGGCCCATGAGGGCAGGGTTTTCTAACTTGTTCACTGCTGAGTCCTCAGTGCTTAACACTGCTCCTGCTCCATGGGAGGTGCTTGGTACAGGTCTGGTGAATGAAGGAGTAAATGAGCCCAAGAAATAGATACTATTGCTCTCTCTCTATTTCACAGAGGATGAAACTGAGGCTCAGAGACATGACATCTCTTACCCAAGGTTGCAGAGCTAGTGAGTGGCAGTGCCAAGATTTGAGCCTTGGCAGACTGGCTTCCCTGGTGGCGGTAGCAGTAAAGAACCCTCCTCCCAATGCAAGAGATGCAGGTTCGATCCCTGGGTCATGAAGATGCCCTGGAGGAGGGCATGGCAACCCACTCCACTGTTCTTGCCTGAAGAATCCCATGGACAAAGAAGCGTGGCGGGCTGCAGTCCATCGGGTCACAGAGTTGGACACGACTGAAGTGACTTAGCGCATGCAGACTGACTCTAGAACCCTCATTCTGATACACCTCAAATCACAGGCAAGACATGGCTGAGCTCCTGGGGCCACCATCTCATGGCCCCGAGAAGAAAAGATTTATTCTTTCAATATACACTTGCTGATCACTTGTTTTAGATCAGGACCTGTGTTGGATTCTGGTTGCAGTAGCAATCCAGCTGGACCCCAGGCCCTGTCCTCATGGAGCTTTCAAAGCCTGATTCCATTTCCCAGTGGAAAAGGAGGGGTCTGTAGAGCCACAGGGACTTACCAAGCTCCCATAGAAAGTGGCCAAGCCACGAAGGCTAAGCTTGAATCCAAAGCCCACGAAGCCTCCTAGGCACATTTGTGTTCTATGGGCTTAATCATTTGGAATCTTTTTTTTTTTTACTGAGATATAATTCACATACCATACAATTTGCTATTTTAGACAACAATTCAGTGGCTTTCAGTATATTCCTTAAATTGTGCAGCCATCACCACCAATTCCAGAACATTTTCATCATCTCAAAAAGAAACTCTGGGACTTCCCAGGTGGTCCAGTGGTTAAGACTCTGAGGGTCCACTGCAGGGGACATGGACTTGATCCCTGGTCTGGGAACTAAGGTCTCACATCCCTCAGCAAAACAAACAAACAGACAGACAGACAAATAAACATGGCACAGCCAAAAAAAAACACAACCATATCCATCAGCTGTTTTTGTTCAGTAGCCAAATTGTGTCTGACTCTTCAGGACACCATGGACTTCAACACGTCAGGCTTCCCTGTCCCTCACCATCTCCAAGAGTTTGCCCAAGTTCATGACCATTGAATCAGTGATGCCATCCAACCGTCTCATCCTCTGTCGCCCTCTTCTCCTTCTGCCTTCAATCTTTACCAGTGTCAGGGTCTTTTCCACTGAGTCAGCTGTTTGCAAAGTATTGGAGTTTCAGCTTCAGCATCAGTCCTTCCAAAGAGTATTCAGGGTTGATTTCCTTTAAGATTGACTGGTTTGATTTCCTTGCTTTTCAAGGGACCCTCAAGAGTCATCTCCAGCACTGCACTGCAGTTTGAAAGCATCATTTCTTTGGCACTCAGCCTTGTTTATAGTCCAGCTCTCACATCTGTACATGACTACTGGAAAGACCATATCCTTGACTATATAGACCTTTGTCAGCAAAGTGATGTCTTTGCTTTTTTAACACACTGTCTAGGGTTGTCATAGCTTTCCTGCCAAGAAGCAATCATCTTCTAATTTCATGGCTGCAATCACCACATAGTGATTTTGGAGCCCAAGAAGAGAAAATCCATCATTGCTTCCACCTCTCCCCCTTCTATTTGCTAATTTGCTAATGCAAATATCCACTAGCAGTCACTCGTAATTCCCATCCCCTTAGGCCCTGGAAGCCACAGATCTACTTTTTGTCACTATGGATCTGTCTATTCTGGACATCTCTCATTAGTACAGTCACATAATACGTGGCCTTCCGTACCTGGCCTCTTTCACTCAGCATAATGTTTTCAAGGTTCAACCATGTTGTAGTGTGTGTCAATGCTTCATTCCTTGTTACGGTTGAATACTATTCCATTGTATGGAGAGACCGCATTTGATTTATCCATCCATCAATTGATGGATATTTGGATTGTTTACACTTTTTGTCAATTGCGGATAGTGCTGCTATGAACATTCATGCACATATTTTTTTGGTAAATGTACATTTTAAATTCTCTTGAAAGTCCAACTCTCTAGGACTGGCATTGCTGGGTCCTATGGTCACTCCATGGTTAACTTTTTGAGGAACTGCCAGATGGTTTCCCAAAGCGGCTGCAGCCTTTTAGACTCACACCAGCACAGTGGGAGAATTCCAGTTTCTCCACATCTTCTCCAGCATAGTACCATTAATGTTTTAATAGAGATTTTAAGTAAATAATACATTCACATGATTCAAAAATCAAAATGGGGACTTACCTGATGGTCCAGAGGTTAGGACTCCATGCTTCTACTTTGAGGGGCATGGGTTTGATCCCTGGTTGAAGAACTAAGATCCCACATGCCACTCTGCACAACCAAAAAAAAAAAAATCAAAATGACACAAAAATAAACAGGCTGATACAGCTCACTTCCACCCACATCCCCATCCAATCATGAGGGGGGTGGTCCCTGCCCCTACAGGGGCCTTCCACTATCCTCTGGGTGTTCATTTAGCCAGTTTCCCACTTACAGACATTTGGGGGTGTTGCTAACCCTGCTCTGCAGACGTTGCTGAAGTGAATGTCAGTGGGTAAATGTCATCTCCTGTGACATGGCCCTTTGCTGTGAGACTGCCATTGTGCCAAAGACTTTAGGTCTACCCTCATCTCACTCCATCCTCACAACAAGGCTAACAGGTGAACGTGTGTTGTTAAAGAGAAGAAAAAGGCTCAGAAAGAAGATGCCCCTTACAGCTGAGGCAGGTGGGATGTAGGTACTTCCTGACTTCAGGGTCCTTGCCCTTAGGCACCCTGCCCCTCAAGGACATAAATCCTCAGTCTCTGGGGCCTGACCCTAACTCACCAGGTACCATAAGCTGATCCTTCATCTCCCTTCAGTTACAGCCACTGTCTGGAGCTGATGCTGACCCAGGTGTCCCATCGTGGCCCCATGTGCCACCTCATGGTGGCTTCCCATAATGAGGACTCTGTTCGCCAGGCAACCAAGCGGTATGAAGCACCCAAAGGGTGGTTGACAAGGGGAGGGACTGTAGGGGCCAGTAGGTTCAAAGGGGGTCTGGGGAGAATATTCAAAATATTTAACCCCTGCTACACCTGTAGGCTCTAGCTGAACAAGGAACTGCCCCTTATTTGCTGGGGAATAGGGAAGTCCAATGGAGAAGGCAATGGCAACCCACTCCAGTGTTCTTGCCTGGAGAATCCCAGGGATGGGGGAGCCTGGTGGGCTGCCACCTATGGGATAGCACAGAGTCGGACATGACTGAAGTGACTTGGCAGCAGCAGCAGGGAAGTCCAAATATTTCAGGAAAGGAGCTGAGACTTACCGGGGAACTTTCAGAGGTCCCAGGGCCATGGTTATTTATCAGTGAGTTTGGAAATACTTCAATATTTGAATAACTAGAAGAGCCATAGGAGTGTGTCATGGCTGACTTTCAGCTCTGGATCCAGCCACTGTCTAGATTGATGATGTGACCTTTTCTGTAGCATGTGGGAGCTGGGCATTCCTCCAGATGGGCCAGTCTGCTTTGGACAACTTCTGGGGATGTGTGACCATGTCTCCTTGGCACTGGGTATGTGAGTGATCCGTCCTTCCTGACCCCTACTCCCACCTCCCACCTAACCTGCCCCAGCATCATTCCCTCCCAAACAGATCCCTTCTCCCATTCCCAGATGAAGCCTGGCCAGGCTCCCATCAACAGCTCGCAGCCGGCCCAGTGGCAGGCCCTCAGAGAGGTCTGCCCCATATCTGAAGGCCTCGCGGGCCTATGTTTCTGTGTCTGTGCTCTGCTGTTTTTGTCTTGATCTTGGTATCTTGGTTCTTGATCTTGGTATCTTGTTTCCTGTCTGCTTTGTTATCTTTACTGTGTTGTTCCCCAGGGCCTGAGACCAGAATATTTATGTTTTCTTCTGCCAGGCACTAAGGGGTGCAAAATCACTGCACCCTAAATTCACAGCTTGAGGTTTCTTGAGATATCCCAAGGATCCACACTGGGGCTGCAAATATTTTAGGAGACTAACCTACGGTAATGGGCTTCCCGAGTGGCTCAGTAGTAAAGAATCTGCCTGCAATGCAGGAGAAGCAGGTTCAATCCCTGGGTCAGGAAGATCCCCTGGAGGAGGGCATGGCAACTCACTCCAGTATTCTTGCCTGGAGAATCTCAGGAACAGAGGAGCCTTGTGGGCTAACAGTCCACAGCCTTGTATGCAAAGTCTGACAACGACTGAAGTGATTGAGCACACACGCACGCAACCCATGGCCACAAATTCTCAGAGATGGATTTCTGTTTTCCTCCTTGCTCTGTTTACAGCCAAGGCCAACCTTCCTTATGGGAGAGCTGACTTCTAGTTAACTCTTACTCTGAGGGTCTAGATTTTGGGGTTCACACTCAATCTGGGGAAACTCTCCTTAATAACTCTTAATCCTGGTCAGGCTTTAGGCCTCCATTTCTGTACCCCCTTAACTTTGAAGTCATTAGACAGAAACTCAGTTTTGTCCTCAGGAAAGAAACACTTCTTGTGTAATCCTTCTGCTCTGGGTTCTCTCTCTTTAAAAAAAATTTTTTTTTTAATTTATTTTTGGCTGTGCTAAGTCTTCACTGCTGCATGGTCTCTTCTCTAGCTGTGGTGAGCAGGGGGTTACTTTCTAGTTGCAGTGCACGGGCTCCTCATTGCAGTTTCTCTTGTTGCAGAGCACGTGCTCTAGGCATGGGGGCTTCAGTAGTTGCGCTTCCCGGACCAGGGATTGAACCCGTCTCTCCTGCATTGGCAGGCAGATTCTCTACCACTGCTCCACCAGAGAAGCCCCTCATTTTCTCTTAATTCTTGAATTAGTAAATTCCTTATTCTCTTTGCTTCCCTAATAGCTCAGTTGGTAAAGAATTCGCCCACCGTGCAGGAGACTGCGGTTCGATTCCTGGGTCGGGAAGATTCCCCTGGAGAAGGGACATGCTACCCACTCCAGTATTCTTGGGCTTCCTTTGTGGCTAAGCTGGTAGAGAATCCACCTGCAATCGGGAAACCTGGGTTCGATCCCTGAGTTGGGAAGATCCCCTGGAGAAGGGAAAGGCTACCTACTCCAGTATTCTGGCCTGGAGAATTCCATGGACTGTATAGTCCATGGGGTTGCAAAGAGTTGGACATGACTGAGAAACTTTCACTTTCACTTTATTCTCTTTGCAGCATTTTTATAACTTTGAGAATTTTTGACTTTAATGTTTACTCCAGGAGTTTTAGTTTTTTTCAGCGGGAGATTTTGTCCAACTCACCTAATCTGTCATGCTCTCAGAAATGGAAGTCTCTGTTCTAGATGGAGCCTAGGGAAGCCTCTTGTCAAACTTGAGCCCACACCCTGCCAATACTCTCCCTCCAGGGCAGGCTGGCTATGCTGTGTACAAGTCCATCCCCTATGGCTCCCTGGAGGAGGTGATCCCTTACCTGATCCGGAGGGCCCAGGAGAACCGAAGTGTACTACGGGGTGCCCGCAGGGAACAGGAGCTGCTCAGCCAAGAACTTCGGCGGAGGCTGCTGGGGCGGGGCCTGAGGGTATCCCCCCATTAGCACCCTCAGGAGTCACGTGGTGAATAAAGTTCTTGAGCTATTGCCCAGGCTGCTGCCTTGCACCAAAGCCACCTCTTTGGGGACGGGCTCATCTTGACCTCAGCCAGCCCAAGTTCGGGGGCTCTGTGGCTCAAGAAGGATCTTTAGATGACCCTAGAGCACAGCGAGGGCATTGATCAAAGACTAAGGAGGTACCCCCCAAGCCCTGAGGCAGTCTATCCTGCAAAGGGCCTGGGGTCAGCTCTACTCAACCAGTCAGTGGCTGACATGGGAATTTTCTTCACTCCTGTGGACACCCAGGTAAACAGCACAGATGAAGAGCAAACACTGAAACACTGAAATCTAGAGGCTGGGCTAAGGCCACACGTCCAGGGAGGGACAGAGAGAAGAGCAAACCACTCTCTCACTTAATAAGCATTTACTGAGTCTCCTTCTGAGCTAGGCTCTGAGGTAAATAATGCTGGGGACACAACAGAGACCAACACAACCCCAGGCCTGGCCTCACCGGGTTTTTAGTCCAGTAGGGGTAGACAGACCCACCTTCAGGCAGTGACAGCCCAGGGTAATCAGGGCTGTGATGGGTGAGCTCAGGGGAGTATCTGGGCAACCTTGGGGAAAGCCCAGAGACTGAAGGAGGCCAGAGGAGACATTTGGTGATCAAGAGGACTTCCCAGAGAATTCCCAAGAATAACCAAGTAAATATTGAGAAGAGCATTCAAAGCCAAGGGCATGTGCACAAACAGACTGGGGAATGGGGAGACAAGGATGGGCGGGGGCAGATGATGCAGTCCTAGGTGCCACACTGCAGGGCTTCAACTCTGTCCAAGGTCACTAGGGAGTCAGGAAGGTTTGAAGTAGGGAAGGGACAGAGTCAGGTAAGACTTAAGAGTCCCCTGGTTGTCACATGGTGGGTGGACTAGGGGAAAGAACCACCAGAAGACTGAGTGGAAGGGCCGTGGAGCTGAGAGCCTGAATATGAGGGAGACATTCAGGGTGAGACCCAGGGCTCTGGGTGAGAGGGGACATGGGACCAACTCTTAAGATGGGGATCTGGCCAGGAATGCAGTTTGGAGGAGATACTGAAGCCAGTGTGGGACCGGGTGGGTGTGAAGGTCCCAGGGGACATCCAGGGAGAGGTGTCCAGCACACTGAGGAGCCTACCTGTGGGGCAAAGAAGAGAGACTGGGGCAGAGACGAACAGGAAACTGCCCGTGCGGCTGAGAGGAGAAGCATGGGAAGACAGCCAAAGACAGGGATGGTGAAAGGCTGGGCATTCCAAACAACAAGGCAGTAACATTAGGGAACAGCCACAGCTCTAGGGTGGAAATTGCCGTCTTTTCTATGGCGTCGCCTCAGGGCCGTAAGAGTGGCTCTCAGAGGCGAGACGCTACTGTGCGCAAGCGCAAAGATGGCTGGCGATCACTGATGCGCATGCGCCTGGAATTGCCACCTAGACCTCCGAAACTTCAGCGTGGGGTCACGTGGCAGTCACGTGGTGGTCACTGTCGGAGCCCAACGGTAGGTGCAAAGCTGCGGGGACTGGGTCCCCAGCTGGCCACCAGGCCCCGCCCCCAGCCCACAGAACCCCGCCCCCATTCTCCCTTTCTACCCCTCCTGTGCCCACAGACCCCACCCGTTTCTCAGCCTCGGTCTCAGTTCTGCACACCTTTTCCCCAGCCCACAGATACCGTCTTCAGGACTCCTTCTTTCTTCCATCCCTTCTAATCCATAGACCCCATCCTAGTACACAAACACTTCCCTGAAGCTCAGTCCATGCCCCCAGCCCTCAGACCCTTTCCCAGCCCACGGACCCCAGCCACCGCCCCCTACCCCTCCTCGAGGCCCTTTCCCAGCCTGCAGACCCTGCCCTCAGGCTGTCCGCCTTCCTTGGACACTCCTGTCTCACAGCCTGTAGACTGCGCCTCCCTCTCAGGTCCTAACCCTCAGAGCCCTCTTCCTCCAGCCCTATGTAGTCTTCAGACTCTCTTCCCAAGCCCCTGACTCCTATCCTCATAGCCCTTACTACTCCTCTACCACAGAGCAGATTTCCTTAGCTTCTTTTCACTTCCAGACTCCCTTGGACTCCTGACCTTCTGGTCTGAAGCTCTCCCACGTCCCACCCTATTTCTCATTCAGACGCCTCTCTCCAAGTCACACCCCTCTCAAATCACCTTTCTTTCTCAGACTGCCCCGCAAGACTCACAGCCAGCTCTGTCTTTATTGCTCCCAGGGATCTAGTCCTTCATGTCCTCCTGCCCTCATGAGACCTGCTCACTGATCCCTGGCCAGGAGCTGACGGAGTCCACAGATGCCCTCACTGCGTTCTCGACTCCCTGTGGAGCTGGGCTCTGTTCCGGATCCAGAAAGCCAGGTGGGCCGTCTGCATCGCCTGGCTGTGGCTGGGGGCCCAAGCTGGGGCCTCACCCGACTCCTGCGGAGAGGTGAGTTTGGCTGCTGAAACTGCCTGGGGGCACTAGATCAAGGAGCAGAAAGGAGGATGCAACTTCAGTTGACCTGTTAACAATTGTGTATCAGGCACCTGTCATGTGCCAAGGCACTGTTGTCTGTGATGGAGACTTAGGGGTGAGAATGACCCTCCAGATCACTGTGAATTAAATCTATAATGAGAATTTAAGAGAGTGATGAGAATGAGGGAGACACCCCGGAAGGATGGCTTTTCGAATGGGTTGATATTTGAGTCCCACAGCATAAGAGCCAGTCAGGGAAACAGCTGGGGAACAAGCACTTCAGAGGGAATAGCCAGTGCAAAGGCCCTGAAATCAAAACAAACTGGGTACACAGTATCGGAAAGCGATTATTCTCCAATTAAAAATAAATTTGAAAAGCAAAAAAAACCCTCCCACAAACCCCAAAACTGGGGATATGTAAGTAGCAGCAGGGAGCAAAAGGACTCAGGGAGGCAGCAACTACAGACAGAAACAGGCCTTAAGAATGGTGTCAATTTTGTTGGATTTTGTTCTGTGTGTAATTGGAAACCCCTGGAGTTGTAGGCAGGAAATTAACATGGTCAGACTTACAGTTGCTGCTGTTCACTGATGTTTGTAAGTTGATTGCGTATCCAGCCGCTTTCTGAGCTTGCTTAATAGTTGTGTGTGTGTGTTGATTCTTTTACTTTATTGTTATCTGCAGACAGTAACAGTTTGTTCTCAGCTATTCAGTCTTTAAACCACAGTCTCTTTTTTCTGTCCTAAGGTATTGGCCAGAACTTCTAAACCTTATTATCACTGGACATCTTTTTTCTTAAAGAGAAGAGTCTTATGTTTCTGCATTAGGTACTTTGCTTGCTCTTGGGTTTTGGTTTGTAATTTTTATCAAGTAAGAAACTTTCCATCTATTCTTAGTTTTCTGAGGTAGATTTCTTTTTCTAATCATAAGTAGGCATTGAATTTTTTTTGTTTTTTGGCATTGAATTTTACCAAGTGCTTTTTCTGCATCTACTGATACAGTTAAATGTGATTTTTATTTTTTTAATTTGTGAATGTGTTTTTTTACATTGATTTTCTTTTGTTGATTCATTCTTGCTTTCTGGGAATAAATCTATTGGGTTACCCCTTTTACTTTATTTAGGGGCTTTGCATATATGATCATAAATTGAATTGGTTTATGACTTCATTTCTGGTTCTGGAACTCGCATCTCGTTTCGGAGTTAAGGTCAAATTTTGCCTCATAAAAATGAGCCTTGCCCTCTTGCCCTGGGTACCTTTGTGTGATTTTAAAAATTTATTTATTTGTGGCTGCACTGGGTCTTCACTGATGTGCAGGCTTTTTCTCTAGTTGTGCTTCACAGGCTTCTCTTTGCGGTGGCTTCCCTTATTGTGGAGCATGGACTCTAGGCAGTGGAGCTCAGTAGCTGAGGCTCCCAGGTTCTAGAGCACAGGCTCAGTACTTGTGGTGCATGGGCTTAGTTGCTCCACGGCATATGGGATCTTCCCAGACCAGGGATTGAACCTGTGTCTCCTGCATTGGCAGGCGGATTCTTTACTGAGCTACCAGGGAAACCCCCCTTTGTGTGATTTTAACACCTCTGGGATGGGGGTGGGGTGGATGTTGGCCGGGCAAGTAGACATCACCTTGTTCCAGTTCTGTGGATTTAGTGGTGAGAAGTGTGTTGAGATGGATTCTGAGGCAGACTCCCCAGCGGCTGGAAGGTGGCGGTTCCAGGACATAGAGATGGAATCTGGAGCCGAGGGTCACCCAGTCAGGGAGGGATTGTGGGGGCTGGGAATTGGGAAAGGTGTTGCCAGGACCTCTGTCCCTGGAGTAAGGGGCCGGGATAGTCCTAAGCCTCGCTGCCCCTCAGTTGTCCAGGTAGATGGCGAGAACTCGGCTGGGCAGACGGCGCTCTTCCTCTCGGCGCTGCTGGGCCACAGCTCGGCTGTGCAGCTCCTGCTGGCCTCTGGTGCCAACCCCAACCAGTACGTGGACACGTGGTGATGCCCCACACTCCCAGTGCTCTGAGTCTGAGCCCCAGAGAGCCTGAGAGCCACAGCTGTCTTCCCCAGAGACCTCTCTCCCTCAGACCCCCTCCCATCCCCGGTGACCCATCTTGCTCTCTGTTAACCCCTTCTTGTCCTCCAGAAACTATTCCCATCTTCCTGGTGCCTCTATGCTCACCGCCATCCTCTCACTCTTTCAAGGACTCTGCTGTGTCCCCAAGTGAGGCCCCAGCCCTGATGCCCTCTTCCCATGAGCATAGTGACCCCCGTATCTCTCCATGCTCCCCTCCTGCCACCTCCTGTCCCTGTTCCATGCCTTTCCTAACCCATTCCTGTCCTCGCTGTTCTGCTGCAGCCGCTGCCTGGACGGCAGCACGCCTGTGCACGCGGGCGCCTTCTCGGGCCGTAGCCTCGTGCTCCTACACCTGCTGCAGGCGGGCGGCGACCTGCGTCTGCGTGACCAGCAGGGGCACAGCCCTTGGGACTGGGCAGAACAAGGTGGTGCCAAGCAGAGCTGGGAGGTGAGCTGTGGCCAGGGTGGGCTGAGGGCCTCAGGGCCGGGCCTCCCACCCTGCCTCACCCCCCATGCTCCCCGCCCCATCCAGATGCTGGAACTGTTACAGCTGTGCCGGGCCCACATGTCAGCCCTGGTGCACGGCAGTGAGTTGGCGCCCGCTGTCTCCCTGGGCCAGTGGCAGGCTAGCTCTGGACACAGCCTGTGTGGTGGTCTGCGGCTGGTGCAGGCGAACAGGTAACGGTGCACGTCCTGAGGCCTGCCTACCCACCATGCCTGGCTACCCTGGACTTGCTCTCAGATGGCCCTTTACCTCAGGGCATGGAGGCCGGAGCAGACCAGGAGACCCCCCCATGTCCCTGCCTTAGGGTTCGGCCAGGTAAGCAGGAGATGTCGGAGGGAGTGGGGACCATGGCATCCGCCCTCTTCCTGCCTCATGGTCCGGCTCCCCACCCCCAGCTGAGCAGCCTGTGGCCACTGGGGCTGGTAACAGGCGTACCTGTCGTGGACCCCAAGGAGCTGCTGCCAGCGCAGGGCGAGCCCGACCGCACCTACAGGAGCAGCTCCCACACCCTCATGGCCAAGTGAGAGAGCCCCTCCGACACCCTGCCTGGTGTCTAGCAGAGCTGGGGAGAGTCTGGTCCTCCTGCCCGCCCCCACTGGGAAACCCCTTGTCTCAGACCCGTGCTCTCTTCCCTCCGCCTTCCTCCAGCCTCCTGTGGAGGGGCCACCCTGTGACCGTGCGGCAGCTGAAGGTGCCAGGAGCCCAGGCTGATGTGCTGTTGGCTGACCTTCAACACTGCAGGTGGGTCCCTCCAGCCAGCCCCCCAGGCCCGCCATCTTCTACCCGCCCTGCCCAACTTGAGTGTTTTGGAAATAGATGCCCAGGGAATGTGGTGGTGGCCGTGGTTACAGCCTTCACCCCTGGGCCAGCATTTGGCATGGAGCCCTCCTCCTGGAGTGACCCAGCTTACCACGGGAAAGTGGGCGCCCAGTTTTGTAGGCCTCGGAGAGGAGTGGGTGTTGGGAGGGTACCAAGGACAGTGGTGCTGGCCCCACCACTGCCAGGCTTTGTGACCTGGGGTCACCGTTTCTCCTCTGTCTGGTGGCTGAGGCAGATGGTCAGCTCCGGGCCAGGTGGGCTAGGGCCTCCTCACAAGTGGCCTGCTCTCCTCCTGCCCAGCGCCCTGCACCACCCCAGCCTGCTGCTGCTGATGGCACTGAGCCCCTCCGAGGACCTGTCGGGGCTGTGCCTTCTCTTCGAACCCGTGTGGCTGGGCTCCCTTCATGTGGTGCTACACCCCCAGGGCCCACGAGAAGGGAGACCCCCCCACCTCGTGCCAGGCCTGCTGCCTGGCCACCTGCTGCTGCAGGTACTGGAGGCCCTGCTGTTCCTGCAAGCCCGCTGGCGTGCTCACGGCGGCCTCAGCTCCCATGCTGTGCAGCTGGTGCGGCCAGGCCTGGCAAAGGTGGGCAGCCTGGAGCACGGGCGCCCGCTGCACCAACGCTGGCTGCAGCCCAAGTGAGTGCCTGCCTCCCTGTCCTGCCCCCGTGGCCCCGTCCGGCAGTCACTGACTCACCAGGTCCCTTGGCCTCCACAGGCCGCGGCAGGGTTACCCCTGGGGAGGCCCAGGCCCAGGGCTGCCCCCACCTCCTGAACTGTACCCATGGCTGCCGCTGGAGCTCATCCATGGTGACACGCCTGCGGCCACCTCAGACCTCTACAGCTTCTGCATCCTGGCTCAGGAGGTCTTCACGGGTCAGTGAGTAACCCTGCTCCCAGTCCCACTGAGGCCCCCCACCTCGGTTGGGTCCCCCAATCATGCTTCCTCACAGGAGAGCTGCCCTGGGCTGGAAAAAAAGGAGCTGAAGTGAAGGCTAAACTAGAGGCGGGTGAGAGCCCGGCCCTGGACCCCCTGGTGCCAGCCCCCTACCAGGCCCTGGTTCGGGCTGGGCTGGGCCTAGGGCCTGCCGACCGCTGCGGCAGCCTGCAGAGTACACGCTACCTGCTGCGGGAGGCCGTGGCTCAGGTACAGGACAGGCGGGCAGGGGAGGGCTGCGGCCGGGGAACCTCAGGCAGGGCGTGTGTGCCACACCCACTTTACTCCTGCAGTATTTACTCCTCCCCACAGGACTCGGCCTCTGAGGTGAGCTCCCCGAGGGACTGGGCCACACAGTGCCCGCCACCGCAGGGTTCTCTCCCAGGTTAGAGGGCCCAGAAGGGATGGGAGCCGGCGCTGAGCAGAGCTCGGCTGTGCCCCCGCCCCATTTCCAACTGGCTGGTCTGCAAGCCCAGACACTGTACTGTGAGCTGGCTCCCAGAGCCAAGACTGCACCCGGGCCTGTGGCCCGCTGTGATGTCCCTAGGCCCCTCCCCATCCTAGGCAGGGGCCAGGACAGGCATGTGGAGGACCAAGGGAGCTGTGGGCCACCCACGCCAGCCCTCTGCCGTCGCTCTCTGCAGGTCATGGGCCACAGCAGAGTCCAGAGGGGTGCCACCTGGGACTCAGGCAGCAGCTTGACTCTAGGCAGCAGCCCAAGTCCCCGCCCTGGCGTCTGCCCAGGGCACAGCCCCACAGCCAGGGTCAGCCTGGACCAGAGCCTGGAGCCCAGATCAACAGTATGGATACCCCAAGTCCTGCGCCATTGTCCATTTGCTTACCCATGACCCTTCCCCCCAGCTGTCACCAACACCAATTTCCCTGGCTGCCTCTCCTCTGACCAGGGACCACCTGGGACCCACAATGTTCCCCTCACTGACCGGTTACCCCCTCCCCACCCCCATTCCCGACCAACCCTGCTTCCCCCAGGGCCCTGCCCTGCACGCCAGCCTTCAGGACTCAGCCTCCCTGCTGGGGACTCAGAGCTCTGAGGAGCGGTTTGAGAGGAAGTTCTCAGCCAAGATCCAAGCCCTGCGGGGGCTGCGGCGGCACACACACAGGGCTGCCCTGCTGGATCCCCAGCCCTGGGAGCCCAGCCCCTGCCTGCTGACCCACAGGGAGGCTTCCCATGCCCTGGCGGCTGCTGGCAGGGAAGGCCACGAGGGCAGGTGAAGCAGAGGGCCCTGAGCCCAGGCCCTGCCCCAGCCCGCCCACCCAGGGCCCTCCTGAGCTCCGTGGCCACTGGTGGCAGCTCTAGTCTTTACTCCTGCAGGTACCCAGCCCTGAGCTGATCAGAGGAAGTCGCTTCTCCAGCCTGCAAAAGTGAGAAGTGGGGTGCTGGTGGGAGGTCCCTGGGCCCCTTCCACCTCCCTGAGGTCAACTTCAGCCCACCCCTACCCCACCCTCTCCCAGGATGGATCTGCTGGAGGAGATCATAGCAGAGCTGCAAGGTGGATGCCAACTTGAAGACGGGCCCAGGCTCAATCCCACTCCTGACACACATTGTTAGGGCACCTGTGGCCCCTTCTGTGCAGATGTTGCCCCTCAGAGCCTCCCAGGAGTGACTCCCCACTTAGCACCTGCTGAAATGATAAAATGAGAAAGCAACCCACCTGTCACTGCCTCTTTATTCATTGAGCCTGGCCCCAGCATGACAGCAGCAGCCACATTTTCACCATTTTTATTCATTAATTTTGTCAGATGGTTTAGTGGGGTGTGTGGGGAGATAGCAGGAGCAGCCCCCCACCCCCGTGCACAGGACAGGACATGCTGGGGACCCCTGGAGGGAAAGGGAGGGTAAGGAGTCAGCCTAACCCTCTCAGATTTGTGCGAGAGGCCCCAGGATGGAGGATGGTGGGAGGCGGGCATGCCCATCAGCCCAGGGTAGGTAGGCTATGATAACGGGTTAGGGACCCACATCAAAGGCAAGTTACAAAGTTAGAAACCTGGGGTAGGGGTCAGAAGCTCAGGAAAATACAAAACAAGGGATCAGGTTGGACCAAGATCAGTGAAAGGGGAAGAGAAAGAAGGAAGGTCCCTCCCAGCTCTGGCTCAGCAGTAGCTTTGGGTCTGGCTCTCAGGGTGGAAGGACCAGCTGGGAGTAGGGTAGGGGGGTGGGGGACCAGCCCCCTCCCTCCCTTGCCCCCCATTCCTGTACAGGGACCCTCGGTGGTGCTCGCCCCCCCTCCTATACGCTGGTGGGGCTGCCCTGTAGGGGAGAGGGTCTGGAGGGCCCCAGGGCCCAGGTACCCTGTGAGGGGTGTGGTGGCCCCAGGGGGCCCGCTGCTTTTGGGGGAGGCGGGGGGCTGGGGGGCCAGGATCAGAGCGACTGCGAGGGTGGGCAGGAGGGGAGGAGGAGCTGGAAGAAGCGGGTGAGGGGCCCCTGGGCCCCAGGGCTAGGTTGACGTAGAGGGGTTCAGGTCGGGTGGGGCGCCGGGCCGAGTGCTGGGGGGCTGAGTAGCCAAGGTGGTCGTGGGGAAAACAGGAGGGTGGTGGGTAACTGAGTGGGAAGTCAGGGGACCTATGGAGTGGTGGGGATTGGCCAAGCATGCCGTACGAGGCACTGAGCCTGTCTGGGGGCATGGGGCGCAAGGGACTCCAGGACCGAGTGGGGCCAGAGTAGGGGGACCCCTCGCCTGCCTCGATCTCATAGTACAGGTTCTCTCCTCTGTCCAGTGGTGTAGGGGGAACCAGGGGGCTCCTCCAGACTGGGCCTGGGGAGCTGGGCTGGAAGGATGGGGAGCCGAGGGGGTACAAGCCTGGTTTGGGGACCCCGAGGAAGGGTGGCAGGCACTCCCGGGGGGCTGAGAAGAAGCCAGGGGTGGGAACCTGCTGGGGGACAGAACACAGGGACTGGGCTGCCGTCTCTGGCGCAGCCCCGCACCCCCCACCCATCCTGAGCTGAGCACTAACCTGGGTAGGGCCTCGGGGTGTCCTCCTCGAGGTCCCTGTGGGCCGCTGGCTCCTCACCAGGCTCCCATCACTTTGTTGCCTTGGTAAGGAAGGTGGGGGTCCCGGAGCCCAGCCACCTGGGTGGGCTAGGGGGTGGGGGGGTGGCCCACTCCCTGAGGTCCCTGGGGGCTCACCGCCCACCTCCAGGGACAGTGAACGGCGGAAAGGGGACTGAGGAGCAGACGGGGTGCCCCCCTGCTCCTGCTGGCTCTGTCTCTGGGCCACCTGCTGAGCCCGCTCAGCCAGGGCCAGGGCCATGAGGCGTGCTGGGTTTTTGGGAGGCGGGGGTGGGGCCCCCCCGGGGCGCAGGAGGGACAGGGGAGGGGGCAGCAGCGGTGAATCCATACCAGCACCTAGGAGAGGAACGGGAAGAGGAGTCAGCCAGGTCTTGGGTATAGCCTCGGGGTTGTGAAGGAGTGGGCTGGGCTGGGCTGGGCTGGACAGGACACACCATGCTGGCCTTGGGCTCCCCGGGGACCAGGCAATGCCAACTTGCTGCAGATCTCTTGTTGGCAGGTGTCACTCAGCTGGGCCTCAGCTCCATGCAGCAGCAAGGGGATGAGGTGGGGGCGCCGGCCTGGGCTAGGGCTGAGGGCTGGTGTTGGCGTGGCCGAGGCAGGTGTTCCTCCAGCCCCCAGCAGCTCCAGGACAGCAGGTGGCACTGACACAGACAGGGGCTCCGAGATGTCCAGGGCAGTGGGTGAGGCAGGGCTGGTGGGGCCCCGGGGCGAGAGGGCCTGGGGGGTCGCCCTGGGTGGAAAGGCAGAGGCGGGGGCTGGGGGGGCCGGGCTGGCGGGAGGTGCTGGGTCCCCGGGGGTGGGGCTGCTGCAGCGAAAGGTAAGGGGATCAAAGTCAAGCCCCCGGAGCCCCTCCAGGCATCGGGGTGGGCTAAAGTCCAGCTCGTCACCGTCGTCTAGCCAGGCCGAGGTTCGGTGTGAAGGGGAGCCCGAGAGTGCTCCCAGCCCAGCTGCGGAGGACTCGGAGGAAGAGGAAGAAGACGACTCGGAGGAGGACTCGGTGGACTCAGATGACGACAGGCTCTCACAGGAGCCAGCAGGTGCGGGGCCCACGGGAAAAGCATCACTGCTGGAGTGGGGTCGCCGTAGCCTGTGCAGCCGCTGGAGGCCTGGAAGGGCAGTGCGGGGGAGGTGGAGTTAGGGGTCAGGGGTCAGAACTACCTACCCAGATACATCAGTGAGAACAGGACACACACCCCCAGTAAGCTGGGGAAATAACACAGAGACACATCCCTGCCTAGGGTCACAATGGCTGGGGATCCAGGGAGAGCTGTGCAGACTCTCGGGTGATAAGAGGCCATCAGTGGCAAGTCCATGAAGAGGACTGTTCCAGAGGCAAGAACAAAGTCTGACAACCCCACTGGCTACAAGCTCCACACCGACAGGATCTCATACCCGGTGGCTGGGAGGACAGCCTGAGGCGACCACTTCTGGGAAATACTCGGGCCTCGTCTTGTACAGCTGGATGTGGGCCTATCATACAGTGTGCGCCTCCCCTCCTGGGCGCGCTTGTCAGAGCCCCCACATCCATCAGGAGGGGCATGGACAAGTATCCCCTCCCCTGAGGGGATACCCACACTCGACAGTGGACAGTGATGGAGAGGAAGGAGCCTGAGCCACGCCAGCTGCGCGGACGGCAGCCTGTGATGGAGTGGTGAGTGAGTACACTCACAGCACGATACCCCTTTTTAACGACACCCTTTAATCAAAGATTCAAAACAACTAGCAGTATGCTGTCGATCCCTACACCTGTAGGTGGCAAATCTGTAAAAGCAAAGGGACAGAGACTATCAGAGGATGCCTGAGGTGAGGAGGCAGCAGGTGGGACGGGGAGGACTTCGCAGATACTGTGGTGGGAGGCCTTTATTTCTGGCCAGTGGATTCATGGGTGTTCATGATACTATTTAATTTTTTTCAAAAGGGATGAACAAAAGACTAGAAGGACCCTGCGTGGGCCAATGACCAGAGGGCATCGTGAACCAAGAGTGAAGCTTTATCAAACTTATTGTACGTAAGGTCTAGATTAAAACAAAAAACCTCAAGACCCCCAAACCTAAGAACACCACGTGGAGGCCAGCTCAGAGCCCCAGTCCCTCCCAGCTCCACCTGGGTGCAGGCAAGGGTCACCCCGTGCTCACCAGCCCCACTGGCCTGCGATGACAGAGACTCCTCACTCTTGGCAGACCTCAGTGTGACAGTGTCAGGTCGGCAGCCTGCAGGGAGAGGATGAGGGGTCATGGGGGGCACTCCAGGGTGCCTCTCCAGCCACCACGCCCACTGCCCGGCCTCTGACCTGAAGGCTGTGGTCGGGCCCGGGTGCCCCCTAGCCAGGGCAGAGGCTTCTTTCGGGGGATGCTGGGGCCCCGGCCCAGTGCAAAGAAGGTCTTCCAGCTGCTACCCCCAGGCTTCCGCTGTTTCTCGCCTCTCTCCCCTTTCCTCCTGGAGTTTGGGTCAAGACATAGGAGGCTGGCTGAGGAGCTGGGCCCCCCAGGCCAGTCCCTCCCTTCTGGACATCCTACTCACCTTTCCACAGGTGAAGTTGGGGCCTTGGAAGTTGTGGGCTCGGTGGGTGTCCCCAGCCGACCCTGGGTCCGAGCCTGGGCTTCCTCTAGTGTTAGCAGGCGAGTGGAGGGGCCGCTGCCCGCAAGGGACTTGGGCCTGGGGAGGAGGCAGCGGCCTGAGGAGTCGGGAGAGGGGGCAGCCATCAGCCCTGGGGCTGTTGAAGGCCACAGGCAAAGCCAAGCGCTACAGCCCAAGCCCCGGCCCCGCAGCGTGCCCACCCGGGCTGGCAAGGCAGGGGGCCAGGACGGATCAGGCGGGAATGGGTGGGCAGCAGGCAGGTGAGGAGGAGGAGTGAGGCAGAACGAGCTGATGAGGAGGCAGCTCCCAGCAGCCAGCGAGGACAGCGGCTCTGGCTTCAGTTACCTCGGGCCAGAGGGCCCTCCGACGTGCTGAGTCCTGACTGGGCTGGGGTCCGGGGCAGGGCAGGGAGTCTGGGTGGGGCCGGGGCAGGGTCAAGTCTGGGGACCTCCCACCTCCTCCCAGGTGGACCCATGGCCCCAAGTGCCCCCAGGAGCTACAATGGGTGAAGGAAGAACGATGTCCGGGCCAAGAAGTGGGGATCCTGAGCGTAGGAGCTGAAATGAGAAGGTGGGGGAAGGGGAGGGAGAGGCCGGGGCGGGGTCCTCAAGGAACCAGAAGGGAGGTCCAGCTTCAGTGGGACAGGGATGGGGCTGGGAGCCCACCTACCCTCCCACTGCAGCCCTGATGATGGGGGGCAGTAGTTAGGACATGGGATAGGATGGGCATACCTGCAGGGTCGAGGCCAGCAGATGTGAAGGTGTCGCTGAACAGGACGTCCACGTGGGTGAGCAGGAATTCCACCACCACCGACTGTACCCGCACCTCCCGGAATGCTGCTGCCCCCCCTAGCCCCACTGACTCCAGCTCCATGGACCTGGATGGGAGGAGGGTGAGGGTGGCCAGGTGCCTGGAGCCCCAGCTGGTAGGTTCTGGCCGGGGGCGGGGGTGGGGCGCCGTGGGAGCAGTGACTGTCATTCAACGTCTCTGACCTTATCCACTGATCACATCTAGAATTAGATTCTCAGCCTTTCCCCAGAACCTGCTCCCTCCCTGCCTATCCCATCTCAGTCAATACCTTGGTATTGCCCTTGACCCCTCTTTCCCTAACACCCACATCCAATTGCAGGAGACCCTGTGGGCTCCACCTACAAACTCTATGCAGAATCTGAACTCGGCTCCCCTTGCCCCTACTCTGGCCCCGCCTCCATCCTCTCCGTCCTGGACCAACACACGGCCTCCTCCCTGTTCTCCTTGCTCCCTGCCAAATCCCTACAGTCTGTTCCCCACACTTAGCCAGAGGGAGCCTGTGAACCCCTAAGTCACAGATCAGGGCCCTCCTGGCTTAGAGCCCTCCTCTGGCTGCACGTCATTCCTGGTAAAAGCCAGATCCTCACCATGACCCACAACTTGTAAGTCACTCCCCTGTCTGTTCCTGCATTACCTCTCTGACCTTACCATCTCCTCCCCTTCAACCCTGCACTCTCTCACTCAGCTCCAGTGACAATGGCCTCCAAAACGCTGGGCCCTAACCCAGCCCCAGGACCTTTGTACTTGCTATTCCCTCTACTTGGTTTGCTCCTTCTCAGCTACACAGGTCCTTCTCTTACCTTCTGCAGCTGTTAATTCAAATGTTACCTTCTCAACGGAGTCTTCCCCACCTATTTTATTTAAAATTGTAAATCTAGATATCCCAGGTCTGTCTGTATTTTTGCTCACAGTTCTTATACCTACCACGTACTAGCTATTTTATTTATTTATTTATCTGATTCCCAAGAAGAACTGAACTCCTCCAGGAAAGAGAACTTCCCTGTCTTGGTCACCATCAAATCCTTTCGGGCTTACCCTGCTGCTGGCCAACAAGGACTTCTTCCTGAAGCCTTCCTTGCCACTCTATCTAAAAATTTCAAGTGCCATGACTGACCAGATCTCCATCCCCTACTTTGTAATCTTTCTCCTCAGCCCTCATCACTGTCACACTGTGCTCTTGTTTTTTGGTAATGTCCACTGTCATCTCCCACATAGGATTGTGAGCTCAGAGCGTAGGTTCCTGCTCACCACTGCGACCCCAGTGCTGAGAACAAGGGCGGGCATAGGGGCACCCAACACTTAAGAAATATGTGTTGAGGGACTTCCCTGGTGGTAGTGGCAGGAGTCTGCCTGCCAATGCAGGGAATGTGGGTTCCGTCCCTGGTCTGGGAGGATCCCACATGACTTGGGGCAACTAAAGCCTGTGTGCCACAGCTACTGAGCCCGTGAGCTCTAGGGCTGGTGAGCCACAGCTAATGGGACCCTGTGCTGCAGCTACTGAGTCCTGGGCGCCCTGGAGCTCACACGCTGCGACTGCTGAAGCCCATGTGCCTAGAGCCTGTGTTCTGCAACAAGAAACACCACCACGATGAGGAGCCTGTGCACCGCGAGGGACAGCCCCTGCTCACTGCAACTAGAGAAAACCCCGAACGCAGCAACGAAGACCCCCACAACCATAAATAAATTACAAGAAAAGAAATAATGTGTTGGGTGAAATGATCAAAAGAGCAAAAGCTCGATGGGTTTCTGGAGTGAGGTTGGGGGGTGGGGGCAGGGAGACTCCAGGCCCAGCCTGGGGGTTGGTAGGGAGCTGGGGGAGCAGGCTGGTGAGCCGCCAGCTTACCGTAACAGGTTAGGTGCCCAAACGATGGCCAGGTTGCGGGCGTGCATGCTGGTGTTGGCACTGTGTCTCGCCATGCGGGCCAAGTGCCTCAGCAGGTACTCCAGGGTCCTGGGGGTGGGAGTAGAGAGAGAACGCCTGAGCCTCACCTCCCTTGGGAGTCCACCACCACCCTTCCCTGCCCCTCCTGGTTTACCGGTAGTGCGGCGGGGGCAACTGCTGGATGACATCGTGAACCCTCACCAGGCGCTCCTCCTCCCCTGGCACCGACATGGCCTCCTGAGACAGTGCACAGTGTGAGCGGGGCTGGGCTGCTGCCTCCCAGCCCCTCCTACCTCGCAGTCACCCTCACTCACACTGAACTTCCCGTAGAGCTGGTAAGTGAGTAAGGGGTTGGGCAGCTCTCGGAAGTAGAGCTTGCAGAGGGAGGACACGCTGTGGATGTCCTGCAGGAAGGCGGGGCCAGACAGTTCAGGGATCCTCTCACTGTCGAACTCATGCCTGAGGCCACCACGTCGAGAAGATGCAGGTCAGAGCTGGCCCACCGGGCTGGGTGCTGCCCCCACACCCAAAGTGTCCACAGGTAGATGCAACCCGCTTCCTGTGCTGGCTTTTCAGAGGCAGTACCTTACTGAGCCCCCTCCCCTCCAACAACCCTGCATGCCAAAGACAGGGCGCCCCATTTACACAGGAGCACACTGGGGCTCTGGTGGGAGACACCCTGCTTGTAGCTACCCAAGCCCATCTGCCTCCAGAGTGTGACTGGGCTCCATCCACAAAATTGTGCCATTCTCCTGGCTCCAAGAGGCACTGCAAACTGCAGCTGGAATCCCAGCGGCCTCTGCTCACCACCTGGCAGTGTCTCGCCCTCTCAGGTGAGAAAGCTCTATACACGGGACCTCGGCCTCAGGCCCTCTGCTCTCGCCTGGAAGCCCGGGCCTCAGCGCTTCCCAATTCTTAGACTGTTATGCCTACTGCCCCTCTTCGGCCCACAATCCTTCCTGTGGTTCCTCCCTTACTCCCAGTAAAAGCCAAGAGCCTAACAGTCATCAAAAAAGGCCCGTGAGCCTACTCGCCCCTTATCACTTCTCAAACATCATCTCCTGCCACTTTCCCCTCTCGCTGGCTGTTCTCTCCATGGTGGGCAACCACAATGCTCGCTCCCCCACCTCCTCCGCAGCGAGCACTCTCCCAGGAGGCCTTCTCCACCCACCTTTATTATGATCTCCCTCACCCCGTCTTTTTTCTCCAGGCCACCTGTCACTACTGTCAACTCTCTCCTTTCCTGTCTGCCTCTCCTTCCAGCACGTGGACCCCAAGAGGCAGGAGTCTCCGGCTGTCTCGTTCACCATGGTGTCCCTAGAACTTAACGCTTGACGTGTGGGAGGTGCTCACGAAGGTTGGTGGAGGGTCCTCACCGTAGCCTCTGGATGTTGGATGACACACCTGAGAGTCGATAGATTCCATCCACCACCCCATGGGCCTCAATAAACTCAGAACAGCAGCGCAGCACCTGGGGCACTGGGAGAAAGCAGGGGTTGGGCCTGCTGCTGTGGGCCTCTCCTGGCGGGGAGGAAGGGCAGGGGGGCGGACTGGGCCTCACCATCCTGGCCTGAGTTGCTGAGGTGTTCTCCCAGGTCACAGCCAAATACCCTCTGCCGCAGAATGCCCCGCTGCCGCAGACGCTGCCGGGAAGGGCGGGAGCGCATAAAGGTGCGGAGGAGGCCAGCCAGCTTCCCCCGCGGCCGGGGCACCACTGTGGAGATAAAGGCTGGTCACACAGGGTCGCATGGGGAGACGGGGCAGGGTCTGGCCCCTGGTAATTACAAACGGGTCATGTTCACATTACCTGAGGTCAGAGAGGAAACACCCTGGGAAGCCAGGACACCACATGGGGAACCATCGGCATCTGCAGGGTGAACAATGGTGGAAAGGATGGAGGGCAGGGAAGGGATGCAGGAGGGCCTCCCCACTCTGCCCAGGACACTCACCCCCCTTTAGTCCTGGACCTGGCCGCTCCGTGAATAGTTCCACACACTCACTGGGGAAGAAACCGACCTGAGGAGGATTTGGGGTCAGTGATGGGGCCACCTGAGCTGGCCCAGTGCCCCAGCCCTACCTGTCCAGCTCTAGCCAGGCTCACCTGGAAGCCCCGCTTGCCCCGCCACCAGCTCCGATCCTCCGTGGGCGGCATGTCGATCACGGAGACAATGTCCCCCACCTGGGAGTAGGTGGGCATGAGGAGGCAGGGTCAGAAGGTGCAGATGAAGTGGGAGCCCAGCCGGAGCCGGCTCCCCCACAGCCTTACCTCGAAGGACAGCTCGTCAGGTGCCTGGGCCGTGTACCGCTTTACCACATGGGCAGCAGCCACTGCGGGGATATTGAGTGAGGCCTCCTCACTGAGGAGCAGTCGCCGGCCGTGGTTGTCCAGCTGAGATGGAGGGGGATGTGGCAGGGAGAGGCCAGAAGAAGGTAACAGTAAAGACCGAGAAGTTTCCCCCACTAGAGGCCACCCCCTGTCCCCTACCTGGGTGCCCCTGTCACTCAGAGCTATTGGTAAAACACCTACACTCTTGCTCCTTCCAAAGCAAATTCCCTTCCATGTCCCAGGATGCCCCTGCCCGAAACCATGCTGATTCACTCCTGCACCCACATCCTCCACAGCAAACATTGCATATCTCCTATCTGAAAACCTGCACTCTTAGCCTGGCGTTCTGCTAGCTACAGCCAAAACTATTTCTAGCCAGTATATCAATATACCTTGAAATTCTCACATCCCCACAGCCCAACACCTGCACACACACACACACACACACACACACACACACACACGCACGCACCCACTTGTGTTCTCTCTCACAGGCAAGCGCCCACACAGACACTGAAATACCAGTACCTCCTCCACTCCAGCTCTTTTCTTTCCTGTGCCCACACACCCTCCCAGGCTGCTTCTTGCTCCTCAGACATCCCTCCCTCACTCCCAGCTCCAAGCCCCCTGCCCGGGCCCACCTCCATCCAGGTAAGCACCGGCCCACAGTTGAGGTTACTGTCCACCAGCCCTGACAGGGTTTCCAGGTACTGCAGCAGCAGCGGCACCAGCATCTGGGGCAGGTTGTCAGAGTGGGGTTTGTGAGAAGACCCCACCCAAGAGAGCCCACCGCCCTCCTGTACTGCCCTGGGTCGCCTCTGGCAGGGCTGAAATTCAGCGTGAACACATGGGTGCCACTCTGCTGTGAAGTACTGAAATGCTGCCATATCAGTTGATAAACAGGCTGAACCAAGGCCCTGTGTGCCTCCAGCGGTCTGGCCATCCTGACCCTCCCCTGGAGCCCCCTGAAACTCCCCATGATCCTAAAAACTACAGGGAGTCACCGTGCTGCAGTTCTGAGGCCCCCAACTGGTTGGAACTCAGGACATACCAGTGTTTAATATTTATCTATTTCCCCTGCCTTGATGGTTTCACCCATCACTGGTGGGGACACACCTTGGCTGTAGCAGGGCTAGGACAAGTAGTTTACCTGAGCAGCCCTGGCGCCCTCTGGGGGTGGAGGAAGCTCTGGGAGGCAGGAAAACCTCCGGTCAAATATGCATCGGTGGAGGTGGGCATCCAAGGAACGGAAGTCATCGTAACTGCGGAGAACTGGCCAGGAACGGCCCTGTGGGAGAGGGAAGGACGGGGGATACAGCAGCTTCATTATACTGAGCTGAGGACCACGGCAGTCAGTTCACCAGGCCAGCGGAGAGGCAGGGGTGGCTGCCGCACCTGACAGGTCACCTGCACCCCGAACACCAGTTCATTCTCTCCAGAGACGTTCGGACTGTCACGCTCTGGAGACAGCAGGAGCTGCAGAGGGAAACAAAAGGCCCAGGTGAGGGTCTCGCTTTTGTCCCTGTCCTGACCTCTCCAGATGGGCACTTTTAAGGGATGGGACCGTGTCCGCCTCCTGGGTCTCCCCACAGTCAAGGCCTGGTGATGGCTCAGTCAGAGTCCAAGGTCCTGGCACAAAGTCATTGCTGAATGAATGAAGGAACAAGTCTCCCCTCTGCCCTGCAGCTCCCGCCACCGAACAGTCACTCCTGGGGGGAGGTTTCAGGGGTAAAGTGGCTGATGCTGCTTCAGGGCTGGGTGGGATCCCACCTACCCACCTGGGTGCAACCCCCATACCTGAATATGGCCGAAGTCAACATTCTCGTAGTGAAAATGGGCACAGTCTGCCAGCCGGGGAAAGGGACCTCGAGGAGCCGAGAGCCTGGGGGACAAACGACAGGTCACTGGCAGCCCTATGCTTGGCTCCCCTCCTAGGTTGAGGCTCTCCCTCACCTCTCACCTCTTCCCAGGCTTCCCCTTCACACTGGGTCCCCCAGCGGGGGGCAGGGGCTGCACCGAGCCCTCCCCTGGGCCATCCAGGCTGTCAGTGCTGCGAGCCTGTAGAGCAGAAAGAAGAATCAGAGGCCCCCAGAGATGGGAGCAGAGAGACAACGGGAGCATTGTTATCTGGCAGCCTGGGCCTGCAGGCCCGAATTGCTCCACACGCTGTCCTGAGCATGGGGTAGAGGGGTGGGTCGGGGGAGGTGAAGGCCGGGCTCAGGGTAGGTCTGCTTCCTCATGTGTAGTCTGGAGTGGGGGCTGGAAGAGCAGGGGCCATGGGTGCGTCAGGGCAAGAGCATGCTGGTGCTCTCTCTCCCTGTTTAAAAGCAGCCTCCAGCCCCAGGAGAGAAGGGGTTGTGCCTTCCGCGCCTTTCATCAACGTCTGGACAATCACAGCTCCCATCTTATCAGTCTCCCTGCTTCCACCTCTCCCTTCCTGCCAGCTTCTTCACAGCAAGAGTCAGTATCACTTTCCCAAAACACAAACCTGCCTCTGTCTCTCCCCAGGTCAGGGATCTTCAATGGCTCCCTGCTGTCTTTAAGATAAAGTCTAAATACTGTGGTCTCTGCTTACCTCTCCAGCCTCATTTCTTCCCACTGCCTCTACTCTCAGAGCTCTCAGACTTCTAAGAGTCCAACAAAAGAATCATCTTCTCATTTCCTTCTAGGCCTTTGCAAAGGCTGTTCCCGCTGCATGGAACACTCATCCCCATCTTTTCCCATGCTTTCACTCAGCCCTCAGATCTGACTCTCATGGTAGCCTCCCCCATCCCAGGCTTGATGATATTGCCTTAACTTCCCTCATTACAACCCTGTGCACTCTGAGATGTCCCCATCTGGTGACAAGTCCATCTCCCCCACTGGACTGAGGCTCAGTCCCTACTCCCCTAGCATTGCCCTGCACAGAGCTGCGCAGAGAATTGAAGCTCCTCACAAGTAGGGTTGTGCCTGGTTCCTCTCTGGGTCCCAATGCCCAGTGCCAGCTCAGTCACCCAGCAGGGGCTGGGTAAAATCTGATGAATAAATTAACCATCTGCCAGATGAGGATTTCCCAGAATGAGCCCTAGCCTCTCCCTCCTTCATCCTCCTACAACCCCGACTTCATCCTTTGGGTCTCACCCTTGGGTCGGTCCCCCTCCAGCCCATGAAGCTCCCCAAGGCAGGATGGGTTCTGACTTTCTCCGTGCCTGGAGCAAAGGGGCTACACAGAGGTCTCAGTGAATGCTAAGTGAGGGAATGAATGGATGAATGAGCAGGAGCAGCATGGTGGGAGAGGGAGATGGTGGGGGAGGGGGGATGAGGACAAGAAGATGGAGAGGACCCAATGATCACATCGGGGGGTACAATGCACGCTGGGGATTGAGGTGGAGTAAGGAGGAGGGGAGCAGTTGGAGAGGCTGAAGTAAAGGTTCAGGCTGATGCGGGGATGGGGTAAGGGAGGGTTGGTTGAGAAGGACTGGGATGGGATGAGAAAGGAGAAGAAAAGGGTCAGGCTGAGGATGGAGCCGGGTGGGGGTGGGGCTCAAGAATGAGAAAGGGGCTGATGGTAGGAGGAGGAGGGGTCTAAGCCAGGGAGAGGAGGAAGATGGGATGACGATGCTGAGGATGGATCTGGGACAGCGGCTGGTGGAGGACTCGGAGACCCTCAGAAGGCCCCCGCGGAGGCCACTTAGAGGATGCGAGGTCCTTCCCTGGACCAGCCCTTTTTCCTCCCAAGTCTGGGTCTTCGGCTACTGTCACCCCCATACAGGGCGTGGAACAGGGATGCGCGATGAGGGGGCGGGGCCGGGGTAAGGGCTCGAGCCCAAGACCAGGCCGGGGTACGAGAGGGACCGCGACGAGGGGTGAGGGGCGGCGCGGGCCGCGGACTCGGGCGGGGCCAGGGGCGGGGCGCGTGGGGCGTGGCCGCGCGCGGACAGACTGACTTCGCCGATGGACCGACGGCCGCGTGGGCGCCTCACCACCATAGCCGCGTAGCCTCCTCAGGCGCCAGCCGCGCTGGACCCCTCGCTCGTTGTCCTCGCCGCCGATGCCGCCGCCATGGCGACACAAAGGGGAGGGCGCAGGCCGCGCGCGGGCGGATGCAGGCCCCGCCTCTAACGGCTGCCCGTGGCTCTGGCGCGCGCGCTCCACGGGGGCGGGGGCAATGAGGGACGCGGCGCAGATTCTCATTGGCTCTACCCTTGGCCTTAAGATGACGCCCCGCCCACCTGGCGGCTAATCATTGGCTTCAGCTTGGGTCCTATTTCTGGCTAGATCTCTTCGGTCCCGCCCAGCGAAGTTTGACAGCACCACGCCCATGCCTGCGTTTCATTGGTCGTCATTCCCCTCCTGAGACACACCCCCAGGTTCTTTATGCTTTGCTTCTAACATTTCTAACACTAAGCAGTGGACCCTTCCCTTAGTCCACTGTCAGTGATGGCTCTTCTGACACTTAGCTGGCTTCTCTCATGAACACAAGCTTTTCTCCACTCCCTAAGCAGCTCTTCAAAGTCCCGCTCCCCACTTTGTCAGTCCCGACTCAGCCCCTACCCCTGCTCTTGGAATACTAAGAACATTGGCCCATGGATGTTTTTCACTGGCTCAGATGCCTCGCACAAACTCAATTCTAATTTTTCCTGTTGTTGACTGAAGCTCAGAAAACGCTCTGTAACAATACCCTTTCCAAGAGAACTTGCCATTGGTCATGCCCTCAACAAGGTCCTCGAAGGTACATCCTTGATCAATCCATTCATTCATTCAAAAACTCTGATCACGTAATTTGTGGATCTATCAGTAACCAAAATGGGGGAAATATACCCTGCCCACATGGAACTCAAAAGCTAGTGGGAAAAGAATTTGCAAAATAAATATTTTAAAATATGGATAAAAATTAAGCAGAGATTGGGGAAAGGGAGTGTGATGGAGGAGTCAATTTACAGTTACTTACTTCAATTTATTGAACTTGTTGACCTCACTTCCACAACAGGTATTTCCCACATGAAGTACCCTCTGCCTGGAATATTCTTTGCACCCCCCTTCCCCTCATTGAAACACAACTGCAAATTCTTTCACGCTCCTCTCGTGAGAAAGTAAAGTCTGCCTTTCCTCCCTCCTGAATCTGGGCAAGACTGTGACAACTTCAACCAATAGAGAATAGGAATGAATAGGAACTGACACTATGTGATTTCCAAGGCGAGGTAGTAAAAGGTAATGCAGTTTCCTCTTTGTCTGCTGGAATGGCTAGCTCTGGAGCCTTGGTACACAATGAAGTGCAATTCTGCTGCTGCAGTTCATGCTTTGAGGAAGCCCAGATCATAATAAACTGTGGAAAATTCTGAAAAAGATGGGCATACCAGACCACCTGACCTGCCTCTTGAGAAACCTGTATGCAGGTCAGGAAGCAACAGTTAGAACTGGACATGGAACAACAGACTGGTTCCAAATAGGAAAAGGAGTACATCAAGGCTGTATATTGTCACCCTGCTTATTTAACTTACATGAAGAGTACATCATGAGAAACGCTGGGATGGGGGAAGTACAAGCTGGAATCAAGATTGCTGGGAGAAATATCAATCACCTCAGATATGCAGATGACACCACCCTTATGGCAGAAAGTGAAGAACTAAAGAGCCTCTTGATGAAAGTGAAAGAGAAGAGTGAAAAAGTTGGCTTAAAGCTCAACATTCAGAAAACTAAGATCATGGCCTCCGGTCCCATCACTTCATGGGAAATAGATGGGGAAACAGTGGAAATAGTGGCTGACTTTATTTTTCTGGGCTCCAAAGTCACTGCAGATGGTGATTGCAGCCATGAAATTAAAAGATGCTTATTCCTTGGAAGGAAAGTTATGACCAACCTAGACATCTTATTAAAAAGCAGAGACGTTACTTTGCCAACAAATGTCCGTCTAGTCAAGGCTATGGTTTTTCTAGTGGTCATGTATGGATGTGAGAGTTGGACTATAAAGAAAGCTGAGTGCCGAAGAATTGATGCTTTTGAACTGTGATGTTGGAGAAGACTCTTGAGAGTCCCTTGGACTGCAAGGAGATCCAACCAGTCCATCCTAAAGGAGATCAGTCCTGGGTGTTCATTGGAAGGACTGATGTTGAAGCTGAAACTCCAATACTTTGGCCACCTGATGTGAAGAGCTGACTCATTTGAAAAGACCGTGATGCTGGGAAAGATTGAGGGCAGGAGGAGAAGGGGATGGCAGAGGATGAGATGGTTGGATGGCATCACTGACTCACTGGACATGGGTTTGTGTGGACTCCTGGAGCTGGTGATGGGACAGGGAGGCTTGGTGTGCTGCGGTTCATGGGGTCACAAAGAGTCAGACACGACTGCGTGACTGAACTGAACTGAACTGAAACCACAGACTCCACAGGTGAAGAATCTGCCTGCAGTGCTGGAGCCACAGAAGACATGGGTTTGATCCCTGAGTTGGGAAGATCCCCTGGAGTAGGAAACAGCAACCCACTCCAGTACTCTTGCCTGGAAAATCTCATGGACAGAGGAGTATGGCGGCCTACAGTCCATGGGATCGCAAAGAGTTGGAACACAGTTGAGCACATGAACACAAACAAACCAAAAAAAGCCACATGGAGAGACCTTGTATAGACACTACAGTCCAGCCTGGAGTTGTCTGAGCCCTGATGCTGAACTTAGGAGTGAAGAGGCTCCAGAGATTCCACTCCCAGCTGTCAAGCCACCTTTGTCTTCCCAGCCGAACCCCTAGACATCATGGAGCAGAAATGATCTATTCCCAACTCTACCCTGTCCAAATTTTTGACTCACAGAACCTATGAGCATAATAGAATCATTGTTTTGTGCCACTAAGTTTTGGGGATAGCTTGTAACCCAGAAATAGTCATTAGGATGGCCCTTTGTTAATTATTAATTCCTACCTATCTCAACTCCTCAGGAATACTTCTAGGCTCCACTCACCCCACACACACCAACTAAATCAGATTCTGCTGCTATAAACATCTTTTTTTTCTCCTTATACCTAAACAGCTATTTCCTTCTTTTTACTTAAATGTATGGCTGTTCCTAAAGACTGAAAACAAATATTTAACATGTCTATAACATACAAAAGCTACTTTTTGTAGAAATCTATCCTATCCTCTTTTTCGTAAATACAAATATCAACATAATCCTGATTGCATATTTAACACCTTATTATAAAAATTGTTTAACATACAGCAAAGCTGAACAATTTTACACCCATATAACCACCCCAGATCCTACCATTAACATTTTACTATATTTGTTTTATCTCACATCTATTACTCTATTCATCTGTTAATTTAACTTTGGATACATTTCAAAATAAATTGGAGAAGGCAATGGCAACCCACTCCAGTACTCTTGCCTGGAAAATCCCATGGATGGAGGAGCCAGGTGGGCTGCAGCCCTTGGGTCTCGAAGAGTCGGATAGGACTGAGCGACTTCACTTTCACTTTTCACTTTCATGCACTGGAGAAGGAAATGGCAACCCACTCCAGTGTTCTTGCCTGAAGAATCCCAGGGCCAGGGGAGCCTGGAGGGCTGCCGTCTATGGGGTCGCACAGAGTCAGACATGACTGAAGTGACTTAGCAGCAGCAGCAGCAAAATAAATTAAAGACATTGTATACTGTCCCATAAATACTTCAGCATGCATATCTCTCACTAGAGTTCAATATTTATTTTTCTTTTCAGGTAATATATACCCAATGTAATCCACAATTTCATTGAATTTTAACAGGTGCATGTGTGCATTTGTGCTAAGTCGCTTCAGTTGTGTTCAACTCTTTGCAATCCCATGGACAGTAGCCTGCCAGGCTCCTCTGTCCATGAGATTCTACAGGCAAGAATACCGGAATGGGTTCCCATACCCTCCTCCAGGGGATCATCCCAACCCACGGATCACACTGGCGTTTCTTACGTCTCCTGCATTGGCAGGTGAGTTCTTTATCACTAGCACCACCTGGGAAGCCCCTAGCAAGTGCATATACCTTCATAATCCAAATCCTTACCCAGGATGGCAGCTGAACATTTTTATACAGCATCCCAGGACTCCCAAAGGAGGTGAGGGGAAAGATTAGGAGAAAACCAGGTGGAGGGCTTCCCTGGTGCTCTGTGGTCAAGAATCCACCTGTCAATGCAGGAAACACGGGTTTCCAGGAAGATCGCACATACCGCACAGCAACTAAACCTGTGTACCAAATCTATTGAGCTTGTGTTCTAGAGCTGGGGAACCACAACTACTGAGCCCACATGCTGCAACTAGAAGCCCCTGTGCCCTAGAGCTTGCTCTCAGCAACAAGAGAAGCCTCCACAATGAGAAGACTGCACACCACACCTAGAGAGTGGCCCCTACTCGACACAAGTAGAGGAAAGCCTGCACAGCAATGAAGACCCAGCACAGCCATAAATAAGCAAATAAATAATTTTTTAATTATTTAAAAAACAGGTGGAAACTGTATCATCTTTTCTAATCCAATTCAGAAAGTTAAAGTAAAATTGCTTCCTTTGCATTCTGTGGAGGCGGTCACAAAGTTCTACCCAGTATCAAGAAGGAACATAGACCCTATTTTTTGATAGGAAATATGCCAAAGAATTCGAACACAAAACAATAGGTTTTTCAGTAGTCCAGAGAGATGATGATAGTCTAGATTAGGGTCAAGGGAGGGGTTAAATTCTGGAGAGTTTTTTTTTTTTAAGTGATGGTAACTCTTATAGTTTCTTGTCACAGCTTTTATTTATTTAGTTTTTTTGGTTGTGCTGGGCCTACTTTGCTGCACTCTGGCTTTCTCTAGTTATGGCAAGCGGGGGCTGGTTTTTGTTGTAGTGCTCAGGCTTCTTATTGCAGTGACTTCTCTTGTTGCAGGGCACAGGCTGTAAGCACACAGGCTGCAGTAGTTGCAGCAGGCAGGCTCAGTACCTGCGGCACAAAAGCTTATCGCTCTGCTGCCTGTGGAATCTTCCCCAACCAGGGATCGAACCCAAGTCCCCTGCATCTGCAGGTGGATTCCTATCCACTGTACCACCAGGGAAGTCCCTGGAGAGATTTTAAAGGTAGAGATGATATGACTTGCTCGTCAACTGATTGTGAGGAGAATCAACGACAGCTATGAGGCTTCTGACTTGAGCAGGTGGAAGGATGGAGCCGAGAGCCAGGGAGGAGCAGGTTTAGGGCAAGGATTAAGACCTATGGAGTTTGAGAGATTTCTTAGAACTTTTTGCGTGGATGATGAGCAAGTCATGGGATATAGGAACCTGAGGTTCTAGGCTGAAGATAGGAATTTGTTGTAGTACTCGGGGTTCACAATTTGTACGACTTTGTACAGTTCAAAGTCATCTGTCAGAACAGAGATGAGGTTCAGAACCATGAAGCCAGATGAGAGCACCTGGGACTGATTGTAGATAGAAAAGTCAAGGCCTGGGACACCAAAGTGACAGGTGTGAGGCGCAATGAGGCACAACCAGATTGGTGAGGAGAAGGCTGGGGTTCTGGAAGCTAGGCAAGGAAGTGCTTCAAACAGTGAGTGGGGATCAGCTCACCTAATGCTGCTGCTGGGTCAAGCAGGATGTGGAGGCCTGACCTTTGTCTAACACTCTAATGACTACAAGCTTCACACCCAGAGAATAGTTCCTTTGGTCTCATCTGAGACAGGAGGACCCACTTGCCCAGAAACCCTCTCCTGCCCTCAAAGATGAAAGCAGAAGAGACTTGGCTTCAGTGGTCAGAAACAAGAGTTAAGTGGTGCAGGGCAGAGCTAGTGTGGGGGAGAGGAAGGGGGGCACAGGGAGCTATTTCCCTAAATTAGCAAGACCTTTGGCCTTTTCAAACAACTTCTTTTCTGGAGACAACCAGTAATCTGAAAAAAAATTTTTTTATTAAGAAAAATAGAATCTATACAATTCAAAGTCGTCTGGCCTCAAGAGAGGCTCCTTCCCTCCTCGGCCGCAGCCCTGGGGACCCGGGGGGGCGACCTGGCTGGAGGAGACCGAGACTCTGGGTCTTCAGGATGGCCCAACAGGCGGGCTATTTGGGCATCCACTTTCCTGGAAAAAGGACAGTGGGTAGAGGTTGAGGTATTTGTTCAGGATTAGGGTCTGGGGCTATCTATGTTCTGGGAAAGGGGTTCAGGAGAGGTGGGCACCACATGGCAATCTCAGAATTCGGGGGCCGGGTGTGTTAAATCCTGGCGATGGTCACCTTTTCTGCTGCCGCAGCGCCATCCTTTGAATCCTTAGCACCTGCAGTATAGGGTCGTCCTGGAACTCGCTCCCATCAGAGTCTAAGGGGAAAAGGAGCAAGATTCAAGGAGCCGGACTCATAGAGTAATGGACTGCCATTCAGAACACGGCAGCCGCGCGCCGCGTGCGCGCCTGCTCACCTTCCGCAGCCTGCAGAAGTCTGGCAGCCTGGGAGAGCAGGTCTTCTGAGGGGGCGTGGCCAGCATCGGGTGAGGGCGTGGCTACCACCTCTAAAGACCCGGCCTCGAATGGAGGGGGCGGGGCCTTAACACAAGTGGCCACCACCTCAGCTGGAGGAGGCAGGATCTTGGGCTGCAGACGCTTGACTTCAGCCAAGGGAGTGTCTTTGTCTTTCCTAGGCACTGATCCCGCTAGGGGGAGCATGGTCTTGGCATTCCGAGACACCGCCTTAGACCGATCCGGTGATTCAGATAGATGAGCCGTGACCTCTGAGCGAGGGGTCATAGGGTGTGAGGCCTTGGCTTTCCGAGGTTCAGCCTCGTGTGGAGGCGGGCCCTCAAACCGGGGGGGCGTGTCCTCCAGGCTGTCCGGAAACAGCCGAGCCATCACCACCTGGCCCAGCGCGCCTCTGAGCTGCGGGCCAGGGCCCTCGTGCTCATCCGCGGCCATGACTCGCCCTGAAGACTCCCGGCGTTGGTCTCTGCTTCTCCGAGGCTTGGAGCTTTGCTTCTCGACCTCCTCTGGACTGCTTGGTGCAGGGGTGGGGGGGCCCTGGGGGGCTGCAGGGGTCGTGGGTGTGGAGGCATGGGGCGCGGGGGTTGAGGCTGGAGGGGCAGGATTGGAGGCCAGGGTCGCTGGGGCGGAGGCCGGGGGCGCTGGGGTGGAGGCCGGGAGTGTTGGAGGGATGACCCCAAGAGATATCCAGGGACTGGGCTGTGGGGCCCAGAAGAATCCATGGGGACTGGGACCCCAAAAGATGTGTGGAGAGAACCCTGGGGGAATAGGAGGCCTCTCCATGCGGAAAGCTTCCTGGAATACAGGTGGAACCACACTGCCCCAAAGTGGGATGGAGTTAGACTGGGTTCCCAGGGAACCAAGGGTCTCCACAGCGGGAGGAGATGGCTGTGGACAGATGGGGGAAGGGACCTGAGAGGGAGAGAAAAGGTAGAGAGTCCTCAGTCCCTCTCAGCCTCCCCCCTCCTCCAACTTCCCTTAGGATCCTCCCTCCACCCCCCTCAGGCTCCTCCCTCCTCCATCTCACCGAGGTGGTGAGGGCAGTAGTCTGCGGCAGCACCCAGGTTCCGTCACCCTGGCTTCTTCGAGCCTGTTCAAGTTTCCGCCGCTGCCGCCACTGGTAGAGAATGTCATCCTCTGGCCGCAGGGGTGCCTGGGAGGACGCCGGGGCAGGAGTAGGGATGGGGGCAGGAGTAGGGATGGGGGCGGGTGCTGGGGTTGCTGTGGAGGAAGTAGAGGGAAGAGGGGTAAGGCAGGGCCTGGGTGATGAGCAAGGATAGACTAGCACACACCCTTTGAGTACCAGGTTATTCAGACAGGCTCTCCAGATATTGTCCCGAGTCCCCTGCAGATTGGGAAATGGGGAAAGGGGGCAGAATCGGAGAAGAGAGCCCTCATGGGCTTCAACCTGTCATCATTTGACTCTTCATCATCAACAAATATTACTGAGCCCTTACTATGTGCCAGGCACTGTTCTGGACACGGTGGTCACAGCAGGGACCAGGGCAGATCTTCCAGAATCTGCCCACATCGCCCCACTTTACCACCCTCACTTGCCAACCCATAACAACTTCCTCCATGGCTTCCCTTCTCTCCCATCCTCTGAAACGGCCTCCATCCACAGTCCAGGGAGCCTGTGAACACCTGAGTCAGGTCAGGGCCCTCCTGATTTAGAATCTTCCCTGGGCTGTACCTCTCTCCTGGTAAAAAGCACATCTTTGCACTTGTAGTTCCCTTTGCCTGGAAGGCTCTTCACTTATGCATCCGCGGGATTAACTCCAAGTCCTTTAGGTATTTGCCCAAGTACCACCTTTTTCATCAGACCATCCCTGGCTGCCCTATTCAAAATTGCAATAGCCCAGCCCTACCACCCTCCATCCTCTTTCCTGTTCCATTTTTCTCCTTAGCACCTATCACCTTCTAATTACTAAAGATCACACTTCTTTGCTTATTCATTGTTCATCTCTCCCTCCATAATGCTGGCTACACAAGGACAGCAGTTTTTATCTGCCAGGCTGTTACCAGATCCCCAGTGTCAAGAATAGGGCCTAGTGTCAGTATATGTAACCTAAGGGCAAAATAGAAAATAAATATATGCAAAATTGTGCTCCATTCCAGTGTCCAGCACTGTACTGGGGATACAGGAGTGACTAAGAGCAGGGTCACCACCTATCCTCAAGCCTGTGGGACAAAGGGACATCATTTCCCATCACCCAGGTTATCATTTCATGAGTCATGATTAGTATGGCTATCATTATCTCTCAGAAGCCCTACCTACTAATGCTGCACAGAGAAGGGGAAGCAAGGTAGGGGGCAGCATCTGGGACCTCCCCTCCCCTCCCCTCTGTATCCTGTGAGTCTATTTCCAGACCTGGCCACTTCCCTTTACTCTGCTCCTAGCAGAGTAGCAGCCACAGGGAGTTTGCTAACACCCGGTAAAGATCTTGTCCCTGCCTTGCTCACCACCCTCCTGTGGCTCCCCAGTAGATCATGACCAAATGCTTCACATGGCTACACAGCCCCATGTAATCTGACCCCTCCCAATATCTTCCACTTTATCTCACACTACCCTTACCCCTGGTTCTTGCCTTTTCTTGTTCATTATCTGCATTGTGCTCTCTCCCACCTCAGGTCCTTTGTACAGGCTACAGGGCTATAGGCCTCACCTTCATCATTCAGGTTTCCACTTAGATAGCACCTCTTCCAGGAAGGCCTTCTCTGACATCCCAGTATCACAAGTCTCCCCTGCATGCCCCTCATTTCTGCTTATATTTGTTTGTGGAGTTATGCAGCTATTCTGTGCCCCACACTCACTATTCTGTGAGCACCATGAAGGTGAGACCACGAATGGTTGGTTCACTAAGGAATCCCTAATCTTGAACACAGGCTTCACAGGCAACACGTATTCAATGTGTGTTGCATAAAGAATACATATATTTACTCTGCGAAAAACTTATGAAGTAGTAGGTTTATCCCTATTTTACAGATGAGGAAACAGGATCAGGAAGGAGAAGTGAATAAAAAGAGAAGCTTGGAAGGATCAAAGAATCGGGATGGCTTGGGCAAGATCACTCAACACGCACAAACAGCACTCTGTTCCCTCTGCTTGCCTGTCCCCACTCATGGGCGTCCCATGAGATATGGAGAGACTCTTTTCCTGGCTACCACTGCATCCCAGGAACTGGGGCACAGAGTAATAGTAACAACAGTGATGACAAAATAGTAGCCCACCTCTTTAACCCAACCTCTGAAATCTTGGGGGCAGAAATTTGAGAGTTCAACACTTTGCATGTTTTAGTCAAGTTGCTAGGTATGTACAGGATTGACAGGGATCTGGGTCAGAACATCAGGTATATAGAACACTGGTATATAGTTGAACATGTGAAATTGCCATTATTCAACCATTTTTTCACTTACAAAGACAAAAATTTCATAAGATTCATAGTAGAATGAATATTTACTCCCTGACTTCAGACTATACTACAAAGCCACAGTAATCAAAACAGTATGGTACTGGCACAGAAACAGGCACAGATGAATAGAACAGATCAAAGCACCCAGAAATGAACCCACACACTTATGGTCAATTAATCTACAACAAAGGAGGCAAAAATATACAATGGGGAAAAGACAGTTTCTTCAATAAGTGCTGCTAGGAAAACTGGACTGCTGCTGCTGCTAAGTCGCTTCAGTCGTGTCCGACTGTGCGACCCCATAGACAGAAGCCCACCAGATTCCCCCGTCCCTGGGATTCTCCAGGCAAGAACACTGGAGTGGGTTGCCATTTCCTTCTCCAGTGCATGAAAGTGAAAAGTGAAAGGGAAGTCACTCCGTTGTGTCCGACTCTTCACGACCCCATGGACTGCAGCCTACCAGGCTCCCCCGTCTGTGGGATTTTCCAGGCAAGAATACTGGAGTGGGGTGCCATTGCCTTCTCTGGGAAAACTGGACAGCTACATGTAAAAGAATATTAGAACATTTTCTCCCACCATATACAAAAATAAACTCAAGATGGATTAAAGACCTAAATGTAAGATCTGAGCCATACAACTCCTAGAAGATAACATAGCCATGGCGTAGCAATATTTTTGTAGATCTATCTCCTAAGGCAAAGGAAACAAAAACAAAAATAAATGAATGGGACCCAATTAAACTTAAAAGTTTTGTACAGCAAAGGAAACAATCAACAAAACAAAAAGACAACCTATTGAATGGGAGAAAACATTTGCAAGTGATACGACCAACAAGGGATTAATAGCTCATACAACTTAACATTAAAAAAAAAAAACTTGATTAAAAGATGGGTAGGATCTGCCTGAGGGCAACTGAGGCCACTTCCTGGGTGCCTGGCCTCGCTGCCCCGCAGCCGAGTGGCGACCGGCCTTGCCCATGGCCCCTTGCTTTCCCTGGGGCTGGTGGCGGAGTTGGGGGTGCGGGTGGAAGCAGATTCACATCTGCAGAAGCACTAGACAACCCCCACCCCTGCCCCACTTTGTGTTATTCCTCCTCTTACTCTGAGCTGTGAGTAATTTTAACCCTGTACATATGGCAGCTCTTCTGATGCACAGACTATTTTATCAATGTCAGTCCCATCCCCATAGGATGACTCCATGGGTGTTTCCAGACTCAGGCTCTGACGAACGAAATAAAAAGTTTTTTTTGTTTTTTTTTTTTAAAAAGAGATGGGAAGAAGACCTGAACAGACACTTTTCTGAATAAGACAGATGGCCAACAGACACATTAAAAGATGCTCAACATTACTACTCATCAGAGAAATGCAAATCAAAACCACAATGAGATAATCACCTCAAATCTTTCTAAATGGTTATCATTAAAAAGACCACAAATAACAAATGTTGGCAAAGATGTGGAGAAAAGGGAACCCTTGTAGTACAGTGTTTATGGGAATGTGTTTAAATTGGTACAGCTACAGTGGAAAACAGCATGGAGATTCCTCAAAAGACTAAAAATAGAACTATGATACATTCCAGCAATTCCACTCCTGGGTATATGTCTAAAGAAAATGAAAACAGTAATTTGAAAAGATACATGCACCCCAACAGCAGCATTATTTACAACAGCCAAAATACAGAAGCAACTTTGGTATTCATCAACAGATGAATGGATAAAGAAGATGTGGTGTATATATACAGTGGAGTATTACTCATCCATTAAAAAAGAATGAAATTCTACCATTTGCAACAACACAAATGGTTCTTTTCTGGGGGTGAGGGGAAGATATTATGCTTAGTGAAATAAGTCAGACAGAGAAAGATGAATACCATATTTTATCACTTATATGTAGAACTGAAAGAATAAAACAAATGAATATTAAAAAAAACCAGAAATTGACTCACAGATATAGGGAACAAACCAGTGGTTAGGATAGAGGGAAGCAGGGGAAGGGTGGGATAGGGACAGGGGATAAGAAGTAAAAACTACTGTGTATAAATAGGCTACAAAGATATATTGTGGAGCACAAGAAAGATAGCCAATATTTTAGAATATAGGGTTGGCCAAAAAATTTATTTGGTTTTAAGTGAAAATAAAAGACATACTCTTCATTCTCACCAAGAACTTTACTGAATAATATATTCACTAACCAAATGAACTTTTTGGCTAACCTAATAATGTTAAGAGGTTCCCTGGTGGCCAAGTGACAAAGAATCTGCCTGCAATGCAGGAGACATGGATTCTATTCAGGAAATAGCAACCCACTCCAGTATTCTTGCCTGGGAAATTCCATGGGCAGAGGAGCCTGGTGGGCTACAGTTGGACACTAAATCACCATCTCCGCAAATAACTTCAAATGGAGTATAATCTATGAACATTTGAATTACTATGTCGTCCACCTTAAACTAATAGAATATTGTCAATCAACTATGCCTCAATTAAAAAAAGGATGACTTCATCCTAAATGAGATAGATATATAAATACTCTTCATACTGTTTAGGTCAAATTTTGCTGCCAAATCAGCTATGGTGCCAAATTTGCAACAAGCCTTCTGATTTTGGAGCTTCATGTTCAGAACTGCAGACAGGATGCAGAGAGAGAAATTGCATACTCATGGGAGCTACTGTGTATGCTTTCTTAATTTTTTTGGCCCTGGCTCATAGCATGCGGGATCTCAGTTCCCTGATCAGGGATTGAAACTGCACCCCCTGCATTGGCAGTGTGGAGTCTTAACCACTGGACCACCAGGGAAGTCCTCCCATGATAGGTACTGTTAACAGAGCCATGCTGTGTACTCCATGTATTCACCAACTCTTTCAATCCTCACGACACCTACAGCAGGGGAATACAGTTATTATCCCTGTTTTACAGCTGGGTAAACAAAGTGCAGAGAAGCCCAAGGTCACAGAGCTATAAGTCGAAAAGTTGGAATTTGCACCCAGACTGCCCTCATCCTCACCTCCCAGCACTTACCTTGTGCCGTGAGGTCAGGGTCCTTGATGGAGTCAGGAGTGAAGGTCATGGAGAAGGGAGAGAGGCCATCAGAGCTGACAGGGAATGAGGAGCTGCCACCATCGCTGGGGCTGAGGGAGGAGGTGGAGGAGACGGAGGCCTTGCTGGAGGGAGAAGGCAGAAGTGAGGCCACCGGGGTCTCAGAGGCAGCAGCCTGGGCCCAGAGAGGAAGGACTGGGGAGGATGATGTGGGCGGGGGAGGCACCTGCGTTTGAGCAGCCTGGCAGCTCTGCTTTGCAAGCTCAGTGTCTCCAAGTCCAGCAGGGATGAGTTCCATGTGTTGAGACTCTGTGAGGTGAGAGGGGGTCAGAGACTAGCCCCCATTGCAAAGGCTTCTGGGAAAGGGGCTCTGGACAGAGGGCCTGAATGCAGGTCTACATTCCACCTGGCATCCTCACATGCTGGCTAACAATCTGCTCCTCCTCCTTAGGGAAGACAGACCAGGTTTCCCTCTGTGGATCCATAACCCTCAGTGTAGTCATTGTTATAGTAGAAGGGTTGACCCTACCTTCCTGATCAGGCCTGGCTGGTCACAGTGTTCTGTCCTCCAGTTCACAGTGACTGGCTCACAAGGATGAGTGAATGAGAGTAAGTCCTGGGGCTTTGGATGGAGCTATTGGAAAAGCTTTTTCTTTTCACTGGAGTAATCAAGTATATCAGACACCTACAGCTACTGGAGACATCTTAGCTATTTTGAGGGGAAAGCCTACCTGAGATTGAGCCAAACAAGGAGGAACCAAAAGCCATGAGAGTTGAGTTCCTCCCAATACTGGTCAGTTACCTGGATTCAGCTATGCTGAAAAGCATCTAGTTTTGGATTTCTTGATTACACTAGCTAACAAAGCCTCCCTTTTTTGTTTAGGCTTCCTTGAACTGGGGGTTGACTCTAATGCTAACTACATGTTTATTTGGTTTTTTTTTTTCCTTCTTCTTTTCTGGCTGAGCCATGCAGTGGCATATAGGATCTAATTTCCTGACCAAGGGTCGAACCTGCGCACCCTGCATTGGAAGTGGAGAGTCTTAACCACTAGATCACCAGGGAATTTCTGACACTAGTTCTATCTCAGGGCTGGTGCTATCAGTCCAGGCATGGAGGGAAAGAAGTGGGTGGTAGTGTCACCTGCTTTATTTCCTGAAGGGGTGCCACAGCCTTAGCCTTTGATGCACTGGCCATCTTAGCATGAGTCAGGGCTGCTGTGTAGGGTCTTCCTTCTGGTTCACTGGCTCCTGCTGAGATGCCCCAATTGATTTAGTTGGGGGCAGGTAGAGGAGCTGCTGGGGGTATTGCTCAGGAGGAGATGAGACTGAAGCAGGTACCTGCTGCAAGTTGACTGCCAGGGTCTGAAGATTCAGGCCGCAGCCACCAAAAGTCAGCTGGGGTTGGGCCTGCAGACTGGCGTTCTTCTCGGCTTGTGGGCTGAGCCTGTCGGAACCGGTTTATGTACCTGCGAGCATCAGAGAATTGGGAGGTGGGTGGGATGAGGAGCACCCAATAATAATAACAATAATAATCACAATAGTCAATGTATATATAGCACCATAGCAACACTTGGGAGTTGATCCTCAGCATCTGTTCTCCTTTCTTATACAGTAATGCAATATTATGTAAGACGATATAACCCTGGGGACATAGCCACTCTTCTATAAACACATTTTCTAGATACCCTTGCAGATTTATGGCCATGTATATTCCTGACCACAAGATGCAATTCTGGAAAGTGGATATGGCTGGGAGCCATTATGGGCCATGAAGGAAAGGGTAACAGCCTAGGGAAGGGAGAGCAACAAGAGAGAAGGAAACCGTGTCTCTGACACCTCAGTTAGTGGCTGCCATATCAGCCCTGGAGAAGGCAGTGGCACCCCACTCCAGTACTCTTGCCTGGAAAATCCCATGGATGGAGGAGCCTGGAAGGCTGCAGTCCATGGGGTTGCTGAGGGTCGGACACGACTGAGCGACTTCACTTTCCCTTTTCACTTGCATGCATTGGAGAAGACAATGGCAAACCACTCCAGTGTTCTTGCCTGGAGAATCCCAGGGACGGGGGAGCCTGGTGGGCTGCCCTCTATGGGGTCGCACAGAGTTGGACACAACTGAAGCGACTTAGCAGCAGCAGCAGCAGCAGCTTAGCAGCATATCAGCCCTGGTTGCTTCTGCCTGGACTGTTATGTGAGGGAGACATATTGATAAACACTCTTGTTTAAGGCACGATTCATTTGGGACTCCTTCTTATAGCAGCTGAACTTGGATCCTACAAATCCAAGGGCTCACTATGTGGCTCACTATTGTTTGTTACAGATGCAGTACTGATGGTAATTCATTGAAAACTTAAAACAGACCCAGAACATATGTGCTATTAATATCCTCAATATACAGATGAAGAAACTGAGGGCAGGATTGTACAGTGATAAAGCCTGGATTTGAATCTAGCTCCAGAGCGCTTGGTAACGTGAATGAAGCATGATCCTAAAAGTGCAGCTCTGGCTAGGATGATTATTATGGATGTCTGCCCCCTCACACTGATCCAAATCCTTCTTTCCCCTGAGAGCTACTGGAACTTACTTGGCCACCACAGAGTCCCCACTGTCAGTCACGATGGGTGGTGGGGAGGCTCTCATCTGGCCCTCAGCGGTGCTGGGTGGGGAAGGGGTCCCTGAGCTGGATGGCCAGGACTCCTCAAACAGCTCAGGGGAGCTGGGGCCTGTGGCCAGAGCCTTGGAAGCTTCTGGAAGTCTGGATCTCTGGGACGTGGATGGGCTCAGGGTCTAATACAGAGGAGGTGAAGAGAAGAAAAAGTGAGGCTGAGGAGTCATCCCTGTAGCGAAACGAAGACACATATGAAATCTCAGTCCAGAGGGGCGGAAACACATCCCACAATGGCAACAACTCAGAGTGATTGGGGAGGTGACAAGTGATTCAGGTGGTGGAGGACAAGGGCAAGGCCATGGGGAAGAGAGGAGAGGCTTTCTTTTAATCTCTCACCCCCATCTCTCATCACGTCTTCCTTCCCTCTAGTCTTCACTCCCTTCTTACTGGTTGGCACACAGCACTCTCTGTGGGGTGTCCTCACCTGGGCGTGCCAGGTTTGGCTTCAGAATGGCCAGTAGTGGCTTCAAACCACACTACGGTTCCCACGGAATCCTGGAAGAGACGAACTATAATTTCCATGAAGCACCACTGTACATTCAAGATAATGACACTGGAGGGGTCCCAGCAGCTCGGGCGGCGGGAGGAGCGGCTGCGGTCGGGCTACTCAGCTTCGCGAAGGCTCTCGGCGCGCCGCGGCCCTCAGGCACACGGCTCTCGCCCGCCCCGTCGCCACGATGCCCAAGAGGAAGGTCAGCTCCGCCGAGGGGGCGGCGAAGGAGGAGCCCAAGAGGAGATCGGCGAGGTTGTCAGCTAAACCGGCTCCTGCGAAAGTGGAAACGAAGCCAAAAAAGGCGGCGGGAAAGGATAAATCTTCAGACAAAAAAGTGCAAACAAAAGGGAAAAGAGGAGCAAAGGGAAAACAGGCGGAAGTGGCTAACCAGGAGACTAAAGAAGACTTACCTGCAGAAAATGGAGAGACTAAAAACGAGGAGAGCCCAGCCTCTGATGAAGCAGAAGAGAAAGAAGCCAAGTCTGATTAATAACCACACACCGAGTCCTGTCAGTGGTCCCTGTTTCCCTTCTTGTACAATCCAGAGGAATATTTTTATCAACTATTTTGTAAATGCAAGTTTTTTAGTAGCTCTAGAAACATTTTTAAAAAGGAGGGAATCCCACCTCATCCCATTTTTTAAGTGTAAATGCTTTTTTTTAAGAGGTGAAATCATTTGCTGGTTATTTTTTGGTGCAACCAGAAAATAGTGGGATATTGGATACGGGAGGCTTTGATTGTCTTGGGTGTCAGCTTAACATTCCATAGATGGGGGGTAGCTTTTATATCCTATAATACAAAAGCATACTAAATGGCAGTTTGGAGTCAGTTGTGCAGTTAATGTCTTGAACACTTTAAATTACTTCTCTTCCCATATTGTTTTGGTAGAATTATTTCCTACAGAAAACCACTTTTTGATCTTGGCTCTCCTGGTCAGAATTTTGTGCACTATACTATAACATCTTTGGTCGTGGTAGTCCAGTTTTCCTAGTAACTTGGTTAATGTGCTGTGAACGATTGACAGTTTGGGTATGTAGTGTATATGATTGTGAATCAGTGGGACTTAAGATGTAACAGCATATCAATATTTGAAGATATTGGTACTTGATATCCTGTTAAGGAAAGTTTGCTCCAAATTTTAAGCTGGAAAGTCACTGGAATAACTGTTAAGAATCACAACTACATGATATTTTAGATTTCTGGTACGTATGTGAAGAATTGTGTACAAATTGAAATGTCTGTGTAGTGATCCTCAAAACAACCAATAAAATCTCAGTTATAAAAGAAAAAAAAAAAAAAAGATAATGACACTGGAGGCACGATTCCCACCAGTCCCTGGAGCAGTCTCAAAAGAGAACCCGGGAACTGTTGGTTGGTGATTCGTAACCCTGGATCCAGTCTAAGAGGAGTCTTTTAAAAATACAGAGGCGTGATGCTCACCCAAGATCAAAAGAATCAGAGTATCTGGAACGGGGCTGGGCATCTACATACATCTGTTTCGCAGTGTTTCTGGTGACTCTGAAGTGGAAGTCAGGAAAAGAGCCAAGGCTAAACCCTATCACTGTATATTTCCCATAAGTCCTTAGGACATTAAGAAGGGGAGTAGATGGATTACAATTCCTATAGTCATTGGGCTCCGCCTAAGCAAGACACCCGTGGCAGTCTTGGAGCAAATTCAAAATTACGAATCTTAATTCCCAAGGTGCCCCCAGACACTTTTAGAAAAAAAAAAAAAAAAGCCCTTAGGGCCACTTAGCGGAACGTAAAACGCTATGGAACCCCCGCAGTGGTAAAGTCCAAGGTCGGAGCCGCTTAAGGCTGTGGAGCATCTTGGGAGTTGTAGTTCCAGTAAGGTTGAGAACCCTTGACTCTGGAACGTAGCAAACCTGATCTTAGGTTGTGTTACTCTCACCCTTGATCCTCCCCAGGCCTCCTGTAATCCATCACCTGAAGTCCATCCTGCAGCTACCTTGCAGATTCCGCCGGCTCTGCTCGGTCACCGGACTCTCCCGGAGCGCACCTTTGTCGCTTAGCAATACTCTATAACCCCGCCCCTCTTTGGGACTGCCGGCGCGGGAAGAGAGCGGTCTCTAAGGCGACCAATGATAGAGAGGAAAATAAAAGTAATTGGACAATGGCCAAAGGGAGATCCCTCACAATTGGCTGTAACGGGAATGAGAGGGAATGTTTGATTGGGGAACGGTAGCGAGATGCAGTAATTGGCAAGCCCGTGGACCAATGGAAAGGATCCGAGGCTGGGCTCGCGGTTAGGAGGAAGTCCCAATGTACTCTCTCTTTGCTGTAGTCGTGTATTCTAACCACTCCCCCTCTTGCTGTCTAAATCTCATCCAGATTCCAGTCTACGGATTTTTCCGTTGCAGGGGCCATCAGGGAGCCTACCCCCTCTCTAGCCGCCGTCCCTTCATCAGTCCAGAAGTCTACCAGTCCCTCCCGATCTTCTAACCACTTCCGTCTTGCTCCAGGAGCAGCTGGTTGCTCCAACTGCCACGCCTGGGCTCCCGGCCGAAGTGGCTGGATCATAACGAGCTATTTCGGGCCCCAGCTTTAGGCCCCCGTGGGGCCAGCCTGGACTGTTCCTGCCCGCGCCCCCTGGCTTCTGCTCACCTGGCAGATCCCGCTGTCCTGCTCACCCGAGGCTGAGTCAGACGCACAGAATTAGGCCCGGCTTGCCGGGGGTTGGGTCCAGGGCCCTGCTCAAATGGGAATAAGGTCTGTTCTGTGTCGTCCTGACAGCCTGGCCCAGCTACCGCATTCCCTCTACCCAGGAATCTGCTCCCAAGACCGGCATCTGCGTCATCCTCAGAGCACCTTCGGGGCGGGGGTGGATTAAAGGGACTGGGAATTCTTTGGTGGGTTTCTCAGGCTGTAGGTCCCAAACGCCACGCTTGCACCCCACTTTGGCAAGGCTCCGCCTCCTCAGCCTTAGTTTTTCTTTCGGGAAATTAGGGAATGATACCTCGCTGACATCCAGCAGGAGCTTAATAAATGGCCAAGTCATTGTTGGGCTGTCTAAATAAGGCTCTATTAATGGCCGGCTCTGGCCGCGGTCCCAATGTCCCCGGGCGGCCCGCCGAGGGGCGGACACAGGGCTACTATAAAGCAGCGGCGGCGCTCGCTGGAGCACTGCGGAGCCTAGGGCGACGGCAGAGCAGGATGGAGATCCCAGTGCCTGTGCAGCCGTCTTGGCTGCGCCGCGCCTCGGCCCCTTTGCCTGGGCTGTCGGCTCCCGGGCGCCTCTTCGACCAGCGCTTCGGCGAGGGGCTGCTGGAGGCCGAGCTGGCTGCGCTCTGCCCTGCCGCGCTGGCCCCCTACTACCTGCGCGCACCCAGCGTGGCGCTGCCTACCGCCCAGGTGCAGACCTAGGGGAGGGGCGGTAACCCGACTACTTCCAAGGCTGGGGTCCTCGGTCACCTTGAGGGGGGTTAAGGAAAGCCCCTTGACTTTGAGCGGGGTGGAGAGTCCAGCCACTCAGAGGGGCTTCCGGAGTTCCTGGAGTATGGATTCTCAAAGATCGTTTCCCTGAATCGGGTGGGAGGGCCCAGTCGGTGTGAGGAGGGTCTCACGTCCCAGAGTGTAAGGGCAGGGTCCCTAATAGGGTGGGGATGCTCCCTCTGAAGGGGTGTCTTGGTGATTCTGAAGGAGGCTGGGGACTCACGGAATCTGGGGAAAAGGGGGAGCCTAGTCATTCTGAAGGGCGTGGGGCTCCCAGTGACTCCCGGGGCGGGGGGAGGGCATTTTCTGTTATTCTTGAGGAAGAGAGTTTGGAGACTGTGGGTGGTGACTGTGTGTGTCTCCTGGAGAGGCAGAGGGGAAGGAGGGTCCTGCAACTTGAGAAAGGGGGTTCTGGACACTCAGAAGTGGGGGAGTAGTACTAATAACTGCTGAGGGCTCAAGCAATCTCGTAACTCGAGCGGGAGGGTAGAAAGAGGATTCTGGAGAATCTGGGAGGAGGCTTTTTGGGGATTTCTGGCGGAGGTGGAGCAGTAAGGGCTCCAAGGGTCCCTGAGGGGAATGGGGCTGAGGAGTCAGTGCCCAGGAGGATACACGGACTACGAGGTTGTTGACTCTGGGGGAGCCGGCAGGCCTCACCCTGTGAGGGCAGCGGTCCCTGACCTTGGAGGGCAAGGGATGGACCCTCATCACCCTGGATCCCCGGTGGCTACAGGGGGAGGGATGATGCCAGTTATTCTGGGTAAAGAGGTCCTGGGTGGCTAAGAGCAGGAAAGGGGACGTCCCAGTTCCGGAGGCCTGGATAGGCTGCAGCACCGGAACCAAGGGGGAACCGAGGGGAGGGCCCTTGCTGGGCCCCAGGAGCCGTGCCCCGCCCGATGACCATCAGGTTGTACGTAGGTATCGACCGACCCCGGGCATTTCTCGGTGCTGCTGGATGTGAAACACTTCTCACCCGAGGAAATTGCCGTCAAGGTGGTTGGTGACCACGTGGAAGTTCATGCGCGTCATGAGGAGCGCCCGGTGAGCCCGCTGGCGGGGGCGGGGCCAGAACGAGTAGGCGGGATCCACAGGCGGGAGGGGCGGGGCACCTACGGGAACCTGGCGGAATCTCTCAAGCCTCTCTCCCTCCAGGATGAGCACGGATACATTGCGCGCGAGTTCCACCGCCGCTACCGCTTGCCGCCTGGTGTGGACCCTGCGGCCGTGACGTCTGCGCTGTCCCCTGAGGGCGTCCTTTCCATCCAGGCCGCACCTGCGCCGGCCCAGGCCCCACTGCAGTCGCCGCCCGGGGCGGCTGCCAAGTAGGGGTCAGGGCACACCTGAACCCTGGGAGCCGCCTCAGCGCCCCCGCCCTTTCAAAGCCGACCTGACTCCGCCCAGCCAGGTGTCCCCAGCGCGCGCCAAGACTACCCGCCCACCCAGTCTGGGATGTGCCTTGAACCTTCCAACCTACTCATCCCTGATAACTTACTTTCCACTGACACTCCGGCTCTCACACCCTCTCGTGCTTTCAAATCTCCAGACACCTCTCTGACTTCCAGACCCTACAACCACAATCCCTCAGCTAGTCTCTCATTTCCACCAACCCCACTTGGCATATAACGCCACTTCAAACTCCCTATTTCCTTTTGACTTTTCTAGAAAAACATCCCCTCACCCCATTTCAATCCGACCCACCACCAAAGATCATGGTGTAGACAGCCCTGCCCCACCCTAGGCCAGTCAAGCATAATCCCCCCTTCTCAAATGTCCAAGACTCTGCACAGACCTCCCACCCCGGACCATCCTGGCCTGGTCCCCAAGACTCTGGATCCTTCCCTTCATTCCAACCAGATACACCACTTCTCACCCTCTCCCTCCAACCCATCTTCTAACCTGAAACCTCAGCCAGCCACTCCCAGATCCTTGAACGCCTTTTCTGACCCTACCTTTGTACCCCTATTCTAAGCCAACCAGAACCCTCAACCTCGAACTGTACAGATACCTACCCCTCCTCCCCAGAGTCTGCACAGATATCTCACGCTATCCAGAACTCCTCAGTCACTTTGTCTTGACCCCCCAAATCTCCAACCACAACACCCTCCCCTTATTCTCCAAGACCCAACCAAGCAGCCACTTTCTTTAATTCCCTACAATCTTTCTCCCTCCTCAAATTCCCTGATGCCCCATCCCCTACCTAGGTCCACTCCCCCAATAAATGTGCTAGAGCTGTGCCAACTGTTTTATGTCTGATCCAGGAAGGATAGGCTGTAGTAAATGGAGACCAGTGTGGAGGAGAGGAATGTTTATTGGGATGAGGGTGGGGACAGGGGAACATCACTGTCGCTCGTACATCTCCCGTAGGATCTTCATGCTCTCTGAGTAACGAAGCTGGTTCCGATGAGATGCCTCCTTCCACCTGCAGTGGGGGTGGGGGAAAAGCAGAGGGAGGACTCAGCAGTTGGAGCAGAGGCCACAGAGAACAAGCTGGTGGGGGGATGCTCACCTCTGGCGGATACGCTTCCAGCGCTGCATGTTACGGTAGATAAGCGTGGAGGGTGAGGGCTCAGGCTCAGAGGGCTGCATGACAGAGAGGCCAGGCTGGGTGACCACACTCATACCCCACAACACCTGCCCCATGGCCCTGAGCCAGCCCAGCATACTCACCTCATCATCAGGGGTACCCTGGGTCTCAGGCTGCAGCGGGGATGGAATTCGGGATCTGCAGGCGTCTCCAGGTGGCCCAGGAGCTGTGGGTGGAGGCAGCTTATACACATCACGACTCTTGCTGTTGGTGACTTCAGAACCCTGGGGATACAAGGACCCACACCAGACCCAACAGAGTCAGAGAAGAGGGTCAGGGACATCATTTCACACCTTCCCCAGCAACAAAAGACATGAAGGTTTCTCCAGGGACTTGTACTTAGGAGTCATGTGTCTGCTCCAAGGACCCCTGTCCAACCCAGGGACCCCTGATCACTCCTGCCCAGCATAGAGACCTCCATCTATGGAGACCTCCATTCCTAGCCCAGGGGGTTGCCATCTGCTCCCCTAGACCAGGTGGCTATACCTGGTTGCCCTAAGGACCCCTGCCTAGTCTCTCAGCTCTTGGTGACTTCTGATCTTGGAGGGCACATCTATTTACCCAGGAACCCTGTCTCCTCTGCCTCTCAGACCAGAGAGCCATGTCTGTCTGCTCTAGGGCACTCCAACCTTTGCCCTGGCCTAAGGGTTCCTATCTATGTGCTTCACCAGATTCAGGAGTCACTGGTGTTCTTGTCTGCCAGGGAGGGTGCTTTGTGACTGCCTACCCATTGCACTCCTGGGCTGCTGGGCAGGAACCCACCACCCATCTCACCTCCTCATCCTCAGGCAGGGGAGGCAGTGGCGAGCTGGGTGAGCGTTCACGCTCACGCACTGTGGGGCTGTTGCGCATCCAGGCTCGGCAGATGGGGTACAGTGGCGTGTTCTCACTGAACTGAGCCAAGTCCACACTCCGGTCAAACAGCTTGATCACATAGGTGTCTAGAGTGGGGCGAGTAGGAAGGGTATGAACATCCTTGCCTAGCCCCCCCAATCACTGCCTGCCCTCGAGGGCCACCGCCTACTCACTGGATCGCTGTGGCCCTCCCTCAGCCAGCCCCTCATCCATCTCCCTCCTCTTCTTCCTCCGCTGGTGGGGGAATCGGGCAGATGGCCTGTGTGGGGAGGGAGTACATCAGGACCGGGGTGGGGACTACAGACCTCTCATCAGCTGGTGGGGCCCCTGCCACCTTACCGTTTGCCAGTGGCCGTGATGGAGCAATCCCTGTGGGGAGAGACAGGGTGTCATGTTAGCAGGCTTGCCCTTAAACGAATGCCTGCTCACAACCCCTCAAAAAGCACCCTGGGGGTACTGTGAATGAGCTCAGAGATCCCACCAAACCCTGCAGCCTTGGGTCCCACCCCTTGCAAGCTGACGTGCCATCATCAGGGGACCTGAGTTTCTGCTGCTCCATGGCTTTTGTACGTGAAGAATGGTTAAGACTGTGATGGAGAAAGCACAGGGCAGGGGGCTCAGGGCTCAGATGAGGAAAGAAGTTATCTACCACAAACCCTCAGACACAGATCCCATCAATAAAACTTACTTGTTGTGGGTGTCTGAGGAGGTCTTCCCAGGTTCCTCATCCAGACGCTCCCTGGTAGCAGAAGAGAACTGCATGCTCAGGGTTCCCAGGGCCCAGGGTGGGAAAGTACCCAGTGGCCTCATCCACTGGGCCTCTTCCTTCCTAAGTCAGTCTCTGGGGTCCCACCCACAACCAGAGGGTCCCACCCGCTAGGGCCCCCAACTTCCCATGACCCTGTCCTGGGTCAGATCCCAACCTGTCCATGTGACTCTTCTCTAGCAGACACTGCAGAACAGCATCCAGTTGGTTCCGGGCCTTGGCCATCTCCAACTCTGGGGAAGAGGAGGGGTACCAAGCAGGAGTCACTTCCCAGGCCCAAGCCAGGTGGGCAGCCACTGGACCAGGAAAGGGCATGCAGATCCAATCGTTTGGCTGGGCCAGGCGTACTAGGAGGGTATAGTGGGCAGAGCCTACTAAAGAGCAAGAGCTCTGGCTTCCAGGGCTGACCCACACGCTCATGTGTGATCTAAGGTGAATCACCTTACCTCACTGAGCCTGTTTCCTCATCTTGAAAATGGGTCTCCAAATGATATCTATTGCTAGGGCTGTTTTGAGGTTTAAATAAACCTATGCTGTATATGAAAGCTTATTATGTGCCAAGCATTGTTCCAGGCATGTCACGTATATCAACCCATTGAGTTTTTTACAACAACCCTGGCAGGTGGATAGGATTTTTATCCCCATTTCAGAGAGAATGAAACTGAGGCACAGAGAGGATAGGCTACTTGCCCAAAGTTACACAGCTAGAAAATTAAAAGGCTGAAGATATACACCAGGTCATTTGGCTCCAGAGTGGACATTATACGGCAGGGGCTCAAACTGGGTGCAGAATCTAGCCCCAAGGTGCACTTTGTTTGGCTAAGGTAATGGGGTTACTTCAAATCTGTTAAATCTGAATGAGATGACTACATTTGAACAGTTGGGAGATTTCACCTAAAATACCCATTTTGGGCTTTTTCCCCCCCAGGAAATGAGATATCTGGGCCCACCTTCCTGCATGCCACAGACCCAGCCTGGCCCTAAGAACCTATGTGTTTGCCTCTCTTCATCACAGAACTTATGGAGGTGACAATGTTATAAATCTCCTTACATTTCTTGTGGGGTGTTCATTCTTCTCTTCCAACTAATAGGAGCTCTGACCCAGCGCTCAGAGCCCAGAAGGACACTTGGGGACATGACTAGCCAGCGCTGAGACTTCCCGAAGAGGCCAGGAGACATTACTCAGAGCAGACAGGGTGGGGATGTGGGGCTGGGAGCAGCTGAGATTCTCTAGCAAAGAGCCTTGGGTAGGAGCCAAGGTGTGAATAATGCCCAATGTCTTTCCTCAGTCCCTGCTTCTCTCCTGAACCTCAGATCTTGGGATCCCATGGACTCCCAGACACTTCCCCCTGGACATCCCCCAGGCTCCTTCCATGGACTGGGTCCCACACTGGCCTCAGTGTCTCTAAACGTATCCTTTTTTCCTGGACCGCCATCTCAGAGATATCCCTATTGTCACCCAGTCCTTTTCTCGGTCTCAACATGGTCATTGCTCTCCCTTCCCCGCCCACCCCACAACCTGTCTACTTGTCTCCTGAGGTTCTCTCCCCTCTCCCACCTCCCTGGTCTATCTGTCGTGTCCCTTCCTTCCCCTGGGCCCCCAGCCTCAGTCTCCCCTTCTGATCCACAAGGTTGCCAGGGGAATCTTCCTAAAGCCAAACCTGATCCCGATCTTTCCCTGTTTAGAATGCTCCAGAACTCTGCAGTGCCCCCTGAGGCAGAGTCCTAATGGTCAGCCTGGTGTTCACAGGCTTCCATGACTCTGCCTACTCCTTCCTCAACACCCTCATTTGTGGTCAGAGCCCCTTCATTCTTCCACCCACGACTTTTGGGGCATTTTTTGGCAGTTGGAGGGGGCATCTTGTAAAGACTTCCTCTGGGGTTCAAAACCCTCCCTTGGCTCCCCATTGCCCTTGGAGCAAAAGCCAAAGTCATAACCTGGGCCCACAAGATCTGCCCCTTTCCTTCACCTCTTTGCTCTCATCTCCTCACCTTTCTACCTCACTTCACTTGCTCTGCTCCAGCCACTCTGGCCTCCCTGCTGGCCCTTGAACATGCCAGAGAAATCTTTCACTTCTCTGCCATTTCAAAGCTATTTCCTTTGTCAGATTTGCTGTTCCCTCACTTATCACTCTGTCCCTCACCTTGCCTCACTCCTGATCTCCTTAGCTTCTCTTGTTTTGTTTTTTTTTTTTTTCTTTTTGACCACTTATAGCATTTACTACGAAGAAGGCAATGGCACCCCACTCCAGTACTCTTGCCTGGAAAATCCCATGGATGGAGGAGCCTGGAAGGCTGCAGTCCATGGGGTCGCTGAGCGTGGGACACGACTGAGCAACTTCCCTTTCACTTTTCACTTTCATGCATTGGAGAAGGAAATGGCAACCCACTCCAGTATTCTTGCCTGGAGAATCTCAGGGACGGGGGAGCCTGGTGGGCTGCTGTCTATGGGGTCGCACAGAGTCGGATACGACTGCAGTGACTTAGCAGCAGCAGCGTTTACTATCTCATGTCATTTTACTTGGTCTGGATTCCAGGTCTCTCCCACCACCCTTAACATGCTAGCCCTGGGTTCCCATCAGCTTGGCCCAAACCCAGAATGACTTCCTCTCTCAGCTTCAGTTTCCCCATCTATATTTCCTACTTCCTAGGAAATAGGAATTATCAATCCCCTAGGACTATTGGGATACAGTGACTGCAAAGATTAAAAGCTTTCCTGTACTTCAGGTGATCAGCATAATGCTTCACTCAAGACCATTGCTAGAAAGGGGGAAATGGAGGCAGAGCCAGGAAATGAGTCCTTCTTGGAGTCACACGGTTCGGGTTCCCCATGTGGGACTGCACCACACTGCCAGGCCACCACCATTCAGCCTCAAAGCTATCCTGAACACAGTTCGGGAGGGTATCAAGGTGGCCGGAATCGTTCGATCGACGCCTGACAGCGGTAGTCATATGGGCTGCAGGGAGAAGTCACGCAGTCCACCTTATCGCGATAATCCTGTTTAATGGGGCTCCCTTACCCTGATCAGTCCGCTGCTCCCTTACCTGCCCCCAACCTCGGGATCCTCACCTGATTTCTCCACTTTCACCTTCACCGGGAACATGGTTGGGGTCTGGGATCTGGGTAGCTGGGCCAGAGGAGCCCAAAAGAGCCTAATGTCACAAGTCAAGGCCGGAGGCAGACGGGGAGAGGTCAAAGGTAAGCTTCATGTGTAGCCAGTCCGCCGCCCTGAGCAGTGTCCGGCCGCGATGGACGCAGATGCCGCCACCTCCTCCCGTTCCTTCTGTGGGCGGGCCCTCTCGGCAGTTCCTTGTTCCCATTAGTCAGTGCAACCGTCAATCTCATATCGTGGCCAATTAATAGCTGCCGCTGTCGGCTCCCAGCTCTCAGTCCCACCTTCCTAAAGCCTAGTTTCCGGAAACAAACCAACGACATCCCGGGGCCCTTCCTGGGACGTGGTTCTAACTTCCGAGACTCGGTAGAAGTAACGCACGGTGGGAAACGAAGGATCAGAGCATCGCGAGGCTGCTGCTTAGAACTTGGAGAGTTAGAAGCTTTTGAGTAACATCAGTTTAGCTATTGAACAGGAGTTATTTAACCGTGGAAGTCTCTTTATCCCTAAGAGGAAAACAAATTTGGGGTTAGGCGGGGCTCCCTCTTACTGAGCACTCGCTAGGTGCCAGCTGCTGCTGCTGCTAAGTCTCTTCAGTCGTGTCCGACTCTCTGTGACCCCCTAGACGGCAGCCTACCAGGTAGCTCCCTGTTAATCTCTTTTCAAGTTTAGCCTCATTCACTTAGCGAATATTAGCGTTCCAGGTACTTCTCTAGGTACTGGGGACACCGCAGTGAACAAAACGATAAAAATCCTTGCCCTAATGAGCTTATAGAGAATGGAAGATAAACAATAAACAACTAGAACATTTTAAATGCAATGTAATAGGAAAAAGAATATAGCCTGAAAGACACATGGAGAGTACCCAGGAGGGGGACTGAAACTTTAAATAGGATGGTCAAGGAAGCCTTCTCTAATAAAGCAATTGAATACTTTTCTATAGCTACGGACAGTCTCCTTCAGAAAATGGGGAACTTACATTTACCACATGTGCCTTGGCCCAGATAAATTCTAGGGGGTAGTGTTGTGATCCACATTTCTGACGAGAATAATGAAGCCCAGTGGAAAAGTATGTATTTTCAAATTCACATACTACCAGTACAGGATAACAGCCCCTACTAATGAAAGTACTCTTCCTTTCTGGTTCCAAATCTGTAAAACAGTGTTCCCAAGCAAGTTTTCTATTTTTGAGAGTTATGAGTAGTATACAGTAAACTAATGCACATCATGTTTGAAGCACTAAGCCTAATACAAAGTAAGCAACCAATAAATGTTCCTGAATATTAATAATTATTTTAGGGAATTCCCTGGCAGTCCAGTGGTTGAGACTCCATGCTCTCACTGCCAAGGGCCCAGAGGGCCTGGGTTCAATCTCTAGTTGGGAAAATAAAATTTCACAAGGTGTGTGCATGGTGGGCAAAAAAAAAAAAACAAACCCAAATCATCTTATCCTTCAATCTCCAAAAGATCCCAGGAAGTCAATATTGAGAATTAGGGTCCTTTATTGGGGGATGTCAGCAGAGAACATAGGAGACAGGAACAAGTCTTAAGGGCTTGAAAGTGGGCTTGGAGGAGAGGAGCCCATCCTGGTCCTCAGGCCTGTACAGAAGCTGTCAGGGGGTACCCAGGGGTATGGTGAAGGAGAGGTAGTCCCCAAGGGCGCCCCAACGTGGCCGGTAGATCTGGAAGATAGTGATCCAGGTGGAGAGTACAATCACCCATAAGAAGAAGCCCACAGCTGAGCGCCAGACATCTGTAAGAGGGAACAGGAAGGGAAAGGTTGTCCTCCACCTGCTCTGTGGTCTCCCTGAGACTGGCCCTCTCTTCTCTTCCACAAAGTTCCAGGATTCTTGACCCTCCGTCATCCCCTCCCACCAAGGCTTCTTGAGTCCCTCTCCTTACACCTGATGGCCTCCCTTCATCTGTGCCCTGGACTCACAGCCTTTGATTTGGCTCTGCTCCGTGTATGCTGGGACAATGAAGGCCTCTCGGAAGAACCAGAAAATGTTGACCAACCAGAGAAAAGGCAGGAAGGCAAACCCACCTAAAGAGAAGAAAAAAGACTGGGACATGAAGAAATGAGGATCCTCCCAACACCCACCTGTTGAAAGGTCCAGTAGGAAGATCCTCTCCCACAACCTAAGTGAAATGGATATCTCTGCTATCAGGGACTCAGAAATCCTGGCTCCTCCCTGGGAGTCAAGAATCCTAGTCCTCAACCACGTCTTTGTCAGAACCAGGAGTCCAGCCCCCGCAACATTTCTCTTTTGGGACCCAGAAATTGAGGTCCCAGTCTCCTCCTTCAGCAAGACTCAGGCCCTTCCTCTCTTGGGACCAAAGAATCGGCGTCCCCAGCCACTTCATCCTCTGGACCCAAGAACCCAGGTCCCCAGACCCTCTTCCATCAGGCGCTCTAGTCCCGCCCCCTCTCTTCAGGTACCCTAGGATACCGGCCCTTACCCAGGTAGTACTTCCGGCAGAGGTTCAACTTCTCCTCGTTGGACACTCGCTCCAAGTTCATAGTTGCGCTGGGGCCGGGTCTTCCGAGGGTCTGGGGCAGACCCAAGTCCTGACCCTAAGTGACAGATCCAAGGATCACAAACAACCACGCCCCTATTAGGACAAAACGGAGAGAAACTGAAGGGTGGATTTTCTGGAAGAAGGGCACTCCTGCCCCCACCAGCGATCTGACTGGGTTGAGATGCTCTTTACGTTTATTTGGGTGCGGAAACGACCCCCGACTCACCAGTGGAGTCTTAACTTCCTCCGGTCTGGGCCCCTTTGCCACTTTCAACCACGGACTTTTGCGCGAGACGCCCCAAGTTTCTCTGGAGATTGTAGTTTTTTTGATGAGGCAACGCCGCGCGCATGCCCCTTCAGGCAACTCCACTGGGTGAGCCTGTGCGGAGAGTGCGAGCCTGCATCACGCAAGCGCACTAGGGAGTTTCCAGTGCGGAGGCAGCGAACTACACTTCCCAATGCTTTTAAGCAACGGAAATGACGTAAATAGCAGACAGAGTTGGAGGGTTTGGGTAAAAATGGCTGAATATTTAGCATCGATATTCGGGACTGAGAAGGACAAGTGAGAATGGGTGCAGGGAGTGGCCCCTTCGGGGGACCGGGGACGGGGCACTTGGCAACCTGGTGGCTGGGCGGCGCGGATCGGTGTTTCTGGAGTGTTCAGCTCCCTGGCCCTCGGTTCACCTCTGTCTTTGCACCTCTTCCAGGGTTAACTGCTCTTTTTACTTTAAGATCGGGGCCTGCCGGCACGGGGACCGGTGCTCCCGGCTTCACAACAAGCCGACTTTCAGCCAGGTGAGACCCGGCGCGGATCCTGGGGGGTTAACGCCTCCTGGCCATTCCCCTTCTGTTGTCCATCATCACGAGGTCCCGCCTTTTCCGGATTTCTAGGGCCCACCCTATCGCCCGGTTTTTTTCTTGTCGGACCTCTACAGGTTCCTCCCCCAACCTCAGGCTCTTCTCCCAGGAACTTGGCCACGCCCCCGTACGTACAGACCACACCCCTGGGCTATCCCTCACTGCTAGATACCCTCTCTTCTGGTTCTCTGAGGGGCAAGCGTTGCTGAGGCACGCAAGACGTTTATGCTTTTTTCTCTGTTGCGAGGTCTCACCCGCAACCTTCATATCCCACCCCTTCGCATATAACCCCGCCCTCTGAACTCAGGCCCTGCCCCCTTTAAATTCTGTTCAGACCATAGTGCTGCTCAACCTGTATCGGAATCCACAGAACACCGCCCAAACCGCAGACGGATCGCACTGTGAGTAAGCGGCCAGTGTTGGGGGCAGGGCAGACAGCCCCCAGCAGGCCGCCCCCTGATTCCACCCTGCCCCCTCCTCCAGGTCACGTGAGCGACGTGGAGGTGCAAGAACACTATGATAACTTCTTCGAGGTGAGGGTTGGCGGGGGTGGGTTGACTTTCCCGTGGGCCGGGAGCTCAGCTGATTTCCTCCTAATCTTCCACAGGAAGTGTTCACCGAACTGCAAGAGAAGTACGGGGAGATTGAAGAGATGAATGTGTGCGACAACCTGGGGGATCACCTCGTGGGCAATGTTTATGTCAAGGTGCCTGCTGTCCCCCCAGAGCCCAGAAGTGAAGGCATTTCAGTGCCTAAAAGTCACCACTGAAGCCTCACAGCCTGAGGTCCATCACTAAAAGCGGTCCAGCCCTTGAGCTGCTAGCTAATCCTCTGAAGATTTCTGAGTTTGATTGTTCACCCTGACTGACTTTTCCTCAGTTTCGGCGTGAGGAAGATGCAGAGCGGGCAGTGGTTGAGCTCAATAACCGCTGGTTCAACGGGCAAGCTGTGCATGCTGAGCTGTCTCCCGTCACCGATTTCCGGGAGTCGTGCTGTCGGCAGTATGAGATGGGGTATGGTAGTACAGCAGTGGGTTGGGCACCTGGAGTCCCAGGCTTCTGTTGTGTGTTGAGGGGGCTGTCAGTGACAGTGGCCTCATCCATCCATTCATCCATGTATTTATCCTTTACCCAGGGAATGTACCCGAGGTGGTTTCTGCAACTTCATGCACCTGCGACCCATTTCCCGCGACCTCAGGCGGCAGCTCTACGGGCGGGGACCCAGGCGCAGGTATTTCAGGACCAGCCTGCCAAGACTTCTCATACCCCAAGCCCCCTGAACCCTGAGATGAATCTGATCCTATGCCCCAATAAGTGTCTCAGCCTTTTGTACCCTAAGACTAGCCCTCAGCCCTATCTGAAGGTCAGCATCTAAGTCTCAACCCCTAAACCAGCCTGAACCCCAAACCCAAGTCCATCCTGGCTGTCCAGTCCTGAGATTAGTCCCTATGCGCCTATCCTGAGGCCACCCCCAGGAGCTATTTACTTCATCAATTGTCATGATTTATCCCTGAGCAGGGAGGCTGAACTGGAAGATCTGCGCATCATTCCCTATGGCTCTAACCCTCCTCTCTATGTCCCCAGGTCACCCCCAAGGTCCCATACTGGCCACCGTCCCCGAGAAAGAAATCGACGACGGTCTCCAGACCACCGGCATGGCCGTTTCTGAGACCCTGACTCCCTTGCCCTCCACCCTTGGCAGGCACAGATGTTCCTCGCCAGGACACCTCCTCAAAGTTCCCATAACTGCCCAGTGACATCTTCTCCAGACTCTGGGTCTCCATGATGTAACACCTTCAACACAGGGAACTTCTATTGCCCCTCCCCTAATAAAATTCTGTACTGAGGGTTTAGAGCTTTGTTGTTAGCTTAAGCCTGGCTGTAGGCTGGTTTCCTTCCACCCCCACATCTGGTGAAAAGGGGAAGCGGGGCTGGGCTCTGGCCACAACCTCAGCCAAGGAACTTCCAACAACAGGTGCAAAAGCAGAACACCCAGGGTCCCAGAAATCCCCAAGTGGGACTGGATAGGTGGGGCTGCCTTTGTGCTGGAAACTTCACATCTGGCTGATGACTCTCAAGGGAGATGCTTGGTTGCAGCAGGTTGGAGGACTCCTAATCTGGAGGAGATTGTGGTTAGGAGCTAAGGTAAGGTTGCTGGGCACTGGGTGGGAGTGTGTAGTGGTTGAGGATTGGGTCCTCCATGCCCACTGCCCCGCGATTGAAGTAGGTATTCTATGCCAGATACTGTTCTAAATGCTTTACTGTCAGTCATAGTTTTACTTCTCCAGTTACCCTATGAGACAGGTTACTATTATTATCCCATTTTACAGATGGGAAAACAGGGCAGGAAGATGGCAGAGATAGGTTATAAATCCACGCAATCTGGCTCTAGAGTCCTCGCTCTAGTGATCTCAAGGCCTTATGGCCTCTCTGATAACCGGCCAGGAGTTGGACTAGGGGCTGGAGGATAGATTCTTGGCTTCTGAAGGGGACTGAGGGTCCTATGCCTCCACATCCACTGCTTCCTTCTTCTGCCCTGGTTTCCTGGCAAGTGCGGCAGAAGCGCTGTGGCAGGAAGTCGTGTGGTCAGGGGCCCCCAGATTGCAGGCTCCGCCCGGATGGGGCCCCTACGCCTCCTCCGGACTGCTGTGCTGCTCCTGGCCCAGGCGGCGCCTTGGGAGGCCTCTCAGCACTGCGGCCGCCTCGAGTACTGGAACCCTGACAACCGGTGCTGCGGCAGCTGCCTGCAGCGCTTCGGGCCGCCCCCTTGCTCGGGTGAGGAGCGGGAAACTGGGCGTTTGTATATGTTCGGGCGGAGTTACAGGGTGATGGGGGCAGGGGGAGGGGCGAGGTCTGTGTGCTACGGCCTGTGAGGCTTGCTTCAGGGTAGGGGCGGTGGGTTGTGCATAGACGAGTGAGGATGGGGGCTAAGCCTGCGAAGAAAGGAGCTGTGTGTGTTAAGAGGGTCAAGGTGAAGGTGTGTGACCCATTAGGCGGGAACCGAGCAGTGAGGAAGAAGTGGGCGGGACAATTTAAGGGGCGGTGCCTGGGTAGAGAGGGTTGGGAGGCTGCTTGAGATACTGTGGGGCGGGGTTAGAGGTGATAGGTCCGCTGATAGGTTGGGTGAGTACCGTATAAGGGGCGGGGCCTGCAAGGATAGGGCATAGATGAAAGGGCGTAGCTAGTGCTGAGAAGGCAGGCTTGACAACAGCACGTGAGACTCTCTCCCACCAGACCTAGAGTTTTCGGAAAACTGCGGGCTGGATGATGCTGGCAATCACGTAATGCACCCCTTCCAAGAGTGTCCTCCTGGACAGTGCAATAGCAACAGCGCGGAGCTATGTAGCCTTTGTGGCGGCGGAGCAACGGCACCCATTCCCTCGGGGAGCCGCGGCGGAACTGGGCGGCCCTGCCGAGAGGTACTGCTTAGGTTTCAGAGGGCCTGGGCAGGGGTGCAGCTTAAGGGAGCGGGGCGAGAACTGGAGGCCTGACTTGGGATCGGATGGGTGGGGTCTTATTAAGGGAAGGGGAGTAGCTTAACTGAAGAGGGTAGGGATGGGGCCATGGTATCTGGAGATGACTTGCCTGGGTTTAAAGGAGTCGAGGGTTGCGGGGGGGGGGGGGGGGCGGGGGCTGGATCAGGCGGGGATGTAGACCCATTGAGGGAGTTAAGGATGAGAGGTTTGTGCTGAGAATTCCCAAGTTGGGCATGCCTCGCACTTTATTCCAACCCCTTGTTTTCCAGAAGCCTGTCTCTAACAAGGAGCCCTGCCCACTGACACCTGGAAAATCGAGCATCCTTAGCTCCCAGGAGCCCAGCTCACCAGCGATTCCCAGTGTTTCGTGGACTTCTGAGCACAAAGCCCCTCAGCAAGCCTGGCCGAGTTTGAGTTTTGCCCTATTCCTAGTGCTGGTTCTGCTCGTGACCTCAGCCATAATCCTGCTTGCCCTGCAAAGGCACCACCGTCGCCTCAACCAAGGGAAAGCAGTCCAACACCTGTATCCTAGCTTGGTTTGCAGTGACCTTGACACCCACACCCACTTCTTGCACTCGTCCTCTCCAGCCTCCCTGGAGACTTCAGAGGCAAGGGACATATGGAAGGAGGTCTCTCTGTCTCCACTCCTAGGCAGGGGTTAGTTGAGGATACACCAAGGATGGGGAGGTGGACTGGAAGCTTGTACTCCCCCTTCCTCACCCCTTACTTTGTCTCCCAGAGATGCCAAGCCTGGAGTCACAGCCCCTCTCTCGCCTCCTGGATGAGCTGGAGGTGCTGGAGGAGCTGATCCTGTTGCTGGATCCTGAGCCTGGGCCAGGTGGGAGGATGGCCTGTGGCACCACTCGACACCTGGCTGCAAGATACGGACTGCCTGCTGCCTGGTCCACTTTCGCCTACTCACTGCGGCCCAGTCGCTCACCTCTGAGGGCTCTCATTGAGATGGTGGTGGCGCGGGAGCCCTCTGCCTCTTTGGGCCAGCTTGGCACACACCTGGCCCAGATAGGGAGGGCAGATGCACTGCAGGTGCTGTCCAAACTTGGCTCATCAGGGGCTTGCCTGGCCTAGTATTCAATAAAGTTACTATTGAAGTAAGTGCTGCTGTCTCTGGGCCTCATTAAGAGCCCTCTTAAAACAGTATGAATTAGGAATTTTGGCAGCACAGTAGTTCCAACTCTGCATTTCCACTACAAGGGGACTGGGTTTGATTTCCCATCAGGAAACTAGGATCTTGCATGCCGCTCCCCACCCCCAAAGCCTTAATTGGGCCAAAACCCAACAGACATCCTGATTCCCCTTCTAATCCCACCCCCACAGAATGGGCCAATCCCACCTCACAAGACCAGCTGTGGGTTACCTCTGGGCAACCAGGGTCCCCTCTGAGAAAAGGCCCTGCTCCCCCTGGGAGAGTTCATCTACAAGGACTTAGTTCAATTCTAACCCAGAATAGGTACTGTATTTAGCTATGAGCCTTCAGAGACCCCACAATTCTAGTTCTGAACCATGCCCTCTTACCTACCTGTTCAGGCTGACGGGTTTCCCTGGCTCAGGATGAGTGTGGGGCACAGAGAAACGAGGTCCTACCTGTCCCCTGCACCATACAAATGGAAGACCACCTCTCCAAACATTGACAGACTTTATTGTGGGGGGGGTCCCACCTGGGATCCCACCCCCTTAAATAAAAAAGTGCATAGAAAAGAAGGGATTTAGAAACTTTTGTACAATATCTACATCCTGGGCCCCCAGGGCAAGAAGGGGGCGATTGCTGGGTGGGCTGGAGGGGTGGAGGCAGGGCCCTCGCCACCTGCATGCCCACATCCACCCTGAACATGAGGGTGGAGGTGAGATGCTCTGGGAGGGACGAGGGAGCCCCCAAGCTAGGGGCAAGATGGCAGCGGGGGGCGTGGCAGGCAGCCACTGCTTCAGTTAAGGAAGCGACGGCAGCGCTTGGCGCCACAGTTGCAGGGCAGCTTGTTGCTGGCATCCTCAATGGGGAACTTGTAGTCATAGGTGAGCTCCTCACCACGCAGGATGCGGCGCAGGGCGAAGATGACGATGTGCTTCTGGCCCTCCACATGGATGACTCGAGAGAAGCAATTGGGCTCACACGAGTGGTTGATGAAGCGGGCAGCATTGCCATGCATGGTGGCGTCCACCACGTCAAAGTCATCCATGCGGAACATGTAGCACCCAATGCCCTACAGGGACAGGGTGGGAACGTCAGAGGCTCTGTTCCCATGGACCGCCCTGTTTCAGCTGCCTCATTCCCACGGCCTGGCAGAGCCTACCTTCCCATCATAGAACTTCTCCCGCTTGTCAGTCAGCACAGAGCGAATGACAATACCAGAGTACTCAATGACCATCTCGCCGGCATCGATGTTGCGCTTACAGAACAGGCCCCGCCCGTGGATGGCAGATCTGCAGGGTAGGATGGGCAAGGGGGAGGTCAGGGGGACAGAACCAAGGCAGCCCCGGACCCGGGCACCTGCCTGTCCACCCAAGGGGCATCCTCCCCACAACCCCACGAACCTGTAGACACCCACAGCCTCTTTGGATGTCTTCTTGAGGTGGCGAAAGCGCATGGCCATGGGCAGCTCCAGACTGGTGGCACGTCTGGTGGGGGATGGCAGTGTCACACAGGCTGGTACCCAGAAATAACTTCTCTTGCCCTGATTACCCTCTTTTGGGCCCTTCCAGACCACTCCCAGCACCCTGGCCTGCCTCCCATACCTGGTTGACCTGAGCTGCACCTCGTCCTCTTCCTCGTCACAGGTGGCTCCCTCAGGAAGCACCCGGTGCTGGGAGGCCAGGAAGTTGAACATGTCAAAGGTGCACTTGCTGCAGGTGGGAGGGAGGAAAGGAGGGAGGTTCGTAGCCATTCTCTCAGGAAGATGCTACCCATCTATTCTTTGGCCTGGGCCTGCTGCTGGTGGGGCAGGAAGAATACTGCTACTATTGAAGACACAGCAAAAGGGAAGAGATGGGGTTCATTCTTCTGATGTGGTCTCCAGAAACAACTTCTGGAGTAACCTAGTGTCTTCTCAGACCTCAGTTTCCAAGCAGACTAAATTTCCACCCTTGAGAACTCCTCTAGGGCTACCCGGACCCAGGCACCACACCCCAGACCTCTCACCGGAGATAGACCTCAGCGCGGGCTGCCCCATGGGGATTCAGGGGTGGCTCCTCCTGGCCCTCTCCCTGCTGGTGGTAGCGGAACTTGTAGTGCTGGCAGCGCTGAGCCCCAGGCAGCTGCTCTGCCAGGAAGATGACAGCATCGTGGTGGATGCCCAGGAGCCTTGCCCCACTCATTCCTGGGGAGAGTCAACGGTGAGGACACACTGGTCATGTCAGAGGCCCATCCTGTCAACTGGGAGTCATCCCAGCTCCCAGCATCCCTGTGGACCCCCCTCAGTTACCACTGAAGGAGAGATGTCTGAGCCGGGCATGCCCTCGGGCCTCTTGCACCTTCTCAATCAGAGTTCTCCATGCCCCTGGGGAGAGGGCAGGGCCAGAGCTGTCAGGATACTGTTCCATGGAACATCTCCCCTCCCTGTCAACCCTATCCCCAACTCACCTTCCAAGCTCTCTGCCTCCACGCTGAACCCATCCTCACTGCTGATCTCGAAACGCAGGTGTGGGCCAGCCCGTTTAGGGGCCTGGTTCTCTTTGTCCTCTGGGGATGGAGGCTCTTCCTCGGAGCTTGAAGCCTCACCTGGTCCCAGGGAGCAGATCAGAGTTGGGGAGGGTCACCCTTCCTTGACTCAAACGTCCCTGGCTCCCCTCTGCCTTCCCTTCCTCCTCGGGTACAAGCACAGTTACTAGATTTAATGGCCTTCCTCCTGCAATATTTGCCCAATGAATCCTACAGAATGGACATTATTTCTTCTAAAGGGTCTACAGTCCCTTTTCTGTAGGACGTGTTCACAGCTCACTCAAACTCAGTCTATCACGAATGCCCATCTACTCCTCATTCTTCTGAATCTCACACAAAACTTAAAATACTGGAGAACTATTTTGCACGTGTGTTTTTAAAAGTGGGCTTCCCTGGTGGCTCAGTAGTAAAGAATCTGCCTGCCAAGCAGGAGACACGTGTTCGATCCCTGGCTTGGGATGATCCTCTGGAGAAGAAAACGGCAACCCACTCCAGTATTCTTGTCTGGAAAATCCCATGGATACAGGACCCTGCTGGAGTACAGTCCATGGGGTCACAAAAGAGGTAGACATGACTTATTGACTAAACAACAATTTTTTTATGTGCACCCCATTTCTGTAAAGATTTCTGTAAAGATTATAGTATTATAAAAAGCCCATATTCACAGAATCAAGTATATGTACACTATAAGGGACTTCTCAAGGGCTAAAGAATTTAAAGCTAGAACAGACAGGCCTAACTAACACAGGTGATGTGGATGTGAGAAAGAGGAGAGTCAAGGACAACTCCAGGTGTGGAGTCTAAACAACTGGAAGGATACAATGGCCACTGACTGAGGCAGTAAAGGTAAGGGAGAAACAAGTTTGTAGTGAAAGTTAAGAACTCAGTTTAGAACACACTGAGTCAGAGATCTCTCTTAGAAAACCTCCCCTTTCAACTTGCGGCAGAGATGGCAGGCAGGCAGCAGGATACAGGAGCCTGGCTAGCGATTTGGGAGCTATCAGAATTAGAGATGGGCTTTACAGCCAGGAAGATAGACAAGAGCACTCAGGAGTAAGTGGAGATAGAGAAGTCAAGGCCAGGGTCCTGGGACACACCAAAGTTGACAGGCTAGAACAAAGAGGCACAACCAGAGGTGAGGAGAGGGCTGGAAGCCAGGAAAGGACATGCTTCAAGGAGGGAGGGATCCATGCACCAAATGATGCTATTGGCTCAAGCAGGATGTGGACTGAGGCCCGACCACTGTACCTAAGATGAGTGGGATGGGGGCAAATGTTTTGAATGGAGCACATTATAGGAGAGGCAGGACTCACATGGCCAAGCTTTCTTCCCATGTAACTTCTCTGGGCCAACCTGCCCATATGCCCACCCTCTGTCCCTAAGCAAGATTAAACCTAACTCTTGCTTGTGTGACCCACATCATCTCCAAGCCTCCAAGTGCTCCAGGGTCCTCCTCTGACTTCTGCCTTTCTCCACCCTCACTTCCATTCTATTCCCTGAACATAACTACACAGACCAGTCTGTAGACAGAGGCCTCGCCCAGGCACTCTCTTACTGGCTTCTTTCTCACAGCGCTCATTCTAGGCTGAAGTGCGCTTGCTAATTACATGTCGATTTCCTCTAGCAAAATGTGTCTAGTCCCTACAGGCAGGGACCTGTCTGTCACGGTCACTACCACCTCCTTACGCCATCTCTGACCCCTGTAAGTAGCCTTTCAGCTAAACAGTCTCACTCTACTTCATTCCACTTCCCTATTCAGCAGTTGAGTTCTACATAATGGAGAAAATCCACACATCCCAACAGGACTGGGGCCACAAGAAATTCTGAGCCTTGGGCTGCTCAATTACCAGCTTACTTGGCTGGAGCCCACTCCCTCTCCCCCTGCCCTCCATGACCAGCAGAGCACTGCCCTTCCAGCTTCACTGAGTCCATCAGCCAGAACTGCTCCAAGTGCCCCATCCTGCATCCTGATGTCTCATTATCTCTGCAAGTACAGGCATAACTCGGAGATATTGCGGGTTCGGTTCCGGACCACCGCATTAGGGTAAATACTGAAATAAAGCAAGTCAACAAATCTTTTGGGTTTCCCAGGGCATATAAAAGTTATGTTTACACTACATTGTAGTCTCTTAAATGTGCAACAGCATTATGGCTAAAAAAACAATGTACATACCTTAATTATCGCTAAAATATGCTAACCATCATCTGAGCTTTCAGCAAGTTGTAATCTTCTTGCAATAGTAACAGCAAAGATCACTGATCACAGATCACCGTCACAGACAATGAGAAAGTTTGAAGTATTATGAAAATTACCAAAGTGTGACACAGAGACACAAAGTGAGCACATATTGTTGGAAAAATGACGCTGATAAGACTTGCTCCATGCAGGGTTTCCAAAAACCTTCAATTTGTAAAAAATGTGATAACTGAAGGGCAATAAAACGAGATATGCCTGTACACCTTCCTCGTGCCCTCCTGTCTCAGGGGTCTCCAATTCAAACCTGACTGCCACAGCTCCTCCCACCTCCTTTTCCATCCATGAGTCCCATTCAACTTCCTTCTTGCCTTTGCTTTCACAGCCCTCACACAAAACCCCTGTGAGTTTGTCCCACCCTCCCCCCACCCCCGCCCAAGACTCTCAGCTGAGCTTTTTGGTGAGGTGCCTGGGCTTTATTCTGGCTTCCTCATCACCGCTGTCTTCAGTTTTGGACTCTGACACCACATCTTCCCCACCCTGTGCTACCTGTACAGATAGTACACCTTTCCCAGACCCCATGTGCATGGTGGCCTCTGCAGCAGCTGGGATGGCTAACTACTGCCTTCCCTGAGCCTCTGGACACCACTCTCCTCTGACTTCCCTACTGCTCTTGCCCTTCCTCTGGGTCTCAAGTGGGCTGAACCCTTTCTGAATGATCCCCAGAACCCCATCTTTGGCTTTACTAGGTACCTAACCCGCTGACCCTGGCACACAAAGTTCTGAAGCCCTTCCTTGGCCTTTTGGGGACACTGGACAGGCATGTGTTTATTTCTGCCACAGGCCACAAGCTCCTAAGGGTATCTCTGCAACCCTAGCACCTCGCCTCAGGCTTGTATCCACGTTGAGTGTGCAAGGTGCAACACCCAGGGAGTGTTTAAAGTGGACCAATTGTGTATGTCAGTTACTCAGCTGAGACCAGAATGGGGGAGGGAGGCAGTGAGAGGGAGAGGCTGGTCCCTACCTGAGTAGTGGTGCCACTGGGACTCAAGCAGCAGGTCAGGGGGACCATCAGGGGCCCTGGGAGGACCACCTTCGGGAAGTGGCAGCAGAGGGGACCGGTCCTGGAGGGGCCTGTGAGAAGAGACCTGTCAGAAGGAGGAAAGGACAGCGGTACCAGAGCCTCCAGGGAAAGGAGGCTGGCCACTCACCTCGGGCTTTCCCCCGCAGTGGGCTCCCCAGGATCACCCAGGTCGAGAACTCCACGCACGGTGGGCGTTTTCATCCTCACTCGGCTGAACCTGGGGTAGGGGCACCGTAAGAAGGCTAAGTGCCTTCCTCTGCCCACCTCTCCCCCACTCCACAGCCTGGCCACACTCACTCACCCACTGCCACAAGGCCCTGGACCCTGGGGGGGGTCCTCCAAGGACTCTCCATCTTCCTCCAGCCGGGGAGTCTTGCTTGGCGGAGGCGCTGGTGGAGAACGGCCAGAGAAGGTGGACACCCTTTTGACACGGATGGCCTGGCGGGGCGGGCTGGGGGGCCCACTGCTCAACACCAGCGTCAATGGAGGGGGAGGTGGGGGCGGGGCAGGGCGGACCACCCCTACCACTGGCAACACACCCAGCAAGGGTCCTGGGGGCAGAGTCCAGGAAGTGGGGGCCGTGGGGGGCATGGGAGGGGGCAGAGGCGGTGGCTTCACTGGGGTTGAGACAGGTTCACCCTCCCCCGCCATCTTTACAAACACCTGCCCCAGCTTGTTGACAAGGATGATCTTGGATGCGGCAGGTTTCGGGGGCTCAGGGGCAGGGCCCAGGCTCAATACCCGGACCCCTGGGGGTCCAGGGAGCCAGGCAAACGTCCGGGTGGGGTCAGCTGGGTTAGGGGGCAGGCCCTGAGGGGGCTGGCTGCCGTTGGCCAGAGGAGGTGCTGGGGGGAGGGGCTCCTCTCTGGGTCCAGCACCCCCCTCCCCAGGACCCCCTAGGTTCTTCAACACAAAATCCACGATTTCTGACGGCAAGTCCTCAGGAGGTCGGGCCCTGTCCCCTGTAGCCCCGATGATCCCCGCCCGGCCTGCTCCTGGCCCTGAAGGAGGAGTCCCCTGGCCCCGAGGCTGCTGGACTGCCTCGGCCTCGCTGTCGGTGCCATCATCCACTCCATCCAGCTGTTCAATGCGGGGGGCTCCGGGGAGGGCACCGGGGACCAGGGCAGGGCCGGACACCACAGTCACAGGGAAGTGGACGTAGCGGGGGGTGGGGCCAGCCTCCTCCTCTGAGCTGTCCCCCGGGCCCCCATGGCTGCTCCCCCCGGCCCCCGCAGCCACGATCTCTTCCTGGAAGGGCTCAGTCCCCAGCAGGCTGGCCGCAAAGTCCAGGTCAGCAGCACTCAGTCCTGACACCACCTCCATGTCCTCAAAGTCTGGGCCCAGGTCTTCAGGGGGTGGTGGAGGAGACGGGGCCCGGCTTGGGGGAGCCAGCTCCCCTGAGGTAGGTGCGAGGGCTCTAACGACTGAGGTAGGAGGGGGCACCCTGAGCTGAGGAGAGGTTCTGAGAGGGGGAGAGGCCCGCCGTGAAGGTGGCAGCCTGGAAGCCAGAGGGCTGGTGCGACGGGAGCGTCTCGGGGGAGCTGGGAAGTCCGGGTCTCCCACTGTAGGGATGTGGTGGGTCAGAGAAGATGGACTTCCTGTAGGGGGAAGGGTTAGTGTCAGCCAGGAGTTCCTGCCTCACCCTGCCCCACCCCTCCCCAGGACTTCCAGGTACACACCAGGGGAGGGCAGGGGTCCAAAGGACACACCCCCCAAGGGCCTCCGGGATGGTGAGTAGTTGGGCACTTTGATTCGAGCCCCCGAGAAGGAGCGGGGAGCTGGAGGAGGGGCGCTGCTTGGATCCAGCCGAGGTGGGGGGTCCGGGTTCTGAACGGGTGGGTGGTGCTCAGGAGCTCTAGGGATAAGGGCATCTGTATCTGGCGGGGGGTCCACATGATCTGGGGGCTCTAGAGAGGCAAGAGAATGGGGTGGTGGGTGGCGGGGGCTCCTTGTGAAAGCCTCTGCTCACACAGCTTTCATCCTCTTGAGGCACCCACACCTCCATCTGGCCCCTGACCCGGGCACAAGGTGCTTGCGTTCCCAGTCATGGCCCAGATCTCAAACCTCTCTGACTTCTGCAAAACCTCCCCATACACCTGGCTCAGAGTCCCTTTGTGACCCCCTCACCCATCCTTGGCCATTTCCTCACTTCCTGGATGCCTGCTGTTCCCTCCCAGATTCAGGCCCCACGCAGGGTACGGCCCTCCCTCCAGCACGGCCAGTCCTACCACTTTCTTACTGGCGCTGCACATCCCAGCCACATCAAAGGCATCCACCCCATCCTGGCGCTTGTGGCGCCCCGTGACCTGGCTCCACCCAATCTGTACACGCTGATCTCTGCTGCCTGCTCCCAATGCTCCTGTGTTTCCAGCCAGGGTGGCTGTACTCTCTTTCCCCTCTCTCCATGTTGTGCTCCAACCCAGAACACACACCTTGCCCACAAGCTTGATCCACGTCTCTCCCTCCTCCCACTGGGCCCACCAGGACCCCTCTCTCTACCAGTCCTTGAGCCCATTCTGTGCTTCCTGCCAACCAGCCCTAAGCGCTGGCATGGAGGGGAGGGTGTCAGTTTGGGAAATGAGCGGGTCTAGGGTTAAATCCTGGCTTCACCACTATGCCCCCTCTAGGATGTACAAAGGAGCTTATCCCTTTTTCAAGGGGCTGCGGGGAGCATAACACAAGCACGGAGCCCCAAGTCAGGTGGCCATAAACGCTCCTTACATTTGTCCAGAAACTGCCACCCTCACAAGCAGTTAGTGTGCACCTGCCTCTCTCCTCACTTCCTGGCACGAAGTTAATCTTAAGCTACCACCACTACAACACACAGAACAATGGCAAACGTCCTGGGATTTCGTTAGGGCACAGGAGAACAACGCTTGATGGGTAGCTGCTTGCGGAGGGCAGCACTCGGGGAAAAAATGCGTGAGCTCCAAGGCCATACCTGAGGAAGGGGCAGGACTGTGCACAATGGTCTGGTTCTCTTCTGCTGCCTCCAGGTGAACCGGCTCTTCTCTTGGCCCCCATGGCCGATACTCCAGGATCCGGCACCGATACCAGCAGCGCCGCCGAGCATCTACCGTGCTCCAGTACAGACGGGAGCACCTGGGGCGGGGGGAGGTGGGGGTGGGTGGCGCGTAGGACAAAAGGGACAGGACAACTTGGGAAACAAGATCCAGCCTTGGAAGCCCCCAGCCCCACCAACACCCCTTGGGTTGCTCACTGGTAGCCAACGGGGAAGAGCCGTCCCTCACAGTCTGAGAGGTCAGACAGAGTGCCCAAGGAGTCGATCCGAATGGAGCCTATGGTACAGGTGGGTGGGAGAGGTCAGGAGAGCGGGCCTAGGCAGGGTCAGGAAGATGAGGGGAGAGAGCAAGCTGCTTACCAATGAGTACATTGATGGCATCAGGTTCAAGCCCCGTCAAGAACTTTCGCTTGAAATTGATGCCCTCAAAGTCCACGTAGACTCGGCGGAGAACATCAAAACCGTCAGGGTTCACGATCTCCTGGGAGGTGGGTGGCAAATGGGGTTGCTGGATTGGTGAGGGGGTGAGGGGGATGTGAGGGAAGGCTTGCTCCAGAGACTGGTCAGTCAAGGGGCTTGACTAAAGGACTGGGGGCGGACAGCAAGGGAACAAGGAAGAGACACTAAGAGGCAGCTGGGTGAGGCTCAAGGGCCTACGGGGCTCCCTGAGAGGAAGAAGAGAGAGAGCAGTGGGGCAGTGTGTCCCCAAGGTGAGGGCCCACCTTGCCATCCAGCAGGTCTGTGTGCTTCTGGCAGAACACTTTCTTGTCATCCTGGAAAATGCAGTAGCTGGCCCGGGCGCACATGAAGTGGAAGTTGCTGAGGCAGGAGGAAAGGCAGCAGCCCACCGTGGCACCAGGCTTCAGGCAGAGTTCACAGCGCTATGGGCAGAAGGGGCTGCTAGGCGAGGAAGCAGGGCCTGACACCCAGCATCGCTGTCCTCAAAGACTCCCTTGGGCCCCTGCTGAGCCTAGCACCTCACAGAACAACAGCACGTTACTCCCCACCAGTGGCATCCAGGCCCAGGCACACATCAAAATAAGAGCAGACTCCTTGAAACAGAGTTGTAGCAGGAAGAAAAATAACAGGAGCTGAGATTTCCTCATGCTGTTCTAACGTGGAGCCCATATTACTTTACTGAACCCTCACACCTGCCCGCTGTGGCAGGTCTCTCTCATCCTACTTCCTGAGGGTGAGCTAGCGGCACCCCACAGAGGGGGGTTCCCACGCAGTACCTCACCTCACAGGGATGGAGTAAGAGGTCAATGCCACACAAGCCTAGTAACAGATCATCTAACTTTTAGTCTCCGAGGCTTCAGGCCCCCATTAAGCGAGAGAGCACAGATAGGAAAAGACTTGCTTTTGCTGCGGCACTAGAGTCCTGGACAGCCAAAAGAGGCACCAAGGACAAGCTGCGGCGGAGACTGCGAAACCAGAGCTGTCTCTCCTCGAGGTGGGCCCCACCCCAGCCCCCGAGAACTGCCCCCTCTCCAGGCCCGCGCCCTCACCATCTGCCTCCCTCGAGCCACAGCAGCATGCACGTTCTTGAGGGAGCCGTCATTTTCTTCAAACACTTCGGCTGACCAAATGGCACAGTTGACATGTGTCCACTCATTCTGCCCAATGTACAGGAGCCGTCCCGCCTCCTGGGGGCAGAGTCATGGTGTGAGGGGAAGAGTCAGAGATCAGACCTTGCAACCTGGGTCTTCACGCAGTAGCCCTCACCTTAGAGTCTGCATCCCCGTATTTGAGGCAGAGCGCACACTGACGGGGGTCCTCCAGGTGTGAGAAAGCAGCTGAATCCTTGCCCTGGAAAGCTGGTAGGGGTGTGGGAAGGACGGTCTAAGAATGAGGACCTGGAGCCTGGCCCACCAACTAAGTGATCAAGCTTCTAGCCCCAACTGCCCAGTACCTGTTGAGGGATCGCCTGGAGGCTGCCCTGATTCTGGGGTCTCTGGTTCCTGCTGCCTCCACTGAGCGTAGACGTGGTCCAGGGATGGGGGCAACACCGCATTGGGAAGGACTCCGCTGTGGACAGGCAGGGTCAGCCTCTGACACATCTATCGAGGGGTGCTGGACTGGGGCCACCCATAGTATCAACCTGATTATGCCATGAGCCCCTCTGTCCTCTCTCTACGCGAAACTTCTCTCAGCCTTCCAAACAAGCCAGACCCTCTTGTGCCACCTTTGCCACATAAAATACTGTCCTCTGCGCCCAGAATACGTCTCCTCCACTTTTCAGCTTAGATGTCATTTCTCTGGGAAGCCTCAGACCCGAGGCTCCTAGGCAGGCACCTCCTCTGAGCTCCCACAGCCCCTGGGCCACCCCATCAAAGCCCTAACTGTCCAGGTTATCAGTGCCTGCCCAACCCCCCAAACATAGCTTGCCCACTGCTGTCCCCAACACCACCTTGCATAATGTACAGCCAAAATAAGAATTAACCACACAATATGAGTCTCTGCTCATCTAGAACCACTGGGGACTCTCATCCTGGTCCCACTGCCCTCCAAGACCCTAACCCTGCTCCATGTCTATTCTCAGTCCAGCTGGACCCTGGATTCCCAGGCGCCCCTGCCTTTGCCCTCTCTTCCTGGTTCCCCTCCTGCTACCCAGCCTTGCTCACTTGGGCAGCCGGGTACTCCGTCGCCAGTACTTGGGGTCGTGGGCGTCGAACCAGCCGAACGCAGACTCTAGCAGCTGGGGAGCAGGTTAACAGGATGAGAAAAACTGTCTTCCCCAGGAGAGGTGGTGGGGGCAGGAACCCACTCTCTCCTCCCTGCTACCGTGCAAGTCACCCTCAGGGCGGCCCCCAAAGAGCTCACCTTCAGTAGGAGCCCCTTGGTCTGGCCTCCAGCCCGGCGCTCCAGCATCTCTCCTTCCTCAGAGTGCCTCATCAGGATGCTCACCACGTCCTCCATGAAGCTGTGCTGTAAGGCGGTTTGTCAGGACCCGAGCCCCCACCCCAATCCTCTCCCCCAGGCGCGCAGCGGCTCCTCAGTGTACCACTCACCACAGACTTGTAGTGGCCCTCCTCGAAGCGCCGGCTCACAGCGTGCAGGTCGCAGGGCCCTGGGTGCAGCTGCTGTCCTTCCTGCCCACACTGCAAAGAGGGGAAGTCAGCAGGGCTCGTGCTGGGCCGGGCCCCTCCCGTCCAGTCATCCGGGCCCGCAGACCTGGGCGCACAGCAGCAGTGGGCCTGCCACCTTGGAGTTCAGCAGGCCCTGAAGCACCTGGCGCAGGCCCCCCTGTAGGGCCCCACTCAGGGCCTCTCGCCAGCGAGGGTGTGTGGCCCCAGCACACGGCCCACAGGTGTACAGCACCGAGTCTGGCAGCCCTGAAAGGATCTCGTAGTCTTCATCTAGAATAGCCAGAGCAGGAAAGGGAAAAATGGTTTCAGTGACGTGGAAGTTCTCAGACCGCCCCAGGTCACCAAGAACATTTCGCTGTCCCCTGAGAGCCTGCAGCAAAGGGCAGGGCAGGGCTGAGGCCATGCCCAGGCTTTGCCCACTCACCTGAGAGCCCCTCACACTTGGCGTGCACCCAGTGGTCACACTGTGCACACTGCATCATCTTGCTCTCGTAGTCATTGTCTTCGTAGCAGCGTGTGCAGATCGGGCAGTAGTTTCCTGGAGCAAGAAAAGTCAGAGGAGTTGGTGCCATGAGCTGCCCTCAGCAGCCTGGCATGGAGGCCAGCCGGCCCACGACTGCTGCACAAGCTGCCCTGTCCTGCCCCACTTGGGTCCCTACCACGCCCCAAAGGCTGGCTAAAGATAACGATGCTCTCCTAACTCTGCAGCCCTAAGGCCTCACAATGCAAAGAGCCTTGCTAAACCTGCTGCTTGAGCCAACGAGGAAGCCCAGGTCTTCAGAGAGCTCAGCGGAGACTTAAAGTTCTAGGAGGTACTGCCGGGACCACCATGAGGGTGGGGTCCAAGCCCTCCACTCCCACTGTCCTCAGAGGGGCCGTGTCCCTCTCTTAAGTACTAGATGGGCTCCTACAAAAGAATACTTTGAATGGAAAGAAAGGCTCCAGAGAAAAGAATGGAGAAATACTAGCAGAGAGAATCTCTTCCAGCTGCTTGTCTAGGAACCTGGCCCACTCCCCGGTGGCCCCCGGGGCCCCGGTCCCCTGCCAGGTCCCCACCTTTCTCAAAGAGCTGGGTGCACCTGGGGCAGAGGCTGTAATCTCCCGACCATTCGACGTCCCAGTTCTTGCCTGGAGTCGCCCCACAGCTCTTACAGCGCACGCAGGCTGAGCAGATCTGGAGGGGCAGGACAATGTTAGTGGGAGAACATAGACACCAGGCTGGAGAAGTGTGAAGTGGGGAGGGGCAAACAGGAGTGGGCAGGAGACAGATGCTGAAGGACGGGTAAGGGGAACAGGTGTGCGGGAGAGGTGAAGAGGAGGATGGAGAGGCAAAGAAGCAGGGCAGGAGAGAGATGAAGTGTGGAGACCGGCAGAGTGAGACGGAAGAGATGAGGCTACAGCAGGGGACTGTGAGCTGGGGACTACGGAATCCATGAGCCTGTAAAACCATTACATACAAATTCTGCACAGAAATCTTGTCTGTGCAAAATTCTTGAAGAGGACATGTGATGCTTATCAAACTCTTAAGAGGACCTCCACCCTCCCATCCCCAAGAGCCCTGGCCTAGAGCAATCCTGGGGTGGCGGCGGCATTAATTAGAGCTCCAAAGCCAGAGGAGGGGGCCTCATCTCTCACCCAGTGGCGCCGTTTGCGTGTGGCCCGGGTTGGGTAGCTGGGCCCCAGACAGGCTGGGTGATAAGCATGGCGGCAGCGCTCACACTCCAGGAGGTGCTGCAGGATATCGGAGAAAGACAGCAATAGCAAAACCTACTGGCTCAGAGACACCCCTCTCCTCCATGCCGCCACTGCCACGGCCCTTGTGCCCAAACCTTGGATCCCCGGCCTTTGCGCCCACAGACGTGGCAAAACTTGCAGCGGCGGCAGCACCAAGTGTCATGATGTTGGGGCAGGGGCCGCTCGGCCTCCTCCAGGCAGAATGGGTGGAAAGGGTCACAGCAGACCTGGCAGAACACCAGCTAGGAGTGGGGAGAGTGAACAATGGGCAGAGTGAGGGGCCAGGAGGCCAGAGAGGGTGACCCTGTTTAAAGGGCCCAAACACCAGGCAGTCAGGGCTAACGGAGACTTAAGGGGAAAGGGATCCAACCTCATGTAGGCCTTTGCTGGCACACAGCAAGCACACCATGGGTGGTCCCCCTGGCACGGAGGTGAGTACGCTTAGGCCACCCATTAGCCACACGTTCTCCAGGTCACAATCCTCCTGAGGGAAGAGAAGATGCAGAATCAGAGAGCAGCCAGCAACACAGCAAGATCCAAACTTAAAGCCCAGAGTTCTCATTCATAACCAACACGTTTCTTCCCACCAGAGTCCCCACCACCCTATGCCATACCTTAAAATCCACACGAACCCGGTGCACGCCATCTGGAGACTTTTGTTTTCCAGTCCAGCCATTGGGAAAAGAGGCAAAAGGGCCAGGGGCCAAAGCATCCTAGAGAGGGACAGCGGAGCTAAGAGGGCTGCAGCCCCACCATTTACCAACTTCTCACTGCCCTCTCCCCAGCCTACGCCACCCTGCTTTTTGCCTAGATCCTACTTGGCCTTCCAAAGAGAGATGCCTGCTTCAGTCACTCAGAGCCTGTCCTCTGGCATGGACACACTACAGCACTCAGGTGAGCCTGTGACCCTGACTTGCCAGGAAGCTCCTTGGGATGGAGCCACGCCTCACACGGGGCTCAGGTTCTTGGTGTAGGGGCTGTGCTGACCTTGTCCAGGCGCCTTCGGGCCTTGAGCTGCAACACAGGCTGCAGGGTGGGTTTGCGGGGCCGACTCTGCTCCTCTGGTTCTGGCACTGGCAGCTCTAGGCGGGACACAGGAATGGTGAGGTTCCCCCTTTTCTCTGTCCCATCCCCACTCCTCGACCGCCCCCATGTGATTTCCAGATCCCCAGGCCTTTAACAAGCCCAGGTCCATGAGGATGACTTGAGCCTTGTTCAATAACCTACTGAAAACCTCCCGTACCCGTTCTCCCTGCCCACTAAAACCGCCCTTCTCTTCACTCAGTCACTCTCCTGGAGACTGACAGAGCCTTGGGTTGGGGAGTCCTAACTATTCCACACACAGGACTGATAGCGAAAGCAGCAAACAATTCATACCATTCTCCCGGGGGGTCCGACGCCGAGGAGCAGGGGGACCCCCGGGCTCTGAGTCATCCGAGTCCTCGAAGATATCATAGGAGGGTCGCTGTTTGACGCAGCGCCGGGCTGACTTGCGCTGCAGTAGGAAGGAGTCCTGCTCCTCGGGCCCTGGGGGGGCCACCACCTCCTCCCGGGGCCCCCCAGCTCCCGCCCCCCGGCGTGGGCCTGGAGGACCAGGGGAGGCCTCAGGAGATTCATCGGAATCCCAGGGCAACAGCGTCTTCACTATCGTCCGGCCTGTGGGAACAGGGGACTCAGTAAGATCTGAGCTCAGCCAAGGACGTGGACACTAGGATGGAGAAAAGCCAGAAAAAAGCGGGGCAGAAGAGAACAAGTACAGGAGATACAGAAGTGCACGATGGGAACAACGACAAAGGTGCTGGACTGCAAAGACACAGGGAGGAGGGCAGAGAAAGACATGGTTTCCTCTATACCATGCATCTCAGTAAGACTGTGTAAAGAAACGCTTCTCAAGCCTCGTTACCTTTTTTGGCCAGCCGTTCCATCTTCCGAGCCTCTATCTTGTCACACTTCCGGTATCTGGGGAGGGGAGCAGCACGTCACCAGGGTAGGGGACTGGTGGTCTGGGGGAAGAGAGGAAGCTCTCCACAAGGATGCCAATCCCACTGCTCTGCTGGGGCAGGAGGCCTGGGTGACTGACAACCATGGGTGGGAACGGAGCCTGCGCCCCAGCTACTCACACACAGCACTGCTTCTTGGTGTTGGGGCCCCCAAACTTGGGCTTGTCCAGGCAGTTGACACAGGAGCCACAGTCCTGCACACGCAGGCAGCCCCGACAGTGTCCACACCGTGCCATCCGCATCTTCTTGCCGTGATGGGAGGGCAGTGAGCGCCGAGGTGCATGTGCCAGGGTCCCTCCAGACCCTGCAGGCTCTGAGTCTCCCCCGGGCCCTGCTGACTCCACCTTTCCCGGCTGGGACTGGGATGGGACGCTCTCAGTCTCAGATGCTGACGACGTATCTAGTGCAGTGGAGAGGTGGGAATGGAGCCACAAAGCACAGGAGTTCTACCTCGGTCCTCTGACCTCCCCAAAATCCCATTCAACTTTCCCACCATGCTCAGACTCCAGGTGCTCCCAAGTCCGCTCTAAGATCTAGCATTCCAACCCACTTGCCACCTTGCCCAAAGCACTCTACTCAGTTGCCATTCTCCCAGGTTCTTGATTCCTTCACTCACCCCCAAATTTGGCACAGCTGTCAAAACTTCCCCACAACACACCCGCCCCTACCCTCTGCGTTGAGGTCCTGCCGATCCCGGAGAGGGAGAGCGCTGAGGCGGGGGACGTCTTCGGGCACCATGGCCCGGGCCTGACCCAGGGCCACAGCAGCATGACGGCAGACATGTTTGATGCGGGGTCCTTGCACAGGGGACTCAGGGCCCTGGTGGAAGGAAAACCAGGAATACCTGTGGAGAGCTGCCCCTCATACTCCCTCTGCCAGTCTTACCCAGAGGGCCTTCTTCCCACTCCATACCGATGGTCTCTCCCTCTTAGTTTCCACTGATTCATCTTCCGACTTGACAGAACCTCTATCTGGGATCTGCTTGACAGTCCCCACAACCTCCTCCATCTGCCCTCCAGGGCTGGGCTGGTGGGGGAATAAATAGGGTCAGAGGCTGGAGTGAGGACAAATGGGGCCAGGGAAGGAACCCAAGAAGCTGGGGGACAGGGGAAAGGCTGGCTTGGAGGGTTCCCTGCAATGCTAGGTGTCCTGAGAGCCAGGAGGTAAAGGGACTGCAGAGAATTGAGCCTGAGTGACTGGGTGCAGGGGCCTGGCCAAAGCACCATGCTCACCGGCATCAAAGACGCCACTTTCTGCTGCTGCTGCTGGTCAATCTTGATTAGCTGCACCTTGGCTCTCTTGAGGAGACTGAACATTTTCTCCTCCACACCAGACAGTGGTAAGGACCCCAGGCCTGCAATCCGGGCCTTTTCCAGTGGTGGCGCCTGCTGTGGTGGTGGCTGCAGCTGTAACTGTGGCTGCAGTAGTGACTGCTGTGGTGGTAGTGCTGGGGGCAGCAGCTGGGTTTGCAAGGCCTGTAGGGGCTGCTGCAGCTGAGTGTGAAGCTGCTGCCCACTGCTTGGAGCTGGAGCCCCAGGGGAGGGCATCTCAGCCTTAATAGGAGTGGCGACCACAGGGGCAAATCGAGGCAAGCTGAGGTGGTTCGTGCGGCCCACTGCCCGCGGCTCAGGCTCAGCTGGAGAGTCATCGGCAGGAGGAGGCTCTGGCTCAGGGGCTTCAGGGGCCCCAAGAGGAGGAGTAGTAAGCACCGATTCGTAGATCTTCAGGTGGGCTTCACTTGGGGTAAATTGAGGGGCCCGAAGGAGCAGGGGCCTCCGGGAAGGAATTACAGGGGCAGGAAGTGGGGGTGGGGCCGGTGGAGGAGCAGGGGGAGGAGGGGGCAGTTCCCGGGTCAGTGAGGTCCAGCGAAATGTGGGTTCCCTTAGGATGGACCGTCTCTTCTCAGGGAGCAGGACTGGGGTAGATGGAGGAGTTGGGGCACGGGGTGGAGAAGGGGCTGGTGCTGGTTCCTGGGGGGCCGGTGGGGAGGCGGCCGTGGGAGGCCGTAGAGTAGGTGAGACCTCCACCTTTGGGGGCTTGGGGGGGTCTTCATCCATAAATCGCCGGGGTGTCTTGATGACACGGGAAGAGCGGGCACTCACCACAGGCATAATAAACTGTCGGATGTTCTTCAGAAAGGTGGTACTTTTGGGGGCCACAGTGGGGCTGTCTTCCAGAGGGCCTCCTGTGGCGGTGCTGGGGACTGGAGTGGGAGGAGAGGTACCCTCTGGCCCTGCCCGAGCAGCTTCCCGCTCTGCCCGCTGGCTGGGAGTTAGGGGAGGCCGGCCCCTCTTCCGCGAGCATGTAGCTGGGACCACGGGAGGAGGGGACTCTTCCTGCTCCTCAGGGGCACGAGGCGGTGGAGGGGATGGTGGGGGTGGAGGAGAGACAGGTGGGGGGGGAGGGCAAAGTGGGGACGGAGGAGATGCTGAAGGGGGTGGCAGGGATGGAGGAGGTGGAGGGGCTGGAGGAGTCAGGGGTGGTGACGGCAGCTTTGCCTCTTCCTTTTCCTCGGCTAGCACCATTGCTTCCTCAGCTACAGCTCTCTCTTCCTCCTCATCTTCCTCTTCTTTCTCCTCCTCTCCCTCCTCCTCCAGCTTCTGCTCCTTCCTCCAGCAGGGGCCCTCTTCTTGCCCAGATCCAACTCTTCCCTGGGGGGCATCCTGCCAGCTTTCCTCATGCTGATCTTGACCCTGACCTGATTCAAGTCCCAAGGACAACTGTCCCATCTTCATTTTTTTGGCCTTTGAAACAAACTTGATCACGAGGGGGAGCCGGCCTCGGCCTCTGCCCCTGCCTCCACGGCCTCCTCGCCCAGACTGTCCTCCACGCTTGGGGGTCCCAGGGCCTGGGCCGGGCCCCTCCTTGCACTTCCAGCTGCCAGTTCGGTGTTTTACTGGAACAACAGGAGGTGGGGGCTCAGGTTTGGGGATTGTCACAGCTGCTTCTGCCACCACTACTGCTTGTTGCTTCTTCCTGCAGGGGCCTGCTGGCCGTCCTGGGGGCCGTCCCCGAGACCGACGGGGGGTGGAGGACTCACATGCCCGGCTCCGGGGGGCTGGGGGTGCCTGGGCCCGCCGGAGAAGTTCAGTCAGTGCCTGCACCATCCGTTCTGTGCCCTCCTCACCCCGTTTCCGGGCAGGAGTCTTTGGGGGTGTAGGAGCCACATCTGCTAGGCGAGGAGGCGGAAGGGGGGTCGTCTTATGCTTGCGGCCCCGACCTCGGGGGGCTCGACCTAAAAGGAGAATAGGTGTGGGGAGATGGGTCAAGCTGGCCCTGCAGACAAAGGAAGACTCCAGGAGTACAGGGACTCTGACTTGTCTGCTTCCCCCACAGCCCAGCCTAGCTGGGGCTTTGACACAGAACACACTTGGTAACTGATGGAGACTCTAGAGCAGGGCAGAGCTAACACAAAAAGCAAGAGTAACATTCCTATAAAGCTACAGAGGTAGAGTTTCCCCGTCACTCACCTCGCTGGGATCGGAGCGCAGAGCGCAGGGAACTGGGGGCCACATCTTCATCTGAATGAAAACCCTGAAACTCCTGATTTAGGGGACCAGGGGTGGAGGGGAGAAACAGCAGTCAGTGCCAAAGCCCTTGTTTAGCCTGATACTCAGGTATTGAGGAATATCCCCAGCTTCCCCCTTAACGTATCCCTATTTACAAGTGAACTAAAAAGACTAGAAGGTGAAGGGGAAAAATACACAATCTCTTCCCAGGGATGGAGACAGAACGTATTTTGAAATCGCATCCCCAGTTTCAGACCACACCAGCACAAGTCATCAGTGGACCACTGGCTCAAAGGGAACAGAACAGGGTCTAAGTCAGACAGCAGCCACTACCCTAATATTCTTTCATCCTCCAACTCAGAAAAAAGTAGAAACTCTGTCTATACCCTCTCAAGCTGTTGTTTCTCTCTGAATGAAAATTGGGAATTGGGGCACCCAAGTGGGGTGTGCATGTGTGTGTATTAAGTAGTTTATCATATTATGACCTGCTGTGGGCACTCAGGTGGCTACAAACCGTCCTAAGCAGTACAACCCACACCTTGAGCCCTTTCCGAGAGACTGGTGATAAATCCTGAACTGAACTCAGACCTGCTGGAGTGCCCAGTCTCACCTACGTCCCAGGTCTCTTGCACCTCTGCCCCCAAGAAGAAGCCCTCCACCATTGTCCCCTCTCTCCACTTTAGTCGGAAGAATTGGGGCACTGGTGAAATGTGATGTGTCGGAGCTTATGAGACCGGGTGGGGCAGCTTGCAGGTCCACAGCCTAGGTCCACCGGCTAGCCTGCGTCCACTCAAGCCACGCTTCTGCTGTCAACCACCACTGGTTGGGCACGCAGTCCCATAGCCTCCTAGCCCAAATCTCTCCAGCCATGGCTTTGCCAACTACCAAGAAGGATCAGCCCAGGACACTTCTGCAGGACCTGCCTCGAGCCGAAGTGCTCAGCGGCAGCTCAGGCTTCTCTATCCACTTTCAGAGGCCTCTTCCACCGACAGCTCCGCACAGCCTACCTACCTCCTCCCCTGCCTATTTCCAGGGCCCTTTCCCTCCCCAAAAGCCCTGAGGACTCCGCTTCCCCATACCACCCCTCGGGGCCACCCAGACCCCTGGAAGCCCCCTGCCTCCGCCCCGCCCAGCGCTGGGGACGCCTCCGACTGTCTCACCTCATCGTCGGACTCCCCGTCACTGCTCTCCTCCTCCAGCAGGCAGCCCCGGCTCAGGCCCCAGCCCCGGCCCCGACCCCGGCCCCGGCCCCGCTGAATGCGCGGGCCGGCCCACAGGCGGCGGAGCCGGCGCAGGCCCCGGTGGAGTCCCAGCAAACGGAGCAGGGCCGTGTCCTCCCCGGGCTCGGCTCCGCCCGGCCCTGCCGCGCCGCCGCCGCGCCGCAGAGCTACCCGCACTCTTTCGGCCCCGTTGCCCCGTCCGCCGCGGCCCCCGCCCCCGCCGGAGCCCCGCGGCCGGCCCGGGAAGCGGCCCCGCGCGGAGCCAGGCCCGGGGCAACTGCCGCCGCCCGCCGCCGCCGCCATCTTGGCACCGTGAGAGGGGCCGGGGAGGCGGGGGGAGGGGCGGCCCGTACGCAGGGCCGGGGGGAGGGGAGCAGAGGAGGGGCGGGGCGGCTTAGGCTCACGACAACAACCAGCGCCGCCGCGGGGCCGACACGAGGCGGGGGCTGGGCCGGCCGCGCGGGGCACCACGGGAGCGGGAGTCCGAGGCCCGCCGGCTGGTCACCCTTAGACCGCACCTAAAGAGCCTAGATCCCGCGTCGCGGCGGGAGAGGGCGAGGCGCAAGGGTCTCCGGGAAATGTAGTTCGAGCGCCTCGCTCCTTCCGCCGCGAGCTAGGGCCGCGAGAACTGGGACTATGGGAGCCTGAACCGGCCCAGAGAGCCATCTCCTGGGCCGCCGGGAGATGTGGTTCTCGCCCCAGACTCCTCCTATTGTTCTTGTCGAGACCAGCGGCCCGCGTGAACTACCACTCCCAGAGTGCAGCGGGCCTTGGACCCTCAGGGACACTGGGAGATGAAGTTCGCGACTGCAGGAGGCATGGGCTGGGTAAGGGGCGGCCGCCTCAGTTTGGAGTTTGACCCGGCAGCCGCTCCGTATGGCGTGGAGGGAAGATACTGGAGGGGCTGCGGCCTTTCGGCTCTTGTGCTCCGGAAAGGAGTCGGGTGCCTGAAAGCAGAGCATAACATGCGTTCCTTTCGAGCCCCGGGCTAGACGACCCAGACTCAGACTTGGTGCGCAGTTGCTTGCTGTGAAAGGGACCAGTAACTTGGGTTCTCACAGCCTTTCCACACAGGGCTTGCCGCGAAGTCGGTCTGGACACCACCCTGTCCTCGCGGCCCGCTGCCTCGAGGGGAGGATCAGAAGCCCCGGGAGACGGAGGAGGTGGCGCCACGTTGAACCACCAGGGGCCGCTACAGGACTAAGGGCAAGGCTGCCCCCGACGCGCAGACGAAAAGCTGGACTCTACTTTCTGGTCCCGAGAGGAGAGCACAGGAAGCTTTATTTTGGTGATGAATCGCCAGTCCTCGCACAGTTAACCGTCATTCGTGCAAACTTCACTGCCCTCACCCCACAGGGGCTCTCTGGCCCAGGTCCGCGGCCCGAGGCCGTCTGGGAGAGGGCTCCTGGCTCCCTTCCCGCGGTGCTTCTTGGAGCCGAGTTTGCTAGGCTGCCGCAGCCGCGGTGCGGAATCAGAAGCCTGCTCGCCGGCCCGTCTTTCATTCTTTAATTGTAAGCTTGGCTGAAGCCAAAGAAGTTACTGACGCCCCGTCAGGTGGTGGAGGAAGAGGGCCTACTGGGAGAGGTCGAGGCCCTAGATGGCCTCGAGGAGGAGGAGTAGAGGAAGGTGGAGCGAATGGTCCATCCCGGCGGGAGCTGACTGGGAGAGTGGCCACGCATGTGCGCCTGCATGGAGGCCAGGCTGGGGCAGCCGGCCTGGCACAGAGGGCAGCGGTAGGGTGCGGCCCCGTGCGTCCGCAGGTGCTTGGTCATGGCTGAGAAGTCCCGGGAGCGCTGGGGACACAGGCTACAGGAGAAGGGCTTCTCTCCTAGGGAAGGTGGAGGGGAAGGCTCATGAAGGAAAAAAAGGGGCGTGAAGGCTCGCCTAGGGGTAGGTAGGGGCAGCTGGGCAAGGTTGTTGCTCGGGAGCACGGCACTCACAGAGGGACTTAGGAGCGGGCCCACTGGAGTTTGGAAGGAAGCAGTTTGCACAGGGCAGGACGCCCGTACCTGTGTGGACACGGTAGTGCGTCTCCATCTGATGTTTGAGTGAAAACCTCTTCCCACAGACAGAACAAGAATAGGGCCGAGACCGAGCAGGAGTGGGTGGGGGAGGGTGTGGGTGAGATGGACGGCTTGCGGTGCCGACCTGACTCACACAGGTTGCTAGTTTACCTGTGGGAACAAAAGGCAAAGGAGGGCAGGGCTGGGATTCCCAGAGCCGGGTCACTGGAACACTCAGGCTGGGGCCATAGTGGCGCTGAGGCAAAAGCACCCTCACTCTACTCACCTGTGTGCCTGTGATCAGACTCTTCCGGCTCCCCAGGGCTGAGCTGTGTGGGGCCCTGGGGGAGGGAACCTGGAGGGAACAGAGTGAAGCAGGCACCCTGCTCAAGCTGGACTCCTGGAGCCCTGGCCTCAGTCCCAGCCTCGAGACCACGTTACAGGGTGCATGCCAGGCAGTGAGGGGCTTACCTGGGGTGGGGCTGGAGGAGGCCAGCTGGTTCTGGCTCCAAAGGCCTTTATGGAGGTTTAGGGGCAGTGGGATCCTGGGGGTGGGATGGGGAAGAGTTACAGCCTTGGTTACACCTGGGATCCTGCAGATCCCTTTCTGGGGAGGGAGGAGTCATAAGTCCTCTGTGGGGCCTGGGCTTTGGCTTGCCCTGTGGTGACAACTTCTTGTCCTACCTCAACTCAGGAAATGTATAGTAGAGATAAGAGATGTGGTACCCTTCCACCCATCACTGCTGCCTCTCCTGAACCACTCCCTCCCAGCCAGAGGTCTTCCATAAGCCCTTCGACTCACCTCTGGTCCCGAGGCCAGACCTCTTGCCAGGCTCCAGTCATAGGGATGCTATGGGAGAAGGGAGTGCCATATCTAGGTGGCAACAGAAGGATGCTCCACAGGGCAGGCTGGCCCTCCCCCAACCAAGGGGCCTCAGCCCACCAAGGGCTGGGGGTGGTGCCAGTTTGGAAGGAACCTGCTGGGGGAAGGGGGCCAGGGAACTCCCGCAGACTTTCCTCAGAGCCCTTTGCACTGTCCCTCAACCACATGATTACTTCTTGCTTCCCACTGACTCTGCCATGGCCAACAAGGGCTTGGTGGAGTTGCTCCTTTGGTCTCATCTGCTCCCCTCGACCCTCCAGAGTTGCCTCTGCCATGTCAGGGCTCTCTCTTGGCGGCCGCGGCCTGTGCAACGTCTCCTGCTCTTTCCCACCAGTTCTAACAAACTTCTCTGGTCTCTGCTTCTCCCCAAAGGCCCCCACGCCTCTCATCGAGTCCCTTGTGTGTTTCTCTAGCTCCTCCTGTTGGTTCTTCAGCCCTGGACCCAGCTCTTCTCTAGCCATGTCCCTTCGAGCCCTAATGCATGCCTCCTCCAGGGACTGCACCCCCAGTGTTCTGGCTGCCTCCTCAAGGGGCCCCAGTTCCCCAGGATGCAGCTCTAGACTCTCCCCGTAAACAAAGTGCAGAAGTTGGGCAAAGGTGGAAGGGCTGATGCCTTTCACCACAGCCCAGTGGCCCCTGCGACCCAGTTGCTGGCTCACACCTGCCAGGACCAGGCTGTGGGCAGGGAACTCCTGGCTCCCCACTGTGATCAGGGTATCACATAGTGCTGGCCGGAGCCTGGCTGCTAACCGTACCAGCCGATCAGAAGCATAGGGACTAGGCAGTCTTGTTGGGGACAGGGGCATTGTGCCTTGCCTTGGTACCAATCTCAGAGGTTCTGAGAGAAAGGCCACAGTGTAGGGTCCGTGGTGAAAAGGGGAGGGAGGAACCGCATACTCAAGCCTGTGGAGGTGAGGGAAGAAAGTGAGTTGCTGGATTTGAATCAGTTCTCTGTCCTGAATGGAGCAGAAAAAATGACCCAAGAGAAAACCCGAGGCTGTTCAGAATCATAGCAGGTGTGGAGGTGGTGAGAGAATGGAAATTAGACCAAATTCAGGACTTAAAAGAACAAGGATTGCACATTGAAGAGCTATCTCAAGTAGTGGATAGATGGGTCCTGCCAGTTGGCAATGTCTGACTTAAGGGAGAGCAGAGTTGGCAATGTCTGACTTAAAGGAGAGCAGACACTGATATTTCTGCTTCTCCAAGCTCCTCTGCAGGGAAAGACCCCCGAACAGGCCCCAGCTCTCATTCCAGACAGGATCACCACAAAACCCAGTCAGCCCTGTAAGTTAGGGGTGGAGCTAGACACCGTTTCATGGGAGTTTAGAAAGCCAGTGTGTCCTCCTCCTGCAAGCCTGTCATGTGGGGCTGAGGGTCCTGAGAGGAAAAAAGGGCAGCAAGATGGGGTCATAGCTGCAGAAAGCAGGCTCAAGGCATCAACTGATCATCTCCCTCAGGATGAAACTTCTAGAAACCATCCTCAGAGAAAGAACTGGAAGTGACCAAAAGCTCCCATGCAGTGAGATAAAGTGAGCAGGCTGGAACCCACAGGAGAGAAGGCTCCTCACCCAGGGATGGAGAGATGTCGGAAAAGGCTTTGACCTTGGAGGAAGCAGGCGAAAGGGAAATGGAAACTGTGGAGGGAGAGGCTGTTTCCTCTCAAGATAAGGATAAGGAGACAGTTCAATTTTGTTTTTCATAAGCCAAAAGTGAAGATTAGAAAGACAGAACCCAACAAGGCAGAAGTTTGTCACACATCAAAACCACCACCTTGGCTTTTAAGAAGAGAACTGGGAACCCAGATACAAAGAGACAGACCTAAGTGTCCCAGAGCCCAGCAGGCATATTCCTAAGTGTAGGCTCACCCTGAGTACAGATCCCGTAGAGGGAGGAATTACTACTTGGACACCTCACAGGGAGGGGTACAGGCTGGCAGGAAGTGGACAGAAAGAGGAATGTAATGGGAGGAAAGTCTCAGTTGGGGAGAAGCAACCACTCACCGGTTGTAGCTTCCTCCTGGACACCGCATGCTCTGAACTGCTGCTGGGGCTCCTGGCCCCCCTACTCTGGAGCTAGCCCCGCCCCTGACTTCACAGTCTTCCATTGGGTGTCCCAAGTATCAGTCTGCCACAGTCCCCCAAGGGGTGTGGTCTTACACCCCTGGCTGAGCTTCACCCCTCCAGGAGAGACCACTCCTCTCCTTCCAGAACTCAAGCATTCTGCCTCCTGACCTCTGGTCTTATTTCATCTGTGAATTTCTGGAGTCAAAGAATTATATCTGAAGCAATAAGAACTTTGGGATAATCAGACCTGCATTTGACTCTCATCTCTGCCATCTGCTAGTTGAGTCACCTTGGGCAAGTCACCTCTTTGAGCCTCAGTTACTTCATCTGTGAAATAGGGATAAGCTCTGCCTACCTCATTATGAGGTGGGGTGAAGATGAAATGACATGATGTATGTGAAAGTGGTTTCTCAGTACGTAGCATCATTCAAATAGTATTAGTTCTGTTTCTTAGAGGTGTCAGTAGAGCTCTAGCAGCTGGAAGCTCTTTATACTACCTCAAAAGTAAAAAGGACTGAAACATCTGGATTCTAAGAAGAGAGCGAAAGAGGGCCAAAAGCATGCCTCCTCCTCCCTCTCTCTGACTTGGTACTGGGAAGCTTCCACTCCTCTGTGGGAATGACCCAGGCCATCTGGGCCATCGCTGGGGACAGGGTATGTGAGTGACTCAGATCCTCCCATCACGCTTTGAAGGGGGCAACCCCAGGAAGGGCCTGCGGTGGTCTCCAAAGAGAAAAACTTTTCTTGGGCCGGTGACAAATGACATTTCTCTGAAATCAGGACTTGCGGGGTTTCTTTGACTTCCTGCCCGGGGGATGAAGGTCCTCGGAGATTTGCCCTCTTTTCACAGTTTAGCACTCCTTAACCTGGGGAAAAGATGAGGTCTGAGAGACTCACATTTCTTTTTGTTTATTATTTCTTGCAGATTTTTCATGCATAGAACAGGTATTGCTAGATAGCTTACGATATGTGCTTGACATATGCCTAATAAATAACTAGAAGAGTAACAAGTCAGGCACTGGTAGGCTGTTCTGATGACAAGACCCAGTCTGCTTTCCCCAAGGCTTCTCTACTAGATGCTAGAGTCTGATTCCCTCCTAGACTCAAATATTATGTCTCTCAAACTCCTGTTTCGCCTTTTGGCTTCAGGACCCCCAAATGTTCAGACCACCCTTCTACTCTGTTGAGACCTAACACACCTTCATTCTACCTCTCATTCTAGCTTGGGTCCAAGCAGATGTTATCCCTTCCTAGATCAGACAGGGTGTGCCAATGGGTGGGGCCAGTGGAGGAGCAATAATAGTGTGGGGAGAGGGGAAGATGAGTCAGAGTGAAAGGGAAAATGCAAATGGGGAAGTTGTATTCATTTGCTACTCTGGTCGTTAAATATTTTCCATTTCTAAGCTTTCTAACTCCTCACACCACCACACCCAGGGACCCATAAAATACCCATATAAAAGACCCTTGACTTGGACACGAAAAACACCAATCCTTGACGTGTATGTATATGGAGGGAAAACATCCTTCCTCCCACACAGAAATACTCTCTGAGGATGTGGAATAAGTGGGAGAAGCCACAAAGGAGGAACCCCAACTGTAGGTATAGGGGTCTGGAAGATGATGTCATCACCCAGGGAGTGGGGTCCCCCTCACTTCCCAGGCCTACAGCATGTGGCCGTGACTCAGCTCCCCCACTGGTGGTTTGCCCATTGATGTTCAAAAGAGTTGGAGGCTGTGCTCAAAGAGTAGCATTTTCTTATCCAAATGCAGTTGACAGGGAGCGCCAAGGGGCTTTCAGGAAACCTAACAGGGAGGGTAAGGGGTGAGGGGACTCTCTGTTCAGTGAACTAAAGCCCCCAAGGTTGGGAAACCCCATCTTTCCCTCCAACTTGGTGTCTACCCTCACCTAAGGCTATCCCTTTAGAGACTGCCTCCTTAGAGCTGTCGGGCCCGCTACACCTCAGCCCTTCTTCCTGCCTACATTCTTGACTGCACAGTCCAGACCATCTTTCACTGAGCAGTGACAGCAGAAGCAAGTACCACTTTGACTTGGAAGGTAAGCACACTGCTGACTCTTCCTCTTTTTCTTGCCTTTGGCCACAAGTCATGAGGAACTTCCCCAACAAGGGAAGCCTTGCCACCTGCACTGGAAGCGCAGTCTCTTTATCACTGGACCACCAGAGGATGTTGTGTTTCTTTTCTCTCCCCCACCCCCCCCCCCCGTCTCAGAAACCTTGCCCACCCTCCACTTGCCAGGCTGCCTCAATAGGAATCTCCTATTGAGTTGTCTCTCTGGGGTGGAGCTAGGAAACCACAGGTTTTGCGGACACAAGTCTGCATCTTGGGATAGAGTGGAGTAGGCAGGAGAGTTTACATAGGATATAATTGGAAGAGAAGCATGTGGGAAAAGGAGGTATGATTTTTGCCTCTCAGTCCTTTATAATACTTATATTACTAAGTAAAGTTTGAAATCTGATATCTTTTATTCTTACTGATATACCTGACCATGAGCCCCTTCAAGCACAACTCAGCTTGATGTAAAAAATGTCAAAATAGCAATATAAGTACGGATTCTCTCTAAATATTATAATTAAAACTTAAACCATCAGGGGACTTCCCTCAGTAGCTAAGACTCTGTGCTCCCAACACAGAGGGGCCAGGTTCGATCCCTGGCCAGGGATCTAGATCCCTCCCACAAGCTGCAAATAAGAGTTCATATTATGCAACTAGAGATCCTGCATGCCACAAGGAAAAGCGAAAGATCCTGTGTGATGCAACTAAGACCTGGTGCAACCAAATAAACTAATTTTTAAAAAGAATCTGCCTCTTAAAAAAAAAATGGCTAAACCATCAGAATATGCCAATTAGAGGTATGCTTATTTGTTTTATGAAAAATACTCCCTTTGTCTCATGTATTAAATATTAAGTACCTCCAAAGTCAGGTTAAACAAGATTCAATTTAGGAAAGTTCTATGAACTTTCCACTCTTCCTGGAGACACATCACTTTCTGCAAATTAAGGTGATTAAACTTCCCACATTTTATACAGCTTAAAACCAATTACCCAAACCCTACAGAAAACTTGAAGTGTTCATTCTTTAGTTAAGTACATCCAAGACATACCGGACAAGAGATGCCACAGAGTGGATGCGCTTCTTTCTTCCCTTAAATCTATGTTCTACATAACCCAAGATCTGGATACAGTAATAGGCAGGTGAGCTGAATCTAGGTCATAGAGACCCTATTATAGCACACTTTTTGTAGATTAAGTGGCAAAAGAACCAGACTAGAAATAAAAACAATTTAGATTCCACTGCATCTTCACAATAGACAGCTTTCTTCTTCAGCCTTAACTTGGGGCTAACTCTTCTGAGACCTTCAACTTCCTCACAGGGACTACTTTCCACCAGTGTTGAATATCCATATTGCCTCAAATCCAGAGGGCGCCACTCTGACCTTCAGTTGTGTCCCTCCCCTTAGGCTGAGAAGTCCAAGGGTATCTAGGAAGTACACACTTGTACCTCGCAATTCTAGACCATACTTTGGGAACTCAAAACCCCTGACCTCCTTGTCCAAATGGTCCACTACCCAGGCTCACATGAGCCTCAACCCTAGATCTATACTCTTCAGAATGGTGTGGCCCTGAATGGGTGGAAGGGGCATGGAAACTGAGCTTGGACAGGCAGGCTAGTGTGTGAGACACCTTGAAGTGTGCGCTAACACCAGATGTGGGGAGAAGAAGGAAAATCTCCCATTTCTAGTTTTGCCTAATAGATAATAGGGGGGCCTGCTTTAATCTAGTAGTTGTTAACCTCTCAGGGGTTCACTATCCTTTTTAAAATCGTATGTTATGAAATCAACTCTTTACATCAGAAAATTGTAGATTCTCATACCATTTTGCATATGAATGACAAGAGAGTCACAGACTGCTCTGAACCATCCTCGGACAGGATCCACTCCTCTTCTTTGTGGCTGCTCCCCTCCCCACCCCTGGCCCCAACAATACACATACAGTTTTTCTGATTACTTCCAGGAGCTCACAGACCCTTGTAATCCACTCATAGACTACCCCCTTGCACCTCACCTTTGGTTTGAGAACTCTGGGTGTACATGAAAGCACCCTGAAAGCTTTAATACTTCGTAGAATTTGAACAGCTGAGTGAAATTAGCTATCAACTTCCTGCACCATAAGTATAAAAATCTTCAGTAAAGACAGCACAAGTGACTTCCTAAAGAGCAGGATATCTCACACACCTCCTCCTGTGTCCAATACAACGTCCATCTTCCCCAAGCCCCCGCCCCATGCTTATAACCTGATATCTTCTGGAAATGACCAGAAACAGTTTGGGGGAAAAATGGGGACAGGAACTAAAAGGTCCCAAACACAACTCAATCCTGATTCTGTCTAGGGCCACCACAAGTCAATAATACTTCACGGAGGGCAAACAATCTGCTGGAATTCAGAGACACGCTCCTCTCCCTGGAACCTCCAGAACACCACGGGCCTAACCTCTTTGCCACATTGTCCAACTTGTACCCAGTACTGGAAAATCTTCCGTGAGCACCCCAACCTGGAATCCAGAGACCTCCCCACCCCCAAGGCCTTGCAGCCACATGGTCCCAGCACAGCCAGGATGCAAAGACTCTTGACAACTTCCTGTTGGGCTTTTGACTTCATCAACACTTACTCTCAGCCCAGGCTGGATCCAGAAACTCCAGAAGGCCTCTCAAGTGCTTACTAGTTTCATTTCTTGGTCAAAGACTCCCACTAACCTCTGGAGAGTCACAGATCTCTCTAGTCACCAGATCCAGGCTCAGTCCAGAACCCAGACAACCTGTGATGGTTCAGAGGCCATACCACATGGCTACTGACCGCACACAGAGCTCCAAGTGCCTACAACTGCCCCAAAACATATTTCCAAATCAGGCTATCTCAGGGACAACGGACCAATTCATAAGACATGCTGGCCTGGTTTCTGCCCAGCTGGGCCCAACAGTGCCCAAGAGACCCAATTTCCAACCTCTCCAGGGAAGAAGGAGTCCCTAGAGGCCAAAGCCCTCCTTCCTTCTCAATCTTCCTCCTCACGACAACCACTCAAGCCCCCATACCTCAGCTTTACCTGGGCCAGGTCCAAGCCCGAAGAAAAGTAAGAAAATCCATGATGCTTACCGACTCAGGCCCTGTTCCTCTTCCCACTCAGCCTCACATTCACTCAGGGCAGCACAAACCCGAGTGGCCGTTAGAAAGCGGAGCGGCGCGAGGCTCACTGCGCGAAGCCTGACCACGTGCACAGCTCGCTGGTCCTGCAGGGAATCCGAGGCAGAAGCTGATTGGCTGCAGTACTGGCCACACCCTCTGTCTTGGCTCCACTCCCCGCCCTCCCCTTGCCCTTCAATCCCCGCCTCTGCCTCGCGACCTCCGCTGATTGGCTGCAGAGCCCAAGCTCTTGCCCACCTGGCCGGCGCTGTGGCGAGGAGGCCTTAAGTCTGATTGGTCTGCGGACTTAGACTTCAGGCCTCTAAGGCTGAGATCTCATCCACCAACTGGTCCTCAAGGTTTTGTAGCTGCGGAAATTGCTTGTCCCATCCTCTAAAAGACTGAACCTCCTCCATCTGCATCACCTTGGAAGCTCCCTCCGTAAGGGCTCAGGGATATCACTTCTTTCTTGGTTCTGTCTTAACATCCTGAGTAACTCTCACTGCAAAGTCTTTCACCTTTCTCTCAACCCCTTACAATCTGTGGAGAAATGAATGTGATTGGATAGGGGCATGGGGGGGGCGGGGGGCGGGGAAGGCAGCCAGGCTTTGAATGCTTGTGGGTAGCTCCCCTTTCCCGCCTTTTGCCCTGCTGAACGATTAATTGGCTGCAGAACGCACCCTGCCCCATCCGGGAGTATAGGGAAACAGAAGACACAAGCGTGGGCAGTCAATGCTCCATTGACGCCTTAACAGTCAGCTGAGTCGGGATTTAACCGCGTACTTCACGTACCAACCGCTGCTACACCGTAAAGAGAATGACCCATTATGCTGCCCTGCCATTAACTTGCCCCGGGTTAGAACCCGGCCAGCGGGCTTTCTGATTAGGCGGCGTTTTGGTGCTGACACACCATGCCATTCTGAGGTGGGTCGACGGCCCACTATCCTTGCTGACATAGCACGGTGGATAGGTTGGCCCCACTCCTAAGTGGCTTAGCTTGGACGCATCCAATCAGGCGTGAGGGCGCTTTAAGGAGGCGGGGCATTGCGCCACCGCTTCCGCTTCTCATTGGTCCCGAGGCTCGCTTCTTCGCCTTTGATTGATCAGAGGGCCAGAGGGAGCCAAGCCCAGCGGTTTCGGGCGGCGGGTACAATTCTGTCCCTTTTGCTTCTTTGCAGCTTTGGGGTTCTGGCGAGTGTTGTTTGGCGTCTCTTTCCCGTGGCTAGTGAAGAAATGGGGGTGGGGTGTGGCATGGGGGAGGATCTGGAAGGGGCCATGCTGAGGGGGGCGTGACTCAGAGGATCCTGGAGCAGTGGGAACCGAGACCTGCGAAGGCGAGTGCCTGGGCACGTGGGAGCTAATAATCCTTCAGATAGTAGGGGAAAGACAGGCGCTGTAGCATTGTTAACAACAGCTCCGACTTTAAGCCCTTTATTTCTCATCTCATTGAATCCGTCTATTACTAGCCAGGTTGAACGCGGAGGGCTAGAGGTGGTCACTTGTCTCAGGTTCCACAGTGAACATGGGCATTGCTGGGACTCTGACCTTTTTCTGGTGAGAATTCAACATCCGAGCTACACTATAGTTAAATAGGATTGATCTTATAGATGTGGAATCGGGTGTGATGTGGTCACATTGACCTTGGTTTAACTTCATCTATAAATAAGGTTTTTGTTTGGGTTTTTTTGTTTGATTGGTTTTTGTTGTCGTTTTTAGACTTGAATCCCATTCCCATCCTGAAGGCCCAGAACATATTTTCAACTCCTCAGGGCAAATGCATTTGCATTCTAGAAAAGGATATTTTAAAAATCTGCATCATGATATCTTTGCTGGTTTTTGGTCACTAACATCAAACCAGGCCAGTTTAAAGTGCTTTACATGCATCATCTGTTTGAATCCTCCTAACAAGTTCTATCAGATATTTACTGTTATTTTTCTTACTTCACAGATAAGTAAATCGAGGCTGATTTCCCTAAGATCTCACCAGGAGTAATTGCCAAAGCTGGAATTGAATTCCTGTTGCAATTTGACTCTAGAGCCTAAGCTCCTAACCGCTGGTATATACTGTCTCTCATGCTAACAGCTAGTGTCCAGAGAGAGGGCACACATGGTCCCAGGGAATCCTCACAGCCACCCCAGGAAGATGAATGACAGCACCCATTGAAGCAGACAACTGAGGCTCATGGAAGTGAAGACACTCAGCTCACACAGCTAGTCCATGGTTGAGCAAGGAGTAGAATCAATGATACCCAGTCTTCTGAATCCAAACCCACAGTCTTAATCTCTCCTCACACTGCTTCCCTCCCATTTGACTGGTGGAGAAATTGAGGCCCTGAGGAGAAATCAAAGCTGGAACTCAGATCCAGATCTATGAGACCCAGGAGATCACCCCCATACCACATTGCCTCCAAGAATTCGGTGTCTAGTAGATTCTGTGTTTGGACATGACTGAAGCGACTAAGCACACACAGCACAGATCCTGTGTTAGGTGAGGTGAAAAGTCTCAGCCAGCCAGCCTTGTCTGCAAGCAGTGAGGTCATCTGGTCCCAAAGCTGGCCCTAAAGGTAGTTGGGAGACTATTTCACAGCCTTGGAATCTTTGGCGGCTTCTCACTGAGAAGCCTGTAATCATAATTGTGACAATTTATTGAACACTTTTTATGAGTCAGGTGAGGTTGAAAGCGTTCTGCATGTATCACCTCACTAAATCCTTTTAATTCTAGGGTATAGCAATTGTTATTGTCTCCATTTTACAGGTAAGGAAACTGAGACCCTGGGATGGATGAAACATTTCTATGCTTACAGAGCTAGTGAATCATGGAGCCTGGATTGGAATCCAGCCCTTACTCAAGCCCTCAATTCCAGCTACTCAGCACATGCAAGCATGAGAAGATGGAGTGAGGGACCCTGAGTTCTGGCAAGATGGAATAGGAAGCGTTGTTGGCTTCATTCTGGAAGTCGTATTATAAGATTAGAAGAGCCAGCTGTATGAGATGAGTAGAGAAATAACTATGGCTTATGGACCAGCGATCCCATGCCAGGTCCTATGCTAACTAGATTTATGTTGAGAAGCAGAGAATCTTGTGGTTAAGAAGCTGGACACTGGATCCAGTCTGCCTGGATTCATGTTCTTGCCTTGCTGCTTGCTAGTTATGAGACCTTTAGCAGCTTACTTAACCTGTCTTGACCTCAATTTCCTCATCTGTAAAGTGGGGTTAATGATACTAAATACCTCTTAGGACTGTCAAGAGGATTAAATGAACTAATAGAACAACAGCATCTCTTTTCTTCCGCAGTGCCCTGACACTGAGTTGTTTCCTTGTAATCAGTATCACCTGCCTTAATTCTGGTGTAGACACTGAAAATTAAGTCCAGATATTTGCAATGGGAAAATATAGGGGAAGTATTCTCCTGTGGCAAGTACAAAGCCCTTGAGAGAGGAGTGAACTTAGTATTTCTGAGGGATAGCACGAAATCTAGCTGGAGCCAGGCAGATGACTAAGACTCAGGAGTTCAACTTAGCTGCACATGTGCTCATAAGAGGCATCAAAACGACCTTGTGCTTTTCAAAGCATGATGGACTTTACCTAAGCTTTGACCTCTGGGGAAACTCAAGGCCATGTTTATTTTTGAGGCTCAGTATCCAAGCACAGGTAGGGGGGCAGGAGGAAAAGGGGACGACAGAGGATGAGATGGCTGGATGGCATCACTGACTCGATGGACGTGAGTCTGAGTGAACTCTGGGAGTTGGTGATGTGCCGGGGGCCAGTGTGAGGAACTCTGCCCATGGCAAAGGTCATGAGGAAGGAGGCACGCAAAGGCGTGATCAAGCCTCAGGAAACCCCCTGTTCCCGAGCATCTAACCCCCAAACCAGAGTCTTGTTTTATGCTCTCACCTACACCTCTGACTTTACCGGGGGCTCTCCCCCATAACCGTTTCTCTCGGAGGAGTAAACGTGCAGCTCCAAGGCAATAAAAATTCCTGGGTGTGACAAGAGTGTTTCAGCTTTCGGACTCCTCTGAAGGTTATCTAGCCTGCCTGTATAGGTTCGTCCGGCCACATGTGATTGTTTACAGCCTCCCAACCTGAGAGGCACAAGATGTTTTAGACTTACTAGAGGCAAATTCTTTTGGGGAGTTAGAAATTATTAGTATAGTGGGTTGGTTAGGAATTATATTGGTGAAGGGTTTTTTCATTTGCTGTGTCAATAATTGCTGCTAATTCCCTGCCCTGGGTGGGACAAGGATGTTTCAGGTCAAACCTCTCTGCTGACAGACTAGCTTGTGTGACAGGATTATCCACACTCCTGCCACTATGCACATGATTGTTTACTACCTCTCAACCATAAACAGCACAGAGAGTTTTGGAGTATTTTGAGAGTCTTAATTAGCATAGGGCTTTTTCTTCTTGTTGAGTCAATGATTGCCGCCAGGCCTCCATATCCTTAGGCACCTGGGAATATATTAATCAATGTATTTGAAATATAGAAAAGGAAATATAGTAGTTTTTAAGGTTAGCAATACTAGACTTTTTGAGTTAATGAATTTTCTGTTTTGTAATAGATCACTGTACTTTGTTATAAATTGCTGTGTCCTTACACTGTAAAAATGTAACTTCATCACTATCTTAAGACTAAATAGATCTTAAGGGGAACATTGGTGAAAAGATTTTCATTTGTTGGGCTGATGTTTGCTGCTAAATCTCCATATTCCCTGCCTTTATAATGAATATAACTAGCATATAGGAGAAATAAGCATTAACCTTTAAGTATATAGGAGAAATAAGTATTAACCTTTAAGATTAATCATGTTAACCTTGGGTTAAATAAATTCCTTTCTTGATTGTAACTCACTACACCCTCACCCTATAGGAATGTAACTTTCTTTGGAAGGTGGTGCCTGGTTTAAGAAAAAACACTCTTGGAAAAAATAAGTTTTCGGTTATCAGAAAGAAAGGATCATAAAATCCCTGAGACCTTTTTATGTGAAGCACCTGATTTTGATAAAGGTCAGGACTGCTGACCCCCGCGTGACTCTGTATTCATCCCTATGTGTAACAAAAGGTATATAAGCAAACCTAAAAATAAAGAAAATGGATCAGTTTCCGGAAAGACTGATTCCCCCATGTTGTTATTTCTTGCTCCTGTTTTTCTGGCTGAATTCCCATCTGGAGCATGGATGCTATTCCACGTAGACCAAGTTATTCAGCCTCTTTTTCTATACTATCTCCTACTACACTATCCGTTTCTAATCTCTCTCTATATCTGTAATTAAATATGTATATTTCCAAAGACTCTGACCCCATCCCCCCCACCTTCGAATCACCCTGGATCCACCGGGGCTGGACCCCGGCAGTGATGGACAGGGAGGCCTGGCGTGCTGCGATTCATGGGGTCGCAAAGAGTTGGACACGACTGAGTGACTGAACTGACTGAACTGAACTGAACTGATGCAAGCACAGGTAGAGATGAAGCTTAGAACTCAGGTTGTCTTGAACCAGGGCTCAGGTTTAAGGGTCAGAAAACTTGCATTTGATCAAATATTTATGAAACTTCAAAAGCAAAGCCACTCGCACAGAGTCGGACACGACTGAGCGACTTCACTTTCACTTTTCACTTTCATGCATTGGAGAAGGAAATGGCAACCCACCCCAGTGTTCTTGCCTGGAGAATCCCAGGGACGGGGGAGCCTGGTGGGCTGCCGTCTATGGGGTCAGTCGCACAGAGTCGGACACGACTGAAGCGACTTAGCAGCAGCAGCAGCAACGAAACCACTATTCAGAAAAGTCCACCAAGTCTCACCCTGTGCACATGTCGTCTTGCCTACTTTTCTGTTTCTCACTCTTTAATAAGAGTCAATGTTTCACAATATTCAGAAAAAAAAAAAAAAAGCAATGCCACTTGTGCCAAACCCTAGGAAGACTTAGCCGCTTCAAAATCTTTAAAAGATTAAGGTTCTAGAAAGGAATGAGACCTTAAAACATATCTTTCCAGAACCAAATGGAAAGTATAACAAATAAAGCCCCAAAAGGGCAGTCAAACCAGGGCTGGGAGAGGGAAAGGGTGAAGGAAGGTGGTGACACCAAAGTATATATTTTTGGAGGACCTGCTATGTGCTAGACATGGTGTTTAGTACAAAGCATATAATGGCAAATGAGAAGAGACCAAATGTATTAGTCTGCTTAAGCTGCCATAACAAAATACCACAGCTTGGGTGGCTTAAACAATACAAATTTATTTGTCACAGTTCTGGAGGCTGAACATTCAAAATCAAGGTGCCAGCTGCCGGCTCCCTGTGTCTTCACACGGCCTTGCCTCTGCTCGTGCACACTACTGTTGTCCCTTCTTTTTCTGACAAGGTGCCATAAACCGAATGTTTGTTTACTGCCCGCCCCCCCCCGACATTCATACGTGAAACCTAATCCCCAGTGTGAGGATATTTGGAGATGGGGCCTTTGTGATGGTTAGACCATAAGGGTAGAGCCCTTATGAATGGGATTAGTGCCCTTATAAACGAGGGTTCAGAGAGAGCTCCCTTGCCCCTTCCGCCATGTGATGTTACAGTGAGATCACCATCGACAAACCAGAAGGTGGGCCCTCACCAGATACCCAAGATGCCAGTGCTTTGATCTTGAACTTCCCAGCCTCCAGAACTGTGAGCAATAAATTTTATAAATGTTTGTAATCTATCCAGTCTATGGTGTTCTGTTATAGCAGCCCAAACAGACTAAGACAGAATGAAGGATATTAGTCCTATTGGTTTAAGTTCCTGCTCTTAGGACCTCATTTAATTTAATTCCCTCTGTAAAGGTCCTATCTTCAAATACAGTTACACTGAGGGTTGGAGCTTCAACACATGAATTTGAGGCAGGGACAAAATTCAGTCTATGCCACCAAATATCTATAACTGAGGAATTAAATAGTCCGGTAGGGGAGATGCATAATATTTACATCATGTGAAGGGAGCTGAGGAGAACAATTCATATGTCAAATCTGGAATCAAACTGACAGGGTCCTGCCTCTGTCCCTTTACCAACCATGTGGACTTGAGCAGGTTTCTTCCACTTTCTGTGCCTTGAGAGAATCAAATGAACAGATATCCTTGAAATCCTTAGGTCAGCCCCCGACACAGAGTAAGTGCTCATTAAATGTTGGCTATTGTTATTCATTACAAGTAAAATGAAAACTTGCTAAAATGTTCTGAAGGAAACCCATAAGATAAAGTAAAATTCTGACCTGGCCAATGTTTTCAAGAAAGACTTCCTAGGGGAAGTGATGTTTGTTTTCAGATCTGAAGGATGTGTACATACTCACAACCACATTGTGGAAGGAGGAGAGTTTTCCAGGTAGTGGGAAAGTAGGTTCCAGAGCTCTTGGGTGGGAGGAGACTGGCCGAGAAGTCCAGTGCCTCTGGAGCAGAGAGAGTAGAGACAGGAAGCACAGGGGAAGCTGGGGAGAGTGAGACCGGTGTGGTTGTCAGGGCCTCGTCTTGCAGACCATTCATGTTCAGGAGTGCTAGCATTCTCTTAAGAGCCATGCAAACTCACAGAGGGAAGTGTCTTTTTCTTTTTTCTAACAGAGACTAATAGTCTGATGAACCTTCATGTACTTATCACCCAGATGCAAGAGCTATCAACATTCTGCTTTTTTTTTTTTTTTTCCCCATGCTGCATGGCATGTGGGATCTTAGTTCCATGACCAAGGACAGAACCTGCGCCCCCTGCGGTGGAAGTCCTAACCACTGGACCACCAGGGAAGTCCATTCCTGCCTTTCTTATTTCATCAATACTCCCTCAGTCTTTTAAATGTTTTTGTCCTTGAACACATTCTACTTAACAATGAAAGCTATTAGGACAAAAATCTCTGGAGAAGAGGAAATACACAAACCACTTTATTAGGGGGAAAAGGCACACACATATTTGGTTTTATCTAGAGATAATGTATGGTTTAAAAAAATTATTTGGCTGCATCAGGTCTTAGTTGCGGCATGCGGGATTTTTGCTACATCATTTGGGATCTTTCAGTGGGGCGCACAAACGCTCTAGTTGTGGTGCTTAGGCTTAGTTTTAGTTGGTCCATGGTATGTGGAATTTTAGTTCCCTCACCAGGGAAGGAACCTGCGTCATCTGCATTGCAAGGCAGATTCTTAACTACTGGACCCCCAGGGAAGTTCCAATGTATGTGTTTTTTTAAAATGATACATTTTTAAAAATACTTTGAAAAATGCTTAAAAAAATTTTTAGTACCAGTCAATAAACTTAACAGTGCAGGAATACTTTTTTTATTATTTTTATTGTGATTTACAGATACTGTATTTTTGCTTTTTACAAATAGAACGCTTGTGGCAACCCTATGTTGAACAAGTATTGGTGCCATTTTTCCAATAGCATTTGTTCATATTTCCGTCTCATATTTTAGATAATTCTTGAAATATGTCAACTTTTTCATGATTATTATATTTTATGGTAATTTGTGACCAGTTATAGTTGATGTTATTATTATAATTGTTTGGAGGCAAAGACAGGGAAGTCTGGCGTGCTACAGTCCGTGGGGTCGTAAAGAGTCAGACACGACTTAGTGACTGAACAACAACCACCACCACAAACCAGGCCCATACAAGATAGCAAACTTAATAAACGTTGTGTGTGGTCTAATTTCTCCACTTATCAGTCATCCCTAATTGTCTCTCCCTTTCTTCAGTTCAGTTCAGTTCAGTCGCTCAGTCATGTCCGACTCTTTGCGAACCCATGAACCACAGCACACAAGGCCTCCCTGTCCATCACCAACTCCTGGAGTTCATTCAAACTCATATCCATTGAGTCAGTGATGCCATCCAACCATCTCATCCTCTGTCTTCCCCTTCTCCTCCTGTCCCCAATCCCTCCCAGCATCAGAGTCTTTTCCAATGAGTCAACTCTTCACATGAGGTGGCCAAAGTACTGGAGTTTCAGCTTCAGCATCAGTCCTTCCAATGAACACCCAGGACTGGTCTCCTTTAGGATGGACTGGTTGGATCTCCTTGAAGTCCAAGGGACTCTCAACAGTCTTCTCCAACACCACAGTTCAAAAGCATCAGTTCTTTGGCACTCAGCTTTCTTCGCAGTCCAACTCTCACATCCATACATGACCACAGGAAAAACCATAGCCTTGACTAGATGGACCTGTGTTGGCAAAGTAATGTTTCTGCTTTTGAGTATGCTATCTAGGTTGGTCATAACTTTCCTTCCAAGGAGTAAGCGTCTTTTAATTTCATGGCTGCAGTCACCATCTGCAGTGATTTTGGAGCCCCAAAAAATAAAGTCTGACACTGTTTCCACTGTTTCCCCATCTATTTCCCATGAAGTGATGGGACCAGATACCATGATCTTTGTTTTCTGAATGTTGAGCTTTAAGCCAACTTTTTCACTCTCCACTTTCACTTTCATCAAGAGGCTTTTTAGTTCCTCTTCACTTTCTGCCATCAGGGTGGTGTCATCTGCATATCTGAGGTTATTGATATTTCTCCCGGCAATCTTGATTCCAGTTTGTGCTTCTTCCACCCCAGAGTTTCTCCTGATGTACTCTGCGTATAAGTTAAATAAGCAGGTGACAATATACAGCCTTGACGTACTCCTTTTCCTATTTGGAACCAGTCTGTTGTTCCATGTCCAGTTCTAACTGTTGCTTCCTGACCTTTAGGGCCTCCTTATTTCCTGAAACACAACAATACTGAAATTAAGCTAATTAATAACCCCACAATGGCCTCTAAATGTTCAAGTGAAAGAATTACATGGGAATTCCCTGATGGTCCAGTGTTTAGAATTCCATGTTCTCAATGCCGTGAGCCAGGGTTCAATCCCTGGTCAGGAAACTAAGAGCCCACAAGCCATGCAGTATAGCCAAAAAAAGAGAAAGCATCGTACACCTGCCATTTTAAATAAAAAACTAGAAATGATTAAGCTTAGTAAGGCAAGTTGAAAGTCAAGATAGGCCAAATGTTAGGCCTCTTGTACCAGAAAGTTAACCAAGTTGTCAATGCAAAGGAAAGTTCTGGAAGGAAATGAAAAGTGCTACTCCAGTGAATACATGAGTGCTAAGAAAATAAAATAGCCTGTTTGTTGCTATGGAGAAAGTTTTAGTGGTGTGGATAGAAGATTAAATCAGCTACAACATTCTCTTCAGCCAAAGGCTAATCCAGAGCAGTGCCCTAATTCTCTTCAATTTTATGATGGCTGAGAGAGGAAGATGCAGCAGAAAAGACTAAAAGCTAGCACAGGCTGGGGGACTTCCCTCGTGGTCCAGTGGTTAAGACTCAGCAATTCCAATGCAGACAGTGCGGGTTCCACCCCTGGTTGAGAAAATAAGATCCCACATGGCACACAGTGGGCATCCCAGGTGGCACTAGTGGTAAGGAACTTGCCTGCTAATGGAGGTGATATAAGAGACATGAGTTCCATCCCTGGGTCGGAAAGATCCCCTGGAGGAAAGCATGGCAACCTACTCCAGTATTCTTGCCTGGAGAATCCCCATGGACAGAGGAGCCTGGCAGGCTACAGTCCATTGGGTCACAAAGAATTGGACATGACTAAAGTGGATGAGCACACACTCATACCACGCAGTCAGTCAAAAAAAAAAAAAAAAAAGCTAGCAGAGGTTTGTTCATGAGGTTGAAGGAAAGAAGCTGTCTCCATAACAGAAGAGTACAAGGTGAAGAAGCAAGTGTTGATGTAGAAGCTGCAGCAAGTTATCCAGAAGATCTAGCTAAGATAATTAACAAAGGTGGCTATGCTAAACAACAGATTTTCAATACAGATGAAACAGCCTTCTATTGGAAGAAGATGCCACCTAGCACTTGCATAGCTACAGAGAAGAAAATGTCTGGCTTCAAAGGACAGGCTGTGTCTCTGGTTTGGGCTAATGCAGCTGGTGATTTTACACTGAAGCCAGTGCTCATTTGCCATTCTGAAAAGCCTAGGTCCCTTAACAATTACGCTAAATCTATGCAGCCTGTGCTCTGTAAATGGAACAAAAATCCTGGATGGCAGCACATCTGTTTACATGGTTTACTGAATATTTTACACCCACTGTTGAGACCTACTCTTTCAGACAAAAAAGATTCCTTTCAAAATATTACTGCTCATTGATAATGCACCTGGTCATCCAAGAGCTCCAATGGAGATGTGAGATTAATGTTGTTTTTCTGCCTGCTAATACAACATCCACTCTGCAGCCCAGAAACCAAGTAACATTTTGATTTTCAAGTCTTATTATTTAAGAAATACATTTTCTAAGGCTATGTTTCCGTATATATGATTCTTCTGATAGAGATGGGCAAAGTAAATTGAAAACCTTCTGGAAGGGATTCACCATTCTGGATGCCATTAAAAACAGTGTGATTTATGGGATGAGATCAAAATATCAATATTAAAAAGTTTGGAAGAAGTTGATTCCAACCCCTTGAGGGGTTCAAGACTTCACTGGAGGAAGTAGCTGCAGATGTGGTGGAAATAGCAGGAGTTCTAGAATTAGAAGTGCAGCCTGAAGATGCGAGTTTATTGCAGCAATCTCATGATAACCTTTTCACAGATGAGGAGTTGCTTCTTATGGATGAATGAAGAAAGTGTTTCTTGAGATGGAATCTGCCCCTGGTAAAGATGCTGTGAAGACTATTGAAATGACAACAAAAGATTTAGAATGTTACATAAACTTAGTTGATAAAGCAGCAGCAGGGTTTGAGAGGATTGACTCCCATTTTGAAAGGGATAAAATGCTATTAAACAGCACTGTATGCTAAATAGAAATTGCTCATGAAATGAAGAGCCAATTGATATAGCAAATTTCATTATATTTTAATAAATTATCACAATCACTCCAACCTTCAGCAACTATCACTCTGATCAATTAGCAGCCATTAACATCAAGGCAACATCCACCAGCAAAAAGATTACAATTCACTGAAAATTCAAGTGATGGTTAGCATATTTTTTAGCAATAAAGTATTTTTAAATTAAGTTTTATACATAATACTATTGTACACTTAATAGATGACAGTGTAGTGTAAATGTTTCTGGTGACATGCTTTATTATAATATTCACTTTATTGTGGTCATCTGGAACTGAACCTGCAATATTGCTGAAGCATGCTTGTATTTTAGAGGAATATTTTCAGAAGATTAAAATTGATTGGGGTTTTATCACTCACTTGGTTTGATGATTACTGAGGTAATCATTATAAATATAAGTATCTATGATCAAAATAGGGCATTATAAAATATTTTGATAGTTAAATAAAAAGCATATTATGTGTCTCATGGTGTCTGTTAACCTCATTTCTTCCTGGTCAGAAAATTTGCCTTTACTGAGTTAAAGGTTTGGTTCCATGGCATGGAAATGGACTCATCTATTTTGACTTGAAAAAAGTCAGGAAAGTCTAATAAGGAACAGAACTTGTGTCTTGCAAGCCTCCAAAAAGTGTCAATGATTGCACCTGTTATTTCTAGACCAGTCCTCTGTAAGTCCTGATGGTATCTCAGTTGACATCAGGCAGGGATGTGATCAGTAGATGTAATGCTTGGACTAGCAAGTAGGTCTTCTGTGTAATAAAACTTTGCTATGATTGCTTATTAGTTCCATGGTTATTTTTTGGTCCATTCTTTTATATTTTTTTTTACATAGACACTTAATGTCATCTGCACACAAAGACAGTTTTACTTCTTCTTTTTCAATCTCTGTACACTTTATTTACTTTTCTTGTCTTACTGCATTAGCTAGGACTTCTGGCAGGATTTTGAAAGGGAGCGATGAGACGAGACATCCTTGGCAATTTGACCTTAGGTACCACAAGCGGAATCTGACTACTAGGGACCTTCTTTTAATTATGTGTCCAACAGTACTGAAGTAGAACTCCAAAAAGACCACTTTCTTAACTTTTTACCTTTCATATTTCTTTTCCAATCCAGTGCCCATGGCATTTGAGGAGGCAATCTGAGAAGTATATAAGGGAAACTTGATGTCTTTAATAGATCTCCTGCTTGGGTTTTGAAACATGAATTCGGGCAAAAAATTGTCTCCTTAATCTTCTGTGATATCTGAAATTCAGAAAAAGGCACTTATTTATAGAACAACTCTTTGGTTACTGAAAGAATGCCCAAGGCATAGACTCCCGTTGGTGTTAACTATTTCCCATCTTGCTTCTGTCTGGGAACTGTTCGCTGTTTGAGGAGAACACAGCTGTGAAACACTCTCAACTAAAGGTGTTTGACTGTTTCTGCTGGGAACTGCTGGCATGTTTTTTTCATCCTGGTACATTGTTAAAATAGCCTCCATAACTCCCCTCCCTTCTGCACACCTCCTACACTAAATCTGGCCTTCGCCATTGACTTGTTTTGACCAATGGGATAATAACACATTTGGCAAAAGCAGAGACTTGAAAACTGAGTACACATTCTGGGACTTCTCTTTCTGCTCTTGGGAAACCTGCAAATGCTGCCATGTGAATAAGCTTGGGCTGGCCTTCTTTAGACACATGGCCAGTGAGAGCCCTCACCCCAGACACTTATACCAACTTCTAGCCTGCCATACATGTGAGGGAGGCCACTCTAGACCAGTCAGCCCCCAGCCACCCCATTAGCTGACAAGTGGCGTGGGTAAGCCCAGGTGAGAAAAATGGAAGAACTGCCTGGATGACTATCGTTGTTATTCAGTCACTAAGTCATGTCTGATTCTTTGCAACCCCATGGACTGCAGCGCACCAGGCTTCCCTGTCCTTCACTATCTCCCAGAGTTTGCTCAGACTCATGTCTGTTGAATCGATGATGCCATCCAACCATCTCATCCTTCTCCTGCCCTCAATCTTTCCCAGCATCAGAGTCTTATCCAATGAGTCAACTCTTTGCATCAGGGGAACAAAGTATTGGAGCTTCAGTTCAGCTTCAGCATCAGTCCTTCCAATGAATATTTAGCATTGAGCTCAGCCCAAATGGTCCCACAGAATCAGGAGCTAAAAAAAATCATTATTTTAAGCCACTGTGTTTTGGTGTAAGTTAACAAAAATTAACTTATATACCCTGGATCAGAGTGGTTTCTAGGCAACAAATATCACTTGCCTTGGCTCTGGGTATAGATCTTGAAAGTTGAAAAATCCCTTCAGTTTCTGGACTTGTCTAATCAACTTTCTGAATACATTTTTATGAGATGAATTTTAATGCCAGGGATCAAATGCCAGGATCTTTTGATCATTTTTTCCAGCAGGAGTGGAATTGGTTCTTCATAATGACCATTTTCTCTATTTTGCATCTTTCTACTTCTATTTGCAGACTATCTGAAAAAAATGAGAAATCATGATTCAATAGGTTTCTTACTTGGGTTAAGTGGTGCATTCCTAGCTGGGTTCAGGAAGCCGTGGAGAAGAGCCACAGGACCTGCTGGTTGGTCACAGCTCTGCAGTAACAAGAAGGAACCACTGGAATCTGGAGAGACGCTTCTAACTTCTGCTGTGTCCCTCCAGCGCCCTCTACTGATAAGACCTAACCTTGTGCCAAACGATACATTTTAGAATTCAGCAGCATAGCCATGATGTTTTTCAAAACCAAGAAATTAACATTAGTACGGGACCGAGTGACTGGCGGGGGGCGGGGAAAAGACCATTAACTAAACTCCAGACTTTATTTGGACTGCTCTAGTTTTTTCATTAATGTCTTTTTAAGATTCAATCTAGGATGCGTGCTAAATCGCTTCAGTCGTGTCTGACTCCTTGCAACTCCATGGACTGTAGCCCACCAGATTCCTCTGTCTATGGGATTCTCCAGGCAAAAATCCTGGAGTGGGTTTCAATGCCCTCCTTATAGACCGTTCATAGAGAAGAATGCAAATTGCAAAACTGAATTAATGCTAAATACAGTGCAATCTAGGATACCACATTTCATTTAGCATTAATTCAGCTTTCCACTTTGCATTTTTCTCAGTGAACAATCTATCTTGGAGATGATTTAATATGGCAAAAATAAATGGAGCTCCCTTTAAACTTAGCTGCATACTATTCTATGGTGTAAAAAAATGAATTGTATCACTAGTTCTCGTCACTTACTGCTTTTGTTACCCTTGTATGTGGGTTTTTAAACAAACTTGGGAGTGTATATGCAAGATGGTTTCCCAGAGGTGGAATTAGGTGGGTCAAAGGAGTGTGAGTTTTACATTTTAGTGAGTAAGTCAACTTGTTCTCATGGAAGGAATTTAAGCTTGAGTGCTATATAACATTAGTTTATCCTTTCCATTCTATGATCTCCAGTGGTGAAAGAGAGGTTGGCTCCATGAGACGGAAGGGAGAGATGAGCTTGCGGAGGAAGCAAGGAGACAAGCCACAAGGGCCCCTCAATGCCACGCCAAGGAGCTGGACTCTGTGCTGAGGGCACTGGGGAGCCATAGTGGGTCAGAGGCCAGATTCAGCTCTAGACAGATGTGGTCCTGCAGAGGTGCAGTAGGAACAGCCATCAGATGGCTGCCTCTCTCTTGGGTGGTCCTGGGAGCCTCATCCCTTTGCTCCTCTCTCACCCTCAGGAGTGGGCCTCTGAGTGGTAGGGCAGGGGCAGACAAACCTGTCCTGCCAGATGAGGCCTACCTTGGCCAGGTTACACTGCTGCCATTCCGGCTGAGCCGAAATGACCCGATGAAGCCAGAGAAAGAAGTGGCCAGCGTGGGGCAGAGGTGGAGGTCCACCTTCCCACGGCCCAGAGGCCGGCTTGACTCCAGACCCCAGCGTCTGACAACGCCTGGCCTTGTCTTAACTGCTCAGATACAGTTTGACAATGTTTAGCAAAATAATTCTTTTCGCAATACACATCTCATGTCCAACAGTGAAGTTTTTATTAATGTTTCTATTTTTTTCTTTAAAAAAATCTATCAATCATTATCTATTCAGTCATCCAGCTGAATGATGAATGATGAATATCATCCATCTATTTTATTTATACAGGTTACTACCAGAAATGAAAGAAAAACAAGAACAGCTTGTTTGCAGTTGTCTGCAGTAGGGGTTAGGGGCGGGAAGGGGCTGATGTCTGGCTTTCCCAGCTCTGGTCTTCCTGGCACTGCCCAGTGGTGAGTTTCCTTTAAGTTTCCTTTGACAGTCACTTATTTGGATCTTACCGGAAACAGAAAGGCCTGTAGAGTGACCCCCTCCGCCACTGCTTCTACTTCACGAACTGCCTATCAGAAATTGGTTCACATCCCATTTAAGCAGGCAAATTTAAGTGCCACTGTTAAATTGCAATGGCGAATGTGAGACTGATGTCCAGCAGGAGTATTTGTCTTCTGGAAGCTGTGGTTGTGTGATTGGAGCTAGCACTGAGTAGGAATGTTAAGAAAATTCAACTGAATAAATCTGAAGATCTAATTGGATTAATTCAACGGGTCATGATTTAGACAGCATCCCATCTAGCAAGTAGAAAAGAACTCTCTTAGTAGGTGTTTTTGTGGAGGACAAAAGCAAGAGTTTTCATACAAATTTTTGGAAAATACCAAAATGCCCAAGAAATGAAATAAAATCCCCCCTCGAGTGTCTCCTCTTCCTTGATAACCAAGGTTAAACTTTAGGATTTTACAAAGGTTTTTTTTTTTTTTTTACAGTGTTTTACAGTTTTAAGGCAACTGTGTTTTACAACTGTGTTTTACAGTTTTAAGGCAAATACACACATATTTATTTTTTTATCAGCTTTACCCAGCAGTTTATTTCTGTATTTGATTCTGATTATACAGGATTGAGAGAGTTCCTGATCCATAATAAAGAGGTCTATGGATTCCTGAGCTCTTCTATGCTATGAGGTAGGGGCTGCAGGAACCCCATTTTTCTTTGTACTTTTCTTTTTTTGGCCACACCCTGCCACACTCATGATCTTAGTTCCCCGACCAGGTATCAAACCCGCGCCCCCTAGCGGAAGTGCGGAGTTCCAACCTCTGGACCACCGGGGAAGTTCCAAGAAGCCCATTTTAGAGAGGTGGGTACATGGAGGCTCGGGGCTTCTCTGGTGGCTCAGTAGGAAAGGATCTGCCTTCAATGCAGGAGACCCAGGTTGGATCCCTGGATCAGGGCAGATCCCCTGGAGAAGGAAATGGCAACCCACTCCAGTATTTTTGCCTGGGAAATCCCGCAGACAGAGGAGCCTGGTGGGCTATAGTCCGTGGGGTTGCAAAGAGTCGGACACAATTTAGCGACTAAACGGCAACATAGAGGCTCAGAGTGTGGTGGTGGAGGGTGAGAACTCAGTACTGCCTCTTTTCCTTTCTCAGAGATTCTGAGTCACTGATTAGGCCGCTGTGAACTTCCACCTAAGAATACATCTGATTTTAAAAGGAGATTGTGACAAAATACCCTCTTTTCCTTGACATGTTTACAACGTGGTCAAATATGTGCTCAAGGATGGAGGAGAAGTTTCATTGCCGGGCCTGCAGAAAAGCCTGTTAAGCCAGTTAATCCGGAGGTATGCTTATGTGTTAAAATATGGTACATATAACATTTACATCTACATGGTGTTTAAAAAAAATTCTGTCTCGAAAAGCAAAGTTGTACATTGCTGAGTATTTCAGAAATCCCTTTATTAAATTTTGTTTTTGGAAAGTAATACATTATCTTTACAAAGCATTTTTCCCCAAACATCATAAAGATATATATGGTGTGGAAATTCCTCCTCCTCTTGGCCCTCCATCCCAACTGTTTCTCAAAAAAAAAAAAAAAAAAACTTTATGAGAAATATGTATTTATCATTTTTATAAGAAAGAAATCACTTATGCATGTGGTTCTGCTCCTTCCCTTGTTTACTGACTTATAGCAGAGTATATGATCTGTGACATATCTGTATTCTGGAATACTCGGACACAGTTTCAAAAAAAGAAGTGAATTCACATATGTTGACATGAAAAGATGACCAAAATATATACTTAAGTGAAGGAAACAAGTTGCAATACATATTTTGAGCATGTTTCTATTTTTTTATATTTACTTCTTTATTCTTGGTGGCATCAGGTCTTACCTGAAACATGCGGCATCTTTCATAGTGATGGGCAGGCTTCTCTCTAACTGTGGTCTGGGCTTAGTTGCTCTGTGGCATGTGGGATCCTCATTCCCTGACCAGGGATTGAACCCACATCCCCTGCATTGGAAGGCAGATTCTTGCCCACTGACCACTAAGGAATCTAATCCAAAGCATGATTCTATCAAACATGTGTATATATGTGCTTATATAAGCATATATCAATACATTGATAAAAACTTTTGAAAGGCCAAAGAGGACATTGATCATGTATTAATAGCATTACCTACAGGGTTGGAGAAGATCTGGGGGGATGTTTACTGCGGAATGGAACATGGGACACTTCCCATTTGTAAATTTTTATAATTTTTTAAATGGAAGCATTATAAATTATTTTTGCTTTCTAAAAAGTATTTCCCATATTCCTTTAAACATTATTTTAAAACCTTGATCTATTTCTTTAAAAGGAAAAGACCTACCCTGCATAGAGAGAGAGCTACAGGAATAAAAGCACTGTATGTGCTTTGCCAGTATTTCTACTTGCATTCCTTGGAGATTTTTTTCATGTTAAAACATTATTCTTTACTATTGTTTGTGGTATTCTACAGTACAGACATAACATAGCTAATTTAACCAGTCCACCACTGATGTTCATTTAGGTTACTGTAATGAACACCCTTATATATGCTTTTCAATTATTTATACCATTATGACATCTTTTTATATCAGCTCACATAGATTTACCTTCTTTATGACAGCCACGGAGAATCCCAGTCCAAGGATATAACATGAGTTGTACAACCCACCCTCTGCTGATGGATATTCTGTTGTTTCCAATTTTTCACTGTAATAGATTTGACCATTAAAGTATGTTTTCAAAAGCTGACATTTGATTCCAGCATTTGCAGGCCATTTGCAGACCAGTGGAGGAAATGAGGACCCTGACAAACCTCATTTAATGGGTAAGGAAGAGTTCTCCCCATACGGCCTAACCACTGTCAAATGGCCAGAGCATGGGCCTGCTTCAGAGAGAACAAAAGAACAATGATGAGATTCTTAAACTGTTTGCTCTCATGCACCCCTTAGAGAACTTACTGGAAGCTTTAGTCTCTAGTAGGAGGATGTCTGGGGCTTCCCAGGTGGCTCAGTGGTAAAGAATACTCCTGCCAATGCAGGAGACACAGGTTCAATCTCTGTGTCAGGGAAGATCCCCTGAAGAAGGAAATGGCAACCCCCTCTAGTATTCTTGCCTGGGAAATTCCACGGACAGAGGAGCCTGGGGGGCTACAGTCCATGGGGTCGCAAAGAGTTGGACAGGACTTGGCGACCAGATAACGACCATAAAGGAGGATGTTTGTCACCTGTACTGGCCCAGCAGCCCTGCACTTTGATTTTCTTTTGATAACCAGTCCCCTTCCTAACACCACCCCTAGATGCATCCTTAGCAGGAATGTTAATCCACATTGCTCTCCCTTCCCAGACTGAAGAGTGGGGTTAAAACCTAAACCAACACAGTGAGATTTAATTCCTGACCTTGGTGAAATCTTTTGGGAAAGAGGCCTTTTCTCACTGCTGTGTTGCTTAGCTATACGAATGTCAGTCTGATGTTATCAGAGACATCCTGCCAGAGAATGAAGCAGGTTTCCTGGAAACCTAGATTGAGCCCCTGGATCCAGACATGCCTGAAGCCAGCACTACCGACTTGGTTACATGAGCCTGTACATTCCATTGTACGTTTCAGTCAGTGCTGGTTGGGTTTCTGCTAGTTCCACTGTAAGTTCTTATTCATTTACCTTGGCTTTAGAAGAAAACAAATGAACTCATCCAAGTAGTATTTATTGAATATCCATGCTCAGCCCCATGCCAGGCGATGCGGGGGATGTTAAAGTGACCATAACAGAATTTGTCCCTCTCCTCATGGCAGTCCCAGTTCTACCAGAATTTAAACAGACAATCACAAACTATTCAGTGATGATGACGACATCCACCATGGAGGAGGAGCTCTGGGAACTATAAGAAAGGTGTCTGTGAATGGGGTGGTGAGATCAGGAAAGGGCCCCCCGAGGACAGGACTTGAAGTTGACCCTGAAAGATGGGCCAGTCTAGTGAATCAGTCTAGTGAAAGGAGGTTAAGGACTAAGGGTCTGTACATACATGCTACACATCCCTTAGAGAATTTGCTGGAAGCTTAGTCCTTAGTAGGAGGATGTCTAGGGGTTTTAGGGCACCCCAACTCTCAGCAGGGTTCAGAAACCTGGTAAAACATCTTTGGAGTGGAGGGAGGGCTGGGCCAGCGAGGTGGGCCAGGGAGAGGCGAGTCAGCCGTCTCAGCGGGAGGAAGCAAGCCAGAGCAGGAGGAGGAGGAAGCCGGGTGTGCACGTGGCCTTCACTTCTCGTTCTCACAACGTGGTGTAGAAATACATGGCTATCAGCATCACGGGGAGCTGAAGAGGAGGCGTCAGGTGAGGGGTACTCCCGCCTCACACCCCCATCCTACCCAGCTCAAAGGCTCCGCCTCTCACCGTCCACATCAGGATGGCAAACCCAAACCATGAGATGCCCCACGTGTAGCTGTCGATGGCGTGGCCAATATGTTCAAAGCAGCCCTGGGCAAGGGGAAAGTGGGAGTGTGAGATAATGCCCAGGGAGGGCTGGCTGCTGAAAGCAAGAGTCACTGGGCACCCTTGGGAGAAGTCACTTCCTGCTTCCAGTCTTGCTTTTCTTCCTGTGGGATCACCGAGGGTGGGGTTTCTCACCTTGGGGATCATAGCAGTGTCTCCCTCCCAGGGTGATTTCGGGGAGTCAGGGCTGTGACGATAACCCAGACTGCACAAACAGGTGCTGCCTCTGATGGTGCAGTCTGAGGGCGATTCTGTCTGGAGCCAGCTTTCCATGCTGCCCCCAAGTTCCAAAGGTTTGAAATTTAACTTTAGGATCAGACCAGTTCTAAAAGCTTCTCATTTAGAGGTGAGGCTGAGCAGGGCCAGAGCCTCACACCACTTGCCTTCATGTAGATCCCCTGCTCGATCCGACTTGTAAGTGGCCAAGAATAAAGGTTCAGGGTGTGTGCCCTGGAGTCAGCAGGGCAGAGCTGAGGGCCAGCTCTGTCGTTTGTTGGCTATGGGGCCTAGCTGTGATTCTGACCCTCTGAGCCTCAGTTTTCCCACCTGGGAAATAGCAATATTGACAGCACTATCTCCCTGGTGGCTCAGACGGTAAAGCGTCTGCCTGCCGTGTGGGAGACCCGGGTTCGATCCCTGGGTTGGGAAGATCCGCTGGAAAAGGAAATGGCAACCCACTCTAGTAATCTTGCCTGGAAAATTCCATGGACAGAGGAGCCTGGTGGGCTACAGTCCATGGGGTCGCAAAGAGTCGGACACGACTGAGCGACTGCACTTTCACCCTCCAAAAAGTAGCTGTGATGATTCTGTGAGATGTGGTGTGTCAGTGCTCTGCACGGAGCCAAGGCTCAAGGAACAGCTGTCTGACTCTAGAGGGGTGATGATTTGCATCAGGCTCCTCTCTCCATGATACTCGATCTAAGACATGGCGCTGAAGGGCCCCCCTAGCCCACTGGGACTGGTTCCCCTCCTCTGGCTTCTCTCTTTGCCTCTGCACTCCTCTTGCAGGAGTTAAAGCACCTGGTTGGGGCCTCACTGCCTGAAATCACATCCCAGCTCCATCCCTCACTAGCGAGATTCATCATCTATAAAATGAAAACATTGCAACCTTACCTCATTAGGCTGCCGTGAGAATGAAATAAGTAAAAAAGGAAAATGTAAAGCACCTAGAAGGATGCCTGCTACAAAGTGAAGGCTCAAGACATGTTAGTGGTTATTGGTGGTGTGCTGCCGGTATTGTTCTTGTTGCTCTGATTCCCTAGACAACCTGAGAAAAGTTTCAGGTGTCGCCAGGTCTGGGTCAGACCAAACCTGCGGTATGCATCCCGCTGACCTGCACAGGGAGGTGGCGGGGCGGGGAGAGGTGGGGGGCAGACAGATGGAGGGTTGAGAAAGTCAGATGGGGGTTGGGGAGGAGATGACAGACAGACAGACAGGAGGGAGAAAGAGACAGAAGAACCAGAGAGGGCCAGACAGACTGACAGACACAGCAGGAAGAGACACACCTTGGTGAACAGGTAGTCCAGGTGGCCCAGGCGGCAGCCTTCTTCATTGACTGGGATGAAGTTGCCAGTCCGTCGACAGCACAGCGGGGGCCAGGGGAACACCACCTCTGGGGTGGTGGCCCGGAAGGCAGATGTGAAGTTCACCCAGTCCATGGGGCCTGACGTGCCACAGCACTCTTGCTGGAGGGAGAGGCTGGGGTCAGGCGGGCTCCAGCTCAGAGAGGACTGATGCTCCCTTGCAGTCACACAGCGAGGAAGGCCAGGATGGGCCTGCACTCCAGTGTCTGTGTGTGAGCAAGGAGCAGGCAATACTTGTCCCAGCACCCCAAGGCTGATGGGAGATTTGGATCAAACCCACATTTATAGTTTTTTTTTTTTGAAAAAAAAAAAAAATTCATTGGAAAAAAATTTTTCTTTTTTTAATTAGCCGTCAACAAAAAGAGTCAAATGACACCAAGGGGCCAATTTCTGGCTTCTCCTGGCCTTTCTGGGTGTTTAATTTGTGGCTTTCAAATGATGAAAACATAGGCTCCTTCAAACGTGGGCTCCAGTCCTGGCTAGCTTGAAGCAAATGGGGACCTCAGTTTCCGAGGGGTCCTCAACATTCTCCCTTTGTGCTCCTGTATCACACTGAGTTTAATTAACATGTGTTTTTTAGAACCTGGCAGCCCGGGTTTGAGTCTGTCTGGTTCTGTGACCGACCAGCCATGTGACCTCAACTTCCTGCTTCCCTTTCCTTATCGCTAAGAGCTGATCTCCATTATGGGCTGGCTGTGAGGATTAAGGAAGCTTGAAAGTGCTTTGAACAGCGCTAAACAAAAGATAGTGCTGGTTGATGTCTGCAGTGACTATTATGACTATTGTTGTTATTAAGACGGTGCGTGCCATGGTTCGGAGCAGGGGCTCTGGATCTCGGCTGCCAGGTTTGACCCCAGCTCTGTCCCTTACCAACCACATGGGCAAGTGCTGTTCTCTCTTTTGAGGTTTTTCATCTGGAAAATGGCAACAACCAGAGTCCCTCCCTTCTAAGAACCTTCTAGATATCATCCACCAGTGGGCATCATGGAAGCCCTAATTACCTCTGTGGTCAGAGCCCCAGATTCACCCCCAACCCCCCAACACTGCAGACCGTCGCCCACCTCAATCATGATGCGATCCCAGAGGCGGGTCAGTTCCCGGCCCTGGTCCGAGTTTGCACTGTAGAAGGTCAGCATCTGCTTGGTGATCAGGGACGGGTTGGACACCATCTGCAGAGGGCCAGGAAGAACAGGGTCCAGCCAGGCTGGGTGGGGAGAGAGCTCGACCTCCACGTCTGGAGACCCTCACTGAACTCCCCCCGCCAGAAGTCACGTCCCTCCCCTGGCCTCTGTGGGACTCACGTAGTCTCGGTGGGTGTAGGACGTGATGCAGGAGGCGCACTCAAAGATGTAGATGATGAGCATGAGTATCAGGTACTGCGGAGAGATGGAGGGAGGGACGGAGGCCAGTGCCATCAGGGCAAAGCCTGTGAGGTCCCACCCCTCAAGGGATGGGTCCATGGACAGAGGTGCAATGGTTTATTTTTTGTGGGTTTTTTTTTTTGGCTGAGCCCTGCAGCTCGCAGGATGTTAGTTCCCTGACCAGGGATCGAACCAGGGGCCGGCAGTGAGAGCACCACTTCCTAACCATTGGACTGCCAGGGAATTCCCAGAAACGCAATTGTTTACAAAAGTATAGGACAATGTGAATGGAGGTCTTCCCTGGTGGCTCAGACGGTAAAGAAAATGCCTGCGATGCAGGAGACCTGGGTTCGATCCCTGGGCTGGGAAGATCCCCTGGAGAAGGGCATGGTAACCCACTTCAGTATTCTCGCCTGGAGAATCCTCATGGACAGAGGAGCCTGGGGGCTACGGTCCACAGGGGGCCCAGAGTCTGACAAGACTGAGTGACTAAGCAGGCACAATGTGAAAGGAAACATCTACATGGTGGATACATACGTGCTGTCTGTGCAAACCTTTCACCCTTTCCGTATGTTTGAAAAGTTTTCAATAAAATGTTAGGAGGAAATGAAATTTAAAAATATGTAAGGTATTCCCTGAAGTTAACTATTAGCTTGGATGCAATCAAATGAATGTCTACTATAGAAAAGAAAAAAATAAAGACACTCCTGAGACATCAGGGACATCTGAACACAGGCTGGGTATTGGAAGATAGATAGGAAGGGAGTGGGGTAAATTTACAGGGTGTGCCCACGGTATACTGGTTGTGCACCGCCCCCCCCAAAAGAAACCCTTTGGTGTTTAATGAAAATTATTTCTCTGACCCTCAGCTGTCCCCTCCCCTTACCCTTAAAGCAACAGAGGGTGGAGTGTGGATGTGCCAGCTTCACTGCCCAGATGAGATGCTGTGGGCCAGCACACCTGGCTGCTTTAAAACCATGTCCTTATCGCTCAGAGAAATGTACACTCAAGTATTGACAGGGAAGTGACTTGGTGTCTGGAATGCACTTCAAAATACCCCAGGAAAGAAAAATGTGGGCAGGCAGAGGGTGGGGTAGGGGGATGACGTGTGGGTGATATTGTTGAAACCAGGTGATAGGTCCACAAGGTTCATGGTGCCATTCACTCTAGTCTGTTTGAAATTTCTCATGATAATTAAAGAAAATTCTGTGTCTCGATTAATGACAAGCTCACAGGGGAGACACAGACTTTTTTCCTTTTACTAGTTGGGTGGACTTTTAGGACTGGAAAATTGTTGTGCCGGAGAACTAAATGCAGGAAAGAAGAATAAAAGGAAAGGCACGGAAAAGAGTGTTTTCCATGGCTCCATCTTACACAGCGAAGCCAAAGTCCCTACCAAGGCCTGCAGGTCCACCGGCCAGGCCCACCTCCCCTCACTCCCCTCATCGCCACGCCCATCCCCCAGTGTTCTCCTGCCCTGTCCGCCCTCAGGTCCTCTCACTACCTCCCCACAATTGGCTCCAGCCCCCACACACGTGGTTCACAGCCCCCTCCACTGCACCCTCCCCCAGCCTCGCCTCTGCTTCACTCTACCTGCAAGTTCTCCACTCTCCCTTCCGCAGCTCCAGCTCTTCCTTCCCTGGCCACTGTCTCCCCCATCACAGTGTCCTGCCCCGCAGCCAGGGCTTTTGTGGTTTGCTCACTAAATAACCCAGTGCCTAGCACAGGGCTTGGCACATGGTTCTTGCTCAATACACATTTGTGGATTAGGTAAGTAGCTGCTCCTGGGAATCTAAAAAGCCCTCAGATGGGGAGGAAGCCCCATGTTGGCTCTGGGTCAGTAGGGCTGGGATTGGAGTTCCGGCTTTCCCTATCATCTGGTCTGTGGGCCTCTTTGAGCCTCAGTTTCTTCATCTGGTAAATGGGTAGAGAAGCACTCACTTCAGAGGGCCGCTGGTTGGCTTGAAGGCGTTCACTTTCTAAACTGCTTAGCCTCATGTCAGGCACATGAGAGGTACTTGGGGGAGTGTGGGTTATTGCTGTGGGCAGAGACAAAGAGCCTAGGATCAAGTGCTGACGGACTCAGGTTTAAATCCTGGCTCTGCCACTCACTTGCTGTGCCACCCCAGAGAAGTGGGTTCATTTGTCTGAGCCTCAGTATCAACTCTGTCAAATGGGTTCATGAGGATGAAGATGGAGATGATTACGGCACCTCATGACGGGTGGTGAGGCGCAAATGAACTAATCTATGTAAACATGGAGCGCTCATTAAATGGCAGCTGTGCTATTCTTCTTGTCATTGTCATCAACAGAGCTCACAAGTGCAGACCCTGGAGACCAACTAGCTGAGGTTCAAGTCCCAGTCCTGCTACTCAAGACCCATCTTCCTGTGCAGCCTTTTCCTTGCCTCCTGTGGGCCCTAGTTTTCCCAGTAAGAGTAACAGCTGAGCCTAGGTTACTCGTCTATGGACAGATGAGAGGACGTGATTGCCAGGAGGCCCCGGTGCAGTGCCCCCGGGAAGGCGCACTCGTGGCTTCTGTGCGGTTGGCATTACGACTCTGTGAGGATGACCTCTGTGGCCGGCCTATGCCCATCCCTTCTTCCCGGGGCCTCACCGTGAGGACCATGGAGCGGCGGCGGCAGAGTGCTGCGCCCACACCGAAGCTGGCCGCCACGAAGAAGGAGAAGCCGCAGAAGATGGCGATCCAGGCGCCGGCGAAGACATCATCCTTGCCCGAGACGCCCATCAGTGGGTACACGCGGTACTGGTCGGCGGTCACCCATACTGTTTCCGCAAACAGAGCCAGGCCTGACAGCTGGACAGAACGGCCAGTCAGCAGGGCCTGGGCAGGCGCGGTTGGCTCACCTGCATGAGTCTCTGTGAGCAGGTGCCTTCCCCACTCTGAGCCTCTACTGCCCTCCTGGCAAAGTAGTAGGAGTGACAAAGACGTCCCCTTCCATGAGCAGGGATGAAGCTGGGCAGGGGACCGAGAGGGAAGGGAGGACCCAGCCAGACCCCTGAACCCCACCTCCACCCCAGCTGCTGAAGACTTCAAGGATATGAGGAGACACTACATGCAAAGCCTGGAGCTCATGGAGATGCTGGGTCTCCTGGAGAGAGTTGCTGTTCCCTGAGGAGAGGAGCCTGGCTGTGGCCAGAACAAATGACAAAGGCATTGACCCTTCGGTCCAGCCGTTCCACTCACAGGAATCGATCCTCCGGACACACCTGCCCATGCAGGAAAGCCACACACCCACCAGGTTATTCCCTGAAGCACTGCAGGGAATAAAGGAGCCAGGGTGCCACACAACGGGGGGCTCTGCAGTTGTGGGCAGGGGTGGGGAGGCCGGCTGAGGCCTGGGGTGGAGGGGCCTACACACAATGGGAGCAGGAGGATGGGGGAGGCACAGGGAAGGATGCAGAATGAGCAAGAAAAGGGAGAAAACAGGTACAGAGTTTCTATCTGCTTGTATCTGGTTCAAGGAATATTGGAGAAAATAAAAATCTGGTTACCTCTTGGGATGGGGAAACAGGCAAGAGGAAGACTGCTCGCTGGTACCTTTGCCAACAATCAGACCAAGGTTCACAGAGTATTTACTGTGGGCACTGATCCCCAGAACTGCTTCCCATGTGATAATCACCATCGTTACCAGCTGTCCTATACTACTGTGGTGATGGCCCATACCAATAGCAACATGTGTGCCAGGCTCTGGCCTAAGCACAGATCCAGTAACTCATCTGATCCTCTCAGCATTCCTATTTTATCTCTATCTTACAGATGAGAACGCTGAGGCCTGGAGAGATTACATCACTGGCCCCAGATCCCAGAGTAGCAGGTGATAAAGCTGAGGTTGAACCCAGGCGGTCTGGCTCCATGTGCAGGTATCAGACAACTAAAAGACATTGCTGTTACTCATTGCTATGGGCCTCCTGCGCACCCAGCAGGCGCATTATGTCCAAAATCATGTTGATGATGACAGCTGGCACTTGTCAAGCATTTTTTCTGATCTGAGGACCATTAATCTGAGGATTAATCGACTCAACAGTGCCCACAGTGAAGACATAATCTATAGATGGGGAAGCAGGCACAGAGAAGTCAAGTTGTTTGCTCAAGTTCACACAGCTGGGGAGAGGCAGAGCTGGGATCCAAATCCGGACCGTTCTGACTTGAGAAGCCAGGAGACACGGGCCATTAAGTGGGTCCTGGGCTCTCAGCCGCCCCGTGCACAGGTTCAGGACGACTCCCTCCTCCTCACCTGCCCACTGGGCTCCCAGCGGATGTCTTACCAGAATAATGATGTTGCCCACGACCAGCAGACCCACCACAACTGGAGACCCCTTCTCTGTCGTTGCTGCTGCCGCAGAAGCCATAGTCCTGCCTGGGACACATGAGCAGGGATGAGGCCGGGCAGAGGCTGGGAGAGGAGGGCGGGCCTTGCTGGGCAGGACCCACTGCCCCCATTCCCCACCCCAGCTGCCAGGTTCTGCTCCCACCTCTCTGCAGGGCCCAGGCTGGTATCCAGTGTGCCCATAACCCTGGCAGTGGGCCATTTTACAGAAGAGGAGGGACTTCCTTGGCAGCTCAGTGGTTAGGACTCTGCGCCCCCACTACAGGGGATGTGGGTTCAATCCCTGGTTGAGGATCTAAGATTCTGCAAGCCGGGGAGCGTGCCATCCCCACCCCCGCAAAAAAAAAAAAAAAAGAAACCAAGGCTGGGATGGGGCAGTCGCTGGTCAGAGCTCAGGGCTGGCCTCCGCATCCAGACCCGCAGGGCCCCCTCCTCACCTTCTCTGCCTGTAGCCTCTCTGGCCAGCCCCTCCCACAGCGGCTCCCTATATACGCCCAGGCCCCTCCTTAGGCCAGTTTCCTGGAGGGGGGAGGGTGTCTCGAGAAGGGGATAGAGGTCAAGCGGGCAGACAAGTATGGGAGAACAGCTTTATGAACCCCTTCCCCCACCCCGCCCCCTGCCAGTGATTTATAGACCTGAAATTCCAGATTATGCTGGCCACATGGGCAGGGTGACATGCGGCAGCCTCTGCTTCTCAGTCCGTTGTGGGGGTGGGGATGGGGACAGGGTGGGGAGGGCGAGTATACCACCTGACTTCTCTCCGCAGGACTAGACCCTCCCTGGGAGGGGGAGAGATTCAAATGAAATCCACACGCGAGTTCGGAATCCCAGAACTGCCTCCGCGGCTGGGGGCTCCACCTCTCCAGGGCAGTGACCCCGGCCCGCTAGGGCTGCTGGACGAGGCCGGGAGGAGGGAGGAGATGGGGCAAGTGGGAGGGATGCTCCCCTCTGGGGCCGAGGGAGAGTTTGGAAGATGTGTGTGTGTGACGGGATTTTGAGATGAGTGTTCAACGAGCAGGCGGGGAGAGGAGTGTGCAAGAAAAAGGGAAGGCATACTGAATGGACTTCGTTGGATCCCCCCCTCCCCCGGCCCCGCGCCCCATCACCACACACTCGCGCTGACAAAGCAAGGTCACAGCGAGGAGGAGCCATGGTTGGAAATGTCTTCAGTCTGCGGAATGAAAGACCTAGGTTCTGATCCCAGTTCCGTCTACTCCATGCCGCGCGACCTGGCGTGTGCATTTGCTCATCTGCAGAATGGGTACCATCATATCGCTTTCCTGGGAGGCGGTGGGAACTGAGGGCTGGGATGTCTGCAAAAGAAGTCTTCCCGCCAGTGTGCAGCGGGCGAAGGCGCCTCACCAGCCGCGTTCCAGAGAGGCCCGCGGTCTCTGGCGCCCAATGGCGCCCCCCAGTGGCACACAGGCCCATTCCGCAGGCGAAAGTGGTGGCCTGGACTCCGTCTTCAGAACTTCTCAATCCCGAGAGCTGGAGTGTTTGCTGGATTTTCTTTCTGGGTTTTGGCTTCCCCGGTGTGTGAGAAATGGGCAAACAAACGCGACTTAAAATCCCATCATCAAGATATTGGCTTGGTGGAACTGTCCTGGTGGTAAAGAATCCACGGCCTTCAATGCAGGGGGTTCAGCTTGCATCTCGGGGTGGCGCTAGTGGTAAAGAATCCGCCTGCCAATGCAGGAGATGTAAGAACCGCTGGTTCGATTCCTGCGTCAGGAAAACCCTCCGCAGGAAGTCATGGCAACCTATTCCAGTATTCTTGCCTGGAAAATGCATGCCACGGACAGAGGAACCTGGCGGCCTACAGCCCATGGGGTCGCAAAGTCAGAAAGGAGTGAAGAGACTTAGCGCGCGTGCACGTGGAACTAAGATCTCACAAGCGTGGCGGGCGGAAAAAAAAAAAAGATACTAGCTTAGTAATACGACTCAAGAGATGTTTTCCAGCTAAAATGGATAATGTGAGTTTTAGTCAATCCACTCCACATTTAAAATAGTTTTTCTCTGATGACTTACATCTATATTAAGGACTAAGGAGAACGTTAAAATAATAATGTATCAGTTCAGTTCAGTTCAGTCGCTCAGTCGTGTCCGACTCTTTGCGACCCCATGAATCGCAGCACGCCAGGCCTTCCTGTCCATCACCAACTCCCAGAGTTCACTCAGACTCACGTCCAGCGAGTCGGTGATGCCATCCAGCCATCTCATTCTCTGTCGTCCCTTTCTCCTCCTGCCCCCAATCCCTCCCAGCATCAGAGTCTTTTCCAATGAGTCAACTCTTCGCATGAGGTGGCCAAAGTACTGGAGCTTCAGCTTTAGCATCATTCCTTCCAAAGAACACTCAGAGCTGATCTCCTTTAGAATGGACTGGTTGGATCTCCTTGCAGTCCAAGGGATTCTCAAGAGTCTTCTCCAACACCTGTCAAATACAATTTATAAGTTTTAGCTAAAATAACTTGCAAAATAATAAGGCCATGCTGATAATATGAAATATTTTATTTTCAAATAGTTCATAACTATAAGTAATTGGATGTTATATAAAAAGTCTAATAAAAGCAAAAAGTTGTTGTCAGTGGGGGCATTAATATGTTACCTGTCATAAAAGGGATCTATTTTCAGCTGAAACAAGAACCCAGTGTATTTTGATGTCAAGGTTGAATTTTCACTATTCTTTCTTATTATTATATAAGCTAGTCTTCAAAGCAAGAAGATTTGAAGTGCTAATTACTCAGATGTTCAGAGTGCTGATGATAAAAACCACAATGCCAAGATCTTCTTAAGATGACATACACCTACACGTGATCCAGCCATTTGTCCGTGGGAATTCCCCCACTTCCATCTACTGGATGCTGTGAATGTATTCCACATTGGAAACCACCCAAATGCCTCTTAACAGGAGGTTGGATAAGTCCATGATGGTACATGCATACACCAGATACTATTCAACAGCAAGAGGGAATGAATTTTGGATACATGTCACCACAGGGATACATCTCAAAAACATTACTCTAAATGAAAAAAGCCACACTTGAAAGACTACCACTATATGATTCTAGATAGGAACTTCTAGAACAGGCAAAAGCAATAGAGTGATAAAAGTCAGGGAGTGGTTACACTTGGGATGTGACTGTAGGGGACAGGAAAGGGACTTCTCTTTCTGAATCTGGACACCAGTTACGCAAGTGTGTTCAGACTGAAAATTCATCAAGCAGTACCCTCACGATAAGTGCACTTTTCTGGTTTTTTTTTTAATTTTTTTTTTTATTCCAATGCCTTCAAAAGAGGGTAGATCAAGAATTCCCTAGTGGTCCAGTGGTTAAGAATCTGCCTGCCAATGCAGGGGACACAGGTTTGATCCCTGTTCTGGGAAGATTCCACATGCCTTTAGGCAACTAAGCTAGTGATCTAGAGCCTATTAGAGCCTGTGCTCTAGAGCCCGCAAGACACAACTACTGAAGCCTGTGTGCCTAGATCCTGAGCTCTGCAGCAAGAGGAGCCACCACAATGAGAAGCCCCTGCACCATAGTGAAGAGTAGCCCCTACTCGCCGCAACTAGAGAAAGCCCACTCATAGCATTGAAGACTCAACACAGACACAAATAAATAAATAAAAGACGGTAGATTCTTTCAAAAGAAACATATTTGACATGTTAAAAGTGGTGTTTTCCAAAGAAGGCACACAAGATAATTTTAGGTGGTCCATGAACAGAAAATGAAATGGCATGAAATGACATAAAAGTTATATGAAAAGGAGCCACTTCTCACCAGCCTTTCTGATGTGTTTTGTTTTCCGTGGTCAGTGGTGAAAGGAAAGTTTTCTCAAATTTCTTACAAAATATTTCAGTGTAGAAGGAAATGGAGAGATCACGTAACTGACACCAACATCCTCACCTCCCAGCTTTGTCAAGTCTATTTTCCTGTATTCACTGCAGATGGTTTTCTAAGGTGCACACATCACAGATGGCATTTGAAGTCACCTCCTGCCCAGAGACAACTTCACTACTAAATTTGGGACTCCTCCTCCTCTACATCCCTTCCCTTGTCTTCCTTTTTAGATCACAGGTGTCATGGATTGCGTTAATCGCACACCCTCAGTTTATAGTTCATTATCCCCCACAATATTTAAATCTCTTGATTTAAATTTAATGTATTCTGGCTTTCACCAGTGGCTCAGATGGTAAAGAATCCGCCTGCTCTGCAGGAGATGGGGGTTCCCTCCCTGGGTCAGGAAGACCCCTTGGAGGAGGAAAGGTCAACCCACTCCAGTATTCTTGCCTGGAGAATCCCATGGACAGAGGAGCCTGGTGGGCTACAGCCCATGGGTTCACAAAGAGTTGGGCATGACTTACTGACTAAACCACCACTGCCACTTCAGCTGAAACAAGAACAGGCTACATGAACGGATCACACATGTAACTGACCAACAACAAAAATTCAAAAACATTTTATGTATTCCCTCAGTCTCCATACCCCAGTCTCTTTTGGTGCCCCACCAGCTACTGACAAACATTCTAATATGTTCATACAGTATTTTTTGTTGTTGTTGAGTGGATTCTTGTAAAATGAGTACCATTGCGTCTAGCACATGTCTGTTCTAATTTATCTCCCCATGATCGTGTTAATAGCTTCTCCTAGACTTATGTTCCTTGCTGAGCACTAGTTTTATTAAGGGCCATCGTTGTTACTCTGGGCTCATTGAGTCCGTGGCTTCTGATGGTTGCTTGGGACACCTCTGGTGCATCCCTCACAGTTTACTGTCTCCTCCCCAGAGAGGACAGTCAGGCTCCTTCCAACTCTGCTGCCTCCACCATTCCCACTGTAAATAATGCCGCAATGAGCACTCTCGTGTGTGGCCCTGTAGACAGATAGATGCTTGTATCTCTTTCTTAGGGAGCAGAATTTCTGGGTCCTGGGTATGTATGTGGCAGTTTGCTTTCCACAATGGCTGTCCCCTCTAACACTCCAACCAAGAGTTCATGAGGGCTCTTGTATCCTTCCCTCACCATCCACGCTTGCCATTACTCACCTTTCTAGTTTTGGACAAGAGTAATTTGGTATAAAGTGATACATGCTGTTATCTCCATTCTCACTCCATTTTATGACTGAGGATTTTGAGCATCTTTTCAAATGTTTGTTAGTGTTTGGGGTTTCTACTCCTATGCATGCTTTCATATTTTTAAAATATGTGCATGTATTCATCAACGATAGAATAGCTTTATTTTTGCTGGAGTATAGTTACTTAACAATGTGTTAATTTCTGCTGCGGAGCAAAGTGAATCCGGTATATGTATACATATATCCCCTCCCTTTTGGATTTCCTTCCCATTTAGGTAACCACAGATTTCTGAGTAGAGTTCTCTGAGCTATACCGTGGTTTCTCATCAGTTCTTTTATACACAGTAGTGTATATGAGTGAGTGAAGTTGCTCAGTCGTGTCCAACTCTTTGTGACCCCATGGACTATATTGCCTATCAGGCTCCTTCATGCATGGTATTTTCCAGACAGTACTGGAATGGGTTGCCATTTCCTTCTCCAAGTAGTGTATGTAAGTGTATATAAATCAATCCCAATCTGCCAATTCATCCCAATCCCCTTCCCCCCTTTGGTGTCTGGCATTTGTTCTCTATGTCTGTATATAGAACAGTTTTAGATTTGGGGGCAAACTTTACATAAATTGTGTCTTGTGCTACAGGCAATTGATTTTTTTTGCACCTCAGCATTACGCTTTTGAGATTTATACATCACCTAATATGTCGGTGATGGACAGGGAGGCCTGGCGTGCTGCGATTCATGGGGTCGCAAAGAGTCGGACACGACTGAGCGACTGAACTGAACTATGTGGCTCTACTTCATCCATTCTTTTGCAAGAATATGTCATAGGTTAAAATTTCCTTTCCAAATGAACTTATCGAAGAGGATGTAGGAAAATGCCATCGATGGCAGAACAGAGGTACACAGACGTAGCAACATTCTGAGACCTGAAGTTTGGGTGCCAAGGTGATAAAGAGAGGCTGAAATCTCAGGTGCTCCTTTGGGGCAGCTGAGCAAGGGAAGACCTGAAATTCACAGGTAGGGGTGTGAAAGGTGGGCATTACGCCCAAGAAAGTGAAGCTTCAGAGCTGAATGGGGCCAGTGTGAAGGGTAGCTTGATGGGGAGAGAGGAAGGGAAGCAGGGGTAGAGAGAGGAGTCAGGGAAGACTAGGACATGCTGGGAGGTGGTGAAGCAAGGAAAGCAGGAGGGCAGGGTGGTCAAAAGGCCTTTTTCTTTTTTTAAAAGTATGTATTTGTTTGACTGTGCAAGGTCTTAGTTGCAGCATGTGGGATCTTTAGTTGCAGCATGCAAACTCTTCATTGCAGCATGTGGGATCTAGTCCCTTGACCAGGGATTGAACCCAGGCCCCTTACATTGGGAGCTCGGAGTCTTAGCCACTGGACTAAGGGAAGACCTTTTTTCTTTCTCAGATTTATTGAGCACCAAGTATGTGATCAGGCCTGAACTAAGCATTAAGGATCTGATGCACATACTGAATTTTCTCCCAGTTCTGTGGGAGGCAAGGCTGGGAACACAGCAGTAATCAAGATGGCTCTGTCCCTGCCCTCACAAGCTCATGGAAGAAGGGGCTGGCAGCGGGGTGGGAGAGGGAGTTGTGTGGACTGACAGTCACCAGGGAGTGACAGCTCAGCATGGTCAAGGGGATGCCGGAGTGACCAAGGGAGGAAGCTCAGGCCAAGAGGTCAGGGGGAAAACAAAAGGGAATGTGTGAACCCAAAGGAAGTGTCCAACCCAGCTGAGGGTGTTGAGGAAGGCTTCCTGGAGGAAGGGACATTGGAGGAGGAGACTGGGGCTGGCAGGTAAGAGGAAGAAAAGGACATTCCTGACAGAGGGAGCATGATCTATATATACAGAGGAATATCCTTCAGCCTTAGAAAGGCAGGAAATCCCACAATACACAACATGGATGAACTTAGAGGAACTGGTGCTACATGAAATACCAGTCACAGAACAACAAATAGTGCATAATTCCATTTATCACAGGTAATGAAGGGACTGCCCTGGTGGTCTAACAGCTAAGACTCCATGCTCCCAATGCAGGGGGCCTGGGTTCGATCCCTGGTCAGGGAAGTAGATCCCACATGCTATGACTAAGACTTGGCACCGCCAAATAAATAAAAATATTTTTTTTTTAAAAGAGGAAAATAGTCAGACTCATTAAAGCAGAGAGTAGAATGGTGGTTGCCAAGGGCTGGGGAGTGATGAGGAAAATGGGGGAATTACTAATCAGCAGATACAAAGTTTCAGTTATACAAGATGAATAAATTCTAAAGGTCTGCTGTTCAACACTGTGCTTACAAGTTAACAACACTGTACTGTGCAAGGCTGTCGTGGTGGAACTGTTCTGCATAGTATCATCCCACAGGTCACCTGCCAGATCTTTCCAGAGGAGACAAATAGTGGCCCCCACTAACAGGGCAATAAGGTGAAGAGGGAATATACATATTCCTTGCCCTTGTGGAAATCATGTTTTAGTGATGGGGAGATGATTAGCAAGGGATAAAATGTAGGGAATATTAGTGGTAAGTGCTTAAGAAACGAAAGGGGTGAGGGCTGCAAAGTGTGTGTTTTTTTGGCCCTTCTTGCAGGATCCCAATTCTCTTGGCAGTTAGTGTGGAGTCCTAACCACTGGACTGCCAGGGAATTCCGTGGGTGTGGAGGTGACTTGGTAGGTCGAGTGGTCAGGGAAGAGCTCACTTTATGGTACTTGGGGAAGAGCTGAATGCAGGAGGGAGCAAGCCGAGTGGCCAGGCCATGGGAAAGCACTGCAGACAGAGCAAGGGGCAGGTGCACAGACCTTGAGGTTGGAACCAGCCTAGTGCGTTGACCTCATTACCTCACAGTTCCTGTCACAATGAAGAGCAGTGCGGTAGGAACTGCTCGAGCACATGAGCAGTGGGAGATCAAAGAGGAAATGGAGAGCTGTGTCAATCCTTATCAAATCAACTGTAGACAGAATCAGTATTTATGTTTCTAGATGCTTCTCTGGGCAATCTCTGAAACTGCTCATGGTGGCAGCCTCTGGGCAGAACTGGGCGAGTGGGGTCAAGGGAAGTCCTACATCTTGGTTTTTCACTGGACTGTATTCATTTGAAATTTCACCATGTTTACATTCTTTCCTACTCCCAACACATGCCAGAAGCTTCTAGTTTCTCCGTGTGCACTAGGCCCATTGGTTTACAGCCCCCCCTCCTCATGGGTGGCCGCTTCAGGAGCACTCTCACAGGGTCATTGTTGCTCAGTTATGAGAATCACCTCTCTGCTCTTTAGAACACACGTTTGTAAAACAACCATTTATTGTCACCCTGCTTATTTAACTTATATTCAGAGTACATCAAGCAAAATGCTGGGCTGGATGAAGCATAAGCTGGAATCAAGACTGCAGGGAGAAATATCAATAACCTTAGATATGCAGATGACACCACCCTTATGGCAGAAAGTGAAGAACTAAAGAGCCTCTTAATGAAAGAGGAGAGTGAAAAAGCTGGCTTAAAACTCAACATTCAAAAAACTAAGATCATGGCAGTTGGTCCCATCACTTCATGGCAAACAGATGGGGAAAACAATGGAAACAGAGACAAACTTTATTTTCTTGGGCTCCAAAAGCACTGCAGATGGTGACTGCAGCCATGAAATTAAGACTTCGCTCTCTGGAAGAAAAGCTATGACCAACCTAGACAGCATATTAAAAAGCAGAGACATTACTTTGCTGACAAAGGTCCATCTAGTCAAAGCTATGGTTTTTCCAGTAGTCATTTATGGATGGAGGAGCCTGGTAGGCTGCAGTCCATGGGGTCGCGAAGAGTCGGACACGACTTAGCAACTTCACTTTCACTTTTTGCTTTCATGCATTGGAGAAGGAAGTGGCAACCCACTCCAGTGTTCCTGCCTAAAGAATCCCAGGGACGGGGGAGCCTGGTGGGCTGCAGTCCACGGGGTCGCGAAGAGTTGGACACGACTGAACGACTTCACTTTCACGCATTGGAGAAGGAAATGGCAACCACTCCAGTATTCTTGCCTGGAGAATCCCAGGGACGAGGGAGCCTGGTGGGCTGCCGTCTATGGGGTTGCACAGAGTTGGACACAACTGAAGTGACTTAGCAGCAGCAGCAGCATGTATGGATGTTAAGTTGGGACTATAAAGAAAAGTGAGTGCCGAAGATTTGATGCTTTTGAACTGTGGTATTGGAGGACTCTTGAGTCCTTGGACTGCAGAGATCCAACCAATCCATCCTAAAGGAAATCAGTCCTGATCTAGAAATCCTGAATTGGAAGGACTGATGCTGAAGCTGAAACTCCAATACTTTAGCCACCTGATGTGAAGAACTGATTCATTGGAGAAGACCCTGATGCTTGGAAAGACTGAAGACAGGAGAAGGGGACAACAGAGGATGAGATGGTTGGATGGCATCAACAATTTGATGGACATGAGTTTGAGCAAGCTCCAGAAGTTTGTGATGGACAGGGAAGCCTGGCGTGCTGCAGTCTACGGGGTCGCAAAGAGCTGGACACAACTGAGCGACTGAACTGACTGAAACAGCACCAATCTGACCACAACATGGTACGCTAGCTGTCACGCTGTGAGGAATCCCCTATTGACAAGTTTGCAGTGGATGATATTTTGTACTGCTAAGTCACTTCACTGCACAGACGGCAGCCCACCAGGCTCCCCTGTCCCTGGGATTCTCCAAGCAACAACACTGGAGTGGGTTGCCATTTCCTTCTCCAATGCATGAAAGTGGAAAGTTAAACTGAAGTTGCTTAGTCGTGTGTGACTCTTAGTGACCCCATGGACTGCAGCCTACCAAGCTCCTCTGTCCATGGGATTTTCCAGGCAAGAGTACTGGAGTGGGGTGCCATTGCCTTCTCCTACTGTTGTGTGACAATTCCTTTGGGGATGTCAAGAAGGGACATTTCTTAACTTGGTCTACTTAAATGACTTCCAATCATCACTATGATCAATACAATACAGGAGGCCTAGAAAACTGGGAGAAATTACACAATGCACACTAGACTGCTTATCAGACAATATTAAGAACTTCTTAGTTTTTAGATGTAATTATGATTGTTTAAAATAAATCTGTACCTTACTTATTTCTAGATAAAATATGATCTCCAGTATTTGCCTCAAAATTATCTAGATAGGGAATTCCCTGGTGGTCCAATGGTTAAGACTTGGCACTTGTATTGCCAAGGGTCTAGGTTCAATCCCTGGTTGGGGAACTAAGATCCTTCAACCTGGGTGGGGTGGGAATAACTAAATAAAATTACCTAGTAAAGAAGAGCCGCTGAGATGAAACAATTGGTCATTTGTTGATCACTGTTGAAGCTAGGTGATTATACTATTTTCATGTGATTCAAAATGTAAGTTTTAAAAAATTGTACAGATGACGAAGCAGGACATTTGCATAGATTTTAGCTCATACAGGAACTTGAAGTTATTTTGTATAATCATTCACTCTATTGTCTGGTAAAGAAGAGGTGGTCAAAGTTTATTCAAAGAAAAACTGAAATAAAAAACAAAAAACCCCACCCTGAATTCAGTCCCCTTTACTGATCATGGTACTAATTCCGCCCCAGTTTCTGGCCCCATTGTCCAGCTCTTTTACACATACACAGCCTTACACATTTCAAACGAGTATTTATTATTAGTTAAACCATGATTCAGGATCCCAGGGTGGGGATCACCATGTACCCAGGTCCCCCTTCACCACCTGGGGAGAAGGACGGAGGACAGAGGAGGCGGGATGGAGCCGGTTCAGATCTTCCCAGGAAACGTGCCTTCTGCCCGGCGGTCGTCCCAAGTCGACACCTGTAGATACACAGCCAGTGTTATTCCCTTCCTCCACAGGGAAAGCAGATGGGTGGACTTCTTCACCTTCCTTAGTCTGCCCATCTGTTCAGTCAACAAGTAATCTAGTACCTGCAACAACACCCAACAACAACCCTAGTACCTGCTATGTGCCAACACTGGCAGCTGTTCCAGGAGCCAGGGGACCAATAGTGACTCAGAAGGACAAAAATCAATGCCCTGAATGAGCTGACGCACTGAGGGGAGAGGAGGTGGAAGGTGGGTGGAGAGAAGTATCAGGCAGACTCATAGCAGAGCTGTCCATGGGGAGACGTGTGTGCAGAGCTTCAGGAGTGTGACTGTGCCCTGTTTCAGACACCCAAAGTCAACACTCAATGATGTTTGACAGAACAGAGGAAAGAAGGAATACTGGGCAGCTGTGGGGGAGCGGGGCTGGGGTGGGGGCACGGGGTGGGCTATCTATACTTCAGCAGGAATGCATCTCCAAGATACACTATCAAGTGCAAAAGGTCCAAGCTGGATATACAGCGTGATCCCACTACTGCTCATGTATGTGTGCACACCTGAGACCAACAGAAAGGCCCACAGCAAACTTAACACTACCGAGAACTAATGCTCTGCAATGTGTGGACCCTCCTACAGGCAATCAGGAGCTCATTTTTATACACACGTGCACACTCACATGCGATACAGTAGAGGCACTGGATAAGCGCATGGACAAGGAAGACAGTCGGAACCCCCACTCCATCACTTCCCAGCTGTGATCTCCTCAGGCAAATCACTCAACCTTTCAGGGCTCCAGCTTCCAATTCTGTAAAATGACGATCCTGATAAAAGGACCTCTCTGTTTTTAGCATGTTTGCCCTTTTACGGGGAGAAGGCAATGGCACCCCACTCCAGCACTCCTGCCTGGAAAATCCCATGGATGGAGGAGCCTGGTAGGCTGCAGTCCATGGGGTCGCTAAGAGTCGGGCACGACTGAGCGACTTCACTTTTGTTTTTCACTTCCATGCACTGGAGAAGGAAATGGCAACACACTTCAGTGTTCTTGCCTGGAGAATCCCAGGGACGGGGAGCCTGGTGGGCTGCCGTCTATGGGGTCGCACAGAGTCGGACACGACTGAAGCGACTCAGCAGCAGCAGCCCTTTTATGACATAAAATACTTACAACACCTAAGTGCCTTCAGTAAGTGCCTGTTTTATTTACACACATATACACCATACATCACAAATACTCTGTACTTAAACTGTCCTGCAACTTGCTTTTTTCATGAGTCTTAGAGCTCCTTCTATATTGTCATAAAGATCAAGATGAATATCCATCTATTTAACGTGTTTCCGAATGTTCTGCAGTGGATGTCTTCATACACATTTTTACAGGATGTGTAGAGATGAAAAGGCCATATCTGCAGTATGATTTTTTAAATTTTGAATGATCCTGCCTCAGGATGGACCTTAAAAGCGACTGGGCCAGTCTACAGAACCACCAACACTGAGCACTATCTACCACTGACCACTTTCTTTTATATTGAAGGACCAGGCTGATCTGATCCTTTGGCAAATCAGTCTTTGCTCAATAATCTCACTTCATGGAAAGGAGATGCAAACTATTTCCGGTAGTGGAACTGTATACCACAGTATCATTTAAAACAGTGAAAAAAGACTGACTCCAGTTAAAGGGGAAGGAACAATTTTTTAACTATGAAAGACAATGGCTACCCAGTAATTGAGCAGGTTGTACTGACACGAAAATAAAACAAAGTAAAAAAGCCAAGGATAAGACAATATCTAAAGTATGATCCATAACTGTATTTTAAAAGCATATAAACACACACCCACACCTATACAAACATTAGCACACAGAAAAGGAAGTGGAAGATTTACACCAAATTTCGAAGGGAAGTTAACTTTGGATTCAGAAAGGGGATGACTTAGGAGACTTCTACTTTCTACATCATAAAAACTTGTTTTGAAACTTTCCAAAAAGCCACTGAATTTTTCATGGAGAAACTACAGATGTTTTAACACTGGAAAATAAAAGGCAGTTAGCTCCCTGGTGGCCTAGTGGTTAGGATTCAGGGCTTTCACTGCTGTGGGGGCCGGGGTTCAATCCCCAATGGGGGAACTAAGATCCTCAAAGCCTCAAGATGTGGCAAAAAAGAAAAAAGAGAAAAGTTGATTAGCAAAAGTGTTTTAAATGCTCATACAGGAAAAGTGCTGGACTCTCATCCCCATTCTTCTCCAAATACACATTTTGGGGTCAGAGATTAATTTTTAAAAACGCACAGGAAACACTTGGAAGATGTTACATTATGATCAGCCAGATCAGGAGGATGAGGAACAATTTTTTCCCCTTTCTCTATTTCTTAAGTTTTTATGAAGTGGTTTTCATTCTTACAAAAAACAAAAACAAACAGCATTAACAAAACAGTTATTTTTGTGTCACCAATTTCTGGAACAAAGAAGTCAGGGCTGCTGGGTATAAAGGGTGTGTTAAAAAAAAATGTGTTCATACCTAGCCATAAGAAGGGCTAAGAAGGCAGATACAGGGAGTGCTTGAGGGGAGGGACCACATAATCTGATGATGCCCAGGTAAGGGGAGGCCCTGGTGCCAAGGACTGGGGTACGGGGCAGCACTGGGTCCAGAAGCACACTTCCTAGCACCTGGGCCAGTGCGCACCCATCCAATGCAGGCGCAGAGGCTGGAGGGTGGATGGTACCCAAGATCATGTAGGGACAAGGAGAAATCCTGAGAGGGCAGTGGGTATGCAAAGGCACTTGAGAGTATGGCTGAAGAGGTGTGAGGTACCAAACAAGCTGAGGAAGAGTGCATTAAGGCAGTCTGTTCTCAACAAACAGGCCCCAAAGATGCACATCAAGGATGTTTAAAATACTGAAAAATGGGAACATAATCAAAGGGGACCAGTTGAATAAAAGCATCTGTATATTAAGAACTTCCTTGGCAGTCAAGTGGTTAAGACTCTGTGCTTCTACTACAGAGGGTGAGGGTTCAATTCCTGGTTGGGAAACTAAGATTCCACATGCCACGCAGCATGGCCAAAAAACTTTAAAAAAGGAAAGAAACAAACAAAAATGAGGTGGATCTATATGCAATGTCGTAAAAAAAAAAAAAGGCTCAAAACATGTTGATAAGTCAAAGTAAGACATAGGACAGCCTATACAGTATGACCCATCTTTACACAGAAGTTTCGTAGGCTTATGAATGATTAATGTATAGAGAAAAAGGAATCTGCTAATAATTGTTACCTAAGGGGAGCGAGGGACTGAGGAACGCAAGTGGATCTAATTTTTATTTTACTGTATTGCTCATATTTGTTTTTAAAAATGAGCACTGTTCCGTTTTTGTAATATCACATTCTGACTTTAAGACACATTTTTTCATTTTAACATCTCTGAAATTAGCATGCTTGTCACATTCATTTCCAGCATAAAAAAAAAAAAGATTTAAACATCTCTAAGTGTTTCCTGTAGTCAATGGGGTCTTCGACTTGAAGTAATATTTTACTTAAAAAAAGAGGGTAAGGCAGAGTATCAGATAGTAACGACAGGTCTGGCTGGATCAGGCCTAGAAGACTGCCTCACTGCATCCCTAGTTTTAGAGATGCACACTGAAGTAGGCAGGGGTGAAATGACTTATCTGGGATCTGCTTCAGAATACTCCAGCCAAGGAAAGAAACAGAAAGGACAGATGGGACTTCCCTAGTGGTCCCATGGTTGAGAATCTGCCTTCCAGTGCAGGCGACTCAGGTTTGATGCTTGGTTGGACAACTAACCCTGTGCCCTGTAACTAGAGAAGCCCCCTCACATGTCACAACAAACAGCCCGTGTGCTACAACACAGACCCAGTGCAGCCGAAGAAAACAAGGGGTGGGGGTGGGGACAGAAGGAGGGGACGTGGAAAGATCTTGAACTGACTACTCAGTTTGGGTGCTGGGGATACTTGGGGTCACTACGAAGATCATGGCATCTGGTCCCATCACTTCATGGCAAATAGATTGGGAAACAGTGGAAGCAGTGTCAGACTTTATTTTTTTGGGCTCCAAAATCACTGCAGATGGTGACTGCAGCCATGAAATTAAAAGATGCTTACTCCTTGGAAGAAAAGTTATGACCAACCTAGATATCATATTGAAAAGCAGAGACATTACTTTGCCAACAAAGGTCCGTCTAGTCAAGGCTATGGTTTTTCCTATGGTCATGTATGGATGTGAGAGTTGAACTGTGAAGAAAGCTGAGCACCGAAGAATTGATGCTTTGAACTGTGGTGATGGAGAAGACTCTTGAGAGTCCCTTGGACTGCAAGGAGGTCCAACCAGTCCATTCTGAAGGAGATCAGCCCTGGGATTTCTTTGGAGGGAATGATGCTGAAGCTGAAACTCCAGTACTTTGGCCACCTCATGCGAAGAGTTGACTCACTGGAAAAGACTGGGAGGTATTGGGGGCAGGAGGAGAAAGGGACGACAGAGGGTGAGATGGCTGGATGGCATCACTGACTCGATGGACGTGAGTCTGAGTGAACTCCGGGAGTTGGTGATGGACAGGGAGGCCTGGCGTGCTGTGATTCATACAGTCACAAAGAGTCGGACACAACTGAGAGACTGAACTGAACTGAACTGAATTATTCATGAGAAATGCTGGGCTGGAAGAAGTACAAGCTAGAATCAAGATTGCCAGAAGAAATATCAATAACCTCAGATATGCAGATGACACCACCCTTATGGCAGAAAGTGAAGAGGAACTAAAAAGCCTCTTGATGAAAGTGAAAGAGGAGAGGGGAAAAAGTTGGTTTAGCACTCAACATTCAGAAAACGAAGATCATGGCATCCAGTCCCATGACTTCATGGGAAATAGATGGGGAAAACAGTGGAAACAGTGTCAGACTTTTATTTTTTGGGCTCCAAAATCACTGCAGATGGTGACTGCAGCCATGAAATTAAAAGACACTTAACTCCTTGGAAGGAAAGTTATGACCAACCTAGAGAGCATACTCAAAAGCAGAGACATTACTTTGCTAGTCCGTCTAGTCAAGGCTATGGTTTTTCCAGTGGTCATGTATGGATGTGAGAGTTGGGACTGTGAAGAAAGCTGAGCACCTTAGAATTGATGCTTTTGAACTGTGGTGTTGGAGAAGACTCTTGAGAGTCCCTTGGACTGCAAGGAGATCCAACCAGTCCATCCTAAAGGAAACCAGTTCTGGGTGTTCGTTGGAAGGACTGATGTTGAGGCTGAAACTCCAATACTTTGGCCACCTCATGAGAAGAGCTGACTCATTGGAAAAGACCCTAATGCTGGGAGGGATTGGGGGCAGGAGAAGGGGACGACAGAGGATGAGATGGCTGGATGGCATCACCAACTTGATGCACATGAGTCTGAGTGAACTCCAGGAATTAGTGATGGACAGGGAGGCCTGGCGCGCTGCGATTCACGGGGTCGCAGAGGTGGACACGACTGAGAGACTGAACTGACTCAATTATTCTACTTTTATACACACTTGGAAATGTTCATGTAAAGAAAGGACAAGACTCCAAAAGCAGATGAGCTCCACAGGGACAGGGCATGTACTCGAGCACCTGGGTGAGATAGATCTGGCTGCCTTAGCTGAGAGCCTGGCTGGTTGAGAGTCCTGGTGAAAGGAGGAAAGGCAGGCAATTTTAGGAAGAAGCAAAGGTGCATCCATGGTCGGTGTGAAGCCTTGTCCTCCCTCTGCCCCTCACAGATAAGCTCGCACCAAGTCCCCATACGCCCTTTGGCAAAAACCCCATCCCACCCCAGCATCCCAAGGGCCCCAGGAGGAGGCACCTACCCAGGATATGGGGCAGAGGGACTTGTACACACGCCGGTACCATTCGCACACAGAGACGTCACCCCCTTTAGCAGTCATTGCCTTCTCACAGCGGTGAAAGTCTGTGAAGAAAAGGGATCAGGGTCAGCCCAGACCAAGAGCTGGAACATATTTCTGATCAAAACTCACAGAAATACTTTTTACTTCACAACCAGTTACACGAATCCCCCACACTCCCAAGTTTCACAAAGAAAGTATATCCTTACAAGTGTAGTACTGAAAAGGGCTAGACACACCACACTAAGCTTATTTTGAAATCCATAAAGTACTACTGTCTGGGACTTCCCTGGTGTTAGGAATCCACCTTCCATTCATTACAGGGGACCTGGGTTCATGCCCCGGTGGAGGAACTAAGATCCCACAGGGTAACGAAGCCTAGCCTGTGCACCACAAAGGAGACCCGGAGTAGCCAAGAAAAAAAAGAAAAAGAACTACTGTTCAACTTGGAACTTCTGAGTCAGGAATAACAGGGCAACCTGAGAGGTGTGTGTAGGGATTATGGAAGTCCTGAACCAGGACAAGGGAAGGGCAAGATGGTCTTGATGCTAAGATGCTGGCATCCAGGAGAGGAGAAAGGAGGGGGATAATCTGGTTTTTAATAGTAGGAAATTAATTCAAAGATTATTCCAAGTATTACACTCCTGGGCACACTCCCTAAGAGAGAAAGCATTCACAAAGACATCAAATTACATCAATCATAGCAGCATCATTCATATGAGCCCCAAACTGGAAACCACACCAGTGTTCATGAATGAAATGTTGGAAAACTGCACACAATAAAAATGAGAAAAATATATGCCACAGCATGGAAGAATCTTCATAACTATTGAATGAAGAAATCCAAGCATAAGACAACACACAGTATTTCTAAAGTTCACAAAGAGGCAGACCTGAAAGTGGTGATAAAACCAAAATATGACTGCCCTAGGTCTGTGGGGTTACAACTCTGGTGGGGAGAGCAGAGTGTTGCTTTCAAGAGACGGCATGCAGCAGACAGGGGAGCTCAGGGGACTGGCAGTATCCCATTTTCTATCCAGATTATAATCACATGGAGGATTCAATTTAGAGTTATTGATTTAGCTGTACATTATGGTTTACGTACTTCCTATAAGCATGTTACATTCCATACAGATAGACATATACACATCTTGGGGGGGGGGGAATGACTATGGAATCCAAAGTTTGTGACCCTAGGTCAAATCTTGAATACAGGAGGTGATGGGTGGCATGGGCCCCGTGAAGTAGGATGTTCAGAATTAAAGAGAAGAGGCGATGAGGAGGTAAGAGGTAAGTGTGGGATCAGGGGAAGGTCAACATTGCCCGCCTCCTCCCCAAGTCCTGCTCACCCAGGTAGTTCTGCCAGCAGTTCCTGGTCTGGTTCTGGTTGGGGAAGCGGCTGTCAAAAGGAGCAGTCTGGTAGTTCTTGATTTTGGTCTGGATGTCTTCTGCCATAGTGTCAGCACTCCTGGAGGGAAACAGAGTGGATTGTGGCAGAGGTCCTGGGGGCCTGGACACGGGGCTGTCAGCCCACCCAGGCCCAGTGGAGACCTGACAGAGAAGAATGGGCTGGGTGTGAACAAGCCAATACCCCCTCCCTTTCAACATACAGATAGAGGTGAAGGGCTGGGCAAGAACACATTAGTTATGGAAGTCACAGCAGGATGTGTCGGGGTAGACAACTGCTCGGTAAAAAAAACCAGGCCAAAATAACACCAGTTGATATTCACTGAGTGCTTATTATAGGCAAGGAAGCTTTACTGCTAAAGCTACTCTAAAAGACAGGAACTATTACTATCACTGCTTCACAGACAAGAGACAGGGTGTTTAAGCAACTTCCCAAGGTCATACAGCACACATGGGGTGGAGGTGCACTCCCACCACTAACATAACCTACACTGCAAAGGTTCTTAATCTCTATTGGTGCCATGAAGTCCTCAGGAGTCTAATGAACCCTTTCTCCAAATATGTTTCAGGGCATTTAAAAATGGCACAGGATCACAAAGAAAACCAATTACATGTAGCTGAGGATTTATGAACTACCACAATTTCAAAATAATCACGCCTGAATAGGGTTATGCTGTGAAATCTGCAAACATAATGGGATATATGATATGATGACCTGTCATTTTCACTGCTGATAAAGTCACAGATGATGCCAAATACTACCGCTACTGCCTCCATTCCCAAGCGAAGGAAGAGAGTTCAATGAGAAACTGGCAAAAATACAGACGTAAATTTCCCTCCATTCACGTACTAGCATCCCATGAGTTCCATCCATTCTGCGGGCCTAGGGATAAAAACCTGTCCCATAATCTTTTATGAGGTGACAAACGGTTTTCACTAGGAAATCTGACACCGCCTCTATTCCAGATTATTCGAGGAGTCGTGGTATTACATAAAAGTTAACCAGACCAGTAATAAATTCAAGTGACCCAAGGTAGTGGTAAGGATTTGGGGCACCGGAGTAGTGTCTTTCCGGGAGCAGAGGATGTAGAACACTAGAGGCGGGGACAGACTCGGTCGGAAGAGTTGTTTTGAAAGCCATCTCCACCTGATTTCGGGAGTAAGGATGGACTGGGGATGACGCTGCAGCCCCTCGAACGTGCAAGGGGCAGGGGGTGGGGGTGGAGAGTCACCAGGAAGCCAGGCCAGCCAAGCCTCGGGGGTCAGAGACCGGGGAGAGAAACGCCTGCGGCCTGGTGATTAAGAGCAATGCAGTCCTAATGATTTCAAATCCTGATCGCTAGCTAAACTGCGTAGTATCTAAGCCTCAGTTGCCTCCTAAAAGAGATAATCACAGGCCCTATCTCAGCGAGTTGGAGGGAAGCTTAAATGAATCAATATAAATCGCTTTGAAAGTTCTAGACATCCGAGAAGAACCAAATAATCGTCAGATTGAAACGACCCCAGGGCTCCGGGAGGTCAGCCACCGCCGGCTGGAAACCTCATTTCATTTTCTAGTAGGGATCCTCAGTCCTCCAAGATGGGGTTCCAGGGTCCCAAGCCCTCAACACTCACCTAAAGATGCCCCTGAAGTCGCTGGAAGCTCAATGTGACCCTCAGCAAAGACGCCAGTACCGGACCGGAAGCGGAAAAAAGGTCAGCCGGAAGCGGGACGGAGCAACGCACAGAAGAGTCTTCCGCACGGCCAGAGCGCCGTCCCTGAAGCAGTTCGGGCCACGCCCATATTGCAAATTCCAACCTCCTGTTGGGCCGAATGCCTGTTCATCCTCATTCTGGGCCCAATCGTAACCTTGCGTGGCACGTGTTAGGTACCTTCCCGAGCTGTTGCAAGCTGTGGACTCCGTTCCAAGGTATTGACCCGGCCTGGTCAGCTCTCTGTCTTTAATAGGAGAAAGGGGTTCTGGTTCCTGGAGTTGGCTGTTGAGTGGTCCTGCGGAAAATATTCCAGCAGAAATGCTCTTATTTGTGCAAGAATTATTTATTGAATATTTTACCCAGTGCCAGGTGCTTCTATTGGTGGCTCGGAGGTTAAAGCGTCTGCCTCCAGTGCGGGAGACCCGGGTTCGATCCCTGGGTCGGGATGATCCCCTGGAGAAGGAAATGGTAACCCACTCCAGTATTCTTGCCTGGAGAATCCCATGGACGGAGAAGCCTGGTAGGCTACAGTCCGCGGGGTTGCAAGGAGTCGGACACGACTGAGCGACTTCACTTCAAGCATAGTTGAACTAAACACAAAAATCTCTGTGACTATTATGGGGCCAATTGTTAGTATGAAAGTGAAAGTGGCTCAGTCGTGTCCAACTCTTTGCGACCCCATGGACTTTCCATGGAATTCTCTAGGCCAGAATACTGGAGTGGGTAGCCTTTCCCTTCTCCAGGGGATCTTCCTGACCCAGGAATCGACTGTTGTCTCCTGCATTGCAGGCGGATTCTTTACCAACTGAGCTATCAGGGAATCCCAATTGGTAGTTTCAGTTCAGTTCAGTCGCTCCGTCGTGTCCGACACTTTGCGACCCCATGAATCGCAGCGCGCCAGGCCTCCCTGTCCATCACCAACTCCCGGAGTTCACTCAAACTCACGTCCATGGAATCGGTGATGCGATCCAGCCATCTCATCGTCTGTTGTCCCTTTCTCCTCCTGCCCCCAATCCCTCCCAGCATCAGAGTCTTTTCCAATGAGTCAACCCTTCTCATGAGGTGGCCAAAGTACTGGAGTTTCAGCTTCAGCATCATTCCTTCCAAAGAACACCCAGGACCGATCTCCTTTAGAATGGATTGGTTGGATCTCTTTGCAGTCCAAGGGACTCTCAAGAGTCTTCTCCAACACCACAGTTCAAAAGCATCAATTCTTCGGTGCTCAGCTTTCTTCACAGTCCAACTCTCACACCCATACATGACTACTGGAAAAACCATAGCCTTGACTAGAAGGACCTTTGTTGGCAAAGTAATGTCTCTGCTTTTCAATATGCTATCTAGGTTGGTCATAACCCTCCTTCCAAGGAGTAAGCATCTTTTAATTTCATGGCTGCAATCACTGCCATGATTTTGGTGCCCCCCAAAATAAAGTCTGACACTGTTTCCACTGTTTCCCCATCTATTTGCCATGAAGTGATGGGACCGGATGCCATGATCTTCGTTTTCTAAATGTTGAGCTTTAAGACAACTTTTTCCCTCTCCTCTTTCACTTTCATCAAGAGCCTTTTTAATTCATCTTCACTTTCTGCCATAAGGGTGGTGTCATCTGCATATCTGAGGTTATTGTTATCTCTCCCAGCAATCTTGATTCCAGCTTGTGCTTCTTCCAGCCCAGCGTTTCTCCTGATGTACTCTGCATTTAAGTTAAATAAGCAGGGTGACAACATACAGCCTTGACGTACTCCCTTTCCTATTTGGAACCAGTCTGTTGTTCCATGTCCAGTTCTAACTGTTGCTTCCTGACCTGCATATAGGTGTCTCAAGAGGCAGATCAGGTGGTCTGGTATTCCCATCTCTTTCAGAATTTTCCAGTTTATTGTGACCCACACAGTCAAAGGTTTGGCATAGTCAATAAAGCAGAAGTAGATGTTTTTCTGGAACTCTCTTGCTTTTTCCATGATCCAGCAGATGTTGGCAATTTGATCTCTGGTTCCTCTGCCTTTTCTAAAACCAGTTTGAACATCTGGAAGTTCACAGTTCACGTATTGCTGAAGCCTGGCTTGAAGAATTTTTAACATTACTTTACTAGCGTGTGAGATGAGTGCAATTGTGTGGTAGTTTGAGCATTCTTTGGCATTGCCTTGCTTTGGGATTGGAATGAAAACTGACCTTTTCCAGTTCTGTGGCCACTGCTGAGTTTTCCAAATTTGCTGGCATATTGAGTGCAGCACTTTCACAGCATCATCTTTCAGGATTTGAAATAGCTCAACTGAAATTCCATCACCTCCACTAGTTTTGTTCATAGTGATGCTTTCTAAGGCCCACTTGGCCCGAGGTAAATAGCAGGGAGAGAACACAGCTCCACTCATCAACAGAAAATTGGATAAAAGATTTACTGAGCATGGCCACGACCATCAGAACAAGACTCAGTTTCCTGATCAGTCAGTCTCTCCCATCAGGAAGCTTCCACAAGCCTCTTATCCTCCATTATAGGGTAGACAGGCTGAAAACCACAATCACAGAAAACTAACAAATCTGATCACATGGACCACAGCCTTGTCTAACTCAATGAAACTATGAGCCATGCTGTGTAGGACCACCCAAGACAGATGGGTCATGATGGAGAGTTCTGACAAAATGTGCTCCACTGGAGAAGGGAATGGCAAACCACTTCAGTATCCTTGCCCTGAGAACCCCATGAACAGTATGAAAAGGCAAACAGGACACTGAAAGATGAACTTCCCAGGTCGGTAGGTGCCCAATATGCTACTGGAGATCAGTGGAGAAATAACTCCAGAAAGAATGAAGAGATGGAGCCAAAGCAAACCCAGCTGTGGATGTGACTGGTGATAGAAGCAAAGTCCTATGCTGTAAAGAGCAACATTGCCTAGGAACCTGGAATGTTAGGTCCACGAATCAAGGCAAATTGGAGGTGGTCAAACAGGAGATGGCAAGAGTGAACATCGACATTCTAGGAATCAGCGAACTAAAGGACTGGAATGGGTGAATTTAACTCAGATGACCATTATATTTACTACTGTAGATATAAGGGCAGGAATCCCTTAGAAGAAATGGAGTAGCCATCATAGCCAACAAAAGAGTCTGAAATGCAGTACTTGGATGCAGTCTCAAAAACGACAGAATGATCTCTTCGTTTCCAAGGCAAACCAGTCAATATCACAGTAATCCAAGTCTATTTATCCAAGTTAATAAACCAGTAATGCTGAAGAAGCTGAAGTCTAACGGTTCTATGAAGACCTACAAGACCTTCTAGAACTAACACCCAGAAAAGATGTCCTTTTCATTATAGGGGACTAGAATGCAAAAGTAGGAAGTCAAGAAATACCTGGAGTAAAGGGCAAATTTGGCCTAGGAGTACAGAATGAAGCAGGGCAAAGGCTAATAAAGTTTTGCCAAGGGAATGCCCTCATCATAGCAAACACCCTCCTCCAACAACACAAGAGAAGACTCTACACATGGACATCACCAGATGGTCAATACTGAACTCAGATAGATTATATTGTTTGCAGCCAAAGATGGAGAAGCTCCATATAGTCAGCAAAAACAAGACCCGGAGCTGACTGTGGCTCAGATCATGAACTCTTTATTGCAAAATTCAGACTTAAGTTGAAGAAAGTAGGGAAAACCACTAGACCATTCAGATATGACCTAAATCAAAACCTTATGATTATACAGTGGAAGTGAGAATTAGATTCAAGGGATTAGATCTGATAGACAGAATGCCTGAAGAACTATGGATGGAGGTTCATGACACTGTACAGGATACAGGGATCAAGATCATCCCCAAGAAAAAGAAACGCAAAAAAGCAAAATGGCTGTCTGAGGAGGTCTTACAAATAGCTGTGAAAAGAAGAGAAGCAAAAAGCAAAGGAGCAAAGGAAGGATATACCCATTTGAATGCAGAGTTCCAAAGAATAGCAAGGAGAGATAAGAAAGCCTTCCTCAGTGATCAATTCAAAGAAATAGAGGAAAACAATAGAATGGGAAAGACTAGAGATCTCTTCAAGAAAATCAGAGATACAAAGGGAACATTTCATGCAAAGATGGACACAATAAAGGACAGAAATAGTATGGACCTAACAGAAGCAGAAGATATTAAGAAGAGGTGGCAAGAATACACAGAAGAACTATACAAAAAAGATCTTCATGACTCAGATAACCACGATGGTGTGATCACTCACCTAGAGCCAGACATCCTGGAATGCGAAGTCAAGTGAACCTTAGGAAGCATCGCCACGAACAAAGCTAGTGGAGGTGATGGAATTCCAGTTGAGCTCTTTCAAATCCTAAAAGATGATGTTGTGAAAGTGCTGCACTCAATATGCCAGCAAATTTGGAAAACTCAGCAGTGGCCACAGGACTGGAAAAGGTCAGTTTTCATCCCAATCCCAAAGAAAGGCAATGCCAAAGAATGCTCAAACTACCACACAATTGCACTCATCTCACACGTTAGTAAAGTAATGCTAAAAATTCTTCAAGCCAGGCTTCAACAGTATATGAACTGAGAACTTCCAGATGTTCAAGCTGGTTTTAGAAAAGGCAGAGGAACCAGAGATCAAATTTCCAACATCCACTGGATCATGGAAAAAGCAAGAGAGTTCCAGAAAAACATCTATTTCTGCTTTATTGACTATGTCAAACCTTTGACTGTGTGGATCACAACAAACTGTGGAAAATTCTTCAAGAAATGGTAATACCAGACCACCTGACCTGCCTCTTGAGAAATCTGTATGCAGGTCAGGAAGCTACAGTTAGAACTGGGCATGTAACAACAGACTGGTTCCAAATTGGGAAAGGAGTACATCAAGGCTGCATATTGTCACCCTGCTTATTTAACTTATACGCAGAATACATCATGAGAAACGCTGGGCTGGAAGAAGCACAAGCTAGAATCAAGATTGCCGGGAGAGGTAACAATAACCTCAGATATGCAGATGACACCACCCTTATGGCAGAAAGTGAAGAGGAACTAAAAAGCCTCTTGATGAAAGTGAAAGAGGAGAGGGAAAAAGTTGGCTTAAAGCTCAACATTTAGAAAACGAAGATCATGGCATCTGGTCCCATCACTTCATGGCAAATAGATGGGGAAACAGTGGAAACAGTGACAGACTTTATTTTGGGGCTCAAAAATCACTGCAGATGGTGACTGCAGCCATGAAATTAAAAGGTGCTTGCTCCTTGGAAGAAAAGTTATGACCAACCTAGACAGCATTTTAAAAGCAGAGACATTACCAACGAAGGTCTGTCTAGTCAAGGCTATGGTTTTTCCAGTAGTCTTGTATGGATGTGAGAGTTGGACTATAAAGAAAGCTGAGCACTGAAGAATTGATGCTTTTGAACTGTGGTGTTGGAGAAGACTCTTGAGAGTTCCTTGGACTGCAAGGAAATCCGACCAGTCTGTCCTAAAGGAAATCAGTCCTGAATATTCATTGGAAGGACTGCTGTTGAAGCTGAAACTCCAATACGCTGGCCACCTGATTCAAAGAACCGACTCATTTGAAAAGACCCTGATGCTGGGAAAGATTGAAGGCAGGAGGAGAAGCGGAGGACAGAGGATGAGATGGTTGGATGGCATCACCAACTCCATGGACATGAGTTTGAGTAAACTCTGGTAGTTGGTGATGGACAGAGGGGCCTGGTGTGCTGCAGTCCATGGGGTTGCAAAGAGTTGGACATGACTGAGTGACTGAACTGAACTGAATTGTTAGGGGATTGAAAACAAATCATTTTTTTTCTCCCAGGGTAGTTTGTCATGCTATGAGAGTGCCTAGACTCCACCTCCCTGTTCATTACCATCTTTCCTCAAACCTTAGAAGGCACAAATTAACAAAGATTTGAGTGACTGAGAGCTCAGAAACCAAATTCCTGCCTCACAGAGAGGAGGGGTTAAGAGTTAAAGCTTGGGTCCGCGAAAGGTCTGGCAGAACTTGACCCATCTTTGCAAATGACAACTTCTGGTCACAGACGTGTCCTTGACTACTTTCTCTCACACCCCATAGCTTATCAATCAAGAAATGCTGTTGCCTCTGCCTTAAAAATATATCCAGAATCTTCTGATTGAAGTCACAGGCACCTCCAGCCTGGATTATTGCAGTGGCCCACTCCCTGACTCCTAAGCTTCCATGCTGCCCTCTGCAATCAGGTCACTCAGCCAGAGGGACCCTGTGAACTTCTCAGTTAGATCACTTCTCTTCCTTGGCCTGGAAACCTCCCCATGTGCCTGGTCTGACTCTTTTAGTCGAAACCCAAAGTCCTTACAAATGACTTACACAGTTTGGTTCCCTTGACACCCTTGTTATTGTTCAGTCTCTAAGTCATGTCTGACTCTTTGCAACCCCATGGACTGCAGCATGCCAGGCTCCCCTGTCCTTCACTGTCTCCGGGAGTATGCTCAGATTCATGTCCATTGAGTCTGTGATTCTATCTAACCATCTCATCTTTTGCTGCCCCCTCTTCTTCTCCTTTTGCCTTCAGTCTTTCCCAGCATCAGTCTTCTCCAGTGAGTTGGCTCTTTGCATCAGGTGGCCAAAGTATTGGAGTTTCAGCTTCAGCATCAGTCCTTCCAATGAATATTCAGAGTTGATTTCCTTTAAGATTGACTAGTTTGATCTCCTGCTGTCCAAGGGACTCTTCGAGCACCACAATTTGAAAGCATCAATTCTTTGACACTCAGCCTTCTTTATGGTCCAACTCTCACATCCATCTGGTGACTCAGATGGTAAAGAATTTCCCTCCAGTGTGGGAGACCTGGGTTTGATCCCTGGGTCAGGAGGATCCCCTGGAGAAGGGAATGGCAACCCACTCCAGTATTCTTGCCTGAAGAATCCCATGGACAGAGGAGCCTAGTGGGCTACAGTCCACAGAGTCACAAAGGGTCAGACACGACTCAGCAACTAACACATATACACTCACATTCATACATGACTACTAGAAAAACCATATCTTTGACTATACAGACCTTTGTCTTCCAAGTCTCTGCTTTCTAATATGGTGTCTAGGTTTGTCATTCCTTTCCTTCCAAGGAGAAAGTGTCTTTTAATTTCATGGCTGAAGTCACTATCTGCAGTGATTTTGAAGCCTAAGAAAATAAAATCTGTTACTGCTTCCACTTTTCTCTTTCTATTTTCTATGAAGTGATGGGACCAGACCCTTATCTCCTCTTAACTGCTGCTGCTCCAGCCACTCTGGCCTCCTGGCAGTTCCTTAAGCCTGCAAGCTGGCTTCCCCCAAGGGTCTTACTGTCCCCTTGGCCTGGAATGCTTTTCCTTTAGCTGGCTCCCTCAATCATGTCCTGCAGGTCTTTGTTAAAATGTCACCTTATCAGTGAGTTCTTCTCAGTCCAAATATTTAAAATTGCTATCTTGTCAGTTTCTTCCCTACTTTATTTCTCCAAAGCACTTATCTTCTAACATACTATATCCTTCCTTTTATTGTTTATCTCTCTCTCTCTCTTTTTGTTTCTATCAATATAATAGAAGCATCATTAAGGAGCAATTTTTGTCTCTTATTCACCACTGTATCTCTACGACTTAATTTCTGGTATGTAGTATTACTCTATAAATATTTGTGGAATGAGTGAATTTTTCGTGTGAATAAAGCGGGCTTCTGGGGACTGGAAAAGGAAGCCATGAAAGACTGTGGCTGGACCTTAAAAAAAAAGAGAACTGTTATTGCCTCTCCCCTCAGTCTGGCCTCCAAAGCTTCCCATGTGCGTGCGGAGTGCAGTGTCAAGGCCTAACTAGGTTGGCGGCTTCTTATGCTCTGTGTTCATCAACGCTGTAATTTTTTGCGGAGCTGCCTGTTTATGTGCCTGCATGACCCCTTCGATGAGATCTTCCTGAAGCCCAAATTCCTTCCCTGCTTAAACTCCCTGGCTCCCCTGTGCCCTCAGGACATAGTCCAGGCCCCTTACCTAGGCAGACAGGGCCACTTCCTCTTGGAGATTTGTGACCTGACTCATGGTCCCCTCTCCAGCTATGTTGATATTTTAATTCATGGAACAGTGCTGTGAGATCTACCTCCAGGCCTTTGATTTCTTCTGACTGGAATATTCTTTGCCTACCTGACTTTTTTTTTCCTATCTGACTTCTTAAATCAGCTATTTTTCTCTCCAGTAAGTTTTCCCTGACCAACCCCCACTTCCCGCCTCAGGCTAGGGCAGGTCCCTCTTTGCGGGCCACCTCTACCCCTGCAGAGTTCTCCCATCCCAGTCCTGACCACTCTGGGCTGTCCCTGTCTGGTTGGGGAGGGGTCTGTCTCCTTACTGGACTGTGAACCTCCTATGGGCAAGGTCCAGAGTTGTCTTTGTCACTGCTAAGTCCCCAGCATGGCCCACAGGAGGACCATTTAATAGGCTCTCTTTCAGGCTCAGTAGTTCCCCAATCCGGGTAGGCTCTCCTTGGAGTATGAGTTCTGTGTCCCGTGGGTTGGAGTAGACGCTTTTAGGGGACAAGCACTAGGTCTAATTCCTTGATGGTCCCTAGCACAGGGAAAGCACACAGCAGGCCCTTTTTTGGGAATATAAGCCTTCTCTTCAAGAGGGGAACAGTAGGTAAACTGGAAAGTTAGTGATAGGGTCTGATTCCTGTGCAGGTCCCAGCACAAGGCAGGCGCAGTGGGGGCTGAGTTTGAAACCTCTACCTGTCCCATTACACAGCGAGCACACAGTAGTTTCCCTTAGGGTCTTGGGTCTGTTTTGATTATCGTGTTTTCTGGGATCACACGGGGTTTGTTGGGGGCGGGGGACTGGGATGTGGATGTGGTGGTGTGCACAGGCTCCCAAGCAGTAGTTTGTATCAGTGGGAAGGATGTAAGCAGCACAACAAGGCTTGATTGGGTATTTTTATTGGGTCGTTGCTTCTAGCCCGCCTCCCACAGGGTCGGGATAGACTAGACCCGGCACACGGCCCCCGAAGCGGTACGTGTACTTGCGCCCCCCGCTCTTGCGCACGATGTCGCGGCGGTAGTAGTAGCGCAGACCTCGGCTCAGCTTCTCGTAATTCATGCCTGGCTTCCTCTTGCGCTCGCCCCACAGCCGCGCCACCTAGGGAGGAACCCAGGCTTAGTCCGAAGGGGAGGGAGAGGGTTGGGGAGGGCGGGGCTAGACGGGGGATAGGTGGGGCGGGGGCGGGGTTCCGGGCTGTCTGCAGAGGGGTTAGGCGGGGCGCAGCAGGCTGGAGATGAAGGCGAGGCTGGGGGCGGGGCCTAGCCCTAGGCAAAGTGCTGGTAGGACTAAGTGCTGGGAGGCCTGGGCGGAACTTGGCGGGTCTGGGAAACTGCTTTACCTCTTTGGGGTCGCACAGTTGGAACTCTCGGCTATTGCCGGTCCAGCGGATGCAGCTTCTACGCGCTCCATCGTGGAGCAGCTCCAGGAGGAACTGCCACAGCTGAATGGGACCTGTGGGGTGGGGACAGGTGTACACTCAGGTTTTCTGGCCCCAGATGATGTCGCTTCGATGACCCAGGAATCCGGATCTGCTCCTCCTCGGAGACCAGCAAATCCGGATTCCTCCATCTAAGGGACCTAAGAATTGGCCAGGGGACCCAGGCGTCCGGAGCCCTCATGTCGGAGATTTAGGATTTTGGCTGTCCCATCTCGGGAACCCAGGCATTCATATCCTCATCTCTTTATTCTCACCCAGGAGCCTAGGTCTTCGTCCCTTGCTCCCTAGAAACACTAGAAACTACTTGGGTCTTACTCCTCCCTAGGTACCCGGCAGTGAGGCCCCCTCCCCCCTCCACTCTGGAGCCCTGCCAATTTCCTGGGTCCCGCCCCCTTAGCGCATTATTAGACTTCCGCTTCGCTCCCTTCGGACAGTCTCGCGGACCTCACCTCTGTGGTTAGTTTTGGGGAAACGAGCCAAGGTTGCGCGGTCCGACTGCTGGGTGGGTTCCGAGGAAGTGGTGAGATCTGAGCTCTGGTACTCCTTGGAAGAGGTGGTGCAATCCGTATGCAGCCCTGAGTCCCAGGAGGTGGTACAGTCCGAGGCCGCAGGCCCGGCCCAAGGAAGGGTCGAGTCGGCGCGGGGCTCCCCGCCAAGGCTCCTGCCCCAGCAGGTGGCGCCGTTGGGGCCGATAGAATAGTCTAAGCTGGTGGAGCTGGAGGCCACCTGGGCGCGCGACCACGAGTTGGTACTTCCCGCGGAGGTGGTGTAATTCTGGCAGACAGCCCCTTCGGAGCCGGTCCAGGGGGCGGGACCCAGGGCCTGGGAAACACCGCTGCAAGAGACGGTGCCGGAGCACGGCAGGTCTGTCCAGTCTCCCGGCCACGGAAGAGCTTGAGGGGCGGGCTCTGCGAGGACAAATAGACCCCAAGTGAGAGGAGACCAGGTGTCCGGATCCCCGCTCCCCTCTGGGGTTCTGGGAGGCGAAGCTCTTAGCCCTGGCGTCTGGGACTCCAGGCTCCAGGATCTAGGTCATACCACTTTAAGGACACAGTGTCCCTGGTCCTAACCCCCTTCCCCTTCGTAGATCGTGGAATCTAAACCTTTAGTCACAGTGGAGGACCCCAGCCCGCTCCTCCCTTCCTCCCCACCGCGCTTCTCCGCACACACTCACCCGCCCCCCATGGAGCTTCTGGGTACGGAGTAGAGCTCCAGTCTGGCTGTGGGAGCCCTGCAAGGAATAAGGATGTAGCTGATTTAGGGAAGGGTGTGCACAGTGTCGGGAGACTTCCCTCAGACCCAGTGGACTTTGTCAGGGACTGAGAGTTCTCAACCCCAGCTCCTACTCACTTAGACCTAGGACTCAGGACACTGGCCCCCTCTTCCTCCTCCTCCTTCAGCCTCTGCAGTTCAAGCCCACACCCCTCTCAGGGTTCAACCGCAGGACAAGCATGCCCCCTTCCTCAGACCTAGGTGCCCAGCCTCATCTTCTTCCCCAGCACCCAGAGGTCCCAGCCCACAGCCACCTTTCCAGCATGTGTCTTCTGTCAGCGTGTCCCCTTGGAGTGCCAGTTCAGGGATATAGAAGTTGAGTTCAGCTCCTTCTGCAGGCAGTGAGGTTAGACAGAGTCCCATCAAGTTCAGCGAAGGCCCCCACCTGCACACCCACCCCACACACATTGTCACACCCCTGGGACCTACCCAGCCCTGACATCCTATGCCCCAGAGGCACTTCCTGTGGTGATACTTCATCCCAGTTCCACAAGTCCATGGATGTCCGTTGTGAATCTACTGGGTCAGAAAAAAAGGGGGGCCACAGGGTGAGCCGGTGACACTTAGGGACCCTGGAATCTGAGCCCCATCCGTTGCTTCCCTCACAAGGAGGAGTCCAGGCCTCTGCTCCCTTCTTCCCCAGGGCCCTGAAATCTTGGCTTCCAGTGTCCTTTCCTCTCGGACCCAGGAATGAGGGCCCCCAGACACCCAGACCCAGGAAACCAGGCCTCCAGACACCCGGTCTTCCTGCCCCCAGTTCATGGCTCACCTCTGGCAGGTCCTTCTGCCCCCGGCCGGGGTCTCAGCCCCATTTCATACCATGCACCCCTCCCCTGGGGGCCTGAGCAGGGGGAGCGGATTTTCCAAGACGTCAGAGCTGGGGGTCGCAGTAGGGGTCGAGTTGCAGGGGCTGAGGCGTGGCCAAGCCATGTCACCCCCGCCCCACTCCCCTCTGGCCCCCGGGGATGACCGCTGGCCTCCGGGGTAGCTTTGGGAGGCCGCTTTGGTTGTCCTGCTGCATGGCTGGCCTGGACTTGAACGGGAGCTTGGGAAACAGCAGGCTGGGTTGAGACCAGGGTGCAAGGGGTGTTTCCGGGGTGACAAGAGCCTAGCGGGGGGTGGGGGGGTGGGTGGGATTGGGGACTTGATCCTACCACATGGGAGGTGGTGGGGGAAGCGGGCCAGGGGTCAGCTGGGCTGTGCCAGGCTTATCTTCAACAGGAAGGGGGATTTCCTGCCAGACCCCCCGGTCGACAGACGTCACAATCGGCAGGGGCCCTGTGGGGGATAGGTGGGGGTAGATCGACCTGGGGTCCTCCACCAGGCCCAGTTCTCCCCTTCCTAGGGCTTTGAGGAGGATATTCTGGATGCTTCCAAGGACAGTAACAAAGTAAACAATAACAACAGTGATAGTAATAGCTGACATTTACTGGGGGCTCATTGCATACCACCAAAACTGTGGGCCTTTGTTTAATCCCCTGAAGAAGTAAGTATTAGTCTTATCCTGATTTTATGAAAGGGGAAATTGAAGAGGATTATTCCTACTTTTCTTCATCTCCAGAATCTGCCCTTTCATGCTATAATAGTTCAGGACAAATGGGGAAAATTTGAGTAGGAACTGAATATGAGATAGAGAATGGATCATTTTCTTCGATGTGATAATGCTATTATAATATGAAATGCTATTTCTAAGAAATGCAGGTATTTACAAACAACAAAGGCCCACAGTTCTTTAGGAGTAAAGTGTTATATCTGTAACTTTTCCAATGATTCAGCAAAACCAAACCAAACCATGTATACTTGCAACATATACATACACACATGCAGTATTTGGAACATACAATTAGAAAATTGTTGTTTATCTTAAGTTCAAATTTAGCTAAGTGTCTTGTATTTTTATTTTCTAAATCTGGCAACCCTACACCCTGGTTGCTTGACTTCAGAACCTATGTTTTTTCTATCCTGCAGTATTGATAAGTAGATATGTATCATTAAAAGTAACTCCTTTAAGACTCACAGACTTAGAAACGAACTTATGGTTGCTGGGGGGGGCGGGAAGGGATAGTTAGGGACTTTGGGAAGGCCATGGACACACTGCTGTATTTAAAATGGATAACCAACAAACACCTATTGTATAGCACATGGAACTCTGCTCAATGTTATGTGCCAACCTGGATGGGAGGGGGGGCGGTTGGGGGAAAATGAATATATGTATATGTATGGCCGAGTCCCTTTGCTGTTCACCTGAAACTACAAATTGCTTATCGACTATACTCCAATACAAAAATTTTGTGTTAAAAAATTTTTTTTTAAGAATCACCTCTTTAATGTGGACCTTTTTCAGCATTCACCCAGTTTGATTATTAACCACTTGCCATTCTGGAGGGTGTGGGCACTGCCTTTCTGTGTTACACAAAGGAAACTGGGCCTCAAGAGGAAGAGCTACTCACTAGGTCACACAGTGTGTGGCTGGTGCTGGGATTGGACCCAGTGTTGGTTGAACCACAGAGCCCTCAGGAGTCATTGGTCCCTCCATCCATCTAACCCAGGGGTCTGAAAGGAATCTTGTATCTGCTGTGCCCCACCAGGCCTGGGGCCTCCTCTCCTTGAAGCTGGTCTCTCTCCATGTCTTCCTGCCCTGGGTTGGTGTCCTCTGTTGTACCAGGCCTGACTCTTGGTTGTGGGATCTTAGTTCCCTGACCAGGGATTGAACCCTTGCCCTTGACAGTTAAAGTGTGGAATCCTAACCACTGGACCACCAGGGAAGTCCCCCATGTCTCTTCTGGTGTCTCAGTCCCTCTCCATCTCTAAGTGTTCCTATCTCTCTCCCTACCTGCTTACCTGTTTCCATCTCTTTCCCTCTCCGGACTTTTCCCCCAACTCCCTTTCCTGTTGTACTGCCTCTGACCCACCACTCTCTTTTCCTCTTTTTTTCTCCCTCCCACCCCTCAGTCTCTGCTCACTACATTCCCTTCATCTCTGTCCATCTGTTTCTCACCCCCATTGATCTCTCTCCTTGGGACTTAAATGCATGTTTAAAACCCTCCTTTCTGGAATCATTCACAACTCCTCCCTTGCTTGCAGTGAATAGGGGTTTAGGAGAAGGGAAGGGCTAGTGATATGGGGATGGGGTTTGAGGGTTCTGGAGCTGGGTGGTCCAGCCAGGTGGCAGGGGGCTGAAGGGCACTTCCTGTCATTGAAAGGCGGCCCTCACCCCTCTCGCCAGACTGGAAAATGTGACGTCAGAGTGGGCAGTAAGGGAGGAAGACCGGAACAGAGGAAATCTGACACCTCTCCTGGGTGACTGGCTTCCTGAGAAGCCTTGGTACTGTTTCTCCCCTCCCAATCTGGGGTTCTGATGGCAATGCCCCTGGGAGACCCTTGTCCCCTCCCCATGCTGTCTCCCTCCTTTGGCTGGTCACTGCTCCAACCTCCTTCCTGAACCCGTTTTCTCTAAAGTGCAAATCTGTGATGCCAGTCCCCTGCTTGAGCTTTGTCTCAGCTTCTCACAGCTGGCTGTTGCCTTCAGGGTAAAGTCTAAGCTTTCAGTCTGGCATTCAAGGTCCTGACACTTATTTCTGACAGGCAGAGACAAGCTTGGAGCTGGGGAACAGGAGCTGGGGAGAGACTTACAGATGGAAAGAGAGGAGAGACTCAGAGACATTTACAAAGAGACAAGAAGCAGAGGGGGACTCAAGAGAAACAGAAGGAGGCATAAACATTCAGAGAGACAGCAGAGGTCGACTAGGTTTTGGCAGAGTGAAGAAACTGGAAAAGTCTGAGAGACCTAAAGGGTGAGAACGGCAGAGATAAGGAGAGAGAATGATATTAACAGGAAGAGAATGAAAGAGTTTCAGAAATGGCCAGTGCCTTCAGGAAGCCTTCTTGGACTCCTTGGGATGGTTCCCCATCCCAACCCTGATAACTCTGGGCTCTCATTGTCTGGCAATGGCTCTCTCTCTGCCACTGAACCATTAGCTAGGAACACTGTTACCACGGTATCCACACACTGTCCAGGTCCTTGATGAAAATGGATGAATGAATGAAAGCCTGGAAAGCTCTGAGCTCCAGAAGGGCAGGGCCCAGAGGACCCACTACCTTGGTGCTGAGAACACAGGGTGGAATCAGAAGACCACTGGGGTGAGCCTCCACTTGGCTTTGACCTTGCGCTAAGACTCTACTTCCTCCTCTGAGGAATGGGCTGCACTCAGTGTACACTTAAAGAGGTTTCAAGAAGATCTAACGGGCAGGTAGCAGCGTTGAAAACACCCATCTGCATGTTTATGTGAACTTTCAAGGCTCCCCACTGTCTCCAGAGTGGGGGATGCTAAGCCCGGCTCTCCAAAGAGTGCTTCCAAGCCTAGCCAAGGATGGAAATGAACGTAAATTTATTGAAACTGGTGTTGGGGAGGATGGCTGGGTAGACAGTTGAGGGTTTTCCAAAGAACTGTGGGGAGGAACCAGCGCCCGGCCGGATGGGAGCGGGTGCCTGGCCACAGACCCTATCTCAGGCCCAATTTCTTCTTCTCCTTCTGCTTCTTGCGCACCACGTCCAGGTTCCGGTCCTTCCACATGCTCTTGCGCAGCTTGATGGGGCGTGAGCCCACATACTTCCCTGTGGGAAGAGAGGGTTCAAGGTCAGGCTCAGACCAGATGTCTGCCATGCCCAATGACCCTAGGGAGACCGCACTCACCATTCATCTCACGCATGGCACGCACATAGTCACTGGGGTCCTTAAAGCTGACGAAGCCATAACCCTTGGTCTTGCCTGTGCGCTTGTCACGGATCACCTTAGCCTTAAGGAAGGATGGGAAGCGGCTGAAGGCTCGGGCCAAGATGTCATCATTCACTTCGTTGCCCAGGTCCCCACAGAAGATCCGGAAGTCATCTGGGGTTGGGAGAGGGAAGATCAGAGGATACACATGTGTGGCCCAGGGTCTGTCTTACTGAAATGATCCCACCTTCTCTGGGAGCATCCCCCAAGCCCTCTTCCCTCTGTATCCCAGCAGTCTCGACCTGAGGTCCTCTTAGTTATAACAGCCAACACCTGGATAGTATATACCCTGTGCTAGACTCTCTGCAATAGCACCCCACTCTAGTACTCTTGCCTGGAAAATCCCATGGGTGGAGGAGCCTGGTAGGCTGCAGACCCTGGGGTCGCTGAGCGATTTCACTTTCACTTTCATGCACTGGAGAAGGAAATGGTAACCCACTCCAGTGTTCTTGCCTGGAGAATCCCAGGGACGGGGGAGCCTGGTGGGCTGCTGTCTATGGGGTCGCACAGAGTTGGACACGACTGAAGTGACTTAGCAGCAGACTTTCTGCAAAGCATCCATAAAGTTTTCACATACCTGGCATTCCCAACAGCCCTATACGCCAAGGCACAGAGAGGTCAAGTCACCTGCCCAAAGTTAATCAGCAAGCAGCAGAGCTAGGACAAGAACTAAGGCATCTATCTGGCTCGAGAGCCTTCACTTTCAACTAACGGCACTGCCCTGCCCCACCCCAGGGCCACCTCACCCACTCCGGTGATGAAGCCCCTACCTTTGTCATCACAGCCCTGGCCTGTCCTCTGAGCCCCCAGCATCCTTTGGCCTCCTGAACACCTCTCCATAGACACTCCCTGGGCCCCTGACACCCACTGGTTCCCATAATGGCACCCCAGGACCGCAGACTTCATCCTCAGCTCTGCCTCCCCTGCAAAGCCCACTCTGATCCCGTTTGAGTCCCTGAAACCTGAACACACTGCCTCATTCTTCTCCAAGGTCAACTTCAGCTGCCATTTTTGGATAAACCTCCTGGGCTGAGCCTGGTCTTGACCAAATGTGCTCAAGCTCAAAGAATCCCTTCCCCCACGAGTATATACTATTACTATCTCCTTGCTGGAAAACAAGGCTTGAAAGGCGGAGTGACGTGTCCAAGGTCACAGAATTAGGGTCTACCGCCTAGCCACCTCTGGGCCAGTGCTGTAAAGGAGTGGGGTGGGACTTAGGCTCCTTTCCTTAGCTACCACTGTGGTTGCCTCATAGCTTTGGTGGTGACTGAGGGCACTCTTGAACAAGTTAGGTCACCCCAGGCAGAAGTAATCTGACAAACTTAAGAGGGTAGGACCGTCCATAAACCAACTGATCTGAACATTTCAAAAGACTATTATAAGTGAGACAAAGCAGCGAGAGGGAGACAATTCTCTTTAAAAGATAATCTAGTGGCACAAAACTGCATGCCTCCTGGTTTAGGGGAAAAACAGCTAAAAGGAAACAGTTTGGAGACAACTGGGAAAATCACAATATAAACAGAATATGAGATAACACAGTTACTGTTAATTGTCTTAGATGTGTTAACCATGTAATGATATGAAAGAAAATATTACTTTTCTTAGGAGATGAATACTAAGGTATTTAGGAGTGAAGTGATAACCTCATTTATAATTTACTTCACATGATTGAGCAAAAACCAAAAAATGATACACATGGAGGGTTACAGTGAAGATATCGAAATGTTAATTGCTGAATCTAGGTGGTTGATATATAGTTAACTGTGCAAAATTTAAAATTTTGTGAGAAATTTTGATTATATTTGATTATATTCTTTGCAGCCAAAGATGAAGAAGCTCTATACAGTCAACAAAAACAAGACCAGGAGCTGACTGTGGCTCAGATCATGAACTCCTTATTACCAAATTCAGACTTAAACTGAAGAAAGTAGGGAAAACTGCTAGACCATTCAGGTATGACCTAAATCAAACCCCTTAAGATTATACAGTGGAAGTGAGAAATAGATTTAAGGGCCTAGATCTGATAGATAAGAGTGCCTGATGAACTATGGAATGAAGTTTGTGACATTGTACAGGAGACAGGGATCAAGACCATCCCCATGGAAAAGAAATACAAAAAAGCAAAATGGCTGTCTGGGGAGGCCTTACAAATAGCTGTGAAAAGAAGAGAAGTGAAAAGCAAAGGAGAATGGGAAAGATATAAGCATCTGAATGCAGAGTTCCAAAGAACAGCAAGAAGAGATAAGAAAGCCTTCTTCAGCGATCAATGCACAAAAAGTTAGGGAAAAAAAAGAATGGTCTTTTTCCTTTAACAAGCCAGGCACCTCATGAATGAAATGGGCCAGAGGTCCTACGCACCAATCCCTTTACCCAGTTCTGTTCAGTGGCTGGGTGAGGGCCTGCCCCCTGAGCCATAGTCTGGCTCTCCAGGAGGTGGGCTAACAACAGTGCTGCCCTACAGTGAGGTGTGTAGCTACCCAGCTAACCTTCCTGGGCTGAGCAGCACAGACCCTGCACTCGAGCCCACTCACCTGCATCCCACTCTAGCAGGCTGGGGTCTTCCCAGCTGCTCCCAGCTGCTGTGCGAATGCAGCGCTTCAGTTTCTCTGGTTTCCCTTTCTTCTTGTCCTCACTCAGAGGTTCTGGCACCTACAGAGGGAAGGAAGGGTGCAAAGGGCTAGATCTGAGTCTCTTGGGCCCATCTGCCCTCTGGAGGCTCTTCCATTTGGTCCCCCTAGTTCTCCTGTCTCCATAGTTAAAGCACAGGATATGCTTCTGGGCGTCAGGTGTATGTGTGTGTCTGCCTCTCTCTTCCCCATGTTCTCCCATACCTTCCAATTTCCTGGGTCCCTCGTACCTCCATGGACAGAAGATGACCTGTGTTTCTGTGTGGGGAAGCCCATGGGCTGTTGTTTGCCCATCCAGCCCTTTCTGTCCCCCACTACTCTGCTCCCTGCTTACCTCAAGAGCCATGAGGCCAGGGGGTGGCTCAGGCCGAGGTGGCCGGGGTCTCGGACGCAGGGACAGGAGCTCAGGAATGCGCAGTGGGGGCAGTAGGCCTCGCACAACTTCCAGCGGGAGGGGCAGGGGTTCAGGCTCAGGCAGAGGCATGGCCAGGGCCAGTGGCAGGCTGGGCCCAATGACTGCAGGGCCAGCTGGGGTGGCCCCGGCTCCCACCGCCACCGCTGTGCTAGCCTCCTCCAGCCCAGCTGCTGCTGCCACCACAGCCTCTTCCTTCTCTTTCAGGCCCAACCCCAGGCCTAGGCCCAGCTCTCGGGGTGTTGCTGGCTCTTCCTGCAGGCAAAAGGAGGGCATGAGGGGGGCAAGATCACAGGCTCAGACCTCCCTCTCATCCTTGTCCTGTACAACAGAGCAAGGGCACCGGGGCCAGAGAGCAGGCGAGAGACACTAGGACAGGGAACAGTGTCTCTGTTCCTGTCAGACCAACACAGGGATAAACAGGCAGAGAGACAGACAAACACAGGGACCAAAGAATAAATAAAGACAGAAAAAGAGAGGGACAATCAAAGGAAAAATAGTGATACACAAAGAGAAATGCACCTATAATTTGTGTTTTCTCTCTAAACTTCCCTCAAAAAAAAAGAAAAAAATAAAATGATATGGCCACAGGAAGAAACAGAGAAAGACAGAGGCAGAGACATGTAAAGCTGGGGAAAGGCAGACTTGGCGGACACAGCTCATCAGGCCAGGATGAGAGTCTCTGTCCACCGCACCTGACCCTCAGTTCCCTGACCAACTCACCAGAGGAGGCCTCAGAGCAGCCATGGAGCCCAAGGGTGGTCCAGGGGCCCGAGCCATTGGTGGCAGCATCATAGGTGGTCCAGGGGGCCCAGGCAGGGGGGGGCCCACGAGGGCCTGGTGAGGGGGCCGCAGGGCCATAGGGCGGGGCCCAGCTGCTGCAGAGGCAAGAGCACAATCTGTCAGGGTGTTAGTGGGGGAGCTGGAGGACTTGGGGAGGAGTTATGTGGCAGGGATGATGACCTTGGCCCCCTCACCTGCTCTCTGCAGCACGTGAGGGACGAAGGCTGGACGCAGAATAGTGGCACTCTGGGGGGCCACAGCTGTGGGAGAGATGAGGGTGTGTGTCAAGGGGGACTGGGGCACTCAGGGCAAGGTATGCGCCTGTGGGTGCTCTGAGCACCCAAGAAATTCTGCCGAACAGCCTGGGGAACCCTCTGGGAGATGCGGAGTTCTTTTCATTTGTTCATTCAGCAAAACACTTACCACTGATGATCTCCTCTGGGCCCGGCCCTGTCCTGGGCAATGCTAGGGGCACACCTAAAGACCACAGGCCCTAGGGGAGCTCTTGGTCCAGAGCAGGAAAGAACATACTCATCACCAGAGTGACAGCCAGAATGATCAGGGCCGGACGGGGGAAGCCCAGGCAGGGTGACTGAGGCTGGCAGTAGGGAGCTCAGAAGAGGGACATCAGGGGGACTAGAGAAAGCTTCTGGCAGAAAGGGACCTGTGAGCTGAGACCCAAAGGATAATGAAGAGCTGGTAATGCAAAGGCTAAGTTTGGAAATATTACTGGCAAGGAGAATGCTTATAAACAAAACCTTTCCCTCTTTAGTTTAGCCTAATTCCAATAGGGGAAGTCAGGAGGTGGAGAGCATCATAAGAGGATGGTCAAGCGCTCAGTAGGCATCCAAGCATAGTCTTGGCGGCTGAAAGACTGTTTCAGTGGTTGTTCTTCGGAGGGTACTAGGGTGCCACAGCAGGGCTGGAAGCTGGGCAGGATGACTAGGTCAGATTTGCACTTTCATCAAAATCATACTAAAGTATAGGAGATACTAAACCTCAGATATCAGGTAAAAGAGTCTATCAGGATTTAAGTGACATAATTAACAAGTTTGATCTAATGAGATGACACCAGAACATCACAGAACACATATCCTTTTCCTACAGGTAAGGAAGTTAATGTCACAAAAATTGACTGTGTGTATTAAAGTCATCTCAACAACATGAAGAGTGTCCTGTGGAGACAATATATTTTGGTTAGCTAGATTTTGGTTTAGTTGATAGGTCTGGAAGGTTAAAAGTTGGGTGACAATGAGCAGGAGAGGGAAGGGACCTGAACAAGAGCCTTGCTGGCAAATCCCAGCAATGTCTGGGGCTCCAGGGAAGGAAATGGGGATCTCTCTCCGCAAGGGGCCGGCTAATGTAAGGTCTTGACTGTCAGGTGAGGACCATAGGTGCATGTTTGATGGTCTGGTTTGTTCATCCCATCAACAGAGACATGTAATGCGTACAAGATGGCAGGCACTCTCACAGACATTATATTTTAGAGGAAGCAAAAGATGATAATCATAGTAAACAAGTAAGTTGTATAACTTGTTATAAGGCTATTATAGCTTTATAGCACATGAAGCGCTATGAAGAAACAGCAAAGAATATGGATTAGGAGTCACAATAAAGGGGCTGGTTTGCAATGACCCAGTAACTAAGGCCAAATCAAAGAAGTACATGATTAGGTTTATGCTTTAGAAAGACAATGATATCTTGGGGATGAAATGGAGAGGGTGAACAAGAGTAAAAACAAGAGTGCTTGGTGAAATGTGGGACTCTCTGGCCTCAGACCTACCTGCTCGCCGCAGGAACATGGCTTCTCGAGCCTCTGGACTGTCCAGGTGACTCCGATCACCAGGGCCAAAGCCAACTGTTGGGAGGGGAGTGATGAGGATGGCGGGGGAGGGGAGGAGAGTCCCATGCTTCCCTTTTTACCACCCTGCTTCCCTCGTCCCACCACTCCTTACTTACCTGGACCCACAAAAGGTGGGCCACCCACCATGGGGGGAACCACTGTGGCTGCAGCGGCTGCTCGGGCCTCCAGAGTCTGTTGGACCTGTTGGATGGGGGTTGGGGTGAGGGGTCTGACTCAGTGCCCCCAAGCTGCCTGGCAGGCTCACCTGGGAACCAAGGGTTTTGTTCTTTGCACTGTGTGGCTATCTCTCAAACTTCAGGTCTCAGCTAAAACATCACTTTTCAGAAAGGCTTCTGGGATCACACTAGCTCAAGATGTCCTTAGTCCCTCCCTGGTGCAACATCTTTCATCATCCTGCTTCGTCTTCCCCAAAGCACTCAGTACTACCTGAAATTATGTCCAGCTTGTCCTCCTCATCTCCCATGCCACCACCCTGCTCCAAGCCACCAGTATCTCTTGCCTAGAGTATGATGGTAGCCTCTTCCCTAGACTGCTTGATTCTGCCCTGGCCCCCTACAATCTGTCTTCTAAACACAGCCAAAGTGACCCTGGTGACATCTAAGTTGGACCATATCACCCCAATGCTCAAAATCCTTCAACTGCTTCTCATCCCAGAGTAAAAACCAAGGTCCTTCTGGTGATCCACAAGGTCCTACTAGATCTGTCTCTGCCACCTCTCTGTCCATATCTCCTCCTGCCCTCTCCCTTGCTCACTCCATTCCAGCCACCCTGTTGTCCCTGCTCGTCCTTGAACACATCAGGTATGCACCTACTTCAAGGCCTTTGCAGATCAACAGTTGTCTGGGAATACTCTTTTCCCAGATATCTGCATAGTTCCCTCCATCATGCTCTTTATATCTTTGCTTAGGTATCACCTCCTCAGAAAGGTCTTCCCTGACCATGCTGATAAAATTCTGCCCTTCTTAATCTACTTTAATCTGTCTCTCCACAGTAAAATAGAAACTCCAAAAAGGTAGTGAATGTTTCTGTTTCATTCTCTGCTATATGTCTAGGGCCTAGATTAGCACCTGGCACAGAAGAGGCACCAGAAAATTATTTGTTGAGAGAATGAACAAGTTTCATTTACTTCTTCACTTTTTGGTAATCTCCTTATCCACTAGTCACATATAGTTAAATATGGAGAACTTGAATGTGATTAATGAGACTGAGGAACTATGTAACTCTAATATGAATAAATACAGGACATTTCCATCATTGCAGAAAGTTCTACTGGCCACCATGATCTAGAATAAAAGCATGCAAAGGGCTGAATTATTGTCTCAGTCGTTACTGAGTCCTCTGTGTCTGACACCTAAAATACTTGTCATGCTAATTAATCAACAGGCCAGCATGTCAAAAGCTCTCTGTATACAAACTAGTGTCTGAGGCACTGTGCGCTCTTCTATGCCTTATTTCAGCCGTACCTGCTGGTATGTGTTGGTCGCGATAATTGGGCGGATCACAGGAGCTGCTGGGACTTGCATCGCTTCAACCGTGGGGACTGTGGGCACCGCAGGCACGGCAGTTGGAATTCCTGTTACGGGAGCCCCCAGAACTTCCTGCTCAAACCTGGGAAGGCAGGACAGACACCACAACTCAGGACCTTGCACCAATTCTGAAACGGTGGGTATATCGCGACAGCGCCTTCACCCCTGCCAACCTCTCCTCCTTAACTCTCGTCCCCACAATTCCGAAAGCCCTATTTCCCCAAGACAGAATTATATATCGAGTCTATCGTGGCCTGGAGGCTCCAGGGCTCGACAACTCTGACTCTAGGACCGCTTTTATCGCTCCCTATCGCGGGCCTTACAGGGCCATCTCCGCCTCCATCTCCTTCAAGCGTTCCTCGCCGCTCTTTCCCGGGATGCCGGCACCAGGGCCCGGAACCACAGGTCCTCCTGCACCCGGGAGGCCCGGGGCTGGCCCCGCTCCGGCCATCGCTGCTGCCGTCGCGGTCTCCGGTACTACCGCCTCAGCTCTGTCGCCTCCGCCGGCTCCGCTGTATACTCTCTGGCTACGTCAGGGTGGGCGCCCGCGGATGACGTACCAGCGAAAGCGACGGGCACCGATACATGACATAATGCGTCAACAGGGCTGGCCTTTGGAGCGAGGGCCAATGAGAACCTGGCCTCACCCAGAGGGCCCGCCCCCAAGGGGAAATATAGGCCAGTCAGAGTGCCGAAGAAAGGAGAAACTGCGTTTAGGGGCGTGCAAGCCAGAGAGACGGCCACGCCTTCATGGGGAAATACGGCCCGCCCCTAAAGTGAAAACTTGGTCTTTGAGAACTCTGGGAAGTTCGGAGGTTCCTCTGGTGCCACTGCGAGACCCATTACGGAAATTTTAAAACACAGTGACATCCCAATCACCCCAGGACAGGATGGGGCTGGAGAGAGCTGGAAGCCGTGGTCGCCCACTTTCGGACATGCTACCAGTGAGTTCCAGAAAAACCAGGACCATGATGTGGGAATTTCAGAGGAGGCGCCTGACCCAGGCTTCCTGGAGGAGGAGGTGACACCTGAAGACTTCTGCTAGATAAAATGAGTATAGAGATTCTGGGTAGAAGGAATAGTTCATGCAAAGGCCAAGGGACAGTAGTCAAATATGTCAACTCAGAAGGTCACGTGTATAGTTTTGGTGTTTGTGCTTTCTTGAGACGCAGCTCTCTCTCTCTCTTTAGTCTTCAAGATGTTTTATGAATATTTTCAAAACTACACAATAGTAAAGAGAATAATATAACGAACATCCACATGCCTCCCAAGAATTTACTAAAACTTTACCCTTCTTGTTTTGTCTATACGTTTTTTCTCTTTACATTATAGCAAATTGAAGACATCTGTCAATTCCCCTGTACTTGCTTCATAATGTGTAACAGATAAGATGTCTGTTAAATAAGGAGTATTTAAAAGAAAAAATACCATCTTCACATCCAGGAAACTGTCCTATTATCTGACACCTAGATTGCGTTCTATTTCCCCTGCCTCAAAATGTCATTATATTACAGTAGTATTGTAAAAATCAGGATCCAATAAGGCCCCCATTTCATTTGGTCAGTGAATCAGTCTCCTTCACCCCCTATCCCACCCCTTAAAACTTAATTTTACTGGCTGCCTTGGTTCCTTGAAGTTCCAGTTTGAATCAGCATAAATGAGTGATTTGTTAAAATAGTTTGGTTGCTTCTGTGCTAGAGATATTATAAGAAGAGAATAAGATACCTTAAAAACTGTTAACTAGAGCCCATACTTTAGTCAGTTTTCCTAGTGTTTACCTTATCTATTTTCTGTTCAAGCATTCCTTCCAGGATAACACATAATATATAGTTGTCATGTTTCCTTAAGCTCTTCTTGCCGGTGACAATTTCTCTTTCTTTTTCCATGACTTTGATAGTTTTGAGGAGTATTGGTTATGTATTTTGTAGAATATTTCACATTTGGGACCTCTCTGATGTTTTTCTCATTATTAGGCTGAGGTTATATTTTTTTGAGGCAGAGGGGGAATACCACAGAGGTGAAGTATAATTCTTATCACATCAAGGGTATATACTGTCAACATGAATTATTATTAACTTTAATCTCCTGAAGTAGCACTTGTCAGGCCTCTACTATAAAGTTACTTAAAAAAAAGAAACCTCCCTTTTCAACTCTCTTGCAGTGTTGATGGCAATGTAAAGTGATACAGCCACTACGGAGGACAGTATGAAGATTCCTTAAAAAAACTAGGAATGAAACTACCATATGACCCAACAATACCACTACTTGGCATGTATCCTGAGAAAACCATAATTGAAAAAGACACATGTACCCAATGATCATTGTAGCACTATTTACAATAGCTAGGACATGGAAGCAACAGAGATGTCCATCAACAGATGAATAGATAAAGCAGCTGTGGTGCATAAAAGGAACACATTTGAGTCAGTTCTATGAGTTGGATGAAGCCAGTGCCTATTATGCAGAGGGAAGTAAGAAAAGAGGAAAACAAATATCATATATTAACATATATATATGAAATCTAAAAGAATGGTACTGATGAATCTATTTGCTGGGCAAGAATAGAGACTTGGACCTAGAGAACAGACTTGGTGTCATGCGGGGGGAGGGGAAGGAGAGAGTGCCACGAATGGAGAAAGTAGCATGGAAACATAAACACTACCGTATGTAAAACAGATAGCCAATGGGAATTTGCTGTATGACTCAGGAACTCAAACCGGGGCTCTGTGACAACCTAGAGCAGTGGGATAGGGTGAAAGGAAGGAGGGAAGTTCAAGAGGAAGGGGACGTATGTGTAACTGTGTATGATTCATCTTGATGTATGGCAGAAACCAACACAGTATTGTAAAGCAATTATTCTTCAATTAAAACAAAAAACCAAAAACCTTTTCAAGCTCTTTGTTTTGCATAGGGGATGTCTAGTCTACCCCCTTCATTTAATTATTAAATCATTTGTATCAGTATGGACTCATGGATATCTTATACTTTTGGTTATTATTCAATACTTATTTTGTTGCTCAAATTGTTTCAGCTTCTAAGTCTTTTTTTTTTTTTGACCTGAAAAATGTCTTTCTCTTTATCTTCCTCATTTTTTCTCTTTTCTTTCTCCTCCAGATCCTCTTTCTCTCTTTTCCCCTATTTGTTGGAGAAACTGATCACTTGTCCTGTTGGATTTCTCATATTTTGGATTTAACTGATTACATTGTTTCACTTGTTCCTCTCCCTTTCTTGACAGAGCTTGATTAGATTTAGATTTAATTTTGTAAAAGAATGCTTAAGAGGTAGTGCTGTTATAAAGTAGCCATTGAATCCTACATGTAGCTCAGTCTGGTAAAGGACTCTGCCTGCAATGCAAGAGACCCAGGTTTGATCCCTGGATTGGGAAAATCCCATGGAGAAGGAAATGGCTACCCACTCCAGTATTCTTGCCTGGAGAATCCCATGGAGGAACCTGGCAGGTTACAGTCCATGGGGTCACAAGAGTTGGACATGACTTAGTGACTAAACCACTACCAGTCCTGTCAGGAGCGGGTGGTGTCTGGTCCTGCTTCAGTGATGCCAAGATTGATCAGCAGTGTCATCCTGATCATCCATTTAAAAAAGCTCAATCAGCCCTTCCAGTCCTTCCATTAAGTTTTAGCAGCACTTGATCATCATCACCTGTATCCATTATGTCATTAATGTATTGAAGATGGTGATTTTCAAATTTTATTATTCTAAAATCATTAGTGACTTTTATAAACTTCCTCTTTTCAGAACTTGGGTTACTTTTTCACAAACAGGAAAGAAGACAGAAAATGCCTGAGTTGGTTACTAGCACCTTTCAAAGGACCAATGAGGTATATGTGTATGAATATCAATATAAACTTACATTTTCAAACATTTATTTATGTGCTTACATTTATTTACGTGCTTCAAGTCATTCTAATTGCTGCTCAAAATGTCCCATCTTTAGCCGATATGTATGGATACATAGATGCAAAATTTTCGATACAATTTCAAATGGTTTACTGAAGTATTTGAATCTTCCTAGAGTCAATCCAGAGAAGGCAATGGCACCCCACTCCAGTACTCTTGCCTGGAAAATCCTATGGACGGAAGAGCCTGGTAGGTTGCAGTCCAGTTGTTAAAGAGTCAGACACGACTGAGTGACTTCCCTTTCACTTTTCACTTTCATGCATTGGAGAAGGAAATGGCAACCCATTCCAGTGTTCTTGCCTGGAGAATCCCAGGGATGGGGGAGCCTGGTGGGCTGCTGTCTATGGGGTCGCACAGAGTCGGACACGACTGAAGTGACTTAGCAGCAGCAGCAGAGTCAATCCATGGACCATGGCTGGGGTAAGGACTCCTGTTCTATGTATAAACTGAGTTCCTATCCATCATCAGTCAAGGATGTTTTCATTTAAATGCAAGCCAAATTCCTTTGGGTATGATATATAAAAATAACTATAAAGGTTAGCTGTATACTTTCAAAAGATCTTGACCCTGTGTAGTATTGCATTATATGTTTAGTTCACATATCTGTTTGATTTAATGTGGTTTTTATGAGATTTATTATAGAATAATTTCTTTTCTTTTTAATAACTATTTAGTAGCTTTGGCTTATCTTTCATATGCCAAGGAAAAACCATTGAATTTTTTTTAGTACACAAATTGATTAATGTGGAACCATGTTGAGTATTGTTTTGGAATACATATATTTAGATACGTATCTTTCCAAAATATGACCCCTCCTTTTTTTTCATTTAGTCTCCTACTGATGTAACAAAGATGTATTAAACACACAGGCTGGAAGTGCAATTCATTGACCCGTAGGAAAACTACTTTTCCTTGTCCTGGCTGTGAGCATGATGTGGATCTTGGAAAATGGGGAATCAATGGTCTATTTTGAAATTTCACTTGGGAAATTATTGTTGAAAGATAACGGCAGGCAGCCAGGGCAGCCACAGCCAGTATGTGTGACCTTTGTAAACCATCGCCTCAAGAATCCACACAAAGTTGCATGGACTGTACTGCAAACTACTGCAATGAATGCTTCAAAATTTATCATCCTTCCGGGTACTGTAAAAGCACAGCGTGAGTATGTGGGCCCAACTACAAATTTTAGATTCAAGGTAGGTGAAGTTTCTATTAAGATAGAGTAGTAAACTTAATGGGCTTGCCTGATGCTTTGGAGGTAAAGAATCCACCTGCAATGCAGGAGACTTGGGTTCATCCCTGGGTCTGGAAGATCTCCTGGGGAATGAAATGCAACCCACTTGAGTTATTCTTGCCTGGGAAATCCCATGAACAAGAGAAGCCTGGTGGGCTACAGTCCATGGGGTTGCAAAGAGTCGGACATGACTTAGTGACTAAGCATCAACAGCCTCTTCATACTGACTGCTGAGTCCTTTGACTCAATCCCAGTAGTTTTAGAGTACTTCCTTGCTGCTGGCACAAAATGCTTCATACTCATTTTGCACATTTCTTTCCTCAGACTAGAATCAGTTATTTCCTCAAGGATCCTTTCCTTTGAGTCAGAAGTGGTACTTAGAGACCACAACCTGGGCATGAGGGTTACTGGGTTGTTATATCTAGAGTTTTTCTGTGGACTTAGCTAGGGAACTATATATATTTTGTTTGTTTGTTTAAGAAAGAGGAAAACCCATGAATTCATTCTGGTATTTCCAATTCAAGTGAAAGATCACAGGGTATTACTTCTTATATTTGTATTTCTTTTCACTTGCATTGGGGCTTCCTGGTGGCTCAGAGGTTAAAGCATCTGCCTGCGCCTGCCCGTGATGTGGGAGACCTGGGTTCGATTCCCTGGTCAGGAAGATCCCTTGGAGAAGGCAATGGCAACCCACTCCAGTATTCTTGCCTGGAAAATCCCATGGACAGAGGAGCCAGTGGGCTGCAGTCCACGGGGTCGCAAAGAGTCGGACACGACTGAGCGACTTCACTTAACTTCACTTGCATTAAAAACTTGGTCCCCAGTAATGTTAGCATACTTATATGCTTTAGTCTAATATATATAATTTCAAAATACATGATGTTGGCTCTCAAAATTTTAAACTTTTATCAAAATAAAATCAGTATTATGAACAATAAGACTACTTGAAAGTAAGTTGCAGACATCATCCTTAATACTTCGTACACATTCTCACCTACTATACCATTATCACACCTAAGAAATGTAATAAAGATACATTTTCCAATATACCAACTTTCCATTTCTCGTGAAAATTTCCCCCACTGATTTAAAAATGTATTTTCAAACCCAAACACTTAAAAATCACAACAGCCTGTGATTCGCTCAATATCTCGCATTACATTTGGCTGTCATGTCTCTATTAATCTAGAACAGTCCCCTCTGTACCCCCTCTGACTTCCTGAAGATGTGATCTAGTAGTTTTGTACAGAGTCCCACATCTTATGTTTTGCCTAGTATGTCTTCGGGATAGGTTCCTATAGGTAGCATTGTTTTGGCAAAGAGCATGTCCTTGTACAGTTTTGGTGGAGATTATCTCACAGGTGCTCCATATGGCACACCCACTGATACATCAGAGTGCTGTTTCCCTCTGCTTTGTCGAGAGGGAGCTGCCAAAATCCCAGGTTTCCTTTTCCCTGTCTGATAGGTAGGAAATGTATCAAAGTGGGGTCTTCATTAGCTTTTCTCTTATTGAGTTTGAGCATATTTTCTGGGAACTATTCATTCATATATTGTGTCCATTTTTCTATGGACTTGGAACTTTTCCATTTTTACACTACACACACATATCCTTTTATGGTATAAACTGCAAACATTTCCCCCTAATTAGTCTTCTTGTTAATTTTGCCTGTTTTTTTTCAATCATGTAAAAGTTTGTTTTATGTTTTTGTCAGTATTATTTCCCCTTATTGCATGTGGATTTCAAATCATATTGAAGAAAGTTTGTTCAGCTTCTAGTTTACAGGGGAATTTGCCTTTGTGGAGGTCACATTTTGAGGAGGACAATAAAAGATAAAATAGTATATGTTAGAAGGTATGTTACAGAAAAAAATTAAGCAAGGACAGAGTAAGGATCACCTTGTTCAGTAGGGAGGTGGCTGGGAAGTGAGACGAAGAGAAGAAAAAGGAGGGGGGGGGACACTAAGGTGGCACATGGGAGAGCAAATGTGTGAAGACAGAAAGAGCAGCGAGGGATAGGAGGGGCATTGGGAGTGAGGGTGCTCTGGAGGTCAAGAGAGGAGCTATGGGAAGGGAGGTGGAAAATCAGGTTTAAAATCTCAAAGATGTCAAATATCCCTAATTGGTAGACTAACCGCAACCCCAGTAAAACTCCTATCTATGTATTTCTTCTGGAACCAGCCACATTTGGTATAAAGTTAACTTCATTTAAGAGAAAAAGACAGCAAGTAGAGACAGGGAAACACTGACAAGTAAGAGCAAGATGGCAACCAGTCATTGCAGTTAAGACATATTACACAGCCTTTAAAATTAAAACACTGGGGATGGCACACAAGAGTCAGACAGATAGCAGTCTTGGATACAGCCAGATAAAACAGATACAATCCAGATACAACCCAATTAGCCATGGAAGTTTAGTGTATGAAAAATATCTAAATCTACTTTATAAAGTTTAGGTGGGTAAAATTTTACTTTACAAATTGAAGATAGTTCACAGTGAAATACACAGACCTAACAAGTACAGCCAGATTAGTTCTGACAAATCCATACACCTGTGTAACCCTCACCACCTTCAACACACAATATACTTTTAACTCTAGAAAGTTTGTCTCCTCCTTGCCACCCACCCCTCCCTTAGAAGTGACCACTGCTCTGAATGAGAATTTTAGTAAGTGCTTAAAATAAGACAAAATGGAATCCATTTGGATAAATTCCAAATGGCTCAAAGATTTAAATGTAAAAAAAAAACAAAAAAAAACTGTATAAAAACTCAAAAACAATCCCATCTCTTAAAGCTTCCCTTCTTCCAACAGCCACACTGCCTCCTCAGCTCTCACAGCAACACCTGTGAACTGGGGCCTCTGCATGCGCTGCAGTCTGCAGGCCCTCCTCACACAGCCGGGGCTTCCTTCTCATGGCCTTTACAGGGTGTCACCTTGCTGCGTTGCCCTCGATTTAACATTGCACCTCTGCAGTCGCTTTTTCTCACAGTAGTTCTTCCATGTACTAGCTATTTTGCTTGCTTATTTTGTCAGTGGTTTGTTCTCTCCTAGAATGACAACTCCCTGAAGGCTGGGACTTCTGTTCATTTTTTCAGTGCTGGATTCTCAGTGTTTACAGCAGGCACTTGATTACTTCTTACTGAGGGTAAAAGCGATAAGGTGAGTTTCAGCTAGGGTGGGGCCCATAGTATCTCGTCCATCTTGGCTTTAGTGCAATGACAGGACGGGGCAAGGCAATTGAGAGAACTGAGAACAGCCGGGGATGCGGGCGGCAGGTGTGGTAGAGACCGTGGGCTGATGTGTTCAGGCAATGCTTTCTTCCAGAGGTCTTAAGGGAAGTGATGTTTTGGGATAAACAAGTGCGAAGCTCTTGACTTCTTTTTGAGCTACCTCTTCATCTGCACAACTGCTGCAGGGCACCTTGGGCCTGGACCCAGCGCAGCTGCCACTGGGACAGAGAAAGGCCTTGGCAGAGCTCCCTGGAAAGGGCGGCCTGTCCTGGCTGCTCCCACCTGGAGAAGGGGATGGGGTTAAAAGGGAAGGTCTAGGACCTCCAGACCTTCACTAGCCAACCCTCAACACTATGGTCTGCTTGTCACCAGCCTCCCACCCCCTCCCCTGGCCTAAGTTCTGCCCGTTGCGCCTAGTTCAGCCCCCGCCTCGTCATGACCCCTCTCACCAGTCCCCCACAACTCCCTGAAGCTCGGGGACTCGCTTCAGTGCTCGTTTCAGCAGGTTCTCCAGCTGCTTCAGAGCCTGGCCCAGGCTCTCCTTCTGCTCCTTTTCCTGGGATTCCTGGATCTGCAGCAGCTCTGTAGGTTAGAAACCCAGGGGGCAGCACTGACTCCTCGGGCTCCCGGGTGCCTTGCAGCTAATAAGTCACCGTCTCCAGTCATCTAGTCTTCACCTCAGCATCCCTCCTAAGCCTCTCTCTCCTCCCAGGTCCTCTTACCAGCTGCAAGCCCACCATGCCCCAGGCAGCCTTCTGAACACCTTCCTCCCTCCCCCTCAGTCTCCATGGTCCATCCCTCAGTGTCCTACCTGCTCCCCTGCTTGCCCCCAGCCTCCCTCCTAGGCTCCAAGCCTCGGCCTCTTACTGGTCCATCCTTCACAGAGCAGCCAGAGCGATCTCACGGCCTAAACCTGATCCTTTCCCTCTCCTGCCTGGAACCCTCCAAGGCTCCTCAGCACCTCAAGACCAAGCCCAAGCTCTCAGCCTAGTACTTGAGGAAGGCACCGTGTGGCCTCTGCTCACTACTCCAGAGCAAAAGCCTCACCTGTCCACCAGGCCCACTGGAGACACCATCTTTCCTGCTGGCAGCCCTTCCCAGCATTCCTCACCCCAGCCGCTTCCTCAGACTGCTGCAGCCCTTCCCTCCACTGGCGTCTTCCCTGGGGACTGTGACTCATCAGGTCTCTCTCCAGAGACTCAGAATAAGCCCAGCTCAGAGCAGAGGCAGATCGGCAGTGTGGTCAGACCCTTCGGGCCTGAACCCCTTCCTGGCCTTGTAGCCTCAGGCGTGACACTTGCCCTTTCTTTGGGCACTCTTAGGCACAGATGGAATTATTTGAGCCATAGGCTAGTGAGGCAGGGGGCAGACGGGAGCACTCTGGAGAGGGGACCCACAGGGCTTACTGACAGGTTGAAGGTAGGGGTTCAGAGAACTAGGAAAAATTACAGATGACTCCTGGATTTCTGGCTTTAGCACCTGCACGAGGGCAGTGGGGTCATTTATTGAGGGAAGGAAACCAGGAGGGAAAAAAAAAAAAACTGCTTTCTGGACTAAAGGGAACTGAGGTCCAGTTACAGACGTGTTAAAAGTCCCTGATGCCCATGATGTAAGACAATGCTGTGCCACGTCTTGGGCTGTTTCTGCTGTTCCTTCACACTGCTCCTTGCCCACTGAAGAGTAGGGGTGGTAAGGAGCTCAAAACTCAAAGGCCTGAAAATGGTCTCTTCCTGCTTTGCTGATAGTACACTGATTCACTTCTCTTCAAGCCACCTCTTCCATCTATTTCTCTTTTGAATTCTTTGCTTCTACAACTGGGACACTCTGGGGCTGGACAGCTCTCACCTCTCTCCCCTTTGAATTCTCGGGGGCTAGCACATGGCATATATGCAGTGAGTACTTGCTTAGTGAACCCAGGAATAAAGGACTTCTGAGTTTTAGCTTCCTTTCTGTAAACTGTAGTCTTATACTCCTTTCCCTCATGGTAAGGACTAGAAGAGGCTGTGCATGTGCAGACAGCAGAGACTGGAATCATGAGAGGGACACAGAATGCTTAACTGCAGCCAGCCACAGCTCAACACCCTGTTCAGGCCACCTGACTGAGTCTTCCCAGCCGTTCTGTAAGGTGTTATTAATATGATTATGCTTAGTCCACTGCAGGGGAAACTAAGGCAGAGGGAGACCATGCAGCAAGGAAGAGGGACTGCTGAGAAAATAATCCAATAGTTTAACTATACAGTCTGCTTTATAACTACTCAAGTATACTGCTGTTTGATGATGGATGAATATTCGGCAGTTTGATGAGCAGCGTCACCTAGTGGTTAGGAGCACAGACCCATGTTAGATGGCTGGGGTTCAAATCTAGCTCGGCCGTCTGGGTAGCCTGCAAGCCCGCTGTAACATGGAGAGGACCCCTGGGGATGCTGTGCAGAGGACACTAGTGAGCATACAAAGACCTCAATGCACAGTGGGCACTGTGTAAGCAGTGGGTATTTGTGATTTCTTCTGGAAAGGTGCTGGGAAGGGGCTGGGATGCTAGATAAGGAAGTAGGGCAGGCCTACCCTGGGTGGATGGTCCTGGGGGCAGGCTGGTCTTCATGTGGAGCAGATACCAGCGTCGGAGACTCTGTTGGTCCTGGAGGAACAGAAGGTCCTGGCGAAGAGAGGCAGCCTTCGGGAGGAGCAGCTCCGGAGCCTGGAGGGAGGAGGACGGATAGTCACCTGGGACGGAGGTTGGGTTCGGAAGACAGGGCCAAGGGGACAGGCACTCACCTTCCCTGCGGGCAGCCCCAGTGTGTGGCTCAGTGCTATGAAGCTGGAGCCCCTTGGGGATGCAGGATGCAGTTGCTGGATGGACGGCAGGACCGTGGGGAGGGGCTGCAATCTGCGGAGTGACGTCCAGGTTGGGAGGGTCACAGAGAGGGAGGCTGGGTTCCAGAGGCCCAGGAACTTAGAGGTAGGGCTGAGGATGAGGTCTGGCAGCCTGGGAACCCTAGGATTGTGTTTTAGGAGTGGGCCCAGGGAGTATCAGTCACCCATGACAGGGTATGTGGCAACCCCTATCTCACCCTCCGGGGCCGTGCTGCAGCAAGGGGCCCAGAGGAAGACGGGGCAGGTGCTGGGCTTCCTGCTCCAGACACCGCACCAGTTCCTGGCTCTGTGGAGCCACCGCCTCAGACGTGGGGACCACTTTTCGCTGAACCAAAGCTAACACCTGTGGGGAAGGAAAGGGATGGGAAGGACAGCGTGAGGCTGCTTAGTCCCCTCCTGAGGAGGCCCAGCCCTCCCCAGAATTGGCCCCGACTCCCATCTCACCTCCTCGGGGCTCCGGCACAGGCGTGTCTTGCTGGCTGAGTTGCCCTTGATGAGCAGGCGGATCTGCTCCTGTGTCTCCTCCTAGGCAACCAAGAGGCCATGGAGATGGGCCGATTTTCTGTTTTACCTCCCAGCCTCTGCCCCTGCTCACCCCTTTGCACAGGCCCTGACCCCTCTTGGGAGTCTCACTGAGGCCCCCTCCCCTAACCAGGAGGCCCAGATCTGGCTCCTTAGGGCTCCCAGCCTGACTCAGGTCCTCCATCAGGCCTGGCCACTTCTCCTGCAGTCCCACGTCTCACCACTAGTTGGCGCCAGCGTAGGATCCGTTGCTGTTTGGCCTGTAGCTCCTGGAGCAGAATCTGCCGACGCCCAGTGGCCTCCTCCAGCTCCTGGCTCAGGGCACACAGGGCCTTGAGTTCGGCCCTCAGGGCACAGACCCGGAGCCCCAGCACCAAAGTCTGCCTGCGGCCCAAGTAGAAAAGAGCAAAGGAGAAGGAAGGTGACTAAGACTCTCAGTGGAGGAGGGAGATCAGAGGTGCAAGGACGCACAAGGAGCCGTAAGCATAGGGAGACGACCCAGCAGAGCAAGCAGGGAGGCTGAAACAGGAGCCAGGGTGCAGAAGTCCATATTCTGAGACACTTGGGAGAGACATGGCCTAGAGACCATGGCCCTTGGAGACTCCTCACCTCTCGCTGGATCCCAGGATACATCTATCCGCCTTCTCCATCAGGCCCTGGAGGCGCAGGGTCAGGACTTGATCCTCCTTCAGGAGGGGGCCCCGCTGGGTGACCAGCTCACCCACAGACCGCCAGCCCTCCTGGAGCGAGCACAGAGTCAGGGTGACATGGTCCCTGGCAGGGAGGGGACCGAGGTGTTTTAGGTTGGGAAGAGTCCTGAGGAGGGTCCTGGGGGGTCACCTGGATGAGATGCACCATGGATGGCAGGGTCTGGCTGGAGTCTGACTGGTCTGATGCCTGGGACCTGAGAATAAGGGCTGAGCTGTAGTGGGAGAAGCCCTGTCCCCTTGTAGGTCACCAGTGTCAGCCTACCTGCCAGACTGGTTCCTGGACCTCAGTTCCCATCGGCAGGTCACCCTGCCCAGTCCTGACCTGTCCCAGCTCACCCAGCCACCCGCCCTGTGCTGACTGGGAGCGCCAGCACCTCACCTGGTTCTCTCCGCATCCTGGAGCCCATCCACACTGCACAGGCACTGGATCTCTGCCTCCCGCTCTGCAGCCAGATGCTGCAAGGCAGCCAGGACGTGGCCCGGTGGGTGGTTTGTCAGTAGGCTCTGGTGGGGAGAGGGGTGAAGTCAGGCCAGGATGGGGGCAGGGCTGCAAGCTGGGACTCCATGGAGAAGGGGTAGGGATCATGAGTGACGTCCTGGCACCCTGAGGTTTAATCATGGGGCAGGGGGTGTAGCCTTTCTTGAGAGTGCCCCTCACCTCCACTGAGCTAAGCCACTGCTGGTAGGAAGTTCCAAAGTGGTCATCTTGCAGGGTTCTGTGGAGTTGGGGAAGAGGACAGATGTTACAAGAACCATTAATTCATCCTTTAATGATCACTGCCACTCTGTAAGGTAGGGGCTGTCACTGCCCCATGTGAAAGATTGGAAACCAGGTTCCTCTATACCAGCTAGACTTGAGTGTCCCACTTAACAGCATATCAACAACTTGGCCTTGGACCTTTCATGTGTGCTGTTTACCTGGAACATCTTCTCAACCTTTTATCCCTCCTCACCAAAGCACCCCTCCTCTCTGCCTCCTTAGCTGGGTAAGGTGTCTCCTTTGGGTACCCAAAGCCTCCCAGGCTTGCCCACCCTCTGAGAGCCCTAACTACCTGGGTCGTCACTGTCTCTAAAGGTCTGCTTCCTCTCTTCCTAGCCTGGGAGCCCTGTCAGGGCAGGGCCTGGGGCTGATAGAGCCCAGAGGTACAGTGTCTGTAACAAGGTTCTTTACAGGGTCTCTGCTGGCCGAGGGCTACTCACGGAATGCCGCCTCCCTGGGCCTGAGGACTCAGGAGGCTCTGCAGGAACTGGGTTCGGAGGCTGCAGGCTGTTCGGACATCATGCTGTGAAGAAGAGGGTGTAGTATGAGGGGGGCCAAGAGGTCCATCTAACCCCGGACACCCCACATTTCTCCCTTCTGGCACAGGACTCTTACCAGGACTGCAGGCTCCAGGCCCAGGGCTGCTGATATCAAGGGTCCAAAGTTTATATCCACTTTGGCCTTCCTGGAGGGAGGAGTTCAGTTGGGGCTGGGGTTCCTGGGAGGAGGCAGCTGGCAGCACAGAGGTTGGTGTTCCCTCCTGCTGCCAGCAAAGCTAGTCACAGGGATCACTGAGCCTGGATCTCAGAGGCCAACCCCCAAATGAGATCATGGTCATCTCTCAGCTGCATTAATCTCCTCATCCATCTCCCTGCTCTTACTCTCTGCAGTCTGTTCTCCACCCAGCAGTAAGCCAACAATCCTGCTAAAACCTCAGACAGATCATGTCCCTGTTTTGCTCAAAACCTTTGAAAACGTGATGGGTTTCCATCACACAGAGAATAACAATTAGAACGCTTCTAAGCACTCTGCATGATTTAACTCAATTATCATACCTACTCTTTGCTGCTACTGCTAAGTTGCTTCAGTTGTGTCCGACTCTGTGCGACTGCATAGATGGCAGCCCACCAGGCTCCACCATCCCTGGGATTCTCCAGGCAAGAACACTGAAGTGGGTTGCTATTTCCTTCTCCAATGCATGAAAGTGAAAAGTGAAAGTGAAGTCGCTCAGTCATGCCTGACTCTTAGTGACCCCATGGACTGCAGCCTACCAGGCTCCTCCGTCCATGGGATTTTCCAGGCAAGAGTACTGGAGTGGGTTGCCACTGCCTCCTTCTACCTACCCTTTAGAGTAGATATTAATATTATCCCTTTTCTACAGAACTTAGAAACTGAGGCACAAAGCAGTTAAATACTTTGCCCAAAGTTACACAGCTGTAAGTGGCTGAGTCAGGGCATGAACCCAGCCTCCGAATAAAACTCCAGTGCCTCCACAGTGCTCTGTCCACCTCTCCAACCTACCCCCTTATTACTCTGCCTCTTGCCTTCAAAATTTGAGCTGAATTGGCTTCTTGGCTGTTCTTCCCACATGCCCGGCTCAGGGCACTCTGCTCTTGCTGTTCCTCTCCATGGAAATTCCTCCCCTAGCTCAAATGTTGACATCCTCAGAGAGGTTTTCTCTGACCATTGTACCTAGAGTAGCATCTCCTTCTCCCTTTCTACATCACCTTTTCTTCATAGCGCTCATCTCCACCTATGATTATAGAGTTTGTCTGTGTCCTAGTTTACCACTTGTCTCCTCTGCATCAGACTGTGAGCTCCATGAGGGCAGGACTGTCCCCTGTTTACTGTCTTTTTTCCTCCCCCCAGCACTGTTCTAGATATACAGCTGGCACCATGCTAAGCACTGAAAAGACAGGTGGCTGAGATGGCAAAACTTTCTGGCTCCATGGAGTGAAGCTCAGAATTCTAGAACCCAGAAGGGGTCTGGGCAGAGTACTGGGTCTCTAAGAATGGGCATACGCCCAGCCTGGTGAGGGATGCTCCCCGGACACCTGAAGCCCACCTCTCTATGTCCTGCAAGCGCTTGAGCTGATTCTGCAGTCGCTGCATGGGATCCTGGAGCCCACGCTGTTGTCTTCGCATGGCCCCAGCTTGAGCCCGGAGGAGGAGAGCACGGCGCTGGGTATCTTGCATGCTCTGTAGGTTCCGCTCCATGGCCATGTCTGTGAGAGGAACAGGGGTGGCCATCAGCGCTTTCTCTCACCCCATCCTGCTGCCCATCTCTCCAGCCCCATGGGTCACCCTGAGCCTCAGTCTCTTGCTCCATCAGCTCCAGGCTCTGGTCTAACTCCAGGATCTCTGCCCGCAGGCGGGCAACAGCGGCTTCCAACTCCAACTTCCGGCGGGCCTGGTGGAATCAGGTACAGGGTCAGATGAATGGCCTGACTGCTCTCTGTGGGGCAGTAGTCTCTTACCTGCCCAGTTACGTGGTACAGGGTTTTCCCCAGGCAGTTTCAGTGTCTGAAGAAGAGCACCAGGGTACTATCCTGTCCCCCTTCTTCCTTCTGGGATTGTCTCATCTGTCCCCCCAACCTGTTTACTGTCTCTGTCCCAGTCCTCATCTTCCCATTGAGCCCCAAACCTGGAGTCCTGAGGTCTCCTGGAAGCCTCCCCTGAGGCGTCACCTGGGCACCATGCACATGCTGGGTCCCATACTGGCCTCAGCATTTCTCCGAAGCCCGCCTCTTCTCCCACCAACCTCACCGGCTTTGATGCCTCATATGCATGTCCCCCCACTCACAGCTCATGCCTCCTTCCCCCAGACTGCAAGTGAGTGCAGGGATCGGGCTGTCTTGTGACACAGCGACCCTTGGCATCACCCAGCACAAGCCTGGGCCCAGAGCAGAAAATCTATCAGTCCATTTTTTGGATGAAATAAAACCTGGCAGCACATGCTTCTCACCTCTGGACTGTCCTGGTGGCCATACCTGAGGAAATGAGAGCAGAGTGAGAGGATGATGGGGACTTCCACGGGAGAGATGGGAGGTGTGAGGTTGGGGGCAGGGACGTGGCTGGATGGGGCTGGGGAAGACAGGAAGGGACAGCTTTGAGGACCAGTTACCAGAGCAGGTTTCCCCGGATCTTCCTGACGTTCCTAAATGGAGAGGTAGGAGGAAGGGGAGTTACAGTGGGGCTCTCCTGGGTCCTCTCCTCTGCCAAAGCTTCCCTTCTGTGGCCAGGCTCACCTCTGGCTATGCACATGCCGCAAAACGTAGGCCCAGATGTCGGTCCCCTGGCCCAGACACAGCCTGTGGTAACAGCATGAAAAGGTATGCCTGGGACATCACACAGGATGGAGGAGCCTCACTAGCAGAGTGGTGAGGAGGTAAGACCTTTACTAGGGAATTCTCATGTGTACGGGAGGGAGGGTCCATACTTTTGGGGGTAAGGTATTCTCTCCTGGGGAGTTCTCAGCCACTGAGAGGGTGGGCGTCTCACTGGGGGTAGGTGTATTCTAATTCCCCGGTGGAGTGCTCCCTTTCTCCTGGCAAAGGTTATCTCCAGTTACTTCCAGAAGTGGGGTGAGGGCTACAATGCCAGAAAGGGCCCGCTCATGATCAGTTGTGGGTCATTACTCCTATACATTCAGTCTCGAATGGGGTGGTCTTTGCTAACTCGAGTGTCCTCACTAGCTGGGATGGGTGGTGATGTACTGAGGGACAGCCTTCCCCTGGAGATCCAATTTTCACATTGATAAAAGAGAGCTCTATTACTAACTCATGGAGGATCCCCACTAGTGCAAGGGACCCCACTCTGGGTGGCCTCAGAGGATGGGGGTGGGAGTGTGGGAGTCACCACCAGGACGCCCTCACTCAATTCAGGATCCTCTGCCTGGATTTACTACCTGCAGGGCAGGAGCGCCCTCGAGGGTTAACTGCACTGCGGCAGGAGCGCCCTCAAAGGTTATTTTCACTGCGGCAGAGGGGTAAGGGGAGGATGGCGCGTTTTGGATGAAGATGTGGGTCTCATCCCGGGAGACTCCATCTCCAGGGTGGGGAGTCCTCACTCCCAGAGTGGCTCTCACCTGCGCAGCGTGGACTCCGGGACCCGGGCAGCCACGGGCACCTCCATCTCTTCCGCCGCCCAGCAACCCAGTTCCCGCGCTTGCTGCGCTAACTCCATGACAGTGACCAGGCCGCTGCCTCCCGCCCCTTCTTCAACTGTGGCGTCCTTCTCTGACGTCACGCACGCGCCGGAAGTGACGCCACGGTCTCCAGGAAGATGGGGGCTTTCCTGCTCTGCGGGGTCTCAGAGCCCACCCGCAGCTCTCTTACCTCGGGGTTCCTGTGAACGAAGATGAAAGAACTTGAAGAAACGGTGGGATCCGCTTGCCTTCTTCGTCTTCCTTCCTACTACCAGCTGTTCCCTAAGAAGCTAAAGGTCCCTAATGCCTCCCTTCATTTTCTCGACAAAACGGGGCTTTCATCCTAGGAGGATGACTATCAGGCGAGGGGATGCCAAAATTACTGCCCTTTGATTTCAGAAACAGGGTGTCAGGTCTGAGTGAGGGACGGGGGCAGTTGGCATGAGCCTAATATTTCCGTGGCATGCTTTCTTCTAGGTATTCGTTCGTCCTTACCAATCTGTAACATTCGTGAGCTGACCTTGTGCTGGGGACACCCCGGTGGCTGAGACAGCCCCAGTCTCCATGCTGCGGAGCTCACAGTTCAGTGAGGGACGTAGACGCATCACCAGGTAGGGATGGATAGGACATAAGCAGCAGGGGCGGGTCACTTTGGGGTCAAGGAACGTGAGAGGTCTGTGGAGTGCCCCCAGAAAGCGGTAATACTAGGGCTGGAGTCCTGGAGAGCCCACTCAGCCTCAGACATGGTCCTGAGAAATGGTACCTCTCATTCAATGTGATTGTGTTATTAATCATTGTCTTCAGTGTCCAATACAGAGCCTGAATCTCTAAATAGTTGTTGAATAAACAAATGGGGGAGACAGATGGCGGGGTGAGACTAAAAGCTGGGAACCCAGGGAAGAGGATGGAGCAGGGTGAGGGAGAGGAGGGTGTTGAGGACGGTGCTGGACAACTGTAGGGATGTTGAGTAGAGAGGTAACTGAGTGGATCTCATGTGAAGCTGACTGGCTGTAGAGGGGTGAAATACAGCATTCTAGGCTAGGGATTAGGTGGAACAGACCTTGATACCGGGAGATGAGAGAAGGGACAGCTTTGGAGGAGACAGTGACAACAATGTTATCAACACACTCTATGGGTGTGAGGAGTCAAGGAGGTGTCCAAGGGTCAGCTGAGTCTCTGCTCTAGGAACAAGGGGACTACAAGGTCTCCACTGAGATAGCAGAGTTCAGGGAAAGCTGAATTGAGCTTCAAATGCTTCTTATGGGCTGAGATGCAGAAGAAGGTGCCTGGGGCTGATGTAAAATCCAGATGGGCTTCCTGGAAGAAAGATTAGCAGCTTCTACTTCACCATTTTGATTTCTCAGCAGTTTTGATTTCTTTCAAACATCTTCACCCTTCCAACTTTTGTGGGTTGTTTTGCTATTAAAAAAAGCAATTAGACAGCATGTTTGCCATGGGTCGCTGAGCCTTTCAAGGGGTGTTAGAAAGTATTGACTGTTAAAGGAATAAAGAGACAAATCACAGATTGGGAGAAAATATTTGCAAAACACATATCTGATTATTGACTTGTATCCCAAATATACAAAGAACTCTTAAAACTCAACCATGAGAAAATAATCCAGTTTAAAAATGGACAAAAATTATGAACATATGTCTCACCAAAGAAAATATACAGATAAATGCAAGTCAGCATACGAGAACTTGTTCAGCATAATGTCATCAGGGAGTTGCAAATTGAAACAATAATGGTCTTGTTTTGTTGATGGCTTCCTTTGCTGTGCAAAAACTTTTGAGTTAAATTAGGTCCATTATTTTATTTTTGCTTTTATTTCTTTTACCTTAGGAGACTGATCCAATAAAATATTGTTATACTTTATGTCAAATACTGTTCCACCTATGTTCTCCTCCAGGAGTTTTAGTTCTCTTCTGTGGTTTCAGATCTTACATTTAGGTCTTTAAACCATTTGGAGTTTTTGTATATGTTGTGAGGGAATGCTCTAATCTTATTGTTATACATGTAGTTGTCCAACTTTCCCAGCACTACTAGTTGAAGAGACTGTCTTTTTTCCATTGCATGTTCTACTAATTGACCATAGGTATATGAGTTTATTTCTAGGCTCTCTATTCTGTTCCATTGATCTATTTTTTGTGGCAACAACATACTGTTTTGATTACTGTAGCTTTGTAATATAGTTTGAAGTCTGGAAGGGTTATACCATCAACTTTCCCCCCTCCCCTTGGGATCATTTTAGCAATTTGAAGTCTTGTGTGGTTACATATAAAGTTTATTTATTCCAGTTCTGTAAAAACTATCATAGATATTTTGATAGGGATTGTATTAAATCTGTTGATTGCTTTGTGAAATATGACTATTTTAGTATTAATTCTTCCAACCCAAGAGCATAGGATACCTTACTATTTCTTTGAATAATCTTCAGTTTCCTTAGTCAGTATATTATAGTTTTCAGAATGTAGGTCTTTCATCTCCTTGGTTAAGTATATTCCTAGGTATTTTACTTTATTTTTTGATGTTATTTTGAATGGATTTTTTTTTCTTACCTTGAGTCTCTCTTTAACTGTTGCCATTTTAATTATGTCTTAGTGCAGATCTCTTTAATCTCGTCTTGTTTGGGACTCTCTATGATTCCCTGACCTGGATGTCTGTTTCCTTCCTCAGGCAAAGGTAGTCTTTGGCTCTTATTTCTTCAAATAAGTTTTTTTTTTGTCCCTTTCTCTCTCTCTGTTATCCTTCTGAAGTGATGTGAAGTGAAAGTTGCTCAGTCATGTCTGATTCTTTGTGAACTCATTGACTAGCCTGCCAGGCTTCTCTGTCCATTGAGTTCTCCAGGCAACGAATACTAGAGTGGGTAGTCGTTCCCTTCTCCAGGGGATCTTCCCAGCCCAGGGATCGAACCCAGGTCTCCCGCATTGCAGGTAGATTTATCATCTGAGCCACCAGGGAATGTTAATATGCTTGATATTGTCCCAGAGGTCCCTTAAAAATGTCCTCATTAAATTTTTTTTCTTTTTGCTGTTCTGATTGGGTGATTTCCATTTTTCTGTTTTCCAGATCACTTATCTGTTCTATATCATCTGGTCTGCTGTTGATTCCCTCTGTTGTATTTCTTATTTAAGTTATTGTATCTTTCAGGTCTGTTTGCTTCTTTCTTATATTTTCTAACTCTTTGTTGAAGTTCTTGCTGAGTTCATCCATTCTTCTCCTGAGTTCAGTGAGCATCTTTATGATCATTGCTTATAACTCTTTATTGGATAAATTGTGCTTAGTTGCTCAGCTGTGTCCAACTCTTAGTGACCCCATGGACTGCAGCCTGCCAGGCTCCTCTGTCCATGGGGATTCTTCAGGCAAGAATACTGGAGTGGGTTTCCATACCCTCCTCTAGGGGATCTCCCCAACCCAGGGCTTGAACCTAGGTCTCCCACATTGCAGACAGATTCTTTACTGTCTGAACCACCAGGGAAGCCCATTGGATAAATTACTTATTTCCATTTCATTAGGGATTTTTTCCCCCTCGGGTTTTAACTTGTTCTTTTTTTGTGTGTCTTTTAATTTTGTCTGACTTTCTGTGTTCGTTTCTGTTAATTAGATGAACCAGCACCTCTTTCAGTCTGGAAAAAGCAGCCTTGTGTGGCAGCATCCTTGGTGTAGACTGCCTGTACCTGGTGGCTTTGGCAGGCCTACTGGGGAAGAACTGGGCAGGGGCCAGGGTTAGTCCCAGGGCACTCTGCTGGTGTCCTTGGTAGATACCTGGAAGTTATTGTGGGGCCAGAGGAAACCCTGGAGCATGTTGTGCCAAGGCCTCCTTGGTGGACAGCTGGAGCTGGAGCACACTTGGCCTGGGCAGTCTAGGGATGTGTCATGCTGTAGGAGCCTTAGCAGGCAGCTGGAGCTGGAGCAGGCACAGGCTGTGGGGAGTCCTGGGGGATCAAACAATGCTGCTTGCTGGAACCTTTAGTCCTGGAGAGAGTTCCAGTAGGTCCCTACCCATTTGGCAGGTACTCTAAGGTTAGTGAGTGGGATTTAAATGCAATAATATGCATAAGTTCCTTGAATTGTGATTGATACAGTTGACTGCTCGGTAGCTACAATGGTGATGATAGTGATGATGATGGTCCTGATGAGCAAGACCCAGTTTCCTGCTTCTCCACTTCTTAGTACTTGCTTTTTCCTCAGCCCCTCCTTCATCCTGAAAGCCCCAGGCTTTTTCATGTGGTTGTAGAATGACTTTCCCTGCTCCTTCGAGGTGAGAGAGAAAGATGTGGTTAGAGGCTAATTTGGAAGAGGTGCTCTGTTTCCTTCCATAAGCTCTGCATGCATGCTAAGTCGCTTCAGTCATGTCCGACTCTTTGCAACCCTGTGGACTGTAGCCCACCAGACTCCTCTGTCCATGGGATTCTCCAGACAAGAACACTGGGAGTGGGTTGCCATGCCCTCTTCCAGGGGATCTTCCCTGACCCAGGGATCGAACTCAAGTCTCCTGTGGCTCCTGCATTGCAGGCTGATTCTTTACTACTGAGCCACCGGGGAAGCCCTCCATATGCTCTAGAAGCCATTTATTTAAGTTTCGTTGACTCAAGCAGGGTCACTTGCCCACTGCTGAAGCAATCTCTGAGCCAGTATATGACTCCCCACACTCATAATGATTACTACATCATACATCCCAGAGGTGTTTCTCACCTCCTTCTCCAGCTCAGATGAGCAGCTCTCTCCTTCAAGCTTCTGAGGCCCCAAATCCCTCTTTTTCTCTTATACTCATGCATCAGTAATCTTATTTACCTTACCTTTAAAATTCATCAAGGCCTTTCCTCTTCCACTTCCCTTACACTGCCCTGATATTCCATCGCATCCCATCTAGACTTTGACAGCAGTCTACTGCTGTTACATTTCCCCCACAGTCAGCTTCCCTCCAAAGTCAGGGAGAGCCTGTTAACACCTGAGTCAGCTCTTGTCACTCATTTGTTCAAAGGCTGTTCATCTTACTCAGAGTAAAGTAAGCTCACTTCCATCTTACTTTCTGTTTCCTCCCTGATTTCTCTTTTAACCATTTCCTGTCTTGCCTTCTGCCCTTCAGCTACACCTGGCCTCCTTAATATATCTCAGAAATATCAGACATGCTTCTCCCTCCAGACCTTTGAACTAGCATTTCATCTCCCTGGGATAAGCTTCACTTAGATATCTGCCTTGTTTCCTCACTTAAGTCCTACAGGACTTAGATCAAAAGTTAGATCTGGGGCTTCCTTGGTGGTCCAGGGGATAAGAATCCTCCTGCCAATGCAGGGGACACAGGTTCGATCCCTGGTCTGAGAAGATTCCACATGCCTCGGATCAACTGAGCCCATGTGCCACGACTACTGAGCCCACGCACTGCAGCCTGTGCTCCACAACAAGAGAAGCCACCGCAATGGGAAGCCTGAGCACCGCAACTAGAGCAGTCTCTGCTTACTGCAATTGGAGAAGCCCATGAGCAGCAATGAAGAGCCAGCACAGCCAAAAATAAATAAAAGTCATTTCTTCACTGGACCATTACCTGCCTCCCTGTTTAAAATGACAGCCCCTCACCGTCATTTTGGTGGTTGTTTTGGTGATTGGTTACTTCCAATCACCCTTACTCTGCTTTATTTCTCCCCACAGTCCTCTATTTCACTATTTACTATATTTGTTACCTTTCACACCCCACAAGAACATGAGATCCATGAGGTAGTTTTTTGGTTTGCTTTGTTGTGCCCTGTGCCTGGCGCAACAAATAGATGCACAGTAAAAATTTGCTGAATGAAAGAAGAAAGAACAACTCACAGCCCTGTGTGGGGGTGAGTCTGCCTTGCCCACTGGGTTGTGGGTTTCCTGAAAGAGGGATGGGTTATGTCTTGGTTACAGCTGTGTTTCTAGCATCACCCAGCACAGAGCCAGGCACAGAGGGGATTGGGCGGTCCTATAGGAGGGTGACTGTATGTGCAAAAATATTCCTGTGAGCAGATCTGTGAGAACCGGTGCTGGGTTTCCTCTTCAGGAAAGGTGGAAATGGGGGATATCTTTGGGACTTTCATAAGCACCTACAAGGATTCTCACCAGGAGGAGGAGAGCACCCCCCCTATTTTGGAGAGTAGGAGATGTGTGACATTACTTATTGCCACATTGGCTTCCTTTGTGTTCCTTGAATTGCCAAGCTCATTCCAGCTTATGAACGTTTACACTTGCTATTCCCACTCTGTGGGAACTCTGTTCTCACAGCTCTTGGAATAGCTGTCACACTTTGGCTCAAGGAACATCTTAGAAAGGTGTGCACTGGGTGTCCAGTCTGGGACTACATTTCCCAGAGGCCCTTGTGTCCAGTTGAGGCCATGAAATTAGTTTTGTTGAATGGTCTGAGAGCAAATGTGATACTTGGTACTTTATTTATTTTTTGATAGTTGGTACTTTAGGGCCAAAGTTTTATTAAAAAATTTATACTGCTTAATTGAGGTATAAATGACAAAAATTGTAATGTGGTTTAAAATGTACAACATGGTGATTTGCTGTATGTATCACTGTGAAGTTATTACCACAACCAACTTAAATTGCATCACCTCACAGAGTTACCTTTGTTTTTGTCTGTTTTTGGTGAGAGTGCTTAAGAGCTACTCTCTTAGCAAATTTTAAGTATACAATACAGTATTGTTAATCACAGTCACCTTGTTATATGCTAAATTATCAGACCTTATTCATCTTATAACTGAAGGTCTTTACCCTTTTACCAGCCTGTCCTCATATCCCCCACCCCCAGTCCCTGGCAAACACCATCCTACTTTCTGTTCTTATGAGTTTGAAAACAAATCTAAAAAAGATTCTACATATGAGTGATATCATATAGTATTTGTTACTTTCCACCTATTTCAGTTAGCATAATGCCATCAAGTTTCATTCATATTGTTGCAAATGGCAGAATTTTGTATTTCTCGTGGCTTAATAATATTCCTTTGAATATAGATATCAAATCCTCTTTATCCCTTAATCTGTTGATGGACACTTAAGTTGTTTCCATATCTTGGCTGTTATGAATATACTGCTCTGAATGTGGGAGTCCAGATATTTCTTTTAGATAGTAATTTTATTTCCTTTTGATATACCCTCAAAAGTGAGATTACTGATTCATATGGTAGTTCTATTGTTAAATTTTTGTGAAGCTTCCATCCTGGTTTTCATAGTGGCTCTACAAACTTACTTTCCACCAACAGTGCACAAGTGTTCACTTTCAAGTCAAGGCTTTAAAGAAACATGTGGCAGTTTTCCATTCTTATCTTCTGCCTGGACTCAAAGGATTCTGGATCCTTAGGGAATGGTGGAATCACCACATGGAAGGATCCTGGGTCCTTGCCCACCTTGGCAGGTTCTGTGAGTGAGAAATAAATTCCTATTTTGTGAACTACTAAATGGTGGGGTTTATTTGTTACAGTGTTAGCATGACCCTAAACAATATACCTTCTAGACTTTTGCTGTCTATCCCAGTGCGTCTCAAACTATTTGTGACTGTGGAATAGGACCTGTTTTTTTTTTTTTTTTAAATACCTCCTAATCTGTCGTGGACTGGTCCTATGCTCTGCACAACGAGACAAGTCTATTTCAAATACCTGGATGTCATAACAGGCCAAATTGCTGTAAGTCTGAAAGCACCTACTGGCAATTTCCACACTTACCTTACTGCAAACTATTAATAGTGATAGACCAATATTATCATTGCCATAGCTTATTACCCTGTTGTGTTTTTCTCTGTGACATTCACCATTCCCTGTAATTATTTATTTCTATTTGTTTGTGGTTTTCTGCCCACTACAACGTGGGGAAAACTTCCCAGATGTAAGCTCTATGTTGTGATTCTAGTACCTAGTACAGTGCTTGGTACATCATAAGTGCTCAGAATATTCAATTTACTCAACAGAATAAGTACTTGTTGAATGATGAATAAGCCTCATACTTGGTGGTTAGAGGGGAGAGGAGGTAATCTACCTATTACAGAAGCTCTACAACCAGAATTCCAAATTCCAATGAGTTCACTGACAGTTGCTGACTCCCGAGTTTTCTGGTGGACCACAGCACCCAACATGACCTCTTATAACCCACTTCCCTAGGTTTCCCCCAGTAGAGACCGGACCCTCTATTCTGTTATTGTCTGGTGATATGACTGTCTTTCAACCTGTTTTATAAGTTCAGAGGAGGTACCAGTGGTACTTAAGTGGTGACTGCTCTGTCCCCAGAGTGTGGCAACACATTCAAAGCCCTTGGTCAACATAAATAGATTTATGACATGAATACGTGACTATGGGCAGAGGAGAACAGTGTTCTACCCTGTCTCCCATGGTCCACATTTCGGCGGGGTCCCTGATTGGTCTTGAGCTCTGGTCCAGTGGCCCTCCTCCCCCATCAGCCACCTCAAGGTGCTGCCTCAGGTTGGCAATACTTGACCCACCAGACACTGAGGGGCAGGTGTCTCATTTGGCCCAAACGGATACTTAGAACCAAAGTAAGGAACAGTTTTGGATATATTTGGTGCTTTTTTTTTTTCCTCATGAGCTGGAGAGGAGGTTACCGAGAAAATAAGTCCATCATGGTGAAAATCAAGATGATGAGTATGATGACGCTTCCCATAACAATCCCCAGGACTGCAATGTAGAAGGCTTGGTGGGAGGTCTCGGCTGCCATGGCTCGATTGTTCCATCTGTTGCAGTGCCTTGTCTGATTGGAGGTAATAGAGGGGCATAAAAAGGTTCTTGTGTGGGAGAGGGGTGAGCCATGGGACTATAGGAACACAGGGTGGGGACATAAACCCAGAGGCAGGAAACAAGGAAGAATTTGAGTCAGCGTTAGGGCCAGGATGGAGAGTGTGGGGGAAGGCAAGGATTGGCATGATTCAGATTCCCACCTGGATGGAGAAGATCACTGCCACAATTCCTATGGGAAAACACAGGAAGAGGGCCAAAATGGACAGGCACATATAGTCTTTGGGGGGCTTGGCACGCAAAATCTCAAACGTCTGGGAGTAGGAAGTGAATTATGGCTCAGTATCGCTTCTGGGTTCTAACATCCCCTCTGACCTCCTCCCTTTGACCTTCCTCTTTTCCTGTAAAGTCTTCACTGACACCCTTTAAAACTCTCATTGACTCCATTTACTTCCTACTGCGTTCTCTCTAACCTCCCCCTATTCCCTTTAATACCTTCTCTGTCCTCTAGAACTGTCAGCCCCCCACTCCACCTCCATCCCCCCTACCCTATAATCCCGCTCAGTTCTCTGTAAGGCTTTCCCCATCTCCTGTAAACTCCTCACCATGTTCTATAACTGCCTTTCAGATCCCTAAGCACATCTTACTTGGTCTTTCCATTGTCCCCACAAAATCATTTACCGACTCCAAGGACTCTCATTTGGCCTCCCTGAAAACTCAGCTGACACCCTAAGAGCATTTTGTTCCTATAAAACAAACCCTCATCATTCCCCAAGCAACCTTTTCTTTGTCTCTGTTCACCACCCTACTAAGAAGACCCTCATTCAACACTTGCACTCTGACTTTTCATGTGTAAAACCTTCATTATGTTCCTGCAAAATTCTCAACTTATGAAAACTTCTAATGACCTTAGTGGCTCTCTTCTTGCTCCATTTTAATATTCCTCACTTTGTCCATGAATCTGTCATGGTCCTGTTATAAACCTTATTGTTCACCTATCAACTCCTCCCCACTCCACCGCCCCACCCCGACCGCACCAATAACCTCTCACTTGGCGCCTCTAAGACCTTCTTTGAGCAACTATAAACTCTTTAAGTCCTCTCCTTGTCTATACATAGCCTCTTCTCTGTCCCCTTATAAAGACCTGTCATGTTGCCCTCTAATGCCCTCTCGCTACATCTGAAACCAGCTTCAATATCCTGTGAACTTCCTGTACTCTTAATGACAGCAGCCTTCCTGTTCTCCTAGACCCGTGCCTCCCTCTAAATACTTAATACCCTCCCTTCCCCTTATGAAGCACTCTTTGTCCCCTCATTCCCCTCAACCCATGCTGGCTTTCTTCCTCCCACCCTGTCCCCCCATAAATTCCCGCCCTGCCCCCTCAAACACCCCCATTAGGGCATCTGGATCTGGCTACATGGAGCCTCTCCCTGACTCCATCCCACCAGGGATTGCCATGGAGACCACGCAGGCTCCGCCTCTTAGCCTGTACCTTCTCCTATTGGCTGATTTGAAGTTGCGTGTTGGGGTGGGAACCAAAGCTGATTGGTCTCATGGAGTGCGGGTCTGTCCTAAGCTCTCCCGTGATTGATCAATTCTAGGAGTTATTTTTACTGCAATTTAGTTTTTTTTTTTTTAAATGTTCTTTTCATCTTATTTAGAGTTATTTATCTGTATCGCATACAAGCCCTTAGTCAGATATGCGATTTGCAATTATTATGTTTGGGTCTTTATCTTTTAATTTTTTGTCATTTGCAGAGCAAAAGTTTTTAATATTGATAGAGTATATATATATATATATATTTTTTTTTTTTTCTTTTAGGAACGTGCTTTGGTATCATGTTTAAGAACTCTTTGTCTAACCCAGTGTCAGAAATATTTTCTCCTATATTTTCTTCCAAATGTTTGATAGATTTACATTATATATTTGATTGTTAACTTGAGATGTTATTTTCTAATATAATAAGCATTGAGTATAATATGTTTACTTCTAAGCACTGCTTTAGCTGCATCCACATTTTTTGATAAGGTCTACGCTTCTTTTTTTTGGCTGTTCTTGGTCTTCATGCGTGTGTGGGCTTTTCTCTAGTTGCAGGGAGTCGGTGCTACCCTCTAGTTGTGACATGCAGGCTGCTCTTTGCAATGGCTTCTCTTATTGCGGAGCACTGGCTCCAGGGCACATGGGCTCAGTAGTCGCGACTTTCTGGCTTAGTTGCTACTCACCATGTGGGATCTTCCAGGATCAGGAATGGAACCCATGTCTCCTGCATTAGTGTGGGGATTCTTTACCGCTGAGCCACCAGGGAAGCCCTATTCCTTTTTGATGTGTTAAATACATTTTCTAATTTCCCTTGATTCATGAGTTATTTTGACTTGCAGGATTTATTTCCCAGTGTTTGAAGATTTTCCTGTTAACTTTCAGTTATTTGTTTCTGCATTACTTTTATTATGGTCAGCGCATTAGTTTTCTATTTCTATATGACAAATCCACATACACTTAGTGGTTTAAAACAACAGCCATATATTGGCTCACAGTTCTGAGGATGAGAAATCCAGCAATGATGTGCCTGAGTTCCCTGCTCAGGCTCTTACAAGGCTGATATCAGTGTGTCTGCTGAAATGTCTCTTCTGTAGCTCTGGATACTCTTCCAAACTCATGTGGGTTGTGACCAAATTCAGTTCCCTGTAGCTCAGGGTCTGATGCCATCCTCTTCCTTGCAGGTGAGCTGCCAGGATCTATTCTCAGCTTCTATAGCACACCTGCATTCCTTGGTGTGTGGTCCTGTTCATTTTCAAAGCTGTGAACAGAGAATCTCCTTCCATCAAAAACACTCTCATGCTTTGTGTCTGACTTCTGTCTCTTACCTCTAGACCCACGTTTAAATGCCTCATCATGTGTTTAGGTTGCTGCTGCTACTGCTGCTAAGTCGCTTCAGTCGTGTCTGACTCTGTGCGACCCCAGAGATGGCAGCCTTACCAGGCTCTTCTGTCTCTGGGATTCTCCAGGCAAGAACACCGGAGTGGCTTGCCATTTCCTTGTCCAGTGCATGAGAGTGAAAAGTGAAAGTGAAGTTGCTCAGTCGTGTCCGACTTCACGATCCCATGGACTGCAGCCCACCAGGCTCCTCCATCCATGGGATTTTCCAAGCAAGAGTACTGGAGTGGGGTGCCATTGCCTTCTCCGGTGTTTAGGTTAGGTCCATCCATATAATCTTCTCTTAAGGTCAGCTGTAACTTAAAATCACAGAAGTGATATCCCATCATAGTCACAATCTCAGAGATTTGGGACTGGAGTTCTTTTGTGGTTAGGGGTGGGGCACATTAGAATTCTGCATATCACAGTCAGATAATATGATTTTGTATGATTTAAATTCTTTGAATTTGTTAAAGTTAGTTTTATAATCAAAGATATGGTCTATCTTTTTAAAAATTAAAAAAATTTAAAAACAATTTAAAATGTTTATTTCCACTGACAGTTATTACAAAATGTTTTCTGTATTCCTCATGTTGCACAATACATCCTTGAGCCTATCTTATGCTCAATAGTTTGCATTAATACCTGCGCTCATGACCTAATCACTTCCCAAAGGCTGTACATCTAAATACCATAACACTGGGGATTAGGCTTCAAACGTGAATTTTGGGAAGACATAAACATTTGATCTATAGCAAATCATCTCAAGTTAATGATGTCAGCTTCCACTTTGAGTATCTGAAAAAAGGAGAGCAAATTACAATAAAACCAAGCAGAAGAGTAATTTCAACAAATGGTGTTGAAAAATTGGATATCCACGTGCAAAAGAATGAAGTACACCATACATCAAAATTAACTAAACTGGATCGAAGGCCTAAACATAGGATCTAAAACCACAAAATTCATAGAAACATCAGGGAAAGCTTAATGGCACTAGATTTGGTAGTCATTTCTTGGGTATGACAACAAAAGAATAGGCAACAAAAGCAAACATAGATAAAATGGACTACATAAAAAAAAAAACTAGTATGTATCATAGAACATTAACAGTGAAAACGCAACCTATGATGGAATGGGATTAAAATGTTTGCCAATCATATATCTGATAAGGGGCTAATATCCAGAATATATAAAGAACCCCTACTACTCATAAAAACAAAATAATCTGATTAAAAATGGACAAAGGACTAGATATTTCTTCAAAGAAGATATGTAAAAGGCCAATAAGTATATGAAAATGTGCTCAACATCACCAGTCATTCCCTAATGCAAAATCAAAACCATGATGATATATCTATCACCTCATATCCATCGGGATGGTTACTATCAGAAAACCCCAGAAAATAACAAGTGAGGACAAGGTTGTGCAGAAATTGGAACCCCTATGCACTGATGGTAGGGATGCAAAATGGCAGAGCTGCTATGGACAACAGTATGGCAGTCCTCAAAAATTAAAAAAAATTAAAAATTGAATTATTATATGATCCAAACATTTCACTTCTGGGTATATGTTCAAAAGAATTAAAAACACTCATGTTTTCAAAAGAATTTGCATACCCATCTTCATAACAACATTATTCACCATAGCTAAAAGGTGACAGCCATCCAAGTATACATTGATGGATGAATGGATAAACAAAATGTTGCATATGTATATATAAGCACATATTTATAATACATGATAATATATGTGGGTGGCTCGGGGTAAAGAATCCACCTGCAGTGCAGGAGCTGCCGGAGATGAGGGTTCAATCCCTGGATGGGGAAGATCTGGAGCAGGGCATGGCAACTCACTCCAGTATTCTTGCCTGGAGTCAGTCCCACAGACAGAAGAGCCTGGTGCGCTACAGTCCGTGGAGTCACAAAGAGTAAGACACGACTGAAGCAGCTTAGCACACATGCATATACATACATGTATGTTTTCCAGTGGTCATGTATGGATGTGAGAGTTGGACTGTGAAGAAAGCTGAGCGCTGAAGAATTGATGCTTCTGAACTGTGGTGTTGGAGAAGACTCTTGAGAGTCCCTTGGACTGCAAAGAGATCCAACCAGTCCATTCTAAAGGAGATCAGCCCTGGGTGTTCTTTGGAAGGAATGATAATGAAGCAGAAACTTCAGTACTTTGGCCACCTCATGAGAAGAATTGACATTGGAAAAGACTCTGATGCTGGGAGGGATTGGGGGCAGGACGAAAAGGGGATGACAGAGGATGAGATGGCTGGATGGCATCATTGACTCTATTGATGTGAGTTTGAGTAAACTCCGGGAGTTGGTGATGGACAGGGAGGCCTGGTGTGCTGCAATTCATGGGGTCGCAAAGAGTTGGACACCACTGAGCGACTGAACTGAACTGAACTGAACTGATGTTTGTATTGGGCTTCTCTGGTGGCTCAGATGGTAAAGAATCTGCCTGCAATGCAGGAGACTGGGGTTCAATCCCTTGGTCAGGAAGCTATGGAGAAGGGAATGACTATCCACTCCAGTATTGTTGCCTGGAGAATTCTATGGACAGAAGAGCCTGGGTATATATACAATACATGTCTTTTATATGGATAAAACATTTTTATGTATGTATATTATAAATATATATATATACACACACACACAAAATCCAGCTTTAAAAAGTAAAGAATTCTGATAAATGCTATAATATGGATGGACCTTAAGGACATTATGCTAAGTGAAGTAAGCTAGTTACAGGGAGCTCCCTGGATGCTCAGTGGTTAGAACTTGAACTAATCCCTGATCAGTTAATTAAGATCCTGAAAGCCATGCAGTGCAGCCAAACAAGCAAAAAACAAACAAATAAGCTAGTTACAAAAAGGCAAATACTCTATGATTTTCATTTATATAAAGAATCTAGAGTAGTCAATTGTGTAGAGACAGAAAGTAAAATTGTGATTTCTAGGGGCTGGTGGCAGGGAGAGAGTGGAAGTTGTGTTTAATAGACATAGAGATATAGTTTTATAAAAATGAAAACGGTTCTGGAGATTGGTTGAACAGCAATCTGAAATGTACTGAACACCACAGAACTGTACATTTAGTATTTATAAGGTGGTAAATTTTGTGTTATATGTATTTTACCATAATTTAAAAATGCCACTTATACTGATGTCAAAAATATTAAATAATTTGAGATGAATTTGACAAAAGATATGCCATATTTGTATGTTGGAAACTACAAAACATTGCTGAGAGATTTAAAAGAAGACCTATGTAAAAGGGGAGGTATACCATGCTCATAGATAGAAAGAAATAAAATGTTGCTAAGGTGTTGTGTGTGTGTGCTAAGTCGCTTCAGTCATGTCTAACTGTTTGTGACCCTATAGACTGTAGCTCTCTGTCCATGGGATTCTCCAGGCAAGAATATTGGAGTGGGTTGCCATGCCCTCCTCCAGGTGACCTTCCTGACCCAGGGATCCAACCTGTGTCTCTTATGTCTCCTGCATTGACAAGCAGGTTCTTTACCATTAGCACCACCTGGGAAGCCCTGCTAAGATGTCAGTTCTCCTCAAATTTATCTATAGAGTCAGTGCAGTTTCAATGAAAATACTCACAGGCCTTTAAAATTTGTTTTAGAAATTTATAAGAGTCTTCATAAATTCAGATATAAATAAAAAAGAATTGGAATAGCCAGAATGAACTTTGAAAAAGAAGAACAGAAGGGGAGCAGTCACGCTCCTTGACTTCAAGTCCTGTTATACGGCATGGAAAATGAAAAAGTATGGTATTAATCTCAAGATAGAGAAATAGATCAATAGAAGGGTACAACCTATTTTTACCCCAGAACTAGATCTTAACGTATCTGAGCATTTGAATTTTTAAAAAATATGCAGAGGCAATTCAGTGGAGAAGGCCAATCTTTTCAAAAGATGTCCCTGGAATAATTGGACATCTATATGTGGCTTCCTTGGTGGGTCAGTTGTAAAAGAATCTGTCTTTAATGAGGAAACTCAGGTTCAATCCCTGGGTCAGGGAGATTCTCTGGAAAAGGAGATGGCAACCCACTCCAGCATGCTTGCCTGGAAAATCCCATGGACAGAGGAGCCTGGCTGGCTACAATCCCTGAGGTCGCAAAGAGTCAGCCATGACTGAGCGCGCACATGCATGCATCCGGAAGAGTAAACTCAGATGCATACTTTGCATCTAATAAAAATGAACCCAGCATGCATCCTAGACTTAAATGTAAACTACAACCATAAAACTTCTAGAGGAGGATGTTAAGAGAAACCTTGGGTTAAGAAATCCTTGATTTCTTAGATCCAACAACAAAAATATGATCTGTAATAAAAGAGAAACTGACAAAATGGCCATCATCAAAGTTAAAATTTCCAATCTTCAAAAGACACTGTTGAGAGAAACAAAAGACATGGTACATGCTGGCAAATCTGATAGAGGACTTGATTCCAGAATATATCATGAACTCTTAAAACTCAATAATAAAGAAAAGAAACGTGGACTTCCCTGCTGGTCCAGTGGCTAATACTCTGCACTTCCAATGCAGAGGAACCAGGTTGCATCCCTGATCAGGGAACTAAACTTGGCACAGTCAAATGAATAAATATTTTTTTTTAAAGGAAAGAAGCAATCCAGTAAAAATGGGCAAGGGACTTCCCTGGTGGTCTAGTGGTTAAGACTCTATGCTTCCACTGCCGGGGGTCACAGGTTCCATGCCTAGTCAGGGAACTAAGATCCCGTAAGCCACTTGTTGCAGACAAAAAAAAAAAAAAAAGCAAAGCATTTGACAAACATATCACCAAGTATTGATGGTAAATAAGTAGTCAGAAAGATACTCAATAGTATTAGTCACTAGGAAAAGGCATGTTCAACTCATAGTGAGATATCATTATATAACTAGTAGAATGGCTAAAATAAAAAGACTAATCATACCAGGACTTGGCAAAGATGTGGGGCAACTGGAACTCTCATGCATGGCTTATAGGAATGTAAAATAGTACAACCACTTTGGAAAAAGACTTTGGCAATTTCTTAAAAGCTAAACATGTATTTAACATATGATCTAGCCATCCTACTCCTAGTCATTTGTCTATAAGGAATGAAAGCATGTACCCACATACCTATACAAATGCTTGTGTTTGAATGCTCACAGCAGCTTTATTTGTATTAGGCAAAAACTGGAAACCATCGTAGTGTCCACTAACAGGTTAACAGATGAGCAGACTGTGGCACAATCATATAATGAAGTAGTCAGCAATAAAAGGAATGAACTGTTGATAATGGAACAGCATTGATGAATCTCAAAATAATTATGCTGACTGAAAGATATCAGAGAAAAGAAGGGTGCATACTTTGTAATTCCAGTTACATAAAATTCTAGAAAATACCGACTAATCTATAGCGACAGAAAATAGATCAGTAGTCACCTGGGGAGAGATGGGAGGGAGGGATGACAAAGTGGCTGGAGAAATAAGCCGGAGGTGATGAATATGTTCATTATCTTGATTGTGGTAATGGTTTCATGAGTGTATTACTTGTGTCAAAACTCATCACATTGTATTTTAAAATATCATGTAGTCTTGTCGATTATACTTTGATAAAGCTCTGAAAGATTAAGTTAATAAAAGAACAACAGAGTAAATTCTGTAAGTAAAAAAGAGATTAAAGGCAAGATAATTCTTTTCTTTAGGGTTTAAAAAACTAAATGGCCTATGCACACTACTATATGTAAAATAGATAATCAAGAAGGACCTACTGTATAGCATAGACAACTGTACTCAATACCCTGTAATAACCTATATGAGAAAATAATCTGAAAAAGAATAGATATATGAATAACTAAATCACTTTGCTGTACCCCTAAAACTAACACAATATTTTGAATCAACTATATTCCAGTGAAAAATTAAAAAACAAATGCCTGGGAATTACACTTTGTGTTTATAAATCCAAAGTTCCATGATCCCAGATTGTAAATGATCCATCCTGTATTTTAAAAACACAGACATTGACTCAATGTACCAGATAAACTTTAAGAACAGTGCAGCCAACTTCAAATCTGAGTAACTCTCAACCCTCTCAACCGACATGTGCCATGCCATGCTAAGTTGCTTCAGTCATGTCTGATTCTTTGTGACCCTAGGGACTGTAGCCCGTGAGGTTTCTCTGTCCATATGATTCTCCAGGCGAGAATACTGGAGTGGGTTGCCCTGCCCTCCTCCTCAGCCGATACAGATAAGAGCAATTCCAGCTGTAATTAGACACACTGAGAAGCACTGCTGCTGCTGCTGCTGCTGCTAAGTCGCTTCAGTCGTGTCCGAATCTGTGCGACCCCATAGACGGCAGCCCACCAGGCTCCCCCATCCCTGGGATTCTCCAGGCAAGAATACTGGAGTGGGTTGCCATTTCCTTCTTCAATGCATGAAAGTGAAAAGTGAAAGTGAAGTCACTCAGTCGTGTTCAACTCTTAGTGACCCCATGGACTGCAGCCTACCAGGCTCCTCCGTGGGATTTTCCAGGTAAGAGTACTGGGGTGGGGTGCCAAATGTGCCACAGAGGAGAGAACAACTTTGTTCATCTTGGCTTTTTTGTTTGTTTTGTGTTAACCGGCAGAAATCTTTTCTAACATAACATCAAGTCATGGACAGACAATTCTGCAGACGATACCTGAGGCCAGATAAAATAAAGCCAGTACAAGGTTTTGCACTCAACGTGGTAATCGCATACACTTCCATCTTGGGTTTTTATGAGATTGATTGGAAGTTGGTTTGATTCATACCAATGCACGTTCTGCAACTGCCATTTTAATTCTATTAGTTTTCATTCCTGATGTTCAGTCTTCCAAACAAAAACTATCACAGGTATACTTGTTCCTCCAGACTAGAATTAAGGTGGCACATATAGGTAGTCCCCAAACCTGAAATTCTCATTTTATCCAGGTACTTGGCCTCCTGGAATAGGCTGTATTTTCCAGGTTCCCTGGGAGGTAGCCAGAGGCCTTGTAGTTAAATTCTGGCCAATGTGTGGTTAAATTCTGGCAGCAGAATAGGTGTGTGTATGTGTGTGTAAAATTTCCTGAAAGTGTCTTAAAATGGAGTAAGCATTTCATTCCCCCGCCTTCCTCTGTCCTACTGCTTGAGGTGAAGATGAGTCTGTCAGTCCTGGTCCAGGGCCATGACCGCAACTGCAATAGAAAACGATCAAGAACAAGGTAATGAACGAGCAGAGGGCAGAACAGGCATTGAAGCAGAGGGTGGTAGCAGAGCTGACCTGGGCTCAGATCACGTCTCGCTGGAGGGTGGCTCTCTGGGTCTGCAGGTTGCGGGGAGGGGCAGGGAGGAAGAAGCTCATGGGGGTCAGTGACAGTGGTTGGGCAGGGCTGCCACCTAGAGCTGTTTCGGTTTTGTACCCATTGCCCATGACCTGACCCAACAGGGGAGCGCATGGGAGCTGCTTCACTTGCCCAGGTGAATGGGCACCTCTTCTGACTCACACAAGGGCTCCCCAGAGGCTGGTGCTGGCCCTGAGGCTGGGACACAGTGGGTGCCGTGTGCTGGGCATTTGGAGAGAGGCGAGGCAAGCCAGGATGCCAGGGATGGAAAGCTGACCAGGGCAGCAGAGGAACCTGGGTGATCCTCAGCTGGAGGCGGCCCCGAATTTTCAACGTCTGTGAAGCCTGTGGGTCCTTGTCTGCTTCTGGCTTCTCAGCCAGCATCTGGACATCCTGCAGTTGGGCTTCATCTCAGGGTCTGGGAAGGTTCTGCGGATCTGTCTGGGGGCTTAGTCTCAGAGGCCCTTACATCCAGTTGAGACCATAAAACTACTTCTGTACAAGACTGAGACAAAAGTGATTAAGAAAAAAAGTGATGCATGTTATTTTAAGACCAAAGCTTTATTTCAAAACCCTTCCCCTGCTTTACTGAGGTATATGTGACAAATAAAATTGTAATATATTTAAAATGTACAATGTGGTGATTTGATATACATGTCTATAGTGAAATTTTTACCATAGTGAAGTTAATTCACACATCCATCAGCTCACAGTTTTCACCTTTTTTTTGCGAGGTTGGGAGAACACTTAAGATTTGCTTTCTTAGTAAATTATAAGTATACCAAATGGTATTGTTAGCTCCAGTTACTATATTATATTTTAGCCCCTCAGACTTTATTTATTATATAACTGAAAGTTTGAACTTTTTTGAAAAAAATCAGCTTATCCTTTTTTTTTGGTTGGGGGACTGTGTGGCCTCACTTATGGGATCTAAGTTCCTTGACCAGGGATGGAACCCATGGCCTCTGCAGTGAAAGCACTGAGTCCTAACCACTGGACCACCAGGGAATTCCCTACCAGCCTGTCTGTTTTTCCTCACCACCTTCCACCCTCTGACAACCATTACTCTAGTTTCTGTTCTTATGAGTTTGTTTTCTTTAAGATTCCACGTGTAAGTGATATCATACAGTACTTGACTCTGTCAGACTTTTTTCATTTTTCATAACACCTTCAAGGTCTATTTGTGTTGTCTCAAGTGGCAAGATTTCATATTTCTCACAGATTAATAATTTTCCTTTGTATATAGATACCAAATTCTGTTTATTTCTTAAGTTGATGATGGACACTTCATTTGTTTCCATGTCTTGTCTATTATGAATAACGCTGCAGTGAATATGGGACTCCAGGTACCTCTCTGAGATAGCGATTTTATTTCCTCTGGATGTATACTCAGAAGTGAGATTGCTGCATCATATGTAGTTATAATTTTAATATTTGAGGACCTCCATCCTATTTTCTGGTCTTCCCTGGTGGCTCAGTGGTAAAGCATCTTGCCTGCAGTGTAGGAGACTTGGGTTCGATCCCTGGGTCAGGAAGATCCTCTGGAGAAGGAAATGGCCACCTACTCCAGTATTCTTGCCTGGGAAATCCCATGGACAGAGGAGCTTAGTGGAGTATAGTCCTTGGGGTTGAAAAAGAGCTGGACACAACTTAGTGACTAAACACACACATGTCTTATTTTCCATAGTGGCTGTTCATATTTACAGTCTACCAACAGTGGACAAGGATTTCCTTGCAGGCCAAATTAAGAAACAAGTGGAGGTTTTAACTCTTTCATCCTCTGCCCAGACTCAAAGGACTCTGAGCCCTTAGGAGATGGTGGAATCACCAAGTAAAAGGAACATGGATCCCTGGCTTAATCTATGGGTCACTAGAAATACTCACATGGAAAGGTTGTGATAGTGTGAAATAAACTTGTATCTTGTGAGCTGCTGATTTGGTGAGGGTTTATTTTTTACAGCCTCTGGCATGACTCTAAACAATATACCTTTTAGACCTCAGCACCCACTAGCCCAATGCATCTCAATCTATTTGTGACTGTAGCATAGATTCTGTTTTTGGTATCTCCAATCTGTCATGGAGGGTCTCCCTGACAGCTCAGTTGGTAAAGAATCCACCTGCAATGCAGGCTTGATTCCTGGGTCAGGAAGATTCAGTGGAGAAGGGATAGACTACCCACTCCAGTATTCCTGGGCTTCCCTTGTGGCTCAGCTGGTAAAGAATCTGCCTGCAAAGCAGGAGACCTAGGTTCTATCCCTGGGTTGGGAAGATCCCCTGGAGAAGGGAAAGGCTACCTGCTTCAGTATTCTGGCCTGGAGAACTCCATGGACTGTACAGTCCATGGGGTCGCAAAAATCCGACACGACTGAGTGACTTTCACTTTCACTTTCAATCTGTCAGGATTGATCCTTTTGGTCTATACTTTAATAAGATTCTTGATCTTATACTTGTATGTCATGATGACTTCAAATTGCTATAAGTTTCAAGGTACCTACTGTCAATTCCTGTACCTGTCTTATAACAAATATTGGCAGTTTGATGGACCAGCTGTTAATGTTCATTACATTATTGTTTTAGCTTGTTACTCTGTTATTTTTCTCTATAGCATTTACTGTTCCCTGTAATTATCTTGTTTATTTAGAGGTCTATTTTTTTTAAATGGTTTTCTTCCCACTAGAACTTAAGCTCTATCAGAAAGGGGTCTGATTTACTTTGCTCTGTTGCTTTCCTAATTCCCAGTCTAGTGCCTGATACATAGTAGGTGCTCAGAAAATATTGTTGATTTTTGAATTACAAGCAATGGTGTTGGTGGGGAGAGGAGGCAACCATAGCTGTCATGGAAGCTGCCTATGATCCTTCCTGGTCTGAATTCTAGCCAGTTCACTCACAGCTGCCCAACTCCCTGGTTTTCTGATAGACCCACAAGTATCCCAGATTAGGTCCAGCCTCCTCCAATCCCTCTCTTTAGGTTTTACCCTTTAGAGATGGGGTCACTATGGACTGTCACTATTTAGTGATGTCTGTCTTCCAGCCTAAGGTTTGATCTCAGGTGATGACTGCTATGTCCCCAGAGTCATGCGGCACAGTCTAGGTCCCTGGTCCACATAGGTAGATGTGTGGCATCAATGCGTGAATGTGGACAGAGGGGAGGCTGCCGTGGGGTGTCAGCATGCTACCGTCTCCCATGGCCCACATCTTGGTGGGGTCCCTAGGGTGGTCTTGAGCTCTGGTTTGAGGGGCTGCCTGAACTACCACTTTCTTTCTCTGAGAGGCAGGAGTCTCATTTGGCCCCCATGGATACCTAGAGCCAAGGTTAGACACACTGTTGTATATTTTTTTGGTTGCTTTTTCATGACCTGGAGAGGAAGTTACCGCTTAAGTAAGACTGTTAGGAATACACTCATGGTGAGGAGTATGATGATGCATCCCAAAACAATTGCCGAGACAGCGAAACTGAAGACTTTGTGGGAGGTCTTGACTGCCAAGGTTCGTTCGTTCCTACGGTTGTGGCGCCTTGTCTGAGTTTGGGAGGAGAGACAGAACAGGAACAGATGGGCTTAAAAGGGTTCTTGGAGGGGTTGAAGGCTCTGCAAGGACTCAGGGTGGGGTCTGAGCCAACAGGATGGAGACATGGATGAGATTGGTTCAGGGTCAGGGCCAGCATGGAGAGGGAGGGGAGGATGAGGACTGACATGAAGCACATTCCCACCTGGGAAGAATAGTACAAGGCTGCAGTGCCTAAAGGACAGCACAGGAGATAGGCCAAGATCGCCAGCAAGAGGTGGTCGCTTGGGGGCTTGTTAGACCTAATTTCAAAAGCCTGGGGAGAAAGAGTGGGTTATGGTTCAGTGTGGCTTCTGGCCTCTATGATTCCCAATACCTCCTACCCTTCACTCTGCTTGGCTTCTATGAAATCTTTACTGACACTCTTTGAAAACGTCTCATTGACCCCTACTAGTTGTGCCATACCCCCTTTAACCTTACTATAATATCTTGATGTCCCCTAGAACTCATGTACCCCCACACCACCCCCACACACTCTAATCCCTCTCCATTCCCTATAGCCCTTTCCCTGCCTCCTACAACCTCCTCACCATCTTCTCTAACTGCCTTGCACACCCCTACAGCACTCCTCACTTGACCCCTTCCACTGTCCCCGCAAAACTGTTCATTTTATTTTTGTGGCATCTTGTCTGAGTTTGAGAGGAGAGGCAGAACAGGAATAGATGAGCTTATAAGGGTTACTGAATGGGGGTGAGCCATTGGGAGTCTACAGACCCAGGGTAGGGGCCTGAAACCAAGGAGGAAGGACAAGGAAGAAGGTGGTTCAGGGTCAGGGTCACAGCCAGATACAGGGAGGGAAGGGTTGGGATTCGCAAGATGCAGATTCCCACCTGGGAAGAGTAGAACATGGCTGCTGTGCATAAGGGACAACACACGAAGCAGCCCACGGTTGGCAGCATGATGTCGTCCTCGCTGGGTGACGCCTCTGACATAATTTCAAACACCTGGGGAAGGAGTGGGTTACGGCTCAGTATGGCTTCTGATCTCTCATAGTCTCTCTGACCTCCTCCCTTTTTATACCAACACATCTCTCTGTGGTTCCTATAAGTTCTTCATTGACCACCCCCTTGGCCCTTGCAAACTCTCACTGTCTCCCGGTAACATCTCCCTCTCTCTTTTGATGCCTCCCTGACCACTAGACCTGGTAGCAACCTCCCACCCCACCCTCATGCCCTGGAATCCCTCTTTGTTCTCTGTAACATTTCCCCCTTCTCCTGTAAGCTCCTCTCTGTCTTCTGTAATTGCTTGATGATCTCTACAGCTTGTCCCACTTGACCCCTTCCACTGTCCCCCTTCATTCCCTACTGATTCTGATGACTCTCATTTGGCCTCCCTGTACCTCAACTGACCCACTGTCATGCTTTGTTGCCATTGACACTCTCATAGTCCTCCAAGCAACCTTCTCTTCGTCCCTATAAACCACCCAACTAAGAAGAACCTCACTCAACACTTTTCATGTGTAAAACCTCCATTGTCCCCTTAAAATCTTTCACCCTATAATACTTTGAATGTCTTTTAAAAAACATTTATTTGGCTGTGCTGGGTCTTTGTTGTGACACTTCAGATTTTTGGTTGCAGCATGTGGGATCTTGTTCCTTGACCAGGGATTGAACCTAGGGCCACTGCATTTGGAGCAAGGAGTCTTAGCCACTGGACCACCAGGGAAGTCCCTATAATACTTCTATTGTCTTTAATAGTTTTCTTTGCTTGTCGCCTTTATAACTTCCCTGCTGGCTCAGATGGTAAAGAATCTGCCTGCAATGCAGGAGACATAAGAGATGCAGGTTTGATCCCTGGGTCGGGAAGATCCCCTGGAGAAGAGTATGGCAACCCACTCCAGTATTCTTGCCTGGAGAACCCCATAGGCAGAGGAAGCTGGCAGTCTACAGTCCATGGGATTGCAAAGAGTTAGACATGAATGAGTAACTAACATTTCATTTCATTGTCCCTTTTATAATAATACCACTCATTTTGTCCTTGTGAATCTGTCATGATCCTGTTATGACCCTTATTTTCATCCATAAACTTCCCCCTTCTCCCCCTCACACCATAACTTTTCACTTGGCTCCTCTGTTATTTGACCAACTGTGAACTAAAGTTCCCTCCATTTCCACTTAAAGCCTCTTCTCTATCCCTTTATAAAGACTTGCCCTGTCCCCAACTGAAACCTTCTACCTCTGAAACCAACTTGGTGATCCTTTGAACTCCTTTTCCCACCACTGATTATAACCTCCATGTTTTCCTAAACTTGTGCTCCCTCTAGATACTTCTTTACTTATAAAACTGTCTCTGTCCCCTTATGAACCTTCCCCCCTTTATTCCCCCCACCTCTCTCTCTTCCTCCCATCTGTCACCCCATAAATTCTCTCCCTGCCCCTTCAAACACCCCATTAGAGCAACTGGATCTGCTACTACCAAGGCTACATAGAGCCTTTCCTTCACTATCCAGAGATTACCATGGAGACCAGGCAGGCCCCGCCTCCTAGTCTATCTTTCTACTTCTATTGGCTGATTAGAGGTTGTGTGTGATGACTAGGGTAAGCCAAATACTCAGGAGGCTGCTGATTGGTCTGAAGGAGCTCAGGCTCTTCCTACTCTCTCTGGTGACTGATCAATTCCAGGAGTGCCTTGAGGGTCCATCTAGTCAAAGCTATGGTTTTTCCAGTAGTCTTGTATGGATATGAAAGTTGGACTACAAAGAAAGCTGAGCAGCAAAGAATTGATGCTTTTGAACTGTGGTGTTGAAGAAGACTCTTGAGAGTCTCTTGGACAGCAAGGAGATTCAACCAGTCCATCCTAAAGAAAACCAGTCCTGAATATTCATTGGAAGGACTGATGCTGAAGCTGAAGCTCCAATACTTTGGCCACCTTATGTGAAGAGCTGACTCATTTGAAAAGACCCTGATGCTGAGAAAGTCTGAAGGCAGGAGGAGAAGGGGACAACAGGGATAAAGTGGTTGGATGGCATCACTGATTCAACGGACATGAGTTTGAGCAAAGTTTGGGAGATAGTGAAGGACAGAAAAGACTGGTGTGCTGTAGTCCATGGGGCCACAGAGGGTCAGATGACTGAGCAACTGAACAACAGCAACAACATTATATCCCAGTAATTATCTGTCTTATAACTGGAAGTTCATACCTTTTACTAGTTTCATCCAATACCCCCTCCCCCATTCCCTTCCTTTGGTCACCACAAATCTGGTCTCCTTTTTTTTAAAATGAGCTTGTTTAAAGTATAATTTACCTATCCCTGGTGCACAATATTATGATTTGATATTTCTATACAGAACAAAATAATCACTGTGATGTCTAGTTATCATCCATCACCATAAAAAATATTATGTTACTACTGACTATATTCCCCATACTGTACATGAATGTGATTCATTTATTTTTTAACTAGGACTTTGTACCTCTTAGTTTTCCCTTACCTATTCCACTTATTCCCACACCCCCTTCTGTGTCTATGATTCTTTTTCTGTTTTGTTATGATTGTTCATTTGTATCATGTTGGTAGTAAAATTATTACCATAATCAAATTAATTAACACATCTATCAGCTCACACAGCTCCCTCTTGATTGTTTTGGGGGAGTGTCGAATGCTTAGGATTCACCTTCTTAGCAGATGTTAAGTACAAAATGTAGTATTGTCAACCATAGTTACAATGTTATATATTAGACCTTCAGACCAAATTCACCTTATAACTGAAATTTTCTACTTTTTTTTTTACCAGCTTGTCCCCTACCTTCCCCTACCTTGTCCCCTGACAACCTTCATTCTATTTTGTTTCTATGTTTTTTTTTTTAAATTCTATATATAAGTGATATAATACAGTATTTATATTTTTCTGATTTGACCTATTTCACTTATAGTAATTCCCTCAAGGTCCATTTGTATTGTCTTAATTGACAGAATTTCATATTTCCCAAGGCTTAATACTATTCATCTCCGTACATATAACACATCTTCTTTATCCATTCATCCATTGTCAGACACTTGAGTTGTTTCCTTATCTTGCCTATTGCGAATGACGCTGCAGTGATCAAGGGAGAGCAGATGTCTCTCTGAAGCAGTGATTTTATTTCTTTTGTACATGTGCCCAAAAGTGAAATTGCTGCATCATATGATAGACAATCATAGTTAATATCTAAATTATATTTTTGAGGGTCCTCAATTCTGTGTTCTATAGTGGTTGTCCAAGTTCACATTCCCACCAACAGTGTACAAGTGTTCACTTTCAGGCCAGGGATTTAAAAAAGCTGGTGCAGGACTTCTATGGTGGTCAAATGATTAAGAATCCACCTGCCAAGATCGGGGACATGGGTTCTATCCCTGGTCCAGAAAGATCCCACAAGCCACAGGGCATCTCAGCCTGAGCTTTACAACTATTGAAGGCCGCATGCCCTAGAGCACCTATTCTGCAACAAGAGAAGCCGTTGCAATGAAAAGCCCACGCACCACAAGTAGAGAGAGCCCATGTGCGACAATGAAGATCCAGCACAGGCAAAAATAAATAAAATTAAAAAGCAAATGTCTTGTGGTCTTCTTCTGCCTGAGTTCAAAGGACTCTGAGCCCTCTGGAGATGGTGGGATCACCAAGCAGGAGGAGATAGGATTAGTGAAGTATATGTGGGTCACTTGAAATGCCCACATTTTGAGGTTGTGATAATGTGAAATAAACTTGTATCTTGTGAGCTCTTGATTGGAGGGGGTTTATTTGTTACAGCCTCTAGCATGACTGTAAACAGTACACTTTCTAGACCTTGGTGCCCACTAGCCCAGTGCATCTCAAACTAGTTTTGACTGTGGCATTGGATCTGCTTTATATGTCTCCAGTCTGTTGTGTATTGATCCTTTTGGGTAATACTTTGTTCAAGAGGACAAAACTCTTGATCTTATACTTGGAGGCCATGACACTGTCAAACTGCTGTAAATTTCAATGCACCTACTGTAAATTTCTGCCTAGCTTGCTGTAATTAACATTAACAGTCAGTGGACCGGTAACTGGCACCGCTCTAACTTATTATACTGTGTTATTTTTCTCCATAGCATTTACATTCCCTGTAACTATCTTGTTTATTTAGAGCTCTGTCTGTAAGCTCCATCAGAAAGAGGTCTGATTTCTTTTGCTCTTTTGCATTCCTAGTTCCTGTTATCATGCCTGATAAATAGTAGATGCTCAAGAAGCATTCGGAGAAGGCAGTGGCACCCCACTCCAGCACTCTTGCCTGGAAAATCCCATGGACGGAGGAGCCTGGTAGGCTGCAAACCATGGGGTCGCTAGGAGTCGAAAATGACTGAGCGACTTCACTTTCACTTTTCACTTTCATGCACTGGAGAAGGAAATGGCAACCCACTCCAGTGTTCTTGCCTGGAGAATCCCAGGGATGTGGGAGCCTGGTGGGCTGCCATCAATGGGGTCGCACAGAGTCGGACACGACTGAAGTGACTTAGCAGCAGCAGCAGCAGGAAGCATTGTTGAATGATGCCTAAATCACAAGCAATGGTGTTGGTGGAAAAAGGAGGAGGCAACCATAACTGTAATGAGAGCTCTCTACAATCCTACCTGACTTGAATTCTAGCCAGTTCACTCACAGATGCTTGATTTCCTAGTTTTCTGATAGATGACAAGTACCCAGATTGGGTCCTGCCTCCTTTATCCCCTGCTAGATTTCCCTGATTACAGATAGGTCCACTGTGGATGGTCACTATCTGGTGATATGTCTTCCCCCCTGATTTGTAAGTTCTGGGAGGGTGGGGATTTGATTCGAAGTTGACTGCTGTATCCCCAAAGTCAGGCAGCTCAGTCAAGGCCCTTGGTTGACATGAACAGGTTTATGGCATGTATTTGGGCAGGAGGGGAGACTGCCCTGGGAAAACAGTGAGCTACACTGTCTCCTAAGAGCCCCACCCCTCAGCAGGGTCCCAGGGTTGGTTTGAGATCTGGCCTGAGTTATCACTTCCTTTCTCCGTCAATCACCTCAAGGTGCTTCAGGTTAAAGCGCCTGGCACACCAGATATTGGCCCATATGGATACTGAGAGCCTAGGTTAATAACTGTTGTATATTTTGGTGGTTTTCTTCATGAGTTGGAGACGAGGTCATCCTTTAAAAGTGGCTATTAATATAATCCAGCTGTTGAGTGCAGCAATGCATGCCATAATAATTCCCGCTGGTGCAAAACTGGAGACGTTGTGGGAGGTCTTGGCTGCCAAGGCTCGTTCATTCCTACGGTTGTGGCGCCTTGTCTGAGTCTGGGAGGAGAGACAGAACAGGGATAGATGGGCTTAAAAGGGTTACTGTGGGGGGTGCGGGGGGGCGGGGGTGAAGGCACTGCAGGGATGCAGGGTAGGATCTGAGCCAACAGGATGGAGAACATGGATGAGATTGGTTCAGGGTCGGGGCCAGCATGGAGAGGGAGCGGAGCGTGAGGACTGACATGACGCACATTCCCACCTGGGAAGAACAGGGCAAAGCTGCATTGCCTAAAGGACAGCACAGGAGATAGGCCAAGATTGCCAGCAAGAGGTGGTCCCTGGGGGCCTCGTCAGACACACTTTCAGATTCCTGGGGTGAGGGAGTGAGTGATGGCTCAGCATGGCTTCTGGACCCTACCATTCCTTGTAACTTCCTTCCTTCACTGTCCTCGATTCCTATAAAATTTTCACTGACACTCTTTAAAAGTCTCACTGACTCCCTCTAACTCACACCATATTCCTTCAAACCTTATTACCCACTCTAATAAATACCTTTACGCCATAACTCCCAGACCCTCTCTTCTCCCCACCCCCATGCCCTATGACCTCTTTCTGTTTTCTGTAACATTTTCTCTCCATCTCCTATAATCTCCTCCCTGTCTTCGGTAACTACTTTGCTCCTCTCTGCAGCATGTCTCACTTGACCCCTTCCACTGTTCCCCTAAAGTCCCTACTGACTCTGAGGACTCTCACTTGACCTCGTTGTACGTCAACTGACCCGCTGCTACAGTTTGTTTCCATTAACACCCTCTCTTTGTCCCTAGGCAACCTTCTCTTTGTCCCTATAAACCACACTACTAAGAAGACTCTCACTCAACACTAACACACTTTTCATGTGTGAAACCTCCGTCGTCCCCCTAAAAGCTCTCACCCTATGACACTTCCAATGTCTTTAATAGCTCTCTGCTTGTCCCTTTTATAGTAATACCACTCATTTTGACCCTAAGCATCTGTCATGGTCCTGTTATGACCCTTATTGTTCACCTGTAAATTCTTCCCTTTCCCCCACCCCCATATCCTCTCACTTGGCTCCTCTAAGATGTTATTTGAGCAAATATAAACTCTAAGTCCTCCCCTTGTCCACTTGTAGCCTCTTCTCTGTCCCCTTTTAAAGACCTAACCTGTTCCTCCTGACACCTTCTCTCTGCCTCTAAAACGAGCTTGGTGATCCTTTGAATTCCTTCTCCCTCCACGAATTGCAACCTTCCAGTTCTCCAAAATCCATTCTCCTTGAATAATTCTCTACACACTCTCTGCCCTCTAATGAAGCCCTCCCTTGAGCCTTCATTCCCCACTCCCTCTAACTCCCTTTCTCCCTCCTGTCACCCCATAAATTCTCTCCCTGCCCCCCTCACCTCCATTAGGGCATATGGGTTTGGCACTACTAAGGTAACATAGGGGCTGTCCCTCACTCCAATCTGCCAGGGATTACCATGGAGACCAGACAGGCCCCACCTCCTATCCTAAAACACTCTATCATTCCACTTCTACTGATTGATTGGAGGTTGTGTGTTGGGGTGAGGAAGCCCATTCTCATCTGGCTGCTGGTTGCTCTGAAGGAGTTCAGGCTCCTCCTAGTCTCTCTGATGATTGATCAGTCCCAGCAAGGGAGAGACACTGCTTGGGGCAAGAGTGATATGAACCTAAGAGACCTAGGTTGCTTCAGACACCTTGAGAGGGATCATTTAGCAGTGGCAGGTGGAGGGTGATCTTTGCAAGGATGAACAGCTTTTCACATGCTTATTTGCCACTTGTACATCCCCTTTGGTGAAGTGTCAGTTCAGGTCTTTCTCCCATTAAAAAATAGGTTTTTGTTTTTTTTTAAATTACAGTTAGGTTTGAGGGTTGTATATATTTGGAATCCAGATATCAAATATGTGATTTGAAAGTATTTTCTTTGGGCCTGTAGCTTAATCTTTTTATTTTCTAACAGCGTCCATTGCAGAGAAAAGTTTTTAATTTTGAGGGAATCTAAATTACTTTTTTTTCTTTTATGGAGGTGTTTTTGGTATCATGTCTAAGAACTCTTTGCTTAACTCAGGAGGATTTTTTCCTATGTTTTCTTCTAAGTGTTAGATTTACAATGTACATTTAGCTCTATGGTCTGTATTGAGTATATCTGTATAAGACATGAGGTTTTAGTTGAGATTAATTATATTTTGGTTATAGTGATCCAATTAAACACCATGAATACCCTTTTTATCTTTCATAAATTGCTTTTGGGCTTCTTTTTAAAATAAATTGATCATATTTATTGTGTGTCTCTTTCTGCATTCCTTATTCTGTTGACCTATGTATTTATCTGTTTGCCAATACCATACTGTTTTATTAATGTAGCTTTATAATGATTCTTAAAATTGGGTAACATGAGTTCTATAACTTTATTCTTATTTTTCATAATTGTTTTGACTATGCTTGTCTAGATCTACAAATTTTGTTGGTCTTTTAATAGGAATAGTATTAGAATTTCATATCTACTTGAGAGATGTTGAACCTTTCAACTAATGATCGTGGGAACGCTTTTAAGTCTTTTATTTCTTTTGTCAGCTGCTGTTGTTTAAATAGACAGTGCATACACATAATCTCTTAGATATACACTCGACTAGTTTTTTAAAATTATTTAAAATGGTATTTTAAAAAGATATGCATTCTTATTGTTCATTGCTAGCACTGGCTAATATCCTAGATTTTTGCTTGTTGATATTGTACCCTGTGATCTTCTAAATGCATGTTACCAATTCTAGGAATATATATGTATGTATGTGTTTTTTCTTGCATTTTTATTGAGATAGAATTGACATGCAGCACTGCACAGGTTTAAGGTGTACAGCGTGATGATCAGACTTACATCATGAAATGATCACTGCAATAAACCAAATCACATACAGATACAAAATAACAGAAAAAACATTTTTTTTGCCTTGTGATGATTTACTCTTAGGATTTAGGATTTACTCTCTTAACAATTTACATATAGAACTTACAGCAGTGTTGATTATATTATCACATTGTATGTAATATTCTAGTAATGATTCGTCTTATAACCGGAGGTTTGTTCCTTTTACCACTTTCATCCAGTTCCTCCTCCCCCACTCCCATCCTGTGGTCACCACAAATCTGATCTCTTTTTTATGAGTTTGTTTGAAGCATCATTGACCTATGCCTGGTGAATAATATAGTGATTTTATATTTCTATACATTACAAAATAATCATTGTGATAAGTCTAGTTTCATCAGTCACCGTGCAAAGATATTTCATTACTACTGACTATATTCCCCATGATGTACATAGATGTGATTCACTTATTTTTTAACTGGAAGTTTGGATCTGTTAATCTCCCTCACCTGTTCCACTTATCCTCCTTTTGGCAACTATTTGTATCTATGACTCTGTTTCTGTTTTGTTATGATTATTCATTTGTATCATATCTGTAGTGAAATTATTACCATAATCAAATTAATTAACACATCTGCTAGCTTACACAGTTACCTCTTTATTTTTTTGGGGGGTGTTGAATGCTTAAGACTTAATTTCTTAGCAAGTTTTAAGTTCACAATACAGTATTGTTAATGGTAGTTATAAGGTTATATATTAGACCCTCAAACCTTATTCACCTTGTAACTGAAATTTTCTACTTTTTAAAAAGTTTTTACCAGCTTGTCCCTTTCCCTCCCACTTTCCAGCCCCTGGCAACCATCATTCTAGTTTTAGTTTCTATAGGAATATATTTTTTAAAAAAATTACATATGTAAGTGGTATCATACAGTATTTATCTTTCTCTGTTTGACCTGTTTCATTTATGGTAGTTCCCTCAAGGTCCATCTCTGTTGTCTTAATGGCAGAATTTCATATTTCTCATGGCTTAATAATATTCCTTTCTGTACATGAATCACATCTTCTTTATGTGGATGATATTCATCCTTTATCAGACACTTGAGTTGTTTCCTTATCTTGCCTATTGTCAATAATGCTGCAATGATCAAGGGTGAACAGATGTGTTTTTGAAGCAGTGATTTTCTTTCTTTAGGACATATGCCCCAAAGTGAAATTGTTGCATCAGTTGATAGACAATCATAATTAATCTATAAATTATACTTATGAGGGTCCTCCTTTTTTTTTTTTCTATAGTGGTTGTCCAAGTTTACCTTCTTACCAACAATGTACAAGTGCTCACTTGCAGGCCAAGGGTTTTTAAAAATCAAGTTGGGAGTCTCACTGTCTACTTCTACCTGAATTCAAAGGACTCAGTCCTCTGGGGATGGTAGAATTACCAAATAGAAGGAGATGGGATCCCTGAATTATTTGTGGGTCATTTGAAATGCCCAAATTTGAGGTTCTGAGAATGTGAAATATATTTCTATTTTGTGAGCTAGTATATTTACTACAGCCACTAGCATGACCTGAAACAATATACTTTCTAGACCTCAGTGTCCCCTAGCTCACTGCATCTCAAACTATTTGTGATTGTAGTATAGGATCTGTTTTTGCTGTCTTTTCCAGTCTGTCATGGATTGATATTTTGGGGCTGTATTTTTTTTTTCAGGTTTAATGGGTTTAATAAGTTTACCCATTCAGTTCCTATTTGCAGCACCCAATATTCCTTTGAAATACCAGCCAGACCTAGTAGTGGCCAACATTCAGGCTCTCTGAGCATTCCATGTTGCAGTGGCACTTGTCCAAAACTGGTACCTCCCTATCGTCAAGTGAGCTTTAAATGTACCAGTGGAAAAAGCTGTTCTCCTTCAAGGGGAAGAAAGAAAATCATTCCTCAAAACCCAGCAGATGTGGCTGTGCAGTCTGTCTCCCTGTCCCATCCCTTCAGGCTTGTTTCTCCTTTTTTTTTTTTTTTTGCAGTGGAGCAAGAGAACAAAATCTAACTTGAGTTAAAGAAACAAGACAGTGATGGCTATAAAAGGGAATGACCAGGAGCAGCAGAGCCTCCTGTCCTTCCCACAACCAATATATGTGCATCACAAAAAACCCCCAAAATAATAGATCTACAAAATACAGCAGCCAGAATCACAAAAATCCATTCATCCAAGGGTGGTGGGAGGCAGGAAGGGTAAGAGGAAGAGGAAATGGCGCAGGGAGAAAGAGTATTCAAAGCAATCCAGGCATGAGGCTGGCAAGTGTTAGAGAAGAGCTGCAGAAAAGCCTGAGGTCCTTTCAGACTCACCAGTGTTTAAAGTCCCTAGTGGTGTCAGGAAGATTCTGCCTTACGTGCACCAGAGACAAAAGTCCGGATTCCTCAAAGAGAAGGGCATGTGTCTAGGGCCTTTGGCATGGTGGGCCCTGCCTTCCCTGGGAGGGGATGGAGGTGAACTAGGAAAAGAGCTGTTGTGGTGTCCCTCCCATCTCCTCCAGATGGCAGGTGATTGACTCAGGGGCCCCGCAGCAGCCTTCAGTTCGGGCAGGAGATGGGTGTGGTGAAGAAATTCTGCACAAGTGGAAATTACTGCAGGTTCACCCATCTTGTGGAAGAGTCTGCTGCTTAAGAAAATCACTAAGGAGAAGAGGTGCAACTGGAAAAAGTATGCTTTGCCAGGGATCTTTGCTTCATTGGCGCTGATAAGGAATAAAGGGAAGAGGAAAGAGAAGAGGCAGCCACTGACAATGTTGGAGGACTGCCTTGCTGTGAGGAAAGCCAGGGGCAAACCAAATCCAAAGCAAGGCCAATTCCTTTCTGTATTTGACAACAGCTGGTGCATTTCAATTCCTTTATGGAACCATCCATTGAAGCAGTATAGTGAGTAGAGCTTCCCTGATAGTTCAGTTGGTACAGAATTTGCAGGAATTGAACCCCAGTTCGATTTCTGTGTCAGGAAGACCTGCTGGAGAACGGATAAGCTACCCACTGCAGTATTCTTGGGCTTCCCTTGTGGCTCAGCTGGTAAAGAATCCTCCTGCAAAGCGGGAGACCTGGGTTCAATCCCTGCGTTGGGAAGATCCCCTGGAGAAGGGAAAGGCTACCCACTCCAGTATTCTGGCCTGGAGAATTCCATGGACTGTGAGTAGTGAGTAGAAAAGAGACATATGCAGAAGACTAACCAGACTAACCAGGTAGATAGGAGAGACTCACAAACATCCCCTGGAGGAAGAAGAGAGCCTGCAGCGAAAGGCTGAAGAGCATGTCAGCAATTATTTTGCTACACTACGGAATGTGGGCGGAGAAGGCAGTGGCACCCCACCCACTCCAGCACTCTTGCCTGGAAAATCCCATGGACGGAGGAGCCTGGTGGGCTGCAGTCCGTGAGGTCGCTAAGAGTCAGAGACGACTGAGTGACTTCACTTTGACTTTTCACTTTCATGCATTGGAGAAGGAAATGGCAACCCACTCCAGTGTTCTTGCCTGGAGAATTCCAGGGATGAGGGAGCCTGGTGGGCTGCCGTCTATGGGATCACACAGAGTCGGACACGACTGAACCAACTTAGCAGCAGTAGCAGCAGGGAATGTGGGAGGCTTCCTTCCTGATACCTTGGATGCCAGGTCAGCTATATCATGGAACCAAATTGAGCTTACGACTTTGGTGAGTGCAAAGAGGGAGTGCACCGAGAGAGCTCTGAAAGTTGACCCGGGGAAAATCTCCAGCCATGACCAAACATCCCCGTGTAGTGATGGAATCACCAATAATCTGGGCCACTACTGACTGAAGCACAGGAATAAACATGTGATGAAACAAGAGGATATTGAACCAGAAAACTCCACCATTCCAAGTGCAGCACTGAAAAATTCTCCTAACAACATGTGGTTCACTCTCCTGCTTCCTCTCAGTGCTCTGGGCTCTCCTCTGAGCCAGGACACTGCTTGCCTTTCTTGGACACTGCTCTTCTCTCTTTTGTTGAATTCGAGCATTTAGCTTCGGGAAGGTACAAATTCCCCAGATGGAGGTTTTGATTCCCCTGGCAGGGTCCTGCAGAAAGGTTTTGACACTGTAAGCCATTTCCCCACTGCCCAAACTATCAACTACACAAAGGAGAGAGAGGTGTCCCCAGACCTTTCATTGTGAGGGACACAGCTGCTTTGCCACCCGGGCTCCAGATCTAATCGGGCCTCTCGCCCCACGCGGACCCGCTCAGCTCCTCCCAGCCCAGCCTTCCCCGCCACCCACTCCTGCCCCCGTGCTCTGGGGCCAAGGCTGCTGCACCCATACTCTGGCCTATACTTGGTTCAACCAGACAGACTCTTTATTTTTTAATTTTTAATTGAATCAAGATTCTTGATCTTGTACTTGGATTCCATGACAATGTCAAATTGCTGTAAGTTTCAACATGTGGCTTCCCTGGTGGTTCAGAAGGTAGAGAATCTGCCTGAAATGCAGGAGACACAGGTTCAATTCTTGGGTTGGGAAGATTCCCTGGAGAAGGGAATGGCAACCCACTCCAGTACTCTTGAGTGGAGAATCCCATGGACAGAGGAGCCTGGTGGGCTACAGTCCATGGGTGTCACAAAGAGTCAGGCCTGAAAGACTAACATTTTCACTTTCAGCATACCTACTGGCAATTACTGGTGATGGACAGCGAAGCCTGGCGTGCTGCAGTTCATGGGGTCGTAAGGAGTCGGACATGACTGAGCGACTAAACTGAACTAAGCTGGCAATTTCTGCACCTATCTTGTGTAATTAACACTAATAGTTGCTGGACCAGTACTGGCATTGCTTTAGCTTATTACCCTGTGATATTTTTCTCCATAGAATTTACATTCCCTGTAATTAACCTTGTTTACTTAGAGGTCTATTTGTTTATGGTTTTCTTCTCACCAGAGCATAAGCTCCATTAGAAAGAGGTCTGATTCATTTTGCTCTGTTGCTTTCCCAGTTAGTGGCCAAGACAGTGTAGGTGCTGATAAAGTATTGTTGACTGATGCCTAAATAACAAACAATGCTGTTGGTGGGGGGAGGAGGCAACCATAGCTGTTATGGAAACTCTACAATCCTACGTGGCCTGAATTCTAGTCAGTTCACTCACAGCTGCTTGACTCTCTGGTTTCCTGATAGACCACAAGTACCCCAGATTAGGTCCAAATTAGGTTCAGCCTCCAATACCCAGCACTGGATTTCCCCAATTACAGATAGTTCTAATGTGGATGGTCACTATCTGGTGATATGTCTTCCCCCCTGGTTTATAAGTTCTGAGAGGGTGGGGATTTGATCTGAAGTTGACTGCAGTATTCCCAAAGTCAGGCAGCTCAGTCAAGGCCCTTGGTTGACATAAACAGGTTTGTGGCATGTGTGTGGGCGGGAGGGGAGGTTGCCCTAGAGAAACAGTGCCCTACACTATCTCCCATGAGCCCCACTCCTTTGGCAGGGTCCCAGGGTTGGTTTGAGCTCTGTCCAATAGGCTGCCTGAGTTACCACTTCCTTCCCCCATCAGCCACCTCACGGTGCTTCAAGTTAGAACACCTGGCACACCAAACACTGGCCCAAATGGATACTGAGAGCCTCGGTAAGCAATGCTGTTGTATATTTTTGTGGTTTTCTTCATGAGCTGGAGATGAGTTTACCGTCTAAAAGTGCCTATTACAAATATAATCCAGATATTGAGAGCAACGAAGCATGCCACAATAATTCCTGCCACTGAATAACTGAAGGCTTTGCGGGAGGTCTTGACTGCCAAGGCTCGTTCATTCCTACGGTTGTGGCGCCTTGTCTGAGTTTGAGAGGAGAGACAGAACAGGAACAGATAGCTTAAAAGGGTTATTGGAGGGGGTGAAGGCACTGCAAGGGTGGAGAATATGGATGAAATTTATCCAGGGTTAGGGCTTCCCTGGTAGCTCAGATGGTGAAGAATCTGCCTGCAATGCAGGAGACCCAGGTTTAATCTCTGGGTTGGGAAGATCCCCTGGAGAAGGGAATGGCTACCCACTCCAGTATTCTTGTCTGGAGAATTTCATGGACAGAGGAGCCCGGCGGGCTACAGACCATGGGGTTGGAAAGAGGTGGATATGACTGAGCAACTAACACACACACAGGACCAGGATGGAGAGGGAGGGGAAGGTGAGGACTGACACGACGCACATTCCCACCTCGGAAGAATAGTACAAGGCTACAGCGCCTAAAGGAAAGCACAGGATATAGGTCACGATCGCCAGCATGAAGTAGTCCTTGGCGGGGGTCTCAGCCATAATTTCAAATGCCTGGGGAAAGGGAGTGGGTTATGGCTCAGTATGGCTTCTGGACCCTACCATTCCCTGTAACTTCCTTCCTTGATTGTCCTTGATTCCTATAAAATCTTCACTGACACTCTTTAAAAGACTCACTGACTCCCTTGAACTCACGCTGTATTCCCTCAAACCTTACTATCCATTTAAATAAATCCATTTGCCCCATAACTCCCAGACCCTCTCTCCTCCCCACCCCATGCCCTATAACCCCTCTGTTCTCTGTGACATTTTTTCCATCTCCTGTAAGCTACTGCCTGTCTTCCACAACTGCCTTGCTGCTCGCTACAGCATGTCTCACTTGACGCCTTCCATTGTCCCCCTAAAGTTCTTTCTGACTCTGAGGACTCTCACTTGACCTCCTTGTACCTCAGCTGACCCACTGTAATACATTGTTTCCATGAACACCCTCATTGTCCCCCAAGCAACCTTCTCTTTGTTCCTATAAACCACCCTTCTGAGAAGATCCTCACTCAGCACTAACACATTCACATTTCATATATAAAACATTGTCCCCTTAAAGACTTTCACCCTATAATACTTTAATGTCTTTAATAGCTCTCTGCTTGTCCCTTTTATAATAATATCACTCATTTTGCCCCTAAGCATTTATCATGGTCCTGTTATGACCCTTATTGTTCACCTGTAACTCTTCCCCTCATCTATCCCCCACGCCCATATCCTCTCACTTGGCTCCTCTAAGACCTTCTTTAAGCAACTGTAAACTCGAAGTCTCTTCTTATCCACTCATAGCTTCTTCTCTGTCCCTTATACAGACCTGCCCTGAGTCCTCCTAACGTCTTCTTTCTACTTCTGAAACCAGCTTTGAACTCCTTCTTCCTCTACTAATTACACAACCCCCCTGTTCTGCTAAACTTGTACTGTCTCTAACTACTCTTCTTAATAAACCCTCTCTGCCCGCTCATGAAACTCTCCTTCGGCCTGATTCTCCCCTACCCCTCTTAACTCTCTTCCTGGCACCTGTCACTCCATAAATTCTCTCCCTACCTCTTCTAATCCCCGCCCCCCCCCCCCACCTCCCTCCTTTAGGGTACCTGGATTTGGTACTACCAAGGCTACATAGAGCCTTTCTCCCACTCCGCCCTGCCAGGGATTACCATGGAGACCAGGCAGGCCCCGCCTCTGTAGTTCCACTTCTATTGGCTGATTGGAGGTTGTGTGTGCTGGAGAAGCCAGTACTCAAGTGGCTGCTGATTGGTCTGTAGGGGTTCAGGCTCCTCCTACTCTCTCAGGTGATCTATTCCCCAGGTGCCTTGAGGGAAAAAGCGCCGCTTGAGGAAAGAGTGATGTAAGCCTAGGAGTCTTGGGTTGCTTTAGGTGCCTTGAGAGGGGTCATTAAACGATTTGAGTCAAATTCTGCAGCAGTGGCGGCTGCTGTTTGTGAGAATTAACGTCTTTTCATGTACTTAACACCTATATATCCCCCTTGAAGAAGGATCAGTTCATCTCTTTTGCCCATTTTAAAACAATTGCTTTGTTTTTATTACAGTTAAGTTTGAGGGTCTTTTATAGCCTAACTTCCCTGGTGGCTCAGACGGTAAAGCAGGAGGCCTGGGTTCGATCCCTGGGTTGGGAAGATCCCCTGGAGAAGGAAATGGCAACCCACTCCGGTACCCTTGCCTGCAAAATCTCATGGCCAGAGGAGCCTGGTAGGCTACGTCCATGGGTTCACAAAGAGTCGGACATGACAGAGTGACTTCACTTTCACTTTATATATTTTGGATACAAGTCCTTTGTCAGATGTATGATTTGCAAATATTTTCTCTGGTTCTGTAGTTCTTCTTTTCATTTTCTAATAGTGTGCACTGCAGATCAAAAGTTTTTAATTTGGATGGAATCTAAATTTTTTTTTTATGAAGGTGCTTTTGGTATAATGCCTAAGACTCTTGCTTAACCAGGGTCAGAAAGATTTTCTCCTATGTTTTCATCTTAAAGTTTAATAGATTTATAATACAATTTACATTTGAATCTATGCTCTATATTGAATTTCAAATGTGAAGTTTTAGTTGACATTAAGTTTTGCATATGGTGGTCCAATTAATCTAACACTATTTCTATTTCTTTGAAACTGTTTCTATGTCTTTGGTAAATTACCTTTGCACTCCATTCTAAATAAAATGGCTGTATTTATTGTGCGTCTCTATCTGTACTCCTTATTATGTTCTGTTGATTTATGTGTTTATCCATTTGCCAATACCGTACTGTCTTAATTCATGTAGCTTTATAATGATTCTTAAAGTTGGGTCATGTGAGTACTCCAACTTTTTTCTTAATTTTCAGAATTACTTTGACTATGCTTGTCTAGATCTACAAATCTTTTTTGTCTTTAAATAGGAATTTCATAATCTCAAAAATAATTTATGTGTGTATGTATAACTGAATCACCTTGCTGTATACCTGAAGCAGTGTAAATCAACCATACTTCAATAAAAAATATTTATTAAAGAATTGCATAAGAATTTCAGAATGAGTTGAGAGAGGTGTCAAACCTTCCAATTATCGACTGTGGGCAAACTCTCCATTTGTTTAGTTCTTCTATTTTTTTCATCAGCCATCTAGTTACACACACAACTTATACACACGATACATTAGGTTTACACCCAATGTGTGTGTGCTCAGTTGTGTCTGACTCTTTGAGACCCCATGAACTGTATGTAGCATGCCAGGCTCCTCTGTCCATGGGATTTTCCAGGCAAGAGTACTGGAGTGAGTTGCCATTTCCTACTTCAGGGCATCTTCCCAACCCAGGGATAGAACCCACATCTCTTGTGTCTCCTGCATTGGAAGGCAAGTTCTTTATTATTAGTACCACCTTGGAAGTCTCGGATGTACACCCAACTACTTGCCTATTTGGGAGCTGCTGGAAATGGTATTTTAAAAACATTTTAAATTTTGGTTTCTGATTGTTTATTGCAAGCGTATAGAAATACAGTAGATTTTTGAATATTGATATTGCTACCTGCATCTTGCTAAACTCATCAGTTTTAGGAGTTTTATTTCATTAAATTTTTTTTTTTTCAGATTCTTTGGGCTTTTCTACACAGAGAATCATGTCATCTGCAAATAAGGTAGCTTTAATATCTTTTTGTATGCCCTTTTAAAATTTGTTTATCTGACTGCACTGGGTCTTTGTTGCTGCATGAGGGCCTTCTCTAGTTGTGGCAAGTGAGGACTACTCTCTAGTTGTAGTGCACAGGTATCTCACTGAAGTGGCTTCTCTTGTTGCAGAGAAGGGCTCTCGATGCACAGGCTTCAGTAGTGGGGGCTTGTGAGCTCAGTAGTTGTGGCACATGAGCTTAGTTGCTCTGCAGCATGTGGAATCTCCTGGACCAGGGATTGAACCTGTATCTCCTGCACTGGCAGGCAAATTCTTTACTACTGGACCACCAGTGAAGTCCTCTATGCCCTTTCCTCACCCGCTCCCCCTTTTCTAACTTATTGTGCTAATTAGGACTTCCAATCTGGTGCAGCATAGGGGTGATGAGAGTGAACATCCTTGCATTGTTGCATATATGAGGGAAGAAAGCTTTAGCACTTTCACCATCACATACGATGTTAGCTATAGGTTTTCTGTGGACACTATCAGGATGAGGAAGTTTCCTGTTCTGGTTTGCTGAGTTTCTAATCTTGATGGATATTGACTCTTCTCAAATGCCTTTTTTGTATCGATTGATCGTGTGGTTTTCCTTTTTTTTAGACAGTTCATATAGTGGATTACATTGATTTTCTAATATTGAACAAACTTTGCATTCTCGGGAGAAACTCCAGTGGGTGATGCTGTATTCGATTTATATACTTCTGTTTTTGATTTTCTATTATTTCTTTGAGAATTTTCATATCTACATTCATAACAGATATTGATCTGTAATCATTGGTACATTTTTTTTCTGATTTTAGTATCATGATAATGCTGGCTTAATGAAATGATTTTGGAAATATTTCCTCTAATTTTTTCTTTTACTGGAAGAGCTATTTTCTGTTTGGTGATGATGTATATTTTCATTTCCTTGATTGTAGTAATGGTTTCATGGGTGTATACATATGTCAAAACTTACCAACCTGTATACTTGAAATATCTATAGTCTTGTGAATTATACCTCAATAAATCCCCCCCAAATTAGTAAAGAGTAATAAGGTAATTTCTGAAAGAAAGGTGATATTAAAGGGAAGATTACATTTCTTTCTTTAGGGCTTAAGAAACTAAATGCTTGGATATTGGACATCCAGGTGAAGACTACAGCTCTGAGTTTCCCTGACCCCAGATTGTAAATGATTCATACTGTATTTAAAAAACACAGACACTGACTCAATATTCCAGATACATTAAAAAAATTATTTATCTATTTATTTTGGCCACACTGCTCGGCATGTGGGATCTTCATTCCCTGACCAGGAACTGAACCTGTGCCTGCTGTGGTGGAAGCTTGGAGTCCTAACCACTGGACCACCAGGGAAGTCCCTCCAGATATGTTTCAAGAACAATGCAGCCAGCTTTAAACCTGAGTAACTCTCAGTCCTCTCAATCAACACAGATAATAGCAATTCCAGCTGTAACTGGACACATTGAGAAGCACATGGACTCTGTAAATGTACCAGAGGGGAGAGAAGAATTTTGTCCGTCTCAGCTTTTTCATTTGTTTTGTGTTAACAGGGAGGAATCTTTCCTAACATAACATCAAATCATGGAATGTTGTCCACAGACAATACCTGAGGCCAGATAAAATCGGACTAGCAGGTTTTGTGCTCAACGTGGCAATCACATAGACACTCTCATCTTGGCATTTCATTAGATTGATTGAAAGTCGGTCAGATTCATACCAATGCATTTCTCCGACTGCCATTTTAATTTTTTTCTTCTCATTATTGATGCTCAATTTTCATAAAATCACAGATGTATTTGTTCAGTTTTCGTATATCACAGATATATTATTCCTCTAGACTAGAGTTAAGGTGGCATACACGGGTGGTCCTCAATCCTGAAATTCTCATTTTATTGAGGCACTTGGCCACCCATAGTAAAGACTGCATTTTCCAGGTTCTCTGAGAGGAAGCCAGAGGCCATGTGATTAAATTCTGGCAAATTCAATGGGAGCAGAATAGGTGTGTGTGTGTGTGTGTGTGTGTGTGTGTGAGATACTTAGGTTGTGGTACTGACCCTCAACCTAAATAATGTAGTCAATCCACCTTACAGTTCTTCTGGTGCATGGGTTTGGGTCATAAAGTATCATACATTGTGGGGAATAAATTGTGGGGATAAAAACACAAAATATCTGTGTTCTTTTTAGATTTCGGTATAAGATGGTCCATAATAATTTTTTTTTTAAGAGAAAGCAAAAAGACTGGTAAGATTATTCATCTCAACCATTAGGAATTTTCACAAAGCTTTATTTCTTTGAGGTGTAGTTGATTTACAATGTTGTGTTACTTTAAAAAAATTTATTCATTTATTTATATAGTTTGCTGACTCTATGCTCTGCGAGAGCTTTCTCAAGTGTGTGGGTTTCTCATTGCAGTGACTTCTCTTGTTCTGGAGCACAAGCTGTAGGGCATGTGGGCTCAGTAGTTCTGTCTTGCTGGCTCTAGAGTGCAGGCTCAGCAGTTGTGGCACATGAGTTTAATTGCCTTGTGACATGTGGGATCTTCTTGAACCAGGGACCAAACCTGTGTCCCAAGGTGAATTCTTAACCACTGTTCCACCAGGGAAGCCTGTGGTGTTAGTTTCTGCTATACAACAAAGAGGTACAGTTTATATATATATATATATATATGTTTATATATGTGTATATATATATACCTATACATATAATATTTATATTCTTTTTCATATTCTTTTCCATTATAGGTTATTACAAGATATTGAATATAGTCCCCTGTGCTATATTATATGTTATATATATTATAACAAGTAGGACCTTATTGTTTATCTATTTCATGTGTAGTAGCTTATATATGCTGATACCAAACTCTTGATTTATCCTTCCCCACCTCTTCTCCCCTTTTGTAACTCTAAGTTTGTTTTCTATGTCTGTGGGTCTCTTTCTGTTTCATAAATTAGTTTACTTGTATCATATTTTAGATTCCACATATAAATGATGTCACATGATATTTTGTCTTTGTTTGGATTACTTCACTTAGTTTGACAATCTCTAGGTCCTGGCAATGGCAACCCACTCCAGTCCCTCTCCAGTACTCTTGCCTGGAAAATCCCATGGATGGAGGAGCCTGGTAGCCTGCAGTCCATGGGGTCACTAGGAGTCGGACACAACTGAGCGACTTCACTTTCACTTTTCACTCTCATGCATTGGAGAAGGAAATGGCAACCCACTCCAGTGTTCTTGCCTGGAGAATCCCAGGGACGGGGGAGCCTGGTGGGCTGCTGTCTCTGGGGTCGCACAGAGTTGGACACGACTGAATGGACTTAGCAGCAGCAGCAGGTCCATCCATGTTGCTCCAAATTGTATTCTTTCACTCCTTTATTATGAGTGTGTAGTATTCCGTTTTGTGTGTGTGTGTGTGTGTGTGTGTGTGTGTGTGTGTGTGTGTGTATATATATATATATATATATGTAACTTCTTTTTTAGTCATTCATATGTCAGTGAACATTTAGGTTGTTTCCATATCCTGGATATTGCAAAGAATGCCACTATGAACATAGGGGTGCATGTATGTTTTCAAATTAGAGTTTTGTCTGAGTATATGACCCGGAGTGGGATTGCTGGATCATATGGTAACTCTATTCTTAGTTTTTTAAGAAACCTCCATACTGTTTTCCATAGTGGCTGTACCAATTTACATTCCCACCAACAGTATACGAGGGTTCCCTTTGTTTCCCACCCTCTCCAGCGTTTATTGTTTGTAGATTTTAATAATGGCTACTCTGACTGGTGTGTGATGCTTACTTATTGTAGTTTAGATTTGCATTTCTCTGACAGTTAGCTATGTTGAGCATCTTTTCACATGCCTATTAGCCATCTGTATGTCTTTGAGAAATGTCTATTTAGGTCTTCTGACCATTTTTGTTTGGGTTGTTGGTTGTTAGTTTTATTCTTATTGAGTTACATGAGCTATTTGTATATTTTGGAAATTAAGCCCTTGTCAGTTGCATTGATTTGCATTTTCTCCCTGTCTGTAGATTGTCTTTTATGTTTTGTTTATGGTTTTCTTTGCTGTACAAAAGCTTATAAGTTTGGTTAGGTACCATTTGCTTATTTTTGCTTTTATTTCTATTGCCTTCAGAGACTGATCTAAGAAAACTGCTCCAATTTATGTCAGAGAATGTTTTGCCTATGTTCTCTGTTTTATGGTGCCCTGCCTTTATTTAAGTCTTTAAGCTGTTTTGAGTTTATTTTTGTATATGGTGTGAAAGAGTACTTTAACTTCATTGATTTACATGTGGCTGTCCAGTTTTCCCAGCACCACTTGCTGAAGAGACTGTCTTTTCTCCATTGTATATTCCTGACTCCTTTGTCAAAGATTAATTGACTGTAGGTATGTGACTTTATTTCTGAGCTCTCTATTCTGTTCCATTGATCCATATGTCTGTCTTTTGTGCCAACACCATGCTATTTTGATTACCATAGCTTTGTTGTATTGTGTGACTTCCAGAAGGGCTATGCCTCCAGCTTTGTTCTTTTTCCTCAGAACTGCTTTGGCAATTCTAGGTCATTTATGGTCGTTTAATTAGGGTTATTTGTTCTAATTCTGTGAAAAACATCATGAGTAATTTGATAGGGATCAAATTAATTTGTAGTAATATTTGTTTGGTTTATGGGCTTCCCTGGTGGCTCAGAGGTTAAAGCGTCTGCCTGCAATGTGGGAGACCTGGGTTCAATCCCTGGGTCGGGAAGATCCCCTGGAGAAGGAAATGACAACCCACTCCAGTATTCTTGCCTGGAGAATCCCATGGACGGAGGAGCCTGGTGGGCTACAGTCCATGGGGTCACAAAGAGTCAGACACGACTGAGTGACTTCACTTTCACTTTCACTTTCTTTTGTTTGGTTTGGCGAGTATGGCCATTTTAACAATCATGATTTTTCCAGTATAAGAGCATGGTTTACCTTTCTAATATATGGAAATAATCTAAATGCCCATAACAGATGAATAGATAAAGAAGTTGTATGTATGTGTGCAGTGGAACACTACTCAGCCATAAGAAAGAATGAAAGAATGCTAGCAATGTGGATGGACCTAGAGATTATCATACAAAATGAAGTAAGTCTGAAAGAGAAAGGCAAATACCATATAATATCACTTATATGTGAAATCTAAAATATGACACAAATAAACACATCTGTGAGACAGAAACAAGACTCACAGAGACAGAGAACACATTTGTGGTTGCCAAGGGAAAAGGGGCTGGGGAGGGATGGATTGGAAATTTGGGATTAGCAGATGCAAACTATTACATACAGAATGGAAAAACAACAAGATCCTACTGTATAGCACAGGGAACTATAGTCAATGTCTTGTGATAACCACAATGCAAAAGAATACAAAAAAGAATTATATATATATATGTGTATATATATATATATATATATATACACATATATATATGTATGTATATATCACTGACTGATGTTGAAGCTGAACCTCCTTTGGGCACCTGATATGAAGAGCCGACTCCTTGGAAAAGACCCTGATGCTGGGAAAGATTGAAGGCAGGAGGAGAAGGGGACAACAGAGGATGAGATGGTTGGATGACATCATTGACTCAATGGACATGAGTTTGAGCAAGCTCTGGGGGTTGGTGATGGACAGGGAAGCCTGGTGTGCTGCCGTCCATGGGGTCGCAAAGAGTCAGACATGACTGAGCGACTGAACAACAACCAAGACGTTAATACAACATTGTAAATCAACTATACTTCAAGAAAATAATTTTTTAAGAAAGGAAAAGAAATGAGAAAACACAAGACCCTAATTTGCTAGGTGGAAACTGTAGCTCATGAGAGGGAACATGTGATAAGTGTCACCTGCAGTAGGAGGGTGCTACTTCTCTTCTAGAGGTTGGATGATTGAGTCTGGCACAAACAAAACCCAGTAAAAGTATTTTACCAATTAACAATTTTTTTTCCACAAGGGGAGGCACATAAGTGAGATCTTACGTATTTCTGTTAAGGAGTAGCTAATATAATTTTCTTTTTTTAAGAATATATTTTTCTACAGATGATCTTGAATCAGTCTCTTACCTGCAACTGTGTCCTCAGCCCCATCATGTCATAATTTCTCCTTTGTATAGATAAAGAGACACATCGCTTTGACTGATCATGTTTTCCGGTCCATGGCATATCTGCTGCCACATAAGAACTCGAATGAGTCCCTCTCCAGGTAAAGGCTGCCTGTCTGATGGGGAAAGAGGACGCAGACTGGCTGTGAACACTAGGGGGAAGCCCCCGTAGTTCAGAAGTCCTGCTGGTTTGGTTGGTGCTCTACATCTCAGGGAGAGGCCTCTTTTGCCTTTTCCTGTTGCCAGGAGAGGTCCTCGAGTCCAGCCCAGGTGTGTTCAGGCAAGTGTAAAGCTGGCTATGCTGTGAAGCTGCTGAGCATTGTCATGCCAAGGGGAAAAATCAAACCAGAAAGAAAGCCTCGATCACCTTCACTCTGCAGGAGGGGCAGCTGTGTCTGTCACACTGCAATCAACCATTTTAACAAGCACTTTCACAGTAGTTATTATAAGCTAGGTTCTGTGAACTCTGTGAACTCACTTAATCCCCAAAACATCTATGAGGGGTCTATCATTGTACAGTTGGGGAAACTGAGGCAAAGTCAGGTTCATTAGCTTCAGCACCAGGTCCTGACTCGGGATTTGAATGCAGGCTGGCAGACAGTTCCCATACTGGCAGGCAACTGGAATGCTTGCCTAGAGCTGGAGCACCAACCAGGCCAAGCAGCATTAGTCCCACTCAAGGCACTTTCTTCTCTTCCCTCCCTTCACTCTTGCTAATGCAGAAAATCCTCACCTCAGGAGCTAAGACAATGCCATAAGCTATTTGATCCAGATCCTGGGATGGGTGGCTGAAAGAAGTGTTGCAGCCACCTTGGAGGTGGGATATTACTTTCCTTGGGGAGATCACGAGTCCCAGCCTCTTATCTATGTCACTAGAAGGGCTAAAAGTTCTTCTCAAGGACAGGGAGGTGGGTGGGAGGCCCTGGAGAACCTTGAACCTGCCAGTCCTGCTCCTGGTCCATGACCACAACTGCAATGGAAAATGATCAAGAACAAGGTGATGGAAATGCAGATGGCAGAACAGGCCTCGAAGCAGAGGGTGGTGGGAGAGCTGACCAGGGCTCAGATCACATCTCCCTGGATGCTGGCTCTCTGGGTCTGTGGGTTGAGGGGAGGGGTGGGGAGGAAGAAGCTCATGGGGGTCAGTGACAGTGGTTGGGCAGGGCTGCCACCTAGAGCTGTTTCGGTTTTGTACCCATTGCCCATGACCTGTCCTGGCAGGGGAGTACATGGGAGCTGCTTCACTTGCCCAGGTGAATGGGCACTTCTTCTGACTCACACAAGGGCTCCCCAGAGGCTAGTGTTCACCTGGAGGCTGGGCTGAAGTGGGTGGGGCTGTGCTGGGCATTTGGAGAGAGATGAGGCAAGCCAGGATGCCGGGGGTGGAAAGCTGACCAGGGCAGCAGAGGAGCCTGTGTGATCCTCAGCCAGAAGCTACCCTGAATTTTCAACATCTGTGGAGCCCGTGTGTCCTTGTGGGCTGCTGGCTTCTCGGCCACCATCTGGACATGCTGCAGCTTGGCCGTGTAGGGTCTGGGAAGGTTCTGTGCATCTGTGGCGGCTTCGTCCATAGGCAAGACAGGCCAAGGCTCAAGGGACTGCTTTCCTGCTCAGTTGAGGCTGTAGGTTTGGTTCCTTTAGTTCCTCTCTCCATGAATTTCTTTGCCTCATACTGTATAAATCTTCAATATCCTCTCTTCTAGCCTTTCCACTCACAAACTGCCACATAGGGTTGTGTAGCCACAGATACATTCCTTCCTTAAAAAGACACACATACAGGTCCGTGCAGAAACCAGGTCTGCCCCTACTTTATAGTTCCTATTTGTAATTCTGAAAGCATGTCCCCAGGATTCAGAGAGGTGTTCTAGGCAGAACTGTTTCCCCTTCACGTTCATATGTTGAAGCTGTAGCCTCTAGTACCTCTGATTGTGACTGATTTGGATATATGGCCTTTAGGGAAAGTGAAAGTCACTCAGTTGTGTTCAACTCTTTGCCACCCCATAGACTGTACAGTCCTTAAAGAGATAATTAACTTAAAATGTAGTTATTAGGGTGGACCTGAATGCAGAATGATTGATGTCCTTAAAAGAAGAGTCTATTATACAGAGTGAAGTAAGTCAGAAAGACAAAGATAAATATTGTATACTAACGCATATATATAGAATCTAGAAAGATGGTACTGATGAATTTATTTGCAGGGCAGCAGTGGAGAAACAGACATGGAGAACAGATTTATGGACCTGGGGTGGGGCAGAAAGAGGGTGAGAGGTATGGAGAGAGTAACATGGAAACTTACAAAATAGATAGTCAATGGGAATTTGCTGTATGACTCAGGGAACTCAAAGAGGGGCTCTGTGACAATCTAGAAGGGTAGGATGGGGAGGGAGATAGGAGGGAGGTTCAGAAGGAAGGGTACATGGGTGTCTATAGCTGATTCTTGTTTATGTTTGACAGAAAACAACACAATTCTGTAAAGCAATTATCCTTCAATTAAAAAATTAATAAAAATTTTTAAAAAAGGAGATTAGGATACAGACATCACAGAGACAGCCATGTGAGGACACAGCTAGCAGGTGGCCTTCTATAAGCCCAGGTGCGAGCCTGCTGGCACCTTGATCTTGGACTTCTAGTGTCTGAAATTGTGAGAAAATGACCATCTGTTGTTTGAGCCTCTTGATCTGTGTTTTTTTTTTTTTTCCTTGCAGCCCTAGCAAGCTAACACAAGAGGTGTACCTATTCCTGGATGATTTCTGGTGGATACCTTATAGCTGCTACAAGAACTTTGGGGTAAACTTAGGCAGAAATATCCAGGTACATAACAGAAAAATAAGACACCTCCCAAGACAGTGACAAAATCTCTCCAAACATCTTAGCTAGAAAAGCCTGCAAGATGCATCTTCTTATATATTAATCTCAGGGAATTCCTTAATGGCATTGTATATGAAGCTCTTCTTCAGCTCCTAGGAAATCCCAGTTGACTCACTAACAGCCTCACAAAGAGCCATAGTACTTTCCATTGACCTTTGATGCTACCTGGCACAATTTCCCTGTTGCCCCACAACGACCTCCTGTAAGATGTTCCCTTTACTGTAATATGCCTGCCAAGGCCTCAGGGATCAAGACCATCCCCATGGAAAAGAAATGCAAAAACCCAAAATGGCTGTCTGGGGAGGCCTTACAAATAGCTGTGAAAAGAAGAGAAGCAAAAAGCAAAGGAGAAAAGGAAAGATATAAACATCTGAATTCAGAGTTCCAAAGAATAGCAAGAAGAGATAAGAAAGCCTTCCTCAGCGATCAATGCAAAGAAATAGAGGAAAACAACAGAATGGGGAAGACTAGAGATCTCTTCAAGGAAATTAGAGATACCAAGGGAACATTTCATGCAAAGATGGGCTTGATAAAGGACAGAAATGGTATGGACCTAACAGAAGCAGAAGGTATTAAGAAGAGGTAGCAAGAATACACAGAAGAACTGTACAAAAAAGATCTTCATGACCAAGATAATCACGATGGTATGATCACTCACCTAGAGCAAGACATCCTGGAGTCAGGTGGGCCTTAGAAAGCATCACTACGAACAAAGCTAGTGGAGGTGATGGAATTCCAGTTGAGCTACTTGAAATCCTGAAAGATGATGCTGTGAAAGTGCTGCACTCAATATGCCAGCAAATTTGGAAAACTCAGCAAAGGCCACAGGACTGGAAAAGGTCAGTTTTCATCCCAATCCCAAAGAAAGGCAATGCCAAAGAATGCTTAAACTACTGCACAGTTGTACTCATCTCACATGCTAGTAAAGTAATGCTCAAAATTCTCCAAGCTAGGCTTCAGCAATATGTGAACTGTGAACTTCCAGATGTTTAAGCTTGCTTTAGAAAAGGCAGAGGAACCAGAGATCAAATTGCCAACATCCGCTGGATCATCAAAAAAGCAAGAGAGTTCCAGAAAAACATCTATTTCTGCTTTATTGACTATGCCAAAGCCTTTGACTGTGTGGATCACAATAAATTGTGGAAAATTCTTCAAGAGATGAGAATACCAGACCACCTGACCTGCCTCTTGAAAAACCTATATGCAGCTCAGGAAGCAAGAGTTAGAACTGGACATGGAACAACAGACTGGTTCCAAATAGGAAAGGGAGTATGTCAAGGCTGTATATCGTCACCCTGCTTATTTAACTTATATGCAGAGTACATCATGAGAAACCCTGGGCTGGAAGAAGCACAAGCTGGAATCAAGATTGCTGGGAGAAATAACAATAACCTCAGATATGCAGATGACACCACCCTTATGGCAGAAAGTGAAGAGGAACTAAAAAGCCTCTTGATGAAAGTGAAAGAGGAGAGGGAAAAAGTTGGCTTAAAGCTCAACATTCAGAAAACTAAGATCATGGCATCTGGTCCCATCACTTCATGGCAAATAGATGGGGAAACAGTGGAAACAGTGTCAGACTTTATTTTGGGGGGCTCAAAAATCACTGCAGAGGGTGACTGTACCCATGAAATTAAAAGATGCTTACTCCTTGGAAGAAAAGTTATGACCAACCTAGACAGCATATTAAAAAGCAGAGATATTACTTTGCCAACAAAGTTCTGTCTAGTCAAGGATATGGTTTTTCCAGTGGTCATGTATAGATGTGAGAGTTGGACTGTGAAGAAAGCTGAGTGCCGAAGAATTGATGCTTTTGAACTGTGGTGTTGGAGAAGACTCTTGAGAGTCCCTTGGACTGCAAAGAGTTCCAACCAGTCCATTCTAAAGGAGATCAGCCCTGGGTGTTCTTTGGAAGGAATGATGCTAAAGCTGAAACTCCAGTACTTTGGCCACCTCATGTGAAGAGTTGACTCATTGGAAAAGACTGATGCTGAGAGGGATTGGGGGCAGGAGGAGGAGGGGATGACAGAGGATGAGATGGCTGGATCGCATCACCAACTTGATGGACAGGAGTCTGAGTAAACTCCGGGAGTTGGTGATGGACAGGGTGGCCTGGCGTGCTGCGATTCATGGGGTTGCAAAGACTGAGTGACTGAACTGAACTGAACTGAACTGAAGGCCACACAGCCTGACTTGATCCCTGCTCACAGTCTTCACACTGACATCCTTGACTTGCTAAACCAAACAGGAACAAGTGAGTCCCGGTAAAACATCCCCAGAGCCTCCCTAACACCATCAGTAACCTCTGAGTTTTGCACACCAATCAAACATCTCTGGCAGCTATAGTCTTTGCAATCCAGAGTTACCCCTGACTGTTACCCTCTATGAATGCTCTCCACTGATCATTCAGAACACCCCCAGTGACCATCTAGTTTGTACTTTCCTTTTTTTAAAAAAAAATTATTATTGTTATTTTAAAATTAATTTTTGGCTGTGCTGGGTCGTTGTTGTTGCATGCAGGCTTTCTCTAGCTGTGGCAAGTTGGGGCTACTCTGCTGTAGCGCATGGACTTCTCATTTCAGTGGCTTCTCTTGTTGCAGAGCACAGGCTCTAGGCATGTGGGCTCAGTAGTTGCAGCTTTCAGGCTCTAGAGCACAGGTTCAATAGTTGTGTCACAGAGGTTTTGTTGCCCCACGGCATGTGGAACCTTCCTAGGTCAGGGATCAAACCTATTTCCCCAGGATTGCAACATGGATTCTTAACCACTGGACCACCAGAGAACTAATTTAAATTTCTTTTAAATATTTATTTATTTGGCTGCATTGGGTCTTAGTAGTGGCACTTGAGATCTTTGCTGCATCATTTGGGATCTTTCATTGCAGCTCATGGACTAAGTTGTGGCCTACGGGCTCAGTAGTTGTGTGTGAGCTTAGTTGCTCCATGGGATGTGGAATCTTAGTTCCCCAAATAGGGATCAAACCCGTATCCCCTGCATTGGAAGATGAATTCTTAGCCACTGGACCGCCAAGGAAGTCCTAGATTGTACTTTTTCTTTAAAAAGGCCACTGACCTTCAGTAACAGCCCTCATTGAGCCAGTTTAACTGCCCACCTGCCCCGATATAGCCAGTCTTTCCTGATATGGCCCCTCTGTCCCAGTATGACTGCTTTGTCCTATTATACCCTCTCTCTCCTCCGTAACCCCAAGTGTTTTGATTTTCCCCACAATGTCCTTCCAATCCTTCCTCACTGTCATGAACTAGACTCCTTAAATGCTGCTGGATCCCCTGTCTGCTCTGATAACATTTTTTTCCTGTCCTCTTCCATCCACGGATGTCCCAGTACTCCCTTCTCAATAGAGCCTGTTGTCTGCATCACCTCTGTCATGCTCTGTTTCTCCAAGGGGCTCCCCCATCACTGCACCTGTGTATCTGTCCCAGAATAACAGCTTCCATGCCCTAGCAGTTGTGCACAAGGTTAAAATCACCCCAAAGGAAAGCTTCTGTCCACCCTACCTCTGGGCCAGCCCTCTGCCTAGGATCCTGATTGGCCCACATCTCTTGAGGGTGTGGCTCTTTAGTGCCAGTCTTCACCTAGTTCTTGGACTTGCCCTGGAATATGCAGCATCCAGGCCTATTTCTACATTCCTGAGGCTCCAGCTTCTGAATGTCAGAGTACAGAGCTGAGTCAAGGATGTTGGTGGGTGTCTGAAGGAGAGTGAACTTCAGGATGGCCTTCTGATTTGAGAGTGTCCAGGTCTGGAGGTGCCTAAGCTGACTCCTGTTTTACAAAAGTGACTAGGTCCAGAGGTCACTAAGCTCTGGGCTTCCCTGGTGGCTCAGTTGGTAAAGAGTCTGCCCGCAGTGCAGAAGACCTGAATTTGATCCCTGGGTCGGGAAGATACCCTGGAAAAGGAAATGGCAGCCCACTTCAGTATTCTTGCCTGAGATATCCCAGAGATGGAGAAGCCTGGGGGGCTACAGTCCATGGGGTCATAAGAGCTGGACATGACATAGCAAATAAATCACCACAGATCTGGAGGTACCCAAGTGCCCCAAGCTGACCCCTGTTTCACAAGGGTGTCCAGGTCCAGAGGTCCCCGAGCTCTGGGTTCGTCAGTTATCAGGGTTCAGAGGTGCCTGAATTAATCCATTTTTGAGGGTATCTGTTGGGTCACAACCTCAGGAGCTTCCTATGTGAAATTTGAACCTGGCCCCCCTACCCAGCCCCCACCCCCACCCCATAGATGGAGGACAGGCTGAAGAAAGAGGCAGGCCACTCCAGACTGTGGAGTGGAAATTTTGTTTGTTTGTTTTGGCCATTGTGCTCAGCATGTGGGATATTAGTTCCCTGACCAGGGATCAAACCTGCCAATCCCATACTGGAAGCACCCTGTCTTAACCACTGGACCACCAGGGAAGTCCGGTGGAAGTTTTGATAGGCAAAGAAACTTCCATACCAGGCTGGTTCTGGGCAGCTGCAGGACGAGTAGGTCTCTGCAGCTGCCTCCCAGAATCCTAAAAGTTTATCTATTTTTATTTTAGAAAAGTAACTTTATTTATTTATGTAGGCTGTGCTGGGTCTTCGTTGCTGTGTGGGCTTCTCGTTACGGTCATTTCTCTTGCTGCAGCGCATGGGCTGTAGGGCGCATGGGTTTCACTAGTTGCGGCTCCTAGGCTCTAGAGCACAGGTTCCATAGTTGTGGTGCACAGGTTAGTTGCTCCGCAGCATGTGGGATCCTCCCCAGTGAGGGATCGAACTTGTGCCTCCTGCATTGGCAGGTAGGTTCTTTACCACTGAACCACCAGGGAAGCCTTCTTAAAAGTTTAAATAGAGACCCTAACTGGGTTCAGTCACGTATTCAGTCCTGATGGCCTCAACAACACCTTATTCTCCCAAGGCTACCATCCTTGGAAAGGTTCCCACTGTAGCAGCAGTGGGCAAAGTATATATTCCTAGGACAGAAGAGGGGGTAAAGAGCTTCTAATTGCCCAAGTCTATTTTGGAGTTGACCTGGTGGTCACATCCTCTTGATGACTTTCTCCAACAGTGGCCTGCTCTGGAGGGGTCTGTGTTCTGTGGCTGCATTCTGTGGCCCTCTTGTTATAAGGTGTCTGGGTCCAGTGGTATTTACATTCTGGGTTACCTTCTGCTCCTGAAGGGGACTAGGTACAAAGGATGAGGACAGACCTGCAAAAGAGACTGTGAAAGAGCTGCCAGCATTTAGGAGGACAATGGAGAGTGTTTTCCCAGAAACCAGGTGAAAAATATATTGGACTGGCCAAAATGATCATTCAGGTTTTTCCATTATATCTTACATCTTATAGAAAAACCCGAATGATCACTTTGGCCAATCCAATTTCTGCAGATGGAGGGAGATCAGCTGGACCAACTGAGAGACCCAAAAGGTGTGTCCTGGAAGGTGAAGAGCTGGAAACATTTACAGAGGGAACGAAGGACTACTACACACTCAAACAACAACTCTGCACCATCAAGCGTTCAGTTCAGTTCAGTTCCATCATTCAGTCATGTCCGACTCTTTGCAACCCCATGAACTGCATCACGCCAGGCTTTCCTGTCCATCACCAACTCCCAGAGTTTGGTCAAACTCATGTCCATCAAGTCAGTGATGCCATCCTCTGTCATCCCCTTCTCCTCCTGTCTTCAATCTTTCTCAGCATCAGGGTCTTTTCAAATGAGTCAGTTCTTCCCATCAGGTAGCCAAAGTATTGGAGCTTCAGCTGCAGCACCAGTCCTTCCAAAGAACATTCAGGACTAATTTTCTTTAGGGGTAACTGGTTGGACCTGCTTGCTGTCCAAGGTACTCTCAAGAATCTTCTCCAACACTGCAGTTCAAAAGCATAAATTCTCTGGTGCTCACCTTTCTTTATGATCCAATTCTCACATCCATACATAACTACTGGAAAAACCATAGCTTTGACTAGACAGACTTTTGTTGGCAAAGTAGGGTGTCTCTCCTTTTTAATATGCTGTCGAGGGTTGTCATAGCTTTTCTTTCAAGGGGCAAGCATCTTTTAATTTCATGGCTGCAGTCACCATCTACAGTAATTTTGGAACCCCCAAAATAAAGCCTGTCACTGTTACCATTGTTTCCCCAACTATTTGCCATGAAGTGATGGAACTGGATGCCATGATCACAGTTTTTTGAAAGTTGAGTTTTAAGCCAGCATTTTCACTCTCCTCTTTCACTTTCATCAAGAGGCTCTTTAGTTCCTCTTCATTTTCTGCCAGGAGGGTGGTGTCATCTGCATATCTGAGGTTATTGATATTTCTCCCTCCTTGATTCCAGCTTGTGCTTCATCCAGCCCAGTATTTCGCATGATATACTCCACATATAAGTTAAATAAGTAGGGTGACAATATACAGCCTTGATGTACTCCTTTCCCAATTTGGAACCAGTCTGTTGTTCCATGTCCAGTTCTAACTGTTGCTTCTTGACCTGCATACAGATTTCTCATGAGGCAGGTAAGGTGATCTGGTATTCTCATCTCTTGAATTTTCCACAGTTTGTCATGATCTACACAGTCAAAGGCTTTGGCATAGCCAATAAAGCAGAAGTAAATGTTTTTCTTGAACTCTTGCTTTTTCTATGATCCAACGAATTTTGGCAATTTGATCTCTGGTTCCTCTGCCTTTTCTAAATCCAGCTTGAACAACTGAAAGTTCTAAGTTCAGGTACTGTTGAAGCCTGGCTTGGAGAATTTTGAGCATTACTTTGCTGGCGTGTGAGATGAGTGCAATTGTGCAGTAGTTTGAACATTCTTTGGTATTGTGTTTCTTAGGGATTGGAATGAAAACTGACTTTTCCAGTCCTGTGGCCACGACTGAGTTTTCCAAATTTGCTGACATATTGAGTTCAGCACTTTCACAGCATCCTCTTTTAGGATTTGCAATAGCTCAGCTGGAATTCCATCACCTCCACTAGTTTTGTTCATAGTGATGCTTCCTAAGGCCCACTTGACTTGGCATTCCAGGATGTCTGGCTCTAGGTGACTGATTACACCATTGTGGTTATCTGGGCCATGAAAATCTTCTTTTTTTTTGTATAGTTCTTCTGTGTATTCTTGCCACCTGTTCTTCAAATCTGCTTCTGTTAGGTCTATACCATTTCTGTCCTTTATTGTGCCCATCTTTGCATGAAATGTTCCCTTGGTATCTATTTTTCTTGAAGAGATCTCTAGTCTTTCCCATTCTATTGTTTTCCTCCATTTCTTTGCATTGTTCACTTAGGAAGGCTTTCTTAGCTCTCCTTGCTATTCTTGGGCACTCTGCATTCAGAATGGTATATCTTTCTTTTTCTCCTTTGCCTTTAGCTACTCTTCTTTTCTCAGCTATTTGTAAGGCCTCCTCAGACAACCATTTTGCCTTTTTGCATTTCTTTTTCTTGGGGATGGTATTGGTCACCATCCCCTGTACAACATCATTGAACCTCTGTCCATAGTTCTTCAGGCACTGTCTATCAGATCTAATCCCTTGAATCTATTTGTCGCTTCCACTGTATAATCATAAGGGATTTGATTTAGGTCATACCTGAATGGTCTAGTGGTTTCCCCTACTTTCTTCAATTTAAGTCTGAATTTTGCAATAAGGATTTCTTGATCTGAGCTATAGTCAGCTCCCGGTCTTGTTTTTGCTGACCATATAGAGCTTCTCCATCTTCAGCTGCAAAGAATATAATCAATCTGATTTTGGTATTGACCATGTAGTAATGTCCAAGTATAGACTCATCTCTTGTGTTGTTGGAAGAGAGTGTTTGCTATGACCAGTGTGTTCTCTTGGAAAAACTCTGTTAGCCTTTGCCCTGCCTCATTTTGTACTCCAAGGCCAAACTTGCCTGTTATTCCAGGTATCTCTTGACTTCTTACTTTTGCATTCCAGTCCCCTATGATGAAAAGGACATCTTTTTTTTTTTTTTTTTTTGATGGTAGTTCTAGAAGGTCTTGTAGGTCTTCATAGAACCATTCAACTCCAGCATCTTCAGCATTAGTGGTTGGGGCATAAACTTGGATTACTCTGATATTGAGTGGTTTGCCTTGGAAACGAACAGAGATCACTGTCATTTTTGAGACTGCACCCAAGTACTGCATTTTGGACTCTTTTGTTGACTATGAGGGCTACTCCATTTCTTCTAAGGAATTCTTGCCCACAGTAGTAGATATAATGGTCATCTGAGTTAAATTTGCCCATTCTGGTCCATTTTAGTTTACTAATTCCTAGAATGTGAATGCTCACTCTTTCCATCTGCTGTTTGACCACTTCCAATTTACCTTGATTCATGGGCCTAACATTCCAGGTTCCTATGCAATATTGTTCTTTATGGCATCAGACTTGACTTCCATCACCAGTCACATCCACAGCTGGGCATTGTTTTCGCTTTGGCTCTGTCTCCATTCTTTCTGGAGTTATTTCTCCGCTCTTCTCCAGTAGCATATTGGGCACCTACCGACCTGGGGAGTTCATCTTTTAGTGTCATATCTTTTTGCCTTTTCATACTGTTCATGGGGTTCTCAGGGCAAGAATACTGAAGCTGTTTGCCATTCCCTTCTCCAGTGGACCACATTCTGTCGGAACTCTCCATCATGACCCATCTGTCTTGGGTGGCCCTACGTGGCATGGCTCATAGTTCCATTGAGTTAGACAAGGCTGTGGTCCAGGTGATCAGCTTGATTAGTTTCTATGATTGTGATTTTCATTCTGTCTGCCCTCTGATGGGTAAGGATAAGAGGCTTATGGAAGCTTCCTGATGGGAGAGACTGACTGTGGGGGAATCTGGGTCTTGTTCTGATGGGTGGGGCCTTGCTCAGTAAACCTTTAATCCAATTTTTTGTTGATGGGAGCTGTGTTCCCTTGCTATTGTTTGGCCTGAGGCAGTAATGGTGGTAATGGCGACCTCCTTCAAAAGGACTCATGCCTGCACTGCTGTATTCAGTGCCCCTGAACGTGTAGCAGCCACTGTTGACCCATGCCTCCGCTGGAGACTCCTGGACACTCCCAGGCAAGTCTGGCTCAGTCTGTTGTGGGGACATTGCTTCTTTCTCCTGGGTCCTGGTGCATACAAGGTTTTGTTTGTGCCCTCCAAGATTCTGTTTCCCCAGTCCTGTGGAAGTTCTGTAGTGAAATGCCACTGGCCTCCAAAGTCAAATTCCCGGGGGTTCTCAGTCTCTTTGCTGGATCCCCAGGTTGGGAAATCTGTTGTGGGCCCTAGAGAATTTCTTTGGTATAATTGTTCTGCAATTTGTAGGTTGTCTGCTTGGTGGCTCTATGGTGGGGCTAATGGCAACCTCCTCCAAGAGGGCTTATGCCACACGCAGCGTGTCCCAAGTCTGCTGCAGTCAGAACCCCTATCCCCGTGGCAGGCCACTGCTGAGCTAGGCCTCCTCAGGAGACACTCAAACACTCAAAAGCAGGCCTGGCTCAGTCTCTGTGGGGTCTCTGGGTCCCAGTGTGCACAAGGTTTTGTTTGAGCCCTCTGAGCATCTCTGGCAGGTATGGGGTTTGATTCTAAATGTGATTTCACCCTTCATATCATCTTGTTGGGGCTTCTCCTTTGCCCTTGGACATGGGGTATCTCTTTTTGGTTTAATCCAACATTCTCCTGTCGATGGATATTCAGCAGCGAGTTGCATTTTTGGCGTTCCCTCAGGAGAAGATGAGCGTGTCTACTCTGTCATCTTGTCTCGAAATGCGTGTGTGTACCTGCATCTATGAAGTCAAAGTGCAAAATACACACAGGATGGATTTATAGCAAGAGGAGTTCTGTGGTTTCTTCCAGACATGGAGGGAGGGAAGAATAGAATAGAGAAGGGCAGGACATGAGCTTAATTTATACCAGCAACATTTTATTTCTAAGAAAAAAAGATCTGATGCAAATATAGAAAATGTTTGCAACTGTTAAATCCAGATGGTACATGGGGGTCTGTCAGACTCTTTCTATACAGTCTGTAAATTTGAAAACTTTTTCCAAATAAAGTCAGAAGTTAATTTTTTTTAAAGTGAAGAACATTCTGGTGTTTTTGTGGAGGGTGGACCAGAGGAAGAGACAGACCATGGCATGGACCAGGGCAGATGATGACAAGGCTGAGTCATACCAGGGGGCTCGTGGGAGAGATCTTTTGTTCAGCAATATGTCTCCTGTGCCTGGCACAACAACAGATACACAATAAAAGTTCGCTGAATGAAAGAACAACTCATAGCCCTGCCTTCCTTGTTGGTCTGTGGATTTCCTGAGGGCAAGGTTGAGGTCTGTCTTGGTCACTGCTGTGTCTCCTACATCATCCGTCACAGAGCCAGATGTGGAGGGAGCTGGAGGTCCTACAGGTGGGTGGCTGTATGTCTGTAAAATATTCCTGTGAGCATATCTGTGAGAACCAGTGCTGGGTTTCCTCTTCAGGAAAGGTGGAAATGGGGGATATCTTTGGGACTTTCATAAGCACCTAGAAGGATTCTCACCAGGAGGAGGAGAGCACCCCCCCTATTTTGGAGAGTGGGAGATGAGTGACATTACTTACTGCCACATTGGGTTCCTTTGTGTTCCTTGAATTGCCAAGCTCATTCCAGCTTATGGGCCTTTCCACTTGCTATTCCCACTCTGTGGGAACTCTGTTCTCACAGCTCTTGGAACAGCTGTCCCACTTTGGCTTCTGTATCTCAGCCCAAGGAGCATCTTAGAAAGGTGTGCATTGGGTGTCCAGTCTGGGACGACATTTCCCAGATGCCTTTGCATTCACATGAGGCCATGAGACTAGTTCTGCCCCATGTACTGAGAGCAAATGTGATAGCTGGTTCTTTAGGGTTAAAGCTTTATGAAAATTTTTTTTACCCTGCTTTATTGAGGTATAATTGACAAAACTGTAATATATTTAAAGGGTACAACATAGTGATCTAATGTGCATATACTTTGTGGTGTTATTACCACAGTCAGTTAACTAATAGGGCTTGCCTGGTGGCTCAGTGGTAAAGAACCTGCTTGCCAATGCAGGAGACACGTGTTCGACCCTGAAACACATGTGGGAGATCCTCTGGAGAAGGTGACCCACTCCAATATTCTTGCGTGAGAAATCTCATGGACAGGTAGAGCCTGGTGGGCTATAGTCATGGGGTTTTAAAGAGTCAGACATGGCTTAGGAACTAAGCAACAAGTTAATTAACACATCTATTACCTCTATAGTTGTCTCTGGTGAGGATACTTACTTTCTTAGCAAGTGTTAGTACTGATATATATAATGGTACTGTTAACCATAGTCATCATGTTACATTTTACATCCTCAGACCTCATTCATCTTACAACTGAAAGTCTGGATACTTTTACCAGTCTGTCTCCATTTCCTCCATCACCCAGCTCCTGGAAAACACTATTCAACTTTCTGTTTCTGTGAGTTTGGCTTTTTCAGATTCCACAGAAGTGATATCATACATTGTGTTTCTCTGTCTGACTTATCTCACTTATCATAATGCCCTCAAGTTCCATTCATGTTGTGGCAAATGGCAGGATTCATATTTCTCACTAATTTCTCAAATTAATAATTTTTATTTGTATATTGCCCACTAGCCCAGTTGTGAAGTAGTTATCTGTTTTTGATATCTCCAGTCTGTCATCGACTGATCCTTTTGGTCTACACCTTGTTAAATAAGACAAGACTCTTGATCATATACTTGGATGTGATGATGTCAGATTGCTATTTCTAAGCACCTCCTAGCAATTTCAGTACTTACCGTGTTGCACACCATTAGCAGGCCATTAGCAGTTGGTGGGCCAGTACTGGCACTGCTTTAGCTTATTACCCTGTTTTATTTTCTCCAAAATTACAGCATTTTCCATTCACTGTAATTATCTTGTTTATTTAAAGATCTTTTTGTTTATGATTTTCTTCCCACTAGGATGTAAGCTCCATCAGAAAGGTGTCTTGTTTATCTTGCTCTTGAAGGTTTCCTAGTTCCCAGCACAGTATCTGGTAGATCATGGACGCCCCCACAGTATTGCTGAATAATGATTAAATCACAAGCATTGGTGTTGGTGGGGAGAGGAGGCAACCAAAGCTGTTATAGAAGCTCTCTACAATCCTAATTTGACCCTAATTTTAACCAGTTCACTGATAGATGTTTGACTCCCTGGTTTTCTGGTAGGCCCCAGGTTAGGTCCAGCCTTTTATAACCCATTTCCCTATGTTCCCCCATTAGAGATAAAACCATGCTGGAGTGTCACTGTCTGGTTAACGGTTCTGAGGGGATGGGGCTGAATCTGTAGTGATGACTGCTGTGTCCTGAGAGTCATGCAGCTCAGCCAAGTCCCTTGGTTGGCATAAGCAGACTTATGGCCTGAATGCTTGCATGTAGGCAGGAGGGGAGGCTGCCCTGGGGAAAGAGTGCCCCCTCTTGTCTCCCATGGCCCGTGTCCTGGTGGGGTCCTGAGTTGGTGTTGAACTCTGGTCCAGTGAGCTGTCTGACCTCCCACTTCCTTTCCCCATCAGCCACCACAAGGTGCTGGATCAGGCTGGCAACACCTTTTACTTCCAACCATGAGATGGTGTGCGCTTCCCTGGTGGCTCAGCTGTAAAGAATCCTCCTGCAATGCAGGAGATGTGGGTTCAATCCCTGGGTCAGGAAGATCCCCTGGAGGGGATATGGCAACCCACTCCAGTATTCTTGCTAGCAGAATCCCATGGGCAGAGGAGCCTGGCGGGCTACAGTCCATACGGTTGCAAAGAGTAAGGAAAGACTGAAGTGACAGCACACACGAACGCACGAAATGGTGTCCCATTTGGCCAAATGGATACTTAGAGCCATGAGTCACATTTAAATATATTTGGTGTTTTTCTCATGAGCTGGAGAGGAGGTTACCGAGAAATGAAGAGTAGGATTGCAATTGAGATGAAGACTAGGATGATGCAGACCAGGAAGACAGATGGTATAACAATTGCTGAGACTGCAAATATGAAGGCTTTCCGGGAGGAGTTGGCGGCCAAGGCAAGTTCATTGTTACTGATGTGGTTCCTTGTCTGAGTTGGACCGGAGAGGTGGGGCAGGAATAGTTGGACTTAAAAGGATTATTGAATAGGGGTGAGCCATGGGTCTGTGGGTGCACCGGGTAGGATCTGAAGAAACAGGAGGGAGGACATGGATACAGTTTGTTCAGGGTCAGGGCCAGGATGGAGAGGGAGGGGAGGGCGAGGGCTGTCATAATTCGAATTCCCACCTGTAAAGAGTAGTACACGGCTATGGCGCCTAAGGGGCAACATATTTTGCAGGCCAAGAGCGACAGCAAGAGGTGGTCACTGGGGATCTCAGACACAGGTTCGGATGACTGGGGGCAGGGAGCGGGTTATGTAGCTTAATATGGCTTCTGAATTCTAACGTCTCCTCTGACCTCTCAATATGCCTCTTCTTGGCGCCTATAAAAATTTCACTGACTCCCTTGAAAACTCTCACCAACTCCCTCTAACTCCCACCATGTCTCCTCTTAGCATCTCCCTATCCTCCTTAATACCTTCCTGTCCCCAGAACTCTCAGCCTGTGGCCACTACTGTGGCCTTATAATCCCTCTCTGTTCTCTGTAAGGTTTCCCCCATCTCCAATAGGCTCTTCTCTGTCTTCTGTAACTGGTTTGTGGGTCCCTACAGGATGTCTCACTTGATCCCTTCCACTGTCTCCACAAAAATCCCTGCTGATTCAGAGGACTCTCACTTGGCTTCCTTGTACCTCAACTGACCCACTGTCGTACTTTGTTTCAATTAACACTCTCATCATCCTCCGAGCAACCTTTTCTTTGTCTCTATAAACCACCTTACTAAGAAGACCCTCACTCAACACTAGCACACTCACTTTTCATGTATAAAACCTCCATTGTCTCCTTAAAAACTTTCACCCTATAATATCTGTAATGTCCTTACTAGCTATTTGCTTGTCCCTTTTATAATAATATCACTCATTTTGTCCCTATGAATCTGTCATGGTCCTGTTCTGACCCTTATTGTTCATCCCTAAACTCCTCCCTTCTCCCTTCCCCAATAACCTCTCACTTGGCCCCTCTAAGACCTTCTTAGAGCAACTATAAACTTTGAGTCCTCTCCTTGTCCACTCAGAGCCTCTTCTCTGTCCCCTTTTAAAGACCTAACCTGTTCCTCCTAACACCTCTGCCTCTGAAACAAGCTTGGTGATCCTTTGAATTTCTTCTCCTTCCACTAATTACAATCTTCCAGATCTCCAAAATCCATTCTCCCTAAATAATTCTCTACACCCTCTCTACCCTCTAAACTCTTCTTGCCCCTTCATTCCCCACTCCCTCTAACTCTCTTTCTCCCTCCTATCACCCCATAAATTCTCTCCCTGGCCGCTCACCTCCATTAGGGCATAAGGATCTGGCACTACTAAGGTAACATAGGGCCTGTCCCTCACGCCAATCTGCCAGGGATTACCATGGAGACCAGACAGACCCCGCCTCCTATTCTATCATTCTACTTCTATTGACTGATTGGAGGTTGTGTGCTAGGGTTGAAGAAGTCAGTTCTCATCTGGCTGCTGATTGGTCTGAAGGAGTTCAGACTCCTCCTATTCTCTCTGATGATTGATCAATCCCGGCAAGTGAGAGACAGCAGTTTGGTGCCGAGTGATGTGAGCCTAGGAGTCTTAGGATGCTTCAGACACCTTGAGAGGGATCACTTAACAAGTTGGTACTTCAGCAGTAAAGGGTGATCTTTGCAAGAATGAACAGCATTTTATGTGCTTATTTGCCTCCTGCCCTGCACCGGGAAGATCCCCTGGAAGAGGACACGGCAACTCACTCCAGTATTCTTGCCTGGAGAATCCCATGGACCTATGAGACTGGTGAGCTATAGTCCATAGGGTTGCAAAGAGTTGGATACAACTGAAGTGACCTAACACACATATCCTCTCTGATGAAGTGTCAGTTCAAGTCTTTCTTCCATAAAGAAAAAAAAAATTTTTTTTAATTACAGTTAAGTTTGAGGGTCATTTGTATATTTTGCATAAAAATTCTTTATCAGATGTATGATTTGCAAATATTTTCTCTGGGTCTGTAGCTTAATCTTCTCATTTTCTAACAGTATCCATTGCAGATCAAAAGGATTTTATTTTGATGTAGTCTGAAAGTGAAAGTTGCTCAGTCCTGTCCGACTTTTTGTGACCCCATGGACGGTATTCTCCAGGCCAGAATACTGGAGTGGGTAGCCTTTCCCTTCTCCAGGAGATCTTCCCAGCCCAGGGATTGAACCCAGATCTCCCGCATTGCAGGCAGATTCTTTACCAGCTGAGCCACCAGGGAAGCCCTTGGTATAGTTTAAATTACTTTTAAAAAATTTTTTTCTGGAGGTGTTTTGGTATCATGCCTAAGAACTCTGCTTAATTCAGGGTTTTCAGTTATGTTTTCTCCCATAAGTCTGAAGTGAAGTGAAGTGGCTCAGTTGTGTCCAACTCTTTGCGACCCCATGGACTGTAGCCTACCAGGCTCCTCTGTCCATGAGATTTTCCAGGCAATAGTACTGGAGTGGATTGCCATTTCCTTCTCCAGGGGATCTTCCCAACCCAGGGATCGAACCCGGGTCTCCCGCATTGTAGACAGACGCTTTACCGTCTGAGCCAGCAGGGAGGTCTATAAGTTTGATAGGTTAACAATTTACATTTAGATCTATGATACGTATTGAGTTTATACTTGTATAAGATGTGAAGTTTTCATTGGGATTAGTTGAGTTTTACATATGGTGGTCCAATTAAACACCATAAAACACGATTATTTCTTTGATAAGTTACCTTTGGACACATTTCTAAATAAATTGACCAAAGATGGCCAATAAATAAATTGTGGGTCTCTTTCTGCACTATTCTGTTCTGTTGACCTGTGTTTATTCACTTGCCGATACCACACTTATTAATGTAGATTTAATGTAATGTAATATAGTGATTCTTAAAACTGGGTAATGTGAATAGTCTAACTTTATTCTTTTTTTTCAGAAGTGTTTTGACAATGCTTATCTAGATCTATAAATCTGGCAAGTTTTTTTTTTTTAATTTTAGTGGGAATTGCATTAAAATTTCCTATCAGTTTGGGAAAGATGTTGTCTTCCAATTCATGACTATGGAAAGGCTCTCCATTTATTTAAGATTTCTTTGATTCTTTCTTCCTTTTTTTGGCCATGCCGCACAGCTTGTGGGATCTTAGTTTCCTGACCATGGATCAAACCTGAAACCTCAGCAGTAAAAGCATGGAGTCTTAAACCACTGAACTGCCAGGGAATTCTCAGACATCTTTGATTTCTTTCAGCAGCAGCCAAAGTTACACACACAGCTTGTAAATGTAACATTTTAGATTCACATCCAATTAATTGCTTATTTGGGGGCTACTGAAAATGTATTGCAACCTGAATCTTGCTTAACTCATTTTACCAATTCTAACTTTGTGTGTGTGTATACAGATTCCTTGGGATTTTCTACTTAGACACTTATGTCATCTGCAAATAAGGGTAGTTTTTATTTCTTCCTTTACTATTTGTATGCCCTTTCTTTTTTCTTTTTCGGATGTACTGTACTGATTAGGACTCCCAGTCTGACGTGGAACAGGGATGGTGAGAGTGGACATCCTTACCTGTTGCATATATTAAGGCAGAAAGCCTTCCCACTTTCGTTACCACATATAATATTATCTAGAGGTTTTCTGTAGATGCCCTTTTTAGGATGAGGACGTTTTCTTTAGTTCTGGTTTGCCACTTTTATTGTAGATGTATGTTGACTTTCCTCAAATGCCTTTTCTGCATCACTTGATCATGTGGTTTTTCTTTTTTCAGTAGTTCGTAGAGTGGATTACATTGATTGACTTTCTAATATTGAACCAGCTTTGCAGTCTTGAAGAAACCTCAGCTGATGATGGTGTGTTCTATTCATACACTTCTATTTTAAATTTTCCAATATTTCATTGAGAAATGTACATCTATATTCATAAGAGATATTGGTCTGTAGTGTTTTATCCATAGTCTTTATGTGGTTTTAATATCAAGACAATGCTGGCCTCAAAAAAATGAGTTGGGAAATACTCTCTCCTCTTCTATTTTTCTGGAAAAGATTGTGTGGAAATGATGTTATTTGTTTGGTAATAATTTACCAGTGAAACCATCTGGGTCTAGAGATTTTTATTTCAGGAGATTTTTAGTTACAAAACAAATTTCTTCTCTTTTAAAAAAATATTTATTTATTTGGCTGCACCAGGTCTTAGTTGACGCACATGGGATCTTCAGTCTTCATTGTGGCATGGGGGATCTTTAGTTGTGGCATGCGGGATCTAGTTCCCTGATCAGGGATGGAACCCCTTGCCCCCTCTATCCCCACTGCATGGGGAGCATGGAGTCTTAACTACTAGACCACTACGGAAGTTCCAAGGGTCGACTTTTAAATGCAAATTATTGTGTTATTGAAATAGACTGCAAAACATTGTGTTCATTATGTAATGTTAATGTGACTATGCTGAAAGGTTACACTATATGTTGACATTATCAGACTAAGTACTCAATGCAATATCCCTAGCTCACAGGAAATAAAAAGTCAGGAAATTTTAAAAATGAAAAAGAGAATATCTCATCACACTAGAATTTCTTCACAAAAAAAGGAAAACATGAAAATGAGGCTGCAACCAAAGTAGGTTTCTGAATGGCTCATTTGTGAGTCAAGCAAGGAAAGCATTTACCAATGGTGAGTTAATTAAATTATGTTTGATGGCAGCAAAAAGAAAATCTGTCCAGAGGAAATAAATTTATCTAAGAGTATTAGCTCTTCACAAGAAGAGTTGCTAGAAGAAAAAGACATTGAAAGCAGCATCACTGTCAATTACTAAAACAAGACATATTCAACAGCATACAGAACAAATGTAGAAAAGCAGTTGCCACAAATCAATAAATGGGATAGACTAAATTAACAGAATGAAAGAAAAAAATCATATGACAATCTCAAAACATGGAGAAAAAGCATTTGACAAAATACGATCTTTCTAATAATACTTTCTTGAAAAAACCTCTCAATAAATTGGGTATAGAAGGAGTAACCTCAACACAATAAACGCCATATATGACAAGCCCACAGCAAACATCACACTCAGTGGTGAAATGTTGAAACTATTCCTCTAAGATCAGGAACCGGAAAGGGTGACCACTTTCACCACTCTTATTTAACATAATGCTGGAAGTCCTAATAGAGGAATCAAGGAATGAAAAGAAGTAAAAGGCACTCTTGCACATAAGTCTTAGCAATATTTTTTTAAACTCTGTCTCTGCAAGCAGGGGAAGCTAAAGCAAAATAAACAAATGAGACCCAATCAAACTAAAAAGTTTTTGCATAGCAAAGGAAACAATCAATGAAATGAAAAGACAACTTACTAAATAGAAGATAATCTGTAAATAATATGTCTTAAAATGGGTTAATACCCAAAAAATATAAAGAGCTCATATAACTCGATATAAAAAGTTTAAAAATGGGCAGGCGGCCCAAATAATTTCCTCTGGACAGATTTTCTTTTTGCTGCCATCAAACATAATTTAATTAACTCACCATTGGTAAATGCTTTCCTTGCTCGACTCATTTTTCCAAAGATACACAGATGGCAAACAGGCATGTGAAAAGATGTTCAGTATCATTAATCACCAGGGAAATGCAAGTCAAAACCACAATAAGGTATCACCTCACACCTGTCAAAATGGCTATCATCAAAAAGACAAGGAATAACGAAGGTTAGTGAGGATGTGGAGAAAAGCAAACCCTAGTATACTGTTTGTGGAACTATAAGTTGGTACAGTCACTAAGGAAAACAGTATGGAAGTTCCTCAAAACAGTAAAAATATGATCCAGCAATCCACTGCTGGGTATATAGTCAAAGGAAATAAAAAGAGGCTTTGGAAGAAAGATCTGCACTCCTGTGTTTATTGCAACATTATTCACAATAGCCAATATATGGGAATAAGAAATAATAAATGTCTGTCAATAGATGTTGCTCAAAAGGACCAAATTCCCAGTTAGAAGATGAATAACTTCTGAGGATTTAATGCACAATGCAGTGATTACAAATAATGTACTATGTACTTGAAAGTGGTTAAGAGAATACGTCTTAAATGTTCTCTCCACAAGAAAGGACTAATAATTACCTCTTTGATGCAATTGCTAGCTATACTACAGTGGTAATAATATTAACACTACAGTATAGAAAGGATATCAAACTAACACACTGTACACTTCAAAATGACACAATTTCATCGCAGTTATATCTCAGTAAAGCTGGAGGGGAAAGTAGTTGCCAGAGACTATGGGGAGGGGGAAATGAGGATTTACCACTTAAATGGGTACATTTTCATTTGGGATCTGTAACTTCTGAAGTTGAGCAGCAGTGATGGTTTACAGCAAAGTAAGTGCACAAAATGCCACTGGATGTTTCACTTGAAAATGATTAAAATGGCAAATTTTGTGTGTGAAAGTGTAAGTCATCCAGTCCTGTCTGACTCTTTGCTATCCCATGGAATTCTCCAGGCCAGAATATGGAGTGGGTAGCCTTTCCTTTCCCCAGGAGATCTTCCCACCCCAGGGATTGAACTCAGGTCTCCCACATTGCAGGTGAATTCTTTACCACCTGAGCCACAAGGAAAGCCCAAGAATACTGGAGTGGGTAACCTATCCCTTCTCCAGCGGATCTTCGGGACCCAGGAATCAAACCGGGGTCTCCTGCACTGCAGGTGGATTCTTTACCAACTGAGCTATCAGGGAAGCTCTAATTTTTTGTGTGTATTTAACCTCAATTTTTAAAAGGTTAATGATTTCTACTGATTTTTTCAGCTTTTACATGATCGTGATTATTTAAATGTTACTCAATATATCACAATGCTATGACTAGATTTCCTTCTCGTTGGCTCCAAGGTCTAGAACTGCATGCTACTAGTTGGGACCCTGAAATAGAGTCCACTTTCATACATTCCAACCCTCTGCTCAAAATTTTGCAACATTTTGCATTGTTTGATATTTGAAGGATGAGTTCCTGTACAGTTGTTGTTGTTTTATTTTTGATTTCCTTGTTATTTTTTCACTGAAATTTTCTGATTATCATTGTTTTCACTTGTGGAATGAAAAACTAAATGCCTTCCACAGTATATCCTTAAGATCCCCAGCTTCTTACTCAATTAACGTCCAGTTTATAATCCAGTCTCATGTTCCTGAAATCTACTGATTTATTAAATTAATATGCACCGTGAGCTTGTACATTTTTGTCCTGAAAATTTTGGTAGACTACTCTTTTATAACACATCCTGTTCATTCCATTTTTGTTTTAAGGATGTACAGTTTCTTAAATATGGTCGTGGGTCTTAATTGGGGAAACAGTAGAAACAGTGGCTGGCTTTATTTTTCTGGGCTCCAAAATCACTGTAGATGGTGATTGCAGCCATGAAATTAAAAGACGCTTACTGCTTGGAAGGAAAGTTATGACCAACCTAGACAACCTATTAAAAAGCAGAGACATTACTTGTCAATAAAGTTTGGTCTAGTCAAGGCTATGGTTTTTCCAGTAGTCATGTATGGATGTGAGAGTTGGACTATAAAGAAAGCTGAACGCCGGAGAATTGATGCTTTTGAACTGTGGTGTTGGAGAAGACTCTTAAGAGTCCCTTGGACTGCAAGGAGATCCAACCAGTCCATCCTAAAGGAGATCAGTCCTGGGTGTTTGCTGGAAGGACTGATGCTGAAGCTGAAACTCCAATACTTTGGCCACCTCATGTGAAGAGTTGACTCATTGGAAAAGACCCTGATGCTGGGAGGGAGTGGGAGCAGGAGGAAAAGGGGATGACAGAGGATGAGATGGCTGGATGGCAAGACCGACTCGATGGACGTGAGTTTGGGTAAACTCTGGAAGTGATGGACAGGGAGGCCTGGCGTGCTGCGATTCATAGGGTCTCAGAGTCGGACATGACTGAGCAACTGAACTGAACTGAACTGAAGGTTTTTTCAGGAGTATAAGGATGGTTTATAATTTTGTTCATGTGCTGAATTAAATTTTAATCAGTGCTGGAAAATGTATGATATAATCAACAAATTTTTAATTTAAAAAATCTTGGCAAGCTGAGATTAGAAGAAAGTGTTTTGAACAGATGGAATTTTTATTAGAAATCTATATCAGTTATGTGACTGGTAAAACATTGGAACAATTTCATACAAAAATAAAAATGCGATTAGGATGCTTGCTTATACTTCATATTGTACCAGATAGGTTAGCCAAGGAACTAAAATAAAAAATATAAAATGAAGTATTAAATTCAAGCCTCTTAAATGATGGGTTATTACACCAAAAAGTTCAGTAAGATAGCTAAAATGTCAACATTAAAAACTCAATTCCTTTCTCCTACCCCAATAATAAGTTAGATTATACAATAGAAAGAAAAGTCCATTAATAATAAAACTAAAGTTCTATAAGTCCTGTATGAAATACCATGTTTATGAGTAAGAAGACTTACTGTAAGCCTCAACGTGTTGAACCACCTCAACTGATAACTAGATTCATTATAACTTTCAAATGAATTCAGATAGGATTTTTTCCTTTATCTTTTAAAATTGACATATAGCTGATTTACAATATTATATTAGTTTCAGGTGCACAGCATACTGATTCAAAAATTTTATAGCTTATACTCCATTTAAAGTTATAAAATATTGACTATATTCTCTGTGCTATAAATATATCCTTGATAGTTTTCCTAATTTTATACCTAGTAGTTTGTACCTCATAATTCTCTCCTTCTTGCCCCTCCTCTTCCCTCTGGTAGCCACCACTAGTCTGTTTGCTGTATCTGTGAGTCTGGCTTAATATAATCATTCAGTTGTTTATTTTTTTAAGATTCCACATATAAGTGATGACATACACTTTTCTTTTTTTGTCTGACTTACTTCACTAGGTGTAGTACCCTCCAAGTCCATCCATGCTGTTGCAAGTGTCAAATTTTCATTCTTTTTTTAGGGCTGAGTGGTATTCTATTCTCTCACTATATATATTTGAAGGAAATGACAACCCACTCCAGTATTATTCTTGTGTGCATGCACACACACATACACACACACACAGTGGAATACCACTCAGCCATATGTGTGTGTGTATAACACCACATCTCTATTCATCTATCTGTTGATGTACACTGGGTTGCTTTCATATGTTGGACCACAAAGAAGGCTGAGTGCCAAAGAATTGATGCTTTCAACTTTGGTGCTGGAGAAGATTCTTGAGAGTCTCTTGGACTGCACAAACTAGTCAATCCAAAAGGAAATCAACCCTGAATATTAATTGGAAGGACTGATGCTGAAGCTCCAATACTTTGGCCATCTGATCTGAAGATCTGACTCATTGGAAAAGACCCTGATGCTGGGAAAGACTGAAGGCCAAAGGAGAAGAGAGTGGCAAAGGGTGAAAAGGTTAGATAGCATCCCTGACTCAGTGGACAAGAATTTGAGCAAACTCTGGGAGATAGTGGAGGACAGGGGAACTTGGTGTGCTGCAGTCCACAGGGTCGCAAAGTCCTGTGGACATGACTTGGTGGCTGAACAATGACAACAACAATCAAAAAAGCAAGAGAGTTCCAGAAAAACATCTATTTCTGCTTTATTGACTATGCCAAAGCCTTGGACTGTATGGATCACAATAAACCATGGAAAATTTTTCAAGAGATGGGAATACCAGACCACCTGATCTGCCTCTTGAAAAACCTGTATGCTGGTCAGGAAGCAACAGTTAGAACTGGACATGGAACCATAAACTGGTTCCAAATCGGTAAAGGAGTACATCAAGGCTGTATATTGTCACCCTGCTTATTTAACTTATATGCAGAGCACATCATGAGAAACGCTGGGCTGGAAGAAGCGCAAGCTGGAATCAAGATTTCAGGAGAAATATCAATAACCTCAGATATGCAGATGACACCACCCTAATGGCAGAAAGTGAAGAGGAACTAAAGAGCCTCTTGATGAAAGTGAAAGAGGAGAGTGAAAAGTTGGCTTAAAGCTCAACATTCAGAAAACGAAGATCATGGCATCTGGCCCCATCACTTCATGGGAAATAGATGGGGAAACAATGGAAACAGTGTCAGACTTCATTTTTTTGGCTCCAAAATCACTGCAGATGGTGATTGCAGCCATGAAATTAAAAGATGCTTACTCCTTGGAAGAAAAGTTATGACCAACCTAGACAGCATATTAAAAAGCAAAGATATTACTTTGCTGACAAAGGTCCATCTAGTCAAGGCTATGGTTTTTCCAGTAGTCATGTATGGATGTGAGAGTTGGACTATAAAGAAAGCTGAGGGCAGAAGAATTGATGCTTTTGAACTGTGGTGTTAGAGAATACTCTTGAGAGTCCCTTGGACTGCAAGGAGATCCAACCAGTCCATCCTAAAGGATATCAGTCCCGGGTGTTCATTGGAAGGTCTGATGTTGAAGCTGAAACTCCAGTATGTTGGCCACCTCATGCAAATAGCTGACTCATTTGAAAAGACCCTGATGCTGGGAGGAACTGGGGGCAGGAGGAGAAGGGGACAACAGAGGATGAGATGGTTGGATGGCATCACCGACTCAATGGACACGAGTTTGGATGGGCCCTGGGAGTTAGTGTTGGATAGGGAGGCCTGGCGTGCTGTAGCTCATGGGGTCGCAAAGAATCGGACATGACTGAGAGAATGAACTGAACTGAACTGAACTGAACTGAACGACAACATGCTGGCTGTTGTAAATAAATCTTCTTTGAACTATGGGGTGCGTGTATCTTTTTGAATTAGTGTTTTAATTTTCTTCAGACATATACCTAGGAGTGGCTGGGGCCCTGGAGCTGGCTTGCTGGTGTGTTAGCTGGGTTCTGACAAGGCAGAATGTGGAGTGGCAGTGATCCTGGGACTGATGCTCACACATCCCGTGGGCTGAACTGTGTCCCAAGGTGTTTGGCTTCAGGGACCTGGGGTCCAGGGGCTAGTGCCAGTGTGCTGGTGTAGGCTGCATCCTGGGCCTTGTGAACAGGGCCATGTCTTCAGGGTGTCTGTGGGCTCAGGAGATCTTAAGGCAGCCAGGCTGGTGGTGGGTATGGCTCATCCTGCTGCACTATTTGCTTGGCCTGAGGCATCTCAGTACTGGTGGTGTGGGCAAGATGGGATCCTGGGGCTAATAAGCTAGGAGGGTTCCAAAATGTCTTCTGTCAGCAGCAATGTCCACATGGTAGAATGAGCTCCCCCAAATGGCAGCTGACAGTGTCTAGGTCCCCAGGGGGAGCTCCAGTTGCCTCCTGCCTCTCCAGATGGCTCTCTAAGATTAGCAGATGAGTCTGATCCAGGCTCCATTCAATCTGCTGCTCTTGCCCTGGATTCCAGAAAAAGTGAGATTTTCTGTGTGCTGTTTAAGAGGGGAGTATCTATTTCCACAGGACTTTGGCTTTCCCAAAAGTAAGTCAAACATTCTTTCCATCCTACCAAGCTTAGCATATCCCAGTCTTAAGTAGAACTGCTGATTACTGTCACATTCCTCTGTTTCCTTTGTAGGGCTTAACACTATCTGAAACTATTTACTTATATTTTGTTTATGTGTTTGTCTTATGTGGAGAAGAGATAAGTTATTTTCCTGCCTTGTTCAGCGCAGTGCTCTGGGCCTAGAACAGTACCTGACACACAGTAGGTACTCTGTGATGCTTATTGAATGAAAGAATGAATGAACCCCAAGGGAACTCAAACACACAGGAAAAGAATCACCCAGAAGGCAGAAATATCCTCATATGGTTTATTGTCCTTGAAAGTACCAGGAGAAGGGAGACTTTGTCCAAGGGACAGAGTTAAGACATGGACATCTGAGTCCACAGGGTCTGCAAGGAGAAAGGAGGGCCCCCTGTCCCTGACACCTTGAGGGAGAGGGGACCAGGGCATCCCCAGGCTCTCCTGGGTTGTGGGGGCATCTGTCACCAGGCACAGCAGGGAGAGAAAGTGAAGAACATGAAGAGCCACCACAGGGTGATGCTCGTGATGCCTGTGGCCAAGAAAAGGTTTAAAGGTTGAACAGAGAGAAACCAACTTAAACGTGGACATGTAGCTTGGCTTCATCCATCCTCTGGTGGGTGGGCATCACCCATCAGCCTCACATGTTGTACTTATATATATACACCCCAGACGGATAGACCTCTTTCCTTCATTTGAAAGAAAAAAGTGGAAATCCATTCTGGAGGAAAATAATATTATCCTAGGCCTCAAATTATTTTTAGAGATACCTTCAAACACAATGCCAAACTCGTAACCAGACCCGTAGGAAGATAAAGCCCTGTGAGAGAGAAAATAGAAACAAAATAGAGAAACATAAAGACTTATTGGCATTATTAGATATAAGCCTGCAAACCATATGCAGAGACATAAACCTAAGTTTGAAAATTTTAGTGAAGAAATTGGAAACTCTTTGAAGTGACAGAGGTTGGAGAGAAAACCAAACAAATTCTAGAACTGAGAAATATTGGGAATTGAGATTAAGAATCCCACAGATGAGATTAGCAGGAAATTAGACATCGACAAAGAGAGAAATGGTGAGAAGAAGATAGGTCAGGAAAAAACTAAATTGACCATAGTATGGAGCGGAAAGAAAGGAAGAGGTTCTGTCGTACATATGACTAGAATCCCAGAAAGAAGAGAAGAGAATGGCACATAGGATACATTTGAAGACATAAAGACAAGGAATTTTCCAGACCTGATGACTGACATCAGACTGTGGACTGACACAGGAAGTCTGATGAGCCCCAAACAGAATAATTACAATCCACCCCTAATTATATTTTAGGAGAACTGCAGAAAACCACGGAGGAGGCAATGGCACCCCACTCCAGTACTCTTGCCTGGCAAATCCCATGGATGGAGGAGCCTGGAAGGCTGCAGTCCATGGGGTCACTAAGAGTCAGACACGACTGAACGACTTCACTTTCACTTTCATGCATTGGAGAAGGAAATGGCAACCCACTCCAGTGTTCTTGCCTGGAGAATCCCAGGGACGGTGGAGCCTGGTGGGCTGCCGTCTCTGGGGTCGCACAGAATCGGACACGACTGAAGTGACTTAGCAGCAGCAGCAGCAGCAGCAGCAGCAGCAGCAGCAGCAGCAGAAAACCAAGGCAAAGAGAAAATATTAAAAACGGTTCCTTCAGTGAAATGACAAATTGATGGCTGACTTTTAAACAGCAAGGAAACAAAGCTTAGAAGATGGTAGAATGGATGGTAGAATGGTATCGTCAATGTCTGAAATACATCAACTGCCAGCAAAAAAAAAAAAAAAAAAATTCAAGCACAGTAAAAATATTCTTCAAGAATGGAGAAACTGTGTGCCTGTTGTGAGGCGCTACACCACAGGGATGCACGTGGAGAGCCAGGGCTCCCACAGGTGCTTGTCAGCCCAGTCTGCTGGGCCCTGTCTCTTCTCACTGGCCTGCATGGCTGACATCCCCAGTGGCAGCCCCTCCAACCAAGTCAGTGCATGCTGCTGGCTCAACCCCATCCCCAGTCTGCACTGCCATGCACTTGGGGCAAGACCTGGCAGCCACAAGTGCCTGCCAGGAGCCAGGAGTCCTGCCGCTGACAGTGTGCCTAGAATCAGCCCTGGCACACAATCTCTTCCTTTTCTTTCCCCTCCATAATATGGTCTATTTAGTCTTTTCCTGACCTATCTTCTTCTCACCATTTCTCTCTTTGTCTATGTCTAATTTCCTGATAATCTCATCCATGGGATTTTTCATAACAATTCCCAGTTCAGTTCAGTTGCTCAGTCATGTCCGACTCTTTGTGACCCCATGGGCTGCAGCACGCCAGGCCTCCTTGTCCATCACCATCTGCCAGAGCTTACTCAAACTCATGTCCATTGAGCCGGTGATGCCATCCAACCATCTCATCCTTTGTCGTCTCCTTCTCTTCTCACCTTCAGTCTTTCCCAGCATCAGGGTTTTTTCAAACGAGTCAGTTCTTTGCATCAGGTGGCCAAAGTATTGGAGTTTCAGCTTCAGCATCAGTCCTTCCAATGAATATTCAGGTCTGATTTCCTTTAGGATGACCTGGTTGGATCTCCTTGCTGTCCAAGGGACTCTCAAGAGTCTTCTTCAACACCACAGTTCAAAAGCATCAGTTCTTCAGTGCTCAGCTTTCTTTATGGTCCAACTCTCACATCCATACATGACTACTGGAAAAACCATAGCTTTGACTAGATGGACCTTTGTTGGCAAAGTAATGTCTCTGCTTTTTAATATGCTATCTGGGTTGGTCATAACTTTTCTTCCAAGGAGCAAGCATCTTTTAATTTCATGGCTGCAATCACCATCTGCAGTGATTTTGGAGCCCCCCAAAAATAAAGTCAGCCACTATTTCCACTGTTTCCCCATCTATTTGCCATGAAGTGATGGAACCAGATGCCATGATCTTAGTTTCCTGAATGTTGAGGTTTAAATAAGCCAACTTTTTCCCTCTCCTCTTTCACTTTCATCAAGAGGCTCTTTAGTTCTTCTTCGATTTCTGCCATAAGTGGTGTCATCTGCATATCTGAGTTTATTGATATTTCTTCTGGCAATCTTTATTCCAGCTTGTGCTTCATCCAGTCCAGCATTTCTCATGATATACTCTGCATATAAGTTAAACAAGCAGGGTGACAATATACAGTCTTGACATATTCCTTTCCTGATTTGGAACCAGTCTATTGTTCCATGTCCAGTTCTAACTCTTGCATCTTGACTTGCATACAGATTTCTCAGGAGGCAGGTCAGGTGGTCTGGTATTCCCATCTCTTGAAGAATTTTCCACAGTTTGTTGTGATCCACACAGTCAAAGGCTTTGGCATAGTCAATAAAGCACAAGTAGAACAATTCCTGATATATCTCAGTTCTAGAATTTGTTTGGTTTTCTCAAATCTCTTTCACTTCAAATAGTTTCCAATTTCTTCATGAAAATTTTCAAATTTGTTTGTGTCTCTGCGTATGGTTTGCAGGCTTATATCTCATAATGCCCAATGCTGATGGTTGGCCCCTGCCACTAAGTGTGTCTCTCAATCTGATCCCTGCCACTACACAGGCACCTGCAGCTAGCCTGCCAAATCCATGGGTGTGCATAGCACTGGCTTTGATCACCACAGATGCCTACTGTGGTACCTAACCCCTGGACACACAGGTGTTGCTGAGAACTGCTGCAGTACTTGCACTGTAAACACCTCCCTCCCACCCTGCAGGTGTTGATGTGGGCACAATGGCCCACCCCCATACCACCCCACTGCCCCCAGTATGCTGCCTCAGTGTCTTCTATTGATATAATTCAGTTAGAGCTGCCTGATTTCTCTCCCTTCTTGATTTCCCCTTATCATCCCCCACAATCGTTCCCAAGACCCAGTGACCCTATCTGTGTCCTCCATAACACCATTTCTGCCCCTTGTGAGTTTTAACTTATCCCTTCCCTCTAGAATGCTTTATTGTTCCCTGATGACCTCTAGACTTTTGCGGCTATAAAGACATCTATCTCCTTGAAATACCCCATCCTTTACTCTGTCCCCTTTCATGACCTTCCCAGGAAACCTGCAGCGTGTCCCCCTAACAACTCTCATTTTCCGCCTTTAATCCTCTCCATTCCCCTGTGCAGGTCCTCCCTTAACTTGAGCCTGGTCCCCTGCCAGTCCTTTTTTCTACATTCCCTAACCAGTTCTCTTCCCTCTTAACCCCTTCTCTGTCCAAACTGGATCCTACTAGCTCAATCCCTTAACTTACAGCACTCTTTCTAAATAGCACTCCACTTACCTCTTTAAAGCCAAAGGGCCATGCCTCCAATTCCTCAGGACAGGAGAGTACATCAGGGTGTGATGCCATCAGGGTGGGCTCTAATCACTGATATTGATTTTGATTGAAATATGAAGGGCAGAGTCCCAAATGTTTAGTCCAGATTTCTGCTCTATTAGAGGAATATTGGGCCCTGACACCTAGGAAACTTCTGAATGAATGAATGAATTGGGTGGGATTTCAATTGTTGGCATTTATCCTCCAGTTGGAACTCCTAACTGGTTCAACATATAGAAAATGTGAGTCTAAGTCACAAGTATATTCCTGATTGGACCTCTGATTGGTTCCAGGCATGCGGAAGGCAGGATTTATTAATTCATTGAACATATTCGTGGGTCTTTAAAAAGTATCTATGTATTTTGGCTGCATCAGATCTTAGTTGCATCATGTGGGAACTCCATTGAGTCATGTAGGATCTATCCTTGCGAAACATAGCTCTCTAGTTGCGGCACGCAGGCTCAGTAGTTGTGGTTCTGGGGTTTAGTAGCTATGAGGCATGAGGGCTATTAGTTCCCCTTTTTTGTTGTTGTTTAGTTGCTCAGTCCTGTCTGATTCTTTGTGACCCCATGGACTGTAGCCTGCCAGGCTCCTCAGTCCATGGGGTCTCCCAGGCAAGAATATGAGCACGGGTTGCCATTTCCTTCTTCAGGGGATCTCCCTCACCCAGGGATAGAACCCACATCTCCTGTATTGGCAAACAGATTCTTTACCACTGAGCCGCCCAGGAAAGCCCCATTAGTTCCCCTACCAGGGATCAAACCTGCATCCCCTGCATTAAGGTTCTTAACCACTGGACCACCAGGGAAGTCCCCGTTGATCATATTTGAATTTAGGAGCTCACTGTGTGCCAGGCCCCATGTTCCGTCCCCAGGGAACAAGTGGTGGCCAAGGGAGACAGGACTGTGGCTCTCCTGGAGTTCAAAGTTCACAGGGGAGATGGAGATCAATAGCCAAATAAACAAGGTGCCTTCAGGGTGGACCGATGACTGTGAAGGGAATAACTAGAGAGGCACTGAGGACAAGTGGAAAAAGAGAAAGTTCTCAGCAGAGGGGCCACCTGAGCTGAGATTTGCTGGGTGAGATAGCTGTGAAGAGATCTGTGGGAAATGAAAGGGTTCCAGGCAGGGGAACAGCAAGTGCAAAGGTCCTGAGTTGGGAGTGAGGTTTGAGTGGCTGGAGTCAGGGAGGCCCGAGGGGAGGGTGTGAGGAGAGTGGGGCAGAAGCAGACCAATCAGGGCTTGGCCATCTGAGTGCGAGATTGGGATTTCATCCTGTGAGCCATGGCAACCTATGGGAGGATGTGAACCTGAGAGAGGTGTCACATTTAGGTTGTGGAGAAACTCTGGCTGCCCTGTGCAGAATGGAGAGTGGGGAGCAGCAGGTTCTTGATTTGCCAGGAACCTCAGACCCTCCTAAGGCAGACCCTGGGGGTGAGGGCGAGCAGAGCAGGCCTCAGAGAGGTGACCCCTCACTTCCAACCTTTACAGGAGTATTCTCTGAGATAAGGCATGACTGGCTGTGGCCTGTCTGCTTTCTGCCCTTGGGCTAAGCTGGGGACCTCTTCTTCCCCCCTCCCAGCCAACTTAAGTCTGTAAAGTTCAGAGTCCTCCCCAGGAAAAGCCAGCATTACCTTGGCCAGATGATCAAGCTTAACATTATTTGTGACAAATCATGTTGATATGATGAAGTCTTTGATCATATGTAATGAAGGGTACACTCACCTCTGGATGTTCTTCCCCAAACCTACAATCTCCATCTAAGCGTGATGAAAACATTAGAGCAACCTGAAGTACAAATTAAAGGACATCATCCAAACACCTGGCTCCAAACAGGGTTTTAAATTTTAGCTATGAGTGTGTAATGACACTATCACTTTGATTGCATTTTCAAATTAGAATGCAGTAAAGCTGACTTAGTTTACAGTTCAATGACATTTATACACCTAGATATAGATTTAACTACCATCAGAATCAGGATTCATCACCCCCAAAATATCTCCCTTGTGCTCTCCCTTCACAGTTATCCTCCCCTTCCTCTACCCCTGGCCACACTGACCTGACAATATAGTTTTGTCTTTGTGAGAGGACCCCATCAAGGGAATCACACAGCATTAACCTTTTATTAGTCTATGCCCTGACCAATAATGCTGAAGAAGCTGAAGTTGAATAGTTCTATGAAGACCTATGAGACCTTCTAGAACTAACACCCCCAAAAGATGTCCTTTTCATTATAGGGGACTGGAAACAAAAATAGGAAGTCAAAAAATACCTGGAGTAACAGGCAAATTTGGCCTTGGAGTACAGAATGAAGCAGGGCAAAGGCTAACAGAGTCCCCACTGGTCATAGTAAACACCCTCTTCCAACAACACAAGAGAAGACTCTACACATGGACATCACCAGATGGTCAATACCGAAATCAGATTGACATATTCTTTGCAGCCAAAGATGGAGAAGCTCTATACAGTCAGCAAAAGCAAGACCAGGAGCTGACTGTGGCTCAGATCATGAACTCCTTATTGCCAAATTCAGACTCAAATTGAAGAAAATAGGGAAAACCACTAGACTATTCAGGTATGACCTAAATTAAATCCCTTATAATTATACAGTTGAAGTGAGAAATAGATTCAAGGGATTAGATCTGATGGACAGAGTGCCTGAAGAACTATGGATAGAGGTTCATGACATTGTTTAGGAGACAGTGATCGAGACCATCCCAAGAAAAACAAATGCAAAAAAGCAAAATGGTTGTCTGAGGAGGTCTTACAAATAGCTGAGAAAAGAAGAGAAGTGAAAGGCAAAGGAGCAAAGGAAAGATATACCCAACTGAATGCAGAGTTCCAAAGGATAGCAAGGAGAGATAAGAAAGACTTCCTCAGTGAACAATGCAAAGAAATAGAGGAAAACAATAGAAAGGGGAAGACTTGAGATCTCTTCAAGAATATTAGAGATACCAAGGGAAATTTTCCTGCAAAGATGGGCTCAATAAAGGACACAAACAGTATGGACCTAACAGAAGCAGAAGGTATTAAGAAGAGGTGGCAAGAATACACAGAACTATACAAAAAAGATCTTCATGACCTAGATAACCATGATGGTGTAATCACTCACCTAGAGCCAGACATCCTGGAATGTGAAGTCAAGTGGGTCTTAAGAAGCATCACTATGAACAAAGCTAGCGGAGGTGATGGAATTCCAGCTGAGCTTTTGCAAATCCTCAAAGATGATGCTGTGAAAGTGCTGTACTCAATATGTCAGCAAATTTGGAAAACTCAGTCGTGGCCACAGGACTGGAAAAGGTTAGTTTTCATTTCAATCTCAAAGAAAGTCAATGCCAAAGAATGCTCAAACTACTGTACCAATTGCACTCATCTCATACACTAGCAAAGTAATGCTCAAAATTCTTCAAGCCAGGCTTCAACAGTACATGAACTGTGAACTTCCAGATGTTCAGGCTGGATTTAGAAAAGACACAGGAACCAGAGATCAAATTGCCAACATCTGTTGGATCATCAAAAAAGCAAGAGAGTTCCAGAAAACATCTATTTCTGCTTTGTTGGCTATGCCAAAGCCTTTGACTGTGTGGATCACAACAAACTGTGGAAAATTCTTCAAGAGATGGGAATACCAGACCACCTGACCTGCCTCCTGAGAAATCTGTATGCAGGTCAGGAAGCAACAGTTAGAACTGGACATGGAGCAACAGACTGGTTCCAAATAGGGAAAGGAGTACATCAAGGCTGTATGTTGTCACCCTGCTTGTTTAATTAATATGCAGAGTACATCATGAGAAATGCTGGGCTGTATGTAGCACAAGCTGGAGTCAAGATTGCTGGGAGAAATATCAATAACCTCAGATATGCAGATGACACCACCCTTATGGCAGAAATCGAAGAAGAACTAAAGAGCCTCTTGATGAAAGTGAAGAAGAGGAGAGTGAAAAAGTTGACTTAAAGCTCAACATTCAGAAAACGAAGATCATGGCATCTGGTCCCATCACTTCATGGGAAATAGATGGGGAAACAGTGGAAACAGTGACAGTCTTTATTTTGGGGGGCTCCAAAATCACTGCAGATGGTGACTGCAGCCATGAAATTAAGACGCTTACTCCTTGGAAGAAAAGCTATGACCAACCTGGACAGCTTATTAAAAAGCAGAGACATTACTTTGCCAACAAAGGTCCATCTTTTTTTTTTTTTTCCAGTAGTCATGTATGGATGTGAGCGTTGGACCATAAAGAAAGCTGAACACTGAAGAATTGATGCTTTTGAACTGTGGTGTTGAAGAAGACTCTTGAGAGTGCCTTGGACAGCAAGGAGATCCATCCTAAAGGAAATCAGTCCTGAATATTCACTGGAAGGACTGATGCTGAAGCTGATACTCCAATACTTTGGCTACCTGATGCGAAGAACTGACTCATTGGAAAAGACCCTGATGCTGGGAAAGATTGAAGGCAGTAGGAGAAGGGGACAACAGAGGATGAGATGGTTGGATGGCATCACTGACATGAGTTTGAGTAAACTCCAGGAGTTGGTGGTGGACAGAGAGGTCTGGCGTGCTGCAGTCTGTGGGGTCACAAAGAATTGGGCATAACTGAGTGACTGAACTTAATTGAACTGAATCTTTGAGAATGGCTTTTTGTCACTTGGCATAATGCCTTAGAGATTCACCCAAGGTGATGCATGTGTGATGTTCATTTCTCTTTTTTAAACCTTTGTTTTTAAAAACAATTTTTATTTATTTATTTTTGGCCATGCTGGGTCTTCATTGCTGTGTGGGCTTTCTCTAGTTGCAGAGATGATGGCCACCTTCTCACTCTGTCCTTATATGGTGGACAGAAAGGAAGCAAGCTCTCACAGTCTCTTCTTATAAGGGCACTAATCCCACCAGGATTACCCCACCCTCATGACCTCATCTAATCCTAATTATTTCCTAAAATTCTCATCTCTAAATATAATCACACTAGGGGTTAGGGTTTCAACATATCAATTTTTGGGGACACAACTCTGTCCATTGTAATGATCAAACTCCCTACTCGTCTCTTTCTTCTTTTAGCCACTGAGTTATGTCCAACTCTTATGCAACTCCATAGACTGTAGCCCACCTAGGCTCCTCTGTCCATGGGATTTCCCCAGGCAAGAATACTAGAGTGGGTTGTCATTTCCTTTTCCAAGGGATTTTCTTGACCCAAGGATTTATCTCCATGCATCTCCTGCATTGCAGGTGGATTCTTTACCACTGAGCCACCCGGGAAGGCCCCCTATTCATCATAGAAATGTAAATTAAAGCAATACAGAGCTATTGTATAACTTCTCACCCACCCAGCACATTGCGTGCTGACAAGAAGACAAAGAACAATCATTTCACATGCTGGAATTGAAAGTGTGACTTAGTGAAGCCTTCGCAGAAGTCATCATAGTATGATGACCACAAATCCTTATACTTTGACCCTACAATCCCACTTCTTGGATCTGTTTTTAAGTGGTACTTGCTCACTTGCACAGAGAAGCATGCCCATGGGTGTTCTTGGCAGGATTGTTTGCGGCAGCCAAAAGATGGAAATCATCTTTATATCCAACTGGAGGGTCCCCATAGTGAAGTCTGTAATTCCTGATGTGACCCCCAAAGCAGTTAGAGAAAATTAGGGTATAGGTTCTCATCTGTGGAGAAGTAACTGGGAGAAGGCATGGGGGCTCTTTTGGTCTGGGCCTTGTTTTCAGGTGCAGGTTCCGTGGGTATGCTGTGTGGTGAAAGTGTATTGGTATACATGTGTGATTAGGCATGCTTATGCACTTCCATAAAAATATTTTTAAAAATAGGAGATTCAGTGTACTCTTGATTTCAGTGAGACTCGGATTCCCAAAGTCTTCATTTCAATAAGAAATCTAGGTCTCTGAAGGGTTCTTAGGGAATATTTCGTGAGTGGGAGAGAACTGGTTTTCTCTTAATTCATGTATCTGTGAGAAAAGAGGAACCATGCATACAGTTCTCCTTCTGACTTGAAAATTCAAAAGCACATCTCTCATTCATGAAATGAAGAATATCAATTCACGGATTGTGAAGTCACTTGAAATAAATATTGTTAAGACACTCGAAATAAGTTAGATGTCTTATCAAAACTGAACACTGAAGTTAAAAATCACAATCATAGGACATGGTAATAATGTTGCAGTCTGAGTATCTTAAAGTTTGTTCAATTTTCTGGGGTTAGATATAAACTTGGATGAAGCCAGCTCATGGTATGGAAGAGAATCTGCTTTCCTGCAGCCACTTATTCTTTTGTGATTGTCCCTGTTATCCTTCTAACAGTTCTTTCACTAGAAGGAAGAAAGGCACACAGGTTCATGCCTGTGCTGGAATCACACCCTCTCCCCTTGTTGCTCAGATGAGGAAGAATCGGCCTGCAATGCAGAGACCCGGGTACAGTCCCTGCGTTGGAAAGATCCCCTGGAGAAGGGAATGGCTACCCATTCCAGTATTCTTGCCTGGAGAATCCCATGGATATAGGTGACTGGTGGGCTACAGTCAGTGGGGTCACAAAGAGTTGAACACAACTGAGAGACGAACACTTTCACTTTCCTCTAAAACCAAGGGAACTATTAATATCAGCTAAAACCCAGTGGCATTAGCTTCCATTGATGGTTTTCACCTGAGTTAGTAGTTACTATGGTGTTTGAATGATTGTCAGTTTTCTAATGATGCATAAGAAATTTTCACAAACTTAAGTTTATTAACTTAGAGTTCTGTGTAGGTCAGAATGGCTGGGTTCTCTGCTCACCATTTCACAAGGTTAAAATCAAGGTGTTGGCCTGCATTCTCATTTGGAGCTAGGACACTCTTCCAAATGAATCATGGTTACGGCAGGATTCAGATCATTGTTGTTGTAAAACTAAAATCCCCATCTCCCTCCTGGCTTTCAGCTGGGGGACAATCTGAGTTAAAGGTTGCCTGTATTTCTTACCACGTGATCCTTACTGAGTTAAAGCCAGCTGGGGAGAGTCCTCCTTGTCTCTAAGCTGCCTCATGCCTGGGAATCTTTGCCAGTAAAATCCAGTCCTTTTTAGGAACTCATCTGATAACGTTAGACCCTTTGAAGATATTCTCCCTATTTTACCATTAACTGACTGGGGACTTCAATTACAGATTCAAAATCCTCTCACAGCAGCACACAGATTGGTAGTTAATGAACAACTGGGAGCAGGTACATATGTACCAGAGAGCAGGAATCTTGGAGTCATCTTAGATTCTGCCTATCACAATGGTGATTTCTTATTTCCATCATTCCATCAATATGTATTCAGTTCAGTTCAGTTCAGGCGCTCAGTGGTGTCCGACTCTTTTCGAACCCATTAATCGCAGCATGCCAGGCCACCCTGTCCGTCACCAGCTCCCGGAGTTCACTCAGACTCATGTCCATCAAGTCGGTGATGCCATCCAGCCATCTCATTCTCTGTCATCCCCTTCTCCTCCTGACCCCAATCCCTCCCAGCATCAGAGTCTTTCCCACTGAGTCAACTCTTTGCATGAGGTGGCCAAAGTATTGGAGTTTCAGCTTTAGCATCAGTCCTTCCAATGAACTCCCAGGACTGATCTCCTTTAGGATGGACTGGTTGGATCTCCTTGCAGTCCAAGGGACTCTCAGGAGTCTTCTCCAACACCACAGTTCAAAAGCATCAGTTCTTCGGCACTCAGCCTTCATCACCATCCAACTCTCACATCCATACATGACTACTGGAAAAACCATAGCCTTGACTAGATGGACCTTTGTTGGCAAAGTAATGTCTCTGCTTTTGAATATGCTGTCTAGGTTCATAACTTTCCTTCCAAGAAGTAAGCGTCTTTTAATTTCATGGCTACAATCACCATCTGCAGTGATTTTGGAGCCAAAAAAATAAAGTCTGACACTTTCCACTGTTTCCCTATCTATTTCCCATGAAGTGATGGGACCAGATGCCATGATCTTAGTTTTCTGAATGTTGAGCTTTAAGCCAACTTTTTCACTCTCCTCTGTCACTTTCATCAAGAGGCTCTTTAGCTCCTCTTCACTTTCTGCCATAAGGGTGTTGTCATCTACATATCTGAGGTTATTGATATTTCTCCCGAAATCTTGATTCCAGCTTGTGCTTCTTCCAGCCCAGCATTTCTCATGATGTACTCTGCATGTAAGTTAAATAAGCAGGGTGACAATATACAGCCTTGACATACTCCTTTTCCTATTTGGAACCAGTCTGTTGTTCCATGTCCGGTTCTAACTGTTGCTTCCTGACCTGCATATAGGTTTTCCAAGAGGCAGGTCAGGTGGTCTGGTATTCCCATCTCTTGAAGAATTTTTCACAGTTTATTGTGATCCACACAGTCAAAGGCTTTGACATAGTCAATAAAGCAGAAATAGATATTTTTCTGGAACTCTCTTGCTTTTTTGATGATCCAGTGGATGTTGGCAATTTGATCTCTGGTTCCTCTGCCTTTTCTAAAACAGGCTTGAACATCTGGAAGTTCACGGTTCACGTACTGTTGAAGCCTGGTTGGGAGAATTTTGAGCATTACTTTACTAGCGTGTGAGATGAGTGCAATTGTGCAGTAGTTTGAGCATTCTTTGGCATTGGCTTTCTTTGGGATTGGAATGAATACGGACCTTTTCCAGTCCTGGGGCCACTGCTGAGTTTTCCAAATTTGCTGGCATATTGAGTGCAGCACTCTCACAGCATTATCTTTCAGGATTTGAAATAGCTCAACTGGAATTCCATCACGTCTGCTAGCTTTGTTCATAGTGATGCTTTCTAAGGCCCACTTGAGGATGTCTTGCTCTAGGTGATTGATCACACCATTGCGATTATCTTGGTCATGAAGATCTTTTTTGTACAGTTCTTCTGTGTATTCTTGCCACCTGTTCTTCAAATCTTTTGCTTCTGTTAGGTCCATACCATTTCTGTCCTTTATTGAGCCCATCTTTGCATGAAATGTTCCCTTGGTATCTCTAATTTTCTTGAAGGGATCTCTAGTCTTTCCCATTCTGTTGTTTTCCTCTATTTCTTTGCATTGATTGCTGAGGAAGGCTTTCTTATCTCTTCTTGCTATTCTTTGGAACTCTGCATTCAGATGCTTATATCTTTCCTTTTCTCCTTTGCTTTTCACTTCTCGTCTTTTCACAGCTATTTGTAAGGCCTCCCCAGACAGCCATTTTGGGTTTTTGCATTTCTTTTCCATGGGGATGGTCTTGATCCCTGTCTCCTGTACAATGTCACGAACCTCCGTCCATAGTTCATCAGGCACTCTATCAGATCTAGTCCCTCAAATCTATTTCTCACTTCCACTGTATAATCATAAGAGATTTGATTTAGGTCATACCTGAATATTAGATGGCATTAAACTCAAAAAAGACCTTCAGTTGTGGCATATGGGATCTAGTTCCCTGACCAGGGATCAAACCCAGGCCCGGAAGTCTTAGCCACTGAACCACCAAGGGAAGGCCCCCGCCTAGTTTTCTTAGGAGGTTTATGTACTTCCTCACTACCACAGCTCTTGGGTGCAGTCCCTGGTACTTGCTCCTGCCTTGAATGCAGATAGGGATCTGCAGGAAGCAGGAGCCAGAAGCTAACCTTATGGCTTGCAACTAATTCCTATCAAGGTAGGCGGAGTCAGTGTCCCGACCAAGGATGGAGCACCCTGTAAACAGTGAAAGCCTGGCAGGCTACAGTCCAGGGTCGCAAAGAGTCGGACACGACTGAAGCGCCTCAGTACTCACCCAACCTCTTGAAGCCTGGAGGAGCTGAGTAAAGTGGGACCACGCCCCCTCACATGGGCAGCCAATCAGGACCTGCTCTGATTTCTCCATTGTGAAGTACTGGCCCTTGGTGGGGTCTGGGTCTTGGGATTCTGGATAGAACAAGGGGAGGTGTAGCGGGTTTGGCTCTGCTTTGAAGATACTTGGAGTCTTTTGGGGTAGAAAAATCATGACCCCGATACCCGCTGACGCCGGCGCGCCGCCCCCTGCCCCACCCGCGGCTCCAGGGGCCCCAGAGGCCCCAGAGGCCTCAGGGGCCCCAGGTACCCCAGGTGCAGAGGCTCAGCCACCTCCGATTACACAGACGAGAGAAGAATTGTTATTTTATGCCCCGGATTACCAGTGTTTGACCATCGCGGCCATAATTTTATTCCCTCCGCTGGGAATACCAGCACTCGTATTCAGCGGAAAGGTAAACCAGTACCTAAACCTAGTCGCATCCTGTCCTCTGCCTGCCCCCTTGCTGTCCTCTACGTGCCCCCTTGCTGTCCCCATTGCATCTGCTGCTGTCCTGGGATATGGGTAGGGATTTTCACTCCTGACCGGAGAGGTGTCTAGCCATTACCCAGGGGTGTGACAAGGCTGGACTCAGAAACCCAAATCTAAAGCTCCCATTCCTACAGACCAAAGAGGCCAACAAGAAAAGCGAATGGGAAGAAGCTTATATCAACTCGGGCCGAACTGGTTGGCTGGATGTATTCGCTATACTCATCGGTTTAGGCATCATTTATTTCTTAGTTCTATTTGTCTGAAGTCCAGGCCCAATAGCTGATGGGTTCACCCACCGCAACAGGACCGGCTCACTGAGACACTAACCAGCCAAATCAGCCACCATGGAAGAAAACAACAGCTGGATATCCCCTAGCCAGAAAACCTACCAGCCAAGGAGCTCAACATCCAAGCAACCCACTAGCCCAGGAAAACATTACTTTATGCTCTTGACCTCCAGCTCTGTCATTATCCATCTTGGACATCTTCACTTTGATGCTCTAGATGCCTTAAGCTCCTTGATACTGGGCTGCTCTTTCAGGAAAATATTTATTTAAAACAATAAAATCGAAGGGTATGTTCCAGCTTCTCCTGTGTGTACGTGTCTGTGTTTCTCTAGGGCTATGTGTTTCCCAAATCAGGTGAAAATCAGAATGACCTAATGGTGAAGCACAGAGACATAGAAATCTGGCGGATGTAGGTCTACATCCCACATCTGACCCTTTAAAAACTGTATATCCTTCAACAAGATAATTTTCTGGAAACCGATTCCTTTGTAAAATAGATATAATAATTGCCAATGTAGAATGATATTTAGAAATTTGAGTTAATGTTCTCTGCTGCTGCTGCTGCTAAGTCGCTTCAGTCGTGTCTGCTAGGTTCATTCAAACTGGAATTCCAGGCTTCCAGTGTCTCAGAGAAGGGAGGGAAAATAGAAACCTCCTCCAGCTTTTGAGATTTAAAAGCCAAACTCTTCGGAAAGAAAGACCTCAAGAACTAAATAGTCAAATTGCCAGCAGAGCTGATCAGGACTGCCTCTCCCCCAATCCTGAAAGGGAAATGGCTGCCTATTTACGGAATAGGGAAGGAGAGAAAGACTCAGTTCAGTTTAGTCGCTCAGTCGTGTCTCTAGATGCCAGTATATCCATCAGAATGCCCCTAATAACATTCATCTCAAGAAGGGGCAGGGTGTCAAAGACCCTGCTTAATACCTATATTCCCACTGCACATACAAATCCTAGAGAGGCTTTAAGATTTCAAAGAAAATATGCTGTATGGCGTGGAGGTCTGGGAAGAAATGGTCTCTGACAGCCAAGTAGGATATCTCACGTCCCAGCTTGGTGAGGAGGAGGTGCAGGCTTACAGAATGCCAAGTGCCTGAGTGACAATGACTGTCAGAGGGAAACCAGGGACAACACAATCACCATCTAGAATGAATGAAAATAGAGATCAAGGATGATCCTATCAATAACACTCAGGGGTTTCTTCTGGGGCCCTAGCTTCATGGACAACCCCAAATGCACAAGAAACCTTAGGCTTAGTGGAATTAAGTTTCCACAGTCAAGGGGAATGGGAATTATCAGTAGAAATGAATTGAATAACTAGGAGAAAGGCCTCTAACTCTTTCTCCATGCCCATCTCCTTTTCTTCTTGGGAGCATGACTCAGTCACATTTCCTAGGTTCTCCTGCGTGACCATGAGATTGTCTTTGGCTTCATGGAATGTGATTACAAGTGATGTGTGCTACAAATAACCCTGGCCTTAACCCATCTCCCGCACAGGCATTCTGCCTTTTTCTTCCTCCCCTAGCTGATTGGGCAAATGATACCCCTGGTGATTTGAAGGTCACGTGTTATAGAGATGGAAGAGCTCCCATCTGCCTCAGTCCCTGAATCTTAGGGACTACCACCTTAAGATTACCGCCCCAAGATTACTACTGCCCTAGCGCCTCCCATGATGGGAGCAGAAAATAAACTGCTATGTTGTTCCATGTTATGTAATCCGCCTATTTCCATAACTTAATCCACCCTAACCTGTGCAAATGCAGGAAAATAGAGTTACATTGCTTAGACATCTGGGGTTACAGCTTTAAATTCATACCTAACAAGAGACTGATTGTGGAAGGTTTATGGAAAATAATGAGTGAAGGAGAGAATGAAAGTGCTAGTCTATGGTTAACCTTGACCTTAGCTGTTACAATGCTGTTTCTGTTTCTTCTGTGGCCCTGGGTATCTGCACAGACCACACTTGTTTGTGGAATACTGCTCCAGTTACGGGTGTGTCTGGGAAAGGAGATTATATCTGCTTGTCTGCTGTGTTGGTGGCTCTGGATGGTCAGGGTCAGCCATCCTTGTCTTTCCCCAGACCAGCCTAAGCCGGGGCTGTCACATTCATCTCCAGAGCCATGTCGAGTCAAGATGGCCTACATCAGGGTGAACAGCCAAATCCAAAAAAGTCATATTGTGCTATAAAAGCCAACCAGTCTTCTCTGCTTCAGCTCTTAACTCCCACTACCCTGCGTTCCACTGTCAGGCATTCATCTGGTATTTACCAACATGTAATGTGAAAATGAAAGTTGCTCAGTCATGTCTCTTTGCGACCCCATGGACTATGCAGTTCATGGAATTCTCCAGGCCAGAATACTGAAGTGGGTTGCCATTCCCTTCTCCAGGGGATCTTCCCAACCCAAGAATCGAACCCAGGTATCCCGAATTGCTGGAGGATTCTTTACCAGCTGAGCCACCAGGGAACAAACCCCAAATGTCTATTCTATCTTGAGACATCATCAGTTGAATTACTATAATGAAACACACAGATATAACACCTACACATTTTCTTCTTCCCTCTACTTTCTGCAGAATGGGACTACCATTTTTATTCAGTTTATAGGGATTATATTTCAGTAGGCCTGTGTAAGTATGCTCCATTACTGAGCATGGAGGTTCATAGTGATTAAAAGTGAAAAAAGTGAAAGCGTTAGTCACTCAGTTGTGTCCGACTCTTTGCAACCCCATGTACTGTAGCCCGCCAAGGCTCCTCTGTCCATGGAATTCTCCAGATAAGAATGCTGGAGTGGGTTGCCATTCCCTTCTCCAGAGGAATCTTCGTGACCCAGGGATTGAACCCATGGTCTGAGCCATCAGGGAAGCCACTTACGGTGATTACATACTCTGAACTAATTTTTAAACTCAACAACCAAGCAACCCATCTGCCTGGACGCCTTCAGATTTTTTCCTTCTTCCTCTTTCTCCTCCAATTTTTGCTTCTCTTCTCCCTCTTCCTCCTGCTTCTCCTCACCTTCCTCCCCCTCCTTCCTCTGTTGGTTCTGTTTGCTCAGTTATCAATGTGCCCCTTCACGAATTGTTCCCAGACTCTCCAGAATTCTCTAACTGTTCTCAACAGAATTCCCCCATGGCCAAACTGGCCAGGTCATTTTTTATTCTCTTTTTCCTCTGGATCATTAAAACTGTTTCTTTACCTGAGATTTTAAAATTTAATTTTACTTATTTTTGGCCACGCCATGTGGCAGTGCCTTGGCATGCAAGATCTCAGCTCCCCATCCAGGGATCGAACCCCCACCCCCTCTTCCCTGCATTGGGAGCTTGGAGTCTTAACTACTGAACTGCCTGGGAAGTCCCATAGAATTTTTTTTTTTTTTTGCACAACTTCCACACAAATATATTCTCACAAAAAATTCAAGTAATAAAAAGAGTCTGAAGGAGAGGAGAAGCTCATGTTATGGCTGGTCCTGGTATCACTTTCCCCCTCTCGTAGGTTGCTGTTTAATTGCTCAGTTGTGTGTGACTCTTTGGGACCCTGTGGACTGTAGCCTGCCATGTTCCTCTGTCCATGGAATTTCCCAGGCAAGAATACTTGCCATTTCCTTCTCAAGGGGATTTCCTGCATTGGAAGGTGGATTCTTTACCACTGAGCCACCAGGTAATTGCTCACAATATTTTACTGTAACTCTTTCAGTTGCTGCTGCTGCTGCTACTAAGTCGCTTCAGTCGTGTCCAATTCTGTGTGACCCCATAGACAGCAGCCCACCAGGCTCCACCACCCCTGGGATTCTCCAGGCAAGAGCACTGGAGTGGGTTGCCATTTCCTTCTCCAATGCATGAAAGTGAAAAGTGAAAGTGAAGTCGCTCAGTTATGCCCAACTCTTAGCGAACCCATGAACTGCAGACTCCTCTGTCCATGGGATTTTCCAGGTAAGAGTACTGGAGTGGGTTGCCATTGCCTTCTCTGAACTCTTTCAGTTACCTTTATGCATTTCCATGTGCATACATATTCAAACACTTTGATACCACACTTCTGCTTACCTCTAGATCTTGAAAATGCTTTCGTGTTAATACTAAAGATTTTCAACACCGAATGCCCTGCATTCTACTTGTCAATAACTCCCCTCTGTGAACTGATCATGGTAATTTTCAATTCCTAGTCCATCTTGTTCCAATAATTCTTCTCTGAGGACATATGTGTTAAGTTCTAAATGTTGGGAGGATTAGCTGGGTTTTCTAATTGTGCAAGTAGAGGTGAATTTTAGGAGCCAGCAGATGGCTGAGCCCCAAGACAGAGTCCTAGGCATGCTTACCACTAATTTCTGTCCCCCCTCTTCTGCCCGCCAGCAGGAAGAGCAGCATAAAAGGAGGCCACCTCTCTGAACTGTAATCATTCAGTTCTGGAAGTTTGAAAGCAGTAGGCTGGAGGAGCGAGTGAATGTCCAAAGGTGAGGGTTTACTCCCTAACTCTTCCATGAACACCAGCAGCCTGGACTGTTGCTGCTGACTTCTAAAGGTACAGCTGATGACTTCCTCAAGGCAACTGTATCAAAGTCGAGAGCAGGATCTAAAAAGCATCCTTCAGGCAACCCAACCATTCCATCCACAAAGAAATGTGTACATATATTCACCAAAAGATGTGCTAGAACAGCGGGCCAGTTTCATGAAGACAATTTTTCCATGAACTTGGGCAAGGGGAGGGGTTGGTTTGGGAATGATTCAAGTGCATTGCATTTACTGTGCACTTTATTTCTATTATTATTACATCAGCTTCATTTCAGATCATCAGGTATTAGATCCCAGAGATTGGGGATCCTTGTACTAGAATATTCATAGCAACTTTATTCCTAAGAACCCAGATTGGAAACTACCCACATGCCCATGAACAGTAGAATGCCAGAATACACTGGGTGTGTATTCACCCAATGAGTTCAGTTGGAAAAGATCTGAGCTGTACCTTTCTGATACGTGCACTTTTCAGTGATGCATTAGTTGCTCAGTCATGTCTGACTCTTTGTGACCCCATGGACGGTAGCCTGCCAGGCTCCTCTGTCCACAGGATTTCCCAGGCAACAATACTGTAGTCGGTAGCCATTCCCTTCTCCAGGGGATATTCCCAACCCAGGGCTCAAACCTGGGTCCTCCTGGATTGCAGGCAGATTCTTTGAGTCATGGTAGACCTATCATACTTCAATAAATTGTTTTTAAAACTCAAAGATTACCCTCTGGTGCTTCCACTGCATGGAGTGTGGATTCAATCCCTGGTCGGGCAACTAAGATCGAGCATGCCTCACGGTGCAGCCAAAAAGTTAAAAAAAAAAAAAAAAAAAGAAGAGAGAATTTGAGATACCTGGTAGTCCAGTGGCTAAGACTCCTCGCTCCCAATGCAGGGGCCCAGGTTCAATCCCTGGTCAGGGAGTTAGATCCCACATACTGAAACTAAGAATTAGCATGCCACAATCAAAGATCCTGCATACAGCAATGAAGATTGATGATCTTGAGGGCCACAGCTAAGACCTAGTGTACCAGATAAGTAAATAAATAAATAAATGCTTAAAAAATGTCAAAGGTTACCTTTAGGAAACAAAAACCACACACACACACACACACACACACACACACACACACGCTCACCTTTCCTTCAATTTATTAAGCCTTGGCTCCTCCATGCATGCTGACCTTTCCTTCAATTTATTAAGCCTTGGCCCCTCCAGCCACTTTCTGCTCCATACCATCTGTGGCCACCTGTGCGCCTTATAAACACTCCACACCAGCTGGAGGCAGCCTTCAGTCTTCCTAGGGTGTCACACTTTTTCTTATAGTTGTTAGCTCCTGGAATCCATGTTTTTCTCTCCCTTTTTGTTTTAGGGGAGAAGTGACGGAGAACATATCTGATTTAAAAAATAGGAACACAGGTTACAAATTTCCAGTTTCACCATCAACATGAACCCATTTGTTTTGACTATCTGTACATACCCTGGTGGCTTAGTTGGGAAAGAATCTGCCTGCCATTGTAGAAGACCCAGGTTTGATCCCTGGGTCTGGAAGATCCCCTGGAGAAGAAAATGGCAACCTACTCCAGTATTCTTGCCTGGGAAATCCCATGGACAGAGGAGCCTGCTGGCTATAGTCCATGGGGTTGCAAAGAATCGGACACAACTGAGCAACTAACACTTTCACAACAACTTTCAAAACATATTCAAACACACCTTGCTTGCCACTGTTCTGTCTCCTTTCTGTCTTGTATTTTGAGATGTTTTAATTTTTGTTGGGTTAGAGTTCCAGGACTTCCTATGGTATGATAGATGAGTGGTTAACTTAAATCCTGGATAAAATAAAAAGATTTTGTAATCAGAACACATGAACAATCTTAATAGGGATAATATTTTTGTGTCACTGTCTCAACGCTCTGTAGCCATTTTCTCAAGTCCATGCTCAGTGATGGCAGTAAGTCTGGTGCCAGCCTAATTTTCTCTCCTTTTTTTTTAAAAAAAAATTTTTTTTTAGGCCCCATCTCAAGGCTTTCAGGATCTTAGTTCCTCAACCAGGGATTGAACCTGTGCCCTCTGTAGTGAAAGTGTGGAATTCTAACCTTTGGATCACCAGGGAATTCCCTGTTTCTCTCCATTTAAGTAACTGTCTAGGACTTCCAGGGTTGTTTGTCTTACTCTTAGAATTCAGGAACTTCACCAGAACAAGCCTAGGAGTGTGTGTGTGTGTGTGTGTGTGTGTGTGTGTGTGTGCATGTGTATGTGTTGTACACCGTTCTGTCAGAAACTTTGTGAATTCTTTCCATGAGCAGTATTTTATCCAGCTTGGGAAAATTATATCTTATTATTACCTTGTTACTTCCTTTCTTTTTCTGAAGATTCCTATCTAATATCTATTAGATCTCCTGGACCTTTTAAATAATTTTTTTTCTTGTGTTGTTGTTTTCTTGTTTTTCTCTGAATTAAATTTTCCATTTAATTATATGGACCAACAAATTAGTTGTTTATTTCGATTCTGCCCAGGTGGCACTAGTGGTAAAGAACCAGTGCAGGAGACATAATAGACTCGGGTTCAAATCCCTGGGTAGAGAAGATCCCCTGGAAGAGGAAATGGCAACCTATTCCAGTATTCTTGCCTGGAGAATCCCATGGGCAGAGGAGCCTGGTGGGCTACAGTCCATAGCGTTGCAAAGAGTCAGACACAAGTGAACCAACTTAGCACTCAGCATGCATGCACTGTATATCAAGTTTAGATTTGTTGAATATTTTAAAATTATTGATACATATAAATTAAATAATTTAAAAAATCATTTAATTCAACTAATAAATTTTGTAGGGTTCAGTTCAGTTGCTCAGTTGTGTCCGACTCTTTGTGACCCCTGAATTGCAGCATGCCAGGCCTCCCTGTCCATCACCAACTCCCAGAGTTTACCCAAACCCACGTCCATTGAGTCAGTGATGCCATCCAGCCATCTCATCCTCTGTCATCCCCTTCTCCTCCTGCCCCCAATCCTTCCCAGCATTAGGGTCTTTTCCAATGAGTCAACTCTTCGCATGAGGTGGCCAAAGTATTGGAATTTCAGCTTCAGCATCAGTCCTTCCAATGAACACCCAGGACTTGATATCCTTTAGGATGGACTAGTTGGGTCTTCTCACAGTCCAAGGGATTTTCAAGAGTCTTCTCTAACACCACAGTTCAAAAGCATCAATTCTTCGGCGCTCAGCTTTCTTTATAGCCCAACTCTCACATCCATACCTGACTAACAGAAAAACCATAGCCTTGACTAGATGGACCTTTGTTGGCAAACTAATGTCTCTGCTTTTAAATATGCTATCTAGGTTGGTCATAACTTTCCTTCCAAGAAGTAAGCGTCTTTTAATTTCATGGCTGCAATCACCATCTGCAGTGATTTTGGAGCCAAAAAAATAAAGTCTGACACTTTCCACTGTTTCCCCATCTATTTCCCATGAAGTGATGGGACCAGATGCCATGATCTTCGTTTTCTGAATGTTGAGCTTTAAGCCAACTTTTTCACTCTCCTCTTTCACTTTCATCAAGAGGCTCTTTAGCTCCTCTTCACTTTCTGCCATAAGGGTGGTGTCATCTACATATCTGAGGTTATTGATATTTCTCCCAGCAATCTTGATTCCAGCTTGTGCTTCTTCCAGCCCAGCATTTCTCATGATGTACTCTGCATATAAGTTAAATGAGCAGGGTGACAATATACAGCTTTGACATACTCCTCTTCCTATTTGGAACCAGTCTGTTGTTCCATGTCCGGTTCTTCCTGACCTGCTCAGTTAGAGACCTCTCTCTTTAATAAAGAACTCTTTTCTCTTCCACAAATTCCATGGAAGCCCCTAAGCTAATTAGATGATCAATTAGAGAACTTCTGAGATCTCTTGGGAGAGTCACAATGTTCTTTAGCAGGCTGCTGGTGGCAGGTTCCTTTCACAGGCTAGATAGGAAGTTCTTGGGAGCAGCAGGCAACAAACTTTTGCTCCTGAGTACCCATTATGAAGAGAATGGCAAATGTTTCCTTCTGTTTTGGACACAGTGCCAGAATGAGCTTTCTTGTTGTTGTTCAGTCGCTCAGTCATGTCTGACCCCACTGAAGCATGCCAGGGTTCCCTATCATTCATTATCTCCTGGAGTTTGCTCAAACTCAAGTCCATTGAGTTGATAGTGCCATCCAACCATCTCATCCTCTGTTGCCCCCTTCTCCTCCTACTCTCAATCTTTCCCAGCACCAGAGTCTTTTCAAATGAGTCAGTTCTTCACATCAGGTGGCCAAAGTATTGGAGCTTCAGCATCAGCCCTTCCAATGAATATTCAGAGTTGATTTCCTTTAGGATTGACTGGTTTGACTACCTTGCTGTCCAAGGGATGCTCGTAGAAAAACTTTGAGCCACAAATACACACATACACAAACTGGCTTCACAATTATTGACTGAATATTTGGAATTCATAAAAATTCAAATAAATCTCATAATAATGTAACCAATTTCATCACTAGGTCAGCTGTTAAATTTAGTATTCATAAAAAGTGTAGTATCCATTGAATAACAACTTGGATGTCAGACTTCCCCCATTCCAAGAATTCTCTAACATGCAAAATGGTTGCCAACAAATCTTACCCAGGCTTCCCTGGTGGCTCAGTGGTAAAGAATCTGCCTGCCAGTGCAGGAGCCACAGGAGCCACCGGTTCGATCCCTGGGTCGGGAAGATCCCCTGGAGGAGGGCATGGCCACCCACTCCAGTATTCCTGCTAGGATAATCCCTTGGATAGAGGAGCCAGGTGGGCTATATAGTCCGTGGGATTGAAAAGAGCTGGACACAACTGAGCAGGCTCGAAAGATGGAATCTTGGTGCATTTAATCTGTTGCTCTGTGTAGAAAACCTACCCTGTCCTTGGTTTTCCCTAGGTCCAACCTCAGAAGTTGGGAGTCCTGCTTCTTTTTCCTCTTCCCCAGGCAACCTAAGGAAAGAGGTTGCTACCAGAGGGGAATCTCAACTGGCAATTTCAGGGCCAGAGGCATAACACCTAGGGGTCTGTTAGAAATGCAAACTCATTGGTCTTATCTCAGACCTGCTAAATCGATCTCTGGGGATGTAGCTCAGAAAACTGTTTCAAGAAGCCCTCCAGGAGATTCTGATGGCACTCCTTCGCTTCTACTGCCCCATCAACTGGCTGGCTGACCTCTCCTACTTCTTAGAGCAAAGCCGAGGAGATTCTTCTAATGGCTGATGGCCACACCCTTGAAACTATTTTGTCATCCTTTCCCACTGTTTTTGGACTTAAAACCCTAATCTGAAGAGCCTCTGTACTTCCAGAACCCAAAGAACCTCCTAAAGACAAAGTCCGGAGTTCAAAGTGAAGCTCTCAGAGGGTCCTTGGCACTTGCACCCTTTCTCATTCATTCCTCTAGTCTGGTGTTTCTCAAACTTTAGCTTGCATTGGAATTGCATGGAGGGTGTATTAAAACAGACTCCAGGCACCACTGGGGTTTCATACTCAGAAAGTCTGGGGGTGGGCAAGAATTTGCTTTTTAATGAGATTTCCAGGTGATATTGGCTCTGCTGGTCAGAGGACCATGCTTTAAAAACCACTGTTTAGGTCCAATTCTTCCCCGGGAGGTTCCATCTCTGGCTTTCTCTATCAAGGCTGATCATTCTTTGAGCTCCTGCCACTCTCCTGTGTCATACTTTGCTGATAGCCCCCACCCTCTGCATCTCTTCCATCCTATGACATTATGGGTTGTCACTGGAAGGCTGTTACTTTCAGCCATGGCTTTGGTCCCATCCCCAAAGTTCTCCCAGAGCAAACATCATGAAGGCACATTTCCCTTCCATCATCACAGACCAGGAAAGCTAACAAGAACAAGTGGGTCACAGATGAGACCTTTTCAATATGGGTCACTGTGCTGAATATGGAATCATGAGGGTCCTCAACATCTTACAATTTTCTCAGCCAAGAGAAACACTCAACCAAAGAATCTCCAAGCCAAGGAACCAGCAACAGAGGCATCCTTTGATCATTCAGCCTCTGTTCAAGGGGATGAGTGCAGGCAGTTCACTTTCTTGCATCAGCGCCACACACAAGGCTATTAATTCAAAGGAAGCTGTCAAAGTGAAAAACTCTAAGGAGGACTTGCTGGCTTCCAGACTGTGTGTGTGTTTGAATATGTACAGTCGTGTGCGCTGTTTATGCATCTTGATCTATCACTGAGTCCAGCTACATGGCCCTTGTTTCTGTTCCTGTTCTTACCAACCTCCTTCTCGCCCCAGGACCTTTGTATGAATGCTTGCTGTTCCCCCTGCCTGAAACTCTTTTCTCCAAATATTCTAGGGAATGGCTCTTCTTGTATTTCAGGTCTCAGCTTAGATGTTCCTTCTCAGAGGGACGTTTTCTGCCTATTCAACCCCACTCTGCAGTCCCGTGTGGGCCCTGGGGATCTCTCTCCCTCCCCGTTCTAGTTATTCCTCGTAGGTCTTAATCCTTCATTAAATCGTTTAATCTATTTGTTTGGGTGTTTTTTCCCCTTCTCTCCCAGCGACTGTAAATTCCAGGAAAGCCATGATCTTGTCTGCCTTAGTTACTACACGGTCCTCAGCGCCCAGCCTAAGTCTAGTGTTCAGCAGGATCCTCTAGGCATATCAATCGGCCTTTTGCACTCAGATTCAATCTGAAAGTAAGACCCACACACTGTATGTTGAACCAATCAGGAATTCAAGTTGGGAACGACAACGTAAAGGGCGAATACCTAGTCCAGTTTTCCACCGAATCAATTAAGAAGTCAAGAAGAAAGGGGATTGGCTAGGTAACACTACTTACCTACACTGAACCAATCAGAAGCCGGGTCAGAGCACGGGCGGCACAACTATACGGGAACAGCCAATCATAATGCAGTGGTGGTCAGTAGGGAAACCACGCCCAGTAACTCAAATCCCGGAGACTGCCTCCGGGACTGAGAGGGGAAGGGAAGTTCTAGATACGTTAACTAGGTTTGTGATGGGTTATCAGAAAATATAAGTGTGTATATGTGGAGGGTGTTGGGAGAGTTAAGAGGAGGAAAGTAGTTAGAGGGAGATACGGAGTGGGTAATGGGGCAGGGTACAGAAGAGTTACCAGAGGATAGAGGAGGGTTGAATCGTGCTATAGGGCCAATCGAAACTGTTGTATAGGCACATATATGGTATGGTGGGTTCTGGTTTGGTGTGCTGCCCCCTAGTTTGGGGCAGTGTCTTGTTTTCAGTGCCTTACTAGGTAGAGGGATTGGTTCGGACAGTCTTCATTTCTTGGGAACTCAGATATCCCCTCTTTGGGTCCCATTTCCCCCGTCTACAGATTGCACCTGCTCAGCGTCTCCTCCTCTGGCCAAGGTCCATGGCTACTGAAACTGACCCCAAGGACCGAGAGTCCAAGATTGCTCCTGTGCAGGTTATCCCACCGCAGCAGGTCCCCCCGATGCAGAAGGTCTACCAGATGCAGGGAGTCATCCTGATGCCCTTGAATCCCCCGGAGAATGATTATTTGTTTCTCTCCATCATTTCCTTCTTCTTCTTCATTCTGCTGGCAATCCCGGCCCTCTTGTTCTCCTTCAAGGTGGGCACCACTCAGCTACCACCAAATCCTGTTGCCCCCAGATCTGCCTTCTCTGTCCCATCCCACCTTCCTGCTCCTCCCTAACAGTCCCTTTTTCTTCCTCCTGGGAGATTTACTCCTGTTTCACCATGTAGCTGCCCTTGTTCCTTCCCAGGAGCCCCTTCTCTGCTCCCCACTCCTGTGTTCTCCCAGACTCACACCCTCATCCTGGCTCCCTTCTTTCTTCCTTTTTCCACTGAGGGGCTGACCCCCGCACTTTACACCCCCACACTGCTGTTACTGGTCTTTCACACCGCACCTCTCCCCAGGGATGCCCTTCCCTCATCTCCTTTCTCCTTGGAAACACTGCCACCAGCTTACCTTCATCCCCACAGACCCGTGAAGCCAACATCCTTGGGGACCAGAGGAAAGCACAGAGAAATTCCAGACTGGCCTTGGGCTTCAGCATCTCGAGCATCCTGGTGGGCTCCACTCTCATTATTTCCTCCATTGTTGTCAGAGCCATGAAGCAAGAATGAGGTCGTCCTGAAAGTTCAGCTCCCTCAGAGAGTTATGAACTGTACCTCTTGGGGCCTGTTGGAGCCTTTGAACTTGAACATCAGTAACCTACCTATACCGGGGGGAAGTTCCCCACCATTGGATTTTTGAGAGCAATAAAGTTTATGAGGAAGTTTCTGTTTTCCTTTCATCTGTATGTATGTGTATGTGCACACATGTTCTCATGCCCCTGCATGTCCACTTCCAGGGGGCTTATTTATACATTCAGTGAATATGCAAATCATTTATTGGGCAACCACTCTACTGTGTCAGGCAGTTTTAGGCCTTAGTGATTCAGTGCTGATTCAAGAGATGAGGGATCTACCTCCATAGAACTTGCTATATTTTGAGGACACAGAAAAAAGGGTAAAATGTAAAGCAAGAAGATGGTTCTGGGTCTCCTCTGTCTAACAGAACATTTGGCAATGATAGAAATGCTTTGTAATCCACTCTGTCCAATATGGTACCTACTAGTCACAGGTGAGTGTTGAGCACTTGAAATGAGGCTAAGTGCAACTAAGGAGCTCAGTGTTTAATGTAACTTGATTATAATTAATTTAAATTAAATTTGACACATATGGTTAATGGCCACTGTCCTGGACAGCACAGTTCTAGGTAGTGTTAACATTATGAAGAAGAAAAAAATTGGGAGAATAGGAAGAGGGACTTATGACAGAGTGGCTAAGGAAAACCCTCACTGGAGAGCTGATATCTGAGCTGTGGTCTGAAGTGAGAGGAGGGGAGAGCCTTAGACAGTTCTGGAAGAGAGTTCTAAGCAGAACAGCAAGTGCAAAGTCCCCAGGGCAGGAAGGAGCCTGGCTTGTCCCCAGAAGAAAAAGAAGACTAGTGCAACTGGGGTGGAGCAATGGGAGTGCTACAGAATAAATTCAGAGGGTGGGCAGGAGGCAGGTCACAGAGAGGCTGGAAGGTCACAGGAAGAAGGTTGGATTTTAAATGTGAAGTGGTACATATACACAATGGAGTATTACTCAGCCATTAAAAAGAATACATTTGAATCAGTTCTAATGAGATGGATGAAACTGGAGCCGATTATACAGAGTGAAGTAAGCCAGAAAGAAAAACACCAATACAGTATACTAACACATATATATGGAATTTAGAAAGATGGCAATGACGACCCTGTATGCAAGACAGGGAAAGAGACACAGATGTGTATAACGGACTTCTGGACTCAGAGGGAGAGGGAGAGGGTGGGATGATTTGGGAGAATGACATTGAAACATGTATACTATCATGTAAGAAACGAATCACCAGTCTATGTCCGATGCAGGATACAGGATGCTTGGGGCTGGTGCATGGGGATGACCCAGAGAGATGTTATGGGGAGGTGGGAGGGGGGTTCATGTTTGGGAACGCATGTACACCCGTGGTGGATTCATGTCAATGTATGGCAAAACCAATACAGTATTGTAAAGTAAAATAAAGTAAAACTAAAAATTTAATTGAAATACAAAAAAAAAAATGAAGTGAAGCTATTACAGGTATTAAACAGGGAGAACACAGACCCTGGATTCTGTTTTTAAAAGAGTTCCATGTCTAAATCGAATGTAAAATATCTTTGAATAGGTTCTGTTACCAACTCCAATTTTGGAGGGGTGATCCCCACACTTAATAAGCTACTGTCAGACACTAGCTGGATGTCCTGTGTGCATGGGTGCTCAGTTACTCAGTTGTGTTCAACTTTTTGGGACCCCACGGACCATAGCCCACCAGGCTTCTCTGTCCATGGAATTTTCTATGCAAGAGTACTGGAGTGGGCTGTCATTTCGTTCTCCAGGATGTCCTACAATTAAACCCAATTCTGACACTGCCTGGTGCTAGCACCAAATTCCACAGTTTGAGGGCTCAGTCCTGCAAGGCAGCTCCCACCCTCCCCAACCACTTCAGATGCCAGTCACAAGCCTGACCACCCAGGTACAGATTGAAGTTTCCTACAACCCCTTCCTGAGACTTCAGACACCAGTCCCCAGTCTGGGTTGTTACCTGTAAGTCTAACTGACTGGCTGTAAATCAGAGGTTCTTACAATCTCCTCCTCAGGACTGATTAATTAGAGTGGCTCATAGAATTCAGAGTAACAACTTACTTAGTAGATTCAGTTCAGTTCAGTCACTCAGTCGTGTCTGACTCTTTGTGACCCCATGGACTGCAGTATGGCAGGCTTCCCTGTCCATCACCAACTCCCAGAGCTTGCTCAAACTCAACATCCATCGAGTCAGTGATGCCATCCAACCATCTCATCCTCTGTCCTCCTCTTCTCCTCCTTCCTTCAATCTTTCCCAGCATCAGGGTCTTTTCAAATGAGTCAGTTCTTCCCATCAAGTGGCCAAAATATTGGAGCTTCAACTTCAGCATCAGTCCTTCCAATGAATATTTAGGACTGATTTCCTTTGGGATTGACTGGTTTGATCTCCTTGCTGTCCAAGGGACGCTCAAGATTCTTCTCCAATACCACAGTTCAAAAGCATCAATTCTTTGGCACTCAGCTTTCTTTATGGTCTAACTTTCACATCCATACATGACTACTAGAAAAATCATAGCTTTGACTAGATGGACCTTTGTCAGCAAAGTAATGTCTCTGCTTTTTAATAGGCTGTCTAGGTTGGTCAGAGCTTTTCTTCCAAGGAGCAAGTGTCTTTTAATTTCATGGCTGCAGTCACCATCTCCAGTGATTTTGGAGCCCAAGAAAAGAAAGTCTGTCACTGTTTCCATTGATTCCCCATCTATTTGCCATGAAGTGATGGGACCAGATGCCATGATCTTAATTTTCTGAATGTTGAATTTAAAGCCAGCTTTTTCACTCTCCTCTTTCACTTTCATCAAGAAGCTCTTTAGTTCCTCTTCATTTTCTGCCATAAGGGTGGTGTCATCTGCATATTTGAAGTTATTGATATTTCCCTTGGCAATCTTCATTCCAGCTTGTGCTTCATCCAGCCCAGCATTTTGTGTGATATACTCTGCATATAAGTTAAGTAAGCAGGATGACAATATACAGCCTTGATGTACTCCTTTCCTAGTTTGGAACCAGTCCATTGTCCCATGTCCAGTTCTAACTGTTGCTTCTTGACCTGCATACAGATTTCTCAGGAGGCAAGTAAGATGATCTGATATTCTCATCTCTTGAAGAATTTTCCACAGTTTGTTGTGATCCACAGTCAAAGGTTTTGGTGTAGTCAATAAAGCAGAAATTGATGTTTTTTCTTGAACTCTCTTGCTTTTTCTATTATCCAGTGGATGTTGGCAATTTGATATCTGGTTCCGCTACTTTTTCTAAATCCAGCTTGAACATCTGCAAGTTCTCAGTTCATGTACTGTTTTAGCCTGGCTTGGAGAATTTTGAGCATTACTTTGCTAAGCGTGTGAGATGAGTGCAATTGTGCAGTAGTTTGAACATTCTTTGGCATTGCCCTTCTTTGGGATTGGAATGAAAACTGACCTTTTCCAGTCCTGTGGCCACGACTGAGTTTTCCAAATTTGCTGACATGTTGAGCGGAGCACTTTCACAGCATCCCCTTTTAGGATTTGCAATAGCTCAACTGGAATTCTATCACCTCCACTAGCTTTGTTCATAGTGATGCTTCCTAAGGCCCACTTGACTTCGCATTCCACGATGCCTGGCTCTAGGTGAGTGATCACACCATCGTGGTTATCTGGGTCATTAAGATTCAGTAGATCTTAGTAGATTACCAGCTTATTATAAAAGGATGTAACTCAGGAACAATCAGATGGAAAAGATGCACGGTGCAAGGTCTGGGGAAAGGTCACAGAGCTTCCATGTTCTCTTTAGGAGAAACACCCTCTTAGTATCCTCACATGTTTGCCAGCCCGGATGCTCTCTGAATCATCCTTTTGGGTTTTTATAGAGATGTTTGTAAAGACTTAAAGAAAAATGCGTAAGAGCTGTGAATTTAGGTTTTATTGAGGGAACTTATTGAGAACTGTCTCCCAGGAAACAGTCTCTCAGTAGCTCTGAGGGGACCGTTTGAGGGGGCTTTCCTGGTGGCTCAGTGGTAAAGAACCCGCCTGCCAATGCGGAAAACATGGGCTCAATCCCTGGGTTGGGAAGATCCCCCAGAGGAGGAAATGGCAACCTATGCCAGTATTCTTGCCTAGGAAATCCCATGGACAGAGCATCCTGGCAGGCTAGAGTTGGCTGGGGTCATAAAAGAGTTGTACACGAGAACTGTGCTAGCTACAAAATTAATTCAGGATGACCACAGACCTAGATATAAAAGCTAAAACTTAATATAAAGCTTCTATGAGAAAGCACAGGAGAGTAATTTTTATAACCTTTGCATAGGTAGACAAAGATTTATTATATAAGACTTAAAAAAAACCTAAGCACAATAATAAAAATGACAATTGGATTTTATTAAAATTTAATACTTCTGCTTGTGAAGACACCATTAAGAAGGTGAAAAGTTGTTTCAAATTGAAAGAAAATATTTGCAAGAATGCGGGGGGCCAGCGTGAGGAACTCCGCCCATGGCAAAGGTCATGAGGAAGGAGGCTTGGCATACGCAAAGGCGTGATCAAGCCTCAGGAAACCCCCTGTTCCCGAGCATCTAACCCCAAAACCAGAGTCTGTTTTATGCTCTCACCTACACCTCTGACTTTACGGAGGGCTCTCCCCCATAACCGTTTCTCTCAGAGAAGGAGTAAACTGTGCAGCTCCAAGGCAATAAAAATTCCTGGGCGTGACAAGAGTGTTTCAGCTTATGGACTCCTCTGAAGGTTATCTAGCCCACCTGTGTAGGTTCGTCCGGCCACATATGATTGTTTACAGCCTCCCAACCTGAGAGGCATGAGGTGTTTTAGACTTACGAAAGGCAAAATCTTTTGGGGAGTTAGAAATTATTAGTATAGTGGGTTGGTTAGGAATTATATTGGTGAAGGGTTTTTCATTTGTTGTGTCAATAATTGCTGCTAATTCCCTGCTCTGGGTGGGACAAGGATGTCTCAGGTCAAACCTCTCTGCTGACAGACTAGCTTGTGTGACAGGATTATCCATCCTCCTGCCACATGATTGTTTACTACCTCTTAACCATAAACAGCACAGAGAGTTTTGGAGTATTTTGAGAGTCTTAATTAGCATAGGGCTTTTTCTTCTTGTTGAGTCAATGATTGCTGCCAGGCCTCCATATCCTTAGGCACCTGGGAATGTATTAATCAATGTATTTGGAATACAGCAAAGGAAATACAGTAGTTTTTGATGTTAGCAATACTAGACTTTTTGAGTTAATGGATTTTCTCTTTTGTAATAGATTACTGTACTTTGTTATAAATCACTGCTTCCTTGTTATGTAAAAATGTAACTTTATCACTATCTTAGGACTAAATAGATCTTAAGGGGAACATTGGTGAAAGGATTTTCATTTGTTGGACTGATGTTTGCTGTTAAATCTCCATGTTCCCTACTCTTATAATGAATATAACTAACATATAGGAGAAATAAGTATTAACCTTTAAGCATATAGGAGAAATAAGTATTAACCTTTAAGACTAATCATGTTAACCTTGGGTTAAATAAATTCCTTTCTTAATTGTAACTCACTATACCCTCACCCTATAGGAATGTAACTTTATTTGGAGGGTGGTGCCTGGTTTAAGAAAAAACACCCTTGGAAGAAATAAGTTTTTTGGTTATCAGAAAGAAAGGATCATAAAATGTCAGCAGGTCTCACTCATGGCCAGAAGATGATGTACCTTTTTTTTATACATTTATGTGAAGCACCTGATTTTGATAAAGGTCAGGACTGCTGACCCCCACGTGACTCTGTATTCATCCCTATGTGTAACAAAAGGTATATAAGCAAACCCCAAAATAAAGAAATCGGATCAGTTTCCGGAAAGACTGATTCCCCCATGTCGCTTCTTTCTTGCTCCCGTTTTTCTGGCTGAATTCCCATCTGGAGCATGGATGCTATTCCACGTAATCCAAGTTATTCAGCCTCTTTTTCTCCACTGATCTTCCTACTACACTATCCATTTCTAATCTCTCTATATCTGTGATTAAATATGTATTTTTCCAAAGACGCCGACTCCGTCCCCACCTTCGAATCACCCTGGATCCACCGGGGCTGGACCCCGGCACAAGAAGAAAAAAATAAACAGTTCAGCTTTTTTAATGAGCAGAAAGCACGAACATGCATTTCACACAATGTAATTTCCACACGGCCATAGCATGTGCAAGGTGATGAACATCCTTTGTCATTAGGGAAATTCAAACTGAAACCAAAATTAAAGACTATTGCCAGCAAATTTTGGCAAGAACGCAGGGATCCATCTGTAGTCATTGGTTGCAAGTAACAAAGAAGAAAACATTCTTTTACAGAACAAGCACACAGTAGTGTTGACCTGAAACAAGCAGACTGCCAGATATTTCTCCAGCAGGTGTGAGTCACTCAGTCATGTCTGACTCTGTGACCCCATGGACTGTAGCCCTCCAGGCTCCTCTGTCCAAGGGATTCTCCAGCCAAGGACCCTGGAGTGGGTACATTCCGTTCCTCAGGGGATCTTCCCAGCCCAGGCATCAAACCCCAGTCTCCTGCTTTGGAGGTAGATTCTTTACCATCGGAGTCACCAAGGAAACCCCCAGCTAAGAGGAGGGGATCTTTCTTCTTCCTGTAGGACTCTGCTGTTGATGCAAGGTACCAGAGTGCCCCCTTCTGGTATCCTAACTCTACTTGATTGACATTTCTTTTGATTACTCTTTTATCGTAGGCAGGTTGCAGGCACAAGTACCTAGCTCTATTTCCAGCTTTTCTCCTAGTCCTGCCTTTATACCTGGTTTTGTGGACAAAGGCAACTCTAGAATGTTAATTCAAGGGAATTTCAGAAGTTGGGTGAGCCCCTGGAGAGAGTGGCAGGTGGCACAGCCCTTGCAGTTCACTCTCACTTGCTGAAACCCCACCAAAGAATGGCTCTGGTCAGGGTTGCACATTAAACCCTTAGTGAGATGAAGCACTGGCAGAGATGGCCTCCCTGGGATGTAGCCCACTGGCTAAGAGACACATGACCACCAGCCATGGGATCCACCTGGCAAGAAACACACCAGCCAAGGGACTCTCAGCCATGGGTGAGGGTTCTCCTTCTTTCTGCGTGCACTGGGTCTTCGGTGCTGTGCTCAGGCTTTCTCTAGCTGCAGCAAGTCGGGGCTACTCTCCACTGCAGCGCACAGGCTTTCTCACTGCAGTGGCTTCTCTTGTTGTGGAGCATGGGCCATAGGCATATGGGCTTTGGTCGTTGTGGCATGCAGGTTCAGGAGTTGTGGCGCACGGGCTCAGTTGCTCTGCAGCATGCGGAATCTTCCCAGACTAGGGATCAAATCCGTGTCCCCTGGATTCTTATACATTGAACCACCAGGGAAATCCTGGGGCGCTCATTCTTATCCATCTGTGTTAATGATTTCTCTGGTAGAAGGTGAGAAGCACTCTTTGGCAACATGATTTCTGCCTACACCTGTCCTACCTGCACCTTTCAGCTTCCATGCTTCCAGGGACTGGGGAGGGGGACAGCCTAAGATGAGGAAGGCATCACTGAGTCCTCATCTTAGGAGACAGACATACACATGTACAGACAGACACTCTCAGATCCACACGGCTATTCCTGGCTGATGTTTCCTGGCTCATTCTCTCTGCCAGATACTCCTTTTTTTCCATCCCCAAGTCCCACCATGTTCAAGGGATTCAGGGCTCAGGGCACTGCGCCATTCTCCCTGAGAATAAAACTGCCAGACACTATCTTCAGGCAAAACAAAAACCTGCTTTCCACTCTCCATTCAGCTCGGGGCAGCTGGAGAAACTCCACAAGCTAAGCCAGATTCTCTCTCTCCCTGGATTAAACCCTCCATATTCCCACGGCTCTTGGGATCAAACCCAAATCCCTCACCCAGGTATGCAGCTCAGCCTTGGTCTGCAGCTCTCTTCCTGCCTCTCCGCACTCTACCCACACTGCCCTTGCTTCTGTTTCTGGAACACACAAATCTCTTTTTCACTTCAAGACCTTTGCACTTGCCATTCCCCCTGCCTGGAACTCTTCCTCCCACCCCCCATCTTCGCATGGCTGGCCCTTCATCAACGGTCTCAGCTTGGATGTCCTCTTCCAGGCAGGCCAGCCTTGACCTCCTCACTACCCATCTGCCCTCCTGTCACCCTCCTGGGTTCCTCGCCCTTGTGTCCTAGTTAGTCCCCGTAGCCCTTGGTCATCTCTGAAATCATTTGGCTTATTTATTCAGGTTTCCCCTCTCCGTCTCCCCGCCTCCTGCATGGTCTGTGAACTCCGGGACAGCCGTGGCTTTGCCTTTCTTGGCTGGCACTTGGCCCTCAAGAGCAGAGTGCTGCCTGATGCACCCTAGGCTTCTGATATTTTCATTCTAAAAACAGCAACAACGACATTACACCCTGCCCTTTGCACTTATGGAGCCTAACAAAGAATCATTCCAGAATTTAGTAGCCTGTACTTGAGGTTTATTCATTGAGTTAATCTGGAGCTCACACTGGGAACAACAAAAAGGCAAATAGTTGAAGTGAAGTGAAATGAAGTCGCTCAGTCGTGTCCGACTCTTTGCGACCCCATGGACTGTAGCCTATCAGGTTCCTCCGTCCATGGGATTTTCCAGGCAAGAGTGCTGGAGTGGATTGCCATTTCCTTCGCCAGGGGATCTTCCCGACCCAGGAATCGAACCCGGGTCTCCCGCATTGCGGGCAGATGCTTTAGCGTCTGAGCCACCGGGAAATGGCTTGAAATACTTGAAACCCTACCTCTTTATTGAATCAATGAAGGGGACAAGGCAGAGAAGAAGGGTGGGGAGTGCCTAAGTAATGCTTCCTTAAAACACTGAACCAACCGGAATCTGGGTCTAAACCCTTTTGAGACACCATCATCTGACCCTCCGCCTCCCTCTGCGGATCAGGGCAGCCAATCACAATGAAGTGGTAACCAACAGAGGCCACGCCCCTGTGACTCAGCTCTCCAGGGCAGCCCCAGGGCTAGGCTGAGCGGTCAGTGGTGGCATTAACTGGGTTTGTGGATGATGATCCAGAAATAGCGGGGAGTTTAAGGGCACCAGGAAGGGATCAAAAGAGGACAGCCAGAGCTAGTATGGGAGAGACAGGGGGATGATGGACGTCTGGGTGTCCAGGAGGGAACTGTAAATCCACAGGAAAGTTTTTCTTGGGGGGGAAAGGAAGTAATTTGTGTGGGAAAGAGGCTGGAGGTTAGAAAGGAACAAGAAAAAGCTGTGAGACAACGAGAAGATTATAGGGGTCAAGGAGAGGGTTACATGGGATAAGGAGGTTCTCATGGGACAGGGAGAGGGTTAGGAAGGCATCTGGGAGGTTATGGGGTCTTGAGAAAGGGTTTGAGGGGAAACAGGAAGGGATTTATATGAAGAAATTGAAGGGTTTATAGAGGCAGGGGGAGTTTAAGACAGAGAAGGAGTTGTGGGAGGGGATTATAGGGGTTTAGGAAAGGGTTATGGGGAGCAGAAAAGGAGTTCTAGGGGAGAGGGAGAGGTTATAGGAGGAGGATGGGTTATGGGAGGTGTTAAGAGAGACAGAAAGGTTGTTACTGGATCAGGGAGAGGAGTGTAGCAGGATGGGGAATGTGAGGTACACGAAAAGGATTACAGAAGTGACCAGAGGGTTAGAGGGGTACCGAGAGTAAGTCATCATTTAAAGCAGTGGTTCTCAAAGCCTGGTCCCTATCCTGCAGCAGCAGCTTCATCTGGGAACTTGTCAGAAATACACATTCTTTTTAAAAGGTTTTTTTTTTTTTAATTTACTTTTTTGGCCGCACCAGGCCTTGGTTGCAGCATTTGGGATCTTTAGTTGCGGCATTCAAACTCTTAGTTGCAGCATGAAGGATCTAGTTTCTTGATCAGGCATTGAACCCAGGCCCCCTGCATTGGGAGCATGGAGTCTTAGCCACTGGACCACCAGGGAAGTCCCAGAAATGCGCATTCTTGAGCCCTGCCCCAGACCTGCCGAGTCAGCCATTTTGGGCACTCAGTTACCTTTTCCAGGAAGTCCTCCATGTGGCTCTGTTGTATGTTTAAGTTTTAGCATCACTGGGCTAAAGTGACCATTCCATTTAACATCCAAACTGAGGACTTTCTAAACTAAAAGGGAAGCTCTCAATAATTCGGTAGGACCAGGCTTAACTAACTGGACTGCACAGCAAACCAGGATGGAGCACGTTATTGGAGAGCAGGAATGGGTGTAGGAGGACAGGAGAAGCTTGCAGGGTTTCTGTTTCTTGAAGGGTGTTATATAGGGCCAGCGGGAGTATTATTGGGATGTCACAGGGTCTGTTTCTCCATAGTGGTAGCCAGCGTCACTGTGGGGCAAGGACTTCCAGCGCCCTCCTGTTAGTGCAGTTGGTTTTATTGCTGTGGAATCTGGAATTACAAAACACACCTCGGAGGACACTCAAGACAGTGGAGTACAGTTTATTATGCCAGCGGGTCCAAGGGGAATCAGCTCCCAACAAGGACCCTGATGTTTCTGAAAGGCCCAGTTGTATACCCACTGGGGGGAGTAAAAACTGATTTCCCTTGTTAACCCCCAAACAAGCTTAAAACCTTTTGTGAGGTAGCCTGGCCATCTCTTGGGGTAGGATGGTCCTCAGAGGGAACCCTAAAATTGGTCAAAGTTCGTGCTGTGTACTCTGGTAACCGGGCAGCCAGGCCACCCAGATCAGTTTCCGTACATTGACTCATGGCTACTAATTGCACAAAACCCACCACTTAGCGCCCGGGTATGTTACCCTGAAAAAGGAGAAAGCAAGATTTTGCTAGTGCAGGCAGAACCCAGGCAAGAAAAGCTGGGAAAAAAACAAAAAAAATCATGATCCAGAGGAAGAGGAGCTCCCACTTCCTCCCCTACACTGGGGAACATGACAGGGACTCCCAGAGCAGGAGGAAGTGAGAAAAGAGGGAGATTTTCCTCCCCCACTTCCCTCGGTTGAGGAAGCTCCTTTCCCTCCTACTGTGCCACCGAGTGTGATGGGAGAGACCTCGCCAGCATTATACCCGCCCTCCCCGGTTCAGAGGAAGGGAAAAAGGGAGAGCTGAGTGTTCAGATTTGGCTGAGGTCTACAAAGAAACCTCGAGAGAGAGGTTTTGCAGATGCAAAAAAGTCCAGGTGGCACTGCAAGTTGGGTCAGACGGGCACACTCTTCCTGGCCCCACTGTTCTTTACTACCAGCTGTTCTCCATATATAACGACGGGGCTATTAACTGCAACTGACAAAGATAAAAAAATAAAGAGAAAATTCTGCTGCTGTTGGAAGCAGGGTAGGAACCCGCTACAGTGGCTGTAATGCCCTGTAGGAGCCACCAGAGGTCGGACCCACCTCAGGCGAAAGGGAGCTGTCTGGCTGACCAAGCAGCAAAGCAAGCAGCCGCCCAGGACAATATAGCAACCAAACTTATGGTAACGCCTGTGGTGTCTAGCCTACTAACCGCCCAAGCGGTCCCAATCTATGACAAGGAAAAGAAACCACCTGGGCATGAACCGAGCAAGAAACACTACGAGAGGATGGATGGTGGGAACTCTTGGATGGGAGGCTCTTTGTCCCCTCTAGGTTGGCATTTGAACTGGTTACAGATTTCCATCAATCCACCCATTTAGGGAAAACAAAGACTTATGAGATTTTAGCTCGCTATTTTGTCATACCACATCTAATAGCCTTGTGGGCAGATGCAAGCCACCTGTACCCTGTAACCTGTGCCAAGAATAATCTGCCTCCCAAGGAGACTGCACCTCCTGGAATGCAATTAAAGGGGACAGCTCCATTTGAACATCTAGAAGTAGACTTCACTGAGGTAAAGCCATGCTGAGGCTACAAATATTTGCTGGTAATGGTATGTACTTTCACAGGATGGGTAGAAGCTTACCCCACCAAGACTGAAAAAGTGAAGGAAGTGGCCTGATTCTTGCTGAGAAACATTATTCCTAGGTTTGGGTTCCCTCTGAGTATATAATCAGATAATGGGCCTGCATTTGTGGCTGAATTACTCCAACTGGTCTGCAAAGCAGTAAATGTTAAATGGAAACTACATACAATGTATAGGTCACAAAGCTCAAGAACGGTTGAGAGAATGAACTGGACCATCAGGGTGACTTTGGCAAAATGGGTGCCAGAAACTGGTGCCCCCTCCCGGATGGATGTGATGCCATTAGTGTTAATGAGGATCAGAATGACCCCCCGGGCATGGGTATTCCCCCTATGAGATAAGGTTCAGGAGGCCTCCCCCACTTATTTGAGAAGTAAAGGGAAATTTATTACAAAGAGGAGGGATGGAGGTGTTGCGGCAACTGGAACAGGTGGGAAAGTTTATCCATGACATCACCTGTTATGTTTAAAAAAAAATCCATTTTCTCTAGACACTGCTGTACATCTGTACTCATCAGGAGATTTAGTATGGATAAAGGATTGGAAGCAACAGATGCTGTCCACCCCCTACTCCCCTGAAAGGGCCATATTAGTTCAGTTCAGTTCAGTCGCTCAGTCGTGTCTGACTCTTTGCGACCCCATGAACTGCAGCACGCCAGGCCTCCCTGTCTGTCACCAACTCCCAGAGTTCACTCAGACTCATGTCCATCGAGTTGATAATGCCATCCAGCCATCTCATCCTCTGTCATCCCCTTTTCCTCCTGACCCCAATCCCTCCCAGCATCAGAGTCTTTTCCAATGAGTCAGTTCTTCACATCAGGTGGCCAAAGTATTGGAGTTTCAGCTTTAGCATCATTCCTTCCAAAGAACACCCAGGGCTGATCTCCTTTAGAAGGGACTGGTTGGATCTCCTTGCAGTCCAAGGGACTCTCAAGAGTCTTCTCCAACACCACAGTTCAAAAACATCAGTTCTTCGGTGCTCAGCTTTCTTTATGGTCCAACTCTCACATCCATACATGACTACTGGAAAAACCATAGCCTTGACTAGATGGACCTTTGTTGGCGAAGTAATGTCTCTGCTTTTGATGTAATGTAGTTACATCAAAACAGTAATGTTTCTGTCTAGGTTGGTCATAACTTTCCTTCCAAGGAGTAAGCGTCTTTTAATTTTATGGCTGCAATCACCATCTGCAGTGATTTTGGAGCCCAAAACAATAAAGTCTGACACTGTTTCCACTGTTTCCCCATCTATTTCCCATGAAGTGATGGGACCAGATGCCATGATCTTAGTTTTCTGAATGTTGAGCTTTAAGCCAACTTTTTCCCTCTCCACTTTCACTTTCATCAAGAGGCTTTTTAGTTCCTCTTCACTTTCTGCCATAAGGGTGGTGTCATCTGCATATCTGAGGTTATTGATATTTCTCCCGGCAATCTTGATTCCAGCTTGTGCTTCTACCAGCCCAGCGTTTCTCATGATGTACTCTGCATATAAGTTAAATAAGCAGATGACAATATACAGCTTTGACATACTCCTTTTCCTATTTGGAACCAGTCTGTTGTTCCATGTCCAGTTGTACTAACCGCTCCCACTTTAGTTAAAGTTGCAGGTATTACTCCCTAGATTCACCACACACCAGCAGCGGAGGAAAAGGGACCTTGGACTGCCCATCCTAACCTGGAGGAACCATTAAAGACCTGACTCATCTTCCATCAGCAACCACAGATTCAGTTTGGAGCCGCTGCAAATAATTCTGCTGTTCCTGATCAGCATGATTACCCTACTGCAAATTCAGGATAATGTGTTCCTGTCTTGGGCCCACTCGGATACAACCTTCCAAAATACTTCTGACTGTTAGGTGCGTGGGGCCATGCCTTTGTCAGTGATGGATGGACTTCCTTGGTGGGACTTTAGCTCCCTCTGCTCATTTTCGAAACAGCAACAAGAGGCGTTTGCTTCCTTGGTAACTCACAACCTGTCGTTTTTCCCTTGGTGTAACCTGGACTTTAACCAAATTGGTCAAGGCCATGGGGTAAATACAAGCCTTACAAAAGTGACCAAAGCCTATACATTTTACTTAAAAAATAAAAAGAATGAGAACTCAATAGCCAGTGAGAAGGGCCAATCCATCAGGTAATTTGAACAGTTTTATCAGATATGGGATGAATATTTTTGGATTATCCCAGAAAAAGGCCAACCTATTGTCCCTGCCCCTATCTGTTGCGGACACAGGGAACAAGAAGTTGGATTTGGTGACCGTCCCATAGATCCAAAAGAATTAAAATATGTGGGATACTTGTCTTCTGAGCAGTGTGAACAAATATTAGAGGTCACTTATCGCCCAGATTTACCAGCTCGTGGGCCTGGCTCAGACTGGAAGTATGACCCTGGGATCTGATGGGTGGCCCCTAATGGCACCCAAGGGCCATGTGGATTTTATGGCCTTGGCTTCCAGTCAGTTGGGTTGGCTACTGCACATTAGGATTTGCCTTTGCTCATGGAAGTATTAAGCCAGCCTTACAACAAGCCCCGGTAAATTTGCCTTATTTACATGCATGGTGGGCAAGGTCTGTGATGATTAAAATAAAAGCTCTAACTAACTTCACGAAACAGGCCCTCCTGGAAAATGCAAAGGCAATCCAAGACAACGAGAATGGCAATGATTCAAAATTGGATGGCTTTAGACTTACTTACAGCCACCCAAGGAGGGACCTGTGCTATAAAATTGAATGTTGTGTAAATATCCCTGATTTATCTGGCAATATATCAGCTACTCTACATGACATGAAAACCAGGTAAAAGCTATGTTTAATGATAATCCTCCTTTTTAGACGTCAGTGTTTTCTTGGATCAAAGGTGACTGGTGGAAAATCTTTTTGTAACTGTTTTGTTAATCATTATATTATTAATTTGGGGGCTTTGTATTCTCCAGTGTATAACTCGATGTGTAACCTCCAGACTGATAGCCCTGCTACTGTTACACAGTCCCGTTGTGCAGTTTTACCCATGACTGATGCCCATCGTTAAAGATAAGATGAGCATCAGGAGTGGGGAATGTTGGGGCCAGTGTGAGGAAAGCAAGAGAGACTCTATCTTGAAGTCTGTCATCCATTTTAAAGACAGGATGTAAACTGGGCCTGAGCCCTGCCCAAGAGTGAGGAAACCTTTGCTAGTGAAAACCACATCTCCTGGAGACTTCCCTCCCTACAGATGACAAACGGAGATTGTAGTTGAGGTCAGGCTGCCCCTGATAGGTTAACTATGGAGCCATCCTCCCTTGATGTATAATCTTTGATCCCCCCACCCCCACCCCCGCTCAACCTTAATTGTTTGTTCTCCTAGCACCTACTTGTTGTAAAACTCAACCATGTACAACAAAGAGGTTGCTAACAGGTAACCAGTCATGCAGTGGGGGGTATAAACCTGGGCCTCTCAGAAACATCAGGGGCCTTGTTGGGAAATGATTCCCCTTGGACCCGCTGGCATAATAAACTGTACTCCACTGTCTTGAGTGTCCTCCGAAGTGTGTTGCGTAACTCCGGATTCCACGACACCATGAATCCCGGCTTCTCAGCATTTGCTGACCCTTCTCAGTCCCTCTGTACATCCCATCCCCTCTCCTGGAGTCCGTGGCTGAGAGTTCAAGGGCCCCAGAGTTCAAGTGAAACGGAGCAGGACCCCACTGTCCTTGCCCCGACTGTGTCCTCTGCCTGCCTTTTGTCTGTGGAAAGCTTTAGTCAAAGAATAAGCTTAATCAGAGAAATGAGAAATGCAGATACAAAGGAAAACTGCCAAAGGACACTAAATAATAGTGGTGTAGTCATTAAGCAGAGTCAAGGACATTTGGTTCCTTCTCAAGGGCTATAGATAATATTCTGAGCCATATCCTATGAGTTGTCTTATAGATGCCAAAACACCAGGTGGAAAAGTTAGCTACATGATGACCAGGCTGTACGCAGGACATGAGCTGCCACAATTCTGAGAACTGGCCTCAGAGAAATGGGAACAAATGGACCCTGGAACTGAAGACGAACCATCTAAAACAACAAGACCAAGATGCTGCTGCTCAGACCACTGGTGACCAATCTGAAGATGACTGTCAGAGCTGACTGCGCTGTTTCTACATGCAGCAGCTCCTCACCCTCCACCCTGTCTCTAAAAGCTCTTGTCCCCTCCTTGTCGAGGGGTGGGGTGGGGTGGGGGAGTCGGCCTTTGGACAGATGTATGCCATCCTCCCCACCAAGTAGCCAGCATCTGAAATGAAGCTAACTCCTTTCCGCCAGCCTGGCCTGTTTACTGGCTTTTGAGTGGCCAGCAGCCAGACCCCACACATACTCCTTTGGTGACACAGGGTCACTGGGATGCAGTCCATCTGCAAGACGGCCTTCCCCATTCCTCTGAAGATCTATGTGCTACTGGCCATGTTTGCAGTTTTCTGCTTCTTCCCACTAGGGGATACTGCAAATATTCTGCTTGGTGGGGATCAGCTATAGCCCTGCCTCTGCAGAACAGCCCCACGTGTTCCCTATCCAGAGGAGTTGGCCCCTGCCCAGCTCCCCCTCTTTTCTAGTTACTAATCTCAGTCCCCTCTCCACCCAACCCTCCCGGCCACCCTGGGGCTTGTCCCCACCCTGTTCACCACCTTGCTCCTTCCCACAGATCCCTGTGGCCCCCTTCTACCTAGTCCCGACCAGACCTCCTGCACCAGCTCACTCCGTGGCTTCCTCCTCCCATAAACCTAACTCCCTCTTCCCTCATCCTAATCACAGCTTTCAGGTTCTCTCCAGGGGCCCCTTCCTCCATTTTGCTCCTCTTCAGAAAAACATCAGCCTGTCTTCATCTCTGCAGGTGTGGAAAGCAAACAGTTTGGACACCAAAGAATTTTTCAGAGCAAAGAAAAATTCTAAGCTGCCCTTGGGCTTCAGCAGTGTGACCATCATTCTGGACCTGTTGGTGCTCCTGTCCATCTTTATGCCCCAAGACAGCTCAGAAGACCTAGCAGAACCGGGAGCCAGAGACCTCTTTGGCATGCCCTGTGCCTCTCACGGTACCAGGGACTTCAAGGCCTTTTTGCTCCCTGGGAATCTTTTTTTAAAAATTAATTAATTATTGTTTGTTTGCACTGGGTTTCATTGCTGTCCGTGGATTTTCTCTAGTTGCCATGCACAGGCTTCTCACGTTTCGAGGCATGGGCTCTAGGGTGCCGACTCAGCAGCTGTGGCCCAAGGGCTTTGTTGCTCCTCAGCATGTGGCATCTTCCTGCACCAGGGATCGAACTTGTATCCTCTGGATTGGTAGGTAGATCCTTAACCACTGGACCACCAGGGAAGCCCTCCCCTGAGAATCTCTGATCTTGGTTTGGATATTAGCGCCCTGCTCCTGCCCCATGGAAGAAGTTTTTCTTCCAGCACTTCTAGGAGCTGTCCATATGATGCCTTCTGCGCAACTGTGTATGTGCGTTTGTGTGGCTGGGATATGACTTTACACAGCCCTGTGTACTAACAGCTCCTGGAAGTATCCTGGAGGTTTCATTCTACAGATTATTACATACTTCCTGTGTGCCTGGGCTAGGGCATAAGAGTCAGTGTTGAATGGGACAGATTAGGCTGTGGCTTCACAGGATATATGTTATCTTGAGGGAGGCTAGAACAGAAATAAGAAAATGCAATTAACGTTTATTTCAGATCATCATAAATAATTTAAAAGAGGCTGGAAAATGGGAGGGAGACAGATATGGTAATGTGTTCAGGAAAAGCCTCTCTTTTGGGGGTGGGTTGTGAAAGTTTGTTGAAATATAGTTGATTCACAATGTAGTTTTTGCTGTACAGCAAAGTGATTCAGTTATACATATATATATGTTATTTTTCATATTCTTATTATGGTTTATTATAAGATATTGAATATAGTTCCCTGTGCTATACAGTAGGACCTTGTTGTTTATCCATGGTATATATAATAGTTTGCAATCTGCTAACCCCAAAACTCCCATTTCATTTCCCGCCAACCCCCTCCTCCTTGGAAATTGTAAGTCTGTTCTCTATGTCCGTGAGTCTATTTCTGCTTTGTGGATAAGTTCATTTGTGTCATATTTTTTCTTGCACACATACGTGATATTGTATATGTGTCTTTCTGTCTGACTTTAATCTCTAGGTCCATCCATGCTGTCGCAAGTGGCATTATTCCGTTCTTTTTTATGGCCGAGTAGTATTCCATTGTCTCTATGCACCACACCTTCTTTATCCAGTCACCTGTGATGGACGTTTAGGTTGCTTCCATGTCTTGTCTATTGTAAGTAGTGCTGCGAGAACATCACTTTGCCAACAAAGGTCCATCTAGTCAAAGCTATGGTTTTCCAGTAGTCATGTATGGATGTGAGAGTTGGACCATCAAGAAGGCTGAGCATGAAGAATTGATGCTTTTGAACTGTGGTGTTGGAAAAGACTCTTGAGAGGCCCTTGGGTAGTAAGGAGATCCAACCAGTCAATCCTAAAGGAAATCATGCTGAAGCTGAAGCTCCATACTTAGGTCACCTGATGCGAAGAGCCAACTCACTGGAAAAGACACTGATGCTAGGAAAGATTGAGGGCTGGTGGAGAAAGGGATGACTAAGGATGGCTGGATGGCATCACTGACTTAATGGACACAAGTTCAAGCAATTTCTGGGAGACAGTGAAGGACAGGAAAGCCTAGTCTGCTGTAGTCCATGGGGTTGCAAAGAATCAGACACTACTGAGAGACTGAACAACAATGAACACAGGGGTGATGTATCTAGGAAAAGCCTCTCTTAAGAGGCGATATTTGAGCTGTGGCCTGCCTGAAGCATAAGAAGGTGAGGGCTATCGAATTACCAGAAGAGAGAATCAATGAGATAGAATACCAAGTATAATATCCCTGAGGTAAGAAAGTGTAGGAAAAGGGGAAGAGCCAGTAAGCCTGGAGGAGAGCCGTGGGAATACACTAATAAGTCAGTGTGAGGGCTCCCTGGTGGCTCACCGGTAAAGAATCTGCTTGCTAGTGCAGGAGACATGAGTCTGATCCCTGGACAGGGAAGATCCAACATGCCATGGAGCAACTAAACCCGAGAACAGCAACTGCTGAGCCTGCATGCTTGCAGCTACTGAAGCCCATGAGCCTAGAGCCTGTGCTCCACAGCAAGAGAAACTGCTGCGGTGAGAAGCCCTGCACTGCAGCTGCAGAGTAGCCCCCACTCGCCACCACTAGAGAAAGCTATGCAGCAACAAAGACCCAGCACAGCCAAAAATAAACACATACAACTATTTTTTTAATTAAAAAAAAAAAAAAAAGAAGTCAGCATGGCATCCTGAGCAGGGAACAGATCACCCAGAGTCACAGAGTCGTGGTAGTCGTGCCCATGGTGTGGAGTTTGGATCCGAAGTGAAGGGAAGCCATCGGAGGTATTAAACAGGAAAGCATGCGATCTGATTTCTATCTTTAAAGCCCAAATTCCATTCCTGGAAGATGTAGAAGGTCATGGAAGACTATTTTCTTTCTGTAACAACGATAGAGGAATAAACTAAAAATTCATAGCTTAAAGTCATCAAAGATCTATGGTATAAAGAGCAAAACCTCAAAAAAAAAAAAAAAGGTAATATCTCAAGAAACCAAATTCTAGTGAATGAAGGGTCCATCTCAAGTAAACTTGCTAAATTTTGGCACAGGTGGCTAAAGGGCTGGGCCTGTGACAGAGGGACTGTTCTGGGGGAAGAGAAACTTACCGAGCCTTTAAAGGCCAAATGGGCTAGTGTGGCAGACTGAAAGCTGGAATGCACAGTCAAATGCACAGCTGAAAAATTCAGGTTCTGAAATTGAGATGCATTAAGAAGCTACCAGTGTCTGGTAGCTTCACAACATCCCGGATGCAGTAGAAAAGATCAATAAATTCAAAACCAACGTATTTATTTTGTGAGGGTAAGACTTTATTTTATTGTTTTAATTTTTGGCTGCACCAGACCTTCACTGGGGCATGTGGGCTTCTCTCGCTGCAACTCTTAAGCTTAGCTGCCCCAAGGCACATGGGATCTTAGTTTCCCAACCAAGGATCAAACCTACGTCCCCTACATTGGAAGGTGGATCTTAACCACTGGACCACCAGGGAAGCCCCTCAAAACCAATTTAATAGAAATCACCCAAAGGGAAACACAGAGAAGAAAAGGAAGGAAAAAGCATCACTCTGTCTGAATGCTACCAGACACTGTCTGATTATGTAACGCGGTTGTAATTGGAGTCCTGTATAGAGAGGAGCTCTGGTACACAGCAGATTCAATCTGTGATGAGATAATGGCTGATAATTTTCTCTAAATCATGAGAAAACATTAACCCATTGATTTTCAAAGCTCAGAAAGGTCTGGAGAGAGTGTCTCTAAAGTAGCTTATCCATCAGGATTTTCCAGAGAAACAGAACACGATGAGACACTGATGGGGCTTCCCAGGTGGCACTAGTGGTAAAGAGCTCACCTGCCAGTGCAGGAGACGTAAGAGAGGCAGGTTCGATCCCTGGCTTAGGAAGATCCCCTGGAGGAGGGCATGGCAACCCACTCCAGTATCTTTACCTGGAGAATCCCATGGACAGAGGAGCCTGGCAGACGACTACAGTCGGATAGGACCAAGCAGCTTAGCACGCACACATGAGATATTGATAAAAAGAGAGATGGGGGTGGGGATTGAGATTTATTTTAAGAGATTGGCTTCTGTGATTGTGAAGAAAAGTGAAAGTGTCAGTCACTCAGTTGTGTCTGACTTTTTGCAATCCCATGGACTGTAGCCCGCTAAGCTCCTCTGTCCATGGGATTCTCTGGGCAAAAATACTGGAATGGGTAACCATTCCATTCTCCAGGAAATCTTCCTGATCCAGGGACTGAACCTGCGTCTCCTGTACTGCAGGCGGATTCTTTACCATCTGAGCCACCAGGGAAGCCCTTCTGTGATTGTGGGCACTGGCGAATCTGAAATTTGTAGGGCAGGCTGGCAGCCCAGAAATTCAAATAAGAATCGATGTTGCCACTGTTAGTCCAGAATTCATAGGGCAGGCCAACAGGTTGAAACTCAGGTAGGATTTCTATGATACAGTCTTGAGGCAGACTTTCTAATTTTCTAGGAAACCTCAGTTGTCCCTCTTAAGGCTTTAACTGATTGGAAGAGACTCACCCACGTTATGAATGGTAATCTATTTTACTTAAAGTCAGCTGATGGTAAATGTTAACCACATCTATAAGCCACTGTCAGAGTAACATCGAACAACTGGGCACTATAGCTTAGCCAAGTCGACACATAAAATTAACCATCGCAGTAACCACAGAGAAAAGACCCCTGAACTTTCTTCTTTTTTATGGCTGTGGGATCTTAATTCCCTGACCAGGGATGGAACCCGTGCCCCTGGCAATGGAAGCACAGAGTCCTAACCGCTGAACCACCAGAGAATTCCGAAAAGACACCTGAACTTCAAGGAACAAAAACCCCTAAAACTGTTCTCTTTATTTTTCCAGTTTTATTTGAGGTGTAGCTGACAAAAGGTATTTAAAGTGTACAACGTGCTTATTTGATACACATATATATCGTGAAAGGATTCCCCCCATCCATCATGTCACATATCAATATTTATTTACCTTTGTGTGTGTGACAGAACAGTTTTGTTTGACTCTCTTAACAAATTTAACACATTTCAGTTATACAGTATAGTGTTAACAACCAAGGACTATCTTCTAATCGGAGATAATTGAAACCGGGAGACATTAGTGTGACATTTTCAAAGTACTGAAAGAAAGAAAAAAAAAAAACCTGTTCCCTTGCTTCCACTCCCGATTGGCTGGAAAGCCAAGAAGGTGTACAGAGCTTAGGAATCCGTATGAACCAGCTGCTGGTCCAGCCCCATCATCATTTTTTTTGTCCTCCTCTCATGATTAGCTGACATGTGCAAGGGGCGTGTCCTGGGCATCCGCCATCCTGATGTACGGCCCCTCAGCCCCCATCTTTCTCTTTACGTATTGGCTGATGGGCGGTATGGACAGGCTTACTTTCCTGATGACGCTGGTCCAGTCCCACTTGTTGATTCTCCTCTTTTGATTGGCTAGAAGTTGGAAAACGATGTCCGGGCTCCTTGCCCCTCCCCCTCCTTCCAGAATTAGACGATTAGGTCAAGAGAACTGTATGCCTCATTCTTGGCTTCTGAACCCCATTCTGAGATTTGCATACTTCTCTATCCGAGATTACCTTTTCTAACTCTAATTTTCTCAAGCTTCCCTGCCAGGCAAAAGGAAGGGGAGTCGGCATGCTCTAGTCACAAAACTCAGTCCTTGTTGGTTTCTCACGGTTTCTATCAAACATCTGTGAGTTTTGCTTTCGACTCCTCCAGCCATGCCTTTATTCAGCAAACAGTGAGCCACATGCTGTGTGCCAGGCTCTGTGCTGGGCACTGGGGGCTCTTAGAAACCCAAGACACTGCTGAACCCACCCTCCTTCAAAAGGCTCCTTTTCCCTTTGCTTCCGGGGCACCCCCTCCATCCCACCCTCATCCCTGGTTCTCACACCTCTCAGACTGTGCATTCATCTTTAATAGCGTGGCTCCCAGAGGCTGCGTCCTGGCCCTGCCCTCCCCTCCCACCTTGCTGTTCCCCCACCCTTGCCAGAGGTTGTCTCACCTCCTGTGGCCTCACTTTAAGTTTCCCCATGGGAACTTCCCTGGTGGTCTGGTGCTAAGACTGTGCTTCCAGTGCAGGGGGCCTGGGTTCTATCCCTGGTCAGGGGACTAGTTCCACATGCCGCAATGAAGATAGAAGATCCCTCATGCCACAGCTAAGACCTGGGGCAGCCAAATAAATAAATATCTTTTTAAAACGTTTCTACACTGACAACACCCTCATCTCAGTGCCCAGTTCCCCAGTCTCCTGTAAGCTCCAAGACCCTGTTGTCCCGGAGCCCCCTGGTCATCTCCCCGAATGTCCCTGGCTCCTATGATGTCTGAGCACTTCCTCAAGTCTACCTCTCCTCCCAGGCCTCATCTCCGGGGCGGCCTCATCACCCTCAGGCCAGAGCCCTGGGCCTCACCTGGACACTGCCTTGCCAGCCTGAGCACCCCTCCTCCCAGCTGCCCCCGTGTCCTTTCCCCCAGGCTCCTTCCTCAGCCTTCTCCCTTGGCTTCTAATCTTAGTCTCCTCTGATTCACTGTCTATGTAGCAGCCAGGGGCAGCTTCCTAAAACTCAGTGCTGTTGGAGCCCGTCTCTTGATCAAACCTCAGATGCCTCCAAAATCCTAGCCCCTCAGGGACTTCCCTGGTGGTCCTGTGGTTAAGAATCCACCTTCCAATGCAGGGGACTTAGGTTTGATCCCTGGTGGGAAAGCTAGGATCCCACACGCCTTGCAGCAGCTAACCCGTGAGCTGCAACAACTGAGCTCACATGCTCCAGAGCCCACGCGCTACAACTAGAGAATATGTGCACCGCAAGCAAAGACACAACACGACAAACACAGTAGACGTGACACAACGAAGATCCAACACAGCCAAGAATAGATAAATATTAAAAAAGAGACAAAGACCCAGTGGAGGGAGAGAGGGAGACATGCAGAATCTGGGAGAAAATCATTCCAGGACATGGCATGCGTACATGCTAAGTTGCTCAGTCGTGTCCACCTCTTTGCAACCCCATGGACTGTAGCCTGCTAGACACCTCTGTCCATGGGATTCTCCAGGCAAGAATGCTGGAGTGGGTTGCCATGCTTTCCTCCAATTCCAGGATGAAGAAACAGCAAATACAAAGGCCAGGAGGCAGGACTGCTCATTGCGCTTGAGGCACCGTGTGGCTGGGGTCAGGGAAGTGGTGTTGGGGGGTGGGGCGGGGGCAGGAGAGAGATGAGGACATAGAGGCCACAGGACAGCTCACCAGGACCTCAGGCCCCAGTGTGAGGACTTTGCTTTCAGCTGGAGTGAGGTAGAGCAGGGGGAGGGCTCTGAGCCAGGAGGGCCCTGCTCTGACTCAGGGGTTCACCGGCTTCCTCTGGCTGAGTGGATGGGGACAGGGATGGGAACAGGGGGATGAAAGCAGGGAGACAGAGGTGGAGAACCCAGGCGGGAAGGGATGGAGGTTGAACCAGAGAGGGAGCAGAGATGGGAGAGATGGCTGGATTCAGGATAAGATTTTAAGATCCCGGATAAAGAACCCCCAAGGACATCTGACCTTTGCACATCTGTACAAAGGTTGGAGGGGAGCAGAACCCAGGAGACCAGGCTGCTGGCTCAGCTGGGCTGGGGTGACCTTGCCCCTCCCTCGTTGACCCACTGCCTACTCCTCTGCCAGCTGCAAGAAGAAGAGGAAGCAAGGTCCTTGCCTGCTGGGCCCCTAGCATCCAGCTGGAGGGGGAGTACAGGTGGGGGAAGGGTGACCTGCCCAGGAGGCAAAGGGCATTGCTGAACCCACTATCTTATCAGAGACCAAACACAGAAAACCAAGGTCACAATGAGCTCTTTCACTCCACAAACACTCTCTGAGGCCAGCTGGGGTGACTCTGGGCTGGGTGGTGCAGGCACACGGTGGTGACCGAGACATCTGGGACTCTATCCTCTGGAGGAAGAGGGGAGAGGAAATGTCACCAGACAGAGTCAGCCCAGAGTGATCAGGCTTGTGAAGGAGGAATTAAGCGTCAGATTGGTCTCGGGCTAGTATAGGGAAACCTAGAGGTCTGTGGGAGCCCAGGGTGGATACCTGATCCAGAAGACTTCCTGGAGGAAGGGGCGTCTGTGTTGGAGCAGGATAGATGAGTGGTAGTCGAACGTGGGCAGGATGAAAGGTGAGTGTCTCAGGCAGAGAAAACTGTATGTTTCAAGGTCTTGAAATGATTTTTTTTTTCTTTTGGCTTGCAGGATCTTAGTTCTCTGACCAGGGATCGAGTCTGCAGTGAAAGTGTGGAATCTTAACCACTGGACTGCCAGGGAATTCCCTTGAAATAACAGTTTTGATGAGCAGACATCTTAAAACATGAAGCAGAAGTGGCACATGGGACGAAGAAGGGACAGCCAGGGGTCTGCTCCCAGCGGGTCTTGTAGGATGCAGAGTCCCTAAGAGTGTGTGCGGTCACAATTCTAGGAGACTCTTGTTCAAATTCCCCTGAAAGTGAAAGCTGCACAGTCATGTCCACTCTTTGCAACCCCATGGACTGTTGCCCACCAGGCTCCTCTGTCCATGACGTTCTCCAGGCAAGAATATGTAGTGGTTGCCATGTCCTCCTCCAGTGTACCTTCCCAACCCAGGGATCTAACTCAGGTCTCCTGCATTGCAGGCGGTTTCTTGACCATCCGAACCACCATGGAAGCCCATAAAAACCCACTCAAATGTTTACCATTTATTTAACAGTCTGTCTTCTCTGACAGACAGGAAAAAATATTCAATTCTGAACGTCACTTGTTCTCAGAAAGTCTCTATTGCCCCATGTGCCCCAGGTTCAGGGAAATCTTGCTCCCTGTGTTAGATGGATTGTGTCACGCTTTGTGACATTCTTGAAAGAAGTCTTTGCCCCTGAGTGGTGCTGGGAGTTGCCTGTCCCCTTCCCACATGGCACAATCTGCCTGGGCACCGCTCCAGGTGCCAACGTTGGTACACCTCCCACTTTATCCAGATCCTGCCTGGGGCACCCGCCTGTCCACCCCGGAGACAGGGTTAGGATTGCTTGGACACACAATGAAAGAATAAATGCACAAGCAAAGACACCCCCCGCCCCCGCCAAGATGCAGAACTTGAATGCCAGCTGAAGACTGTGTAAACAGGGGGCTTGTGAAAAAAAAAAATTAATGGGGAACTGACTAGTCACAATGGACAAGGCCAAGGGGCTGGAGCAAGGTCAGGCTGGGATGGGTGTGGGAGGACTGGGGGCTCGGACAGTGGCTGTTTCCACTACTTGAATCACTGGTCCAGCTGAGTGCCAGCCCGCGACTGCCACAGTGTTTTAAGTAGAAAATAAAAAGACCATAGAACAGCCCTCTGGTCATTCCCTAAGCCTCTTGATATCCCCCAAATGTCTGACTTGTTCCAGACTGCTTGAAAACTCAAAAATAAAGCCTGCCCTGACATGATACTCAGAGGACACAAATGTAGCCACAGTGCTCCTGCCAACCACGAGGAGCCATCGGCCAACCCAAACCAAGGGAAAATCTGCAAAATAACAGAGATGCTCTTCCAAAACGTTAAGGTCACGAAAGGCAAGGAAAGACTGGGGGAATGCCACAGACTGAAGGAGAGTGGGGAGCCAGGACTGCTACATGCAATGTCTGATTCTGGATTGGGTCCTAGACCAAGAAAGAGACATAAGCGGGAAAACTGAGGAAATTCAAATAAATTCCCTAAATCAGGTAATAATGTCATATCCACATTAGTTTCTGAATTTGACTGGGGACTGTGCTTATGTAAGAAAGTGCCCTTGTTCATAGAAGACACATGCCCAAGTATTTATAGGTAAACAAGCATCCTGTTTCCAACTTATTCTCAAATGAGTCAGTGATTCAGCCAAAACTAAAAAAACCTATCATCTATCTTGTTCAGTTGCTCAGTCGTATCCAATTCTTTGTGATACCATGGCCTGCAGCATGCCAGGCTTCCCTATCCTTCACCATCTCTAGGAGCTTGTTCAAATTCATGTCCATTTAGTCAGTGATGCCATCCAACCATCTCGTCCTCTGTTGTCCCCTTCTCCTCCTGCCATCAATCTATCCCAGCATCAAGGTCTTTTCGAATGAGTTGGCTCTTTGCATCAGATAGCTATCTATTTATTAATATTTATGGCTTGGAAAGACCAAAGGCAAAAAGAGAAGAGGGCAGCAGAGGATGAAATGGTTAGAAAGCATCACCGACTCAGTGGACATGAATTTGAGCAAACTCTGGGAGATGGTGAAGGACAGGGAAGCCTGGTGTGCTGGAGTCCATGGGGTCGTGGAGAGTCAGACATAACTTAGCAACTGAACAGCAATAACAAATTTATTATCTATCTATCTATTTATATCATCTGTCTAGCACAGATATGGTCAAGTCATTAAATTTAGGGGAAATGTAAGCAGGAGTTCATTTTACTATCCCTGTGACTTGTAAGTCTAAAATATTTAAAATCATTGAAAATGAACATAATACAACTAAGAAATGAGAAGTACAAATGAGGTAGGGACCAGAGAAGGGCAGTCCCTGAGTTTTGATGGGGGTCTGCACTGTATCTCGGGTCAGCCCTCTGCTGCCAGCGATGGTGCCTTGTCTCTTCACCTGTGACCTAGGTTGTGGGCTTCCCTAATCTATACAGACAAGCCTGCCTATCTGCTCCCAGCCCTGCACACAGCGAGGGGACACCAGAGGAGTTCCCAATGATGAGACTTCCTGAGAGCCTGGCTGGCGCTCCAGGTTTGTTAGTGAATGTTCCCAACCACTCAAAGAGAGAAATCCTGTTCAATATCCAACAGTGTCTATTCAGCATCTACAGGGTGTCTGAGATCACCTTTCCGGGTGCTGTGCATACAGCAGCAAACACGGCCAAGTCCCAGTCTTCCTTCCACTGGGACACTAATGACACCAAACAAATAAGATACAAGGTCAGGTTGGGTTAAATGTGTGAGTAAACAGGGTAAGGGGGTGGAGTCTGGTGGGGATGCTGTATTACATGTGAGGACTCTCTGAAGAGTCGACATATGATTTGAGACCTGGAGGGGAGAAAAAGCCAGCTTATATCTGAGGGAAAGAAGGGCTTCTCTGGTGGCTCAGATGGTAAAGAATCTGCCTGAAATGCAGGAGACCCAGGTTCGATCCCTGGGTCGGGAAGATCCCCTGGAGAAAGAACAGCTACTCACTCCTGCATTCTTGCCTGGAGAATCCCATGGACAGAGGAGCAAAGCACAGCAAGGCCAGTGTCAATGGCTCAGCAGTAGAGACTGAACTGGGAGAAGTGATCTGGGGCCAGGTCTTACAGGAATGATTTCAGAGTTTAGTCTGAGTGTGAAGGGAAGCCCGTGGAGGGTTGTAAGCAGGGGAATAGTAACACAAGCCGTTTTACACGTGTGACTCAGAGAGAAAAGTACCCGGTGAGTGAGTGTGTGTGACTTTGGCCCTGCCTCCTCTCTTGGGGTTTCCTGCAGCCAGATGAGGGGGTGGTGGTGGTGGTGAGGTAAGGGGCTCCTACTGCTCCCAGGTGACCCGCCCCAGAAGAGAAGGACATTGCCAAGGCAGTTATCAGATCTACCCACACATGCCCCTGGAGACATTGTGAGGCTCAAGCAGGAGACTATCAAGGACCTGCCATCCTACCAGAGCAGCCCTCATGGCTTCCCATGGAGGTCCCTGCCTAGGGAGGTTTCGATGGGGGTCTCCAGACCTCACACCTGGTACCAAGCACCAAGTTCAAAAAATCCCTTCCCCACTTTGCACTGTGGTTCCCACCTGGGCAGGCTGGGCTGGAGACAAGGCAATGATTGAGGGCTGTGATGGCTGTAGCTGGAGGGTGGCATGCCTCTGGGGTCCTCTGAGCCTCAGTTTCCCCCTCTGTATGATGGGAATAACACTACCACCTTCACAGGAATTTCTCGCAGGGACTCATATGCTCAATATTGGCCCATGCTTAGCACTGCTGCTGGGAAGTTGGGGTGTTTTCATTGGTGAGCGCCTATGAGAGCCAGGCTCCAGGGTCAAGCTTGGCCTGGAAACCGGTCCCTGTTACTTAGTCATTGCAACCTCAGGCAAAGTCCTTGATCTCTCTGTGGCTCAGTTTCCCCACCGGTACAATGGGGGATAATAAGAGAACATAGCTTTGTGGGGTGGTTGTGAGGAGCTAAGGAAACATTCGAGCCAAGCACACAGGGCTGAGCCGGCACAGGATAAGTTCTCCCTGAATGACAGTGAGGACAGCCACTGTTGTGACCCCCACACACCCAGGGGTCCAGCGCCTGCTATGCAGTTTTAAATAGGACAGACAGTCTGCAGTCAAGCTGCCTGCTTCTGAGTCCTACCTCTCACATCCGTGGGATGTGGGGACATGTGACTTCACCCCCATGTGCCTGTCTCCCCATCTGTAAGGAGGAGGGGGGAGGCAGGTGAGAATGGCACTCACCTCAAAGGGTAGTTGTGAGGTTAAACAAGCTAATATGTGAAAGTCCTTAGCACAGTGCTGGGCACATAATGTTCTTATGTTCTTACTACTGCTCTTCATAAGAGCACCTTATGTTCTTACTATTCCTCTTGTTGTCAGGACGGTTTTTCCCAGTGGGCCCCTGATCTCAGGAACAGGTTGCAGGTAGGGCAGCCCAGTAGGAAAGGCCCGAGCTGCCCAGGCCTGGAGGTCACCCCAAGGAGCCCTGTAATCAGCTGTAATCAAGCCTGTCCTGCTCCACCCCCTACCTCCCTGGGTATATCAGGGCTGGTCCAGATCCTGGGCTTGGTCTCAACAAAGGAGGGCACTGCACTGGGCACCATGGGGAAGGCAGTGAGTGCGGTCAGGGATGGGGGGTGGAGGTTGGAGGCAGGGGCTCTAGTGGGACCTGATGCCTTCTCTGTCCCGCCCGCTCCCCGCCCCCCCAACCCCAGGAGAATTACGAGCTGCACCAGGTAGAGCTGGGTCCTGGCTCTGGTGGGGACATGGCGGCCAAGATGAGCAAGAAGAAGGCGGCCAGTGGAGGGGGCAAGAGGAAGGAAAAGCTGGAGAACATGAAGAAGGAGATGGAGATTGTGAGCAGGGGCTGGGCGGGGCTGGCTGAGGGCAAGGGTGGGGGCCCGGGAGACAGAAAGTGAGTGTGGTGCCCCCTCCATGCAGAATGACCACCAGCTGTCAGTGCAGGAGCTGGAGCAGAAATACCGAACCAGTGCGACCAAGGTGAGCTGGGGCAGACAGAGAGGTGGGTGCAGGGAAGGAGAGGAGGGGAGAGAGGAAAACATTAGAAAGGGCCAAACAGGGCTTCCCCGGCGGTCCAGTGGCTAAGACTGCTCCCAATGCAGGAGGCATGGGTTTGATCCCTGGTTGAGGAACTAAGATCCCACATGCTACAAAGTGCGGTCAAAAGAAGAAAAGAAAAGGCCAAACCGAAAGGGACAAGAGAGGCAGATAAAAAGAAACAGAGAGACAGAGAGGGAGCAGGAAGAGACAGAGGCAGAAGAGCTCTTGTTAATGAGAGGAGAGCTCTTGTTAATGAGAGGAGAGCCCTTGGTGACCACCATGACCCTACCCCGCCCATCCCCAGGGCCTGTCTGCCAGCCTGGCTGCTGAGCTGCTGTTGAGGGATGGGCCCAATGCTCTGAGGCCGCCGAAGGGCACCCCCGAGTACGTCAAATTCGCGCGGCAGCTGGCGGGCGGTCTGCAGTGCCTCATGTGGGTGGCTGCTGCCATCTGCCTCATCGCCTTTGCCATTCAGGCCAGCGAGGGCGACCTCACCACGGACGACAATGTGAGTGGCGGGTGCTGGGAGCCAGATCTGGGACACAGGGACCTGGGGGACAGAGGATGTTAAGCATGCGGCTCAGGATACGAGTGACATAGGATGGGGATCTAGAGACGTGGAAAAACAGCTTTAAGACGTGGGTCATGTGGGCTGAAGGACACTGGGCTAAGAGACAGACCCAAGATCACAGGGGATGCAGGGGAGTCTGTGTTGCGGAGATGGAGGACATAGGGAGGAAGACACAGACAGGCAACACTTAAGATATGGTCCTGGGAAGGGACTTCCCTGGCAGTCCAGTGGTTAAGACTTCACCTTCTAATTCAGGGGGTGCGGGTTCGATTGCTGGTTGGGGAGCTAAGATCCCACATGCCTCAGGGCCAAAAATCCCAACCATAAAACAGAAGCAATATTGTGACAAATTCAATGAAGACTTTAACATTAAAAAAAAACCACCACAGTCCTTGGAAAACAGAGGTCATGAGGGCATGAGACAGACCAAGGACAGAGGGCACAGGGGACACTGGGACTCAGACATGGGGACACAAGGGCATGAGGACAGAAGACTCAGGACACGGCGCATGGAGACACGCAAGCTATTAGCCATGGAGCACACGGACATGAAGGATATTGAGATGCAGGACAAGAGCACACTGGATACATGCCAGGGTCAAGACAAGGGACATGGGGGCCCTGGGACATGTGACACTGGACAGAGGATTGAAAGTCACAGGTCATGTGGCACAGGATGGGGACTCAAGGGCACATAGACGTGTGGAGGGACCTGGAATTTGGGACCTGGGACATTGGGCGACACAGAACATGGAGCATGAGATCGACAGCACGCATGGAAGTGGCGACAGGAGGGCACAGGGGCTGTTGGGCACAGGGGACAAGGTGGATCCCCAGCCCCCAGCCACTGGCATTTTCTGTGGCTCCTCCCATAGGGGCTCAGGGCACACGGATTTTGAAAATGCAGACTATGAACCTTGGAACACAGATAATACAGGACATGGAAACATGAGGCAGAGGACAGTGCAGAATGCAAGACTTGGGGGCATAGGAAAAAGGGGACACATGCCACCAAGCTGCACAGTGATGTGGGGCACAGTCACAGGGCATGGGGCCACAGGGCCAGGAAAGTGGGATCTGTGCCCACCGCGAGCACAGGGCAGTTGAATGCGGGATGTGACGCTCATGGGGACAGGGACACAGGTCTCAGGAAACAGTGCCTGAGGCTTCCTAGTAGAGAGGGGAAAACCATGGAGGTGACCCTGGAGGAAATCACCAGGGGGACCAGAAAGCAGGCAGTGGCCTCAGGCAGGGAGCTTCCAGCCCCTGGTCATTCCCCACCCCTCTGCCTCCCCTAGCTGTACCTGGCGCTGGCCCTCATCGCCGTGGTCGTGGTCACAGGCTGCTTTGGCTACTACCAGGAGTTTAAGAGCACCAACATCATCGCCAGCTTTAAGAACCTCGTCCCCCAGGTGGGCCCCCAGCCCCCAGCCACTGGCATTTTCTGTGGCTCCTCCCATCAGGCCCAGGCAGCCCTTCACCCCCTGCCCCCAGCTCTCCCCACAGGTCCTCACCTCTCCCCACTTTCACCTCCCCACCTTCCCACTGCAAGCGGCAACTTTCACCCCTGCTCCCTGCCCCCAACTCTGGTGCTCTGGTCCCACAGCAAGCAACTGTCATCCGAGACGGGGACAAGTTCCAGATCAACGCAGATCAGCTGGTGGTGGGCGATCTGGTGGAGATGAAAGGCGGGGATCGAGTGCCGGCCGACATCCGCATCCTCCAGGCCCAGGGCTGCAAGGTGGACAACTCCTCGCTGACTGGAGAGTCTGAGCCGCAGACCCGCTCACCCGACTGCACCCATGAGAGCCCCCTGGAGACCCGCAACATCGCCTTCTTCTCCACCATGTGCCTTGAGGGTCTGTGAGGTCCCGAGCCATCCGTCCAGTTGACTACACTGCCTCCGTGCTGCCCTTTGCTGCCTCCACTGCCCTCTTCTGCTTCATTTTGAGACCCACTGACTCCCCGACTTGATGTGATTGCTGCCTCTCTAGCTCCCCCTATTGCCTCCAGTGCCTTCCATGACCGTCCCTCCTCTGGTTCACCGCTGCTGCTGTGCAAGCGAACCCCCGCCCCCCACCCCTGCCAGTGCCGCTCACCTGATGCTGAGTTACCCTCTTGGCCCCCCTGCAGGCACCGCCCAGGGTCTGGTGGTGAACACGGGCGACCGCACCATCATCGGGCGCATCGCATCACTGGCCTCAGGAGTAGAAAATGAGAAGACGCCCATCGCCATCGAAATTGAACATTTTGTGGACATCATCGCAGGCCTGGCCATCCTCTTTGGTGCCACATTTTTCATAGTGGCCATGTGCATCGGCTACACCTTCCTGCGAGCTATGGTCTTCTTCATGGCCATCGTGGTAGCTTATGTGCCTGAGGGGCTGCTGGCCACCGTCACGGTGAGCTGGGGACACAGAAGAACAGTGCAGTGAGCTGAGAGGCCTGTCCATTCATCTTTCCAATCATCCAGGCTTCCTTGTATCCTCTCCCTATCTGTCCATCCATCCTCCATCACCTTTTCTCCTCCTCCCCACCCCCATCTCTCCACCTATCCCATCCATTCAGCAAACACCCGCTGGGTCTGCTCTGGCCTGGGTCCTGTGCCACACACCCAACACTCAGAGATGAACAGGGAAGGGCTTTGACAGGAGGAGGCTGAGGTTGGGTGTTGAAAGCTGCTGTGGGCAGCCTTCCATAGTGAGCACCCAGTCCTGGGCCAGTCCAAGAGGAGACTTAGGGAATGTTAGTTTTCTTACTTTGATTGTGCTGATAAGAAATTACAGAACCTCAGCTAGGACACCTAAGAGAGGGGCCTGACTACATTTATCTGGACAGATTGGGGAGGCGTCCCAAGTGGAAAGCAGAGTGGACAAAAGTTTGGAGGCAAGAAAAAGCCCAGTCTTTGCAGGGGAGTGCTGTGTACGCAGTACTGTGGCAGCTTAACACTGCATACTGTGGCTGGGGTAAAGGATCCCCAGTGCTGAGAAAGGAGGGAGGTGGGGCGGGGAGCAAGGCTTGATCCCCATGCCTGCATTCCCCACCCTTCCCCCAGGTGTGCCTGTCCCTGACAGCCAAGCGGCTGGCCAGCAAGAACTGTGTAGTCAAGAACCTGGAAGCAGTGGAGACACTAGGCTCCACCTCGGTGATCTGCTCTGACAAGACGGGGACCCTCACTCAGAACCGCATGACTGTGTCCCATCTGTGGTTCGACAACCACATCCACTCGGCGGACACTACAGAAGACCAGTCAGGTGTGGGGGTGGGGGTGGGGGACAGTGGCTGGGCGGGATCTGGTAGATGGTGGAGATCTAGAAGGGAGCTCTGAAGTTAATGAAAGAAGTCTGGGGAAGGCTTTGCATTAATGGAGAAGGGGCTCCAGCAGTCATCAGGCAAAGGCTGGGTCCTGGGTGGCTAAGCTCCGGGTCTGTGAAGGGGTTTGATATTTACTGGGTCTCCTAAGAGACTTGATACTGGGTCTGGAGAGAAAGCTCCGCCCCGGGGTACGTGGAGGTGTGTGGGTCCCACCCAGGCCGGAATTCAGTCTTGAATCCAGGGGGCTGGGGAACTCGATTCTGGTACGGGAGAGCCCCTTCGCAGCCCCAGCCTGGATGCCTGGCCTCCAGGGCAGACATTTGACCAATCCTCGGAGACATGGCGGGCGTTGTGCCGCGTGCTCACCCTGTGTAACCGCGCTGCCTTCAAATCGGGCCAGGACGCAGTGCCGGTGCCCAAGGTGAGAGCAGCGGGCGCTCAGGGGAGTCGAGGGACGAAGCCTGGGGATCCGGGAGTCTGGTGGTGCAGCCCGGCTCGCCCCTGACACCTCCTGCGTTCCCAGCGCATCGTGATCGGGGACGCGTCGGAGACGGCGCTGCTCAAGTTCTCCGAGCTGACGCTGGGCAATGCCATGGGCTACCGCGAGCGCTTCCCCAAAGTCTGTGAGATCCCCTTCAACTCTACAAACAAGTTCCAGGTGCGCACCCGCCGCGGCCGGCCCCGCCCACGGTCCAGTCCCGCCCACCACAAGTCCCGCCCACCGGAGGCCCCACCCACATTCCGGGCTGGCCTGCGACCGGCCTTCACTCTCAGGCCCCTCCCTCTACACAGCCAAAGGCCAGCAAGGGTCCGGGCACTCCGCCCGCTCTCAGCTGTCAGGCCCTCGATGCGGAGAAGCTCTCAATCCCAAATCCCGCCCCAGTCCAACTCCGACCTAAATTCTGCCCGTTCCCCACTCCCAGGCCCTTATCCAGGCCGGTAGGTCCTCCCCAACCCTCAGCCTCTGCTAAGGACCTGCCAGCAAGCAAGCCCCTCACGCTCAGTCCCTCTCTGACCCACCCAAGGCTGCTCCCGCAGCGCCTGGGCTCTGTCAGCCCCTCTGTTCCCCAAGCCCCGCCTCTCCCCCTTGACCTCGCCCACAACCTCGCCTCTTCCTCCGCCCACAGCTGTCCATACACACGCTGGAGGACCCGCGAGACCCGAGGCACGTGCTCGTCATGAAGGGCGCCCCCGAGCGCGTGCTGGAGCGCTGTAGCTCCATCCTCATCAAGGGCCAGGAGCTGCCACTGGATGAGCAATGGCGCGAGGCCTTCCAGACTGCCTACCTCAGCCTGGGAGGCCTGGGCGAACGCGTCTTGGGTGAGACTCCATATCCTGCCCAGCCTTCTGCGCCAGCCCCAACCCTGACCTTTCCCATCCTTGTTCGACACTTGACCTGCCCCAGTCTACACACTCAACTTTGACTTTCCCTATCTCAGTCCTGATCCCTATCGTCAATGTCTACCCCACCCAACCTGTCCTCACCTGGATCTTACCTCTCCTGACTCAACCTGTGATCCTTTGATTTTCCCCAGCTCTTGCCCCACCCGATGCCCAGTTCTTGTTTTCTTCCTCGTCTGCCTTTCAGCATCCTCCTCCAGACCTTTTGACTTCCTCCAGTCTCTGCCTCAACTCAACGTTTTCCTCAATCCTTGTTCTGACCCCCTCCCAAGTGTTGTCTTGCTTCCTTAAACTTCCATAACCCCTGCCTTATCTTCCACTTTGCTTGGTGTGTGACTTCTGGCAAGAAGTGTCCTTTCTCCAAACCTGTGTCCTCATTTGCAAGATGAGGATGCTAGTAACTCCCAGAGTGGCTGTGGAGATGGATTCCAACACAGTTGTCTCTCAGTGTCCATAGGGGACGGCTTCCAAGACACCCACCACATTCCCCCCCACACCCTTACTACCCCACAGATACCAAAATCTGCAGGCATTCAAATCCGTCATGTAAAATGGTGTAGTATTTGCATATAACCTGTGCACTTCCTTTTGTATACTTAGAATCATCTCCAGATTACTTGGAGTGCCTGATGCACTAGGTAGGATGTACCTCTCCAGGTAGTTGTCATTGTGTGGCAAACTCAGGTTTTTCTAGAATTTTCTGGAGTTTTTTGGGAATATGTTTGATCTGCAGTTGGTTAAATCTGTGAATGTGGAAGTTGTGGATACAGAGGGCTAAGTGTAATGCGAATGAAGGATTCGGCACAGGGTCAGGCATTCACAGATGCTTGGTGCAAGACGTGGTTATTTTACTCATCACTTGGTTTTGCTATGGAAAGGTTCACCCAGGACTCCTGTTTGACTTCCTTGTTTTTTGGTTAGGCTTCTGCCAGCTCTACCTGAGCGAGAAGGACTACCCACATGGCTACGCCTTCGACGTGGAGGCCATGAACTTTCCAACCAGTGGCTTGTGCTTTGCGGGACTCGTATCCATGATAGACCCACCCCGGGCCACCGTCCCTGATGCTGTGCTCAAGTGCCGCACAGCAGGCATCCGGGTATGCCCCTGGGGAGAGTATCAGGCAGGGGTGAGAACAGAGGATGACAGTATTTGAGGATGAGCAACCCTGTGACAGAAACCCACCTGAAAACACCTTGAACCACAAAGGAATACGTTGGTTCAAGAACTGAAAATTTCTGGGGAAGGAAGGTTTGGGTATAGCTGGATCCAGGAGTTCAACATCTTTAGGAATTTGCCTTTCTCCACGTCTCAGCTCTGCTTTTCTCTCTGCTGGCTTTATTCTCAAGCAGTCCTCCATTTTGGTGGACAAAGATGACCACCACCCAGCAGCTCCAACTAAATAACATCCCACCTGTTTAGCCATCACACCAAAAAAAGAGCGCATCTTTGGCAGTTAGGCCACATTCGGTTACATGTTCATCCTTGAACCAATCACTGTGGCTGAGGAATGTCCACTGGGGCAGACAGGGAGAGTGGGTTAATCTGAAGGGGTCAGGGGTCTGCTGGTTCCTCCTTCAGGTGATCATGGTGACAGGTGACCACCCCATCACAGCCAAGGCCATTGCATCCAGCGTGGGCATCATATCAGAAGGCAGTGAGACAGTGGAGGACATCGCTGCCCGCCTCCGTGTGCCCGTGGACCAGGTTAACCGGAAGTAAGTCCCCTTATGTCCTCCTTGTAGTTCTTCCCACACCCTGCATGGACTGAGGCCCCGGTGCTGCCCTCCCACTGCCCTTTCTAGGGATGCCCGTGCCTGTGTGATTAATGGCATGCAGCTGAAGGACATGGACCCATCAGAGCTGGTCGAGGCACTGCGGACCCACCCTGAGATGGTGTTTGCTCGTACCAGTCCCCAACAGAAGCTGGTGATTGTGGAGAGCTGCCAGAGACTGGTGCGACCCTGATGATGCTGGCAGGCAGATGGGCTGGGCTGGCCCTGGGCTGCCCTGTCACTGACCACCCTCCCACTTGTACTCACTGCCTGCAGGGCGCCATCGTGGCAGTGACGGGAGATGGTGTGAATGACTCCCCAGCCCTGAAGAAGGCAGACATCGGCGTGGCCATGGGCATTGCTGGCTCAGATGCTGCCAAAAATGCAGCGGATATGATCCTGCTTGATGACAACTTCGCCTCCATTGTGACAGGCGTGGAGCAGGGTCCGGGCCAGATCAGAGATGGGGGCCAGCAGTGTGGGTGTGGGAGGAAGTGGGCTTAGGGGGACACTGAGGTGCTTGTGGTCCCCCCACAGGCCGACTGATTTTTGACAACCTGAAGAAGTCCATCGCCTATACGCTGACCAAGAACATCCCTGAGCTGACACCGTATCTCATTTATATCACCGTCAGTGTGCCCCTGCCGCTCGGATGCATCACCATCCTCTTCATAGAACTCTGTACTGACATCGTGAGTCTACGGCCCTGATGCCTCCACCCATATAGTGCCCAGAGACATATGCCCACAGGCAGGCATGATAGAGACCATCACGGACAGTCTTAGACTCAGAGTGATACAGATGTGTGTACAACAGACAGCCAGATGTGGACACACAGGCAGGCAGGAAGCTAGCCATGGGCAGACTTACAGACATGGACACACAGGTGGACACTCAGGTAGGCACAGACAGACTCAAGGATATGCATGGACTCAGATATGGACACTCAGACAAACAGATTTTAACAGACACAGCTATCTGGCTAAGCTTGGATTGCAGACATTCTCCAACAGACATGGGCAGATAAACAGTGTCAGATAGACCTCAAAGCAGACAGACAGAAAAGAGCCTCAGATACAGCCACGAATACAGCCAGATGCACGGTCATGGCACAGATTCATTCAATAGCACTTACACAATGCCTGCTCTGGGCCAAGTATGTGTTAATTACTTCATTTTGTCCTCAGAACTACTCTATGAGGAGTTTTATTTCCTCATCCCCATTTTACCGATGAGCTAATTGAAGCTTAGACAACTTGAGTGGCTTGCCCCAGGTCACACAGCTAATTCAAGCCCAGGCAGGCTGGTGCCTCGAACAGGCAGGCTGTCCTCGGTCAGCACACTCTGCCGCCACAAACAGACGGGTAGGGGACAGGGAGGCCGCCACAGGTACACAGAGAGGCGGAAGAGATGCAGAGATAGTGACAGAGATAAAGAGACAGGCGCACAGAGATGCAACAGTAGAGACATAATCACAGCACGAGCCGAGAGACAGGAACAACAACAAGGAAAAACACAAAGACAGTAAGGGGCAGAGAGAGACAGAATGTGCAATAGGAAAAGCCGTCGAGACCGGAGGAGCCCAGACCAGAAACAGAGAGGAGGAGGAGGAGGACGGGACAAAGACAGAGACCGAGAGAACACACAATGGCAGCGACAAACACAGACGTTCCCGTGGAGACGGACACCAGGACAGGTGTGGACACACGTGGAAAGGGCCAGCTGGCCTCAGGCTGTCCGGGCAGGTGTGACTGTGTGACTGCTGTGGGCCTCACCTCCTTACCTCGGTTCTGTCCCCGTCCACTGCAGAGGGGGAGGGGTCCAAAGAGTCAGGGACAGGGGCCCAGGCAAACTGCCAACCCTGGCTCCTTCCACCCCTGGCCAGTTCCCGTCAGTGTCCCTGGCATACGAGAAGGCTGAGAGTGACATCATGCACTTGCGTCCCCGGAACCCAAAGCGGGACCGACTGGTCAACGAGCCCCTGGCTGCCTACTCCTACTTCCAGATCGGTGCGTGCCCGTGGCGGCGGGGTGGGGCGGCGCAGGGCTGTCCTGCGGGACTGCTCACCGCCGTGGGGTCTCTCCCTGGGACTTGGCCTTGCTCTGGATCTCAGTGTCTGCCTTTGATCCTGGGTGTCTGTTGTTTTCTGAGTCTTTGTCTGCACACGATGGCCTCTGAGGTGCCCTGGGTCCCTCCTCCGTCTCTGGCCTCATTCTCCTTGGCCCTGCCTCTGGGTCATTGCCTTTTGCCTTTTTTGGGTCCTCTGGGTGTGTGTCTGTCCCTGCCTCTCCCTGTGTCCTGTCTCGTGTCACTGTCGATCTCTCTTGAAGTCTTTTCTCTGTCTGTCCACGGTTTGTGTTCCTGTCTGTCTCCATGCTACCATTTCTGTGTGTTCCTGACTCTCTCAGTCTCTCCATCTCTGTCTCCCTGTGTTTCCTTGCTTCTCACCCAGGTGCCATCCAGTCATTTGCTGGCTTCACTGACTACTTCACGGCCATGGCCCAGGAGGGCTGGTTCCCTTTGCTATGTGTGGGACTGCGGCCGCAGTGGGAGGACCACCACCTACAGGATCTGCAGGACAGCTATGGCCAGGAGTGGGTGAGTCCCTGCCCCTATCCCCTGAGTTTCCAGCGCCACCTTCCTTGAGTATGGCCCATGCTCACTCCTCCATGCATGACTGAGCTCAGCTGGAGCCTCCTGGACACCCAAGCTCTCTGCCAGTGCTGTGGTAAGGGGCCTTTCCCATCACAGTCTCGAGCTCCAGACTCGTTTCTGAGGACCCTAGCTGTTCATCATCTCAGGTGTGGAACCAGGATCCTGCCCCGCCCTCCAGTGTCCTGTGATTTTCCCTGCAGCAGCATGACTTACACAGAGTATTTGCACGTGTGGCTGACTTAGGTGAAAGCTGGTGCCTAGAGAGGCTAGATCTGGCTGGCAGGTGTGTTTAGCTTGCCCTGTGGAGTGACAGATCGGGACATTCCCCTTGAACCTTTACTGTTGTGTTAAGAAAATAGATCTTGGAACCAGACTGCTTGGGTTGACTGCCACTGCTCCTCGCAGCTGTGTGACACTGGGTGAACTCATTTGCCTCTCTCTGCCTCAGTTTTCCCACCTCTAAAGTGGATAGCCTACTCATGTCTTATCTTGGTGACTTTGACCTTATTGATTTTTACAGTGTGGTCCTCAGACCAGCAGCATCCGCAACACCTGGGAACTTGTTTGAAAAATCTCAGTTTTTCCCTCAGACCTCTGGGGTCAGAAACTCTAGGGGTGGGACCCACATTTTAACCAGTTCTTCTGGGGATTCTGATGTATGTCAAAGTTTGAATACCACCAGTCTACCTCAGAGGATTATTGGAAGGATTCAGTGAGATAATACATGCAAAACACTTGGTACCTGGAGCATAGTAAGTGTTCCTTACACAATTGGTGGTTTGTATAGAAATAGTTATACCGAAGACATGGATTGAACAGTGGCTGCCCCTCTAAATGTGGCTTGTGCCGCATTCCTCAAAGGCCCATCTGCCTCATGTTTGCCATCTTCCCGGGTCCTGGAGTCACCAAACTTTGTATACCCTGCCTCAGGGTTCGAATTCCCTTTGCCCAGGTGCTCCCTTTAGGGTGCCCAGGAAATCCTGCATCCCTCCTTTCATTATGAAGGCGATTGACCTGACCTACTGATTGGCCAGGCACTGACATCTAAGCTCACTAGACCAGGTTTCTAGGCCCTGCACTCTGGGGTCCTGCACACCTGGCAGACCGTGCATCTCTGCTTTGTCCCCGCCCCGGACTCTGACACAAGGGATAGAGTGTTGAGGGGCTCGTGGCCCCAGGCCCCGGGTGCCCGGCTGGCCGCCGAGGCTCTCCGCCTGGGCTCAGGCTGCTTTTCCCGCTGGGCCCACAGACGTTCGGGCAGCGCCTGTACCAGCAGTACACCTGCTACACCGTGTTCTTCATCAGCATCGAGATGTGCCAGATCGCAGACGTGCTCATCCGGAAGACGCGCCGCCTCTCCGCCTTCCAGCAGGGCTTCTTCAGGTGCCCCTGGCCAGCCGCAGCCCCGCCCCCACCCTGCCCTCCGGGCCCCAGCAGGTCTTGACCGGGGCTTGCTGCAGCCAGCGGACCCCAGCACTGGATGTGCCGGGGCCAGGTGCTAATGTTCCTGATCAATAGCGGGCCAAGAGCTCCCACCCTGTGCATCTCAACTGGCCCCCCACGTTTCTTCAGCTAAAGGGGTGATGCTGACCACTCCTGGTGTGGGCCAGCGTCCACTGGGGGAGAGGTGCGAGCTACGCCAGGGTTCGTTGTTTAGAACATCTCCCTGCAGCTGCTATCTGACCCCCTCTGACCCAGCACCCTGATGTCCGTCCAGTCGCCATCTCCTCCTGGCCTGTCTTTGTCCCGAGTCCGCCTGTCTGAGTCTGTCCCACCCCGTCCCACCTGCAGGAACAGGATCCTGGTGATTGCCATCGTGTTCCAGGTCTGCATCGGCTGCTTCCTGTGCTACTGCCCTGGCATGCCCAACATCTTCAACTTCATGCCCATTCGGTGAGGGGCTGTGAGCTGTGGGCGTCAGGTGGGCCTGTGGGACACACACCTGGGAGGAGCCTTGACCTTGCCATCTCACCTGTGCCTTCAGGTACCAGTGGTGGCTGGTCCCCATGCCCTTTGGCCTCCTCATTTTTGTCTATGATGAGATCCGGAAACTTGGAGTCCGCTGTTGCCCAGGAAGTGAGTGTGGAGCCTAGAAGCCTGGGGATGGAGGGCTGAAACTTTCTTAGAGCTGCTGCCTTCACGTCTGATTTCCAGTACTTGACCTCTAGGCCCTGGACCTGCCGTATGAAACCACCACTGAGCTATCACCTTTGAGCCCCTGGCTCTCACATACTCACCTGAAACCCCCAGCACTGAGTCTCCTTTCTCTCTCTGCCCCCCAGGCTGGTGGGACCAGGAACTCTACTATTAGAAGGGCCGCTGCCTTCAAGTCATCCTCACCCCGCTGTAGTAGGGGTGGAGGTGGGGGACACCTGGGACCCTCTGAACAGCCGCCAAAACATCTGAGCACTCGAGCTCCAGCCCCATCTGTGCCTGCTCTTGTAGCCCGCAACAACTCAACCTCGGAGAGACCTTCCCTACTCCCCTTCCCCACTCCCCTTCCCTACTCCCCCTCCCTGGGCCCAGTTCTCAGAGCTGGCCTCAGGGAAGCCCCCACCTGAAGGGGAGGGGGTGCTTTGAAGGGGAGTAGGAGTTCACATCTCCTACGAGGTTGGTCTCTCCTTAGGACTCCAGGCCAGCAAGTCTTCTTTAAAAACACACGTGTCTGCATGATAGTAATAAACCAGCTCACACTGACTGCTTTTATTTGGTGCTGGGCATCGTCATCTTTTTTTTTTTTTTTTCATGATCCCCTTTGTTTCCTACAACTCAGGGGCTGTTTGTTCCAGGCTGTTATCTCCAGTTTCTAGAACACAGCCTGGCACATAGTAGGTACTCAGTAAACGTTGCCTGGGAGAAGGAATTCCCAGTTCTTTGCCGAGAGCGACAGCATTTCTGGGCAAGCTGGTGTGACCGTGTGCACGCTCCAGAGTAGTGCCTTTTAACTGTACCACTAGCTAACCACCACCTCTGGGCTCTCCTTTCTCAGTACCCCTTTCCATCTCTGCTCAGGTGACAGGTGTCAGGTGTCAGAATCATCAGAATCGTTTCTGCCTGAAGCAGCCCCTCCCAGTTCACAGGTTCCTGATTCCACTTACACCTTTGCAGCTGCAGTGGGCACCCTGTCGCTGGTTAGTCCCAGCCGACTCCTGGAGGCTGAAAGTCACAGGTCCCCTCCTCACACCCCTATCACCTGAAAAGTGAATCCTCCAACTGTTGGAAACTCCCGTCCACAGTCCCCCCACCCCTACTTTTGCCACTCCTCTCCCCAGTCCTCTTTCCTGCCTCTCTTCCCTGTTTTTTGACGTCTCTCTGGCTGGACCCCAGGCTTCTCCTTCCTCATCGGCACAGTCCCCACACCCCTACCGGCCTCAGCTGTCTCTGCAGTGATGCCCACATCTGCCCCCAGCCTCCTCTGGCATGTTCAAGGGGGCCTACACTGGCCTCTGCATCATCCTCCAAACCTGCTCGCGTCATTCTGGCTCCTCCTCCCTGGAAACGTCCTCACGGGTGGCTCACAAACAACCGCACTTCTATTACCCTGGCCTCCTTCCTTTCTCACTGGTCATCTCCCTACTCCCCACCCCCAGCCCACCTGGCAAGATGAAAACACACAGCTCCCCGAACTCATTCCAACCAGTTCTTGTTTCCCTGGAAAGGCCAGGTGCTCTCTTTTAACTTCAAGGACTTTGCTCCTTGAAAAGCAGGGCCTTGACACCCACTTTCTTCTCTTTGCCCCATGAACTCATCCTCTTCAGCCCACACACCCTCTCCTCCAGGAGACAGATAGACATCTTTTCCCTTCCCAGCCCTTATCACTGTAGTCTAGCCCACCAGGGCCACCATCCTGGCCAGGGTTAACCATCAGTCCTGATCCGTCTGGCTTGCGTGCCCCCATTCAGTCCCTGAACCCCATGAAAGCTGGGGCTACTTCACAGACAGATGGCCACCAGTAGAAGGCCTGGATCAGAGTCCCTGCTCAGCTGCTGCTGCTGGTGCTGTCACTTCAGTCCTGTCCGACTCTGTGTGACCCCATAGATGGCAGCCTATCAGGCTCCCCAGTCCCTGGGATTCTCTAGGCAAGAACACTGGAGTGGGTTGCCATTTCCTTCTCCAATGCATGAAGGTGAAAAGTGAAAGTGAAGTTGCTCAGTCGTGTCCGACTCTTTGCGAACTCATGGACTGCAGCCTACCAGGCTCCTCCGTCCATGGGATTTTCCAGGCAAGAGTACTGGAGTCAGGTGCCATTGCCTTCTCCCTGCTCAGCAGATAGGTTGAATGGTCATTTCTGCAACCTTCCCTCTATGTGCTCAGGGCTAGGTGGGGCATGGGAGGGGGATACGGGAGAAGGCAATGCCCTTATACATCCACGCATGTGGGCTTGGGGAGCGCCCCATCCACTCCCTTTTCATATCAAACTCATGGTGACCTCCCACTCACCTCCCCACCCCATCCCAAGACCCCTGGGAACCCTGTCCTGACTAGGAGCAATGAGGATGTGGGCTACATGGTGGTTGCCCCATCTGAAGGTAAATGCTGCCTCTGGAAACACCAAGACTCAGAGTAGAGCTGAACAGATCTGTGTTTGCTGCTTTCCTAGGCCCCGGGTCAAGTAACATTATGGCAGGACTTGAGAGCCTAGTGCAGGGAGGGAGGCAGGAAGGGAGGGAGGGAGGGAGGGAGGGAGGGAAAGGGCACGTGCTCTATCTCATGCCCTGGGGGATCCCACTGATAACAGCAGGGCTGGGGTGCAACTTCCCACATGGTCAGGGATTGCAGCTGGGTGGATCTTAAGAAAGCCATTCAACACCTTGCTTCTAATCAATCCCCCTTAGGGAAGGGGAGAGAAAGCGGCAGGAAGCTGGCCTCACTAGACCAGGCAAGGACTGGGATGAGCAGGGTGGTATTCAGGGTAACAGCCACATTGGTGGGCTCTGCTCCTGGGCTGCAGCTGTCTCCGTTCTCCACCCTAAGAAGACTCAGGCCAGGGTTTAATCTGAGGGCCACAAAAACGAGTCAGCGCACTGAAGACCTCAGAATCACAAAACAGACACTCAAAGATAAAACCAAAGGTCCAGTGGACTGCTCCAGTGTGAGGAGCCCTAGATGGTTGTAAGCAGAGAAGGGCAAACTAGTAAGACGGGGGTTTCAGATAGATTCCCTTAGTTCCCATACAAAAGGTGGATAGGGAGATGGTTTGGGACCAGGAGCTGAAGAGGTGACCAGCCAGGGAAGAGCCATGTGGGAGAGGGCCAGGTTAAGGCAGTGAGGAGAAGCCCTCAAGAACCATCTCTTGGATTCTAGCTCCCCTCCGTCACCTGTTCCCTGAGGGCCTAGGCTATGCCACTGCTCAAAGACTGTCTACAAGCCCTCAGCCAACTCAGGGAAAACAAGGAGCAGAGGAGCTGGTCCAGGAACATAGGGCAAATCACGCGGCCTAGTCGTCCGGCTTGCCTGCCTGGCTCCAAAACCAAAACGAGGGCCGCTGGAACCCAGGTGAGCACAGTATTGGCAGACAGTTCCAGAGAGAGAAACGGAGGCAGAAACAACTTTCCAAATACTGTTTACTTCACTGAACCTGGGGATGGGGAGAAGGTATGTGAGAGTCTGGGATGCCAAGCCTAGGAGTGCACGTTGACAACGGCGACATACAGGGCTAAGGTGCTGAGGGCCAGCAGCCCCGTCACCAGCGCTCGGGCCAGCAGTGCCGTCCAGCTGCCCAGGGAACAGAGGTGGACGAAGGTCCTGTGAGGAAACAGCACAATGAGGGAGGGAGAAGAGAAAACCTGGCCCATCTGGCCCCGGCCTCCAATCCCACCCCGCTCACTCCATGACAAAGGCCTTGTAGACGCTAAGGAACATCAGGAGGAGGACTGCTGGCCGGTAAGTGTGGTACAGGTCGTAGCGAGTTATCATCCACACCTGGGCAGAGGCGACGATGTAATGGACCTGGAGGGAAGCGGGCAGTCAGGGCTGGGCCTCAAGAGTAGAGCCACCAGCAAAGGAGTTGTGTGTGGGGTAAGCAGGACTGCGTACCAGGCTGATGTTGGAGTCGATGCTCATCTGGATGTATTTCCAGTCAAACTCAATGCCCCGAGCTCCAACCCAGAGGGGGATGCAGCTGAGGAAGGCAAAGGGAGGGATTCTCCAGTACCCAGACACCCTCAGCACCCAGAATCTGAGTGAGCCCCCCCCCCACTCCAGCACCCCCTGGAACCCAGGTGTCCTTTCTCAGGAGTCTGGGCTCCAGGCTGCTGCACACACCGGGACATAATGAGCTCGGCGGTGGCCCAGCCCAGGGCAGCAACCATGATCTTGTATTCCCCCTTGCCGGCATTCCGGGACATGACAAGGTTTAGGCCTATCAGGTCTGCCACGTCCACGCTGGCCTTCATGAACTCCTGTGGGTCAGGTTGAGGCTTGAGTAAGCACAGGTGCCAGGGGCCCCCACTCCTGTACTCCCTCCCCCTCCCTTGCCCCCACTCACCCCAATGAAGTCATAGATGCCGCCTTCCCAGGTGGGAAAGAAAGTGGCCAAGAACAGCATCTGAGACCAGAACACAGAGAGGTCACCTCAAGGTGAGGGAAAGCAACCATGTGGATTGGGTGGGAAGTTAGTATGTGGAGGGGAGTACACTGGGGTTCTGGGGGGCGGTGTCCATATGGAAGAGGGATCACCAGAGAGCAGCAAGAAGGCAGAAGCCTGGGTGACTGAGGGCAGGGGCTTGGAAGTCTGGGGTCCTGTGGTGATCAGAGGGGATCGAGGTCAGGTCTGGAGGCGCCGCGGCTGGTTATCTACCAGGGCAGTGGTAGCAGTGCTGGGACTTGGGGTTAGTCAGCGGCTCTTAGTAGTTAGTATCCAAAACCCTCTTGGCCATGTAATCGAGTGTTCTCAGTGTTACTAAAAGTGCTATACAAAAGTTGCTCGGGGACCTCTCCTCGGGTTCCAGCCCTTCCAAGCCCGGCTTCCCTAGGCATTCTGGAGCACCCAGTTGGGGTGCGGGAATGGCCCCACCTCCGGGGTCCGGGCAGGGGCAGAGACGAGGGTCCCCCGAGCCCTAGCGCGGCACCGCTGGCGCCCTCACCTTGCACAGCTGCACGAACAGGTAGGTGACCCCGGCCTGGACGCACTTCCAGAAGGCGTTGTACTCCGACCTGCGAGAGTGGGCAGTGAGGGGTCGGCTCGACCCGCGGCACCCCCTTCCCACCGCCCCGCGGCCTCCCCGCACTCACAGGCCGCTGCACTTGTAGGTGATGAAGTAGGGGAAGTAGGCCAGGGCGAAGCAGTTCCCGAAGTGGAAGAGCGTCATGACGCCGGCCGCCAGGCCCGCCGGAGCGCGCCTCTCTGCCTCGGCGGCCTGGCGCCCGAGCCCGGGCCTGGCGCCCACCTGCCTCCGCCGCGGCCCGCGCGGCCTTCTGGGAGCCGGAGTCCGTGGCGCGGCGCGCTGACGTCATCCGGCTCCGCCGCGGCGCCCGGGGGCGGCCAGCAAGGAGCCTACTCCGGAGCTGGACCCCGTGCCGTCCCGGCCTCTCTGGAGCGGCCCTTGGGGTCTGGTTGCCCGGATCGAGCGAGCGCATGCGGAGCGGCTCTGGATCCCGGACCCGACCCCGTCGTGACCGGCGCAGAGACATGGCGCGCAACTGTGAGCACTCTGGGTTTTTATTTTACCACTGGCCCAGCGGCACAGGCCCCTCGCGCGGGGACGCCCACCTTTCCCCGGGGGGCCGAGGACGGGGATGAGAAAGAGGTTCCGGCCCGAGAGCACTGGGAAGCAGAGGTGGGTCAGCCTGTTTCACTTGTCTCTGCTGAACATGTAGCGGACGAGGTCCACCACCCGGTTACTGTAGCCATATTCATTGTCGTACCTGGGGAGGGAGGGATGGAGGGGTTCAGGGGATACTTTCCGACCACTCCCACTCTGCCCACCATGGTCTCTGACCCCTTCCCCCTTTACCAGGAAATGAGCTTCACGAAGTTGTCGTTGAGCGCGATGCCGGCCTTAGCATCGAAGATAGATGAGTGGCTATCGCTAAGGAAGTCCGTGGATACGACCTGAACATGAGAATTTCAAAGATAAGCGTGGGTCGCAGAAGGACCTTCAGGAGCTCAGTCTGTTGGGCGCACAGTGTTTGATGGAGCCCCACTCTGTCCAGGTTCTGGGGACAGGGTATGAGGGAGACTCATGGGGGGCATTGCAGGTAGGGGCCAGGCTAAAGGATACAGACTGCAAACAGCCTTTGATGCTGCACCAACAGACATCTCTTCCTGGGAATCCTGCAAGGGGGATGAGTCGCCAGAGGCCCTTGAGGGAAGGTGGTGAGCCTGGCTCTGGACGACTAGGAGGATCTGGTCAGCTCCACCCCTCAGTAGGGTCTGAGGTGGAAGGAACTGGAGCATGAGGCCCCTGGGGGTTTGACCCTAGCATGGTGGAAGGCTACAGGAAGGTTTCCAGCTTTGAGGATGACGTGATCTGATTTAAGAGATCCCGGCAGCTTTGGGAGGGTGGACTTGAAGGAGCTAAAGCAGGGAGACAGCACCAAAGTGGACTGATGGAGCAGAGGGAGGTGATACCCATTCCTCACAGGGAAGGCCATGGGACATGGCCGGCCCAAAGCAAGTGTTGAAAAATGGGAGTCCTTGTCTTGTTCACTAAGCATGGTGTTGAACACCTGCTGTATGCCAGGCCCTGGAAGATGGCTGGAGCTATGGAAGTGAAAAAGGAGTCCCAAGGTCACTACTGTCTTGGAGTGTTCATGCTAGCAGAGCCAACAGTGACCATGAAATGACATTTCAGGTAAGAACAAGGGCCACAAAAAGAGGTGAGAAGTTTAAGTAGTGACTTGGAGAAGGTGAGGACACACTGTGTGGCTATTCGAGGGAACAGCAGTCCAGACCAAAGGGGAGTAAGTACAGAGACCCTGATTTGGTGAGGAGAGCTGACCTTCCCAGCCCTGCAGGTCCTATTTTAATATGCTGCAAACAACTCCTTGGCAAATGGAAAACCACGCTCCCTCCCCAGAGGGCTCTTCCCAGGGTCCCTTCTCAGCCCCTACCTCATCCTCCGTGTAGGCAAGGATGCCAGCCATGGGCCCCTTGGCTGCTGCTTTGATGGCATCCTTGATGGCTGAGTATGGGGTAGGCTGGGCCAGGCGGCAGGTCAGGTCCACCACAGACACGTCTGGGGTTGGCACTCGGAATGCCATTCCTGTCAGCTTCCTGAAGAATCCCACAGCAGGGGCAGGAGTCAGAACCCAGGGGCCTAGCCACCATTCCCCCTTGTCTCTGCTTTCGCCACACTGGACACCTCCAGGATTGGGGGCCAGTCCAGTCCTTCTGGGGTGCGCCCTCGCCCCAGTTGCAGCCTCCTGCCCTCATACCCTTTGAGGTCTGGGATGACTTTGCCCACGGCCTTGGCAGCCCCTGTGGAGGCTGGGATGATGTTCTGGTGGGCGCCCCGTCCGTCTCGCCAAGCTTTCTTCGACGGCCCATCCACTGTCTTCTGGGTGGCCGTGTAGGAATGGACTGTGGTCTTGGGAAGGAAGAGGGCCAAGGTGAGGCCTTCCTGGCTCCTAGGCTGCTTCTTCCCAGGCCCAAGGTTAGCGGTCCAGGTGTGGAGGTTGGCAGGGCCACAACCACCCAGGAGGAGCACATGCAGGCAGGATCCAGAGTTCAAAGGATGTCACCACTGGTGGGCTTCTCCCCACACAGAAAACCAGTCTCTCCCTGTTAACTCCACACACGAAGCAAGTACAGGAGGAAGAGGTACAGGTTCCCAGCTGGGTCTCCTGCCCTGCCCCTTTTCCCCAGCTTACCATCAGGCCTTCCAGAATCCCAAATCGTTCATGGATGACCTTGGCGAGGGGGGCCAGGCAGTTGGTGGTGCAGGACGCATTGCTGAAACAGCCAGGAGTGCCAGGGCACTGTGAGGTGAGCCGCAGAGCCGCCCCCCCACCCCCCTTACCTGACCTTCAGGGTTTGCACACAGACTTGGTTTGCTGAAAACTTGGGCTGGGGATGAGGGAGCAGTGGGGAGCGGAAGCTCCCCAAGCATGTTCTGAGAACATTTCTAACTGATGGCTTTAGGGTAACGTGAACAAGAGGGCTGCTAAGACCTTGGGAAGGAGAAGTGGAGTGAAGTGAAGACAGCACCAGGGGGCGAGGGGGAGTGGTGAGGGTGAGAGGATTCCTATCTCCCTCACCCCCCACCCCCAGGCTTGTCCTTCAGGCACACCCTGCAGAGCATTGCTGCCCATAGGTTGTTACCTGACGATTTTCATGGAGCTGGGGTTATATTCCTTTTCGTTCACCCCCATGACAAACATGGGTGCATCTGGAGAGGGCGCACAGATGACCACACGCTGGGCACCTGCCTCGATGTGGGCCTAGAGAAGAAGCAGAGTGTCATGAGGCACTTCGAGTGCCACCCCACCCAGGCAGCCCCGGGTGTCTCCTCCCAACTTACCTTAGTTTCCTCTAAGGACAGGTACACACCGGTGGCCTCCACCACAAAGGGGCTCCCGACAGACTTCCAGGGGATTTCTTTGGGCTGCTTGCTGTGGAGGGGCGGCAGCGCTGTCAGTCGGTCTCTCCCCTGCCTGGCCTCCCCTTCCCAGTCCCTGGCCTTCACCATTTGAGAAAGGCTGACCCGAGGCCTTCCTGCCAGGCCACCTGGCAGGAATGAGCGGCTTCCTCGTCTCCCCGGGCACCGTGCATGGTGGTTCTAACTCTGTGGTCATCTGGCAGGTCCCCCTTTTCATCATCCGACCCAAGCAGCTCTTCTCTTATCGCCCCCTCCCCTGCTTTGTCTGCCTTCCAAGTTGGGGAAAGGGCCCTTCAACAAATTCCTCTGCAGCAACTGGGGAGCTGGCATGCGGCAGAGTCAGTGACCCTGGAGACCCCAGCCCCCTCCCCTAGGTTGTCATGGGCCCTGCCCTCCTGCCCAGGGACCTGTTTTGAGGATTCTGTTCATTCGTTCTTCAGGGAAGTACTGAGTCTACCCACTGGGCCTGTGCCCACAGATGCCAGAGCAACGGTGGTCCTGCAGACTGACAGGGCCCTCCCTGCGGGAGCGCTGCATGAGGCTTCTTGGGAGGAGGACCTTCCTGGTGCTCTCTGCACACCTCTGGCCCTTCTCCCTGCTCTGGCTGTGGTGGGTATGATCAGCATCCCCATCAGACACACGAGGAGACCAAGCTTTGTTCCCTTACCCAAGGTCACCCAACAGGAAGGTGGGGGAGCAGGATAAAGTACACACATAAGCCACACTGCTTGTGCAGACATGCCAGAGGGCATCCATGGTGCTGTAACGCAGAGCAGTGGGGCACACACTGAGGGGGCGCCTGTGTGGGGGCGGAGCAGCACTGGGAGGGTACCCTAGGGGACAGGGATAATGGTGCCAGGCCCAGGAAGGAAAGGACTCCGAGCAACAGCTGCTCTGCTGGAATCTGGAATTGTTTTTGCTGTCATGACTTCAAATTGGGGTCAGACAGCTTCTCTCATTCTGACTTTCCAGTCCTCACCTCCACCCACACTTGACCACCGATGGACAGCAGGGCTGAGAGTGGGCCTGCTGGGAAGAGCCCTGGGAAGGCTGTGGATCTTGCCTGCGGCTGGAGAGGGCTTGCGAACGTGCATGTGTGTAAAATGGAAGGCAGCCACAGGGCCAGCAGTGGCTAATTTACCTTAGATAAAGTAGATTTACTGATTCCCATTTTATGAATTTTAATTTTTTTTTTGGTATTTTGAAAATGTATTTGAAGCTTAGTAAACATCTAGTTGTTACTGATTTTGACTTGCTAAGTCGCTTCAGTCATGTCTGACTCTGTGTGACCCCATGGATGGCAGCCCACTAGGCTCCCCTGTCCCTGGGGTTCTCCAGGCAAGAACACTGGAGTGGGTTGCCATTTCCTTCTCCAATGCATGAAAGTGAAAAGTGAAAGTGAAGTCGCTCAGTCATGTCCGACTCTTAGCGACCTCATGGACTGCAGCCTACCAGGCTCCTCCATTCATGGGATTTTCCAGGCAAGACTACTGGAGTGGGGTGCCGTTGCCTTCTCCTACAAGATTTTGACTTACTAGATTTTAAACATCTTTAAGTGACTTCCCTGGTGGTCCAGTGTCCACTTTGCAATGCAGGGGACATGGGTTTGAGTCCTAAGGTAGGGGAACTAAGATCCCGCATGCAGCAGGGCAACCAAGCCCACGTATGGCAACCACTGAGCCCATGGGCTGCAACCAAGACCTGAGGTAACCAAATAAATATTTCACAAATACATCTTTAGATAAAGGAGGAGTGTTTGTATCAGTGAGAACTGGGTGAAGTGGGTTCTAAGAGGTGCTGGAGCAGGGTTCCAAGAGGTTGATCGCCAGTGTGTCTTTGGTGACATGGGGCTGGGGCATGGGGCACATGGTGGGGAACCCCGTCAGCAGCTGGGATTTTGTATGTGGGGTGATGGGAAAGCCACTGGAGGATTTAAGTGGGGATGGGGGGTAACCAGTCCAGCTGTTTAAGAAGGCTTCTGTGGCTGCTATGTAGGAACTGAATGGAAGTAGTTGGCTAGATGGTGATGCTGTTTCCAGGGCAGGGGGATAAATAGATTGAAGGGTTGAAGGATAATAAAGAGTTGAATTTTACATAGGTTGAGTTGATAGGCCTGAGAGAAAACACACACATATGTATTAAATAAAAAGTGTTTTGAGGACAGTGGGGCATCTTTCTAGATCAGTGCTTCACCATTCTAGGGGTCAGGCGCTTCTCCGAGATCACCTCTCCAAACCAGTACCCGGAAGCATATGCACATACAGTGTAAGGGGTTACAAACTGAACCCTACATGAGAGCCTGGAATCCTTTTCTAAGCGCCTCTACAACCCCTGCATTAGTATGTTGCAGCTTGGCATCAGACAGCCGCCCTTACCACTGGAAAACACTGATCTCATTGTTATCGACGACCAGTCGTCCATTCTTGTGTTCCACGCTCCCCTTGTATCGCCCGTGGGTGGAGTCATACTTAAACATGTACACCTGCAGGAGACAGAATGACTTCTAGTCCTGGGGTGGATGGGGAGTGAGCAGTGCCCCCACGCCGTGAGGGGTCCACCGGGCAGCTGGGAGCCCCAACAGAGCCTCCCCGAACCCCTTCGCCACTCCGGTCCCACTGTCTCCCACCCTGCCTTTTGTCTGCTGCTCACCATGTATTCCAGGTCAATGAATGGGTCGTTCACTGCTACCACCTTAACGCCCTTCTCCATGCAGGCACGCAGCACTAGGCGACCGATGCGTCCGAAGCTGCCAGGGAGAAGGCTGGGGGTTTGTCCTCAGAGTCCCCAGCCAGCAGGCAGAGGAGGGGGGCGGGAGGGAGGGGCTAAAAGAGGCCTGCTCAGGGACTGGGTGGGATGTCTCAATCTGGGGAAGACGGTCGCATCCCTGTGTGGGCCAGTGTCATTTTGCTCACACGATCTCGCCCGTTTCCACCACTTTTTGTGTTTCTCTGCCCCTCTGTCCTCTCACCCCTATTCCTCACTTCATAGCTGGATGCATCCTGTAGAACTTGAGGTCAGATTATATCTCTCAAGCTGAAAAATGAAAACCTCTATCCCCGTCTATCAGTAAAACCAGATCCAAACTCCTCACCACGGTCCTCCAGGCCCCTGTGTGGCTTTCCGCCATCCTCCGTCCTCTTCTCCTTTGCTTGTGCCGCCCCCCACCAGCTGTGCTGAATTCCTGTCTGTCCTTAGAACACTGACTGCCCCCTACACCCCATAGCCATTGCTTGCTGCCCCATTGTCACTCAGGGCATTGTCGGACTCCAGTGTCACTTCCCAGAGGCCTTCCTTGAGTCCCTGGCTAACATAGCCCTCTTCAATCTTACTCTCCCCCCAAATTCCACACTGTTCACCACTGAGCTGCCATGTTCTGTATTCATTGACTTTTCTGCCCAAATGTGAGCTCTCTGAAGGTGGAGCCCTCTTGACTTTATCCCTGTGTTTCTCCAGGATGGGCAGGATGAAAGCATTGGAAAAGCCCCCTTTAGTAATAGAGAGTCGTTGTTTAGTCGCTATGTCATGTCCGACTCTGTGGCCCCGTGGACTGTCGCCCACCAGGTTCCTCTGTCCATGTCCATGAGATTTCCCAGGCAAGAATACTGGAATGGGTTGCCATTTCCTTCTCCACGGGATCTTCCCAAACCTGGGATCAAACCCAGGTCTCCTGCATTGCAGGCAGATTCTTTAGCTGAGCCACCAGGGAAGCCCAACTGGGTAGAGCTTTAGGGGTAGGCCCTAAAGCTTTGGGAACCGCTCAGGGGTGACTCACCCATTGATGCCAACTATCAGCTCCCGAACCTTCTTAGCTGCAGGAGGGGGCGGTGGTGGTGGAGGTGGTGGGACTTCCTCCTTGACTGGCTCCGGCTGGGGCTGGGGTGGGGGCTCAGGCTCTGCTTCAACCCTGGGCTCCGGTGGGGGCGGTGCTCTGGTTACTGTTGGGAGCAGGGGAGAGGGACAGTGAGCTAATGAGCTGCACCATCACTGCGACAGAACAAGCCATCTTTGCCACTCAGGATCTGCTGCTGGCTTCTGGCCCCTAGTGGCCAACTGTTGAGCCCAGTGTTTCCCAAAACTACCTAATCCAAAGAGAGAATAGGGGGGTGGGCTTGCTTTAAAATAGCAGTGCCAGGGCCTCCTCCCTGGGGATTCTAATTCAGCGGATGTTGACTTTTAACAGCTGCTTGGGGTGATGGTCTCTTTGCCTCCTGTTCCTCCTCTGTAAAATGGAGATGATAATGGTACTTCTCGCAGAGGATCACTGTAAGGATTAAATGAGGTGACACAGGTAGTGCTTACAAGAGAGTCTGGGAAACATGCCACACTCAATATTTTGACGATTGTGTCCCAGACTTATCTGATAATTGATCTAGTCCAGTGGTCCCCAAACTGTTTTGGTAAGGATCACAGGAAGACCTCTTCCTAGGGAAATCTGACTCGGCGGGTCTGCACTGAGCCCCAGGAACCCTGTTTCCAAGGTGATTCTTATCCTCAGAAACACAAGTCCATTGTAACATATCAAACAAATGGAAACCCCTATCAGTTTCTGCTCCTCTACACATGCATGTCCACATCCATACTGTGTTTAAAACACCTATGCTTGAAGCTGTGTTGTCTGAGCTACAGTTGAGGGCTTGATGTGGGGAGGAGGGACCTGGTGGAGACAGCAGTCAAGGGACCCTGGCTGGCAGAGGGTTTCAAGCTGGGGGTCAGGCCTGGATATCAGCCCTGGCTCAGCCATCTGCCAGCTGAGCTGTCCTGAGCAAGGTAATGAAACTAGCCTGTTTCCTGGTGTCACACCTGACCCTTCACCTGGGGGCTACTGTGAGGACTCAGCGAGATCTCAAGGCACAATCGGTGCTGGTTTTAATAGAGGGGAGAACGTCTGACAGTGTATTCATGAGGAAAGGGAGACGGAAGGGATTGGAGAGAGACTGGAGGATGAAGGTTGGAGTTGTGTTTGGCACCAGAATCAAAGGGACTTTGGAGGGAGTGGGATTAGGAGCTGGGGGTCAACCGACCTCTCTTCTAATCTCTCCAATTTGCCAAAGACCTTGTGACCTGAGGCTGGGCTGTGTGTGTTTCCAGTACCGCTACAAGTTCATAAAACTATTGGTCAGTGTTTATTGGTGGCTATTGGTGACTTTAAGAATGTCTCTATTCCTTTGTGTTCTGTTTCTGCTTCCGTGAAAAGGGGGGATTTCTTCATATGGTGAAGAGTAGGGATCTGAGCCTACTCTGTGACCTTTCAGGAGAAACCCCAGCTGGTCCTTCTTTTGCAACTTCCCCCAGGCTTGCCTTCTTCCCTCTGCTCCTGGATCGGATACATGGGCTGGGAAGGAAGAGCCTGGGGCAGCTTCAGTGATGAAGCCTCATCCGGTAGGTGAAACACGGTACTGGGCGCGCCTGCCCACACCTCTGAGGTGCGGAGGCTGCGAGCTGCCTAGCCTTCACTCGGTAAGGGGGCGGGGAGGGAAGGGGGTGAAGATCCCGGGTGCCCCCTCGTAGACCCGGCTCCTGCCTCCGCCCAGGCCGGTTTCTACCCTTCCATGGCGCTGTTGGCGCAAAGCCCAGCCTGGAGGCGGGGGTCCCCTTCTCCTCCACCACCGTCATAGAACGCACTTTGCCCGCAAACCAGGTGGTGAGGAGAGTGGGGCTGCGGGGAGCGAAGGCAGCGAGTCAGGATGGAAGAGCCCCCGACCGGCAAGTGGTCCCTCACCCCGCGCCTCCTGTCCGGCTCTTGGTGGACGCTGCCGGGGCGCCTCCCGCCCGCAGGGGCTCGGACCCACCGCCCTTTCTTCCCTCCCAGGGGTCGCTCTGCCGCCTCCCTCACCAGGGCACGGCGGTCGCAGCAGCTGGACAACGGTGACATTGGTGAGGACGATGTCGCGTTTCGACATGGCCTTCTAAAGTTTCATGGCCCAGCCAGCCGCCCTGGCGCTCGCCGCGATGTTACTGCTTGACGGGGCTCAGGGCTGGAGGGACCGGAACAGCTTACCGTGACGTCCTGTGACGTCACAGAGGAGCCGGCGTGAAGGCCCAGTCCCAGCCGAGGCGCGTGGCCGCGGCGTGTCCCACCCTTCCAAGACCACCCCTGGCGTCTCGAATGGAATCCAGCATTTTGCACTGACCTTCAAAGCCCTTTCTCGGTTCTTTCTTCTCCTTGGGCACACGGGCTCTATGCTCTTCTGGACCCTTCTCTGGATAGTTATCCTTGCTATTTCTTTTTGCCTGGAAGTCCTGTATTTATTCATTCGTTCTGGTATTCATTCAAGTTCTTCCCTTGGCAGCCTCTTGGTTGCCCTCAGGTGCCACGCTCTAAGAGAGCTCCTCCTAACTCCACATCTAAAGTTCTCTCCTTTCTCAGTCACTATCTGCCATGACCATTACTCCTGTCATCCAGGAATCTTTGTTTGACTTCCCATCCTGGGTTACATATGAAAATGTGCCAAACTGCTTTAGGGTTATACTCTATAATTTTCTTTTCCTCCCAGCATATCTCTCTCTCTAAAGATCATTTTATTTTTCCATTTTTTTTTCTTGCAAATTGTCTCTGCCCATTAGAGGGCTTGTCTGCCTTTGTCACTTTTATATCCCATTGACTAGAAGAATGGTACTTAAAAGGTGCTTGCTCAAGAAATCATTCCAGGATGAATGAATAAATGTAACCTTCTGAGGTTTCTTCTGATGCCCAATCTTGAGTCCTGTCCTCTCACACATGCTGTTCTTTTCCTGATGGCTTTTCATGGATTTAGTTTACCCTGATGCAGTTACTCCTTTGCTTGTTCATTGTCTCCCTGTTGGGACCATTGTTTTCTGTTTTGTTCATCACTGGTCCTCCAGCTCCTGTGCCTGACACAAAGCAGGCTTTCATTAAACATTCTGGGAAGAACACAGGGACCGATGGCCCCATCCCCCCACAGCATGGGGTGTGGGGGCTTGCTTGCTCATCTGTGACTCACAGGCAGGCACCTTCACCTGTAGGGCCAGTTGACACACAGCTGTGACCAAGATTTAGGGGGGATTTGGGCCAGGAGGGAGTCATCGTCCCAGAGAGAGGTGTGGAAGCAAGAAAGGGCAGAATGGCATAACCTCTTCCTTCCCCTGACCTCCATAAGGACTCAGTGTGCTAAGCATCTGCCATGAGACAGAGCAAGGGTGAGGCCCTCCTGCTTGGATGGGAAAGGTGAAACTGAAAATAAGTTGAGTGAACAGCTGGGGAGATGTCAACAAACCCAGACCAAAAAAGAGAACAGAGGTGGGGGGTACCAAATTTAACATGTATAGTCAAGGTGGAGGAAGTGTGCACAAATAAAACCAGGACTGAAAAGGGACCGATTTTGTATGCCTTTACAATAATATATGTGAAAAACTAGATGCAGTTAAAATCTTCTTAGAAAATACGAGGGATCGAAACTGATACAAAAAGAAATGGCAGGACTTCTCTGGTCTGGGAAGATCCCACAAGCCTCGGAACAATTAAGCCTGTGCAATGCAACTACTGTGCACAGTAACTACTGAAGCCCACGAGCCCTGGATATTGAGAAGCCTGCACACTGCAACTAGAGAAAACACATGCCCAGCAACACAGACCCAGCGCCACCAAAAAAAAAAAGCAAATGGCAAATCTGCGTAGGCCAATAACAAGAGAAGAAACAAGGAGTTAACATCTGTCCTCCCAAAGGGTGACTCAGATCCCAATGATTTTATGGGCAAGATGTGCTGAGGCCCTGGGAACAAATATTTGCCATTCTACGGGACCTAGTGCAGAGCCTAAGTGAAGCTGGGAAACCTAGAGGCAGCTCCTGTGCTGAGGCACTCTGGGTAGGGCCTGGGCTCTGAGGCCCTATGGAGTGGCAGTCACACTGTGTGTACCCATGTTGCACAGTTCATGAGTGCTGTGGGGTACTGTGACAGCTCAGCTCCTGAAACCTCCACTACTCACTCTAGGAAACAGCAGAGAAAGGACAGCTCCAGGTTAATCTCATATATGGAGATAGATGCCAAAGTCCTGAGTTAAACAGTGCAAGTGAGAATGAATGGTTTTTCCAGTAGTCATGTATGGATGTGAGAGTTGGACCATAAAGAAGGTTGAGCACGAAGAATTGACACTTTTGAACTGTGGTATTGAAGAAGACTCTTGAGAGTCCCTCGGGAAGCAAGGAAATCAAACCAGTCAGTCCTAAAGGAAATCAACCCTGAATATTCATTGAAAAGACTGATGCTGAAGCTCCAACACTTTGGCCACCTGATGCAAAGAGCTGACTCATTGGAAAATACCCCGATGCTGGGAAAGATTGAGGGCAGGTGGAGAAGGGGGTGACAGAGGATGAGATGGTTGGATGGCATCACCAGCTCAATGGACAAGAGTTTGAGCAAAGATAGTGAAGAACAGGGAAGCCTGATGTGTTGCAGTCCATGGGGTCACAGAGTCAGACACGACTGGATGACTGAACAACAACAGAGAACTATGCACTGAAGAGAAGGATGGAGACTGACAGAAAATGGAAGGATGGGGCAGGGAGAGAGGAACGGAGTGCGTTTCTGAAGGAGAAGCCCCACCTCTCAGTCATGGGGCAGATTAAGATTCTGAAGCTCACAACCTCCAGGCCTGGGAAACTCCCTCATTCTGGTGCTGGACAAGGGCAGAAAAGCCACACCTGAGGTTGCCCAGAGATTTGACTTTATCCTTGGACTGTGAAACCAACTTGGTGAGCTCAAGCTTGGAGAGGTGGCACAATTAATCATGGTCTATGGGCAGAGCCTAGAGAAGAAAGCCAGAAACTCCTGGCTTTCTGGGTCTGGATCCCTGGATCTGAGATGGAGCCCTGGGTCCTCCAGGGGGAGTGGATCTTGTCGCCCTTGTTAAGCAAAGCCTGAAAACACGTGCAGATTCTCGCCACACCTGTGTACCCACACGCATAACTCCACCGCCCCCACCTGCTCACACCCAGCACATTCCTTCGTGCCTGGCCTGCCCACCTGCAAACCCATCTTCGCCCCCTCTCCCAGGCTCTCCCCTTGGCACCAAAACCCAAATATCTTTTACCTGGCACCCAACTGTACCCACCCTCTGGCCATCATCCTTCTAGTCCCTCCAAACCAGTTCTACAGACCCACCAAGGACAGACCTACCACCGCCCCCTGCCCTTCGCTCTGATGTCCCTTTCCACACTGAGGCCAAATTCTCAGCTGTTTCTGTCTCCAGCCCTTGCCATTATGTCAACACTTGGGACTTCAGGTCGGGACTTAGGAGGCCTCAGGGGGAGGAGGGAGGAAGGGATGAGCTCCTGGCCCCCAGCCCAGGTTCTGGCTGACTGGCTCCTGCTGCCCTGGGTCTTCGGCTCCTCCCTGTGGCTGCCTCAACCGGCTTTTCAGGAGACACTACGTCCTGTCCCAGCTAGTGGCAATCAGTCCTCTGCCTTGGCCCAAGGGCTGGGAGGTAGGGCAAGAATGTGTTTCTGGTTCCAAAATCTGCCACCCTCACCAAGGGACCTGATGCTGCTCTGGGGACACATGCAAACTTCCCTCCATCATGCTCTGAGACCCAGGCTCAGGCCTGGACTCTCATCCCCTGATTTCTTCTAATCCATTCATTGTTCAGCCTACAAATGTTTACTGAATGTTCTCGAAGCTCAGGATACAGCATGACCAACACAGACAAAGGCCCTCTGGAAGTCTGCAAACTGATAGGGGTGTGTGTGTGTGTGTGTGTGTGCTCAGTCATGTCTGACTCTTTGCGATCCCATGGACTGTTGCCCCCCAGGCTCCTCTGTCTGTGGGGATCCTGCAGGCAAGAATCCAGTGAGTGGGTTGCCATGCCCTCCTCCAGGGGATCTTCCCAGCCCAGGGATTGAACTGAGATCTCCTGCATTGGCAGGTGGGTTCTTTACCACTGAGCCACCTGGGAATCATACAATCTGATAGGTGAGACAGACAATAAAAAATAATTTCGGATTGTAGTAAGGGCTTATAAAAAGTAAAGGATGACATTACAGAGTATAACTGGGGGAGGGCCAGGGAAGGGTGTTTTGAGAAGGTGACATCTGAGGCAGGAAGAGAGTGAGGAGGAACCCAACCTGTGAAAATCTGAGTTCTTCATTCTGGGCAGAGAGAAGAGCAAGTGCCAAGGGCATGAGGCAGGAATGAGCTCGGTGTGTTTGAGGACCAGAGAGAAGACCTGTGTGGCTGGAGCATAGTAAGTGCAGGGGGCAGGGGTCAACAACAACAATCAGAGCAAGGTCTAATGATTGTTTCCACTCCCTGAGGGGTGCTTCTGGCCCCTGCTCCCCATCTTTTCAGACCCTTGTTGCTGGGGAAGCTGGATCCTTAGACCTCCTGAGAGGAGTGAAGATGCTGAAGAACCAGCCGGGGTCCTAGGGATGGAGGGTGACAGAAGATGGGGTTGGGAGAGATGAAGCCTGGATAGTAACTGAGGAGTGAAAAGAGCAGGTGATTGAAAGGGCAGACATATGGGCTCTGGGGTGGAGGGTGTGAGCTGGGCAAGGAGCAAAGATGCCGTGTGAGTCTTCTTCATTCATGACTCACCCTCTCTTCCTCCTCTTCTCATTGCTCAACCCCAGATCTCCCTGGGAAATACCTCCCGACTGGGGACGAAGTACCTCACAGGGTAATTGAGTCATGAGGGGTGGAGAAGAGCAGAGGAGGCAGAGGATAAATAGCAGCTTTGCCTCCCTGGCTCTTCTCTGCATCCTCCCCGCTTGCCCAACAATATGCATCTTGCCCGTTTGCTCAGCTCCTGCTCCCTCCTGCTGCTACTGGGGGCCCTGCCTGGATGGGCGGCCAACAATGACCCCATTGAGAAGGTCATTGAAGGGATCAACCGAGGGCTGAGCAGTGCAGAGAGAGAGGTGGGCAAGGCCCTGGAAGGCATCAACAATGGAATCACTCAAGCTGGAAGGGAAGTGGAGAAAGTTTTTAATGGACTCAGCAGCATGGGGAACCAGGCCGGCAAGGAGCTGGACAAGGGCGTCCAGGGGCTCAACCACGGCTTGGACAAGGTAGCCCATGGAATCAACAATGGCGTCGGACATGCAGGAAAGGAAGCAGAGAAGCTTGCCCATGGGGTCAACTATGCTGCTGGACAGGTTGGGAAGGAGGCAGACAAAGTGATTCAGGGGGTCCATCATGGGGTCAACCAGGTGGGAAGTGATGCAGGGAGGTTTGGCCAGGGGGCCCACCATGCTGCCGGGCAGGCTGGGAGCGAGGCAGAAAAGTTTGGCCAGGGGGCCCACCATGCTGCTGGGCAGGCTGGGAAAGAGGCAGAGAAGTTTGGCCAGGGGGCCCACCATGCCACTGGGCAGTTTGGGAACGAGGCAGAGAAGTTTGGGCAGGGGATCCACCATGGTGCTGGGCAGTTTGGGAATGAGGCAGAGAAGTTTGGTCAAGGAGTCCACCATGCCACTGGGCAGGCTGGGAAAGAGGGAGAAAAAATAGTCCAGGGGGTTCATCATGGATTGAATCAGGCTGGGAAGGAGGCAGAGAAGTTTGGGCAGGGGGTCCACCATGGTGCTGGGCAGTTTGGGAATGAGGCAGAGAAGTTTGGTCAAGGAGTCCACCATGCCGCTGGGCAGGCTGGGAAAGAGGGAGAAAAAATAGTCCAAGGGGTTCATCATGGATTGAATCAGGCTGGGAAGGAGGCAGAGAAGTTTGGGCAGGGGGTCCACCATGGTGCTGGGCAGTTTGGGAATGAGGCAGAGAAGTTTGGTCAAGGAGTCCACCATGCTGCCGGGCAGGCTGGGAAAGAAGGAGAAAAAATAGTCCAGGGGGTCCAACATGGAGTGAATCAGGCTGGGAAGGAGGCAGAGAAGTTTGGGCAGGGGGTCCACCATGGTGCTGGGCAGTTTGGAAATGAGGCAGAGAAGTTTGGTCAAGGAGTCCACCATGCTGCCGGGCAGGCTGGGAAAGAAGGAGAAAAAATAGTCCAGGGGGTCCAACATGGAGTGAATCAGGCTGGGAAGGAGGCAGAGAAGTTTGGTCAGGGGGTCCACCATGCCATTGAACAGGCCGGAAAGGAGGCGGGTAAAGTGGGTCAAGGGGTCCATGATGGGGTCAACCAGGCCGGCAAGGAGGCAGAGAAATTGGGCCACGGGGTCAACCACGCAGCTGGCCAGGCTGGAAAGGAAGCGGAGAAACTTGGCCAAGGTGTCCACCATGCTGCAGGCCAGGCCGGGAAGGAGGAGGACAGGTTGCAGCAGAATGTTCATAATGGGGTCAACCAAGCCGGCAAGGAGGCCAACCAGCTGCTGAATGTAGGTGAACAGGGTGGGGAAGTGGGGAGAAGGGTGTTGGGGGAGGGAGAGGTTCAACCCTTGGGACATTTTGGGGAGCCCACGTCACCATCATTTGGTGAAAGACGCTTGGGCAGCTAAGCTTGGGGGAAGCTTGGGCTTCCCACTCTCCATCTCCCTTACAAAGGAGCTGGTGGCCAACCAGTCAGACTGATTAAGCCATCTTATCTGCAAAGCCCTATATCAGAGAGTGTGAAAGGGACCCCAGCCCCACCTCCAGGGAGCTGTCCTCCCAGTTAAGGCGATTGGTAGGGAGGAGCACAGCCTCCCCTGGGGAACAGGAAGCAGTTACTGAGGCCAAGATCTATTATGGAGCAAAGAGAATGAGTGTTGAGAAAACCCAGAACGTCAGCATGAACTTGAGGATTAGCTTTGGGAGATAAGCCCATTCTGTTTAATTTTCATAGCAAGCCTCTGAGGTAGTCAGAGTAAGGATGCTGACTCCCTGATTCTCAGATAAGGAACCGGAAGCTCAGCGAGGTTTGAGGGACTTGCCAAGGTCACGTGGCTAGCACACTGCTTTAGTGAATTGCAAATTAGGCTTCTTTCTCTTCCTCCACACTGTCCTGTCCGAGGAGGCCTTCCAGAGGATCTTTCTTCCTTTCTTCCTTCCTTTGTTTGTTTCTTTCTTTCTCCATGCCATGCAGCATGGGCTTCCCTGGTGGCTCAGATGGTAAAGAATTTGCAAGACCAAAGACCTGAGTTCGATCCCTGGGTTGGGAAGATCCCCTGGAGGAGGGGATGGCAACTCACTCCAGTATTCTTGCCTGGAGAATCCCCATGGACAGAGGAGCCTGGTGGGCTACAGTCCATGGGGTTGCAAAGAGTCAGACATGACGGAGCAACTAAGCATAGAGAGCATAGCCATGCAGCATATGGGATCTTAGTTCCCAATCAGGGATCCAAGTCCCACCTCCTGCATTGGAAGTTCGGAGTCTTAACTACTGGATCACCAGGGAGACTTCCTGGGGGATTTCTGATCCCCACTTAGGTAGAGGGGACAGATACTGGGAGGCAAGCTGCACCACGCACAGCATTATAGGCACCAAGGAGGAGCAAGAGAAGGCTGGCTCCTGCCTGCCCCAGTTCCCCACTCCCCACTCTCCATGCGGAGTCTTGGGACACCAGCTTTCAGACTGGCCCAGGCCTCGAAAGCTGCCAGCCACGGAGCCAGGGATGGGTGGGTATGGAGAGAGGAACTATGTTGGAAGTGTGCAGGGTAAGGGAGAGGGCTGAGTCAGGTGCCAGGATTCACTGAATAGAGCCCAAGAGTGGGTGGTTTGTTTGGGGATTCAAGGCTAGCAGCAGCAGTGCAGAGGCGGAGGCACTGCTGAGAGTCTGGGGAGGGTTCAGGATGGGGATCAGCCCGAATTAGTGATCAGGCTGGAGTGTGTGTAGCAGAGTGTGTTAGAGGTCAGGACGGAGGTTAAACTATGGTCTTGGCTCCTCTGGGCTCCCTTTCTGGTGGGGCCCCTTCTCAGTAACTAAGAACATCTCATTAACCAGAACAAAAGGGAATTGAGGGAAGACTGACCAGTAAGGGCAGACATGGTTCCTGGCTTCTTCTCCCATCTCTCATGGAATTCCCACAGCCACGTGGGCTTTGGGTTTTCTTCCTGGACAGTGCGGGTCGGCGGGTGAGCTTATGCCTCCCACCCTAGCCCCAGTCACCCTAGGGGAAATGGGCCACTGGGAAAAAAGAAGTTGGGAGACCCTCAAGGTCTCGGGGGTTGTAACAACAGTCTGGGCTTCGTCCACAGGACGGTCATCCAGGCGGATCCACCGCCCAGCACGGAGGGGCCGCAACCACAACCTTAACATCTGGAGTAAGTCTCAAACACAGCGTGGACTTGGAGGATGGTGGTGCGGGGAGCGGAGGCTCTCCTCGGATGGTAGGTGGGACAGATGCTGGGGACTGACCCTCTTGTCCTTGAATTTCAGGCTTCGGTCAACAAGCCCTTCATGGCCTTGTCAGCCCTGTGGAAGGTGAGTGCCCAGGTGGTTTCTGGGAGATGTTCTCACACCCGCTCCCATCACCTGTTCATTGAGAGCTGCGCTGCAGACACTCAGGCTCTGCAGATGCCAGCCAACCCGTTTCCCAGCTCTGGTCTGCCTTGTCTCCCTGCTCTCTGCCCTTCACATCCTGCGCTCACCTTTTGGGCTCTTTCTATTCCCATCCAAGCAGAAGAGACCTCCAGGGGTCCTTATGCATCTGGGCGCCAGGGAGGGAGGGGCTGCCGAAACCTTCCCATGTGTGCCCGTCACCAACCGCCTCGGCATCTCCTGCCACACCCCCTCCCTTCACTGTGACTCCCTCGGCGGTTTTGTTCCTGCTGTCTTGTGGCAACATCCTGGGTGGCGGGAACCCCAGCTCTGTCCCTGGTGGACAGCAAGTCCCTCCCCACCCCCACCCCCACCCCCCACCAGGCTAAAGGCTCCTCTGGGATCCTGGGCCTCCCTCTAGACCCAAAGAGAAGTCTTAGGTCTCGTCTGTGCTCAGTACATTCAGCAGCCTGAAACTGGGTCCAATGGGTGAGGGTGTAGAACAGCCCTAAGACTATGCCAGAAACTCAGAGACACACCCTTGTTTATCCCTGGGCTCTGGAGGTGGTGGAGGATCCTCTCAGGCAAAGCAGACAAGGCTTCTCAGTCTCTACCGAGGCTCCTGGCACCTGTGTCTGGGTGGACCGGCTCCCTGTTCTTCCTGAGTCTAGGTGCCGCCTTCCTTAAAACAGTCCCTGGAACAGAAGCAATTCCTGACCAGAGTAGCTAGTCTCCCTCTCCTCTCTCTAGGGGGTGTGAGGGCGCAGGACTCTGCATCCATTCCCTCTCTCCTTCTCTCCTCCAGAGCGTCACCAGCATCATTCCCTAAGCTGATGAACTGGCCTGGTTGAAGAGACTGACATTCCTATTGTCATATCCGCTGAAGTGACCTGAAGGAGCTGGGGCACGCAGGGCGGGGTTGGGGGGGTCGGGGAAGGGAAGGGGGAGGATGGATTTCTAGAGTCCCTTGGGGGCAATACTGAGACTTATGAATAAATACAACACTCTGTACAACATCATGGTCCATTGTGCTCCCTAAGCGGGGGATCCATGGGAGGAGGCTTGTCTTTCCTCCTCTTGCTGCTTTGCTGGAGGAGCTGGGAGTCTGATGCACAGGATAGGTGGAGCTGGAGATTTCAGCCTGATCTGATGGAAGAGGGTAGTTACAGGGACAGGTTATACTTCACTAGTGCAAAGTTTGTGCTTGGCTCCAAGAGGAAATCCATGCAGGGAAAGCCCCTCTGGGCCAGTAGTGGTGGGAGGAGCCTGGGGAAAAACTGGCAGGAACCTTGATGGAGCCCAAAAAGTTAGCATCCTCATTCAGGGGTGTGGCACCAAAGGAATACCAACAGTAACCCATGTGTATTGTGTAATTAAGGCATTCTAGGCTCCCCGTACATTACATTCATGACCTCACCAAATCCTCCCAATTGACCAGTTAGGTAAGTTCAGTTCAGTTCAGTTGCTCAGTCGTGTCCAACTCTTTGCGACCCCATGAATCGCAGCACGCCAGGCCTCCCTGTCCATCACCAACTCCCGGAGTTCACTCAGACTCACGTCCATCGGGTCAGTGATGCCATCCAGCCATCTCATCCTCTGTCGTCCCTTTCTTCTCCTGCCCCCAATCCCTCCCAGCATCAGAGTCTTTTCCAATGAGTCAACTCTTCGCATGAGGTGGCCAAAGTACTGGAGTTTCAGCTTCAGCATCATTCCTTCCAAAGAAATCCCAGGGTTGATCTCCTTCAGAATGAACTGGTTGGATCTCCTTGCAGTTCAAGGGACTCTCAAGAGTCTTCTCCAACACCACAGTTCAAAAGCATCAATTCTTTGGCGCTCAGCCTTCTTCACAGTCCAACTCTCACATCCATACATGACCACAGGAAAAACCATAGCCTTGACTAGATGGACCTTAGTCAGCAAAGTAATGTCTCTGCTTTTGAATATACTATCTAGGTTGGTCATGACTTTTCTTCCAAGGAGTAAGCATCTTTTAATTTCATGGCTGCAATCACCATCTGCAGTAAGAGGTACTGCTATTGCCTCATTTTATAAAAAATCACACGGAGGTGCAGGCAAGTTAAGAAACACGACCGAATTCACACAACAAGTGGAGGGAGAAACAGCCACAAAGGATATTCTGAAAACCCAGAGGTCTTTTGCTGTTATTTTTTTTTTACCTTTTAAAAAATGTTTCATTTTTGATTGCACTGGGTCTTTGTTGCTGCGAGTAGGCTCTCTCTCGTTGTGGACAGTGGTGGCTACTCTCTCATCACGGTGGGTGGGCTTCTCATCGCAGTGGCTTCTCTTGTTTCAGAGCACAGGCTCTAGGGCGTGCCAGCTTCCGGAGGTGCAGTTCATGGGTTCAGTAGTTGTGGCTCTCGGGCTCTAGGGCACCCCCTCAGTAGTTGCGGTGCATGAGCTTGGCTGCTCTGCAGCTTGTGGGACCTTCTCCAAGACCAGGGATCGAACCTGTATCCCCTGCATTGGCAGGCAGATTCTTATCCACTCTACCACCAGGGAAGTCCTCTTTTGCTGTTTAGCATCAGTAGGGAGGGGACTCAGTGAATAAGGAGAGAGGAAGGAGGCACACGTGTGAGGTCTTCTCTCCGGTGGGGCCACAAAGGGCTCAGGGGGAAGGCACAGTGAGGACAGGAGGGAGGCCTCTTTATGAGAGGAATGGTGACACACGAGGCCCCGCTTTCAGATCTGTGGATGGCTCAAAGCCTGGAGCGAAGATGCTAGCAACTACTATATACTGAGCATGCAGTAGGTTCCAGGTACCGTATGAAAGATACTCTACAACCATTGAAGCTTCCTACAACCCAAAGGATATGATCTACACTGTATAGATGAGGAAGGTGAGACTCCAAGGGGCCAGGCCACTTGCCTGGGGTAACCCGTGAGAAAGTAGCAGGCCTGTCTATTTCCAGAACCTGACCTTGCCCAGTTACCTATAAAGTCTGTAGAATACTCACCTAGCATGGGTGGAGTGCTGGGAGACCAGGTGCCTGTGGGCCACGTCCTTCCCCTCCAGGGGCCACCACTTCCTTCCATATAAAGAGGGGGGGCGGGTGTCTGCAAGAGAGGACTGCAAACATGGCTTCCAGCTCCAAAATTCCATCAACTGTGGGAGCAGAAATAGAGACAGTGTTTTTGCCCTTGGGGAATTTAGAGGCTTCCTGGGAAGGCTTCCCCAATGGCTCAGCAGGTAAAGAATCTGCCGGCAAAGCAGGAGACACAGGAGATGTGGGTTCGATCCCTGGGTTGGGAAGATCCCCTGGAGGAGGAAATAGCAACCCACTCCAGTATTCTTGGCTGGAGAATCCCATGGATGGAGGAGCCTGGCGGGCTACCGTCCATGGGGTCACAAACAGCTGGACATGAATGAGTGACTAAGCACAAAGCATAAACAGAATTTGAAAACAAACACAAAGTGATGTATCAATAAAGACTAAAGGACGCACCAGGGAGGGGAGGGGCCTGATAGGCACAGTGAAGGTAATGTTCTTGGCACTTCATATTCTCTGTGTTTTTCCTTGTTTGTAGAATACCACTATTTTATTTTCTTATTTATTTATTTTTTGCCTCGCTGCCTCCCCAACCACCGATAGAACCCAGGCCCCCAGCAGTGGAAGCTCGGAGTCCCAACCACTGGACCCCCAGGGAAGTCCCTACTTAAACAACATATGCTCCTTTTTCTCCCTGGCAATATCTTATTGCAAAAATGAAAGAATTTTACAGTGGATACCTGCATACTCACCACTTGGATTCCACCATGAACATACGACTATGCTTGCTTTATCACATTTCCACTGATACTTTTTCTTTTTTTTGCTATACAGTAGGTCCTTGTTGGTTATACATTTTAAATATAGCAGTGTATTCATGTTCATCCCAAACTCCTTAACTGTCCCTTCCCCTGATCCTTCTGCTCGGGTACTGATACATTTTCGATGCTTTTCAAAGTAAATCCCAGAGCTTTGTTTCTGGCATTTCAATAAACAGAAGCATTCATTCCTATTGGGTTGGCCAAAAAGTTCACTTGGTTTTAAGTAACAATAAAAGACATATTTTCCATTTTCACAAGACCTTTATTGAACAACTGTTCAGTAACCAAATGAACTTTTTGGCCAACTCAATACCACATGTTTCCTACACATGTGGGAACAGAGGGTCTACTCTATGTTGAACGTCCTTTCATCTGGTCTGGAAGAACCCCTTCCGGTCATTCTTTCAGAAAGTAAAAGCTTTCATTGATTCTATTTGCCCCCATTTTCATGCTAGGTTGGCTTGAATGGGGTTCCTGAAAGTGCCAAAGAGATATAGGATAATGCTGGGGGTCAGTCCTGGGAGGCTTCTGGAAGAGGAGGGTCTGAAGAGGCAGATCTGAAGGTTACAAGAGGCACGGCTCAGTCCTGCCTCGAGGCCTGGTGAGCTCTGCTTCCTCTGCCAGGGACGTTCGCCCTGCCTATCTGTCCTTTCCTGCCTCCCCGGTTTGAACAAAGGGCTATCTCTGCTCCCATAGTGCACTGATACTGGTCTTCAAGGCATTGTGACAAACTGTAATTATATACTTGTGTGTGTGTGTGTGCATGCTCAGTCACTTCAGTCGTGTCCAACGCTTTGTGACCAAATGGACTGTAGCCCACCAGGTTCCTCTGTCCATGGGATTCTCCAGGCAAGAATACTGGAGTGGGTTGCCATGCCCTCCTCCAGGGGATCTTCCCAACCCAGGGATCGAACCCACATTTTCTGCATTGCAGGCAGATTCTTTACCCACCGAGCCACCTGGGAAGCCTGCAATTATCTCCTTACCTGTTTCATATCCATTTCTCCTAGACGAACAGGTTCCTGAGGAGGGGTCGAGGCTGGGCGCAGGTGTCTGGCAACTAGTAGAGGGGAGGCTACTGGCTGGAGCAGACTCGGGATGTACAAGCAGGAAGCCCAAAGCTGGGCCAGACAGGCAGAGTTAGGCGAGGGAGTCAGAAAGAGAGGAGGCCAGTTGCCGAGGCTGCGGAAGAACAGGGAGAGGAGGCTGGGTGGGACCGTCACCGCCAGCATTTATTGGGTGTTCGCTCTAGACTAAGCATTTACAGACATGATTCAGTCACCCTCGTAAAATCCCCTGAGGCGGGTTCCACGATCACCCCCTTAGAGATGATGAAGCCAAGGCTCAGAGAAGGGAGAGAGTTGAGGCCACCCAGCTAGTAGGCAGTGATGGCTGCCTCCTCGACCCGAGCACTTTCCTGCTGGGCATCTCTGCTCGAGGGATGGCGGGCTTCCTTGTGACTCTGGGTTGGGGGAAGGGCTACTTCCTAATAAGTTCCCCATACCAAGTTGTTTCTTGTCGGGGGTGGGGGAGTGGGAAGCACTTTGCTTGTGGGATCTTAGTTCCCGGACCAGGGATTGAGCCTGTCACCCCCACAGTGGAAGTGGGGAGTCCTAACCACTGGGCTGCTAGGGTATTCCCCAAATAAGTCCTCTTTAAAAGTAAATTTCTGCCTTTGGCCCATTCAGGGGGTACCTGTGTGCCTGTGCATGAGTCTCAAAACTAAACAACTGCCAGGAAAGTATTCCAACAGCAGTGAAGTGTCTGAAACTAGCAAGAACATATTTCGAGTGTTCTTATGCGCCAGGCACCGTGCTAAGCTCTTTGCACGTGGTACCTTGTGTCATCCTTGTATCCACCCTTCTTGCAGTAAGTAATCAAGTCAGCATTTGAGCATGGGCTCCAGGACAGGATGAGTTGAGCCAGCAGCTGCCAGTCCGAGGCCCAGGACCCCAGAGAGGGGAGCAGAGACGCCACCGAGCCCTGAGCCCTTTGCCCTCTCCATTCTCGAGTCCAGCCTCCCCCCGAAGCCTCCTCCCTGGCCTATGTACACCTCAGAACCACCCCCACCCCAGTCTGTTGCTCATTTAAACATCTGAATCAGGTCACAACCTTCCTTGGTTCCCAGCCCTTGGCTGGTTCTACCTCATTAGCAGTCAAAGTTCTCACCACAGTCCCCAAAGTTCCACAATCTGGCCTAGTTGTGTCTGACTTGAATTGCTCGCATTTCCCCTCGGCACAAGCCACAGTGGTCCTCAAACAGAATAAGCGGGCTCCTGCCTCAGGGCCTTTGCCCTGTTTCCCTGCTTGGAATCCCCGGGCTCCAGAGATTCTCATGGCTCACTCTCACTTCTTTTCAGTCTTGGGTCACAGATCACATCTCAAAGAGCCCTTTCCTGACCACGCTATTTAAAACACTATGAGAGGGTTCCCTGGTTGTCCAGTGGTTAGGACTCTGTGCTTTCACTGCTGTGACCCAGGTTCAATCCCTGGTTGGGGAACTAAGATCCTGCCAGCCAGGAGGCACAGCCAAGAAAACAAAAAACCCCAAACTAAACAAACCCCAAACTCCTTCTTGTCTATTTCCTCCCCCCTTGTATGTTTCTTTTTTTTAATATAAATTTATTTTAATTGGAGGCTAATTACTTTACAATATTGTATTGGTTTTGCCATACATCAACATGAATCTGCCACAGGTGTACACGTGTTCCCCATCCTGAACCCCCCTCCCTCCTCCCCCCTGTACCATCCCTATGGGTCGTCCCAGTGCATCAGCCCCAAGCATCCAGTATCATGCATTGAACCTGGACTGGCGATTCATTTCATATATGATATTATACATGTTTCAATGCCATTCTCCCAAATCATCCCACCCTCGCCCTCTCCCACAGAGTCCAAAAGACTGTTCTATACATCTGTGTCTCTTTTGCTGTCTTGCATACAGGGTTATCATTACCATCTTTCTAAATTCCATATATATGCATTAGTATACTGTACTGATGTTTTTCTTTCTGGCTTACTTCACTCTGTATAATCAGCTCCAGTTTCATCCACCTCATTAGAACTGATTCAAATGTATTCTTTTTAATGGCTGAGTAATACTCCATTGTGTGTATGTACCACAGCTTTCTTATCCATTCATCTGCTGATGGACATCTAGGTTGCTTCCATGTCCTGGCTATTGTAAACAGTGCTGTGATGAACATTGGGGTACACGTGTCTCTTTCAATTCTGGTTTCCTCAATGTGTATGCCCAGCAGTGGGATTGCTGGGTCATAAGGCAGTTCTATTTGCAGTTTTTTAAGGAATCTCCACACTGTTCTCTGTAGTGGCTGTACTAGTTTGCATTCCCTCCAACAGTGTAAGAGGGTTCCCTTTTCTCTACACCCTCTCCAGCATTTATTGCTTATATATTTTTGGATTGCAGCCATTCTGACTGGCGATGGTACCTCATTGTGGTAACTCATTGTGGTTTTGATTTGCATTTCTCTGATAATGAGTGATGTTGAGCATCTTTTCATGTGTTTGTTAGCCATCTGTGTCTTCTTTGGAGAAATGTCTATTTAGTTCTTTGGCCCATTTTTTGGTGGCTTATTTTTCTGGAATTGAGCTGCAGGAGTTGCTTGTATATTTTTGAGATTAGTTGTTTGTCAGTTGCTTCATTTGCTATTATTTTCTCCCATTCTGAAGGCTGTCTTTTCACCTTGCTTATAGTTTCCTTTGTTGTGCAGAAGCTTTTAAGTTTAATTAGGTCCCATTTGTTTATCTTTGCTTTTATTTCCACTATCCTGAATAGCCAAAGCAATCTTGAGAAAGAAGAATGGAACTGGAGGAATCAACCTGCCTGACTTCAGGTTCTACTACAAAGCCACAGTCATCAAGACAGTATGGTACTGGCACAAAGACAGACATATAGATCAATGGAACAAAACAGAAGACCCAGAGATAAATCCACGCACCTATGGACACCTTATCTTTGACAAAGGAAGCAAGAATATACAATGGATTAAAGACAATCTCTTTGCCAAATGGTGCTGGGAAAACTGGTCAACCACTTGTAAAAGAATGAAACTAGAACACTTTCTAACACCATACACAAAAATAAACTCAAAATGGATTAAAGATCTAAATGTAAGACCAGAAACTATAAAACTCCTAGAAGAGAACATAGGCAAAACACACTCCGACATAAATCACAGCAGGATCCTCTGTATCTTTCTTTATAAGACTCTTCATCACCTGATATGTTCATTGTTCAATCTCCCCTTAGTGAACATGAGCTCCCCAAGGAGGGAGATTTTCATGATCTTGTTCCATGCTGTACTCCATGCCTAGAACAGGCATGACACAGAGTGAGCACTCAATAAGCACTTGTTGAATGAATGAAATAGTGAATTAGAGAGAAAAGCTGAAATTTGTGGATACTGTTATGCATACAAGAAGAGAAGAGGCACCGAGCTGTAGGAGAAAAGGCTGTTTGGAGTCAGACAGATTTAGGTCAGATTCTGACAGCTCCATTTTGCCATGATCTTGTATATGATTTTGTATGTGTGTTAAACAGCTCACGACCTCAGTTACCTCATCTGTAGAATGGGAATAATATCTATCTCTCAAGATTATAGTGAGGACTAAATGAGATCATTCATGTGAAAGCACCTAGTCTTCTGTTTATTAAATACACAACAGGTATTTAATACACAATAAGTATTTAATAAACATGCCTTCAGACTGATTTGAAGTGACCCCTCAGGTCCACAGATGTCTGAGGGCAGTATTTTTCCAGAAGCTATAAATGGGACTACTGGTGGCATGGGAGAATTTAGATGGCTTGTGAACATGGCTTTGAATAAGTCTGAATCAAAAAGTGAGAAACTTAACTGTTTTCTTAAAACGTTTAAGAAACTTTCTGATTAGGTGAAGAAGGAGACTCCATTTAAGTGCTTGTGGGCTCAGAACACCTTTCTCAGATGTGCTAAGCTTTTTTTTTTTTAAACAAACAGGATACAGGAACTGCCACCAGCTATAGTGTGATACAATTGCTTGCTTCTCACTTTGTTTTTTTTTTTTTTTTTGTACTTTCTATTTATGGGCTAGTGATCCTGGCTTTCTACTTAGAGTAGTGATATAAAGTATTCTCTTAAAATATACTTAAGAAGGTAAGCTGGCTCCAAGAAGGAGAGAGAAAGAAGAAGGAACAGGGCAGCTCTATGCCATGGTGAGGATGTCCCATGAGGGAAGTGTGGGAAGGAGCCTTGGAGTTGGCGAGCTTGTGTGCTACCTCCTGCCCCGAGGTCCTGTGCGGGTGGGGAGCAGTGAGTCCCGGGGGGTGTGGGGTGTCCATCACTAATGCCAGAGGCCTGAGATTTATGCTCTCTGTCCCGCACATGGCCCCAGAGCAAAACCCAAACCGATACTACCCAGAGGAGAATGAAGGTTCTGAAAACCAGAGGAGGGTCTCAGGCACCAAGAAGACGCTGGGAACCAGGCTCAGGAGCTAGCCAGCCGGGGCTGGGCTTTGCCACTACTGCACACTTACTATATCCTCTCTGAGCACCAAGGTCTCTGTCCTTAAATGCGGGTAATAATAAGACCGATTCTTCCAGGGCTGTCTGAGCCTTAAAGTGCTTAGTCCAGTGCTGGGCAAATAGAAAGCCGTGGATCAAGTGCAGATACAAAGATGATGACGACTACTATTGTATTACCATTGTCACTATTATTATCATTAAAGAGTCAGTGATGGAAAAATAGGGAAGTAGGAAGGAGCAGCGGAAGACAGGCAGTGTTTACATCGTGAGAGATGATGGATGTTACAAGTTGGGGTGCGGGTGCTGGGGTGGAGAGAGACTGACTGAGAGACATTGAGAAAGGCAGATGGAAACTGGCCCCTCCTAACTGGGCGATGAGTCCCAGAAACACAAGGCAGTGTCAAATGGGAAGACCTGGGGTTCATGGGAGTGGGAGAAGCAGCCACACTTGCTGAGCAGCGAGCCATGAGCCCTCTGGAGGATGCTCGAGCTCTGCATCCCGAGCTGGGCCCAGGGGAGAGGACCACTGTGTTAACCCCTCCTCCCTTGCCAGGGCTGCTCTGGCTCGTTGGGGAGCAGCTAGGGGTGGGGAGGGGTGAGCTGGTGTAGTCCCAGCCCTCACAGCAGGCTGTGAGCTCACACATGTGCCCCCTCCAGGCCTGGCAGACAGGATAGGTGCCTGGGTCAGGCCTGGTAAACAGGATAGGTGCCTGGGTCAGCTGCACCCTCCCTAGGTCTTTCCCTCCCACTCGTTCCCTGGGGCTGGCTCGCCCGCCCAGCTCCCCTGCTCCACACCCAGCTTTCTCAGCCCAGATGCTAACTGACATGCCCTGATGACCACTCAGGGTCGCCGCCACTTCCTTCCCTAACTGATGCCTGGGGTCCCAGGCTCTCTGTGGCTGGAAGGCATGGCAGTGTCAGGCTCTCACCTGTAGGTGGCAGTATAGGAGAGAGATGGTAGAGATGAAGGCTGGCGAAGGTCACCTGTGCCCATCATGGTGCCCCAGATCAGGCTGGCTTACACCTAGGATGGGTCCTGTTCCACTGGGCTCCTTACCCTCACTTCCTCTTTTGACGTCCTGTCTGATTCCTCCCTCCTAAGTCCCCTCCACCCCACCACCTAGCTCCCCAGATGCCCCCACCCCAACCCTGCGCCCCAAATTCCTGGGGTTGGGAAATCAGAACACTTTGGCACCGACCTCATCCCATTTCTTCCTCCCTCCCTGATGCACGGACTCCCTCTCTGTTTCGACACAGACACGAAGACTCACAATTACAGCTCATTACCCTATCGGGTGGTTGGATCTGAGTCACTGTGGGGAGGGACCCTGAACCACCCAGCCCTGCCACCTTCTCCCAAGCTACACTATAAGGAGTAGTGGCGTGGAGGAGGACTTTAGGAAGACAAGGGCATCTCGGGAGGGAGAGAGCAGGCTGCAGTCCCAGAGGGAGGGCGAACAAGAAGCCAGAAGGAAGGAGAGAAGGGAGAAGGGCCGGCAGACATCAGGGAAGCGACAGGGCCCGAAAAGGAACCTGGGTGGAAAGAAGACACTCAGGAGAGAGGAAGAGAGGCAGAGATGAAGCGAAAGGGGTCTCTGGCCTGCCTCCTGCTGTTCCTGCTCCTGGGCAGTGGAGAGGCTAGCCTGATGCAGAGCGGAGAGGCCGACTCTGCAGGAAAAGTTGGGGAAGCCATTGTACACGGGGTGGGAGAGGGGGTGGGAGAGGCCTTGGGAGAAGCCGCCATCCAAGGAATCGAGAAGGCCATTGGCCAAGGGACTGGAGAGAAAGCGAGCTTGGGAATCAGGGAGGCCAGGGACCCCCACTTGGGGGATGCTCTTGCCCACAAGCTTAAGGAAGCGAGCCACGCTCTTAAAAACACTGGGAGCGAGGCCGGCAGACAGGCTGAAAATATCATCGGACACGGAGTGGACCCTGCCCACAGCTCCTGGCAGGGAGCGCCCGGCAGCAACGGAGCTTGGGTGAGTGGCTGGAAGGCCGCTGTGGAAATGGGAGGCTATGGGCAGCTGGGCTGAGGATCCCGGGAAGTAGTTGAAAGGAGGGATGTCTCCTCATCGGTGGTGATCCTTCCACGTCAGGCCTCCCTCCTCCACTGCCCTGGGTCTCTCTCCACCTGCCTCCCCCCGTGCCCTGCTCTGGTTCCTTTCTCTCTGAGTTGCTCTGTCCGCTCTCTCCCACCCCAGAATGAGGAGGTCACACACACTCAGTGCAGCCATGTCCTTCTTGCAGGGAGCCAATGGGCAGCCTCCATCTGGACACCACGGCATCCCTGGCTCTCAGGGCAGCTCTGGAGGCCCAGGGGACACCCACGACCACGTGTTCTCTGGAGGCTCAGGTGGCAGCTTTGGAGCTAATGTTCAGGGAGGCTCCTGGGGCCAGGGAGGCCACAGAGGGCCATTCAACCCAGGGGCCAACTCTCAGGTAAAGTAACCATCAACTCTGATGCTTGCCCCCTCCCTCCCCTCAAGCCCACACACTTGGTGCCTCCCCATGTCCTTCCTGATCCCAAGCTCATCTCACCCTTCCCACAGGGAACTGCACCCCAACCTGGTTCAGTGAGAAGCAGCAGCAACGGAAATACGGAAGTAAGAGGAAGAGCCTGGAGAGGCAGAGGTGTCTGGATGCATGTGACAGAAACTGGGAGAGGCACAGCGGAGAGAAAGACAGGCAGGGGAGGGGTGGAAGGAAGATGCAGACTGGTTGGGGAGAGATAGGCGTGGGGATGAGGCTCAGAAGAGTGAGCTAGGTTTGGGGGAGAGAGGCACTGGGTCAGGAAGCCAAGCCAAGGATGCAGGAGAGCCTGGCCTGGGGGAACAGCTTCGCCTGGAACCCCATCCGTTCCCTTCCCTCCACAGTGCACCACCCCCTCTGGCTCAGGTGGAAGCTCTGGCAACTCTGGGGTAAGAGCACAGGGCAACCTGAAGCATTTTTGCCCCGGGAGGAGACAGAGAAACTCTACTCCTCTCAAACTGGGTGGGAAATACTCCTGAGGGAGGAGGGAGAGGGAGGAAAGCCTTCTCCCCTGGAGTTCTCATCTTTAGACCTCACTCTGGTCTCTTGGCTCAGACGGTAAAGAATCTGCCTGCAATGAGGGAGACTGGGGTTGGATCCCTGGGTGGGGAAGATCTCCTGGAGAAGGCAATGGCTATTCACTCCCGTCTTCTTGCCTGGAGAATCCCATGGACAGAGGAGCCTGGCGGGCTACAGTCCTTGGGGTCGCACCGAGTTGGACAGGACGCAAGTGACTGATGCTGGTCTCTTCCCACTCCTCAGGGAAGCAGCAGCAGTGGCTCCAGCAGTAATGGCGGCGGCAGCAATGGCGGCGCCGGCAGTAATGGGGGCGGCAGCAATGGTGGCGGCAGCAATGGTGGCGGCAGCAGCAGCTCCGGGTCCAGCTGGGTATGTTCTACTCTTTTGTTGAAGGCAGAGATGGGGCCCCTGGTGGTCTGTGCTGAGGACACTCACTCCAGGGTCTTCCTGAAAGCTGCCAGCCCCAGGGTAGCTGGCGTCAATGGAGTTGTCATCCCAGGCCCCCCAGCTCATGTTGCCCACCTTCCAGCCCCACCAGGCGGTGCCACTGACACGTGCACCTCTGATTCCAGAAGAGGTGCCCTGCCTACTGTGTTTACCCTCGCCCCTTGCCATCCACTTGGTGACGGGGGATGCTGTCCCCTGTCTAACCTCTGCTCCTGCAGGCATGTCTACTTGGTGAATCTGACCAGAGCTGGGGTGGTGGATGGAGCCAGAGAGGTGGGCCCCGGGAAACATGACACTTATTTGGGAAGCCCCCAGGAGGACGGGGACAGGACCACATGTGGAGACTTAAGGACACTTACAGAACTTCCGTGTAGATGCTAATAATAGTGTCCCTACACGAGGGATGAGACGGTCAGGAGGGGATAATGACCTGGGAGCTGGATGAGGGTGGAGCTCCGACCAGGGCGCCTGCAGAGAGGAGGCACAGCTGGCTTCCTTGGGGGTTCTGGGAAAGGTCTCAGGCAAGAACAAGCCAGGTGCTGTAAGCTGCCGTAACTTACTGCTCTCTGTACCACCCACTTTCCCTGCATCTAGGACACTAGAAATTATGATCATGGTGGCTCCTCCCAGGTAAGGATTCTAGGGGTCCCTTCCCCTCTCTAGGTTCCAGGAGAGGGTGAGGGGATGAGGACAATCCCTACTTCGGGAACTCTGGGACCTTCCAAGTCCTTTGAAGCCCCCACATGGACTCTTTCACTCCCTTGTAGGGATACAACCCCAACTCCTCCTCGGGGAGCAGAGTTGGAAGTGGTGGCAGAAACAAACCCGAGGTGAGTGTGAAGAGGCATGGAAGGTGGGCAACGGTGGAAGAGGACAGCTCCCTCAGTCCCCGCAGGGAACGGGGGCGGATGCTGATGGGGTGATGGACACAGACCAGCCTTGGGGTGCAAAGGCTGCAGTCTGCGGGGCTGGACTAGGTGTCTGGGTAGGGACTGAGAGTCTTCTCTTTGTCTCTCCCACAGTGTGACAACCCACATGTTTCCGGGGGATCTGGGAGTCAGGTGAGAGCCGAACCTGCAGTGACTGCAGTTCATCCCTGCAGTGGTGCCCCTCCTCAATGCAACTCTGCTCACTGCTCTCCTAATGCGAGCCTTCGTCCCAACCCTGTCTGTGGGGAATTTACAATCCAGGGGGAGGAAACCATGGGCATTTTCCTCAAAAGACTAATAAGCTCCCAAGTAATCATTAACTGTAGGTCCTTACATGCTCTATCTCACGTTAGACCACAGACTGGGGCTGTGAACAATGGAACGAAAACCAGTCCTTTTAGAAACAGGATTGTTTCAAATGTCCTATACCCGACCAGTGAACAGAATTCGGTGATGAGTTTTGAAACTGATTTTGAAAGCGTACTTTTCCCTCCTAGTTATCCTGGAAATCTGGCTCTCTGTCAGCACCTGCTGAGCTGACAGAGGAGGTGTTGCACTAAGGTCCACAGGCAGCGCCCAGAGGTCTTGTGAAAACGCAGATTCTGATTCAGTAGGACTGGGGTGCGGCTGAGACTCTGGTTTCCAACAAGCGTCCTGGCAAGGCTGCTAGCCTATGTGAGAGGACGAGGAGCACGCCCAGTGGGGAGGAGGGCACTACAGCGAGAAGGCTCTGTGAAGAGCTCCTCACACGTCAGGGACACTAACCTTTTCTGGGTAGGCAGGTTTTAAGAAACCTCCCAGTTTGTAATTCTATTTTTAGTTTTCTTTTTGCACACCAAAGTCTTAAATATGTAATGAGGTGGAAAAACAGACAAAAATAACAGAATAGTCAGTCAGTTCAGTTCAGTTGCTCAGTTGTGTCTGACTCTTTTCGACCCCATGGACTGAAGCATGCCAGGCCTCCCTGTCCATCACCAACTCCCAGAGTCCACTCAAACTCCTGCCCATCAAGTCAGTGATGCCATCCAACCATCACATCCTCTGTCATCAAGGGGATATTTATTTTATTTTATTTACTTTTTGGACTTGCCCCACAGTGTGTGGGACCTTACTTCCCCATGCATGTGTGCTAAGTTGCTTTAGTCATGTCCAACTCTTTTCAACTCTATGGACTGTAGCCCACCAGGCTCCTCTGCCCATGGGGATCCTCCAGGCAAGAATACTGGAGTGGGTTGCCATGCCGTCCTCCAGGGGATCTTCCCGACCCAGGGGTTGAACCCATGTCCTTTATGTCTCCTACATTGGCAAGCGGGTTCTTTACCACTAGCATCCCCTGGGAAACCCCTTAGTTCCCTGACCAGGGATCAAACCTGCACCCCCTGCATCAGTTACTGCAGAGCTTTCTGCATCGTAATCACACCAAGGTGGTTCAGGGTCCTGGCACTGGAGTCTAACACGGAGACACGAGCTGAGAAAAGCTGCTGGACTGCTCTCTGCTTCAGTTTCCTTCTGTAAAGCAGAGCCATCTCCACATGGGAAAGTGGTGGAAAGAGGCATAGTGCCCCATGCACAGTGGGACTACATGTTGGCTACTAGTGATGTTTGGGGAGCAAGGAATCGGGGGAAGAAAGAATATGGATTTGATTCAAAGGACTGGGTAGGGTTAGTCTGGAGAGCAAGCAGCAAGTCAGTCCAGGAAGGCTTTCTGGAGGTGGTGGCTCTTAGGTGCTGTGGAAAGAAATGGGGTGGATGGCTTGACAGAGAGCACACAGTACAAAGGCTGAGAAGAGAGAGGTGGTAGGCTGCATGCATGACAGGATGCTTGGAGCCTTGAACATCAGTCCCCTTTTCCCCACCCAGGGGCAGGGCTCTGGTGGAGAAGGCGAAGCTGTCAGTGGAATCAACACCTTGGTGAGTGAGAACATCCCTCCTCTTGGGTCAGGACCATGGTGTCAAGCACCCCTGCCTGCCCTCCCCACTCCTGCCTCCAGCCCACAGAGTGGGTTCTTACTCTCCTTCTGTTTCTCATTGGTCCCTTAGAACTCTCAGACATCTTCTGAGCCCTTCAACTTCGACACTTTCTGGAAGGTGAGTTCGGCAGGAGTGCTCTGCTCACTCTTCTTTAGAAACCAAACCTGTGTCTCTTGGTCCCACAGGTGGAAGTCTTTGGGCTATTGGGTTGGCCAAAATGTTCGTTCCAGTTTTTCCATACCATCTTTGGGAAAACCCGATCAAACTTCTGGCCAACCCAATATAATGATTGTCAGCAGTGGCCCTTGACCTCTCTTGTCCTGAGGCCCTGAGTCAATCACACTATGATCCAATTTGGCCAGTCTTCTTCTCTTTTTTTCCCTGCAGAATTTTAAATCCAAGCTGGGCTTCATTAACTGGGATGCCTTAAACAAGGTAAGGGCTGGAAGGCCACGTCATTCTGATCTTTTTAAGAGAGGGATGTAGAGAAGAAAGCTAAACTCTGGCTAGGTGAGCCAGGGAACAGTGATGATGGTCATTAAGAAGGCATTTCTGCCAGTCATTTAAAAAGAAAAGATAAAAACGAGGAGGAAGGACAGCAGAGACCTGAAAAGAGAGGGAGAATTTCAAAACAGCTGGGAGTGGGGGATAAGGAGGGAGCAGGTTTTTTCATGTCTCAACATGCAGACCTGAACAGTCCTGAACCTCAGTTTCCCTGGAGAGTAAGTAGGCCTAATCCCCAGGAACCAGGGAGGGAGCAGAGGCAGAGAGAGGCAGGGCATGGACTGAATCATTAGGGGGAGCTCAAGTTCACCTGAGGATTGATGCCAAGAAAGGGAAAAGGGAAGGAACACTCCAGGCATCAGTCTGGGCCCTGCACATACGTAATCTTAGGAGATGCTCAGAGCCCAGAACCCCCTTGTCTTTCTTCCCTGCATACCCCTTGCTCTCGCAGGGCAAGCCCTGGCCAGGCTGATCTGACACCAGAATAGCAGATGTATCTCCAGAGCAGAGAGGGTGGACTGGAATGGGGGGCGAGGGACAAATAAATGATTCAAATACCAAAGGCAGAAGCTGCAATCGGTGGTCCACTGATCCTTTTGTTTGATTCATTTTCAAAGAACAATACGGCAACACTGGGCTCCTCTTTCTATGGCCTGTGAGAGCCCAGAGCCAAGAAGCAGCTGCTTCTTGCCACTGGGGCTTGCTCTCCAGCGGTCAGACCCCCCCTGCCCATCCCAGTCCTTCTAACCACCTGATTGGAGAAACTAGAGTTCCTGACCCTTCAAGTTATAAGAATGCAGACTAGGATTTTTGCCCTCCAAAACTCATGGGGGAGGGAGATGGTCAGTGGGGAGACAGAGAGGCAGTCCCCCCTTCAGGAACATCACTCTCTGGGAATAAGATGGGGGCTGAAAGATGGGAGCTGCAGAAGCTCCCAGCTGCAGCAGAGTCTTGGCTTGGAGGGACAAAATGAACAAAACACTTTTCTATTTCATAGCTAATGGTCTCTGGTAAGGGCAAGACTCCTTGCCGTGGACCATGCTCAGGCCTGTGAGCATGGGCACTTAAGAATTTAATGGGAGAACCAGGGCATGCACAGATACTTCCCAGGGGGTCAAACGTTTTTGCACATCTAGGGGGCCAGTAAAGGGAGTGCTCACCGCCAGGCAGGATTCACGGGGGGTGGCTCCCCCAGGAGCAGATCTCCCAGGAAAGGGACAGGACACAGAGATGGGCGGAGAAGAGGAGGGAGAGATCCACCTTCTTCATGGTAGGGGGAGGGGCAATGAGGGAGCCAGGACTCGGTCAGATGAGGAGTGAGGACAGGGCCCACACATTCCTGGCAGGTATGGGGGTTTCCAAGCCCAAGAGCTGGACTTGACTGGATGACAGCCGTGGGCGCAAAGGTCCTGGTAGATTTCTGATGCCGAGGTCCCATCTACCCCTGCCTTGGTCCACTGCTCACCAAATCCCTAGTCCTTGAGCTCTCCCTTGGAACTTTTTTCTTTGCCCAGGACCAGAGGAGCTTTCGCACCCCGTGACTTCCAGACACGGAGCTACCAGATGGAGGGGAGCCCCGCCCCCCGACCCATTCTTTAAACACCACTATCTCCCTACTAACCTTAATGCTTGCTCCAGAATAAATCTCAGCTATCCCACACTCCTGGTCTCTGCTCCTTTCTTAACGTCTCCACTGTTGTTCTGGGGGATGGGGAGGGGATGGGGTGGTTGGAAGGGGGGACTTCAGCTCCACATCTCTGGGAGGTGGGCAGGTAGTAAGGTGGGAAGGTCCAGGGGGCAGGACCTGAGGTTGTGTTCTCTCTGAGGCTGGGGGCGGGGTGTGGAACTGGGCTAGAGAACAAAGCTGTCATGTGCTGTGGGGGTGACAGAGGGGCAGCTAGTGGCTCCAGAGACCTAGCCTCCCTCTCCCTGTCCCCCAAAACAGTATTCTGGTGTCCCTAGAGGTAGCAGCTCCCCCCAGACCTCAGTCACAGTGAATTCTGAAGGCTGAGGGAGGCAGGAGCAGGGGTTCAGGTGAGGGTGGGCTGGGGACAGGCGCCTTGCTCACCGGCTCGCTCCCCACTTCCATCCACAGGGCCAAGCCCCACCCCCCAGCACTCGTGCCCTCCTCTACTTCAGGCGGCTCTGGCAGGTAGGAGAACTCTCACTCTTTGAAGAAATGGGAATCCTGGTGATCCTGTCCCTCTTCCCTCCCTCCCTCAAGGCAGCTACCCCTCTGCTCCAGTCTACCTGTCGCAAAATTCTCCCTCTGCCCACTTCTGAGATGCATCATCTCCCCCAAGTCTTATCACCAGTACCATCAGCAATGTTAACACCCTCAGTCTCCTGGAGGATTATCCTCATCTAACCCCAAACTACACCCAGACACCAAAACCCGTTCTTGCACATCATCTTGAAACTTTCACAACAGGCTGCCACACTCCACCCTCTGAATCCTCTTTCCCTGTGGCCCATTCATCTTTCCTTCTTCCTCCAGGATTTCAAACACAACACTCCTTTCTTGAACTGGAAAGTCATTACTGAGGTAAGGGCCGTAGAACCCCTGGTTTTGGGGTCGGGACGCTCAGCTCTGGGGACACAGGGTTCAGGGGCCCTGGGCAGTGGCATGGAGATTCAGTTCTGCTTCCTCCCTGCTGAGGGAAGGCGCCTCCCTTGGTCCCCACTTTCTTCCCTGTGTGCGTGCCCAGCGGAGGTGGGGTGGGAGAGGGAAGCTGTGAGTCACAGAGAAGGGAGCCGGGTGGGAGGTCCTCCCGGGGATAAAAGCTGAAGTCGAGAGTCAAGGGCTCCACAGGCGAGAGATCATGAAGCCAGCCACTGTCTCATCTCTGCTGTTGCTCCTGCTGGGTGTGGCCTGGCTTGGGGGGAGCCTCAGCTGGGTGGGTACTGCAGGGGGAGCAGGGGGCGGGGGTCACGGGATGGGGGAGATGGAGGGGCCTGGGGCTGGGTTCAACTCTCAGGGCCAGAACGGGGTCACTCAGGAGGAAAGCTGAAGGGCAGCAGGAAGGTAGTATCTATGGGGGGAGGAGGAGGAGGGAGGGTCAAGGTCGCGTGCAGGCAGGTGCGGGGGTGAGGGGGTCTGGTTATTTGAGTTCTGGGAAGGACGGGCAGGACCTTAGCGTCCTGTTGAAGGCCACACTTGGGTTTTGTGGGGCTAGTGGCCTTCGGGAATCAGGACTCTTGGGCACTGAGGCCAGGGCCACCGGCTCCCTTGTCCACGTGGGCACGTGAGGCTGGACAGATGGGGACACGTTGTATTGATTTTTTGTAGAAGAAGCTAGGGCTTTCAACTCTTCACAACTAATTGAATTTACACATGCGGACCGAGCCAAAAATGCTTGTGGAGGCCTGTGTTCCTCCAGTTTGTGTCCATGTTTTTGGGGCTAGCAGTGGGGTTAGAAGTCAGTGACAGAAAGAACGAAAAAGAAATTAATGGCAGGTATGGATAAGGTGGAGTGTTAAGCCAGATTTGGGGAGAAGATCCTGAGCCTGAGAAAGAGACAGGCAAGATTTCCCCTTGCCTTGATCAGAGGAGGGGAGGTGGCCTGCGCATCTGCAGTGCTTCTTTTTAAAAAATATTTACTCATTTCCTTGGTTGTGCTGGGTCTTCATTGCAGCACGCAGCACCTTTGATCTTTGTTCTGGCATGGGGACCCTTAGTTGAGCCATGTGGGATCTTAGTTCCCTGATCAGGGATCGAAGCCGGGCCCCCTGCGTTGGGAGTGCAGAGTCTTAGCCACTGGACCACCAGGGAAGTCCCTGCAGTGCTTCTTAAGGGTCTGTCTGCTTTCCTGTATTTCTCCTTTCCCTCTCTCTCCTTTGACTTGGCCTCCCTGGGAACCAGCCGGGCCTTCCAAAGACCCTGTAAAGAAAAGCATTTGGGAAGAGAGATCACCAGGCCTGTGAGGGGAGCAGGGTGTGCTGCCGGCTGAAGATGGGTGGGGCTGACATGGGGGCTCCACCCTGGGAGCTTGTTACTCTGGCTCAGGCCAGCGCTGCAGGTGCCCAGGTGATGGTGGGGCTGCCAAACCTGTTCTCTCCTCCTCGCTGCCCACTGAGTGTGGCAACCTGTCCTCTATCTATCCGGGCCATCAGTTTCCTCCCAGCCCGCCGCCTTCACCATAGGCAGCACCTATCACGGACCCCGAGAAGGGTGGGTGGGTTGGGTGGGATGCTGGCCTCCAGAAGGAGGGCAGAACCTGGGTGGTGAGAGTCCGGCAAGGCCTGAAGGACTGCGAGGCCGCCCTTGTTCTGACTCCCCCTTCCTTCCAGGGTGAAGACGTGCCATCGCTTCAGAAGAGGGCAGGTGGGGCTGGCCAGGTGAGTCCCTCCCTCAGAATGCCCTAAAGGCCCATGGTCCCTTTCCGCCTGGCTGTTGTGCATGCTAAGTCACTTTTTGCGACCCTATGGACTGCAGCCCACCAGGCTCTTCTGTCCATGGGATTCTCCAGGCAGGAACACTGGAGTAGATTGATATGCCCTCCTTCAGGGGATCTTCCTGACCCAGAGATCGAACCCACCTCTCTTATGTCTCCTGCATTGGCAGGCAGGTTCTTTACCACTAGCGCCACCTGGGAAGTCCACCTGGCTCTTGGTCTGGCCAGTCTGAAATTCTCCCTCCTCACGCCCGGTTCTATCATTTTCTCAGCCTGGCACAGGATGGCAAGACACAGTAGCTGGGACTGCTAAGGTGAGCTAATTGCCACCTGACCACCTGATTCAGACTTCCCTTCTTTTCTTGGTCTCCTCTGCCCACCTCCTCAGTGACACCTGAGATGCTGGGAGAGGCAGAGAAGGACGAGGGAGGCCAGGCCATCTGGGCTGGGAGATGAAGTGAGGTGAAGGCGTGGGGTGTGGCTAAGGAGATTCTATAGAAGCAAACACATGACGTGAGGAGGGGAGGAGGCCGGGCCTTTGAGAAAGGTCCAGTCAGAGCCGGGGGGTGGGGGTAAAATGCCTTCATCCCTTCTCTCCTGTCCCCCTATCCACCCCCAACTCCCTGCTTCCTTCCACAGAACTACAATTACAACCAGCAGGGACCTCCTACAGCCCTTGGTGGGCAGTACCCAGTCAAGACCCCCGCTAAGGTAAGACTTGCAACTGCCCACCCACTCAGAAGAGTTTTCAGGGGAACTGTGACTGCGTCGCATGCCATGGAGAAAACTGGGATCCTCTCAATGAGGAACATCAGCTCAGTTCAGTTCAGTCGCTCAGTCATGTCTGACTCTCTGCGACCCCATGAATCGCAGCACGCCAGGCCTCCCTGTCCATTACCAACTCCTGGAGTCCACTCAGACTCACGTCCGTCGAGTCAGTGATGCCATTCAGCCATCTCATCCTCGGTCGTCCCCTTCTCCTCCTGCCCACAATCCCTCCCAGCATCAGAGTCTTTTCCAAAGAGTCAACTCTTCGCATGAGGTGGCCAAAGTACTGAAGTTTCAGCTTTAGCATCATTCCTTCCAAAGAAATCCCAGGGTTGATCTCCTTCAGAATGGACTGGTTGGATCTCCTTGCAGTCCAAGGGACTCTCCAGAGTCTTCTCCAACACCACAGTTCAAACGTATCAATTCTTCGGCGCTCAGCCTTCTTCACAGTCCAACTCTCACATCCATACATGATCACTGGAAAAACCATAACCTCTGCTTTTGAATATGCTATCTAGGTTGGTCATAAATTTTTCTTCCAAGGGGTAAGCGAAGCCTCCTCAAAAATCGCAGGACCCACAGCAAATATGCTCTCCATCTCTAACTGCTGACCTTTCTGGGGGAGAGAAGGCTGGCCCAGAAACTCTTGGGAAAATGAAGGCTTCTTTTCATAAAGGAAGTAACAGGAAAGAAAAGTGAGGATTTTGCTTTATTCAGGCTCAAAGAAACAATTTTATAAATTTAGTAAAGGAATATGCTAAATACTAATTCTACTGGTTAACAAACAAACGAACTGCCAGTATTTCCCTCCATTTCTCAGAATAATAAAGCCCCTGCCCTCGGGGAGAGGACTTCTCCTGAGAGCTCAGAGACTGCCTGCTGACTGAAAGCAGGTGAAACTGCAGTTGATACTCCAGTGGGTATCCACTTCGCTCATCCCCCGGGCAGGCAGAGGGAGACCTAACTTTCCTCTTCTCACTCCCCTTGATCAGTGCATGCTCAGGGACCACGTTCAGTATCATCTTGCGTAAAATGCACGCAGAATGAGAAATTGGCTGTGGCCGAAGGGCTGCCGTCAGACCAAAGGATCTCTGGGATGATTCTGGTCTGAACGTGCTGGGGCCATGGGCCCCTCCTGAGCCCTGAGGACATGGCTGATACAGAGCAGTCATGGAGACCCTCACCTCACCTCCTCTGATCTTCTCTTTACAGGGGGGAGTCACGGTTTCTTCCTCGGTAAGTTCTGGGCCAGAGAAAATCTGGCTCTCGACAGAAGGGGTTTGAGGCCAAAGGGTGCATGTGGGACGATGCGCTGTCCATTCAGACCGTCTCCTTGCCCTGCAGGCTTCCCGGACGCACCCTAGCCTGCTGCAGTGGGTGAAGTTTTGGTAGGTGAGTATCAGGAGCTGAGGCACAGTCACCTGGGGTAAGGGCTGGGTGCTGGGCATTCCCTTTGTTCTAGAAGAACATGCTAAAGATATTAAGGAGGAGGAGACACCCAAGTGTGGCGTGTGGAGAAAGACTCATAAGAAAATGACTGGGAACTGCCCTGGTGGTCCAGTGGTTAAGACCCTGAGCTTCCAATGCATGGGGTGTGGGTTCGATTCTTGGTTGGGGAACTAAGATTCCCGCATGGCTCGGCCAAAAAATGTTTTTAAAAATTAAAAAGAAGACTATACTTCAGTTAAAATAAATACTTAGAAGAATTTTTTTTAAGTGACCTAGAACAGTGGGAATGCACCCTCTGAGTGCTGCGTGGGGCCAGGCAGGGACAGGAACGCACACTAGATTAAGGAGCGGGACCAGGATAGGAATTGTGTGTGGAGGGGGGAGGGGGCTGTGGGAGGGGAAATACTTGTTTTAGGGAGGAGAGAGAGAGGAGACCGCGGGCGGCATGGGCAGGACACGAGGGCACTGTGGGCGCAGCAGCTGGGGGAGAGGAGAGAACGCCTGCTTTCAACAGATCTGGGGGTGGCTGGCGTTCTACTGTTTTCTCTTTTCTCTTCTAGACAAGCACTTCCGACCGCGACTGAGGGCCTGAGAAACGGGTCGTCAAGGGACCAGACTGTGCCCGGGCCCCAGCTCTTGGTCTGCGTGCCGACACCTGCCTTTTCTAGCTTGGGGTCCTGCCTGCCTGTCCCTTGTCTCCCCCATGCACGGTGGTGGTGTCTCTGTGGCCACCAGTCTCAGTGGGTACCCCAGCCGTTTCTTCACCAGCCCCATTTTGTGACCTGAAGTCACCGTGACAAAAATTCAGGAGGAGCGTCCAGCTTTAGTTTCTCTGTGGAAATAAAACGTGAATCTTGTATCCCTAAGACTTTGGCAGATTTTATTCTTTAATACTACACTGATGGTCTGGGTCAGGGAGGAGGGAAGACGGGTTTGGGGCAGGTAACTCACCTTCCTCCTGAGTGTGCTCACTCACTCGGTCGTGTCCGCCTCTTTGTGACCCTATGGACTGTAGCCAGCCAGGCTCCTGTGTCCGTGGGATTCTCCAGGCAAGAATACTGGAGTGGGTTGCCATGCCCTCCTCCAGGGGATCTTCCCCACCCAGGGATCGAACCCACATCTCTTGCATTGCAGGCGGATTCTTTACCATTGAGTCACTGGGCTGCCGTCTGTGGGGTCACACAGAGTCGGACATGACTGAAGCGACTTAGCAGCAGCAGCAGCACTGGGGAGGCTCCTTCCTCTTGAGAGGGGTGCACAAAATGACTGGCATGAGGGGGAAGGAGAGATTCAGTTCCCAAGGCTTAGATCAGGGCCTGGCACAGGGTGGGCCCCAAATAGCTGATGAAGAAATGAAAGAAGCCGGGCCCAAAGCGAACTTAAGGGAAATGACTTGAAGTGCATTCGTTTCTCAGGTTTGTCCTTAAGCCGAGGTTCCTGCTTTATATTCATCTCTGAATTTCAAGGGCTTCCTTGGTGGCTCAGACGGTAAAGAGTGCAGTGCAGGAGACCCGGGTTTGATCCCTGGGTCAAGAAGATCCCCTGGCAAAGGGAATGGAAACCCACTCCGGTATTCTTGCTTGGAGAATTTCATGGACAGAGGAGCGTGGCGGGCTCCAGTCCACGGGGGTCACAAAGAGTCGGACACGACTGAGCCACGAACACTCACACTTTCCCGAGCTCATCTGGTTAGGGAGGGTCTTGCAGTACCTCCTCGAAGCCACAGGGGGGAGAGCGCGTCCGTCCCGGGGCTGCCGCTCTGTCCTTCAGCTGACTTGACAGCTGGCTTCCTTCAGGGAGCGTGAGGGAGCCACAGAAACTGCTGGACCTCACGTTGCGTCCTGCCAGTCCCTGAGGGATTGAGGCAGAAGCTGGGGATTGAGGGACTGAGGTGGTCAACATAGTTCTGGACTTGGGGCGTTCATAGTCCAAAGGGCTGAAAGACACCCTCTAAAGTTTAAAGCATGGGGTGAAGCAGGTTGAGGCCCTCTGGTATAAAGGATTCTCATAAAACAGCAGGCCAGCCCTTTCTCCTGCCGGGACCTCTGAAGCAGCTTCTTGATGTAGCCTCTGGCTTTTGAGTTTCTCCTAACATCCGTTCTCCCACAGCAGCCAGGGAGGCTCCCCTGCTCAGAATCCCCCACAAACCCCACTGTTGTTTTCAGTGGTTAAATCATTTCTGACTCTTTTGTGACCCCATGGACTGTAGCCCGCCAAGCTCCTCTGTCCATGGGATTCTCCAGGCCAGAACACTGGAGTAGGCTGCCATTTCCTTCTCTAGGGGATCTTCCAGACTCAGGGATGGAACCCGTGTTTCCTGCATTGGAAGGTGGGTTCTTTACTGCTGAGCCACCAGGAAAGCCCACAAATTCAATTAACCGTTGAATAAAATTTCAACCCCTGAGCACGGCTCAGCTTGTTCTGGCTCTGGTCTCTCTGTCCAATGTCAACCCAGATGTGCTTGGACAGTCTCCCAAAGAACACTGCTGTTACCTGTCCCTGAAACCCCGGATCATCGAAAGGCTAAAACCTTAATGACTTTTGGTCTAAATGCAAATCCCCAAGCCAGGTTAACCAAGGACACCTCCCCAACCACTCTGACATCACCTGGTCTTATTTTCTTCACAGAGCTTGTCATCCTCTGAAATGATCTTGTTTCTTAATTTTTTTGTTAGGTTATAATCTGTCTCCTTTAATGGAACAGAAGCTTCATAGGACAGGTTTCTGTCCATCTCGAATCTTCAGCACTAAGAACCAAAAAAGCTGCTTAATAAACATTTGGGAATTAGAGAATGGAAGAGGGGTCAGCATTAAGTGGGTTCAACAAAGTCTTAGCCTCTGTCAGCCACTTGTGAACGTAGTTTATAAGGTATAAGAAGTATTGAGATAAAGTAGGTGAATGAGATGGTCTATCTCCAAGTTGGTCAGCTTTGATACCGTATTCTGGGAATATTCATCCATGAGAACTGCATGAAAATTTCCCAATTCAGTCATCATTTGATATTTTTGAAAAAACAAACGTAATTCTGCTATCTGTCTAGCACAGGCCACTGTCAAGCAGTAACAAAATCTTTTCACGGAATGTATTAGTCATTATCCTCGGGGTTTTATAACCTTGGTTTGAATCTATCATAATGAAATAAAACTTTATTTCTTGAAAAAGAAAAAAAAGAATTAATGGGCTGCATCTAGGAAGTCTTCCTGGGAGAAGTGTAAGCAAAGTGTACACAGAGCAGAGGGTGGGCGGCAAGGGAAGAAGCCAGACCTGCTGGGCAACGTGACTGCATTCTTGGGTGTGACCACACACCGACATAGGGAGGAAAGGATGGGATAGGGATGCCCTGGGCTCTGCCTCTCCATGCCCCACACCTCATACCCTGGCCCCCTTTCTCTCCAAGGATTCTAGGCTTTTCACTTCGATGTTCCCCAAGACCCAGAGACCCTAGCATGCAGCCCTTCCCTGAGCCCAGGGAGGCTGGCTCCCAGCCCCTAGGTGTGTCTGTAATGTAGCAATCAGGGTTGGGCCTCGCCTCTCACCCACACTCAAGTTCTGGCAGATTTGGGGCGGAGTGGGCCAAGGCCTGTGGGAAAACAGGGGCTTACTGCTATTCTCGGAGTGAGAACTAGGAGGTCAACCAGACTTGGGGTTGGGGTGACACGGAGGCAGCCTCGGTGACTCTGCCTGACTCTACTTACCCTATGGGAAGCAGCCAGAGCAAGGCTGAACCTGGGAAGATTCTCCTGCTGAGGGTCCCATTAACTGAACTGTGGGGACTCTCTCTGCCAATGAGGATCCTCCTATGCCTCTCTTCCCAACCTGCCCAACCACTGGACACTGGACACTTGGGAAACACAAACTCACTGAGGCAGTTTAAATGGGAGAAGGGGAGACAGCTGGGAGAGAGGGACACTAGACTCTAGATCAGCATTTAGATCATAAATCTTGCAAAGCCAAAATTACCCTTGAAAATCAGTTCAGTTCAGTCACTCAGTGGTGTCCAACTCTTTGCGACCCCATGAATCACAGCACGCCAGGCCTCCTTGTCCATTACCAACTCCCGGAGTTCACTCAGACTCCCGTCCATCGAGTCAGTGATACCATCCAGCCATCTCATCCTCGGTCGTCCCCTTCTCCTCCTGCCCCCAATCCCTTCCAGCATCAGAGTCTTTTCCAATGAGTCAACTCTTCACATGAGGTGGCCAAAGTACTGAAGTTTCAGCTTTAGCATCATTCCTTCCAAAGAAATCCCAGGGCTGATCTCCTTCAGAATGGACTGGTTGGATCTCCTTGCAGTCCAGGGGACTCTCAAGAGTCTTCTCCAACACCACAGTTCAAAAGCATCAATTCTTCTGTGCTCAGCCTTCTTCACAGTCCAACTCTCACATCCATACATGACCACTGGAAAAACCATAGCCTTGACTAGACGGACCTTAGTCGGCAAAGTAATGTCTCTGCTTTTGAATATGCTATCTAGGTTGGTCATAACTTTTCTTCCCAGGAGTAAGCATCTTTTAATTTCATGGCTGCAGTCACCATCTGCAGTGATTCTGGAGCCCCCCAAAATAAAGTCAGCTACTGTTTCCACTGTTTCCCCATCTATTTCCCATGAAGTGATGGGACCAGATGCCATGATCTTCGTTTTCTGAATGTTGAGCTTTAAGCCAACTTTTACACTCTCCTGTTTCACTTTCATCAAGAGGCTTTTTAGTTCCTCTTCACTTTCTGCCATAAGGGTGGTGTCATCTGCATATCTGAGGTTATTGATATTTCTCCCAGCAATCTTGATTCCAACTTGTGTTTCTTCCAGTCCAGCGTTTCTCATGATGTACTTTGCATATTAGTTAAATAAGCAGGGTGACAATATACAGCCTTGACATACTCCTTTTCCTATTTGGAACCAGTCTGTTGTTCTATGTCCAGTTCTAACTGTTGCTTCCTGACCAAGAAGGTGTCAAATGGAAATAATCATAAGTCTGGCACGGCCAGTTGTTTTTGTTTTAACTTTTAATTTTATATTGAAGTATAGCCGATGAACAACATTGTGGTAGTTTCAAGTGGACAGCAAAGGGACTCAGCCGTATGTATACATGTAACCATTCTCCTCCAAACTGCCTTCCCGTCCAGGCTGCTACGTAACATTGAGCAGAGTTCAATGTGGCACACCCAATTTGTTTTTCTCCAGAACGTGAATGGAATTTCTTGGGTTGTGCACATGAAACAATAGGCTTGTGTTTAGAGGCATTATATAAAAGCACCTATCTTTAAACACTAGAAGACTATCTTTAAACACACCCTTGGTGTGGCAAAATGCTCAAACTATAAGAGGCATCTGGAATCTGAGTCAATTACAATTTCATTCTGGGGCATATGCTCAGTGAGGACCATTTAATCTTAGTTCTCTGTTTCCAGTTGATAAGAACACAGCTTCAGTTAGTCAGTTCAGTTGTTCAGTTGTGTCCAACTCTTTGGGACTCCATGGACTGCAGCACGCCAGGCCTCCCTGTCCATCACCAACTCCCAGAGTTTATTCAAACTCACGTCCATTGAGTTGGTGATGCCATCCAACCATCTCATGCTCTGTCGTCCCCTTTTCCTCCCACCTTCAATCTTTCCCAGCATCAGGGTCTTTTCCAATGAGTCAGTTTCTCGCATCAGGTAGACAAAGTATTGGGGTTTCAGCTTCAGTATCAGTCCTTCCAATGAATATTCAGGACTGATTTCCTTTAGGATGGCCTAGTTGGATCTCCTTGTAGTCCAAGGGACTCTCAAGAGTCTTCTCCAACACCACAGTTCAAAAGCATCAGTTCTTTGGCTCTCAGCTTTCTTTATAGTCCAACTCTCACATCCACACATGACTACTGGAAAAACCAAAACCTTGATTAGACCGACTTTTGTTGACAAAATAATGTCTCTGTTTTTTAATATGCTGTATAGGTTGGTCATACTTTTTCTTCCAAGGAGCAAGCATCTTTTAATTTCATGGCTGCAGTCACCATCTGCAGTGATTTTGGAGCCTCCAAAAATAAAGTCTGTCACTGTTTCCACTGTTTCCCCATCTATTTGCCATGAAGTGATGGCATGATCTTAGTTTTCTGAATGTTAAGTTTTAAGCCAACTTTTTCATTCTCCTCTTTCATCAAGAGGCTCTTTAGTTCTTTGCTTTCTGCTTTAAGTGTGGTGTCATCTGCATATCTGAGATTATTGATATTTCTCCCAATAATCTTGAGTCCAGCTTGTGCTTCATCCAGTCCAGCATTTCTCATGATGTACTCTGCATTTAAGTTAAATAAGCAGAGTGACAATATACAGCCTTGATGTACTCCTTTTCCTATTTGGAACCAGTTTGTTGCTCTATGTCCAGTTCTAACCATTGCTTCCTGACCTGCATACAGATTTCTCAAGAGGTAGGTCAGGTGGTCTGGTATTCTCATCTCTTTCAGAATTTTCCACAGTTTATTGTGATCTACACAGTCAAAGTCTTTGGCATAGTCAATAAAGCAGAAGTAGATGTTTTTCTGGAACTCTCTTGCTTTTTCAGTGATCCAGCGGATGTTGGCAATTTGATCTCCGGTTCCTCTGCCTTTTTTAAAACCAGCTTGAACACCTGGAAGTTCACGGTTCACGTACTGTTGAAGCCTGGTTGGGAGAATTTTGAGCATTACTTCACTAGCATGTGAGATGAGTGCAATTGTGCGGTAGTTTGAGCATTCTTTGGCATTGCCTTTCTTTGGGATTAGAATAAAAATTGACCTTTTCCAGTCCTGTGGCCACTGCTGAGTTTTCCAGATTTGCTGGCATATTGCGTACATCACTTTCACAGCATCATCTTTTAGGATTTGAAATAGCTCAATTGGAATGCCATCACCTCCACTAGCTTTGTTCGTAGGGATGCTTCCTAAGGCCCACTTGACTTCACATTCCAGGATGTCTGGCTCTAGGTGAGTGATCACACCATCGTGATTATCTGGGACGTGAAGTTTTTTTTTTTGCATGGTTCTTCTGTGTATTCTTGCCTCCTCTTCTTAATATCTTCTGCTTCTGTTAGGTCCATACCATTTCTGTCCTTTATTGTGTCCATCTTTGCATGAAATGTTCCCTTGGTATCTCTAATTTTCTTGAAGAGATCTCTAGTCTTTCCCATTCTATTGTTTTCCTCTATATCTTTGGATTGATCACTGAGGAAAGCTTTCTTGTTTCTCCTTGCTATTCTTTGGAAATTTGCATTCAATTGGGTATATCTTTCCTTTGCTCTTTTGCCTTTCACTTCTCTTCTTTTCATAGCTGTTTGTAAGGCCCTCTCAGACAAGCATTTGGCCTTTTTGCATTTCTTTTCCTTGGGGATAGTCTTGATCCCTGCCTCCTGTACAGTGCCACAAACCTCCGTCCATAGTTCTTCAGGCACTCTGTCTATCAGATCTAATCCCTTGAATCTACTTCTCACTTCTACTGTATAATTATAAGGGATTTGATTTAGGTCATACCTGAATGACCTAGTGGTTTTCCCCACTTTCTTCAATTTAAGTCTGAATTTGGCAATAAAGAGTTCATGGTCTGAGCCACAGTCAGCTCTTGGTCTTGTTTTTGCTGACTGTATAGAACTTCTCCAACTTTGGCTGCAAAGAATATAATCCATCTGATTTTGGTATTGACCATCTGGTGATGTCCATGTGTAGAATCTTCTCTTGTGTTATTGGAAGAGGGTGTTTACTAGGAGTGGTGCATTCTCTTGGCAAAAGTCTGTTAGCCTTTGCCCTGCTTCATTCTGTACTCCAAGGCCAAATTTGCCTGTTACTCCAGATATTTCTTGACTTCCTAATTTTGCATTCCAGTCCGCTATAATGAAAAGGAGATCTTTTTTTGGGTGTTGGTTCTAGAAGGTCTTGTAGGTCTTCATAAAACTGTTCCACTTCAGCTTCTTTAGCGTTGCTGGTTGGGGCATAGACTTGGATTACTGTGTATTTAATGGTTTGCCTTGGAAATGAACAGAGATCATTCTGTCATTTTTGAGATTGCATTTTAATTTGCTGAAATTAATGTATGCCTGCTCAGAGTTGCCGTCTATGGCTGTGCAGGCCACATACCACAAAAGGACACTTGAGACTTTCTTGGTTGTCCAGCGATTAAGAATCTGCCTGCCAATGCAGGGGACACTGGTTCAATCCCTGGTCCAGGAAGATCCTACATGCTTTGGAGTAACTAAGCCCATGGGCCACAGTGATTGAGCCCGTGCATTCTAGAGCCTGTACTCTGCCACAAGAGAAACCACCGCAAAGAGAAGCTTGCGCATCACAACTAGAGTAGCCCCCACTCGCTGCAACTAGAGAAAGTCCATACAGCAACAAAGACCCAGCACAGCCGAAAATTAAGCAAATAAAAATTAAAAAACAGGACACCTGTTGCAGAGGACTAGTAGGGGTTCCCTGCAGCTTTGCCCCCCAGCTCTCAGGGTGTGGGTCTAATTCCTACAAGGCTCTAGGTGTGCAGGCTGAGACCCCCTGCAAGACACAGTACAGGAAAGGAGTGATACAGGTGCCGGCTCTGGAATCTGGGGTTGTAATGCTGGCCTCACCACGCCCTGGCTGTGCGACCAAGGGTGAGCGGTTTAACCTCCGTGTGCTGTGATTCTCCTGCCTACAGACGGTAGATAATTGTAATACCCGCCTCACAGGAGCTCTGTGGGATTTCAGTGAGATCACGCACTTCGAGCGCTTAGCGCAAGGCCTGCCACAGAGTAGGACATCAATAAACTGGCTCACGTTATTATTAGCAGCATTTGCATGAGGTGGAAAGGAAAACAGGGAAATCAGTTTGTTGCAAAAGTTCTCTGGAGCCGGAGAGGTGATGGTGCTGGGCTGGTCTGTTTTTCTAGGTGATCCAGGCCGAAGTGTTCCTTCGTTAGCAGGTCTGGTGGGACTTCTTTACATCACATCGGCTCTCCTTGGTCGAGTCTTCATTTTGGTCATTCTTCATTATTATTTATGTATTTTTTATTTACAGCTGCTTTGGGCCTTAGTTGCAGCATGTGCGGTCTTTTGTTTGGGTGTGCAGGCTTCTCTGCAGTTGTGGCTCACGGGCTTAGTTGTCCTGCAGCACGTGGGATCTTAGTTCCACGATCAGGAATTGAACCTGTGTCCCCTGCGTTGGAAGGGGGATTCTTAACCACTGGAACACCGAGGAAGTCCCAGTTGGTTCATTGTTCATTCAGCTTCATTCACTGTTGACCCTATGCTGAGAGAACGGTGGTTAACGAGCTCCTTCAGGCCCTGTTAATTAGCTGGTAAGAATTCATTACGCATTAAAAAACTCATGTCCTCCAGAAAACCTTTTTGGGAGGTGCTCCACCCATCTGTCATTTTCTCACTTGTCCCCTCCACGAGCACCAACCTTGCGTGACATGCATGGTGACCTGGTCATCCGTGCTGGATGGTTTCTCAAACACTGTCTCCTCAGACAGCTCTGCAGAGGGGGAGGTGCTGTTAGAAAGACAGAGGAGGCTTCCTGAGGCTAAAGAGGGGCAGGATGTCGGGGACTGGGGTGTGGGGACAGGAGGAGAATTAAACCGATGTTCCAGCTTCTGGGGTTCAAGGAGACTGTTGCTGAGAAAGACCCAGCCCTCCCCCACTACGCCTGCTATCTCTGTGAAGCCCATCAGGCTGGGGTAAAGAGCCCAGTCTTCTTTTCTTAAAGGTTTTTTTTTTTTTTTTTTTTTGATATGGGCCATTTTAAAACTCTTTATTGAATTTGTTACAATACTGCTTCTATTGTTTATGTTCTGGTTGTTTGGCCATAAGTTTTGTGAGATCAGAGCTCTCAGACCAGGGATCAAACCCACACCCGCTGCACTGGAAGATGCAGTTTTAACCGCTGGATCACTAGGGAAGTCCTAAGAGCCCACTCTTAAAGGAGATCTTGCCTTGTCCAGGCAGCACCCATCTTCATTCCAGAACCTCCCTGTTACATCAGGAACTGGTTGGGCTGCCTGAACCTCGCTGCAGAGAAGGCTGCTTGATGAGGGTGGTTTGTTGCTTTGAGATGATACAACTTCCAAGCTGGGGGAGTGGGGTGGGGAACAGAATCAGCTCAGCGAAATGGTGTAGGCACTCAAAGTTTAGCACCTAGAGCCCATCTCCAACTGGGTAGCTCTAAGACCTGTTTTTGCTTTCCTGTGTTTCTCAGTTCTCTGTCTAAGGTCAAGATAGTTACCTCTCTGAAGATCCAAGAGTAAAAGGTGGACAGAGGAAGAAAGTGTACAACTTGGTGGAAGGATGTTTATATTCTAAGACGCTTAATCTAGCATCTGTAGAATCTCGCTCCATTCTAAGGCGCGGTGCTGGGGGATATAAAGATGATCAAGATATAGTCCTTGACCTCAAGGAACTTGACATTCTAAGAGGGAAGAACAGAAGTGACTCTAGGTACCATGCCAGAGAGATACAAATGAACTGCTATGGCAGTTCTGAGGAGGGAGGGAAAAGTTTTGGAGTCAGGGATAACAGGTGATGAGAGATATCAAGGAAGCTTTATCTAAGATGGGTGTTGGGTTCTGAGAACAAAAGTGGAGAGAAGAGAAGGCAATGGCACCCCACTCCAGCCCTCTTGCCTGGAAAATCCCATGGACGGAGGGGCCTGGTGGGCTGCAGTCCATGGGGTCGCTAAGAGTTGGACACGACTGAGCGACTTCACTTTCACTTTTCACTTTCATGCATTGGAGAAGGAGATGGCAACCCACTCCAGTGCTCTTGCCTGGAGAATCCCAGGGAAGGGGGAGCCTCATGGGCTGCCGTCTATGGGGGTACACAGAGTCGGACACAACTGAAGCGACTTAGCAGCAGTAGCAGCAGCATGGGCAGCTGCTTGGAGGAGGGAGTAAAAGGGTAGTTTTGGTAAGGAGTTCAGTTTGGCCAGAACATGAGGTATGTGCAAAGGGAGTGAAAGGAAGAAAAAGTTAGAAAGCTGGGTTGAGGCCAGAGCCTGGTAGGCCTTCAGTGACAGTGTAGGGAGTTTAGACAGAATTGGATAGGGTGGGAAAAAGCCTGAATTATAAACGAGGAACCAAGAGCTACAAGGAAAGGAGACAAAGACGAAAGGACAGGTTGCTTGGGTGCCACTGCCAATCACTTGGAGGGACAGGTCCAACCTGTCTCCATCTCAGCTCTGTTTGCATGAAGAACCCCATTGCTGGCTCACCTTTGTAGTGCCCAGGGCAGTACGTGAATTGAGAAATCCAAGGTAAGTAGGGAACAGTCCACACCTCCCCTTCCCAGAGCCCCAGGGGTGGGCAATAGGATCTGGAGGTGAGTCAGTGGGGCGGGGACCCCAGTTCTGCTCAGATCTGTCTCCCTGGGAATATAAAGGGCAAGCCTTGGGTTGCCTTGTCTCAGAGCACCCCAAACTTGCCATCATGAAGATCCCCGTTCTTCCCGTGGCCGTTCTTCTCTCTGTCCTGGCACTCCACTCTGCTCAGGGGGCGGCGCTGGCCAGCTCTGAGGTGAGCAATGTCACCTGGCTTCTCTTATTAGCTGATTTACTCCTCAGTTTCTTTATCCTCCATCCGTTACTGGAGAAGTGGCTCTTACCTCTGGCCATTCCCAGGGGCTGAAGGGGAAGCTGGGTCTCTGAGGAAGGGAAGACAGGAGGAAGGAGACAAAGCATTCCTGGGAAGGGGCAGAGAGGCTTATGTTTCTGGAAAGGATGGTCAAGTGTGGGGTGGAGGCTGGACATCCTGAGAGGGGACAGGGGCTGAGGCTGGTCATCTGGGTTCAACCACACCTTTTTTTGACCTCAGGAAAACCCCTGAGGTCCCTCTCTTCCCACCTTATCCCACTGTTGGGGGAGAATGTCCACGCTGGATATGAAAGTCAACGACTCCACTGCGTAGGATGGGAGCAAATGTCGTTGGGGAGCAAAAGGGGAGGTGACACGAACTTACCCCAGCTCAAAAAGGACAGTCCATATGCCACCTGCCTGCTGCTAAGTGGGAAAAGGTACCCAGTGTGGCCGGAGTTGAAAAGTTTTCCAGAGAACCTGGAAATCTGATTTATGAACTCTTACTAATTAAAAATGTTTAATTCAAATTAAAAAACAAACAAGCCAAATTACGATGCGATGTCAAAATTTGGGTCTAGCCTGTGGGCTACTGTTTGTGACCGCTGTTGTGGGAAGGAAGAAATAAGGGGGGGTGAAGCTGGGCAGCTGAGTTGGGGAGGGTGACAGACTGGAGGCACTGAGGTCCGGGGATGGGGGCTTGTACCAGCTGGAGTAGAGAGATGGAGACCGGGACTCTGGTGGCAATCAAGTCACAAAGCAAACCAAGCTCCATCAACTAAAGGCAGAAAGGGGTCCCACCTGCCTGCTAATCTCCCGCACCCAGCTTTGTGGGTTAAGTGGGGGTGTCTCAAGAACACCCCGAGCCTACCACAGAACCACACAAGCCAGTTCTTCTTGGGAGGAGTCCTCTTTTCTCCACCCTCTCCTCCTGCTGCGTACAAGGGATGCAGGCTTGGGCTCCGAACTCTCTGCCTCCCTCATGCCACCCTCCAATCCCTTTCTTGTCACCTGTATATCTGTCTACCGTTCGCCACCATGCTGGGACAGAGTGGGCTAACTGAGGCCCCCCGGGATGGAGAATGGGGCTGGCCTGTGGAGGGCGGCAAGGGGCAGAGAGGCTTTGGGGAAGGTGATTTGCCATCAGGCTATCATTTAGCCCCTTTCTCTTCTTCACTTTTCAGGAAGAGACCACCATTGGTAATTATGCAGCAGGACCCGAGGTAAACAACCTGTTTTCGCCGTCCGACTATGAGTTTGTCCCCTGTCTCTTCAGTGTTCTCCAGTAACTTTCTTAACACCCTGCTTCTTTGCCTAGGCCTTTAATGCCCAGTTCCTGAACATTGACAAGTTGCGATCAGTAAGTTTCATTCTCTAGAGTGGCCTCCACACACACTCCCATCCTCAAGGAGACTGATGCCTGGGTGGAGAGCTTGCAGGGTTTCCTCGGTCCCTCACTCTTCCCAGAGGGCCAGGGGCTAAGCTCTGTCCTTCCCTGGAAGTGACCCTCTTCTGGTCCCTTTCTCTCTCTGCAAAGGCTTTCAAGAACGATGAATTCCTGAACTGGCACGCTCTCTTTGAGGTAAGAGCTTGGGTGCCCTTTCTCTCCTGATTGTTTCCCCGGGTAGGGGCAACACATCCTGGTCTAGCCCTTTTGGTGCTTTCCTGGGTTCTAGGAGGGAGTAGCTGTCCCGCTGGAATGCTGCCCAGCTAAAGAAAGTTCCCCTGGGAGGCGGTCGTGGCCACACTTCGTTTCCCTAATGTGACCCACAAAGACAATCCCTGAAAAGTAAGAACTTAATCAGTCGAGGGTTTATTCAAACCTCATCCTCATCCTCCAGGAAGAAAATGAGGTCCTAAGTTGAGTGACTTACCTAAATTTAGAAGGCTAAAGCCAAGGACTTTCCTGGTGGTCCGGTGGATAATGCAAAAGGGGCCCAGGTTTGATCCTTGGTCAGGGAACTAGATCCCACATGCCACAACTAAGACTCAGCATAGCCAAATAACTAAGTGAAAATAAATATTAAAAAAAAAAAAGAAAGCTAAGTCCATGGCAGAACTGAAAGTAGAGCCTGTGGTGCGTGATCCTGCACATCCTATGTGCCCTCACGCAAATGTCTTCAGTTCTCTGAGCCTCAGTTTCCTCATCTGTGAAGTGGGTATGATGTCAGTACTGAAATCAAAAGATTGCTGCAAAGACCAAGTGAAATCGTGCCTGTAAAGTAGTCTGTGCAAGGCAAGCACAGATTACAGGCTCAGAAAATATTCATTCTTACTGTATTTATAAGACAATGACACCATCACCACTTCAGAGAACTCTGCAACAAGAGCTTACTGATCCGTGTTCACCTGACCTGTAACACATCACTCTCTTTCTCATTTTCTGTCTTAGTCTATCAAAAGGAAACTTCCTTTCCTCAACTGGGATGCCTTTCCTAAGGTAAGAGGAGGTGGGCATTAGGAGAGAAAGGAGGCTGGGGGCGAGGGGAAAAGCAGAGGATCTGAGCAGGAGAGTAAGGAAATGAAAGCGGGCTAAACGTTCTTCTGACTAAAGCTAAGTCAGACAGGGAACGGCAAATATCACATGATATCACTTATATGAGATATCTAAAAAAAAGCTACCAATGACCTATCTACAAAACAAAAACAGAGTTGCTGATATGGAAAATAGACTTATGATTGCCAGTGGGTAAGGGAGGGGAGGGATAAATTGGAAGATTGGGACTAACATACACACACTACTACAAATAAAATAGATAGCTAATAAAGACCTGCTGTATAGCACAGGGAACTCTACTCAATACTCTGTAATGGCCTAGATGGGAAAGGAATCTAAAAAAAGAGTGCATATATGTATAACAGATTCACATTGCTGTACACCTGAAACTAATACAACATTGTAAATCAACTATGCCGCAATAAAAATTTAAAACACAACAACAACAAAATAAGTCTAAGGGAAATTGCAGCCACTATAACTCAGAAGAGAATAGGAACTTAGACCAGAGCAGTGAGTCCTCTCTGTCAGAACCCCACCCTATCCTGGACTTCCTTAGGATCCTGGCTTCCCGTGCCCCAGGGTCTCCAATCTGACTGTACCCTCTCTCTCTCAGCTGAAAGGACTGAGGAGTGCAACTCCTGATGCCCAGTGACCCAGAAACCCAGCGCTGCTGATGCCACTGCAAGAGCGGGCTACTGATCACCATCCTATGATCACCTTTTGCTTGCTGCCTCAGTAACTCCAATAAAACATTTTCCAAACAAACAGCTCCTGCATCTGCATCTCTGTCCTTATCTTACTGGGCTCTCAAAAGGAATTAAGATGGAGTGGGATCCAAGGCTGGTAGGCAGAAATTTTGACTTCTGAGAGGATGGTAAGTAGAAAGGGCTTCCCAGGTGACGCTAGTGGTAAAGAACTCATCTGCCAAGGCAGGAGATGCTGGAGATGTGGGTTTGATCCCTGGGTTGGGAAGATCCCCTGGAAGAGGGCATGCCAACCCACTCCAGTATTCTTGTCTGGAGAATCCCTTGGAAAGAGAAGCCTGGCAGGCTACAGTCCCTGGGGTCTCAAAGAGTTGGACATGACTGAGTGTGTGTGTGCACACACACACATACACACACAGAGGAAGTAGAGAGGGTAGTAAGTAGTGAGATAGGATGAAGTGGGAAGGGCATATCAGGCTGGCAAGAGACCCCCTGTGTCTTAGCTCCTAAGCACTGGCTGACATCCTTGAGGAGCATGAAGTGATGAGCAGCTTGGTAAGATCCCCAAGGAAACTAAGCTGCCCTCTGAACATCTGGCACCCTGCCTGACCTGCCTCCTGAGAACCTGAATCCTCTGGTGGTGGTGATTTGGTATAACAGAGCTATCTGGGATTCTGGGCTCAGGACCCAGCTTGAATCATAAGAGCCCATCTGAAATCCCTTCTTAAAAAATTAGGTAGGTTATAGCTTTCCCAGTAAGCAGCCTGATAGTGAAAGTGAAGACGCTCAGTCATGTCCGACTCTTTACAACCCCATGGACTGTAGCCTACCAGGCTCCTCCATCCATGGGATGTTCCAGGCAAGAGTACTGGAGTGGGTTGCCATTCCCTTCTCCAGGAGATCTTCCCAACCCAGGGATCGAACCAAAGTCTCCTGCGTTGCAGGCAGACGCTTTACCATCTGAGCCATCAGGGAAGCCTGAGGTGATGTCTAAAAATGGTGTGTTATTCACTTGACCCAGAAAACCCCAGAGGATCCTTACTGAAAAAGAACAGATTGTTCTTAAACCAAAAGAGGAGGTTGCACAGAAGAAACAGATATCCCATAAGAAACTGCAGAAACAAAAGCTTATGGCCCAGGAATAAATGTTGCAAAAAATAAATGCAAATAAAAGTAAAAATAAAATATATGTAGGTTATAAAGAAAGAAAACTAGTGGTGTGACCCTGGGTCATTTTAAGCCTCCTTTCTTTATCTGTGAAATGAGTGTGGAAATAAACAAGAATGATAATAACTACCTTGAAGTGTTGTTATGAAGGTCAAATGAGATAAGGTATGTAAAACGCTTTGCACAGGGCCAGGCATATAGTAAGTCCTCAACAATTGCTTGTTTTCTCCACTTCCCTCCCCCACAACCTTGGGAACTGCAGTAAAGACCCAGATTCATTATTTACTCACTCACTCACCCACCCTCCCTCCCACTCAACCATCCATCCACCCATTTACCGCAAAGGTCTAGAAGTATGGAATGGATTCAGTTTCGGTTCCTGCAGACATACTCTGTCTGGAATCTGTGTGCTTTGTGTGGCTGCTGTATGTATTTAAACTGTTGAAATAGTTGGGGTTATTTCTGGTTTCTCTTGAAAACTGGGAAAATGAGACAAGGGACCCTCAGTTGGCTTAAATATGAGTAACAGCTGCCATCTTTACATAGGACATGGTCTCAGCTAAGTTCCACATGGCAAATTTCACTTATTTACATTGCCTTTTGGTTCTTACAAGCAACTGAACTTGCAAACTGTGGCCTGTAGTTTACTTGAAGAAGTAGACTACAAAGGGAAATTAAACTCGTGTATGGGGGAGGAAAAACTTCCCTCTACACTCTTAAGTTCTGTGGCTGGCCTAATAATTAAATGGACATGAGACAGGTTAACAGGAGAAAGGCATAAACATTTAATTTGTGTTTACATATACACAGGTATCTTCAGATGGAAAATGAAAACCTGAAGTGGTTAGGTCTTAAAGATTATATGGTACACACCTTTTAACAAGAAGAATGATAAATTGTGGGGATGTGATAAAGCACAGGGGCTTGTACTAGGGGCAATAAATTGTGGGACAGTGACTAGGAAGTATGTGAAGGGAACTGGTGGAAGATAAGGGTTATTTTAGTATGTTTGTTTATATAGACTGGAGTCAACTCCCAGTCTCTGATGATAAGAATGTTCTTCTCTTCCTGGTACAGGGAGGGTACCTTTCTCAAGGAAAAATTTACAACTCGCTTTTAGGTGTGTATGGGGGATGTCAGAGAGCCCTTCCTGTTATCTGCTGTTTAATAAGTGTTCTCAGCTCAAAATAATCAATAATTAATCATCAATGCAGAATATTTGAACACGGCATGTTCTGAACCCCTTCACTTGGTTCCTGCTTCCAAACAGCTTGAAGTCTAGATGAGTAAGACATGTAAATGCTGTTTATACCTGTTATTCTAGTTGACACACACACACAAACAAGAAGCAACTTATAAACAGGATCATTAATGGGAAAGAAAAAATGGAAAACTGGTTAAATGCCACAGTCAAGTAAAATACTTAGCAAAGATTGAACGCTCATAAATTGGGTGATAGGAAATGGAGTAGAGGAAGAAGAAGGGGACGTCCTTAAGCTATATTTATTGAGTGAATAGGTTTTAGGGAAAGAGACAAGCTGCCATTACATAGAAGGCAGGAGTGTCTTTGAGATAAAGCAGTTCTCAAAGTGTAGGTCTGGGATCAGCAGCATCGGCACCACATGAGAATTTACAAGAGGCACAAATTCTTGGGCCTTGCCCCAGATCTACTGTATCAGAAACTGGGAGGTGGAACCCAGAAATTCATGTTTTAACAAGCTCTTTCGGTGATTCTAACGGCTTGAGAACCACTGAGAAAGGAAAACTGGAGAATGATTAATGCAAAATTCAGGATGGTAGTTACCTCGTAGGTAGAGAGACCATCATGCGACAGGGAGGGGATACTTGGAGGCAGTAGGAAGTGACAGAGGCTTCTATTATTAATGTTTTTATTTTTTCCTTAAATATATTGGAGGGGAGGAAAAATAAACCTTTTCCTTCTGCTCTTCCAGGTTCTTGACTAGGTCTCTGAAACAAAAGACATGTTAACAAAAGAAAAGCATACAAATGTATTTAGTATAAGTTTTATGTGACACGGGAGCCTTCACAAATAAATGAAGCCTGAAGAAGCAGTCAGGCTTGTCTGTTTTTGTGCTAGGTTTGATGAAGAGTGGTCAGTCATGGTGAAATGGGATAGGACAAATGGGATATGGGCTCAGTCAACTGGGGAAACTTAGGTGTGTTCAATAATATTCCTCTTGGGGGTCCCTCCATCTTGCAGGCAAGCATGATCTCTTCCCTTGGGTGGAGGGAGGGCACTTCACACATGAGGGTCTTGTGACCTGCTTCTAGGGAAGGTCAGAGAGTCCTTCCTGCATCTATTTTCTTGGATTCCTTCAGCTTGAAATATTCAATATGCTAAGGCAGAGTATTTGGGGATAGTGCGTACTGAACCCCACCAATAATACACATTTATGTATTCAGTATTGCATAATAACATTTGAGTTGACCGAAAAGTTCGTTCAGGATTTCCCGAGGATGGCATGGAAAAACCCGAACGAACTTTTTGGACAACTGAATATTTTATTAACACAAGAGTAATCTGTGAGTGCTGAGGGGTTACAGAGTTAAGAAACAATTTATGAGTCTAGGCGGAGAAGGCAATGGCACCCCACTCTAGTACTCTTGCCTTGAAAATCTCATGGACGGAGGAGCCTGGTAGGCTGCAGTCCATGGGGTCGCTAAGAGTCGGACACGACTGAGTGACTTCACTTTCAGTTTTCACTTACATGCATTGGAGAAGGAAATGGCAACCCATTCCAGTGTTCTTGCCTGGAGAATCCCAGGGACAGCGGAGCCTGGTGGGCTGCCGTCTATGGGGTTGCACAGAGTCGGACACGACTGAAGTGACTTAGTAGCAGCAGCAGCATGAGTCTAGGAAGATTGGACTCTGAAGGGAAAAAAAATGCAGACATGCTTTTGTAAATGGGTGATGTATGTACTCAGCTGCTGCTGCTGCTGCTAAGTCGCTTCAGTCATGTCTAACTCTGGAATGGGTTGCCATTTCCTTCTCCAATGCATGAAAGTGAAAAGCGAAAGTGAAGTCGCTCAGTAAGTGTCCGACTCTTGGTGACCCCATGGACCACAGCCTACCAGGCTCCTCTGTCCATGGGATTTTCCAGGCAAGAGTACTGGAGTGGGTTGCCATTACCTTCTCTGGTATGTACTCTAGATTAAATGAAATTGCCAAAGATGGACCAACATGGGTAAGATAATTCAGAGGATTCAAAGAACAGAAAACAAGATACCTGTTCTCTCTGGGGAATGTGTAGGATAAGGAAGAAGCTAAGCCATTTCACTCTACATTTCATAGAAACAACAAATGCATTCTGTGTGGACATTATGCTACTCATTAACAAGATGCAGAAATATATGTTGAAATATAGAATAATCTCTAAGATACAGTAAAATGGAAAAAGAAAGTGGCAGAGCGGGGAATAGTATGTTAAAAAAAAGATGGTAGCTCTTGTATGTATGAAGTTGGACTTCGCAGGTGGCACTAGCGGTAAAGAACCCACCTGCCAATGAAGACAGATGCAAGAGATATCTGCAGGGTTTGATCCCTGGGTCGAGAAGATCCCTGGAAAGAGGGCACAACAACCATTTCACTGTTCTCGCCTGGAGAATCCCATGGACAGAGGAGCCCGGCAGGCTGCAGCCCATAGGGTCTCACAGAATCGGACACAACTGAAATGACTCAGCATGCATGCATGCATAAAGTACTTTTAGAATAAAATTCAAGAAGTAACAGTGATCATCTTTGAGGGAGGGCTGATGTACTTTCACTGTGTACCCTTTTGGATTTTATGAAAAATAATTTTTTTTTTACCATATGTACTATTATATATTCAAAAAGATAAATTAAAAAAAAACTCTAATAAAACAAATTAAACCCACCAAAAAAACCTTCTGCATTTTAATGTATTAGGGCCTAGCCCATGAACTAGTCTGAGTGAGCACTTCTTACTGAGTGAATGAAATTTCCCATACATTCACCATACGGTTTTGCTACTCAAAGTGTGCTCCTTGGACCAGCCGCATTGGCACCACTTGGTGCTTGTGAGGAAGCAGAATCTCAGCCCATCCCAGAGCCAGTGAATCAGAATATGCATTTTAACCAAGACTCTGCTCCCCCTCCCCACTGCAGCTCCCCATAAAATTCAAATGAAAGCACCGCGAAGCTTGAGAAACACTGCCTGAGGCATTATGTTAAGTGCAGGAGCTTCTAATCCAGTGGAAGATAAAGAGAAAGTGGTAGAAAGCCCTGGATACCGTTAGAAAAGATGTGCTTACATTCAGAAGGGAGAAATTTCTTTTGAGTTAGGGTAAAAAACTAGGGGAAATTACTTTGGAGCTAGGCATTGAAGAATTCATAATAGGGTTAAAAAAGACCAACAAACTCATCTGTAACCTTTAGAGGCTGCTTGGGGACCAAATTCATTATTCTGAAAACCGCTAAATAAAGGGAATGAACCAAGTGTTTATTCTCTTCCCTGTAGGAAATGTACCTCTGGGCAAATAGTTTTTCTTTACACAAGAATTTGAAGCTAATAAATGCAGAAGGATTAACAGAATTATAGTATCACAATTTTGCAAAACTTAATAAAAGAATGGGTCTAGGCTAGCATCAGTGACTGCTAAAACCATCAGGAGAAACACTGGCAGGGAACTTGAGAAGGCTGGATCAGGCTGACAATCGGTGGACTCATGGATCTGTCCAGATACTACAAGAAAGATGAGGAGACCTGATTCAAGAGAAAAGACAGATCACCATCTATGAAGTATTCTTGCCAACAGTCAACTTCAAATCAAATTAAAACTCTAGCATCCATTGTAGCTCTAACTCCCAGTCTGCAGGAAAAAAAAAAAGTATAGAAGAACCTGGTAAAGGATTCCAGGGAGAGGAAATCAACTAAATCTCTTGGGATTTCCCATGTTTCTTCAAGGAAAACATAGGAAAGGGACTTTCCCTGCACAACAATGTAAATCAGCTTTATGTATGGGTATATCCCCTCCCTTGTGAGCCTCCCTCCCATGCACACCCCGTCCCACCGGTAGGTCATCACAGAACACTGAGTTGAGCTCCTGTGATATACAGCAGCTTCCCACGGGCTATCTGTTTTACACATGGCAGTGTCAATATGTCAATGTTACTCTCTTAATTCATCGCACCCTCTCCTTCCCCAACTGTGTCCACAAATCAGTCCTCTACGTCTGTGTCTCTATTTCTGTCCTGCAAACAGGTTCATTAGTATTTTTTTAAAGTGTACTTTAAAGGAGGAGGACTGTGGAGGGTTCCCCCAGTGGGCAGAGCATAAACGCAGAACTGGTAGAACAGGACATTGGATTGGGGTTGTGTAATACAGTGTAGGTGCTGAAGGCTGGAAATTCAGGTCGGGTCAGATGGTGGAGGGCCATGAATACAAGGCTGAGAAATTTCCACTTCATTCCGGGGTCAGTGAAGAGATTCCTGCAACAAACACAGCCACAGCTGCAACAACAGCCACTCTAACTTGGTTCTCATCACAAGCCAGGCTTCATGCCAAGTGCGTTGCATATATTGTCTCAGTTGATCCACATAACAAAGCTATTAGGTTGGTATCCTTATCCCATCTCGCAAATGAAGAAACTGAATCTCAGAGAGATGAGTAATTTGTTTCAGCTCACACAGCCTAAACGGAGCCAGAATTAAACTGGCATGGATCTATGACGTTACTCTCACTTTACCTGGAGTTGTACAACATTTATTTGTTTTACAGACTGGGGTTCTATATAAGATTTTCCCAGATAAAATGCTTCCTTTCACAAAAAGTGTTTAGAAATCACTGCTGAGCATGATGGACAGCTGCCGGGGGCATTTAAGGCTTATAACCCACTCCAGTGTTCTTGCCTGGAGAGTCCCAGGGACAGAAGAGCCTAGTGGGCTGCCATCTCTGGGGTCGCACAGGGTCGGACACAACTGAAGCGACTTAGCAGCAGCAGCAGCAACCTGGTGATTAGGACACGTGCTTTAAAATCAGTCAGACCTGGTTTCAAGGGTTTCCCAGGTGGCACAGCGGTAAAGAATCTGCCTGCCAATGCAGGAGACACAAGAGATGCAGATTCCATCCCTGGGTCAGGAAGATCATCTGGAGTAGGAAATGGCAACCCATTCCAGTATTCTTGCCTGGAAAGTTCCACAAACAGAGGGGCCTGGTGGGCTCTAGTCCACAGGGTAGCACAGTTGGACACGACTGGGTGACTAAACACACACACCACTTCACTAGCCATGTGACCTCTGGGTGGCCACATGCTGGGGCCTCAGTTTTATCATCTGCAAAGTGAGAATAATACCAGTACTTCATAGGCGTTAAGAAACATTCAGTAAATGCTAGCCTAACATTCATAATAGCAGGGCTTCCCTGGTGGCTCGGACGGTAAAGCATCTGCCTACAATGTGGGAGACCCAGATTTTATTCCTGGGTTGGGAAGATCCTCTGGAGAAGGAAATGGCAATCCACTCCAGCACTCTTGCCTGGAAAATCCCATGGATGGAGGAGCTTGATAGGCTACAGTCCATGGGATTGCAAAGAGTCGGACACGACTGAGTGACTTTCACTTCACTTCATAATAACAAAGGGTAGCTGTTATCATTACGCTCTGTAACACCAGTCAGCTCATGAGCCAGACACAGTTAGAGAGCTAGCATTCACAACAGCACCCATTTGCTCTTTCCTAACAGATGAGGAAACTGCTGCTCAGAGAGGTGACGTGACTTTCCCAAAGGCACCCAGAGAGGAAGCAGCAAAGCCATGCTTTGAACCTAGGTTCTGCTAGAGTCTCTTCCTGGTGGCTCAGATGGCAAAGAATCTGCCTGCAATGCAGGAGACAGGGGTCCAATTCCTGTGCTGGGAAGATCTCCAGGAGAAGGAAATAGCAACCTACTTCAGTATTCCTGCCTAGCGAATTTTACAGACAAAGGAGCCTGGAGGGCTGTAGTCCATGGGGTTGCAAAGAGTTGGACACGACTGAGTAACTAACACTTTCTGTTAGACTCCAAAGCCTTAGAGCTTTTAATGATTTTAATCTCCTGTCAACGAGACACAAAGGGAGCATCTACCACATGTAAGATATTGTGTTAGCACTTTACGTTCACGATCTTATTTAATTCTTGCAATTCAGTGAAGTGGGTACTATGATTGAGTCTGCTTTATACACAGGAAAATAAAACTCAAAGGGGCAAATCATGGCTGGGTTTAACTTGCTGTCAGTGAAGTTTCTCGTCAGACTCCTGAATGATAAAACCAGGACTGAAGCACAAAGTTGTAGATGCATTATGTGCATGCCAGCAACTGCTGTCCTAGTATACACTAGAAACGTGCACCTCTAGGCAAAGAGGCAGGTATCCGGATTCTCACAGCAGCAATGCTCATGATAGCTCAACAGTGGAAATCACCGAAATGTCCATCAACAAGAGAATGGATGCATAAAGTACGGTATTTTCATCTGGTCAAACGGTAGGTATCCAGGAGTGAAAATGAGACAGAAATACATAAATCAACCAGGCTGAGGTTAAACAGTTGTTAACTGAAAAATGCAAGGTGCTCAATAATATATTTTATTTACCCTTATACCTCCAAAATATTATCTTTTCTTTTTTAAAATAATTTTATTTATTTAGCTGTGCTGGGTCTTTGCTGCCGTGCGGGTTTTGCTCTAGTTGTGGTGAGCAGCGGCTACTCCCTACTTGCAGTGCATGGGTTTCTCTTACTGTGGAGCACAGGCTCTAGGGCGTGTAGGCGTCAGCAGTTGTGGCTCATGGGCTCAGTAATTGTGGTTCCCGGGCTCTTGAGCACAGGCTCAATAGCTGTGGTGCATGTGCTTGGCTGTTCCACAGCATGTGGAATCTTCCTGAACCAGGGATCGGACCTGTGTATCCTGCATTGGCAGGCGGATTCTTTACCACCGAGACACCAGGGAAGCCCCTAAATATTATCTTTTCAGCGTGTGGCACTGGTCACATTTCAAATGATCAGGAACTACCTGTGGGTAGGGGCTACCATACTGGCCAGTGCAGATCTAGAAGACAAAAAACAGATACAAGAGATATAACTTGAAAATTTTTAAATCGTTATTATCACACTAATTTTCAAAATGCCAGACATCCTCACATTGAAATGCAAATCCAAGACATACTCCTAGATCGAATTTATTATAGTTTTCCCTTTGCCATTTCTCTTCTAGGGTCTTGGCAATGGTTTTATGTTATGTCATTTGAAAATCATAAGGAACCCAGTTGACTTTATGAGGCTGAATCACAGTCCATGGGGCTAGTCTATAAATAATCAGTCAGGAATACATGTATATTTAGAGAAGAATTCAAGAAGAAACAGACTTTCTTGAGGAGAACTTTCAAAACAGAGAAGAAAAAAGATATTAGGCCATCCAAGTGATACTGTGCACAAGCCCTGGTATCCTTGTCTTTTGAAGTAAAATGCTGACCCAAGAGTTAATGTTTGGGAAAAGTGAAGATGTAGAAACAAAGAACAGTTGTTGGGCTAGGGAACTGGTAACAATTTAGACTGTAACGCTGCCACTTAACAGAATTACCAACTCCCAGGTCCCTGAAAGATACAGATAAAGGCCTGACACAAAATCCTAAGTTGTTTTTACCGGAAGCAGACCCCATCCAGAAGAAAACTGTTGACCACAAGACCATAGACCCTGGACTGGTTGAAACCAGAAGGTTGATGATGCTTGAAACTTCACCTTGATGTCAACCAATCCAAGAGTGGTCCATGAGCTGATCACGCCCTGCTCCCTGAACACTAGAAAATTCCTTAGTACCCACTCCAGGGGGGTGGCATGCTCTCCAGGGCTTTAGCCCTCTGTGGGTCCCTTTGCCTGGCAAAGCAATAAAAGCTATTCTTTTCTGCTTCATCCAAAACTCTATCTCTGCATTTCTGTTTGGCACTGGTGAGCAGAGGCTGAGTTTCAGCAACACAGACAAGGGGCTGTTGATTGAGGATACTTTATTGTCTAAAAAATCCAGAACATGTTCTAACCCTAAAAACTATCACTGTGTACATTTTGCGTGGGGAGGGGTAATACAAATAAGAGACCTAATTCAGAAGGGAAAAATCAAAGTATAAAGCCTTTTGTTAAACAAATATTGACAAGAAAAAGAAAAATGCAAGTTACAAAATAATACCTGTAGTGGGAAACCATTAATATAAAGCCTAAAAACATGCAAAGCAATACTATATGTTTACGGGTACATCTACTTACAGTGAAAGCGCAAATACTGGTGGGAAGGATTTTCACTCACTTGAGGATTCTGTTACCTCTGGGAATAGAAGAAAATAGGATCAAGAAAGGTCCAATCAGGCTTCAACTCTGCCTATAGAAAGTAAAAGTGAAGTCACTCAGTCGTGTCCGACTCTTTGCGACCCCATGGACTAGTAGCCTAGCAGGCTCCTGAGGACCCTCCATGGGATTCTCCAGGCAAGAGTACTGGAGTGGGTTGCCATTTCCTTCTCCAGGGGATCTTCCTGACCCAGGGATCGAACCCTGGTCTCCCACATTCCAGGCAGATGCTTTAACCTCTGAGCCACCAGGGAAGCCCCAACTCTGCCTATAATGTTTTAGATATTAAAACAAGACTGAAGTAAGTAGGTCAAAAGGTTAAGAGGGATGAAGCTGAGGGACATGTACATCAGGCTTTGTTAGTATAGTTTCTCATATTTTTAGGTATGTTTGGGATATTTCATAATAAAATATTATAAAACAACAATAAAGACACATTAATTTCAATCTGCCCAAAGCCATTCAGCCATGAAGGGGTTCTGTGGCTGACCCCATCCTCAAGCCATCTCCTAGATACAGTGGTTTTATATACTGGTTTCCTTCATTACAACCCCCCACAACAATGGCACTGTGGGAGGCAGCCCAAGAACCTTGACAGATGAAACATCTTCAGAGGCTTCTGAGATTTGAACACAACATGCCACCCTTGACAACTATCCTATTAAGACTCCCACTGCAATTCCTGGCACCCAACAGATAAGCATATGACAACATTCCTGGGTGCTCCTCCCCAAAACCAATGACAGGCCAAACAAACAAAAAGCCCCCAGTCCTCTCCTAGTAACACACCCCTCCCATTCCTCCTATGAACCCGAGTCTCCCAGACTGGTGACTGGCGTAGTGTTCCTCAGCGCCCCCTACTGCAGTTGACTGCTATCACGTCTGTCCTCCTACCAGACCCTGCATCATCATGGATACACAATCACCTCCCAGGAGCCCTGTAAACTCCTTCTCTTATGTTAAATCAGATCATGTCATCTTTCCAACTTTGACTCTTCAAAGATTTCCCATTACCTTTAGAATAAACCCTATGGACTTTACTAGGGGCCTCATCTCCTACCTCCCCAACTTCCCTTCTCACTCCGATCCAGCCACCCAGCCCCTCTGGAGCTCCTCCGGAATGGCCTAGCTGATCCCTCTGCCACATGACTTATTCCCCACTTCCCTTGCTCCCTCACCTCACTCAGCTTTCTTGAGATAACACCTCTCTATGAGACCTTTCCAGTCTGATCACCTCACTTAAAGAGTCACCTGCCCTTTTGATCTTCCAATTCTGCTACATATTTTGTTATAGTATTTATCACTACCAGAAACATCTCTATTAATTTGTTATCTTTATAATACTCACTGCACTCTCCAATGCAGCTATCCACTGTCCACATGTGTCTACGGAGCCCTTGAAATCTAACCAGTCCTGAGATATGGGGCAGTGTAAAACACATACATTGAATTTTTAAGACATTACAAAAAAGAAAAAAGAATATAAATATTTCACTAATATTCTTACTTTATATGTTGGAATATTTTGGATATATTGGGTTACACAAAATACATTAATATTTATTTCACTTGTCTTACTTTTTCAAAATCTGGCTATTGGAAACTTTTAAATTACATATGTGGCTCACATTCTGTTTCTTAGATAGAACTAGAAGAAGGTCAGTTCCATGAAGCCAAGAACTTTTTGCTTACCATTGTATCCCTCTCACATAGCACCTGGCACAGAGAAAATACTCAATAAACACTTGTGAATTGAATGAAGGACCAGTCTCCTTGTCCATGCCTAAGCTTTCATTTGATCAAGCCTTCTTCTGAGTCTGTCAAACAATTATTTCTCTTCACACGTTCCTTCTGAGAACTCCCTCTCCAAGGCCCCACACCATCGTGGCCCTACAGTAAAGGCCCCACCTGCCACAGCATGAACCTCCCTATAAACACTATTTTTTCACTCTCTCTAACAGGTGAGGAAACCCACCTTAATATTCCCCAGTGCCGGGACTTCCCTGGTGGTCCAGTGGTTACAATGCACTCCCAATGCGAGGGGCCCATGTTCGATCCCTTGTCAGGGAACTAGACCCCATGTCAGAACTAAGACTTTGCATGATGCAACTAAATATTGTGCTTGCTGCAACTAAAAATCCCATGTGCCATAATGAAGACTGAAGATCCAGAGTGTTGCAGCTAAGACCTGGCAAAGCCAAAAAAACAAAAAAGTCCCCAAGTGCCTCTCATGTGATTCTCTACATTCCTTAAATAATGTGTAGTCATGGGTCACTGTGATCATCTCAACCAGAAACCTCTCCCCTGCTCCGACCCCACCATGACAAACCTCTCTCCCTACACATAGCACTCCTCATCATACTCTTTCCCAGTGTAGCACCAGGGATCAATGTCCATCTAGAGTCAGTGACCCGATGAAAAGATCCCTCAAGACTTCCAATTATCAGAGATCCCCCTTATGCTCAGGATAGTCTTCCTCACTAATTCCTAACAGAACATCTGGGGTTCCTCCCCTATGGAAGCAGGAGCCAGGAAAATGAACTTTTGACTCCTTAAATTACCTCCAAATCAGATTATTCAGAGTTACAGAGACAGGCTGACTAGATTAAGAAATCAAGGTCTCATTCACCATACAACTTAAAAATAGTGTCCCGTTACCAGGCCACTGTGTTATTTCTTATAAATCAAATCGTCTGCACTATCATACTGTCCAGGATGTATTTTTGTATTCTATAGTTCATTCAATGTAAATCTTTATGACATGGCACGATTTTGGAAACACATTTTACTTTGGCTTTGATTCATTTTTCAATACGCCCCAGAGAAGGGCTTCCCAGGTGGTGTTAGTGGTAAAGAATCTGCCTGCCAGTGCAGGAGATGCAAGAGACACGAGTTTGATCCCAGGTGGGGAAGATTCCCTGGGGAAGGGAATGGCTATCCATTCAAATACTCTTGCCTGGAAAATTCCTCAGACAGAAGAGCCTGGTGGGCTATAGTCCATGGGGTTGCACAGAGTTGGACACGACTGAATACCAGTGCCCACCAACCAATCACACCCCAGAGAAACCTCCCAAGATCTCTTCTGATCTGAGAGAAGCCCAGTCCAGCTCCCTCCCTGCAAAGAACCTGCCCAGGAATAAACCCTCCTCCCCTCTGGGCCCAAACTTACAGCTCTTACTGTTCCCAGTGGAAAAGTCGATGTCCTGTTCTGACTTGGCTTCGAACACCAACGCTAACTCTTTTTCTGGCTATCCCAGCCCCACGGCCGGAGCAGGATGCCAAGCGCCTAGAAAAGGACACCTCAGGCCCCAACAGTTGTGCGTGGCCGTTTCCTTCCCTTCTCATGTACTTCTGGTGGAAGCTACCCTGTGCATGCTCCTTGACTCTGGTGCCCCTCCCTCTGCTCTTTCCAGCCCAGTTCCGGTTAAGACCTGCTGCTGACCACTTACCACACCTGCTTCTGACTTTCAGGCTTCAGACTGCATCCCCCTTTCTCACTTGAAGGGCATTGGCACACTGAGAGAGGAACAGAAAAGGCAGGAAAGCTGAGACATAGTCTGAAGGACATTGAGGCCCAGTTCTGAAGTGTGAACTTTCCAATCCCCAAATTTTGAGGGACGAGCTGAGGTCTTCAGAACCCAGAAGGCAGAGTGGAAGGATGGAAGAGGAGTACTAAATATATATGTATATATTTCTCTGTTTTAAAAACAAGGACATGCTGAGATAATATATTTTGAACATGTTGAGTTAAATAAAATATATTGTTAATGTTAATTTCTTTTTTTTTTTTACTTCTTATAATGTGGCTATTAAGAATTAAAAATGGCTTACATTGTACTTCTGTTGCACAGTGCTGGAGTCGAGAGAAGGAAACATTTCAAAACTTTTAGCCCAGTAACTGACAAACCATAAATGTCTGATAAATTTTCCAAGGGTTTCCCTGGTGGCTCAGATAGTAAAGAAACTGCCTGAAATGCAGAAGACCTGGGTTCAATTCCTAGGTCAGGAAGATCCCCTGGAGAAGCAAAAGGCAACCCAATCCAGTATTCTTGCCTGGAGAATTCCAAGGTGGGATACAGTCCATGGGGTCTCTAGGAGTTGGACACAACTGAGTGATTAACAAGTTCTCTAAACACAGTTTTAAACATATTGCTTCCCTGTGAAAAGTTTTCCCTTGGTTATTGAGTATGCAACCGTGAAGAAATAGAACTGCCCTGGAGTGCTCAGCTCTAACTGGGGAGACACTCAATGGGTAAGTGAACACAGAAAGAAGACAGTTTCAGATGATGATAAATACACACTGGAAAAGAAACAAAATGGGACAGTGGAACAGCAGGAATTGGCAGTGTCTCTTTAATTTAGGCGTCAGGGAGTCTCTATGAGCTGGTAGCATGTGAGCTGAGACCTGACTGATTTACAAAGGAGCTGGCCCTGAAAGGCCTGGGGGCGGGAGTTCCAGGCAGATGGAACAGACTCTGTACAAACCTTGAAGTAAGAACGAGGCTTCTATAGCTAAGGAACAAAGCTAAGTTCTTGTGCTCAGGAAAAGGTTAGTAGAAAATGAGCCTGCACAGGTGGAGGTGTGGTGGCTGGCAGGTCACAAGGGCCCCAAAGGCTGTGATCACTGAAGTGTGACGGGGAACTTTTGTGGCCACCTCCACCCAGTTCTCGGAGAGAATTAAGCCCTGACACTCTAAGGCATTCATTGCATGTCGTGAATTAGGTCAGTTCCTATTGTGTTAACAAAAGAATGGTATTAGCCAGTATCATCCTTTGGAAAACTGAGAAAACACTCACTCATACCATTCTCTGCAAGGCTTAATTTCTCCTCTCAGATCCTGAGAAAGGATGCATGAGAGGATATTTAGCAACAGACTTGAAAAGGAGCACTTTGGCTGCAGTGTAGAGAGTGGCTGGGATGGGGTCTGAGGCAGAAACGGAAACCTGGCGATCAGTGAGCAATCTTCTGCAGTGGCTCAAATGAGAGATGGCGGTACCTTTCACTGGCGCTGCAGTAGCTGGTTAGTGAGAAGTGAGTTCATATTTTAGAAGCTGGAACCAACTGGAACCAATGGACTAGACATGGAGAAAAAGGAGACATTGGAAAGAGTCAAGGATAACTACTGAGTTTTTGGTTTGAGCAGCTGGGTGGATGCCAGTGCCGTGTATGATGATTCGGATTCTAGTTCCAATTCTGCTGGGTGGTTCTGGGCAAGTGAGTGACTTATTCTCTGCTGAGCCTCAGTTTTCTCATCTGTAAAATGGGGGTTGCCATGGAGATTCGATGAGATCTTGAACAGAAAGCACAGGTTTGGCATACGGTAAGCACGTAGACTGCTGTTATTATCATCATGATCGTTACTGCTCAATCAGCGCTCCGAAGCAGGTGAAAGCAGGCTCCGAAACCAGTCAGACATGAGCAGAGTCCCTGCATTGCTAGGCGACATTTGCAAGGTCAGTCCATATCTCTGAGACTCAGGTTTTTCATCTGTAAAAGGGTTTAACGATAACATCCTCCCTCCAGACACGGCTGTGAGGAGTCAGTGAATTTTGAATATGAAGTGCTTAGTGCGGGACATAGTACATAGCAATTGCTCAGTAAACGAGGCCTAAATGCTAGAGTAATTTGACTTTTCTTCTGTGTGTGTGTTTGGGGAACACACATGCGCTCATTGGGAAAATGCAAACAGCATAGAATTGTGGAAAGTAGCAGATGAAAGCTGACGCTTCCCCAACTCCCTAAGTAACCACTGTTGGTCGTTGCATAGCCTTTCCTGATTTCAGACACGTGCCTGTGTGCACAAATGTTCTGCTCTTCTTTGAGAGGCAGGATAAAACTTGATGGCTGGGAGTTCAGTCTCCAGAGTCAGACCTGGTAGGTTCTCGTCCTACCTCTGCCACTTTCTTTGCTATGAGATATTGGGCAAGTGATTTATCAGTCAATCTAAAATCCAGTTTCCCATTTTGTAAAAAGGAAAGTCATCGCAGAACTGACATTGTGGTTTGGTAAGGAGTTGCTAAAGAATGAGTGCAGAGGAATTAACACTGTGTCTGTGAGTATCAAGGTCTTGGGACACTTAGCTGCCCCTGTTATATATACTTATTTTATTAATAACATAACGGATGATACTGTTTTCTCTATGCTTTTGGAGAGCTTTAATTCCTATCTTTTTTAATGCTCTTTTGCAATTGTCTCTTCCTTCCTTCCTTCCTTCTTCACTTTAGAAAGTTTTAATTTCCTGAGACTTCTCTGGTGGTCCAATGGTTAAGACTCTGCTTCTCTCAGTGAAAGGGCTGCAGGTTTGATCCCTGGTCAGAGAACTAGATCTCACACGCTGAAACTAAGAGTTTGTATGCCACAGCCAGTACAGCCAAATAAATAAATAATAAAACTTTCTTTTTTTAAAGAAAGTTTTAATTTCCCTTCTTTAAATCGAGGTAAAATTGGTATTTACCATTATACAAATTTCCAGTGTATACTATTATAATTTGCCGTTTGTATACACAGCAAAGTGATCACCACCAAAGGTCTAGTTCCCATCTATCATTGTGCAATTGATCCTGCATCTGTTTTTGTAGCTTAATAAGATGTGTTAAGCCTCTGGACACTGGTTTGATCTCTGGTCTGAGAAGATCCCACATGCCGGGGAAACAACGGAGCTACGCACCACAACAATTGAGCTTATGCTCTAGACGCCGGGAATTGCCGCTATTGAGCCCACGCTCCGCAACTGCTGAAGCCCATGCCCGAAGGGCCCGTGCTCTGCAACAAGGGAAGCCACCGCGATGAGAAGCCCGAACGCCGCAACTAGGGAGTAGTCCCCGCTCATCGCAGCTAGAGGAGAGCCGGTGCAGCCAGAATAAATAAATAAATAAACAAATTTAAAAAAAAAAGATGTCTTGAGCCTTTTGTCACACCGCAACTCATCAGGATTTGATGCGGGGTTAAGGGGGTGGACCCCTTGTCAACTCCTCATCCCTAAGTTTCTGCTTCTGAGAGATTCCTGGCTGCGTGTGAGTAACAGAGGCCAGGACTGCAGCAGCCAGGCTCTCCTGTCTTCCGCTATCTCCTGGAGTTTGCCCAGGTTTTGGAGGCAGGCAGTAACCTTGTCTACCCAGGAGGTGGCAGGCAGAGTCCAAGAGAAGACAGCAAAGTGGCACAAGGAAAGTGTGAGGCCTTTTATCTCTCTGACCCGTGCCTTTGGAACTTGTCTGAAGCTGCATCTTGTCTCCCTTACGGGGCCCATGGCTTCTACTTTCGCTTTTCCCTGGGGAGCCTCAGGCAGCATTCGGACTGTCTGGAGACTAAGCCAGTCTTAGATCCCAAGATAGTGATGTCACGTTTTATAGAATTGGCTGTCTAGGGTATTTTGTAACTGGCTTTATCATTGTAATATGGTTTTTCTTTTCATCTCCTTTCACTCCCATCACCTTTCTTTCTTTCTTTTTTTTTTTTTTTTCTAAGAGTCTACTGGTAGATGGTTATTCTCTTCCCAGCGCTCTCCCACCATACACATACTGATTTTGCATTCTGGGACTTTTTCTCTCTCCTTTGAGCATCTAACTCCCCATTCCCACCCAGTGCCAATCTTTTTTCTATGCTCTACTAATTCCGATAATCCCACTTTTCTTTTTTCTCTGCTCCAGCCATGTCACAAAACTCAGACATTCTGTTTGCTCAAAGGCCCTTGGGTTACTTACCCACATCTGTACCTGTTTTCCTCTTTGTGAAACAGCTTGTTTTGGATTCTTGAGAACTATTTCCTTGGGAAGCGTCAAACCTTAAGAGTCTTATTTGCAGACAAAATGGCAGGAGGGGCCAGACCAATGACAGCAGCATGGGGTAAAAGATCAGGAACAAGGCTGGTGATTTCTTTGACACAGGGTAGTTCTTGGCAAGAGTCACAACTGTATTAGGGCCAATAATAATTTGTTTCTTATCTGGTCCATGGACTGGTGTCAGGATCAAATGAGGTAAGATTCTGAAAGTACTCTGTAACATGTAAAGCACCTTATAACCTGTTACATATTCTCAGTCAGCAAAATCACCCACCCTGTGACAAGAAGAACACAAGATAAAAGGCCAAGAGACCTGGTGGGTCTATTACCACCATGTTGCGAGTGAGTAGCAAGTTTCCTTCTCTAGCAAATTGATTCCATCATTTGCTGAACACCCACCTGTGTCAAGAATGGTTCCGGATGCTGGGGATGCGCAGGTGAACAAAACAAGTTATCCTGGAACCCGCAATCAAGAGGGGAAGAAGACAGGCAATAAGCAAACAAACAAATAACAATAATAAAACAAAATACTGGCTGATGGTAGATTGAATACCCATGTTTCCACTGGTTCCCTCCTGAGATCACACCATAATGACAACAAAGAGATCGTTTTGAAAGGCACTAGACTTAGAAGAACAGGGAGAAGACAGGAGGATGCAACGCTGCCAGAATTTTGGAAGCTGGAAAGCAGATGAATGACAGTGTGCTTAGTCATGTCCAACTCTTTGCGACCCCAGGGCCTGTAGCCCACCAGGCTCCTCTGTCCATTGAACTTTCCAGGCAAGAATACTGGAGTGAGTCGCCATTTCCTCCTCCAGGGAATCTTCCTAACTCAGGGATTGAAACCGAGTCTCTTGGGTCTCCTGCATCGACAGGCTGATTCTGTACCACTAATGCCACCCATAGCTGGTAACTGATTTGTCAGACCTATGAAAATTTTAATTCCAAACCAGCAGTGGGAAAAGCCAAGACTCAACCAAGCTTCTACTGCTGAGCCCACAGAAGGCTCACAGACTGGTGGGAAGAGGTGCCTCTGGGCGTGAAGGGCAAGCTAACATAAGAAAGCTTGGCTGTAAATTTATTTGAAAAGAGCCCCCAGAGCTCTTCCCCAGTTTTCTGATGCAAGGCAGCTGCCCCTCACACAGGGAAAGATGAGTTTCATTCTCTGGAGAGGAGAACACAGAAAGTCTTTGGAATGTGGGGCATCAGAGACAGTAGCAAGAAGGAGCAACATGAAGTACATCAGAGATTAAAGGAATGGTACATATTGAGACCGCTCACCTGTCTTTTCTATTTGAATACTAAATTTCTGGCAATCCAACTTTCACCTTCCAGGCAGGAGATTAGAAGAATCTTTCCTGGCAAATTTGATCAGCCCAAGAAGAAATTGACATCAGAAGTTCCCTAACTAAATGAACCAGCTGAATCACCCTCCAGTGAAGCCTAACTCATGTGTTCACAACTTCCACTCATTACGTAGTACCTATGGAAGGCAGCCTCCTAGATAGCCCCAGTGATCCCACCTCCTTGTATTCACACTCTTGTATAATTCACTTCCCCTTTCAAAATGAGTTGAGAAAAAATGATGGAAGATCAATTTGAAGGTCAAGTTTATAAAAAAGACTGCCTTCCTTCTTGTCCTCTCAGGTTTTCTTGCTTGCTCTGGTAGAGGCCAGCTGCCTTTGAGAGAGGTAAGAAACTGAGGGAGACCTCCAGCCCATGGCCAGCAAGGAACTGAGGCCCTCAGTACAGAAGACATCAAGGAACTTAATTCTGCCAATAACCACAGTTTCATTGTGAATATTTTCAAATATGATCAAAAGTAGAGGGAACAGTACAATAGAATCTTATCCATCACCCAGATTCAACACTTATGGAGATTTTGGCATGTTTTCATTCTTTTTTTTTTTTTCTTTTCTGCCTTTAAAGCAAACCTTTTTTTTGTTTTCTGCCTAGACAACATGTCACATTATTTTTATATCTTTTTTTATATCTCAAAAATATTAGTCTCCTTCCTTCTCTTCAAGATGAGCAGACAATCAAGGATTGCCAGATGTATGATGACAACTTCTGAGATAAAAGATTGAGGCCAGCACTTTAAAAGTAACTTGGAACAGGGAGATGAAAATTTCTTAAAGAGACCAGAGTGGATATTACAATCAGGACTTTGTTGTAATCAGTCAAGAGTAAAAGTCAGGAATAAAGTCAAGAATAAAAGAGAGTCCTTGAATTTGAAAAGTGATAACAAAAAGGAAAAATTAAACAGAAGGTCTGAGAGAGAAACTTGAGGAAATCTCACAGAAAGTAGGGCAAAAAGATGGAGAGGTGAAAAAAAAAAGATGGAATGAAGGAATATGGGGGAGAAGGGAAAATTAGTGGGCCAGGCTAAGAGGTCCAAAATCCCCCCAAATAATAGGAGTTCTAGAAAGAGAAAAGAGAGAAAATGAAGGCAAGGGAATAATCATAAAATGTTTTAAGAGAATTTCCCCAAACTGAAAGATATTATTTTGCAGATTGAAAGAAACCAAGTGCCTAGTGCAGTGGGTGAAATTTTAGAATAATTGTGAGAAAGGTAAAGGACCTTACAAGCTTCCATGGAAAAAAAGATAGGTCATAAACAAGAAATCAGAAATAGGAGCACCTTGGGAATTTTCAACAAGACTGGAAGCCGGATGGCAATATGGCAATGCCTTGAAAGTTCTGAAGGAAAATTATTTCCAATCTAGAAATCCACATACAGCTGGTATTAGTGAAGAGTGAAGGTAGACTGAAGATGTTTTCAGACATGTGGAGTCTCAAAACACTTATTATTTTCTAGAGAAGCTGTTACTGGGCTTCCCTGGTGGCTCAGTGGTAAAGAATCTGCCTGCCAATGCAGGAGATGTGGGTTTGATCCCTGGATCGGGAAGATCCTTTGGAGAAGGAAATGGCAACCCACTTCAGTATTCTTGCCTGGGAAATCCCATGGACAGAGGAACCTTGTGGGCTCTAGTCCATTGGGGTCACAAAAGAGTTGGACAGGACTTAGTGACTAAACAACAACCACAATAACAGAGAAGCTGGGAGAGGACATAAACCAAGGAAGAGAAGCAAGAGCAGAGTGGCAAAAAACAAAACAAAACAAAAAACAACCCTCTCAGTTTAAAAATGTCCGAGACTCAGCTGGCATAAACCACCACTAGTCCAGAGGAAACGATCAGAAAGTCCTTGGAGAGGTCTCAAGAAGATGAATCTGTTTCCTGCTAATAACTCTGAAGGTCTTGAGAGGAGATAAGACAATTGGCAAACAGTTTGGGTGAAATCAATGATAAATATGTAAAAAGCTAAGGAAATGAAAAATAAGTTAACTATTAATTCTGGGGTGGGGCGAAAGTTGTGCAGGGTATGGAAGTAATCATAGTTTGCTACAGAGCTCCCTTATTTACATAGTCACAATAACGTAAGCACTGAGTGTTGTTCTAATATGATTATGATGTAAGTATACTATGAATATGAAGAGTAGGAAGTGTGTTTATGTATTGGGGAGAGCCAAATTCACATCTGACACTGAGGGAGTTAGGAGATAAAACCTGATACTGAAAAATGAAAGAGAATAGCAAAATAAGCAAATCCCTTATAGATACGAGGGATATTCAATGGAAAAAAGGGTGAAAGCAGTTGCCTCCAGGAAGGGGTAAATGTCCTTGGTGGGGTGAGAGGGTTAGGTATATGCTGTTTTTTACAGCAAACTATTTGACTCATTAAACTATGGGCACTTACACCTTTTGTAGAAATAAAAAGAAAAAATAGATACAAAAGAGTGATAAATGCAGTAAAGTCTGTAACTCAGAATAATGTGAGTGAGTGTATCAGAGAGAGGCAAATTTAGACTGGGCTGAGGAGTAAGTCCTGTGAGCAAACAAAGTTTAAGTCACCAGCAGTCTGAAAGATGAGGTCTCAGGCCTGTGAGATCTAGGGGAAGAGGGTTCAAGAAAAAGGGGACAGTAAGTGCAAAGAATCAGAAAGCAAGATCTTAGCAAGTTGGAATTTGCACAAAGGAAAAATGAAGTGAGAAGGATGGGGTGCCAGGTGGGGGTGAGGAAGAGACGAGCTTTGGCAGATGGATAAGTGTCAGACCATGCAGGGCTTTGCTGGCCCAGGGAGATCTTGAGTTTTATTCTGAGAGCCATGCATGAGAAGCATTTGGAGAGCTCCACGCAGAAAAACCCTGATGCTGGGAAAGACTGAAGGCAGGAAGAGAAAGGGATGACAGAGGACGAGATGGTTGGATGGTATCACCAACTCAATGGACATGAGTTTGAGCAAGCTCTGGGGGATGGTGAAGGACAGGGACACCTGGCATGCTGTACTCCATGGGGCTGCAACGAGTTGGAAATGTCTGAGTGGCTGAACAACAACAACAGTGCAGAAAAACATATTTAAAGCTCGCCTTGTATAATTGTCTACAAGGTGCAAGATACTGTTCTAAGTGTTTTGTATGTATAATATTAAACTCACTTAATCCTCATAATAGCATGAAGCTGTATTAGCCGCATTTTTTTTTTTAAATCAGAAAACTAAAATACAGAGAAGTTGATTTGCACAGTGTAAGTCAGGATTCAGTCCCATTTACTGTGACTGCTGCTTCCCTGGAAATCCTGCTGGTTATTCCAGTGGAAGCTTTCAAAAATCCCTCCAGGTTCCATGACCTGTCCTCACATGGCCATTTCTGTTTCAGTGGCCTGAGATGGTGCTGGTTACTGCCTCTACCTCCCACCCAGGCTGTCCCAGAGCCCAGGCATCCTTCCTTCCCCCAGCCGTGACTCCTTCCCAGAACCTCGCTTTCCTTGCTGATCTCTGCCCTGGGTGCTCAGGTGTCTTGTCCCACCTCTGCTCCCTTTCTTCCCTGGTAGTCTTGGCAGTCAGTCTACATCTTCCTTCACCTCCAGTGTTCTGTACAAACTAGTACACACCTCATGAATCACGTTTCCCGCTACACTTTCTCTCCTGCAAAGAGGTAACTGATTGAGAGAGCCAGCTTTGAGAGGGAGTCTAGGGTCTGCACCAGGGCTCAGAAGACTGTCTTGATGGGGACTGGGGCATGTCATTTGACAGCTCTAGCCTCAGTTTTCTGTGTTGTTAAGCAGGGAGAAGAGAATGCACTGCACTTCCTATCAGAAACTTTGAGGCCCCTTATGATCTATTCCTTGTCTGTCTTCCAACTATCACTCAAGTCCAGTCACCCTGGCCATTCTGTTCCTTGGGCAAATTCCTCCTGTTCCAGCCTTGTACCTGCCTTGAACCCTTTGCTTGGAACGTTTTCTCCCCAGTTCTTGGCTTGCATAATTTCTTCTTGTCATTCTGGTCACGGCTCAAAGGGCGCTTTCCAGTGGCCTTCCCAAGCCACTCATTCATTCCTCAAAGTCATCCCCTACCCTGACTCTGTCTTACTATCTTTAGAGCCCTTAACACTGCTTCAGAGTGTCTGTCTATTGTCCCCTTGTCTGCCTCTCCTCCAGATGCGAACTGTCTGAGAGTAGGGGTCTTGTCCTTGTGCACTGCTGTGTCTTTAGCACCTAGAACAGGGCCTAATGCGCCATAGGCCTCCACAAACTTTCATGGATGAATAAATGCTTATGTGTGATGATGTGAGGTCTGATGTGCCACTTTATTTTTCTAACTGAGTTAGTCTTTTTTAAGATTAATTTTTGGTTGCACTGAGTGTTTGTTGCTGCGGGGGCCTTCTCTAGTTGTGGCGAGGGGGGGCTACTCTTCCTTGTGGTGCACTGGCTTCTCTTTGCAGTGGCTTCTATTTAACTTCTATGCAGAGTACAGCATGAGAAACGCTGGACTGGATGAAGCAGAAGCTGGAATCAAGATTGCTGGGAGAAATATCAATAACCGCAGATATGTAGATGACACCACACCTATGGCAGAAAGTGAAGAAGAACTGAAGAGCCTCTTGATGGAAGTGAAAGAGGAGAGTGAAAAAGCTGGCTTAAAACTCAACATTCAGAAAACTAAGATCATGACATCTGGTCCCATCACTTCATGGGAAATAGATGCGGAAACTGTTGAAACAGTATCAACTTTATTTTTGGAGGGGAGCTGCAAAACCACTGCAGATGGTGATTGCAGCCATGAGATTAAAAGATGCTTGTCCCTTGGAAGAAAAATTATGACCAACCTAGACAGCATATTAAAAAGCAAAGACATTACTTTGCCAACAAAGGTCCATCTAGTCAAGGTTATGGGTTTTCCAGTAGTCATGTGTGGATGTGAGAGTTGGACCATAAAGAAAGCTGAGTGCCAAAGAATTGATGCTTTTGAACTGTGGTGTTGGAGAAGACTCTTGAGAGTCCCTTGGACTGCAAGGAGATCCAACCAGTCACCCCTACAGGAAATCAGTTCTGAATATTTATTGGAAGGACTAATGCTGAAGCGGAAGCTCTAGTACTCTGGCCACCTGATGTGAAGAACTCATTGGAAAAGACCCTGATGCTGGGAAAGATTGAAGATGGGAGGAGAAGGGGACGACAGAGGATGAGATGGTTGGATGGTATCACTGACTCAATGGACATGAGTCTGAGTGAACTCTGGGAGTTGGTGATGGACAGGGAGGCCTGGCGTGCTGCAGTCCATGGGGTCACAAAGAGTTGGACATGACTAAGTGGCTGAACTGAACTCTTGCTGCAGAGCACAGGCTCTAGGCACACCGGCTTCAGTAGCAGCAGCAGTCTGGCTCAGTAGTTGTGGCGCACAGGCTCCGAGGCATGCGGAATTGTCCCGGACCAGGGATCGAACTCATGTCCCCTGCATTGACAGGTGGATTCTAATCCACTGAACCACCAGAGGAGTCCTGATACAGCAGTTTGGAAACTTGAGACTGCTGTACATGATTTAAAACATCTAGATTTGGGAGCCATATGTTTACTTTCCTAACATTGTTCCCTTGAGGCTAGGGCTGACAGATGGCAGGGGACAACGACTGGGGAGAGGGAGCCTGAGGTTAGAAAAGAGCCCATCCTTGAGTAAGCTGTTGGTGGACAGCTGACCGCAGCCTTGGCACCCCACCCCCACCACTTCACATCTTCTCCCTTATCACACCTTCAAAACTCTGCCAAGTAGTTTACTGGACTACTGAGTCTGAAGGCTTAGCGATCTTTGGCCCAATTTCCTGGTTGAATGTGCAACTTGTAGATGTGAAATATCCTCATTTCTTGTGACTAGAGAAAAATAATGAAAAGGAAAAAATATCAGGCAAAAGTATTAATATTTAACCATAGGAGGCAGAGAAAGTTGAAAAAGGAGAGAGCGAGAGAACCAACAGAAATCTGGAGGGAAGGTTCAGGGGAGTTAAAGGGAATGGAGTTGAAATCTTGGCCATGTGTTTTCCCTCAGACCCTCTCTGGACCTACCCACGTCTGCCTTCTCCCACCACAATGTCCCCCACAAAACCACACTACATGTGTGGTCAGTGAGAATTTCTGAGAAAGGGGCACAGGAGCATCTTTTCCAGAAAGTGGAAGTGAAATAGTCAATGCCAGGTTCCCCTATCCTGTTGGTTGGGCCCCCAGATCAGGCTCAGACATCTCCCTCCACCCTTGTTTCCTGGTAGCGGCTCTAGGCTGCTGTCTGTGTTATTCATTAACCAGACACTAATATTTCTGTTTACCCATCTGTCATCCTGCAGGGAATTCAGAGGAGTCCCACAACTAACCCGCCACCCAGATTCTCTTGGATCTGGCCCAGTCAGCCACATTTAGCTAGTGTTTATCGTGTTGAAAGTCCTGTGCCCGAGCCTGGTGCTCCCTGTAACCAGGGAGAGAGAAAGTTTCCTCAAGTAGGATGTGACCAGTCTGCCAGTTGAGCTTATGTGCTGGGCAGTACATCTAGTGATGTGCTTGAGCTGGTTTGCAAGAGCTGGTTTTTAGCATCGATTGCCAAACCCGTGTTCAGTGTAGAAACTGACCCTGGAGGGAGTGTGTGGCCACAGAAACTGGCAAGTGCTACAAATCAGGGCCCTTGCTACCCTCCATCCCTTGGGTAATGCTACCCACCATTACCCCTCTAACCCCGCTCCCCACCTCCCCCTCTCCCCGCCCCTTGCACTCTCTTCCGAAGAACCAGCTTACATATGCTGTTCAGTTGCTCAGTCGTGTCTGACTCTTTGCGACCCCATGGACTGCAGCATGCCTGGCTTCCCTGTCCTTCACCGTCTCCCGGAGCTTGCTCAAACTCATGTCCATTGCATTGGTCACCTATTTGTCAAGTAGATGTGTGATAACATATAAGGCCTCCTCCTGGCTGTTTCGTTCTTGAACGGCCAGTTCTAATGCAAGAGGAAACCGCCTCACTTTCACGGAGCTCCCAGCCTGGTGTTTGCTACTTTATGGTTCTTAACTCTGTTGGGCATATTATCTCCTTGATCCTAACAACGATGTCCCTTCAGTGGTAGGCACAGATATCACACTGATCAACTGAAAATGGAAATCAGATGATTTTACCCTCTTGCTTCAAACTCTAGAATAGCTTCAAAAATTCTTGCAATAAATTCATGCTTTTATCTGGAGCCTCGAACACATTGTATTGGCTGGCCCCTGCTGGCTTCCTTGACTTCCTCTTTCACTCTCTCCCCATTTCACAAGATTCCAGCCCAGTGGTTCTCAAAGTGTGGTCCCTGAAACACCAGCATCAGCATCATTTGGGATTGTTCAAAATCCAGACTATCATCCTAGATCTACTGATTTGGAAACTGAGGGGAGGGAAGACCGAGCTTTGCTTCAGCAAACTCTCCTGGGGTTTCTAAAACATGCCTGAGTCTGCAGACCACTGCTCTGTCCCCACACTGAGATGGGGGCCGCACCTCTGTGCCCTGAGAAGCTTAGGTTTTCTCCCTCCTTACAGCTTTTGAACCAGGGGTTCCTATTTCTAGAATGCTCTCCCCATGGGCCTTTGTATGGCAACTCCTTCCTGTTCAGGTCTCACCTGACCATCTCTGGCTCTGAAGAATCTTCTAAACCCTCTCAATCCCTCAGTATACTTTCTCCCATATCTCTGTTTTGGCCCATTTGTAAAAACCATTTGCCACACTCTGAAATTTACTTATTGTTTGTTTACTTGCTTATTAACTATTTTTTTCCCACTAGAATGGAAGTCCCAAGAAGGTAAGTACCTTGTCTCTTATACACTCTGCACCCCAGTCCCTAGAAAAGTATCTGGCTTACAATAGCTATATAAATAGGTTAAAAATCAATACATATTTGGTAAGCAAATGATAGTAATTTCTCAGTAAAGATAAGGGCTATATATGAAAAGACTTGATATCAAATGCTTGTCAGTGAGTAGTTAAAATTTCACCCTGAAAGGCTCAGAAATCCATAAATTTTCTTGCACTTTTAAGCAAGAGCAGCCATGGCCCTAAAACCCTGGGAATCTCTGAGCTGGAAAGAGTCTGGCAATTAACTGGTTCAGTCCTTATCAGATATGGAAGTTTGCTCCATATCTAAGATGACTGCCTTCTACTTCAAAATTCCTGGAGACTTGAGGGTGATTATCTTGTTGAGCGCTGACTATTTAAGATGTAGCTGTCTGCCTCTTTTGCTCATGATCCTTGCTCTTCTCTGCGGGGCTACAGAAAATCCATCCTCCATAAAATGAACTTTATCTTGTCCCAGCCACATATTCAGCATTCTCTTACTTGCTTGTCACATGTCAGTGAAAAAAAAGCAGGTACTTTGGAGTTGGGAAGACCTGAATTCAAATTCCCTTTCACTGTTGACCTTGGAAAGTTTCCTTAGTTGTCTCAGGCTCCTTCTCTAGAACAGTGGCAGGCATTTAATGTGTGTTATTATTATGCCTTAAATCTCCAAAGCACTATAGTTAATTTTTCTGGGCTTGATTCCTTGGATTAATGTCCTTTTAAAAAATGCACTGCTTAGTACTGAACATGCTACCAATTAGACCTCAGTAAAGTGGGATTATCATCAACTTATTTAAACTCAATTTCTTTTAATGCCTTCCAAAATAAAATCAGCTTTCTCTTTTTTTGGAAGGTATAATGTATCACATATGCATAGTAAGCCTATAGTCAGCTGAAAATCCAAGAATTTTTTGTGACACATTACTGTCAAACCACCCTACATAGTTGACTATATAATATATTATTTCCATAACTTTAAATGTTCTATTTACTATGCTTCTTTTGAGTGGGAGTACATCTGTGTTTCACACACACTGATATCTTACTTTTTAAGTTTTATATTTATTTATTTAATTTTGGCTGCACTGGGTCTTCCTTGCGGTGCTCGGGCTTAGTTGCCCCAGGACATGCGGGATCTTAGTTCCCTGACCAGGGGTCGAACCCGTGTCCCCTGCATTGGAAGGCGGATTCTGAACCACTGGACCACCAACCTGTGAAAGTCCCCCACGTTGATATCTTAGAGTTCATTAACATTCCATGGTTTCTCAGCAGTTTTATCTGTGCAGCCTCACTTGAATCCTCAGACTCACCCTGAGAGGCATATGGTATCCTCATTAGTATGATTTAGAAACTGGCTTGGAGGTTGTGACTTGCTCAGGGTCATCTAGCTACTAGCAGAATCAACAGTGAAACCATAGCTCTTATGACACCAGTACGATATTGCCTTGAAGAAAAGTGGAAAATGAGCTCTGAGTTGAGTGGGAGTAATAAGGGAAATCTCTCTGGAGAAAGTACATGTTGAGTGGTGTCTCACCAGAGAGGGAAAAGCAAGCAATCAGAAGATGGCACGGTACGGGTTTGAGGAAAAGGGGACTTATAGGCAGGAAAAGGTCTCTGAAGAATAATTTCTTGGGACCCTGAGCAGTGTGGTTCCTGACCTGAGCTGCCTTTCATGATCACCTGGGAAGCCTTTCAAAGCTCACCTGCTGGGGCTCCACCCCCAGCAATTCCAGGTCAGTAGTGTGAGGTGGCTATTTGTAGAATTTTTATACCTCTCCATGTCATTCTGATGTGGAATGCGTGCATGCTAAGTTGCTTTGATTGTGTCCAAATTTTTGCGACCCTGTGGGCTGCAGCCCACCAGGCTCTTCTGACCATGGCATTCTCCAGGTAAGAATACTGGAATGGGTTACCATTCCCTTCTCCAGGGGATCTTCCTGACCCAGGGATTGAACCCGTGTCTCCTGCAGCTCCTGCACTGGCAGGTGGGTTCTTTACCCAATGAGCCACCAGGGAAGCCCTCTGTTGTGGAACCTCTGTAGCAGACCACTAGGTGCTGGAGGGACCATTAACCCGGGAGCACAGTGTAGGGATCCTTCTTGCAGAGAAATGAATTAGGCAGGTGGAGTCGGGAAGGGAGAGAGGATACAGGGCAAGTGCATGGTGACGAGATGTGACTTCTTGGGAGGAAAACTTTGGACGAAAGGAAAGCGCTGCAGGTTTCTAAGCAGAAGGATAACATGTTTAAAGCCTCTGAGATACACTGATAACTTTGAACTGGGACTCACCCCGTCTTCTTTCTGAATCTAATCTCTATTCATTGGTCTAGGCAGGAATCCATCCATACTTATTCTGCTTACTCATTCCACTCTGATGACATCTTTATCTTAACAGATTTCTGTGGTTTCAGAGGCAGCACCCTCCCACTACCAGAGTCTAATTCTCCATTCCATTTTTGCTCTCTTTGTGCTTGCAGAAATGTCACAAAAATTGTGGACACTCTCTTCAGGGTTTTATAATCTTTATTTTCATTCATTTTTTTTTCTGGCCACACCTTGTGGCATGGAGAATCTTAGTTCCCCATGCAGGATCCTAGATCCCTGATCAGGGATTGAACCTGTGCCCCCTGAAGTGGAAGCACGGAATCTTCACCATTGGACCACCAGGAAAGTCTCTAATCTTTATTTTTAATCTGCCAGACCAGATTGTCTTTTCCTGTGCTAGTGAGAGTTGAGCCCTAACTGATGGGTACCAAGCTGGGTTCTGACCTGCAGGAAGCACCATGGAGGGAGAATACCTACCCAGACGTCAGGTGGCTCCCAGTTTACTGGGGGAGACAGGTACACACACAAAGACAGGATCATACTTACAAAGCAGCAGGTTAGCTGGATATTGTCCACATCTCAGTCATTAGAGGTCTAAATCCCCGTCCTCCCTCCTAGTCCCCTTGGTTCAGAGCCTTCTTACATTTTTGACCTCATTTAGTATTTCTCTTCCATCTTTTCCATGGGCTTCTTTTCAGCACCACCAACTAGACCAGCGTGTAGGTGTTGCCAAGCTGGTAGCAAGATTGCCTTAGCTTCAGCTACTAACCGCCTCACAAGGACTGCTGGAATCTGCATTAGCTATATTGCTTCAGAAACTCTGGTCTGATAGTGTGCTTCTGTGCCCAACTGTTTCTTCTTTAGTCCTGGAGCTATGCTCCTTTGGGAAGGAAATTCAGTCAGGAAGGGATATGGAGCTGGTGAGAGAGATTTTTACAGTCCTCAGGGGTCGATTGGGTCTGGGTGGAGGGAAATCCCTGAATCAGGGCCAGGAACTCGTATTCTCCCTCTCCAAGCCTGCTCAACTCCTACAAAACTCAGAGTTCCTCCGAAGGTCCAGGAACATCCCTAGTCCATGGTGAAGTCCGAACTCGGCGCTCCCTCTGCTTGACTCACGCCCGGGTCCTCATTCGTGGCCTCCGCCGTTTCTTTGCATCTGCGTCCCAAAAGAGAGGAGCCCCGATGGTGCAGTGCCTGCAGCCCTTTCGCAAACGACCTGCGTACGACTGAGGAAGAGAAATAGAAAAGCAAGGGGTCCAGACTGGCATTGAGGCTACCAAATACGACAGCTTCCCTCCGCCACTTGGGGCTTGCTTTCATGTGGAACCCCACCAGGTGGGATATGTTATAGGGCCCAAAGCACAGCAGGAAATTAAGGAGCGATACGATGGCCAGCCCCATGGCTCGGCGCCGCTTCTGAGCCCCCATGTGGGGCTGGGTGAGCATGATCCACACAAAGCGCCAGTAGCAAAAGGTGGTGACGACCATGGGGAGAAAGAAGAGGAGGAGGCACAGCTCCAGCCGAATGGGCAGCAATATCCTCAGCTGCTCTTGGCTGAAGTTCTCATAGCAGGAGGTCTCATTCTCCTTTGGGACCCTCTGGGTTGAATTCAGGTACTGAACAATGATCACCACGGTGCCGTGACCAAAGGACATGACCCAGGCGATCAGAGCAGCGATCACTCCATACACAGGCCGGCGGGACAGCTTGTACTGCAAGGGGAAAGCCACTCCCAGGTAGCGCTCGATGCTGATGCCCGCCAATAGCCACGTGCTGCAGTAGATGCTGCTGTAGAAGCCGAAACCCATGAGGGCACAGGCTAGATCAGACAGCTCCCAGAGGAAGTCAGACGCGGCTTCGATGATCTTGAAGGGCAGCAGCAGCAGCAGCAAGAGGTCGGCCAGTGTCAGGTTGAGCAGGAGGATGTGGACAGGTGCGGGGTGGGGCTGGCGCACCCGTCCCAGGAAGGCTCGCAGCGCCAGGAGGTTGGCAGGGAGACCGGTGAGCAAGATAATAATGTAGGCCGCGAGGATCAAGGAGCTGTCCAAGTTTGGCATGGCTGTCCTGGAAGAGGATGAAAAAGGGTAGGGGGCAAGTTCAGGTGAACCAGCTCACAGACTACAGACCCTAGTCTGGTTCAGTCTGTGGACATCTTCCCGGGCATGCTCCCTTTCCCAGGCCAGGGCTCTCTGCCCCCACCACTGCTTGTTCACACCACCTGCCAGAACTGCCCAGAGCAATTATTGACTTTGCTTGGGGCGGGATATTAAGCAGTAGTTACTACATTTGCCATCGTGTGTCTCTGGGGGAGACCAACCCTTGGCTGCCCAAGGGAATTCCCCCTGTGGTTCTCCCAGCCTCTCTCCTCCTCTCCTCCTGGACACAGGAAGTTACTGTTAGCAGTCTGCAACCTTCCTCAAGTCCTTTCCCCAGTTAGAGACCTGCAAATAGAAAAGGCAAGCCTCACCCCAGCAAGGAGGTATTGGAAGACTTCTCTCAAGAGAACTCGGGCTCTGAAAACCCAGGCCCCGCGACCTAGGGCTGATTCCTCCTCAGGACCCTGCTACTGGCCCAGGAAGCAGGTGCCCAGCCCCCCATCCATCCCCTTACCTGTTTTCCTCTCCTTTTGCAGAACACAAATTCTTCTCCACCTCTCCCTCCCCAGTCCAATACGGACTCGGACTGGGGGACTAGATTGCAAAGAGGAAGCTGGAGAAGTGCGGGGAGGGGGCGCAGGGAGGAGGGGTGAGCCCACAATATTCTATGGGGCTTGTCCCCCGAGAGACTTCAGAGAATATTCAGAACAGCACACGGGCTGTCACTGGTCCTGAGCCGGGTGTTTTGACAACAAACAGAGCAACTCTTCTTAACGGGGTAACAGTTTCCGTTTGGTTTGTCAGCCTCACTGGCCGCACGCTGTCTGGCCCCTCCATCCTCTCTCCAGGGTTAGTGTCTGCTCCGCAATTTCTTGCCCCCATTGGCTGCTGTTTCTGGTTTTGATCCTCTCACAGTCAGTTTCCTCCAGCCACCCTCAACGCTTTCCTGATCCTGGCATCACTTCCCAGAGTGCAAGCATTAAGCAAGCTGCCTTGCCTTGTCTTCCTTTGGGATAAATGGCTTCTTGGGATTGGTCTTGAAGGAGAGTCTGAAAGCTTCTGGGAAAGAGGCACAGAGCATTAGCCACGGCTACCGCCCATTTCACACAGCAAAAAGTGGTAAGAAACTTGGCTGGTAGAAAGCTTTTGTATCAGCAATGGTCATGTGACCGAAGAGGGGAAGCTCAGTAATTGAGTGCTGTCTCCTTTCGAACCCAAAGGAAAGGATGTGAGCATCTTTATTCCCCACCACTCGCCCAGAGATCCTCACTCTGATTTCCAAACCCAGATGTTCTGTCCTTAGTTCCTGAATTTTTTTTCAATCCCAGGCATTCCCCCTCCCCCCCATTTCCCAAGTCAGATTATTTCATCGTCTTCTCTTTTCTAGGCGGTTTCTTCTGTAATTCTACTCAGTCTCCAAAAAGAGTTTTATACTTCCTTTTCTTCTCTTTCTGAAGTTTCCTGCGCAACAAGTCTCTTTAGCCTGCCCAGTGGAAACTGATCACTTTCTCCTAGCCTATGTCAGTGTGAGATTTAAAATCACGTGGTGAAGTGAAGTGAAATGCACTCAGTCATGTCTCGACTCTTTGCGACTCCATGGACTATAGTCTGCCAGGCTCCTCTGTCCGTGGAATTCTTCAGGCCAGAATATGGCAGTGGGTTGCCATTTCCTTCTCCAGGGGATCTTTGCAACCCAGGGATCGAACCCAGGTCTCCCGCATTGCAGGTGGATTCTTTACAAGCTGAGCCACCAGGCAAGCCCCAAATCAAGATGTGGGCGCAAATCCAAGTCCCTTCGTTGTGACCTTGAGGCAGATCAATTTTCTGAACTTTAGTTTCCTTGATAGTCAAGCGAGGACGGGGATACTTACATTCCAGGACTTCTGTGAGGGGTCCCCAAGGCAGCGTAGATAAGGGATTCAAGCCAGTGCTTTACATGTAATGGATGCCCGTAACAGGACGTGGTCCCTCCTCCCAAGCCAGTTGGACAGCTTCCTAGAGAGTGAGCCACCTGGTAGGCTATCTGGAGGCTGAGGGCACAGATGTGCCATCTGACTTGGGAAAGCGGCAGGAATTCAGGGAACCCTGTGCGCCTGCACGGCCCTTCCTTGGGGAGTGGTGTTCAGGCTACAATCCCCTCCCCTGTGTAGTTCCTATTCCTGCGGGCTGACCCAACCTCCTAGGCTTCCTTTCTCACTATTTCTCCCTCTCTGACTTATATAGCTCTGGTTTGAAATCTCCTCAAAGCCCTTCTGAAACACACAGCTGAGGAAACAAAGATAATCAGAATGTGTTTTCTCTTGACCCAGGTAACAGGTCTCTGGTTTCCCATCTGTGGTCTTATCCCTGCTCAGAGACTCTCTGTTCTTTCCTCTGGGCTTGCAGTTACTCCTTATTTAGTCATTAGTTTTGTGGCCTAGAACTCCAGGGTCCAGGTATTTAAAAAAAAATTTTATTAATCTTTTTAAATTGAAGTATAATTATCATTGGCAAAGCAAGAGAGTTCCAGAAAAGCTACCTCTGCTTTACTGGTTACACCAAAGCCTCTGACATGTGGATCACAGCAAACTGTGGAAAATTCTTCAAGAGATGGGAATACCAGGCCACCTGACCTGCCTCTTGAGAAACCTATATGCAGGTCAAGAAGCAACAGTTAGAACTGGACATGGAACAATAGACTGGTTCCAAATCAGGAAAGGAGAACGTCAAGGCTCTATGTTGTCACCCTGCTTATTTAACTTATATGCAGAATACATCATGTGAAATGCCAGGCTGGATGAAGCACAAGCTGGAATCAAGATTTCCGGAAGAAATATCAATAACCTCAGGTACACAGATGACACCACCCTTATAGCAGAAAGTGAAGAGGAACTAAAAAGCCTCTTGATGAAAGTGAAAGAGGAGAGTAAAAAAGTTGACTTAAAACTCAACATTCAGAAAACTAAGATCCTGGCATCCGGTCCCATCACTTCATGGCAAATAGGTGGAGAAACAATAGAAACAGTGACAGACTTCATTTTTCTGGGCTCCAAAGTCACTGCAGATGGTAATTGCAGCCATGAGATTAAAAGACACTTGCTCCTTGGAAGAAAAGCTATGACCAACCTAGACAGCATATTAAAAAGCAGATATGTTACTTAGCCAACAAAGGTCTGTCTAGTCAAAGCTATGGTTTTTCTAGTAGTCATGTATGGATGTGAGAGTTGGACCATAAAGAAAGCTGAGTGCCAAAGAATTGATGCTTTTGAACTGTGGTGTTGGAGAAGACTCTTGAGAGTCCCTTGGACTGCAAGGAGATCCAACGAGTCACCCCTAAAGGAAATCGGTTCTGAATATTCATTGGAAGGACTGATGCTAAAGCTGAAACTCTAATACTTTAGCCACCTGATATGAAGAACTGACTTGAAAAGACCCTGATGCTGCAAAAGATTGAAGGCAGGAGGAGAAGGGGATGACAGAGAATGAGATGGTTAGATGGCATCACTGACTCAATGGACATGAGTTTGAGCAAGCTCCGGGAGTTGGTGATGGACAGGGAAGCCTGGCGTGCTGCAGTCCATGGGGTCGCATAGAGCCAGACATGACTGAGCAATTGAACTCAGTGACTGACTGATAATTGTTTTACAATATTGTGTTAATTTCTGCTGTACAACAATGTGAATCGCCTGTATATATGCATATGTCCCCTCCCTCTTGAGGCTCCCTCCCACCACCACACCCATCCCACCCCTCTGGGTCATCTTAGAGCACCAAGCTAAATTCCCTGTGCTGTTCAGCAGCTTCCTACTAGCTATCTGTTTTACACATGGTAGCTTACATATGTCAGCCCTACGCTCTCAAATCGTCCCAAGTATCTTAATACTTAGCTTCTCTTTCTCTTCAGTTGTCCTCTCCTCTAGAACCGAAGAGTTCTATCTTTTCATTTAATTCCTCCCCCAGACACACACATGCATTTCCCAGATTAACTAGGGAACTAAGGAACAGACTATTCTCTGTTGCTTGCTACCAAATTTATTCATGTCGTTTTGCTTTTATGATTTCCTATAAATATTCACAAGGGTCTGGATTTAATTGCAAAGTGGAAACAGTGGAAAAACAGGTGCTGAGTAGTTAGGACCGCTTCTTTGTCTCTGCCTCTCTTTTCCCCACCTCACACTTCTCTCATACCACTTTTGTGTGTCACCTATGTTGAAAGCTCCCCATAAACTCCCTTCTCTGTGTTCACGGTAGTTATGAAGGGGGCATAATGAAGGAAAATTTTGAATTCTTGATTCACGATGCCCGCCTATGTCACAAGAGAAGGAAGCGCATCCTCCAGACTGAATTCTAGGGGTGAGCTTTCACAGAAGTCGTGTCTTTCACAATCTCTCCCAAGTTCAGTTTTCGGTCATCTTCGTGTTTATTAGAACAGGAAGTTAGCCCCATTATCTAAAGTTACATAGAATCACTTTCTCCACTTCCTTATTCCTCGGTCATCTCTCGGTCCACTCTAATCTGAGTTACATCCCTGTTTTCCCGTAGGGTCTGCTCTTCTTAAGTAGTGACTGTCTGTTACTAAATTCAGAGGACATTTTCTTCCTTATTTGATTAGCTTTCCACACAGTTTCCACACCCCTCTGAGACATTCTCTTTCCATGAGTTACAATATGTTGTGCTCTTCTGGTGTCCCTGCCTTTTCTTTGTTCACTTCTTAATTTCCTTGGCTAGCTCACCTTTCCCTACTCACCCTCTAAAGTTTGGAGATCCTGAAGACTCGGTTCTAGGTTCTTTCCTATCCTCGTCCACGCTCTCTTTCTCGTCTGTTGCATCCATTTCTACAGCATCAATGACCACCTTCAAAACACCCAATTTTGAATCTCTATCCTGGATTTCTTTGAGCTTTCACATCCACATTGTAACTACCTAGGACGCACTGTCATTTGGCTGTCTCCCAGGCACCTCAAATTCATTGTATCTGGACCTCACTTTGGACATTCTCCACCAAACTAAAGCTTCTTCCAGCATTCTCCATTCTCCATGCTAGGTAATGGGATCTCTTCCCATTTCATCCCTGAGCCATAATCTTAAGGGAAATCTTAAAGTCAGTCTTAACACCATTTTCTTCCTTGTGCCCTGAATGTATCTCAGCATACTTCTCAAATGCCTAAAGAAATCTGTCCATCTCTCTCCATCATCCCATCTCAGTGTAAGCCACCACCATTGGTTACCAGATTTCAGCAGAGGCCATGACCAGCTCGCTCATAGCCGCTCACTGTCCAGAAAGTCAGTTTCAGTCATCCTGCATTTAGTAGGTTCTTTCTCTTTTTTTAAAGATTGAAGGTGCTTTTAAAATATAATTTATTTATTTATTTGGCGGTGCTGGGTCTTCATTGTGGCTCAAGGTACTCTCTAGTTGAGGTACAAGGGCTTCTCACTGCAGTGTTGAGAACCTCTCCTCTCTTGTTGAGGAGTGTGGGCCCTGAAGCACGCTGTCTTCCGTAGTTGTGGCTCCTGGGCTTACAGAATTGCAGGCTCAGTAGTTGTGGTACACAGGCTTAGTTGCTCCAACACATGTAGGATCTTCCTGGATCAGGGGTTGAACCCGTGTCTCTTGCATTGGCAGGCAGATTCTTTACCACTGAGCCATCAAGGAAGCCCATAGTGGGTTCTTTCTTAAAATGTCAAGTCAATTATACCTCACTCTTTTAAAAAATCCTTTCAGAGGCTTCTTACTGCTTCTAGGATAAATATCAGAACCCTTCACAAGGACTATAAGGCCCACCCGACATGGCCCTTGCCAACTTCCAGCCTTAACTCATATCACTCATCTCTCTCCTTGCTCTGTAAGCAAGACCACCTTTCACTTCTGTGAATGTGACATCTTTCCTTCTGCCAGGGCCCCTGGCAGCCTCTGCCTGAAACGCTCGTTATTGCTCATTACCCACTCCAGCCTCCCTAGTTAATCCTTAGTCTTTCTGGTATCCACGTCTTCCTTCAGAAAACCCTCCCTGACCTCCTAGATTGAGCTAGATTCCCTATTTATACGTTCTCATCAGATCTTTTCCATTGTGGAGTAGTAGCGGAAATGGCAACCCACTCCAGTGTTCTCGCCTGGAGAATCCCGCGGACGGGGGAGCCTGGTGGGCTGCCGTCTATGGGATCGCACAGAGTCAGACACGACTGAAGTGACTTAGCAGCAGCAGCAGCAGCTGTCTGTTTTAAGAGGCTTTATATTTTATGTATGCATCTATACTTGGTAGACATTTGTTGTTCTTTCCTTCAGTTTTTAACTTGTGTAAATGAAGCTGCTTTGTACCTCATTGTTCACGTCTTTGTGTGAATGTTTTCAGTTCTCTTGGGCAATACCTGGGAGTGTATTGGCAAGGCAGTATGGAAAAGTTTTTGTTTGACCTTTAAAGAACCTGCCAGTTTTCCAAGCTGGCTGTACCTTTTTTATTCCCACCCGCAATGCATGATCATCTGGTTGTTCCACATCCTCACCAACACTTTGTATTGGTTAGTCTTAGTTTTGGGCATTCTGGTTAGCGTGTTGTGGTATCTCATTGTGGTTTTTATTTGCATTTCTCTGCCAACTGTTGATGTGGAGCATCTTTTAAGTACTTCTTGGCCATTCATTTATCTTCTTTTGTGACGTGTCTGTTCAAGCCTTTTGCTCTTTTTAAACAATTGGATTATTTTGATGAGTTCTGAGAATTCTTTAGTATCTGGGTGCTAGTCATACATTAGATATATGTATTGTAAAGATTTTCTCTTACTCTATGGACTTATTGTTTTGTTTTCTTAATTGTCTCTTGAAGAACAAAATTTCTGCATTTTGATAAAGTCTAATTTATCTAGTCTTTCTTTTACAGTTTATGCTTTTATGTCCTAAGAAACTTATACCAACCTGTACAACTCCAGACTTCCTTTCCCTGTTGAATTGCCTGGGCACCTTTACTGAAAATGAATTGGTTATATGTATATGAGTGGACCTATTTTCTTAAATATCTTTTCTGCTCTAGTGATCTTTATGTCTTTCCTTCCACCATTTCCACACAGTTGATTACCATAGTTTTCTAATAAGTCTTAAAGTTGGTTGGTGTAAGTCTTCCAACTTTGTTCTTCTTTTCTGAAGTTGTTTTGTCTTTCCCAGGTCATTTGCATTTCCATATAAATCAGTTTCTACAAAAAAATATGCTGCGATTTTGACTGGGATTGTGTTAAATCCATAGGTCACTTTGGGACTGTCGACGCTGGAACGATATTAAGGCTTTCAATCTGTGAACGTGACGTATCTCTCCATTTGTTTAGGTTCATTTCTCTTGGCATTGCTTTCCAGTGTTCACCATAGAGCTTTTCCACATCTTTTCTTAAATTAATTCCTAAGTAGTTTTCATGCTGTTGCAGATTTCATTTCTTAAAAAATTTTGTTTTTCTCATTGTTAGTTGCTCTCACAGCACCGTTTACTATTTCTTCATAGCACATATCTACACTTCTTTGTGAGAGGATTTGCTTAATGTCTGTCTCCCTTTTTATCCATAATGTCAGGGAATATGGCTGTTTTGCTCACCATTGTATCCCCCAGGGCCTGGCATAGAGCATGGCACATATCAGACACTTCATAATTATTTCCTGGGTGATGTGTGGATGAGTAAGTGGAAGAAGTGGAATAGAGAGGAATTGTTTTCAAAAGCTCAAAGATATTTGTCCTCAGATGCCTGCATTTATCTTCTCCTGGGACCATCACAAGAAATTCCAGCCAGTAATCATTTGGGAGCTCTCGTATAGATTAAGGGACTCACAATACTTTTGCTCCCTGGAAAATGGCAACCCACTCCAGTGTTCTTGCCTGGGAAATCCCATGAACAGAGGAGCCTGACAAGGTGCAGTCCACAGGGTCGCAAAGAGTCAGACATGACTGAGCACTGCAGCAGCATTATTTTGCTGGAAGCTACAGGGATCCTTCCTCACCGTCAACACTGATAATTCAGGCTAGAGTACCTTTATTATATAGATCTTGCTTAACAAATAAGAGGAGGCTGTAGATATAAAATATCCAAAAGTTAAACGGAATGCAGGATTTTACCAGTAGCAGCATGGACAATAAGTAAGGAGCTGTTGTTTCATTCATTCATTCAACACACACGTATCTACTCCCTAGGATGTGGTGGGATCTGTGCCAAGCACCGGGGTTATCGAGGGTCAAAAAAATAGGTGTGGTCTCACACTTATGGAGGGCGGTCACATTCTAGTGAGATAAGCAAACAAGCAAATAGGAATAAAGGAGGAATCACATAGTTACTATGAATGAACCAGGATGATGACCGGGAAAGTGGTCATGGGTGGCAGGAGGCAGAGAAGCCTTTCTGAGGTTACCATTGAGCTGAGCCGACATCTGCTAGGTTGAGCTGAACTCAGTGAAGGGGCTGTGTCAAGTTCGGCAGAGGAGTGGTCTAGGTGGAGAACCGGCAAATGCCAGGCAGAAAGCGCCTTAATGCATTGGGGAGCAGAAGAGCCAGTGTGATTGGAGCATGGTGAGCCACGCGAGACTATGCAGGGCCTTACTGATCACAGTAAGAAGTTGGAATTCCATTCGTAAGCTGTGGGAAGTCATTCACGGGGACCGTAAGAGGAGAGTGAGGGGACGAGATCTGAGAGGCTCAGGGAGGCTCTGTGTGAAGAAGGGTCTTCAAGGGGATGAAGCTGGAAGCAGAGAAATCAAATAGAAGTACATAGCAGTCATCTGGGGAGGGCTGAAGGTGGTGTGGATTCAGGAGAAGGTACCAGTGGAGGTAGACAGGATCCACTGAAATTTGGGATTTTTTATTGTTGTTGTTTAGTCTCTAAGTCATATCTGACTCTTTGCAACCCAGTGGACTGTAGCCCACCAGGCTCCTCTGTCCATAACTTTAAATAAACAACAGTCAGTGGAGAGCTTCAGGATGCCAAGGAGAATGGAACTTCCCTGGGGAATGAGAGGGAAGATGATTCTAGACCAGCACATCCAAAACAGACTTTGAGATTTCGTTGCTCTGCTGTGCCAGTGCAGTTCAACCTATGCTCACGTGTGAATTACCCTTTAGAGCCCTGAAGTGGCCTTATGATAGTATGGAGGACAGGTTACACCCTTCCCCACTGGCATCTCCTCTTCAGCTGCCACTTGCCCAGTGTTTTGCTGTCATCTCTCTAGTGATGGCCTCCAATCCTGCACCCTTTATATAGCCATCTTGAATACTGGCACACTACTGAAGAAGAGAAATAAGAAGGAGCAGGTCAGGACCAGTACCTTGGGAGTTGTCTGCAGACCCTGTTTCTGTTGACTTCTGCTGGGGGCATTGTGGGTTTTTACCACATACCACTGGTAACCACACACCAACTTCCCTCTGCAGAGAACTCTCCTTCCTTCACACTCTGCCCACCTGCTTGGTGTTAATCAGACTGTCCCTCCAAGAGATACCCACAACCGAATCCCGTGAACCTGTGAATATTACATTACATGGCAAAGAAATGGATTTTCAGGTGTAATTGAGAGTGCTATGACGGAACTCCAATGTTCACAGCAGCACTATTTGCAGTAGCCAGGACATGAAAGCAACCTAGATGTCCATCAACAGAGGAGTGGATGAAGAAGATATGGTACATACATACATACATATATATATATATATATATATATATATATATATATATATATATATAGTGGAATATTACACAGTCATTAAAAAGAATGTATTAATGCCATGCGCAGCAATATCGATGAACCTGGAATTGTCACACTGAGTGAAGACAGTCAGACAAATATCATATGATATCACTTATATGTGGGATCTTTAAAAAGGGTACAAATTAACTTATTTACGAAACAGAAGTAGAGTTACTGATGTAGAAGGCAAATTTTTGGTTACCAGGAGGGAAAGTGGGGGGGGGATACATTGGAAGATTGGGATTGACATGTACATACTACTATATATAAAGTAGATAACTAATAAGGACCTACTGTATAGCACGGGGAACTCTACTCAATACTCTCTAAGCCTATACGGGAAAAGAAACTAAAAAAAGAGTGGATATATGCATATATATATAACTGATTCACTTTGCTATACACCTGAAACTAACTCAACATTGTAAATCAACTATACGCCAATGGAAAAAAAGTTGTTTTAAGAGTTCTGTGATGGAGAGATTATGTGGGTGGGCCTTACACATCACAAATGTTCTTTTAGGAAAGAGGCAGAGGTGGACTTTTGACATAAGAGGAAAGTCAGCGTGATCACGGAGGCAGCGATTGGAGTAATGCAGTCAATACGCCAAGGAATATCAGCAGTCACTAGGAGCTCAAAGAGCCAGATGATGGGTTTTCCTCAGCCCATTGATAATGGTTTGGAACTTTTAGCCTCCAGAACTGTGAGAGAAGAAATTTCTTTTGAGTTAAGCCACTCAGTTTGTGACAGTTTGTTAGGGCAGACATAGGAAACCAGTACACCAGCCAACATTTACTGCCCATTCAAATGATACTATACACCAGGCACTGTGCTACAAGTTTGGTATTTAATCCTTAAAGACCCTTCTGTAAGGTTGGCACACTCATCTGCATTTTACAGATGAGAAAACTGAGGGGATAAAAAAATTAAGTAATTTGCCTAAAGCCACACAGCTGGTTTCTTCCAGTCCAGCGTTTCTCATGATGTACTCTGCATAGAAGTTAAATAAGCAGGGTGACAATATACAGCCTTGACATACTCCTTTTCCTGTTTGAAACCAGGCTGGTGTTCCATGTCCAGTTCTAACTGTTGCTTCCTGACCTGCATACAGATTTCTCAAGAGGCAGGTCAGGTGGTCTGGTATTCTCATCTCTCTCAGAATTTTCCACAGTTGATTGTGATCCACACAGTCAAAGGCTTTAGCATAGTCAATAAAGCAGAAATAGATGTTTTTCTGGAACTCTCTTGCTTTTTCCATGATCCAGCGGATGTTGGTAATTTGAGCTCTGGTTCCTCTGCCTTTTCTAAAACCAGCTTGAACATCAGGAAGTTCACGGTTCACGTATTGCTGAAGCCTGGCTTGGAGAATTTTGAGCATTACTTTACTAGCATGTGAGATGAGTGCAGTTGTGCGGTAGTTTGAGCATTCTTTGGCATTGCCTTTCTGTGGGATTGGGATGAAAACTGACCTTTTCTGGGAGAAATATCAATAACCTCAGATATGCAAATGACACCACCCTTATGGCAGAAAGTGAAGAGGAACTAAAAAGCCTCTTGATGAAAGTGAAAGTGGAGAGTGAAAAAGCTGGCTTAAAGCTCAACATTCAGAAAATGAAGATCATGGCATCCGGTCCCATCACTTCATGGGAAATAGATGGTGAAACAGGGGAAACAGTGTCAGGCTTTATTTTTTTGGTCTCCAAAATCACTGCAGATGGTGACTGCAGCCATGAAATTAAAAGACGCTTACTACTTGGAAGGAAAGTTATGACCAACCTAGATAGCATATTCAAAAGCAGAGACATTACTTTGCCAACACAGGTTCATCTAGTCAAGGCTATGGTTTTTCTAGTGGTCATGTATGGATGTGAGAGTTGGACTGTGAAGAAAGCTGCGTGCCAAAGAATTGATGCTTTTGAACTGTGGTGTTGGAGAAAACTCTCGAGAGTCCCTTGGACTGCAAGGAGATCCAACCAGTCCATTCTAAAGGAGATCAGCCCCGGGATTTCTTTGGAAGGAATGATGCTAAAGCCGAAACTCCAGTACTTTGGCCACCTCATGCAAAGAGTTGACTCATTGGAAAAGACTCTGATGCTGGGAGGGATTGGGGGCAGGAGGAGAAGGGGACGACAGAGGATGAGATGGCTGGATGGCATCACTGACTCAATGGACGTGAGTCTGAGTGAACTCTGGGAGTTGGTGATGGACAGGGAGGCCTGGAGTGCTGCAATTCACGGGATCACGAAGAGTTGAACATGACTGAGCGACTGAACTAAACTAAACACAGCTGGTAAATAGAAGAACAGAATTCCACACTGGGGATTTAGGTGGTCTGGCTGTGGTGTCCACAGGGACCAGCACTGTGCTCTGCTCCCCACTGTACTGGGAGGGTCCAGGCTAGAACCAGTTTCCCTGGCAGCCCCCAGGAGTCCTGTAAGTCCCACACAGGAGGACACAGGGATGCATGCCAGGGTGTAAGGTCACCTTATCTGCATCCCACAGGGAGTGTCTGCATGGTTGCCAGGCTTCCTGTGCAGCCGTGGCTCTTTCCCTGAAACCATTAAGGAATGACCTTCACCCCTAGTTTCCTAGGGTTCACCTGCAGCTCTCAGCTTTTCGTATGTTCTCATTCCTGCTGTAACCCCAGATGCCGCAGGGTACAGAAGCAAGACGCCATTTACTGTTGCTCTCTACTAAATGTGCTGTGTCACTCAGCATTTATGAGCAAGAGTGTTTACAAGGGCTGGGATTTAACTGTGGAATAGAAATAACAACTTGGGAGAGGACTCTTCCTTCATTCCTGGAATCTTGAAGAGGTTGTCTGACTTTTTCTTTCCTCCCCGACCCCTCTTCTCCATGGCTGTCCCTGCAGAGCTGACCTTCAGAGAAAAAGCAGGACTAAAGAGCTGCCTGCTCCCACTCCCCTTGGCCCAGACCACCGGGGAGCCTTCATGGGCTCATGCCACCCTTCAAAAAGATCAGGAGGCCGCTGGCTGCGTCCTTGGACTGCCTTTCAGTATTGCCCTGAGTTAAGAAGGAGAGACGCGAGAAGTAGAAGGGGGACAAGTTCTCTTAGTAAAGCTAGGAGTGCTTGCAGTCAGGTGCTGGCTGAACCTGCAAAAGTTGAGCTAATTCGGGGCAAAACCGAATGCTTAGCTTTCTTTTTCTCAGCCCAGGCTTCCTTTCACTTTTCTCCCTTAACCTGCTTCTGTCACGTACACAAGTCATCTTCCCCTACTAGCTGTGGCGTTGCTGGAGTTTACCGGGGTAACCCCGGTTTGCAGAATCTTAGGAAATTTAAATTACACAGCTGATTCTCAACTGATTCTCGAGAGGTGTGGGGAGAGTAGCAGGAACCCTCAGGGGCAGGCAGGGGAAGTAATAGAACATGTGGCATTTCCCAGGAGAGGAGAAACTCTGAGTTTCTTAATGCAGTCTATAGAAAGTACAGTTTGTGTTTATGGGAAGTGGAAATGTATCAAGAAGTCTTTGCTACTGTGTATAAAGATAAAAAGCTTATATCTTAGTTGGGGATTGTCAGATGTGCCGGAAAAGTGCAGAGACTGACACACACACAGCTTTCTTTTTCTCTGGTCACATGAAGAAAATAGGGGACTGAAGGCTGGTGCTGCTGCTCCAGAGCAGCCCTCAAAAACCCACGCCCCTTCTAGCTTTTCTGCCCCAGCACCCCTAGATTTTGGCTTTCTGCTTCATAATCTTAAGAAACATCTATATTCTGAGCAGAAAAACAGGGAGTGGACAGGACAGAAAGCAAAAGACACCGAGAGATCTATCCCTTTAAAAACTTAAAAAAAAAATAGACTTAATTTTGTAAAGCAGTTTGAGGCTCACAGCAAAACTGAGCAGGAGGTGCAGAGATTTCCCACCTACCCCCCCACACACATAGCCTCCCCCACCAAAGCAGTATGTTTGTTACAGCTGATGAACCTACACATCATCACCCAAATCTACCCCCTTTTTAATCAAGAAAAATATAGCTTTGCTAGAATCACAACCTAGCTAATTTCTGCCTAGTTCTCATTGCCTAGCACTGTATCTCATGACAACTCCTGGATACAAGCGCATCTGGGGAAATGATAAATTTTTTAAGTATTTATTTTTCATTGAAAGATAATTGCTCTACAATATTGTGTTGGTTTCTGCCATGCATCAACATGAATCAGCCATAGGAAATGATGATTAACTGAGCACTCTCCAAATCTGACGAAGTTGGTTTAGGAAGAAAGGGAGAGTACCAAAATTATATAAATCAGGAGCAGCAAATACAGTAAGGAAGAATACTTCGAAAACTATAATATTTCTGGTAGCCCTAAAAAGGTGTGGGATTTTAGAGAGGGTTTTGGAAATTGTTTTGATTGAAGGGTAACATATATACAATAAAGTGTACTAATCTTAGGGGTAAGCTGATGACGGTTGACATATGTATATATATTTGTGTGACTAGATGAAGATAGAAACCATTTTCAGCATCTTTTGAAGGCCATTCATGCTTCCCTAAGTCAACACCTCCCCCCACCTCCCAACCCCACTGAGATAATCCCTATTACAGCTTCCACCACTTAGAGAAGGATACTAACCATCACTAAATGTTGGAAGGAAAACAGATGATGGATAGAGAGGAGCGAAAGGGAAGAAAAATAAGGCCAAATAAATGGTTCCTTTTGTGATATTTTTTGTGTGTGATATTTTGTGATATTTTGGGTTTCCCTGGTGGCTCAGAGGGTAAAGCGTCTGCCTGCAATGCGGGACACCTGGGTTCGTTCCCTGGGTTGGGAAGATCTCCTGGAGAAGGAAAAGGCAACTCACTCTGGTACTTTTGTCTGGAAAATCCCATGGACGGAGAAGCCTGGTAGGCTACAGTCCATAGGGTCGCAAAGAGTCGGACACGACTGAACGACTTCACTTTCACTTTCACTTTTGTGATATTGCTGCTCTCCTTTGCCTCTTAAGTTATTCTGATTCTGTTTTGAAAGTGGAATTTTAAATGTCATCAAGAAAGTCATAAAAAACTGAAGATCAAAATTTTACTTTGCTGTAAAGTTGATATATGCTGAAACTTCTATCAAGACTGGATTCTATTTAGCACATAATATAACAACTCTAGGTAATTAATAGTGGTGTAAATAAGATAGAGTTATATTTCTCTGTCACATAAAAGCAGCTTGAAGATATGTAGTCAAGGACTGTTTCTGGCAGTCCCAGGAAGACTCTGTAGCTCTCTAGCTTTCTGCTGTTCCAGTCTTAGTTGGCCCTCATCCTCATGGTCAAATATTGAAGTTGTAACTCCAGTCATCACATCTGTGTTCCTGGCAACAGACTAGAGGAAGGGGAAAAGAATCATTCACCCGTTCTCAATTTAGCAGACTTCTCAGAAGTTCCACACAACACTTTTGCTAATAACTTACTGACAAGAACTTAATCACATAGCCGCACCTACCTGCAAAGAAGGCTGGGTACAATGTGTTGCTGAAAACACAACCACACTTTTTATGAAGTGGAAAAGCTGATAGTCTCTTCCAAGCTGCACTTCTGCAACTTTTGATCCTCCCCTTCCCTTAATTCTTCCGCCTTTGCATTGCATCCCCAAAGGCATGTGAACCCATCTTAGCCCAAACCACCAGATCTGCCCTTCTCAAGAAGGAAAAAAACTCAGCAGATGGGAAAGATATCCTACACAGGCCATTCCAACCAGCCACACTACTGTCTGGGTCTGTGGTCCCTGGAGTCCCTCTTGGGGTTGGATGAATGTAATTCAAGCCACCTTCTGATGGCAGCAGTCAGTGTTGTCTTAGGGACACAAGATTAGATGTAAACAGTCTGTTAGTATCCCAGCCAGCTGTCGATGGGCAAAATTGAGATGATTTTTATTTGTATTTTCTTTGACATAAGTGCCATTTGTTTCTCAGTGAAATAACCCAAACACAGCACCATGGGATAGGAGCCAGGAGCCTGGTTGCTGAAGCAGCAGCTGCCCCACGTGGCAGGTGGAGGGAGGGGCCCTGTTGTCTGGGAAAGCCCCGCTGCTGTATGCGCAGTGCCAGTCCAGTTGAGAGCCATGGGCTCCAGAGGATGCTGCTGTGGAAGCAGAGGAGGGACTAGGTGAAGACGAAGGCAGAAGCATCTGAAATGGGCGGTGGAAGGGTAGGAGTGGCATGTCTGGCAATATTTGGCCAATGACATGGTTGAGGTCACCAGGTTGGCTATAGATGCAGAGAACTGAGGAATCAAATGAAGCTCTCTGAGAATGTTCTGCTTGAGTGGAGAAAACTTTGGATAAGGTACCTCCTTGATTTTATGTACCTTTCCCCCCATGCTTGACTGACAGAGCTTCTGTCATTTGCTTCTTCGAAACCTCTCTCAGGCCTCCTTTCCCACTCCCTAATAGAAGGGTTAGCGACATCCTCAATGCAGTAGCGTCAGCTTGTCAGAAGTCCTATCCTGTGTCCTAGGAAAAGACTGAGTCCTTACTTGCCCTGATTCCTCTCCTTGTTCTCGGAGAGCTAGCAGTGAGCAGTGGCTTGAAGTGAAACCTTAGTTCCCTGCCCAAGAATTAGACCTAGGCAGCCTGGATGAAAACCAGGAATCCTTGCTGCTAGACCACCAGGGGTGAGAGGCTAGAAGCAAAGGTCCCCTGGCTCTGGCCCCATTTGAAAACTGAATTTCTTGAAGAGGCAAAAACTGTAAAATCAGGCACAAAGTTTATTATTAGAGATGTAAGACAACAAGTGGGAGAGCGCGTGAGAAACAGTCTGTTTACATAAACCAGAAGCAAGGCAGCTCTCCACACAGCTGGAGAGAAAAGGGTGTGGCCACCCTCCCTGTTGAGGAAGAGCACAGAGAAGAGGCAGTTAAATCATTTATATAGGGCAGTTCTTCCGGGTCTTTATTTACTTTTGGCCAATTATCGCGTTTCTTCTCAGCAACTGGACCTGCCCTAGGACCCTCCCCATATGCGCGTGGGCATCTTTTTGGTAAGCTGGATTCCAGTGCAGAGAGGCCTGTGGAAAGTTTGACATCACTTATTGTGGGGAGGTTCTCCCTCCCTTTTTGACCCCTGAGGAGCCTACCTGTACAGCTGGGGAGGTTTTCCTGACCTCAGGAGTGACAGATGTGGTCATTTTATCTCTTTACTCTGGTAGAGCTCAGCTCCTGCCACTAACTTTGTCCTTGGAGTGTCTAAGGAAAACAAAGCTCCAATTAACTCCACTTGACCAACTCCAGCTGCGCTGCCCAGGGGTTTATCCGTCTCCTAACTCATCCTTACAGAGAAGGCAATGGCAACCCACTCCAGTACTCTTGCCTAGAAAATCCCATGGATGGAGGAGTCTGGTAGGCTGCAGTCCATGGGGTCACTAGGAGTCGGACACGACTAAGCGACTTCATGTTCACTTTTCACTTTCATGCATTGGAGAAGGCAATGGCAACCCACTCCAGTGTTCTTGCCTGGAGAATCCCAGGGACGGGGGAGCCTGGTGGGCTGCTGTCTTTGGGGTCGCACAGAGGCGGATACGACTGAAGCAACTTAGCTGCAGCAGCAGCAGCTCATCCTTACACCTCAAACAAGAAATATTCCTACAAGGATTTTAAAGTTTCAAAAGTGCCCCCCTGCCATAAAAATGCCAACTTGCTGCAGTGGCAAGCTGTACCACTGCCAAATCCTGTCTGACCCTCCCAGATGCCTCTTGGGCTCTCCAAAGAAGGGTGAACTGGGTTTGAGGGAAAAGAGGAGTCCGATGGCCCTTTTCTCAATAAGGTTGTTCCGAGCGGTGTTCTTTAGTCATCTAGGGTTACTGCCTGTGCAGAGTGTCTCTTATGCTGAGGTCCCAGCCGGGATCTCAAGGCTGGCCCTGCTGGCCCAGACTGGTTTGACCAGCACACGTGCCTGCAGCTTGTCATCAAAGCCGGGGGTCAGCCCTGCTTGAACCACAGAAAGTAAGAGTGGGAAAAGTCAAGCTCCCAAAGTACCAAAGGAAGTTCTATGTCAGGACCTGCTACCCTCAGACCCTGTGCAATCCCCAGCCTGCCCCGTGATGTTCCCCCTTCTTTCTCTGCAAAGCGCAGTGAAATAGTCACAACTGCCAGTGACTCTGTAACAGCTCACTTTGGATCTGCTCATTTCTTTGTTTACTTGACCTCACAAACTCTAGTCCTTTCCATTTTACCAGGAACCACTAACTTGGGCGTCTTGCCTCTGGTTGCACATGCCAGTGTGTCTTTAGGGAAATGCTGAGTTAGAGGACCAGATGAGCAGAAAGACATTCCAGCCTGGCTGGGGATGGACCACTCTGCCTGGGGCTTCTGTCTGCCCTGGCACCCATGTAAGCATCTGCCTGCATTCATATTGAGACCCCGTCTTCTCTTCACTGCTGCCGCCTGTCAGGTTCCCCCAGATCACCTTCCACTGAGTCCTCCAGAAGTCTCAGTGCTTATTGGTGTGTGCTCTGCACCCCACTTCCTTCCAGGGAAAACTTACCAGGCTTCTAGGAGGGGACGCAGGCTTGCAAGCACCTTGCTGGCCATTCTCTTTGGGACCACAGAGCTTTCCCATCTGCAGGAGCCACTGGTCAAGAGGAAGAGCGCCGATGAGCTCTTCTGAGGCTGGCAGTCTGCTTCCCCTCAGACCTCTGTCCCGGGGAGTCTAATTGCTCTCTCAGAAAGCGAAGACTGACTGTTCTCCCAGGCCTCTCTTTACGTCGTTACCCACATAACCCAGACTTTCTTCCGAGGATTCTTTCAGGTCATGTATTTGGCTGCCCCAGGTCTTAGTTGCAGCATGTGGGCTCTAGCTCCCTGACTAGGGATCGAACCCAGGGCACCCGTACTGAGGGCACAGAGTCTCAGCCACTGAACCACCAGGGAAGTCCCATCTTTCAGGTCATTTACTGTTTCTTACCCCTTCCTTCTGTTCTTTCTTCACCTCCTTTCCTCTCCACCCTTCCCCAAGGCTATACCAGGTTTATCAAGTTCCTGTTCCTTTGCCAGCATGATCCAGTCAAAGCAGGTTAATCTCTCCAGTTTCATATCACATGACATCATTTGAAGAGCAGAGTATATTTCCTAGAAATTGGGGGTTACTGGCTTTCAAGTCCAGGGACTCCAACTAGCCCAGAAAAACATCCTGAAGTCCAGGCGGCCCCACTAAGCCCCATGCGGTCTGGGGAATGAGACTTGCCACTTGCTCTCATGCCTCTTCTCTTTCCCAGGTTCTGTGCCTGCTTTCTGTGCCACCTCCTTCCTTCTCCTCAGTGTCCTCTTCCTGAGCTTCACAGGCTCACGATGCACCTGCAAGTCTTTTGGATCAGGCAGCTGAGGGCATGGTGACAACCAGATCGTGCATTTCACCTCTCCATGAAAGAATGGGGCTGGAGCATCAAACAGGACAGACATCATTCTTGCCTTCATGGAATTTACATGCAAGTCCGCGGAGTGGAACAGGAGGTGGGGAGAATAGCATAGTATCTCCATGAACATAGAGGATAATTTTTTTTTTTGGTGGCACAGTCTATGAAGGAAATAAAATAGGATGATATAATAGAGCTCCAGGGAGGAGGGCTCTAACTTAGTGGGAAGGAAGTGCTTCTGGATGGGGTGACGCTTGAGCACAGACCCAAAGGAACTGTGCTGGGGCTGCGGAAGAGCCGCAGGAGGACGAGACGGTTTGTGCGAAGGCCCTGAGGCCACACAAAGCCCAGCATGATGGAGGAACTGAAAGGAGGCCAGTGCGGCTGCAGTGGACTGTGCCTGAAGGGGCCTCATGGGAAATGAGGTCTGAGACGTGACAGCAGGGAGTGAAAGCTCATCGCTCAGTACAAGGTGAGGATTTGAGTTTCATCCTCAAAGCAATAGGAAACCACTGAAGGGCTTTCTGCAGAGAAGTGAAGTGATCTAATGTGTGTGTGTGGCCTTTGTAACTTATTTATTTGGCCATGTTGGGTCTTAGTTGCGGCATGGGAGGTCCTCCTTGCATCAAGCAGGATCTTTGTCGTGGTGCATGGACTCTCTAGTTACTGCGTGTGGACTCTGTTGCTCCATGGCATACGGGATCTTAGCTCCCCAACCAAGGATCAAACCTTGCAATGCAATGCGAATTCTTAACCACCGGGCAACCAGGGAAGTCCCTGATGTGTGGTTTTTGAAGGCCCCTCTGGTTATGTGTTGGAGTACAAGAGTCTCTTGCTTTGCTGTCTGCCAGGGGTTTGTTCCACCGCCACCCCCCACCCCCGCCCCCCAAGCACTGGGGAGGCCTAATGATGCTGGTACCCCAGCAGGGACCTGGGGTCTGTCATCCATCCCTCCATCTCAGTCTTCAGGCTTCACTGGCCTCCAGCACAGGCCCACTTTCTAGACTAGCAGAAACATAAGGGAAGACACTGTTCTTTGTCTCTGGACTAACTTTACTTGCATCATTTTGCTTTTTTTATTGTCTGCAGATGTTTGTGACATTCAGATTTTAGGTGAACTACAGAATACGGGTGAGGAAATGTCAGGAAGAAGAGTGGCTCCCCTCCTTGAGTCTTTTCTTGCCACCCTCGCTGGTGTGAATATGACTGAGGAGCCAGTCTGGAGCTGAAGTCAAGTCACGAGTGGTTCCCAGGATCCTTTGACCCTGGCTGTTACCTCGCATCCACCCGTGGTTGCCTGGGGATAGTCTATGCTGCTCCTGTCCAGGTGTTAAGGCTGGATAAGCAGGAAGAGGAAGACCAAGCCGGAACAAAGCTGCCTTCTTCCTGCTTTCCACCCGCCCATTGCCCTCGCCTCCTCCTCTTTTACAGCCGGCATGCTGATGTGAAAAGAGAAACTGCCTTGAACAGCCCCACCCCCGCCCAGTGCCTCCCTGAGATCAAGGGAGATTCCTACTGAAACCAGACTCTACTCTGGCCTGCAGGGTATTGAGACACTTGTCTATACAAGCTAATGTTTGTTCCCCAGGCCTGGCGGATCCATCCCCCCACCTTTAGTCTCTCTGAGGAACAGAGGGTGGTAGGGGTATTTGAGGAGAGAGGGTGTGGGGTGGGAGGGAGTAACTGCTTTGAAAAGGCATATTTGACTTAATTTTGTATTTCGAAAACAAAAACAAGGGACTTCCCTGGCGGTCCAGTGGTTAGGATTTCGCCTGCCAATGTGGGGCAGGGCGGCGAGGGTGGGGGGCAGGTGGGGGCAGGTGAAACTTATACCGGTTGTTACTATTATTATTTTATCTTTGTTTAGGATAAGGCTAGATTACATCTGAGAAAAGTCGATTTTTTAAAAAATCCATAAGTAAATCAGGTGGCGTGTGGACACAGTAAAAGTTGTGATCCTGCTTTTCATAACTGAAGTGAAACTCGAGGCGGGGCCACAGTATTTTGTCCTCTTCTTCACTTCTCACTGCTTACCACTGACTTTTCCATCTTTTCCTGCTACTTCGTTACTGGATTTTCTGTTTTGTAGAAAACCAGCTCCTTAGGTCTCTGTTGTCTTTCAGCTCTCTCATCTTTTCTGCTTCTCTGGCTGAAGAATTATTTTCACGAGGATTCCAGAGTCTCGTAAGCACTCTCCCCTCCAGGAGGGGAAGATCCTGGTATATCATAGATCAGCGGTTCTCAAAGTGTGGCCTCTGGGCTAGCAGCGTCAGCATCACCTGGGAACTTGTTGGAAATGCATGATCTTTATTAAAAAATTTATTTATTTATTTTTGCCGTTCTGGGCCTTCACTGCTGTGCGTGGGCCTTCTCTCATTGTGACGAGTGGGGACTACTCTTCGTTGCGGTGCACAGCTTTCTCATTGTGGAGGCTTCTCTTGTCGTGGAGCACTAGCTCTTGGGCGTATGGGCTCAGTACTTGCGGCTTAAGGATGCTAAAGCTCGAGGTCAGTAGTTGTGGTGCACAGGCTTAGTTGCTCTGTGGCATGTGGGATCTTCCCTGACTAGAGATCGAACCCGTGTCTCCTGCATTGGCAGGTGAATTCTTAACCACTAGACCACAAGGAAAGCCCAGAGATGCACATTCTTGACCCCTCACCCTAGACCCGCTGAATCAGAAACTCTGGGGGACCGGTGGTCTGGGCTTTAACCAGCCCTTCAGGAGATTTCAGTGCACACTAAGGGTTGAGAGCCACTGTCACAGAGGGGCTGTTGTGGGGTTGCGCAAGTTCACAGTCCTGTTCTGGGCACCTGGCGCTCATGGGAAACTCTCAGGCTTGATCGCGAAGACAGGGACCAGAGGCAGAAGAGTAAGCAGACAGGGAGCCAGCCGAGCTCTGTGAGTGCCTTTTAGCCTGGTTCCCTCCTGAACCTTCCAGAGGCAGAGCTCAGTGATGTCAGCCAGGCGGTTGGGAAGACAGCCTGGATTCCCACGTGGGCTCTGTCTTGATTAGCTGTAAAGTCTTGTGGAGTCACATAACCTCTCTGGGCTTCCTGGTGGGTCGTAACCCTCTGTGAATAGAGCAGGATTGTTTGGGGAAATAAATAAGGTAACATTTGCGAAAAAACGTGTGTGTGTGCATGCGCTCAACTGTGTCCGACTATTTGTGACCCCATGGACTATAGCCCACCAGGCTCCTCTACCCATGGAATTTCCCAGGTAAGAAATACTGGATTGGCTTGCCATTTCCTCCTCCAGGGGATCTTCCCTACCCAGGGGTCGAACCCGCGACTCTTGCACCTCTTGTATTGGCAAGCAGGTTCCTCAGCACTGTACCACCTGGCAAGACTGAAAATACTTCTGTACGGTAAATTGTAACCAGACAAATAAACTCTTTACTGGAGCGAGTCTCAACTTTTCCCCAGTGGCCACACATGGGACAGATTATGCTCACATGCTGGACAAACTCCCGGAGCATTCCAACTGCAACTTCTCCCATTCGTCTCCTGATCAACAGAGAGAATGTTGACAGCTGAGTCAGAAGTTCCAAGGGGACAGAAGAGACGTCTCTCTGCCCTGTGGCCTTGGCCTTGTCTGACCCCTCTCCCCTGGCCTCCAGAGCCCCATTCAGCACTGTGCTGTCTCCCCACTGGCATCTCTCTAGCCCTTTCCCAGAACACAAGCAGTCAGCTAAGAACTTTGCTTTGTACTGATTTGTTACTGAGCAAGAGGGTGACTGCCTCCTAAAGGGAGTCTCCAGGCTCCTAGTGAGGCAGCAGAATTGGCGCTCCCTCTCCTCACCCGACTCTGCTCCAGGGTCAGGCTTTTACCACGATGGCCATGTCATCAGCAGAAAGTTGATGACTTCTCCGTCTTTCCTCGGAAAGCCCTGGCAACCCCGTCTAAAGGAGTCCTCTCCTCCTTGTTAAGATACTGTTTGATTTTCTTCATTGTGTCTTACCAAAATCTGAAATCATTTTGTTTATGTTTATGGTCACCAGTTCTTGGTGACTGGGAGGTGCTACTCAGGCCACAGTCTTGGTTTTATATTGCTCCCAGTAAAAGCTTTTCATCAGCTCAAAGGACATGAGTTTGAGTAAACTCCGGGAGATAGTGGAGGAGAGGGGAGCCTGGCATGCTGCTGTCCAGGGGGTTGCAGAGTCAGATACGACTTAGCGGCTGAACAGCAAATAGAAATGCATACCCAGGCACACTTTTAGGTCAGGCAAACAAGGATTTTTTGTTTTGTTTTGTTTTTGTTTTATTTGCTGCCTTTCAACCCCCACCCTTGGCTCGGAAACAAGGAGGAGGAAGCCACACTTATGCTACCAAAACAACTTCATTAACTATCTGGAGACCTCTATTAGTTTGGTCACATAGTAATCATTTACAGTTCGTCTCATCCCGGGAGAGTCCGCACGCTAGACCAGAAGGGATCCTCCAACTCCATCGCACTTCTAGAACATAAACCTCGTGCAAGCTAGTAGCTTCTCTGTCTCGTTGACAATAGCATTCCCCAACCTTGAGCAAGTCCTGAATCGGGGTAGGTACTCTGTAAATACAGTTGAATGAGGAATGAAAGGCAGACAAATAAGAATGTGGGCTGCTGAGGCTGCTGTTAAGTCGCTTCAGTCGTGTCCGACTCTGTGTGACCCCATACGGCAGCCCACCGGGCTCCCCCGTCCCTGGGATTCTCCAGGCAAGAACACTGGAGTGGGTTGCCATTTCCTTCTCCAATGCATGAAAGTGAAAAGTGAAAGGGAAGTTGCTCAGTCGTGTCCGACTCTTTGCAACCCCATGGACCGCAGCCTACCAGGCTCCTCTGTCCATGGGATTTTCCAGGCAAGAGTACTGGAGTGGGGTGCCACTGCCTTCTCCGAGAATGTGGGCAGTTGTCTCCATCTCTGAAGAAGGAAGTGGTCCTTTGTCTTCCCAAAGCCCTGAAGCGAGAGCCTTTGGGGGAGCACATGAGACTTTTAGAACAGTGCCAAGTCCACAGAAAGTTCTTCATCATGCTTCCTATTGACAGAGGCCTCAGAAGACTCAGTTCCCCTCCCAGGATCCTAACATTCAGCCCCCAATCCTCTTTTTCTGGCCATGCCCCAAAGCATGTGGGATCTTAGTTCCCTGACCAGTGATAGAACCCGTACTCCCTGCAGTAGAGGCAGAGTCTCAACCACTGGACCACCAGGGAAGTCCCCAAACATTTAGCCCTATAGTCTTCCTTGCACCATACCAAGCTGCTTTTGAACAAAATTCTGTACTCCTGTCTCTGAGTTCTTCCCAATAGCTCCTGACTTTTCAGAAAGCTGGTGGAATAAAAGGAGCCCTGGACATGGAGGATCAACCTAGATTCTGGTCTAGGCATGACCACTGTCTGGCTGTGTATCTTTGAGGAAGGCATCTAGCTTCTTTGGAACTTGGAGTCCTTGCTTATGTAGGAGGCATAAGAAACCAACTTCAATGATTATCATATGAGTTGAGCCATAGAAATGCTTTTAAAACTACAGAGCACATTTCTTCTAATTTTAGTTCTTGTTGTTAACCAGGCATGTGACCTGTGAAAGCAGCTAAGGCAGCCCCCAACATACCTAGAACTACATGCCGTTCCTTGTCCATACACTGCCCCTCTAACCTTTGCATGTCAAAATGCAAATGAGTTGGTGAAATTATGAGATATAGCCTCAAATGTCCTCTAATTTATTTAAAAATATCATAAAAGATATATTTCAGAAATATTCCTTATTATTAGTTACAAACTGTTTACTGTTTGTGTTAATATCTTGATTCCAGGTGACAGAAACTTGCCCAGGCTGATTAAGCAAAAATGGGAATTTGGGGCTGTAGAACTGAAGAGTCTGTGGCAAAGTAGCTTCAGAAATGGCTAGACCCAGGTGCTTAAATGAAGCTGCTGGTCAATTGCCTCCAGGTTTCAGCTCAGTTTTCTTTGCCAGCTTCATTCTCAAGCAGAACCTTCCCAAAGACAGCTCTCTGAAACTCCAGGATTACATTTTTTCCAGCCTAACAACGCTGTGGAAAGAGTGTGCTTCTTTCCAAATCACTCTAGAAGAATCTAGAAATGATTGACTCTGGATGGACTGGTTTGGGCATGAACCCGAGTCTGGGTGACATGCTCTTCCCTGCAGCCTGGTTGGGGCTGGTCTTTTTTTCCCCCAACCCCCTACCCCCTGCCACATGGACTGAGAGTGGAGAAGGAGTGGTTGACTAAGAAAGAGTGGGGTGTTGTCACCAGCAGAATGAAGGAAGGAAGCTTGGCAGGCCAAACTCCAGGGATCCACTCACAGATGACCACAGGAAACAGGCTCAGCACAGAGGCGAGGACTGTTAGATCAGTTAAATACCAGGGTGTTTCTTTCAGACAAGGAAGCCCAGCTCTGCTTGGGACCTCCCCACCTTAACTTGTGTAACCCGTCCACCAGTTTATGTCTTCACTCAGTCACTCAGTTTTCTTGACCTTTACTCTTCTGGCATCACCCGTTCACTGGCCATGAACTCCTCACCTTGGTCTCCTACTGGGTGACCCTGCAGTCACTTAAGCCTCTCATCTTCTTCCTTTTCTGGATCAGATTTTATGGTGCCATCTCTTAGGGCTTGCTTGGTGTTTGGGGTGATGAGCCTCATTCCATTCCCAAGCAGATGTCTCTGAGTTCAGCCCTGGAGGGACATCTCCCAACTAGTGGACTAAGGCGCAGAGACACAGGTGCTTCTGCCCTCTCAGGATCTCCCAGGACATTTACACTTGAACTTGTGATGTGTCAGGAAGAGGAAGGTCAAAGGTTGAGCTCTTTCTCAAGCCACTCAGCCCTCTCTATTTCCCCCAAAACTCTGTTCCCACAAATCTCATTCATCTTTTCAAGCCATGATTATTCTTCCAGATGTGGCTCTGCTTTCATAGTTCAGGTGTCCTGTTTTACATATTTTCCTGAGCTAATCATTTGAAATGAACTTGCATATGAGTTTGTTCATGTATTGGAGAAGACTCCTGAGAGTCCCTTGGACTGCAAGGCTATCAAACCAGTCCATCCTAAAGGAAATCAGTCCTATTCATTGGAAGGACGATGCTAAAGCTGAGGCTCCAACACTTTGGCCACCTGATGAGAAGAACTGACTCTTTGGAAAAGACCCTGATGCTGGGAAAGATTGAAGGTGGCAGGAGAAGGGGATGACAGAGCCTGAGAGGGTTGGATGGCATCACCAACTCAATGGACATGAGTTTGAGCAAGCTCCAGGAGTTTGTGAAGGACAGCTAAGCCATGTGCTGCAGTCCATGGGGTCACAAAGAGTTGGACACAATGGCATCCCACTCCAGTACTCTTGCCTGGAAAATCCCATGGACAGAAAAGCCTGGTAGGCTACAGTCCGTGGGGTCGCGAAGAGTCGGACATGACTGAGTGACCTCACTTTCACTTTTCATTTCCATGCATTGGAGAAGGAAATGGCAACCCGTTCCAGTGTTCTTGCCTGGAGAATCCCAGGGATGGCAGAGCCTGGTGGGCTGTCGTCTATGGGGTCGCACAGAGTCAGACACGACTGAAACGACTTAGCAGCAGCACCAGCAGAGTGACAACTGACTGACGTTCTCCTTTCTCTGCTCCTGGCCACACTCCCTGTTTTGTTATTTTCCCTAGACAGAATCCAGTTGAACTGGCTGTTCTTCATCCCTGTCTCACAAAACCACTCTAGAATCCCTAGACACATACGCACCTAAAGAAGAAAGTGGGGCCATGTGTCGAACTGTCCCCCAGAGGGCTGGGGTCGTGACACAACCTGTCTCTGTGTGCAGGTAGGGCTTCTGATTCTGACTCCCAGTGTCCCATCTCCTGACTCCGTACGACCTCTGCCTTTTCCCCACCTCTTCTCTGCTTCAAGCATATAGATCCAAGGTGACTCCAGTTTCCTTGGAAGCCATTTGACAAAGACACATAAATACATGAGCGACCATGTGGTTCTATTGAAAATATGCCTGGTCATAGCCCACGTCATATAGTCTAGAACCAACAGGCTGCATTCTCATCCCCATGAACCAGGACACTTGACCCCCATCCCCACGCCCTAGATTCACCCTCAGAGTCCCAGCATCTTATTTTCCTTTTACTCCATTGTCAACCTGGACCAAGATTTTCTTCTGGGCACCATTTCTTCTCAGATCAGATGTACCTCCAGTATAAACAATGGAATGTGGGAGAAACACCTCTCTGCTACTATTTTACAAATTCTTGTATTTATTTAGTTTTGGCTGTGCTGGGTCTTCTTGGCTGCCCTCAAGCTTTTCTCTAGGTGCAGTGAGTAGGGGCTACCCCAGTTGCAGTGTGCAGGCCTCTCATTGCAGTGGCCTCTCTTGTTGCAGAGCGCGGGCTCCAGGCTGCTTGGGCGTCAGTAGTTGTGCCCTAGAGCACAGGCTCAGTACTTATGACCCACGGGCTTAATTGCCCCGAGGCCTGTGGGATCTTCCCAGATTAAGGATTGAACCTGTGTCTCCTGCATTGGCAGGCAGATTCTTTACCACCGAGCCACCAAGGAAGCCCTCAGCTACACTTTAAATTTTTTTTTAAATTGAGGTGAAAGTTGCATAATATAAAGCATAGTATTTTAACCATACTTAACTGTACAGCTCAGTGGCACTAAGTACATTCACATTGTTGTACAACTCTTACCATCATTCATCTTCCAAATTTTTCACCTTCCTAAACTGAAATTCTGTCCCGGTTAAACACTAACTCCTCCTCCCCCCTCCCCACCCCATCTCCATGCCAAGGATCCTGGCATCTACCAGTGTACTTTCTGACCCTATGAATTTGACTATTCTAGGTACCTTGTATAAGTGGAATCAAACAGTGTTTGTCTGTGCCAAATGAAAACTGGAATACATTTTTAAAGTTAACTTATGTCCTACAAACAGGTTGTACCTGCTTTTATTTCTCATTCCCTCTGTGCAATACAGTAGGCCCTCACCAGCCATCCACATTTAACTGTGTTGTTGTTGCTGTTGTTCATTCATGTCCAACTCTTCGCAACTCCATCGACTGCAGCACTCCAGGTTTCCCTGCCCTTCACCATCTCCCGGAGCCTGTTCAAACTCATGCCCATTGAGTCAGTGATGTCATCCAACCATCTCATCCTCTGTCATCCCCTTCTCCTCCTGCCCTCAATCTTTCCCAGCATCAGGGTCTTTTCAAATGAATCGGCTCCTCGCATCAGGTGGCCAAAGTATTGAACCTTCAGCTTCAGCATCAGTCCTTCCAATGAACATTCAGGACTGATTTCCTTTAGAATGGACTGGTTGGATCTCTTTACAGTCCAAGGGACTCTCAAGAGTCTTTTCCAACACCACAGTTCAAAAGCATAAATTCTTCAGCGTTCAGCTTTCTTTATAGTCCAACTCTCACATCCATACATGACCACTGGAAAAACCACAGCTTTGACTAGAAAGACCTTTGTTGGCAAAGTAATGTCTCTGCTTTTTAATATGCTGTCCAGGTTAGCCATAGCTTTTCTTTCAAGGAGTAAGCATCTTTTAATTTCATGGCTGCAGTCACCATCTGCAGTGATTTTGGAGCCCAAGAAAATAAAGTTTCTCACTGTCCCCACTGTTTCCTGGTCTATTTGCCATGAAGTGATGGGACCAGATGCCATGATCTTTGTTTTTTTGAATGTTGGGTTTTAAGCCAGCTTTTTCACTCTTCTCTTTCACCTTCATCAAGAGGCTGTTTAGTTCCTCTTCACTTTCTGCCATCAAGGGGGTGTCTTCTGTATGTCTGTGTTATTAACTGGGTTATTTTACCTTTTTTTATTTGTTTTTTATTGAAGGATAATTGCTTTACAGAATTTTGTTGTTTTCTGTTAAACCTCAACATGAATCAGCCGTAGGTATACATATATCCCCTCCCTTTTGAATCTCCCTCGCATCTCCCTCCCCATCCCACCCCTCTAGGTTGATGCAGAGCCCCTGTTTCAGTTTCCTGAGCCATACAGCAAATTCCCACTGGCTATTTTACATATGGTAATGTAAGTTTCCATGTTACCCTCTCCATACGTCTCACCCTCTCCTCCCCTCTCCCCATGTCCATAAGTCTGTTCTCTATGTCTGTTTCTCCACTGTTGCCCTGTAAATAAATTCTTCAGTACCATTTTTCTAGATTCTGTATATGCTCTCCTGTAATGTTGCTGAAAGTCTGGATTTGGTTAAGAAAGATGAGGAATGGGGAGACAGACCACTTCTTTACCCTAAGGGCCTGAAGAAGTTCTCTGCCCCACCTTGCCCATGCTGTTGCTGTTTAGTCCTTATGTCCAATTCTTTTGCAAATACATTGGAGAAGGAAATGGCAACCCACTCCAGCATTCTTGCCTGGAGAATCCCAAGGATGGAGGAGCCTGGTAGGCTGCCGTCTACGGGGTCGCACAGAGTCGGACACGACTGAAGCGACCTAGCAGCAGCAGCCCTCTAGCCTCCTCTGTCCATGGGATTTCCTAGGCAAAGATACTGGAGTGGGTTGCCATTTCCTTCTCCAAGGGATCTTCCTGACGCAGGGATTGAACCTGAGTCTCCTGCTTGGCTGGATGATTTTTTTTTTTAAACCACTGAGCCACCTGGAAAGTCCTGCCCATGTGTAAGATGTACAATATATGGACATACACACCTAGTCCATTTACATGTTCCTGCCATGTGTATATCTGGAGCATCTGCCACTCCACGGGGTCACTTTGAGGGTCTCAGGCCTCATTTGAGCTCATTTTCCTCTTGGCAAGTAGCACATACCTGGTCTGTTCCCTCCCACTCCCGACTGTGTGTCGACTACAGGGCCAGTGTCAGAAGAAGAGCTGCTGGGAAGGTGGTCCCGGTAGCAGGGGCTTCTGCCAGCCTTTTCTTTGAAAGAGCTGGCTTTATGCTATCACTTTGGAGAGAGTTTGGCAGTTTCTGCTGAAGCTGAAAATGCAGATGCCAATGCTCCCAGTGTTTCCTTCCCTGGAGGAATGTTCCCACAAGCGCACAAAAAAGACACGCACAGGGATGTTCAAAGTACCATTGCTATGCTGATGGAAAGTCGTCAAGTCCACAAATCATTTTGCTCTTCCCTGCCTCCCTCTTATCACTCTGCGCCCGGCCCCTGTAGCGGAGTTTCCTCCTGGCAGTGAAGTTGTAAATGCTAGACCTGGGCTCTTCGGTGGACTTCCGTAAGCCAGCAGGTCTCCACCCAAGTAGGGGTGGGAGCAGAGCCTCTGCCAGGTGAGCAGGTGAGAATCACAGGATAGTATGAAGGTAGGATGGCGTGGATGGCTCGAAAATACGTGTTTAATATAATTTTATCTTTGCAAAACAGTATTTGTTTAATGTGACACAAATGACAGCAGTTAGCAAGGTATTATTGTCAAAACGGCATGTGTTTCAAGGTCGCAGAGTGCTCGTCGTGGGGGTGGTATCTTGAGCCCAGTTCAGAGACAGAGCTCTCACAGGAGTTTACATAAACCAAGTGACCTGATTTCCTTTCCTGTGGAAGCACACCCTCCGCACCATTAACCTGAAAACCGGAAAGGGCTGAGATATGGTATTGCTAATGGTATCTTCAAACCTTCCCCTTAACACAATGCTCCAGGAATTATTTATCAGCAGGCGCAGCAGTCGTTGCATTGAACTAGATTATATGAACCAGATGTTGCTGAGTACTCTGACTGCAAAACGGGGCTCTAACTGGGGCTCTGTGAACCCCCCCCAAATAAAGGACACTAAATGTGCTCAGGACTTTTACCCTGATGAGCTTTCTTTAATCTTTGTTGACCAAAAAAAAAAAAAAAAAATCAAATGTACAGTTTTTTTTCAGGAGGACACTGGCAAATAGAATTAGTATTGAGCCTTCCCTTCCTCCAGTTACTACAACTTCTCAAATCAGAAATCCTATCTATAGTTTAGATCAATATAGTGAAAGTGAAAGTCACTCAGTTGTGTCCACCTCTTTGCGACCCCATGGACTGTAGCCTGCCAGGCTCCTCTGTGGCATTCTTCAGGCAAGAATACTAGAGTGGGCAGTCTCTCCCTACCCTAAGGCACTCTTAACATATGAAAACATCTGAAATAATCAGTACAATAATAAAGACAGAGCATATAATTTCAAATCAGTAATGTGAGAAATCAATATGAGAATGATATGAGAAACGAAAGGAAATAAAACAAAAGGAAAAAACCCAACTTAATCCCAGAGGAAGGCAAGGGAAGATAAAAAAAGAAATATTAAAATATGAGGAAAACAGAGAGCACAAAATAAGACGGTAGGTGGTTTTTTTTTTGTTTGAATATGTTCATGGTGACAATTCATCTGGCCAGTACACTTATTATCAGGCCATGCGTGATATGCACGTATGTTTCAGTATGTATGTATACTTCAATGAAAGTGTTTAAAAATAAGATGGCAGAAGTAAATCCAAATATATTGGAAATTAATTATGACATAAATATAAATGAATGAAGGGATATAGTTAAAAGACAAATACTTTTGAATCATAGGACTGGATCACAGAAAATCCAACTACTATATGTGTTGCTTATAAAGGACACATTTAAAACATCAGGATATTGAGAGTTTGAAAAGAAAAGGATGGGTAAAAATGTACTAGGCAAATACTACTAAGAAAATGCATATTGGTGTGACTGTATTCATATCAGACAAAATAGATTTTAAGGCAAATTAATGTTGAAAGACATTCAACATTCTCAGAAGACTGAACTACAGGGAGAAATAGACAAATTCACTGTCATAGAAGGAGTCTGTAAGCCACCTTTCCATGCAACTGATAGATCAGACAAAAGTAAATAAAGGTGATAAAGATTTGAACATTCCAAATTAACAAGTTTAATCTAAAGTGTATAGAGAGAACTCATCAACAATTTCAGAACCTTTATTCTTTTCACAAATGGAACATGAGATAGACTATATTCTAGACCAAAAAACAATTCTCAACAAATTTCAAGGAACTGGTACTATTAAAATAGTATTCTCTGATGGCAGTGTGATTTACTTAGCAATGAGTAACAATAATAATAATAATAATAATAATAGGGTCAATTAAAATTCATATGCTTGAAAATTAAGAATCATTTCTAAACCTAGGAGTCAAAGAAAAGAAAATTAGGTGGGAATTAGAGCCTATTTATAACCCAAAATAATGAAAATTCTGCAAATCAGAATTGCGGCATCTCCCTAAAAGTGCTCTTAATGTGCCTGCTAAGTTGCTTCATTCGGCTCTTAATGTGCCTGCTAAGTTGCTTCATTTGTGTCTGACTCTTTGTGACCCCGTGGACTGTAGTCCACCAGCCTCCTCTGTCCATGGGATTCTCCAGGCAAGAATACTGGAGTGGGTTGCCATTCCTCTCTCCAGGGAATCTTTCTGACTCAGGGACTGAACCTGCATCTCCTGAGGCTCCTTCATTGAGGGAAATTAATAACCTTATATGGGGCTTCTCAGGTGGCACTAGTGGTAAAGAACCTGCCTGCCAAAGCAGGAGACATGAGAGACGTGGGTTTGATCACTGGGTCGGGAAGATCCCCTGGGGGAGGGCATGGCAATCCACTCCAGTATTCTTAGCAGGCTACAGTCCAAGTCCACAGGGTCACAAAGAGTCAGACACAACTGAAGCGATTTAGCACACATGCAAGCAATAGCCTTATATACTTACATTAGCAAAGGACAAAGGCTGAAATAAATGAGTATCCAACCTTAAAAAGTAAGAAAAGGAACAACTGAAAAGACTCAATAAAGTACAAGGAAGGAAACAATAAAGATAAAATTAAGACATTAATGAAATAGAATACAGAGATAAGTGTCAGAGAAAAGCTGGGTTTTTGGAAAAGACAAATTAATAGACCTTTGGCAAGACTGATCAAGGAAAAAAAGCATATAAATACACCGTTTGGGGATTGAAAATAAGACATAACTACTAAGAAGTATCCTGACCCAAGTTTCTTCACACCACCACCGATTTCCTCTCAAGGACATTTTTTCTTGCCCATTATAGATGTGAGCCCTCAATTGCTTTAGTCAGGGCTCACAGGCAGCATCTCATCCTGCTCTGTAGACCTCTGCCTGTGCTGGATGTTTAGACCCAACATGTGGAAATCACCCACTTTTGATTCAGGGCAAAAGATAAAGCTAAAGAATTCTGTAGTAGATACAGCATACCTTGGCAATGTGGCAGGTTTGTTTCCAGACCGCTGCAATAAAGTGAATGTCGCAGTCAAGTCAGTCATGAATATTTTGGTTTTCAGTGCCTGGTGGCTCGGTGGTAAAGAATCCATCTGCCAGTGCAGGAGATGCAAGAGATGTGGGTTCAATTCCTAGGTTTGGAAGATCTCCTGGAGCAGGAAAATGGCAACCCACTCCAGTATTTCTTGCCTGAAAAATCCCAAGGACAGAGGAGCCTGGCAGGCTATAGTTCACAGGGTCATGAAGAGTTGGACACAGCTGAGCAGACAGACAGACAGACAGACACACACACACACACACACACACACACACAAGCTTATACCGTACTTTAGACTGTAAACTGTACAATAACATTACATCCCCCCCCCCCAAAAAAAAACCCACTTTTAAAATTTAGAAATACTTTGTTGCTCTTTGCAAAGTATTGCTCTTAGAAATACTTTGTTGGCCATATAAAGTTGCCACAAACCTTCAAATGGTGGAAACCACAGTATCTTGGAAGTACAATATAAGGAGGTATGCCTATTACTGAACTCTGCCATCTTACAGACACTGGCAAGGAATTCCACGGCTCTGATATTCCAGGATAAAAGGGCTTATAGCTTACCACAAGCAGTACTAGCCACGAATGAGGAAATGTCATAAACCGCAGGGAACAAAATGAAAACCCTCACCCAGTGGATGAGTTGGATTTAAGAGATCCACTGCTCTTTGCCCCTTAAGCTACCCAGTGGATGAGTTGGATTTAAGAGATCCACTGCTCTTTGCCCCTTAAGCTCGGCACAGGAGAACTTGCCCTGGTTCTGTTTCATTGTTCCCCTTTTTGAGCCCCCTTCTCCCCAAAACATCGTAACCCAGGCTGGCAAATCTAGTCTCATATGGCCGCACCTAAGCCCCCATTTCCTCTCTCCGCAGCTGGCTGTCCAGCTCGCCTCCTCCAGTGCCCTACCAGGGAGGCGCCCCGCTCTGCAGCCTCAGTAGCCGTCTATCAAAGGCTCTGCGCACAGCTGGGAGGAGAAATAGAAAATCAGAGGGTCAATGCAGGCACTGAGAGCGAGCATCACGGCGCAGACCCGCCACCTTTCGCTGGTCTTACGGAAGAACCCCACCACGTGAGACACATTGTAGGGCCCGAAACAGACCAGGAAATTGAACAGCGTCGCAACAACCAGCGCCACGGCTCTCCAGCGCTTCTGGGTCGCCCCTTGCGGGTGGGAGAGAATGATTCGCGCCGAACACCAGTAACAGAAGATGGTGACCTCCATGGGGACGAAAAAGAGGAGGCGGCACAGTTCCAGCCGCACCGGAAGCAGCACGCGCAGCTGCTCTTGAGTGAAGCTGTCATAGCAGACAGGGCGGCTGTTGGCCTCCCGCGAAGAGTTGGTTGGTAAGTGCTGGACAATGATCACAACGCTACAGTGTCCGAAGGACAAGAGCCAGATGGCCACGGCAGCGATCACTCCGTACACGGGCCGGCGGTTAAGCTTGTGCTGCACGGGCAAAGCCACACTGCGGTAGCGCTCCACGCTGATGCCCACCAGCAGCCGCGTGCGGCAGGAGATGCCGCAGTAGAAGCCGAAACCTGTGAGGGCACAGAGCGTGTTCCCCAGGGGCCAGGTGAAATCATGCGCAGCCTCAGCGGTCCTGAAGGGCAGCAGCAGCAGCAGCAGCAGCAGCAGGAGGTCGGCCAGCGTCAGGCTGAGCAGGAGGATGTGGATGGGTGCGGGGTGAGGCTGGCGCACGCGCCCCACAAAGGCCCACAGTGCCAGGATGTTGGCAGGGAGACCGAAGAGGAAGGATAGAAAGTAGACAAGGAGAAGTCCCAGGTTTTGGGGACTTGGGGCCATCCTTCCTGAAGAGACAAAAGATGCTGTCAGAATTCTCACTGAGTCTCCTAGCCCCAAACCAAGGTGAATCAGACTCTTTACATCTCCTCTCTGTTTCACTAAGGGATTATTGCCTACCCTGCAGAGGGAACACTCTTCTTCTTCCTGAGTGTCAGGGAGAAAGAACTTGTCCTTCTTCACAACAAAATTGTGCTTTTTTGCTTCACAACAAAATTATTTCTTTAGAATCTACACAACAGAGTTACCCAAGAAAATTACTTCTTTAGAATCTTCCTCTTCTCCATTTCCACCCTGCAAATTGAGAGAGAGAGAGACAGTCTTAAGAATTTTGATGTCTCAGAAGCTCCCACAGGAAAAGTTTTGAGGTCTCCAAGTCCCCAGTAGAAAGGGGGATGTCCCTGGTGGTCCAGTGGTTAAGAATCTGCCTGCCAATGCAAGGGACACGGGTTCGATCCTTGGTCTGGGAAGATTCGCCAGCCTCCGGGTGCTCCACAACAAGAGAAATCACCACAATGAAGAGTCGGTCGCCCCCACTCGTTGCAACTAGAGAAAACCCCCTCACAGTGACAAAGACCCAGAGCAGCCAAAAACAAATAAACAAAAAAAAAATTTTTTTTAAGAAAGGACATTGTGTGAGGGTCTGTGCGGTCCTCTGTTTTAAGTACCTAGAACTGTGCCCGACACATAGCAGGGGCTCAATCAACTTCTGTCAGTCAGTGAATGGCTGGGTGAACTGTGGCTCCTCACAAAGACTGGGTAACCCCAAGACTATCTATGAATATTTCCAAATTCTACTTGACCTGCTTGTGGCTTTTTCCTCTCCTAATCTTTGACCTCTTTTCTTTTTTCTCTCCCCGAGTCACAGGGCTTGAACACAAGATTCTCAGCTTCAGCTCTGAAAATGGGAGTTTGGTTGAGTTTGAGGGGAAAGCAGCTCAAGCCCGAGGTGAGCCTCAGATGCCCCGCTTCTCAGTTCTATGCAGAGCCATTCAAAGACAACCTGTAGGTTCCGGGTAGGATAACAGAGGGGCCTGACTGGGACCAGGATTCCAGTCCAGGCCATGCCATGGATCAGTCATGTGACTCTGGGAATCATTCTAAGTCCTCCCAGCATCGGCTTGTTTGCTTCTGGTTTACATATAGCTAGTGATTTCACCAGAACCACCACAGTTCCCATAGGCTGCCAGCCAGTTCACCCTTCTCCCCCTTGAAGAAAGCATATACGTGAGATGTATGTCAATCAAGAATAACCTTTAATCTCCTTGTACACACTGTTATGCGCTTCGTAGGTGGCTCAGTGGTAAAGAATCCCCCTGCCAATGCAGGTTGGATCTCTGAGCCTGGAAGATCCCTTGGAGAAGGAAATGGCAACCCACTCCAGTATTCTTGCCCGGAGAATTCCATGGACCAAGGAGCCTGGTGGTCTGCAGTCCCATGGGATAGGAAAAGAGTCAGACACTACTTAGCAACTAAACGACAAGAACATACTGCTATATCTGAGATGGATAGCCAACAAAATCCTACTGCATAGCACAGGGAACTCTGCTCAATGTTAGGCAGAAACCTGGATTGGAGGGGAGTTTAGGGGAGAATGGATACAGGTATATGTATGGCTGAGTCCCTTTGCTGTTCACTTGAAACTATCACAACATTGTTAATTGGCTATACTCCAATATAAAATAAAAGTTAAAAAAGAGTAACGTTTAATCTCCTTTCATTCATCATTAACAAGTGTACATTTAAAATTAAACTTGAGTCCTTAACCTGTTACTGGTAGCATATTACTGGTGGCCCACCTGTATATCTCACTTCTAAATTGGAAAAATCTCAGAAATAGAGGGACCTGTGAAAAGGGAGATGACCCAACTCATTGAGCTCACCTTTTCTGTTCCTTCTGTGCTTACCTGTGCCCTGGCCCTCACCAGCACCCTCTCTCCCTTGACTCACCCTGGCCCCCTTTCATTTCCATGACCTTCTTCCCTCCCCTCCTTCTAGAGTCAAGTTCATACTCTTCTCCCTCTTCCTAAGTTTATCTACCCAAACTCCTTCCATCTCCTTTCCACCTACAGTTGTGATCCCAACAGCCTCTTCCCTGAGCCCAAGCAAAGTCAGGAGCCTTGCCTTTTCCTGGAAGCGGATGGATGGCTTTGAAAATATGTCAGGTCTCAGAAGCAAGTGGAACCTTGTCTAACTGGGCCACCTTCCACCTCCCCCAAAAAACAAGTGTTTTTTTGTTTGTTTGTTTGTTTGTTTGTTTTTACCTAGAGGAGTCACGTGGTCAAAAAGAGGACAGTCAATAGTTGAGCTCTTGCCAAGGCAACTCAACCTGGATCCCCCACCAAATTCTGCCCCACCAAACATATTTCTTCCAGAACCCAGATCGTTATTGTTCTTTCGAGCGTTCTCCTCCTTCTGCATTCCAAGTAATCTCTTCTCTCTCCTTTCTGTGGGCCATTATTCCAAACAATTTTGCACACGCATCCACTCCCTGCTCCCTCTGCTCTTTCCTCACCTGTCCCCCCACTCCCCCAGGCCCCATCTTTTCTCTCAAGGCTACTGACCTGATCAATTTCCTGTTCTCTTTCCAGGCAGCTCTGGCGGAATCTGGTTAGCATCTTGAGCATTGCCTGACTTCCTCTGGCCCGTTAGGTCCCTTCTTAACACATATTTTCTTCCTTGGACTCAGACTATCCATGTAACACATAACATGGACCCAGTCCATGCTGCTGCCAGGCAACCTGTTTCTGGCTCTTCTCCTCTCCCTTCTTCTCCCCTCTGGAGTCATTCCCCTCCCACCATGATCTCGGTCCTGCTTGGACCACCCTCTCTTCTCACTGTTCTCTCATCAGCCTATGCAGGACCCGCATTGCTCCCTGCTAGCATCTCAAGGCAGACATGCAAGATGCTTGTCTCTCCTCAGGAAACGTGCTTGTCTGTCCACTGGCTGCCCGACGCTCCCAACAGAGGCTCTGGTTCTCTTCCCATGACCCAGGAAACATGACCCTCAGCTGTTTCTCCTCCAGAAAGGATCTCACTTAGCTCATCACTCCCCACCTTGGTGCTCACGTGGTCTCTCTACATTTATGCAGCCTGCCCTTTGTAACCCACATGGTGTGTATCCTAGAATGGGTACCTAGGAAGTGCTTTTGATGCTTGATACACAGGAGACGAAGGCAACATAATTATCTTTCATTCTCTACCAAGGTATTTTGTGCTGTTTTACTGTCTGCCTGTGATTGAGCAAGAGAAACTTACTGGAAAGGTGAAGATTGCTGGATAAGGATAAGGCTGCTTTCATTAGCTTAAAATGCTAAGAGAGGGAACTCTTTTCTCCACCCTTATCCCCCAGCCATGTAGACCGGCAGAACCCTCTCTTCTAGCAGGTGCCAGGACCCTGAGCCATTTCCGAAGCCTCAGCAATCTCTTAGGAAACCCCCTTTTGGCTTGGAAAATGGCAGTGCTTCATGAAGAGAGTCTAGGTAAGGTTGGTTCTTCTGGAAATGACTGTTTTGAAGCCTGTCCTTAGGAAAAAATAGCTAGTACAGTCCCTTGATTGTGATAGGCACTTGATCGTTGTTGTTTAGTGGCTAAGTCAGGTTCAAGCATTTTGCGGCCCCATGGACTGTAGGCCCCCAGGCTCCTCTGTCCATGAGATTTCCCAGGCAGGGATACTGGAGTGGGTGGCCATTTCCCCCTCCAGGAGATCTTCCCGACCCAGGGATTGAACCTGCATCTCCGCTGAGCCACCAGGGAAATCCAGGCACTTGATTACTTGTGGCTGGGAGTAAAAGGATTGGAGTTGGATATGCCTGTAAGAGCTTATTAGCTGATGATACTAGCAGAGTGAGTCAGAACCTGTGCTTTTTACCTTCTTTTAAAATCTCCATTCTCTTCTCCAAGTCACCAGTATTGGGACGTCCTTGGTGTCCCTAAGACCCCAGCCTTATGGGCATTTAGACTAAGTTGTTAGCTAAATCACAGAGCTTCAGTGACCCCACCCAGTGGCATCATAGGAGTGGGCAGTGCAGCATCTCCAGTCCAACTCAACTAAGTTTACCTCGGAGTGAGTCACACTGCTCCCCACCATGCCACACCTGTCAGCAGCACCCCGCTTCCCAGCCCTGTGCAAGGCGTGGTTCTGGATGCTGGGGACACAAGTGAGCAAGACACAGGGTAAACAGGTAAACACACAAAGCAGGTGATTTCAAGTGAAGGAAGGAAGCAAATCTAAAGAGAGTCTGGCACAGGGCTTTCTTTAGGTAAGGCTCTCGGTACAGGCCTGCACTGAAGAGGGGTATTTGAACTGCTGAGAAGGAGTCAGCCATATGAAGGGCATCCCAGGTAGCTGTTCAATCGCTCAGTCAGTTGTATCTGACTCTGCAGCCCCATGGACAGCACCATGCCAGGCTTCCCTGTTCTTCGCTATCTCCCGGAGTTTGCTCAGACTCGTGACCATTGAGATGATGATGCCATCCAGCCTTCTCAGCCTCTGTTCCTCCTCCTCCTCCTGCCTTCGATCTTTCCCAGCATCGTTTCAGGTAGAGGGGATGGCAAAATCCAACGCTCTGCGCCAGGAACAAGCCCGCAGTATCAGGGGAATTGAAAGAAGGCCAGTGTGGCTGGGCCTGCAAGATGTGCTGGGCCATACAGCCTCTGGGCCCCATGAGCACACGGGGTGATTCTGGGTGTGTTGGTTCATCTGGAGTCGTTTGACCTTGGATGACAGTGTCTCATTTGTTGATCTGATCTTCCTCTCTGAGGATTAGATACGTCCCCGGTAAAACTCTGTGGCCAGTCAGAATCTGATAGCTTCCTTCTGGTTCAGTGTCTTCCTGACCTCTTGACAACACAGAGCCACCACTGTCCTCTTCAGCTTCCAGCGACAACAGGTGGGGTGATGATCAGAGGTAGGGTTGCAAAAAAAATGGAGTGACTTGGAAATGGATTTTTTTTTGATGATGCAATTCTTTTATTTTTTGTTTCAAATTAATTTTTATTGGAGTCTAGTTGCTTTACAATGTTGTGTTCATTTCTGCTGTACTTTTTATTTTAGTTTTTGGATCTAGTTCCCTGACTAGGGATCAGCTCATGCCCTTTGCACTGGGAGCGCAGAGCCTTAACCTCTGACCTGCTAGGGAAGTCCCGTCTGCTGTGCTTTTTAAAATGATAGAGATGGAGGTGTGCAGCCCAGCACGTACCAACAACAGAAGTAAACAGAAAGGAAGAACGTGGGCCTGACCCGGGAGCTAGGCTAGAGTTAGCCACTAACCTCATTCAAGCTGGGGCCCTGACAGCTCACCTCACTGCATTTCCCTGAAACCCCTTTGAAACCACACGGTCTAAGATCAGGAAACCTTATCTCTTAGGAAGTTGAGGTTCACCAGATGCCTCCCCCACCCTCACTCCAGCTGCTGCCTGTCCACACCCTCATGTCCAGCACCTCAAGAATGGACTCCAGGCACATGGACCTTACCACTCCATCCTTCTGGTTGGACAGACCAAAATCCTGAGAGATCCCTTTGACTCTTTGAAAATATCTCCCAGGATCTGACTTCTCCATCAGCAAATCCTCTCCACTCTATCTTCAGAATATATTCTTAATCCAATCCCTTCTCACCACATCTCCTGTGCCACCTGGTCAGGCTGGCATCACCATCTCTCACCTATGTCCCTTTGTTCTCTCCTGTCTGGCCCCTTTGCATCTGCTGTCCCCTTCAGTCTGTCCTCCACACAACAGCCAGAATGATCATTTAAAACATGAGTAAGTCTGTCTCTCCTCTGCTCAAAATTCCATGGTCTCCCTATCTTACTCATCAAAGCCCTGGTCCTTACAATGGCCTCCAAGTTCAACTGGTTTGGCTTCCTGCCCCTGTCACACTCTGACCTCATCTGCTCTGCCTCTCTCTCCCCTTGCTACTTGGGACACGTCTCCATGGGGTGCAACTTGATGACATCTCTCAAACTTAAAAATTTGATATCATCTGACCCAACAAGTTGATATTCATGAGTTTATTGTGTGGATATACTTTCTCATGTGCACAAAGAAGTGTATTCATCACAGTGTTTTTTGTTTGTTGGTTCTCTGAGAATAAAAGACTAGGGACAACCTCTGTCCATCAGCAAAGGGTCTGGTTAATTAAAAACCATGGGGCATCCAATCAGTTGAAATACTGAGCATCTGTTACAAATAATGAGGCAGACCTACATACGCCAGGGTAGGCGAAAAAGGGTAGGAGAAAAAGCAAGTCGTGAGACTAGTGAGTTGTAAGAGAGAACAGACCTACACCCTCATATTCACCCAATGAGTTCTCTCTGAGAGCCCCTAGGTAACAGTACTGGCTGTCACTGGGGAATCAGCGGTGAACCAACCTTGCCTCCCAGAGCAGATGTTCCATTGTGATAAGCCAAGAATTAGACTGATCAGTTTAGTTCAGTTCAGTCGCTCAGTCTTGTCCGATTCTTTGCAACCCCATGAATTGCAGCACACCAGGCCTCCCTGTCCATTACCAACTCCCGGAGTTCACTCAGACTCATGTCCATTGAGTCAGTGATGCCATCCAGCCATCTCATCTTCTGTCATCCCCTTCTCCTCCTGCCCCCAATCTCTCCCAACATCAGAGTCTTTTCCAATAAACAGATACATAACCTCAAGTTGGGGGCCAGGCTGGTGCTAAGAAGGAAGATGGAGGTTGGAAAGGGGCAGAGAGCTAGGGCAGTCCAAGAAGGGCTTTCAGAGGAGGTGATATTTGAGCAAAGCCCTGCAAGAAAAAAGGGCTTCCCTGGTGGCTTAGATGGTAAAAACTCTGCCTGCAATGCAGCAGACCTAGGTTCAATCCCTGGGTCGGGAAGATTCCCTGGAGAAGGGCATGGCAACCCACTCCAGTATTCTTGCCTGGGAAATTCCAGGTACAGAGGAGCCTGGCGGGCTACTAGTCCACAGCTTTGGAAAGAGTCAGACATGACTGAATGACTAACACTATACACTGCAAGGAAGAAGAGCATGAGGGTGAGACTGTCGGGGGTTGGTCCAGGCAGAGCATGGCCATCCCTGAGATAAGCCACAGTATGTCAGAGGAGGTCAGGGAGGCCAGAGCTGCTGCAAGAGGGCTGAGGGAGAGTTGCGGGAATAAGGTCAGGGAAGTAGGCAGGGCCCAGAGTGTGTGGGGCCCTGTGTCTGAGGTCGGGATGTAGAGTGACATCTGAGGTCTGATGGGTAGAAGTGTGAGGGAACTGGGTCCACATTTCCAAAGGATCCCTGGAAGCTGATGGGTGCGGAGCAGATTGCAGGAAGGGATGCCCATGGAACTGTTCACAGTGGTGTGTCTCTGGGAAGGGGAACTGGGTATTGGAGGGGCATTGGGGTAGAAGGGAAAGTTACCAATCTCCATGTATCTTTTGTACTATTAAAAAAAAAAAACTTTTTTCTGAGTGCGTGTGTTTAAGTTTACTCAAAAAAATAAAAGCAAGAGAAAACATTCATAGCTAACATTTGTTGGGCATGTATTATGAGCTATACTGCTTGTCACAGTGAGCCCTTAGGCTTAATTGAGCTGAGACAGTCCATGTAAGTGGCCAGTTGTGTGGTCCACACCACCCAGCCACAGCCTTTTCTTCAGTTGTGCTGTTCCAGGTGGGAGAGGGGATAAACCCAAAGTAGACATAAAAAACAAAAAGGGCAGAGCTAACAGCCTTGCAAACATTGGATCTCTGAACCATATCCCCAGCGAGACTCAGCTTTATCCAGTTTCCGTGTTGTTTTGTTTTTTGCCAGTTGAATGGATTTCCAGCAGTGTCTCCTTGCTGCTTTAATGCAGCTCCATTCTTCTGATTAAGAATAGGCTGAGCACCTCTCAAGAGAATGCAGGCTTTTTCAGCCCATAATCATTATGCCACCCAGTGTCTAAGTGATGGCTCTTAATTGAAGCAACAGAGGTCAACTCTGGCTAATTTAGGGATTATCTAATAAGATGTTGGATAGCTTAGAGACTTGGCAGCAAGGCTGGAGAACCAGGCTTACAGAAAGCGTCTGTCTACAATGCGGTAGACCTGGGTTCGATTCCTGGGTTGGGAGGATCCCCTGGAGAAGGAAATGGCAATCCACTCCAGGACTATTGCCTGGAAAATCCCATGGACAGAGGAGCCTGGTAGGCTACAGTCCGTGGGGTCACAAAGAGTCGGACACGACTGAATGGCTTCGCTTTGCTTCACTTTCACATGTAGCCAGGACCACCATAAAATCATGCCTCAGATCCAACCCAAAGAGGATCCAGTAGCCCTTCCCTCACACACACACCCCCTGCCCCCACTGCCACACACACACACTACACTGAACCTTGGGCCCCAGAGCCTCATTCCTTCTCACCATGACTTCCCTCCTCTGTACCACACTGCAGCCTCACATTCAGAATTGGGGCAGGTGCACTTGATGGGCCAAACCTAAGAGGGCTGCTCAGAAAATAGGCTGATGTAGGCCCTGATGTAGGCTCACATCAGGACCTACAACTATCAGCTTCTCCAGCGGGAGCAGGGCTCTGCTTCTCACCAAGATTCAAAGTTCACATGTGGGCAGTTTCTTCAACACAGGAAGGGTTTCAAATGCTAGGCAACCAAAGGGTGACCGGAGGCCCACAGTGGGGCCTCTCAAAGGTCAGGACAATCCAGATCATTGCCATATTTTGAGGTTCCCAGTATATGAAAAAATAAGTGATGAAATGCCCAAATGAGATTTAATAGTGGGGTGGCATTCCTAACAAGAAAGAAATAGAACCGGACCATAAAGAAGGTTGAGTGCTGAAAAATTGATGCTTTCGAACTGTGGTGTTGGAGAAGACTCTTGAGAGTCTCTTGGACAGCAAATTCAAACCAGTCAATCCTAAAGGAAATCAACTCTGAATATTCGTTGGAAGGACTGAAGCTGAAGCTCCAGTACTTTGGCCACCTGCTGCAAAGAACCAACTCATTGGAAAAGACCTGATTCTGGGAAAGATGGAGGGTGGGAGAAGGGGACGACAGAGGACGAGACGGTTGGATGGCATCCCCACCTCAGTGGACATGAGTTTGAGCAAACCCGGGAGATAGTGAAGGAAAGGGAATGCTGGTGTGCTGCAGTCCATGGGGTCAAAAATAGTCAGACACAATGAGTGACTGAACAGCAACAACAACTCACAAAACAGTTTTAGAATTTGGTTTTTTTTGATGGACTTCTTTACAGATGTAGAGCTGGAAATGGGCCACAGGTTCAAAGTCAGATCGTGTCAAGATAGTCCTGTAACTTTACATTTAACCTTATTAAGTGTTCACATCAGAAGAGTGATGCTGAGCCCTGGGCCAATTGCCTTCCAGGCCGGCGCTTTCACGGGCCCTGGTGTGGGCAGATGGTCCAGGGTCCGCTCCCGGGCAGCAGCCCCTCCCTGCACGGGCAGTCCGGTCCAGCTGGCCTCAGCCAAGGTCTGCCTTGGATGTGTAGGTGCCGCATACCACAGAAGATATTACTGCACCCTGAGGCCATCTGAAATGAATGCACGCATGCACAGTTGCTTGAGTTGTGTCCAACTCTTTGCAACCCCATGGACTGTATTTTGCCAGGCTCCTCTGTCCATGGGATTCTCCAGGCAAGAATACTTGAGGGGTTACCATTCCCTTCTCCAGGGGATCTTCCCCACCCAAGAATTGAACCCGTGTCTCCTGGGACTCCTGCATTGCAAGCGGATTCTTTACCACCAAGCCACCTGGGAAGCCCCTAAAACGAATATAACCATGTTATTCAGTGGACTGGGCTGGGCAGGTTCAAGTAAACCTTAACTTTATTTTCCCCTGCATCTCTTCTTCCTGCAGCTTGCATGGATCCTTGGGTGCCAGGGCTTCTTCAGACACTCAGACAACAAAAAGTCCAGTCCAGTTAAATAACCACATAGCTCCAGGCCAGTATAACATCAAAATTCCTAATTCTATTCTAAGTAGAGCTTCTCCCTGAAGTTCTGCAGTGCCTCGGGCTCACAGCCTGGAGAAGAGGGTGGGACACTGTCCGGTTTCTCTTTCTTTGCTCCACTTTGTCTCATCTCCTCTCCTGCATGTTAATTTCATTTTGGATCCACTGATGGTCCCACACTGTGGACAGAGAGGAGGCGGAATGGGCAGTGGATGTCAGGCTGGCCTGATGCATTTACAGCCTGGAGCCAGTGCCCTCTGAATGGGACAGACATCTAGTGCCAACTCATTCTCCCATGGGGACCTTTCGCTGACTGTTGGACTTCCCCGGTCGGCACTTTTCCCTTGGATGTGGAATACCTCCTCCCCTTGGCCACTTTTGATCCACCCTCAGCCCCTGGGCATCCCTTCTGTAGGTCTGCATGGCTCCTCTAGGCTGCCCCCTTGGATGGCATCATTTATAAAATGCCTTTAGGCTGGCTTCTCAGCAAAGTGCCCCTTTTTTGGTACAAGGGAGCCTCATACGTTTGTCCCATTGTTGGTGGAGCAGCAGCTCACTCCAGTGTAGCTTCTCTCCCATTTTTGCCTGCCAGTCCCAGCAAGCTCTTCAGTTTTTATTTCTCCCAGCTAGCATCTGGCACCAGCCCTTGCTTCCCTAAACTTCAGGGGTAGGTTCAGTTCTGCCAGCAGCTGTCTTGACATCCCTCTAGGGTTATCTCATCGGTGAGCAGGAAGCTCCCTTGCTTCTTCCCACTGGGATCAGAACACAGCACACTCACAGCTCCTCCCTGCCTGCCTCTTCCACTTGCCAGCTTCTTGGATTTGGCCAGAGGTGAGTCTTGAGCTTACGTTCGCAAAGCCAGTTTCCAGAGTCTGCATCGAAGATCTAACACCATCACGTGGTCGTACCAGAGTCTGCAGAGTCTGCGTCGAAGATCTAACACCATCACGTTGTGGTTGTACTTCGTGTCTGTTGTTTGACTTTAATGCCCTGTGTCCATTCCACAGACCTGATCCTCTGTTCTGTCGTCTGTCAAGAAAGCGGAATGATGCCAACCCCTCAGAATTATTTTACAAGGTAGATCATCCCTGGGGAAGAGCTTTACCAAACTGTCAAGCCCTCCACCAGCTCTGCTGCTGTGCTTCTCCGGCAGACAACCTCATGGGCTGAGGCAATGGTCCCCATCCTTTTTGGCCACACTATGCAGGAGAAATGACACCCCTCCCCCCCACCACCATGTGCATGTAACACCTGCCTTCAGGGAGTACAGTTTTGAGCAATCTCAAGTGTATCAGTTATACCTTCACCTCTCCCCCCTCACTGAAAAATGTTTGTGAGCCAGAGTCTTGCCACCCAAGGCCAACTTTGGCTCTGCATTTTTTTCCCCCTAAGTAACTGTTTTGAAATTCCACTTTCTAGCTGTGGTGATAGGACCCTCCTCCCTACAAAGTATGACACTGTACCTCATAGGCTGTTGCCATGCATCTCAAGTCATTCATGGGAGCCCTATAATTTGGGGGAAATCTCATGCCTGCTCTTTGAGGGAACCTGGAGACCAGTCTGGGAAGAGATCGAGAGGGCATGCCAGAAATCTGACTGCCTTTTGAACTCATTTCTGATGATTTCCTGTGACTGGTTCCCTGGAGACAAGCAGACAGTGTTCTGTCTGGGTGTGATTCTCCTGATACCCTGTGGGTGCATTTTTTTTTTCTTTTAAAGTCAGTTTTATTGAGTTGTATTTTTCCTAGAACTTTGCCCTTGTAATCTTTAAAAAAAATTTTTTTATTGGAGTATAGTTGCTTTACAATGTTGTGTTACTTTCTACTGTATAGCAGAGTGAATCAGCTATACATATCTATATATTCCGTCTGCTTTGGATTTTCCTTCCCATGTAGGTTGCATTTTCTGTATCTCTGGGAGAAATGGTGGTGTCCAAGGGCATGCATGGATCGGCCCCCCGCACAAGAGGTAATGATGCTCCCAACACACATTTCCTGTGCATTCACCCTGGTGGTCATTATTTGATGACCCTCCCTGCTTGCCACCCTCATTTTTCTTAAAGAAGCTCCTGCCTTCCCTGCTTTAGGTTTGATGGCAGTGTAGCCACCTCACCCCTCCCCAGCGCTAGGGGGTGGACCCTTGGAGTCCTGAGTGGGTGGCGTGATTCATCCCCGGTCTCAGCTGACCTCACAGTGGCCCGTGCGAGTGTTCAGGCTTGAATCTCTGTGCTCTGTTCTCTGATCTAGCTTGGTCAGATCAAAGTGAGGAGTGTTCCTCCATTATTATTTCTGTATTTTAAAAAATTGCATAATCATGTTGGGTTGGCCAAAAAGTTCATTTGGGTTTTTCCATTTTTCATTTTTCCATTTGAACTTTTTGGCCCACCCAATACATGAGTATATTCTTATTCTAAAAGCATCCAACAATACAGAAGTCAAATGTGAAAGGCAACTTCACTTCTCCCTGACATATCTCCCTTCCTAGTAAACATCTCTTTTGTTTATACCCATATATGTACATATATAAATATATAATTTAAGAATGGGCAAATGGAATCATACTATATACAATATTCTGAAATGCTTCATTTTTTTACCATAAAATCTGCCTTGGTGATCTTTCCATGTTAGTACACATAGAGCTACTGTATTCTTTTCTAAAAATATTTGTTTATTTGTTTTTATTTTTGCCTGTGCTGGGTCTTCCTTGCCTTGGGCTCACAGCCTGCAGAGGAGGGTGGGACACTGGTTTCTCTCTCTTCGCTCCACCTTGTCTCATCTCCTTTCCTGCATGCTAACTCTGCTTTGGATCCACTGAGGGCTTTTCTCTAGTTGCGGTGAGCGAGACCTCTTGTTATGGAGCATGCGTTCTAGGGCACTCTGGCTTCAGTGGTTATGGCACATGCGCTCAATAATTGCACGCGCTTAGTTGCTCTGAGGCATGTGGAATCTTCCCGGACTGGGGACCAAACCCATGTCTCCTGCATTGGCAGACAAAGTCTTTACCACTGAGTCACCAGGGAAGCCGTACTGTATTCTTCCCAATAGCTGCATGGTATGGTTTTTAGGACCATCCTCGGGCTTCCCTGGTGGCTCAGAGATTAAAGCGTCTGCCTGCAATGTGGGAGACCTGGGTTCGATCCCTGGGTAGGGAAGATCTCCTGGGGAAGGAAATGGCACCCCACTCCAGTACTCTTGCCTGGAGAATCCCATGGTGGGAGGAGCCTGGTAGGTTACAGTCCATGGGGTCACAAAGAGCCGGACACAACTGAGTGACGTCATTCTCACCCTCACTGTCTCTAATGTACGCGGTCATTTAGGGCCCATTTTCACTTTTCTGTTCCTTTGTCATAACAAACAGTGCTTTGCTGAATAACAATCTCTCTGTCTGCCTAGACCTGTGTGAGTATTTTGGTTAGATCGATTTTTTAGAAACGTAATTGATATAATTCCTGGGTCAAAGAGATGCACTTTCAAATTTTTGGTAGATATTTTCATATTACCTTTCTGAAAATGTTTAGTAATGTACATTTCCACCAACAGTGTATGAGAGTACCTATTTTCATACACCTTCTCCAATGCTGGATTTTTTTGAATCTTTAACATTTTTGCTTATAGCATGGGTAAACTAAAGTGATCCAAGTTCATTTCTGATAACTATGGGAAAGGATGGGGTATTTAGTAAGTAATGTTGGATTGGTTGACTGCCTATTTGGAAGAGTTGCAGTTAGAGAGCGAAAGTAACTTCCAGTGTTTTAAAGATCAAATGTATTTTTCAAAAATACAGAAATGTGGCGGATGGCCTTTGCCACGTGGCTGGTGGCGCTGCCATCTTGGCGTTTCTTGAGTTAGAAGAGTGGAGCCTGGCCGGGAGGTGGGGAGGGGTTGCTGGCTCCATTACTATGGACAGTTTTTCTTCATCTGTGAGCTCCCAAGCCACACCTGCTCTTTCATCTTCAAGGCAGAGAAAGAGGATGGTGCCGAGCACATTCTGGTTTTGACCATGCTCTGCCTCACCAGGTTGGGGGTAGGCAGGGCGCAAAGAAGAGTGTAACATTGTATAAGTCATGGCTTGGAACCATGATCACCAGAAGATCACAGTACCTGTGGCCAGCCTCAAGTTGTCCTGCCAACCTATGCTGTTTGGATGACTTCCAGCTCCAGCCACCTGTAACCTTCCACCTCTTGTCGAGTTCTGGCTCTGTGTGGATACTGGGCAGCACCAGACTGTTATTATAAGCAATGATGTTTCTGAAGAAGAGAGCATAGGAGAGGGGAGTGAGGAGGAGGAAGCTGAGCTGTTCACCATCCTGCCTGCCAAGAAGCAGGGGGATAAGCTCTAGTCCTCCTGGTCAGCTAGCTGCTTGCAGCCTGAACCATGTTCCGTGTTCCTGTACAAGTTTCGATAATTTTGTGTGTTCTCTGTTGAAGAGGATGGACAGCCGTGGGGTGGAGTGGGCGAGGTCTTAGTCTGGTGACAGGAGAAAGAGGGTCCCATTCTCCATCGGGCCCTGGTGTTCTCATCCTGTGCCATACCCGTAGCTTCTCTTTGCTCCAGGAAGGGGAGGCGCTCTGACCTTCTTCTATCCTGACCCTCTCTCTCCACTTGCTTATGAGGTTGGAGGTCAGTATCGGATACTCAGAACTACACATTTTTTACATTTTTGGATAAAGGTTGAAATAACGTGGTGCGGAGAGTTTTGTGGGGTTTTTTTCTTTTGCAAATATTATAGAGAAGTTGCATAGATCTTATATAGGTTTTAAGTTTATTTCCTGGCTGCACTGGGTTTTCCTTGTTGCCTGCAAGCTCTCTCTAGTTGTGGTGAGCGGGGCTACTCCTTCTTGGCAGTGCTTTGGGCTTCTCATTGACGTGGCTGCTCTTGTTTAGAGCATAGGCTGTAGGCACACAGGCTCAGCAGTCGTGGCACTCGGGACTTAGTCGCCCAGAGGCATGTGGAATATTCTGGGAGAAGTGATCAAACCCACGTTCCCTGCACTGGCAGACGGATTCTTAACCACTGGACCACCAGGGAAACCCTACAGTTTTTAAGCTTTGTAAATGAGATGACTTTTTCCTAGTGTGATATAAACACAGAAGTCATCAAAGAAATGACAAATATGAGCACATAAAACTATAAAGCTGTGGAAAAAAATATCGTTAACAAGACTATCTACATACGTAAAAAGGGTTTATGTACTAGCATTCAAAGAGCTTCTACAAATCAAATAAGAAAAAAAAACAAGTATAGGTAGATAAAAAAACAAATTACTGTATATAATATAATATTCTCTACCTCAATTTTCATCCAAAAAATTAAAATAGTACTGATTATGATGTTTAATTTTATGTTCCACTTTTCTGGACCACAGTGCTCCTATATATATTTGATCAAACATTGTTCTAGATGTTTCTGGGAGGATATTTTGGAGTGATATTTAGGTTTAAATTGGTAGACTTTGAGTAAAGCAACTGTCCTTTTGTTAATGTGGGTGGGCCTCTTCCAATCAGTTGAAGACCTGAATAGAACAGAAGGTTGACCTCCCCTCAGCAAGAGGGAATTCTCCACCAGACCTCATCTGCTCCATAGCTCTTCCTGGTTTTCCAGCAGATGGCCTCTGGACTCGAACACCGAGTTCATCCTGAGTTGCCAGCCTCCTGTCCTCCTCTGTCAGGTTCTGGACTCACCAAACCACCGCAGTCTTAACTGCCCTAAGCTGAAACAACTCAATGTCCTTCATGGGGTGTACGAATAAGCAGGTTGTGGTGTAGTCATACAGTGGAACAGAGTACTCAGCGAAAAAAGAAAACAAACCATGATAGTATCAAATGAGATGAGTATCAAAGGCCTTATGCTGAGTGGAAAAGCCAGTCTCAAAGGTTAAAAACTATAACCTACAGGGTATCATTTGTGTGACAGTCCAGAAAAAGTGACACTGATGACAGGGATTAGGTCTGCAGCTGTCATCAGTTAGGGCTGAGGGGAAGATGTGACTCTGACTGCTCTTTATCTTGATCGTGGTGGTAGTTAGAGGAACCTGTGTGTGTAAAATTCACAGAACTGTATGTACATCTCTCCCTGAAAAAAATTCCTTTTTATAGTATGATTATTTTTTAACAGAAAAAAATTAAATTGTTTCTTTAAAAAATGATGCCTGGGTGTCTGGCATGGGCAGAAAAGTAGAGTTCACCATTTACAGAGGTGGGATAGGCTGGGTGGTGGGGCCAGATCTGGGGGGGGAGGCGGTGAGGAGTTCAGTTTTGGACTTGGGAAGCGGGGATGCTCCCTGGGCACAGTTGGGTACACAGGAGTCTGGGGCTGGAGATTTGGGAGTCAGCAATGATTGACGCGGTGATGAACTAGAACACCTGGGAAGAGGGTATAGAGCAAGGGCAAAGGGGAAGAGCCTTCCAGAACAATGTTTTTGGGAGAGTCAGGGCAGGAAGAGGAGCCGGGGTCGAGATGGAGGGATCAGGGGATGGTGGGGTATTAGGATCGCGTCTCCTCTGCCTGACTGTGTCCTCCAGGGGCCTTCCCTGGGAGGAGGGCTGGTGGTGTGAACAGGAACTTCTAAATGAGAACGAGGGGCTGGTAAGAATGGTTTTAGAAAGTCAGTGGTCGTCTTTGTGATGTTCTGCCCTCAGATCTAGGCAAAATTCTCTCTGAGCATTGCTTCCTCCTGCTTTCCTCCCTACCTGTCCATCCCCAACATTCTCTGCAGCAGAGGCCACCGACTGGAAGCCCAGGAGCCAGGCCACCAGCCTCAGATCTGTTTTGTTTTCACCACACACAGTCCTTTCACATTTTGAATTGGTTATCAGCTTAAAAGAATATAAAATTTCAGAAACAGTAATTTTTTTTTTTTTAATTTGGCTATGTTGGGTCTTGGTTGCAGCACTTGGGATCACAGGCTCTCTAGCTGTGGTGGGCAGACTTAGTTGCTCCAAGTCATGTGGGATCTTAATTCCCCAGCCAGGGATCGACCCCATATCTCCTGCATTGCAAGGTGGATCTTAACCACTGGACCACCAGGGAAGCCCTCAAAACAGCAATTTAAATAGCTGTATTTCCAACTTGAAAAACTAGAAGGTATGGCAGCATGGAGCCCACTGCCCTGCATGATAACTAGACAGGAATTGAGTTCAGATGAGCCGTGGACTCTCCACTCAGCCATAGTCCCTACTACTTACTCCCTACAGTGGCCAATACTTTGGCCACCTGATGCGAAGAGCCGACTCACTAGGAAAGACCCTGATGTTGGGAAAGATTGAGGGCAGGAGGAGAAGGGGGAGAGAGAATGAGATGGTTGGATGGCATCATCAACTCAATGGACATGAGTCTGAGCAAACTCCAGGAGATAGTGAAGGGCAGGGAAGTCTGGCGTGCTGCAGTCCATGGGGTTACAAAGAATCAGACACGACTGAGCAACTGAACAACACTCCCTACGAATGTCCAGTACTGAGAGCTGGTTGCTATTTATTACTGTTTTGAGCTATGGTTTCTGCCCTTTTGTGTAACTTCGGTGGTTCCACAGCTGTCCCAATTTCTGCAGAGTGGTCCAACAAAAGCAGAGACTTGCTTGGATTATTGAAACTTGGGAGGATTTTCTCGACAATGGTGAAAGTGAAAGTTAAAGTTGCTCAGTTGTGTCCGACTCTTTGCAACCCCATGGACTGTAGTCCGTGGAATTCTCCAGGTCAGAATACTTAAGTGGGTAGCCTTTCCTTTCTCCAGGGCACCTTCCCAACCCAGGGATTGAACCCAGATCTCCTGCATTGCAGGCAGATTCTTTACCAGCTGAGCCACACAATGGTATGTACAACCAATCAAAGGCACCTGAGGTGAGGTGTCACATTTTCAGTCAACTGTTTTTGACTGAAGCTTAATTTGCATATTAGCCCTTTTTAAAAAGATTCATTTATTTATTTGTCTGCATCGGCTCTTAGTTGTGGCACATGGCATCTTTGTTGCATCATGTGGGATCTTTTGTTGCAGCCCATGGACTCTAGTTGTGGTGCCCTGGCCCCAGAGCACACCGGCTCAGTAGTTACCGTGTGCAGGCTTAGTCACTCCTCAGTATGTGAGATCTCAGATCCCAGCCAGGGATCGAACCTAAGTTCCCTGCATTGCAAGGTGGATTCCTAACCACTGGAGCACCAGGGAAGTCCCAGTAGTCACTGTAATCAAAGAGTTCACTAAGTTTTGATAGATCTGTGTAACTCCCATCCAAATCCAACACCATAAAATGTCCCTCTGGTGTCCTCTCAGCCAATCCCCTCCCAGTCCCATCCCCAGTCCCTGACAACCACTGATACGTTTTTTTGTCACTTAAAGGGGTTCTGGTACCAACTCCAAGCTGGGGTGTCATTTCCTCTGCACCACCAAGCCACTCTCCCAGTACTGCTGAGTGTCCTATAATTCAACTCAATTCTGACCCCATCTACCCAGAGGTAGTGGGTCACTTCCACATCCACTCCCAGCACACCACTTTTCCCAAGTCTCCATGTGTTCACCAACCTAGAAGCTCTCCAAAGTCCATCCCTTTGGGTTTTTATGGAGGCTTCCATAGGCATGATTGATTAAATCTTTGGCCATAGGTGACTGATTCAACCCCCAGCCTCCCTCTAGTCCCTGGAGGTCAGCAGGGGTAGAACTGAAAGTTTCAATCCTCCAATCACATAGTTGGTTCCACGCACAGTCAGCCCTCATCCATCGAAAGTCACCTTATTAGCATAACAAAAGATAGCTTTATTGCTCTCATCACTTAGGAAATTCTAAGGATTTTAAGAATTCTGTGCCAGAAATGGGGATGAAGACCAAATATGTATTCATTATAAATCACAGTGTCACAGTCAGAGGGTATCCTGTTACCCATGTGACCAGTTTGTTACTTTTTACTGCCAAGTAGTGTCCCATTGCACGGCTACATCACAGCTTTAAAATCCATTCTCTTTGGATGGACACCTGGGCCACGTCCAATTTGGGGCTATTATGAATTAAAGTTGCCCTGAATATTTGCATGCAGTCTTTGTTTGGACAGGATGCTCTCATCTTCTCGAGTAATAGCTGGGAGGACACCGCTGCTCATAACCTCAGAGGTCTTGTCTCCAAAGCCCTCCTGTGCTTCTTGTCTCACGGAGCTGGGCGATTCCTCACCAGGTTGGTTGGCTTGCCATCTGCGTGCAGCGGCAGGAGCTTGCTGGCCTGTTTGTTCGGTTCACTCTGCAGTGAGCTTTTCTGCTTACATCTTTTTTTCTGGCTGACCTCTTAATTTACAGCAAATAATCTGATTGTTTTCCAAAGGATAAGCAAACAAGGAGTAATTTCAGTGGAGGCTTCTATGGTGTTAGGAAGAGAGGGTTGTGCTCTAAGCAAAGAGAACCACTAGAAAACAATTATTAGAAAGGGGGAGGGGACAAGCGAATCAGTGAACCGCAAGCCCATGACTGCATATCAATTACAAGTAAATTATGCATCCAGGAACACATATCCTCATCTTCATATGGGCAGAGTATGTGTGATGGTGACTTTATGGACACAAAGACTGCGTAGCTCTCCTGTTTCCAAGAACATACGCAAGGCCAAGTACCCTTCTATAGGGCAGTATCCATCATGATCTCCACCCTGCTCATTCAACACTGTCTTGTTTTCACTGCAACCAAGATTCCATATTGGAGAACAGTATGGAGGTTCCTTAAGAAACTAAAAATAGAGCTACCATTTTAATCCAGCAATTCCACTCCTGGATATATATCCAGAGAAAAACATGGTTTGAAAGGGTACATGAACCCCAATACTCATCATAGCACTATTTACAATAGCCAAGATATGGAAGCAACCTAAATGTCCCTTGACAGAGGAATGGATAACGATGATATGGCAGATATATACAATAGAATATTACTCAGCTGTGAAAAAGAATGAAATAATGCCTTTTGCAGCAACATGGATAGACCTAGAGATTGTCATACTGAGTGAAGTGAGTCAGATAGAGAAGGAGAAATATTGCATGACATCACTTATATGTGGAATCTAAAAAAAAAGTACAAATGCACTTATCTACAAAGCAAGTGGAGTTACAGAGGTACAAAACAAACGTATGGTTACTGTAATTAAGAGATGGGGACAAACTGGAAAATTGGGATGGACATACACACACTACTATAAAATGGGCTTTCCAGGTGGCTCAGTGGTAAAGAATCCTTCTGTCAAGCAGGAGACATGGGTTCTATCCCTGGTTGGGAAGATCCCCTGGAGAAGGAAATAGCAACACATTCAGGCATTCTTGCCTGGGAAATCCCATGGACAGTGAAGCCTGGGGAGCTATAGTCCATGGGGTCGCAAAAGACTCAGACATGACTTAGCAACTAAACAATAACAACAGATATACAAAAATAGATAACTAATAAGAACCTACTGTATAGCACAGGGAACTCTACTTAATACTTTGTAATGACCTACATAGGGAAAGAATCTTTAAAAAGAGTTGATACATGTGTATGTATAACTGATTCACTTTGCTGTACAGCAGAAACTAACACATTATTAGTTGATATATATTTATGTGTAACTGATTCACTGTGTTGTACAGTAGAAAGCAGCACAACATTGTTAGTATATCAGCTATACTCCAATATATGTATTTTTTAAATCCCATAATAAGCTTGGGAAATTTCATCAGTAAAAGGAGGAGAGCTTGCAGTTGAGACTGTCAGTCAGATGATATTCAACCTTAGAAAGTGTCCATCTTTGTCAAAGTTTTGCTCTTTGTCTCATAGTGCTGAGTCCATGCAGCCCCAGTCAGCTCTCAAAAGCCTCTTTCTAAACAAGGGGGATCCCAATATCTTGATGCCAGAGCTACTGACTGGAACCATAAGAAATCTCCCCTGAGTCCACTCGTAATAGGTAGAATAAACACTAAGATTTCATAGCTCCTACAAAGCAAACAGAGTTTAGAAATTCCAGGATCATAAAATAATTTAAAATAAGAGAAGACGTCATTGGATAGGTTCCAATAGGATACAGGATGCTTTGGGGTACAGGCTTATCCATTAGAGTTAAGATACGTTTGGCTGCAAGTTAGAAAATATCTTGCCTATAGCAAGTCAACCATAGGGTGTTTGGAGGTGGTGATCCCAGCTCAACAAGCTCAGCAAGGACCCAGGCTTGTTCCATCCTTCTTCTCCGCCACCTTTAACTTATTACATTTGTTCTTCAAGTATGTGGTCTTATGGCCCCCAAAGGGCTGCTGTAGCTCCAAGTATCACATCTTCACATAAAAGTTTCCAAATCAGGAAGGGAGAGGGCTATTCCTCACGCATCTATCTCCTTTAATAAGGAGGAAAGTCTTTCCCAGAGACCTTCAGCAGACTTCTTACCATTTTTTGGCTCAAAATGGGTCATGTGTCCATCCTGAGACCAGTCACCCATAAAAGGGAACAAGATTGTCATGACTAGTTTTAATTGTGAATCACCCCCTGGGGCTGGGCGATCTGCAACAGGGGATAATTAATTTAGTGCTCTTACTAGTCTGAATGCAGTGAAATCACTCTTTTCCAAAAATATTTCTAATACCCTGTTTCCTGTTTTGTAACATGTCCTGTCCCCTAGTTCCACCCCTCCATGGGAGTCAACTCCATGGCCCTTCCCACTTCCAACAGTATTTATCAGATTTCATTCCTTCTAGCCCATTCTTCTTCTGGTATGCGACCCCACCATCCTTTTCCCAGAACATGGACCACCATCTTGATACCTTGATCTCCCTCCATGTGGTTTTTCAGAACTGGCCTTAAAGGGAAGTCAGAAGGTTTCCCACTTCTCTTCATGATTTTAGGGGCCACAACTACCTGTATTTCTTGGGCCTTTTTTTTTTTTCAACCTGAGGTATCATGTCAGAGATAGGAAGGGAAAAATTGAGCACTCTCACATTATTTCACTCTATTTGTTCCCCCACCCAAGACTCTGTCTTCCACCTCTGATTCTCCTCTCCCAGAATCAATGGCCTAACTCTTCTTCCATGTCACTTGCTACTTTTTATTGCTGCTCTGCTTTCTCCTTTTGGATGATTCTTGCAACTAGTTCTGCAGACTCCCAGGCTTCTTACTCCTACTCTCCCTCCCCAATCTGTTCTTCACCTCCCACCTCCCTGCTCCCCCAAACACAATCGGGTCTAGTTTTTGCCCCATCCCAGGGTTCAGGGGAAGCAGACTTACCTCTCCTGCTTTGCATCACAGCTTCCCTGGTCCCACCAGGCACAGACACACAGTGGGAGGCTACTTGCTAAACTGTCCACAGGCTCTGGTCACAGGTGATGTATTCAGCTCAGCAAAAGGCCTGGCTTCCTCCCTGCTCCCTGTCTGGCCCTCTGCCCTCCTCTGACTGACACAGGTTCATGGGCAGTCTGAGCTGCAGTGGTTTCACCACTCGCTGCCTTCAGTCAGGCCGCAGTGAACCATCTTGGCCAGTTTCCTCATGACTTCTTCGGTGGCTTCCCTAGATTTCTGGCCACACTTGGCAATTTAAAGCTCCCAGCCTCCTCCCATTCCCCTACGAGCTGACGCTTGGGAACCTATGACTGAGATGAGTCAAGCCTACTCTTCCTTTCATCCCTCTGGGTTGCACTGCCCCAGGTCTTTCTGGGGTTAGGGAGAGGGTGACCTTTCCTTCTAGGAAGGAAAGTTTCCTACCCTTATGGCCACCAGTGACTCCCTTTTGTAAGCCTTTAAAAACTTGTTTTGTTAATTAACAAAATTTTACTGCTAAGAAATCTAATTCTTAAAATCACAGACTGGGAATTCACTGGCAGTCCAGTGGTCCGGGGCCCAGGTTCAATCCCTGGTCAGGGAACTAAGATCCAGCAAACAGTGTGGCATGGCCAAAAGAAAAAATTAAAATCACAGACTCTCAGACACATGGCTGTTTGAAATCCCCTCAGTGAGAATGGAACATTCCACTGCTGCCTAGAGGCACTGGGCAGGAGCCTGTGACACAGAGAAGCAGCCTGGCTTTTCAGCCTCCAGAGCGTCACGTGAGTTTTCAGACACAAAATTCCACCTTTATCTTTATTTTGTGTTTTCCAGAGAAATAAGACCCTGGGTCTGCTTCTTGGCGCAGCCCTGAAATTGACCTCTTTCCATCCAGGCCTGCTGCGCTTTGAGCCTATCAAATACGGTGTCATCAAAACATCACCTAAAGGTCACCCTCATCCCAAACCTCTAAGAACCCAGTCTCTTCATTTGTGAGATGCCCCACGCTTCCTCTGGAGTGTGTGTGGTCTCCTTTGCTCCAGCAAGATAATGAACCTAACTTTGTAGGGCTGATGCATGAGACAGGCTTTCTCACTCTGTGAGTGATGAGACCTGTGCTCATGCGTTCTCCACAGGGGCAACAATTGTTCCCAAAGACGTGAAAAATGTAGTTCTGGGGGAACCAAAAAGTCTTATAGTGGTTTATGGTCTTCCAAAGGGCTACACACATAGACAGATACAGAGTATGTCTGTTGTATTAAAATGCCATGGTGGCGGGGGAGGGGGAACTTCCCTGGTGGTCCAGTGGTATAAAATCCCCCTCGCAAGGTAGGGTAAGTGGGTTCGACCCGGATCAGGAAGCTAAGATACTACATGCTGCAAGGCCAGAACTGCTGAGGCCACGCAACCCACCAAAGATTCCACGTGCCACATCTGAGACCCAATGCAGCCAAATAAATTGTAAAAATTCTAAAAAATAATCATAAGAATTCATGGGCAGGGAAGGGAAGGTACTGAGTAGGAGGAAAATAACCAGAAAAGGTCCCTTGAGGGAACAGTGGTACAGAAGTTTGAGAAACAGTACTTTAGCTTTCATGCATTGGAGAAGGAAATGGCAAGCCACTCCAGTGTTCTTGCCTGGAGAATCCCAGGGACGGGGGAGCCTGGTGGGCTGCCGTCTATGGGGCTGCACAGAGTCGGACACGACTGAAGCGACTTAGCAGGAGCAGCTGATACTGACTAGCTTTGGGTGCTTGCTGTGAGTCAGGTCCCCAGTTGCTCTCTTTTGCAACTGGAATTGAGTTCTCTGAGCTCTGTCTTTGACCTCTTGCAGCACCCGGAGAACTGCCCCCTCCCCGCCCACGTGCCTGCCATGTCCTCACCCACTGGGGCCTCACACCCGCCGGCTCTGCCGAGTGGCGAGGGTCCGTGATGCGCCGTCACGCACACGCATGCGCCCACGCCATCTCTCCACCCGCCTCTCTCCCCTGCTTTGAAGGGCACAGGACAGCAGCCCCAAACCCACCCTCTACTGCCTGAGCACCCCTCTCCCTCGACTTCCAAGAGACGTGGAAACACTTTCACTCTACCTTCACCCCCACCCAGCCTCTGATGACTCTTCATCCTCCCTGCCCCTCAGTCTTTGGTTTATACAGACTGGAGTGGGGGTGGTGCTGGGTGATGCTCAGCCTGCTAAGCTGCCTCTTCTTCCTCAGTGTAAACGCTGAGGGAGGAGTCACATTCCTGTTCTCCACGGTTCTCTCTGGAATGCTGGGTTTCCAACTCCTCTTTGTCCTCAGACTTGGGTCGTCGCTACCACCCCTGGAGTTGCAGGATTCCACGGCACCTTTGTGCCCTTTCCGAAGCATGTATACCCATGTTTCCATGAAGGCCTGAATGCCTTGGGACAGACAGATGAACCATGGGACAGAAGGACAGCTCATGCCTTCATCTCTGCACAGAGATGATGTCTCTCTCCTTTCACCCAAGACTCAATCCCCACCCACAGCCAGTCCTCATTCCCCAGTGACCCCGGAAGAAAGCAGATGCTAAAGACATTAGTAAAGGGCTTCTCAGGTGGCTCAGTAGTAAAGAACCCTCCTGCCAATGCAGGAGGCGTGGGTTCAATCCCTGGGTCCAGAAGATCCCCTAGAGAAGGAAATGGCCACCCACTCCAGTATTCCTGCTGGGAAATCCCATGGACAGGGAGCCTGGCAGGCTACAGTCCATGGGGTCTCCAAAGAGTTGGACACGATTTAGCAACTAAACAACAACAACAAAGACAGGAGTACTGAAATCCCTAAAGTTCTGAGCCCACCCATCTACATGCAATACAGGCACAATGAATAATTTTGAGCTCAATCTGACTGGGTGTCAACAGTGCCAGCATTTCTCTGGTTGCTTTGCGGGGCAGTGGGGGAGGCCCTGATCAGCTCTTTCTCAGGTATCACCCTCCCCTCTGTGGAAAACAAAAATTTACCACCTGATCACAGTTTGATAAAAGTAGCTCTTAAGAACACACATTTGTCTTTTCGGTAACCTGAAGTCAACGTGCTGACTAATTCTCTTATTTTTTTTCAAGGAGGTTTCTTTACTGGGAAGAGGATGTATGCTCACAGATAGTCCATCTGCTTTGCATCCAGTTCTGTTTCTCTTCATGATCTGTTTACATTTGTCCCAGTCAGTCTGCCTTGGCTGACTCTGGAAGTCTGACTGGGCCTGCTTACCAATGACACCCAGCTAGTGGCAGAGTGGCTCAGGGACCTGGGTTTTGGAGTCAGCTAATTTCAGCTTCCAGTCCTGCTTCAACCGCTTGTGGGCTATGGGGTCTTGGGTAAGTGACTTCACCTATCTGGGCCCAGTCTCTCACCTGTAAAATGGGAAGAGTCATAGTACCTGCCTCATAGCGACAGAGAAGATTGAAGAAGACAGTGTCAGGCCAAGCTCTTAAGATAGGTTAGTTATTGTTCTTATTCTTCCAGCTCCAGTCCTCTCTCAGCATCTAAGCATCTTCTTGTCCATCCTTTTTCTTTCAGCGTCTAGGTGTTTTATCCTTCCATCCATCAATTCCACCTAAGATACACTCACATATACCAATCACATGGACCATTAAAAAAAAAAACAAAACAGGTTAAGAAAAAAAAAATTCTCTTTTGCTTGCTGCCAAATTTATTAAGGTAATGTTCCTTTGCCATTTTTCATAAATGTCCCTGAAGATCTGAAATTATTGAACAGTGGAAACTTTCTGGAAAATCCACGTGTGGCAGCAGAGTGCTCCCTCCCACCTGGAGTCCTGTGTCCCTACCCCCACCAGCTTCGTCAGTAATTCTGAGGGATATATTCTTCCTGTCTTCTGTCCCAAGTCACTGGGCAGCTCCCTGGGCCCCTGAACACTGCTCTCAGCTCCTCTTCTACCTTCAGCAAAGTTCAGGAGCTGGCCTGCTGCCGTGGAAAGCTCCTGTTTTCTCCATAGCTCTTCCTCACCTTGACCACTTCCTGGGCACGTCAGGGGTTGGGAAGGGAGGGCAATGTGTGGTGAGATCAGGAGCTGGGCTTGGGCACATCCTAAGGAAGGCGGGGTGCCTGCTCTGCCCCGGATGGTGCCAGTCCCTGGTCTGCCTCTCCAGGGTCCTGCCTGACTTGAGCTTGGAACTGCCCCGGGGATGATCCCCCTTGCAGCCCAGTCCACCTGCCTCCAGCTCCAGAGCGCCCACCTAGAGTCCGCTAGCTGGCCTCTATATTGAACAGCTCTTGCGGTGGCCCCTCTCCCTCGCTCTTCTTCGAGGTGACGCCATTCTCCTGCCGCCAAGGGCCCCAGGACCCAGTCAGCCGCCCCAGCAATCCCTGGAAGTCAGCTTGGAACCCAGATGATGAGAAATAGTAGACGAGGGGGTCGAAGCAGGAATTCAGGGTGCTGAGGAGCAGCACGTAACTTCTCCACGTGGGGCTTTCACCCTGGATGTAGCCCACGATGTGGGACACGTTGTAGGGCCCAAAGCAGACGAGGAAGTTGAGCAACGTGGCGGCCGCCAGCCCTGCCACTCTCTTCCGACGGCGATGGCTTGCTCCACTCCCGAGTATGCAGACCAGTCGGCTGTAGCAGTAGCTGCTGATAAACAGGGGCACCCCAAAGAGGACCACTGCCATCTCTAGCCGGACAGGCAGGAGAAGGGCCAGCTGATCCTCCCGGAACTCCAGGTAGCAGGTCCCGTTGATACCCTGGCTGGGGGAGGAGTCCCCTGAGAATTCGATGACGTAGACCACGCTGCAGTGAGCAGCGGCCAGGAGCCAGCAGGCCCCACTGACCAGGCCAGCCTGCCCCGGCCTCGGCCGAGCCTTGTACCAAAGTGGGTAGGCCACGCTCAGGAAGCGCTCTGTGCTCACAGCTGCCAGGAAGAGGGACGTGAGATAGATGGTGGTGAAGAAGAGGAACCTGGAGAAGGGGCAGAAGACGAAGGGCAGGGACCAGTGCATGGCACTGGCCGCCTCCACCATGCGGAACGGCAGGAAGAGCAACAGGACCAGGTCCGAGAGGGTGAGGTTTAGCAAGAGCACGTCCACGGCCACCGGGCGGCGCCGCAGCTTGCCCACGAAGATCACCAGGGCCATCAGGTTGAGGGGGAGCCCCACGAGGAAGGTGAAGAGGTACACGGAGAAGAAGAGCCAGTGGTTGCCGAGGAAGAAGGAGCGGTCTGGGCTGGTCATGGCCACTAGTGAGAGAGAGAGAGAGAGAGAGAGGGACAGAGATGGCAGCCCAGGTGGGGGTCTCGCACCATCTGCTTCCCAGCTGTCGGCCGGGAACACCCCCACCCCCAATCCCTCACGCTTTCCAGCAGGGAAAAGCCTGCCTCTCTTCCTGGTCACACCCGGGCTCCTGCCCCTTCCCTGTCCCTCTCTTCCTGGTCGCCTCCTGTCTCCTGTTCCCTCTCCCTGAGCGCCAAGATGCCCTCCACAGAGCCCCTAAGGACCCCATGCTCACCTGCTGCTTTGAGACCCTGAGGGTCTGCCGCTCAACACCTTGCTGGCTCCTCCAGATCAAGTCCGGTGAGCTATTATCTGGCAGAAGTGATAAAAACCTGGCAGTGCCCATGACGTCACTCGCTGGAGAGCAACGGCACAAAAGATGCCTTTAGCTCCGTTAGCAGCGCCGCCGGGCCAGTATGCAAAATGAGGAACAAATTCCACGACTGCCTGCACGCCTTGCTCCTCCGTGGCCTCGCAGGGGATGTGCAGGCTTTGTCTTCTCCCTGACCCTCCACTTGAATTTTATCTGCTCCTCTAGAATGGCACTCCTCCAGTTTGCCTTGTAAGGGCAGGAAGTGTGACACAGCCATTCAGAGCCTGGGCTCTGGATCCAGGCTGGGGTTCAGTGCTAGCCCTGTCACTTGCTAGCTTCATGATTTGGGGCCAGTGACTTAAGCCCTCTGTGCCTCTGCTTTCTCATCCATATAGAACAGGATCATCAGTCTCATAGGCTTATTGTGTAAAGTGTTAGTTAATAACCTGTCAAAGGCTAAGTTAAGTGTGGTGAGCACTGAACAGATGTCAGTTGCCCTCACCCCACTTCCTGCAGTGGACTTGTCTCTGGGCTGATAGTAATATTAATGTTGGCGGAGATGATGGAAACAAGTACCTTTTAGGGGCCACATAATGCATAGCAGGGGCTTCCCTGGTGGCTCAGTGGTGAAGAATCTGCCTGCCAAGCAGGAGATGCAGGTTTGATCCCTGAGTGGGGAAGATCCCCTGGAGAAGGGAATGGCAGCCCCCTCCAGTATTCTTGCCCGGAGAATCCCCATGGACAGAGGAGCCTGGTGGGCCACAGTGCATGAAGTCGCCAATAGTCGGACACAGCTGAGTGACTGACACTAACTATTGACTTAAGAGAAATGAAAGCATATATCCACACAGAGACTTGCTCATAAATGTTCATAAGAATATTAGTCATAATAACCAAAAAGTGGAAACATTACCTGGTGTCCATCAGCTAGTGAGTGGATAAACCATGTGGCATAGCCAGACAGTGGAATACTATTTGGCAACAAAAAGGAGGGAAATACCCGGGCATGCTGTAGCGTGGATGCCCCTAAAAACGTTGTGCTGGGTGAGACAAGCCAGACATAGAAGACCATGTAGGTTTCCATTTTTATGAAATGCCCAGAGTAGGCAGATCTGTAGAGACAGAAAGTAGATGACTGGTTGCCTGGGGACTGAGAGTGGAAGTGGGTTAACTGTAAGTGAGCATGAGAGTTATTCCATTGTTATAAAAAAATGTCCTAGATTGCTTGATAGTGATAGTTGCACCCCTTGGTAAATGTACTAAAAATCACAGGATGGTACACTTAAAATATTATGATATGTAAATTTTATCTCAAATAAGCTGTTAGAAACCGGGCAGAGAACCAAACAAAGTTTTTGCTGTTGTGGGGCTTACATTTGGTGGGAGGGGATGTCCTTGAGAGGGACTGAGGAGGAGGACAATAATAAAGACACAAATAATACAGAGGCCAAGAGCCCCCAGAGGAAACAGTGCAAGCACAGGTAATGGGGGTACACAGGTGGGCCTTCCGGGGCCACTGGTAGCAGGTTCACGGCACAAGGGGAGAGGATAACCAGAGGATGCTGGGGGCGGGCTCTGCGGGGCTGCGGGGAGGAGCTGAAATCTCCCCTAGGTGGAAGAGGTACCAGTAACCGGAAGAGGTGGCCCAGCAGCAGCACGTCCTCTGGTGCAGTGGGAGGGAGCGTAGTTGTCACTTTATGGGAGGGTCACCTGTGCTGGAGTTCAGGCTTTGACCAAGATTCTCTGGTGTCCCCACTGCACAGACAGCAAACTTGTCTCTGGCTTCAGTGGAGCCTCTGACCAGTGACTTCACTTCTCTGGCCTGTTTCCATATTTGTTTGCTATTGCTGTTGTTTAGTCGCTAAGTCATGTTGAACTCTTTGCAACCTCATGGACTGTAGCCCACCAGGCTGCTCTGTCCATGGGGTTGTCCAGGCAAGAGTACTGGAGTGGGCTGCCATTGCCTACTCCATGGGGTTTTCCCGACCCAGGGATTACCTGCGTCTCCTGAATTGGCATGCAGACTCTTTACCACTGAGCCACCATGAAAGCCCTCCATCTTTATAAACAGGGGTAATAAAACTGTCTTTGGAGGGCTGTTACAAGCATTCACTCACTCAGCAAATGTTTACTGCAAGCCTACTATGTGCTTGGCTCTCTTCTAATTGCTGGGGTTATATCAGCAAATGAAACAAGAATTCTTGCCCTTGTAGACATTTGTTTTTCTTGGCCACACAATGCAGCATGCAAGATCTTAGTTCCCTGACCAGGGAATCCAATGCATTCCCCTTGTAGTGAAAGCGCAGAGTCTTAACCTCTGGACCATTAGGGAAGTTCCCCCTTGTAGACATTTAAGCATGAAAAGATAACTTGTGTAAACCACAAGTGCAAGTCAGGCACGTAGCTACCAGTTTTTTTGCTTCTATGTGTTCACATCTTTGTCATCATTAGAGGAATAAGTCTGCTCCCTACACCTCGTCTCAGAGCAGACGCCCATGCGTGTGTCTCTCTCTACCCCTGTCCTCTGCCCACTCTCTCTTGGGTTCAGGGTGTTACCACTCACCTTCACAAAAGGGACCACAAAAAGAGGCATACCCCGATACCCCTAAGTTTTCCAGATGTACCCTGACCTTTTGGGGTCCTCCTCAAAACATCACTTTTTATGTCCACCGCTCCATTGCTGTAAGGCCTTGGGCAAATTTCTTAATTCCAAGAAATGAAGATGATGATCATACCTGGTTCCAGGACCAGAGCAAACTCCTGCAGCGCCTTAGTGCAAATTAGGAAAAGGCACTCCCTGCGGAGCACAGCCTTGCACCAGGGAGCGTGCACTGCCCGACAAAGTGGGTAGTGTCTTTGTTCAAATTAGAGTAAGTCACTCCTTCTCCTGGGTGGGAGCAGCCCCACACCAGGCTCGTGGCTTGGTGAGCAAAGCGCAGTCTAGAACTCAGTCGGCGTTTGCCCCTGTGCCTGACTCCCTTGTGCAGTGAGCTGCCTGCTCATCTGTACAGCAGCTGCACGGCTAAATCAAAGGACTGTGGGAGGATGAAATGAGACAACGCTTGCAAAACTCTTGACATGGTGACTGTCACGTATATTTGTTTGCGACTATTTCCGGTGCTGCTAGTATTTTCCCTTCTCCTTGCCCAAGCATCTGTTGCCTACCAGCTTCCTGTTCACAGTTCTAATGCTGCCCCCTTGTGAACCCTAGAGGGCATCACAGTGTCATGGTCTTGCCTCCTGCTTCTTCTTGAGAAATTTAAATGTACGTTCCTAGGAAATGATTTTGGAGTAACATCTCCCCAAGGGCACCATCAGAGTGGCAGTGCTTCTGGCTTAGAAGCAAACGTCCTCCTCCTCCACATGGCACGCTGGCAGTCGAGGCAGTCAGGATTCGAGGAGACGAGAGACAGGGGAGGTGGGAAGTCCTGTGTGCCCAGGGCAGCTTACCTTCCTCTTGCCATCCGGCTCCAGGCCTCCATCCTTCTCTCTGACTGCAATACTCTCTTCTAGGCTCAGTTCTCCCCACAAATGGCTCCAGGGATGCTCCCAGGTGAGGCCGCCCCGCCGTTCCTTGAAAGTGGCCCTCGCCAGGAGCCTGGAGAAGCAGCCAGGCTCTCCTGCTCCCTGCCCCTTTTCCCCCAGCAGCAGCTACTGTTTCTGGGTTGCCCCTGTTTTTGTTTTTGCCACACAGACTGTCCCCCGGCCAGGGCGCCCTCCCAAGTAGCCGGTCACCAAAGGGTTGAGCACCACGCTCCAAGCACCTGTGATAAGCCCAAGCTGCCGCCACTGGCCTCCGATATTGGGGTGCAGGAAGCCAGCCACGTTGGAGGCATTGTAGGGTCCTAAGCAGAGCAGCAGCGTGAGCAGGGCCCCCCCGGCCACCCAGGCCGCCTTTAGCTTCCGTCTGTGGCTCAGGCCCGAGCGGGCCAGTGCCCGGAGGCAGCCCACGTAGCAGAAGGCCGTGATGACCAGTGGCAGAAAGAAGAGCAGAAGCGAGATGCTGAAGCGAGCAGGGCCCGCCGATGCCGGGTCCCAGGCCTCCAGGCAGATCGGAGAGCCATTGACTGGCGTGCTGATGCCCAGGGAGCTGGTGGAATTGCCCAGCCAGCCCCCTGGGGCCTCCAGCCCAAAGACCAGCCCCAGGTGACAGAGGACGATGGCCCATATGGCCACACATACACCCCAGGAGTAGAGCGGCCTCCGGGCAGCTTGGTAGCCCAAGGGGAAGGCAGCTCCGAGGTAGCGGCCAACACTCAGGGCGGCCAGGAAGCCCCCGCCCGCATAGAGCGGAGCGAAGTGGACCAGGGCAAAGGCAGGGCAGAGGGGGGCCGGCAGGGGCCAGGCGCCCCCAGCCAGGGCCTCCACCGCCTTCAGGGGCAGAGATGTCGCCAGCAGGAGATCAGAGCAGCCCAGGTGGAGGGCATAGACCAGGCTGGGGGTGAGGCGCAGCCGGGCGTGGGACACGGCGCCCGCGATGGCCAGGGTGTTGAGTGGAAAGCCCAGCACGAAGGCAGCCACATAGAGAGCAAAGGAGAGCTGCGGGGGCAGGTCCATGGGACCCCTTGTTGCCCCACTCCCTGATCTCAGATCTCCCGGGACCAGGGAATGGGGGCTCCTGGAGTCACAGACTGGTCTCAGCACCGCTCAGGGCACTAGACGCCATCTAGTGAGACTGGTAGAGAGATGGATGCCCCATAGAGGGAGGTGGCAGCTCTTTAGCAGTCTAGCCTGGATTTGAGCAGGGACCACTCGCTGTCAGCCCTCCGCTTTCTCTCCACCACGTGCCCCCTTAAAATGGAGCGAGCGATCGCTGGTAACAGGGGGGAGATGGAACACAGGTGAGCAGGTCCCAGGAGAGGCAAGACCTCCTGATTCCTGAGCCTCTGGGAAAACAAAGGGTGGAGAGAGTTCAGAACCAGAGTTAAGCCCGAGAGGATGTTTTTCTCAAGAGAGGAATCTAGACTCCTGTGTTCATGCCCCTTTCCCAATTCCCTGGAAAGAGAGGGCCCTGTGCCCCCTAGCAGGCAGTGTGGGTCAGGTGGCAACTCCCAGTTGAGGGAAGGAGAAGTCAGGGTATGGGGAAGGTGAAGACTGTGGCCAGGGGCAGGAGAAGAGGGTCACCTGAGGAGAGTCCAGGGGTAAGCCAAGTCCCCTCGGTGTAGGGGAATGACTTTAGCTGACTTCAGGGGTTCCCCCTGAGCGGGGGCATCTGGGGTTCTGGACAATCATTCTTGCAGGGATCTGGGGAATCATTTTTATGGGGAGAGAAGCCACAGAAAGAGGGACTCACCTCCTGGTGCTGCCAGATGTCTGAGGCTCAGGAGTCCCCCGAGGGAGGGCGGCCAGGACGGGCAGTGAGCCGGAAGGGAGGGAAGGGCGGGGTAGCAGGGCCATTAGCCTGAAGCACTCACAGCCTGGATGAGCAGCTAATGGACCATCTCTGAAGGAGGTGAGGGTCCAGGGTGATGCGAACACAGGAAGGGGAGAGGTTTGAGGTGTGGGCTTTCGTTGGGTGGAGGGAGGCATGCCTGGCCAGCACCTTTAAAGAGCAGGGTGGGTGGGGTACAACCAGCACCCAGTTTTATTCCGCCCCACCCCCAACAGTCTGTTTGAACCTGCCCTGGGGGCTAAGTCTTCTCTACTCTTGGACGGGCTCGTGGGCAGGGCCAGGCTCACTCTCAGAGACTAAAACAGTCCTTCTGGTCACCATAGTACCTCCACTTGGCACGCAGTAGGTGGGGCAATGTGGGGTCATGAGATCACCATGCCTAGCTGGAGCTTCCGCTCTCCGCGTACCTGATAACAGGCCTTGGGCTCCCCCGTCCTCCTTCTCCTCTCCCCTCTGGCCTGATGACTGTGGCTGGGTTTTTTCATATTTATATTTATTTTTTCTACATTTATTTGGCTGTGCTGGATTTTAGTTGCAGCATGTGGGATCAAGTTCCCTGACCAGGGTTTGAACCTGGGTCCCCTGCATTGGGAGCACGGAGTCTTAGCCACTGGACCACCAGGGAATCCCCCGACAGTGGTTACTGACCCTCCCCATGTCAGCAGGCATAGGAGGAGGAGAGACCAGGAACAGGCACAGTTGAGATGGATGGCACCGAAGTACTGGCCGGTGGTCTGCCCTGCCCCTCTCTGAGCTGCACTGATGGCAGAGGGGACCCCTCCTGGGGGCACTTGTAGGGATGCTGGGTGGCACGTGCCTCCATTTGGCTGCTTACCTTTCGTCTCAGCCTCTGGGAACTCGGTCGTTCACCTCCCTGTTGGTGTCATCCTCCCTATATGCCTGCTTAGTCATTTCAGTCGTGTCCAACTCTTCACAACCCCATGGACTGTAGCCTGCCAGGCTCCTCTGTCTATGGGATTCTCCAGGCAAGAACACTGGAACGGGGAACTTCCTGACCCGGGGGTCGGACTCGCATCTCACTGCATCTCCTGTGTTATAGATGGGCTCTTTAACCCACTGAGCCACCTGGGAAGCCCCATCCTCCCTAAGTGAGATTTAAATGGCCCCAGGCTGTCTCCGCGGTCCTGTCTCTCTGTCTCTGACTAAACAGGTGTCTGTCTATCCATCTGTCTCTCTCCTGCGTGAGACTGACAATACGGCCTCTCTGGACTTCAGCTTTCTTGGGCGTGTGTGTTGGTCACCACGCCACTATGTCCTCCCCGAATTCCACGTCACCCTGAATAAGCTTCTCCGAGTGGCTCCCTGGAAGTGCTGCCCATCAGGCTTCAAGTGCGGGCAGCATGAGATTCCCAGCGGATCCACAGCTCCCTCCAAAGAAATGGTCATATCTCCCTTTGAATCTCAGGTTCTCCATCACCTCCCTTCCAAGTCCTGCATATGTCATCCAGCACCTCCCCTGGGATACAGAAGAACTCACTACCTGCTGTTTAGGGTTTTGTCTTTTGGAAACACTCAGAAATGGACAGGGCTGGGGAAAAACCTCGAGGAAAGTGCCATTTTACCTGTTGTGATGCGTGTTTGGGAGATGAACAAAGCTGGGTGCCAAGGGAGACAGCGGGTTTTCAAGCTCTTCTCCGCTGGCTCTCCCACCTTGCAGTTCAGGTGTCTGCCAAGCATCACAGAGAAGCCCTTGGTCCCTGCATCCTGTGGGCTCTGCCTCTGCTCCAGCCCTTCTGCTGTCATTGTGTGTTGTTTATTCTGAGCACCTGAAACTCTGCGACATCAGATTTGCCAACTCCTCTGCTAAAATGTACGGCTTCCCTGGTGGCTCAGTGGTAAAGAATCTTCCTGCCAATGCAGGAGATGCAGGTTCCATCCCTGGGTCAGGAAGACCTCCTGGAGAAGGAAATGGCAACCCACTCCAGTATTCTTGCCTGGAGAATCCCATGGACAGAGGAGCCTGGCGAGCTATAGTTCATGGGGTCCCCAAAGAGTCAGACACGGCTTAGCGACTAACTGCTAGAATGTTGGCCAGTGAGGGCGAAGCTAGCTGTCTGGTCTGTCCACTGCTTGTTGCATACACAGCAGGGACTCACTGAGTCGGATGAATGGTCTATTGTCTGGGCTCCGGGAGGACGGTGAGGTCTGGGGCTGGATGCGGGGCTGCGTGTGTTCCTGCCGCAGGGCTGCCCAGTCTCTGCTGAGCACATCTCAGTGGGGCCTCATGACAGCTACATCTCCTGGGCAATTGGTCATGAAGTAGGTTGATATCAGCAGCCAGGCATGGGGACAGGATGGAAGTCACCAGCTGGTTGCCAGGGAACCCCGTGCCAGGCCTCCTCAGGCTGCCTCCAGCCCCTTGGGCGTCTAAAACCCTCTGGGCAGCTAGACCAGAGACTCCTAAGTTAGGACCATGCTCTATCTTTTTTTTGGTATCCCAATAACTGGTTCTGTGATAAATGGTTGAATGGGTTCAGTGATTCTGGTTCCCAAGCCCTTCTCCTCTCATTTCAACAGTCCTCAAAGCCTTCTCTAAAAAAGCATATGGTGCTCACAAGAGGTTAACCGGAAGTTCCCTGGAAATCCAGTGGTTAAGACTCAGCACTTTCACTGTGAGGGCCCCAGAACTGAGATGCCCCAAGCCACATGGTGTGCCCAAAAAAGAAAGAAAAAAGGGGAAGAAGTCAAACTAGGGATAAAAAGTTCGACGGGGAAATCAGCGCCCCACTCCTCGGGTATCCCAAGGACAACCTTGCAGAGAGCACCTGGTGTTGGACAGTGGGGAATGTTGGGGGCAGGAAAGGAAAGTGATGTCTTCAGAACACCCATCACAGGCCAGGAATTTGCTGGACACCTTGATGATTGATGAACCATGCCTTCCTGCCCCGAAGGAGAATGGGCTTTGGCCCCTTGGGAGAAGTGGAACCGGTAGAGAGAGAACAGATGGAGAAGCAGAGGGCAAGTCAGCCAGGAAACGTACTAGAAAACGAGTGGGGGTAAACGAAGGTAGAAAGGGTGAGAGGTCCCTCCAGGTCTTCGAAAAGCCATGCAGCTGTGGGTTGCGAAAGAACTCAGCAGGGGCACTTTTTGAGAAGTGCTGTGAGCAATGAGTTGGCTTCCCCTTTTCACAGTCTTCAAGAGATGCAAATCAGATAGAAATTTGATTCTTAGGGACTTTTGGCTGCTGTGTTAGCCTTCTTATAATATGACATAAGACTCATTTCCTATCTCGAACCACCTGCATCTTCTTTTTAACAGATGAAGAAACTGAGGCTTAGAGAAGCCGGTGAACTCTGCCCAAGCTCACTTGGCTGGTCAAGTGGAAGAGTCGAGACCCAGACTCTGTCTTGTGATGCCAGTGGACTCTCGGCAACCAGGAGATGGGCTCTCCAGTCTGGTGGTTTGGTCATGACCTTTCCCTTCTTCCCAAGCCCCAGGATGCCTGCCCCACCTCCCTGTCCCCACTCGCACTCTGCAGACTGGAAATCACTCACTGGCTGCTTGATGCCATATCTGAGTCAGGTTTATTGTGCAGCTCTGTGTCTGTTACATGCGTATCCACATCGGTGTACATCTCAGACCCCGAGACCTCCAAGGACAGGGGCCACAGCAGCATAATCCTCTCTGTGGAATGCCTCCTAGAGGAGGAACTGGCCCAGGGCAGTGCCTCTCTCTACCTTGTTTATGTTCCTCATTTCCTGGGCTTTGTCCCGGAGGCAAAAATTAGGCATTATATTAGTGAGTGAAGTTATCAGAGCAGGGGTCGCTTGTCAAAGGAATGGGATGAGAGAGAAATAAAAATAATGACCAGCTGATCCCAGCGGGGACACAGCCATCTAGGGGATGGGGTTTGGGAGGGGGCAGATGGTGGCTCAGATGGTAAAGGTTTGGCCTGCAATGCAGCAGACCCGGATTCAATCCCTGGTTTGGGAAGATCCCCTGGAGAAGGGCATGGCAACCCACTCCAGTACTGTTGCCCGGAGAATCCCATGGACAGAGGAGCCTGGCAGGCTACTGTCCATGGGGTCACAGCTGGACATGACTGAGCGACTAACAGACCACACACACACAGGTGGTGACCGATGGCTGGGGAGGGCCAGGGGGAAGATTTGTGCAGTTCAGGGTAGGTATGTAGATGAGCCGCTGAGAGGAAAGGACCAGGAATGAACCCTTTGGCAGGTTACCAGTGCTAAGAAGGGAGACTGTGTCTGGGCCACGTACAAAGTTCTCTGCACCAGCTGGGCTGCAGCAACCTTGCATGCGTGTGTGCATGTGTATAACGCCCCAGCAGAGCAGCAGGGGCTGAGAAGGTTTTGGCCCATCAGTGCTTGAGGGTCACGTATTCCACTCCTTCCTGGGCCAGGGCCCGCTTCCCATTCCCAAAATGGACCAGCTCCGAGTAATGAATGCCCTCATCGTCTAGGACCTCCGGAGTCACGTTCTCATAGTCGGCCTGAGGAAGCCACAGTGTGGTGAGCAGCTTCCCACTGTCCACTCCCACTGTCCCTTCCCTCCTGGCTCCCCCTACCCCCACCCCAGGGTCCCAAGGGCCCAGGACGAAGCCCTCTTGTCTGGAAACTGGATGCAGTTGACCTCTCTAACTGGGAGGCGCCTGCCCAGGCTCTGACCATGCCAGGGCCTGGGCAGCCCTCCCCCTGCCCAGCCTCTGCCACCACGGAGCCCACCGGGTCCTTCCCATCTGGGACACAGGGACGAGGCCAGGTTCCCCCTCCCCCCGCCTCCCACAGCCCTGCCCTCTTACCACTTGACTGTTCTGCACCACAGCATAGGTGACCCTGTCGTCCCTGCTTGGGGGAATTTCCCGCATCTCTGAGCTCCCTGCGTCTCTGAGAGGGAAGGCAGATAGATAACCACAGGTGAAGACTTTTGCATGCAATTTGCTCCTTTTTCCAATTCCCCCAGCCCCTAAGAGCACCCCCAGCCTCTCAGCCCCTGTGTGTGATGCCCAGGGTTCATAGCAGGAGCTCAGGTGTCCACCGAGTGAACATATGTGTGTCTATTTTGTGAAGCCTCAACCTTGGTGAGGGAGACTGGCCCTTGCTTGAAGGCATAGATCCAGTTCCCTAGCCCATTCTCCAGGGGGTCGTTACAGAGCTGGAATGAGAAGATGAAGCAAAGAGGAAGGCAGGACAGGAGCCCTACCCCCATGTCCCTCCCAGGGCACGGGTGTCACCCCCTGGTACCTAAGTCTCTGCGTGTCAGTCTCGCCAAGAGGAAAGCTCAAGGTAGCATAGCTGACTGTATCTTCCATCACCGGGTTGTAGCACCCCAGGGAGTGGGGGCGTTCGGCTTGGGGGGTCCTTCTAGCCTGAGAGAAAGACAAAATTTCAGCTCTTATCACTCCTCTCCCCATCCTAACTCCCCCACCCACCCCCACAGTACTCTATCACCCATGTCCATTGCGTTTCTTTTTAAAGATTTTTTTTTTGATGTGGACCATTTTTTTAAAGCCTTTATTGAATTTGTTACAATATTGCTTTTGTCTTCTGTTTCGGTTTGTTGGTTCTGTGGCACGTGGAATCCTAGCTACCTGACCAAGGATGGAACCCAACATGCCCTGCATTGGAAGGCGAAGTCTTAACCACTGGACCGCCAGGAAAGTTCTTTTTTATTTGTTAATTGACACATAGTTGATTTTCCACTTTGCTTCTTTCTTGACTTCAAGACCTGCCCTGCATTCCCTCTTTCTGCCCTCCTACCTTTATATTCCTCACAAAGAAGCTCTGTCCACTGGAACTTTCCTGAAGGCCCTGCTGTCTCTGAATCCTCTTCCAACTGAGAAATAAAGATGTGATCAGGGAGGACGAAGGGCCTGGGGAGAGTGCCCTGAGGACCCAGCACGCTGGGGGCTGCAAGGCTGCGTGACCAGGGACCCACTCCCTGGGATGGGGGAGGCAAAGCAAAGGAGTCAGGTGGTAGGAGGCACTCACTTCCGCTGAAGCTTGACTCCCCAGATGGCCAGAAGGAAGATGGCCAGGCAGAACCCCACTCCCAAGGCCGCACGCCGGCTGATGGTGGCAGCACTGTCTGATGGAGAAGGGAGGTACGTCAGTTGACGACACAGCCTCAGCTGGGGAGCAGGCCTGCTCCACTCTTTGCCTGGGAGGTATCCTCGGCTTCTCTCTGAGAGGCCACTGTCCTTCTGGCCTGCAAAACTCCTCCGTGCCCCAGGCATGTGACTCAGAATAAGAGGGAGAAGCCAGCCCTGCCCTCTGGACATCTATCTCATTAGGAGGGAAGTGCAATCGGTTTTCAAGAGAAGCGCCTGCTTTGTGACAGACTCAGGCACACGAAGAGCACCCAACCCTCATAAATGGTACTGTCTCATCAGAAGGCCTCTTGAGTATGAGTGTGTGCTAAGTCGCTTCAGTTGTGTCCGACTCTTTGCGACCCCATGGACTGTAGCCCTCCAGGCTCCTCTGTCCATGCGATTCTCTAGGCAAGAATACTGGAGTGGGTTGCCATGCCCTCCTCCAGGGGATATTCCTGACCCTGCATTGGCAGGTGGGTTCTTTACCACTAGTGCCACCTGGGAAGCCCCAAGGGCCACTTGGCTTTACTTAAAATCACTTGTCCTTCAACCCAGCAAGTCCAGGCAGGAACCTAGCCTACCATTGTCCTTGTGGGTGTGCCCGGAGCAGGAGACTGTGCCCAGCCTTGAGGAGGGCACTGGGCACATAGTTTAGCAACATTGCACCCTGAGGAAAGGAGGCAGGTCTCAGGGTGTCTGTGGAGGGGAGGCCTAGGGAACGTGGTATTAAGTTACTTTTCCGAATGACACAGTGAGGTTGGCTCCCTTTAGCACCAGCTTTACATGGTGATGGTCCTCTACGTTTAAAGTCCTGGCTTCGGTCACTAATCTGAGAAAAACACAATAAGTAAATATTCCCCCCTATGTTTCCAGACTCTTCAGACACCTGTTTATGCACAAATCTAGAACAATCTCCAAGTGCCTTTATTACATGGAAAGTGAAAGTGTTAGCCGCTCAGTCGTGTCCGACTTTTTGCAACCCCACAGACTGTAGCCTACCAGGCTCCTCTGTCCATGGAATTCTCCAGGCAGAAGTACTGGAGTGGGTTGCCATTCCCTTCTCCCCGGGGGTCTTCCCGACCCAGGGATCAAACCCTGGTCTTCAGCACTGTAGGCAGATTCTTTACCATCTAAGCCACTAGGGAAGCCCCCATTACGTGAAGAAAGGAAAATTCAAGGCAATGTGTGAGCTCTTCCAAAGTCTAAGTAACAAAGAAGGGTGTATGGACCCAGGTCTCTAGAGGCCTATTGTGCATGAACAGAATATTTCTGCAAGGAGACATACCCAGCCAACAGCAAAAGCCTTGAGGGAGGAGAGGAGGCAGAGTTCTCAGGGAGCAAGAAAGAAGTGACTGTCCTTCCACTGTTTACCCTTCCATGCTGTTTCTTTTCTTTCTTTTTTTTTTTTTCTTTTTACCATGTACTTACATTGTCTTAAAGGAAAAAAACACTGCTAAAAAAAAAATCAAAAGATAGAAACAAGCAGCCTTTCAAGTGTTAGACAAAGAGGGAGAGGCAGAGAGAGGGAGCCAAGAGGCGCTCAGGGTGTCTGGAAGGAGGGAGGCAGGCAGAGAGGGAGTCCTCCTTGAGTCTGGAGAGACTGAGCAGGAGAAGGAAGGTGGAAGAGCTGTGTGTGGAGCAGGGGCCTCTGAGCGCAGGGTTCCCCAAACCCTCGCCCGCCCCCTGCAGGAGAGGGAGGGTGCACAGGGCAGGATCAGGGATGTGATCTGAACACACAGCAGCACAGCCGAGGAGAAAGCCCCAGGAGTGGCCAGGGCCAGAGAAGAAGCAGGGGGCCTTACAGTAGACAGTGAGGGTGGTCGGGGGCGACTGGCTCTGGCCCAGATGGTTGGTCCCCCGGCACCAGTAGCTGCCTGCGTGCTGCAGCTTCACCGGCTCCAACCTCAGCGTCTGGCCGTAATGGTGGAGGTCTTGGTTATTCCCATCAAACCAGTTGTAGTGGGAGGTGGGAGGGTTGGCGTCGCTCTCGCAGGTCAGGACTGCCGTCTTCCCCTCCACCACGCCATCTTTTGGGCTGATGGACACACGCAGCCTTCTGGGAGCATCTGCAGGATGAGCAAAGTCAGGATTCAGGTCACTGGTCCTCTGCCCATCTCTGCCATCTGCCTCCAGCTCCAGCCACTCACACATCACTCGGAGCTCGCGGGCCTCAGATGAGGTCTGTCCTATGGAGTTGTTGACCAAGCAGTGGTAGGTTCCCGAATCTTCTGGAGAGATGGGGTCAAAGGTAAGTGTCTTCCCTGCCTTCAGAAGAAGGCTTCCATCTTTCTTCCAGAAGACATGGATGTCCGCGGGACGGCTACTTGAGAACTCACACTGGAGGAGGATCCGCTTCCCAGATCGAATCTCTGTATGAGGGCTGATCTGGATGCTGACGTCCTTGGGGGCATCTGGAAAGCAAGGGCCTCAGGCTGACCTCTGAGATCCCTTGCCCTCCTCCTGTCCCCAAGACTCCCTCTCCCCTTGGCTCCGAGGCCTGACTCTCATCCCTCAGTTCTCTGTGAGGACTGTGGTCCAGGCTTCGGGCTCCTCACTCTTAGAACCCCGTTATCCCGGCTGGGCCACCCCCCAGTTCCCGCGGGCCTGGGGCACTCACAGAGGACGTTCAGGTTGACGGAGGGAGACCACGAACACCACTGGTTACAGGCTTCGCATTTGACTGGCTGTGCGTCCCAGGCGACTTTTCGAATCGTCAGCTTCTGTGATGTCTGGTCCTGGGAGCCTGGACTGTTCCAGTTATATCGAGTAACTGTGGGGTTACTGGAATTGAAGGTGCAGGACAGGGTCACACTGTCTCCTTCTCGAATTGGTGTGGGGCTTTGAATCACCGTGGTGACCCCCTTGGGGGGATCTGGGAGAAAACCAGAGAGATGGATGAAGAAAAGATAGCTACCTCTAATATCAGTATTCCTTCCAGCTTCCTCTCTGCTCTCCCCATGCCCTGCATTGACACAGTTTGTCAGTTAGCTGAGGGAAGGCTTGTGCTTCCCGCTTGCCCTGGCCATTTGGCCTGATAGTGGTTTGAGATAGGATGTTGCAGTGGTTAAGAGAACAGCTCTGGGCAGAGTACGTACGTATGGTGCTGAGCAAGGAGGGGCTGCTGTTTGCGGATCTCTGCATGGGTCTGGGGGCTGTCAAGGCTTGGTCATATAGCAAGGGCGTTCATTCAAATGAGAAAAAGCATAGCTCTGGAGCCAGACTGCTGGATCCTGCCACTTGGAGGCTGCAGACCTCAGTTTACTCATCTGTCAAATGGGGTCCTGTGAGTAGCTAACCTTGTGGAACCATTGTGAAGACGGAGTGAGAGGAGGCCATTAGAGCCCCATGGCAAGTGGTAAACACATTGCTGCCACTAATGTAAACCATATCCGTTGTCTAGATTCCAGGATTTGGGTATCCAGCGTATTTGAAGGAAATGGCAACCCACTCCAGTATCCTTGGCCTGGAAAATCTCATGTACAGTGGAGCCTGGTGGACTGCAGTGGAGCCTGGTGGGCTGCAGTTGTTCATGGGGTCACAAAGAGTCGGGCACGACTGAGCGATTAACACCAACACTAACGTGACACCCCAGGGTCCAAGGATCAGATATAGGGACTCTCTTTGTCCCGGGCTCTGCTCAGTAACAAGACTCACTGGTGCTAAACAGGGCCAGATGACAGAGAGGTAACAAGACATTTTGCCCCGGTTCTCAAAAACTTCGGACCCCTCCAGGGACTCAGTCGCTGCATAGTGGTGCCAAGTCTCTGTGTCCCTCATGGGACCCTGGCAGCTTGCCATTCATTCAGTCAATAAACATCTACTGAGCACCTCCCACGAGCCAGGCCCTGCTTTGTTGCTGAGGGCATGACTGTGAACTATAGCACAACACCCGCCTCCCAGGAGCTAATCTGTCGGAAGCCCCTGGTTTCTGCTTGCTGTCCCTTCTCGGACTCTTCTATTTCCTCTGCGACTACTCACACTGGACGTCCAAGTCAGCTTCCTGGCCAACAGATCCAGGCCCGAGACTATTTTCTGCCAAGCAGGAGTACTTCCCAGCATGCTTGATGAGGACTTGAGGGATCTGGAAGGTCCTGCCGTTCTTTCCAGGCAGTTCTTGCTCATTGAAATACCAGGTGTAATTCACTGGAGGAGGATTGGCGGCTGATATACAAGCCAGCTCTACTGTAACTCCTTCTTTAATTGACGAGGGGGAGAGCTGAACCCTGGAAGGTTCTGGAGCATCTGGAAGAAGGGGCCGAGGAGGGGGGTGGGGTGAGCAGAGGCCTCTATGGGTCCCCTCCTGAGGGCCTGGGTGGGTCCCCTCCTGAAGGCCTGGGTGGCACCCCTGCTGACTCCCAGCCTGCCCCTTTTGCAGCTCCCGGGAGGCTCACAGTGCACCTGGAGATCCACCGCATCTGACTGTCTTAGGCCCACATCATTGGAGGCCTGGCACGTGTACTGCCCGCTCATCATCCTGGTCACTTCGGGCAGAGTGAGTGTTGTCCCCTGCTCCTCCAGTTGAGTCCCGTCCTTGAACCAGGACACACTCCAGTGCGGCGGGTTGCTGGTGACCTGGCACCTCATGGTCACAGACTCTCCCTCTGTGACGGTGGCTTCTTCGGGGCTGACCTGGATCTCCAACTTTGGTGCGTCTGGAGGAGCAGAGGACAGTGCAGAAGGGGTAGGGAATTTTCCGAGGGTGTTAAGTGCTGAGAAGTTGCAGCCCTTTAATTCTGATAAAGTAGCAGCCTACATAGAGTGGGGTGAGAGTCTGGAGCCACTCCTTGTTGCCCTTGTCAACAAAGGTGGGCTGGTCCAAGCACCAGGGGACTGTCACAGCCTCCCGACTCATCTCTCTGCTCCCCCTAAGCCCAGTCCCCGAAGCTCTGGTCTCTGCCAGCAGCCAGCTGCATTCCCAGGAGGGTCCATCAGAGCTTGCCACTCCCCTGCTTGAAGCCGTTCGCTGGATTCCACACTTAGAGAAAAACCCAAAGCCCTCCCTGCAGCCCCTGAGATCTAGCGTCCCAATCCCTCTCAGCCTTCCTTTCCTACCATTGGGGCCCTTGGACATAGTGCCAAGGTCAAGGGCCCCTTGCTCTGATGCAGACATGCCAGGTTCCTACCTCAAGGTCTTGGACTTGTTCTTCCCTCTCCCCGGGTTGCTCTTCTCACAGAGATACTGTGTGCCCGCCTCAGTCCCTCCCTTCACTGAGTCTCAGCTTGAGTTAAGCCTCCACCCCTCACTCTCTCTGTCCTAGCCCTGATTTCCTTTTATATTCTCTCTTTTTAAATATCTATTTATTTGGCTGAGTTGGGACTTAGCTGCAGGACAGGGTCACTGTTGCATCATGTGGGACCTTCCGTTGCAGCACACAAACTCTAGTTGTGGAGCATGGGCTTTCTAGTTTTGGCACATGAGTTTAGTTGCTCTCCAGCACGTGGGATCTTAGCTCCTTGACTAGAAACTGAACCTGTGCCCTCTGCATTGCAAGGCAGAGTCTTAACCACTGGATCACCAAGGAAGTCCCTATTTTTTCTTAACTACACTTAGCACCACCTAAAATTATGTCCTGTATTCCCCTGATTATCTATTTGCTCTCCTATCCCCCACTGCAATGCTAGTGCCACGTAGGCAAGAACTTTGCTTACTGCTCTATGCCTGGCAGCCATAATACAGCTTAGCGCCGAGTAGGTTCACAATAAATATTTATTGAATGAATGAATGAGGCTCCAATAATGATGTGAAAAAATTCTTCATCCCATCCCCTCAAGGGAACAAAAACCCCTTAGCCAGGTGATCCCCAAATCATGTCATGGCTTGAGGATCGAGTAAATTATTTTATTCTGTTTGGCGTGCACGCATTCTCAGTAGCTTTAGTCATGTACAACTCTTTGTGACCCCATGGACTGTAGCCTGTCAGGCTCCTCTGTCCAGGGGGATTCTCCAAGTAAGAATTCTGGAGTGGATTGTCATGCCCTCCCGCAGGAGATCTTCCTGACCCAGGGATCAAACCTGCATCTCTTATGTCTCCTGCTTTACCACGAGTGCCACCTGGGAAGCAGACACTAACATGAATCTGTGCCCTGAAACACCAGCGCTGATGATGGGAAGGACACAGCGGGTGCTGAAGCTCTGCCTGGACCATTCCCATCTGCGAGTGCCCACAGACCCATCACCCTTCTCTGAGCTCCCCATGCCCCTTTGAGGGGGTGAAGAGATGACAGGACCCTCGTCCCTCCCACAGGAGCGTCGGGGAGACTCACGCTTCACTTCCAGCAACACCGTTTTCTCCGAGAGTACCCGCTGTTTCATGGGGTCCCAGAGCTGGCAGGTCAGGTTCTTGCCATCATGAGTCCACTTGGGCTGGAAACGGAGGCGGCTCTGGGTGGCGACCATATCAGGGGAGAGGATGGTATTGGTGGTCACAGACCCCTCCAGGGACCACTGCAAATGGATCTGGTAATCATGGCAGGCGAAATTCAGCGAGCAGGTGACAGTGACTTCCTGGTCCTCGTAGATTTCCTGACGGAGCTCTATGTGGGGCTGAGGAGCCCTCTCTGCAAAAGAGCAGGGACTCAGTGGGAGGAGAGGGTGGGTGATTTGAAAGAGTAGCGCTGAAACATATACACAGCCATGCGTAAAATAGATAACCAGTGTGTGTTTGGTGTGTGAAGCAGGGCACCCACAGCAATGCTCTTTATACGACCTGGGTGGATAGGGTGGGGAGGCAGGTGAAAGCGGGGTTCAGGATGGAGGGGACACCTGTATACCTGTGACTGATTCATACTGATGTATGGCAAAAACCATCACAGTATTATAAAGTAATTATCCTCCAATTAAACAAATAAATTTTAAATAATAAATAAAATAAATATTAATCTTATCTAAAAACATCTTCATAGAAAATCCAAAACAATGTTCGATCATATTCCAGGCTACTGTAGCCCAGCCATTGTGAAGTGAAGTCGCTCAGTCGTGTCTGACTCTTTGCGACCCCATGGACCGTAGCCCACCAGGCTCCTCAATCCATGGAATTCTCCAGGCAAGAATACTGGAGTGGGTTGCCATTTCCTTCTCCACGGAATCTTCCCGACCCAGGGATTGAACCCGGGTCTCCCGCATTACAGGCACACGCTTTACTGTCTGAGCCACCAGGGAAGCCCCGGCCATATCTACACACAGATTAGCCGTCACAGGAGTGACAGGTGAAGGCGCTGCAGTTCTTTCTGTGCTGATGTAAATGTTCTAGAGTTGACTGTGGTAATGGTTGAACATGTCTGTAAACACACTAACAAATACTGAACCGAACAATTTTAGTAGGTGAGTTGTATTAGACTTATCTCAATAAAACTGTTTTTAAAAAAAGAAAAACAAAAAGAGCAGGGACCACGCTGGAAGCCTGAGAGACGGACCCACTTTAGACACCCTGCCCCCAAGTAACCCATCAGGAATCCCCGGCCACTCCGTCCACCTCTGTCTCTGGGCCCGCCTTTCTCTGCTCAGCCGAAATACCCTCTGAAAGGGCTTGTGAAAGCTGATCCTCCTTAGGAACTGTGTCTTACAGTCTATGCTTGCTTCAGTCACACGCCCTGGTGTTTGCCTTCTCAGCGGTGACTCTCCTTTAGTGGAGAGGCCTGTTGGGCAGCCAGTCTCCGCTGTCCCCGGGGCTGGGCCATCCTCATATTGTGGCATCTCTCACCCCAAACATAAGGCTGCATGGAACCACCCACCAAATCCACAGGCTATGGAACAGAGTGAGCATGCCGCCTGGGGTGGGGGCCCCACACCTGTGTTTTGTTCACACCCTATCCGTGTGTCAGGTAGCTGCATAGGGCTAGTTAGAATTAATCCCTCACATTAACACATTGGCAGGTTTCCCTTGAAAATTCAGATCTCCATGTTTTCTGGAAAAATCAGGCAACCCAGAAGCCAGATTCTAGAATGTACAGGAGCTGAGTGGCAGGCAGTCTGCTCAAGGAGGGGTGAAGGCCCACACTCCAGTTTGCCATGGGCACCACGGGGTCCTTGTGCCACCCTGGTCTCTCTGGCATCCTCGTCTGGCCTCTGCAGGCAGCACAGTTTGTGATCGTTCCCAGGAGTCGGAAGTTTCCCCACCTTCCTCCTTGCTGAGACAAAGGGACCCATCCTCAGGGCCTTACCAGAAATGTTGAGGGCTAGAGGCTCCATCCATTTGTCAAGCCCTGATGTCATCCTCAGCCCCAGAGGGCCGCTGTCATTGACTTTGACAGGGTTGATGAGGAGGGTACAGTTGTTTCTGTTGTTTCCCAGGAACCGTACCCTTTCCTGACTGGGGGTAGGCTCCTTGGCTTTCAGGTTCGTATTATAGAGGATGGTCCCCTTGTAGTGCTTGGCCTCCTTGTCATACGTAAAATTGTGGTACACAGTCAGGTTATCTAGGGTGTGTCCACCACCTTTTAGCAAATTGTATGTGCAAGGGATCCAGACGCAGGCTCCATCCCAGGCATAGAGGGTCTCAGGATGCTTAAACTTCCAGGTTGAGTCAGAGAAAGCCAAGTATTCTGGAACCCACCAAAGTGAACAGAAAACATTAGTGAGGGACACAGAACTTTCAAAGGAATAAAGAATTTCCCCTGAAGAGACAGGGAGGGGGAGGGAGAGGTGTGTGTATACACACACACACACACACACACACACGAGCTTCCCTGGTGGCTCAGATGGTAAAGAATCTGCCTGCGATGCAGGAGACCCAGATTCAATCCCTAGGTTGGGAAGAGCCCCTGGATATGCACGTGCATGCGTGCTAAGTCGCTTCAGTCGTGTCTGACTCCTTGAGACCCTATGGACTACAGCCTGCCAGGCTCCTCTGTCTATGGGGATCCTCCAGGCAAGAATACTGGAGTGAGTTGTCATGCCCTCCTCCAGGGCATCTTCCAACCCAGGGATCGAACCCGCGACTCTTATGTCTCCTGCCTTGGCAAGCATGTTCTTTACCACTAACGCCACCTTGGAAGCCCAAACACAAGCACACACACAGATATGTATATATGTATCTATCTATATACATATATATATATATATATATATATATACACACACATATATATATATATACACACACGCACACACACTGCCTGTCCCCACCCTGCCCCACATTTACTCTTCTCTTCCCCTGTCTTTCCTCCTCCTCTGGCTTCCACCATCAGCCCAGACCCCAGGACCCACCGAGACTGCCATCCTTACCGAGAAGCAGGAGCGAGGGACCAAGGAGATGCATGGTGCTGTCTAGGCAGGAGCCTGGGCCAGGAAGAGTTTGTCTTTGAGCCACCTGGTCGCTGACATCTTCCAGACAGCTCTTCTTGCGCACATATGCCAACCCCTTTTCCCTGATCCCCGGAGGACAGTGACTGGTTGCACAGCAGGATAGGGGATTCCAGAAGCTCATGGGCCTTTTCGGGATACACCATGCCTCTCCCATCAGCCCAACACCACGTAGGACTAGCACTTTTTCCTTGCTTCCAACCATCCATCCATCCAATCCATCATCCATCCAAACTTCTATAAACTTGCTGGCTAGCTCTCAAGCTTTGAGTGGCACCAAACTGCTGAGCACCTCAAATGTCAGGCCCTAGGTGACTTGGAGCTTACCTTGGGGCAACCAGGGAAGGGTTTCACATAGGAAAGAGACAGGGCCAAACTCTGATTTTAAAGACCAGGAAAACAACAACAACAACAACTCTAAAGCCAGTCATTAAGCGTGATGCCAGGAGAGCATTTAGATGGATCTGAGAGGACTCAGGAGAATGTGGTCCAAGGGACCATTCAGAGCACCGCCCCCCTGCCCCATACCCTGGGTTCGGTAGGAAACAAATCAACCAGGTATTGACACTGGCCTTGAGTAAAGGCCATGCCTATCTCAGTTCCAGTCAGGTGGGAATGTGGGCCCAGTACTGCCCTATCTTCTACTGTTTTCAAAGCTGCAAGAAGCCAAAATTTCGTGTCTTGCTTTGAAACAAAACAAAACAAATAAACACCATGCTGGTCAAACAAAACCTGTCTGTGGGCTAGAGGTGATCCAAGGGCCACCCATGTGCAACCACTGCCTGTGTGTGTGTGCACACACACAATGAGCTGGACAGCTAACTCGCTAGACTTTTACACAGAGTTACATTTACATAGAGTTAAATTTAAGTCCCAATTTGCATGGTTGCACCCTTCAGGCCTGTCCCTGGGTGGGGGCAGGTCACCAGGACAGGCCAACAGAGTGTGTCTCCTGTCTCAGCCCAGACCTTCGTCTCCTTCCCACCCCCTCCCTGCCCAGCTAACAGTTCCCACACATCAGCACCCCTGCCCCCAGCCGCTCCAGCTGTTTATCTCCTCCGGTTGTGTGGCTTAGGCTAAGGACTGTTGGGTGTCCACAACCAGCATGGGGAAAGCTAGGCTGCCGGCTGAAAGTAACAAGGAGTCTTGTTCCCAGGCCCAGAAGTCATGCTGCTCTGGCCCCAGGCATGGATGCGGTAGACACTCCATGCAGGGACCGTACAGCTCTGCAGGTGTTAATCACATTACACAGAAAAAAGTCTTTAAGGTCAAAAGCTGGATTAAAAAATGTGAAATGGAATTCTTCAGCGTAGACCTTTTCAGGCCCTTTAACCAGCTGTATATGCCTTGTGCCTTTCCCAGCATGGAGCTTAGAGTACAGCGCAAGACCCCAGCTTCTTTAGCCAGGGGAACTATTTTACACGCTTTAGTCCCAGGGTCAGTATTCCAAGGGATGCACTTTGGGCCCCCGTTGGGTTTCCACAAGGGCCGTGGCCAGGGCCAGCGTCCATTCCTCGTGGCAAAGACTAGCCTCCAGGGTTTGGGCAAGAGTACCCCTCTGCCAGCAGCCACCAGTCACACCCTCATTGGGGACCCGCTGGAGGACACCAGGCCTGTGGGAGAGGGGCGCTTCTCAGAGCAGGGCTGTATGCTTATCCCCATGGAGCTTCAGGCGGTCTCTGGGGCACAAAGTGTGGGCCCCAGGCCTGAGATTGGAAGGCTGCTGAGGTGGGACAGTGCAGGGAGGCTGGGGACAGTCGGCCCTGTGCGCAAAGGCTCCAGACATGTGCTCTGCTCAACACCAGCCTGCATAGAGCCTCACAGGACCTCGGAGCTGGCCTCCCTGGGTCCACTATCCCCTCCTGGGCACTCCGTGAGGGCAGGGCACCCTCCTGCTCTCAGATGACTTGCCAGAAAGATGCTCAAAGACAGGGGACTGCCACCTGTTGTCTACTGGCAGGAGAAGGGAAGAGAGTCCCCACTGTGCTCCCAGCCCCCGAATTGTGCCAGCTTTCAGCGGCTGCTCCATGTGTGCTTGTCTAATGCAAAAAAGAACGAAATAGTTTTTACCTGTTTCCTCATGTGTCTTCCCTCTTCGGGGACCCTGGCAGCATCTAACAGTGAAAGGGGAAGCACAGAGGAGTCGCCAGTGACCTATTTTCACTCTTCTTGGCCACGCCCCCGGCCCCAGCTCCCTGTGACAGCAAGGCCACTTCTGGGTATTTCTCTGAAGGAAATACAACCCTAACTCGAGAGGGTATTGGCACCTCAATGTTCCCTGCAGACATGGAAGCAACCTACGTGTCCATCAATGGAAGTGTGGATAAAGAATATGCACGCAAAGGAATATTCTTCAGCCATGAAAGAAGAGTATCTTGCCATTTGCTACCACATGGATGGGACTGGAGGGAATTACCCTAAGTGAAATAAGCCAGAGAAAGACGAATACCGTATGATCTCACTTACAGGTGGAATCTTTACTGAAAATGAACCCACAGATACAAAGAACAGTTTGGTGGTTGCCAGAGGCAGGGAGTAGGGGGTGGGCAAAAGGGGTAGAAGTGGGTTAAAGGTACAAATTTCTGGTTATAAAATAAATAAATAAATCCTAGGGATGTAAGTTATAGCATGGTGACTATAGTTACTATTGCTGTATTGTATATTTGACAGTTTCTAAGAGAGTAAATCTTAAAAGCTCTCATCACAAGAAGAAAAATAGGAGCTATTCCTGCTGATGAATGTTAACCAGACTTATTGTAGTGATTGTTTTGCAGTAGATATAAATATTGAATCATTACATCCCACACCTGAAACTAACATAATGTTATATGTTGATTATATCTCAATTTTAAACAGAAAATAGGAGTGGCTATAATACAGGTGGCTCAGTGGTAAAGAATCTGCCTGCAATTCAGGAGGCCCAGGTTCCACGCCTGGGTCAGGAAGATTCCCTGGAGGAGGGCATGCCACTCCAGTATTCTTGCTTGGAGAATCCCACGGACCAAGGAACCTGGTGAGTTGTAGTCCATAGGGTCGCACAGAGTTGGACACAACTGAAGCCTTCTAAGCGGCAACAGCATAGTAGATTTCAGAACAAAGAAAATGATCCCAGACAGAGAAGGATATTATGCAATAAGGAAAGGGTTGATCCAGCAAAACATAGCACTCTAAATGTGTAAGCACCAAACAACAGAGCTACAGAATGTGTGAAGCAAAATCCAATAGAAGTGAAAGAATAGACAATCCACAGTTATAGTTGGGAACTTCAACACTCATCCTCAACAACTGATAGGAGAGCTAGACAAAAACAGCAAAGGACAATACCATCAACCAGCAACATCATCAACAAACAGTATCTAGCTGACATTCACTGACTACTACTCCACCCTAAAACAACAAAATACACGTTATTTTCAAGGGAGCGTAGAATGTATACCAAGATCAACCAAATTTAGGGCCATAAAACAAGCCTCAAAAAATGTGAAAGAATTGAAATCACGTACAGTATATGCTTTAACCACAATGGAATCAAACTAGAAATAAAAACCAGAGGCATCCCCAAATACCTGAAAACCAAACAGCACACTTCTAAATAGCCTATGGATCAAAGGGAACATCTCAGGGGAAATTTAATAATACATTGAACTGAAAGAAAATGAAAATAGAGCCTATCACACTTTGTGGGACACAGCTAAAACACAAGGGAGAAATTTATGGCACTGAATGATTCCATTAAAAAAGTAAGTCTTGAGAGTTCCCTGGTAGTCTGGTGGTTACGACTTGGTACTTTCACTGCAAAGAGCTGGGGTTTAATTCCTGGTTGGGGAATTAAGTTCCTGCAAGCCAAAAAAAAAAAAAAGTAAGCCTCAAATCAATAACATAAGATTCCATCTCTAGAAACTAGACAAATAAGAGCAAAACAAATCTAAAACCGGCATGAGGAAAGAGATAATAAATATAAAAGCAGAAATCAATGAAATTGAAAACAGAAAAATAATAGAGGAAATAAAATGCCTGGTTCACTGAAAAGATCAAGAAAATTGATGGATCTCCAGCAAGACTGACAAAAAGAGAGAGAAATTGTTAATATCGAAAGTGAAACAGAGAATATTTCTACATACCCTGCAGATGTCAAAAACATAATAAACATCATGAAAAACTTTATCTACTTAGAGTAAACGGATCAATTCCTCAAAAAGTACAAGCTACCACAACTCAATCAATATGAATCAGATAATTTGAATAGCCCTATAAATACTAAAGTAATTTAAAACATGCAAAATGAGCATTCAGGTCAATATGGTTTTACTGGAGAATTCTATCCATCATTTAAAGAAGAATTAAAACCAATTCTACATAATCTATTTTGTAGAAAATGGTAGAGAGAATGCTTTCCAACTCATTCTATGAAGCCAGTATTACACTGAAACCAAACCAAAACAAAAAAGACAAATACAATACAAAACACAGAGACTCTCCTGGGACTCTGTGGGGCCCTCGCAGACTCCGGGGATCCTCCCAGAGGACTCCACAGGACTGGAAAAGGTCAGTTTTCATTCCAATCCCAAAGAAGGGCAATGCCAAAGAATGTTCAAACTACCGCACAATTGCACTCATCTCACACGCTAGCAAAGCAATGCTCAACATTCTCCAAGTCAGGCTTCAGAAGTTCCAGATGTTCAAGCTAGTTTTAGAAAGGCAGGGGAACCAGAGATCAAATTGCCAACATCCACTGGATAACAGAAAAAGCAAGAGAATTCCAGAAAAACATCTACTTCTGCATTATTGATTACACCAAAGCCTTTGCCTGTGTAGATCATAACAAACTGTGCAAAATTCTCTGAGATGGGAATACCAGACCACCTGACCTGCTTCCTGAGAAATCTGTATGCAGGTCAAGAAGCAACAGTTAGAACCAGACATGGAATAACAAAATGGTTCCAAACTGGGAAAGGAGTGCATCAAGGCTGTATATTGTCACCCTGCTTATTTAACTCATATTCAGAGTACATCATGTGAAATGCTGGGCTGGATAAAGCACAAGCTGGAATCAAGATTGCCAGGAGAAATATGAACAAACTCAGATACGCAGATGACACCCTCCTTATGGCAGAAAGTGAAGAGGAACTCTTGAGTGAAGAGCCTCTTGATGAAAGTGAAAGAGGAGAGTGAAAAAGCTGGCTTAAAACTCAACATTCGCAAAACCAAGATCATGGCATCCGGTCCCATCACTTCATGACAAATAGATGGGGAGACAATCGAAACAGTGAGAGACTTTATTTTCTTGGGCTCCAAAATCACTGCAGATGGTGACTGCAGCCATGAAATTAAAAGATGCTTGCTCCTTGGAAGAAAAGCTTTGACCAATCTAGACAGCATACTAAAAAGCAGAGACATTACTTTGCCAACAAATGTCCACCTAGTCAAAGCTGTGGTTTTTCCAGTAGTCATGTATGGCTGTGAGAGTTGGACTATAAAGAAAGCTGAGCACCGAAGAATTGATGCTTTTGAGCTGTGATGTTGGAGAAGGCTCTTGAGAGTCCCTTGGACTGCAAGGAGATCAAACCAGTCACCCCTAAAGGAAATCAGTCCTGAATATTCATTGAAGGACTGATGCTGAAGATGAAACTCCAATACTTTGGCCACCTGATGCAAAGAACTGACTCACTAGAAAAGACTCTGATGCTGGGAAAGATTGAAGGCAGAAGGAAAAGGGGATGACAGAGGATGAGATGGTTCGATGGCAATACTGACTCGATGGACATGAGTTTGAACAAGCTGCAGGAGTTGGTGATGGACAAGAAGCCTGGCATGCTGCAGTCCATGGGATCACAAAGAGCCGGACACAACTGAGCAACTGATCTGAACTGATAGTATGAAAAGATAGTATGAAAAAGAAAACTACAGACCAATATTCTTTGTGAAAATGGGTGCAAAAGTCCTTAGCAAAATGTTAGCAGATAGAATTCAGCAATATATCAAAAGAATTATACAACTATAACCATGTGGGGGTTATTCCAGGGATGCAAGTCTGGTTCAATATTTGAAAATCAGTCAATGTAATCTCACATTAATGGGACAAAGAAGAAAACTCACCCGATCATATAAGTTGTTGAATAAAAAGAATTTGGCAAAATTCATCACCCTTTTATGATAAAAACTCTCTGAAAACTAAGAATAAAAAAATTTCAACTTGCTTACCTACAACTAACCTACAAAACATACTTAATTCTTAACAGTGTTAATACTCTCTCCTTCAAGCTTGGTAGCAAGGCAAGAATGTTCACTCTCAGTTACTCCTATTCAATATAGTTCTGGAAGTTCTAGACAGCATAAGATATAGAAAGGCAATAAGAAGCATATAGATCTGAAAAGAAGCAATAAAATCTATTCACAGATAACATAAAGGTCTGTGTAGAAAATCCCAAGGCACCTACAAAAAAATTCCAAAATTAATAAGTGAATTCAGCAAGGGTGCAGAATACAAGATCAACACAAAAATTAGTCACATTTCTTTATATTAATAATGAATATTTAGAAACTGAAATTTAAAGTACAAGTCCAGATTTCTTGGGCTTCCAGTTCCAGAGGACGGAGAAGGATGCATGCTCATCTCCTTCGAGAGCACCAAAATCACAACTAGCTGTTGAACAACCGTCAACAGGAGGACGCTGAACCTACTGAAAAAAGACACCCTATGTCCAAAGACAAGACATGACAAGACAGTAGGAAGGGCACAATCAAGATTAAATCAAATCCCATACCCCCCAGATGGGTGACCCACAGACTGGAGAACAATAATACCAAAGAAGTTCTCCCACTGTTCTGAAGGTTCAGAACCCCAGGTCAGGGTTCCCAGCCTGGGGACCTAACAAAGGGACTGGGAACCTCCAGGGATCTGACCTTAAAGGCCAGTGGGGCTTGATTACAAGACTTCCATGGAACTGGGGGAAACAGAGACTTCAGTCTTGGAGGGCACAAATAGAACCTTGCAAACACAAAGACTCAGAGGAAAGGAGCAGTGACTCCACAGGAAACTGAACCAAAACTGCCTGCTAGTGTTGGAAGGTCTACTGTGGAGGTGTGGGTTGGGTTGGCCGGGGCTTACCACAGGGACAGAGGGACCAGCAGCAGCTGTTTTGGAAGGTACCTTTTAGAGTAAAGTCACTTGGAGTTTGCCATTAATCAGACCATAGAGCCCGTGGACCCCAGGGCTGGGTCAGTTTAGCCACTCAGCCGTGTCCAGCTCTTTGTGACCCCATGGACTGCAGCATGCCAGGCTTCCCTGCCCATCACCAACTCCCGCAGCTTGTTCAAACTCTTATCCATTGAGTCAGTGATGCCATCCAGCCATCTCATCCTCTGTCATCCCCTTCTCCTCCTGCCCCCAATCCCTCCCAGCATCAGAGTCTTTTCCAATGAGTCAGTTCTTTGCATCAGGTGGCCAAAGTATGGGGGTTTCAGCTTCAGCATCAGTCCTTCAATGAATATTCAGGACTGATTTCCTTTAGGGTTGACAGTTTTGATCTCCTTGCAGTCCAAGGGACTCTCAAGAGTCTTCTCCAATACCACAGTTCAAAAGCATCAATTCTTTGGTGTTCAGTTCAGGTCAGTTCAGTCACTCAGCAGTGTCTGACTCTTTGAGACCCCATGAAATGCAGCACGCCAGGCCTCCCTGTCCATCACCAACTCCCGGAGTTTACCCAAACTCATGTCCATTGAGTCGGTGATGCCATCCAACCATCTCATCCTCTGTCATCCCCTTCTCCTCCTGCCCTCGATCTTTCCCAGCATCAGGGTCTTTTCCAGTGAGTCAGCCCTTCACATCAGGTGGCCAAAGTATTGGAGTTTCAGTTTCAACATCAGTCCTTCCAAAGAACACCCAGGATTGATTTCCCTTATGGACTGGTTGGATATCCTTGCAGTCCAAGGGACTCTCAAGAATCTTCTCCAACACCACAGTTTAAAAGCATCAATTCTTCTGCACTCAGCTTTCTTTATAGTCCAACTCTCACAGCCATACATGACTACTGGAAAAACCATAGCCTTGACTAGATGGACCTTTGTTGGCAAAGTAATGTCTCTGCTTTTTAGTATGCTGTCTAGATTGGTCAAAGCTTTTCTTCCAAGGAGCAAGCATCTTTTAATTTCATGGCTGCAGTCACCATCTGCAGTGATTTTGGAGCCCAAGAAAATAAAGTCTCTCACTGTTTCGATTGTCTCCCCATCTATTTGTCATGAAGTGATGGGACCGGATGCCATGATCTTGGTTTTGCGAATGTTGAGTTTTAAGCCAGCTTTTTCACTCTCCTCTTTCACTTTCATCAAGAGGCTCTTCACTCAAGAGTTCCTCTTCACTTTCTGCCATAAGGAGGGTGTCATCTGCGTATCTGAGTTTGTTCATATTTCTCCTGGCAATCTTGATTCCAGCTTGTGCTTTATCCAGCCCAGCATTTCACATGATGTACTCTGAATATGAGTTAAATAAGCAGGGTGACAATATACAGCCTTGATGCACTCCTTTCCCAGTTTGGAACCATTTTGTTATTCCATGTCTGGTTCTAACTGTTGCTTCTTGACCTGCATACAGATTTCTCAGGAAGCAGGTCAGGTGGTCTGGTATTCCCATCTCAAAGAATTTTGCACAGATTGTTGTGATCTACACAAGCAAAGGCTTTGGTGTAATCAATAAAGCAGAAGTAGATGTTTTTCTGGCACTGCTTTATTCATGATTCAAGGTAAGTTGGAGGGCTGGGTCACCTTAGGCCAAAAACTACCAGGGAAGGGGCCCAATCCAATTATCAGCAGATAATTGGATTAAAGCTTTACTGAGCAAGGCCCTGCCCACCAGAGCAAGACCCAGTTTTCCCCACCACCAATCCCTCCCATCAGGAAGCTTATAAAAGCCTCTTGCTAAGTTGTTTCAGTCGTGTCTGACTCTGTGCAACCCCATAGACGGCAGCCCACCAGGCTCCCCCGTCCCTGGGATTCTCCAGGCAAGAACACTGGAGTGGGTTGCCATTTCCTTCTCCAATGCATGAAAGTGAAAAGTGAAAGTGAAGTCACTGAGTCGCATCCAACTATCAGCGACCCCATGGACTGCAGCCTACCGGGCTCCTCCATCCATGGGATTTTCCAGGCAAGAGTACTGAAGTGGGGTGCCATTGCCTCTTAAAATCCTCTTAGCCTCCTCCATGAGAGGATAGACAGAAGGAGGAAGAAAAACCACAATCCCACAGCAACTAAAACAAAACCACATTACAACAAGTTAATCAGCATGAAAATGCAGGAATTTATGTCCCAGATGAAGGGACAAGCTAACCTCCAGAAAAACAACTAAATGAAGTGGAGACAGGCAACTTTCCAGAAAAAGAATTCAGATTAATGATCGTGCATATGATTCAGGATCTAAGAAAAAGAATGGAGGCAAAGATTGAGAAGATGTAAGAATTGTTTACCAAAGACCTGGAAGAACTAAGGAACAAACAGACAAATAAAACTCTAGAAGGAATCCATAGCAGAATAACTGAGACAGAAGCATGGATAAATGGCTTGGAGGACAGGAGGGTGGAAATCGCTGCCACAGAACAGAATATAGAAAAAAGAATGAAAAGCAATGAAGACAGCCTAAGGGACCTCTGGGACAACATTAAAGGCATGAACATTTGCACGATAGGGGTCCCAGAAGGAGAAGAGGGAGAGAAAGGACCTGAGAAAATCTTTGAAGAGATAATAACAGAAAACATCCCTAACATGGGAAAGGAAATAATCAACCACGTAAAGGAAGTGCAGAGTCCCAGGCAGGATAAACCCAAAGAAGAACACACTAGGGCATACAGTAATCAAACTGAGAGAAAAATTCAAGACAGAGATAAAAGATTAAAAGCAACAAGGGAAAAATGACAAACAACATATAAGGGAACTCCCATCAGGCTATCAGCTGATTTCTCAGCAGAAACCCTACAAACCAAAAGGGAATGGCATGACCCATTGAAACTGATGAAAGGGAAGAAACTACAACCAAGAATACTCTACCCAGCAAGACTCTCAGATCTGATGCAGAAATCGAAAGCTTTCCAGACAAGCAAAAGTTAAAAGAATTCATTATTACCAAACAACTTTACAACAAATGCTAAAGGAACTTCTCTAGGTAGAAACCAAGAGAATAAAAGGCCCTGCCTATAGAATATAAGCCCAAAACAATTAAGAAAATGGTAATAGGATTATGCATGGCGATAATTACCTTGAATGTAAATGGGTTAAATGCATTAGTCAAAAGACTGGCTGAGCAGATGAAAACATGCACATACGCACTTCCACTTTGTATATCTTATACTGTTAGGTTAATCATGTTCCCATTATAGCTTGAGATTGTAATTTTCTTTTATTGTTTTGTCTGGCTACTGTTTGTGAAAAGTGATAACATCTTTTACTATCGTGATTATGTAACTATTACTCACTTAATACATTGTATCATAATTGGTCAACAGTGCTCCATGGAGATGAGGTGACAGCCCCAGCTCACAGGCAGGACACAGCCAAAGACCCCACTCTTACGCCAGAGCTTGGTCTGCCTGGAACATCATCTCTGGGGCACTGGCGGGGAACCACGATTTGGTCTCAGAGAGCCTCTCTATCAAAATCAAGCTAGAGATGAGCAGCCAGAGGTATCTGTGAAGTGATGTCACCATGGAGTATCTGTCAGGCAGAGCAAGGGAATATCAGCAATAACGACAGCACTCTTTTACAGTGATGCTCATTTCATGCCCACCACCGTGCAAAGTGCTTTGCATGCTCCTGATCGCTCACAGCACACTCAGGAAGTCAGAACCACCCATGTCTGCACCATCCTTAGAGGGGAAACTGAGGGACAGCTCACAGTTGACAGGTGGCAGGACTGGGATTTGAACCCAGGTCTGTTCACCAGGTGCTCATCACATGTCGTATGTCATAGGCAGCTGAGTGCAGCGCATATGTGACCTCACTTAACCCTGTGAGAAAGGTGCTGTCGTCCTCATTGTTCAGGGCAGATGACACCCCAAAACAGAGACCACCTACCTCTTTGGAGGAAAAGATGTGAAGGCACCAGAGCTGCGTTCTCAGGAGTCCTGATTCCTTAGCCCTGCCTCTTCCGTGCAGCCCTTGACTTCCAGAAATCAGGGAATGCCCTTGAACTCCCTGACCAATTTCCTCCTGTGACCATCAGCAATTTTGGAGCTATGCCAGCAGACACTCCTAGCTGGTGAGCCAGAATATACATCCCCAGTCGGTCCCCTATTGAAGACTGGATCTTGTCCCCTGGCCTGGGAGTCCCCCACTGAGATCACTGGGTTGTTTTCTGGTTTTTTGGGTTTTTTTTTTTTTTGAACTTTTTATTTTGAAATAATTATAGACTCAAAGGAAGTGACAAAGATAGAAAAGTCTGGTGTGCCCTGTGATGAGTTTCTTCTGATGGTTACTTCTTACATAATTAGGTGTAGTACAACCTAGATGTACATAGCCATTGTAGACAAGATACAGAAATATTCCATTATCGCCAAGATCACCCTTGTAGTCACATCCACCTCCCTTTCCTCCACTATCTCTAACCAGTAATCTGTTCTCCATCTCTACCATTTTGTCGTTTTGATAATAGTACATAAAAGGAGTCACATGGTACATGATCTGTTAGGACTTTTTAAAGATTTATTTCTTTGTCTGCACTGGGTCTTAGCTTGGGCGTGCGATATCTTTAGTTGCAACCATGGCAACTCTTAGTTGCATCATGTGGTGATCTAGTTCCCTGACCAGGGATCGAACCTGGGCTCCTTGTATTGGGAGCACAGTGTCTTACCGCTGGACCATCAGGGAAGTCCTTGGACTGTTTTTTTGTTTGTCTGTTTTTTTAACTCAGTATAATGCCCTTCAGAATTTTCCAAGTTGATGTCTGTCCCATATCTCATTCCATTGCTACATAGTACTTGCTACATAGTACTCCTGGATATATAACAATTGTTGGCTGTATCCCAGGGAGTTGTGATACATCCACAGAGTATTATGTAGCAGTGGAATGCATTATGTACATTGTACTGTGTAGCACATAGATGTATCAGAATCGCTGAACCATTTAGTATTGAGGCACATGTAGACTGTTTCCAATTTGGGCTGTTACAAATAAGGCTGCTTTAAACCACCGTGTACAGGTTTTGGTGTAGATATGAATTTTTACTTATTGGGCATCAATGCCTAGAAGTGCAATTGCCAAGTCATATGGTAGGATGATTTCATTCGTTTTTCAAGAGCGGCTGTACCATTTTCCATTCCCACCAGCCATGTATGAATGATCCAGTTTCACTGCGTCCTCACCAGCATTTACTATCATTATTATTTTTAATTTCAGTTGTTTCATTGGTATGCAGTGGTTTGCACAGTCTTGATTTGCATTTCACTAATGGCTAGTGGTGCTGAACATATGTTCATGGGCTTATTTGCCATTTGTGTATCCTCTTTGGTGAAGTATCTTTTTAGGTCTTTTGCCCATTTTCTAATTGCCCATACAATCCACCTACTTAAAGCATACCCGTCAATGGTGTTAAGTGTATTCACGGCATTGTGCAAACCATCACCACAGCCAATTTTAGATCATCTCATCACCCCAAAATGCTCATCACCATTAACAGTCCCCCCCTGTTTCCTCTCGACACCTGCACCCCAGCCCTACGCAACAATGAAATCTACTCTGTCTCTACAGATTGTCTTTTCCTGGTCATTTCATAGGAATACAGTCATACAATCTGTAGCTTTTTGTGATTGACTTCTTTCACTTAATGTTTTTAAGTTCATCATTTTGCAGGACCTGTACAGTGCTCCATTTCTTTTTATTGTCAAGGAGCGGTACTTCATTGTATGGATATATCGTATCTTCTTTATTCATTCATCACTTGGTAGACATTTGGGTTGTTCCCATGTTTTGGTTTTTATGAGTAATGAGCTATCAACAGTTGTGTGCAAATTTTGGGGTGGATGTGTTTACATTTCTCTTGGGTATATACCCTAGGAATAGAATTCCAGAGGCAGATTGGAATTCTAGGTTTAACCTTTTGAGAAACTGTCTTGAGACTGTTTTTCAAAGTGGCTGGACAATTTTACATTCCCACTAGCAATGTATAAATGCTTTCATTACTACACATCCTTTTAGCTGTCTAGTAGGTGTATGAGAATGATAGTTCATTGTGATCTTAACTTGAATTTCTCTAAAGGTTAATGATGTTGAACATCTTTCTATATGATTATTTTCTATCCAAATATCATCTTCAGTGAAATGTCTCTTCCTGCCTTTTGCCCCCCACCCCCCACGTTTATTTTTTTTTTTTTTGCTCATTTTTTAGTTGTTTGATGTTTGATGTTTTTGAATGTTGAGAGTTCTTTATATACTCATTCTAGACATGAGTTCTTTGTCAGGTTAAGTGACTTGAACTATTTTCTCCTATAGTTTGTCCTTTCATTCTCTTAAAAAAAACTTTCCCAGAGCAAAAAGAAATTGATTCTGAAGTCCAGTTTATACCAGGGGTCATGTTTTGCAGAGTGAGGAAGGTGGGGAAAGAAGGAGGCGTGGCTCCTCCTGGGCAGAGCCGTGGGGTTCCTCCTCCCACCCCCAGGGGAGTCGTCAGCACATAGCCTGGAGCCCTTTCTCCTTTGGGTATGCGCAGCTGCCTGCCCCAGGCACTAGTTCTCAAGATAGGGTGGGAGACCCTGCTGGCCGCTGTGTGGAGCGTGAGCACAGGGGATCATGAGGCCAGGGGCTGTGGAAGCCAAGATTCCTGTCCAAGAGAGATATTCGGGAATGGCTTTTATCAATCAGGAATGACCCAGGAGTTTGGTGGGAGAGGAGGGACAAAGCGGTCCTTGTTGACATGCCCCGGTGCCTGGCCCCTTCTTCACCAAGTGGCCTCTCCCTCCTGACAGGTGCAGCTGCGAGACCAGCCTGGCCCGGCTAAAACTCTTCTCCTGCTTGTGTCCCCAGCTCTGAGTCACTGTGTCACGGGTGCTGACTCTCCCTCAGCTTGATGAGTCCTGAGAGAAGAGTCCTGTCAGCCTTGCCTGTCCTTGAACATACTGAGGGCTGTGCTCTCCACCCAACTAGCTCCTCCCTGCCTCTCCAGCGTCTAAGGAAGTGGCCAGCATCTCGGGCTCCTCTCTTCTTCCCCTCTGTATCAGCCGGTCTCCTCAGGGCCCTCTCTAGAATAGGTCTCTTCCCTCTCACCACCCACTTCCCCCTCTCTTGGACAGGAGTCATGGCCTCCGCAGCCACTGGCCTAATGATCCCCTGTGCTCACTGTCTAAACAGCTGCCAGCAGGGTCACCAAAACCCCTCCCTAATGCTCCTCTTTGTGTAAGTCTCCAGCAGCTCCCCAGTTCACTCATAGTCCGAGTCCTGACTGTGGCCTAAAACCCTGCTGTGATCCAGCTCCCCTGGGCAACTGCTCAGGCTCCTATACACAACTCCAGGCATGCTGTTTGGCTTCCTTCTTGTTCCATGACCACTGCAAGTACATTCCTGCGCTGGACATTTGCACCTGATCTCGACTTTCCCTGGACCCTCATTTCCCAGAAGTCGACTGAGCACCCTCCCTCCCTCCCTCCCTCCCTTCCTCCCTCCCTTCTTTCCGGTGTCTACTCAGTTGACTGCTTTCTAAATCAGCCAACTTGCAGGCATATGCTGTCCTTCTATCTCTCTTAGCTTCCTTCTTAGCCCACTCGCTATCTGACCACACATTTATCTGGTCTTTTTCTATCCCTCCCACTTGATGTCAGTCCCAGCAGCCAGAGTGTGGGTCTTTTGGTCTGTGCAGCAGCCTTAGAGTCCAGCACAGGCTTGGCACAAGTAAGTGCTCAGTAACCTCGTGTTGATGGAACAGGTGAATTCTGGGGAGTCCAGGCGCTGGGCAGAGTGTGACAGCTGAGTTGAGTGTCATCACTAAATGTTAGCCTAAGAGACGGTCTTTGTGTCAGATCACATCACTGTAACCCAAACTTTAATGGTTTGCCTGTGACCTTTAGGACTTTTGTCCTATCTGTGAACCACCTGAAGTATTGTTATCTCGTATGTTTCTTGAAATCAATTCACTTGATTGGTTTTTTAACTTACTTCTTCCTAAGCTTTTAGCAAAAAAAAATCAAATTTCCAAATATCCCTTTGGGGATGGGCATGTACACACTGCTATATTCAAAGTGGATAACCAACAAGGACCTACTGTATAGTACATGGGACTCTGCTCGATGTTATGTGGCAGCTGGATGGGAACGGGGTTTGGGGGAGAATGGATACATGTATATGTATGACTGAGTCCCTTCACTGTTCACCTGAAACTACCATAACATTGTTAATCGGCTCTACTCTAGTATAAAGCAAAAAGATTTTTGAAAAATTTAAAAACAATCACATTTGGCAAGCTAGTTTCCTTTTGCTCGGACACAGACTAAGTGAAGTATGACTATTCACCTAAAAGTCCCTCCACACTGCTCCCTGGGACACCCAGCCCACCCGGGTGGCGCTCTGGCTGCGCTTCAGGCAGCACAGGGTTACTCTGATGGCTGCAATTATTGACATTGCTCTGCCTCGCAGGGCGAAGTCCTTAGGGGCATTCCTCCCCAGCCAGACCTGCTGGAGCCAGGGGCTGTTGTCAGGGGACAGGTGCGCCAGGGCAGGTTCCCACACATGCACAGCAGAGCTGGTCAAAATGTCTAGTGGGGCTGCCTTGAAGTCCCTGCTGTTCTCTGCCACCCTCTCCGGCTTCGGTTCAGCTCCTGGAACTTTGCCAAATGTGTTTCCACTTGGGGACTCACACAGGGCGTCCCTGAGTGACATTCCTTCCACACAGACACTCCCCCAACCCTGAGACCCTAAGTCTCCTTTCGCTCTAGTCTCTGCTAGCCTTCCCTGTTGGGAGCAGGTGTCGCATGCAGGGGCCAGGTGTTCTGTCTGATGTCATTTATTTAATGTCCTTCTCCCTGAGTGACTGCCAGCAGCGGGAGGAAGGGGCAGGCCTTAGGGTAGGGTCCGCCGCTACCACCCGCCTCTCTGCCTTTCTCCTGCACGGGGACAACCCATTCCAGCTAAAGTAGCCTTGTCCCCTTCCCACTCAACATAGTTTAGTTATTTCTGCCCCTAGATCTTGACTTTGGTCTCTGATGTACCCCCCACCTTCTCCAAAAAAAAAAAAACAAAAACAGGGCCCAGCCACCTTCCTTAGGAATCGCCCAAATCCCCCATAGCCCTGCAGCTCTATTATTACTGCCCCTTTGGCAACGTCATACTCAGAAGCTCCTGCTGCTTCTCACTGAAACAGCAGTGATGTACAATGGTCAGTGCAGGGGAGGGGGGTGGGGCTCTAGGGCCAGGTCCCAGGTGGGTGCTCAAGTCAGGGCTGCACAGTCCTCAGGGAAGTCATGTCACCTTGTTGCCTCGGCCCCTCCAGATCCTCCACATCAGTGCCCAGGAATCACCAGACGTGTATGTGAGTGCTGAGCCACTCAGTTGTGTTGGACCCTTTGCAGCTCCGTGGATTGTAGCTCACCAGGCTCCTCTGTTCATGGATTCTCCAGGCAGGAATACTGGAATGGGTTGCCATGCCCTTCTCCACCAGGAAGAGTCATGAAAACACAGACTGCTAGGCCTGGGTAAGTCCTGAGAATCTGCCTTTTTGGCAGGTGCCCAGGTGAGGCTGATGCTGGTGGTGCCAGGACCCCACTTGGAGAACCATTGTCAGAGTTGTCAGGGAAGGAGGACAGAGATTAAACCAGGTAGAATCATGGGGCACGTAGTAAGCACTCAGCAAAAATGTTAGTTGTTGATACCAATTCATGCCAGAGAGTCTGGCCTTCTTTAACTTCAAGAAGACTTGAGTCCAGGGTCTGGCCACACGATTTCCTGGCTCTGGGACCCTGGGAAAAATCACGGGGCTTCTCAGAGCCCCAGAGTTCTCACAGGGTTGTCCTGCAGGAGGTGGGGGTTCCCTTCCCAGGATAGCCCGAGCTTCCTAGAGGGGTTCAATACAAAGCTGGTGCCTGATGGATATTTCTTGAGTCAAACGAGGTTTGAAAGATTGAGAATTCCCTGGTGGTCCAGTGGTTAAGACGCAGGGCTTTCACTTCCGGGGCTAGAATTTGATCCCTGCTGGGGGAAACTAAGATCTCACAAACAACATGACGCAACCAAAATAAATTCTTCATTTAAAAAGAAAGATTGAAGCTGCAGAATGCAGCATAAATGTGAGGCATGGCAGTCAAGCTGACGCAGGCTCAGGAATCACTGAGACCCGGGGTCCCCCTGGGACCCACGGGGGGAACGTCAGTGAGTGAAGCCAACCGGGTGGGGGACAACAGGGAATGGTGGGCACTGTGGCAAATCGGGAGCCAGGCTCCTTCCGAAGAAGAAGCCGCCATCTCGGTCAGTGAGACATGGTGGTACGGAAGTGGGAGCCTAGGGCTGTTGGTCACTCTGACTGTAGCACAAGCAGGAATGAGGGTTGTTAGGTGAAATCACCCAGCAGTCAAACATGACCTCCCGTGGATCAAACCCAGCCCACAGCTGCCAGATCAGAGCAAGAACAACTTAAGAATGGCTGGCCTGGGTGCCGGGCTAGAATCCCAGAGGACCCAGCGGGAGGGCAAGGGGGTGAGTGGCAGGCTTCCCAAGGATGTGTCAGAAATCATCAGGAACTAGGCGGGTATTTGGTTTCAGGGCATTTATTTCACATCCCTCCGTACAGGTCCTGGGGCCAGGTGTGGGGGTAGGAGACCAGGCAAGGGGTAGCAATAAATAATGTGGACAGACGGAGCTCCCCTCCAGACAGATGAAGTTAAAGGAGGTTAGAGGGGAGCCACAAGGTGGAGGTGGGTGCTGGCGGGGCGGGGCAGCTGGGAAGGAGAGGGAGGCCAGGCCCCCACAGCTCTCCGTCACCTGCCCCGGCCCTTCCCTGCCCCAGCCCCCATGACTTTGGGGAGGAAGGGAGCCCGCAGCCAGTGGGGGCCAGCGAGGGTCTTGGAGGGGGTGGGTGACCGCACAGAGTGCCCCCGGCTCCCTCACTTGACGCGGATTTCAGCATACTCGGCTAGCTCCTCCGTCAGGGTATAGCTGTCCTTGGTGGGTCGTTTTCCCAGGTCCGAGTGAGAATAGCTTAGGTCCAGCTCCGGGGGTTCTCCCCGAAGACCCAGGAGCCTCCTCTCTGATCCCAGGTGCCTCTCACTCTATGAAGGGAGCCAACCCATTAGGCGGTCCTGTCCCACCTTTCCCAGCTGCAGATGCTGGGGTTGCTGGCACACCCGTGGCTCCAGAGCATGTGAGCCTCCTTCCTCAAGGACCACCCACCTAGCCTATCCCACAGTCCTGGGTCACCCTTGGGAGCCCTGCCCGCACCAGTGCCCCCTACACAAAACAACCTCCTTGCTGCTAAGCCTGAAAGCTGCCCACAAATTCATTGTCTCCAAGAAACCTTCATCAACCTGGGAATTTGAGGGGCACCCAATTCAACCCATAACGCCTTTCTAGATGGAAGCTCCCTGGTCCGGAACCCACTTTTCCCAGTTGTTGTAAGTGCCTGGCTCAGCAAACTTGGGTCTGGAGTTGTCCCTCCTCAATCTGGGACATCCTCCGGGTGCAACTTCAGCTTCCCCATCACGCCTGCCATCCTTGACCTCCCTCCTTCACATACACACACACAGGACAGTGGCCACAGACAGACAGACGGGAGCAGTAGTGGGACAGAATAGACAAGGCCAGGGGGTGCTGGGCAAGGCCACACTGAACTGGGGACCAACCTGGACGCTTGATGGGAATGCACACACATGCACGCCAACCCCAAGGCCCAACACGGGCCCAGAGGTGGGCACACCGAGGCCCCCGGAACCTACCTCCTGGGGTGCTCATTCCAGGGTAGAGACCTCTCTGGACTATTGGAGAAGGAAATGCAGTCATAGACCCAGGCGGGGAGGGTCAGGGCTTCTCGTGGACCCCGAACTCTACAGCCCCGCTCACAGCCTCAGCTGAGCTCCCTGTCCCAGCCCAGGGCCGAGTCCGTCTCAGCAGATCCTTTCCTCCCTGTCTTTGGGGCCAGCTCCCCCTCCACCCAGGGCCTCCCAGGCCCCTCCCAGACCCTCAGTGTCCCCGGCACCCAGGATCTCCAGCCAGCTTGGCGCCGCGGGGCTTTGGCCTCACCTCATATTTCTCTGGCGCCCCGGAGATGCGGAAGTCGCTGCTGAACACGACGGGGGGATTGTCCCCCCCCGAGAAGCTGGGGCTTTCCGTCACGTTCTTTCTGCAGGGCAGGACATATCAGCCCCAGTGTGGCTTTTGGGTTCCCTACTCCTCTCTCTGTCTGCAATCCCCTCTACCCTAGGAGTTTGGCCCAAGGGACTCTGGAGCTGCTCCCACCCATCTCTAAGACAGGGTGGGCGGCCGCTTCGGTGAGCAGCCTCTTTCTGTCCATCCTAGCCCATCCCTCTCCTGCTAAGACGAGCCACACCTGGGCCCCAGTCTCTGCCACCTTCAGGACCCCTGCCTGGCTCCTCTGGGTTCTCTGGGGCCATCTGTACCCCCTGGCTGCCAGGATGCGGAATGGGGAGATTAATTCCTTGTTGGGAGTGCTGATGTGTGTGTGATTCAAGGAAGAGAAATAGCAGCAGGCGGGTGTGACTTGAGACTGGGGAGCGTTTATTGATACCACAGATTATGTGTAGTTGTTGGAACCCACTGTGACTGATGCTGTGGCCGCAAGCCAGGGTACTGGCTCTCCGCATCACAAGGGAGGGGCAGGAGGAGACAGCAGAGAACGTGGGGCACCCGTGATGACTGGCGGGAAGGGTCCCGTCCAGGCACCGACACCTGTGACCCAACCACGGCGGCTCCTGTTAGCCGCTGAATTCTCACAGTGGAAGCTGCCCTCTCTTACCCACACTCAGCCTCCAGCTGGTCTGCCCTGCCCCGCCCTTGGAGGCTTCCTGCACCCACCCCCTGCCCTCCCACCCCACCACACTCCAGCTCAGCCCCATAGGCCACTCACTTTCTGCGCGTCTGGGTGATGTAGCACACGATGGCGATTAGGATGGCAAAGGCCACCACGGCTCCCACAGGCCCGATCTTGGCCCACATGAGGCGGTCTGAGGAAAGAGAAGACCCAGGCGCCCTCAGGGCTGCTGGTGGGAGGAGGACACCAGGGTTCTTAGGAGACGGGCTGGGGCAGGGGTGGGAGTGAACGTATTTACACAGCAGGCACACCCTTGCCCTGACTGGTTAGTTGAGCTGTTGGAGGGGCCCACGAAGTGTCAGCAAGCTTGGGGCAGCCTCTCCTAACTTGACCATTCGATCAACAGCATAGCGGGACCATCGCTCAGCGGCCGATAATCAGCCTCGGCGAGGGAAGCTTAGATCCAACAGGGGTCCCAGCTGTCCCCTGACTCCCAGCCCCCGGCCACATCACTCACGGGCTCCCTGGAAGGGCAGCTCCAGGCTCTTGGTGCCGTAGAGGTTGTGGGAGGTGCAGATGACCCGGGGTGGGGCCTGGGCCTGCCCCCGCAGCGTCAGGATGCTGGTGAGCAGGAGGCCGCTGCGCTCTGAGTACACGAACTCGCGCTCCGTCTCGTTCACCGTCACGTTGCGCAAGGGCAGCTCGAAGGCCACGGAGGGCTCTGGGTTGGCTTTCACCACGCAGAGGCACTGCACCGTGTCGCGGGCTGCCGCACAGTGGGACTCCAGTAGGATCACAGGAGCAACTGCGGAGGCGAGACCAAGACCCGGTAGGCTGGAGATGCGGCCTTGGGGGCTTCTGGGCTGAGATGAGCTGCCTGTGCCCCCTGCACTCTCTCTTGCGTGTGCTCGCTCAGTCCTTTCAGTCGTGTCCGACTCTTTGCGACCCCGTGGACTGAAGCCCGCCAGGCTCCTCTGTCCATGGGATTCTCCAGGCAAGAATCCTGGAGTGGGTAGCCGTGCCCTTCTCCAGGGGATATTCCTGGCCCAGGGACTGAACTTAGGTCTCCTGCATTTTCTGCATTGCCAGCTGATTCTTTACCACCGAGCCACCAGGGACGCCCCACACTCTCTCTAATGCCCTCTCCAATGCTGCTCACCTTGTAAAATATAAATCAGATCATAGAGACTTCCCTGGTGGTCCAGTGGCTAAGCCCCTGCACTCACAATGCAGGGGGCCAGGTTCAATCCCTGGTTAGGGAGCTAGATCCCACGTGCTGCAAACGAAAACATCTCACATGCCGCAGTGAAGATCTCGAGCGTTGCAACCAAGACCTAGCCCAGCCAAATAAATGAATATATATTTTAAAGACATGAGGGGCTTCCCTGGTGGCTCAGTGGTAAAGAATCCACCTGCCAACACAGGAAACACGGGTTCGATCCCTCACCCGGGAAGATCTCACATGCCATAGAGCAACTAAGGCTGTGCTCCACAACTACTGTGTGCTCTAGAGCCTGGGACCTGCAACAAGAGAAGCCACCGCCATGAGAAGCCCAGGTACCGCAACTAGAGAAAAGCCCGTGCAGCAACTGAAGGCCAGCACAACCAAAGATAAATACAATTTAAACAAAAAAACCTGAAATAAAATCTTTAAAAAAGTGATCAATATAATATAAATCAATCAATCAGATCACGGTGCTCCCTGCTTAAACTCACGCCCTCCAACTGCTCCCCACGTCCCCTAGAATAAAGCCCCAATACTTTGCCTTGGTCTGCAAGGCCCTGCAGGACTTGGCCACACTCAGCTCCTCTGCTTTCACTCTGGCTCACTGTCTTATGGCCACACCAGCCTCCTTGCTGTTTCTCATACTCGCGGAACGTTTTCCCACACCCTTTTCCCACACCCGAAGGGCTTCCGTTTCTCCCTCGGCCTTGAGCACTTCCCTGACACCTGCAGCACTCACACCCTCACTCCAGGCAGCTTCTGTGCAGACCACGCTCTTTCTCTGACCACACCATGTAAGCGGCACCTCGCTGCACTAACCATTCACTCGTGTTTGCTCCTCAGCACTTACATCTACCCGGGTTACATACTGATGTGACTGCTCTCTTATTTCCATCCTGACAAGCACTTGCTCTGTCTCCACTCTGTCCCCACTGTTAGAATATCCTTTTCTTTTTTCTCTTTTTGCCACACTGAGAAGCATGCGGGATCTTAATCCCCTGACCAGGTATCAAACCCATGCCCCTTGCAGTGGAAGCTCAGAGTCTTAACCACTGGAAGGTTTCCGGAACATCCCTTTCACCTGGCAGGAACTCTGGGAAGACTCATGGGATGAGCGACTGAGTTCAGCCAGCTCCACCTCCTGGCCATCCTGCAGATGCCCCCACTCACTCCCCAGAGACCCTGCGTCCTAACCCTCCCTCCCTCCCTCATAGGACACACCAGACACCACCCTCCACCCAAGATAATTTTGTTGAGGTTTGTTGCCATTTGAATTACAAAAGTGATACTGGGATGGTTTTTCCCCTTTCATTTCCCAATAAGAGATTATAATAGAACATTGAATGTTACTTTTTAATCTATGTTCTCTTTCCCTCTGAGAGTTTGGCACTTGCCTCTGCTTACTCTAGACGACCTTCAATTTCCATACAAAAAGAATATGCAGGTAACAGGGATGGGGCAGGGAGCCATGAGACTTGGGTATTTGCAATAGGGATCATTCCACTTGGAATGGGTACATATCTCTGAGTCTAGTAAATTAAAAGTTTTCCAAATTCTGTTTAGGTAGACATGTATATGCTTGCTATGTTGTTGTTTAGTTATTAAGTCATGTCCAAGTCTTTTGGGACCCCATGGACCATAGCCTGCCTGCCTGTCTCCTCCCTCCATGGGATTTCCCAGGCAAGAATATTGTAGTGGGTTGTCACTTCCTTCTCCAGGGGATCTTTCCAACCCAGGGATTGAACCTACGTTTCCTGCATTAGCAGGTGGATTCTTTACCACTTAGCCACCAGGGAAGCCTGATGCTTACTATAGTAATAACAAATTAATACACCACAGAGTAAATTAGTAATGACCAACCTGAACTGACAGTAATTATTTTAAAAAGTAAAAACCTTTTCATGCTTGACTGTACCGCTAGTACAGCTGTGACAAGGCTGCGGGAATGCTGACACCCTGCTGTGTGCTCAGCATCTTTGCAGAGCTGCCAGCAGCCCCGAGACCTGTGAAACCCTGCCTGACACCAGACAAACCCCAGGTCCCACAAAAGATGGGAGGTCTGGGGTGTGAGACAGCTTTGGCTTGAATTCCAGCTCTGCCATCTACTGGCTGGTGGCCCGAACGAGGCCACTCAGCTTCCTGGACCTACAAGATGGACTTCTCATCTGTGCAAACAGGGGTAATGGGTGCTTGACTTGCCAAGGGCTACGGAGAATACACTCTGAAGTGGGAGTACGAGTGTGTTGAAAGGAAAGCTTAACATCCCACCTAGGGATTTAGGATTAGAGAAAGCGACTGAGCACGCACGTATGCACATAGAACTATTCCAGCAGAGGGCGCAAGTGAGCAACGCCTTGGCAGCAGGAAGGCAGCGGATATCCAGCCAGGAGTTCAGGGAGATAAGTGGGAAATTAAGAGGGTCTCTAAGACTTACAGGGCACGTGGGCTCCTTGGTGTAAGATACTGTCACACTCATTTTTCAGAGAAGAGAATCAGAGATCAGCAAAGGCGAAGTCACTCGTCTGGGATCACACAGCAAGACGTGTGTAATCCAACAGAGCTTGGATTTAGACCCAAGTCCATTCAGCTCTGTCGGGTGCTGGACACCAGTAACACTTCCACTTCTTCATATCAAACTGGAGTGACGAGCGATCCCTACCCCCAGTCACATTGTTGTGAGGACAAAACAGGTCAATATGTCCAAAGGGCTCAGACCTGCTCATCACAAGATCTCGGTGAGGGTGAGTGCCCTGCAGGTCCCCTGCTGGGACCCCCTCTTCAGGAGCACCCACTGTTGTCAGCGAGCATGGAAGCCCCAGTACTAGGAGACACAGACTTCGGGGACAGAGATGAGACTGAGGGATGGCTCTGCCCAGCAAACTGGGGCTGGACTCCCAGAGCTCATGCACTGTGACCCAGACCTCGGAGCCCAGCGACGGGCTCAGCAGGGGTGGGGGTAGGGGCATGGCTGCTTGTCCCCTCTGGCACATTGAAGGCCTTGAGTCCTTGGGTACCAGGGACTTCAGGGGAAACTGAAACAGCCAGAGGTTTACGAACTGGACAGACAGGGTCCAGAAGAATCTTGACACTGGCCAGCCTCCCAGCTGCATGGCCTTGGGGAATTCTGTCCTTCAGTTTCTCCTCGGTGAAGGGAGATGATGACAATATGCAGCTGCTTCAAGAGGTGACCAGAGAGGGGGAGGGGGACTCAGTGTTTAATGGGGACAGAGCTTCAGCTTAGGAAGGTGAAAAGTTGGGGAGATGGGTGATGGTGAGAGCTGCCCGAGAGTATGGATGTACTTAGTGCCACTGGGCTGTACAGTTAAATATGGTTAAAGATAGTGTGCTTCATATTATGTGACTTTTACAACAATAAAAAAACACATTTAAAAAAAAAAAAAAAGGAAAGAGGCCACCACAATCACGCATGCTGGGATGCAGTGCTGGGATGCAGCGCTGGTGCGGGGCAGCCCCTCAGCGTTGTTTGCCGCTGCCGCTCTCATTGTGCTTCCCTGGTTGCTCAGGTGGTAGAGAATCTGCCTGCAGTGCAGGAGACCAGGGTCCAAACCCTGCTGGGAAGATCCCCTGGAGAAGGAAATGGCAGCCCACTCCAGTATTCTTGTCTGGAGAATTCTATGGACAGATGAGCCTGATGGGCTACAGTCCATGGGACAGGATGGTCTGCGACTGAAAATGTACATGAGGTGGAGTTGTGTGCACGTTCAGGGGCTTCCATCAGGTTCTCAGGGGCTTCTCTGACTCCTACACCTAAGAAGCTCTGATTAGGGAAGTAGACATAACGGGGAAGACCAAGAGGAAGAAGGAGGGGCATGTATGAAGAAGGCAGAGTATACACAAACCATTCACATGATCACAATTGATGCTGGGAGGGAGCAAACTGGGAGGAAAGATGTCTCCAAGATGAAAGGTCAGCAGAGCAGTGATGGCCATCACCTTGCCCTGGAATAATCTGTCTCCACTTTGCTGACAGAGCCATAGTCAAAGCTATGGTTTATCCAGTAGTCACGTATGGATGTGAGAGTTGGACCTTAAAGAAGGCTGAGCACCAAAGAACTGATGCTTTGGAACTGTGGTGCTGGAGAAGACTCTTGAGAGTCCCTTGGACTGCAAGGAGATCAAATCAGTCAATGCTAAAGGAAATCAATCCTGAATATTCACTGGAAGGACCGATGCTGAAGCTAAAGCTCCAGTACTTTGACCACCTGATGTGAAGAGCTGACTCATTGGAAAAGACCCTGATGCTGGGAGAGATTGAGGGCAGGAGGAGAAGGAGACGACAGAGGATGAGATGGTTGGATGGCATCACTGACTCAATGGACTTCAGCTTGAGCAAACTCCAAGAGTTAGTGAAGGACAGGGAAGCCTGAAGTGCTGCAGTCCATGGGGCTGCAGAGTCAGACTCGACTTAGCAACTGAGCAACAACTGACTGTGGCCACTTGCAGACTATTGAGTATGGACTGTGCTCAATACCTTCTGACAAACTTGTGTGGTGGGGACCACAGTAGGTGGAATAAGTAAGTCTGGAAGTGGTGACTTTGGAGACAAGTGCCAGAGGCCAGGCTGGGGTTGGGGAGGAAGCAGAGAGAGTGGAAATATGGAGGTGACATTCCAGAAGGAGGTGCTGGAGGAGGGGAAGTGGAAACCATGACTTCGGAGCTATGACCTGAATGATGGCTGGGGTGGGAGCGGGGTGTTGGCAGTGCTGTCCAGAGAAGGGAGGTCAGGAAGGGGACTGGTTGGCAGCGGAACAATGAGCTCCATTCCCAAGACAGTTAGCTTTTTATCTGCATCCGTCTCATCTCTCTGGCTGTGCTGTATCTGTTAACATGCTTGGTGTCCTCTCGATCCTATCCCCCACCTCCCACTGAGCCACACAGCTCGTGCACATAACAAAGGCTTGATCAATGTATTCTGATGTCATAACTCAGGATGAGGTCAGCTTTGGGCATTACAGAAGAGTGCAACCAGACTCCTGCATCTGAGTCTCAGTTCTGCCTGGGTGACTCGGGGTGAGTGACATAACCCCTAAGGGCCTCAGTTTCGTTCTCTGGAAACTGGGGACAGTAAGAGAATCTCCCTCACTGCGATGTCAAAGAGGTGAAAGAGTAGGCTCCTGTCAAGAGCTTCCAGCGGTGCCTGATTCCTGGCGATGCTCTGCAGGGTTAGAGGTTGTGGTTTCTGTTTTAGTTAATGCACGTGTGCTTCCCCGGTGGCTCTGACAGTCAGGAATCTGCCTGCAGTGTGGCAGACCCGAGTTTGATCACTGGGTCAGGAAAACCCCCTGGAGAAGGGAATGGAAACCCACTCTGGTATTCTTGCCTGGGAAATCCCACGGACAGAGGAGCCTGGTGGGCTACAGTCCATGGGGTCGCAGAGTTGGACACGACTGAGGGACTAACACTTCTACACTTCAGAGAAGAAGTGGCCACAGGATTCAGAAATATCCTTGGTCAAAAGCCCATCCCAGGGTGTGGGAATATTATATTCTCAGGTGGGACTTTTTTTTGGCCAACTTGCACGGTATGTGAAATCTTAGTTCCCCAACCAGGGATCAAACCCATGCCCCTCATTGGAAGTGTGGAGTCTTAACCACTGATTGCCAGGGAAGTCCCTTAGGTGGGTCTTTTCTTGCTGTGGATTTAGCTTCCCCACCCCCATCTGCTGGAGCAAAGCTGACCCTTGGTTGGGATGCTGAGTGTCCCCCATTGAGCTCCACTGCAGGGGTGGGTGGGCAGGAATCAAGCCCACCTGCTCTCATCAGAGGAAGAGGGTCGAAGCGGTGGGGGTGGGGGGTACTCACACTCCACAGACAGGTTGAAGGCGGTGGCCCTCTGGCCATACTGGTTCTCGGCCACACACCAGTACTCTCCGTCGTCCTCGGGTGTGACGGCCGGCAGCTCCAGCTGCAGCTCACTCTCATAGATAACCGTGGCCAGAATCTGCTTCTCCTTGAAGATGGTGAGAATAGGATCCGGGTTGCTCTGTGTGGAGCACAAGATGGAGACTGTCTCGCCCTCCACGGCCACCACTGTCCCGTTCACTGTTGGCTTCCAGGGTGCATCTAGGGGGCAGGACAGGGGGCCAGTGGTCAGAAGCCAGGGGGGCCTCTTCTGCCAGCCAGCTCTCACCCCTAAATGTGACCCTCAACACCCCAGTTGGAACACACCACCTCAGGACAGCCCGGGTAACGCCAGGCCTGGCTGTCTCGTTTACAGAGATTCTGCAGACACGGTGCTTGTGTCTGAGTCCCGGCTGTACCCCTTCCCAGCTGTGTGTGGACCCATGTCTTAACCCTTTGGGGCCCAATTTTTTAAATCTGGAAACTAGACTTAAAAATATTCCCAGCTTCATAGGGGTCACTGAGAATAGACTATGACTTGCGCTGCTTTGGCCTGAACAAGGCAGATGAAGATCTCTGTCCATGTGGACAGATGCTGTTTAAGGAAATCAAGTATATAGTTGGCAAGATGGGGAGGAGCACTTTGGAGAAAAATAAAGGTGGGATGGAAGTCAGGGTAGTTAAGGCTTTAACTAGGATGCTGAGGGAAGGCTCCCGTGAGACTAGAAGGGAGCCGGGAGGAGGCAGCCAGCCATGGGGATGTCTAGGGAAAGACCATTTGTGTAGGGCACTCAGAAACTGCTGAGTAAATCAAACGCTGCCTGGCGCTGTCATTTTTATTATCCCCAGTCCTGGGCACTTTGCCTCAATAAATATTTGTGAGTGAATGAATGAATGAATGACCTCTCCTTGGCTCCTAGCCAAGAATCCTGTTTGACCCGCCGCCTCCTCCTGAAGCCCACAGGGGCTGGATCAGGCTTGGGTTCCCCTCAGCCCTCCCATTGGAACTGTAATAGGGCTCATTTTAAAATGCAGATTTCAGGGCTTCCCTGCTGGTTAAGAATCCACCTTGCAATACAAAGGACATGGGTTTGATCCCTGATTGTGGAATTAAGATCCCACCTGTGTGTGTTCAGTCGTGTCCAACTCTTTGTGACCCCATGGACTGTAACCTACCAGGCTCCTCTGTCTGTGGGATTCTCCCAGAAGGAACTGGAGTGGGTTGCCATTTCCTTCTCCAGGGAATCTTCCCAACTTAGGGATCAAACCTACGTCTCCTGCATTGACAGGCAGATTTCTTATGACTGAGCCGTCTGGGAAGCCCCTAAGATTTTAGGGCCACATGATGCAGCCAAATAAACAGATATTAAAAAATAATAATAAAATGCACATTCCTGGGGCCAAGCCCAGCTCTACGCCCCAGGAAACTGAATTTAACAGGCTTTCCTGGGTGCGCAGGGACCACCTCTGATTCTCTCTTCCGATCTCCATCTCCTCCTAGCCAGGAGACAGGCGCCCAGCAGGTGTTCAAGAATGAAAGAACTCTTTAACCTGAAACTTCCTCTCCATCTTCATCTCAACTGCAGGCATGGACCTGACCGCCATCGCTACCCTCAACCCCGGCCCCCCAGCACTGCCCTGGGCGAGGCTGGTTCCCCAGCGCGCGGTGTGCGGGGCGCACAGGGCGGCGACTCACACATGACGCTGAGCTCCACGGTGCGGTTGTCCTGGCCGTAGGTGTTTTCAGCCAGGCAGAGGTAGACGCCGTCTTCTGCAGGGGTCACTTCTTCCACCTCCAGGGACAGACTCTCGGCCACGGCCTCCCTGAGCACCGTGCCATCGCGCATCCAGGTCAGCAAAGGCGGCGGGTTGCTGTCGGCCCCACAGAACAGGCTGACGCGGGAGCCCTCGATGGCCTCGACCGTGGAGTTTATCTCCACGATCACCGGGGGGTCTGCGGCGGGGTGGGAGGACGCAGGACCTCAGGGGGCGCTCGCGCAGGCCCCGCCCCCTCCCTGGACCTGACCCCGCCCCGCCCCCCCCCGCCCCGCCCCTGGCCCGCACCCAGGCTCACACTTGATGTCCAGGCTGGCGTAGCCCTCGAACTGCAGGGTAGTGTTGGGGAACGAGGCCTGGCAGCCCAGCCGGTGGCCGTTGGTCTCCCTGGTGGGCACAAAGTGCAGCAACGACACCTGCACCCAGGTACCCTCCTCCTCGCGCAGCCGCCCCAGCACAGTCGGCTCTCCGAGCCCCTCGTGGCCCAGCCAGCTCAACTCGGGGTGCAGCTCCGGGCAGTTGTCAGGCACCATGCAGCTGACCTCCACTTCTGTGCCAGCCATCACTTCCGGGGGGACCACGATGTTGGGGGTGTCTACATGAGCCCGGGAGATGGAGGGTGAGGAAGCAGCGTTGCCCACCAGCCATCCCTCACCCGAGGCTGCTGTCGGACTCCATTCCTGGCTGGTTCCCTCCCCGCCCTTGGATGCAGAGTTCCCCACAACCGGCTCTTCTCCTGGGTACCGTTCACCCAGAAGCCCTCCACAGATCCAACGAGGGATATAATAATAATGGAAACAACAATATAGTGTTCTGAATACTCCACTGGTGTTTGACTTGCCAGTCCTTCCAGCCATGCTGAAACTAGAGGCTGGGTAATGTTATTTTGCTCATTTTACAGATGAGGAAGCTGAGGCTACAGCTAGTACCAGATAAAACTGAGCTTCAAACCCTATTGCTCTTGCTTCATCATCTGTGCCCTATGTGTGCGTGCTCAGTCACTTTCAACTCTTTGCAAGTCCATGGACTAGGTAGCCGACTAGGCTTCTCTGCCCATGGAATTTTCCAGGCAACAATACAGGAGTGGGTTGCCATCTCCTCCCCCAGGAGATCTTCCCAACCCCGGGATGGAACCTGAATCTCCTGCATCTTCCTTCATTGACAAGCAGATTCTTTACCAACTTTGCAACCTGGGAAGCTCCGTGCCCCAGACAATATATTATATTCCTCAAGAAACTTTCCTTCTTCCCATGTTTGCTTTGCTTTACCTTCCACGTGTGTGTGCGTGCGTGTGTGTGTGTGTGTGGTGTGTCCTGGAGCTGTGTCTGTCTGTGCCAGTTTGGAGTTGGGGGTGGGGTCTCTTTTGCATCAGGGCTGTAATTTGGCTCCTCACATGGTCTCAGAGCTGATGGGGAACCTGAATCTAAGGATTCCATGCCTCTCAGGGCCTCTCAGAAATGAGGCAGTGGACCCTACTCTGCCCAAACTGGCCCAGAGCTGCATTTTATTTGGTGTGAACTTAAGACATTAAAAAAATATATATCTGAAGTAGCAGCCTATGCTGAAAATACACAGCTCTGGTTCCCCTGGAAAATTCAGGGAATTTCCTGGCCATTCAGTGGTTAGGACTCCAAGCCTCCACTGCAGGGGATACGGGTTCGATCCCTGGTCAGGGAACTAGGATCCCCCATGCCGCTTGGCATGGCCCAAAGCAAAACAAAACAACAAAAACTCAGACTGCCTGAGATATATGGCCCTACATTCTCATGCTACCCCACTTAGCTCGAGCCAGGCTCCATGTGCCAGGCACTATTTTGCGCACTTGACAACTATTCCCTTATTGAACTTTAAGTGCTGTTCGTATCCCCATTTTACAGAAGAGGATAACAAGGCCCAGAGAATTTCAGCAAACTGCCTACAGTAGCCCAGCTAATAGAGGGATGCAGAGGCTTTACCGCAACCCCAGAGCCCCACTGCCTTTCGCCCGTGTGTCTCTGAAGAGTAACAGCACTGCTTTCCTCTGGGGAGGACAACACAACTTGGGGCCCTGCTTTGCCCCTTTCTGTCATCTGCCTGGTCATGTGGGCCGGAGGGTTGGCACCCCTCCCTCCAGCCAAACCAGCAAGTCCTTGGTTCTGGCGACCAAACCTCCCCAGAAGGGCACTGGGAGGGCTTCCTCTTTCCCACGCTCCCCGCCCCAGGCACAGCCCCCGAGACTCACTGATGATGTCCAGGACGCTGTGCTCTGAGAAGGTGTACTGGTTGTAGCCCCCCAGGTCCCCTCGAAAGTAGTATTTGCCGCCCAGCTCGGGGCTTAGGTTGCTGAGCAGGAGGGTGCAGTTGCGCAGGCCCAGGTCTCCCAGGAGGCGGCTGCGTCCTTGGAAGCTCTCGTGTACCACCTGCGTGCGTGACTTGAAGACCACCGGAGGGTAGTTTTTCGGATAGGGGCTATTGAAGTACCAGACGCCATGCACGACGGCCGGCCGCAGCTCATCGGGAAAGCTGAAGCGGCAGGGGATGGAGACGCACGTGCCCTCAAAGGCCGAGATGGACGATGGCATCCAGGCGCCCCACTGACCCCCACGAGAGGCTGTGGGTGAGCAGGACCGCTGAGGCTGAGAGACACATCCTGCCCGGGTGCCCCCAACCCCCACTCCCATCACCTCCCATCACCTGAGGGGTCCAGGGACCCCAGCCTGCTCAGGGGCCAGGACCCACAGACCCCCAGATCCCCAGGCATTATTACCTGAAATCATAATCCAAAACAGAGACAGTGCCGTGAGGAATATCATTTTGTACAGCAAGTGAGCAGAGCTGGAGAGGGGAGAGGAGAGTGTTCAAGGCCCAAGGAAGTGAAAAGTAAGACTTCTGGTAAGATTTTGGGAAGCAGCCCATTCAGATGTTGGCTGCTGCTGCTGTTAGTATTTATGATCACAGACACATCTATGGCATCAACCATGTACCACCCGTGGTACTCTACTATACAAATTCATCTGAGGTAGGTGCAATTATTATCCTGTTTTTGTAGCTGAGCTCCAGCAAGACTGAGTAACTTGCCCAAGGTCACACAGCCAGCAAGCAGCAGAGCCAGGATTCAGGCCCTGTCTCCCTGTCCAGGGTTGCAGACTTCACCACCAAACTGTCCTGACTCTTTATGGGTTTGTTGTTATTCAGTTGCTCAGTCACGTCCAGCTCTTTGCGACCCCGTGGACTGCAGCACGCTAGGCTTCCCTGTCCTTCACTGTTTCCCGGAGTTTGCTCAGATTCACGTCTATTGAGCCAGTGAAGATATCTACATGGTCAGTTACATGCTAATAATTATCTTCATCACCATTATGCCCTTGGGGATCTCCAGAAAGTAAGGATAGAGCCAAGTTTGGATGAGCAAGAGGAAGCAGGAAAAGCCAGGAGGAAGGGAAGTTGGAACCCTCCCCCCTCACCTCCGTCTCCCTGAGTTGGGAACGCCTTCTGGTCCCACTTGCAGCTGTCAGCCGGCCAACCTGGAGCAAGAATCAGACAGGTGCAAGGAAGTGGGGGCCCGAACATCCCCCACCCCCGCTCGCAGGATCCGCCACGACTCGTGGCGGTTGTCAGGCTGCCCACGCAGTCTCTGTTGCCCATGGCCTCTGGATGTTTGAGACCCTCCCACACAGCCTCAAAGCTACTCTGCGGTCGCCTCCCATGGCAAGCCGTGATGGAGAGCTCCAGGGAAGCAAAGGGGAGCAGCAGCACTTTGGGGTGGGGGGAGGCGAGGGGTGTGAATGGGGCAAGGGAGCACTTGTCCCACGGCTGAGGCCTGGGGGTGGCAGGCAGGGACCCAGCCCCATCAATGACTGGGTTTCACAGCATCAGCATTCCCAACATGCCGCGGGAATTCCTGCCGCCCTCTCCCGCCCCACAGACGGCCCCTGGTGTCCTCACCCTCCGGAGGCCAGAGCCCAGTTACAAAAGAGGCCTGTTCCCTCAGGGTGAGGGTGCCTCGTCCTGGGGGGCTTCTGAGGTACGTGGGGTCAAGAGAAGAGCTGGGAACGCCTGGCTGGGCTCCGAGTGGAGCCAGGAAGGACCAGGGACTGGGGTTAGTGAGTCCCTGGCACCCGGCTCCTCTGTGGGTTGCCTCGGATTGGAGCCAGGGCTTCCAAGTGGCTGCTTTTTTGGCCTCTGACACTGTCTTCCCACGGACAGATGCACGTAGTCAGACACACGCAAATGCTGGTATGAAATGTTACCGATCTGGACAAAACCAGAATGAGCCGGCTCACCCCAACAGCACTGCCCAGGACCCTGCACACCCCAACAGGCACTGGGACCCACGCGCAGCAGATGCTCACACACACCTCATGCTCCTGCCCACCACACCCCTGGACAGCTACAGGCATGGCCATCAGGCACACACTCTGCATGCCGTGCTCCCAAAGGCACTCGGACTGGCACACACATGGAGGTGTGGCCGTGGCCAGACCCACCCAGACCCATGCCGGAGAACACGCGGCAGATGCCGTCTTTGCACCTGCCACAGGGAGGTCCTGCGGGTAGACACAGGTGAGGGCCACGGGCCCAGACTTATGAACCAAGCGTGTAGACCGTGCCTTCTGAATAAGGATGAAAACTGTTTTGGGGGGATGGGGTCCAGAAAAGCCTGAGTTATTATGATGGTTTGTGGCTCTCTAAAGGGCTGTAGTACATAAACGCAAACAGTCCATCCATTATCTTAAGCTTTCATGGAGGAAGTGGGTTTAGGAAAAGCAAGTCTGAAAGGTGTCCTTAGTGAGATGTTGAAAAAAAGATTGAGAAACACGGACCTGGATTAAGGCTCACTCAGAGAGGTGCACGCGCCCGTGCACACACACCCCTGTCGCGTGCTCAGTGTTGGAACTTGCCCACTCAACCCCCCCAACCCCGATCCCCTCCCAGATGGCAGGATACAGACCTGTGATCACCTGGGCATCCTTTCGGTCTTCTCCTGGCCCTGGACCACTTCCACCCCAACTGCCACAAACCTAGGAGCCCCAGGGCAGAATCTCCACCGGAGGGGTGCCGAGGAAGGTGCCTCATTCTCTCTCTCTCTCTGTGGTTTCCTCCCAAAGCCCAGTCAGTGTCCTTGCCATGATCCCAGCCCACGCCCAGAGCGATCCTGAGCAGCGCCCTCCCCCATCCTAAATTAGTGGCAGCTCACAGCCACCATCCACAGCCCGGAATGCCCCGCATTGCACCCGCCCTGGGCGACCCTGCCCGTGCTCTCAACCGGGGTCCTCTGCTCTCCTCCCCATCCCCAGCCCTCTCAGCTGCAGTACTCACTTGATGCTCTTGCTTCTGCACCCTCTGCTCCGCCGGCCCTGCTCGCAGTCCCCTGGCCTCCCAGGGTCTAGGCCCCCACTCGCCAGCCCCTCCCCTCCCCCCGGGTGCCAGGGGCCGCCTGCCTCCAGGGCCCAGCTCCTCCCTGCCCCCGGGGGAGGGGGGCACAAAGGGCCCTTGTCACCACAGCTCGAACTGGGCAGCCTGACGCCTGGGTTCCACTAGCTCCTTCCTGGAGGGGCTGGGGGTGGCTGCCTCACTCGCTCCCTGCTCCATCCCCGCGCACCCTAGTTCTGGGTCCCTGGGAGGAGGGTGGGGGTGAGGGCAGGCATCTCTAACATCTCTAGAAGTCTCAGGCTGAGAGGCAGAATGTGTTGGCCTCAGCTTCTGGGGGATCTTGGTGGCAATAGCCTTAGGCCCAGGAGGCCACAGAGGCCAGTGTGACCAGAAGGAGGCAGGCTCCAGGGCTCGCTCTCGGCTTTAGTCCCTTCCATCTGCCCTAGAGGATGTTGTCTTTGGTGCCCACACCCTGGTCTATTCTCTTCCAGGCTCTTCTTGCCATCAGAAATGACTTATGTATTAACTGTCTCCTCCCTTGAGAACATGACCTTCAGGAGCACAGGGCTTTGCTTCCTCTCAATCTGTCCTGTGGGGAGATGGACGCCTGAGTTAAACTTCCTAGACACAGAGTGGGTGCACGAGTGTGTTCCTCAGATACCCTCACCGGAGGCCTTGGCGCTGTTCCTTCCTCCTGGAAACTCCCCTGCCCTGTTCCACTTCCAGAACCGCTGCTGACCAGCCCCTCTCCGCCAAGCCGAGCCCCCCTGTTTAAAAGCTGCCCTGGAAGCGTCCCTTGTGACTCAGTGGTAAAGAATCTGCTTGCCAACACAGGAGACATGGGTTCGATCTCTGGTCCAGGAAGATCCCACATGTCACGGAACACCCACATCCTTGTACCACAGCTACTGTGTCTGTGTTCTAGAGCTCATGCTCTGCAACAAGAGAAGCCACTGGCAAGGAGAAGCCCTCATTCCACAACGAAGAGCAGCCCCCGCTCGCCGCAAGCAGAGGAAGCCCGCGAGCAGCAGTGAAGACCCAGTACAACCGTAAATAAAATATTTTAATGCTGCCTGGCCCTTCCATGGCCCTTAGCAGCTCGTTCACCCACCTGCACCCTCAGTGAGCTGCTTCCCCACTGGCATCTGAGCTCAGGCTTCTGCCTGTCTGTCTGTCTGTCTTGTTCACCCTTGTGTCCCCTAGCACAGTGCCTGGTGCGCGAGGGTGCCCAACCCGGGCTGTGCTGACTCTCTGAGCTGGGTGGAGACCCTCTGTGTACAGATTCCATGGGGATCCTCCTGCCGCCCCAGGCCCAGTCATGACCTTTGCATGGTGGTGGTGTGACTAAGCATTCAGTTCAGTTACTCAGTCGTGTCTGACTCTTTGAGACCCCATGGACTGCAGCAGGCCAGGCCTCCCTGTTCATCATCAACTCCCAGAGTTTACCCAAACTCATGTGCAGTGAGTCGGTGATGCCATCCCACCATCTCATCTGCCGTCCCCTAAGTGGAGCAGTGGCTTGATCGTGAGCTGCTCAGCCACACTAGGGCGTCTTCTGTCCTCCTTCAGGTCAGAGCAGTCAGGGGGAACGGAGGGAGGGAGGGCCCTTTCTCCCAAGGGAGAACCCGGCCCCGAGGCACAGGGATGGGTCGAGGCGGGGAAATCCCCAGACTGGGGAGTGAGGAGTCAGAGAAGCCTGGGGGCAGAGGGGATGAGGAGTCCCACCCCCACCTCAGGCTTCATGATGTCAGACTCTGCCCGTGCCTTTCCCAGGCAGGGACAAAGGCCCATTGAGAGTGGGGTGGGGCCTGAACGCCTGGGTCCCAGAGAAGAGAGGGACCTGGTGCGTGGGCTTTGGGGGAAGACACAGAGATCTTGGAGGACTCAGATGTCACAGCCTTCCACATCAATACCAGCCACATTGGAGTTGTGTGTCTAGTTTGGGGGGTCCACCATCTCTCTGGGTGTGAACCGAAGGCTGTCCCTGGGGGCGGGCTGCACAGGTGAGTGTGTCCCACAGAGGGTGCTGTTGCTGAGATTTCCCCCCAGGTCCCCAGCCCACAGGAGGACTCAGGGACCTAAAAGCCTGTACCTGCAGAAAGGTGAGGTGCCACTCAGATCCAGCTACCAGTGCTGCTCAATCACCGGGTCTTTCCAGGCAAGGCAGGTTTGCTAGGGTGACTGTGACAAAGCCTCATAAATCAGGTGGCTTAAAAAATAGAGTTTATTGTCTCATGGCTATGGTTTCACCAATAGTCACGTACGGATATGAGAGTTGGACCATAAAGAAGGCTGAGCGCCAAAAGACTGATGCTTTTGAACTGTGGTGTTGGAGAAGACTCTTGAAAGTTCCTTGGACTGCAAGGAGATCCAACCAGTCCATCCTAAGGGAGATCAATCCTCAGTGTTCATTGGAAGGACTGATGCTGAAGCTCCAATACTTTGGCCATTGATGCTAAAGCGCCAACTCACTGGAAAAGACCCTGATGCTGGGAAAGATTGGGGCAGGATGAGAAGGGGACAACAGAGGATGAGATGATTGGATGGCATCACTGACTCGGTGGACATGAGTCTGAGCAAACTCCAGAAGATGGTGAAGGAGAGGGAAGCCAGAATCAGACACAACTCAGCACTGAACAACAGCAACAGATGGTCTCATGGTGCTGGAGACTAAAGCCTCCACATCCACGTGGTGCTCTCCTATATGTGGGTCTCTGTGTCCAAGTTTCCACTTTTTATTAGCACACCAAACCTACTGGATTAGGACCCACCTAATGACCTCATTTTAATGTGATTATCCCTGTAAAGACTCTATCCAAGGACATCCCTGAAGGTCTAGTGATTAAGACTCCGCACTTCCAACACAGGGGATGGGGATTTGATCCCTGATGCAGGAACTAAGATCGCACATATTGAGCCAAGCAATCAAAAGAAGAAAAACCAGACCTTATCACCAAATAAGTTCACACAATTGCATTGGCGGTTAAGACGCCAACATTTACGTTTAATTAATTAATTTATTTATTGGCCGTGTGGCTTGCAAGATCATAGTTCCCCAACCAAGGGTCGAACCCAGGCCCCAGCAGTGAAAGCACTGAATTGAGTTCTAACTACCAGACTGCCAGAGAGTGAAAGTTGCTCAGTCGTGTCCGACTCTTTGCGACCCCATGGACTATACAGTCCATGGAATTCTCCAGGTCAGAATACTGGAGTGGGTAGCCATTCCCTTCTCCAGGGGATCTTCCCAACCCAGGGATCGAACCCAGGTCTCCCGCATTGCAGGCAGATTCTTTGTTTCATCTGAGCCACCAGGAAAGCCCTGCCAGGGAAACCCCAGCATATAAATTTCAGAGGGACCTAGTTCACTCTGTAACAGCAGGAGTTCAGATTTCTATGTGAAATATCTCAGTCTTTAGGTATTTGCCCAATTTTTACCTAAAACATTGTACAGGCTGAGCAAAACTCACCTCAGGACAGAATCAAGCCTTTGCGCCCCCTTGCTCCACATGCTCTTGACTGGGAGCAGGTGGTTGGTCTAACCCAGAGGCGGGCGCTCTGTGCCGTCAGCCAACAACAGGAGTGTCCGAAGTCTGGCCCCCAGGCCAGCAGCAGCAGTATCAGCTGGGAGCTTGTTAGAAATGCTCATTCCAGGGCCCCACCCTGGACTTGCCAAGTCTGTCTTTCACTAGGCCTTCTGGGAGGTTTGGGTGCACACTGATGTTTGGGTACCTCTGCTTCCCATCACTAGGACCACCTGGAGGACTGGCTAAGCTGAGAGAAGAGCACTGGTGTGGGGATGATCCTGGTGGTCCAGTGGCTAAGACTCTTCGCTCCCGATACAGGGGGCCCAGGTTCACTTCCAGGTCAGGGAACTAGATCCCACATGCCGCAGCAAAGATTCCGCATGTCACAATTAATACCCGGTGCAGCCAAATAAATAAATAAAAATAAATATTTTTTCAAAAAGCCTTGGTGTCATCAAATGAAATCAGCGATTTCGAGTTTCCCACCTCCGGGGTATTTATTTATGAGGAGGGTCTGAGAGGCCCCCACCTCCTCTGTCAGTACGAATGCTTCCCGTTGATGAGGCATTGGTCGGTTCCAAAACCGCTTCACACTCCTCTGCTGCTGAGCATCATGACAGTCCAAAGAACTGAGGACTCTAGAAGCTTCTCTCCTTTTACACATGAGGAGGTGGGGTTGCAGAGTGGGGCAAGGACGCCTGAGAAATCCCACAGCTGAGAGGTGCAGCCAAGCTCCCCACACAGCTCTTCCTCTCCCTGTCCTTCCATCTCTGTTTAGGAAAACCTCTGGCAGAGGACGAGCCTCTTGTGACTTCCAAGGCAGAAGCTGATGGTGTGCAGAACCAATCTGGCTCCCAGCTGGGTTTAGCTTGGCTCCCAGAGTGTTGATTTTTTAAAAATTGGATTCCTTTCATCAGTTGCCAAGATTTTAGGAATCAGGAAATTTCACATAAAAATAAGGATCGCCACCTTCTTTTGGAAAGTAGCTCTAGTGATGTTTGGCCTGCCAGTGGGCTCGGCAGCCCTCACTGAAGGGGGCCCCCAGCCTCCCCACTCCCTATCTTCACACGACACTGAGGCCAAGCGGCTGAGGCCCTTTATCATCGTGCGAGCGCCAATGTGCTCTCACGGGCTAAGATAATAATGAAATGCATCTTGCATCTCCTCTTCTGTCAAAAGTGGGCAAATCACATAAATTGAGAGGAATGCAGTTTTCAAGAAGAAAGGGAGGGAATTCAAGCCCTGTGGAGGTGAATGGTATTGTCCTATGGGTCCTAGGCCAAGCGTGTCCTAACTGAGAGCATACAACTGAAGACGCTCCTGTGAAACAAATCCATCAGGCCTCACTCATTACTGCTCCTGTCTGCTCCCTGAAGGCCAGTGGTTCTCAAACTTTTTGGTCTCAGGACCCCTTTATACTCTGAAAACTTGTTGAGAACTTCAAAAACCTTTTGTTCTAGTGAGTCATCTTTATAGTTGCTTTATCTATTAGAAATTGAGACTAGGTGTTTTTTATCTTTTATTATGTTTTTGGCTGCACTGGTTCTTCGTTGCTGCGAGTGAGCTTTCTCTACTTGCAGCCAGTGGGGGCTACTCTCTAGTTGTGATGTGCAGGCTTCTCATTGCTGTGGCTTCTCTTGTTGTGGAGCCTGGGCTTAGCTGCCCCACAGCGTGTGGGATCCCAGTTTCTGTAGCAGGGATTGAGCCCGAGACTCCCAGATTGTCAGGCAGACTCTTAACCACGGCATCACCAGGGAAGTCCCGAAACTGGGACATTTTTAAAGCACCAGACGCAAAGCACACCATCAGCTAGCTGTCAGAAGGATAAGATCAACACATGTCATGGGGCCTCTGGAGAGCTCCACAGTCTGTTCTCAAGAGAATGAGTGTGAGAAAGATAGGTAGCATCTTTAGTTGTCTCTACTTTGTGGGGCCCTGGAGGAGTCCCCAGACCTTGCTCTGAGAACCTTTGCTAGGGATCTGAATTTACCCCTGTTTTTTAAGAAGATTTCAAAAAGGAAACTTGAACTTTCACTCCCTGCTGTTGCAAAGTAAATTCAAGGTCTTTTGAAGTGGGGGAAGAAGAGAAAACATATCCTTCACCAAGCTTCCTTGCGACCTCCCAGTACACACAGACCCTGCACACCCCACTGAGGAGGACTGGCCCTCCGAGACAGGGCCCAAGACAAGCCTCTGGGCTAGACCTGGGCAGGGAGCAAAGAAAGCAGAGACTCTGGTTTGGAAAACAGGAGCTAGAACCAGACTTTTTATTTCAAGACTATTGTTGGAGGGCAGCAGGAATAAATAAAGGAGGAGGGCACGGGGGGTGGTTTGGGGGGCGATCTACGTCTTGCAGCATATCCCACACGTGCCTTTGCGACAGCAGCCGCAGCAGAAGATGCAGATGGGAAAGTGGGTGTCTCGTCTCCGCCTCTGGAGCACGGGCTGTGGGAAGGAAGGGCAGTGAGCCGGGCGTAGGGGGCGCAGGAACGGGAAGGTGGGCGAGGCTCAGAGGGGAGTCCCAGGGGCTCTCACCGTCAAGCCAGCTGCTGCTCCAGCTGTGTGCTGAGTTTGGAGGTCTGTGAGCTGTTGTGTCTGTGAAAAGCGAAAGGGGGTACTGAGGACGGCAGGGCCCTGGCAGAGCTCTCAGTCTAGCTCCCCCAGAGCAGTGCCTCCCCAGGGGTTGGAATCTCCTGGCTCAGCTGGAGTCCCAGGAGTGGCCTCTCGTTTGAACCTTTCCTCTCCTTCCCACGGGCGGTTCTCCTGTCTGCAAACACCCCAGATCTGTCCCCTTCTCTCTGTACAGCTGCTCACTCTTCCATAGGACCCTCGGTGGCCCGGAGGCCCATCCCCACCTTGTATCTTGCTGTTCCCCACGTGTTATCAGTCAGATCTCAGCTTTCCCCATTCCCCAGGCCTGCAGGGCTTCCTCTGCATTTGCCTACAAGACTTGGCACGGCCACCCCTTGGTCTTGTCCCCAGTTACCATCTCCTTCACTCACCCAGCCCTCTGCTCCTCGGGTCCACCATGCTTGCCCCCACCTCTGTCTCTGCTGGCTGCCCCCTTCTCTTATCCTCCCAAACACAGGTCAAATCACATTTTCTCACAAATAGCCAACCCCCACCATCACTCTCCCACCATCTTTTACGTTATTCATGGAATAGCATTTCCTAAACACAAGTATTTCCTTGTTTTAAGTTCATTGGCTGGTTTCCTGCCCAGGATGTATGAGAATATTCATGAGAACATTCAAGCTCCATGAGACTATTACAGCTCGGTCACCGCTGTCTAGAACAGGACTTACTGCTGAACAGGCACTCAGTAAATCACTGTGGAATTAGATCAGGGCTCCCCAGACCCTGCCGCCTGGTACCCCATCTTGGCGCTCTGAACAGCTGCCTGTCCCCACTTCCCTTGCCCTGAGCTCCGCCCCCATGCTGGGGGTCTCCCGCTGCCCTCTGCAGTCGTCTCCCAGGGGCCGTGGCGATTCCGGCTGCCCTCCGGGGCCCCAGGCGCTGTGGGCTCTCACCTGGGGAGGGAGAACAGAGCCGCTGGTCAGGCTGAGCAGGACAAGGAGCAGAAGGCAGGTGGCCCGGGTCTGCGTGCTCAGTGCCATTGTGCCGTCTGTCTGGCTGTCCTGCCGTTAGGTCTAGGACCTGCTCTGGAGTCTGGGAGCCCAGTTACAGATGCTTTTATGGGTCCTCCTGGGGGAGGCGGGGATGCGAAGCCCTCTCCCCTTTGGCCCGACTCATTTCCAAGAAGGTGGTGGCGCCGAAAAGGCGGGAGAGATAAGCGGGAACAGAGGTGACAGGGAACAGGGTTGTGTCACCCTCGGCCGGCAGAGGTGTGTCCAGGAGGTGGGGCAGACACGACCGCTGACACACGCCTCTAGTCAGCCACCTGGGAGACACTTTCCCCAACATGACATCACCTTGTTGACTTCAGGAAAAAAAAAAATTCCCTTTTGCCCCTGCGGTAGAACGGATCGAAGGGCAGGAGTAAGGTTTCTTCCGCCCCCACCATTCCTGACCTCGTCATTCGTGAGCAGTATGACTGTCACTCTCCCACCATCTTTTCTATTATTCGTGAGCAGCATTTCCTAAACACAAGTGTTTCCTTGTTTTTAAGTTCACTCATTCCCTGGCCAGGATACCAGCTCCACGAGAGCATTCTTCTCTCATCTACCTTGTTCACTGCTTGGTCACCACTCTCTAGGCTAGGACTTAGTGGAGAGCAGACACTCAGTAACCCAGTGGCACTGGATAGATGTTGGCTTCTGGGAGGGAACCCTGGGGCGCCCATGTGCAGGAGCTCATGTCCACAGGAGCCCCCAGCACACATGGGGTTTCTCAAGGGTCAGAACCTTAAGACGTGGCCCTGTGGATCTGGAAAATGTTCCTGTGAAGTTTTGGCCAAAGAGGACAGTGGTGACGGTAACAGCAAGCATCCGATGACTGCACCTCACAAGCCAACAGATACACTGACTCATTTCTGTGTTAACTCAGCCCGCGCGACCTTGCCTCTGAGCAGCTCCTGCCCGCCCCATCCCCCGGCTCTGCTGCTTTCAAGCCCTAACTGCCTTCTCAGCCACCAACCCCCCGGCTTCCCAAACCCTGCTCCTGGGAAAGGAGCCCACCATGCCCACCTAAGACTTTTTAATTAAAGATTTATTATTTGTTTATGGCTGCCCTGGGGTCTTTCATTGCTGCACATGAGCTTTCTCTAGTTGCAACGGAGTGGGGCTAGTCTTCCTAGCGGTGCCTGGGCTTGTTGCAGTGGCTTCTCTTGTTGCACGGTAGGGGCTCTGGAGTGTGCGCGCTTCGGTAGTTGCAGCGCACAGGCTCAGTAGTCACGGAGAATGGGCTAAGTTACCCCGTGGCATGTGGATTCCCAGACTGGGGATCAAACCCATGTCCCCTGCATTGGCAGGTGGATTCTTAACCACTGGACTCCCATCAGGGAAGTCCAGAGACTCATCTTCTTTACTTTTTAGGGGGAGGAGCTGAAGGCAAAGATTTAAGACACTGTCAAAACTTGGTCAGCCAGAGGCAGAGTTGGGCCTCCACCCTGGGTCCTGTGTCCTCATCACCAGGCTTTCCTGCCTACAGAAAACACAGGAGGGCACAGTGGGTCTGCTGGACCATGTTTGTACTGGCTCAGTGAGCGCACCGTGTGCGGCCCAACTCGTCGGGAACATCATGTTGGCACCTTGAAACCCCCACTGGTGGGTGTACTTACACCACAGACACTGGCAAACACCACAAATCAGGCTTTCCTTTGGAGGGCTGGCTTCCTGCATACGATGGAAGAGGAGCTGAACCAAGGATGCCTGGCTGTGGCAATCTCATTGCTACAAATGACCGGAACCATCTTAGGGTGCACACGGCCCAGGGGAACAGCAGATCGTGACTCCAGAGATAGGCCCTTGGCCATCTTCTCTCTCTCACTCCTGGGCCATCCAGTGACAATGCTATGAGCCTGGGGATGGTGCTGCCAAGGAATGGTCTCTTCTTCCTGGCCCTGAACTGCTGCCAAGGCCCACTCGAAAAGCATGAAAACGGGGGACCCTGGGAAGTAAGTTTCCTGCCATCTGGTAGGCTCCCCCAGCTGCACACAGCCTCACGCTCCTACAGAGGAATGGCCAGGACAGGAGACAGGGCTCTCAGAGGGAAGGAAGAAAGCAGCCGGGGGTATCTGGGATGGGTGCGGGGTGGCGAGCTCAGCAAGGTGACCAGACCTAGATTCTGGGAGTGGCTGGAGTTGCATGGGGGCTGCATGCTCACCCACAGGGATACATAGCAGCACCCCCCAGGCATCACTGCATCATCTCAGCTCAGGCCAGGTTTCATCATCAACCAGGGGCAGGGGTCACAGCACAGGCGCCAGAGTCGCGGTGCAAGGCGACAGGCTGACGGGCCAAGCCTGGCTTCCTGGCCATCTGCCCTCCCTGAGGGTGGGGGGCTCAAGGCCAGGCCCCACCATTGGCTGGTGCAGAGGGGAGGGCGTTAGCCCAGAAAGGCAGGGTCAGGAGATAGTGCTGATTTTAGGAACCGGTGACATGAAAGACCCCAGCCTCTCCTCCAAAAGCACGTGGCATATCCTTGACCCTGGCTCCCCCTGCCCCCCACACCACATATGCACCACCTGGGGCCTCAAAGACACTATTCACTCCTTAATTCCTCCCTCTGCACAACCAACAGACGGGGTCCCGGGCGGCGCAGGATGGCCAGGACTGGCGCACAGCCACGGACAGCAGAGCGAGGCCCTGTCCCCGGGAGCCCTGCATAGACCCCGGACCCCTCCCCACATCTGAGATGGACAAACACGCAGACAGACAAGGCGGGGCCACATGGGGCCAGTTTATTGCAGTTAAATACCTCTCTCTCTCTATTTTTTTTTGTCCATTTTTTCCATAAAGAAAATTAGAACACACTCACACACCCAGAGGGGAGCAGGGTTCCAGAAACAAGAGGTGGGGTGGGACGTGGCCTCCCTGCTTGGATCCAGGCCCCCCGCAAGACCCCCTCCTCCCCATAAGCACCCTGGTCTCAGTACCTCGAGAGTCCGAGGAGGCAGCGGGGTGTGGCAGGGGCTCTGTCCTCCTCCCTCTGGCCTCCAGGTGAGACCACTAGAAGTGCTGGGTTGAGTGGGGGCCGGGAGAAGGGAGACAGACAAATGGGGGAGGGGATGTGGTTTCCAAATTGAGGAGGGCGGTGGGCGCTTATCCACAGAAATGCATTATTTCTCCCCATTTTTTTTTGTTAAAAATCTACTATAAAAAACGCAGCTGGGGGAGGGGCGTCTGTCCCTCTCTGTGCTAAGGGCTGGGGAAGGGGATGGTGGGGGCCCGGAGGCGGCCCCCGCCGCACGGTAGGTGGTGTCACTGCCGGGCGCTCTCGCCCACCATCTCCAGGTTGTGCTGCTGCAGCTGGGCACGGAGCACGGCGTTCTCGTTCTTCAGCTCCTCGATCTGCCAGACACAGGGGACAAGCAGCCAGAGCTGGTTCTCTGCGTCCTGGGGTTCCTGGGCACCCCCTGTCTCGGCCCTCGCAGCCCTGGGGCTCACCTGTTGCCGCAGGAGCTCATTGTCCATCTGCAGCCGCTCGGCCTCCTTGAAGGTCTCCTGCATGCGCTGGTTGGTCTGGCGCAGCTCCCGGATGTAGTCGCAGGCCTTCGACAGGATCCCTCCTTTACTCTGGGGGGTGGTGGGCATGAGTATCAGTGAGCACTGCCTGGCAGCCGATGCCCACCAGTCGTCTCAGCCCGAGACGACCCCCATGCCCAGCACTCAAGACGGAGTCTCTGCAAGGGGGTTGGGGGACCAGGGGGACACTCACCGCTCCCGTCTTGCTATTATCTGCATTACAATCTGGAATGATTTTTGAAAGCTGGACGATCCAGTTGTTGATCTTGTCCCTCCGCCTCCGCTCCACTGTGGCGAGAACAGTAGGAACAAGGCTATGTCCACAGCGCTCCCTCTGTGCCCGGGCGAGTCACCTCCCGAGGCAGATGCCACGAGAGCCGAGGCTGCCGAGGCACAGCCGGGCCCGCCTGAGGTCACATGCCCAGCAGTGCAGGGGCCCGACCAGAACCCAGGCAGCCGGCTCTAGCCCGCTCCACATGGCTCCTCAATAGGAGCCAAGAAATGCAAGTGCCACCCTCAAGTGCCACATGTACCCTCAGGGAAGCATCGACAGCTGAGGGGCTGCGGGGTTTGTTCTGTTGGTTGACCCAGCAGGTTTTGAAAAATTTGAGTCAACGTTTAAAAATTAGAAAAGTTCACGTAACAACTGGCCTCTTTTGAAAAAAGGAGTTGTGGTGTAGTGGGCACATGTCCCTGGGAGGCAAGAAGGGGCCAGAGTCCGTGCACACAGGACCCGGGTGACCCTTTCCAGTCCCCACAGCCCCTGAACTTGATTCTCCATGGCGGTACTCAGGTATTCCAAGTTCTGGACCCCACAGTCCTATTTTCCTCTTCATCATTAAAACCCCAGTCCGACCACATCTCACTCCACTTACAATCCTCAGCTTCCCTGGCTGGCACTGCAGTTCTCAGGGGCCTGGCCCGTCATCAGGGTACTCACTGGGTCACCCAGAAACACCGCGAACCCTATCTTGAAGGCCAGGTTTGATAAGCTACTGGCAGATTTTACTTGGAAAGTCCAGATGTGTGATTTATAATACACTACTGTCTCTGTCTGCTGAGTCGAGAGGCAGCTGCCCCCTGCAGACAGGGCTTCTATGCATCCCTGCTGTGGCCTGTCATGACTTATGACAGTGGCCTGGGGGCTGCCTGCACTGCAGCCTGAGACCCCTGCTTAGGGGCTCACTGAGAAAGCTGTCCCAGCCTTTCCTCACCTTCTAAGCACAGTACGAGGCACTGCTAGGGACACACAAGAAAGCCCAGTGGGCCCCACACTCTCACCTACTGCCAAGGCTGTCCACAGACAGATGCAGGTAGGGAGGGGAGACTGTGGGTGGGGTTTGGAAAGGAGGGTAAAGGAGGGTATTTTCTCAGGTTTGGGTGACTGGGGAAGAGGGTCGGGATGCGAGTGAGAAAAGTGGGGTGGGCCAGAAGGCTGTCCCTGACCCCCTCTCCTCCTGAGACCTGCACTGCCCCTCAGCCCAGCTGTTCCCTCAAAGAACGTGCCTGGCCACTAGAGGAAAACCTGACTGTCTTCCCCCGGCGCTTGCTTTTGTCCACTCGCTGCTGACCGGTCCTTTCAAGTGCCCCCACTCTGGCCTGGGTGACAACACCCCCCGACGTGGACTTGCTTCCTCCCTCATTCTCCTCTCTTGCCTCCCACAACCTCCCTTTACCACAGGAATAAGAATACTGCCCGGTATCAAGCTTCACCTGACCCTGGCCCTGAGGTAGCACACAGCCATGTGCCCCATCACTACCCTGGTGAGTGAACCTTCCCAGCCAGGGCGGCCATGTCTTACGGTCTTTGGGGATCTGTGGCCCCAAACAGCAGCTGAGCTGAGTCCGCCCTGGCCTCCACATCCATTCTGAGGTGCCAGCTGAGGAGCTCGCGAGCAGACAGCTGCCTTTCGCTACTCTCCTGCAGTCTGGCACCCTTGAGCCTAGGCCCCATGCTGCAGCCGCATCCCATGTCCACTCCTTGCTTCCTCACTGGGGGCTGGGCTGGGGGCAGGGGACACCTCTAGCTCATATTCACCTCTTCAAAACTTACTGCTTGCCCTACTGTGTGCAGAGCACTCGGCGAGGCCAGAGTCCATGGCGGACTCAATCGCTGTTGGACTGGCACTCACAACACCAACGTGAAATTCACGTGAATGGGAGACACTGACACGACAGACTGGGAGTTACAACTGAAGACAGCACCCAGTGCCTGGGGAATGCCAGGGCGCAGTACTGCTTTCCGCGAGGAGTGGGGGGGACTGTCTCTTCAGAGAGAGGTTCAGAACAGAAAGATGGGGGCTGGGTTCTGAGAGGAAGGACCATAGGCAGACAGGCATCATGAAACCCAGAGAAGGCGACATGGAAACACTCTGGCGGGCGCAGGAGTTGGGGCAGGGGGACAGGAAAAGGTGGCAGAAATAGGTTGAGAAGGCCCTGAATGCCCTGTCAGGGGTCTGGACCTTGTGTGCTCTTCCCCGAGGGGTCTAGCCCTCGAGTCTGGGGCCCCGCTTGGCCTATGGTCAGGCCTGTGGCATGGGGAGACTACTTCAGCACAACCGAAATGGAGGAAGACCAGTCAGAACCGAGGCCATGCCTGTTCTTCAGAAGGCGTAAGCCACAGCCGTATAACATTCAAAACACAGCTTAGAGCAAAACCTGCCAGGACTAATGGGAGAGATGGGCAAATCCACGAATGTAACTAGAGACATCAACACTCCTCAGTAACTGACAGACCGAGCAGACAAAAAAACGAAGACAGAAAATCTGAACACTGTCAGCCAACGTGACCTAGTTACCACTGATGGAACACTCCACACACACCCGCAGATATGCCTTTTCAAGCACACACAGAAACTTTCACCAAGATAGACTGTATTTAGGGCTGTAAAATAAAGTCTCAGTAAATTCCAAAGGACTTAAGTTATACACAGAGTATGTTCTCTGATCACAACAAAACTCATTTACAAATCAGTAACAAGAAGATACCAGGGGACTTCCCTGGTGGCCCAGCGGTTAAGAATCCGCCTGGCAAACGCAGCGAGGTGGGTTCAACCCCTGCTTGGGGAGCTAAGACCCCACGTACTGTGGAGCAGCTAAGCCCTCACACCACAACTACAGCGTCTGGGCACCGCAACGAAAGATCCCACATGACGCAACAAAGGCCCAACGCAGCCAAATAGATAAATGTTCAAAAAAAAAAAAAAGATATCCAGAAAACCCATAAACATTCCTAAGTTAAACAACACATTTCTAAATAATCCCATGGGTCAGTGAAAAAATAATCAGGAAAACAAGAAACATTCCAAATTGAATAACAAGAAAACACAACGTATCCAAACGGCACGACGCTAAAGCAGTGTAAGACTGAAATCTGCAACTATGAAGGCTTATGCTGAGAAAAAAGAAAGGTTTAAAAATCGTCTTAAAAAGCTGGGGGAAGACACCCAGCAAACTAAACCCCAATTAAGCAGAACAAATAAATTGGTCACAGTATGAGTAGGAACCAATGAAATAGAAAAAGCAACTAAGAAATTAGTTTTCACGTAAAGACCTGGATTTCTGGCTTCTTCTGAGGTTCTGGTAGCAGTGAGCCCAAATCCTGACACGGCAGCAACGGCAGGCACTGTGAGACCACCTTTCAGGCAGGACAGACACATTGGCCCCCAGTCACTGCTGGGGACCACCACTCCCCTTTCTGCCACACCAAGTGTACTGACTTCCTTGGGGGCCCTGAAGACATCTGCCTGTGGCCCAGAGATGGGCCCCTGTGATATCAAGAAACATGGGAAAGCGGGAAAAGCAGAAAAGGTCGACTGGAGGGACACTTTGGCACAGCGTCTCGGGTCCTGCAGCTGTGAGGGAAGAAGAGGGCAGAGTTGAAGTGGCCTGGCTCTCGGGTCTGGCTGGGGTAGTCATGACAGGGATCCCTCTTGCTGCTCTGGAAGAAGGAGGCTTTGGAAAGGAGGGACAACAGCAGGTTCGGTTTGGACAAGTTGAGTGTGAGATGCTTCAAGGACATCCAGCAATAGAAATTTGGAACAAATACCCCAAAATATGGGTCCATAGGAGCACGAGAGAGATGGAACAGAAAGACAGCTGTCGGCAGTGCACGGGGTAGGGGAGCCCTGGGAGGACATCAGGGAACAGTCCCATCTTTTTGGAGTCACATACTTTTCTGGAGAAAGCCCGCAGACCCTCTCCTGGGAGAAATGACACACACCAACATCTGGGGATAGGGACTAGGCGAGACTGACCATCGCCGGGCCTGATGTTTCACTCTCCTGACCACTGGACCCCAAGAGGTACTAACAGCCAAAGCAGCTTCCCAACTGTACCCATCATCAAGAGTCACCTGGGGAGCTTGTTTTAGCGCAGACTCCCAGACCCCCTCGGACCTACCCATTCAGCATCTTGTGAGGACAACCTAGACATGGTGACCATTAACAAGCTTTCCAGGTGACCAGGAAGCCCTGCCCTCAGGAACAGGCTTGGAAGGAGAACCAGGGCAAGGAGAGTAGAAAGGAATGTTCCCGAGAGGAGGGGAACGAGCAGGGCCAGATGCTTGGAGTGCAGGCAGGAAAGGAAGCTAGTGGATTCGGCAATGAGGTCGTCATGGGTGACCTTAAATGGAGCCATTTTGGTAGAGAAATGAGCCAGATTGCCAAGGGTACAGGGAGGCTGCCGGGCAGAGGGTGGGTCAAATGTTCTGCAGGTTAGGAGAGAGTGGGCTGGCTGCACCTGGTCAGAAAGGGCAAGGTCATGAGCAGGACTGACTTTTTTAGGATGAGGAAGAGTCAAGACTTGGGAGCTGGATTAAGCCAGTGACAGGCAGAGTGACAGTAGGGTGGAGAGTGATTGGCTCATCTTCCAAGAGTTGTTTGCTGTGGTCTTACCAGGTAGCACGCTAGCCTGCGGGTAGCTGAGGGCTCACGTCTCCAATGCGCCGCACCCTCACTATAAGCCTCATGTTAACACATTCATACATAGGACTAAACAGGCACAGAGATGAAGAACCAGTCCAAGGTCACACGACGGGTATGTAGTAGAGCTGGGACTGCCCGGGAGCCAATAGGAGACCCCTCAAACCCACCACACCCCAAAACCAAGCTCACGCTCACTGCTTCCCTTTAAATGAACCTGACCCCATCATAAAATCCTGATTCTTCAGCCTTGGCCTCTTCTCTCCTACAGCTTGTCCCCTCCCCTGACCCTCTTTCATGCCCTGTCCTGTCTGAGGCCCACAGCTGCAGTCACCTCCTATTTTCCTAGCTTCTGGCATCCCATCACCCTTAGTATCCAGTCTCCATATACAAGCCCTCTGCGGACTTCCCCTCGAACCAGCACAAAGATCCAGGAGTAGGGGCCCTGGGAGGGCCTGTGACAAGACCCATGTGATCTGGCCCTGGCCAGTCCTCCCATGATTCTGCCAACTTCCTCTTTTCTTTTCTGTATTCTGCTCTTCTTCAATCACACCGAGTCTGTTCCAGCTTGGGCTGGGTGTTTGTACTTGCTTATCCCTTGCTGTCTGGGACTCTTCCTCAGGATTGTGGCCAGCCCATTCAGGCGCCTGCTCAAGTGTCACTTCTAGAGGGGCCCACAGAGCTCCCTGCCGCCATAACCCTCCAAGTCCTTACCAGCCTTATCTCCCTTCACGTGACACGTGACTTACGTTCCCTGGCGTCTTATTGCACTTTTGTGTAGTCTCTGTCTCTCCCACCAGAATGAACAGCCTCTGAGAGCCAAGGTGCCTGTTTCATTATCTGGGTGTATCTGAGGCCTAGAACAGGGGCTGGGACCCAGCACACATATGCTGAGTAAAGGTCTGAACTCACCGAGCCGCTCAGAGCATAGCTGCGTCAGCCACCCCTCATCAAACACAGTGAGGACTCTCAAGGCCTCACCCTGACATTCAAGGCCCTCCTTGGCCCTCCCAAGCACTCCATAAGGAACCTCTGCTACAACCAAACCAGCACCCGCAGAGCAACCCTTCACCCTGACTTCCTGTGCTTCCCTCTGCTGGACAGGCACTCCCAAAGGCCACCTCCCTGGGGAAATATCACCTGCTCCTCCAGTTGGTGTTCAGTCACACACTATCTTGTGCCACCCCGAGTTTCCTAAACGCTCCACGCTAGGTCCCATGCCTAGCACAGGGCATATACTGGCCAGCCTAGAATCCTCCTTCAGGAAGTATCTGCCAAATGACGGCTACTTGAGTGGAAGTGTTCCCTGGACATGTTCATGCTCTGGCCTAAGCCAGAGACACAGACTTTCTGCAACTTCATTTCAGATGCACTCTCTCTCAGATCAGAGCTACTTCTGGAAACCAGGCTGGCAGTGGGGTGGGGGGCTTGAGCAAACCAGCTGCCACATGGGAAGGCAGGTCCGGCTGCACCAGAGCAGCCCAACTTTCCCAGAAGAGTAGAAAATCCACACATGAATGTGAAACTCGCCACTTAAACTGCTGGTCATTACTTGAGAGTCCCCAGCCAGGATGACAAACACACTACAGCTCATGCCTCCTGCCTATATCTGCTCCTGACAAGGAGCCTCTCTGCTTCTGCCTTCCCAGCATTCAACCAACACCTCTTGAGCACTTGGATCAATAACCCGGCCACTGATCTATGACTCCAAACACCCAGCTGGGGTTGAGCCCATGAGGCCCAGCAGCTCCTGCGTGACTTTACCTTCATTATGCTGAGCTCTCCTTCTCTCATCCCGTGGTGTTCTCGTTCCGTCAATTTTCCTAGAAGAGAATGGAAAAAATGGGTACATGTTACCTCCAGCCCGTGTGTCCAAACATTTATTACAGAGTCAGACTGAAAAATGATCTCTGCAAGACAAACTGATGTGTAGAGACAGAGAAAGGGAGAAAACGGTATTTTCTTTACTTAAACTAGAAAAGCAGAAGCTGACCAAAAAATATACCAACTGCCTGGTTCCCATCCCAGGAAAACCTCCTCTTCCTTGGGTGCCCACAATAGGCCCTCCCAGCGTTCCCTACTCCTGGGACCAAGTCTCCTGCACGTACGGGGAGTAGGGGTGTGTCCGAGGTGCAATTGTCCTCTGCGTTCCTGTCTGAAGCACGTCCTGGGGCGTCATCATGACATAGAACTGGCCTGCAGGGAAAGCGGGGGTTAGTGCTAAAACTGGGGGCAGAGTCAGAACTGGCTAGGGGTTGGGGGGGAGCTTCCCTCCCTGCTAGGCCTGTTGCCTCCCCTGCCTTCCGCCCTGGCCCCTTCCTTCCTTTACCTCCAGCCTGTAAGCTCTGGTCTGTGGTCTGTACGGACACAGCCGTGGTATCTCCCACACTGGACGCTGGGAAATAGGCAAACCGGGCCTCCCCACTGACAGCCTCAGCAGCCGGGCTGCCGCCATTGCTGAAGGGATTTTGGATAACAGCCTAGGGAGCAGGAGGACAGAGGCCACCCTTAGCCATCTTTGCTTCCCAATCCCTCCCCTAGCCACCATATGTGATGTTTACTGCATTCTCTACAGAGAGTGGGGAACCCCCGTGTCCCACTCTGCCTTGTGTCTCACAGCCCTGGAACTTGACAGATACTAAGCAATCACTTGGGGGAGCTGACCCACTTTTAACTCTAAGAGAGTGCCCTGTGACCATGATTCCCATTTCACAAAACAAACAAAAAGAGATGTTCCGAAGGTCTTGCCCCAGGTTTCACCGTGCAAAACAAGAGATCTGACCTGAAGGCCTGAAGGCAGCATCTTAGTTCCACGTGCCCCACCCCCCTGGCGCTCCCCAAGAACAAAGTCAGTGGCCAGTACCCCTTCTCCATTCCCCCAGAGGATGCTGGGCACCTACCAGTGGGAAGGGCGCTGCGGGACCTGAGGGCACAGAGGCAGCAGCGGGGCCGGGGCGCTGGGTGGCCCCATCCACACCCACCTGGGTCACAGCCTGCTGCCCCCCTGTGAAGGCAGCCGCAGACACGACGCTGACGGCGCCTGCTGTGTCGCCCTGGCCGTCCAGCTGACCATCAGTCACCTGGACTACGCGGTACGTCACCTGCAGGGGGCGGCAGAGCAGTGAGACCCGCGCTGGGGCCCGGGCAGGGGCCAGGTCCGAGCCCCTCCCAGCCCGCCAGCCCGCCGGCCCGGGACTCAACCCTCCACTTGCCCGCCGGGCTCCGGGCCCGCAGCCTCACCTGTCCTCCATTATTCTCTGTGCGGAACTGGTACTGGATGTTGTGGTCGCCGAACGCCGCCTGCTGGACGCTGGCAATGGCCACCGCCGTCTGCTCCTCCGCCCCAGGCCCGTCCCCGCCTGCGGTCGGAGGAGGGTCGCGGGGATGGTCAGAGGTGGCGCGGGCCAGGGCGCCCCCAGTGCCCTCCCGGGCGCAGGTCGCGGCCCCGGTGGGCCCCGCGAGCACTCACCTTCCTGCAGTTCAACACTCTCCTCTGCCTCGGGTCCCTTGTCGTGACTGCGGGAAGCACAGGAAGAAGAGGGGATCAGACCTGCCCGCACCCCCGCTCCTTCGCCCAGGTGCAGGGCCCCCATCCCGCCCGGCCCAGTCTGCGACGGCAGCCTCTCGGGGACCGGGGACCGGGGGTATACGTGCCGGTTCCCCCTCCCTCGCGGCCTCCATTTTGAGCTGGGCCGGGCGGCCGCTCGGGATCATGGCGGCCCGGTCGCCAGGCCGAAGGGCCGGGACCAGGGCGCGCGGGGGCACGGGCCGGCCGGGCTCCCTTACCTGGCGGCGGCAGCAGCGGTGGCCGAGGCAGCGGGATCCAGACCCGGGTCTAGCATGTCCATGGGGGGGTGGGGGCGGGGGGGGCGCCGGGCCCGGGGGGGAGGGGAGGGGAGGGGAGGGGAGGGAAGGGAGGGGAGGGGGCGGGCGGCCGGGGGGGCCCCGAGCCCGGCGCTCACGCCGCGCGGCAGGAGGGGACGGAGGAGACACGGGAGCCGCTCGCGCTGATCACGGGGACAAACAGTGGGGTCATGTGAGGAGGAGATGCCGCCGCCGCCGCCGCCGCCGCCGCCGCTGCTCCAGCAGCCGCGTCCACCCGCTCGCCCGCCGGCCGGCTCCCGGTGACTCTAGGCTCCCGGACGCCTCGCAGCCGCCCCCCGCCCGCTGCACGCGGCCCTCGGGCCTCCTTCCCTGAGTAGCCGCCGCCGCGACTTTTTTTTTAAACCCGGCCCGCCCTGGATGGCCGCCGCCTCTCCCCTGGATCGCCGGCTTGCGCGTCCGCCGCCCGGCCTGGCCCAATACGGCGGCGGATCGCTGCTGCAGCCGCGGCCGCTTTCTATTTTTTCCCCCTTTTTTTTTTCCTCCTTTACTTGAGCTGCGCGCGCGCGGCGGCGGCGGCGGCGGCGGCGCGAGCCCGGGGCCGACGCGCGCGAGGGGGGGAGGGCAGCCCCTGGGGAGCGCGCGCGCTGTCTGTCTCCGACGGAGGGCGGGCGCGCGGGCTCAGGTCTCGGCTGGGAGAGAGGTTGCCGCCGCCGTCTCCGCGGCCGTCGCCCGGCACCCGCCGGCGGGCCGCCCGAGTGGAACGTGGGCCCGGATGGAACACCGGGGGACCTGGAATAAGGCCTCTGGTCGCCGAGGACGAGGCAGGCAGCTGGGTTTGGAGACAGTAAAGTAGGTCGGGGGGGAGGGGCGGGGGAGGGGGCGTTGGGTGGATGGAAGGGAGCGCGCACGCGCGCCCCCGTCGACCGGACTGAAGTGCGCGAAAGCGGATGCCCCGGGCGCATGCGCACGTCTGGGCGGGGCCGGAGCGCGCACGCGGGGCGGGGCGGGGCGGAGCTAGCGTGGGGCACGTACTCCCGGCGGTGGAGAGTCGGCCGAGCCGGTCCTTTCCTCCTGGCTTCGGACACGGGTCCCGTGAGAGAAGTGGACGTGCGGCCTTTTGCAGACACCCACAGCAGCTGTCTGGGCTCCCCACCTCGCGCGGCAAAACAAATGCTTTCCTCCAGACTCAAGATTTGTGATCAGATGTTTTATTAGTTTTACGAGATCATCAATAATTCCTCCAATTAAAAAAAAAAAGTACAAAAACTACATACAAAATGTTGAGATCAGACGACTAAACTTTCCCGACTCAGGGCCAAGTTCTGCAAGGGAGAAAGAAAGATGGATATGAGCCAGGGAGGACTGGAGAAGAGGGTCCAGGAAGGCTTTCAGGGCCTTATCACTCACCTTCCTAAGCCTCCGCTCCCGGGAAGTCTGAGAGTCAGTCTCAGAGTAAGGGGGAGGCGCTGGAGGGTAGTAGGCCTCTTCTTCTTCCTCCCTGTAAGGCCTCCTCTCCGCTGGCCCCTTTTTCCTCAAGGCCTCTTCTAGTAGCCGCCCGTCATAGGGGGGGTCCCTGGATCTGGAGCCATCATCCCGAGGGTCCCGGGAGCGCTGGTAGCGGGCCCGAGGGTCAACATGAGGTTGGTCCCTAGGCCTGAAGTCATCGTAGTGGGGATCCCGGGAGTGTGGAAAGTGCCTGGAGTCGTCTTGGTCTTGGTCGTAGAGATCATCGCGGCTGCGACTTCGGGGAGGTGCGTAGCCCCGGCCTCTCCTCCCACTGCTTGGGGGAGATGTCCTCCCTGATTCAGCAGAACCCGGCCGTGTAAAGTCATCCAGAGCATCCACAGAGCGGGCTCGGGGCCGCCCCGCACCCCGGCTGTTCCTTGGCCGCTCCAGGGGGCCCTCTTGCTCCCACCGCCTGGAACTCCGGGGGGAGTGGTGACCCCATTCCTCATCCCTGATGGGGGTGAGGGCAGGGCCCCGTGAAGGCCGGGATCTCCAGTCGTCCTCGTGGAGAGAGGTGACTTCACTCATGGCTGTAGGGAAGGAAGATGTCTGTTACTGGTGGGAGGCGGTCAGGACCTAATGTCAGGGGCCCCGGGGCCCAGCAGCATCACTCACTTGGCTCATACGCTCTCAAGGGAGCCCCAGGCTTCTCACCTATTTAGTGATGGTCTGCAGGGTTCTGTACCCTTCACTGTGGCCATGGTAGGGAACGAGGGATTGTGTTCAGGACGTGGAGCAAGCGTCCCTGGGCAGTTATCAGGGAGACCTGCTTCCCCCGGCCCCCCAAGAATCCCTCAGATCCTGAGGCTTACCTCGTTCTACACGGCCACTGGGGGGCCCGGGTCGAGAAGGGTCGAAGTTGGCCAGCTCCTTCTCCATGTAGTATAGGACCCGCATGGAGTCGTCCTGCTGGTTGGCCTGAATCCTGTAGCCACTGCGGATCTCTAGGGACAGGAGTTGGAGGTGATCAGTTCCAGAGGTTGGATGCTGACCACCACCCGCCCCATAGGCATGTCCAACTTTGTAAGGATTGGTTCTCACCAGAGGTCACGCTGCTGTCTGTGTCACGAAGCAGGGGTACCTGGGAGCTGTGGCCACCAACTGGGGGAGATTGGCTGTCAGGAGCAAAACCCTGCATTCCCAGCCCCCTGCCCCCAATTCCCTCTTCCAACTCCAGACCCCTTAATGGCCAAAGGCCCAGCCTCCCTGCACCCCTCCACCTCCCACCACCTACTCCTGGCTGTCCCCAGGGCCTCACCTGAGCTATTCCTGTCGAAGTCTCCAGAGTACCCGTTGTAGAGAGGGCCCATGGGGATCATGGCTGGCGGGGGCGGGGTCTTGGCAGGGGAGAGGTGGGCATAGGTGCTGGGGGCGTAAATGCTTGGGACGCCCGAAGTGGCAGCTTTGCCAGCAGCATATACTGGGGAGAACACACACAGCATGAGAAGGGCCCCAGGGGCCACATGCCTTCTCCCCAGTCCCCTGTTGAGGAGCTTTCCTGGGTGCTTGGTTGTTGCTATAGAGTCCCTGAGGTCAGAGGACATGAGCCGCGTTGAGTCCACACCTCCTGTGCCATTCCTCACAAGAGTTTTAGGATGGGAGGGTATACGCCAGCGGCCCCAGTCAGGAATGCCAGTTTGTTTAACAGTACAATGGTTTCCCAGCATCTGACAAGGTTTTACGTCAAACTCTGCTGCCAGCTTATCATAGGACATGGCCACCCTGGACCTGCGTTCTTCCAGAGCAGCAGGGACAGAGGTGTCTTATAAACACCCATGTGTTGGACCCACAAGCCAGAAACAAGTGTTCCCTTTGACATCTGAGCCCTTGCACTAGAAAAATGGATCATCTGGGGGCGGGGATCCCATGCCTGCTCCCCTTTCATGCCTGCTGGGTCCTCCCTGCAGGGTCTTCCAGACCCCGAGGTGATGGGAAGCCGTCTTGGGAGCCTCAGCATTCACTTCCTCAGCCAACCAGCAAAACATCTCCTCCAGTGTTTCTACCTTGGGGGCCGCACCCATCCTGCCCTCGCCCGGTTCTAGGCTTGACAGCTCAAGGGCACATCCTCCCCAGCACCCTCCTCCCTGGGCAAGAGGCTGGGGTCTGGTGGCTGCTCTGAGGCAGAGTCACAGGCCTAGGGAAGATGATGGAACGCTCTGTGTAGGCCAAGCCCCACTGGGAAGGTGGAGTAGGGCGTCAGGCTCGGAAAGCTCCCTTCACCCCAATTCAGCTGGGCAGCAGAAGGCTCAGTGCTTACCCCCCCACCCCACACCAAAGAAGCCCCTCAGCAGTTGTCGGATGTGCTGCTTTATAATTAGCTCTGGGAGTTGCTGCTCTAGGACGGCTCAGGAGGGCTGTGGCTGTGGCAGAAATAACAGGGCCTCTGGCAGGGAGTTAATGGGATCTCAGTTTCGGGGAGCAGGGTCTCAGGATGGAGGAAATGGGGCCCTGGGACTGGCATTCACAGTCCTGGTCCCTGCCTTAATTAGCGGGGTTAACTGCAAACTTGTTTGCAGCCCTGGGGGGAATCCCACCCCACCTGTGAAATGGACTAACACCCACCCCGCCAAGTAATAAGCAAGACACCCACAACTAAAAATGTTGAGAGGGAGGAGATGGCCAGCGCAGGCCTCCAGAGAGCAGTGGATTTGATTTCTCCAGGCAGAGGTGAAACAGGTTGCCTACTGCTGAGTTCAGTCAGTGACCAGAAAATTAGCCAGCATGGTCTGAGCCATGGCCCCGTGCTGGGCCCTGACACACAGCATTTCCCTTAATGCTCATGACACCCCGTGATGGCAGGACCCTGCAGAGAAGAAAACCAGCTGCTCACCTGAGGTCACATGGTGTGAGTGGTGGGGGCTCTAATTTGCATCCTGGCCCTCGGTCATTACCCATGCTGACAGCAGCGATGTCTGGCAGCTAGTGGGCGTGGAATGCTCTGTGTAGGCCAAGCCCCACTCTAAATGCGGGACACATCAGTTCACCGGATCCTGACTCATGCTGTACAGCGGGCTCTGCCGTGGCCCCATTTTACGGAGGAGGAAACAGAGGTTGAGAGGGGAAGTCCTTCAGTGGACTTCCCAACAGGTAAAGGGGTCCAACCAGGCCTCAAACCTCCACCTGCCCAAGCTTGTGATGACTGCCTATGATTTTAACCTGGACTGTGTTACACTGGAGTCACATCACGTGGAAACCTTAAATGTCAGGATGCTCACATACATCCATCTGAGCCACCTGGGTAATTCTTTCTACCACGTGTTCACTCTTGGCCTAGAAATGAGCAGGTGCCATGAGAGGGGGCGGGTCTGTCCCTCTTCTGGTCTCTCCTAGTCTAGGTGCTCCTAACACGGAAAGTTACTTCTTTCTAGCCGCCAGGGTCATCTGTCTGTCAACCAAAGATATGGTGAACCTGACAATGACGAAGGAAAAGGTGAGAACTAGTAGAGAAGTATGTTTTCACGGCCTACTTTCAGTACAAGGAACAAGAGAGCAGGTACGTCTGGGTCTAGAACTTCCATGTCAGAGTTGATGGAAATTTCCCCATAACTGAGTACAGAGGTGCTCTCAGGAAGGTAACCAGGGAACTGGCAGCACTGACCTCCACAAGCGGGGAAATGGGGCAGCAGGAGGGAGGTGGCGCTCTCTTCCTCTCCCGTCCCTCCTGTTTGCTTCTTCCCCCTCCACCTCGGGTCCCATGTCTAATCCCAGACCCTCTCTGATGTGCTCAGTTCAATTCAGTTCAGTTGCTGAGTCGTGTCCGACACTTTGCGACCCCATGACCCGCGGCACGCCAGGCCTCCCTGTCCATCACCAACTCCTGGAGTTCACCCAAACTCAAGTCCATCGAGTCAGTGATGCCATCCAACCATCTCATCCTCTGTCATCCCCTTCTCCTCCTGCCCGCAACCTGATGCGCTGGATGGTCCTTAAACGGCATCCGTGAAAAAATCCAGCATCCTTATGTGGATGTGGGTTGTTAAAGGGCTTAAATTTGGTGGGGCTGTAAACCTCGCTTGGTTTCTGACCTTTTTCAGTTCAGATTTTGTTTTTAAAAGGACTTTTACTTGCCGGTGAACAATGTTTTGTACTATTTGTTTTTTTTTTTTTTACCTTGTGCATAAATTATACCTTCAAAAGGAAAGACTTGAAATAAATCAAAACTAAAATAAGTGACGAGTTGAAGTATGTAAATGATCATGTAAAGTAGCAGGTCCTCCTTGGCCCACTTTGCCCCAAACTACTCCCCTCATGACCTCCAGAGTGACACTGTCCCAGGAGGCAGGCAGATGGGCGCCTCCTGCCCTTGGACCCAGGACAGACGCCGAGTGGGAGTAGACGCGCGGCGGGTGAGGGGTACTCACGGGCCTCGGGGCAGCAGCACTTTTCCGGGCAGCAGGGGCACCTGACGTAGCAGCAGCAGGTATGGGGGCAGCACTGACACCAGCAGATGCCCAACAGGAGGACGATGAGGAAGGCCGCCAAGCAGACGACAACCACGAACAGCCAGTCTGCGGGGACATGAGAGCTGGCCCTGAGCCAGGAGGCCTGGGAGGGAATAGGGATGTGGGCACTGGGGGCGGGGGGAGGGGAGGGTGACGCCTGTCTGTAAAGCCCATCGGGGAAGCTGCAGCCCCAGCCCTTGTTGGAGTCTCCATGCCAGGGGCTGGGGTGCAGCCCCAGAGGGATGCCCGCTCCACTACAACCCAGGTCAGCCCCAAGGTTAGGGAACCCACCCTGGGCTCATCTGGACAAGGCAGTAAACGAGAGCAGACCTAGCCAGAGAAGATGGGCTGTAGCCTTGAGAGGGGACAGAGCCAGCTGCCCAGACCCCGAGCGCTAGAAGAGCACCACAGGCACCAGTCACGGGAGCCCTCTGTCTACACCCCTGGCCCCTTGCCAGCCAGCCCAGCCCACAGCCCAGAGCCAGGCCGCTAGACGCCCGGAATCGGCGGGGTTATTAGTGGGGTCCGAGCAAACTGTGTTTAGAAAAGGGGGAAGATACTTAGAAGCAATAAGTGGTATGTGGGGGGACTCCACCCCCGTACCTTCCATGGGCCCCGCCTGAAAACCAGGTAAGAGCTCGGCCACCCCCGAGGTCCTGCCTGGAGGGACAAAAGAGAGACAGATTATGCTGACCAGGGCCAGCCCAGGCCATCCCTGCCCTGAAGCCCAGCTCCGGGCTCATTAGGGTGGAGGCGTGCTCTGCAGAAGAGATGGGGTAGGTGCTAGGAGGGTCCTAGCATGCGGTTCCTGCCCTCCACAGCCCCGTCCCCTGTGGGTGCCGTCTTCCAGAAGGCTGTCTCACATGATTCACTCACTCACTGTCCCCACAGAGGAGTCTGTTGCCCAGAAGGGTGCCAGGACACATCCCGTGGGCTCAGGAGGTGGGATCTCAGTTTGGGATTCCATCTCTTCCACACACACACACACAGTCCTACCATCCCAGGTAAAGATAGTCCTAGCCCATGAGGCTCAGGAAGACAGTGCACTAGGGCCCAGGAAAATGTCTTAACTGTATTGTAAAGTCTGAAGAAGAAAAGGTAACAATACTGAATACACAGTAATGAATGGTCTTTGTAACAATCTAACTGTAAGAGAATTTTTGGTTTTAATCTGGAGGAAGAGACCCTTGAAAGCGACAGTGCCTACAGTCCAGGGGGCCTCCTTTGGTGGTCCAGTGGCTAAGACTCCAAGCTCCTGCTCCCGGTGCAGGGGCCCTGGGCTCTGTCCTGGGTCAGGGAACTAGATCCCACGTGCTACAACTAAGAGTTCGCAACTAAGAAAGACCCGTCGCAGCCAAATAAATATTTTTAAAAGTGCCTTACAGCCCATAAAAGTCACAGTATGGCCCAGGTTCACTGCCAACCAAGGTCCCCTGTGCAGGTTTCCTGGCCCAGCTGGGGCCTCCTTTAGGTGCCACCCACCACTCTGTGCCGCACCGGTGCTGCATCTCCAGGGGTGTCCACACACCTGGCTGTACATCAGCACCCCATGTTGCCTGCCCCCAGGAGGAGGGGTCCAGCAGGTAAAACAGTGGTTCTCAAAGTGTGGTCCCATCCTGGAGGCCAAGCCATGTTCCGGATAACTAAGCCACTGCCCTTTCTACTCTCCTTCAGTAGAGATACAGCGGAGCTTTCCTGAGGCTCCGTCACACATGATGATGTCATTTGCTCTGATGGTAATGCTTGTGTGCCAGTTTCAATTTCAAATATGTTAAGCAACTGTAAATGTAACCCACAAAAACTTAAACAAACCTTCTTTGAAATCCTCAGTAACCTGAGTGTAACTGGCTCCTGAGACTAAATTTTGAGACCTGCTGATGTCGACTGTGCATTTTCTGGAAGAACACGCGCGAGTTCTGTGGGCTGTGGATGCATGCGTTCTGTCACCCAGACGTGAACTCTTGTCACGTGATCTGAGCACCCTGGGGCGTGGTCCCCCATCATGTGTGCTTGTTCACACGTGTCACCTTGCATCATGCATATGATGATGGCAATGTGTGGCCCAACAGCATGTCACATATAGCGCGTGCCACATGGGACTATATGTGTCGACTGAGAACACAGCATCTGGCTAACAGCAGCATCCCTTCCACGTGTGGCAGGGGGGCCTCACAGCGGGGCGGGGGCTGCTGGCGGGTATCCCACCCCACTCCTGGGCATGTGGGGGGGGAGGGCTTGCTTGAGGGGAACACGAACTATGCAAGCCACACAGCACCATCCCAGCAGGGCAGAGGGACTCTGGGGTGAGATGTGGCCTTAGGTGGGGGGCGCGGGGTGGGAGTTGGCGGGGGGTGAAGCGGCCTCTCGATTACACACACCATCACCCCTCCTGGCTCAATGCCCATCCACCCTGACCATTTCTGTGCTTTTAAACACTGAGGCCAGGAAGGGGTAGAGGCCCCATTCCTTTCCACTCCTGGTTTGGCTCTGGCTTATTTGAAATGTTGTGGGGTGGGGGAGGGGGTCCCTGTCTGGGGTGCAGGGTACAGATAAGCCCAAGTGACTGGTGGTGCTGTGAGGGGAGAGCGGAGGAGGTGACAGAGCCGAGAGAGAGAGCAGGAGGGCAGAGGGCGGACACACAGCATAGCAGGAGAGGCCCATCCCCAACCCTGTCCCTCGGGGCCCAGACTCACCTAGGACGATGAGCTCTGCGTAGGCCTCGTTGTTCCCCTGGAGGTCCTGGGCCGAGACCACGGAGCAGTAGTACACACCGCTGTCCCCCCAAGCTGTCTGGTCGAAGGTCAGGTCAGCATCTGTGGCAGTGGGCAGTGGGTAGACAGGTGAGGGCCATGCAGGGGAGGGGCGCCTGGGGGGAAGGGGGTGGGGGCGGGGGGATTCAATCCCTCATCCTGAGGGCTTGACACCTCTCAGGCTCTGTTCTAAACCTTTCACATGGGGAACTTCAAGCAGGTTGTGAGGTGGGACTGTTATCTTTCCTGTCTCGGAGAAAAGAGCAGTCTCCTGAAATTACTGATGAACTGTACAGCTGTGGCGAAAACGGGGTGGTGGGCCGGGATGGTCTGATCCTACTCAGCTTACAGCCTCCACCCCACCCCCCCATCCAGCCCCCTCCCCCCGCCCGCTGCTCCCTTCCCCATCCCACCTCTCAGAACAAAAGTCAACCCCCTGACACGACCTGCCTGCCGTGGAGCCTAGGGCAGACCCAGGGACTGGGGCCTGGGTAAGGAGGCAAAGATAAACAGGCCAGATTCCAGGAAGCAGGAGACTCCCGCACCCAGCAGAAGGCGGGGGTGTGAGGGAGAGACAGACCAGTTCCCTCCTCCGTCCAGCTATCAGTCCCCACATTCCAGGTCAAGGCCCAGGGCTGGGGACGCTCCCCATGACACAGCCCCAGGCAAAGGGCCTGTTAATTACGGCGATAATGAAAGTCTTTCCGAACATCCGGTTTCCTCTCTACTCCTCAGGCCCTAATTAGTTAAATCCCTCAGCCATTCTGCAGGGTGGGGCCCTCTGGGCAACTCCACCTTGGGCCTGTGGCGCACAGGAGGTAGGAACCTTATGAACTGGCCAGAGACATCCTCACAGAGCATCCTCACACCCTTTCTCCCCAGCTGCTCTGGCTCCCAGGGACCTACCCACCACCTGCCCCATGGACCTCCAGCCCTTCCCCAGGATGGCTCAGAGGGCAGCCACTGTATGTGCCTCACTCTGTAGTACCTGGGCATCAGTCAGTTGCCAAAAGAATGAGAGAACCAGAGCCTTCTTCCTTCTTTGGAAAGAAGACCTCACATCCATAGTAAGACCTCCTTTCAGTGCCTATCTACACCATCCCAAGGGCTTCCCAGGTGGCTGAGCAATCAAGAATCCGCCTGCCAGTGCAGGAGATGTAGGTTCGATCCCTGCATCAGGTAGATCCCCTGGTGAAGGAAATGGCAACCCACTCCAGATTTCTTGCCTGGGACATCCCATGGACAGAGGAGCCTGGTGGGTTACAGTCCATGGGGTGGCAAAAGGGTTGGACAGAACTTAGCAACTGAACAGTGACAGCATGCCATTCCCACGCCTTACCCTGGCCCACAAGGCCTTTGGAGCCATCTGACCCCTGGTTATCACACCAGCCTCATCCATACCGCTCTCCTCTACTCGCCAGACCCCACACACACCGGCCTGCTCACTGTCCCCCACCATGTGCTGGGCCCACCCTGCTTTGGCGTGCACTCCGGCTGTTCCTCTGGCTTGGCTCTGTGTCCTCAAACCCTCACAGGGCTGGTTCCACCCCCCTGACACAGCTCCCCTGTCCTACTGCTAAATTCTATCAGCCTGCTTAGGGGCTGATTGGCCGTGAGCCCATCCCCAGGGGAAGGTGGGCCCCAGGCGAGCAGAGCCTGGAGTCCCCAGGCCCTGGTCAGTATCGGGAAAAGAACCCCTTTCCTCCTCACACTGACTTTGCTCAGTGTTCTAGACGCGTGGCTGTCCTCAACTAGGCGCATGATACAGTCATTCAGTATTTGAGGCATTGCATGCACCTGTTGCTAGAGAGCAACAGTTCTCAAAAGTGTGCTCCGTGGAGCCTGGGGCTCCCCCAGACGTTTTCACAGGGGGTCCCTGAGGTCAAAGTTATTTTCACCATAATAGTAAGATATTTGCCTTTTTCACTTAATCTCATGAGTGTAGTGTGGAGTTTTCCACAGGTTATTGGCTTGTGTTATCACAATATTCTGAATGCAGAAGCTGCTTTGAGAATCCAGCTTCTATGCAGCCAGACTGTAAGGAGATGTGCAAAAATATAAAAGCAACACCATACATTTTCATTAAAGGTTTTTTTGTTTTGGGAAATATGGTTATTTTTTCATAAAAGTATGTTATTTAGACTAATCTATAGTTTATTAGGGCTTCCCAGGTGGCGTGAGTGGTAAAGAACCCACCTGCCAATGCAGGAGACAGATGAGACATGGTTTCCATCTCCGAGTAAGGAAGATCCCCTGCAGGAGGGCATGGCAACCCATTCCAGGATTGCCCGGAGAATCCCATAGACAGAGGAGCCCCGAGGGCTACAGTCCATAGGGTTGCAAAGAGTCGAACACTTAGCATAGCACGTGAAGCGGCTTAGCACAGCACGCATACTTTATTATCATCATTAAAGAAATTTTTTTCAACTTCTCAATTTTCTAGCTGTAAAAACAAAGTTCTTTGCGGACCTCAGTAAGTGTGTAAAGTGACCCTAAGACCCACATGTTTGAGAACCACTGCTCTAGAGGACAGCTAGGAATCCCCACCCAGACAGGGCTCAAGCTCCTCACTGGAAAGAGAGACAAATAACATCTAAACATATTGTGCTTCAGATGGTGATGAGCAGTACAGAACTCAGACAGGAAGTGCCTCTGTCGTGGAGGTGGTGACTGAGTTTAAAGTGACAGGAAGGTAGGGTGACCTTGGGCACTGACACTCTCCTTTATGGTCAAGCATCCAGCCCCCAGTTATTGATTTTTTACTGTGTTAGGTACCTTTGTCGGAGAAGGCAATGGCACCCCACTCTAGTACTCTTGCCTGGAAAATCCCATGGAGAGAAGAGCCTGATAGGCTGTAGTCCATGGGGTCACTAAGAGTCGAACACGACTGAGCGACTTCACTTTCACTTTTTACTTTCATGCATTGGAGAAAGAAATGGCAACCCACTCCAGTGTTCTTGCCTGGAGAATCCCAGGGACAGGGGAGCCTGGTGGGCTGCCGTCTATGGGATCGCACAGAGTCGGACACGACTGAAGTGACTTAGCAGCAGGTACCTTTGTATATATTCTTTCATGGAATCATCCTAAAGCTCTAACCTACATTCTCCCAAATCTTCTGAATTCTCTATAACACCCTCTAGGCCTATCATTTTTTCCACTTGTATCTTTGAATCAGACTCTGAACGCACCTCTCTAAAACTAGAACCCTAGACCGGGGCCCTGCCCAAAGCTGGAGTGGGGATTGAAGGCAGCCTCTGCCCCCTCCAAGAGCTCCTATGCTGGGAGCTGAAATCTGGTCCTGTGGGCCAGATCTAGGCCTCAATGCGTTTTGTTTGGCCTATATGATGTTTTCAAAACTCACGAAAAACATGGCTTTCCGGCTTCTTTTGATCCGTTCTAAGGCCTGAGTTCACCTCCTTCCTCCCGGCCGCACCCTGTTCCCAGTCTGGGTCTGGTCCTGACATCACCTGGGCTGGGCATTGCTCTAATTGTTTTAGATATAGGGAGAAAATGCCAGGTCTCCAGCTGGGCACAGGAGCTGGGCTTCCCTCCACCTCCCTGGGCCTCTGACTCATTTGCACACAGCAGAGGCGGCCCTCATGATCTCAGAGGTCCCACAAGCTCCCAGGTCCAGAGCCACCAAGTGGGGGTGCACGTGGTTCCCAAGCAGCCTGAAGAGGTAGAAACGGCCCCGATCCAGGCACCCCATCACCCAAAGCGGGGAAGAACGGAAGTGGAAGCGGAACCACCCAAGCTGAGGCACACCACTCTGGCTTGCCCAGGACGACTTTCACTTTTAAAACCTGGGTGGCTGGTGACCCTAGAAACAGTGAAGGCAACTCTGCTTTTCTCCATCCTCAAAGCTGAAATGGAGGAAGCTCCCATGGCTACTGGGCTTCCTGAAGGGACATACACACAATGGATGTTTATAAATCACGGCCTGTATCAAACCCGGGCCCAGGGTTGAAAACCCAGGGCCTGTGGGCCTCTGGAGCAGGAAGAATCTGCCCCAGATGGAGCCCGAAGGTCACTCCAATGACAGACTCAGCAAAGGGGACACGATTCCAGGCAGCCTTCAAGGGCACTCTCAGTACGGGAGTTGTCCTGACAGTGCTGGCCGGTCATACCTGATCCAGGCTGGAGAAGCGCCTGGATTATGGGGTAGGGGCCTATAGAGGCTGAACCACCACCACCACCCTCCCCCGCCCTGGAAGTCTTTTATCCACAGGAACAGCTGTCCAAGGAAATTCAGGGCCAGCAGAGCTAGTCCCTCCCCGAAACAAGACTGAGAGGCTGGGTCCCTGCCCACGGTCCAGACAGACAGGGAAGGGGTGTGCTCTGAGGCCTGGTCTCCTGGGGTCTGCAAAGGGATGCCCCCTTCCCTCCTCTGCCCCCATGCCCATGATTAAAACACTCATCCTTTATCCCTTGCCCGCTGTTGCCCATCACCCTCCTCTCTGCCCACTGGATTCTTTAGGGCCCAGTCCCAGTTCCTCTTCAAATTATATTCACAGCAGTCTCGAATCATGATCACCTATCACCCAGGTGGGGTTTCTTTGTAGCACTCGGCGGCACCCTCTGAAATCCTCTTACTCTTTTGCTACTTGTTGCCTATTTCATCCCATGAAAGTATCACCTCCTTGAGTGCAGGGATCACCTGTCCTGATCACCTCTCTAGCCCCAGCAACTACCATAGCTTCTGGCGCTTAGATGATGCCCAATAAATGCCAAGTGAATGGATCAATGAATGAATCAGTTCCCCACCCCTAACCTGGTCCCAAGAGGCACCTCCTATGAGCAGGTGGCATGACAGTGAAGGACAAGGGCTAGGTTCAAATCTCAGTGCCAGACCTTTACTATGTGTGCACCAGGATGAACTATTTGATCTCTCTGTGACTCAGCTGTCCTGAGTGTAAAATGGGCATAAAGCACCTGGCAAGATATAGGCTTTCTCCAGTAATATCCCTCACTCCTTCGGTTCACTCCTATTACCTCCTCCAGGTGGGTTCTTTGCTGACCTTCCTGGGTAAGGAACCTGAGGGGTTACTAGCTTGGAGACTAGGCCCCAAAGGGCTGACTTATAATCCCACTAGCTCTGTGACCCTGTGCAAGTCACTTTAACTCTCTGGGTCTTTGTAAAGTGAGTGTCACAGAAGCTACTTACTCCATTATTATCATCTAAATGAGCTAATTCACATCAACCTGGATTAGAGCCTGGCACACAGGAGGCCTTTTATAGGTTATTAATTATACGCGTGCATGTGTGCTAAGTTGCATCCTGCTCTTTGTGACCTATGGACTGTAGCCCACCAGGCTACTCTGTCCATGGGATTCTCCAGGCAATACTGGAATGCGTTGCCATGCCCTCCTCCAGGGGATCTTCCCGAGCCAGGGATCGAACCTATGTCTGCTGTAGCTCCTGTATTGCAGGGGATTCTTTACCACTGAGCCACCAGGCAAGCCCCTGTTACTTACATAAATTTTACTTATTGTTGATGATATTACAAGTATTATTACAGAACCCCTGCCTCTCTCTCCATGACCCACTTTTCTTTACCTTTAAGCACTTGAAAGTATGTGTTTATTATTGTTGTTTAGTTGCTAAGTCGTGTCTGACTCTTTCGTGACACCATGAACCATAGCCTGTCAGGCTTGTGTTTGCCTTATTTGTCTGTCTCACCGGAATTCAAGCTCTAAGAGGGAAGGCATTTGATAATTTTGTTTACTGCTGTATTTCCAGGGCCTCAAGTGGTGCCTGGTATACGTTAGGTGCTTGATAAATCTTTGCTGTTAAATAAAGGGATGGATGGATGGGTAGAAGAAAGGATCCATCCCTTGGCCAGTGCTTTCAGGCATCTATGCTGATGAACTTCTAAGAGGGAGTCAACACCAAAACTCAAGCCCACCCTGTCCAATCCCCTGCCCACGTACTTCCTGTGATGGTGATCCTTCGGCCCTGATAGTAGTCTCCCAGGGTCACGGCATTGCCCTGCTTGGTGGCCACAACCCTGACGGTGCGTGCGCTGTCCTGGCACTCCACGTAGGGGTTGTAGCCTGGGTTACCAGCCGCCAGCTGGGCGTTGAGCTGGTTATCAACACTGGCAGGAGAGAAGGCATCAGCGATGCGGTCCCGGCAGAAAGACTTGTACTTCCAGATCACGATGGGTGGCGTGGGGGTCGCGGTCAACTGGTAGGTGCAGGGCAGGGTCACGGGTTGGAATAGGATCACCACGTGGTAGGGGTCTGACACGGTCACCTGGACGGCGCTGGTGGGGGCTGAGGACAAGAAGAGAGTCAGCAGAGGGACTGCTGTGAGCGCAAGGAAGCACTTCAGCAGGAAGAAGCCACCCCACTTGTCACATCACTGACATTTACAAGTGTACGGTTTTAGAGAGTGCCTGGCACGCACTGCTCCTTAATCCTCAAGGCAGCTCTGATAATCATGCCCATTTAAGAGACCCAGGGGGCTTAAGTGGCCACTGCAAGGTCACACAGCCAGATTCCTTGGAACATCCTGTCCATTCCTCTAACCAGAGCGCAGCCTCTGCAGAGCTCAGCTTTCAGTCCCCTCTTCCCTTGGCCACCCTCTCATGGAAAGGGTCTGCGGCCTGTACAGACAAGCCCAAATGGCGCCCCCAAAAGCCCACAGTGCTCGAGACCCACTTTCAAAAACAACCAAGTGTTGCAAGTTCCTCCGGGTTTTGTGAATTGGTGGTGGGGGGGAGGAGAGGGAGGGGGGGCCGGCGGGGGATTCTGGAGTTGTTTGGATTGCTTCCCATACAGTAGCTAAACCCCTAAGTTATGTCACCACCAGCCTTTCACCCTGCTCTACCCAAAGCCATCTCAAATGAATATGCCAAAACTGCTTGCTGAAAGATAAAGTCCCCCTGAAACCCCCTGCCCAAACAAACATCAGATCCAGCAGAAGATGGTTTCCAAGTTAGTTCATAAGGCCGTTTCACCGGACTCTTACTCAGATATTCTTACGACATGACTGGGTTAGGGGGTGGGGAATTTTCAATACCGCACCCACTCGACGCCTGGGCGCTGCTTCTTGATCTCACCCCCTAGGAATCGTCCGATCCAGCCCTCGGGTGCCTTCTCCCTGTTACCCCAAGACTCAGAAATCTCGACCCGCTACCGAATCCTCATCCCCGCCTTTCTCAGTGATCCGGTGGTCTTTCATCCCTACCCCACAAAGGGTCCCATTCTCCCTGCGGCTCCCCGGTTCGCAGTCCCGGGAGTTTCACTTCCTGTTATCTCTGAACAAGGGCGGAGGAGCGCTCTCAGGCACTGACAGAGAGTTCTTCTCCCCCCGGCGCACAGGGATCTCCGGGGACCTTGCGGATCAGGTCTTAGTCTCTGCGCTCCCCCTCCCCCAGTTCTCCTGCCTCCCGGGCGCTGCGGAACTCCAGGCATCGCCCCTCTATAGTGCCCTCCCGGCGTCCCGCAGCACCAGGGTCCCCGCGCTCCGTACCTGTGCACAAGGTGCTCAGAAAAAGCCACACGAAGACCACCGCGCCCCAGCTCAGGGTACCCGGGCAGGACTCCAGTCCCCCGGAGAACGGGCGGGCCAAAGGCGCCATCGCGGCCGTCTGGGCGCGACGCGCCCGCGCGTCCCCTCCCAGGTACCGGGAGGGTAGGGGGCGCGGCCCCCACCAAGACTGGGAGGGGTGCCTGCTCCTCCCCTTCCCGCTTCCGCTCCTTGTCTCTATTCCAAGCCCACTCTACCCTAATCTAGGATTTTTAACTAGAGGGAACATCGTAGATGAAGAGCACGCGTCCAGCTTGCAGGGAGAAACTTGCTTGTCCCACTGGGGCTCTGCGAGCCTCTCCACCCCCCCGTGGCTCCGGGGAATGGATCGGCCCAGGTACACAGGGTGAGAGCCGAGGGCAGGGATCGGGGGTGGGCGGCGGGGAGGGGCTCCTCCACCTCCCTCCCCGGAAGTGGGCTGACCCAGGTGCGCTCCGGCCCAGAGGGTTGGAACCAAGTGACCAGCCCGCCGGGAGGGCGGTTGAAGACCAGGGATCGCGGTCCGGCCCTCTCCTGCTTCGGTCACGCCGAGCAGAGTGTGAATCACGGGAACAGAGACTCAACTGCGTTGATTCACCTGTTGAGAGAGGCGGGACGCGCCGCGCACCTGTTCCCTCCCTTCCCACACCCCTCTCCTCGGCTGGCGATGGACCCGCCTAGGTACACACTGCGGGGCGGGGCGAGTCCGAGCGAGCTTTGGGCTGGAAGAGGCGTGTTAGTTGCCGCGCTTGACTTTGCCACTAGCCCTGGGGGTCCTCGCGTCCCGGGGGACGGAGGCGCCCGCAGCCCTCTCGCGCCTTCCACTTAGATGATATGAACAACCGAGCCAAGTTCTCGGAAAGGAAGCTGCCGCCTTTAGGGGACGCCCGAGGGGAATCGAGCCCAGGAAAAGTTGGAATTCTACTTTGGAAGTTTTCTCCGCCTCTATACTCCCCCCCACCCCATTCCTAACTCTTGGTTTGGCCTCCGGGCGTCCATCGCCCCGGGTCAGGCCTCCGGAAACTATGGCTCTTAAAGGGGCCGAGTGGAGGCTTGGGACTAGGGACGGGTTTCCGCCTAAGGATTCCTAGAGACTGGGCCACCTGCACCGAGGGCGGGGCGGCCGAGGCCAGGCTCCTGGAACGCGAGGCGCTCACGCGGCTCTGTTGCCCCCTGATGGCGGCTAGGGGAAATGCATCCTGGGGAACGAAGAGCTTCTGAAGAGATTCCCGGGAGGCAGGTTAGGTACCCAGGGATGCTTTGTTCGACGGATCTTGTTAAAACCCAAGTTGATCCTCTGCTCAAAACTTTCCCAAGACTCCCTTTCCCAGCAGAAGTCAAGATACTTATAGTGTGGCCTGATCCCTCTCTGAACCTCTGCACTCACCCCGTGGCTTACTCAACTGGACACCTCAGCGTTCGGGAATGACTCTCACCCTCCCACTTCAGGCTCCTTGCCTTCACTATTTTGGGAACACCTTCCCCTCAGTTATCCACCTGATCCTTCACATCCTTTAGGGCTTTACTTAAAGGTCACTTTCGCGGTGACACCTTCCCTAACCACTTCTATAAAATTTCAACCGGCTCACATGCCTCCGTCCACCCACCTCTTGCCTGTTCTTTTATTGCTTTGCAAGGATACAATTCAGTGGCAGTAATTACATTCACATGGTTGTGTACTCATAACCACTGCGTGCATGTTAAGGTGCTTCGGTCCTCTTTGTGACCCTATGGACCGTAGCCCACCAGGTTCCTCTGTCCATGGGATTCTCCAGGCAAGCATACTGGAGTGGGTTGCCATACCCTCCTCCAGGGGATCTTCCCAATCCGTCTCTTATGTCTCCTGCATTGGCAGGCAAGTTCTTTACCACTAGCTCCGACTGGGAAGCCCACTCATAGCCACTAGGGTATACCCTAATCTTTTCATCACCCCCAATATAAATTCTGTATCTGTTAAACAATAACTCCCCATTCCCACCTGCCCCCAGACCCTGGTAACCTCTATCCTACTTTCTTTATCAAATTGCCTATTCTAGGCACCTTATTTAAGTGGAATCAATGACGTTTGACCCCTGTGTCTGGCTCATTTCACTACATATGTTTCAAGATTCATCTACACTGTAGCATATATAAAAATCAAGATTTCTCCCTTTTAAGTTACTGAAAATATGCAGTGTTAATATTAGCAAATGTTAGTAGAAGTAATTTAAATAGTTCAGTTATGCAGCTTAAATTTGAGCTGTGGCTTATATTACACATGTTGTTTGTATGCATTGTTTTTAATTATCTTACATGGTTTAAAAATCCTACCTCTGAAAGAAATTCAGAAAATTCGCCTGACATAGGTGTTTTGACCCCGCCCTGAGAAATGTACACTTGTATCAGTATTGGATTTTGACCAGTGCTCCAATATAAGGAAGTTCTTGTTTAGTCAGTAAGTCCCATCTGACTTTTTTGTGATTCCATGGATTGTAACCCTTCAGGTTCCTCTGTCCATGGAATTTCCCAGGCAGGTATACTGGAATGGGTTGGCATTTCCTTCTCCAGGGGATCTTCCCAACCCCAGGGGTTGAACTTGTATCTCCTGCATTGGCAGGTGGATTCTTTACCACTGAGTCACCAGGGAAGCCCATACAGAAGTTACTACTTTCAAATAAAGCAAAGTTTTATTTTCAAAGAAAACAAAATATTTTTTTCTTTTTATGGCTAAATAGTATTTCATTGTATATACACACACACCCGTCATATATGTATCTACTTATCTGTTGTTAGATACTTGGGTGGTTTCTACCTTTTGGTTATTGTTAACAATGCTGCTGTGAGCATTGGTATACAGATAGTTTCTTTCAACCCTTTTGGATTTATACCTAGGAGTGGGATTACCAGTTCATAGAAAACTTCTATTTTTAAACATGAGGAGCCTCCAAATTGTTTTCCATATCCATGCACCTTTTACATTCCCACCAGCAATGCACAAGGGTTCACATCCTCACCTACACTTGTTTTTATCTTTCTCTTTTAAAATTTTTATTGGAATATAGTTGATTTTACAATGTAAACCAGGCTTCAGCAATACGTGAACCGTGAACTTCCAGATGTTCAAGCTGGTTTTAGAAAAGGCAGAGGAACCAGAGATCAAATTGCCAACATCCACTGGATCATGGAAAAAGCAAGAGAGTTCCAGAAAAAACATCTATTTCTGCTTTATTGACTATGCCAAAGCCTTTGACTGTGTGGATCACAATGAACTGTGGAAAATTCTGAAAGAGATGAGAATACCAGACCACTTGACCTGCCTCTTGAGAAACCATATGCAGGTCACGAAGCAACAGTTAGAACTGGACATGGAACAACACGACTGGTTCCAAATAGGAAAAGGAGTAAGTCAAGGCTGTATATTGTCACCCTGCTTATTTAACTTCTATGCAGACTACATCATGAGAAACACTGGGCTGGAAGAAGCACAAGCTGGAATCAAGATTTCCAGGAGAAATATCAATAACCTCAGATATGCAGATGACATCACCCTTATGGCAGAAAGTGAAGAGGAACTAAAAAGCCTTCTTGATGAAAGTGAAAGAGGAGAGTGAAAAAGTTGGCTTAAAGCTCAACATTCAGAAAACGAAGATCATGACATCTGGTCCCATCACTTCATGGCAAATAGATGTGGAAACAGTGTCAGACTTTATTTTTTTGGGCTCCAAAATCACTGCAGATGGTGATTGCAGCCATGAAATTAAAAGAAGCTTACTCTTTGGAAGGAAAGTTATGACCAACCTAGATAGCATATTGAAAAGCAGAGACATTACTTTGCGAACAAAAGTCCGTCTAGTCAAGGCTATGGTTTTTCCTGTGGTCATGTATGGATGTGAGGGTTGGACTGTGAAGACGGCTGAGCGCCGAAGAATTGATGCTTTTGAATTGTGGTGTTGGAGAAGAGTCTTGAGAGTCCCTTGGACTGCAAGGAGATCCAACCAGTACATTCTGAAAGAGATCAGCCCTGGGATTCTTTGGAGGGAATGATGCTGAAGCTGAAACTCCAGTACTTTGGCCACCTCATGCGAAGAGTTGACTCATTGGAAAAGACTCTGATGCTGGGAGGGATTGGGGGCAGGAGGAGAAGGGGACGACAGAGGATGAGATGGCTGGATGGCATCACTGACTCGATGGACATGAGTTTGAGTGAACTCTGGGAGTTGGTGATGGACAGGGAGGCTTGGTGTGCTGCGATTCATGGGGTCGCAAAGAGTTGGACACAAGTGAGTGACTGAACTGAACTGAACTTACAACGTTGTGTTAGTTTCAGGTATACAGAAAAATAAATCAGTTATACATATATCCACTCTTTTTTTAGATTCTTTTCCCATATAGATCATTACAGAGCATTGGGTAGAATTCTGTGTGCTGTACAATAGGTCCTTATTAGTAATCTGTTTTATATATAGACTGAAGTGACTTAGCAGCAGTATGTAAATGTCCTCCTGATTGCCCAGTTTATCCCTCCTCTTATAACCATAGATTTGTTTCTACATCTGTGACTCTGTTTCTTTTGTAAATAAGTTCACTTGTATCTTTTGTTTTTAGATTCCACATATAAGCCACAGGATATGTGTCTTTGTCTGACTTCACTCAGTTTATCTGTTAATCTGTTTTCTTGATTAGAGCCTTCCTAGTTAGCATGATGTGGCATCTCATCAGGCTTTTGATATGCGTTTCCCTAATGACCTCGAGCATCTTTTCATCTTGGACATTTGTATGTCTTCTGTGGAGAAATATCTATTTCAGACATCTCCCCATTTTTGACTTGTGTTGTTTGGTTTCCCATTGTTGAATTGTAGGAGTTTGTTTTGCCATGCAAAACACAGCTTGCAGAATCTCAGTTCCCTTACCTTGGCCTGAAAGCCCAGAATCCTAACCACTAGCCACCAGGGAACTCCCTGTAGGAGTTCCAGGAGTTCTTTTTAATATTCTGAATATTAATCCTTCATCAGATATATAATTTGCAAATATTTGTTCCTATTCTGTCAATTTTCTTTTCACTTTCTTGTTGGTGTCCTTTGAGTCACAAAAATTCTGAGCTTGATGAAGTTTAGTTTAGCTATTCTTTTTCTTCTGTTGCTTGTGGTTTTGGCGTCATATCTATGAAAATGTTGCTGTATCCAAGGTCATGAATATTTTCACCAGTGTTTTTCTGAGAGTTTAATAGTTTTAGCACTTAAGTTAGGTCTTTGATCTATTAAAAAAAATTTTTTATATGTGGTATAAGGTAAGTGTATAACTTAATTCTTTCGTATGTGATTATCCAGTTTTCCCATCACAGTTAAAAAGATTGTCCTTTACCCACTAATTGTTCTTGACACCTTTGCCAAAAAATCAATAGACCATATGTATAAGGGTTTATTTCTGGGTTTTCTATTCTATTCCAGTGGTCTATATGTCTACACTTATGCCAGAGCCATACTGTTTTAATTTCTGTAGCTTTGTAGTAAGTTTTGAAGTTGGGAAGTGTAAGTCCGACTCTTTGTGACCCCATGAATCGCAGCACGCCAGGCCTCCCTGTCCATCACCAACTCCCGGAGTTCACTCAGACTCACGTCCATCAAGTCAGTGATGCCATCCAACCATCTCATCCTCTGTCGTCCTCTTTCCTCCTGCCCCCAATCCCTCCCAGCATCAGAGTCTTTTCTAATGAGTCAACTCTTCACATGAGGTGGCCAAAGTATTGGAGTTTCAGCTTTAGCATCATTCCTTCCAAAGAATCCCAGGGCTGATCTCCTTCAGAATGCACTGGTTGGATCTCCTTGCAGTCCAAGGGACTCTCAAGAGTCTTCTCCAACACCACAGTTCAAAAGCATCAATTCTTCAGCTGAGCTGGTGTATAAAAACACAATGGATTTTTGAGTGTTAATCTTGTACCCTGCAACTTTGCTGAGTTCAATTGTAAGTGGATTCTTTTTGATTTTCTATATGTAGAATCATGTCATCTGAGATTAGGGATAGTTTTACCCCTTCCTTTCCAATTTGGGTGCCTTTTACTTCTTTTTCTTGTTTGATTGCTGTGGCTGGGACTTCCAGCACAAAGCTGAATAGCAGTGGCAAAAGTTGGCATCCTTGTCTATTTCCTGGTCATAGGCTGAAAGCATTCAGTCTGTAACCATTGTGAATGATGGGTTTTTAAATTTTCATAATACCCTTTATCATGTTGAGGAATTTTCCCTCTGTTTTTAGTTTCCAGGAGTTTTGTCATTAAAGAATGTTGGATTTTGTCAACTGTCTTGTCCTTATCAACTGAAACAATCGCATGATTTCCCCTCCTCATTCTATCAGCATGATGTATACACGGGTTGATTTTCTTATGTTTAATCACCCTTACGTTCCTGCGTAAATCTCACGTGGTCGTGACTTCTGCCGTTTTGCCGTTTGTTTTCTCTATGCCGTATTGCCTTTGAGTCCCTCGTTGCCCATTACTCCCTTGCTTTGTTTAGTTAACGTTTTTGTAGTGAAATATTTTGATTCCCTTCTCGTTTCCTGTTGTGTATATTCTATGGCTGTTTCCTTTGTGGTTACCATGGGATTACTTTACATACAATTTCCTAAAGTTACAACACTTCAGCTTGAGTTTATACCTGATTAACTTCATAGTGGGCTTCCTAGGTGGTTCAGTGGTAAAGAATCCACCTGCCAGTCAGGAGACATGAGTTCAATCTCTGGATCAGGAATATCCCCTGGAGAAGGAAATGGCAACCCGCTCCAGTATTCTTGCCTGGGAAATCCCATGGACAGAGAAGCCTGGCAGGCTTTAGTCCATGGGGTCGCAGAAGAGTTGGACACAAGTGAGCAAATAAATGACAACCTTAATAGCATGTAAAAATGCTGCTCCTATACATCTCCATCATCTCTTTTCCATTATTAAGGTCACAAATTATACCTTTATACATTGTTTTCCCAATTACAAAGGTTAACAATTTTTTATGCTTTTTAAGTCATGTAGAAAAACTAAAATTGGATTTTAGTATAATAATGTTAGCTTTTATTATTGCCCATGTATTTATAACTACTGGAGACTTTTATTTTTTCATATAGTTTCCAGTTACTGTCCAGCATCCTTCCATTTCAAACTAAAGGAGTCTCTTTTGCATTTCTTGCAGAGCAAGTCTAATGGTAACAAACTCTCTAAGCTTTTGCTTATTTGGATATGTTTTCACTTCTCCTTCATTGTTGAAGGACAGTTTTGCCGGTTATAGAATTCCTGGTTGAAGGTCATCTCTGATCTTTTCTGAGCTTGCATCTTCCGCTGGGTTTGTACAGTGACTTTCTAAATCCCCATGTATTGTGTATGTATCAGTTGTTTTTGAATGTCCTAATCCTTAGATGTCTGGCTCCCAATAGCAGGGAAAGGGGAGAAAACCCAGCTCTTGCTTTACGTTTCTGGGAAGTCACATTAGCCAGTGGAGCTTGAAACAATGATGTCCTGCCTTCATGCCTGCATATCTGTGATCAGAAGCAGTAATCAGCAATCAGAACACAAAACCCTGATATTTGGAGGTCCTTATTGCCCGTTCCTCAATAATGACAGCTTTTTCACTCTCCTCTTTCATCCTCATCATGACACCCTTTAGCTCCTCTTTGCGAGAGTGAAAAAATTGGCTTAATAAAACTAAAAGTTTTACTAAAACTAAAAATAAAACTTATAATAAAACTAAAAGTTGGCTTAATAAAATAGCATTCATAAAACTAAGATCACGGATTCTGGTCCCATCACTTCATGGCAAATAGAAGGGGAAAAAGTGGAAACAGTGACAGATTTAATTTTCTTGGGCTCCAATATCACTGTGGATGATGATTGCAGCCACGAAATTAAAAGATGCTTGCTCCTTGGAAGAAAAGCTATAACAAACCTAGACAGCATATTAAAAAGCAGAGACATCACTTTGCCGACAAAGGTCCATATACTCAAAGCTAGGATTTTTCCAGGAGCTGTTGTACAGATGTGAGAGTTGAACTATAAAGAAGGCTGAGCACCAAAGAACTGATGTTTTTGAACTGTGGTACTGGAGAAGACTGTTGAGAGTCCCTTGGACTGCAAGGAGATCAAACCAGTCAATCCTAATGGAAATCAACCCTGAATATTTAATGGAAGGACTGATGCTAAAGCTCCAATAGTTTGGCCACCTGATGTGAAGAGCCAACTCATTTGAAAAGACCCTGATGCTGGAAAAGATTGAGGGCAGGAGGAGAAGGGGACGACAGAGGATGAGATGGTTGGATGGCATCATCGACTCAATGGACATGAGTTTGAGCAAGCTCCGGGAGATGGTGAAGGACAGGGAAGCCTGGCGTGCTGCAGTCCATGGGGGCGCAAAGAATCGAACATGACTTAGTGACTGAACAATGAACAACAAACAATAATGACACATAATCATATATAAAATGAGCACTTTATATAAATAATGTCTCATCAAAGCCCCATAAGAGCCCTGGGTAGCCATGAAAATCCTTATTTTGAAAATGAGGAAACTGAGGTTCACAGAGACAGAGCCATTTGACCAGGCCTTCATTTCAGGAAGAGACTTTGTTGCAGCTCCACAAATATGTGAGAAAGAAAAACAGCCCTTGGTAGCTGGCAGCTGACCTGACACTAATAATGGGATGCTGGTATTTCTAGAAATTGTCCCAGAACTTGCAGCTAGGCCATCGAACATAAACAATTTCATAGAACATCAGCATCACACAAGATCTCTCTCTGACTGTGATGAACCAAGGGAAAAACAAGATCACTCCATAATCATGTCTGAACACAGACAAATTAGGAACAATGTCCATGCCACAGAAGACCTAACCCCTCCCTCTCCTGTTCTTACCATCTAGATAAGATAGAATTACTCCCACTTCCTGACAACACCCAATTCAGAGAAAATCTCCACTTCCTTGAACTCATGCCTAAATCACATAAAACAAGCCCAAATTCTACAAGTCTTTTCTCACACTTTCTTGCTGAAATGTTGTACCATTCCTATGGTGTGCACCTTCCCTTACCCAAGTTAATCAACAAATCCAACTTTCTTCAGCCACAGGTGTGTTCCTGGTCTTTGGCTCAACTGCATTCACACCTGCCAAGCATGTTTCCACCTCAAGGCCTTTGTGTGTGCTATGAGCTTAGTCCAGACTTTGTTCCCTCTGGCTCATCTTACGTGGGTCTGGTCAAATGTCACTTCTTCAAAGAGCCCTTCTCTCTCCATCCCATTTAAAATGGTCACTGTAGGGACTTCCCTGGTGGTCCAGTGGCTAAGACTGCACTCCCAATGTAGGGGGCCCAGGTTCGATCCCCAGTCAGGGAACTAGATCCCACATTGCTGCAACCAAGAGTTTGCATGCCTCAACGAAAGATCCTGCATGTCACAATGAAGACTGAAGGTCCTGTATACTGCAGCTAAAGATTCAGTGCAGCCAAATAAATAAGTAGAAAAAAAATGTTTTTTAAAGTCACTGTATTAGTTTTCTAGAGCTGCCAAAACAAATGCCTCAGACTGGATTACTTAAACAGCAGAAATTAGATTCTTTTCAGTTCTGGGGGCTAGAAGTCAAAGCTCAAGGTGTTGGCAGAGTTGGTTTCACTCTGAGACTTCTTTCTTTGGCTTCCAGACTTCAGTTCAGTTCAGTCACTCAGTTGTGTCTGACTCTTTGTGACCCCATGGACTGTAGCACACCAGGCCTCCCTGTCCATCACCAACTCCCAGAGTTTACCCAAACTCATGTTCATTAAGTTGGTGATGTCACCCAACCATCTCATCCTCTGTTGTCCCCTTCTCCTCCCTCCTTCAATCCTTCCCAGCATCAGGATCTTTTCTAATGAGTCAGTTCTTCGCATCAGGTGGCCAAAGTATTGGAGTTTCAGCTTCAACATCAGTCCTTCCATGAACACCCAGGACTGATTTTCTTTAGGATGGACTGGCTGGATCTCCTTGCAGTCCAACGGACTCTCAAGAGTCTTCTCCAACACCACAGTTCAAAAGCACCAATTCTTCAGCACTCAGCTTTCTTCACAGTCCAACTCTCACATCCATACATGACCACTGGAAAAACCATAGCGTTGACTAGATGGACCTTTGTTGACAAAGTAATGTCTCTGCTTTTTAATATGCTGTCTAGGTTGGTCATAACTTTCCTTCCAAAGAGTAAGCTTCTTTTAATTGCATGGCTGCAATCACCATCTGCAGTGATTTTGGAGCCCAAAAAAATAAAGTCTGCCATTGTTTCCACTGTTTCCCCATCTATTTGCCATGAAGTGATGGGACCAGATGTCATGATCTTCGTTTTCTGAATGTTGAGCTTTAAGCCAACTTTTTCACTCTCCTCTTTCACTTTCATCAAGAGGCTCTTTAGTTCTTCACTTTCTGCCATAAGGGTGATGTCATCTGCATATCTGAGGTTACTGATATTTCTCCTGGAAATCATGATTCCAGCTTGTGCTTCTTCCAGCCCAGCGTTTCTCATGATGTAGTCTGCATAGAAGTTAAATAAGCAGGGTGACAATATATAGCCTTGACGTACTCCTTTCCCTATTTGGAACCAGTCGTGTTGTTCCATGTCCAGTTCTAACTGTTGCTTCGTGACCTGCATATAGGTTTCTCAAGAGGCAGGTCAAGTGGTCTGGTATTCTCATCTCTTTCAGAGTTTTCCACGGTTTATTGTGATCCACACAGTCAAAGGCTTTGGCATAGTCAATAAAGCAGAAATAGATGTTTCTCTGGAACTCTCTTGCTTTTTCAATGATCCAGAGGATGCTGGCAATTTGATCTCTGGTTCCTCTGCCTTTTCTAAAACCAGCTTGAACATTGGAAGTTCACTGTTCACATATTGCTAAAGCCTGGCTTGGAGAATTTTGAGCATTACTTTGCTAGCATGTGCTGCTGCTGCTGGTAAGTCGCTTCAGTCGTGTCCGACTCTGTGCGACCCCAGAGACGGCAGCCCACCAGGCTCTCCGGTCCCTGGGATTCTCCAGGCAAGAACACTGGAGTGGGTTGCCATTTCCTTCTCCAATGCATGAAAGTGAAAAGTGAAAGGGAAGTCGCTCAGTCGTGTCCGACTCCTAGTGACCCCATGGACTGCAGCCTACCAGGCTCTTCCGTCCATGGGATTTGCCAGGCAAGAGTGCTAGCATGTGAGATGAGTGCAATTGTGCAATAGTTTGAACATTCTTTGGCATTGCCTTTCTTTGGGATTGGAATGAAAACTGGCCTTTTCCAGTCCTGTGGCCACTGCTGAGTTTTCCACATTTGCTGACATATTGAGTGCTGCACTTTCACAGCATCATCTTTTAGGATTTGAAATAGCTCAACTTGAATTCCGTCACCTCCACTGGCTTTGTTCATAGGGATGCTTCCTAAGGCCCACTTGACTTCTCATTCCAGGATGTCTGGCTCTACAGGAGGGATCACACCATTGTGATCATCTGGGTCATGAAGATTTTTTTTGTACAGTTCTTTGTGTATTATTGCCACCTCTTCTTAATATCTTCTGCTTCGTTAGGTCCATACCATTTCTGTCCTTTATTGAGCCCATCTTTGCATGAAATGTTACCTTTGTATCTCCAATTTTCTTGAAGAGATCTCTAGTCTTTTCATTGTATTTCTTTGCACTCTTTTCCTCTATTTCTTTGCACTGATTACTGAGGAAGGCTTTCTTACCTCTCCTTGCTATTCTTTGGAATTCTGCTTTCAAGTGGGTACATCTTTCCTTTTCTCCTTTGGTTTTCATTTCTCTTCTTTTCACAGCTATTTGTAAGGCCTCCTCAGAGAGCCATTTTGCCTTTTTTGCATTTCTTTTTCTTGGAGATGGCCTTGATCCCTGTCTCCTGTACACTGTCATGAACCTCCATCCATAGTTCATCAGGCATTCTGTCTATCAGATCTAGTCCCTTAAATCTATTTCCCACTTCCACTGTATAATTGTAAGGGATTTGATTTAGGGCATCCCTGAATGGTCTAGTGGTTTTCCCTACTTTCTTCAATTTCAGTCTGAATTTGGCAATAAGGAGTTCATGATCTGAGCAAGATACACAGAAGAACTATACAAAAAAGATCTTCACGACCTAGATAATCACGATGGTGTGATCACTCACCTAGAGCCAGACATCCTGGAATGTGAAGTCAAGGGGGCCTTAGGAGTATCCCTACGAACAAAGCTAGTGGAAGTGGTGGAATTCTAGTTGAGTGATTTCAAATCCTAAAAGATGATGCTGTGAAAGTGCAGCACTCAATATGTCAGCAAATGTGGAAAACTCAGCAGTGGCCACAGGACTGGAAAAGGCCAGTTTTCATTCCAATCCCAAAGAAAGGTGATGCCAAAGAATGCTCAAACTACCGCACAATTGCACTCATCTCACATGCTAGTAATGCTCAAATTCTCCAAGCCAGGCTTCAGCAATATGTGAATGGTGAACTTACAGATGTTCAAGCTGGTTTTAGAAAAGGCAGAAGAACCAGAGATCAAATTGCCAACATCCTCTGGATCATTGAAAAAGCAAGAGAGTTCCAGAGAAACATCTATTTCTGCTTTATTGACTATGCCAAAGCCTTTGACTGTGTGGATCACAATAAACCGTGGAAAATTCTGAGAGATGAGAATACCAGACCATCTGACCTGCCTCTTGAGAAATCTGTATGCAGGTCAGGAAGCAACCGTTATAAATGGACGTGGAACAATAGACTGGTTCCAAATAGGGAAAGGAGTACGTCAAGGCTATATATTGTCACCCGGCTTATTTAACTTCTATGCAGAGTGCATCATGAGAAACGCTGGGCTGGAAGAAGCACAAGCTGGAATCAAGATTTCCAGGAGAAATATCAGTAATGTCAGATATGCAGATGACACCACCCTTATGGCAGAAAGCAAAGAGGAACTAAAGAGCCTCTTGATGAAAGTGAAAGAGGAGAGTGAAAAAGTTGGCTTAAAGCTCAACATTCAGAAAACGAAGATCATGGCAGCCAGTCCCATCACTTCATGGCAAATAGATGGGGAAACAGTGGAAACAATGGCAGACTTTATTTTTTTGGGCTCCAAAATCACTGCAGATGGTGATTGCAGCCATGCAATTAAAAGATGCCTACTCTTTGGAAGGAAAGTTATGACCAACCTAGACAGCATATTAAAAAGCAGAGACATTACTTTGTCAACAAAGGTCCATCTAGTCAACACTATTGTTTTTCCATTGGTCATGTATGGATGTGAGAGTTGGACTGTGAAGAAAGCTGAGCGCTGAAGAATTGATGCTTTTGGACTGTGGTGTTGGAGAAGACTCTTGAGAGTCTGTTGGACTGCAAGGAGATCCAACCAGTCCATCCTAAGGGAAATCAGTCCTGGGTGTTCATGGAAGGACTGATGTTGAAGCTGAAACTCCAATACTTTGGCCACCTGATGTGAAGAGCTGATTCATTTGAAAAGACTGTGATGTTGGGAAAGATTGAAGGAGGGAGGAGAAGGGGACAACAGAGGATGAGATGGTTGGATGGCATCACCGACTCAATGGACATGAGTTTGGGTAGACTGTGGGAGTTGGTGACGGACAGGGAGTCTTGGCGTGCTGTGGTTCATGGCATCGCAAGGAGTCAGACACAACTGAGCTAGAGAACTGAACTGAACTGATCTGAGCCATAGTCAGCTCCCGGTCTTGGTTTTGCTGACTGTATAGAGCTTCTCCATCTTTGACTGCAAAGAATATGATCAATCTGATTTTGGTATTGACCATCTGGTAATGTCCACGTGTAGAGTTTTCTGTTGTATTGTTGGACGAGAGTGTTTGCTATGATCAGTGAATTCTCTTGGCAAAATTCTATGAGCCTTTGCCTTGCTGTACTCCAAGGCCAAATTTGCCCGTTACTCCAAGTGTTTCTTGACTTCCTACTTTTGTATTCCAGTCCCCTATAATGAAAAGGATATCTTTTTTGGGTGTTAGTTCTAAAAGGTCTTGTAGGTCTTCATAGAATCATTCAGCTTCAGCTTCTTCAGCATTACTGATTGGGTCATAGACTTGGATTACCATGATATTGAATGGTTTGCCTTGGAAATGAACAGAGATCATTCTGTTGTTTTGAGATTGCACCCAAGTACTGCATTTCAGACTCTCGTTGACTATGATGGTTACTCCATTTCTTCTAAGGGACTCTTGCCCACAGTAGTAGATATGATGGTCATCTGAGTTAAATTCAACCATTCCAGTCCATTTTAGTTCACTGATTCTGTAAATGTCAGTGTTCACTCTTGTCATCTCCTGTTTGATCACTTTCAGTTTGCCTTGATTCATGGACATAACATTGCAGGTTCCTATGCAATATTGCTCTTTATAGCATCAGACCTTGCTTCCATCACCAGTCACATCCACAACTGGGTGTTATTTTTGCTTTGGCTCTGTCTCTTCATTCTTTCTGGAGTTATTTCTCCACTGATCTCCATCCAGTAGCATGTTGGGCACCTACTGACCTGGGGAGTTCATCTTTCAGTGTCCTATCTTTCTGCCTTTTCATACTGTTCATGGGGTTCTCAAGGCAAGAATACTGAAGTGGTTTACCATTCCCTTCTCCAGTGGACCACATTCTGTCAGAACTCTCCACCATGACCCATCCATCTTGGGTGGCCCTATATGGCATGACTTATAGTTTCATTGAGTTAGACAAGGCTGTGGCAAATGTGATTAGATTGGTCAGTCTTCTGTGATTGTGGTTTCTGTCTGTCTGCCCTCTGATGCCCTTTCTCAGTACCTACCGCCTTACTAGGTTTCTCTGATCTTGGGCGCGGGGTGTCTCCTCTCGGCCCCTTGCCGCTCCAGGGCTGCACAGCCACCGCTCGCCACTCCAGCGCTGCACAGCCTCCGCTTGCCACTCCAGCGCCCTCTTTCTCACTCTGTCCTCGCCTCTTTCTCACTCTGTCCTCGCATGGTCCTCCTTCCACGGTGCTGTTTGTGTCTTAATCTTCTCTTCTTATAAGATGTGCGTGTGTGCGTGCATACTAAGCTGCCTCAGTCCTGTCCAACTCTTTGCGACCGTATGGACTGTTGCCCGCTAGGCTCCTCTGTCTTTGGGATTCTCCAGGCAAGAATACTGGAGTGGATTGCCATGCCCTCCTCCAGCGGATCTTCCAGACTCAGGGATTGAACCTGCATCTCTTTCCTCTCCTGCCTCGGCAGGAAAGTTCTTTCCCACTAGCACCACCGGGGAAGCCACCTTCTTAAAATGATACCACTCATATTAGATTAAGGCCCGCCCTAACAACCGCCCTAATTACCTTGGACTTCCCTGGTGAAATCAAATCCCTTGGGACATCCCTGGTGGTCCAGTGGTTAAGAATCCACCTGCCAGTGCAGGGAACACGGGTTTGATTTCTGGTCTGGGAAGATTCCTTCCACATGCCCCGGGACAACTAAGCCCGCCCGTGTACCATCACTACTGAGGCTGTACTCTGGAGCCCTTGAACCACAGCTACTAAGCCCATGCTGTGCAGGTACTGAAACCAGGGCACCCTAGTGTCTGTGCTCTGAACAAGAGAAGCCGCCATAATGGGAAGCCCATGCACAGCAACCAGAGAGGAGGACCCGGTTACCGCCATTAGAGAAAGCCAGCGTGCAGCAACCAAGACCCCGCACAGCCAATCAATAAATACATTCTGGCTAAGTAAATAAACCTAACTACCTCTTTAAAGGTTCTATCTCCAAATAAGACACGTTCTAAGGTATTGGGGTTAGGGATTCCAAATACGAATTGGGGAGGACACGACTCCACTCATGAAACTCTCTCTCTGTCTTTCTCCTTACTTTGTTTTCCTTCAAAGCACCTACCATGACCTGATGTTGTATTAGTCATTTGCTTGTTACCATCTATTTTTCCCCAAGGTAAAGATAATATAGCTCAGCAAATATTCCGCATGGTCCCCTACATTTCTCAGCCCCTCTACAGTTAGGTGGAGCTTTGTGATTCATTCTTAATGGCCTGCAGACAGAAGTAATGTAGATCCCTCCTAGGTCAGTGTTTAGGTGCCAGTGTGTAACTCACTTTCCTCTCTTCTCGTTCCGTAGCAGCTAGTGATGCTACAGATGGTGCAGCCTCCATTGGCCATGGTATTAGAAGCAACTGTGTGGAGTAGAATTCTCCACCAACCCACACTGGACATATAGGATGAGAAAAAAAAAAAAAGTGTTAAGCTACTGAGATCCCAGAATTCTTCTGTTACACAACATATCTGTACTTATCCCAGTTAATACCTTCTTCACCAGAATGTAAGCTCCAAGAGGCCAGGGACTCAGCCTGAATCCTTAGTGCCTGGTGCAAGATGAGTAAGCAATACTTATTTATGGAATAAATGGATATGCCAGGCACAAGAAGGTGAAGTTGCTGAGCATGGATTTTTCTAATAAAAGATGAATCAAGAAATGAAAAGCTGATTCCAGAGCCTGGGACTGAAACCACTTGGCCACACTCCCACTAATTAACCACCATCTAAGAAATCCAAACCTTGCTGTTCCAAGAATTTGACATCAATAATCTCTTGAACACTTTATAACAAGCACAGTTTGTGATGGAAAATTCTAAAGGTTACACTTTGCCAGTCCTGGAGAACAAATTCTCATGGTCTTAAGCCAATCATAGAAATTTTCTTTCCTTTCGGGGACAGATTTGGATTTGCACATGGGACCTGATTCTAGCCAACAGAACTTAAGGAGAGATCAGGAGGATTTGGGGAATGGCATTAACTTTATGAGATGAAAAGACTCTTGCTCCTTGGAAGGAAAGCTATGACAAACCTAGACAGCATATTAGAAAGTGGATACGTCACTTTGCCAACAAAGGTCCATCTAGTCCAAGCTAGGGTTTTTCCAGTAGTCATGTATGGATGTGAGAGTTGGACTATAAAGAAAGCTGAGTGCTGAAGAATTGACACTTTTGAACTGTGGTGTTGGAGAAGACTCTTGAGGGTCCATTGGACTGCAAGGAGATCAAACCAGTTAATCCTAAAGAAATCAACCCTGAATGTTCATTGGAAGGACTGATGCTGAAGCTCCAATAGTTTGGCCACCTGATGCAAAGAGCCGACTCATTGGAAAAGACCGTGATGCTGGGAAAGATTGAGGGCAGGAGGAGATGGGGATGACAGAGGATGAGATGATTGGATAGCATCACCAACTCAATGGACATGAGTTTGAACAAACTCCAGGAGATAGTGAAGAACAAGGATGCCTGGTATGCTGCAATTCATGGGGTCCCAAAGAGTTGGACACGATTTAATGACTGAACAACAACAACAACGTTAACTTTATGATTGGTAACCCACTCCAGTATTCTTGCCTGGAGAATCCCATGGACAGAGGAGCCTGGCAGGCTACCCTCCCTAGGGTCACAAAGAGTCAGACATGACTGAAGCAACTTAGCACAGCATAGCACATAAAAGTACACTCCTCGTAGTAGATATTGCTGATGGCCATTTACTAAATGTTTCCTGGACATAGCAGAATTTCATTTCCTGTGTTGGGAAATGCTGGTGCCATGTAATCATTTCTGGCCAATGGTCTGTGAGCGAAAGACATGTGTCACTGAAGGCTAGAGCATTTAACTATGGATATGAAATAGTACTGAGCTATCTTTCTTCCTCCTCTGGCATAAAACTGGAAATGTTTATGATGGCTGTTGCTCAATAATCCTGTGTGCCTGAGTGATTATAATGTCAACTCACAAGGGACATGGAGCACGAGCGAGAATTAAATTTGTGTGATTGTAAGTCATTGAGATTTCGGTGAAGTTTATTATAATAGCAAATAGCCTATCTGGAGTGATAACAGAAATTAGAATCAAGAGTGGGGTGCTGATGTAATAAAAAATAAAAACACATATCATTGGCTTAGATACTAAGCAAAGGGAACAAGAAAGCTTATTTGAAACCAGAAGGATGGAGAGATACTTTGAGAAGCAGATAACGTACTTATTGATTCATGCAGCTTTAGGGGAAGCAGTTGAAATGCAGGACACTAGGAGTGAATGTTGGCCAAAGTTGGCCCCATATTGGGAAGACCTTTGAGAGGCAAAGTCCAGTTAGAACCTGGCTTTTGTCAAAGATAAAATCAAGGATTGGTACCAATTAAATCATTATTAACCATTGTTGTGTTGGGCTTCACTCATAGCTCAGTTGGTAGAGAATCCGCCTGGAATGCAGAAGGCCCTGGTTTGATTCCTGGGTCAGGAAGATCCCCTGGAGAAGGGATAAGCTACCCACTCCAGTATTCTTGGGCTTCCCTTGTGGCTCAGCTGGTAAAGAATCCACCTGCAATGTGGGAGACCTGGGTTCGGTCCCTAGGTTGGGAAGATCCCCTGGAGAAGGGAAAGGCTACCCACTCCAGTATTCTGGCCTGGAGAATTCCGTGGACTGTATAGTCCATGGGGTCGCAAAGAGTCGGACACAATTGAGCAACTTTCACTTTCACTTTTCACTTTCAACCATTGTTAATATCTGTAAATAAATTAAGGTACACCCAGGAAACATGTAGGATAGTCTGAAGTAGACCAGATGGATTAGAATCTGGCTTTCGCTGGATGACTGATAGAGTCTAGGGTACAGGCAGTGAGAGAGAGAGGAGGAACATCTTGAACAGAACACATGGAGTTGACTGGAGGCTTATAAGAATCCTTAGGTCCCAGCCTTTGGGACGCAGAAAATAGGCTGAGCAACTCATGTGCCAAGGAGGGCAAGTCTTCCAGTGCCACTTGAGATGTACCTGAGGAGGATGATGGAAAGGGGATAACTCCTGGAGAGTGAAGACATAAGCCACAGTGAACAAAGATTTGGGAAGTTCCCCTCCCTCAAGGAGCTGTGGGTGCATGCTCAGTTGCTCAGTCATGTCCAGCTGTTTGCAACCCCTTGGACTGTAGCCCACCAGGCTCCTCTGTCCATGGGATTCTTCAGGCAACAATACTGGAGTGGGTTGCCATATCCTCCTTCAGGGGATCTTCTCCACCCAGGGATAAAACCCCCATCTCCTGCATTTCAGGTGGATTCTTTACTGCTGAGCCATCAGGGAAGCCCCTCAAGGAACTGACTTGGTGCTAATTAAGGAAACCTCCCAATTTACAAAATAGGAAACCAGTGACTTCTCAGTTATGCCTTTTGACCCATTCCATCATTGTCTATTGAGTGAGTAGGTGAAGGATAAATAATTTGACTTTTTAGTTCACTTGTTCTGACATAGGTTCGCTCATGTTTCCTGCCCAGCTCTTGTGGCCATTTGAGTTTTTGACTCTAAGGTATTACTTGATGATGTGAACTGAATTGGAGTCCTGGAAGTGCAGTGGCTCAGGGTCCATTCCACTACCCAGGGATGATGCCCGTGTTCTGTGGGTGACTTCACAATGCCCCCGTGGTTCCCAGCTTCCTTCTGTAGTCTGTATATAGCCATGCTGACCATCTTGTGGCTGCTTAGCCTTTTTCTCCCTGCTTCCTGTGCCCAGTTATTAGTCACCTGTGCCTATAAGGGTCTCTGCCAGCAGGCCCTGCTCTCGAGCAATGATGTTGTCCTGCAGTGTGACCATCTCCAGGCGTACTGGTACTTTTCTTCCTTTCAGGGGGAAGATCCGTTTTTGGTCTCCTCACTGCCTAACATAAAGAAACTGCCTGGGGGCAGCCTCCAACTGAACAAACCTCAGCCCTCCCAGACAGGCCTCTATCGCTGTGAGGACAATAACACAGCCCTTGTGGTAGAATATGAGATAGACTTCCAAGATGTCACCATGCTACATATTACCCACAAAGGACTAGGCCAAAACCCTCTGCAGAATCAGAGCCTGAGTCTGGGTAGAGAGGAGATGGTCTTCACCCACTGGGAGCCCTGGCAGGACTGTAACCGCTGTGGGGTGCCAGGTGAACGCAAACGCCTGGGGTACTGCTACATCCAAGAGTCCCTGGAAAACCCAATGCCCTGCTGGCTCTATCTGGGAGATGAAAAGGTGTGGTCCAGCCGCTTGAGGCCTGAGATGCAGGTGGAAGCCTGCCTTGTACCTTGCAACGAGAGCGAGGAGCTCATCCAGCCCTTCTTCACCTCTGACATTTCCAAGTTGGGCCAGTCAACCAACAACGTACAGCTCACCTGCCCCTTGGCCTCCATCTACAGGTGACTGGACCCAGGCATTAGCCCTGCCTTTGAGCCTCACCCAGACTTTGTTTCCTGTGTTCATCTGGGCCAGGGGTTACATTCCAATAGAAAAGCAGGGTCTGTCTTCCAGCCCATAAGCCTTCAAGGTCAATCTGTGCAGGAAGGAATCTCTTTACTGGCTTGTTCAGATGTTCATTCAGCAAGAATCCCCAACTGTGGCTTCTGAGCCACATCCTACGCAGGTGATGTTGGAGACCAACAAAGACCTAATCCCTGCCCTCGTAGGCATCTGTTATTCATGGGTAGACCAAATACAAAACCTAGAAACCAAGCCATTCTGGCCCATGCTCATGCCAACATAGACTTTACTGTGATTTCTATCTCCTCACTAGACTCTGACTGATACAATGTATCTCTCCATCCTGGCACCAATGTTACAGTAACTTAATTATTATACCTTTATAATAAGCCATGATATCGATAGTATAGATTTTTCAGCTTTGTTCTTCAAGATTGTCTTGGTTATTCTTTACTTTTTATAAAAAAAAAAATTGAAATCCGCTTGTAGTTTCCATCCAAAAGATGTCTTATTTTTTTTAATTGGCACATCATTGAATCTAAAGATAGAATCAATATATTACAATATTTAGTCTTCCGATCCATGAACATTGTAAACACTTCCATTATTTAGGCTTTCTTTTATTCTTTAGTTATTAATGTAGAGGTTTTACCTATTTTTTATCTGTTCCTCATATTTGATTTGTTCATACAAGCTACATCTTTTAAATTTCATTTTCTAATTGCTTGTTGTATATAAAAATATATTTGGCATTTATATACAGCATTGTTCAGTTAGTTTTCTGTGACTGTGGTTTTCATTCCGTCTGTCCTCTGATGGATGAGGATAAGAGGCTTGTGAAAGCTTCCTGAGTGAAAGTCACTCAGTCCTGTCTGACTCTTTTTGACCCCATGGGATGGGAGGGACTGGCGGTGGGTAAAACTGGATCTTGCTCGGGTGGGCAGGGCCATGCTCAGTAAATCTTTAATCCAATTTTCTGCTGGTGGGTGGGACTGTGTTCCTTTCTCTGGCCAAACTATTGTAGGAGTGATGCCAGTAATAGCTGCCTTCTTCAAAAGGATTTATGCCAGCATGCCACAGCTCCAAGGAAAGTTGTAGTCAGTGCCCCTGATCCTGCAGCAGGCCACTGTCAACCTGCACCTCTGCCAGAGACTCCTGGACATTCACAGGCAAGTCTGGCTCAGTCTCTTTTGGGGTCACTGCTCCTTTTTCCTGGGTCCTGGTGCACACAAGGTTTTGTTGTGCGCTCCAAGGGTCTGTTTCCCTGGGGATTCTGAGTCCTTTTGCTGGATCTCCAGGTTGGGAAATATGTTGTGGAGGCTAGAACTTTGGCAACAGTGTGAGAACTTCTTTGATATAAATGTTCTCCGGTGTGTGGGTCGTCTGCTCGGTGGCTCTACAGGGGCACTGATGGCAACCTCCTCCATAAGGACTTATGCCACACACCATGCCTCCCAGGTCTGCTGCAGCCAGAGCCCCTGTCCCCGCGGCAGGTCACTGCTGACCCGTGCCTCAGCAAGAGACACTCAGACACTCAATGGCAGGTCTGGCTCAGTCTCTCGTGGGGGTCACTGCTCCTTTCCCTCGGTCCTGCTATGCACGAGGTTTTGTTTGTCTAACTCAATGAAACTCTGAGCCATGCCATATAGGGCCACCCAAGACAGAAGGGTCATGGTGGAGAGTTCTGACAAAATGTGGTCCATTGGAGAAGGGAATGGCAAACCACTTCAGCATTCTTGCCTTGAGAACCCCATGAACACTATGAAAAGGCAAAAAGATATGACACTGAAAGATGAACTCTCCAGGTCAGTAGGTGCCCAATATGCTACTGGAAAAGAGCGGAGAAATAGCTCCAGAAGGAATGAAGGGGCTGAGCCAAAGCAGGAACAATGCCTAGTTGTGGATGTGTCTAGTGATGAAAAGTAAAATCTGATGCTATAGGAACAGTATTGCAAAGAACCTGGAATGTTAAGTCCATGAACCAAGGTAAATTAGAAGTGATCAAACAGGAGATGGCAAGAGTGAACACTGATATTTTAGAAACCAGTGAACTAAAATGGACTGGAATGGGTGAATTTAATTCAGATGACCATTATATCTACTACTGTGAGCAAGAATTTCTTAGAAGAAATGGAGTAGCCCTCATAGTCAACAAAAGAGTCCAAAATGCAGTACTTAGATGCTGTCTCAAAAACGACAGAATGATCTCTGTTTCCAAGGCAAACCATCCAATACTACAGTGATCCAAGTCTATGCCCCAACCGCTAATGCCAAAGAAGCTGAAGTTGAATGGTTCTATAAAGACCTACCAGACCTTCTAGAACTAATACCCAAAAAAGATGTCCTTTTCGTCATAGGGACTGGAATGCAAAAGTAGGAAGTCAAGAGATACCCAGAGTGACAGGCAAGTTTGGCCTTGGAGTACAAAATGAAGCAGGGTACAGGCTAACAGAGTTTTGCCAAAAGAATGCTTTGGTCATAGCAAACATCCTCTTCCAAGAACACAAGAGACAACTCTACACATGCACATCACCAGATGGTCAATACCGAAATCAGATTGATTGTATTCTTTGCAATCAAAGATAGAGAACCTATATACAGTCAGAAAAACCAAGACTGGGAACTGACTGTGGCTTAGATCATGAACTCCTTATTGCAAAATTCAGACAAATTGAAGAAAGTAGGAAAAACCACTAGGCCATTAAGATATGACCTAAATCAAGTCCCTTATGATTATACAGTGGAAGTAACAAATGGATTCAAGGGATTAGATCTGATAGACAGAGTGCCTGAAGAACTGTGGGCAGAAGTTTGTCACTTTGTGCAGGAGACAGTGGTCAAAACCACCCCCAAGAAAAAGAAACTCAAAAAGGCAAAATGGTTGTCTGAGGAGGCCTTACAAATAGATGAAAAAAGAAAAGAAGCAAAAGACAAAGGAGAAAAGGAAAGACATATCCATCTGGATGCAGACTTCCAAAGAATAGCAAGGAGAGATAAGAAAGGTTTCCTAAGGGAACAATGCAAAGAAATAGAGGAAAACGGTAGCATGGGAAAGGCTAGAAATCTCTTCAAGAAAATTAGAGATACCAAGGGAACATTTCATGCAAAGATGGGTCCAATAAAGGACAGAAATGGTATGGACCTAACAGAAGCAGAAGATATTAAGAAGAGGTGGCAAGAATACACAGAAGAACTATACTAAAGAGAACTTAATGACCCAGATAACCATGATGGTGTGATCACTCACCTAGAGCCAGACATCCTGGAATGCGAAGTCAAGTGGGCCTTAGGAAACATCATTATGAACAAAACTAGTGGAGGTGATGGAATTCCAGTTGAGCTGTTTCAAATCCTAAAAGATGATGCTGTGAAGGTGCTTCACACAATACGCCAGCAAACATGGAAAACTTGGCAGTGGCCACAGGACTGGAAAAGGCCAGTTTTCATTCCAATCCCAAAGAAAGGCCATGCCAAAGAATGCTCAAACTACCACACAATTGCACTCATCTTACACGCTAGCAAAGTAATACTCAAGATTCTCCAAACCAGATTTCAACAGTATGTGAACTGAGAACTTCCAGATGTTCAAGCTGGATTTAGAAAAGGCAGAGGAACCAGAGATCAAATTGCCAACATCCGTTGGCTCAAAGAAAAAGCAAGAGAATTCCAAAAAAAACATCTACTTCTGCTTCATTGACTACACTAAAGCCTTTGCTGTGTGGATCACAACAAACTGTGGAAAATTCTTAAAGAAACGAGATACCAGACCACCTTACCTGCCTCCTGAGAAACGTATATGCAGATCAAGAAGCAACAGTTAGAACCGGACATGGAGCAATGGACTGGTTCCAAACTGGAAAGGAGTACATCAAGGCTGTATATTGTTACCCTGTTTGTTTAATTTATATGGAGAGTACATCATGAGAAATGCTGGGCTGGAAGAAGCACAAGCTGGAATCAAGATTGCCGGGAGAAATATCAATAACCTCAGATATGCAGATGACACCACCCTTATGGCAGAAAGCAAAGAGGAACTAAAGAGCCTCTTGATGAAAGTGAAAGAGGAGAGTGAAAAAGCTGGCTTAAAACTCAACATTCAAAAAACTAAGATCATGGCATCCAGTTCAATCATTTCATGGCAAATAGATGGGGAAACTATGGAAACAGTGAAAGGCTTTATTTTCATGGGCTCCAAACTCACTGCAGATGGTGACTGCAGCCATGAAATTAAAAGATGCTTGCTCCTCAGAAGAAAAGCTATGATCAACCTAGACAGCATATTAAAAAGCAGAGACTTTACTTTGCCAACAAAGATTCTTCTAGTCAAAGATAAGGTTTTTCCAGTAGTCATGTATGGATGTGAAAGTTGGACCATAAGGAAGGCTGAGTGCCAAAGAATTGATGCTTTTGAGCTGTGGTGTTGAGGAGACTCTCGAGAATCCTTTGGACTGCAAGGAAATCAATCTTGAATATTCATTGGAAGGACTGATGCTGAAGTTGAAGCTCCAATACTTCGGCCACCTGATGCGAAGAGCTGACTCATTAGAAAAGACCCTGATGCTGGGAAAGAATGAAGTCAGGAGAAGAGGACAACAGAGGACAAGATATTTGGAGGGCATCACTGACTCGATGGACATGAGTTTGAGCAAGCTCCAGGAGTTGGTGATGGACAGGGAAGCCTGGCGTGTTGTTGTCCATGGGGTTGCAAAGAGTCGGACATGACTGAGCGACTGAACTGGACTGATCATTATCATTCAAGGATTCCACACTTGTGAATTCACCTACTGACTAGAATTTATTTGTAACCCCCAAGTTGGTACCCACAGTCATATTTACTGGCAGACATGCACAGAGTGGCAAGAATATTGAGTCACCCAACAATGCACATTCCCAGCCAAGGCCATACAAGGTGACACTCTGCCTTCTGGTTTCAGTTCCCATACTGTGTTAGCAAGTATGGTCCTCTTCATGGTCTATTTGGTGCCATGTTTTTGGCGTTTTTGTATCTCTATTGGTGATTTTGATTTTCAATATTTATTTATTTTTGGCTGAGGATTTTAGGAAAGAATCTGGGAAAGGGGGCACCAAGAAAAAAAAATATGTTTAAAATGAGTTGAGTCTTGCAGATATCTGTTGGAGGACCAGCATGGGCAAAGATCCTAAGGCAGGAGCTCTTTGCTTGCCTGATATATTCAGGGGACAGTCAGGAGGCCAGCATGGCTGGAGCAGTTGGGTGGGGAAGGGTAGGAGATCAGAAGGGAACCAGAGAGGACTTAGTCACCTCTCCATTCTCAGCACTCACAAGTGTGCCCAGAACATAGCAGCATGCCTATGTGCTTAGTTGCTCAGTCATGTCCGACTCTTTGCAACCCCATGGACTGGAGCCTGCCAGGCTCCTCTGTCCATGAGATTTTCCAGGCTAGAATACTGGAGTGGGTTGCCATTCCCTTCTCCAGGGGATCTTCCCAACCCAGAGACTGAACTCAGGTCTCTTGCATTACAGGCGAATTCTTTACCGCCTGTGCCACCAGGGAGGTCCCCGAACAAAGTACATGTTCAGAAAAGAATGTGCTGAATGCTCACATGTGTCACGTTAACACCAAAATAGGGAGGTGATAGAGAAAATCTTGAATAGACAAGTTGTGTCCTTCTACCCCAGCAGAGCGGAAGGCTTGGGAGAGAAATGAAATAGGATTACTAACTTGTCACAGGATAGATGTGGGAATTGTGACCTCACATCCCATGGGGGTGGGCTACAGTTCTTCCTGCTATCAGGGCTGAGGCCTGAGGTTCATGGATGACCTCACAAAGTCCAGGGTGGGGCCCGGCCCACTTTCACAGTCGCAGTCCACCATGCTGACGACCCTGTGGCTGTTGCTCTGCTTTGCTCTCCCGGTGCAGGAGTCGCCCTTTCCTATCAGCTGTCCAAACCGCAAACAGTGTCAACTGGCCCTGCTCTCAGACAATGATATCATCCTGCACTGCAATGCCCCTGGGGCACAGTGGCAATTCTTCACACCACTCAAGACCACCTGGGCCAGCAATTTCACTACTAATCTCAACATGGTAACAATGCTCAATGGCAGCCTTCTCATTAAAAATCCACTACCCTCCCACACAGGCATTTATAACTGCAACGATAAGGATGGCAAGAAAGTGATGCGGTATGAAATTGACTTCCAGGATGTCATCACCCTACATATTACACACAAAGATCTGGATCAAAAGCCCCTGCAGAATGAGAGCCTGAGTCTGAGCAGCAAGCAGTTCGTCTTCACCCAGTGGGCGCCCTGGCAGGACTGTAACCAGTGTGGGAAACCAGGTGAACGCAAACGCCTGGGGTACTGCTACATCCAAGAGTCCCTGGAAAACGTGATGCCCTGTTGGCTCTATCTGGGAGATGAGAAGGTGTGGTCCAACCGCTTGAGGCCTGAGATGCAGGTGGAAACCTGCCACATCCCGTGTACACACATATATGCGAAATATGTCGTTTTTGACAACTTCCAGCTTAGAAACAACGTGGGATCTGCGTGGCTCACCTGCCCCTTAGGATCTATCTACAGGTGATGGAATCGGGTACCAGCCCTGCCCTTGACCCTCTGGGAGCCTTTGTGGTTAATCTGTGCCGAGAGGGAGGGATTCTATGTTGCTAATCAGTGCCGTCGTCTCTCTCCTTGGGCTTCTTTGGATATTCCTCCTGGTGTCCACTGAGCCGCACACAGATAGAGCAAGCACAGCTAGTACCCAGGGAGCACTCGGCCGACCCTAGGCCCAGCCCTGCGCTGGGTGGTGCTGTGGAAGTGGTGGTCCTCAGGTGGTTGCACATCTGGTCCTTAGGAAGCCCCTAGTCCAGGCGGGGAGATGGACCAGGGTGGCCAGGTGTGGAATGGGAGAAGCTCAGGCAAGTGATTGAACTGTGAAGGCAGGTAGCTCAGGAAGCTGTGAGACTCTTGAGTCCTCAAACTCATGTGGAAAGATCATCAAGCCTGGGATGAGAGGATGGATGCCTATCATGACCTGTGTCCCTGGGAGCTCCCATCCTTGTTCTGTCTTCCTGCCTGGTGGTAGTGGTTGAGTCACTAAGTTGTGTTCGACTCTTTGCAACTCCATGGACTGTAGCCCACCAGGCTCCTCTGTTCATGGGGTTTCCCAGGCAAGGATACTGGAGTGGGTTGCCATTCCTTCTTAAGGGTTCCTGCCTGGAACCCCTGGGAAATCTTTCCCTCTTCACGTTTTTCCCTGCCCACCTGCTTCCCTGGTGGCTCAGATGGGAAAATATCAGCATGCAATGCAGGAGACCTGGGTTTGATCCCTGGGTGGGGAAGATACCCTGGAGAAGGGAATGGCTAACTGCCACTACCCCAACAATAAGAGCTGCAGCCACTCACAGTGCAGCGCTTACCGTATAGGCTGGTCCCTGGGCAAACGCTCTTCTTAAACCGCACCTCTGCCATTCTTCTTCCCTCAGCCAAGGAGCTGTGAACTCCAAGAAGGCTCATTCATAGATGAGGAAGCTACAGCTCAGAGGAATGCCTGGGGGAATCCATGGTGAGAGGTGGCAGCACAGGCCTGATGACACATACTTGGCCATGGGGACCCCCTTTGCCCTTCTCCCCCACTGGCCAGTGGCAACCCTTTCCTTGCAAGTTTGGGAGCCTGAGCAACCTCCTGAGGGCTCTGCAGCTACCGGCTCTGTGGAATCTGGCTTCGTTGCCTCCATCTGGTTTTCTTTCCCTTGGTCATCCCAGCTGTGACTTGTTGTTATTGTCTGGTCACTAAGTTATGTGTCTGACTCTTTGTGACCCCATGGACTGCAGCATGCCAGGCATCCCGTCCTTCACCATCTGTCCTGCTCAAGCTCATGTTCATCGAGTCAGGATGCCATCCAGCCATCTCATCCTCGGTCATCCCCTTCTCCTCCTGCCTTCAGTCTTTCCCAGCACCAGTCTTTTCCAGTGAGTTGGCTCTTTGAATCAGGTGGCCAAAGTATCGGAGCTTCAGCTTCAGCATCAGTCTGAAGAATTATTCAGAGTTGATTTCCTTTAGGGTTGACTGGTTTAATCTCCTTGCTGTCTAAAGGACTCTCAAGAGTCTTCTCCAGCACCACAGTTCGAAAGCATCAGTTCTTCAGTGCTCAGCCTTATTTGCAGAGAAGGCAATGGCACCCCACTCCAGTACTCTTGCTTGGAAAATCCCATGGACGGAGGAACCTGGTGGGCTGCAGTCCATGGGGTCGCTAAGAGTTGGACTGAGCGACTTCCCTTTCACTTTTCACTTTCATGCATTGGAGAAGGAAATGGCAACCCACTCCAGTATTCTTGCCTGGAGAATCCCAGGGATAGGGGAACCTGGTGGGCTGCCCTCTATGGGGTCACAGAGGGTCGGACATGACTGAAGCGACTTAACAGCAGCAGCAGCAGCCTTATTTGTGATCCAACTCTCACATCCCATGCATGACTACTGGAAAAACACTAGCTTTGACTATACAGACTTTGTTGGCAAAGTCATGTCTCTTTTTTAATATTCTGTCTAGGTTTGTCATAGTTTTTCTTGCAAGGAGCAAGTGTCTTTTAATTTCACGGCTGCAGTCACCGCCCTCAGTGCTCTGGAGCTCAAGAAAATGAAATCTGTCACTGCTTCCACTTTTTACCCTTCTATTTGCCATGAAGTGATGGGACCAGATGACATGATCTTAGTTTTTTTTTAATGCTGAGTTTTATGCCAACTTTTTCTTTCTGTTTTTCTCTCTCTCATAACTTTTTGTCTCCCTGTCTCCTTTCTTCCTCCTCCTTGAAGTATAAAAGTAACACCTGCTTCCTTAAAAAAAAAAAAAGCCCACAATTCAGAAATGTGACCATGCATGTGACTCCTCCTTCCGTCTAGATCCACACACCTATTCCACGTCATTTGCCAAGTAAGGGGCACCTGAGTGCCCATCACAGGGAGCTTGAAAAGAGGGGTCACTGAGGCTTCAGGGATTGCTATGTCTCCAGGGAGCTGAGGGGAAGGGCATTTCATGTGAGGTGATTGTCTCGGCCTCTGCTGCTTTCCTGCTGTGTGACTTTAGCCTGCGGCCTCTCTGGGCCTCAGTTTCCCCATCTGTAGAATATGGGTTGTATTCGTTTGCTACAACCACTGTAACAAAACACCACCAACCAGGTGGCTTCAACTAGCAGGGAATCCTTCTCTTCCAGTTCTGCAGACAGATCCAGGTGTCAGCAGGGCCTCTGAGAGGCTGGGTAGGCTCCTTCCTCGCCTCCTTCTGGCTTCTGGTCATGGCCACAATTCTTGGCCTGTCTTGACTCGTGACTGCATCCCTCCAGCCTCTGCCTCTGTCACCACCTGGTGTCCTCCCCCTGTGTCTCGTTTCTCTGCCTCTTCTCCTTTCTTACATGGATACAGGTTATATTGGTGGATTAAAGCCCACCTGCCTCCCATCCTGGTGGCTCACATGGCAGAGAATCTGCTTGCAATGCAGGAGACCTGGGTGGGGAAAATCCCCTGGAGAAGGGAATGGCTACCCACTCCAGCAGGGCCTGGAGAATTCGATGGACAGAGGCACCTGGAAGGCTACAGTCCATGGAGTCGCAGAGTTGGACACGACTGAGCGACTTTCCCTTTCACAACTCCCATCTCACCTCCTCTGAACTAATTACAACTGCAACAACTCTATTTTCAAATAAGGTCACATTCTGAGGTTCCAGTTAGGACATGAATTTGGGGAGTACAGAGGTCTTGCGGGATCTGGCCTCAGGGTCATTGTGATCCCTAAGGGAGCAAATGCCGGTAAAGACATTTATGACAGGGTCCCACACACTAACAGGGGTTACTATTGCTTTTATGATCTTTCACCTTGTCATTGTTGTCTGTTGCTTGTCCCTTTTGTTTCCCAGCCACGATGGGTGTGTTACATCCCTGATTTATGTGTTCACTGATCACATTTTTCACTGAGCATTTATAAACTAAGCATCTAAACTCTAGGCACCAGAGAGGCAATGAGGAACAAAACCAGAAAGGATACCTGCTTTCATGCAGCGATAAACTGATGACCTGAATGAAACACACAGTATTTCTTTTTTTTTTTTTTATTGGAGTCTAATCTCTTTCTGGAGAAGGCAATGGCACCCCACTCCAGTACTCTTGCCTGGAAAATCCCACGGGTGGAGGAGCCTGGTAGGCTGCAGTCCATGGGGTCGCTAAGAGTCAGACACGACTGAGCGACTTCCCTTTCACTTTTCACTTTCATGCATTGGAGAAGGAAATGGCAACCCACTCCAGTGTTCTTGCCTGGAGAATCCCAGGGACGGGGGAGCCTGGTGGGCTGCTGTCTATGGGGTCGCACAGAGTCGGACACGACTGCAGTGACTTAGCAGCAGCAGCAGTAGCATAATCACTTTTACAATGTTGAGAACCCAGCATTTTAGTTGGCGATAAAGGGAGGTGAAAGTTTTAAATAAGGAGAGCAGAGAAAGCGTTCCTGAGAAGGTGCCATTCAGCCAAGGCTGAGAGGAGGTGAGAGAGCTGTGTGCATTGAGGGAGAGCATTCCAAGCTGAGTGGCAAAGATCCTGAGGCAGAACTGTGCCCAGCCATCAGAGGAACCTCTAGGAGGTGTGGCTGGGGCAGAGTGAGTGAGGGAGAGCAGAGGAAATAGGGTCAGGCAGGTAAAGAGGTGCACACACAATTAGGGAGTGTCTTGCTAATTCTTCCAAATAACCCTCTGAGGTCACTGCAGTCATGACACTCTCAGGTTCCAGATGAAGAAACAGAGGTAGAGGCATTTGGTTACGTGGTCCCGGGGAAGTAAGGGGCTAGGCTCTGAGAGCTCCCAGCCGTCCCGTCCCCACCTTCCCTTTGTTCTTTGCTGCATAGCTCTCCTGGAGGGGGATGCTTTGTTTGCTGTTCCTGGGGAGAAGGGTGCTGCCATCTCTACCTCCTTTCAGACATTGGTCCTCCCCCTCTCTGGGGTTTTGCAGCTGAGCTTGTTCTCCTTCGCAGGCCCGTATTCTGGGAAGCCAACAACCTCTCCCTGACATGGAAGGACCAGCTCTCCGGCAAGAGCATCAGCACCATCATGGACTCCTCCAATGGCGGCAGCTGGCTGCAGGTCTTCCAGTCGGCCATTTACAGGTGCTTCGTACAGCGAGAGCTCATGGCTCAATTCAACTCCAAGGTCAATGTGGATCCACTGAAGTTTCTGAGCTCAGAAAACTCCAAACAACAACCAGAGGCAGAGGAGACCCAGAAAGAAAACGGCAACTCTGTCCTTAAGGGGCTGAATGTGATGATGCTCGTGAGCATGGTCTTGACTGTGCTGGGGTGCCTGCTCAAACAATTCCACTTTTCCCGGAGGCGGGAGAGAAATAAGATGTTTCTGGTGAAATAAAGTCAGCCCTTTGGGTCCAGGAGACCTGGTCTCCTGTGCCTTTGTTGCCCTACGCTTCCTGCTGCCCTGGGCTTACCCACACCTCACTCTGCACGTGTGTGGACCAAAACAGACATGGGGCCGCAGCTAAGGGTGACTGACCTCTCCCTGGTCCAAGTCCTGCTCTGTTAACTCATTCACAATCCCCATGCCACAGGTGAGGAAACTGAGCTAGACTTCCTGTCTGGTCACCATGGGGTGGGGGTAGGGGGACACCAGTTCAAACCCAGGTGGCCTGGCTAAAGCCTTGTGCACCTCACAGGAAGGAAGGAAGGGCTGGAATGAGGCCATGTGGGGAGTGAGTCTCTCGGTGTGTAAAGTGTAGCCACCTCACTCATCACACTCTCCCAAGGACAAGGGCAGGGATGGGGGATGGGAATGGGACACCCCAGAGCCCCCGGATCTGCACTGGACTGCTGCCTTTCCTTACCCGTTCCTTGCACCCTGCCTCCCCCACCGTCTCAGTGGCACCTCGGGCCTCCAGGCCTCAACCATAGCTCCCCAGGTTAGAGGTTAGTGGTGGCCCAGTTAGCAGATGAGCACTCCCCCTCCTGATTCTTGCAATGGCGAGAGCTCCCTCAGACCCCCCAAGAAAGGAGAGACAGGCCTCTGTGCTGGGACAAGACACTAGGCCTGGCCCCGCTGACCTGTGGCAATCACCAGGCCCGGCTGGCTGTTCCCAGAAGTGTTATACACGATTTAACAGAGTACAAGTGTCAGAAATAAATATTAATGCCTTGTAAAATTCATGGCCCTGATATTCCATTGTGAAACAACAACAGGGCAGATCTGAAACTTCCAAAACTTCTGTCCCCGAGAAAAGGGCAGTGCTCACCCCTCACACCCCAGACACTGGGATGAAACACCTAAGGCTTCACATGGTACCCAGGGAGGAAAAGATACCTCCAGAAAAGGAGAGTGTTTGTGGAAAGCTAAAGGGGGGCCCAATGGGAAGCAGAGGCAGAGAATAACGAAAATAATTATTTTTGTTGTTATTCTGGGGGATCGCCTGGCACGGTCAGAACTCACATCCTTCGCAAACGATATGGTCCTCACAGCCAACTATGAGCCACACTGTGAACCTCTTTTCTGTAGCTGAGAACACTAAAGCACAGAGCTCTCAAGCAAGCTGCCTGAGGTCACACAGTGAGCTTGGGAAGGGGCTGGCAATGGGAGAGAGAAAGGAGGCTTCTGGATGCCCCCCAGACCTGCTCCTAGGAAACCTGCAGTGCCCTGTATCCACAGCAGCTCACTGCACAGCAGCTGAAAGTGAAACAGCCACAGCCAAGCATGGGTCCGATGCCCAGGCCTATCTGCACAGCACTGAACTGAAGTTCATACAACCCACACAAGGCTGTTAGTGCTCCTCTGTGGCGGGTACACCTCAAGGTGACCCCAAGGCGTCCCAACTTCTAGTGTCCATGCCTTTGTGTGACTACCCACCCTTCACTGTGACTTGCTTCCAACCAATAGAATATTATGAAGGTGTTGGGTGTTGCTGCTTTGATTAGGTTATATCACAGAAGACTGTCTCAGCCATGTAGAGCAGGAGAGGCTTTTCTGGCTCGATGAAGCAGGCAGCTGTGTTGAGGAAGCCCACCTGGCAGGGAGCTGTGGGCAGCCTCTGGGAGCTGCAAGTGTCACCCTTTGAGGGAGAAGCCCCCTGAAAGCCAGAGTCTCTAGCACATGGCTGCAAGGGAATGATTTCTGCCAAAAACTTGAATGAGTTTGGAAGTAGAGTCTTCTCCAGTTGAGCCACCAGATGAGAACACATCCTAACCAACACCTTGACTGGGTAGAGGGCTCGGCCAAGCTGTGTCTGGACTTCTGACCCACAGAAACGAGGGGATCATAAATGGTGCTGTTTAAGTTATGAAATGTATTGCAATTTTTTAAGCAGCGATAGGCAACTGATAACACCCAGCCATGCAGCCCACTCCAGTATTCTTGCTTGGAGAATTCCATGGACAGAGGAGCCTGGCAAGCTACAGTCTATAGGGTCACAAAAACGTTGGGCATGATTGAAGCAACTTAGCGCAGCACACGCAGCCGTATCCCCCAGCCCACCATGAAGTCCTAGCATCAGCTGTCCCGTGGATGGCTCCTGAATGCAGCAGCGGCTTCCTAACTTTGCTCAGAGGCCTGCTGGGCCAGGCATGGGGCAGGCTGGCAGCCTGGCTGACAGTGCTCCCAGGAGCACTCCTTACTCACGAAGGGTGGGAATGAGAGGACAGACATCCAGCTTCCCCAGTCCTGGACGGTTTACAACTCAGAGGCACATTCCACACCTTCTCTCAGAGGGTCCGCAGTGACCCCAGGGGGCACAGCTGCAGCCAGCTCCTTTGTTGCTGTTCAGTTACCGAGTCATGTCTGACTCTTTGTGACCCCAGGGCCTGCAGCATCATCTCCCATAGTTTGCCCAAGTTCATGTCCACTGCATGGGCGATGCCATCCAGCCATCTCATGGTCTGACGCCCTCTCCTCCTTCTGCCCTCAATCTTTCCCAGCATCAAGGACTTTTCTAGTGGGTCGGCTGTTTGCATCAGACAATCTACATCTGGGGTTTAAGCTTCAGCATCAGTCCTTCCAGTGAGTATTCAGGGTTGGTTTCCCTTAAGATTGACTGGTTTGAACTCCGTGTTGCCCAAGGAACTCTCAGGAGTCTTTTCCAGCACCACAGTTCGAAGGCATCAGCTCATTAGGGCACCTTTTATCAGCTTACCCTGTACCCCACCTCATTTGTCCTTCCATTCTGCTTCCCAGGAAAATATTCTTCAAACAGTTTTTCAGCTCCCCACTCCCTTTTCTCTCCTGGGACTCCAAGCACATGAATTTAGACATATTGTTGTCTCACAGGTTCCTGAGACTTGGTTATTTTTCCTCCAGGATTCTCTACTGTTTAGGTTGGAGAATGTCTCCTGATCCGTCTTCAAGTTCATTTTCTTCCTCTGTCATCTCCATTCTGCTGTTCAGTCCATCCAGTGAGCCTTTTACTTTGGTTTTTGTATTTTTCAGTCCTAACATTTCCATCTGGTTGTTCTTTATAGTAGCTTCTGTCTCCTTGTTGATGCACTCTATTGGATTAGGCAAAAAGTTTGTTCAGGTCTTTCTTTAAGAATGTATGGAAAAACAACAACAACAAAAAAGCAAACCTCGAACAAAGTTTTTGGCCAACCCAGTATTTTCATAGTTGCGTTTAGGGAATCCTTAACAGAGACACCAGCATTGCCAAGTCAGTGACTCCCTGAGCCAAGCAGAAAACACAAGTCAGGGGAAAGGCCTTGGGAAGCTGCTGTGATGAGGGAGTTCTAACACGGAGTGATGGGCTTGGTCCATCAGGGTCAAGTGAATCATTTTCAATGATTCATTCAAAAAGTATTTGCTAAGCTGAAGTAGCCAGGGACAGTTTCTCTGAAGAGATGACATTTCAGATTGAGCCTGAATAACAAAAAACTGAGCAAGTAGGGATTTGGAGGAAGGGCATATTAGTTTCCTATAGCTGCCGTGACAAATTACCACAAGCTTAATGCCTTAAATCACTGCAGATGGTGATTGCAGCCATGAAATTAAAAGATGCTTGCTTCTTGGAAGGAAAGTTTTGACCAACTTAGACAGCATATTAAAAAGCAGAGACATTACTTTGTCAACAAAGGTCTGTCTAGCCAGGGCTATGGTTTTTCTAGTAGTCATGTATGGATGTGAGAGTTGGACTATAAAGAAAGCTGAATCCCAAAGAATTTATGCTTTTGAACTGTGGTGTTGGAGAAGACTCTTGAGAGTCCCTTGGACTGCAAGGAGATCCAAACAGCCCATCCTAAAGGAGATCAGTCCTGGGTGTTCATTTGGAAGGACTGATATTGAAGCTGAAACGCCAATATTTTGGCCACCTGATGCGAAGAGCTGACTCATTTCAAAAGACCCTGATGCTGGGAAAGATTGAAGGCAGGAGGAGAAGGGGACAACAGAGGATGAGATGGTTAGATGGCATCACCGACTCAATGGGCATGGGTTTGGTGAACTCTGGAAGTTGGTGATGAACAGGGAGGCCTGGCGTGCTGTGGTTCATGGCGTTGCAAAGAATCAGACACGACTGAGCGACTGAACTGAACTGAATGGCTTAAAGTAATACACATTTTAAATCCCGTAGTTCTGGGTCAGAAGTCCAAAATGAGTCTTATTTGGCTAAAATCAAGGTGTCAGTAACTGAGTTCTTCTGGAGTCTTGAGGGGGAGAATTCATTTCCTTGCATCCTCCATCTTGCCTATGCCTCCAACTTCGAAGCCAGCAACATCGTGTTTTTTTTAATATTTATTTTTATTTATTTATTTGACTGCACCACCAGGTCTTAGCTGAAGCATATAGGATCTAGTTTCCTGAGCAGAGATTGAACCTGGGCTCCCTGCATTGGAAGGGCAGAGTCCTAGCCACTGGACCACCAGGGAAGACCCACTGCATTATATTTTCACTGACTCTCTGACTGACCCTCTCTCTCTCTCTCTCTGACTCTCCTGCTTCCCTCTTTTTTTTTTTTTTAATTTATTTTATATTTGGCTGGTCTTTGTTGCTGCTAGCAGGCTTTCTCTAGTTGCGGTGAGCACCGCCTGCTCTCTAGTCGCAGTACACAAGCTTCTCATTGCAGTGGCTTCTTTTGTTGCAAAGCACAGGCTCTAGGGTGCGCAGGTTCAATGGCTGCAGGGTGCAGACTGAGTTGCCCCGAGGCACGTGGAGTCTTCCCAGAGCAGGGATCAAAACTGTGTCCCCTGCTTTGGAAGGTGGATTCTTAACCACTGGACCTCCAGGGAAGTCCTCCTGCTGCCTTCTTAGAGGAACTCCATGATTACATTGGGCCCACCCAATAATCCAAAATTATCTCCCCATCTCAAGATCCTTAACTTGGTCATACCTGAAAAGTCCCTTCCAGTGCATCAGCAACATATTCCTAGCTTCTGCGGGTTAGTAGCGACCCTCTTTGGGGCAACACTATTTAGCCTACTACCATAAGCAGTTCCAAGCAGAGAAAGCGTTCATAAGGGCTCTGGGTGGATGTCCATGGTAGATGGAGCTGACGAGAGCAGGAAGACACCAAGGAGGTAGCCGGGGGCCTGATCATGCAGGGCTTGTGGGCCAGGATTTAGACTTTATTTGTAGTGAGATGTCCATAGGGTCACAAAGAGTCGGACATGACTGAGCAACTTTCACTCACAGTAGTCAGATGGGAGCCATGGGAAGTGGTTGAGTAGTTGTAGGGACATGATCTGGTGTCCACTGAAGCAGATAATACTGGCAGGAGCTCCTTACACGTAGGGGAGGGGCAACCCACAGGGTGGAGCACAGAGTAGCAGCCACTCTCCACGTAGCCCACTGCACAATGAGAAACTTTCATCACCTAGCAGGAAAAATACCACTCCTTCCCACACCTCCAAGTGCAATGTAAGACTCAACATGCCCCATATTCCACTTTTAGCTCTCCTCTTTCTACCTTTTCCTTTTCCTATGGCAATTTTTTAAAGACAAGGTTCAGAGCAGTTTTAGGTTCACAGCAAAGTAGCACAAAGTACAGAGATGTCCCATAGGTACCCCTGCCCCACACATGCATGGCCTCCCCCATTTTCAGCATCTCCCACCAGTGTGGTTCATCTGTTACAACTGATGCACCTACACTGACTCCCCATAATCACCCCAAGTCCGTAGTTTACATAACGATGATTCAGTGTTCTCGACTTTGGCCATTTTGATAGGCATGTAGTGGTCTCCGTTTTTCACGGGAGGAAACTGAGGGCCAGAGGGGTGAACTCACTTGCCCATGGAAAGTTAGTGGATCAGTTACAGCTGCAAAACGAAATCCTCCCAAGTCAGAGATTTACAATAGTAGGCATTCATTATTGCTTACAAGTCTGCAAACCAATTGTGTAGTTCTGGTCTCTGCTGGGATCAATTGTTCATGACTCTCTGATCAGCAGTGGGCCAGGGTTGGCTCTACTGATTTTGGCTGAGCTCTCTCATATGTTTAAGAGTCAGCTGTCTGTAGGCTGGACCAGGTGCCATCAGCTGGAGCAGCTGGTTGAAGCTGGGCATGATTGAAGCTGGGCTCTCCTCCATGTGACCTCACATTCTCTAGAAGACCAACCCAGGCTTGTCCACAAGGTGGAGGCAGGGGTCCAAGAAAGTGACTAGAAGCTGCAAGGCCTCTTGAGGTCCAGGCTCAGAACTATCACGTGATCAGCACTGGGACAGGGTGGCCTTGGTTTGCCATGCAACCCAAGATCAGGTTTGCTGAAGACCCCTGGACAAGTTATCAGTAATCTATTGCCACATAATACCACCCAAGAGACTTCTCTGGTGGTCCAGTGGTTAAGAATCTTCCTTCCAACGCAGGGAACACAGGTTTGATCTCTAGCCGAGGAACTGCTATCCCACATGCTGGGGGCAAATAAGCCCAGACACCACAGTGAAAATCCCACATGCTGCAATTAGGATCCAATGCAGTGAAAAAAAAAAAAAAAAAATTTATTTAAAGAAGAGAAACCACCCAAAACTCAGTAGCTTAATACAACAATTGCTTCTTTCTCCCTCCAGTCTGTAGGTTGCCAGTATAGGCTGGGCTCACATGGGTGCTTCTTCAGGTCTTAGCTGGACTCATGCATGCATCTGTGGTCAGCTCTGGAGGCTAGATGGCTCTGCTTCTGGGGGACAAAAGATACTTGGCTGGAGAACCTCCAATCTCTTATCCACTCATAGGTGAGCCCGGATTGTTCACAAGGTCATAGCAAGAGTCCAGAGAGCAAACAGGAGCTGGAAACCTAACCTTAGAACTCTCAGAACGTTCAGCATTACCCTCACCGTGTTCTGTTGGCCAAAACAAGTTACAAGGCAAGCCCAGATTCAAGGGGTGGGGGAATAGACTACATTTCCTGATGAGAAGACTAACAAAGTCACATGCAGAATGCGCACATAAAGCAGTGAAGGGTTGCAATCATTGTGAAATCCCTCTACCAAGGGCAGTAAGTAACACAGCTGGGATTCTAATCTGGAATGCACACTGCTTCCACAGAGCCTTCTCTTCTCAAGATGCACCACTTCTGTCCTCTCTTCAGCTTCCGTACTTCCTCTAATATCTTCCCAATCTGTTATTTGAGCCCTCCAACAACTTTCTGTCTTAGAACAGATTTAGCTCTAACAGAAATTCAAGCAAAGTTGTTTAAGCTAAGAAGGAATTGATTGGTTCTATGTGAAATCAAGTGGGCCCTAGGAAGTGTCACTACGAACAAAGCTAATGGAGGCGATGGAATTCCACTTAAGCTGTTTCAAATCCTGAAAGATGATGCTGTGAAAGTGCTGCACTCAATATGCCAGCAAATTTGGAAAACTCAGCAGTGGCCACAGGACTGGAAAAGGTCAGTTTTCATTGCAATCCCAAAGAAAGGCAATGCCAAAGAATGCTCAAACTACCACACAATTGCACCCATCTCACACGCTAGTAAAGTAATGCTCAAAATTCTCCAAGCCAGGCTTCAGCAATACGTGAACTGTGAACTCCCTGATGTTCAAGCTGGTTTTAGAAAAGGCAGAGGAACCAGAGATCAAATTGCCAACATCCACTGGATCATGGAAAAAGCAAGAGAGTTCCAGAAAAACATCTGTTTCTGCTTTATGGACTATGCCAAAGCCTTCGACTGTGTGGATCACAATAAACTGTGGAAAATTCTGAAAGAGATGGGAATACCAGACCACCTGACCTGCCTCTTGAGAAACCTATATGCAGGTCAGGAAGCAACAGTTATAACTGGACATGGAACAACAGACTGGTTCCAAATAGGAAAAGGAGTATGTCAAGGCTGTATATTGTCACCCTGCTTATTTAACTTCTATGCAGAGTACATCATGAGAAACGCTGGGCTGGAGGAAGCACAAGCTGGAATCAAGATTTCTGGGAGAAATATCAATAACCTCAGATATGCAGATGACACCACCCTTATGGCAGAAAGTGAAGAAGAACTAAAGAGCCTCTTGATTAAAATGAAGGAGAGTGAAAAGTTGGTTTAAAGCTCAACATTCAGAAAACTAAGATCATGGCATCTGGTCCCATCACTTCATGGTAAATAGATGGGAAAACAGCGGAAACAGTGGCTGACTTTATTTTTGGGGGCTCCAAAATCACTGCAGATGGTGACTGTAGCCATGAAATTAAAAAATGCCTACTCTTTGGAAGGAAAGTTATGACCAACCTAGACAGCATATTAAAAAGCAGAGACATTACTTTGCCAACAAATGTCCATCTAGTCAAGGCTACGGCTTTTCCTGTGGTCATGTATGGATGTGAGTGTTGGACTGTGAAGAAAGCTGAGTGCAGAAGAATTGGTGCTTTTGAACTGTGGTGTTGGAGAAGACTCTTGAGAGTCTGTTGGACAGCAAGGAGATCCAACCTGTCCATTCTAAGAGAGATCAGTCCTGGGTGTTCATTTGGAAGGACTGAAGCTGAAACTCCAATATTTTGGCCACCTGATGTGAAGAGCTGACTCGTTTGAAAAGCCCCCGATGCTGGGAAAGATTGAAGGCAGGAGGAGAAGGGGACAACAGAGGATGAGATGGTTAGATGGCATCACCGAATTAATGGACATGAGTTTGAGTAAATTCCAGGTGTTGGTGGTGGACAGGGAGGCCTGGCGTGCTGCAGTTCATGAAGTCGCAAAGAGTTGGACACAACTGAGCAACTGAACTGAACTGAACTGGAATCAAGAAGTCCAGGGGCAGGTCTTGCTTCAGGCACAGTTAGATCCAGGTGCTCCAAAAATGTTCTCCAGTATCATCTTCCTTCATCTCTCTACTCTACCCTTTAATTGTGTTGCCTTAATCCTCAAGCAATGCTTCCTTAGAAGAGATGAGGGCTGCTCCAGGATCATATCACAGCAGCTCAGCCACCCCGATGGGAAGAGAGCAGACCTCCAGTAACAACGGCAACAATGGAGCTGTCTGTGTGCCAGACAGCATTCTAAGAACTTGGCAAGTTTAATTTACCACTCCTCACCATACTCTAAAGGCATAATCATTGTCCCCATTTTACAGATGAGGGAACTGAGGCGCAGAGAGGTCAAGATCCATATCTAAGGCTACATAGGGGAGCTTCCGTGGTGGCTCAGCGGTAAAGAATCCACCCACCAATGCAGGAGACATGGGTTCGATCCCTGGTCTGGTACGATTCCACATGTGGTGGAGCGACTAAACTTGTGCACCACAACTGTTGAGGCTGTGCTCTAGAACCCTGGAGCCACAACTACTGAGCCTGTGTGTCCTCGGGCCTGGGCTCTGCAATGAAAGAAGCCGCTGCAGTGAGAAGCTCACGCACTGCAATAGAGTAGGCCCCATTTGCTGCAAATAGAGAAAAGCCAAGCAGCAACAAAGGTCAGCCCTGCCTGAAATAAATTATAATGGTAAAGGCAACAGGTAATACACAGGTAATAAATGCTGGGGCTGGGAGTTGAACCCAGCCAGGCTGGCGCCAAAGGTTTTGCTCTTAATGACTTACCTAGTCTGGTGAAAAAAAAAAAAAGGGAAAGTGTTAGTCACTCAGTCTTGTCTGACTCTTAGGACCCCATGGACTATAACCCGCCAGGCTCCTCTTCCATGGGATTCTCCAGGCAAGAACACTGCAGTGGGTTGCCATTTCCTTCTCCAGGGGAATCTTCCCAACCCAGGAATTGAACCCAAGTCTCCTGCATTGCAGGCAGATTCTTTACCGATTGAGTTAGTCTGGTGGGAAATAGCCAACCCTATTCACAGCAGATACTCTGACACTAGGGCTGCCCAGGTGGTGCTAGCGGTAAAGAACCTGCCTGCCAATGCAGGTAGACATAAGATACGTGGGTTCAATCCCTGGTTGGGAAGATTCCCTGGAGGAGGGCACAGCAAGCCACTCCAGTAGTCTTGCCTGGAGAATGCCTTGGACAGAGGAGCCTGACGTGCTACAGTCCATAGGGTCGCATAGAGTTGGACATGACTGAAGTGACTTAGCACACATGCACTCTGACACTGTCTGGAACATCAGAATATGATAATAATAATAATAATATCCATTTAATCCTTCCAGCAACCATATGGAGTAGGCACTGTTATTATCTCCATTTTACAGATGGGGAAATTGAGGCAATGAAAAGATAGGCGATGAGTGTTAGGTCACATGTGGGGCAAAATGAGACTTGAATCCAGAGATGGGTTCAGAATCTGTATCTGCTGCCTTTAGGGTCCCACTCTAGAGCCAGGGGAGAGCTCAGCCTTTGAGAAGTTGATGCAGTGAAATGGAGGGAGGCCCTGGGACAGCCCAGCTCTCACCAGCCGCGTCCGCTCCTCCCTCCCCTCCCCTCCACCCGCCGCCTGGCACAGCCTTCCCAGAACCCGTTTGTGAACAGACTGACCTAATGCAGGCTGGGGCTGGACGGCTGAGTCCAGACAAACAGGCAGTGGCCTGGAGAGGCCGTGTGAGCTGGTGCCAAGGCGGGCATGGGGTGGGAGGGATAACACCTGGTGTGTCACAGGGCAGCTGGGGGTTGGACACCCGGTAGACCTCTGCAAAACAGCCCTTGCCCACCAACTGCCCCAGGAGGGAGGCTGGGCTGGATGCCAAGTCACATTTAATGCATTGATGAGAAACCGAGAGGTGACTATTTATACCCTTTCCATTTGCCTGCCAACTGAGAACTGGGTAGAGTAGTAACATCCCACAAGCAGAACGCAGACGAGCCCACCCGCCAGTTAACACAGACAGCTAGCGCGCCTTGCCACGTGGGCTCATCTGTTCTCATAACCACCTGGGGAAACCGAGGCACTCTCATTCCCCATAGCGGGGACAAGGCGGGGAGTCGAATCCAGGAGGGCTCAGCCCACCCAACAAATCACCTGGGCTGCCTGGTCAGGACCCTGCCAACAGTTCCTTCGAGGACAAAAGTCTTTTCTCAGTTTTTCGCGGGAATCTTTGAAACATTTTACCACCTCCTACTGTCATCTTTCCTCCCCACACTCTTCCTTTCTCTCTGATATTAAAATGTTTGCCTCTTTCTTGTTTATGTCTTTTTATTAAGGCAATCATCATAACACAATAGGGAACATTAGAGAGGGATGGGATGCCCTCAGCCCTCCACAGATGGAGACTCACCCAGCCTCAGCCAACTCTCTAATAAATGCTATTGGTAGCCCCAAGGCTCATATCAGAGTAATCCACCCACATCGATTAGAAGGCCAAGGTGGCTCCCCCAGGCTATGCCTCCTGATGCAGTTAGAACTGGCCACCCTCCTCGGGCTTCCCAGGTGGTGCTAGTGGTAAAGAATCTGCCTGCACTGCAGGAGACACAAGAGCTGTGAGTTCGATCCCCAGGTCAGGAAGATCCCCTGGAGAAGGAAATGGCAACCAACTCCAGTGTTCTCTCCTGGGAAATCCCATGGATACAGGAGCCTGGCGGGCTACAGTCCGTGGGGTCACAAAGAGTCAGACAAGACTGAGAAACTAACACAAAACACACACCTTCCTGCCACTGATGCTCTCAGCACCCTGCCCAGACAATGATCTGGTCACTGTGGTTGAAATTAAGGCAAGGGCACCGGAAATGAATCAAGGAAGCATCCACCTTTGGGGAAATCTGATGTTTGGTTTATTCTTACTCTGTAGTGATCTTTTGTGGCAAGAGGTTCACAGAGGCGTTCCCAGTGTGATGACTTTTTGAGGGACAGGTGTTGCTGCTCTGTGCCTCAGTTTCCCCCTTGTTGTTGGAAGGATCAAATGAATTGATACGTGTGTAGTGCCTAGAACAGTGTCTGGCCCAACATAGCTTTCATCAGTGTTTGTTGTGGTAGCTGCTGCTGCTGCTAAGTCGCTTGAGTTGTGTCCGACTCCGTGCAACCCCATAGACGGCAGCCCACCAGGCTCCTCCATCCATGGGATTTTCCAGGCAAGAGTCCTGGAGTGGGGTGCCATTGCTGATGCTGGTGTCATTCAATTCTGGCTTTGGAGAGCTTTAGGCAGGACACCAGTCAAAGCCCTATGGGCTTGCTCACGTGGACTGCTCCTGACCTCACGCTTCCAGGCTGAGTCATCCCTACTAGCAGACTGTCCAGCTTCCAGTGGGGGCCTCCAAAGCTCCATCATCAGCTCTCATGTTGTTCCCCCCTTTTCCCAGATACCATCGGTGGGGTGTGGACACTAACACGAATGAGAGGTACAATCGCTTGGGATCACAGAAGTGGAGGCTGCCAGGTTCAGAGATTCACGACTTCCGGTCTCACTTCCTGCCGGCCACGATGATGTTGCCATGGTCCCCACCCCCACCCCGTCTCCTCCTCACACCTCTTCCTCCCTCCAGAGGCAGTAGTCACAGGTTCTGCGGTTCCTCCTCTGTCACAGATTCCACATCTCTTAACAAGATGTTTCTGCCTCTGGTTTTTGACTCAGTGTTACCCACAAAGCCATTGTCTGTCGACTTCCTGCCCTGGAAGATGCGTATTCGATTTCCACCATTCTCTTCTGATATGAAGATACCACTCAACCTCCCGGGGCCTCAGTTTCCAAATCCATAGCTGAGAATAATAACAGAACTTACATCATGAGGGGCTTTCCTGGTAGCTCAGATGATAAAGAATCTTCCTGCCAATGCAGGAGACACAGGTTCAATCCTTGGGTTGGGAAGATCCCCTGGAGAAGGGCATGGCAACCCACTCTAGTATTTTCAATTGGGAAATCCCATGGGCAGAGGAGCCTGCTGGGTTACAGTCCACGGGGTTACAAAAGAGTTGGATGGAACTTATCAACTAACAACAACAACAACAAATCTCATAAGGTTGTTTGAGGAGTAAATGAACCCATCCGTGTGATGTCCTTAGAACAGGGCCTTGGCTGCTGCTGCTGTTATAATCACCATCATCGTTTCTGGTTTCTCTGTTAGTTATTTTCATAACTCTCAACAAGAAAGATTTTCAGTTCTTACTTTTTCTCTTCCTCAGTCTGGAGACTGAGGGCCTGGCAGTCAAGGGGCATGGACAGTCATCAGCTGCTGAAGACAGTATCCTTGGGTGACACTGCAGCAGGAGAAAAGGGCAAGCTGACTGCCGCCGAGAAAGATCCAGAATTCTGCCTGGTCTGAGCCATGATTACTTTAGGTATCTGCCACAGTAGTGGAACCAGTTGCTTAGGCTTTTGCTTTTCCTTCAATATTTAGTTATGAAAACTTTCAAATTGACAGGAAAGTTAAGCACAGTTTACCATAACATGCATATATCCATCATGTAGATTTTGCAATTGTTGACATTTTTCCATGTTTGCCTCATCAGATACCTGCCTTTGGGCTTTCCTGGTGGCTCAGACAGTAAAGAATCTGCCTGCAATGCAGGAGACTGGGATTCAATCCTTGGGTCGGGAAGATCTGCTGGAGAAGGGAATGGCTACCCATTCCAGTATTCTTGCCTGGAGAATTCCATGGACAAAGGAGCCTGGCAGGCTACAGTCCATGGGGTCGCAAAGAGTCAGACACGACTGAGTGCCTGAGCACACACACATACCTGTCTTTCCCTTCATTCATTCATTGATCCGTATGGTTTATCTGATGACTTTTGAGAATATGCGTTTATTTGGCTGTGCCAGGTCTTGGTTGTGGCACACAGGATCTTCCATCTTTGTTGAGGCGTGCGGGATCTTTAGCTGCAGCATGTGAACTCTTAGTTTCAGCATGTGGGATCTAGTTCCCTGGCCAGAGATGGAACTGGAGTCCCTGGAGTTGGGAGCACAGAGTCTTAGCCACCGGACCACCAGGGAAGTCCCCTCTGATGGATAATAAGTTAAAATGAAGTATTTAAAAACAGTACTCTTAAATCCTTAAACATTTTAGCATTCAAGTCACTAGAGTTCAATGTTCACAGTTCCAAATGAGCTAAACTTTGCATAAGTGAAAAGCACACATTTTAAAGACATGTGCAGAGTTTTGCCTGGTGCTTATATTGTAGTGATGTATAGTGGTAGTGGACTAGCGGTAGTGGTTTAGTCGCTAAGTCGTGTCCAACTCTTGTGACCCCATGGACTGTAGCCCGCCAGGCTCATCTGTCCATGGGATTGTCCAGGCAAAAATACTGCGGTGGGTTTCCACTTCCTGCTCCAGAGGATCTTCCCGACCCAGGGATCGGATCCAGGTCTTCCACATTGCCGGCGCATGCTTTACCAACTGAGCTACCAGGGAAGCCCAACAAACCCCTATTCAGATAAAGAACATTTCCATCATCCCATGAAGTTTATTTTTACTACCCGCCCCCCCCACTCCAGCCCCTAAAGCAATCATGGTTCTCACATTTTTATACATTAACTGTTAAATTGTTAAAGTTGATACATGTATGCTCTGGGGGTGACCTTAATTAAAAATTGTGTTGGTTGGTGGCTAGAAATTCACTGTTCCCTACTGCAGAATATGGAGACCTTAGTCAACAACATGGTACCAGCAGCGCCGGGACTGGAGATGCGGTGCCGACAGTCAGGACGGTTCCGGTGAGGGCTGTGGCCTGAGCCCCGAGTGAGCCACAGTGCTTAAGTTCCTGTGCTGTCCTCTGCGCATCCCTCCTCCTGGACGTATCACATAAGACGCTATTGGCCAAACTAAGGGAAGAACACGTTCCAAACATCTTAAAAATAAAAGCCTTTACTATTTGACAATGCACTAGTTCCATAAGGTAGGGAGGCTCTACAGAGGTCAATGCAGGAGTTGAATGGTATCCTCGCGGACTAGGATTTCCTGGCATGTTGGCAATGTCATCCCTTGAGGTGGCAATATGGCTGCCATGATTCCAGCCATTATTTCTGATAGATGCAAAACATTACAATTTCACACTTCATTTTGCTAAAATCCTACTCTGCCTGCTTCCTTCGCATACTTGAAGTGTCTAGCCTCTCTGGTTTTGCTCTTGATACTAACCAGTGGTATTCTTGACTTTGGTTTTGACGATCTTAGCTCTTCTGAGTGGAAAAGGTACTTTCTTTGAAGTGAGAAAATCAGACCTTCCTCAGCATCATTAAACTCCTCATGAAAATATTCTTTGTAGGCCATATGAACTTCAGAGACAATTAATACATCTCAGGAAAGAAAACTTGAACCTTCCAAAATCTGTAATTCTGATTTGTTGTCTTACTTAATAATTTATTTCCCTGAGAATAATACTTAAGTTGGCATGTAGATTCTGAAAAGGATAAATATTTGGGAGTTTTTTCTTTGTTAAACCAGAAGAATGTTATTACCACCCCCCTCTTATCTCACATGGTTGGAGGGGAAAAACGAAACACAGACTCTCTCACGATTTTGCTTTAGACTAAGTGTTTAGAAGAATCAAATCCCATGGCAATTAATGCCTCCTCACATTGCCCTATTTTCTGTGGGAGGCTGAAAAAGGAAGTTTCCCCTGTGTTATTTTTTTTAAGAGAAGCACAGTTTATCCCAGAAATCTTCCACTAACCGCTCCCCGACTGACTTCCCCTCATATTATCTTGGGCAGTTAGGGTCACACAGTCGGACATGACTGAGGTGACTTAGCAGCAGCAGCAGCAGTGTGTCATAGCTCCTCTCAGAACCAATCTCTAACAAAAAGACAAGCACCATGACAAGCTTAGACTGATTTTTCTGAATACATGGACAGGGCTAATAGACAAGCTAATAAAATCAGGGCTCTGCCTACAAAGAAGAAGAAAGGAAAATAGATTTGCTTATCAATAATGCAGATTCCCAGTTCCTGCTGCTGGTAGCTCCTAGGGTTGTCCCACTTCTGGCCCGACACCTTGATTCTTCTTTTCTCCCTCTGATTGAGTGAACTTCAAACACTCAGGCCTCAAAAAATAGGAGCCTCTAAAGAAGGAGTGGCTTAGGAGTAAAGGAAGTAGCTGCCCACATCTCTCAAGGGGAAAGTACCTAAACTTGACTGTCTGCATATCTTTGAGGCTTTATTATCAATCAGACCTTCTGTTGCAAGTAACTAGATTAAGCACAAAGAGAACTTACTGATTCTTAGCATGAAGAAGTCCAAGGGAGATTGGATTTCAGGCATGGCTGAATCCAGGTGCCTGTAGATTCAGGACTGTGTCTTTCTCCTTCTCTCACCTCTGTTTTCCCCAATATTGATTTCATTTTCAGGCAGGTCCTTTCCTTCCCCAGCAGTTGCAACCTTACAGCCTACCAGATAAGTAACCAAGTCAGAACAAAAACTCAGCTTTCTGAGCAGCTCTGACAAAAGTCCTACAGCTCTCTCTCAGTGGCTTTATTTGGATGATGTGCTCATTTCTGAACCCGGGGGCTGAGGTTGGCCCTATCCAGATCACACAAAGAGAACAGAAGGATGGTTCCCCAAAAGGAGATGAGATGAGGGAATTAATGCCCATGAGCTAACTTATCTCATATAGAGAAAGAGTCAGACATTGGAGGCACCAAACCATCCTGTTTTATCATGAAGAGCAGTTTAGTTGCTAACAGGGTGATAAGGGGCTAAATTAGCTGGCGGTGGTCAGGGAAGGCATTGTGGAAAAGCAGATGTTGGAAGCAGAACCCTGTGGGATAAAAGAAAGTGTTTCAGAGGAAGGGACCTACAAGGGCAGACAACCAGAGGGAAACCAACATTTGATGGATGAGTGGATAAATACATGAATGAATGGATGGATGGATGGAAGCCTATATGTAGGGACTGTATATGAGAGCCCATCTTTCTGCTCAGAAGGAACCCATGAGCCCTTATAGTGAGGTAGGAGATATGTGGGCTTCAGGTTGGAAATTTATAATCAGCCACCCTTCTGCTTGCATTTCTTGAGATAAGAGATAGGTAGGCTCCAGTTGAGGAATTTACAGCCAACAAAAACAAGGTAAATAGCCAGTCTTTGTCTTTTACCTCAAAGGAATAATCACAGCAAGGACAAAGAAAGGAAAAAACCCTGTCTGATAATGGAGACACTACACACTGGCAGAAAGGCTCCTAGGAGTCAAAAATCAGAGGGTAATCCCAGGCTATAATGAGTCTTACTTCTCCCAGAAGCCTTCACTTCGAGTTCCATTTTGGCTAAGGTATGCATGTGCACCCCAGGCGAGGGTCCTGAGACAAATTAACCAGGAGGGGGACAAAGGAAGGTGATTGGCCTGAGGGAAGATGAAGCCCCTCTATAAAGGATTTAAAGTTCCCAAAGGCATGACTCTCTTTGCCTTTTCGCATGTATTTTTCTTTTCGATAAACTTTTTGCCTTACTCTTTGCCTTCTGCCTTCTCGTCTAAATTTGTTCTTGACTAGGCAGGCAAGACTAGAGACTCTAGCCCTAACTGCTGGCTCCTGTAGTCCAGTGGTTAGGACTCCTGGTCTGGGAAACAAAGACCTTGCTTGCAGCTGCAGCTGGCTGCTGCAAGCTGCAGCTTACTGCCCCAAGCATCCAAAATCAGTAGTGATGAAGGACCTTGAGTTGGACTGTAGACCTTGAGGGGAGGTGAGGCATGCAGATGTTGCCTGCAATGAGGAGGTGAAGGGGTGTTTGGACTCCCCAAGAGCCAGGAGGAGGGGCAGAGAGTGGACCCCACCTTGGAGACGACGCCTCACTCTCCTCCCTCCACTCCTGAGGCTCCTGCAGCTGCCCGGAACCCCTCTCCCTCTGCAAAGCTTCCCCTCGCCGCCCTCTCTCCCTCTCCCACAGCATCACTTCCTCTTTTCTGTTCCTCAAACAGACCAAGCTTGTTCTCACCTCTGGTCCTCTGTGCCTGCTGTTACCACTGCCTGGAACACTCTTCCATAAGCACTTTGTGAGGCTAGCTCCTTCTTAGCTCTCAGGTCTCAGCCACGTGTGCCCACCTCAGAGCTGCCCACCTGGACCACCCCAAGTGAATCACCCGTCCTCTGCTCCCACAGCCCCTTCCCAATCCCACCGACCTACTTTTTTTTCTTTCTTGGAAACTGTCCTGTTTGCGAGCCTGTCACAGTCCCAGCTGTCACCCCAGTGCCCTGGCCCGCAGTAGGTGCTCCAAGCGCTCAGGATCCAGCAGCTCAGAGCCCCCCTTGCCGGGGACTAACATCTCTGTGCTCCCTGTCTGTTCTCCTTAGCGTGCTAGTGCCCTCTCTGCACCTCAGCTTCCTCCTCTGTGAAATGGGCACAGCAATAGACGTGACCTCTGACAACCTGTGTAAAGCGCACAGAGCATGTGCAGCCTGGCTCACAGTAGGCCCCCCATAAGTGAGCCTCTGTATTGTTATCAGTATTAGCAATTCAGATTTGTTATGCCTTTGGGAGGGAGTCGGGCAGATTCTAGCCACAACTGGGGCTTCCTGACTGTGTGACCCTCTTGAAGGAACCACCTCACACTAGGATCGTTTTCTCATTGTAAACGTGGGGCTCACTGAAGCATCACCACGCTCCTCCACTCCCCACCCTCCCCTACACACACACACACACACACACGCACGCACACACGGCTCTTCAGGTTAAGGAGTTCATGCAGACAAGTTAGTGCAGCGCTCCAGGAAGCAAAAGGAAAGTGATGGAGGATGTAATTTGTTCTACCAGCTATGCTAGAATCTTCCCTGGTGGCTCAGTAGTAAAGAATCCGCCTGCACTGCAGGAGATGCAGGAGACACAGGTTCGATCCTGGAAGATCCCCTGGAGGAGGACAAGGCAATCCACTGCCATATTCTTGCCTGGAGAATCCCATGGACAGAGGAGCCTGGCAGGCTACAGTCCGTGGGGTTGCAAAGCGCCAGACACGACTGAAGCGTTTCAGCACACACGCACACAGCTATAATCTGGAGAAGAGTTTCTTGATGGGACATGTGACTTTAGCAATGACCTTCACCTCCAATCTTTCTCCTCCCCTTACTTCAGCTTCCAAGAATCAACGAGGGGCTGTCCCCTGAATGTAGGGAGGATAGGGGCATCAAGTATCTATCCCAGCTCTCTTGTTTGCCCAGGTTGTCACCGGGTGAGGGCAGCTGGATTGAAAATGTTCTCACTCACAGCCAAGGGGATTGGGAGTAGGAGTGGGGAGGAGAACTGGAAGTTCCCCAGCCTCCAAGACCTCTCTCTGTCACTCAGAGCTAAGTGGTCTTAACCCTTAGGTCCCTGGGGGATTAGAGATAAGAACTTGGGAAGGCCAGGTGTTTTTTGTTTTTTAAAGACATTGGTGGATTCCTCCGCCCCACAACCTCCGTTAAAAATATGTAACAAAAATGTGAGGTCCGACAAGTCAGACATAGTGTTCTTACTTTTGAAAAAAAAATTGCAAGTAAGGACATGGAAAACAAAAGTACTAAATGAAAAAACATTGCTTTCTGATTTTGAAATGGGCAAAAGACCTGAAAGACAAAACATACAGATGGCAAATAAACATGTGAAAAGACGCTCCGCATCACATGTCATTACGGAAATGCAAATTTAAACAAAAGTGAGGCGCTGCTAATGGGCTTCCCTGATGACTCAGCAGTAAAGAATTTTCCTGCAATGCAAGAGACACAGCAGACTTGGGTTCGATCCCTGGGTCAGGAAGATCCCCTGGAGGAGGAAATGGCAACCCTCTCCAGTATTCTTGCCTGGAAAATCTCATAGAGGATCCTGGTGGGCTACAATCCAGGGGGTCACAAAGAGTCGGACATGACTGAGTATACAGGAGCACTCATTCTTTGCTGGTGGGAATGCATTTTGGAAGACAGCTTGTCAATATAAAATTAAACATACCATTACCATGTAATCCAGTAACTGTACCCCTTAGGATTTACCCAAAAAAGTTGAAAACTTATGTCCACACAAAATCCTATACGTGGATGTTTGCATGCTGTGCGTGCTAAGTTACTTTATTCATGTCCAACTCTTTGCAACGTTATGGACTGTAGCCCACCAAGCTGCTCTGTCCATGGGATTCTCCAGGCAAGAATACTGGAGTGGGTTGCCATGCCCACCTCCAGGAGATCTTCCTGACCTGGGGACTGAACTTACATCTACCTGCATCTTCTGCATTGCAGGCAGATTCTTTACCCACTGAGTCACCTGGGAAGCCACGTGGATGTTTACTGCAGCTTTATTCATAAGTGCCAAAAGTTGGAAGCAACCAAGATGCCCTTCGGTAGACGAATGGATTAGCAAGCTGTGGTACATGCAAACAATGAATCTTATGTAGCAGTAAAAAGACATCAAACCATGAAAAGGCAAGGAAGAAATTTCAGGGCATATTTCTAAGTGAAAGATGCCAACCTGAAAGGCTACATACTGTATGATTCTGACTATGACGTTGGAAAAGGAACACTATGGAGACAGTAAAAAGAGCAGGGATTGCCAGTGATGAGGGGTAAGTGGGGGGATGAATAGAATATAGAGGATTTTTTAGGGTAATGAGACTGGCCAAGACTAGGGTATTAGATTGGCCAAGAAAACCCAAATGAATTTTTTGGCCAACCCAATATTCTGTATGATAGTACAACAATGGATACGTGTCATTATGTCATTATGCTAAGTCGCTTTTGTTATGTCTGATTCTTTGCAACCCTATGAACTGTAGCCTGTCAGGCTCCTCTGTCCATGGGAGTCTCCAGGCAAGAATACAAGAGTGGGTGCCATGCCTCCCTCCAGGGGATCTTCCCAACCCAGGAATCAAACCCGCGTCTCTTACGTCTCCTGCATTGGCAGATGGGTTCTTTACCACTAGCACCACCTGGGAAGCGCACATGTCATTATACATTTGCTCAAACCCACAGAACGCGCAACACAAGGACTGAACTGTAATGTAAACCAGGGACTTGGGTGATTATGATGTATCAATGTAGGTTCATCAATTGTAACAAATGGACCTCTGTGGTGGGAGATGCTGATAATGAGGAAGTTGTGCCTGCGCAGGGAGATGGAGTAAATGAGAACTTGCTGTACTTTCTGTTCAGTTTTGCTGTGAACCTAAAATTGCTATCAACCACAGTGATTTCCAAACTTTCTTGACTCTAAGAAAGTCACTTTACATCATAACTCAGAATGAACACAGTCTTACAGCAGAAGTCTCCCAAAATAACCCTTCCTGACAAACACTGATACTTTGAAATTTCTCTTCCCTTCTACTTCGTTTCTTCTTTTTTTTTTAATGTTTCTTATGACCTTCTAAATGGATCTTGTGAGCCACTAATGAGTCACTATCCACAGTTTGCAAAGCTCTAATTACATGCAAGAAAGGATAGCTTAACACCAGGCAAAAGTGGAGGGGTTGGACCCAAACAATATTCTTTCATACCAAATACATTTTTTTTTGTATTTTAATGTTTTAATTGAAACATACTTGATTTACAATGTTGAATTGGTTTCACGTATACAGCAAAGTGATTCAGTTATACATACATAAATATCTAAGTTTTTCAGATTCTGTTCCCTATAAGGAAACATTGAGTATAGTTTCCTGTGCTAGAGTAGGTCCTTGTTGGTTATCTATTTTATATATCAGTTCAGTTCAGTCGCTAGGTCGTGTCCGACTCTTTGTGACCCCATGGGCTGCAGCATGCGTGGCCTCCCTGTCCATCACCATCTCCCAGAGTTCACTCAAACTCATATCCATTGAGTCAGTGATGCCATCCAGCCATCTCATCCTCTGTCGTCTCCTTCTCCTCCTGCCTTCAATCTTTCCCAGCATCGGGTCTTTTCTAGTGAGTCAGTTCTTCGCATCAGGTGGTCAAAGTATTGGGGTTTCAGCTTCAGCATCAGTCCTTCCAGTGAATATTCAGGACTGATTTCCTTGCAGTCCAAGGGACTCTCAAGAGTCTTCTCTAACACCACAGTTCAAAAGCATCAATTCTTCAGCACTCAGCCTTCTTTATAGTCCAACTCTCACATCCATACATGACTACTGAAAAAACCATAACTTTAACTAGAATGATCTTTGTTGGCAAAGTAATGTCTCTGCTTTTTAATATGCTGTCTAGGTTGGTCATAGCTTTTCTTCCAAGGAGTAAGTGTCTTTTAATTTCATGGCTGCAGTCACCATCTGCAGTGAGTTTGGAGCCCCCCAAAATAGTCTCTCACTGTTTCCATTGTTTCCCCATTTATTTGCCATGAAGTGATTGGACCGGATGTCATGATCTTAGTTTTCTGAATGTTGAGTTTTAAGCCAACTTGCTCACTCTCCTCTTTCACTTTCATCAAGAGGGTTTTTAGTTCTTCTTTGCTTTCTGCCATAAGGGTGGTGTCATCTGCATATCTGAAGTTATTGATATTTCTCCTGGGAATCTTGATCCCAGCTTGTGCTTCCTCCAGCCCAGCATTTCACATGATGTACTCTGCATGTAAGTTAAATAAGCAGGGTGACAGTATGCAGCCTTGATGTACTCCTTTCCCTATTTGGAACCAGTCTGTTATTCCATGACCAGTTCTATCTGTTCCTTCTGACCTGCATACAGATTTCTCAGGAGGCTGGTCAGATGGTCTGGTGTTTCCATCTCTTTAAGAATTTTCCACAGTTTGTTGTGATCCACACAGTCAGTCTTTGGCGTAGTCAATAAAACAGAAGTAGATGTTTTTCTGGAACTCTCTTGCTTTTTTGATGATCCAGTGGATGTTGACAGTTTGATCTCTGGTTCCTTTATATATAGCAGTGTATATATGTTAATCCCAAACTCCTAATTTATCCCTCCCCACTTTCCCTCTTTGGTAGCCATAAGTGTGTTTTCTATGTTTGTGGGTCTGTTTCTATTCTGTATACAAGTTTATTTAATACTGAATACATTGTGCTTAATGAAAACATCCTAGTCTGCTTAAAAAAAAAAAAAATCTGACAGGTGGAGAGTGTGCCATGGATAGGCACAGATAGGGAAAGCTAATTCTGTGGGACTAATTTCATTAATTCTTTCACTCATTCAACAAATCTGTGCTGGGAGCCGGGATGTCGGCTACAGTGGTGTGCTGGAGCTCTCTCCTAGCAGCTGGCAAGAACTGATTGGTGAATTTTTCAGGAATTTTGGTTGAAATCACATTGGTGGCTTGAAATTTCCCATGGTGGGAGATTTTACACTGTGGAAATCAGCAAATGCTATCAATCAGTACTCAAACCCCTCAATTTTGCCCGAGATCCCATTGTTAAACATTCATGAGCACACTGGGGGTCAGCAGTGACCAAGACCTGGTCCCCATACAGACAGAGCTTATGTTCTACAGAAGGTAGCGTGAGGAGCGTGGTTTACAGAAATAAGGACAAAAATAAAAGAAACATGATAAATGCTATGAAAGGAAAAGTTTAGGAATTCATGAGAGCATACACAAGGGGGCTCCAAAAAGTCTTCCCTGGAGACGTGAAATTTGATCAGAGACTTGAAGGATGGTGGGATTTAACTAGACAAAACATGCAAGGAAAAGCATTTTCGGGGAGCAGGTGGTGTGGTAGAGCACCTGGTGTGGTGGACATGGAGCCAGCTCGCCCGTGACCATAGGGGGCAGAATGAGGACTGTCAGATGGCAATATAAGGACGCTGCTTTCGACCAAAATTAAGACTGTCTTCCTTGACCAGCCAGAGGCACAACTCCTTCCATTCTGCCTCGTAAGACATTGCTCTTGGCTAACCTGTACCAGGGGAATCAGGGGATGTGACTTTTGCCACACGTGAGCAGTCCTCAGTCACTGTTGTCACGATGTTATGGGCATTCCTTTCCAACTGATGCTTCTTACTTAGTGTGTAAGCTTGAGGTGATTGCCTAAGCTCTCCACACCACATCTATTAATAAAACATGGGGGCCATTTTGGTATCCACCTCCTAGGGTTGTTCTGAGGATTATAAGAGATAATACGTGTAGTATATTATCTGGCACATAATAAGTGCTCAATAAAGTTAGCTGCCACCGTTAGTGGAATCTCCAGCCTCCCTGCTGCTGCTGCTGCTGCTAAGTCACTTCAGTCATGTCCGACTCTGTGTGACCCCATAGGTGGCAGCCCACCAGGCTCCCCCGTCCCTGGGATTCTCCAGGCAAGAACACTGGAGTGGGTTGCCATTTCCTTCTCCAATGCACGAAAGTGAAAAGTGAAAGTGAAGTTGCTCAGTCCTGTCTGACTCTTCCTGACCCCATGGACTGTAATCTACCAGGCTCCTCCGTCCATGGGATTTTCTAGGCAAGAGTACTGGAGTGGGGTACCATTGCCTTCTCCTACTCTCCCCTCAAAGATACATCTTAGATATGAGGCAAGTTTAAACAAGTTCTTTTGCTGAGAGATTAATTTATTAGTTTTTACCCTGTTGCCAGCATCAGAACCCTATGTTCAAATAGACTTAAACAAAATAACGACAAAGGAGATGGAACTTACTGGTACACTAAAAAGTCCCGATGTGTTTGACTTCAGATGTAGTTGGATCCAGGTGCTCGGAGGACCACACTATTCCTTTTCCCTGCTCAATGTGACTCTGTGTTGACCTCCTTCTCAGGCTGATTCCTCCAGCTGGGAGAAACAATGGCCCTTGGCAGTTTCAGGATCAGCTCCTATCAGCTGAGGAACGCAGACAAAACAACAGCAAAGGCCCCAGAATTGCCTCATTTGTCCAGCAGAAACACACACCCATCTCAGAAACAGTGACAATGGCCGGAGGTACAGCTGGCTGGGCACAGTGCATATGCCCGTTCCTGGAGGTGGGAAAGAGGGCCATGCACAAAACCGTAGGAGCTGAACATGTGGGTAAGGATTCCCCGAAGGAAAATATGGGTGCTGTTACCCAAAGAGGAGAGAATTGTTGTTGGGCAGGGGGAATACAAAAGTTATCCCCTACAGTTGAATAGACATCTGCTTGGAGGACTCAGGGCTTCCCAGGCGGCGCTAGTGTTAAAGAACCCTATGATGGATGCAGGGGCTTCCCTGATAGCTCAATTGGTAAAGAATCTGCTTGCAATGTAGGAGACTCGGGTTCGATTCCTAGGTCAGGAAGATCCCCTGGAGAAGGAAATGGCAACCCACTCCAGTATCCTTGCCTGAAGAATCCCATGGACGGGGGAGCCTGGTGGGCTGCCATCTATGGGGTCACACAGAGTCGGACATGACTGAAGCGACTTAGCAGCAGCAGCAGGGAGGTTGGAGATTCCACTAACGGTGGCAGCTAACTTTATTGAGCACTTATTATGTGCCAGATAATATACTACATGTATTATCTCTTATAATCCTCAGAACAACCCTAGGAGGTGGGTACCAAGATGGCCTGCATGTTTTATTAATGTGGAGAGCTTAGGCAATCACCTCAAGCTTACACACTAAGTAAGAAGCATCAGTTGGAAAGGAATGCCCATAACATCGTGACAACAGTGACTGAGGACTGCTCACGTGTGGCAAAAGTCACATCCCCTGATTCCCCTGGTACAGGTTAGCCAAGAGCAATGTCTTGGCTAAGAGTCAGGTACGACTTAGCGACTAAATCACCAATGCAGGAGGCTTAAGACGTGCAGATTCAATCCCTGGGTCAGGAAGATTCCCTGGAGTAGGAAATGGCAACCCACTGCTGTATTCTTGTCTAGAGAATCCCATGGACAGAGGGGCCTGGCAGGCTACAGTCCGTGGGGTCACAAAGAGTTGGACATGACTGAAGCAATTTAACACACACGGAGGACTCAAGGGCATGAGTTTATCCACCTTTCTTGCCTCCTTGAACCACATCAGGGAAGGGAGCCACCCAAGCTGTGCTCTTGGGAAGGTAGGGGTCAGGAGGGAAAGACTCTCTTTCTTGCTCATTCTTTTCTCAATCTTCCGCCTACAATCCCCTTTTCAGACTTTGAATTTGGTATTCCTCCTCTCTTCCCTGTGAAATTCTATCCTCCTGTTTATTTTTTGGATCGAGGCTTCAGTCAGACGATACTAGAAGCTCTCCTCTGACAGTTCTCCTCCTTCCAGTGGGTGAGGCCCGCGTTTCAGAGTTTGGATTCACCAGAGAAGCAGGTGATAGGTGAATATCTATGAAGGAACTTGTATCTGGATTTGATCTTATCTAATCTGGGGAGATGAAACAGTCTCCATCAAGGTATTATCTTTGAATGACGCTCAAACCTGAGGTCCACAGGGCAGGTAGTCAGGAAGAAAGATAGATGTCAAGTTGATGAGGGTAAGAATAAGCTGGAACACAGAGCCCAGGCTGGACTCCATGAGGATGGGCTGAACCCCTTGCCCATTCTTGTCACCTCTGATGACCTTGGTGTTGTGGGTGTCCTGCTGGAGTCAGGGCCCTTTGTGCCTGCGCGCTCCGTCCTGTCCGCCTCTTTGTGACCCCATGGATTGCAGCCCCAGGCCCTTCACCATGGGGCTAAACACACACCTGGAGGGATTTCCCTGGTGGTCCTGTGATTAAGAATCCACCTTCCAATGCAAGAGACCCTGTTTGGGGAACCAAGATCCCGCATGCCGTGCAGTGATGAAGCTGCAACTATGGAAGCCCTCTCACTCTAGAGTCCTCGCCACAACTAGAGAGAAGCCGTGCACCACAGCTAAGACCCGATGCAGCCAAATAAGTAAATAAATATTTTTAAAACAAAGAAAAGCAAAAAAACACACACCTGGCCCAGAAGGAAGGAGGATTCAGAGGAAGGTGGAGCAGTGGCAGGACTAACAAAGTGAGCCAGCAGAAAAGAGATAGCATTAGGAGATGCTAAATGGAGGCTACTTCCCCTCTCCCCACTGCGTCCTTAAGTCTCCCATAGGAATCTCTCCTGTGGCTGAAAAAGGAATTCTGGGAAGTGTAGTTCTAATCTAAGCGAGTCATATTACAAAGCTGCCACAGTCTATGTCAGCTTGCACTTATGCATTTCTTTAAACCATATTTAATCTCCAAATAGAGTAATAAGAGAGTCAGGCTTTTAGCTAAAATTAACTACAGTTTACCATCCAAGCTTTCCCCTGGATGAGCCTTCAACAGACTCCAGAGTTCCAAAATAGCTGTGTCAGACAGAGCCTGCCAGCGCAATGTTGTCCGGATGGGAGACAGACAGATTGCTGCTGTTTTATACTCCACCATCTTCCAAGAATCCTCCCGAGGTTTCTTTTTGGGGTGAAGAAAATGTCCAAAATCGATGGTGGTGGTGGTTGTACATATCTGTGAATATACTAAAAATTACTATTTTTGTTGTTTTAATTTTATTGAAGTATATTTGATTTACCATGTGTTAGTTTGAGGTGTATACCACAATGATTCAGATATATCTATACGTGGATATATATAGATACATATTTTCAGATTATTCTCCCTGAGAGGTTATTGCAAAATACTGAGTATATTTCCCTGTGTTATCCAATAGGTCCTTGTTGATTATCTATTTCATATATAGTAGTGTGATACTAAAAATTATTGATTTGTACACTTTAAAGATGTGAATTGTCTGACAGGTGAATTATACCACAATAAAGCTGTTACAAAAAAAGAACAAAATGTTGCTCTTTCCTTGAAGGAAGCAGTTCAATGAAATCAACCACCTCCACCTGGTTTATCCTCTTGAGGAATGAAAGTGAAAGTGTTAGTTGCTCAGTGGTCTCTGACTTTTGCAACCCTATGGACTGTAGCCTGCCAGGCTCCTCTGTCCATAGAATTCTCCAGGCGAGAATACTGGAGTGGGTATGCCCTTCTCCAGGGGATCTTCCCAACTCAGGTATTGAACCTAGGTCTCCTGTACTGCAGGCAGAGAGACTCTTGACGCTCTGAGCCACCAGGGAGCGAATGGTGCCATATAAGGGTTCACTGCTGGTCTCTGCTGCTGGCAGATGGAGCACTTGTCAGTGGTGGCAGCTGGACTAGCCTTGGTAAGGGGAAGTTCTTGTTGCTGAGCCTGTGTACAGCCTCCATTGCTGCCATACTGGCCTCCCACGAGCTGATGTAGATCCATACTTCTGGACATCTCTCCTTCCAGTCAAATGGACCACCAGATGCAACGCTCAAATTTCTGTCCTCTGGGAAAATTTCCCTTTAACTCTGTCCTTCAGGGGTGTCCCAGAATGGGGCCATATAGCTGCCCACTTTGGGGTGGTCCTTGCACGCCCAGCAGCACTGTATGTAAACCAGGTCTGAGTTTTTTTCTCCCTCTGTCAGCTGATCACAGGGAACGCCCCATGAGCCATCAATGTCTTTTGAGAAACAGAAGACAATGAATCAGACATCTGAGCAACTTCCTCATGCAAATTACTTGTGCCTCCAGGACCTGCTAGAGCCCAGCCTTGTATAAACCACTTCCACGGAGTGTTGCTGTGCACACCCAGCGTTATGGCTTGTTGGATCAGACAACGCACAGATAATGACGAATAGCTCAGATTACGGGGCATCTTGGCACCTGTGATCAAGCATTCAGTCTCTACTAAAGCCCAGTAGAAAGCGTAAAACTCTCAAAAGTAGAGTGATTAGGACTTCCCTGGGGATACAATGGCTAGCAATCCCTGGGGGTACAATGGCTAGCAATCCACCTGCCAATGCAGGGGAAGTGACAGTATTAGTCGCTCAGTTGTGTCAGACACTATGCGACCCCATGGGCTGTAGCCCACCTGGTTCCTCTGTCCATGGATTGCTCCAGGCAAGAATAATGGAGCAGGTAGCCATTTCCTTCTCCAGGGGACAGGGGTTCCATTCCTGGCCCAGGAAGATCCCACGTGCCTTGGAGCAGCTAAGCTCTCTTGGTGCAACCACTGAAGCTCATGTGCCTAGAGCCAGTGCTCCCACCACAAGAGAAGCCACGCTTGAAAAGCCTGTGTACCACAAGGAAGAGTACCCCTGCTTGACGCAACTGGAGAAAGCCTGTGTGCAGCAATGAAGACCCAGTGCAACCAAAAGTAAATAATTTTTTTTTAAGTAGAGTGGTTTTTTTCAGTGAATGACATGACTTCCTTCCAAATCTTCTAGGTCTACACTGTGATTCTGCAGGTGGAGGCTGCCAAAATCTCCATCAGCATCCCTATTTTCCACCAACACATCAAACACCATCATATCAGCCTGAATCTGTGGCTGAGCTTTCTCCTGAGCATGCATGCTCAGTCGCTCAGTCGTGTCCAACTCTTTGCGACCTTAAGGACTGTAGCCTGCAAGCCTCCTCTGTTCATGGGATTTTCCGGGTGAGAATACTGGAGTGGGTTGCCATTTCCTTCTATAGGGGACCTTCCTGACTCAGGGATCGAGCCCGCATCCCTGGAGTGGATTATTTACCACTGAACCACCAGGGATGCCCTCTCGTGTTCGGGATCCCACTCAAAACTGAGCTTTTCAGGTCGCTCAGTAAATGAATCACACAACAAGTGAGATATCTGTTGACTCCAAAATCCGAAGGGGCTCCCGGGGTCTTTGCCTCTTTCTGAGTGTGAGAAGGGGCCAGGAGCAGCAACTCTTCCTCCTGCTCCAACATGCCTCAAGTCACTGGATCCTAAGAACTTTCACTCAAGCGACAGACCCCTGAATTTTTGTGGGTGGGATTGGTTTCCCACCTCTAGCATGTGAATGTCTTTCAATAGTGTCTAAAGAGGTGGCTACTTCTTGTTCGTCAGATCCAATCATCATAATATCATCAATGTAACAGATCAGCATGAAATCTTGTGGAAAAGGAAGAGAAAGTGAGTCCAAAGCATATTATGATACAGAACTGGAGCATCCTTGCGGGGGGACAGTGAAGGTGGATTGCTGCTTTTGCCAACTGAAAAACAAGCTTCGTCTTTCTTTACTTCCTTTACCAACAGGTGTCAATTAAAAAGCATTTTCCAGATCGATAACTGCAGACTAGATCCCAGGAGACGTGCTGATGGTTCCAGCAACAAAACTCCCTTCCAGAACAGCAGCTGCAACTGGTTGTTGTTGTTGCACAGTTGCCCAGTCATGTCCGACTCTTGAGACCCCATGGGCTGCAGCACACCAGGCCTCCCTCTCCCTCACCATCTCCAGGAGTTTGCCCGAGTTCATGTCCATTGCATCGGTGATACCGTCCAGCCACCTCACCTTCTGATGCCCTCTTCTTCTGCCCTTGATCTCTCCCAGCATCAGAAACTTTTCCAATGAGTCGTCTGTTCGCATCAGCTGACCGAAATACTGGAGCTTCAGCTTCAGCATCAGCCCTCCCAGCAAATATTCAGGGTTGTTCTCCTTTAAGATTGATTGGTTTGATCTCCTTGCTGTCCAGCGGGCTTTCAGGAGTCTTCTTCAGCACCATAGTTTGAAGGCATTAAATCTTTGACATTCTGCCTTCTTTATGGTCCAGCTCTCACAACCATATGTGACCGCTGGGAAGACCATAGCCTTGGCTATACGGACCTTTGTCAGCAGGATAATGTCTCTGCTTTTCAACACTCTGACTAGGTTTGTCATCACTTTCCTGCCAAGAAGTAATCATCTTCTGATTTCATGGCTGCAGTCACTGTCCACAGTGATTTTGGAGTCCAAGAAGAGGAAATCTGTCACCACGTCCACCTTTTCCCCTTTTATTTGCCATGTAGTAATGGGGCTGGATGCCATGATCTTAGTTTTCTTAATATTTAGTCTTAAGCCGGCTCTTTCACTCTCCTTCACCCTCATCAAGAGGCTCTTTAGTTCCTGGATGGCTCTAGCAACAAAACTCCCTCTGCAACAGAAGCTGCAATTGGTTAAGTCTCTGATAATTCACTGCCATTCTTTAATGACCCATTTACCTTCTTCACTGGCCAGATAGGCAAGTTGAATGGGGATATGATAGGAATCACTATGCTTGTATCCTTAAGGTCTTCAATGGTGGTGCCATTCTCTGCAATCCCTCCAACAATGTGGTATTGTCTTTGGTTTAGTGTTTTTATAGGTACAGAGAGTGCCAGTGGCTCCTACCTGGCTTTTCCTATGATAAAATCCCTCATCCATGGGTCAGGGAATCAATGTTGGGATTCTTCTAGTTGCTCCAGATGTCTATTTCAATGATGCATTTCAGCTTTGAAGAAATATCTAGAAGGTGGATTCAGGAACCAGTTAGGCCTTCTGTGAGAAGTCTGTGCCCCCAGATTCCACTAATCATCTGACCAGAGCAATGCTTTGGGATCCTAGGAATTAGAGTCAGTAATTACTGTGTCCAGTAATCCTTAGAAAGTTTGATTATTTCCTTTTGCACACAGCTCCCCTGGTAGCTCAGATGGTAAAGAATCTGCCTGCAATGCAGGAGACCTGGGTTCAATCCCTGGGTTGGGAAGACCCCTGGAGAAAGGAAAGGCTACCCACTCCAGTATTCTTGCCTAGAGAATCCCATGGACAGAGGAACCTGGAGGGCTATAGTCCATGGGGTCGCAAGGAGTTGAATGTGACTAAATGATTAACACTATTGCACAAGCTCCTGGTGAACAGACACAGGTCTCTTTGGAGAAGACTGGAAGGAAGGTTAACAGCATACATTTTTGGCAGTGTAACAGGGCCCTTCTTCAAGGAGTCACCTCTCCTTTGATCAAGGGCTCAAGTGTGGGGAGTGATTAAGGGTTTGTGACTCTCTGTTTTGACCATTCAGGTTAGGCTTCTGTTCACCAAACCCAGAACTCCTCCACTTAGTCAGATCAAGCAAGACTTAACTTAGTAGGTTCCCCACTTATTTCATGTCTACAGGTACTGCTGTGATAAGCTAGTGAATGCTGAAGACCTCTTTCAGTCACACTGTGCTCCTTACTGTTTTGGCTTCACTATTCACTATGGTAACCATGCCCATCTTATCTTTGGCGTATAACTGCCACCAGGACCCATGCTACCTCTGGGTTCTAGTATGTCTATTGCTTTGAGAGGTCCCACTTAATCATAGCTATTTCCACTAGAATTTCTTTCTGACCTACAAAGAAGCACCACCCCAGAGCTCCTCAAGGATGTTCAGACTCTCCATCATGAATTTATTTCTGACAGCTATGGTGAAAGTTGCATCCCCTTGACCCTCCAGATGCGTGTGGGTATACAAGTCTTAAATGACAAAGCCACTTAACGTTTCAATCTGCCTAAGCCTGTGTGGTTTTCCCCCCAGTTTTATTGAGGTGAGTGCCTGCATGCTAAGTTACTTCAATCGTGTCAGACTATTTCTGATTCTATGGACCTATGTAGACCACTAGGCTCCTCTGTCCATGGAATTTTCCAGGTAAGAATACTGGAGTGGTTGCCACTTCCTACTTCAAGGGATATTTGTGATCCAGGGATTACACTCACCTTAACGTCTCTTGCATCTCTGCCATTGGCAGGCAGATTCTTTACCACCTCTGCCACCTGGGAAGCCCTTTTATTGAGGTATGAAAGTGAAAGTGAAGCCGCTCAGTTGTGTCCGACTCTTTGTGACCCCAGGGACTATAGCCTACCAGGCTCCTCTGTCCATGGGATTTTCCAGGCAAGAGTACTGGAGTGGGTTGCCATTTCCTTCTCCAGAGAATCTTCCCGACCCAGGGATCAAATCCGGGTCTCCTGAGTTGCAGGCAGATGCTTTACCATCTGAGCCACCAGGGAAGCCCTTATTGAGGTATAACTAACAAATAAAAACAGTCTATGATTAAAGTGTACAATATGGTGTCCTGATAGATACGTATACAAAATGTGAAATAATTAGCTAATTAGCATTTCCATCATCTTACATCAGTCACTGCAGTTCAGTCACTCAGTCCTGTCCGACTCTTTGCGATCCTATGGACTGCAGCATACCAGGCTTCCCTGTCTATCACCAACTCCCGGAGCTTGCTCAGATTCATGTCCTTCGAGTCGGTGATGCCATCCAACCATCTCATCCTCTGTTGTCTCCTTCTCCTCCTGCCTTTAAACTTGCCCAGCATCACCTCATATAGTCACCCTTTTTTTTCCTCTGTGGATGAGAACACTAAAGATATATTCTGTTAACAAATTTCGGTATTACTCTAATAAACACAGTATCATTAACTATAATCACCACACTGTATACTAGATTTCCAGAATTTATCCCTCTTTTATAACTAAAATTTTATGCCCTTTGACCAACACCTCCCCGTTTCTCTCACTCTTCAATTCCTGGCAACCACCACCCCACTCTCTGCTTGACTTTTTTAGATTCCACTTAGAAGTCATATCATGCAGTATTTGTCTCTTTGTGTCTGGCTTCTTTTATTAGCATAGTGTCCTCCAGGTCCTAAGCCTTGGGATATCATCCCCCACAGCAGGGGTCAGCAAACTGCCGTTCAGGGGCCACCTCTAGCCCACAGTCTTTGTATGGCCTGCAGGCTAAAAGGGGTTATTAAATTTTCAGTTGAAATTAAAATCAAACAAATAATATTTTGTACCATTTCAAAAAATGATGCCAGCTGCAAGTTGCAGGGTTCATAAATCATATTGGAACACAGCCATGCTTACCCATTTACAGGTCATCTTTGGCTGCTTTCCAGCTATGACAGGAGAATTTGAATAGTCACAACTGACACTGGCCTGTGAAACCTAAAACACGTACTATCTGGCCTTTGACAGAAGAAGTTTGCCAACTCATGCTCTGCGGGTACCAAGGAACTTCTGACATTTCCACCCAGGATAGGCCATCTTCGGGAACATACACCAAGCCAACTGTCAGAGCAATTCCCAGCCCCTCAGCTTCAACCTCTGAATGCAGAGTCTCTGTTTAGTGGACCAATGTCAATACATTTGGTCTGAGCCACTTTGTAATCCTTCCACCTTGACGCACCTCTCTTAAGACCCATTTCCGTACATATGTTCCAGTTTTCTCTTGATATAGATTGGCAAACAGAAATTGGAGATTGTTCTGGTATTTTATCACACCTCCACATGGGTCATATTTTGATCTCATCCTTTGGGTTCTGTTGAGACTCGAGTCTAGTTATAGGTGTTGGGAGCAAGAAAAGGGAGTAGGTTCTGGGTAGGATTCTCAGGGTCTTACCATGAAATTGCCTTGTGCAGACCAGTACAATAGGGCATAAGCTGCTGCTTTTGGGTAAAGAAGATGGCAGCATTAAGGGGTTGGAGGTACCCAGCCTTATTAGAATCTTCTCATACATCCTAATCCCAATTTTCAGGATCCTAGCACTTCCCAGGTGGCTCAGTGGTAAAGAATCTGCCTGCAGTGTGGGAGACCTGGGTTTGATCCCTGGGTCGGGAAGGTCCCCTGGAGAAAGGAATGGCAATGCACTCCAGTATTCTTGCCTGGAGAATTCCATGGACAGAGGAGCCTGCAGGCTACAGTCCAAAGGGTTGCGAAGAATCAGACACAACCGAGGGACTAGCACTTCCACTTTTCAGTCTTTCCCGAGCAATGTCCTAACTTTAGCAAGAAAGACCCCATGAGGTTGGAAGTTCAATTTGTGTTATAATTTGGTCACCCACAGCATCAGACTTTAAACTTGGTCTTCGGAACTCTTGGTCCTGTGACAACGAGAAATACGTTTCTTTTGATGCAAACTGTGGAAGCTTCCAAGTCCCTTATACAGGTCTTGACTAGGAATTTAAAGCTCTGAGCTCATCATTTCTTTTCCCCCATGTTTTCCAGCACAGTTAGAAGCAATCAACCAAACCAGCATGCTCTCTCATTTTACTGAACTGTTCTATGGAAGCAAATGTGGAGTCACCCAGAACCTTGTTTCCTGTAGAAGCTGATACAGGAAACTACAAGTATTGATCTGAGTAACTGCTCTGCTACTTCATGCCATGGACTTCAGCGGCCCATTTTTCGCTGGAATCAGGGTCATTAACAACTTCAAATCTGATTAGATCAGAGATCCAATTTCGGAAAAACCCAAAACTCATCCTTAAGGGCCTGTTCTTCTGGAACCACTTGTAGATCCAATTCTGTATCAGCAAAGCAAAACCACTGATACATACACACGCGTGCATGCGCGCGCGCGCGCACACACACACACACACACACACACACACACACTCACACACACTCATGATTTGTTATAGGGATTTCACCTTCCCCCCTTGTGGGAACTGAGCAAGCTGTCTCTGCAAGGCTGCTGTGTTTGGTGCTGGAACTTGAAATTCTTGGTGTAGGATGGGCAGATAGATATTAAGTCAGGGAGAGCAAGAACAATCTGAAATCCACAAGGGTGGACAGAACACCATCATTCTTTATTTTTCAAATTTATCAAAGTATAGTTGATATACAAAGTTGTGTTAATTTCTGCTAACAACAAAGTGGCTCAGTAAAAAATATATATATTTACACACACACATATATTCTTTTTCATATTCTTATCCATTATAGTTTATCACAAGTTATTGAATGTAGTTTCCTGTGCTACACAGTAGGACTTTATTATTTATCCAGTCTAAACACCTGTTTATCCTGTCTAAACACCTGCACCTGTTAATCCCAAACTCCCGGTCTTTCCTTATCCCACCTCCCTCCCCTTTGGCCACCATGAGTCTGTTCTCTACGTCTGTGAGTCTTTTCTGTTGTGTAGATGAATTCATTTGTGTCCTATTTCAGATTTCACACAGAAGTGATGTCTTATGGTGTCTTTGTCTTTCTGACTCACTTAAGTCAGTGTGATAATCTCTAGTCCATCCATGTTGCTGCAAATGACACTGTTTCATGCTTTGCTTATGGCTGAGTAGCATTCCATTTATATGTATGTTCATACACGTACATATATACACACACACACGCATCCTCTTTATCCATTCTTTTGCCGATGGGCGTGTAGGTTGCTTCCATGTCCTGGCTATAGGAAATAGTGCTGCTATGAACATAAGGGTGCGTGCCTCTTTTTGAATAACAGTTTTATCCAGATATACGCCCGGGAGTGGGATTGCTAGATCATATGGCAGCTCTATTTTTAGTTTTTTGAGGAAATTCAATACTGTTCTCCAGAGTGGTTGCACCAATTTACATTTCCACCAATAAGGTAGGAGGCTAATCGCATCATTCTTGTCACCTCTGACCTGGGTGGTGCGCATGGGTGGCAGAGCCAGGGCCGCTGATCACAGGGCTAAACAGACACCTGGCCCAGGAGTTGGATCTGGGAGGAACAGGAGCACTCACAGGCCCTTTTGCTGCCTGACATCAAAGAGATGAATGCGCAGGTCAGTGACAACCAATTTGAGCTGCAAAACAGCTGTTGCCCTCATCTCCACCCAGCAGCCCTCCCAGGACGTCTCTCGTGGCCCACCCTCACCAGAAGCACACAGGGAAGGGGAGGACTCTGGAATATGTAGGTTAAGCTTGCCAAGTGGACACGTCACAAAGCCACTCAGAGAGTTTTTGAAATCCTGCTTAATCTCCCACCAGCAGAAGCCAGAGTTCAGTCACTCATCAGCCTCTTCAGAGGCAGCACCCCTGCCTGAAGCAAGCATTTGGAGGACGCTCCTGGTGCCCAAGAAAAGCACAGTCTAGTCTCACATGAGCAGAGTAGAGTCACCAGTTGCTGTGACTTGGCCTTACTTCTCCCAGAACCCGAAGCTCATCAGTATTGTACTCAGGAGCCTGGCTGTGTGACAAGAACGACTGCATTAGCTCTTGGCAAGAAACCTCGCCCCTGATGTCAGAGTGGAGGGTGAGGCTTCAGCTCAGATACTACACAGCAGAAAGAGGCGTCGGGCCAGAAGGGGTGCAGGCAGCAGATAACAGCTTTTAGGGGAGCCCTGGGGCACTAGTGGAGAGGTTTCTGGGTGTCTTTTCCGAGTCTGAGACCCAGTGCTGCGGTCTCTCAGAGGTTTCAGCAGACGCCAGTCTTAAGAATTGCCTTCTCTCTCTTTTTGCTTTGTTTTGTTTGATGTGGACCATTTTTAAAGTCTATTGAATTTGTTACAATGTTGCTTCTGTTGTTTATGTTCTGATTTTTGTTTGTGGGTTGGTTTTGTTGGGCTGTGAGGCGTGCAGGATCCTAGTTCCCTGACGGATCAAACTTGAACTGCCCAAACTGGAAGGTGAAGCCTTAATCGCTGGACGGCCAGCAAAGTCCCCCTCTCTTTTTATATTTGAATTAAAATTGCTTGAGCTCCCATCCCTCAACTTGTTGAGAATGAGAAGCTCCACCTCCTTCTCACCATCTCCACAAATTCCTCCAGGCTATCGTTTTCCTTGATGGTATTCAGGGTGCTGTAGACTCAGCTGAAAGACCACATTTCCCAGTTTCTTTTTGCTGATAGAAGTGGCCGATCGGAAGTAAGTATTAATGGAAGCCTTTGGGTGGGGATCCTGAAAAGACTCTTTTAAAGGAGCTGATTCATCTAGCGGTGAGTGGGCAGATCAGTGACAACCAGTGTGAGCCCCAAAACAGCTGTTGCTCTAATCTTCACCCTGCAATTCTCCCAGTAGAACATCTCTCATGGCCCACCCTAACCAGAAGCACATGGGGAAGGGGAGGATTCTGGAAATATGGGTTAACCTGTCCAAGTGGTTAACCCCAATTATTTCTTTTCCTCTTGCTTTTTTTTCCTGGAATATGGTGTGATGGCTGAGGCTCCTGCAGTCATTTTGTGATCTTGAGGATTAGAGCCACATTCTAAGGATGACAGAACAGTAAATCAATAGGAGCCTGGTCCCTCAAGACATCAAGGAACCCCTTCCGCAGCCTTGGACTATGTGCTCCAGAGTTCTGTTATGTGAGACAGAAATAAATTACCTTGTTTACATCACTGATGTTTCTGGCTTATGTCTCTTGCAACAGTTTCTGTTTTCAGAATTCTTGCCATGTGAGATAATAAACTTCCTGTGCAGCAAGCTATATTACTGCTCAACAATACCCAGTTCCCTCCCTATAAGAAGGTTGTAGTTTCCTGCTCTCTCGACCGCCTCTATAGTCTTATGATTCGTTTTGGCCAAGAAATCTGAGCGAAAATGATGAGTATCTCTTCCTGGCAGAAGCTACAAGAGCCAGTATGTATTTCCTCTTGTCCTCTTTTCTTTCTGTCATAGATAAGTAGGAATATTTCTATAATAGCTTCTCCATCAGTTTAGGTCACATTATAGCTATTGGCTGACCCATGATGGACATGCAATGTAAGTGAGAAAAAGAATCTTCATTGTTGAAAGTCACTGAGATTTTGAGATTGTTTATTACTGTCAAATTTAAGGAAAAAATGGGCTGGCTTGATACAAGGGATTAGGAGCTGACGCGTTCTTTGAAAAGGGTGGTGGGAAAAGAAAAGGCTAGTGGAGTGGGTTCTAGGCTAAGACTTTGCAAATGATTCTCAGAACATAACTGTAATGAGAAACTCATTCCTCCTTCTTGCATTTTCCTTTATTTTCATGCTACCGTCACACTTCTGATACCAAGTATGGGTTTTTTTCCCCCCTCACCAAGCAATTGTGTGTCAGCAGCTAGATGTCCTACAATTCAATTCAACTCTGACATTAGCCAGAATTAATGTTGACAACACAAGTTAAGGGCTTCAGATGCCAGTCCCTAGCAGGTCCCCAGGTTACCCACAACGTGTGTCCAACTTAGTTACTAACTGGAGGTTCCCATGACTCCCCCAAATCTTCGATTCAATTGTTTCCAGAACAGTTTATGGAACTCCAGGAAACATTTACATTGACTGGTTTATTATATAATAAAGAATGTGATAAAGGATACAGATGAAGACGTGCATAAGGGAAGATCTGGAAGGGTCCTGAGCACACAGAAGCCTCTGTCCCCTTGGAATTTGGGTGCATCACCCTCCTGCTATGTTTTAATGAGTTGAAAGTTCTCTGAACCCTGTACTTTTGGGATATTTATAGAGGTTTCTTCATCATGCAGGCATAATCAACCATTAACTCAATTTCTAAGCCTCTCTCTCCTGCCCATGAGATAAGGAGTGGGACTGAAAGTTCTAAGCTTCTAACCATGGCCTGATCTTTCTGGTGACCAGCCGCCACCCAAGAGCCCACCAGGCATAGCTTCACTAGAACCAAAGACACTACTATCACTTAGGAAATTCCAAAGTCTTGAGGAGCTCCATGTCAGGAACTGAGATCAAAGACCAAATATTAGAATAAAGGATACTCTTAATGTAATTTCCTATCACTTAGGAAATTAGAAGGCTTTTAGGAGCTGTGCCAGGAACTGGGAACAAATTCAAATATGTGTGTGTGTATATATATATATTCTTTGAACTGATCCACCTGGAGAGCTTCTCCCTCCATCCCAGGAGAGAGGATCTATTGTACATGCCATCTTCAGAATCTTACAGCTCCATCTCTGATCTCTGATCTAGGACCCAGAAGTCATCACAGGCCAGGATACAGCCCTTTTGTTCTCAACTTTGTTGCGTTTTGTATTCAGTAAAGTGTGATAGTAACTCAGTTGTGTATGACTCTTCAAGACCCTATGGATGGTAGCCCACCAGGCTCCTCCATTCATGGAACTCTCCAGGCAAGAATACTAGAGTGGGTTGCCATTCTCTTCTCCAGGGGATCTTCTCAAGTCAGGGATTGAAACCATATCTCCTGTTCTGCAGGCAGATTCTTTTGGTCTGAGCCACCATACAGTAATCTGAAGTGTACAGTTCAGCCAATTCTGATCAATAGGTACATTCAGTTTATCTGTATCGCTGTCAGGGTGTAGAACACTTTAATCCTTCAAGAAAGTCCCCCCATATCCCTTCTCCATCAACCTCCTGCTTAGTAGTGGAGGCCACTATTATTCTGACTTCTGTTACCATCAGTTCAGTTTGCTTACTCTAGAGCTTCACATAAATGGAATTATACCATGTGGGTTCCTCTCTATCTGGCTCCTTTCACTCATGACAATGCTTTTGAGATTCATTGATGTTGTCATGCATACCAGTAATTCTTTTCATTGCTGAATAGTGTTCCATCACTAAGTTTGCCACAGTTTGTATCCACTCACCTATGCTGATGGACATTTAGACCATTTCTACTTCTTCGCTATTATAAATACTGCTGCTGTAAACACTTGTGTAGTACAATGCATTTCTGGACACCTGGTTTCCTTTCTCTTGGACAGATATTTAAGAATTGAATTGTTAGACCATATGTTCAATGTACATTCACCTTTTTAAAGAACTGATAGAGACTTCCCTGGTGGTTCAGGGACCCAGACTAACAAAGCAGAGGCTCCAGGCTCCATCCCTGGTCAAGGAACTGGATCCCACATGCTGCAACTAAGAACTGGCACGGCCAAATGCGGCTGCTACTGCTAAGTCGCTTCAGTCGTGTCCGACTCTGTGCAACCCCATAGATGGCAGCCCACCAGGCTCCCCCATCCCTGGGATTCTCCAGGCAAGAATACTGGAGTGGGTTGCCATGTCCTTCTCCAATGCATGAAAGTGAAAAGTGAAAGTGAAGTCGCTCAGTTGTGTCCGACTCTTAGCGACCTCATGGACTGCAGCCCACCAGGCTCCTCCACCCATGGGATTTTCCAGGCAAGAGTACTGGAGTGGGGTGCCATTGCACGGCCAAATAAATAAGTATTAAAGAACTGTTAGTTTTCTGAAGTGACTGTACTGATTTACACTCCAGTTCACAGCAATGTATGAAATTCTCCTTGCTCCACATCTGCCGCACTTGACATTGTTAGTCTTTCTAATTTCAGCCATTCTGCATGAGATGCTGTCTCATTCTTATTTTCATTTACTTTTTTGCTCATGACTAGTGATATTGAACATCTTTTCATGTGTTTATTGGCCATTTAGAAATCCTCTGTGTGTGTGTGTGTGTGTGTGTGTGCGCACACACACATATAACTGCCTCTTAATGCCCACAAAGCTAGTGACTAGACACTGGAATGATGTGGTCCCAAACTCATCACCTTGGCAACCCTCCTTACCAGCAGAAAATAGCCAATTGAGCAAAAAGATGATCGCTTTGGCCTTCCAAATTTCATATGCATGTGTGAGTGCTAAGTCATTTCTGTCATGTCTGACTCTTGGTGACCCCATGGAGCCCACAAGGCTATTCTGTCCATTGGATTTTCCAGGTGAGAATACTGGAGTGGGTTGCCATGTCCTCCTCCAGGGGAATCTTCCTGACCCAGGGATTGAACCTGTGTCTCCTGCATTGGCAGGCTGATTCTTTACCACTGAGCCACCTGGGAAACCTCCAAATTTCAGATAAGAGCCTCTAATTGGCAGAGCTGAATCTGCATCCAAAACTCCATATCATGGGCATCTTCAAAACACAGTATCAGTGTTTTCATCTCTGCCCCATGGGAAGATGGCATGGGGAGGGAATGGACACCTAACACGTAACATAATTCCCCTAGTTATGAATGAAGTAGGTCAGCTCTGCCCTACTTCTTCCTGAGAGGCAGTCAGGTGTGCCTCTGAGCTGGTGATTCCTTGAGTCCAGGCTATGCTCCAGTAGTGGCACAGAAAATGGTTTTAGGCCCCAAACAATATTAACTCACATTGAATTGCATCACAAGAATGAATTGTTTTGCGAATGTCTTTTACAAATCATTTGTTTTTGGCGGTGCTGGGCCTTTGTTGCTGCACAGGCTTTTCTCCAGCGGTGGCAAGCGGGGGCTGCTCTCCACTGTGGTATGTGGCGTCTCACTGCGGTGGCTTCTCATTGCAGCAGCTTCTCTTGGTTTCAGAGCACAGGCGCTAGGGCCCTCAGGCTCATGGGCCCAGTAGTTGCTGCTGTTGGACTCTAGAGCACAGACTCAATAGCTGTGGCCCACAGACCAGGGATTTTCCCAAATCAGTGATCGAACCCGCCTCTCCTGCATCAGCAGGTGGATTCTTAACCACTGAGCCACCAGGGAAGCCCTTGAATATCTTTTAATGATATAAGAAGACTCTGTTTGGTAGAGACAGCTAGCTTTTGTGCGCAGCTCCTGGAAGGTAATCTCTAAACCCCTGGAATGTCCTGCCTGAAAGCAGTGTCTTTCTTTACCTGGGGGCCTTGGGCCAGCTTAGACAGTTCCTAACAATGGGATGGATGGCAGCAGCTTTGGGTCACAGGTATCAGCCAGAGGGACAGGAAAGGAAGGTGACCACACAAGTGGTCAGTCATGTCTTGGTGACTGAGCTCCAATAAAAACGTTGACACCAAATCTTGTGGGGGCTTCCCCGACTGGCAGTGTTGTTGCACACTGCTGCCAGAACTTAGCACTGTCCACTGCTCCACTGGGAGAGAACCCCTGGGAGTTTCAAGGCTGGAACTCTTCTGGTGTGTGGGTGTGTGTGTGTGTTAGTCACTTTGTTGCGTCCAACTCTGTGACTGCAGAGACTAGCCTACCAGGCTCCTCTGTCTATGGAATTCTCCAGGCAAGGCTGCTGGAGTGAGTAGCCATTCCCTTCTCCAGGGGATCCTCCCAACCCTGGGATCGAAAGCAGGTCTCCTTTACTGCAGGCAGATTCTTTACTGCTTGCGCTACCAGGGAAGCCCAATAAACCATAACTGTGAGTATAATGGCTTTCAGTGAGTTCTGAGTCCTTCTAGTGAATTATTGACCCTGAAGGTGGTCTTGAGCACACCCAGCCTTGTAGTTGGCATGAAAAGTGAGGGTGGTCTTGGGCCTCCCAAGTTCAGCAGTATCTTTGGGCAGTAAGGGGACGATCACACACCTCACACCTGATGATGTCCTCCAATGCATCAGACTCTGGCCTCCAACTCAGAGCCCTCAGTCAGCAACTCAGTATCCAGCTCAAACTCAATATATCTTTTTTCTTGTCTGTCTTCAAGGGATTTATCTTTATGGTTGTTTTCTATTCATATCAAGCAGTACTAGGTCTCCACTCCAGTACTTTGGCCCCTTGATGGGAAGAACTGACTCACTGGAAAAGATCCTGATGCTGGGAAAGATTGAGGGCAGGAAAAGAAGGGGGTGACAGAGGATGAGATGGTCGGATGGCATCACCGACTCAGTGGACATAAGTTTATGCAAACTCTGGGAGATAGTCAAGGACAGGGAAGCCTGGCGTGCTCCAGTCCTTGGGGTTGCAAAGAGTCAGACACAACTAAGTGACCAACAGTACTACTACCATATATCATGTACATATAATGTACATATCACACATATAACATGCATATGTTATACATATGTATACACATGTCACACATATATATACAAAATATAACATATGCAATATATGCATTTTAATTGAATGTATCTTTAGGGCTACCTGTTATTTATATGAAACAATACAGATTTTCCATATATTAGTGTGCTTTTAAAATATTTTTTAAGTTAAAATGAGAGTTCCTCTATTAAATAAATGAATAATAATAAAGTTGTGATGAAAATGTGGCAAAAATTGAGAAGAGAATATATAAACAGTTGTATTGTGTTCTTTTTTTCTCATTTAATTACTTTGGGCTGTGCTGGGTCTTTGTTGCTGTGCGGGGGTTTTCTCTAGTCGTGGCGAGCGGGGGCTACTATTTGTTGCAGTACAAAGGCTCCTCATTGCAGCGGCTTCTCCTGTTGCAAAGCACAGGCTCTAGGGCGCACAGGCTTCAGTTCTGCCCAGTGGGGCTCAGTAGTTGTGGCTCCTGGGCTCTAGAGCACAGGCTCAATAGTTGTGGCACTTGGTCGCTCTGCAGCATGTGGGATCTTCCTGGATCAGGGATCAAACTCTTGTCTCCTACATTGGTAGGCAGGTTCTTTACCACTGAACCACCAGGGAAGCCCCAAATCATATTATTTTCTTTTCTGATACTTTTGTTTCTATTTTATTACTCATTTTCCTTCCTTTTTTTTTTTTAATGCTACTCAGCCCACTAAACTGATTTTGTAACCCGTGAACAGGCTGTGACTAGAAGTTTGTGAAACATTGTTATGCAACCACTTTGAACCGGACCCTGTCTCTTTGCTTTGGCACAATGACCCTTGACCCTGGGCAGAGGCCTCCACCCCCAGCCCTGTGATTCCAAGGGTCTACTTTTGACTAAACTGGTTGAGTCCCTCCCCACAGGCGACAGAACCCAAGGGTCTTCAGGAAGTGCCCACTGGGGCCTATACCCTTCTTGACCTTGCTATGGGACCTCAGGACCCTGGAATTCCCCACCCAAACTACTCTGAGCCCACTCTAGTGGCCTTCTTGTGGACACACCCTAAACCAAGAGGGAACCAGGAGTATGGCTGGAGCTTGGATGTGCAGGGTGGGGTGTCTACACTCACGTGCTGGAGGTACCCAGAGTGGGGAAAAAGCCAGTTGCCATGGGCCTGGGGCCTCCATTTGTAATTGCCCAGTTACCAGAACCACCTCCCAACATCAGGGGCCAAGCTGGCTTTGGCTCTGCACACACCGAGGGTCTCCATCTGCCGTGGGCAGAATCCAGCGCTGACTCTCTCATTGGCCAAATCCTCCTGAGGCCCACCCCTCATTCCTCCCACCTCACCCCTGCTGGCTTGGTTCACTGTATCCCCCACCAAGGCTCTCAAGTCTGTGACGCTCCCATCTTACTCCTGGGGGCTCTGCCCCAGCCCCCGCCACTTTGTTCCACTCCCCGGTCAAGAGTGATCAGAGACCAAGGGACGGAGAACACAGGGCTTTACTTCCTGTCTGAACACAATGGATACATGGGGTGGGGGGGTGGGGCGGGCAAGCAGTCCTCAGGCAGGCAGGGCTGGGAAAGCAGGGGGCTCAGGCCATCAGTCCTGGCTCTGGCTCCATCCGCCTCTTCCCTCTCAGGCTGGGCTTTGTTGTAGGTCCAGCAAGGTCACAGTGAGCCAGTGGGGGCTCAGTCTCGGGGTGCCCATTAGATCTTCAGCCCCTGCTTCCTCAGGACTCATCTGTCACGATTCCAGCACAATCGGGGCAACTGTCTGCACTTGCCACCTGTGGGTGAAAGAAACAGTTCAGTCGTGAGTCAGAACGATACTGATTATTACGTGTGATCTGGGTGCTGGAGGATGAGGCCCATCCGCCCTGTCCCTCAGAAGGCTCCAAGGCAACTCTGAGCAAGTGACAAGAAGCTGATGGGGAAGAGCTGGCTCAAGGGTCCCCAGGGGTCACTCACATGTTCAGCAAATATTTACTGTGCACCCAGTGGGCCAGGCAGTGACCTGGGGACTGGGGACACGGGAACACGGCCAGGAGCACGAATGGAGGAAATCCCTGCTCTGGGAGCACTGACTTGCCAGTGGGGGAGACGGACAATGAGAAAAGCCCTAAGTCAAGGGTACGGATGGTGATGAGTCAGTGATGAGTGCTATGAGGAAAAATAAAACAAGGAAGGAGGCAGGGAGGCCCAGGAGTTGGGAGCATCCTCATGGCGATGATTAGACATGCCTTAATGGGGAGGTGATATTTGAGCAAAGATCTGAAGGGGATGAGAGGGAAGCCACGTGGACATCTGGAGGAAGAGTGTTCCAGGCATAGGGAACAGTTGGGTCTAAGGCCCTGAGTGAGGGAGTAGACAGGAGGGATTAAAGGAGAGCCAGAAGGCCAGGGGATTGGGCCAAAGCAAATGAGGGGGATCTTAGAAAACAAAGGAGGGGGACTTCCCTGGAGGTGCAGCGGTTAAGACTCTGCTCGCAGTGCAGGGGGCCCAGGTTCAATCCCCGGTCAGGGAACTAGATCCTTCGTGCCTCAACTAAGAACCTGCATGCTGCAGCCAACGAAGACCCCAAAATGTGTGAAAGTGTGTGTTAGTCTCTCAGTCATGTCCGACTCTTTACGACCCCATGGACTGTAGCCCACCAAGCTCCTCTGTCCATGGGATTCTCCAGGCAAGAATACTGGAGTGGGTTGCCATTCCCTTCTCCAGGGGGTCTTCCTGACCCAGGGATCTGCATTGCAGAGATTCTTTACCATCTGAGCCACCAAAGCAGCCGACTAAATAAATTCTTTTTTTAAGAAAGAAAACAAAGGGAACTTCAGAAAACAGCCCTTTTCCATCTCCCAGCTGCCACCCTTACCTACCCCTCCCTGTCCCTCTGGACTCATCTCCTACTCCTCTTCCCTCACACCTTCCCAGCCACTCCTCCTCTTCCCTTGGTTATTTTAACAAGCTCAGCTCATTCCTGCCTCCAGGGCTTTCCACTTGCTGCTCCCTCTGCCTGGTTTTTAAAATCGTCTTTGTCATCATCAGAATCCATTCTGCTTTGACCTCTTAAGAGGAAGTGCCTCTTCTCATCCTTCTCAATCTCATCTTTATTTTCCTCTTGGCAAGTCTCTTTTTCTGTATTCACACTGCTCACGAAAGCATTGACCTATTTATTGTGCTCTCCCACCAGCTGTGAGTTCCCCAACGATGGGGACCAGAGTCCCCAGCATCACAGCACAGGAGGGCACAGGGAGTGTGTGTGTGCCCAGTCGTGTCCGACTCTTTGCCACCCCATGAACTGTAACCAGCCAAGCTCCTCTGTCCATGGGATTTTTCCAGGCAAAAATACTGGAGTGGGTTGCCATTTCCTACTCGGGGGGGGACCTTCCCGACCCAGGGATTGAACCTGCGTCTCTTGTGTCTCCTGCATTGGCAGGTGAATTCTTTACAACTAGTGCCACCTGGGAAGCCTGGGCACAGAGTAGGTGCTCACAAATACCACTGGAACAATTTATAGCCCTAGAGGTAACATTCAGGCTCTGCCCTCACACAGACATAGGTCCAGCCCTTCCCTGATTTTTATGTGCTGTGTGACCTTGGGCAAACTTTGCAACTCTCTGAGCCTCACTTTTCCCACAGGGGATAGCACAGTGCCTGGCACAAAGTCAGGATCTATAAACACGAGTTGAAAAACTGAGTCAACAGTGCTTGACTCCCTTATTTAACACTGATCAGACACGTGTCAGTGATCTCTTTTTAATTCTATCCATGTTCTGCCTCCCGCCTTAAGGCAAAAAGATATGGCTGTGCCCCTTTTCCTGATGAGGAAGCTGGACAAGAGAGGTCATAAAACTTGGCGTGGGTTATACAGTTTAACTGAGAGCTTGCAAACTGGTGGCCCTTGTATTTTATTTAATCTGTAGCATTATTAAAAAATCAGTTTCTCTGCTTGAAATCCTCCCTTTGTTCTCCTTTCCTGCCTGACACTGGGCCCTGGGAGGCTGAGCACAGCCTGGTGGGAGAGATGAGGGCACAAAGGAGAAAGAGGCTGAGGTGTCTGATCCTCTTGACTCCTGCTCTGCTCCTTCCTGGGGAGCTTACCAGGAAGCAGTGGCTGGAAACCTCTCTCTGGAGTCACAGCTCCTGTTTGGGGGCCCCTCCTTCAGCTCCATCTCTCACCAGGCGCTGGTGCAGCTGCTCCTTCCCCTCACTGCCTCAGGCTGCGGCATCACAGCTCCCAGGTGTTGCTACTCCTGGGGAATTGCACCATTGCATTTCCCTGCCATGTGAACAAGCCCAGGCTAGTTTGCTAGAGAAGACCACCAGGCGAAGACCTGAGGTTCCCGTTCAAACAGATCCCTGCTGACCCGCAAATGCCCTCAGAGGCACGAATACATCCAGCGGCAACCGGAAGAACCACCCAGCTGAGCCCAGACTATGTTTCCAAAGTGCAGAAGTGAGAGCTCAGTAAATGGTTATCATCTTAAACCACTGAATTCCGGGGTGGTTTACATGGATGTGCATTCTCAGTCACTCAGTCATGTCTGACTCTTTGCAACCCCACAGACTGTAGTCTGCCAGGCTTTTCTGTCCATTGGACTTCCCAGGCAAGAATACTGGAGTGGGTTGCCATTTCCTTCTCCAGGGGCTCTTTCTGATCCAGGGATTGAACCTGCGGCTCCTGCATTGGTAGGTGGATTCTTTACCACTGAACCACCTGTGAAGCCCGGTTTACATGGATATGTCTCCTTTAAAATGATCTTGTTAGGGGCCTTCAAGTCCTGTCCGGTCAGAGTGTAAGCCAAGGTCTCCTCCCTCCCAGTCCTGATGCCTCCCCCACCCAGCCCCCATTCTCACTGGTGAGGATGACGATGCCTGTGATGAACAGCACTGCTGCCACCATCAGCCCCCGTTTCCGGAGAGTGTCCTCGTCTGCAGAGAGAGAAATGGAGGAACGTGATGAGAGGGGCCTTCAGCCTCCTTTCCCCCACAGCCTCCCAAGAGTAACTTACCATAGAAGAAGGGGTCATCCTCCTTTGACCCTGGAGGGGACAGAAGGGAACAAAGGTTTATGGAGCAAATTGGCGAGCAAGAGAGTCAGAGAGGAGACACTTGGATCTCAGCCTTGGTGCACTTGGGGCAAAACCTGAAGTCCTCACAAGGAACACAGTCGGGTTCCCATCACCTCTAAACTCTTCTCGCTCATCCCCTTACTCACTGCGCTTTTCTCCCACCCCCATTCCCTACGGGTGAACTGTGTGAAGCCCTGCTCACCCCAGGGCCTTTGCACCGGCTGCTTCCACTGCCAGAAGCTCCCTTCCTCTGGCATCCACATAGTTCCCCTTAGCTTCTTCTCAGTGAAGTCTCCCTGGCCTTTTACAGAAAATACTCTCTGACCACTCTCTCACCCTAACTCTGTTGCGTCTTTCTTTTTCCCCTCCTTCATTTTCCTTGACAGCAACTTAATATATGGCTATTATTAACTTATTATATATAGTTATTATGATCCTTATTTATTGTCTCTCTCCCAAGAGAACATCTGCTCCATGAAGGGAGAGATTTTCATCTGTCTCACTCACTTCTGTACTCCCGGCACCTAGAGGAGGGCCTGGCCCACAATAAGTGCTCAGTGACTATTGTTTGAATGAATGAGTGATTGAACTCTCTATGTGATCATGGCTGTATCATTTCCATCTGTTCACTGAGGCTGGCTGCACAGGAAGTGGAAGATAAGGCCAGGAGGGGAAGAACCAAGTTGCCCCTATACACAGAGCTCTTTGCTGACCCCAAACTGATCTCCAATGCACAGGTAAATCCAGCTGAGACCAGAGAAGCACCCAGCCAAGCCCAGACTAGACTTCCAAATTGCAGACCTGAGCGCTAAACAAATGATTGTCATTTTAAGCCACTGGGTTTTGGAGTCATCTCTATGCACCACTCACACATTCATTCATCTCTTCAGACATTTACTGTGTGCCCACCCTTTACTCACTCACAGTACCAGCCCTGCAGTCAGGTATTCACCCGACACCTAGTTACTGCGCTTTCTTCTGTGCTGCACAGTATTGAGGTGCTAAGAACATGCAGTGAATAAGAAATAGCCTGTGTCCAGTCTGAGGAGGGAGTTACTGACCAGGTTGTCTGAGAATGGAGTCCTTCCTCTCATGCCTGCTTGGGGATCGTGTCTTGGAGGGCGTGGAGCCTTGAGTGGGATTGGCAGGGGGTTTCGTCTTGGAGGGCGTAGAGTCTTGAGTAGGATCGGCAGAGAGCAGCCAGAAGATGGTGGAGGGCAGGAGTGAACCAGGGAGAGGAAGGAGATACACCGTTAATGATCTTTGGGAGTAGCCCCTCTCCCACGCCTACACTCAGTGAGCTGGCACAGGTGCCCCCCACCAACCCACAGAGGCAGCCAGGAGTGGCAGGTGCTCACCCTGATTAAGACCAACAGTCCAGGCTAGCTTGCTAACCCCGGAGGAACCCCTGGCCCCTCTCTGAGGACCTTCTGCACAGCCCCATGATCAGGAATAAAGGGTAATGTCTGTCAGACCCAGACAAGGGCCTCCAGGATCTTGACCCAGTCACAGAACTTGGAGATACTGGTTACAAAACATGTTGAATATCACCTCTGCTCCCAGACCAAGAACATCAGAGGGTTCCTCTTGGTAAAAACATGAATATCCCCAAGTAAAGTCCTGCCCCTCTGGCACTGAGAAGCATCCCCAGTAAGGTGGTCACCCCTGACGGATGCCCAGATGTGAAGTCAGCAAGCAGAGAAACTGCCTCGTGACTGGCTCCCCAGGCCAGCCTCAGTGCCTCGCTCCCTAAACATGAACCAACAGCCAAAGGTTATAAGATGTTCAGGAAAGCTTTTTCCAAGAAAAGGGAGCAGCAAAGTCATGGGCAAAGATGGAAGGATCACAGGAAATGTAAAAGGACAGCCTCAGCGGTACCTAGGGCTTATCACCCCCTCCGCCAGTGTGAGGAAGCCTGGGCTCAAATTTTGGTTCTGCCATTTTGCACCGTGTGGCCTAAGGCCTGCCGAGTAACCTCTCTGGGCTTTAGTTTTCTTCCCTGTAAAATGGGGTACCAATAGCTCCTACCATGTAGGGTAGTGATCAGCACTAAATGACTGATCATGTAAAAGTTTAGCACAGTGCATGGAGCAACCCTCAGCACACTGCTGTACTGTCTACTTGGCTCCGACTCTCCCCTTCTTATGCGCAGTCCACCTTTTTCTCAGGGGAAATGATGCTGCTTCCCCAGATCATCTCGGTCTCCTACGGTAACCCAGCCACAAGGGGGAGCATGTGACCCAGCCTCATCCTTTCCCGTAGCGCTCAGTGGCTTCAGTTGTGTCCAACTCTGTGCTACGCTATGGGCTGTAACCTGCCAGGCTCTCCTGTCCCTGGGATTCTCCAGGCAAGAATGCTGGAGTGGGTTGCCGTGCCCTTCTCCAGGGGTTCTTCCGACCCAGGGATCAAACTCGCATCTCTTATGTCTCCTGCATTGGCAGGCGGGTTCTTTACCACTGAGCCACCTGGGAAGCTCCATCCTTCGCTGGGACCTTTCAAATTCCAAGTTAAAATTTTCAGCAGATGCTGGGTGAAACTCAGAAGTTCTGAGCCTGCAGGTGATGGAGCCACTTCCTTGCCAGGTGAAAGACAAGTTCCAGCACGAGAGAACAAATACACAGGAGGGAGAGAAGCTCTGTGGGGGCTGGGCAAGCTTGCGATTCAGCAGTGCCTTTTACCTCTTGGCTCCTTGACCCCCTCCGCCCAGCTGAATTTTCATCATGAATAACCAGGGATATAGAAGAACACATAGAGTAACCCAGGTCAGCAAGGACTCAGAGTAAGAGAATCCAGAAATATGAAGATGTTTTCTCAACTGGAAAATGTGGAAACAGCTGCTATACCCCGACACCCATGGTTGTACAAAATTTAAAAAAAAGCAAAAACTCCCTTCCCCCAAGACACTATATTTCCATCTGTTGTAAAATTGTTTTAATAGACAGACTGTCAGCAAGAGATGCTTTACTGTCATCACTGGGAAGTTGTAACAATGATAACAATAAAAAAAATCTACAGGGGGAGGACTTTCCACGTAGTGCCCTTGTGCAGTGCCCAACCTGAGCAACCATGCGTGCATTCCAGCTTGTGAGTGGCCTAAACTATAGGATTTTCCAGTGGGGGCTGCTTCTCAAATATGGGCCATCACACAGGCATTAGAAACCACCTATTACCTTTATTTCCGCTCATCTCCCTTTCCCAAATGTTACCCCTAGTAACATTGACTCACTTGTCCTGTGGTGAGTCACCTCTTCCCTTATTCTTGATCTAAGTGGTTCAGACAGAGCTGAAGGGGTTTTCCAGCCCCACGATGGGGCACAACACTCAGCCCTGACCAATCAGAGCTGTTCATTTCCCAGGCTCCCATTGGTCAGTCATGGGCACATGACCCCACCTGGGCCAATGAGAATCAGCTCTAGGCCTTCTAGCTAGCAAGGCACTCTAGTTGCTGAGTTTGTAATTGCAACTTAGGACTAGTGGACCACTTTTGCCACTAAGATGGGAAAGACCTCTTCAGAATGAAGATAGCAGAGCTGAGAGAGGAAGAAAGTCGTGATGACAGTGCTTGAGCTCTTTGACCCAGCTGTGCCTGACATTAGTGCCTCTATACTTAACAAAGCATATATTGCTAATAATTTTTTTTTTCAGTTGGGTTTTCTGAATTTTGTAACTGAAAAGCTCCTGCTCTAACATTAAGAAGATCTACACCAAGGATAAACCCACAGGCACATTTCCCGCATCAGCCCTATGAAGGGACCTGAATCTTTTATTCAGGGTCTTGGAGGGACTTCCCTGGTTGTTCAGTGGTTAAGAATCCGCCTTCCAATGTAGGGGACACAGGTTTGATCCCTGGTCCAGGAAGATCCCACATGCCTCAGAGCAACTAAGCCCGAGGGCCACAACTATGGGGCCCAAGCACTCTAGAGCCCATGTTCCATAACAAAAAGAGAAGCCCGGGTACTGCATCAAAGACACTGTGCAACCAAGACCCAGTGCAACCAAAACAAAATTAATTAATTAATTTAATCAAGTTACATTAAAAAAAAAAAGAGGGTCTCTGAGTCTATCAAATTTGAAAATGCTGCAAACCAGATGGTCCCTCTTGGGATGGCTGCTGCAAATAAGCTTTATTACGACTCCGAGAAGTCCCAGCAGATAGAAACGTGTTTAACTCAAGAGTTTCCCAAATATCTTTAACTGCAAACCAAAAAAAAAAAAAATTGGAAAAATGTATTAATTCCCCAGACGGATGCTCTGAGAAACGTACTCAGGGAAATGCTGCCCTAGATGGAGAATTAAACACAACTCAAGTATGTTGCTGGGCCAGTCCCAGGTCTACCTTGCATCGTGCTCTTGTCCGTCCCCTGACCTGTTGTTAGAAGCACCTCCGTTTCCGTCGTTTGCTGGGTCTCGGTCTCCATCTGGTTCGGGGTTGCTTCTACTCAGGGCAGAAGAGAAAGGCGGGGAGGGTGAGAAAGGAGTGAATCATGGATCTGCAGAAACAGCAAGGGTCCTTCTCCTTGAACCAGGCTGGCTAAAATCAAAGATGTCCACAGATAAATGTCGCTGTGGGGGTGAGACAGGGGGACCCTCTCACGTGCCGCTGGTAGCAGGGCAAGTCGGTGGTCCTGTGCCCCACAGGGTCATGATTAAACTTCAGAGCCAGGTTCCTGGACCCTCATCCCAGGCATGTCACTGACTTTTGGTGACTCCTTCGGTGAGTGACTCTGAGCCTCCTGTAAAATGAGGATAGTGCTCATTTCTTTCTCAGAGAGCTTGTGTGAGGACTGGGTGAGTGAATGCAGGGTAAGTATTTAGAACCATGACTGTCCCTTCATTTGTGCTGTAAGTGCTCAAGGAGGAAGGGACGAGGTTTCTCATTGTGGCGCTGTGAGCAGCAGGATGAACTGAGCCTAGATGGAGCCATGCCTGAAGGCGCATCCCTGGACTTTTCAGTTACACAAACCCCAACACTCCCATTTGGTTCAAGCTTGAGATTTTTGTTGCTGTGACAGGATGTTGACAGACCCATTCCTTGTTCCTCATCTGGGGCTGGAGTAGGGACATGAGTGATTTCAGTCACTGGATCTGCTGGAGTTACGACCTCCTTTGATATCTGTCCTGGAAAATCAAGGATGAGAAGTCAGTGGGGAGCCTTTGGTCCCCCTTCTCTCACCAACACTCTTACCCTCTCCTCCCTTCTGAAACCTTGGTTGTCTGTTGGTGGGGCAGCAGTTGACCGATCAGCTTTGGTGGAAGCGTTTTAAGAAATGCTAACACCACAGCACCCTACCTCCAGCCGCCTCTCCCTATCCATCCTTGTGGGATGAGAGAGGCAGTTAAGGCAAGTATGCCCAGGTGCTAGAGTCAGCCAGGGGCCTGATTTCAAATTCTGTTCCCAATAACTTCCTCGCTGTGTGACCTGGAGCAAGTGAAACCTCTCCCTCTGAGCCCTGGTTGCCCCCTCTGCAAAGTGAAGATAATTCTTGAATCTATTTCTCAAGACTGTAGAGAGGGTGAAATGAGATGGAGGTGGGAAGAGTCTCCCCTACTGCTTAATATGCAGTCAGTGCTGGATATCGGATATCATATCTATCAATCGCCACTGCCCCCAGCCTGGCCCCGCCTCCATCCTCTCCCTCTGGGACCCTGGTCTCCCCGCTCCCCACACACAGCCAGAGGGAGCCTGTGAACCTGATTCAGATCAGGCTGCTGGCTGAGTGCCTCCTCTGGCTCCACCTTGCTCTGAGTAAGAGCCAAAGCCCTCATGTGGCCCATAAGCGTCCCCCCCAACAACCCGATCTCCTGTCACCTCTCTGACCTCTCCTGTTTCCACCCCACCCCTTGTTCATCCCAACCCAGGCCCGGCCTGCCTGCTGTCTCTCACGCTCTCCAGATAGAACTCATATTCCTCACATACCTGCTTTGCTCATCCCCTCCTCTCCTTGTATCTGCCCAAATGTCACTTTCTGGTGAATGTCACTTTCTGGTGAGGTCTTCCCTGATCACTCTATTTAAGCAAGCCTCATTTCTCTCTTCTATTTTCTTCCCATAGCATTTTCCACCTTCTAGCATATAATATTGGGTTGGGCCAAAAGTTCGTTTGGTTTTTTCCATAAGATGTTATGGGCCAACCCAATATAAGTTACTGAATGAATCTGGTGTCTGTCTTTCCAATTAGAATGTGAGCTCCTGTTTTATGCCTTGCTGTTTCCCCCGTGCCTAGAATAAGATCTGCTCAGTGAACGCTTGTTGAATGACTGAATGAACACACCAAAACCATTTTATCCCAGAGAAATGGGGCCACTTCGGTGCAGAGTTTGCTCTGGGTTCCGGGGTTAGCGCCCAGCCCCTCCACACACTAGCCTCTGGCACAGGGCACTTTCCTTCACTGAGCCTCAGTTTCCTCATCTGTAAAATGGCCATAATAGCATCATAGATTAGAGCAGAAGCTGAAACAAGCACCTGCCATGTAGAAAGCACCTGCAAGGATCCCCCATAGATACTGTTTTCAGAAAACACTTCACAGGCAAGAGTGAGACGTCTTCAGCTGCTGGACTGGCCTCAGCTCACCCCCTTCCCCTAATCACATATCACCTGAGGATCCAGGAAGCTCCTGTGCTGTGAGTCGAGGGTTCCTGGCTGCCAAGTAGAAAACCTACACCCATCTCCCTGCCAAATCAAACTCCGTGAGTTCTTCTTGGAAGTCAAATGGAGGATGCTCAGCAGGACAGGCCCTGGCCAGACTCACTGGAAGCAGCCACCCAGGTCTGAGGTATCTAAACAGGGTGTAACCTTGGCCCCCTTACTGGGGCCCCCACTTCCTGGTGCCAGCTCAGTAGAAGACTGAGGACACAGGAGAGAGAACCCAGATTCACCAGGCAGCCGCCCAGCAACACAGGCACTCGAAGTGGGGCTGGGGGCTCTGCAGCAGGGTGGAAAGAAAGGGCTGGGCCTTACCTCTGGTGGGGAGAATCAGGCCAACGGTGATGAAGAGACACAGGCGACCAGAGGGCGACATCTATAAAGCAAGCCAGAGCTGGGGTCAGCCAAGATGTCAGGGAGGCAGGGACAGGGCAACCCCCGGGACCCTGCAGCTCCCTTCCTTACCCTGAGCAGGCCCCTCTGGCTTCAGAGACCCCTGCTAGGGCTGATGGTTGGCTGTGGGGAAGGGGGCCAAGGGGAGGGTCTCAGAAGTGGAGGTTCCCAGCAGTCAATCCCTGGTTCCCTCTGCAGGTCCCCAAAGATAACAAAAAGCATCAGTCTACACCAGGCTCCAAGAAGCAGCCACTGCCCAGGACAGTCCCCCTGCCCCACGAAGTGGAGAAGCACTCAGGGGCCGGCTGGGACTGACCCTGCCGGGCAAGGGGAAGGCGCTGGGGCACAGAAGAGGAGATAGGAGGGCCTCGGCCCTCCCTCTGGGGCTGTCCTCAGAGTGAGGAGCCAGCAAGGAGGGGGAAAGAGGAAGAGTGAGTAATGTGCTTCTGATCTCAGAGGAAAAAGTGAGTTGGTGTGAGGGCCTCCCAGCAGGGACAACAAAGCAGGATGCCGGGCAGATCTGAGCGGATGAGCGGGAGGTAGGCGAACTGGGGAGACTGAGGCAGGAGGCGCCGAGTGGTGCCCACATGGCGGTGCCGGAGACAGCGGGACGGAGAGTGAGCATGAATGGGGGGCGGAGAGGCGCCGAGAGGATGGTCTCTACCCACCTGAGCCCGGCGCTTGGGCAGAGGGGAGCGGATGGAGGACAGTCGGAGGAGACACTCACGTCAGCGCCGGGGGTCCCAAGCCGGCAGCCTCGTACTGAGAGGGCGGCGGCAGCGGCTGCGTCCAGGCGGAGGGTGTGGCCAGGGGAGCGCGCTGGCGGGCGGGGACCGAGACGGGCTCAGTCATTTCCTCTCGGGTTTCCTGGCTTCGGAGCCCGGGGTGGGAGCAGGAGGGGGAGACGTGGAGGGCGATGCGGGGGCCTGCGGTGAGAGGCAGGGCGGAGGCCTCCGCCCACCCCGCCTAGGGGAGGCTGGGGGCGGGAGCCGCGGGGCGGGCAGGTCTAGGCGGGGTGGGGTCTGGGGAGGCAAGGGGAGCAGGGGGAGGGGTCTACTCTGGGGTCTCGGGGATGGGCCGCTGGGTTGGGGCGGGGGTGGCAAGGAGGGAAGGGAGCGGAAGTTTGAGGGGTTCCGAGAGAGGAGGAGGCCACTAGGGAGCTGGCGGAGGGGAAGGAGAGGAAGGGGGTAAGTCTGGGGATGGAGAGATAGCTCCCCAGGTTCGATTTTGCCCCCTCCCCCGTTTCCTCCCCACAGACGAGAACACACACACAGAAGAGGGGGGAAAACCAAACGCAGATTTATTAAGCTCAAGACATAGACACCGAGGGTGCCGGGGTCCGGGTCTCCTAAGAGGAGACAGGGTAGTCCCTGGGAGCAGCACCCCGGGACGGCGGGGGGCTGAGCGTGGACTCAGGACCCCAGGAGATGGAGGCCTGAGTCTCCGGATCTGGGATGCAGACGGGCTCTTTGGGGGGTCGTCATTGCCAAGGCCTAGGGAGGTGCAGCGGCTCCAGCCTTGGAGTGGGTGGGGCGGCTCATTCAGGGGAGCGCTGCCGGGGGCGGGGCCAGGCTGGGGTCCCCACCGCCTCCACCCGATCCTCAGGCTTCCGCTCTCAGGCAGGGACTGCAGTGGAGGTGACCACGACTGGTTCTACACGCCGCCACCTCCGGGGGCTGGGGAGAGACAGAGAGAAAAAGAGAGAGAGAGACAGAGCCGGGGAACGTCAGTCGGAGACAAGAGGGGTGGCAGTGGGCCCTTCATCCCCAGCATTGAGGTCAAGCCTGCAGATTGTCACCCCTGAGCTAGCCCTCGGATGTTGTCTTGCCTCCCTGCACCCCAATGTCTGGTCCATATAGAGACACCTTGGTGGCTTTTATCCTATCCCACAGGGCACCTGTGATGAAGCTGGGAACCCCTGGCCCACCCTGGGCTCTTCTGGGGTGTCCCCCTTCCAGAAGAAGAGTCTCCATCCCTCTGCCAAGCCCCCAACCTCTTCCTACACCCCAACACCCCATCTCTGGAACTTGGTATACAACAGGAATTCTCCTGTCTCCCACCCACTTGGGACCATCATTCAACTGTCATGGGTCAAAATCTCATATATACTCTTAGACTGTGGTCAGGTGTCTGGGCCAACCCCTTCATCATTCACAAAGTGACCCTTTAAGTTCTTCAATCTCACGAAATAAACATGAAACAAAACACACGAAATTCAACATCAAATCCTCCAAATGTTGATTACCCCAAGGCCCCCCCTTTTTTTTTTAGTTCTAAAAACAAAAGAGCCAAAGAGATTCCCATCTCTGGTTTTTTAAAAGTCCCTGGAAAGGACACAGTTCCATCAAAAACAGGTCGAGATATTTTTACATAATTAAAATGAACACCCCCAAGGAGTCACAATCTTTCATCTACATGTTTATCCCTGCTCCTACATCCTACATCTCTCTCCACCTTCCTTTATAGCCTCTCTGCACCTGACTTTCCCCCTCCTCCACCCATCATCCCCTCCACTCTCCACATCCCCATCCTCCACCCCTCTTCCACCCTCCACCCCCCACCCCCACCCCCATCCTCCACCACCCCCCACCCTACTCCCTCCTATATTCTCTCTTTTCTTCTCCAATATCAGTGTTTAAAATCTGCATTCTATATGTGTCTCCTTTTGTTTTTTGATACAATGATTCTTAAGCCCTTCCTTCCTTCCTTTCTGCTTGCCTGCCTTCTTCCCTCCCTCTATCCCTTTCCCCCTTGCTTCCTCCCTTCTCCCTTCCTTTTTCTCAGTCATTTCATCCTTGATTGTCCTAACTGAACAGGAAAGTCAAGAAATGGTTCTATCTTCCTACCTTCTCTAGTGCTCAACTCTGCCTTCATTCTGATTGCCAACGCTCTTTTCCCACGTGGGACCCCTCTCTTCACAGGCTGTGGCTCTCTCCTCTGGAGAATGAGTTCATCCTTGCTTTTATAAGATTAGGTACTTGTTTCTGGGCATCTTCTAGGACTCTTTAGGAGTCCATGTCACATCCCACTAACTTTATGCTTTAACAGGTTTGATGTGTGGAATCTCAGCCGCATTGTTGGCGGCCCCATTCTTAGGGAGATCCAGCACAACGTCCCCTTGGACTCCCCTCCCCACTCCCACTCACCCTCGCAGAACCACACTTTCTCACACCCTCACCTGAGGAGGGAAGCTCCGACTTACAGGATTTGCATGTTGGGCTGTGGAAGCAAAGAGGAGAGAGAAAGGCATCAAGAGACTCAACTGAGCAGGCTTTCTGGGAGACCCCTGGCTGGCTCTGGGATCCCTTTGGTTATGGCAGCTCCCAGGCTGTTCCCACCCCTCCCTTTCTCTCCCCTCTGCTGCCAGACCTCTCAGACCTGGAGTCCGCCTTTCTGCACTTCACCTTCTTGCCTGTTAGGAGAGACAGAGAACAGAACAAGGAGACAGGACATAAGGGTCTGGACAAAAGCCAGTAGGGGAATTGTAGGTGCCTGGGGACCCCGAGGGGCCCTCTTGGAGGGGCTTTGGAGCTCAGGAAAGGGTCACACTTACTGAGGATAATGAGGATGCCCAGCAGGAACAATATGGTAGCCAGAGTCATGCCTACCGTCTGCACAGTGTCATAGTCTGGGGAAGAAAAATTAGAGGTCATCAAAGTAAGGACGGCTCCTCAGCGACACCCCCCCCACCCAACCCTGGAGCCTTGGCCCCAGTTCAAGGCTGCAGGCTTCTCCCATGGGTTCATGTGAGGATCAAAGACATGGCCCTTGGACACCAAGTGCTCCCCTTAGACCTCTCCCCACTACCCTTCTCTGGATTCTTCAGCCATAGATATAGATAGGACCTTCTTCTACTGCAATGGTCCCCAGCATTTTGGGCACCAGGGATTGATTTTGTGGAAGACTATTTCTCCATGGACAGGGGTTAAGGGATGGTTTGGGGATTATTCTTATAAGGGGAGGGCAACTTAGATCCCCCGCCTGCACAGTTCACAATAGCGTTCCTGAATCTATCGGAATCCAAGGAGGCGGAGCTCAGGCAGTAATGCCAGTGATGGGGAGCAGCTGCAAATAGAGATGAAGCTTCACTCGCTTGCTCACTGGCCACTCACCTCCTGCTGTGCGACCCGGTTCCTAACAGGTCACTGACTGCTACCAGTCCTTGGCCCAACCATTGGGGACCCTTGTTCTACTGCATATATTTACTTTTTTCAGCAAACAGCCTTCTCTGTGGTCTCTCCATCATCCATCCCCCCACTCAGCGCCTCAGCCACAGGGATCCTGTTAACACTTGAGTCCAATCAGGGTCCTCCTGAGCTCAGAGCACATCACTCCACTCCCTCTAACCTCCACCTCATAGCAAAGAAAAGCCAGAGTCCTCCCCACAGCCCATGAGGCCCTGTACCATCTTGTCCTGATCCCTTCTCAGACCTCATTCCACTTCGCTCTCCTTCTCAATTCTCTTGTCCAAGCAAGGCTCTCCCTGCAGTTCCTGGAGCCTATCAGGCATGGTCCTACCTCAGGGCCTTTGCACTTGCTGGGCCCTCTTCCTGAAAGCTCCTCTCTCAAATGTCCCTCCCTTACCAACTCCTGGACTTTATTCAAATGTTAGCGACCCCTTCTCTGGCTGTCCTGTTTAGAATTTCCCATCCTCTCCTCAACATTTCTTAACCTCAGTCTTTCTTTTATTTTCCTTCATAAGAATTATTCTTATCTAGTATGCCACAGTACATATCTATAGAAATATTTACTCTGGACCAGCAGTGGTCCAGGCCTCTGCCCTCAGGGAGTTGTCTTTCATTTGTGATAAAGAACATAAAACCACACACACACACACACACACACACACACAAAACCCCACAAAACTCAGTCATGGGACCATGCCTAGATCTATGTGTGGCTTCTCTTGTTGTGGACTCAAGAAGGCCTCTCATGACATACGGCTCCTAACAGTCATTATTTGATCTGAGGCCTGAAGAAGAAAAGGGAGCCTTAGCTAGCTGTGTGGAGAGCTAGAGGAAGCGTATTCCAGCAGACGGAACAGTAAGTGCAAAGGTCCTGAGGCAGGAAACAGCTTAGAACATGGAGAAGAATATGAGTGAACAAAGGGAGAGAACAAGAGGGTATATAGAGAGGGATCTGGGCTCAGGTCCACTAGACCTGGAGTCACTTTCTGACTTCAGTGCTATGGAAAGATTTAATGATATCTGAGTAAATCTTTCCCACAGTCCTTATGGGTGAAAACTTAGTGTTCTTTATTTACAGAAGGGCCCAGAGAGACAGAGCCACTTGCTCAAGGCCACACAGCTAGTGAGTGGATCAACCAGGATTCAAATCCAGCCAGCCTGGTGTCAGAGCGGTTGGCTTCTCTGATGACCCCAGCAAACTAGCCCAGAGTGCTGGTGAAGCCTGAGGAGGGTCCTTAGAGGGCACCCCCTCCCCATGTCTGATTCAACCCTCCATAGGCCAAGCTGATGTCAATTATATCCACAGGGTCATGTGGCCAGTGACCCAGCACATAACATGTAAGCCATAGCTGAAGCCACTTCAACAGTGACCTGTGGGGATCTACAGCCACCCCTCCACCCAGCCCCTGGGTACCCTCGTCGCAGAATCTGCCACTCACCATAGTAAAATGGGTCAGGATCCTGAGGAACTGTGGGAAGAAGGCAGAGAGAGAGGGAAAAACATTTCAACACTGGGCTTCTTAATTATTTGAGGATACTAATGGGGCCACTGGCCCAGTGGTTTCTGTGTAGAAATCAGATCATTGAGACCCCTTGCTCTGGACAATGTAACCTCATGGCAGGACACAAAACTTAAAGACTGGAGCATAGGCTGGATTCCAGCTCCAACTCACTCCATTGCTCGACACCTTCCCTTATATAATGCCCAACTTACCTAACCACACATGGCAGTCCTGATCCTAGACCCCTGTGGAAATCTAATGCAAGCATGGACTCATTTCTTGAGAAACACGTATACACTCTCTTTTGCATATGATGCTGGGAGTATGAATCCCACTGGAGAACCAACTGCTCAGTGTATCAGCTTCCCCTGAACACTCCCTACAACTTCTCAGTCTTCTGAGAGCTCTCATCCACTTGTTCCTGCCACCAAATCCAGCAGAGAGGAACTGTCCAAAAATTCATATTATTACCTATATTACTTATTTCTCGGACACCATCAAATTAAAGATTCAAAACTGAGTTTGTAGTAACTTTCCCAGTGTGTGCATGTATGCATGTATATGTATATAACTGTACCACAGAAAAACATACTCATCCACTAGAAGACTCGCCCCGATTTCTAAATGTTAACATGTGGATAATGTGTATGGCGGCTTCCTTGGTGGCTCAGATGGTCAGGAGTCCACCTTCAACACAGGAGACCTGGGTTCGATCCCTGGGTCAGGAAGATCCCCTGGAGAAGGCAATGGCAACCCACTCCAGTATTCTTGTCTGGAGAATTCCATGGACAGAAAAGCCTGGCGGGCTGCAGTCCATGGGGTCGCAAAGAATTGGACAAGACTGAGCAACTCACACTTTCACTTTCACTTTCACTAATGTGTGTGTGTGTGTGTGTGTATTTACTTTTCCCTATCTCCCATTTCCCTGTCTCAAACGGTAGTCTCCTCCAGGAGAACTCAGAACATCCTTCCCATTCACGAAACCCATCCTGCTGCTTCCCTAACACACTGACAGCTTGTAGTACACCCTGCCTTGTTTAGAGTGGAATTCTGCCAAACATGCCCCACTAGGGGAGGGGGGTGTACTGGGGGTGCCAGGGTGATGCCAGATGTTGTCATTAGTGTCCTTCCCCCATCCAGGCTCAGCAAGGATGGCTATCTTGAGGTTGGGAAGAACATGTGACTAATTCTGGCCAATGAACCGTGAGTCTGGTCTGCAGCATTAACTGCCCGTGCAAGAGCTCTCTTTTGCCTTTGGCTTGGTGACATGAATGTTCAAGATTGTGGCTGCTCCAGTTTTCTTTGGGAAGTAGAGACCCTAGTCAACCCGTGGTGGACACATAATCTAAGAGAGAGATCTACTTTGGTTGTCAGAAATCACTGGGATTTTTGGTACTTCATTTGTTGTTGTTTAGTAGCTCAGTCGGGCCTGACACTTTTGTGACTCCATGCCCGCCAGGCTCCTCTGTCCACGGGATTTCTTCAGGCAAGAATACTGTAGTGGGTTGCCATTTCCTTCTCCAGGGGATCTTCCCGACCCAGGGATCAAACCTGTGTCTCCTGCATCTGCAGGCAGATTCTTTACTGCTGAACCAGCAAGGAAGCCCTTGGTAGTGCATGCTGCTACTGCTAAGTTGCTTCAGTCGTGTCCGACTCTATGTGACCCCATAGACGGCAGCCTACCAGGCTCCCCTGTCCCTGGGATTCTCCAGGCAAGAACACTGGAGTGGGTTGCCATTTCCTTCTCCAATGCATGAAAGTGAAAAGTGAAAGGGAAGTCGCTCAGTCGTGTCCAACTCTTGGCGGCCCCATGGACTGCAGCCTACCAGGCTCCTCCGTCCATGGGATTTTCCAGGCAAGAGTACTGGAGTGGGGTGCCATTGTTACTGCATACTGTAGCTTAAACTGACTGATCCAAGACCCTGAACAGCACCGATTCACCATAAGTTCACCTTCTTCAGTTCCCTGTCCAAAGAGACATTCTTAAAAAGGAGCTGATTTATCTCTACACCTTCCAACCCTTGCTAATCTCTCAAGAGAAAACAGGCCTTGGGCTCAGGGTCTTTAGCCGGTAATAATATCTAAGTAGACTGTTATGACATTATTTGATTTTCTCCTTTATTTATTTATCTAAGCAGCACTTGATAGCATTGATTCCATGCCAGGCCCTCTTCTGAGCACTTTACAGATATTACCACATTTAATCTTCACAGCCATTCTCTGATATAGGCACTATCTTCATTCTATTTCCACTAAAGAGGAACACTGAGGCCCAGAAAAGTGAAATTGGTTGTTTAATATAATTTTAATACTTGCTTTCGGTGTAAGACAAAAAAAAAAATCCTGATTTTCCATTTGCGGAGGTGATATAAAATAAAGCTAACAAAGTTTCTTAAAAGTTAATCCTTTGAAGGAAAAAATGTTAAATATCAGTGTGGGGAATATTTGGACAGGGCAAAAATCATGAAGGTGGGAAAGCATCAAGATGGGAAAATATTATTTTAGAATCATCTCTGCTCTGTCCTAGCTCCCCTACCAGATACAGAGCAAATTTATTCGACTCATCTCTGCTGTTAATCCTGGCATTTATAAAGTTCTTCAAAAACTTTTCTAGAATGAATGAATGAATGAATGAATGAACCCCTGCTAGGCAGCATCAGAGATGGAACAGTTGAATTATCCTGCTTTTGTCCTCTGTGTTTCCACACATCCTGCCTCCCCAAACCATCTGAGAAGCCCTGCCCCAGAGGGTGAGCGCCTGCCCCAGAATCCTCCCTGGTTCCTCTCTGGTTCCACCCTCCTGGGGTGCTCCTTGCTCCATGCAGAAGTTCCTCTCTAGTTCCTGCTGTCCCAGCAATCTGGGTCCTCAAGGCAGGCTGAGCTAAGGGTGGAGCCAGGAGGTAGGAGAAGGAATGTGCACCACTCCTGGCCAGTTGCCAGGGAGAATCAGGAAGGAGGTGGTTACTATGGCAACTGGAGCATCTTGAGAGGTGAGGAGAGGTACTGGATCCGGGTACCCCAGGCTGGATGGGGTCCTGTGTGGGACTTGAGGGTTGGGTTTCTAACTCTGGGGCCCTGATTCCCTCTGCTCCCTTTGTACTTCCTATTGTTGCCCCTGAACAACTGACTTGTGGCCAAGCTGAGGGTCCTTCTTAAGGATGGGGACCCAGGCCCAGGTGTGCCTTTCCATCTCCTTTCTGTTTGTCCCCAACACTCCCTCCTGCTCTCTGACAAGGTGGGGGTGGAGGCTAGGGGTGCAAGGGAGCCGTTCCCCTCCCTAACGATCTGTTAATTAATTTCATTAAGGGGTTTACGACAGGCAACATGCGTTTCCTGCCTCCGGGTTTCCCAAGACCTGCGGTCCCCTCTCCTGCTGTGACTGGGGAAAGGGTGTGTGTGGGGGATGGGAGGCAGGGCATCTTCCTCCCACTTCTGCCCGTCTGCTGCCATCGATCCTGCTAACCACCATCTCTGCGAAAAGAAGCGCTGGGCTCCCGCCAGGGCTGCTGGCTCAACCCTGCCCCCTCTCCCTAGGGTGGCTTCCAGCCTCTGCAGCCGCCCCCCCCACTGCCCCCCCTCCCCGCCCTGCTTCAAATTCTGCAGATATGGTTCAGTGCAGCAGCCCCCGCCTGCCAGGAAAGGGGGCAGGGAAGGAGAGATCAGAGTGGAATTGGGGTTCCCTTCAGTGCCAGAGGCTCCTCAGCAATGATGGCCTCTTGCATGACCCTGCTCTCAGGGCTGGAAACCCCCTCCCTGCCCACCTCTCCCCCACCATGAAAGCATTCTTCCCCCTTGTTCCTCTGCACAAGTAAGCTCAAGAAAGGGGGAATGTTGTGGGGAGCGAGTATTTAAGGGGTGCCTAATCGGGCAAATGGTGTGAAATGTCCATCTCTGTGTGGCTGGAGGGAGGTGGGAAGGCATCTGTGTGCACACCCAAATGCACCTTTTGGACAACACCCTTGAATGAGGGCTGGGAAGGAGGGTCCTGCTACCCATCCCCGCCCATGGGGGCTCACTGCAGTGGTGCAGGCCCCACCCTGTGCCACCCTCCTTCTCTTTCCCGTTTCCGTCTCACGCTGTCGGTCCTTCTCGCTCTCTCCCCCTCTGTGTCTTTACGCCTCCCTCTGTCTCTTGGTCCCTATCTCTTTCAGGCTGTCTCACTCAGTCTCTTTCTATATTCCTTACTGCCTCCCTCTCTCTTGCTGTCTCCATCTCTCACTTCCTACAGCTCCTGTCTTTCCCTCTTTCTCCTCGCTTCCCTCTGAACCTGCCTGTCAGAGATTTCAGGAAACACCCACCACAGGTGCCAGCACTAGAGAGAGAAGCGGTGGTTGGGGTGGGGCGGGGGGCGGTGGATAGAAAAGAGGGAAATGGACCCCGTCCCCTTACGTTCCGCAGGGACCATGAAATCTGGGAGAACCTCTGTGGCTGCAAACCCAGCGGCTCCCACCCTCGAAGACCATTTCTCCGAGTCCACTACTACCGCTGCGCTGGATCAGCTGCACGGTTGCTATAGCTACCGGTCCGAGCATCCTTTCTCCCGGGACTGCTGCTCTCCAACCAACGGTCCCGCACAGGAACCGAGACCACCGGGAGAGGATGCCCAATGGAGTACCGAGGGGTGCAATGCAGGGGCCTCCGCCCATGTGAGGAGGGAACATCCCCTTCCCCATTCCCCTCCCCTTTCAGTACTGGGCTCTCCCCCAGATCCTCTGTCAAGCTTTAAGATCCCGGAGCCCCGCTGCGCCCTCTCCCCAGGCGACGCTCACCCTTTGTGGGGACCTGGGTCGCCATGCCGGGCCGGAGCAAGGGGCGGCTGGATGTAGAGGCGGTGAAGGAGCGCTGGCTGCAGCAGCTGGAAGCCGGACCGACTGTTGTCAGGGGTAGATGGGGGGGGAGCCCTGGTGTTCGGGGGGCCGTAGCCAATGGGGGCCCGGAGAGCCCGCCCCCGTCCCGGCCACCCCCACCCCCGCCCCCGCCCACTGCCGACGTCCCCGCCCCTTCCCCAAGGGTGGGGGCGCCCTCTGCCGGGGCCAAGGGGGCGCCCAGGCTTTCCACCGCGAAGGGACTGACAGATTCGCACAGCGCTGTCAAGAGAGAAAAGCACGTTTTATTGGAAATCTGAGCGGCAGTCTGTGGGGGCAGGGCTAGGGAAGAGGGCAGTCCAGGTGGTGGTGGGCGTGCAGAAGGTGGGTGGGAAGCGTCAAGTGCCAGGGGAATCCTGTGGGGGTGAAAAGGGTGAGGGGCAGGAGAGCCCTCCAGGCCCGCTACCCCAGCCCTTTGCCCCCTCCTCCTCCTCTCTCCTCCCTTCCCCAGCCTAGTTAGAGCTGCGGGACCTGGCAGGGGTCCATCGCGCCAGGTGTCTCTACCGCCGGCGGGTGGACAGACCTGAGGAGGAAGACAGAGAATCCGGAAGTCAAGAGGGGCACCCCAGCTCCTCTGAAAGGTCGAGGCACGGCAGGGCAGATCAAGCCCCTCCCCGCGACCCCCCTCGCCCAGGGAGGGCCCGCAAAGGGCTTCTTGGAATCAACTCGCATTCCCAAACACCCGAAGTCTCCCCAGACTCACGGCGGATTGAACTGCGGAAAGTTCCCTCCTCTTCATCAGGTTCCCCAGTCCTGGGAAAGGAGATGTATCAGGAATTGGGGGGTGGAAAAGGAGAGAGACAGCTACACTCGGAAGACCCCAATGCCGGCCCCATTTCACAGACCAATCCACTGAGACCCACAGATGGGCAAGGAGCAGGTTGGAGCCGCCAGAAAATCCAGTGCAACCCAGGAGCAGTTTAAGTGTTTGGCAGGAGGCGCTCCAAGCCGATAACAGCGAGTACCTCCCACAGTGCTGAGGAAGGAACTAGAATTTGGAAGAGGAGGTATACAGCCAAAGCAACTTGAGGGCAGATTGCCTGGAGACAGCCTAGGTTAGAAACCTAGAGCCCTCATCTTCCAGTTGAATGATCTGGGGCGTGTGAACACCTTCCCATGTCTCGGTTTCCTCATCTGTAAAATGAGGTTAATAACAGCACCTACTTTATAGAGATGGTGTGAAAGGTAAATAACACATAATGAAATAGCATCTTGAACGAGGGACACAATAAAATACTACCTTTATTTATAATAACATCTACAAGTATCTTAATAGGAAGAAGATATTCATATGTTGCTTGGGCTTTAAAATTTTATTTAACGATAAATCAAAGAGCTAGGAACAGGGCTCTGAGCTAAACTGGGCCGCCAAGTGAGGTGATCTCATTTCACCCCGACTCTTTCACAGCACTTATCACGCTTTGTGGTTTTATATTTGTGGGTCTGTTGGAACCCATGGCCACCGCCTCCACTTGGCTGGAAGCTCAGACATACAGAGAGGGCAGTTAACTCGTGGCTTGGTGCCAAGGCCTGGCTTGGGGCTGGGCACGTAGTAGGTGTTTAATACATATTTGCCGACGGGTCTGTGGATCAAGTGGACTTCTGGCCTCACCCCCAACGCTCCTTTAGAGCGAGAGAAGATGAGGGTCCAGAGAGGCTTCTTACCTCTGCTGCTGGTTGAATTTGCACCGGCATCTTCTGCCTGTGGGTGGGGGCATGGAGAGGAGTGCGCTGAGATTCCCCTGTAAGCCGCACAGCGAGCCACAGATCTCGCGTGCCCGGGCTGGAGTGGCTGAGGATAAGGGTGGGGCAGGGGCGGGGGCGGGGCCGAGGGCGGGGATAGAAGTGGGGGCGTGTCCAGGGCGGGGATAGGAACGGGGCGGGGCCGGGAGCGGGGATAGAAGTGGGGGCGGGGCCGGGGCGGGGATCGAGGCGGGGCGGGCCCGAGGGCAGGCAGGATAAGGACGGGGCGGGGCCGGAGGCGGGAATGGGGGAAGGGCAGAAACTGGGACGTGGCTGAGGGCAGGGGAAGAACAGGTGCGAGGCTGAGGGCAGAAAGTTGGGTGGACAGAAACAAAGGCGGGGCCAAGGGCACAGAAGGGGCGGGGTTGAAGGCGGAGCGGAGGTTGGGCAGGGCTGGGGCAGACACCGGAAGCGACTGAAGGCAGGATAGGGGGACTCACTCAAGACGATGAGTATGCCCAGGATGAAGAGAATTCCGGCGATTATAAGGCCTCCGATCCGCAGGGATTGGTAGTCTGTGGGCAGCAGGGAGGCGGGTGAATGCAGGGAGGAGGGTGAATGCAGGGAGGGGAGGAGGAAGGATAGGAAAGGGGCAGAATGGGGAGGAAGGGGCAAAGCGGGAGGATGGGGAAGAGGAGAGAAAGGACATCAGTGAGAGGAGGAGGGAGCGATGTGGGAGAAGGGGGATCAGGGAGAAAAGGGAGGAGGTGGACAGGGCAAGGAGGAGGGAGGAAGCAATCGAGTAAGGAAGAATGATGGAGAGGGAAAGGGGGTCAGGGAGAGGAGAAAGGCAGGTGGCAACAGAGGATGGGCCGTGGGATACTAAGAGGTAAGAAGAGAAAGAATCAGAGAGACAGAGAGGGACCACATGGAGAGACAGAGACTCACACCACAGAGAGACAGAGACAAAGGGAGATCGAGACAGAAAGAGTCAGAGAGCCAAATCAAGAGAGAAAGAATGAGAATGACAAAGATATAAACACCGAGAGTCTAGAGAATGATGGAGACAGAAACAGAGAGAGGTAGGGAGAGGGGAGGAATGAGAAGAGGGCAGGCTAACCACCTAGCACCCAGAGAAAGATGCCCCTCCCTCACCGTAGGTGAATGGGTCGTGTTCCTGTGGTGCTTCTGGAAAGAGAAGAAGAAATCAGGGTTGGATGCTTCCTGGGACCCTGGACAGAGAGCAGCATCACAAGACCCTGTGGGAGTTTTACATTCTCGGGGCAGGAGTCTGGGGACTGTTGGACTCTGAGTAGGCTGCCCACCCTCTCTGGGTCTTGGCTGCCTCTCTGTACTGTCCGGAGTAGGGCAGGAGGCACCTGACTGCCTCAGCTCTCCATCTCATTCCAGGTTGTCTATGATTCCATCGTTCACGGGAAGCCGGCCTCCATCCCACCCTCCCCCTTTGCCCGACCTGGGGCATCCTCTCCCCTCCCCCAGATACCAGCCTGTGACTAGACCCCACGTGAGACCCCACTGAGACTCAGTTCAGACTGGAGGCTCCAGCTTGGTTCTCTTGCAGAATTTTCCCCTACCCTTGCCACCCCTGTGGCTGAGGTGGTAGTGGGCTGCCTCCCCCAGACTCACCTGCGTTGACCATGGCAAGGAGACCCACACAAAGAACCAAGATGTGGCTGAGAGATGCCATTGTCCTGGGGAATACCAAAGGTCAGGAAATGCATGCCCTCATTCTCCCACCACTGGGGCCTGAACCCAAGCGGTTAAGTCAGAGACAGTCCAGGGACTTAATTCCAAAAGCATCTATCATCCGGCTTGGTCACCCTGAGAAACAGAGGCGCCCCCTGCTTCACCAGGACACAGTGTCACCAAAACAACCCACACAAAGGGGGTCACCCAGCAGCAAGGGCAGGGGTGAGGCCCACACAGTCCACAAGGATCTCCCGCAGGCCGGGGCCTCCCCCACTGCAGGCCCCGGGTTCCCAGCACCTACCCTGGCAGGGGAGAGCAGATGCCTCACCCCACCCAGGTGGAGAGACAGACACTGCCAGGGACGAGACAGCCAGGAAACGCCCAAGGGCCACCTGCCCGCACACCACGGCCTCACTGTGTCCGTAATAGCCCGGCTCTCCTGCCCTCGGCCGCTGGCCTGCTCTCTGCCTGACCCTGGGTATAAATATCTCCCACTTCACCCTGGAGGAATTTGCCTCGCACAGGCCACCATGGCAACAGCCTTCCTCCCCCCACTTGGGGGTCATGCACAACCCTGCCTGGGTGAGGCCGGGCTGCCTCACTGCCACCAGCTGCCCCCGTGGGAAAGGCCACCCCTTCTCCTCTTCTGGAAGCAATGAGAACAGGGAAAACATCCCCTGGCCTGCCTCTGGGTGACATCTTTCACCAGCGGACAGCACCAGGCAAGTGACATGAGGCTCGGGCTGGTGGGACTGAGATAGAAGACAGATGCCAGGGGTGGGGACGATGCACGCATGCGCAATGCATACAGACACACAGTGGGGCTGCAATGGGGACGGCGCCCGCTCCCCAAACTTCTGGTTGGAGCAAGGCATGGGGTGGAGACACAGGCACACGTATTAGTCCCCATCTGGGCCTCCGGAGCCCTCAGTGAGGCAACCGACCTACACACGAGTGTGCGAAACCCACACCCAGCCAGTGTGCACGCACCACAGCAGAGGCAGGGCGGAGCTGCACCCACACTTCCACCCCAACGTCCCAACCACACTCCCTTCCTCTTGGGTCTGGCTTGCCTGGGAAGCGGCTCCTGCTCCCAAAATAGGCGGCCCAGCCAGGCCAGGGGTGAGGCCCTGGAGGGGAGGGGCGGGGGACGCTCACCCCAGTCAGACTGTCCCCTGCCGAAAGAAGGCCCCCAAACGTCCGGCTGTGCCCCGGGGCCGAGCACTTTGGACCCCCTGGCCCAGAGCTGGCCGCGCTGCCCTCAGCGGTCTCCCCTCCCAGCCCCACCCCACCCCTACCCTCCCCAACCCGAGGCTGTAACTGGAGCTGGGCTGGAGGGGGGCCAGGGGGCGGCCCCCAGCCCAGACCGCCCTGGCCCGCTAGGTTAACTCTCTCAGCTCGGAAGGAGGAACAGTAGGCAGCCAGCGATGGGGAAAGCTGGGGAGAGGAGGTGCTGGCAGGCAGGCCGGATTACAGGCAGGCATGCACACACACACACACACACAAACACACACACACCAGCCTCACAAACTGCTCAGAGAGCTTCTGAGCTAGGGTGAGAGGGGGTGTCAATGATTTTCTGTGCTGCACCCTAGGAACTGGGCCCAGCCTGGGCTTAAGGTCACATGGCCTAAGAGCTTAGGAGTCCACTGACCCTTGACCCCGGTGCCCTCCAAGGCCCTCATCAGCACCACAGGGCTGTCTGAGGGGCATTTCAGTGTGTGAGTAAGTTGTCTGCTGCTGACTATGAGGACTCACACACACACACACACACACACACACACACACTCAGAAACCCAAAAACCCAGATAAACAGGCACAAAACAAGACAAATACATGCATGTACATAAATACAAACTCAGAATTACACACCCAGGGAGAAGCCCAAAGACACACACACACACCAGCACTTCTTACACCAGTCACAAAACATCAGGACAGACACATCTGTATACACACACAACACATACATATGCACCAAGCTGGTGCCCGTATGGAGACACAATCAAAGACCCAGCTGGGCACAGAGCTTTAAGCACACTTACAAATGGTCACAAAGATAACACACTGTCTGTACAGAAATACACCAATGCGCACACACTTGAATACATTCAAAGCCACATTACAGCTTCTGAGCTAGGGTGAGAGGGTGGGTGCCAATGATTTTCTGCACTGCTTCCTAGGAACTGGGCCCAGCCTGGGCTTAAGGTCACCGGGCTTAAGGTCAGCACTCCTACACAATCTCAGGCATGTGAAGGCACACAAACTGCGTCCATTTGTACACACACACACACACACACACACACACACATATTTATGTGGGTTCACAGAGAAGCAGAAACAGTCAAGGACACAGCCATACAAGCAGCCACGCTGTGGTTTCATAACCATAAAAACAGACACACACACACAGATGCTTGTGTTCACATCCTCACACATGGGCAAACAGGCACACCGCTGGCCACACAGTGACATGTACAGGCTGACACACTGTGGTCACACACTCGGAGACACCACCAAACCTGTGTTGATCTGTTTAGCCCCAAAGCACCCTGTCCCTGAGATCCTGTGGCCCCCCAGGCCCCCGTGGAGGACAGCGCACCTGGCATCCTCATGGGTGGGCTGGGCTCACAGGCTCTGGTGACCAAGAAATCGGGGATCAGCTCTGGACGCTGCCATTCCCTGTGGAGTGAGAGAGCTCAAGCAGCCCAAGAGACTACTCCGTGCCTCGGTTTCCTATCCTACAAAAAGGAGACGTCACTAAGGCCACACGTATCACTCCGGGCCGGGCTCAGAGGTCTTTGAACCCAACCTTGTCTTATTATTAACCCCATTTTAGAGATCTGCAAACCAAGGGTTAGCAAAGTGAAGATCCTTCTCCTAAGGTCCCTCTGGTGGTTAAGGGTAGAAATTGCCCCTGCCTGAAAGAGACCTGGGCTCAGGTACCGCGCTCTGCGACACAGATCAGCGGCAGGTAGATGTGCTCACACTCAGGCACGAGTGGCCCTCACACACACACAAACACACACATGCATACGTGCACGCATGCGCACACGGCCTCACAGGATCCTGGCAGCTTCAAAAGCTCCCTCATCCCCATCCGTCTGAGCCTCTGACCTTGATGGCCCTGTACTCCAGGGTCACCAGCAGTCCTGGTTAATGATAACCCTAATGTGTGCGTAGCCTTGGGGAGGGGTGGTAAGGAGTCAGGGGGACAGGAGGGAGGGGACACCTGGCTAGCTTTAGCCAGTGCGCCGTTATCCTCCCCTTCAGAACCCGCTGCTCCAAAGAGGACAGGCCCTGCCACCTTCTAGCTGGCGATGTACCAATGACTTAACTTCCTGTGGCTCAGTTTCTTCTTCTGTAAAATGAAAATTAAAAGTGTATTCGACTCAGAGGGAGGTCCGGATGATGATCTGAAATGACCCATGGAAAACATTTAGAACACAGTTAAGTCTGGCACACAGTAAGTGATCCAAAAAAGAAAAAAAAAAAAGCTCTCACCATCCTCATCCTTGTGATTCTTCTTATCGTAAACAGGAGTAAGAACCCAGCTGTGCTGAGAACTCAGTGAGTATGGATTTAAGCCTGTCTGTCTTTACTCTGTGTCCCTGGCCCTAAGTTCTTTATTTAGCTTTTCATAGACCCTGTAAAGAAGTTTCTCATCCTTGTTTTACATCTGAAGTACCAGAGATTTGAAGGGCCTTGCTCAAATCACAGAGCTCCTTGGGTGCTGGATAAGCACTTGGTCCGAAATTTACCCCAACCTGTTGGGTACCCACTTTGCTCTAAACCCTCTCTATCCTCTCCCTGAATTCTCTACACATCTGAGAAGTGGGTGCCACAATTGCCCCATTTGACAGATGGGCAAACTAAGGATTAGGGACCCAGATATGAGTGGCCCCGCCAGAGCAGATGCTGCTAAGCCCCTTGTCCTCCAAGGGTTCTGGGTGTGTGCAGCAGTGCCAACAGAGGCTGTGTTCTCCTCATGCCTTAGTTTTCCCATCTGTAAAGTGGGAGTTAGTAATACTACCCACCTCACGGGCTGTTGGCGGGAGGGGGGTGGGTGGGTGGAGAGCCGAGTAAATTCGTGTCAAGACTGATGCACAGCAAGCTCTCACTGAGCATTATTACTGCTATTTCACATTGACTGTTGAGTAACAAGGGTCATTTATTTCCTTTTGTTATTTAATGGATAGAATCTATCCAGACTGCTAAAAAGCTTGGTCCAAAATGAAAGCAGCCAATATCCATAGGTTCTGACCTCCAAAGGAAGAGAAGCCATGGAGCTGGCTGCCTGGGCTTGCTCCCTGGCTTTGCCCCAGTTAGATAACCTAGATCGCAAATGACTGGACCCGTTTCCTCAGTATTTCCTTCTGTAAAATAGCCGTATGATCATCCCAGCCTCAGAGGGTTGTAGTGAGGCAGCATGAGCTAACAGATGAACTGGTAGGACAGGGCGTGGTACGGAGTCAATATTAAAGAAAGGGCTGGCATTCTCATCCTTTTTTTCCTCGGTTTGACTCCCTACCCCTAGTGGGTGGTGGGCACTCAAGGGGTTAACTTCAGGAGGGGCAAGAGAGGTTGTCGGTTTGGAGCAGGGTGGCTGTCCTGCTGAGCATTGCCACCAGAGGGAGCAGCTGGATCTGAGCTGGTCCCTTGAAGCCTCGGGGCCAGTGCCCTCCACACCCTCCTGGAGCCAGGGGAGGGGGCTGGATGGGAGTGGCCTGGACGGCTCCAGCCCCTAGTGGTCTCTCCTTCCACTCCCCCTCCTGCCGACAGAGCCATCCGGTCCCCACCCTGGTGACATCCTTCTCACCCTCCGTGAGTGGAGTGGAGTTGGGTGTCTGGGGAGGGGGCTGGCTGGGAGGAGCCAGGGCAGCTCAGCCCCCAGTGGCCCCTCCCCTCCCTTGGGGCCCTCTGGCCCCTTCCCCAGGGGCTGCTCTTCCTATGGCCTCTGACCCCCGCCTCCTTTCCCTGCTTTGCCTTGAGCGCCCGGTGCCCAGAGAGTCCCTTTCCCAAACCTCCCGGGAGAAGAGACGTGGGAGGAGGGGAAGAAACTTCCAGGGAGCTGGAAGGGTTGGGGGGGGTGGGGGGGCAGAGGGACAGAAATAAAGACATCAGACAGACACACACACACACACAGAGAAGGAGAGGCCAACAGACAGACAGAGACAGAGAAAAAGAGAAAGAGAAAGACAACTCAGATAGAGAGACAGAGATAGAGAGTGGGAAACAGACTAACAGAGTCAGAAATACAGAAAAGGAGAGAGACACAAAAACAGGGAAAAGGACATAAGCAGAAATTTAGACACCGAAGACAAAGAGGAAGAAAGACAGGCTGAAGAGAGACCGAGAGGAGAGAGAAGCCGGGGCAGGGCGTGCCAGCTGGCGGCATGGAGGGTCGCCTGGCATGGGAGATGTAGTGGCCAAGACCTGGGCCGAGCTGGGAGGGCAGAGAAAAGCTGCTGCCTCGGCGGGGGTCAGGGGGCATGGGAGGGGCGGGAGTTCTGCTACTGCTGCTGCTGGCTGGGCTGGGGGTGGGGGAGGCCTGGAGACCCCCAAAGGGAAAGTGTCCTCTAAGTTGCTCCTGCTCCAAAGACAGTGCTCTGTGTGAGGGCTCCGTGGACCTGCCCGAGATCCTCTCCCCGACCCTGCTGTCGCTGTGAGTGTCAGCCCTCTGGGGGCCTGAGGCTGGGGATGGGAGTCCTGGGACCCTGGGGGCTGGAGGGCCCGTCAGGATCTTGGGAGGGGGCAGCAAAGGATGTTGGGAGTCCTGGGAGGGGGCTACTGGGATTTGAAAGGGAGCAGGGGTGGGGATGGGAATTCCAGAGGGCAGGGGCATCTTGTGGGCGGACCTCGGGGGAGGGAGAACCATGGGGTGTGCAGAGTGCTGCCAGGATCCTTGCCAAGCAAGGAGGGCAATTGCCCGTCTCCCCTGGAATGCAGGGGAAATACACACACCCAGGATCAGGTTCCCTCCTGCCCCCCTCGGACAGGAGCCGGCTCTGGGATGGGAGTGGCGCACTGGAGCGGTTTTCTCCTCACCCACCATTGCGCACGTCCCCAGCTCATTCGTTAGGACCCGAATCACCCAGCTGAAGGCCGGCAGTTTCCTGAGGGTGCCGTCACTGCACCTGCTGTGAGTGGGGTCCGGCTGAGCGAAGGCCACCCGAGGGAGGGGCTGTCCACGCACATGCACGTGGGGGGCGGGGCGAGTGTGCACACTTACGTGTTTGTGCATGTCTGTGAAAGTATCTGTGTGATCCACATCGTCACACTGCATGCCTGTGTGTGTGACCATGCCCACGTGGGCTGGGGTTGGGGGGAGCCGAGGTTAACATGTCAGGTGGGGCGCAGTGACTCTGGAAAAATTGCTCTCTTACCTCCTTGCCAGCCTCTTCACATCCAACTCCTTCTCCGTGATTGAGGATGATGCGTTTGCGGGCCTATCCCACCTGCAGTACCTGTGAGTGAGGCTAGGAGGGGTGGGGCAGGAATGGGGGCCTGGGAGAGGAAGGAGGTGCTCCTCCACGGCTCCTAGAGTGGGGGGAAAGGAGGAGCTTGTTGCCCTAGAGAGAAGTGTCTGGAGGGGCAAGACAGCCGGCCTCTTGAGTGGGGTTGGGGCTCCTGCTCAGCTGTGTAATCTCAGCCTGCCCCCACGGCCCTCTCTGTTTCAAGATGCACGAAGTCCTGGGTAACCCATGATTGTTTCTGGTCCTACCTGACTTTCAGGAGACCAGGGAGGGTACAAAGAGGCCAGAGATAAGGAAATGTTCCCAATTAAGAGGCAGCGACTCTGAGTTAGCTGGTGATGGTGGTACTGATGGCGGTGGTGGTGTTGACGGCACGACGCCAGCAGTAGTGTTGGCGGAGATGATAATGGGTATGGTGCTCACAGGGAAGCAGTGGCATTATTGCGGATGACGGAGTGGGGATGATTTGGATAAAAATGGTGGACCCAAGGGTGATGGTGCTGTTGGACCATCAGTGGGCACTGATGATGAAGTCTGAAGGGTTGGTGTTCGTAATAATGATCAGTGCTGTGGACACTGGTGGTTATGATATGGGTGCTGGTGGTGGCAGTGGTTTGGGGTAGGATGTTGGCGCAATGCAATGTTGTTGGTATTGGGTTTGGTGGTGATGGTAAAGGTAGGTGTACGTGCAGGAATTGTGGCAGTAGTGGTGCTGATGGCAGTGATGCTGTGAGCGCCGAGGGTAATGATGTTGGGACTGGCAATGCTGGTGCTCGTGGTAACGGTGGCAGTGTGGGTGATGATGGTGGCCGTGGTTTTGGTGCTGATTATGAAGAACGTGTTCTTGGTGATGCTTATCAATGTTGCTGCTGTGAGGCTGGATGATGTTGATGCTATTGATGCTGGTACTGATGATGGGAATAGCGGGCGATGTTGGTGTTGGTGATGGTGGTGGCGTGGTATGTGGTCGGTGATGCTGGCAGTTTTTGGTACTGGGGGTGACGATGGTGGGAGAGGCACTGGACATAATGGATGATGGTGCAGGTGTGAGTGGTCATATTGGTGTTCGTACTGGGGTTGGTCATGGTGGCTGTGGTGGTGATGGTTCCTGGTGAAGCTGGCAAGGACGATAAGGTCAGGTTCTTGGCTCCTGGGATTGCAGGCTGGGACCTTGGTGAAGAGAGAGGCTCCTGGGAGGTGTTTCCCTGGGTTTATGCAAGGCGTTGGGAGAGAATTCCACATGTTGCCGTGGCCTGTGGCTACCATGGGGTGAGTTCCCCAACCACTGTGGGGCTACAGCAGGGAACCGGGGGACCTCCCCCTGACCCAATCTTCCCTCCGCAGCTTTATTGAGGACAATGAGATTGGATCCATCTCTAAGAATGCCCTCAGAGGACTTCGCTCACTCACACATCTGTGAGTGCTTCCACTGCCCCAGCCCACCCTGGGAGGCACCCCACACCCATCACCCTGGCATCATCCTAGGAGCTGCTGATGGCTTCTCCTTCTCTCCCTCCACCAGGAGCCTGGCCAATAACCATCTCGAGACCCTCCCCAGGTTCCTGTTCCGGGGCCTGGAGACACTGACTCATGTGTGAGGCCCAGGGGGACGGGGAGGGTTGGGGGGATTGGGGGACATGTGGGTGGGGGAAGGGGGCGTCTGTGCCCATTTCTGGTTGGAACGAGTGAGTGTGACTGCGATGGGTTTTACGTAGTTTCCGCACCGCGGTGGGGCCCTAGCCTGGGAAGGGGTGGGGAGTGTGGCCCCCCGGCGGGCTGGAAGCCGGGTCGCAGCCCCTCCCCGGCCTCTTGCCCCAGGGACCTCCGTGGGAACCCGTTCCAGTGCGACTGCCGCGCGCTCTGGCTGCTGCAGTGGATCCCCACCGTGAACGCCAGCGTGGGGACCGGGGCCTGCGCCGGCCCCGCCGCCCTGGCCCACATGCAGCTCCGCCACGTGGACCCCAAGACGTTCAAGTGCAGAGCCATAGGTGGGGGCTTTCCCGGCGGGGTGGGAGGGACAGCAGGGGTGGCCAGGGCTGAGGGGCTCACCTCCCTGCCCTGCCAGTTCCTGGCTGAGAGTCTGCTGAGCAAGCATCTCCCGGAGCCTCAGTTTTCTTACCTGTGAATAGGGGTAATACACCGTGACACAGGACTCCTGCAAGAGAGTTCAGTGATGTACTTGGCAGGACCCCTGGGAGGGGAGGCCCTCATAAATGTTCATTCTCATTGTTGTTGTTATTAATATGAAACTGACCATGTAAAAAATATTTCCTCCGATCACTTTGCTTTTCCGCAAATATATTCTGGTACCTTTATGGGTACTGGGCAAAGCAGAGAGCACAGGAGTGATGAAGCCAGCCCTGGGTCTGTCCTCACAGAGCCCACACCCAGAGGCAAGCAGAGAGGGCTGGCCTAGAATGACCAGGGCTGAGATGGGGATAGCACAGAAGGGTCAGGGCCAGGACTGGGGGAGAGAACCCATGGACATGTGGGAGCCCTGTGTCAGAGTGGGAGCCAGACATAGCTGGAGGGTTTGGAAGGAGTGAAACTTTGAGTTCAGACCTGAAGATCATTACTAACATCATCACCCTCAAAATGTAAGACAAGTTTTTGGTCTTCAGAATTCATAGAACAAGGAAATTTAACTTAGTCACTCTTGGTTCAGTTATTCAACAAACACCTACTGAGGTCCACTCGGTGACCAGCTCTGTAAGAGGCAATGGGCACACTGTGGTGACCAAGATAACCCGGGGCCTTTGCCTCACGAGGTCACAGTCCTGGAGGTGGGGCCTCAGACATTAAATAAACATTGCACAGTAAATGCATGGTACCCATTGTGATAAACACAGAGGATGATGAGGGAGTTTAGGGGGTGGTCCTACCTTTCCTGGGGCATCGGAGAAGGCTTCTCCAAAGAGGTAGCGCCAGCTGTGGCTGTAGCCAACTGGAGGACAGAGGACGGGGTCAGCATGTGCAGTGACCCCCCCCCCCCCAAGGCAGCACAAAGCTTGTCCTGACTGAGGATGGAAGGAGGAAGTTCTTGGCGGAGTGAGGAAGGGAAGGACACAGATGAGATGTCTTACCTGCAAGGGCCTCACTCTGCAGAACTTTGAAAGACACAGAGAAGAAGGTGGACTTTATCCAGAGGACTGTGGGAAGCCACAGAGGGACAGTTTTGAGCACACAGTGACATGATTTGGTGGCCATTTGAAAAAAAATCCCCTTTGTATGGGCATCCTTAGCTGTTTGGTTCATTGATTCAACCCAGGCCCCTAGAAGTAGGTCCTGGCTTGTAGAATGAAGTATTGTCACCTGGAGTCCACCGCCACCACACTGGACAATCTGGGTGCATTGTTACCATCAATGCTAAGCTGCTGTAACAGAGAGGGTCTAAATACCATGACGCAAAGAAAACAGAAGGGTCTGAGATGAGAGGAGTTCAGGGCGGTGGGGCAGCCCCTGGGTGTTATCCTGCTTTCCATGGTTGAAACCAAGTTGTGAGCCCATCCACCTGCCAGTTCACAGGAGGAGGGGAAAGGGACCTAGTCCAGGACAAGCGGTCCTCCTAGAAGCAAGGCGAGCACTAGAACCATCACTCTGCTCTGGCTCATGGCCAATGTCAGGAGGTGGCATGGGGGCAGTGCTGGGCTCACGGCCTCTGATTGGGTGGCTTTGTGGCCAGATGCAACCCTGTGTGATGGAAAACAGGAAGGATGGATTTGGCTGGACAGTTGGCTCCCTGTGCCTCAGTTTCCTCCTCTGCAAAGTGGATATAATAACAGAATATACCCCACAGGGATCTTGTGGAGTTAAATGAATGATAAAAGTACTGTTTCTAATTATTTGATGATGCCATCCAGATTAGAAAATAGAGTATCACCGTGTGGTTGTGAGTTAATACGTCCAGGGAGATAAAAAGATTCCGCTGTGTATCCCCATGAGGTCAGCACCGTGGCGGTCCTCACTGCAAAGATGTGCAAGCTGAGGCTAGGTGATGAGGACCCTTGGGTGTCCCCCTGGCCTGTCTGACTCTCTCCCCTCCCCCTGCCTCCAGAGCTGTCCTGGTTCCAGACGGTGGGAGAGTCAGCGCTGGGCGTAGAGGCTTTCTCCTACCAGGAGGAGCCCTACATTGTCCTGGCACAGCCCTTTGCCGGCCGCTGCCTGATCCTGGCCTGGGACTACAGCCTGCAGCGCTTCCGTCAGGAGGAAGAGCTGTCTGGTAAGCCCCCTCCCATCCTCCCACCTGCCGGATAGCCTGCCCAGCTGGTCTAACAGGGCCCCCTGCTCCCCTGCTCCCCACAGCGCCCTCGGTGGTGTCCTGCAAGCCGCTGGCACTGGGCCCCCGCCTCTTCGTGCTGGCCGCCCGCCTGTGGGGAGGCTCGCAGCTGTGGGCCCGGCCCAGCCCCGACCTGCGCCTAGCTCCACTGCAGGTCCTGGCCCCACGGCGGCTGCTGCGGCCCAATGACGCTGAGCTCCTGTGGCTGGATGGGCAGCCCTGCTTCGTGGTGGCCGACGCCTCCAAGGCGGGCAGCACAACACTGCTGTGCCGGGACGGGCCCGGCTTCTACCCGCGCCAGAGCCTGCATGCCTGGCATCGGGACACGGACGTCGAGGCCCTCGAACTGGATGGCCGGCCCCATCTGCTGCTGGCCTCTGCCTCGCAGCGGCCTGTACTCTTCCACTGGTTCGGCGGCCGCTTCGAGAGGCGGACGGACATCCCTGAGGCTGAGGATGTCTATGCCACGCGCCACTTCCAGGCCGGCGGGGACGTGTTCCTATGCCTGACACGCTACATCGGGGACTCAATGGTGAGGCTGGGCACAATCCTGCGGGGTGGGCACAGGCCCCACCTGACTGGCAGCAGCTCACTCCCACTCCAGGCTGGCCTCTTAAGCACTGACCCAACCTCACACGCTGGCCTCTGAAGGCTGACCTGCCTGACAGCTGACCTTCCTAATATGCTAATCTTTGAGCTCTGACCCTATCCCAATGCAAACTCCAAGAGTGTGACCCCTCAAGACTGTTGTTTGGTTATTCAGTTGTATCTGACTCTTTGCGACCTCATGGACTGCAGCACGCCAGACTTCCCTGCCCTTCACTATCTCCTGGCGTTCACTCAGACTCAAGTCCATTGATTTGGTGATGCCATCCAACCACTTTATCTTCTGTCGTCCCCTTCTCCTCTTGCCCTCAATCTTTCCGAGCATCAGGGTCTTTTCCAATGAGTCAGCTCTTCGAATCAAGTGGCCAGAGTTTTGGAGCTTCAGCATCAGTCCTTCCAATGAGTATTTAGGGTTGATTTGCTTTAGGATTGACTGGTTTGATCTCCTTGCTGTGCAGGGACTTAAGCATCTTCTCCAGTGCCCCAGTTTGAGAGCATCAATTATTTGGTGCTCAGCCTTCTTTATGGTCCAACTCTCACATCTATACATGACTACTGGAAAAACCATAGCTTTGACTAGATGGACCTTTGACCCTAAACCACTCTCCATCTCCCAACACTGACACCGGCCCCAAGATTCTGCTTCTACTCCCAAACTGACACACTCCACTACCTACAATTTTTTTAAAGTTTTTATTTATGGCTGTTCTGGGTCTTCATTGGTTTTTGCTCAGACTTTCTCTAGTTGTGGCAAAGAGGGGCTAGTCTTCGTTGCAGTGTACAGGCTTCTCATTGCAGTGGTTCCTCTTGTTGCAGAGCACAGGCTCTAGGCACGTGGGCTTCAGTAGTGGGGCACACACAGCACTTAATATTTGTGGCTTGTGGGCTCAGTAGTTGTGGCTTGCAGGCTTAATTGCTCCACAGTGTGTGGAATCTTCCCAGACCAGGGGTCGAACCCATGTCCCCTGCCTTGGCAGGTGGATTCTTATCCACTCTGCCACCAGGGAAGTCCCCAGTACTTACATTTAACCACAGCCACCACACCCTGAACCCCCAGGGCTAATGGCCCACTCCCTCCAGCACTCTCTGGAGTGAGATATAGCCATGGGCAGGGCTTTGAGCCTGAGAGGCACTGATATGACTCAGGGGTTCACAGGGTGTCTGCGTGGGGAGCAGACTGTAGGCACAGGGACAAGAGCAAGGAGACCAAGAAGACGAGGGAGGAGGTTATGTGATGGTCCAGGAGGCAGGTGACTGTGGTTGGGCCAGAGTGCAGTCAGAGGAGATGGGAGAAGTGCATACCATCATAGATGAAACTGACTCCAGGGCTGACTGATTCTATGTGGGGCTGAAGGAGAGGGAAGGGTCCAGAGTGACTCCAAGTCTGTGGGCTGAGCAGCTGGTTGGTGACATTTAGGAAGATGAGAAAGCTGTGGGAGTTTGTGAACTTACAAGCCTCTGTTCCTGAGCTATTTCAAGTCCTCCGGAGCCTAGGGGACCACTGACCAGCAGGCCTGGCCCTGGGGACCCCAGCCCTAATGAGCGGCCCCCCTCCCACAGGTCATGCGCTGGGATGGCTCCATGTTTCGCCTGCTGCAGAAACTTCCCTCTCGAGGGGCCCACGTCTTCCAGCCACTGCTCATTGCCAAGGACCAGCTGGCCATCCTGGGCAGTGACTTCGCCTTCAGCCAGGTTTTCCACCTTGAGCCTGACAAGGGGCTCCTGGAACCACTGCAGGAGCTGGGCCCCCCAGCGATAGTGGCCCCTCGGGCCTTTGCTCACATCACCATGGCCGGCAGACGCTTCCTCTTCGCTGCTTGCTTCAAGGGCCCCACACAGATCTACCAGCATCATGAGTTAGACCTCAGTGCCTGAGTCTGGAAGGGACGTGGGACATGGCTGGCAGGGGGCTGGCATGGGGATTCCTGGGCCTCAGGATGTCCCCTTTACTGGCCTCCTGGCCTTATTCAGAAGTGACAGCTGGTCCTGTGAGATGCTGACCACAAGCCAAGTTCGAGGCAAGAGCTGCCCTTTCAGTCTTAAGCAACATCTTGGCTGGGAGATGACACCAGATGATACTCATCAAAGATGACTTGGGGGCTCAGGCTGGGGGACCACTGCATGGAGCCGGTAGACAAATCATGGTGGGAGGGTAATGTGAAGAGCTCCATGAGTCTGGAGAAGTCTCCCTCAACACACTCCCACCCCTTCTGTTCCCTGTCAAAGTACTGAGAAGGCGATAGCTTTCCTTTTCCTTCTAAACTCAATCCTGCCAATCGCTTTTAGTGCCCGCCTTCATGACGTCATCAGTCGCTGGGCAGTTTTCCCTGCCGGGCCTGCTAACTTCCTCTACTGCTTGTGCGCACGCCTGCTGCCGAGGCGGAAGCCCAGCGTGTTGTTCCTCTTGCGCGTGCGCGAGGGATAGGTGGGAAAGACCGCGTTTTAGCCGGGAGCCAGGGGTGCCTCTCCCGGGTCGGTAACACGATCGCGGACGGAAAGTGCATGGGCTCAATAAACGCGCTGTGCACCCGCCCCACCTGCTGTTGTGGGGTTATTGGGAGAAGGTGTCTCCTGTGGCATGGGGTTGAGGTAGGGAAGGAGGAGTAGTGTCCCAGGAGCTATATTAAGGAGAGGGGAGGTGTCCCAGGGTGCGTTCTGGCTGCCCTTGGTGAGCTTTCACGAGGTCTCTAAGGAGCGTGGGCTCGTATGGGGGGCTTTGTGGGGGTGTGCAGGGGATATAAAGGCATTGTTAGGGGGTTAGGTCATGGGCTTAGTGTTGGTCTGTGTATTCCAGGAGATATTTGGAGATGTTTTGAAGGGTTTTAGGCATTTTTGTGGTTCTTGGGGACTTTTTGAAAGTCTTATTGGGTATTGGAGGCTGTGTAAAGGAGTTCAAACCTGGTTAGAGGTTCTCATACCATGTAGCTGTTATATATTATTAGAGATATTGTGGGGAGTAATGTAAAGTTCTCATAGGAACATTTGGGTGTTAGGAAGCATCTTTTATAATGAAGTGGGATCTGAGGTGAGTGGGAGGGCCATGAATGCATGCAGGCTAAGTTGCTTCAGTCGTGTCCCACTCCGTGTAACCCTATGGACAGCAGCCCACCAGGCTCCTCTGTCCATAGGATTCTCTAGGCGAGAATACTGGAGTGTGTTGCCATTTCCTTCTCTAGGAGGGTCATAGGGCCTCACTATTATAATCAAGCTGTCTGGGTACTCCTGGGTACTAGGATCATTCCACATCCTAGCTTTCCTGGGATGGTCCCAGCGTCCACTTGAGGGCCCAGTATTTCATCTGGCTGGAGCTCCCTTTCAATCTCAAAAATATCCCCTAAGTAGAGCATTTTAAATTGCACGTGTGGCTCCCATGGCCACGGAGGCAGAGGTCGGGCCCCAGGTCATGCGGAAGCAGGCCTGTGGTCTCATTCCAGGGAAGAGATTCAGCTGCCAGCTTCCGTGCCAGCCCCCATGCATATCAACCTTCTCCTGCCCTTCCCGCCACAAACCCCAATGCAAATATAGGGAGTCTCAAGGCTGCTTGGGTATGAGACAAAAATCATTTTAGAGTAAAAATTGAACAGAGACCCCTCCAGGGAGAGGTGAGATGGAGCCCTGGCCAGGCGGTTTGAGGAGGGAGTGGAGAATTCCATCTGGGAGTTCAGGCTCCCTTGCAGAGCCAGGACTTGGGGAAAGAGTGGTCCTTGGAGCTGATCCATTCTCAACAGTTTTGGGCGGAGCCTGGAAGAGGTGACAGAGTCAGCTTGTGAGAGTGGATCAAGTTATTTCTCCCCAGGGTGCCTCCATACACACACACACACCCCATCTCCTCCCTACCCCACTGTGTCCCTCTCAGCCCTACTCTGTCCCTATCTTACCTGGAGTGATGAGAGGTGGGGCATCTCCTGAACGGTGGCTAAGGAGAGAAAAGTGGTGAGATCTCTGATCCCTCCTGTTTCTCCTCTCCTTCACGGCTAGAGGACTCTCAGCTTGCCCTGACATAGCTCCCTAGCTATTTTTTCACAGGGTTACACCATCCCGGGGACCAAAAGCACTTCAGGATTTGAGGCCCTCTGAAGATTCATGGCTCTGAAGAATGAGCCTGGAAAAATCTTAGGGGCAGGAATTTTCCAGGGCAGGGCCCGGAGGCCTGGCTTTTTCCTGTGAGATTTAGCTCTTTATCCCGGAAAGGCATCTCCAGCATGAGGCAGGCACACTGCCGGGAACCCATCTTACCTGGGCTTCTGTCGGAACTTGCATTTGCATTTCCCACCTGTTAGGGGGAGAGGATGTCAGGGGAGGACACCCCCAGCCCTGCCCTGCCCGCCACCCCGCCAGCCCCTGCACTCACTCATGAGGACAATGATGCCCATGGCACACAGAATCCCTGCAAAGATGAGCCCGCCAACCCGGAGGCCGTACCAGTCTAGGAGAAACCCAGAGGGGGCCCTTGGTGCCAGCCCATGCCCTCCCCAACCGAGCCCCCAGCTACTTGACAATGTCCCTTGGGCACCTCTGATGTGGGTTATAGCAGTGGAGAGAACAGGTGGCTCCCCCCATGCCCCTCTGCTGATTTTACAGGTTGCGCAGAGCAAGCACCAGAGACTTAATGTGGTATTAGGTAGAGAGAAGGAAGGGGTCTGAAGACAAATCAGCAAGTCCAAGAGACAGAAAGCCAGAGGGGAGCTCTTTGAGGGAGAGTGGCCAGGGAAGACTCCTCCGAAAGGGCACATTTGAATAGAGACCTGAAGAGGGAGGGAGCGTGGGGCTATGTGGAAGAAAATGTGGGGAGTCCCAAGGACCAGACTGGCATATCTGATTCCCTTAATCCATCATTTTTACTGTTCAACTGGGGGCATTGAACAGTACACCATCAGTCTCACCCCTGAGGTCACCCCCATCAGACCCTCACCCAACCTGTGTGGGACCCTTGGCACAAAATAGGTACGAGGGGTGGGTGGGGGATGCAAAGGGAGGGGCAGAGGCTCTCACCATAGTAGAAAGGACTGTCTTTATCTGCAAGGAAAAAAATAAAGAACATGAATCGAGGACAAGAGCTGGGATGCAGGGCTCATCAGGGAGACTTTGGAGGTGGACTGGTGGAGGAGTCAGTCTGGCTCACCTTCTGGGTCGTTGGCATCCAAGGCAGGCAGGCCTGGTGGGGAGAAGCAGGGAAGGAGAGAGATGGAGGTGCTGGCCTCGGCAAAGCTGGGAGCAAGGCCATGGAACCCTTGGCCTCAGCAAAGGGTCCCCTGATGGACAGTTCCCCCATCTTGAGGGCACAGGGGTTCAACCCCAAACTAGTTATCTCTGCACATTCCACCTTGAGAGTGAGGGTTTCCCCTACTGAGCCCCACCCCTGAAGCAGGTTTCCATTTGGGTGGCTTTTGATCACCTAGTCAGCCTTTGGCCTGATGTTGCAGACACCTGACTCACACCCCCCATAGAAACGAGCGAGAGTCTCGTGGGGATGACAGATGGCTTGCACTCCCAGGTGTTCTCAGCCGTCATCTCCTGGGTCTGCCACATCCACATCCCAACCCCCATTTCCCTGAAAGTGACTTACTAATTACTAATTTGTTGTTCAGTTGCTACCTCATGTCCATCCGACTCTGCGACCCCATGGACTGCAGCACACCAGGCTTCCCTGTCCTTTACCACCTCCCTGAATTTGCTCAAACTCATGTCCATTGAGTCAGTGATGCCATCCCAACATCTCATCCTCTGCCGCCCCCTTCTCCTCTTGCCCTCAATCTTTCCCAGCCTCAGGACTTTTCTTTGCATCAGGTGGCCGAGAGTATTGGAGCTTAATAAACTCAGTACACCTTAAACTTAATAAAATGAATACACTTTTTTTTAAAAAAGAACTTTCCATCACTATCCTGAATGGAATACCAGTCTTGCTTGATATAATGGATAAAAACAAAGACAATGAAAGCAAAGGACTAGGACTGAATTCTGGCTAGAAGCAGTCGGCTGTTTAGCTTTGGGACTAAGCTCTATTCACCCTTTGTTAAAGGGATATTCACATTTAAAAAATTATATTTAAAGCATAGACACAGGGTGCTTATTCTGTCCCAGGCACTACCCTTGCTGCTAAGTCACTTCAGTCGTGTCCAACTCTGTGCGACCCCATAGATGGTCCCTGGGATTCTCCAGGCAAGAATACCGGAGTGGGTTGCTGCAAATTGTAACTCGTTTAATCCTCATAGTGACTCTCTGAGTAGGTGCTGCTATTGTCCAGATGGGGAAACCAAGGCCCAGGGGGTTTTTGGTAATTGCCACATAACCACGAAGCTCTTCCCACTTGTAATAAAGTGTTTCGTAGTGTTGAAGATACGGTAGCCCAGGGCCGAGCCGTCTCCCAGATGTCATCAAGGAGACCTCAAGACGATGATGAGCTGTGTGAGCCTTGGCTGTAAGAGGCCCTCCTTTTCATGTCCCCTGAAATCACCCGTGGGACACGCCCTACCCTCTAGGAGATGCTGTCCTGAAGCTCCGCACCCCATGGGGGAGGCAGAAAGCATGAGAGTGACATGCACACGTGATCACCACCCAGCTGAGGGGATGTAGGGAGACGCAGTCCAGGAAGGGACACTCACCTGCCAGGAGGACGAGCAGCCTCAGCGCCACCTCTTGCATGTCGATCGCTGGCCTGGTGGGGTCTGGGGAGAGCGACCAGCTTCAGCAGGGACCCCGGAGGCCTCTGGTTCCCAACCTCCTGCTACTCTGCTCTCCACCCAGGGTACACAGCTCACCCCAGGGCAGAAAGCCTGGCCTTGAAACTCACTGGGCTGAGAGATAAGGAGTGGGAGAGTGCAGTGGGGGCTGGGTGAGAACTCAGACCGGAAGAGGGAGGAGCAATAATAACTCACTGGATGTGGACTTCAGGCTTAAGCGAATCACCCTGGAAACCAAATGAGGAAGGGGCTGCCCACTGTTATCCCCATCTTACAGATGGGGACATTGAGGCTCCAGAGGTGAAAGTGGGTGCTCGAGGTCACCTTGCCAGAAGGCGGGATTTAAACCAGACCTGGCTGACTCTCTCAGGGCCTCGGGGTGTTGTAGGGAATGGAGTGTTGGGAGCCAGGTGGCAGGAGGCCTGGTCCCCGGGGGTGTCTCCCATAGACAGTTTGGAGCCTGCCCGCCCTGCCCAGACTTTGCCGGGCCAGGGCTGGAGCCTGGGCTGGGGCCTGGGCTGCTCAGGGCAGGATGTGGAGGGGAGAGAACTCAGCGAGGGGTGGGGTGCAGGCCTGGAAAAGAATCGCCTGGCTGCAGCCCCAGCCTTATCTTCTGTCCCACACTGCCAGCATCCCACCATTCTGCTTCTGCCCCACCCCCGCCTATCCCACCCTGGTCCTCGGGTCCTGTCTCTACCCTAGTCCCAGCCCCAACCCCTGTCCCTGCCTCTGCTCCCACCAAGCTCCTGCAGCAGCAGACACTTCCTCTTTCCCCAGGTAGGTCTGCCCAGGACGAAGAACACTCCACCGTCCCCTTCCTCGTCATGTTCAGTCCCCCGTGCGTCCCCCTGTCCCCTCCCCTCCCCCTGCCCCACTGCCATAGCACAGCATAGCTTGTCCCAATCTTGATAGCAAGAGCTAACACTTAGATCCACCCGCTGCTGGGCTCCGCCAAATGACCTTGTTGGGTTTTCACTCATGGAACCTCCCAAGAATCCTGGAGACCCCATTTCACAGATGGCAAAGCATACCCCCCACCTCCCCTGAGCCTGGCAGGAAGCCCATTGCATCCCCTGCTCTGCTCCTGTGCACACCTGGAGACAGCACCCGGTTTCTCTCTGCGCGCTCAGTTGTGTCTGACTCTCTGCCACTCCATGGACTGTAGCTCACCAGGCTCCTAAGTCCATGGAATTTTCCAGGCAAGAATACTGGAGTGAGTTGCCATTTCCTTCTCCAGGTTATCTTCGCAACCCAGGAATTGAAACTGTATCTCTTGCTTGGCAGGCAAATTCTTTACCTATAAGCCACCTGGGAAGCCTGCAACCCACCCCCCCCCCCACTACTTCCTCTAGCCTCCATAGAACCCCTACCCTGAGTTTCCTTTTCTGTTTCCATAATGTTCTACAGATGCCTTTATTTCTCTGTGCCCACCCCAGATCCTGGGAGCCTTCTTAGCGCCCTTGTGTCTGTGCTCAGTCGCCCAGTCATCTCCAACTCTGCAACCCCATGACCATAGCCCAACAGGCTTCTCTGTCCGTGGGATTTCCCAGGGAAGAACACTGGGGAGAGCTGCCATTTCCTTCTCCAGGAGATCTCCCTGCCCAAGGATTGAATCCGTGTGTCCTGCATTAGCAGATGGGTTCTTTACCACTGAGCCACCTGGGAAGCCCTCTTAGCTTCCTTGTTCATCCTGTATACCAGACCCACAATGTCACTCTGAAAATCCATTTCTTGCAAGGAAAGAGCCTGTTGCTTTGAGAAACATTATTAAGGGGTTTGCTGCTGCTAAGTCACTTCAGTCGTGTCCGACTCTGTGTGACCCCATAGACGGCAGCCTACCAGGCTCCCCGACCCCTGGGATTCTTCAGGCAAGAACACTGGAGTGGGTTGCCATTTCCTTCTCCAATGCATGAAAGTGAAAAGTGAAAGTGAAGTTGCTCAGTCGTGTCCGACTCTTAGCGACCCCATGGACCGCAGCCTACCAGGCCCCTCCATCCATGGGATTTTCCAGGCAGGAGTACTGGAGTGGGGTGCCATTGCCGTCTCCAATTAGGACCCCCCCAAATAGGGGGCAGGGGCAGAGCTGGAGTGGGTGTGTGGGCAGGAAAGCTTACAGGGCCCCAGCTTGGGTCTGTGGAAGGACACTTGTCTAAAGTGAACACACTAGTCTTTGTCCCCCCATGGTAACACTAACGCTGGTGATAAGAGCTGATCTGATTGAGTGTTTACCCCACGCCGGGCACACTTTTCAGCTCTTTGCACTTATTCATGCATATAATCTTCGCAGCTTGATGAAGTTGGCACTATGATTAGCCCACGTTGCTATCACAACCCTAGAACCCCTGTGAACTGAATTTAATGCTCTAGACTGTCTTGCAGGACTCAGTCTCAGGGCTTAAGCTTCTTTCCATGGGAGCCTCCAAACCCCCCTGGCTGGTGGGGGGCTCCATAGGCCCCATCTCCAGGGATCTCCCAGCATGCCCAGCACAGGGGGCACTGATGGGTGGTCTCAGCCACACCTTAGCCCCTGCACATTGCCACCTGACTGTCCCACACTGCTGGCCGCTGGGAGCTGGCGTCTGATCATGTGCCCTCCCTTGCCCTGTTCAGGCTGTTGTGGAAAGAGGTCTCTCCGGCTGCTCCAGAACAGACTGCGGTCAGGGTGAAGACTTGGAGAGGAAGGCAGCCTGCAGTGGAGGCTGAACCCACCCCTCTCTGCTCTCTCCCAACCCCAGAGATCCCAGTGGTGGTGGGAGGACCATTTCCACCATCCACCCCCTACTGTCTGTCCCTCTATTTCTCCATGATGGTGGCCAGGCCCTACAGGCATGAGCAAAATGACTCCCTTGTGCCCCCAAAATCTTCTCCCCACCCCCCTGTTTTAGAGCTTCCCCAGGAAGCCTCCAGCCCCTTTCCCTAGAGGTCTTCAGGACCAGCATATTCCCAACATGAGGACACCCCAAGTCCATCATCATCCACCCATCTCCTCTGATCCCCAATCCAGTCTGGGGTCTATGCAGACACCCCAATATACCCAGACCCACCAGTTTTCCGGACACCCTGTTCCATCTGTGGGCCTTACCCTCACCCCAGCTGCCTCACTCAGCCCCTTGTACAGAGACTGATGGGGAGGGAAGGTGTTCTCTAATCTGCTCCCCCAGAGAAGGACCCTTGATATGGGAAGGTCCTAGGCATCTTTAACAGAAAGTAGTAGAGAGAGGGGCAGAGCCAAGAAGGAGTTGGAGGGAGAGGGCCCCAGCCCCTCACCTGCGTGCTTCCCAGGCTGTGAGGAGGATCGGGTTCCGGGAGAGTGGGCCGCTTAGCCTGAGTCCTGCCTTTATCCACAGCCACCACGCCCTAAGCAAACCTGGGCAGGTAGAGAACTAGTCTGACTCCCTAAAGCTCAGGGGTTCTCTCACCTCATGCCTGCTCTTAAAGAGACAGTTCCCACTCACACCCCCCAACCCCCTTCCAGTGGCAGGGAGCTCCCCTGGGGTCTCCAAGATCATAGCAACCTTAGGCAGGGCAGGAGAACAGGATGAGGGCTGGAACTTGGCCCCTCACATGCAGGGAGGGTGTGTTCTCCAATCTCTTGCCCCTCAGAAAAGGACAGGGAAGGGGGAGATATTCCAGTCTTTAATAGCAGAGCTGTTGCCTGGCGGGGTGATGGGAGAAGGCCATGCTTTGGTTGTAATAATGTAATCTTTCTTACTTAGACTGGGTGTTGTCCTTGGAGGAGGGATTGGTGGCCATCGTGGGAAATCTAAAGTCTTCCTCTGGGCTACTTGTTGCTGTTGACACAGTTGGAGGGTCAGCAAAATGGGCCAATAGGCCCAAGGTCATGAGGTGGGGGTGGGATGCCCAAGGGGTAAGGGTGGGGGTGGGGTGGGGGTTGTTGGGCCTTAGACCATGACCTCTCCCCTATCCTGCCCATTACGGCCTAGGGAGCTGGACACTAGGTTCCCAGCTCAAGGCAGACCTTCCCAGCCGGGGCTCTTCCCTAGGGTGCTGGGAGCCGCATGTCTCTGCAGTGGGCATTGGGGTGGGGGCTGCCTGTTACCCTGGATAAGACGATTGCACTGTGCTGGCCTCCCTTGCCCCTCCCCCCCCACCTCATGGCATTCCTTCCGGCTGGGGTCTATGCAGGCCCCCACTTGGTTCCCGTTGGGGTGCCCCCTCCCCCCAATTCCTCCTTTTTAGACAGAGGGACTTTTGTCTGGGGGCTGGATGGAGAACAAGGCGCCTTTGAGTGGCTGGCGGAGGATTGGGGTCACGGGGAGGGGCAGGGCCAGGAAAGGGGTGGCTCTGCACTGGCCACCAGCTGGACTCCAGGCGACCCCCAACACCATTGCGGGGGTGGGAAGAAGGCCACCGGAGCCAGGCCAGAGAAAGGGTGCCATGGCGAGTGTTGGAGGGCAGGACAGGGACAGGAGGTTTCGAGGTCAAGGCTCTGACAGAGCTGTCTGCTGGGGGCAGGGAGAAAGGACCCCCCTACCCCCACTTCTCAGCAGGGAAAGACGAGGGTGGGGCAAGGAATACCCGTCCAGATACATACGTTCTTTATGTGGGTCCCTCGGGCAAATTCTCAATCCCAGGCCCTAGAGTAGGACAGGGTCTCCCCCCAATTCCCATCAAGGAGAGGCCAGTCTCAACAAAGAGTGGGGCTCAGTCAGGATGTGGCTCAGTCAAAGCAGGAGGTTCAGAGGGAGTTAGAAACAGAGAAGGGGAGGCCTGATTTGGGGAGGATCCCAGCCCAGCTAAGGGGGTCTTTGTGTTTGGGCAGACAGCATCTCTTTCCCAGACATTTCAGGATAGCCATGTCCCTTTTAAGACCCCTTTGGTGGTCTTGGGGATGAAGTGGTGTCTCCCTCTGCCGGGAAGTCAGGGAACTGCATGCATCCAAACTTGAGTGGGGACCAGTGCAGGGTGGCTAGGAAGGATGCACCATCCTTCACTGTGCCAGAGTCTGCATACTCAGTTGCCAAAAGGGCCAGACAAGAATCATGAACAAGTAAAGCAAGACAAGTGTGAGACTACAAGTCACGATGGCAACTTGGCGAACAGAACTGAAGTATCTCCTAGACATCTTGTTATGGGGGAGAAACAGCAAGGTGTTGAGAAGTATGCTACCATTTGTAAGGGGGAGAAAGAATGTATAACCATGTACTTATGAATGAAGGAAGTATCTTTGGAGATTGGCACCCATGGTTGCTTCTAAAAAGGAGGACCCAGAAGCTGGGGGATGCCTGGGAAGGGAGACTCACTTATCCTCATACACCCTCTTGTACCTTCTGAATTTTATATCCTGCAAATGTACTACTTTGAGGAAAAAAGTTAAAAGAATTTCAGGATAACCTGTATACAATTCTAGCGAATTGCTTCTATGCTTTCAAAAGATGCCAGCAACCTGGATCTTTATGCAGCACTCTCTATGTTAAAAGTTAGCTTCCATTAAAAAAAATATGCAGGTTAGACAAAACATGTCTAAGGGCTGGTTGCAGCCTGAGAAGAGCCCCAGTTAGAGTCTTCTGCCAGCTTTGTTCCCTGAAGCTTTAGTCACGTGATCTTGCATTTGGATAGACAGATGTTTATAAGGCTACACCCAAAGCAGGCTGGCCTAGAATGTGCCCCATCCACGTGGGTGTTGGGCTGGGCCTGGGGCTTAGGGCGGGGAGAGGCAGGGCTTGAGACCCCTGTGTGGTTGAAAGGAATGTGAACACTGAGAACCTGGGCAAAGTCTGCAGGAGTGGAGTGCATGTAAGCGCTTGCATCCTTTGGGGTTTGAATTTGGGGGGGATGAGTCTTCCAAGTTGATTTGACTTCAGTCGTATTTAAAGTGTGTCTGCTTATTTATATATGTGTATGCATTATGCGTGTATGATTATATACAAATACATTTATGTGTGTGTGTATGTACTCTTTGCGACCCTATGGGCTGTAGCCCCGCAGGCTTCCCTGTCTATGGGATTTCCCAGACAAGAATACTTGAGTGGGTTGCCATTCCCTTCTCCAGCGGATCTTCCCAACTCAGGGATCGAACCTGAGTCTACTGCATTGCCAGGCGGACTTTTTCACTGCGCAGTCATGGGGAAAGGCTGGGATCAGGGATACCCATGGACAGATGAATGGCACCTCCTGGGGCTTTGTGGAGCTGCTCCCTGTGACATGAGAATCAGCACCTGTGGGAGAAAAGTGGGAACTGTCAGGTCCTGTCCTGCCACTTTGAGGGTGTGGCTGTGGGCATGTTGCTGTCTGCCTGGCCTCCAGGAGTCACGTGAGGTGCCAGACAGGGTGACTCATGGGCTTCCTGGTGGCTCAGTGGTAAAGAATCTTCCTGAGATGCAGGAGACATAAGAGAGATGGATTCGATCCCTGGGTTGGGAAGATCTCCTGGAGAAGAGCATGGCAACCCACTCCAGTATTCTTGCCTGGAGAATCCCCATGGACAGAGGAGCCTGGTGGGCTACAGTCCATGGGGTCGAAAAGAGTCAGATATGACTGAGCAACTGAGCGCACACACACATATTGTAACCCGGAGTTTTGTGCTCTTGTGTGTGTGTGTGTGTGTGTGTGAGAGAGAGAGAGATCTCCACTCTGAGTTTCTCGGATGTCACCTCACACCAAAAGAAGCCGGAGACACTGATTTTTAGGATGAAACCTCTTGATTTTTAAATGTTGGTAACTGACTTTTAATTTCCTTAACACTTTGTGGGGTAAGTAAAATGTGTCCAAGGTTGGATCCCGCCCTACGGTCACTGGAGTGAGTCCCCATCTTAGGGACTAGGCAAGCTGGGGAGGGGTCAGGGACCACCACCTGCCACCCCGTCTCCCTCCCCAAGCATGTTTCTGCCTCAGGGCCTTTGCAACAACTGCTTTCTCTGCCTGGGATTCTTTTCATGCCTGTCACTAGGTAAGAGCTCATTCTGATTCCTTCTTCAAATCCTGGCTGAAGACGTGGACTTGCCTGACCCTCTCGCCACCTTTCTTTAAGATTTTTTTAAAAATGTGGACTGTTTTTAAAGTGTTTGTTGAATTTGGTACAATATTGCTTCTGTTTTATGTTTTCAGTTTTTTGGCCTCCAGGCATGTGGGATCTTAGCTTCCTGACTAGGGATTGAACTTGAACCTCCTGCGTTGGAAGATGAAGTTCCAACCACTGGACCACCAGGAAAGTCCCCACCTTTGCCCTTTCTATTCCCTTCTTTATTCATTTATTTATTTTTGGCTGTGTTGGGTCTTCATTGCTTTGTGCGGGCTTTCTATAGTTGTGGCAAACAAGGACTACTCTTCACTGTGGTGTGTGAGCTTTTCTTGGTAGTGGCTTCTCTAGTTGTGGAGCACAATCTCCAGGCCCTTGGGCTTCAGCTGCAGCTCACAGGCTCTAAAGCACAGGCTCCGTAGGTGGGACTCACAGGCTTAGTTGCTGCATGGCATGTGGAATCTTCCTCGGACCAGGGAACAAACCCACGTCCCCTGCGTGGCAAGCAGACTCACCCCCTGTGCCACCAGGGAAGTCCTTCTGTTCCCTCTTGACTTATCTATCTTCAAAGCGTGTTCTAGGAAACTTCTCTTTGCTTTTTTGATTATCTGCCTCCCCTGCTGACACATCAGCTCCTCCCCCCAAACTTTCATCTGAATTATACATAGAGCATATACTGGTGCTTATGAAGTATTTCTTAAATAATAAGAGAAAGGAACTCTTATGACTCCCCTCACCATTACAGAGGTCTTTCTGGAGTGCGGCGGGGGTGGTGAGGGCAGAGCAGCAGGTGAGCAGACGGACCACATTTGCTGACGGGCCTGGATCAGTTTCCTCATCTCTGGGGATGAGGGCGTGGGCCAATGGCTAGAGGTCCTGAGTGTGATTAGGAGTTATTGTGTGAGAGGAGACTAGGTGTTCAAGGGGGGCACCCCGCAGCCTCCTCCCAGCCGGTTTCAGTCCCTGAAACGAGGATCTCAAATTGGTGGCCCCTGAGCCAACCCAACTATTTGCTTTAGTTCCAAAAGGATTGCAACTATCTATAGCTGCCAACATTTAAACAGGATATTTCAACGTAAAGCTACGTGTTAGGCTACTCGTGGAAGATCTGGCTTAACTGAACCACATCCCTCCTTGGCACTAGTTGTTGGAGGGACAGGTCTGTCTTCTCGGGGTGACCCTGGCCCATCTTCCCCTGATAGGAGGTTCCGTGGAAGGAAGAGAGGCAGTGGGTGAGCCACAGTTGCTGCAGCCCCAGGCCTGCTCCTGTCACCTTCCATCTGAGACCCACGCTCTGCCTACGTGACCACTATTAAAGCACTGACCCTGGACACACACGTCCAGGTGGTGGATCCCTGGGGAATGTAATGGGAGCGGTCACGCAGGAAAGATCCCCAGGGCTGTTTGCCTGCTGTCAGGGGAAAAGGTATGATTAGCAAAAAGCCTGGTCTTATCTTGTGACTTCCTCCTGAAAAGCCTTTGACAGGCAACTAATAGCGGAAGAAACCGAGCCTTGTGAAATGCCTGCACATGGAAGGGGCCAGAGAGGACTTCTGAGATGCAAGAACTCAGAAAGAACTCATAAACATAGGCAGAGACAGGGAGAGCTAAAGGAAATGAGGCAAACTGCTAAGAATTAGTGAACCTTTCTGAAGGGTTTTGGGTTCATTGTACTGGTTTATGTAACTTTTCTGTAGTTAAAAATAATTCAAAAGAAAAGTTGGGGGAAATCAGCAAAAAAACTTTTTAAAATAAACATTTACACAAAATAATAAAACACAAGGTCAAAAACAACAGCAAAAGAATGGAGGAAAAAATAAACTCAGAATTGGGTAACCTAAGTGTCAAACAGAATTTAATTGAACTTTGGATATCTTGTATTTATGTATATTTGTTCGTTTTTTGTTTGGTTGCTAAGTTGTGTCCTACTCTTTTGCGACCCCATGGACTGTAGCCTGCCAGGCTCCTCTGTCCATGGGATTTCCCAGGCAAGAATGCTGAATTGGGTTGCCATTTCCTTCTCCAGGGGATCTTCCCAACCCAGGGATTGCTTCTCCTGCATTTGTAGGTGGGTTCTTTATCACTGAGCCACCAGGGAAGTCCATTTATATATATATAATAAAAATACATACATTATATATATATACACACACACACATTTTTCCCCTTTTAGATAAAAGCCTGTGTTCATTTTCTGCCCTCCCCCAATAGCTTCCTTTTCCTTCTTTCAGCTCAGTTCCCTGACTCGTGGGTACCCTGCTCTGCCTTTCCCTAGCGGTGGGTGCCTCACCCTGCCGTGGCTGCCCAGCCCAGCCTGGTGGGACCCCTGAGGCTCTGAGGCAGATTCTAGGGCTTGTAGGCTCCTGCTTGGCTGCAGATGCAGAGAAATGAGTCTGCAGTTCTAAGAGCTTGGCCTGTGCCCGCGGCCCTGGGGAGGCATTGACTAGGCAGCCTGCTGGCAACCAGGGGCCCTGACATCTCAGCCTTCCCATCCCCCTTCCCCCGCACCTTGGCATCCAAGAAGGCAGTGCGGAGAGCCAAGGGCACGCCGCTGTACATCCCTGAGTCATCACCTACTATTGCTAACCGCCTCTCTATTGTCAACTAACAACTCTGCAGCGTGTGTGGTTGCAGGACTGACTGCTTGCTGGGCAGGCCTTGTTCTACCGGTGGAGAAAACTGGTGCAGAGGAGTTCAGTCACCTCCCGAGTCATTTAAGGGTCAAAGTTGAGATTCCAAGGCAGGTTGGCTCCACACCCTGTGCGTGTGGGGCAGGGGAATGGTGACAAAAGGCCCCACATAACTTTGAGGGTCCCAAGAACAGACAGCAGGTTAGCAGAGGGAATTAGACACCAGAGAATGTTGCCAGAACCAAACCCCACTGCCCCCCCGCCCCCACCCTGGCCCCACCTCCATCCTCTCCCTCCTGGACCATCACACAGCCTCCTCCCTGGTCTCCCTGCTCCCTCCCAACCCCTACAGCCTGCTCCCCACACTCAGAGAAGGGCACCTGTGAACCCCTGAGTCAGATCAGGGCCCCCCTGGCTCAGAGCCCTCCTCTGGCTGCATCTCTCTTCAGGCAAAAGCCAGATCCTCACCAGGACCCACAGCTTAAAAGTCACCCCCCATCACCTCTCCTTCCCCTCAGCCCCTTCCTTACTCACTCACTCACTCCTCAGCTCCAGTCCCACTGGCTGCCCTATTGCAGGAAGGGGGTCTGCTTCCCGGGCCTGAGAGTGGACTTCTGTCTAATGCTTGGAAACGAATTGTCTGAGGAGACACACGTGCTCATAAAGCAAGAGACTTTATTGGGAAGGGACGCCCGGCGGGGAGAGCAGGAGGGTAAGGGAACCCAGGAGAACTGCTCTGCCGCCTGACTCGCAGTCTCAGGTTTTACGGTGATGGGATGAGTTTCTCAGTTGTCTCTGGCCAATCGTTCCGACTCAGGGTTCTTCCTGGTGGTGCACACGTTGCTCAGCCAAGATGGATGCCAACGAGAAGGATTCTGGGAGGTGGAAGGACACATGGGGTCTTCTTTTGACCTTTCCTAAACTCTTCCAGTTGGTCATGGCTTATTAGTTCCGAGTTCCTTACCAGGACCTCCTGTTTTAAAATAACTCGCGCTGAGTAGTTACTATGGTGCCCGGCAAGGATGGGCAGTTTCAGCCTGACTCCTGCTAACAGCCCTACTGCTTCTGCAACCCGCTAGGCGCCTTTCCAGCCCCAGGACCTTTGCACTTGCCGTTCTCACTACCAAACTCACTCTTCTCACGGATGTCACATGGGTCTCTCCCCTCACCTCCTTCCTTCAGAACTTTGCTCAAATGTCACCATCTTCATGAAGCTTTCCGTGGCCACTTTATTTAAAACCACTTACTTTTTCCATCTGGAAACCACTGCACCCCGCCCTATTCTCTCTCTCTCTCTCTTTTTTTTTTTACTGTAGCACTAGCATAAATCACCTCCTGCCATACTGAATAATTACACACTTATTGGTTATATTTACTCTCCCTCCTGCTTCTGTAATGTTAGCTCTGGGAAGAAGGGACCTTTTTAGGCTGTTCCATTCCCTGCAAGCCCCCAGCACTGAACACAAAGTCTGGTACATAATTGGTGCCCAATAAATATGTGCTGAGTGAATGAATGAAAACTATTTTTTTTAAGCTTGATACTTTATTTATTTATCTGTTTGGCTGTATGGGGTCTTAATTGCAGCAAGCAGAATCTTCACTGTGGCATAAGAACTCTGTAGTTGTGGGCTCAGTAGTTACCCGGCATGGGTTTAGTTGCCCTGAGGTTTGTGGGATCTTAGTTCCCCAACCAGGGATTGAACCCATGTCCCCTGCATTGCAAGGCAAATCCTTAGCCACTGGACCACGAGGAAAGTCCTGAAGATTAATTGAGGCTGATTTTCCCCCATTTTTTCTTTTGTTCTTGTTGTTTTGGCCACATAGCTTGTGGGATCTTGGTTGCCCAACCAGGGATTGAACCCAGGCCCTCAGCAGCGAAATCACTTAGTCCTAACCACTGGACCACCTGAAAATCATTCTTGAGAGTTACTACATCCCAGGCCACATAACAGATGAATCAGGTACCTCCCTTTCCTTAAGCAGGTCACATTTAGGGGGCACACAAGCCCACAAGTGGAGAGGGAAGGAACTCAGAGCAGAGGTTCAAAGCCTTGGTTCAAATCGTAGCTCCACCTCTTTCTCCCTGAGTGAACTTGGGCAAGCAATTCTTGCTCCCTGGGCCTCAGTTTCCCCATCTATACAATGGGGTTAAAAATAGAATTCACCCTGTAGGCTGCCCTTTGGATTCAATGGGGTTGTTGTGTGGGATGCTGACAGCATGACTAATTCTGAAAGCGGGTTCCTTTCCTGGAAGTGGGAAGGCGGGGGCTAGTGGGAGGGGCACAGCTGTGTGTTTTCCAACAGGCAACAATGGAACTCTTGTAGGCAGGGGCCCTCAGGCACGGAAAACACATCCACCCCTGTGGGTTTCAGACAAAAGTCTCAGGTCTCAAATGGGAGGTTTTCCAGGGCATTTACATTTTTTGAAGATTGTTGTAACAAGAAATACTGGTTTGGAAATATGAGCCCACTGGAGTGGGCTTCCATAGCACCCTCCTCTCTGCAATGAGCAGCTGTGAGGGTTGGAGGGACCTCTCCTACCTACAGCTCCTGAGGCTAGGACCAGATAGGCTTAAGACAATCCCAGGGCCACGATGATTGGCTCAGTGGGATCCAATCAGAGTGAAGCACTGGAATTTTGTTCCACAGTTGAGGGTAGGAAAGACTTACGTTTTGCTATGGACGGTGGAGGAAGCACATTTGAGACCTGGAAGTTGCAGTCAGTTTGCCACCACCACAAAAGCCAGCCTGAAGACAAAGCTAACACTATGGAGGACCACAGGCCAAGAGAAATGCGGACAAACAGAGTCTGCACCCTGATCAAGCCATGCCTGCTCTCCCTCTGAAATTTTATACAGTCTAAAATCTTGACCTGTTTGAGTTAGTTTTAATAATATTTCCTGTTAATTGTAAATAAAACCAACAAAACTGTCATACAAAAAAATTCTGCGGACCCAGAATCACTGTACTTTCACTAGCGTATGTCACGTGATTTTTACTTTGTTTGAGCCAAAGTATTTCTTTTAGCTTAATTAGTTCGAGTGTCTCTGGGGGTCAACGAGTGCTTACCTCAACCAGGCCAATGCCCTCTCTCTGTAAACAAATCTGCATCCCATTCACTTGGATAGACATCTTTGGAGGACCTGTTCTCCTTCCCAACTTCCACTTTGAAAAAGGCCAATGAGCTGAAGGAGCCACAGGACTTGGCAAAGACAGAAACACAAATTCCTGGGAACCTGGCAGTCCTCTCATTGAAGGTGGTGATGTTCAAGTGCTCGAAGGTCTGGCACATGCATGGGGAGAGCAGGTGGCACCCCAAGATGCCCAGACCCTCAGGAGGAGGGGGAGCAGTGCAAGTGGAAAGCTTGCAGTGGCAGAGGTGCTCACAGGGCTCCCCAGCCGGGTGGTACCATGGAGCAGCTGCACTGCACTGCATGAGCGGGCAGGGGCACGCCGTCGGTGCTGCTGAGCACAAAGCTGTGTCACAGCTGTCAGGCAGGGTGGGCTCAGCACAGGAACTGGGCCATGAGGAGCCACAGAGCTCAAGTGGCTGTAGGGAGGACAGGCCAGCTCTGGAGGAAGACAGATGGGGGTTAATAATTAGCCCACCATTACTATTTTGGAATACATCCAACCAGAAGAGGACCAAGGGAACAGAGAGAGAGTTGAGAGGGACAAGGGCAGGTCATAGGGCAGGGAAGAAGGTGGAGGCATAATCAGGAGGTAATATGATGGTGATGATGGTAGTGTCTCGATGGTGAGGATGATGGTGACGGTACCAATGATGGTGATGTTGATGAAGCTGATGGTAGTGGTGGTGATAGTCATGATGATGGTACCTCTGATGGTGGTGATGCTAGTGGTGGTGATAGTGATGAGGGTGCCATAGTGATGATGATGGTACCCATGATGATGCTGATGGTGGTGGCGGTGATAGTGATGGTGATGGTACCTCTGATGGTAATGATTGTGGTGATGATGGTGGTGGCGGTGATAGTGATGAGGGTGCCATAGTGATGGTGATGGTACCCATGATGATGCTGATGGTGGTGGTGGTGATAGTGATGGTGATGGTACCTCTGATGGTGATGATGCTGGTGATGATGGTGGTGGTGGTGATAGTGATGGTGATGGTACCCATGATGATGCTGATGGTGGTGGTGGTGATAGTGATGAGGGTGCCATAGTGATGGTGATGGTACCCATGATGATGCTGATGGTGGTGGCGGTGATAGTGATGGTGATGGTACCTCTGATGGTGATGATGCTGGTGGTGGTGATAGTGATGGTGATGGTACCTCTGATGGTGATGATGTTGGTGATGATGGTGGTGGTGGTGATAGTGATGGTGATGGTACCCATGATGATGCTGATGGTGGTGGCGGTGATAGTGATGAGGGTGCCATAGTGATGGTGATGGTACCCATGATGATGCTGATGGTGGTGGTGGTGATAGTGATGAGGGTGCCATAGTGATGGTGATGGTACCCATGATGATGCTGATGGTGGTGGTGGTGATAGTGATGAGGGTGCCATAGTGATGGTGATGGTACCCATGATGATGCTGATGGTGGTGGCGGTGATAGTGATGACGTACCAGTGATGGTGACAGTGCTGGTGCAGGTCATGGTGCTGGAGAGGACAGTGGTGGTAATGATCCTAATGGAGGAGATGTTGGAGATAATCATGCGTATGCTGATAGGATCATTACCTCCTGAAGATGGTCTGAAATAGCATTTCCTGAACACTTACTGTACACCAGGCTCTGCTCTGTATTTCCCCATGAAAACTTAATATTAATATTTTTTCCTGAATTCACTGAAGAAAGCTGAGTTAGCCAGAAATTATGCAAGGTCATTATCATCTCACTGGTCAAAAGAACTACCTATAATTGAGCAGATAGCAGGAGCTTGCTTTTCATATGGCGTGCTGTCCACACCTCACAACAATCCCAGGAGACAGGACTTTCATCACCCCCTTTCACAGATAAGGAAACTGAAACCAAGAGAGGTTAAGTGACTTGCCCAGGGTCATATGACTATTGAGCGTCAGAGCTGGAATTTGAGGGCGATTGGGTTCCCCTGAGCCTGGACTCCCACTTAGCAACAATCACCTGGTGAGTGCACCAACCCCATAGGAAGGACGCCCTCCCACATTTGCCTGGTCTCCCCTAATCAGTACATCTGCTTCAGCCATTTGCCTGCCTGGCTCCATGGGCATTTGGGTTTCTGAGCCCCAGAGAAGCAGCAAGAAATTTCTTGGCAGATGTAGACATACATCAGAATCCTGAAGTGTGACGAGCGGTGACGGGCAGCTGTCAGGGGTCAGAAGCATCAGTCCACGTGAGGGCTCAGGCGCTCGGTCAAGGGCTGGCACTTCGTCCTAAGGAGAGCAGGAATCAAAGCAGCACGCATCTTGCTGACCCTGACTGACCTCGCCCAAGTTACAGAAACTCCTCCTTGTGCCTCGGTTTCCTCTTGCATAAAACAGAGGTAATTCTAACCCTCCCCTTGGCAGGTTGTTATTGGGACTGAACAAGCTGATGCGTATTGTAGAGTCGCTGATGGTCACTGAACGCCCACGTGCTGCCCCATCCCAGCCCCACTCTTGTACAGAAGTGGGGCGGGGGGAGGGAATCATGACAAGATCTAGCCAAAGTACTGTGACTTCCAAGGTGAGGGTTGAAGAGTTGGGGGGCGCACCTGTGACCAGGGTGGTATCATAGGATGGAAATGGACTTGAATGATGCCCTGGACTATTCTGTAGAATTTGTAGGAGAGAGACTAACCCTTGGTCATGTTCAGGAATGTCAGGTGGCTTGATTACTGCAGCGTGACCTAAACTATCCTGGCTGATTCGATGTCACTCGATGTCTGCCATTGTTTTTAATGAAGCAGTCTTCCTCAAGGGGACAGATACCAGCAGGGTGCACAGTGACTTTATTTGAGCGGCATTGACCTAGGAGGACTTCCTGAAGGTGGTATTGGGCCAGCTGGTGAGAGCAGGCTGAGAAGGACCCTCCCCTGGCAACCCCCACTCACTGCAGGGCACCAGGTGTGCCCAGGGCTGCACCAGGAGGCCTGGTCTCTGGCATTCCTGGGTATGGCTCCTCTGCACAGCACACAAGCTTGCCCTGACCACCATGTGGCACAGAGCTCGTGCACACAGCTCTCCACGTGGACCCAAGGCTCCGTGTCCTCACTATCGGGCCCGTTGTGGGTGCTCAGCAATCTGCGGAAGGCCTGGGACAGGGCTGCTTTGTCAGGTCTGTGTCTTATGGATACAGAGGGGTATAGGCCCATGGCTGAGCTGTGGGTATCAGAGAGCCACGTGCTCTTGGAGCCACGGGAGCCGCACGGAGTACCTATGGGAAAGTCCCCGGCCATACCAGGTGCCGGCAGAGATCTCAGGTACTGTCACCCAGAGGACATGGGATTCATGGAAGGCCAAGGGCTGCCTGGACTGTGATGGCTGAGGATGGGGAGAAGGCTCAGAGTGTGCCCCCAGCCAAGGTCAGGGGTAGGCCGGCCTGGAACCCGGGCACCCAAGTTGTGTCAGGTAGACCTGCCCAGACACCAGCCCCCCCGGACCTCCTGCTCTGTCCCCATGATCCGCTCTCCACGTAGCATCCACTGAATCCTTTAAAAATCACAAATCAGATCCTGAAAAATGTTATGCAAAAAATTACTCAAAACTTATTTTTCGGGAACTTGCTTTCAAAAGCATTAATTGCTATGCCCAAAGTTTTCAGTTTGTACTTTGTCACAAGTCTAATTTAGACTCTTCACTAAAAATACTGAAAGGTACAAAAGGTAATTTCACCTCCCTACCGTGCCATGTGTTCAGAAAATCTTTTCATAGATAATCAAATTAAGGGAATTTAATCTTAATAAGGATAAAAGCAAACTGGAAATGGAAATATATAATTGCAGTAAATGGAGAATATTTCCTCGTTTGTTCATTCACCAAATAAATTGTTGCTTCAGGCAAAAAAAAAAAAAAAATCAGATCCTGTCCTTCCCTTATTCCAAACCCATCCGTGGCGCCCTAGTACACTCAGATAAAGTCTAAACTCCTCCCCATGGCCTGTGCAGCCCTATGAAACCAGCCTCTGTCACCCCTCTTTCATCATCGCTCACTCACCCCCTTGCACACCCTGCCCCAGCTACACACCAGGCGGCATTCCAACCTCTGGACCTTCACACTGGCTGTTGCCTCTGCCTGGTTCTACCTGTGTCTACCTGACTGTGTCTACCTGACTCCCTCCCTCATCTCCTGCAGATCTCTGCCCCAGTGCCTCCCTGCCCTCTGTCTCAAAGTGTAGTATCCCGCTGCATGTTCTGGTCTCCTTTCCTGCTTAATTTGTCTACAGGACAAACTGTGTCACCTTCTGACATACTAGAAGTTTACTTTTGTGCTCGGATTTTTGTCTATTTATTGAACAAAGTCCCTGCCCTTGGAGATGTCTTATCCAGTCAAGAGGAACACAAACAGGAAACAAGTGATTAATAGGAAGGAAGATTTAAGATGCTGACAAATTACTCTGAAGGAAAGAAAATGGGGGGTGATAATAGAGACTTGGGAGAGGGGGGTTCCTTTCATGGGGTAGTGAGGAAGGACTTCTCAGAGGAGGTGACAATTGAGCTGAAACCTGAAGAATAGGAAAGCGTCAGCCATGTGAGGCTCTCAAGGAAGAGTGTTTCGGGCAGAGGGAACAGCCACTGCAAAGGCCCTGAGGCAGGAGGCCGCCTAGGCGTTGGAGGGGCAATAGAGAGGCTGGTGTGGCTAGAGCAGAGTGAGTAAGAGGGTAAGCGTGAGAAGATAAAGTCAGAGAGGTCACAGAGGCCAGTTTTGTGGGGTCACATGGATCACAGTTATCCTCCAGGTAAGACAGTGCCACGGGAGGGCTTTGCAATAGGACTTCTGTGACCTGACTTGGGAGTTTTAAAGATTGCATTTTACTCTGCCTGCGGTGGGGGGCAGGGCACCACTAGGAAGCTGGTTTGCCCTTGTAGTTATGTTTTATTTATTTATCAAACATTTTATCCCCTTACTAAATACCCTGTCCTAGGCAATTTACACCTTTTAATGCTCACATACAGGTAGGCACTCATGACATATTCAGAAATACATACAGTAAGTCCCTTACACACAAATGTGTTCCATTCCAAGAGCGCGTTCTTAACACCAATTTGTTTGTAGGTCCAACAAAGTTAGCCTCAGTACCCAATAGCATAGCGGGCTATATAGTGCCATACTGTAATAGGTTTATAATACTTCTTGCCCAAATAATACATTAAGGACAATCAAGAAAATATATTTACTCTTACAGTACCGTGCCTTGAATAGTACAGTAGTGCAGTGCAACAGCTGGCACACAGGGGCTGGCAGTGAGTGAACAGCAAGAAGAGCTACTGACTGGAGGAGGGAGAGGAAGTGGGAGATGGTAGAGCTGAAGGATCGTCGGAAAAGGCGATGGGGGGAAGCTGCAACTTCGCTCACTCCTGATGTTGATGGCCCAGGTTCTGGTTCCTTGCTGGATGCAATTCTGTCCACCCTCTTGAAAAAAATGACCTGGTGATGTGTGGGTGGCAGCTCTTTTGTTCGAGTCATAGATGAGATGATAGCACTTGATTGCACTGAATGGCATCTGCAAACTTTGAGTCCCATTCTACATTCGGGTCCTAGGCCTCAAAAGCCAACAGTGTCTTCTCAGATAGAACCAGCTTACGTGACTGGACATACGAACACACGTTCACATCTTTCGAAGTTCGCAACTTGAAGGTTCATATGTAGGGGACTTGCTATATGTTATCTCTGCTCCCAGTTTCTGGCACACGGCTCCTAAAACACTTGTATTTCCTGAGTGACTGGGGTGCCAGGAGCGTCTTTCATCCTGCTATTTTGTCCTTGACCCTTGTTCCTGGTACACAGAGCTCCTAAATCCTCTGGAATTCCTGGGGCACTGGTGGTGTCTTTTGTTCTAACGAGGCAATGCTTGGTGGGCTCCTGGATGAGTTCCGGTCACTTGAAAAATCAAACCAAGATCAGGAGCTTTTGTTGTTGTAGTTAGAAGCTTGGAACCTTCAGTCCCATCACCACCACCTTCCTCTGGGGAGAGGTGAGGGGCTAAGGATCGAGTTAATGATTGATCACGCCTACGTGGTGAAGCAGCCATAAAAATTCCTCAACTACAGGCTTTGGGAGGGGGGACCCTTCTGGGTTGCGGAACACATCCACACGCTGGAAGGACGACACAGCCCAACTCCACAAGGGCAGAAGCACCCACATTTGGGATCCTTCCACAGAGCTCACCCTGTGTACCACTCTGCCTCTCCATCTGGCTGTTCAGCTGTATCTTTTGTAAGAGCCTTTATAATAAACCAGTAAATGTGTTTCCCTGAGTTCTGTGAACCAATATAACAAATTATTGAAACTGAGGAGAGGGTGGTGGGAACCCCTGATTTGTAGCCAAATCAGACAGAAGTGTGGGTAACATGGGGAGCCCACTAATCTGGCATCTAAAGTGGAGATAGTCTTCAGGGGTTGAGCCTTTACCCTAGGAGTTTGCTGACCCAGGTAGAGAATGTCAGAATTGAATTGAATCGAAGACATCCAGTTGGTGTCCACAGAGAATCGTCTGGTGTGGAAAACCCCACATCTGGCCACCAAAGTGTGCACAGCACCATTATCACTCCTTGTACAGATGAGGAGACCAAACCACAGACTGTAAAGTCACCAGGCCAAGCTCAATAGCTAGCGAATGGCACAGTGGGATTCGAACTCAGGCCTCCAGGTCCAGCAGCACACGGTTCACCACTTCACTTCATTGCCTGCTAGAGCATCAGCGAGCTCCTGGTGGACCCGAAAGGTGGACCCAGAGTGATAGTCATTCAGTCGTGTCCAACACTTTGTGACCTCATGGACTGTAGCCCACCAGGCTCCTCTGTCCATGAGACTCTCCAGGCAGGAACACTGGAGTGGGTTGCCATTCCCTTCTCCAGAGGATCTTCCCAACCCAGGGACTGAACCAGGCATTTCAGGCAGGTCCTTTACCTTCTGAGCCACCAGGGAAGCCTGTGGACCCAGAACAGCCATGTAAATGGAGGCTCACAACTCCTATGTGTTCAGGCTGCCAAACTGCCAAATGGAATATGTTCTAGCCTCTTGCCTTGACACCAGGACCTTCCTAATGGCCGAAGGCCAGGTGACTCCTTAGGATTCCTGGATAGGAAATGATGCCCGAGTACAGGCTGCCCCTGGCCCACCTCCTATTTTCCAGCCCTGGTTTCACCCAGCTGCAAGGGGTCCTGCACGTTCATACGATCCAGCCTGCCCCTCTCTCAGTCCAATCTGGTCTCACCCTTCCTGCAGGGGGCCTTTGGCTGTGCTCATTGCTGCTGCGTGGTCCATTCTTGGGAGCAAGGTCTAGAAGGCCATCAGGGAGGGGGTTGGGTAGCAGGCTCCAGGGGGCATGTCCCAAAGGGCCTGGGACTCCACCACCCGTGGGGAGAGGGTGCAGTCAGAGGAGGCCAGAGTGGGATCTCTGAAATGCAGGGCTGGGGCAGGGACTCTCTGCCCAGTTTTAAAGGCATCAGAACCCCAGTATTTCCATCTCCAAAGGGGACACCCTTGGGCTACCTTTTTGTCAGCCTTCTGTCACCCATGTTTGTTACAAGTTGGATGATGCCTACCTGGACTGCCCCTAACTGTCCCTCCAACAGTGACAGCACCATCCTGCCAGGTCCACACCCACCTGCTGAGCCCATTTGGGGCCCCAGGGCTCCTGATGCCTGACCTACACCCAGATGGTGCAGGGGTGTGGTGTGGCAGCAAGCTGTGCTCAGTGCCTCCTGGCCAGGCCCTCGACTCTGGTGGTGGGATCCACTGAAGGTGCATGGGTGAGGGTCTCCCTAGAGCCACAGCACCGCATAGTACATAGGGTGGCAACCCCCAACTCCTCAGACTGGTGGCACAGTTTGGGGACCTGCGGGAACAGGAGTGGCTCTCAAAGGGGTGTCTAAACCTGTAGCACACATACCTCTGGTCACAGGTAGCTCTGGGTAGACCTCAGTGCCCAGAGGGCTGTGCAGGGGGCAGCCACAGTGAGGGTCCAGCACACAGATGCCCACTTCCAGGACAAAGCCCTCATGGCAGAAACAGTCCACTGTTCACTGGCAGGCTCAGGGCAAGGAGGAGTTAAGGCTGGCAGAGGGGGCTGGGCACGGGGGCCCACAGAAGTCATAGTGGCTGTGAGCTAGACACATCCAGCCAGGGGAGGGGTGCCACCCGGAAACCCCTGAATCAGAAGGGAAAACCTAGGATGGTTGCAGGACAGGGCCAGGGCAGGGCTGGACCTCAGACACTTCCCAAGTCACCACTGTTTGGGGTTAGCGCTTTTCCTTCATGTGGTTTATTACCATCACATCATGGGCTGCTTAAAAATCATGGCAAGTGATGAGCAGTGAGAATGACTCGGGATGAAGAGCAGAGAGGAAGGAGGGGGGATTAGAACAAGGGCTGAGAGGAGCCCTGACTCTGATATTTTAATATCTTGCCTTTTTAAATACATTATTTTCTATTTTTGGCTGCGCTGGGTCTTCTGTGCATGGGCTTTCTCTAGTTGAGACAAGTGAGGGCTCCTCTTGAGTTTCAGGTGCTCAGGAGTCTCATTGCGGGGCTTCTCTTGTTGCAGAGCACAGGCTCAGGCGTGCAGGCCCAGGCTCAGGCGTGCAGGCCCAGTCGTTGCAGAGCATGAGCTCAGTTGCCCCGTGGAATGTGGGATCTTCCCAAACCAGGGACTGAACCCATCTCCCCTGCATTGGCAGGTGGATTCTTAACCACTGGACCACCGGGGAGGTCCATGAGTCTCGTTTGAGGTTCGGGTGGCCATCCCAGGGAGCAGGGCTTGGGGTCTCCCTGGGGAAGACCAAGGAAGGGGACATGGAAGCTGCCGAGGGGTGAGGTCTTCCTCAGCAGTGAAGAGGCACCTACTGCATCCCAGGGCGGCTCACCACTCAGGCAGGTGGACGCCGCACTGGGTACAGAGCTCAGTGTAGGTCTCCAGCGAGGCACACAGCATGCAGTGCCAGGGCCATATTGGCAGAGGGCAAAGGCGCAGGCCTGCATGCAGGACAGAGGGTCCTCATGCCATGGCTCTTGGTGAAGGGCCCTAGAGCAGTTTGCCAGAATTCTGCAGAGCTGCCTGGCAGCCTTGGCAGATTTCCAGGCCCCCCGTGTCTTGCTGACAGCTGGCGGGAGGGTAGGGGTCACAGGGACTCAGCACGACCACCTCCAAACCTCACATCCTGCCCCCTGGCTGGCTGGCTCTGCAGCCCTCCTCCTCCAGTCCCTGTCTGCTCCTGGCAGTTTCATAAACTTAAAAAAAAAAAAACAAAGCCAGCCAGACTTCCCTGGTGGTCAGGGAAGACCCTGTGCTTCCTCTACAGGAGGCACGGGATCGATTCCTGGTCAGGGAAGTCCCACATGCAGCTCATTGTGGCCAAAAGAGAATCCCAACCTATTCATCTCAGAGTGGCTATACTTCTGTAGTCTTGCTGGTTTCAAGCCTGTGGCTACTGAGCACTTGAGATGCGGCTGGTGTGACTGGAACCAGAGGTTTAATGTAATCTAAATTAATTCACTTATTATTATTTTTTTTTCTGGCCACACGTTGCAGCTTGTGTGATCTCAGTTCCCTGACCAGGGATCGAACCCGTGCCCCGGGCAGTGGAGTCACAGAATCTTAACCATTGGTTTGCCGGGAAAGTCCCTAAGTGAATTCACATTTAAATTTAAATGGCACATGAGGTTAGTTGCTGCAGCATGGGGCATCTCAGGACTAAAGGTTTGGTGAGGAGGAGGATTTTCTTTCTCCTTTTGGTGAGGTGGTCATGTGGAGTATTTAAAATCAAGGCCTCTGGAGCTAGGCTGCCTAGATTCTACTCCCTGTTCCATGGTTTACTACTGTGAGAACTTGGGCAAATACCTTCTGTGCCTCAGCCTATCTGTAAATGGGTACAACAGTTGTTCCTGGTACTAAGGAGCACCATGTGTTTGCTATCTGTGGCCTCTGTTCCAGCCGTCTGTCCTTGAGGTACCCTCTGCTTGCCTGCTGTTTGCTCCCAGCCCAGCATTTCCCCCAGCCCAGGCTTCCCTGGCCCTGTGTGGCCACTCATCCAGGCCAGCTATCCTGGGTCTGCCAGGCGCTGTCAAAGTCAGCATCGCTAGGGGCGGGCACCTTGCCAGGGAGTGACTTGGCATCACCAGGATCACCTCTGAAGCCACGGAGGCTACAGAGACGGCCCCAGTGCCTGTCCTTGGTACTCAGGCCGCACCATCAGGAATAGCTGTTGAGGCTGTTGAAATGCAGTGGGAGCTAGGTGCCCACGTGCAGCACCACGATGCCCTGCTCCCACCACACGTGAGCCCCGGGGCCCAGCTGCACTGGGAGGCTCATTCCCTCGCTGTCCACCTGGGCATGGGGGGCGCTTAGGGTCTGAGTCCTCCTGCCACCTCCTGCCCCCGCCCAGTGTTGCAGATGTTGAGGAAGGGAGGAAGCAGTAGGAGATGGATATCTCCAACTCCACGTGTCCAAATCTGAGCCCCACCCCGCCCCCGCCCCCCTCTTCTGCATCTCAGGCAGGGAGCGCTCCATCTTTCAGGATAGGGAGGCCCCAAACCAAGTCATCTTGGACCTTGCCCTCTCCCTCACCCCACATCTGATCCTTTCAAAATATTTCAAAATCCCACCACTTCTCCGCATCCCCTCCTATCCTTGCCCTGATTCCAACCCCTGTCATGTCCCGCCAGGCTTTTCACATCAGCCTCCCACTCCCAATAACAGTCTTTTCCCCATAGGAAGCCAGAGGGAACTTCACCCCATTTAAAACTATAATCCCCTCCTCACACACATGGACTCCCAATCTTCCTTTCATGCTTTATTTTTCCAGGACTTATTACCATCTGATGTGTATTTATTTTTACTGTCTGTCTCCCACTGTTATAATGTGAGCTCCAGGGGGGCAGGGACCTGTCTGTTTTAATCTCTGCTGTGTCCCCAGAGTCTAGAACAGGGTCTGACACAAAGTCTCTGTAAAGTTTTGTTGAATAGATGAGTGATGATTGATGGATGGATTTAAAGATGGGTGGATGGATAGATGGATGGGAGGATGGGTGTACAGAGGGAGGAATGAACTGAAGGATGGAGGGATCGATGAATCAATGGTGTGCTATACACTAGAGATGATTTGATGCAGGGGAGTTTCAATAAAGTTTGACGGAGGGGTAGGTAATTAAGGAGTGGAAGGATGGAGGGGTAGGGGGTGGGTGGATCAATGAACGGATAGAAAGGTGGATGGATGAATGGACTGAGGAGGATTGTATGGAAGAATGGTTATATGGATTAATGGATGGATGACCACACGGACTTAAAGGCATGAAGGTGGGATGAGGGATCGGCCTGGACAGGACTGAGCGTGGGGCTCACCAGTCGACCCTCTCACCTGAACTTGCTGCCCCCGGTTCAGGGTCGCACAGGGCTTCAGTCTCCAGCTGCTGAGCTCCTCGTCCTTGCTGCACAGGAAGGACACGTGAGGGCTGCGGAGGTTCCTGTTGGAAGCCACACTGAAGGAGAACCCCCACAGTAATGGGCCAGGTGGTGGGCGCAGGTATCTTGCAAGTGAGCCACGGCCCCATTGAAGAGGAAGTAGTGAGGGTCTCTGGTGTCCATACAGGTGCCTGGGGGGCTCTGACAGCCCAACCGGCCACCCCGAAGACCACAGACCTCCCCAACAGGGAACGGAGCCGGGCTGCAGCAAAGATGCCCTGATCTGTCTCAGTTGCAGTGGTGGGGGCATCAGATCAGCCAGATCACGCCTCCCTCCTGGGGAGGGAGGGCAGGTGAGCATCCCTGCCCCAGCCTGGCCGATCAGAATAGGGCACAGCGGAGGCTTCGGGCAGGCAGAAATTTAGGTCTGGCTGCTGGATCGGGAGGAGCAGAGGCTGAGGGGCTGGCTCAGCGAGGATGGGTATGAAGGAGATGCTCGGAGTCAGCAATCTGATGCTCATGACAGGCCCAGAGAGCAACAGACTGTGAAACCAGTGTCCCCTGGCAGAGAGCACAGCCCAGCAGTGAAGAGCACAGCTGAGGGTCAGAGAGACCTGGAGTGCAGACCTGGCTCTGCCCCTTGATCGCTCGGTGCACCTGGCGGTCTTAGCTTCCTCCTCTGAACAATACAGATGATAAACTTGAGCTGATGGGGGTCAGTGCGATCGTGTGCAGGAGGCACGTGGCACCCAACTGGCCTACAGTAAGCTATCCACACATGCCGACTAATATTACTATTAATAACACACTGACTCAGTGCTTGGTGTAGAATGAGGTCTTAGAAAATACTACCTGCTATTATGAGGACAGGATTACACATGTAGTAAATGACGAGACATGCTGGTAAATGACCAAAGTGTAGTAAATGACCATTTACATGTAGTCAATGTATTACATGTCGTGTAAATGACAACAATTGTTGTTATATGTCATTAAACACTTAAGCACAGGGACACAGCAAATGCCCAGTACATATTGGCCAATATTATTTTTATGATCACCATCATTTTAATATGCTTACATACAGATAGGCACATGGGAAATACCCCAAATATATTAGCCATTGTTGTTGTTGTTTTTAAAATGCTTGGCCTAGGCATGAACACAAAGTAAATACCCAATATACTTTCATTACCGTGAGCTTGAATAGTAAGGGACCTGACATATGGTCAGGACTCAAATGTTAGCCAAAAAAAAAATAGCACCAGCAGGGATTCCCTGGTATCTCAGACAGAAAAAGAATCTGCTTACAGTGAAGGAGACCTGGGTTCAGTTCCTGGGTTGGGAAGATCCCCTGGAGGAACATGGCAACCCACTCCAGTATTCTAGCCTGGAGAAACCCCATGGACGGAGGACCCCAGCAGGCTACAATCCATAGGGTTGAAAAGGGCCGGACACAACTGAAGTGACTCATCATCATCAATGCTAAACAGCTAAAGACTAGGAAATCCCTGGTGGCTCAGAGATTAAAGTGTCTGCCTGGAACCTGGAAGACCCAGGTTTGACCCCTGGGTCGGGAAAATCCCCTGGAGAAGGAGATGGCAACCCACTCCAGTACTCTTGCTTGGAGAATCCCATGGAGGGAGGAGCCTGGTGGGCTACAGTCCATGGGGTCGCAAGGAGTTGGACACAACTGAACGGCTTCGCTTTCACTTTCACTTTCAGGCATGTTCACTGCAGTGGCCCAGGTTCAGTCGCTGGTTGGGGAACTAAGATCCTGCAAGCTATGGAAATGCCCCCCAGAGAATATGCCTTGTCCCCATTGTATCCCTAATGTTCGAGCCTCCGACATCCAAGCATTAGGGAGCCAGGAAAAATTGTGGTGCAGGGGAGGAGGGCAGGATATTCGGGGGACAGTCAGAAAGATCTGAATATGCACTCAGTTTTTCATATCAGCGAATTCTTGCTCATTTTGTTAAGTGTGAGCAAATAGTGCCTTAAAAAAAAAAAAGCCATATCTCTTATCAGAGCATCATGCTGAAATATTTACAGGCTTCCATGATATCTGGGACTTGCTTTACAAAAAGTGAATAATGAGTTCAGGAGTGGCATGGATAAAACAAAGTTGGCCACAACTTCAGTTCAGTCGCTCAGTCGTGTCTGACTCTTTGCAACCTCATGGACTGCAGCATGCCAGGCCTCTCTGTCCATCACCAACTCCTGGAGTTTACTCAAACTCATGTCCATTGAGTCAGTGATGCTATCCAGCCATCTCATCCTCTGTCGTCCCCTTCTCCTCCCGCCTTTAATCTTTCCCAGCATCAGGGTCTTTTCAAATGAGTTGGTTCTTCACATCAGGTGGCCAAAGTATTGGAGTTTCAGCTTCAGCATCAGTCCTTCCAACGAATATTCAGGACTCATTTCCTTTAGGATGGACTGGTTGGATCTCTTTGCTATACAAGGGACTCTCAAGAGTCTTCTCCAACACCAGGGTTCAAAAGCATCATTTCTTCAGTGCTCAGCTTTCTTTATAGTCCAACTCTCACATCCATACATGACTACTGGAAAAACCATAGCATTGACTAGACAGACCTTTGTTGGCAAAGTAATGTCTCTGCTTTTTAATATACTGTCTAGGTTGGTCATAACTTTTCTTCCAAGGGGCAAGTTTTTTCTTTTAATTTCATGGCTGCAGTCATCATCTGCAGTGATTTTGGAGTTCAAAAAATAAAATACGCCACTGTTTCCATTGTTTCCCCATCTATTTGTCATGAAGTGGTGGGACCAGATGCCATGATCTTAGTTTTCTGAATGTTGAGCTTTAAGCCAACTTTTTCACTCTCCTCTTTCACTTTCATCAAGAGGCTCTTTAGTTCTTCTTTGCTTTCTGCCGTAAGTGTGGGGTCATATGCATAAATGAGGTTATTGATATTTCTCCCGGCAATCTTGATTCCAGCTTGTGCTTCATCCAGCCCAGCGTTTCTCATGATGTCCTCTGCATAGAAGTTAAATAAGCAGGATGAACCTGGACCTGTGCCCTGGGAGCATTGAGTGAGCCACTGGACCACAGGTGAAGCTCCCAACACATACTTGAATCTGTGTATTTACCTGTACTCTTTCTGTCTTCTCCACTGGAATGTCACACCCTTTAGAGCATGATTTTGCCAGTTTTGCTCACTATAATGTTAGTTGCTCAGTTGTGTCTGACTCTTTGCAACCCCATGGACTGTAACCTGCCAAGCTCCTCTGTCCATGGGATTTCCCAGGCAAGAATACTGAAGTAGTTTGTCATTTCCTTCTCCAAGGAATCTTCCAGACCCAAGGATCAAACTTGCACCTCTAGCGCCTCCTGCGTTGGCAGGCAGATTCTTTACCACTAGTGCCACTTGGTGGGTCCCTAGCCAAAAATACTGCTTGGCACTTAGTAGCTGTTCAATTAACATTAGTTATTGTTAATGTAAAGTGAGTAATGATCTCAGGGCTTGTCTCTGGCTTTAAGAGGAGGGGCACGCCAAGGAGGGCAGAATACCCAGCCATCCTCCCCAACACCCCCCATCCCCAATCCCACCAGTCCCTTCTGCTGGCCTTTGGAACATGCAATGGGCTGCTTCCTTTAGAAAAAGAGGGGTTTTGTTTGAGAGACACTAAACTCAAACAAAATGGGAAAGACTAAAGATCTTTTCAAGAAAATTGGAGATACCAAGGGAACATTTCATGCAAAGATGGGCACAATAAAGGACAAAGACAGCAAGGACCTAACAGAAGCAGAAGAAATTAAAAAGTGGCAAGAATATGCAGAACTGTACAAAAAAGGTCTTAATGACCCAGATAACCACGATGGTGTGGTCACTCACCTAGAGTCAGACATCCTGGAATGTGAAGTCAAGTGCGCCTTAGGAAGCATTACTACAAACAAACTAGTGGAGGTGATGGAATTCCAGTTGAGTTATTTCATATCCTAAAAGATGATGCTGTGAAAGTGCTGCACTCCATATGCCAGCAAATTTAGAAAACAGCAGTGGCCACAGGACCAGAAAAGGTCAGTTTTCATTCTAATCCTGAAGAAAGGCAATGCCAAAGAATATTCAAACAACTGCATAAGTGCACTCATTTCACATGCTAGCAAGGTAATGGTCAAAATCTTTCAAGTGAGGCTTCAACAGTTTGTGAACTGAGAACTTCCAAACGTACAAGCTGGATTTAGAAAAGGCAAAGGAACCAGAGATCAAATTGCCAACATCTGTTGGATCACAGGAAAATCAAGAGAATTCCAGAAAAACATCTGCTTCATTGACTATGCTAAAGCCTTTGACTATGTGGATCACAACACACTGTGGAAAATTCTTAAAGAGATAGGAATACCAGACCACCTTACCTGCCTTCTGAGAAATCTGTATGCAGGTCAAGAAGCAATAGTTAGAACTTGATATGGACCAATGGACTAGTTCAAAATTGGGAAAGGAGTACATCAAAGCTGTATATTGTCACCCTGCTTATTTAACTTATATGCAGAGTACATCATGCTAAATGCTGGGCTGGATGAATCCCAACCTGGAATCAAGATTACTGGAAGAAAGAGTAACATGGAAACTTACATTACCATATGCAAAATAGATAGCCAATGGGAATTTGCTGTATGGCTCAGGAAACCCAAACAGGGGCTTGATATCGATCTAGAGGGGTGGGATGGGGAGGGAGATGAGAGGGAGGTTCAAAAGGGAAGGGATATATGTATACCTATGGCTGATTCATGTTGAGGTTTGTCAGAAAACAACAAAGTTTTGTAAAGCAATTATCCTTCAATAAAAAATTAATTTAAAAAAAAAAGATTGCTGGGAGAAATATCAACAACTTCAGATATGTAGATGATACTACCCTAATGGCAGGAAGTGAAGAGACACTAAAGAGCCTCTTATTGAAAATGAAAGCAAGTGCAAAAGCTAGCTTAAAACTCAACATTCGAGAAACTAAGATTATGGCATCCAGTCCCATCACTTCATAGCGAATAGATGGGGGGAAAATGGAAACATGGCATATTTTATTTTCCTGGGCTCCAAAAGCACTGCAGGTGGTGATTGGAGCCATGAAATTAAAAGACGCTTGCTCCTTGGAAAAAAAGACAGAGACGGCAAACCTATGACAAACCTGGACAGCAATTTAAAAGCAGAGACATCACTTTGCCAACAGAGGTCTGTATGGTCAAAGCTATGGTTTTTTCAGTAGTCATGTATGGATGTGGGCTTTGGACCATAAAGAAGGCTGAGTGTGGAAGAATTGATGCTTTTGAACTGTGGTACTGGAGAAGACTCTTGATGCTTTTGATCTGTGGTGTTGGAGAAGACTCTTGAGAGACCCTTGGACTGCAAGGAGATCTAACCAGTCCATCCTAAAGGAAGTCAACCCTGAATATACATTGGAAGGACTGATGCTGAGGCTGAAACTCCAATATTTTGGCCACCTGATGTGAAGAGCTGACTCATTGGAAAAGACCCTGATGATGGGAAAAATTGAGGGCAGAAAGAGAAAGGGACGACAGAGGATGAGATGGTTGGATGGCATCACCGACTCAATGGACATGAGTTTGTACAAGCTCCAGGGGATGGTGAAAGACAGGGAGGCCTGGCATGCTGCAGTCCATGGGGTCGCAGAGTCAGACACAACTGAGCGACTGAATAACAAGCTCACTCCCTGTCCTGAAAAGTGCTTGGGACTGGGCTGGGGGAGGGGAGTCACTGGGCACCATGAGGTTGTGGGGGGGCTGTGGTCCCAGGCCGTTAGGATAAAGCCCTCGCTCCATGCATGTCATTTCAGGCCCGCAGGCCTGCCCCTTGCAGCCTCATCTTTCTGCAGGCTCTCTCTGGCTCCACTGCATGCAGTCCTCTGTGCTTTAACTTTTTGCCTCTAGGTTGAAAACACTGTTCCTTCTTCCTGGAACATTTGTCTTCTTGTTTACCTGTCTGACTTTATCTTGTCACTCAGGCCTCAATTCAGATGTCCCTTCCTCTGGAAGTTGTCCCAGACTTCCCCGGCTGGCCCAGATCCCTCCTAAGGGCTCCCAGAGACCCCTAAGTGTCCCTCACTGAGCCCCGATCACTCTGCCTGCCTTTCGCCCATCACAGACCACCCCTGCCCCCCTGGGTTCTTGCTGTCTGAGCACAGCTGTCTATCCCAGCGGAGTGTGGGTGCCCTGGGACAGAGGCAGGGACCTTAGCAGTCACTGCTGTGTCCCCAGCATCACCCATGACAAGGTCTGGTCTGGAGTACCTCAACCCGCTCTGTAGCTGTGTGTCCTCAAGCCAGACCCCTCACTCGGTGCCTCAGTTTCTCATCTGCAAAAGGGGTAAGAACATGGGTCAGGCCACCCCTCAGCTGCCTGCTGAACTGAGGAGGGTTTGGGTAAGGCTGACTCCAAGCTTTCCCCAGGACGAGGTGACTCAGGGCTCTGGAACAACATCTATCATCAAAAGGGTCCTGGAATGCAGAGCCCTGTGGGTCTGATCTGGGGGCAGAATGACATCAGTGCAGTGTCTTTCCCTAAAGTGAAAAGTATAAATAAAATTACAACAGCTAATCCTTAACAGCAGTCACCATATTCCATGGAACTGTTAAAACACTTGATTCTCACAGCAACGCCACAAGTTAGGTACTATTAGCATCATTTGTTTTCATGGAAAGGGAAACTGAAGCACAGAGAAAGGTTAGGTGATTTTCCCAAGAGCATCCAGTTAGGAAGTGGTGCTGCCTGAATTCTAACCAGGGGAGGCTGACTTTGGGATCTGCATTCTCAACCTAAAGGCTGTACAGATATATTGGACAATCTCTACATATATATACATTTATATATTTGTTTATTTATTTGGCGGCCTTGGGTCTTAGTTGAGACACATGGGATCTTCACTGTGTTAGTCGGGATCCTCCATTGCAGTGCACAGACTCAGGAGTGTGTGAGGTGTGAGCTTAGTTTCTCTGGGTGCCGCATGTAGGATCTTAATTCCCCAACCAGGGATCAAGCCCACATCCCCTGCATTGCAAGGTGGATTCTTAACCACTGGACCACTGGGAAGTCTCAGAAATCCCTGTTAAAAAAAAAAAGGCAGAAAAAAGGGAATGGGAAGTAGTTGAGTGTCACCTATTTGGTGATACTTCGTATTAGGTGTATGCATATATTGGTGTGGCCAAATAATGGCCTAATCCCTAGCTCCTGAGAACCTGTTACATCACATGGCAAAATGCTTATGCAGATATGATCAAGTTATGGACCTTGAGGTAAGGGAGGTTATCCTGGATAAGTTACATGGGCCCAAATGTAATCACATGAGCTCTTGACAGTGGGAGTTGAAAGCAGAAGGGTTAGAAAGAGACAAGAGAGATTTGAAGTATGACAGGGATTGAGCCTGCTATTAGTGGTTTTGATGATGGAGGAAGGGGCCACAAGCCAAGGAATGTGGGAGGCCTCTGGAAGCTAAGAACAGACCTCAGTTTACAGCCAGCAAAGAAATGGAAACCTCAGTCCTACAACCACCAGGAATTAAATTCAGCAACAATCTGAATGAACAAGAAGATGACTCTCCCCTAGAGCCTCCAGGAATGCCTGCAGCCCTGCAGACACCTTGATTCTTAGGCTGATGAGAACTGTGTCCAATTTCTGACCTAAAGAATTGAATGTCATAAATTTGTGTTGTTTTAAGCTATGGAGTTTATGGCACTTTGTTATAGCAGGAATAGAAAATGAATATAATTGGGTCCTCAAACTAATAGTATTTTGTACTGTGGGTCTTTCATCAAAAGTATTTGAAAGACTCCTTAATACTCCTGATGAAGGTGGCATGGCAGCAGGGCAAGGATGGGGAGAAGAGTGTATGTTTGTCCTTGGGACATCGGCCAGCATCCATTGCCCACTGCTAACCTCACCCCAGCTTCTGCCCATGCAAACACCCAGAGCCAAAGCCTGGAGTCAGAGAGAAGCCAATTGGAGAATTATCTCACCCTGCATCCCCAAGAATGAGATAGGAAAACACTTCCTGAGAGAGACATTTAAGGTCTCCAATCTGATACCTAAAGAGATTCTCTGACAAGCAAAAGAAGTCTTCAGTGATGGAACAGCCTCAGTTAAGAAACGATGGTTTAGGGACTTCCCTGCTGGCACAGCGGACAAGAATGCCAATGCAGGGGACACGGGTTCAGTCCCTGGTCTGGGAGGATCCCGCGTGCTGCAGAGCAATTAAGCCACATGCCACAACTACTGAAGCCTGCACACCTAAAGCCTGCGGTCCACAGGAGAAGCCACCGCAACGAGAAGCCCGTGCACCACCGTGAAGAGCAGCCTCCCCTTGCCGCAACTACAGAAAGCGCATATAGCAACAAATACCCAGCTCAGCCAAAAACAATAAATGAATAAATTATATTTTTAAAAGAATTCGTGGTTTAGGATTTTACAGGACTACATTGAACATCAGGCTGATGATAAAGTGATGGCAAACGCAGTCCAAAATCTCCCATCAATACTCCCAAAATGAAAGAAGGCTATAACTACCATCGATTTTTTGAACTCCAACACCTGGGACACGCCAACAGGCTGTCCCAAAACTCAGGTGGACCAGCGCCATTGACCCTTCCCCCCGCACTCTGATCCACTGCAAGGCCATTGGCAAAGCTTAGGCACTCCTGTAGCAGTGGAGTGAAAGTAAACATTTTTTCTTCCGGTGAAAAGTAGGGGGCTTGAAAACCGAAAAGGTCAACTGCCCAGATTTGCTTGAGTGTGAAAAAGTAAGCCTTAATTTTGAAAAGAGGAAAAAAAAAAAAATTCAGTCACAGTGATTGGTTCAAGAAGGAGCCAATCACGGCCACGGAGACACCGTGTAACTCTGCTGGGATTTCCCCACCAAAGATTTCTCTTTCCTGCTGGGCACCTGAGGGTCTGCAGGTCCTGAGCTACTTTGCTCAGGGTGAGCCTGGCTGGACAAGGGCCAGCGTGGCAGGAAGCAGCAAACCAGGGCTGATGACCCTGAACTCCATGTTGATCCAGGCCTGGAGTAGCTACTGTTAGATTCTTAATCATGTAAGCGAACAAAATGAGCTGCTCTCAGTTGGTGAAAAATCTGCCTGCAATGCAGGAGACACGGGTTCTATTCCTGAGTCGGGAAGATCCACTGGAGAAGGCATAGGCTGCACACTCCAGTATTCTGGCCTGGAGAATTCCACGGACTACAGTGGTCCTAGGAAAAAAAGTTATAACCGACCTAGTTCAGTTCAATTCAGTCACTCAGTCGTGTCCAACTCTTTGCGATCCCATGAATCGCAGCACGCCAGGCCTCCCTGTGCATCACCAACTCCCAGAGTTTACTCAAACTCATGTCCATTGGTGATGCCATCCAGCCATCTCATCCTCTGTCATCCCCTTCTCCTCCTGCCCCCAGTCCCTCCCAGCATCAGGGTCTTTTCCAATGAGTCAACTCTTCGCATGAGGTGGCCAAAGTACTGGAGTTTCAGATTCAGCATCAGTCCTACCAATGAACACCCAGGACTGATCTCCTTTAGGATGGACTGGCTGGATCTCCTGCTGTCCAAGGGACTCTCGAGAATCTTCTCCACAGTTCAAAAGCATCAATTCTTCAGCGCTCAGCTTTCTTCACAGTCCAACTCTCACATCCATACATGGCCACTGTAAAAACCATAGCCTTGACTAGACGGACCTTTGTTGGCAAAGTAATGTCTCTGCTTTTGAATATGCTATCTAGGTTGGTCATAATTTTCCTTCCAAGGAGTAAGCATCTTTTAATTTCATGGCTGCAATCACCATCTGCAGTGATTTTGGAGCCCAGAGAAATAAAGTCTGACACTGTTTCCACTGTTTCCCCATCTATTTGTCGTGAAGTGGTGGGACCAGATACCATGATCTTAGTTTTCTGAATGTTGAGCTTTAGGCCAACTTTTTCGCCCTCCTTGTTCACTTTCATCCAGAGGCTTTTTAACTCCTCTTCACTTTCTGCCATAAGGGTGGTGTCATCTGCATATCTGAGGTCATTGATATTTTTACCAGCAATCTTGATTCCAGCTTGTGCTTCTTCCAGTCCAGCGTTTCTCATGATGTACTCTGCATAGAAGTTAAATAAGCAGGGTGACAGTATACAGCCTTGACATACTCCTTTTCCTATTTGGAACCAGTCTGTTGTTCCATGTCCAGTTCTAACTGTTGCTTCCTGACCTGCATATAAGTTTCTCAAGAGGCAGGTCAGGTGATCTGGTATTCCCATCTCTTTCAGAATTTTCCACAGTTTATTGTGATCCACACAGTCAAAGGCTTTGGCATAGTCAATAAAGTAGAAATAGATGTTTTTCTGGAACTCTCTTGCTTTTTCCATGATCCAGTGGATGCTGGCAATTTGATCTCTGGTTCCTCTGCCTTTTCTAAAACCAGCTTGAACATCTGGAAGTTCGTGATTCACGTATTGCTGAAGCCTGGCTTGGAGAATTTTGAGCATTACTTTACTAGCATGTGAGATGAGTGCAATTGTGCGGCAGTTTGAGCATTCTTTGCCATTGCCTTTCTTTGGGATTGGAATGAAAACTGACCTTTTCCAGTCCTGTGGCCACTGCTGAGTTTTCCAAATTTGCTGGCATATTGAGTACAGCACTTTCACAGCATCATCTTCCAGGATTTGAAATAGCTCAACTGGAATGCCATCACCTCCACAAACTTTGTTTGTAGGGATGCTTTATAAGGCCCACTTGACTTCACATTCCAGGATGTCTGGCTCTAGGTGAGTGATCACACCATTGTGATTATCTGGGTTGTGAAGATCTTTTTTGTACAGTTCTTCTGTGTATTCTTGCCACCTCTTCTTAATATCTTCTGCTTCTGTTAGGTCCACACCATTTCTGTCCTTTATCAAGCCCATCTTTGCATGAAATGTTCCCTTGGTATCTCTAATTTTCTTGAAGAGATCTCTATTCTTTCCCTTTCTGTTCTTTTCCTCTATTTCTTTGCACTGATCGCTGAGGAAGGCTTTCTTATCTTTCCTTGCTATTCTTTGGAACTCTGCATTCAGATGCTTATATCTTTCCTTTTCTTCTTTGCTTTTTGCTTCTCTTCTTTTCACAGCTATTTGTAAGGCCTCCCCAGACAGCCATTTTCGTTTTTTGCATTTCTTTTTCTTGGGGATGGTCTTGATCCCTGTCTCCTATACAATGTCACGAACCTCTGCCCATAGTTCATCAGGCACTCTTATCTATCAGATCTAGGCCCTTAAATTGATTTCTCACTTCCTCTGTATAATCATAAGGGATTTGATTTAGGTCATACCTGAATGGTCTAGCGGTTTTCCCTACTTTCTTCAATTTAAGTCTAAATTTGGCAATAGGGAGTTCGTGATCTGAGCCACAGTCAGCTCCCGGTCTTGTTTTTGCTGACTGTATAGAGCTTCTCCATCTTTGGCTGCAAAGAATATAATCAATCTGATTTCGGTGTTGACCATCTGGTGATGTCCATGTGTAGAATTGTCTCTTGTGTTGTTGGAAGAGGGTGTTTGCTATGACCAGTGTGTTCTCTTGGCAAAACTCTATTAGCCTTTGCCCTGCTTCATTCTGTACTCCAAGTACAAATTTGCCTGTTACTCCAGGTGTTTCTTGACTTCTTACTTTTGCATTCCAGTCCCCTATAATAAAAAGGACATCTTTTTGGAGTGTTCTAAAAGGTCTTGTAGGTCTTCATAGAACCGTTCAACTTCAGCTTTTTCAGCATTACTGGTTGGGGCATAGACTTGGATTACCGTGCTATTGAATGGTTTGCCTTGGAAACGAACAGAGATCATTACAGCATATTAAGAAGCAGAGACATTACTTTGCCAACAAAGATCTGTCTAGTCAAGGCTGTGGTTTTTCCAGTGGTCATGTATGAATGTGAGAGTTGGACTATGAAGAAAGCTGAGCGCTGAATAATTGATGCTTTTGAACTGTGGTGTTGGAGAAGACTCTTGAGAGTCCCTTGGACTGCAAGGAGATCCAACCCGTCCATCCTAAAGGAAATCAGTCCTGAATATTCATTGGAAGGACTGATGCTAAAGCTGAAACTCCAATACTTTGGCCACCTGATGTGAAGAGCTGACTCATTGGAAAAGACCCTGATGCTGGGAAAGATTGAGGGCAGGAGGAGAAGGGGATGACAGAGGATGAGATGGTTGGATGGCATCATTGACTCAATGGACATGAGTTTGGGTAAACCCCGGGAGTTGGTGATGGACAAGGAGGCCTGGCGTACTGCAGTCCATGGGGTCACAAAGAGTCAGACATGACTGAGCGACTGAACTAAACTGACCGACGTCCATGGGGTCAGAAAGAGTGGGACGCGACTGAGCACGTTTCCCTTCCACTTTTCTGCTTTCTGTAGCTAGCAAGCAGAAGACTCCTGGCCGGCCTGGATAGGAAGGCAGAGCCCAGTGCCGGAGGACTGGTCTACCCAGTGTCTTCACAGCTGCAGGCGGAGGCCATGAGGCTGCCATCGCTGGGCGTAGCTCCCTAGCCGGGCACACAGGATCTCCCTGAACCCCCAGGGGCACGGAGGTTGTGGACATGGTGGATTTCGGCCCTGGCTGGCTCGTCGCAGGCCTGGAAGGGCCAGTTGTGGGCTGTCAGCCCACAGGAGGCCAGGGACTGGTACCAGGAAACCCTGTTGTGAGAGTACAGAGGGACGGGGCCTGTGATGGAGTGGCTGACTTGGGGAGCCCAGGTCCTTCCAGCTGAGTGCAAAGTCTCTGTGTTGGGCAGCAGGGAGCCATCAGGGCCATGGAAGTCATCCTGGGGGTCCCCACTGAAGCCCCCTCCCCAGGCTTCAGATCTCAGGCACATGGCAGATAGGTGGTGGGCACCATCATAGGCCAGCCTCGGTCTGCACTGCTGCCCAGAATCACTGATGCACACGTGCCGGGGGCTGCTAGCCAGGGGCAGGGACAGGTGGGCTGGAAACATAAACGGGGCCGTGTCCACATCAGACAAGCCCAGGCGGGCTCTCATTCCCTCAGGACCCTTGGCATGGATCATGTCCCCTCAGCGCCCCCTGCACGGGGGGCCCCTTGGACTCTGGTCCTAGCCCTGGCTGAGCTTACCTGGATCCTCCCAGGAGTCTGAGCCTCCATCATCACCTCTACCCACCTGGACACCCACCTCGATCTGCCATGCCTCAATCAGGCTGGCTATGGGGCTTAGGTAGTCATTATCCACCCGCATGGTGAATGCCGGTGCCGCTTGGCCAACTTGACAGGCACAGCTCGGCACATAGTGGTGGGCCCCCTGGCTTGTGAAGATGACCCCACTGAAGGTGTGGTGATGGGGGTCACCTGACACTTGGTTACCGCCACTCAGGACTGCATAGCCAGACCCCCGCACACAGCAGACACATGGTCCCATCTCCACAAGCCTGGAGGATGCAGCAAGGTGGTCGCCCAGCCTCCTTATCCTTGCACAGCTCACGCAGTGGGAGCTCAGCCCTTGAGCCCCTAGAGGCAGGACATGTCTCTGCCGGGGCAGCCACAGAGGCCTGGGGGCATGCAAGCCCCACCACTGAACACATAACCAGCATGGCATACATGTCCCTCTTGACACAGGCTGTGGCAGGTCAGAGGCACCTTCTCGTGTGGGCAGATGGTCTGGCAGTTACCGGCACGTGTCTCCCAGTGCCGTTTTCAGGGCAGGAGAGCTCTGGAGCAAGGAGAGAGAGAGGGAGAGACATCAGTATCAGCTTTGGTGTTCAAGACAATCCCTGCCCCAAAATACACATGGGATAGGTCTCTATCCTCTCAGACCCCAGAACAGGGCCAGATGCTTTTGTGCAGTCCACAACCTATGCAACTGCACACAGCATCCCCGGTCCCAACTTCCACGCTTCTCTTTACTATCTCCCTCCAGCTCACCACAAAAGTCAGGACCACGCCAGGTGCCCACAGGGATGTCAGTAGCTTGACGGACCCGGGTGAAAGCAGCCGGTGCCTGACAGATGACAGCACACTGCTGTACACCGTTCCTCCACACAGCTTGTCCACACACTGGGAGGGTGCAGGCACAAGCTGGAAAGGGCCTCATCAGTTCTGAAGGCTGCCCACAGGTCTTGGGGACTGCATACCTGGCCCTCCAGTAGGCTGCAGGGCCCAACCTCCTGCCAACTGGGCTGGAATGGCCCAGGTTTCAACTGGGGTGTTCCCAGAGAGGTCTTGGGCCTACACAGGCCCTTGGTGATGGTGACCTCAGTGTGTGGTGCCACAAGTTCCAGATACCCGTCCTGGATCCACAGTTTGAGGCCTGCGTCCATGGCCAGGCAAGTGACTATATCCCACGCGTGGACAGCGAGCCCAGCTTCGGCGATGGAGAGGGACAGAGGAAGCGGGTGCCCATTCACTGTGGGGAAAGGACACGGCACTGGGGTTGGGGAGCCCCAGCACAGATTCCACTCTGGGGGAGGCTACTGGTGGGAGGAATCTGAGATAGAAATGCACGTGTCCGGTGAGGCTCAGGTTACAGTGACACTCTTGAGTGGGAAAAGGGACACAGATGGGGGTATTTACAACAGAAAACAGGGAAGGGACACCCAAGGGAGTGGGCAAAGAGGGGGGTGAGAAAAGGGTGGGCTGAGTCCGTAGGCACTCAGTCATCAGAGTGATGGCTGAGAAGGTGGTCTAGCTGGAGAAAGAAGAGGAAAACTAGATGCTTGGGGTCCTACAAGCGGGAAAAAGAAATGAGCTTCAGGGAGGAGACAGGTGTTGGGCATTATCTAAAGCTGCTGATGGTCAAGCAGGACGTGGTCGGAGGAATAAGCGCTAGACAGGGGCTGGAGAAAGTGAAAGCGAAAGTCACTCAGTCGTATCTGACTCTTAGAGACTCCACGGATAATTCTCCAGGTCAGAATACTGGAGTGGGTAGCCGTTCCCTTCTCCAAAGGACCTCATCAAGAATGGTTTGGGAGAAGGAGTTCCTTGATGGTCCAGTGGGTTAAGATTCAGTGCTTTCACAACAGGGACCCAGGTTTAATCCCCGACTGGGGAACTAGGATCCTGCAATCCCGCAAACTCAGCCAAAAGGAAAAAAAAAGAGAGAGAGTGGCTTTGGAGGCCTGAAGTTGAAGGATGACAAAAGCGTGATCAGAGAGGGTTCAAGAGACTGGAAAGAGAGGGTTGGAGTCCAAAAGGGGGCAGGAGCTGGGTGTGGGGGAGGAACCGAAGGATATTTCTTGTTGTTCAGTCGCTAAGCTGTTTCTGACTCTTTGCGACCCCGTGGACTGCAGCACACCAAGCTTCCCTGTCCCCATCTCCTGGAGTTTGCTCAAACTCATGTCCATTGAAGTCGTGATGCGATCCAACCATCTATCCTCTGTCGCCCCCTTCTCCTCCTACCTTCAATCTTTCCCAGCATCAGGGTCTTTTCCAATGTGTTTGTTTTTTGCATCAGATGTCCAAAGTATTGGAGCTTCAGCCTCAGCATCAGTCCTTCTGATGAATATTCAGGGTTGATTTCCTTTATGATTGACTGATTTGATCTCTTTGCAGTCCAAGGGACTCTCAGGAGTCTTCTCTAGCACCACAGTTTGAAAGCATCAATTCTTTGGCACTCAGTCTTTCTTATGGTCCAACTCACACACCCGTTCATGACTACTGGGAAAGAGGCTTCTTAAGACGGACAGATCAGAGCCTGTTGGAATGTAGTGAGAAGGATCCCGTAAGAAGAGGCAAATTGATATCGCAGCATTAAATCAGTGTTGCTCAAGCTTGAGCGTGCATCAGAGTCCCAGAGGGGGCTGGTTAAAACAGACCACTGGCCCCACCTAGAGTGGTAGTCTTGGGTGCCACCCAAGGATACCCACCCAAGAATATTCAAACAAGTTCCCAGATGCTGCTGCTGCTGGTTTGGGCCCCCTTTGAGAAGCACCGATGCGGAAGAGAGCACAGAAGAATCTCCAGGTGAGATTCAGGAGCAATCACGGAGCAGTGCTTAGCCAGGAGCATAGGCCATATTCCATCCCCACGGCCTGGAAGGTACAGGGGCCTGGGCAGAGGGGCAGAGAGGGTCAGGGCTCACCAAGGGTTTCTGCCCCCATTTCCCAGTGAAATAGGAAGCGAGACCATCACAGCCGAGAGGGAGGTGGCTTGGTCTGAGGGGAGAGGGGGATAGTGAGGGGGGCAAGTGAGATGGCCCTTCAAGTTCACAATCCCAGGTATGAGGTTGGCTGTGCCACCTAGGGGCGAGAGTAAGAGGAGAGGGGCGTCTTCTGATGAGGGGCTGCCTAGGTGCAAGGGAAGGAGGGCACAGGTGGGCACAGGTGGTGAGGGTGCAGGCCAGGAGGGAGCTTGAAACCCTAGAAGGAAAGGGATGAGGAAGAAGCTGCAGGGCCAGTGGGTTGGTAGGCTGCATGGCCAGTGAGGTCAACCAGCGGCTGGAGCCAGGGGACCAGGGAGTGGGAACCAGAGACTTGGTTGTGTAACAAAGAATGGGGAGGGGGTGGGGACAGAGGGGTATCAGCCGTCCTCTCGCTTTCCCTCAGTCTCCATTTTATTTTTAAAAAATATTTGTTAGTCATTAAAAATATTTGTTATTTATTTGACTGTGCTGGGTTTTAGTTGTGGCACTTGGGATATTTAGTTGTGGCATGCAAACTCTTAGTTGGGGCATGTGAGGTCTAGTTCCCTGACCAGGGATGGAACCCAGACCCCCTGCGTTGGGAGTGCAGTCTCGGCCACTAGACCACCAAGGTGGTCCCTTAGTCTCTAGTTTTTATTTCTATTTTTCTGCCTCCACTCTCCCAGTCCGCACTCCCCAGCCCTCAGTCTACCTACCCCTTTCCCTCTCTGGCTCGTCTCTCCATCTGTGGTCTCACTCCCTTTGCCGTCTCTCTTTCCGTCTCTCTGTCTCTCTCTCCCCCAGTCCATGTCTGTCTCCCTCTCTCCGTCACCCATTTTCTCTCCTCACTGCACTTTCCTCTTTGTCTCTCCATCTCTGCCATTACCCTCCTGTTTTGTTCTTTCCCTCTGTCTCTGACTCTCCCCTCTGGTGTCTCCCACTTGTCAAGGAACCAGATCCTTCTTCCCTGGGCCTGAGCTAGAGAACCCCAGCCTTGGTCTTCTCCCTTCACCCCTTTCCTCACCTGGGGACCAAGGGCCCCAAGAGTGGGAACTCGGTCCCAGGTGGCCACAAGCAGGGCACATCGGGAGGAGGACGGGCCAGATCTTGGGCCTTCCACTGCAGCAGCTCAGGCTGGCAGCTCTCCACCTGCTCAAAGGGGATCCCACTCAGTGTGGAGCCATCTGCCCAGAACAGGGCCGGGCCCGTCTCCAGGGGAAATAACCTCAGGCGTGAACAGGGCCACAGGCTTCCCAAAGGACACCAGCCTGTTGGTGCCGACCTGGGGGAGGCAGGGAAGGAAGAGATGGGCAGAAGGGGCTCAGGTCAGGGATTGGAGAGCGTGCCGGGCCCAAGACCCAGAAGGAAGAGGGAGCAGATTTAGACTGGATGAGGCAGGAGTGGGGCCAGGGGAAGAGGGGGCCCAGGGACGTACAGTTACGGGTTCGGGGCACTCACACAGGCCATCCTGTGCATGACCTCAAAGAGTGTAAAGGGCTTCCGCAGCTGTTGCTCCTCGAGAAGCCATCGCCCTCTGAGGGGGGCCTCATCCCCACATTCCAGCCCCAAGGGAGTGAGGCTGGGTACACCCAGACCACTGAGGCTCCACCAGCACCCCCAGGGTGGGGCCTGTTCCCTCAGACACCCACCTGGGTAGGGCCATGTCTCCTCAAACACGCCCCGGGGGGGGGTCTGTCCCCTTAGACATCCCCCCAGGGTGGGGCCATGTCCCTTCAGACATCCCCCCAGGTGGGGCCATGTCCCCTCAGACATCCCCCCAGGGTGGGGCCATGTCCCCTCAGACATCCCCCCAGGGTGGGGCCCTGTCCCCTCAGACATCCCCCCAGGGTGGGGCCATGTCCCCTCAGACATCCCCCCAGGGTGGGGCCATGTCCCCTCAGACATCCCCCCAGGTGGGGCCATGTCCCCTCAAATACCCCCCAGGGGCATTATGTCTCCTCAGACACCCACCAGGGTGAGGCCATGTCCCCTCAGACATTCCCCCAGGGTGGGGCTCTGTCCCCTCAGACATCCCCCCAGGGTGGGGCCCTGTCCCCTCAGACATCCCCCCAGGTGGGGCCATGTCCCCTCAAATACCCCCCAGGGGCATTATGTCTCCTCAGACACCCACCAGGGTGAGGCCACGTCCCCTCAGACATTCCCCCAGGGTGGGGCCCTGTCCCCTCAGACATCCCCCCGGGGGGATTATGTCTCCTCAGACACCCACCAGGGTGAGGCCATGTCCCCTCAGACATCCCCCCAGGGTGGGGCCATGTCCCCTCAGACATCCCCCCAGGGTGGGGCCATGTCCCCTCAGACATCCCCCCAGGTGGGGCCATGTCCCCTCAAATACCCCCCAGGGGCATTATGTCTCCTCAGACACCCACCAGGGTGAGGCCACGTCCCCTCAGACATTCCCCCAGGGTGGGGCCCTGTCCCCTCAGACATCCCCCCGGGGGGATTATGTCTCCTCAGACACCCACCAGGGTGAGGCCACGTCCCCTCAGACATCCCCCCAGGGTGGGGCCATGTCCCCTCAGACATCCCCCCAGGGTGGGGCCATGTCCCCTCAGACATCCCCCCAGGTGGGGCCATGTCCCCTCAAATACCCCCCAGGGGCATTATGTCTCCTCAGACACCCACCAGGGTGAGGCCACGTCCCCTCAGACATTCCCCCAGGGTGGGGCCCTGTCCCCTCAGACATCCCCCCGGGGGGATTATGTCTCCTCAGACACCCACCAGGGTGAGGCCACGTCCCCTCAGACATTCCCCCAGGGTGGGGCCCTGTCCCCTCAGACATCCCCCCGGGGGGATTATGTCTCCTCAGACACCCACCAGGGTGAGGCCACGTCCCCTCAGACATTCCCCCAGGGTGGGGCCCTGTCCCCTCAGACATCCCCCCGGGGGGATTATGTCTCCTCAGATGCCCCCCAGGGTGGGGCCCTGTCCCCTCAGACATCCCCCCAGGGGGATTATGTCTCCTCAGACGCCCCCCAGGGTGGGGCCCTGTCCCTTCAGACATCCCCCCAGGGTGGGGCCCTGTCCCCTCAGACATCCCCCCAGGGTGGGGCCATGTCCCCTCAGACACCCCCCGGGGGGATTATGTCTCCTCAGACGCCCCCCAGGGTGGGGCCCTGTCCCCTCAGACATCCCCCCAGGGTGGGGCCCTGTCCCCTCAGACATCCCCCCAGGGTGGGGCCCTGTCCCCTCAGACATCCCCCCAGGGTGGGGCCCTGTCCCCTCAGACACCCCCCAGGGGGATTATGTCTCCTCAGACGCCCCCCAGGGTGGGGCCCTGTCCCCTCAGACATCCCCCCAGGGTGGGGCCCTGTCCCCTCAGACATCCCCCCAGGGTGGGGCCCTGTCCCCTCAGACATCCCACCAGGGTGGGGCCATGTCCCCTCAGACATCCCCCCAGGGGGATTATGTCTCCTCAGACGCCCCCCAGGGTGGGGCCCTGTCCCTTCAGACATCCCCCCAGGGTGGGGCCCTGTCCCCTCAGATACCCCCCGGGGGGATTATGTCCCCTCAGACGCCCCCCGGGGGCCCTGTCCCCTCAGGTCCCTAGGCCCCTCTCTGCCTGTCCCCCAGCCCTGTGCCCTGACCAAGTCAGGGAGCATGTCTCGCTTTACCTCCTCACTCCTCTCTCCAGGTCCGTTGGTTCTGCAGGACTGAGGGAAAAGGCAAAGGCGTCAGCTGAGGGCTGGGGTGTCCCCATCACATCTGACCCTTTTCCAGAGTCCTCTGTCCCTCTCACCCACCGGCATTGGCCAGAGAAGCCCCCAAGGTAGCCCCATGGGCTGGGTGGTCACTCTGGCTTGTACCTGGAGGAGAAGGGACTGGACTGCCAGGGAAGTCCTATAACAGGTTTGATTTATATTGAAATAAAAGTATGCCACTGCCATATGAAGCCCATGGTTTCATAAATATTGCTATTAATGTCAAGGTTAAGTTGAAAAGGGGAAAGACAAAAAGAAAGACAATTATTATATTTTATTTTATTAAATAAAATAAAAATACAAATGGTACCAGAGTATTTGTTCCTGGTCTGCCTCTCCTAAAGGCAGCTCCATAGGGCAGGGAATTTTGTCTGTTTATTTTTTTGTCTCCATTTCTGCCCCTGGTGCTTAGAACAGTGGTTGACACATAATAGCTGCTCAATAAATATTAGTTGAATGAATGAATAGTAAAAGTTAAGAAAATCACACTCAGACATCTGAATTTGGGAAAATGATTAATTAACATACATAAAACTCTCAGCAGTGCCCAACACATAGGAAGTGCTCAAAATTTTTTCATGAATATGCTTATTCTTATAAAAATGATTATTATTTAAAGATGCAACACATAGGCATTCTGGCCAAATGCTTATGTGCCCAAAGCTGAATATCATCATCTTAGAATGAACTTCTGAGATATTAAAAAAAAAATCTGAAAATGTATTTAAAATGTATTACTGTTCTAATTTTATTATCCACAAAGGTCAAGGGCAACTCTTCTGAGTTGACACTTCAGATAATTTCTCCACTTTGTCAGCAGTCAGTGTTCAATTGCGGTCGATAAATGCCTATGGCAGTTCTAAAACATAGCCCTAAATTTTTTGACTAGCCTCCCATCATGAGGTGGGGGTCTGTCTCTATCTCCCCTCCTTGAATCTGAGCAAGTTTGTGATTACTTCAACCAACAGAGTAGAAAAGTAGTGAGGCTGGGCTATGAAAGGCAGCATTTGCTAACATGTTTACTATGGAGCCCTGAGCTACATGAGCAGTCCACATGTCCTGAGGCAGCCATGCTGGGAGGAAGCCCAAGCCGCTGGGACAGACCAATGCATTGATGATTCCAGCTGAGCCCTGCCGCTGAGCCATTCCAGCCCAGGCAGCAGACTTGTGAGTAAAGCAGCCCCTTTTCACCAAGTCAGTCCACCCTTTAGGACAGTGGTCCTCGAACTTTTTGGCCCAGGGACTAGGGTCAGAGGGAAGCAGTTTGGGGATAATTCAAGCACATTACACTTATTGTGCACTTTATTTCTATTATTACTGCATTGTGATATATAATGAAATAATCACACAGCTCACCGTAGTGTAGAATCAGTGGGAGCCCTGAGCTTGTTTTCCTGAAACTAGGTGGTCCCATCTGAGGGCGATGGGAGACAGTGACGCTGAAAGCGTGTTGCTTATGCCCAGCCTGCTCCACGGTCTTGTTTGGTTGCAGTCACTGCGGAAAACCCTGCTTCACAAATGTAGGATGTTGGAGACAGAAGCAGGCTTTTCAGTCTTTCGTGGCCATCCTGAGATACTCTGCTTTGACTTTAATCCAGAATGTATGGAGATTTGAAGTCTTCAACTTACTTTTAAGGCCACTGTCATTTGCCATCTCAAGCGGCAATGCAAGCTACAGGGAGCGGTTGTAAACACAGATGACGCTTCACTCTCTTACCCACTGCTCACCTCCTGCTGTGCAGCCCAGTTCCTAACAGGCCATGGACTGGTACTGGCACATGGCTCAGGGGTTGGGGACCCCTGCTTTAGGACTTCTAGTTGAAGACCTGGACATCATGAAGTAGAGTTGTCCCTGCTGTTACCCCTCTGACTTACTGAACCACAGAATCTGCATAATAAAATGGTTGCTATTTTACACTGCAAAGTTTCAGATGGTTTGTTATGCAGCCTGGAACTGGGACAGCTGCTCACTAAGTAACTGTAGGATTTAAATAGTATTACTTTTTCTGCAGAAACTAAAATCCATTCTCTCCTTACAGCCCCATTTGAACATTCAACAATAATTATTTCTGAATACAGAATTCATGGCCATCATAATCATTGTTAATTATGGTGGCAATTTACTTGCAGAAAAACCATGGCAGAAAAAAAAATAACTGTATACTTCCCCTTCAATTTGACTGGGAGAATGCCAACTTATAAACCACATATGGAGCTTTCCATTCCAAGTTACATCCAGAAGGCTTTCTATATTTGAAAGTGAATACTCAGATATAAACACTCACCATGAGTGCAAAGCCTTGCGCATATCCCTGAAGTGGTTACATAAATTGGGCCAAAGATAAGATGGGCCAAATATTTCTGGCTCGGAGATACACAGCAATGACATGGAAGAAAGAGTTTTGATATTTGATCTTTCTGAAGACCAAGATCCTGGCAGAGCTTCAAAGCAACCCTGTGATTGTTATTAATATTTTTCTAATATCTGCGTGACTCCTTGAGTAGGTGGCAAGGTTTAGTGAGAGCGGAAGGAGAAACTGAGGCTTACCTACTGCTGGCCAACAAAGGAGACTGCTGATGGCTGTTGAGTAAATCAATCTCCCCAACCTCTTCTCCCCTCCAAGAGCAATGATGCAGGCAAAACCCAGAATGACCTTCTGGTTAACAACTTCCCAGAGGAGATCTATAGGTTTTTAATGTCCAGACTTCCAACCAGATCCCCTAGAATCAGACTGCATCCCCTCAAGCCTCCCAGGGTGGGAGTTCTACCCTGGGACTTCAGTCCCACCCAGAGCAAGGTCGTGTCTTCTCTGCCCCCTCCCAGCCAGAGTGAGCTGTGTCCCCTTGGACCCCCCCAGGACACAGCCATATCTGCTCAGAATCCCCAAGGTAGACCATGTTCTCTCAGAGCTCCCAAACTTCACAAAACACATGTATAGTACATTTTTCAACTGACAATGATAAAGGAAAATTTATAGTCCCATCCCTGTAGTTCAAAACATTTTTAACAAGCAATGTGTGAGTCAAGTCTTGAATTATATCTCCAATATGGTGGGTAGAACATGAGCACAGCCACACACAGATGTTTGGAAAACTGTGTGGATATGTGGGGTCAGGGCATTCCTGATGGACAAATCCATGGTGAGGATCACCAGATCCTAAAGGTCTGATCCAGGGAGAAATCCTTGGAGCATTTTCCAAGTAAACAGTCTGTACTCATTGGAAAAGACCCTGATGCTGGGAAAGATTGAGGGCAGGAGAAGGGGGTGACAGGATGAGATGGTTGGGAGGCATCACTGACTCAATGGACAGGAGTTTGAGCAAATTCTGGGAGATGGTAAAGAACAGGGAAGCCTGGTGTGCTGCAGTCCATGGGGTCGCAGAGTCGGATATGACTGAGCGACTGAACAATGTTATTTGAAGGGACTTTTCTGTGTCTATTTGTGCTTTAGGAAATTGCTTGGGGACTTGTAGTTGGTGGGCAACACATTGAATTTTTATCATGGGAAACAGGCATCTGGTGGGTGTTTTCCTGCAGAGCGTCTGGTGTCCACCAGCACCTGGTCAAGCCTAGCCAGGAAGCCCCACAGTTTAGGAGCAGTGGTGCCCCCTGGTGACCATCTGGGTCCCCCGCCCCGCAAGATCTGCCAATACTTTTGTGCCGTGGTACCCAATCTTTCTGGCACCGGAGAACGGTTTTGTGGAAAATAATTTTTTCACACCCGGGATGGGGAAGCCAGTTTCAGGATGATTCCAGCGCATTGTGTACTTTAAGGAAATGGTGGGCTTCCCTGGTGGCTCAGACGGTAAAGCGTCTGCCTGCAGTGCGGGAGACCCAGGTTCCATCCCTGGTTTGGGAAGATTCCCTAGAGAAGGAAATGGCAACCCAGTCCAGTACTCTTGCCTGGAAAATTCTGTGGACTGAGGAGCCTGGTAGGCTACAGTCCATGGGGTCACAAAGAGTCAGATATGACTGAGCGACTTCACTTTCACTTTAAGGAAATGGTACCCCACTCCAGTACTCTTGCTTGGAAAATCCCATGGACAGAGGAGCCTGGTAGGCTACAGTCCACAGGGTCTCAAAGAGTTGGACACAATGGAGTGACTTCACTTCACTTATTACTATTGTTATTACATTGTGATATAATCGTAATGCAGAATCAGTGGGAGCCCAGGACTTTTCTGAACTCAGGCGGTAATGCGAGCAATGGGGAGCAGCTGTAAACACAGATGAAGCTCCACCCCGCCCAGTGTTCACCTCCTGCTGCAAGGCCTGGTTCCTAACAGGCCACGGACTGGTAATGGTCTGTGGCCTGGAGCGTTGGGACCCCTGCTCTAGGGAACAAAGTGGGTCCAAGGGGAAGCTGAAACCAACCTCCAGCCCAGATGAAGAGATGAGGGGGGTGTCTCAGGCTGTGCTCACCAGGCCTGGCACACCTGCCTTCTATCCACAGGGTCCAGCTTCCTGTGGAGCTTCACAGTAGATGTCTTTTCTTCTTCCTGGGTATCTACAACCAGTTTTCTTTTTCGTTTTTTGAAACAGCACCGGAGAAGCCCTCATTCTCAGGTCATGTAGTTCTTGAGGGTCAGACCTCCTCCCCACCCCATGCGCAGGTGCACAGTGATCTGATTAGGGATGAGCATATGGCCCAAATCTGTCCAAGGAGAGCCAGGCCTGGGGCTTTTTTGCTACAGCTGATGGGAAAGAAGCATTCTTTCTCTACTGAGGCTGCTAAGTGGTCCACAGCATATAAGCTTAGAGTTTCGGTGGGTTGGGGGAGAACATCTCTATCTCTAGTTGTAGAGGAGACTGCTTGAAAATGAAGCTGACACAGAGAAAAGCAGATGTGAGAGAGGAAGTGAGGCACAGTCCTGAAAAATGTTTGAGCAGCTGGATCGAGAAGAGAAGCCAGAGGCTCCAGTGCATTTTCAGTTAAGTGAACCAATTAAGATCTTTTCTGTTAAGCCAGTGGGAACTGGAGGATTATGCTCCCTGCCTTGATCTATGCCAGGCCCTAGTCGCTCTCTTCCATGTGCGCCCAGAATGTCCTCATTTGCTGCTTACAGCTGCAAACTCAGAGACCACATTAATCAAAACCATCTTTATTATTTAAAGAGCATCCTGTCATCAGGAGCACAAGATGGGGGGGAGTCCCAGATGGCAGAACAATATTTACATGGGGGGCAGGAGGGTGGTCCCAGGGCTGAGTGGGCCCGCCACTGTGGAGGACCTTGGAGGGAAGACTATCCTTGGACCTGTGGGCTGGGCCCAAGAAGAAAAATGTTCCATCCCTGGCCCAGGGTGAACCCCATCACGTGGGGCTGGGGCCCCTTAGATCAGCTCGGGCCCTGGAGGCGTGCACAGCGAGGAGAAGCCACAGGTCAGAGCTGGGTTACCATGCCGCTGGCTTCGGAGTGAGTCTGGGGAAAGACAACTAGGGGCTTCCCCCAACGTCCCACAAGTGCCCAACCCTCCCCAGGAGCCCCGTGAAAGCCATCCGTTCCCTAGGGTGACCCCTTCTAAGCCCTATAGGTTTCCAGAAAACCCTGCCTCCCTTTCCCGCTCATAGCCCCAAACCCTCCCGCCCTCTGGCTCCCATCTGGGCTCAAATTTCACCTTTATGGCCTGGAAGATCCACTCCCGGAAGTCACTGACTTTGGTGTAGACGCCTGGCTTCTGGGCCAGGGCACAGCCGGTGCCCCAGCTCACAATGCCACACAGCCGCCAACGTGGCGTCCGAGAGATGCTATCCTCACACACGAAGGGGCCACCACTGTCGCCCTGGTGGGGGATGGGAGGCCTGGCTGGAGCCCTAGACGGCTGGCCAGGAGGCCCTCCTTGGAGGGTCGGGGGCTGTGGTCATAGAGCCCTCTGGCCCTGAGGTAGGGAGCCCGACCACCCAAGGCCCTATGTCTCCATCCCTGGGGAGGCCAGGGCCCCGGCTGCCTCACAGCATCCCTCACCTGGCAGGCATCAATGCCACCCTCAGGGTAGCCGGCACAGAACATCTTGGGCTTGATCTGGTTCCCGTAGAAGTCGGGGCCGTTGCAGACATCATTGCTGATTATGGGGACTCGGGCCTCCTGGAGCACCCCAGCCTGTTGGCCTGGGGGTGTGCGGGCAAGGCTGGCCGAAGCTGGGGAGCATGCACACCCCCTCCCCTACCCTCCCACCTGGGCTTCAGTGTCCCTACACCCCCGGGTCCAAGAGGCACTGGCGTAGCCCAACTGCCCTTCCCCAGCCCAGCTCAGAGTCTCCCTAAGGCAGCCTCCCAGCAGAGGACAAGACTCACCGTAGTACTGTGTGTTGCCCCAGCCAGTCACCGTGCAGATCTTGCCATCCACCAGGGCCTGCCCGGCAGCCGGGAGACACACGGGCTGGATGTACTCTGTGCAAGAGACCACACCAGTCTGGGCCCTGCCAGTCTGCCCCGCCCAGGACAAACCTTGCTCCAGCTGCCCCAGCCCACCCTTCCCTCTGTTCTTTCACAAACACCACAACAGAAGTTGCCTCCTACAAACAAGGTCCCACTGTATAGTGCTGGGAACTATATTCAATACCCTGTGATAAAACATAATGGACAAGAATACGAAAAAGATATGTGTGTGTGTGTGTGTGTGTGTGTGTGTAACTGAGTCACTTTACTGTATAGAGGAAATTAACACAACATTGTAAATCACTATACTCCAATACAGGGCTTCTCCAGTGGCTCAGCAGTAAAGAATCCACCTGTAATGCAGGAGACACGGGTTTGACCCCTAAGTTGGGGAGATCCCCTGGAAGAGGGCATGGCAACCCATTCCAGTATTCTTGTCTGGACAGAAAAGCCTGGCAGCTACAGTCCATGGGGTTGCAAAGAGTTGAACACGATTGAAGTGACTTAGCATAGCATAGCATCCTTCAATACATTTTTAAAAATAAAATAAGCTGCCTTCTATTGACTATATACTCGCATCTTTCTGGGTAAATTCCCTTAATATCCCATCAGTTCAGAGAGGTAGGGGCTATTACTACCCCCACTTAAAGAGGGGGAAATAAAATGTCACTTGCCCAAAGCCTTAGATTGAGTCAATGACAGAGCCAAAATTTGAACCCAGGTTGGCCCAGTTTCTAAGCCTGTGTTATTAACCATGGCCCATGGGGCTGCCCCTTACCTAGAGAGTGACTTTGAAATTTTTTAATTTATTTTTTCAATTTTTTGGCCACCGTGGCATGTGGGATCTTCGTTCCCAGAACAGGGATCGAATCTGTGCCGCCCCTGCATTGAAAGGGCCTCCCATTTAGCTACTGGACCACCAGGGAAGTCCCTTCTGTAAGAAATTTTACGAGGCACTATCTTGAGATATTGGACTTCCACCTGTCAAAAAATCATCATAATAAACACACCAGTCTATCCTGTCCACAGTAAGAGTGGCATCCCTGAGACATGACATCCTTGTGCAGTGTACAGCCCGTGCAAGTGGTCTTGGCAGCCCTGCTAGCAAGCCTTGCTGGTGACTTCACCTGCCTGAGCTCAGAGCTCTCAGGTGAAAAACGGAAAGAATAATCATTTCCCCCCTAGAGGTGTATCATGAGAAATTGGTGAGGTGTTGAATAGCGTGCCTGGCTAACGGGAAATGCTCACGTAACTAGCAATAGTAATAAACAACAGCAATGATTATTAGTGTTAACTGAATGCAGGCATTGCCCTAAGCTCTTTGACTCAGATTAACCCTTTTCAGCATTTCAATAACCTTCAGGAGTCATTTAACAGATGAGGGAAACTGAGGTTTGGAGAGGTGAAGCCACATACCCAAGACTGCAGAGCTGCTGAGTATCTGACCCCAAAGCCCACACCACTCCCCTCAGTCCCACGTCCAAATACAGGCCGCTCACATGTATTGTTCCCTTAAATGGAGAACTAGTATCATGGACCATTCAAAAGAAAATAACCATTAAAAATAAGAATAAGGCGGACTTCCCTGGTGACCAGTGGCTAAGACTCTGAGCTCCCAACCCAGGGGACCCGGGGTTCAATCCCTGGTCAAGGAACTAGATCTCACAAGCTGCAACTAAAGATTCCCCATGCCACCACTAAGACCCAGCACAGCCAAATAAACACACAATTTTTAAAATTATAAAAAAAAAAAGACAATAATGAAAACTACAAAACAGTACTGACTTTCCCGGCAGCTCAGCCAGGGGCTTATAGGCACAGATTCCAGAGCCACGCAACTTGGGCTCCAACCGTTGCCATTTTCCAGTAGTGGGAATGTGGGGTATTATGTATCTTCTCTATGTCGGGAATTTTCCTCTTGTAAAAAAAGAAACAAAACACAGGATCATAAGAGAACCCACCCTCCCCAGGCTGCTGTGACAATGAAATCAGTGCATGCTTGGGACAAGCTGAGGCCGGTGGCTGCCCACAGGAGGCACGTGCAAGCGCTGGAGTTCATCCTATCATCACTATTATTGTAGTCTTTCATTATTATTTTTTAAGATGTTTTAAAATCTTATTTATTTATTAAGGCTGTGCTGAGTCTTTGTTGCTGTGAGGGCTTTTTACTGTTTGTTGTGAACTGTAGTGGGGCTGGTTCTGGTGCACGGGCTTCTCATTGCAATGACTTCTCTTGTTGCGGAACAGAGGCCTACAGTGATCAGGCTTCAGTAGTTGCGGTACCTGGGCTTAGTTGCTCTGAATCAGGGACTGAACCTACGTCTCCTTCATTGGCAGGCAGATACTTAACCAACGAACCATCAGGGAAGCCCAAGATTTTTTTATTTTTTAATATGGACCATTTTTAAACTCTTTATTGAATTTGCTACAAAATTGCTTCTATTTTATGTGTGGGTGTTTTGTGGCAGAGAGAGCATGTGAGTCTTAGCTCCCAACCAGGGATCAAACCTACACCCGCTGCATTGGAAGGTACAGTCCTAACCACTGGACTGCCAGGGAAGTCCCTTGTAAACATTATTATTATCATCATCATCCTGGTGCCTGCTGAAGGCTCATCATCAGTGCTATGATAACTTCCTTATCATCGACATTATTATTATTACTATTACTACCATTCGGTGGCCTTCTGATAGCTGAAGCCCACAGCCTGCTCTAAATTCAAAAGGCATGTGTAGACGAGGTATGAAGGACACCCGGACACCCAGGTGAGTCTTTCTCATTGACAGCAAGGAAATGCTCTGGAGAACTACAAAGGGAATTAATAACTCCCGACTTTCTGATTCATTCATACACTTTTTTTTTCATTTCTTTCTTTTATTTTGGTAATAGCTATTTTTGGAGATATAATTCCTGTACCACACAATTCACCCGCTTAAAGTACACAAGTCAATGGGTTTTAGACAGGTTTTAGATTCAGGGACTAGCCTGCCCGGCAGTAGCAAGGTACCACCACCACCACAATCGATTTCAGAACATTTTCATCACCGCCTTTACCTCTGACCTCCCAGCGTTTCTGTGCCACCCCCACGCCTGGGGAACCACTAATGTGCTTTCTATCTCTGCAGGTTTACCTGTTCTGGACATTTCGTAGAAATGGAATCATCTAGAATGTGGCTGTTTGGGTCTGACTTCTTTCTGAGCACAACGCTGTCCAGGGTCAACCACTGTGTACCATGGATCACTGACTTTCTAACCTGATATGATTCCATTGTATGGATCTAGCACGCTTTTTGTTTATCCACATGTCAGACGGCGAACTTCTGGTGGTTTCCACCCTTTGGCTACTGTAAATAATGCTGCTATGAACACCCATGCACTAGCTTTTGTGTAGCTATGTAACTTCTTTTCTTTGGGGGACGTACCTGGGAGTGGAATTGGGGGGCCAAACGGTAATACTCACACAGGGTTTTCCAAAGTGGCTGCACTAATTGCCCCTACCTAATGAACGCACAGTGAGTGCCCCTGGAGATCACTTCCCTCATCACCGTGAATTCCATGCCCCAGCCCCTCCTCTGTCCTCCTGGGCCCTGGAGTCCCCAGGCCCAGACGTACCTGTGAGGGGCAGGGTGCCGGAGAGGTGGACCAGGGCGATGTCGTTGCTATTCTCCTCGCTGTTGGGGTCTCGAAAGGGGAGATAGCCCCCATGGTAGATGACAGCCTGCACCCCCAGTTGCACGCCATGGGGTGAAGTCTGGGCCACAGCACCAGCAAACACTCGCCATCGCGACAGGACCCGGTTCCGCCTACCGGGAAAGGAGGGGAGGGTGGCCACCTGTCTGGGCACAGCCTCCCCCAGCTCACCGCTGCCCAGCCTCTCCCCTCCGTGCCCTGGGGGACACGCACTCAGGGAAGCAGTGGGCGGCTGTCAGCACCCAGTCCCTGGAGAGCACGGACCCCCCGCAGAGATGGGCTCCATCATAGCGAAGACTGACTTGCCACGGCCACCTGCCCAGGCTGGTGTCCTGGCCGCCCACGATGCGATCGACGGGCAGCTTCCGGTGGCCACAGTCTGTGGGGAGAGGGGCAGCCAGGGGCCGGCGGGGGGCCTGGACTCCCTGCCCTGGGGGTCTGAGAGGTCACGCCCCTCCCTGGGGAGAGTGAGTGGTCACGATCCTAACCTGAGGGGTCTGAGGAACACCGCTCTGATCAAGGGGGAAGGGGTCTGTCTGAGGAGACACAGCCCCATCTGTGGGGATCTAGGGGGGCATGGCCCTACTTTGGGGGTCTGAGGGGATGTGGACCCCCCCACCCTGAAGGAGCCTGAGAGGACATAGCTCCATCCCTGGAGGACCTAAGAGGATGAGGCCTACCTGGGGGTATCTGATGGGCCATGGCCCTGCCACGCTAGGGGCAGCGAGTCTCAGAAGAGGGCTCTGAGTTTTGGGGTCTCACCTTGGCAGCTGGTAGCCAGGAAACGGCCTCTGGGACAGTCGCTGTGGGAGGGAGCGGGATGAAGACACAGAGATGAAAAAAGAGGCCAATTAGGACGGAGGGAAGGCACCCGGAGGAGTGTGGGTACCCAGGGGTGGTGGGGCCCGCAGCTTGCGCCCCACCTGCCCGCCGCCCTCCTCACCACACGGAGAGGACCTCGAGCAACCTCCGGGCATGTGGCAGCCTCCCCTCGTCCACGCAGAAGAAGCCCGACGTGCCATTGGCGCCCGCCATCCGCACGTCCAGCTCCGAGAAGTCCAACGCCCTGGGCAGGGCAGCGGTCAGACCTGCGCCCCCCGCCCTCCCAGCCCCCCACCAGGGGCACCCCGGGTACCTGAGGAAGCCCATCTCCTCGCAGCTGAGCCCCGCCACCCTGGCGTTGGAGCGCGAGGAGCAAAGCAGGCGCCACGTGCCCTCCGTCTGGTCGAACACCGTGAGCCGAGCATCCGCCGGGCCGACCTGCACTGCAGGGCGACAGGAGGACCGCCTGGGTCGCCTTCCCGCCCGAGCCCTCCCAGCCTCTTCTCTGCCCGTGCCAGTCTAGTCCTGAGTCTTGGCAGGCCCGATCGGAGCACCCCAGGCTCTGCACATCTGTGACTGCCTCTGGAAGGGCTCAGGACTCAAGCTGGACCAAAGATGAGGGGTCCTAAGACTCCGGCTGCATCGCCATGGGGAAACCAGGCAAGGTGGGGGAGGGGGCGATCCTCTTGCCACCGGGATTCCTAAACTGGTGGCCCAAGAGCTGGAAGCTAGATTTGTCAAGGTCCATCTTTGCCTGCAGGAGGGGGAATGGGGGGCAGCAGTGATAAACCAATGTAAAGGAAAGCCAGGAGATTCTGATAACATTTTTATAGCTCCTTAATGGAATCAGGCTTAAAGAACCTCCAGAATCGTTACTTAAGTGAGTTAATAATTTCCCTTTTTATTTAGCCAGTTTCTTGGTTTTTCCTTTTCTCTTTTACAGCCTGAAGATCGTTGACCAATACATCACATTGCCAAAATATCTAAATAGATTTCCTATAATTTTAAAACAGAAGAGTTATCTTTTTTCTGCAGGACTTGCCAGGGCCTTGAGTACGTGCTAAGTTGCAGGATAATTATTCAAGCAGAGGATGCAGTATTCATTCATTCATTCATTCATTCATTCATTCAACAAGTGTTAACTAGACACATACTCCATGCCCGGTCCTATGTGGGGTGATGCTGGGGGACATAAAAATGACCAAGACCTCTCTGGGCTGTACCCTCACCAAGCACAAAGTCCATCCATAGGGGAGACAGACAGCAATAAAAAAAAAATCACCCAATCAAACACAGCTTCACCAACTGTGACAAGAGGCAGATACACAGCAAGGCTGCAGAGTGCTTATGGGGGATTCTTCCTGCCTGCTTAATGCACTGAAAAGTGATGCTCCCCTCAGCCCCTTCCAGCCTGCTCCTCACACATGGCCAGAGGACCCTTGCCACACCTAAGCCAGGTCACAGCCCTTAGGTGTGCTTTAGCAAACACTCAGTCTGTGCCAGGCTCTATTTCAAGCGATGAACAAATCAGACAAAACCCCCAGCTGTGGGGAGCTCAGAGGCCAATGGGTGAGATGGATAACAAACAGGAGAGAGAAGTAAAAGAGATGCTGTGTCGCAAAAGAAGGGGCCTTGGAGACAAGTCGAGCTTGACAGAGAGGCAGGGGAGTGCTGACATGGGGAGAGACAGGAGGTTGTACTGTCCTATAGGTGGGCAGGGAAGGCTGCACTGCGAAGGCGGTGTGCAAGCAGAGATCTGAAGGAGGTGAGAAGATAGGTGAGGGGACAGAGAACTAGGCCAAGAGAAGTGCAAGTGCACAGATCCCAAGGTGGGGGCGGGGTTGTTGTAGGAACAACAAGGGGTCTGGGCAGAGTGAGCAAGGGGAGGGGGAGCAGGAGACAAGACTAGACTGACTGACTTTTACCAGGAGGGAGAAGGCAATGGCAACCCACTCCAGTACTCTTGCCTGGCAAATCCCATGGACGGAGGAGCCTGGTGGGCTGCAGTCCATGGGGTCGCTAGGAGTCGGACACAACTGAGTGACTTCACTTTCACTTTCATGCATTGGAGAAGGAAATGGCAACACTCTCCAATGTTCTTGCCTGGAGAATCCCAGGGACAGGGGAGCCTGGTGGGCTGCCATCTATGGGGTCGCACAGAGTCGGACACGACTGAAGCGACTTAGCAGCAGCAGCAGCAGGAGTGAGGGCTGAGCCAGGAGGGCCTTGATCTGACTCAGGGGTTCACAGGCACCCTCTGGCTGTGTGTAGGGAGCAGACTGTAGCGGGCAGGATGGGACCAGGGAGACCAAGAAGGTGTGATGGTTCAGGAGGGAGAGGATGGAGGCGGGGCCGTGGTGGGGGCAGTGGAGGATTCTGCATAGAATTTGTGGGTGGAGCCCATAGGGTCAGCTATGATTGGATGTGGGTGGAAGGAAAAGAGGGGCCAAGGGCAATTCCAAGGTGTTTGGCCTGAGCCACTAGAAGGATGAGCTGCCATTGACTGAGATGGGCAAGGTGGGAAGGAGCAGGTTTGGGGAAAGATCAGCTGTGAACCCCTTTTTCTCTGGAGCTTCCTGAATGGCTGGTGTTCTGAGAGCACATTCTGGGACAGTGAATCTGATCCAAACTCAACTTTGCATCCTTGGAGGAAGAACTTGATGAGGCCACACCCAAGCTGAGCAGTCTTCCCACCCCACAGATCTGGACAAGGGGAGGCAGAACTTCCGGGGAGAACCCTGCCCTGCTGAGGACAGAGAAAGGCAAAGAGAAGATTTGCATTCAGGCCTGAGTGACTCCAAACCCCAAGCCTTTAATGTTGCCTGTGACTGTAGTCATGAAACTAAAATACACTTGCTCCTTGGAAGAAAAGCTATAACAAACCTAGACAGCATAATAAAAAGCAGAGACATCATTTTGCCAACAAAGGTCCATATAGTCAAAGCTATGGTTTTTCTAGTAGTCATGTATGGATGTGAGAGTTGGACCACAGAGAAGGCCAAGTACCAAAGAACTGATGCTTTCAAACTGTGGTGCCGGAGAAGACTCTTGAGTGTCCCTTGGAAGTTAAGGAGATCAAACCAATCAATCCTAAAGGAAATCAACCCTGAAAAATCAACCCTGAATATTTATTGGAAGGATTGACGCTAAAGCTCCAATACTTTGGCTGCCTGATGCAAAGAGCTGATTCATTGGAAAAGACCCTGATGCTAGGAAAGATTGAGGGCCAGAGGAGAAGGGGACAACAGAGGATGAGATGGTTGGATGGCATCACTGACTCAATGGACATGAGTTTGAGCAAACTCCAGGAGTTGGTGAAGGACAGGGAAGCCTGGTGTGCTGCAGTCCATGGGATCACAAAGAGTCAGACATGACTGAGCAACTGAACAGCCTGTCAAGCAACTTTCCTCCTAAGGGTTAAACAAAAAAGGCACAGTAATAACACTGGTGAAGGAGTGGGTGGGACAAACTGGGAGAGTAGCCCTGAAACATATACATTACCATATACAAAATCAATAGGTAGGGGGAAGTGACTGTGTAACAAGGAGCTCAGCCTGGTGCTCTGTGACGACCTAGAGGTGTGGGATGGGGTAGGGAGTGGGAGGGAGGTCCACGAGGGAGAGGATATATAGCTGATTCATGTTCTTATACAGCAGAAACCAATATAACATTGTAAAGCAATTATCCTCCAATTAAAAAATGAATTTTAAAAATAGTAACACTGACTGCATTTCCTGGGGATGGGCTGACCCTACACTATGTGTCATATCTGCGGGGTTCTATCCCACCATCATCCTGGGAGGGAGAGACCATCTCTATGTCCATCTTACAAATGAGAAAACTGAGCCTTAGAGAGGACCTACTTGCCCCTGAGAATATAGCTAAGAACCGGCAAAGTCAGGATTTGAATCCAGACCTGCCTACCTGCATACTCCCTGCTCCTTCTTGGCTCTCATACAGACCCTTATCAGCTCCTTTTCCCCAAATATACTCATGTAGGCCTGTACTAGGAGCTTCCTGGTTAACTGGCCTTAATCACAGCTTCCTGTTCTGGGATGGGGCCCAGAATATCTGGTACCTCCACTGGGTACCACCCCTTGAGTTCCCAGACCAAGATCTGGGGTTCGAAACACCAGCTGGGGATGGGAGTGAATTCTTATTTTTAAATGACTTCTCAATGCTCCAGAGATTGTGATTTCCAGAAAGTGTGAGGTTTTAGGAAAGAAATTATCATTTTATGGATGTATTTGGAGGGAGGAGCGGAAGGAGGAGGAGGAGGGAGGGAGGAAGGAATATCAAATGCCCCTCCAAGTATTTTTAAAACTATAATTCTGTGCCACTGTTTCTCACTTTTAAACTCTTTATTCTTGTTTGTGTTATTTTAAGCCATGCAGAAAGTACGTTCTGGGTCACCTGGTTTGGTTTGCTTATCAAATTGTCTGATATATTTAGAGGTGTGAAAAATCCCAGCAAAGTGAGGTGGGGATATCATTTCTGGGTTGTTTCTGTTTGTTCATTTTGTAATTTCCCAGCGTTTTTGAAAAACCCAAGTGTAATGGGAGGGCACAGTGCTGGCGATAGCCAGAGTCAGGTCTGAATTGTGGCCTCATTACTTTCCAGCTGAAGCCCAGGACAAGTTAGTTCACCTCTGAGATTTGTCCTCATGCTTATTCATTAAACAAAGGTTTCCTAAGCACCTTCTATGCACCAGACACTGTCTAGGGTGGTAAACAAAATGCCCCTGCCCTTCTGAAATTCACCAGAAGTAAATCATGAGTCATGTGAGGAGGGTCATAGAGGGGGTGGGGGGGGGGGTGCGCAGAGGGTATGGAGCCTGGGAGCAGAAAGGTCTAGCTCAGGAAAGTTAAAGCCTAAAGCCTGAGACACAGAAGTCCATGTTAACCAAGTTGGCTGAAAGTCAAGCATTGCACAGATCTTCACCTCCACTAATTCTCACCAATTTCCAGATAGGGATGCTGAGAACCAGAGAGGGCAGGCCAGGTGGGAGCCTCAGCTCAGCCGCGATGGTACAGGACCCAGAAACCTGCCTCTGGGTGTGAGCATAAAGAGGAGGTGAGCAAAGACTGTGGTGCTAGGAGGGTCCTTTGAGAGTGAGAGAGTAGCCCGTGGGCTGGGGCCTGAAGAGTGCTGGAAGCAAGCATGAGGTGAGGGTGGAGTCCGAGGAGCCTTGGAGTCCGCCAAGGTTGGGATTTTAGCCCAGCAGCAGTAGCGAGTCATAGAGGTGCATCTGGTAGGTGCATGACCCCTCTGCCCTGCCATTTATTCAATGTGCAAGTCAGTACAAGTCACGGGGCCTCAGTTTCCTGCATGTGCAAAATGGGAGTGATGATCAACGGCCCCAACTTCACAGGGGTCTTGTGCAAAGGCTGCAGCCAGGGCCTGGCATACATTAGCCGTCAACATGGCAGCTCACTGGGCTGTTTCTTGAGAAACAATACAGTATAGTAGTCCTACCCAAGCTCTGGATCCAGGTTGTCTGAGTTCCGATCCCTGTGACCTGGGGCAAGTCAGTTGGTCTCTCCACACCTCATTTCCCCATATTAAAATGGGCCGTGGGAAGGACTGAATGAATTAATACTTGCAAAGCCCTGAGGCCTGTGCCTGGCACAGGTAAATGCTGGGCAAGTGCCAGCTGCGGTGGTTGACCTTGATGGCCTTCCTGTCTAGATGTTCTTTTCTGCTCGTAATGTGAGCTGAGTCCTTTATGGAACTAGATGGGCCTCGTGGGAGTGAAAAATTCATCCTGTCACCCAACTTCCCCTTTCTTCCTGCTGCCCTGGGCCCCTGAATGGCAGCCTGGGGTTAGCATTTAGAAAGATCCATTCATTCATTCATTCCACAATTAGTTTCTATATCTATTCGTTTTTCCACCTATGGAAAAACTCAAACAAACTTCTTGGCCACCCTGATATTTATTCGCGTGACCATTCCTGCCTTCACATCTCTTCCAGTCAAGCTTAAGTGCTATTCCTGGCGCCATCACGTGCCCACGGTGTGTCCTCTCCAGTCCTCACTTTCTACATCTGTAAAATGGGAATAACAACAGTAGCTACCACCAAGAAGTGACAGAAAAAGGTTGGCTGAATTCATACAGCACCTCTACCTCTCAAACATGTATTGACCATGTTTCACAATATGAAACTCATGTTTACATTATGATGTAGCCCCAGACTTCCGTTTCCTGGGGTGAACTATGGCATTGCTCCAAGCCTCAGTTTCCCCATCTGTAAAATGGAGGGAATAACAGTCCCACCTTCATAAAACCCAAAGGAAAGATTAACAGAACTTTTTCTTATGGAAAGAGATGCACTCTGATTTTTTAAATCAAATCTGTTTCATACTTTTTTAAATGTGGTTTTCAACTCACTGATTTCATGATGCACTTAATGGATAACATGTTTAGAGTCTGAAGAACATTGGATTAGACCAGCCACGCGGGTACATAAGCACCACCAGCATTCCTGCAGGCGTTCGGGCATTCATTTAAAAAATCCTTTCACTGAGTTCCCACCAGGTGCGAGTTTCCTCCAGGGCTCCCCCAGAGGGTCTCAGCCCGCTCTACTCACCTGGATACAGCGGCTCCTGATCACTCCTGAGTAGAACAGTCACTGCGGAGAAGGCAGAAGTGAGGGCAGGCAGGCTGGGGGCTACCAGGGGCAGGGGAAGGTAGAGGTGCAGGGGTCTGTCCACTCTCACCAATGGCCCAGGACGCTGCCCCGATGCCTGTCAGGAGCAGGACGGTCCCCACAGTGAGAGCGGCCAGCTTGGGTCCGGAGCAGCATGGCACAGTCCGGCCACCTGCAACAGACACCATGCTGGGGCCACTGCCAGGCCTGTCCTCATCATGGCAAGAGGCCCGCTCTGCCCTGCCCCCCGGCGTTAACTTAGCACGCCTGAGCCTGCCCTGCCCTGGGTCCAGTTTCTTGGGGCGTGCAGTTGGCAGGCCTGTCCCTCCCCTGTGGGGAGGGTGCCCAGCCCCCCAGGGCTTCCAGCTGGGAAGGGGTGTGGCTGGGACAGTTGCCACCCTCCCTGCCCACACTCCTGGCACTGAAGGGACTTCTCCTTCCCAGTGATGCTGCGCTCTGTATCTCCTTCTTGGACCTCTCACTTCTGCTAACTTTCCCAAAGGTGCTTGGAGCCTCTTGGGGGCTGTGACCCCTGACCTTTGCCCTCTTGGCAGCTCTCTTCCCTCCTGTTTGGCGTTTCCTCACTGCCTCATTTCTCTCTGCTGTTCCAGATCCTCTGTCCCTGGGAACCCCCCAAACCAGACCTCTCCCGAAGGACCGAGCTCCAGCGTCAACTTGACCCCAGAGGCTGAGAACCTACATTTGGAAATTTGTCAGCCTCACTTAAAAATATTGGCCTTGGGAATTCCCTGGTGATCCAGTGGTTAGGACTCCATGCTTTCACCGCTGAGGGCACAGGGTCAATCCTTGGTTGGGGAACTAAGATCCCGCAAAGCGCGAGGCCCAGCCAAATCAAAAAATACATATATGGGCCTTACCCACTGCTATATATGGGACCTTGGACAGGTACTATCACCTTTTTAAGCCTCAACTTCCTCATCTATTTAATGGGCATCCACCTAGCACTCACCTCTAAAAATATTATTTGAAGCTTCTTTCAAATAACTAGGAGCCATACTCTTGTCAGACACCTTCTGTGCCAAGCACTGCTCTGAATGTATTATTCCGTCCTTGTCTCAGTTATGATTCCTATTTTTCAGACAGGGGAAACCGAGGCTCGCAGAAGTGGAGCCACCTGCCCAAGGTGACTCAGCCAGGAAGAGGTAGTACTGGCTTGGCACTGGGATCCAGGCATATAACCACTAAGCCTTGCCACCCTCTCTGTGCTATAGTGGCTGGCATAGAGCGGGTTCTCAATAAATGCTTTTTTTCTTTTTCATTTTTATTGGTCAATAAATGTTTTTAAATCATTATAGCTGTGTGGTCTTGAACAACTCCCTTCACCTCTCTGGACCTCAGTTTTCTCATCAGTAAAATGGGGGTTTATTCACTCGTGGTCCTATGGAGCATCCACTGTGTACCTGGCACCATTCTAGGCTCTGGGGACACATCCCTAAACAAGACAGCTGAGATGCTCTCACAGAGCTCACATTCTCATGTATGTAAAGCGAGGGGAAACCAAAACAAGCAAACAAGTAAATGAACTTGATCATGTTCAGAACATGGCCAAGTCTATAAAGAAAATGATACAGGTCGGGGGCAGCAGGGTCTTCTGTGGAGTATTCAAGAAGGGCCTCCCTAAGAAGGGGCTTTTGAGCTGAGACCTGACGGCTGAGGCCAGCCAAGCAAAGAGCTCTCATGGAAGCGCACAGTGGGCAGAGAAGAGCACAGGCCAGGGCCTTGAGGCCAGAACAAGCATGGCGGGTGAGAGGGCAAGAGAGGCCACTGCTGTGGCCAGAATGGCATGAACTTGGGGAAGGCACTGGGGCCAAGGCTGGGGCCAGCTGGGGAGGCCTGGCAGCCTGAGGAGAAGAGGAATTTTATTCCCAGTGCAGCAGGGACCCTGGGGCTGAAAAGCCAATCCTTTGGCTAGGGATGGGGGGAACCAAAGAGAAAAGGCAGCTGAAAGCCTTCGCTGGGCCTGGCGTGCACCCGACTGCCCCTGGCATCTGCAGGACCTTCCAGTTCTGCCATCTGGGTCATGGCAGTATGGCTGATGGGCACGGGGCCAGGCCAGCACCCAGAAAGGAGTGGGGAGCGGTCCAGGACCTTCCTGCAATGGCTATTGTCTGAGAGCCTTAAGAATTTGAGAACCCAGCCATTCTTGTCCAGGCACACCTCCCTCCAAAGAGGCCCCGGCGTGCCAGCCCAGTCCAGCTGCGGCTGGCTGACCCTTCCCTGTCTCCCTGAGGGGGCCTCTCAGGCCCCGTCCCCACCTTGCTGCTGCCGCAGCTTAGTCACTTCAGTTGTGTCCGACTCTGTGTGACCCTGTGAACTGTAGCCCTCCAGGCCCCTCTGTCCATGGGATTCTCCAGGCAAGAACACTGGAGTGGTTTGACATTCCTTTCTCCAGGGGATCATCCCAACCCAGGGATTGAACCCAGGTCTCCTGCACTGCAGGCAGATTCTTAACCACTAAGCCACCAGGGAGGACCCCGTCCCCCCACCTTGGTCCCCAACCATATTCCTGGTTTCAGTGGGAGGTCTTGACTCCCGAAGCCATCAGGCTGGTCCCGGGTCCTTTGTTTTCAGACATGCCTGCGGAGCTTTGGGCCACTCAGAGCCCAAGCTAGAGGCCCTGGCATGACTGCCGAGGCAGGAAGCACCGCTGCCTTGTGTCGCTTAAGGTGAGAGGAGAAACTTGCTCCATGCCCTGTGATTCAGGAGACTTCAGACAACCCCCAAACAGCGCCTCTGGTGGGACAGGAAGCGTCCTCACCCGGGTTCTTCAGCGAGGCATCCTGACTGCTTATCTTCGCCAAGGCAGGAAGTGTCCTCACTGGACAAGAGGCAGCATGCTGGTGTGACTCCTCGGTGCAATAGAGCCTGGTAAGCCGGGACCCCCAAGCATCCCCCTGAGGCTCCACTCCCTGTTCTTTCAGGGGCGCTAGGCTGCCCTTGTCTCCTCACAAGGCAGTTCCGCTGCCTCCACCATTTGGCTGCAAAACCTTGCCAAGTGATGTCCTTGGTTCCTTGTCTCTGAAACTCCACTCAAACAGCTCCGTGTCTGTCCTCATGTACCCAACTCCAACTTCCCGAACAAAATTCTCTCCCCATCTGATTTCTGGGACACCACCCTTGTCTGACTTGCTTCCTACTCCTCAATCTCCTGACCCTCCACATGCTCTCTGAAATCTGGGCTTCACGGGGCGGCCCCGGCCTTCTTCCCCTCATGCCTCCCCGCTCCACCCCCACAGACTGCGTTTTCTGTCCCCAGCTCTGGACTCTGCTGAGTCCTAGGTCGGGGGTCCTGCAGCCTCTTAGATGCCTCCCCCTGGAATCACCACACTCCGTCACACCTCCCAGATTCCATACTGGCCTCCACGTCTCCCTAAGTCCCCAGGTCCCGTCTCGGAGGTCCTCATCAGCAGGTCTGTCCCTGTGGGCAGAACACCTCCCTCTTCCCACGGCTCAGGCCTCCTGAGTGTCTCCTGCCCACTTTCTCCTTCCCTGCCCCCACCCCCTCCAACCCCTGGGCTCAGTCTCTCCCCTTCTGGTCCAGCCTCCACATGGAAACCAGGGGGGGTCTTCCCAAACAGCAAATCCAACCTGTCCCTAGAACCCCCCATGGCTCCCCAGTGCCTCTCAGGACAGAGTCTAAGGCCCTCAGCCCAAGGTGCCAGGCCCTCTAGGATGTAAGCACAGCTATCAGAGATTTGGGGGTTGAACATGTTTTCCCCAATTCCCAGACAGCCATAAGGGTCCTTACCAGACAATTGATAGAGCTTCCAAAAAGCAACCAAAACGACAGGACTTATACAAGGTTTAAAAAAAAAAGAAGAAAGAAAGAAACAGCTCCATCTTGTGGAGAGAGCTGGCACTGCCCACGCATGGGCCGGCTTCTTACCAGAGTCCTAACAAAACTTGGTCCAGCCTGCGTGTCTCATCACCCGCCCAGCTCCATTTCCAACTTTACCTCCAGAAATCCTGAATCAGCTACATGCCACCATACACCTGGCAGATTGTCACCCCCAGCTGTTTGCCTTGCTCTTCTGTCTGCCTGGCACACCTACTTACTCCTGCCTCTTTCTGAGTGTCAATTCAGATTATCACCTCCAGTGATTCGGCGTACCCAGGGAGCACCAAGAACCTCACCTTGGGCGCACTTCACCAGCAGAATGGTAACACAAATGTTAGCGTAACTGCAGCTCTCAGAAGACACACCAACCCTAGGCCTGTCCTAACCCCATCCTGCCAGTATATGTATCAGTGACAAGTTCTTCAGTTGTGGCCCTATGGACTTCAGTCCGCCAGGCTTCTCTGTCCATGGGATTCTCCAGGCAAGAATATTGGAGAGGGTTGCCATGTCCTCCTCTAGGGGATCTTCCCCACCCAGGAATCAAATCCCCGTCTCTGTCTCCTGCATTGGCAGGTGTTACCGCTAGCGCCACCTAGGGACCCCAACCCCATCTTGCAGTTTCCTGAAATCCTTGCAAGCTATCAATGAAGAACATATTATTATCACCACCCGAATGTACAGAGGAGGAAAGGAAGCCCAGAGAGGTTCAGCCACCCACACCAGGTAACCCAGCAAGTAAGCCCAGGTTTGCCATGACGGTAGGACTCCCCTTCAAGACTAGGACACACGCCACTTTGCTTCTCTGGTTCCTTTACCCCTAGGCCCCAGGCCTGGTGAGTCCCTACAGTGGGCTCCAGGAAGGAAGGTTTCCAAAGGTGCAAAGCTCTGCCACCCACCTGCTCAACAAGGGTTCAGTGCTGTCTCCCAGGCCACTGGGAGCCTGGTGGCTCAGATGGTAAAGAATCTACCCGCAATGCAGGAAACCCAGGTCAGTCCCTGCATTGGAAAGATCCTCTGAAGAAGGGAATGGCTATCCACTCCAGTATTCTTTCCTGGAAAATTCCATGGACAGAGGAGCCTGGTGGGCTACAGTCCCTGGGATCGCAAAGAGTCGGACATAGCACTTCACAGCTGGATGGTTTGGGCTCTGATTTTCTAGCTGTGCTGAGACGCAAGGAGGCCAGTGATCCATACCCATCATTTCAGCCAGCACACTCAGTGCTCCCCGCCTATCACAGCATTTAAATCCTCACACCATCCTATAGGGTGGACATTAGTACTGCTTTTTTTTTTTTTTTTAACAGAGGAAGAAATGAGCCCCAGAGAGGGTGAGCTACTGGCCCAGGGCCTCACAGCTAGAGAGTGATACTGCCTGGGACCGAGACCAACTAGCTAGGTTCCAGGAAGAAGAGAGGGAGTCAGCCCCAGCTGGGGAGGGCAGGAAGAAAGAGCCACCCCTAACTGGTCTCCTCCAGCTGGCTCTTAAGTGTGGAGGAGGTTAAGAGGAAGTCAGGGTGTCTGGAGCCCCTGCCAGGGGATTCCATAAGCCCTCGAGTGTCTGTCAAACCGGAGGTGTGGTTTCTCCCCACCATCCCTAGGGTGGTTTCTCTGTTGTTTCTCCTCTCTTCATCCATCCAGACCGGGTCCAAAGTCCCCCTCTGCTCTGCCCACAGAGTGAGGAGGTGGGAGGGACGTGTGGTATCGGTGGGGGTCTTGGGCCCCAGGTCTCCAAGTCGGCCAACCTCTGCCATGACAGCTCTGGGGCACCCCATGTGTTTTATGCACTAAGCCCCACGCTGGTGCCTTGTGCGTGTTTTATGCTCCCAACAACCTCACGTAGGTAGGTGGGTGGCATTAGAACCCATGCTTGACCCAGGGGGAGATGAAGCCCAGAGGAATGACGACACTTCGCCAGGTCGCACAGTAAAAATCAGTGGCAGAGGAAGGTTCGAAGGCAGCCCGGTGGGGCTTCCCTGCTGGCTCAGTGGTAAAGAATCTGCCTGTCAACTCAGGAGACTTGGGTTCCATGTGAGGATCCCACATACCGTAGAGCAACCAAGCCCGTGTACCAGAACTATGGAGCCTGTGCCCTAGAGCCCGGGAAGCGCAACTAATGAGCCCATGTGTCCCAATGACTGAAGCCTGAGCCCCCTAGAGCCCATGCTCTGCAATAATAGAAGCCGCAGCAACGAGAAGCCCTCACACCGCAACTAGAGAAACGCCTGCATGCAGCAACGAAGACCCAGCACAGTCAAAAATAAATAAATGAATAAATAAATAAAATTATATATATATTTTAAAGGCAGGCCTGTGCATTCCATTCCAGAGTCTATGTCCTGAACGGTGATAGCTAGTTTCCCAGCCTTGACCCCAAGCAAAGGACAGGTCCAGAGGTAGCTGAGAAATCACTGGGGGGTGAAGGGAAACTGAGGCAGGGAGCCAGGAAGGTCATATGGGGTGGGCGGGAGGCAAGTGGTGTTGCAGCCCCACAGAGAATTTGGTTAATAGTTAATAAGGTGGAGGAGGCTTCAGAAGGGGGTGGGGGTGGGCCCAGGAGGGGGTGCGAGAGAGAGGGGGCTCCAAAGGAGCAGAGGGTTGGGAAGACAGCACACAGGGAGGGGAGGGGCGCCAGGCAGAGCTCAGGTCTCAGGGACAGGGGGACTCACCCTCCTTCTCCGCCATGTCACAGCCTCTAGTTAATAATTCCCCGGCTGACCTCCGGGGCCGGGGCGGGACCTGTGGGGAGATGAACGAGGGGGAGGCAGGGCCTGGGGGAGCCCAGCCCGGCCCCTGTGCCCCCAGTCCCAGGCGCCCATCCAGGGAGGCTGAGGGACTGGGCCCTGGCCAGAGCACGCCGTGATCACGGACACAGACTGGGCTGGGTTCAAGGATGGGGTCAATGTGTGACCAACAGCTAGGGGGATGATGGGATTTATAGCGCCGGGGGACCCTGGGCCTGGGCCGGGGTGGAGAGGGGACTGGGGGGGGTCTGAATTCCCGGGTCTGAGGAAGGCGAGCTGGTGGCCTCAACTCCCGGGTCCTGGGAAAAGAGAGGTTTGGGGACCAGGACTGCTTCTTATGAGGGAGGGGCTGCACTCCTGGGCTGGAGGGAGGAGGAGACCGGGACCCGATCTGGGGAGTCTGAAGAAGCGGGGGCTAGAACTCTGAGGTCCTTGGAGAGAAGTCCAACTGGCCCCTCTCGGAGCACCTCTAATGGGAAGTGGGCATTAGGGTGAGTAGGGGTGAGGGCACCCATGTCCTGGGGATGGGAACCTGAGGACCCTGGTCCTTACCCTGGGGTCCGGCAGGTGGGGGCGGAGCTGAGAGATGGTGCCGGTTTAGGGTCAGTCTCCAGGCCTGGGCAGGAGCATGGTGGCCCCGCAGCGGCAGCGGGCCCGGAGGCAGAGGCAGCGGCAGCCAGCGCGAGGGGCCTGCTAGGCCTAGCTGCCTCACCTGAGGAGGAGGGGGCGGGGGAAGGGGCGGGGAGGGGCCGGGCCAAGGGATTGGCGGCGCTGGAGGCCACCTGGCTGGTGGGACAGGGTTTGCAAGGGGCTGGACCGGGGCGCCCAGCAACCTGCCTCCAGCCTGGATGGGCCCCAGGTGTGCCGGTGTGAGGGTATGTGGAGTTGGGACAGAGCTGGCCTGAGGGCCCAGAGTCTGGGGAGACAGGCCAGGCTGGGGAGTGCTGACAGGGCCGCCAGGAAGGAGGAATAAAGTGGAGAGGCACAGATGGAGGGTTGTCCCAGCTGCCCGAAGGCGGCCCTGCCCCTGCGTCTCCTCTGCCCCCTGCCCAGCCCCCTGCCCACAGCTGCCCCTGACATTTCCTGCACCCGTCGTCCAGCTCCTGAACAAGGCATTCCCAGCTCCAGACTGGGCCTCAGCCCAGCCTTGGCCCCGGACTCCTCCTGCACCTCAACGCCTGCCCCAGCTTCTGCCCCTTCCAGTGTCCCCGGTCCCGGCCCCCACCTTTATTCACCCTCCCCCCAGCCCCCTCCCCCCAGCTGCTTTCCTACAAGTCACGGGGGCTGGTTTGCTTTGGCAGCCTCTCTGCCGCCTGCAGCGATGACCTCTGGAGCTGGGAAGTCCTAGACAAGGGGGATGGGCACTTGGCCCGGAAAAGGCAGCATAGAGTGCTGAGGCCCAGGCCAAGCGGCCGGAAGTGTCCACAGGCAGATACACACTGTCCCGCCAGCAGCCCAGGAATCATCGACGTCAGACCCCAGGGCCGGATAAACACCCAGACACTTAGGGTCACTACCTGTGGACAGCTACCACCCAGACTCAGGCCACAGCTGCTCACCCCAGACAGGCCACCCCTATGCCATCAGACACAGCCATTGGCCCAACGCACCCGTGCGCTCAGAGCCACGGCCTCACCTGGGGGACAGGCTGGCGCAGGGTTCCCAGTCCCTCCCCCTCCACTCATTGCCCTTTCTCCTTCCCTAATCGCCTCCCACCTCCACTGCCAGTCCGCTTCCTCCCCTCCAGTCTGGCTCCCTTGACACTCCTGGTCTCCGCAGAGCTAATGACTACCTGAACCCCAGCACTAATCAAGTATCAAGTGGCTGCACCCGCTGAGACTTCAGGCAGGTGCCGAGCCCGAGATGCAGCTCTCATCTGTCCTTCCCCATCCTTCCCCCACCGAACGTGTGCACAGAGGCCCTGTCACCAGGCCAGGAGGGCGGGTCCCCGGAAACACCAGGGGACTCTCTCGGATTTGGAGGGGGTGTAGAAGGTGACTGGGCTCACGAGAGAGACTGTGAATCAAGTCCAAGAATCTTTATTTCATGAACAAAACTACTGTGTAAAGAGAGACGAGGCTGAATGGGCCCCTTTCTAAGTGGCCACAATCCAAGGCTGGTGAGAGAGGGTGGGTTGGGCTGGGGTGAGAGTGCATCGCAGGGAGAGGAAACCCCAGGTCCAGCCAGAGGAAGCAGAAGTGGAAATGGCACCAGGGGTCGGAGGGAAGCTGGGCGGTGGGGGTCCAGGAACCCCCTGCCCCGAACCGTTCCAGCCATCACAAGCCCCACTGGGCGGGGAGGGGGCAGGGAGGCGCTGGGCCCCTGCTAGTGCGTGTCCGAAGCGGCCAGTGTGTGCAAATCAGCAAGAAGGAGGGGTGCGGAGCCGCTGCCCCCACCTCACCGCCCCCCCCCAAACAGGCAGCAGAAGCAAGGGTAGGGGGCAGCGGCAGTATTGCTTTAGCCATCATGCATGGCGCGGGTGGGTGATGGGGCAGGAGGGAGAAGGCTGGATTAGGGGTGTGAGCCAAGCCCCCTGCCCCTCCCACCCTGGAGGCTCCGTTGGCAGGATTCTGAGGCTTGTGGAGGCCCAGGAATGACCAACCCCCATCGGGGGCAGACCTCGCCTGGGTGTTCCCCCGTTGGGGCTGGCTCTTCCTTGAGTTGGAGCCAAGGGCCTGAAAGGGGAGAGACACGGCATGACAAACCTAACAGCTAGCTGGCACCTCCCAGGCTCTCCAGCCCCCTGCCCGCCTGGCCGCCCACCTTACCGGGGCTATTCGGCCACCTGGACACCAGTACAGTTCTCTTTGCTTTCTGAGGTGATGGCCAAGTATTCCGAGCTGTGGGGGCAAAAGCCAGGTGTCCAGCGACCCCATCGTCAGTCTGGCCCATCCCCCCATGGAGACTGATGAGGGTTGAGGTCTCTGTTCCCCAGGGGCACAGGGGTCAGAGAGAAGAGGAGGTGACAGGCTGGATCCTGGGGATCCAAGAGGAGCCCAGGCTGGAGGTCTGGAGCCCTGAGTGTGAGGGAGGAGGGGTTCTGGGGGCCTAGACTCCTAGGTCGCCAAGGGGTTGGGGTCTGAGTCTGAGGGAGCAGCGAATGGGGGGCTCAGACTCCTGGGTCCTGGCAGATAAAAAGGGCTAGGGCCTAGAGTCGTGTATCTCTGGGGCAGACGATGCCAGGCCCGAGCTCTGGATCCTAACAGAGGTGGGGGCTAAAAGAGGCTGAGCACGGAGGGGCAGGGACCCAATCGCAGCCTCACCCCATCTCTGGCACCAAACGGTCCCCTCTGGGGAAGACTGGCAGATGGTGCCTGGGTCACTTCCCCACCCGCCTCCCCGCTCAGCCCATGCTCCCCTCTGGGAAGCACTAGGCCTTCTGGGCTGTTTCTCCCCTCCTCAGGACCCCACTCACGCGTTCTCTTGTGCGGCAGCCTCCGTGGCAGCGGCGATCTTCTTGTAGCAGTAAACCATCTCTGCCACGAGCCAAATGGTCAACACCACGATGAGCACGTACATCATGATCTCGGACACGATGGACGCCATGTCTCTGTTGGCTGCAGGGGCCAGGCAGGGTCAGGGGGCAGTCTGGGTGTGTCCTGAGTTGGCTGTGCAAGCCTGGGCACATGGCTTGACCTCCCTGGACCTTGTCTGCAAATGAGGCCACGCTCTCCCCCTAGAGGCATCATTGTTACTGTGGTTCTTAATAACTGGCCTTGGAAGAGCTTTCAGATCGCCTTGAACCTGTCTCCCTGTGTGAGGATGCCTCCACGTCATGCAGGTGATTGTAAGTGCCCCAGAGCTGACGCTCTGCAACGAGAAGGCTCGGGTTCAAATCCTGGCTCTGCCACTTGTCAGCTGTGTGACCTTGGGCAAGTGACTCAGCCTCTCTGTGTCTCAATTTCTCCACCTGTAAAAAGTTGATAATCACAGTATCTCCTTCATGGGAGTGTTGTGAGAATTAAATAAGCTTTTAAAACCCTTATAACAGTGCTGATGGATGTTTACTATTATTAATATCATCACGGTTATTACTGGGGCGAAACAGCACAGTAGTTAATAGCAGGGCTCTGGAGCCAGACTGTTAGGGTCCAGATCTTATCTCTGCCTCTGCTGTGTGACCACAGGCAAATGACTCCGCCTCTCTGAGCCTCTCTTCCCCTGCCGTAAAATAAGGATGATAATACTCATGCCTTCTCACAGGGTTGCTGGGAAGAGGAAATGAGTTAACATCTGTAACCTGCGTGGATGTGCCCACAGTCAGCACTCCCGAAGTGCTGGCTATTTGCTGACGTTTTCCGGAAACCCTCTCTCCTTTCCACAGCCCTGGCTCTTGCCAATGCCAGCTTCCTTTCACGGAGCCTAAATTTAAACTGTAAAAGGAGCATGTTCAGCCGGGGGACCAGAACGCAAACCCATGGTGGCGTCCTCGGCCGGATTTCGCAGGTTTCCACCCCGTATCCCCAGCCCCTCCTCCTGGATGGCCGGGACCTCATTTTCCCCGCTGTTCCCACGTGGTCTTCCTCCCCTAGGTGTGTGCTCATTGCTTAGTCATGTCCGACTCTTTGCAACCTTATGAACTGTAGCTCGCCAGGCTCCTCCGTCCATGGGATTTTCCAGGCAAGAATACTGGGACGGGTTGCCATTTCCGCCTCCCCTGGGAGTGGGCACTTTCTGCTGCCCCACCCAAGGCAGATGGTACCAAGGCTTTCTGGGCCACAGGGAGGGGGGTGCAGGGTCCGATGCCTCTCCCCTGCTTCCTGGCAGCAGGAGCTGGGGACAGGACTCCACACCTCACCCGTTTATTTGTTCGCTTGTTCTTTCACTCCAGAGATACCCTGAATGTGTCTCCTGCGGTGAAAGCATGCTCTCGCCCAGGCTCTGTCCTGAGTTCTTTATCTGAACATCTCCCTGACTCTGAAACAACCCCAAGGATACAGAAAGTCCAGGCTTCCCATGTCAGCTGACCTCCAGAAGCACAGAGTTGAATACATGCTGGATAAACCTCAGTGGTAAAGAATCTGCCTCCCAGTGCAGGAGACACAAGGGATGTGGGTTCGATCCCTGGGTTGGGAAGATTCCCTGGAGTAGGAAATGGCAACCCATTCTAATATTCTTGTCTGGGAAATTTCATGGACAGAAGAGCCTGGTGGTTGGGCTACAGTCCATGGGGTCACAAAGAGTCAGACATGACTGAACACACACACAAGCAAGCATGGATAAAACTCAGTCATCAGAATTCTCACCCCTGCTCCTAGAACTCACCAACCAAATGGATTAAGTAAACTGGTATCCTGCTCTCCCAATCAGATTAGGACGGTGGCAGGTACAGCTCTCTAGGCCATCTGCAGGACAAGTTTACTGAGGACTTCCCTGGTGGCTCAGACGGTAAAGAATCTGCCTGCAATGCAGGAGACTTGGGCTTGATCCCTCGGACGGAAGATCCCCTGTGAATGGCTACCCACTCCAGTATTCTTGTCTGGAGAATTTCACAAACAAAGGAGCCTGGCAGGCTGCAGTCCACGGTGTCGCAGTCAGACACGACTGAGCAACTTTCACTTCACTTCACTTCAGAGAGGAGAAAGTGCCAGGCAAGAATGCAGAGCCAGGATTGCACCCAAAGCCAGGAATCAACTCCAAGTGGAACTGACTGCAGGGTCTGAGCTCTTATCTACTCTTAGAAGCTCCCGCAGCCAAAGAGAGACTTGGAAATGGCTGTGGCATGTCCAGGGCAGTCTCCATCAACCCACAGACATCTCAGGAGGCGGGGCTGTCGTCCCCTCCCCCCCACTTCACAGATGAGAAACTGAGAGAGGGCAGTCACACCCAGGAGCAAAGGCAGTTTCTCTGAGAAGGCCTTTGATCTCTTCAAAATCCCTGAATATTCTGAGAGCTTCACCTGCGTGCCCCCAGGGGCAGATCTGAAGCCCCAGCCTGCACGTCTACAGGCCGGATGTCTTGCCAGCCTCAGTCACCACTGCGCCTCCCCACCTGCTCCCCTCTTACTGGGTGTGTCCAGACAGAATAAGCCTTCCTGTCCCCAGATGCCAGCCTCACCCCTGGTGGGAGACACCCAGATGCTTCCTACCATCTTCTGCACCCCTCCCAGCTCAGTGAAGGCCTCATCTCCAGCACCCACTGCTCCCTCCTTTGGAAAGGACTTAGTTCATTACTGAGGGGTCATGACCAGGAGGCAATACCAACTGATGGGTAATGTTGAAATGGCAGTAAGACAGTGGCTTGTGATAAAGAAGACAGCAATGGCTACTGATGCTAACAGTACAATAATACCATGGGGAATGAAACGCCATAGAGGGACACCTATGGTAAAAACACTACAAAACGAGCCAGGATACTGAATACATACCAAATAAAAATTTTTTTAAAACTATGACACGACTGATAATATTTTAGAACATATAGCATGGTGGCTAAGGATTAGAAAAATGATAATATGGTGGATAATATTAAAAATACTCTGGGATGATGGATTATAATTTAAAAAAATATTGTTGTTATGTTTGGGGTTTGGTAATGTGAAAACACTATAGCTTGCTACTGCTAAGTCGCTTCAGTCGTGTCCGACTCTGTGCGACCCCATAGACGGCAGCCCACCAGGCTCCCCCGTCCCTGGGATTCTTCAGGCAAGAACACTGGAGTGGGTTGCCATTTCCTTCTCCAATGCATGAGAGTGAAAAGTGAAAGTGAAGTTGCTCAGTCGTGTCTGACTCTTAGCGACCCCATGGACTGCAGCCTACCAGGCTCCTCTGTCCATGGGATTTTCCAGGCAAGAGTACTGGAGTGGGTTGCCATTGCCTTCTATAACATAACATACTATATCACAATGGGTAAGGTTAAAAAAGCAGTACTATAACACGGTGGATTAAAAAACACTGGGGTATGGTGGATGGTGCAAAAAATACAGGCTCTGGGAAGATAACAGAAATAGTCCTATATTACATAAATATAAGTCCATGCGTGCTAAGTCACTTCAGTCGTGTCCAACTCTTTGTGACCCTATGGGCTGTAGTCCACCAGGCTCTCTGTCCATGGGATATCCCAGACAAGAATACTGGAGAGCGTTGTTATTCTCTTCTCCAGGGGATCTTCCCAACCCAGGGATGGAACCCGAGTCTCTTAGGTCTCCTGCGTTGGCAAGCGGGTTCTTTACTACTAGCACCACCTGCCAACTAAATATAAGTCCTGCATTACATAAATATAAGCCTCCCACATATACTGGGAAGCAGTATAATGTGGTAGATAATGTTAAAAAAAATAGAGGCTCTTCTGGGACCTGGGCATGCCTGAGCCCAGTCTCCACCATGCTGGGGAAGACAGCATCATGAGCAAGGGCTGAGCCACAAGATGGAAAGAACTTGGGTGCCCAAAGGGCATCCAGGAAACTTCCTACCCCCTGACCCTTCACCTGAGCACAGATTTGGGAGATGGGACTGACCCAAACTTTGTTAAGCCACAATATTTGGGGGTGTCTTTTTCACAACTCCTCCACCATCACCCAACTCACCAGGGCAGGGCTCCATCACTGACGTCTGTGGGTGGCCACCCACCCAGCATCGTGACCTACACCAAAGAGTTGCTCAGACATGTCTCCTGAATTGAATTCTGCTAGATCACTTTGCTAATGCACGTAAAAATGCTAATTACCAACAGGAACCCACAGGCTCTGGCTGATACCAGAGTATAGTGAATCATGCCAAGAATAAAAACAACAATCATACAGGTTGGGCTGGGTTCAAATCCAGGTCACAGCTCTGTGACCTTGGCCTTGCAATCTTACCTCCCTGAGCCTCGGTTTCCCCATCTGCAAAATGGGGATAAGAAGAGCCTCTACACCAGAAGGTGGGTTGTTTTTTCACTGCTAAGTCATGTCTGACTCTTTGAGACCCTGTAGACTGTGGCCTGCCAGGCTCCTCTGTCCATGGGATTTCCCAGGCAAGAATACTGGAGTGGGTTGCCATTTCCTTCTACAGGGGATCTTCCTGACCCAGGGATAGAACCTGCAACTCCTGCATTGCGGGTAGATTCTTTACTGTCTGAGCCACCACATGGTGGGTGGGAGGATTCAGTGAGGGGCTTCATTCAGGACAATGAGGCTAGCCCCCGTCTTGGGGAAGGGGGGAACCAATGCACATGGCCCGTGATGGTGGCATGTACTGATGGCCCCTAGGGACTCACCTGCCATCCTCTTTGGAAGCCCAAGGTCTGGGATATCTCCCTGACTCTCTAGGCCAATGGCCCCTGGGGCCCTGGAAAATTCCAATTTACACCCAATCAGAAGATGGTTCAGGGAAGGAGTCCAAAGCAGTTGAAGCCAAAATGATGAAAAATGATTCAAAACACACCTTAGATCTTTGCTGCTCAGCGTGGCCCCAGACCTGCAGCCTTGGCCTCATCTGAGACAGAATCCTGGGCCCAACACGGATCTGTTGAGTCAAGATCCAAACAGGACGACCGCATATGGGTAGAATTTGAGGAGCCCCGCCACAGGTGACACCACTGATTTCCTGCCCCAGGTGACACAGGGGGCAGGACTAACACTGTTGACAATCAGAAGCACCACGACCATGGCCCCCGTGTGCCGAGGCCCTGCAGTGGCAGACACACCAGCCTCGGACCCCCAGCATCTCACTCCATCCTCACCACCTCCCCCACGACATCAGAACGGCTCCAACGACACACCGAGAGAGAGACACCGTTATCGCCTGTTTCCTACAGGACGACACTCAGGCTGACAGGAGGCACAGCGCAGGAGGCAGAGCTCAGCTCTGCACTCAGCACTTCCGTGGGACAGGCCCGCCATGACCTCTCCGTGGCTGAAGGGAAGTGGGGGCTGGAGCTGGAGTCCAGGCGGGAGGTGTTGCCTCCACCCCCTGCTGCCCAGGCGCTGAGCCAGCCTGTCCATCCGCCCCCACTTCCGCCATCTGTCCCTCCATCTGGCTGCCCGGGGGCCGGACTCACCTTTGTCCACCACCTCAAGGTGGATCTTTTTGACGACGCTGGTGTTGTGCTCGTAGTTTTCGAAGAAGAGCAGGCGGTACACGTGGCACTCATAGTCGCCCGAGTGGTTGTAGGTGACATTGGTGATGAAGATGGACAGGTCCTGCAGGTCCTTGGTGCCCCGGCTGCCGTTCCACACCACGCGGCCCTCAAAGCGCTCATCCTCTTCCAGCTGCAGCACCTCGTTCTCATAGCGCAGGATCTGGGGACAGTGGGCGCGGGGTCACTGCCAGCCACCCCTGCCCCACAGAGACCTCTATTCTGCCCCTCGCCCTGATGCACAGACACAAAAGGACCCAGACTGTGCCCAAGCCCTGACACACACACGCTGCTGCACGTGTTCCTTGCCCATCCTCTGGAGCCCCCATTCAGCCTTTCCGGTCTTCATTCTCTACCATCTTGCCCAGCCCCCAGACACACTCCCCAGGCAGGGCGAGAGACAGCCCAGTTCTGGCTGTGGAGACTTCAATCCTCTGGCAGGCCCTTAGAAAGTTTATGGAACCCCCTCCTATGCAATTCAAAACACAGAGAGTGAAAAGGAGGTCAAAAAGTTCTGTTTCGTTCCACGGTAACAATCTGAGGCATTTTTTGCTGGCATAAAATAATTCTGATGACATATATTTTGTGACAACCATGTGCAAGGTGCAGGAACTCAATTCTCACACCAGCCTCAGAGCTGGAGAGTACCCGTTCCCCCTTCTTTATAGAGGAGGCAATGAATGTTCAGAGGGGTTCAATGGCTTGCCCAAGGTCGCCAGCCGGTCCTGGTGGAGCTGGCATGTGGATCCAGGTCATCAGAAATGGTACCTGGGTGCAAACAAACTCGCAACCCCAACCGGAACCCTGCTCCCCGTCACTAGCTCCCGCACAGATGCCCACCCTCCCGTGCCAGGAGCCCACCCACCTTGACAAACTCCTCTGTGCCCTTCTGGCGGAAAGTCCACTCGGTGAAGGTCTCGGCGGTGGTCTCACTGCGGCGCTTGCAGGAGATGCACAGGATTTTGAAGGTCATCCCGTACACGGCCTCGGTCTCCGAGTCCACCTCCACGCAGCCCCCCCAGGCTGAGGACACTGCAGGGACAGTGGGCTCAGGTCGAGCCGGGGCACCCACCACCCTTGGCAATGCCAGGCTCACTGGCTGACAGCTCTCAGGCCCCTTGGAAGCCATCTGGTTCCCCTTGATTACGATCAGGAATAGCCAGAACCAGGCTCGGAGCTTGGCGCTGCCACCAGCTATGTGCCCTTGTTGAGTCCCTCATCCTCTCTGATTGCCCCTGTGAATAGTGAGGGAAATGATTGTCTTTCTTTTGGAGGTGGCTGGGCAGGTTCTTTAAGGCAGGTAAGGCTGCAGGGGACCTGATACATTGTGTGTGCGCTCAGTAATGTCCGACTCTTTGCAACCCCATGGACTGCAGCCCGCCGGGCTCCTCTGTCCATGGGATTCTCCAGGCATGGAGAATACTGGAGTGGGTAGCCATGCCCTTCTCCAGGGGCTCTTCCTGACCTAGGGATCGAACTCGGATCTCCTGCATTGCAGGCGGATTCTTTACTGTCTGAGCCACTAGGGAAGCCCAAGGTACACTGGATGCCCCCATCAACAGGGCTGCTACTGTGGTCAGTAACTTAGAGTCTGTGCTACCCAAGTACCCCTTTCTCAGGAGGCCACTTGTCCAAGGTATTGCAGTGTCTAGGTGGTGGGACCAGAATTCCAGTGGTGTTAGAAGTTCAAGGTGGCAGTGTCAGTTCTACCAGCACTGATGGCTCTCTAAGACCAACCAGCCCCAGACGAATGGGTTGGGAGAAGCCAAGGCCTCAGAGAAGGAGGTGGGCACTGGATCCAGGGCAGAAAAACACTTCAGCCCTGCTCCCCAGTCCCGTAAGTTCCCGACATCCACCCCCTCCTATCTTCTCCTGCCCCAGGCTCCTCACTTCCTGAAGCCAATCCCACCCCCATCATCTTCTCAAAACTCTGAGCTCTTTCCCGCCACAGGGCCTTCACATCCCCAGCAGATTCCAGTCCCTTTGAGTCCCTCATCCTCATTCTTACCTGCCTCCTCCTTCCTGCTCACTAGCTCGTGCTGTCTTTCCAGCTCCGAGGCTTTTCCTTTGCCCCCCATCCTTTCCTCTATTAATTGGGCTTTTCTGCCCTCCTCCTCTGCTGTCTCTTTCCATCTCCCTGAGCGCCTCAGTCTTTGTCGCCCCCTCTTTATCTCTCTCAGGGATCTCTCCGAAGGCCCCACTTTGTATCTTTATCTCAGGCTCAGATACCCTCTCCTGGCCTCTCCATCTCGCCCTGCACCCTTCCCTGTCCTTTTAAAACTCCATCTCTCCCTGTGTCTACCTATGTCTCCATCTCTTCCTGCGTCGCTCAAGTTTTTCTCTCTCCACCGCTCAGATCCCTAACTCTCTGGCACACTCTGCACCGCTCTCTCTGTCTTCCCCCTCACTTTCCAGCTCCCCAGTCTCCCAGCGGAGCACTCAGGAGTAGTTCTGTGTCTCTCGCCGCTGCTTCCCTTCCGTCTCGATCTCTCCCCGTGTCTCTCTCTCTCTCTCTCTTGGTCTCTCCGCCTCAATCTCCGGGCGCCGCCTCCCCCCGCTCCCACCTCCCGAGGCTGTAGGTGTCACATTGCAGCCTGCGGGGCTCTCCGGGAGCAGCTGACTCCGCGTTTCCTCGCCCCCGGCTGGGCGCCCGCAGCCGCCGAGCCGTGCCAGCCTGGCCCTCGCCCGCTCGCGCCCACCCGCACCTCTGCGCCCTCCCGAGCCCCGCTCCCCGCGCGCACAACTTTTGAAGCGGACTTAGCCGGGCCGGGGGATGGGGTGGGGACGGCCCTCGCCCGCGGCCCAAAGTCCCGAGAGCGAATCCCGCCGCCCGGCCAGTGTGCCGGCTGTGCCCCTGCCGCGCGCGACCCCCGCGCACTCACCCAGTGCGGCGCCGACCACGAAGGCCAGCAGCGTCCCCATGGCTGCGCTGCGCACGCTGCGCCCCCCTCCCGGGCCGCCGGTATAAATAGCGGGCGAGAGGCGGCGGGACCCGGCGGCGGTTAGAATGTCCCCGGGAGCGCGCGGGCGCAGCAGCTGCGGCTCTGGGACCGGCGATGGGGGAGGGGGGGCGCGGCCCCCCCGCTCCGGTTACCGCCGGGGGCCCAGCCCCGGGGCCCGGCGTCCGGGCATCCCCGCCGCGCGGGCGGCGGCCGCTGCTCGGGCTGCTGCGTTCGCGCGCGCAGCCGGACACATCCGCCAGGTGCGCGGACCCCGGCCCCGCTCCGGCTCGGGCGCGCTAGGGCGCGGGCCGCGGTCTCCTGCGCACTGCAGCGGCGGCGGCGGCGGCGGCGGCGGCCACGGCAGGGAGGAGGGAGAGGGAGGGGGCGGGATGAATCACCGCGGGGGGAGGGCGCGGCTGCCCAGCCTTTGCCGCAGCGGCCCGGGAGGCGCCCGCCGCACCGGCCTCTCCCGGTGGTGGCGCAGGGACGGCGGCTTCGGGCGTGGGGCGCGTGGTCTGGGCGTCGGGCCCCTCCAGACTTCGGGGACCCCCAGATGCGGAGTCTGGGAAAAGTGACCCCCCAGAGTCACAAGAGGGCTTGGAGGGCGGTTTGAGGGCAGGGCTCCGGACTTTAAATTATGGAGGTCATCCCCCTGGAATTTCCAGGGGAACCTGGCAGGAACCTCCTGGTGACCTCCCCCTCGAACCCCGGGCACTCGGGCCTGGAGGTCACTGTGTTGGAACCCAAGTGGGCTTGGGGGGTGTCAGGCTAGGGCTACCCATAATACTCCAGGCCCCTCCCAAGCAGGAGGGACACCCTGGATCCAAACCATAGAGGCTGCTCTGCTCTGGGTACTAGAGGTGCCACGTTTCTAGAAGAGGACCCTTCAGTGACCCCTCTACCCTCTGTCTCTGACGTCATCTTCTACTCCTCCCCCTGCGTCCCCCACTCCCCGCCCCGCTGCCGTCGAGGCCCGTGCTCTTTCCAACACACCAAGCTCACTCCCAGCTCAGAGCCTTGGTCCTTCCTCACCTCTGCTTGGACCACTCTTCCCCTAGGTGACCCCAGGGCTGCCTTCCTCTCCTCCTGCAGCTCTTGGCTCTAACATCAGCTTCATCAGGCCCTCCGTCCACTCAGAACAAACTGCCTCCACCGTCCCTTACTTGACCTCCTTTACCAGGTTTTTTTTTTTTTTTTCTCACAGCAGTTGTCACTACCTGACATTATACTCTTCTTTATATGGTTCCTCCATTCACCTCTTGTCCTTCCAACCCTGGAAAACAAGCTCCCCCAAGGTGAGAACACTGTCCTGGGCACCAGTGCGTCTTCAGCACCTTCAGCTGTGCCTGGCACCTTGAAGTGTTGTTAGTTGCTCAGTCGTGTCCGACTCTTTGTGACCCCGTGGACTGTAGCCTGCCAGGCTCCCTCTGTCCATGGGATTTCCCAGGCAAGAATACTGGAGTGGTTTGCCATTCCCTTCTCCAGGGGATCTTCCCAACCCAGGGGTCCAACCCAGGTCTCTTGCACTGCAGGAAGATTCTTTACCATCTGAGCCAGTCAGGGAAGCCCTTTGTCACCTTACAGGTGCTCAATAAATATTTGTCAAGTGAATAAATAACTACCAGTTCTAGAGCCCTGCTATATGCTGGGTCCACTTCTACCTCCACAAGCATGTATACAGCAAGTTCTGTTATTAATCTGCATTTTACGAACTGGGAAACAGGCTGGGAGAGGGCCATTCCCTTGCCTAGGGTCACGCAGCCAGCCTCAGGTGGGTCTGGAATTCTGCCCGAATGGCAGGTAACTTGTCTGCTAAATGAAAAGGATGAGGACAGGGGCTCTTTCGGGACCACAGTGAGGAACTTTTGGCTGAGGGTTGCTTTTTAGGTCCTGACCTCCAGTTCTAGATAGGGTGAAGTTCCAGAATCTCCCCAGCCCAACTTTGCCAGGCAAGAGGAACCAAGGGTGGGGCTGGCCCTGGGGCAGAGGGAGAGGAAGCCAGGGACACGAGACACCTTTGTGGTCTGGGCCTTTGTGCCAGCACTTCCTGGGGCTGTGAAATTCCCCTGCAAAAAATAACTCTCTTGCTGTTCCGGTCCCTCCTGTCAGCGGTGGCAGGCAGAGGCACAGTAAGGACAGGTCTTAGGCACCACACAGGGGCACCTGCAAACTAATGTTCACTGAGCACCTACTATGGGCTTGGTGCCATTCTAAGCACTTTACTATTAACTCATTTAATTCTTCTACAAGATGGGTGTTAACATTATTTCCATTTTACAGGTGTGGAAAACTGAGGCACAGGAAGGGTAATTTGCCTCAGTCGCTAGCTAGAGGATAGGAGAGACTGGCCCTGTCTTTTACCACTTGTGGTCCATCCTGCCCCATCCAGCCCCTCCTTCAGTCCTCTGCCCCAAACCATCAATTAAGATTCTTACAGCCTGTGACCTGTCAGAGGTCTCTTTTTACCCTTCATCATTCACTCTGGAACCAGAACAGGATTTGAGTGAGACAGATCTGGGTTCTACCTGGACCAGAGGTTTTGCCTCTAGGCTCATTTCTGAATCGGTAAGATAGGGTCCAATGGCCTCAACTTCTGGTGTGGGGGGCCTTTGTGTCTGAAGGTAGAGACACCAGGGGCTAGGCCTTGCCTCTCGGCTGAGTAGTGCCAGGTATGTAACTATTTGTCTCCATCTCATGGTGTAACTGAGAATTAAATGAACATTTGGGTTTGCTGGTGACTCAGGCGGTAATGCACGAGACGGGGGTTTGATCCCTGGGTCAGGAAGAACCCCTGGAAAAGGAAATGGCAACCTACTCCAGTATTCTTGCCTGGGAAATCCAATGGACAGAGGAACCTGGTGGGCTACAGTCCCTGGGGTTGCAGAGTCAGACACAACTGAGCAACTAATACTTCAGACCTTGGCAGAGTCTGATACATACTTGGTCCTCACTATATGACTTTTTTCCTCCCCTGATTTTTTTTCTGCCATAATAGTAACCTTTATTGAATATTTACTCTGTGTGGGCCGTTTCAAGTAGCCACCTTTATTAATTCCTTGAATCCTTATAGAGTGGTTCTCAAAGTGAAGTCCCTGGACAATCAGCATGAGCATCACCTGGGAACTTGTTGGCCGTGTACTCAGCAGACTCATGGCAGGTGGGCTGAGTTTCAAACTGAGGGTGGGGTCCAGCTTTCTGCTTTTTAAGAGTCCTCCAGGAGATTCTGATGCAGCTAAAGTTCGAGAAAACTCACTTCTAAAACTCCTGAAAGATCGGTGCTATTCTTTGTTTTCCTTGACCACTCTGTGAGGCATACAGAATCTTCGTTCCCTGACCTGGACTTGAACCTGCACCCTCTGCAGTGGAAGCATGGAGCCTTAGCCACTGGACCACCAGATAAGTCCCTGACTGGTGCTATTCTTATGCTCATTGCACAGAAGAAGCTGAAGCTCAGAGGGGTTGAACTGCTCTGGGTGACACGCCTGCTAAGTATCAGAGGTAGGATAGGGCCAGGCCACCAGTTTGTCCTTGGAGCCCCCACACTGGATCCTGATGGTGCAAAGCTGCTTAGGAATCCCAGGTCACGTTGGTGTCTGTGGCCCCAGAAAATGGATCATACGCCTCTCCTACCGCAGCGGGATCAAAGTGTTACAGGAGGCTCTCGCCACTCCCAGGGCCCTGCAAGGACAATCACAGCCACTTCCAACCTTTTATTGGGGCTCTATCACGCCCCAAATAAATATAATACATTAAACCCAGAGCTGAGGGAATCGTGCACCCCAGGAGGCGCCCCCACAACCCCAGACGGGCACAATAAGTTAGTGGGGGGCCTGCCAAAGGCCGGGCCAGCTCCCTGGCAGGGCAAGCGACGGCAGCTGGACTCGCACACGCTGGTCTAAAGTGCATCTCGGTTCAGTGGTCCCCGTGTCTGTATGGCCCCTGGCCAGGCCACTGGGAGGGGTGGGCGGGAGGCTCCTGGTCCTCACACTGTGCCAGCAGTGGCCACCGAGCCTCTGTGTCTATCTGTCCGTTTAGGAGGATGGCCGTGTGTCCTCAGGAGAAGCTGTCGTCAGGCTGTGGCTGGGAGTCGAAGGGAGGGTCTGAGACGGTGATGCCTTGATGTAGCTTCTCCAGTGAGAACTTCATCTGCGGGGAGAGGTGGGCAGGGTGGGGGCTGAGTGCTGGTAGGGGTGATATACCCCCACTACCTGCAGCTGAGGAACTGGCCAAGGTCAGCCTGTGCTGAGAGAGGAGCCTTTCCGCATCCAGTCTGACTTCTCACAGGCAGAGAATGAGATGGTTGGGTGGTATCACCGACTCAGTGGACATGAGCTTGAGCAGACTCCGGGAGATCATGAAGGACAGGGAAGCCTGGCCTGCTGCAGTCCATGGGGTCGCCAAGAGTTGGGCATGACTGAGCGATTGAACAACAGACAGCAACAAGGGCAGTACGTGGAAGGGGCCCAGATGGCCTGGGTTCAGGCCATTTTATGGGATAACCTTGGGCAAGCCCCTTAACTGTCCTGGGTCCCTCAGCTGAGACACTGGTCAGTAACATTCCTACATCATAGGATTACTTCAGGGATCTCCCGGGTGTACGCCTAGGACCTGGCACACACAGTGCTGGGTGCATCTTAGCTAGTCTTACTCCCTGCCATGCAACCTTGGGAATGTCTCTGCCTCAATGTTCCTGTCTGTTACATGGCAGGGGGTGGGAGGGGTGGAGTGGTAACAAGAGCATCCCCCTCGAAGGCTGGCCATGAGAAACAAATCAGATGGTCATTTTAGCTCTTAGAACCGGCTGGCTCAATCAATGTCTATTGTTAATTTGTGTAGTCAATTCCACACCCTTGGCAGAGGAATATAATCAGAACTGAATTCAGGATGGGAAGGCCCTGACCTCATATCTCTGAGCGATGGCACACCAGCCTCAATGACCCTTCGTCCCTGTCCTACACAGCCCTTCTCCTTCCTCCTAGCATGATTTCAGGGTGCAATGAGGCCCCTAAAGGTGAACCTCAGCATTACCAGAAAGGACTTTTAGCATCACCCAGCAACGTGGGCTATGATGCCCTTGGGCACCCAGTCAAGGCCAGATGACCCAGTGCCTGGCACCTGTGCTGACCCACCACATTTACTGAGCACCTGCTTGGCAGGATCCCACTAGTAACAGCAAACACAGGCAAGGCATTTACATGAGCTGGGTGCTACTCACAGGATAACTCCTTTCTAGTTAATACTATTTTCTGGCCACACTCCACAGCATGTGGGGCCTTAGTTCTCTGACCAGGGATCGAACCCACAGCCCCTGCAGTGGAAGCTTGGAGTCTTAACCACTGGACCACCAGGGAAGTCCTGGATGCTAACTCCTTCAATCCTCCTGGCAGCCTTTGAAGTAACACGGATTATCATCCCATTCACAGAGGAGGAAGCCAAGGCCCCAGCAGTGAAGCCATGGGCACAAGGTCACAGGTCAGAATTTGAACCTGGCTGTCTGAATAGACACTGCCAGCAAACTACAGTGGGTGTCTGGGGCAACCCCTCCTGGAAATGAGATCCCTAATTCTTGGAGAACCTCTTTCCCACCCTCACATGGCCCCTTAGTCACCTTGCAGGCAGGAAGGGGTTTAGGGACCACGCCTCGTCTACCCCTGGCTTTTGTGACTGGTTGGGGTATGGGCACGTGACCCAGTAGCCAGTGAGAATGAGCTCCTTCCTTTGGCTGCTACCTTGGAGCTGCAGGTACCATCCTGGTCAACCTGGGATGCCCCTGAAACAAAGCCAGCCCTGGGGGTGGGCAGAGTCAACAGAAGGTAAGAGAGACTGATTCTTATTACTGGATCCAGCCATGCCTGAAGTCAAGACATCCTGGCCTTCTTCCCCAGGATGAGAAGCAATAGATTGTATCTTCCATCTCACTGATTTCTCTAGCAACCCTGGGAGGTGAGGACTATGAATGGCTTCCTCATTTAACACAGGAGGAAAGCGAGGCCCGGATGCATTATGCTGCATCTCGGGACATGACTGCAGGCCCCCGCAGCCCACGCCGCACCTCGTCCAGGAGCTCCACGGAAGCCCGCAGGATCTGCCTCCACTTGTGCACCTCGACGCTGTGGAACTGCTTCTGCAGGGCCAGGATCTCTGCCCACTCCGTGGCTGTCTGGGGGAACTTACTGTGGGGAAGACAGGGCCCGAGTGGGGTCTTGGCCTCCCCCACACCTGCCCAAGCTCCCAACCCCCTGGGGCTACCCACTCACCCCTTGGCCAGGGCCAGACTGTGCCAGGACTCAAAAGTGTGAGCTGTCCTCTCCAGGGACCAGAGGCGGTAAAAGAGGAGGACGTTGAGGGCAATGAGGACGATGAGGCTGGGGAGACGAGGTCAGAGGTCAGGGGTCACGATACCAACGCTCCCACAAGTGGGGGGCACCCACTTGACCATACCTTAAAGGGGCACCATGACTAGCCCTCTTTCCAGAGGGGGAAACCAAGACTCAGACAGGGTGAGTGACATGCCTGGGGTCACACAAGCCAAAGCCAGGGTTCAAACCCAGCTGGCCTGATGCCTGAGACCATAACTGCTGCTCCGGTCACCTTGCTGGGGGAGCCGGGGGCACAGAGTAAGGAGAAGGGGTTGCAGTGAGGGAGCAAGACACGGGGGAAGGGAGGGCAGGATGCAGGACCCTACCTCACACAGATCCTGAGAAGGCAGAGAGAGGGGGAGACAAAGAGATGAGAGCTGCCCAGCCTGTCCCAGCCACACCTTGACCCCCAACCCCAGCAGCCCCAAGCTGAGCACGCCACGCAGCCCCTCATGGACCGCTGTTACTGGCCAACCAAGGCCCAGAGGCTGAGCGTGAGGCCAATCTCTCACTGCCCATGGTCTGGCAGGAGCATGGATCTCATTTCCATCTCCTCAGAGCGCCCTGTTCCCAGCTCAGGCCCGTACATGTGGGACTCCCCTACCAGGCCAGGATACCCCCAGGCAAGGCCTGTGTGCAGGTGGGTCCCCCAGCCCAGGCCTCTGTGAAGGTGGGTTCTCCAGCCTAAACCCACTGTGGGTGGGGGGTGATCTCAGCTCAGAGTCCTCTGCTTTTCCAGGATGTCTTCCCCAATGACCCACTGGCTGGCCTGGAGGAAGCCTTCCCCGGCCTCCCAAGGCTTCCTTGTCAGCCTCACCCATTCCTTCCATCACAACCTCATCCCTCTGATCTGGTGCCAGACCTGTCTCGCCCCAGGACTGCTTGTCACTACTGTGTCCCTCGTGTGACACAGCTCAGGGCTGAGCACAGAAAACCTGAAACCTCCATGCGTAAATCTCTCCTGGCTCACCTAACTCCACCTCTCCTGGGAGCCTGCTCCTCCAGCTCCCCGGGTGAGGCCACACCCGCTCTGACCACTACCCCAGAGCCCCAGGGTTTCCACCTCCCTGTGGGGACTACCTCTCCATGACAAACTGAGGGATACAAGCTGAGGAGCCCTCCTGGGCACATCCCAAACATCGCCTCCTTAACCCTTGCTGTGGGGTGAGCCCACGCTCCCACGTAAGCAGAGGCCCGGACAGGCCAAGCACTGGCCCAGGGATGCACAGCCAGGGTGCAGATCCAGGCCTGTCTGATCCCCCCAAGCCCGGCCCCCTTACTCACACAATGCTGATGAGAACCAGGGCGCTGGGGGTGCCCGCCCCGGGGCCCTGGTCCACAGACGGTTCGGAGAAGCGGGAGCTGAGGGAGCCTGTGGGGGAGCAACTCCGAGTCAGATGGGCTGATCGCTACTCACCCCAGCCAGGCCCCCAGCTCCTCCCCGGCCCCCCGCCAGGCCCGACAGAACCCACCCGAGGTGTGCATGCCAGTCCGGGCACAGGGGTCAGGGTCTGGGTGAGGGGTCCCATCACCGTGAGCCCTCCAGCTCAGAGGCCGCTTCCGCCGGCGCAGGCCGGACAGCAAGCCCCGCGCATCCTTCCCGCTTTCCTCCAGGGACAGCTTCTCGGCCTTGGCGAGCTCTCGCTCTGCGGACACAGGAGAGGGCTCTGCACGGCCGCCCCAGCCCAGCCATGAGCCCAGCTGCAGCCCGTCCGGGCCCCTGCCCCCTACCCAGGTGGTGGAAGTAATCTTCGATGCCGCTCCACGAGTTCTTCTCAATGAGGGACTTCACGAGGCTCCAGGGCTGCTTCCGGTAGCGGATCTCGGAGGACACCCTGGGGAAGAGGGCGGAGGGAGGCGGTCAGGGGCTGACTGCAGCCCACTGTCCCATTCCCCAGGGGGTGCGTGCCCTCTTCTAATTCAGCGAGGGCCCCATGTCACCCACACACAAAACACACACCCCCACCCCGGCAAGGGTTCCCTGTGATCCCCACACAACACCCCACTCAGCCCGCAGCCCCTTCTCTGTCCACACCCGTGACCGTGGCAGGTCTCCCACCTTCAGTGCTACCCCAGCATTGCCCACCCAGACTGCCATCCTAGCCCGCACCTCACCCTTGAACCCCTTCCACCCTGCGGCTGTGTCCACCCCCACGCGGGGGTCTGAGAGACACCTCAGCATGTCCCAAGCTGAGCTCCTGGTCTCCCAAGCTCTCCCCGCCTTCCCCTCCTGGTTAGTGGCGACTCCGCCCTGCTGGTGGCTCAGGTCAACCACCTCGGGGTGTTCCTGACTTCTGCTCATCTGCCGGGGTGGCAACCAGCATTCTGCGGCTGACTCGAGACAGGGAGAATGTGGCAGGGGGCCCTGGGACCACCCGGGTGTCAGGTGGCGGGGCCAGGGCGTGGCTCACCTGAGGCGGGCCTTGTTCCGGGCAAGGCCCAGGATACAGTAGCGGTGGGCAGTGTAGAAGTAGTCTTGGTAAGGGATGCCCTGCGTCAGCACCTCGGAGTCCACCACACACCCTCCCGCCTGGGGGCCGCGCCGGAACAGCGTCTGCAGGGTCAAGGCGGGAGCCAGGAGTCAGCACCAGCCTCCCTACCCCGACCCTCGGCCCCCCACCTGCCGGCCACCCTGCCCGGCTCACCTGTGTCTCCACCACAGAGGCACTCTTGGGCCCCAGCGGGTTGTTGATGGGAATGGTGTAGGTCAGCACTCGGCGCTGGTGGCACTTGCTGTCCCCGCTCCAGGGACTCAAGGTCACGTCTGGCGGGTGGAGGGGCAGAGTCAAGACACCATTCTCCAGTCCTCTGCCCTCAGGCAGGAGGAGACCCAGCCTTTTGCGGAAGGTTCCAGTTCTCTGGAGACTGGCTCCTAAACCCGCACCTCCTCCCTGCTCCCACCCCGGTGTCTGCCCCATCTTCCTTCTAGATGCTGATGACCCCTGGAGCCAGGGCCTCTCTCCTGCCCATACTTCTCAGCCCTCCTGGGCCACTGCATCCACTCTGCAGCCCTTATCTCCATGCTACCAGTCCTGGTTTCTCCCCTGAGCCTGAGACCTAGGGTCCTTCGACCTCTTGAAAACCTCCCCCGGAAGTCCTCAGGACCCCGCACAGCCACTGGCCTCCCCAACCCCTGAAACATGGCCCTCTTCACTGGGCCCCACCGTCCTTCAGGCTCCCTGCAGAGCCTTGGGCCTCATCCTGGACACTATCTATTCACTGACTGCCTGAGCACTGTCCTCGTTCATCCCATACTTGCTGTTCCAGGGCACCTCTCCAGCCTCCCCTTGAGGTTCTGGCCTCCATCTCCAGCTCTGGTCCAGGGGGAGCTTCTAACAGCCAAGGCTGACCCTGTCCCTCCCTACAACACTTTATGACTCCCCAGTACTGCTGGACAGTCTGAGCTTCTCAGTCTGATGTGCCACTCTCTCCAGAGTATAAGCATAGTTTGGGGGGATTCGAGAGCTCCCAACCTAAGGCAGTCTTACCCATTCTGCAGAGGATGCTGCATGGCTCTTTTTCATCAATCAAGAAAAGACACAGGCCTCTCCCCTACTTGAACCTCTTTCGTAGCTTCCTGAGCTCCCTGCTGGTCTCCTGGTCAGCCCTTCTGCCTCCCCTGGTGCTGTGGCTTTCCCCCTCCACACCTGGCCTCGGGGGCCCAACCCCAAGGGCCTTCTCCCAGTGCCTGCCTCCAGCTCCAGGAGCTTTGCAGGCACCCTGCTGGCCTCCCTGGACTTCCCCTCTCCCACCCGTCCCATTTCCCTAGGAAAGTTCCTCGCTTAGGCCTTAGTTTCAATTCACATCCTTCCAGCATCCTTTCCTGATACCCCCTAGATCACAGCCAGCCCTCTGATATACACGCTTATGTGTCCGTATCTCTTCACTGCTGTTCCCACTGGACTCGAGTTCATCTGTCCTGGGCTCTGCACTCGCCTGACAGAGCAGTCTTTAATTCATATTTATTAAATGGCTTCCTATCTGCTCCTGTTCTAGGCGCTTCCCCAGTACTGACTCATTTAGCTCTCACGAGCACCTGACAAGGCAGATAGAGCATCACACCCGCCCCACATGGAAGAAACTGAGGCACAGAGGAGGTCTGCCCCTGGCCCGAGGCCACTCAGCTGGTAGGAGGTGGAGCCCCTCTGGTCTCAGAATCGCTGCTTTTCACTCCCTGACCCACCGCACCCAACTTGCTTGGCGGCTCCTGCCGGTCTCCTGGCCTGCTCCTCCCCGCGCCCTCCCCTTGTACCCCAGCCGCCTCGGCCCCTGACCTGTGAACTTGCACTGCCGCAGGAAGTCCTGCAGGAAGGGCGAGTCTGAGAAGAGCATCTGCTGGAGCCGCTCGGCACCCACGTGGAAGACGGAGTTGATGAGGAGACGGCCGGAGAGGTCAGGCAGCAGGGCCGCCAGGTCGGCTGGGCGACAGAGAAGGACAGTGCAGGGGGCTGCCTGCATTCCTCTGGGTCCCTTGTTGGGGGTGCTCCTCCCCACTCCCAGGCCTTGTGGGGCGGTCGGGCAGCCCTGTCCTCCGGGACCAGAGTGGACACTGACATGGAGCGACTCTGCTCCCTCCACCACGGGATGGCTTTAGGGTGGGCGTGTGCCCCAAGCCAGACAATCAGAGCTATCACTGTGGGTTGAAGGTGGAGCACACACCTAGGCCCACATACTTGGAGTCCCAGTGACAATGGGGGTGGCCCTGTCATAAGCCCAGCCTCAAGCTCATAACCTTGAGCCTTTGGCCACGGTGATTGGTTCAGGGTGTGTGCGTGTGGGCATGCACAAGTGTGTGTGACCCAGGCCAGGCCACGAGCCACAGTGGTGGGCTCAGGGGTAGGCCAGCTCTCCAATCAGAGCCAACCCTAGAGCTTGGGGCAATCACTGGGAAAAGCAGGCTTTCTTTCCACTAGGCTTATCCGGCACAGGGCTGGAGCTCTCTCTGCCCCCACAAGAGTAGAAGCTGCCTGAGAATGAAGTGGGCATGCAGAAAATGGAAATGCTGCTGCCGCTGATGGAAACAAGCCAACACTTACTGTCTGGCCCAAGCATTCTACATGTATTAAGCCATTTAATACATAATGGCTTATGTATAACGGTTGTCTCTTCGTGACAGCCCTATGAAGTAGGCATTATTACTGCCAACCCATTTTTCAGATAAGGAAAATGAGGCTCAGAGGTTGAATAATTTGCCCACATCACACAGCTGGGAAGTGGCATGGCCAGGATTTGAGCCCCAGCCATCTATGGGGCTCTATCTATGCCTCCTATCCACCTTGCTAAGCTGCCTTCAAAGCAGAGCAAAATACAGACAGATTTCCAACAAGAACACGTGAATGCCTTATCTGCCTGTGCTGTGGATTTCTCAGTCCTGTGAGCCAGCAACTCTCTTGGTCAGCCCGTCTGAGTAAAGTCTGTCTCGTGTAGCCAAAGCAAACGAGTCAGGCCACCTGCCTCACCTTCCTCCCCCGTGGACGAGGAGGAGTTACTTGTGTCTGTCAACAGCTCCTCACTGGGCAGCAGATCCAAGGGGCCCAGGGAGGTGGGCCCGTCAGGTGGGGTGGGCTCTGCGCTCGGGGGTTCAGCCACCGGGGTCACGGTCTGGCTGGAGGAGGCATCTGGCTGGCTGTCTGTCTGCTCCTCCTTGTCCTCCTCTGCCTGCAGAGAAAAGCTTAATCCAAGCTTGTCCCTTGGGTGCCCACATCCACCAGAAGGCTTCAAGACTGTAGGAAAACCAATGCTGGGGAGGTTGTGTGTACCGAGAGCTCACAGCTGAGTGGCGAGAGGCGCTGGGGCCACCCGGAGGAGGACTCCTCCCAGCTTCTCAGTCAGGCGTGTCTTGGATGGCTGGGCCATAAGCTTTCTTATGCCTGTCCTGCCCATGCCTCATCTGACTGCACCCACCTCATCCATCCATCCATCCATTTCTCTCTCAGCTCTTCTCTCTCTCCCCCTTTCCATCTATCTACCTGTCCCACCTCTGTCTGTCTCTCTCTTTCCCTACCTGTACTTGTTTTCCACACCCATCTTCCCAGCTCCATCCCATTCCTCCAGCCATCCGCTCACTCACCCCTCCAGCCACCTCTTCTCTGTCCATTCCCTGCTGGTGCCCTCAATCTGGGAGTCCGTTCCTCTCCCCAGCCCCACCCAGCACCCTCCTCTCTCCTCTACCCGCCTGCTCACCCCATGGTCTGCATCACTGCTGGCCCGGGACAGGTTGGGGGTGCTGCGGCCACGGCGTGAACCTGCGGGGCTTGGCTCCTGGCTGTGGTCAGCTGCCCCCGAGGGGGTGATGTCACTCAGGGCAATTACATCGCCCACATCCTTGGGGCTCCTGCAGAGAAAGAGAGGGAGTGAGACCACTGTGATCTTTGAGATCCCACACACCTTCCTGGTCTCCCAAACTTTTGTACACCCACCTCGGTTCACCCAGGATTCCAGGAGCTATGGACACAGTCCCTTGTGTCTCCTCCCAACCCCCCGGAACCAGCCACCAACCATCGACTCACCCTAGGCCATTCAGCTGCAAGGGGCAGACATAGTCCTCGTCCTCGCTGGTGAGGCCCAGCTCTGAGCCGTAGCACTGATGCACCAGGTGCCAGAGCTCGCGGGGACTTAGAGTCTGGATGGGCAGGACATTGGGTTGGCCTCTGCCTTACAGTCAAAGCCCTTCCCTCTCACCCACACCAGCCTCAGCCGCAGCAGTTCCCCCGGTGTCCACAAGGGGGAGCATGACTTCCCATCGCAGACCTCTCTCAACCCACTGGGTAGGAGCCAGTGTACTGGGGAATTTTCCCTTAGGTCCTCACAATACTTCCACAGCTACAGGTTAAACTTCCCAGCTTTACAGAGGAGAATATGAGGCCCAGAGCGGAGAAGTTGTGCTTGAGGTCAGCTCTGAAGTTTAAACCCAGCCAGACTCCAGAGCCGATGCTCCCACCCGCCATGCAGTCATGCCCCCAACTATCAATACTTCTCCCAGGCGTCCTCAGGAGGTACCTACTGCTAGAGTGGCTAGATGAGACTGATGAGATAGTAATGTTAATAATAGTAGCAGCAGCAGCAACTGACATTCACTGAGTAGTTACCATGTGTCAGGCATTCTTCTAACTCTTCATGTGTGCCAACTCAATAAGTCTTCAAAACAATTCTGTCAAGTAGGTGCTAATATTATCATCATTTTAAGATAATGACAATGAGGCACAAAGGTGCGTGTGTGTGTGCTCAGTCGTGTGACTCTTTGCCACCCCATAGATTGTAGCCCACCAGGCTCCTCCGTCCATGGGATTCTCCAGGCAAGAAAACTGGAGTGGGCTGCCATTTCCGACTCCAGGGGATCTTCCTGACCCACAGATTGAACCCACATCTCTTTCATCTCCTGCACTGGCAGGTGGGTTCTTTAGCACTGGCGCCACCTGGGAAGCCCCACAGAGGTGGCGTAACATCATTCAATTAGAAAGTGGAGGTACTGAGGGGATCCCAGAGTGTTGGTTCAGCCCTGGAGCTAACCATTGGACTGCACTGCCTCCCAAGAGCTGATGTGATGGAGCACTTATTCTGGGGCCAGCTCAGGTGCTACAAGGAAGGAATGGTCCCCATCTGATGGATGGGGTTCAGTGACTTGCACTCAGTGATAGGGCTGAACTCCATCCCCAGCAGTCTGGCTGCCCTCAGCCTCCCTGAAGACTTTGATGCTGCCCTGTCCCTCCCTCAGGCTCCTGCTCCAGGACTCTTTCCTCTGAGGATGGCCACAGCTGCAGCCCCCTTGGAGGACAGGATGTGAGTAAGCCTGTTTGGGCCTTCTGAGGTGCTGTATGCCAGCAGTAGCAGACCCCAACATCTATCCACCCTCCCTTCCTGCCAGCAGGACCCTGATATGTCTGAGGTGAAAATCTTCCCCAGCCCCAGCGAATTAAAACTGGCTTATACCAATTCATTTTTTTATTTGCCATATAACCCATATAACTCTGCAACCACAGGTGATGATGTGACCAAGTTTTAGCCAAAGAAATGTAAGGAAAAGTCTGCTGAAAGGGGCTTTCCCTTCCTGATAAAGGAATGCCCACTTTCCATCCATCCCTTTCTTCCTTCACGTTTGGGATAGTTAAGTGAGGGCACGACATTTGGAGCTGTAGCAGCCACATTGCAACCATGAGGCAATAAGCACGTGGACAAAACATCAATAACAGAAGGATGATAGTGTGAAATAATGGATAAGAGTTTGGGTCCTGAATGACGCAGGGAGCCCCCAACCCCTGCCCCTTCCCGGGATTGCCTACCTCCATGCCTCTTGTTACATCGGCATCAGTGTGATTAAGTGGACTCTAGAACCTGACTACAGTCGGTCAGAACCCCACACAGCCACAGAAAAGCATATGTGACCATGGGCAAGGCTTTCCCTCTGTGCCTCCTTGGTGGAATAAAGATAACCATATTGCCTCGAAAGGTGGCTGTGATGATTAAGTAAGTTAATTCACGGAAAGCTCATAACAGTTCCTGGCACCCAGTAGCTCTGTTAAGTGTTAGCTATCATTATTACTACCTGAAGTACTTCAGCATCTGTTTGCTTAAACCATTGTCTGGTTGGGTTTTTAGCTGCTTGCTGCCAAATTCATGCTACATAAACTCATTCAACCATAATGGGCATTCCAGGACAGCCCACTCAGAGATGGCCCATAACAGACTACCAGAACATGATAAGTAAAGGTCTAAAATCCCTTACTCAAAATCTTTGGGGGTAAAACTTGATTCAAAATTAAGAAACTTGGAGATATAAGAAACATTTTACAGTGCCTATACTGTGATACCCAAAATTTCTGTATTATATTAGTATCCAGTAAGTGCAGAGTCTACCAGAGGTTCTCAAAGTGTGGTCCAATTTCTGGGTGTCCCCTAGACCCTTTTAGGGAATCCATGAGGGAAAAATTATTTCCATTAAGTATGATAAGTGTTAGTAGCATAAGATATTAGATATTACTTGCCTTTTCCACTTTTATTCTTTCATGACTATACAGTTGGGTTTTCCCAGAGACTGTGATATTATCATTGTTCTGGTGGCTAAATCCAAGTGTATTTGTGTATATTATGTTTAAAAAGCTCCCAGTTTCAATTTCTAATCCAGTATATACTGACAGATATATTGCACTTAAACCAAACCTCCTTGGAGTCTATAATTAAAGAGTGTAAAGGGTTCCTGAAACTCTGGTTTGAGAATCACTGGTATATTCTATACTGGATACTATAATTTTATGTTGAATCACAGTTATATTTAAGATTGACCCCAGTCATACACATAAATATTTTGTGGCCCATTAATTGAGACAAATACAGACCTGTGTTATAGAAGAAGCACACAGGATGTTTTAGAAGCTTAAATTAATTCAAACTGAAATTAAATTAAAAATACAGTTCCTCAGTCACACTAGCTAAGAGTTCAACAGGCGCGTGTTGTCAGTGGCTGCCATATCAGACAGCATAGCACCAAGTTCTGTTAGACGGTGCCGACAGGGATTGTAAATCTCCATGTTAGCTCAAGTCAGGTTTTGTTGCCAAACATACCCTAAATCTCCCCATTTTCAGAGCTTTTTTTTTCCTTTTTGGCCATGCAGCATATGGGATCTTAGTTCCCTGAGCAGGGATTGAACTCATGTTCCCTGCATTAGAAGCTGAGAGTCTTAACCACTGGACTGCCAGGGAAGCATTCAGAGCATTTTTGATTCGCTGGTGGTTACTAAGGGGCCGTGGGTATGCATTTCTTGTGGGCGGGCTATGGCACTGGAGCCCGTGGAGGCCCTCTGGGCAGTGGGGGGGTGGCCTATGGAGAAGCTACAGGTACGCTGGACCTGTTGCCCATGAGGAAGAGCTGGAGGGGTCCCCCGAGTCCTAGCATCCCTGGCTCCATGGTCCCCCCTCCCCCGCCTGGCCTCTAGCCCCCTTGTCCAGGACTCGCCCAGGCCCACCTTTTCAAGCAGCGCATTCTGCCAGAGGCGGAAGATGAGGAGGAAGCAGCGATCTCGGGCCCCAAAGGAGGTGAAGAAATGCTGCAGGAGGGAGAAGGGTATGAGCGGTGGGGGAGACACCAGGCCAGAGGGAGGGGGAAGCTCCACCTGTGCACGCACTGTGTTCCCGGCTCCCCAGCCCGAGGTAGCTATTCAGTCATTCCCTCGCTCACCCCACAGAACGTCGGTTCTGTGGCCAGCCCAGCAACGGTCAACTCTGGAGTCCCAGTGATGAGATGACCCTAGCCCTGCCCCGGGACTCACAGTCCAGGGCAGGAGACAGGGTCAGCTTAGAGTGGCTGGGCTGCTCAGGGGAAGCCCAGGGCACATACCCAGACTCCGATGCCCACTTAGAAGTGGCTAACAGATCCCCTTTTAGCCAAGAAAACACAAAGATAGTCTGCTGTGAAGCTTCCCCTGCCTATTTCTTTCTCCTGTCTGGGCCACTGGTGTGAGGCAGCCATCTTGGACCATGAGGCAACAATCATGATAGATGGAGCATCAGGGAAGGCTTCCTGGCAGAAAAGGCCTCTGAGCTGATAGAATTTGTCTATTAAGACTATCCCTGGGCAGCTGTGTGAGGGGAGACTGCAGGGCTTGAGTCAGGGGCAGGTGCAGGGCTCCAGGCTAGAGACGACGGGAGCCCAGACTGGGGCTTGAGAGTAACGAGAACGGGTATTCCCTGCGAGGAGTTGGGTGTAGAGTGAAGAGGACTCTGGGTGGCAGGGAGGAGAGAGGAGTCAGTGAAGAGTGGGGACCCAGGACCCCTGTTCGCTGCTCCTCTCACTCACCTTCTCGTTCTCCGTGCAGATCTGGATGGCATTGGGGATAAGCTTGGCCGTCTTTTCCTTCTTCAGACACGTCACTTCCTTCAACTGGATGGAGATCTGAGAATGAAAGGTGTGTCAGAAGGGGCCAGGCCACTGCCCACCCTGGGGCCCTCCTCGTCCCGGCTGGGCCGGCTCACGGTTGTCTCCCAGCGGAAGATGTTGCTGTAGAAGCAGATCCAGTTCTCGGAGAGATAGAGGCGGCCCTGGAGGAGGATCTCGCGCTGCAAGGCACAGGAGTAATCTGAGAGGCCGAGAGGAGAGACGGGCAGACACCCGAGTCACAGGCCGGCCTGGCCGGGCTGGCGCATGCGGGGGGGGCCAGGAGGGCAGGGCTGGGGGCTCAGGGCCTGGCTGGGGCGGGGGGCGACGACTCACCCACAATGAGGCGTTCTGCTTCAGGGAGTTTGCTGAACAGTTTCCGGAAGTCCTCGTTCCGTTGTTTGTACGTGGGGCTCAGCATCTGGGGGACATTTGGGAGGTAAGAACTGGGACGGATTTTCACACCCCTCAAATTCTGCCCCCAGAGCTCCTAGCATCAGTCTCAGCCAGGGACAGCCTCTCTGAGGCTTCACTGTTCTGGCTCCCACTGCCCATAACACAAGAGTAACCATGATGAGAGCCATTTACTGATTGCTACAGAAGCCAGGCGCTGTTTCAGGTACCCACCAGCATCACTGACTCTCAGGGAGTGTTCCTGTCAGTCTAGTAAGGCGGGTACTGTTTCTCAAGGACAGAGCAGACCAGAGAGGTTAAGCAACTCACTCAAGGTCACAGAGCATGTAAGTAGCCGCCCGGGATGAGACCACCCCCCCAAGTCTCCTGACCCCAGCGCCCACTCTCTGACAGTGGCAGCCAGCGGCCCCTGGGCCTAGTACCTGTCCCCCTCCCTCATCCCTCCGGCAAGGCCCCCGCCCAGATACTTACACTGTACCAGCTCTGCATCTTCTGCAAGAGAAAGCAAAGGAGTCAGAAGGAGCCCCCGCAGCCCCGTCCTCCCACCCCGCCCCCACCCCACCTGAGCTGGCACCAACCTTGCTGTTGCGGATGAAGTTCCGGCTGCCCAGGCTCTGGGTGCTGGGTGTCCCGGGCACCCCACCCTTCTCTGAGGAGCTATCCGACCCCTTCTCCACCATGGTGCCCGGTTCCTGCTCAGGCGGGGGTCGGCTTGGGGGCAAGAGCTGCAGGCGCTTACGGAGGGATGGAGAGCTGCTTGGCGTGCTCCGGCCAGAGTGGGGGGTTGTGCTGGAGGGAGAGGAAGAGGGTTCTTATGAGGGGAGGTAGGCTGGGGGATGGTGATGGGCCTGTATGGGGGGGTCCCCCTTCAGCCCACTGATTCTCACCCACCCACCCTGTTCCACCTCCTCGCAGAATGATCCAGAGCAGACCCCCCAGCTCCCTGTCCTTGGTGAGTTCATCTATAACCCAGGGGTAAGAAACACATGTCATCTTCTTGTTTGGAGGGTTAAACAAGTCCATACGTGTAAAGGGCTTCTAACAGAGCCTGGCACAAAGTGAGCTCTCAGTCACGCCTGTTGTTTTTCAAACTTATTCATTCATTCATATAATAAATATTTATTGAACAAATACTTTCCACTCAGTTACCTGAGCTAAAAACCTAAGCTGCTTCTTCTTTCCTACTTACTCTTCACTTTTAATCTGTTAGCAGGTTCCCCTGCTCCAGCTCTAAGATCTGTTTGCATTGTTTCTATGTTGCCTACTTCCTCCTGCACCAGGACCTGGCCCAGCCTCCAGGCTCTCCATCCTGGACATCTCAGCAGCCTCCTCCCCAGTCCGGTCAGGGCCCCCCTGTCTAAGCTTTCCCCACTGCTGCACTTCACTCCAGGGGAAGGCAAGGTCCTCACCCCATCCCCTGCTCAGGGCTCGCTTCTCTAAGATGCCTCTCCTCACCTCTCCATGTAAAGCACATTCCTCTTCCCAAGCCCTTTCCCTCTCCACCATTCTCATCTTCTCCTGCACTTCTGTATTTTCTTGTTTCAAATCCTCCCACACCAGCAGGTGCACTTCACAGGGGGAGAGGGTTTCGTCTCCAGGTGCACCCCCCTGCCCAGAAGGAGGCCTGGCACACAGCAGGTGCTCTGCAAGCTTCTGCCCTTGTGGACTGAATGAGTGATTCAGTCCATCTACCCCATCCTACCCCACCCCCAAACTTGGATTCCACCACGTGTATGCCTTGCCCGACCCTTGGCAGCCTGAGCCCACTGCAGATCTCAGTTGGGCCACTGCATTGTGTGACCTTGGGCAAGCGTCTGAACCTTTCTGGGCCTCGGTTTCTTCTCTAGTATAATGGGACTACTAGCAACATCCACCTCACAGGGTTGTCTAGAGGAGGACATATATACATAAAGCCCTCCACCTGGAAGGCACCTTTATTAAGAACTGTCAGACTAAAATGGAGCACACAGCCCTGCTGTCAACGCAGCCCATTTGCTACCAAAGTGCCATGTGGACTCCAACAGGTATCACACAAACACCCCAGCCTAGCCCAACTGACCCCAACTCCAGCCATTCACTCTGAGTGCGCACCGAGCCCCTGCCCTGCACCAGGCACAGAAGGGGGCAAGACAGATGCCCGCAGGGACCTGGCATTCTGACTAGGGAACAGGGATGATCAATAAGAACAGGTAAATGAGGATGATGACCTCAGACACTGGTCAGTGCTACCAAGCAGCGCTGCTCACGGGAAATGCCCAGAAGCGGTTAGAAAGGCAGAGTCTGGGACCCACTGCAGACCTCCTGAATCAGGAAGTGGGGGTGGGGCCCAGGAGACTCTAATGCAAGTTCAAGTTGGAGGACCCCAGAGATAAAGGAGGACTAAGTTGGTGGGGGCAGGGCAGTGTTCAGGGCACACTTGAGCTGAGCCCCAAGGACAAGGATCTGGCAAAAGGCCGGGGAAGGCTGTTTTAGGGGCAGGAACAGTGAGTTCCAGAACAGGACTGAGCTTGGCAAGGCTGAGGAGGAGTGAGGTGGCCAGGGGGTACTGGGGAAGGAGGATGGGAGGCCCCAGGCGCACCCACAGGCCCTGTGGGCCCTGGGCAGGAGTCTGGGCTTTCACCCTGAGAGCCCTTATGGGCTGGGGGAAGGGTTTGAAGGAGCGGTGATCACATTCCCCTCTTGCCTCATCTTCCTGCCTCTCCAGCCTGAAATGACCCCCTGGAGAAGAAAATGGCTGTCCACTCCAGTATTCTTGCCTGGAGAATCCCACAGACAGAGGAGCCTGGTGGGCTAGAGTCCATGGGGTCACAAGGAGTCAGACATGACTGAAGTGACTGAGCTCAAGACCTCCACCCCTCCTAGACTCCTGCAGCCGCAGGTCTGAGGAGGGTTCCTGCAGACAGGTCCAGCACATGCAGCCAGGGAACGGCCTGCACCCCCAGCCCCCAGATCTTGCTCTGGGCAGGACAAAGAGGAAGTGCTGACACCCTGCGGCTACCCCACCAGGCAGGCTACAGCAGTGGAGGGGAGGGGCCTCGCCATGGTGACAAGGCTGGAGGGACTTGGAAGAGAATGGGGTTCTGTCACTACAGACATCTCACCTCCGGCCTCCCGGGCCTAAACGAGCCAACAGCTCCCTCTGGGCAGAGGCATTTTGTGCATGGGTGTGCTCAAAAGGGAACCTCCACATGGGTCACACATAGCCAGGGTCCCAGGCAAACCGAAGTTCCCCACAGTTCTAAGACGTCTCCCCTACCCCTCACCCCTACACACCCAGCAGTAATATCACAGGTATATTACAGTCACACACGATGCCCCAGAAGTCACACAAACACCTGCATGCATGACAAAGACATGAAGCTGCAGAGGGTGACAGAAACAGAAAAGTCCCAGGTACGTTCACACATACAGCTCCAGGGAAGTTCTGGAGGAGACTTGAAAGTAACATTTCCACAGTGACAGAGAGGGCCACACAGTGAAAGAACAGTCCCAGAGGCCCCCAGCTAACACGTGCACCACCCAGGTAAATTAAGTCCAGGCTCAGCTCAGTTCTCATGGCACTCCCCATCAGGAGCGGAAGACAGAGTGAAGACCTGCTCTTACGTGGCACGAGATGGACGTGGCAAATGCTGTTGCCGAGGGACTGAGAGTCCTACACACAAACAGCCATGAAGGACTCAGGAACAACGCAGCCCCGGAAGGCTGTGGACATACTTCGACAACACAGTGGCCAGGGATTGAATTTGAAATCATGGGTGGGACATGTCTTATACACAGGAGAACTTTCATAATAATGTCAGCTATTATTATTATTCCCGATTGTCACAGAGGGAGGGTCCAAGGCTCACTAAGAGCCACAAGGGGTCTCTCTCTCGGATTCTTCACACACCCTTCTCACACACAAAGCCCCAGAGGGTCCCAGCTGCTCAGATGGAAGCCAAGGGCGTACAACAGTGTCACAAAGGGACACACACAGGAACTTTCACACAAAGGTGGAATCAGACGTAGATTTAAGGTACAACCCCAGAGGCTTTCACTCATACTCACCAAGGCCGGGGCCAGACAATAATGTCACACATGGACACTTACATTTGCACACTATGCTAATAGTACAGAGGTAAATTACAAGCACACACAGAGGTGAAAGTTCACAGCAGCAAAGAGCCCCTGACACAGGCACACACACTACAAAGTCACAGCTGAACACACAGGCAACTTACAGTGACACCTGGGGCCACAGATGGAATCCAAGATAATAAATTCACACACACAGGCACACGGCCAAGGAGGGCCACAGCTGTTGCTGCACATTAGGAGGCTGAGACACACGTACACATACTCCAAAGTCACAACTAGACACGCGGCTGTCTGACGGAATGAGGTACAGTACACACACACAACCACGTAAAGTCACAGCCACACACACAAAGCCCCAGACACACACTACGATCCCAGTCAGACACAACACGCGGAGCTTACAATACCGCATGAAGCCACACACACACACACAGAGCCAGAGGATAACAGCTGCCTGCACACCAGGAACACAGATAGGCATACACACGTCCAAGACACCTACAATGCATAATCTAGAATACTCTGGGCCGGGACAGGGACTAGGTCAATTCCGTGCTCAGGACCCCAGAGGATCTGAGGCACGCGGCCGGCCGGCCACGTAGAAGACCCCATCCGAGCAATCTCGAGACTTGAGACAGACCAGAACAGAGGGGGCTCAGACCTGGACAGGCTGCTCCCGGGCCTGCCCCGGACTCACGGGCCTGGGAGCCCGGTAGGCGGGGGCTCGTCTCCGCCCAGCCTTGACCGCAGGCCTGAAGACCCGGGTCAGCCTCGCGCCCACTCCTCACCTCCCAAGCAGCTGCAAAGGAGGCCCGGGGCGCTCCCGGCGGGCCGCGCTCCTAGCGCGGTGAGCCCGGGACCCCCAGCCAAAGCTCCGCCAGGCTGGCGCATCTCGTCCAGGCAGTGCCGAGCAGACCCGGGGGGCTACCCGCCGTCAGCGCCCCACCCCCGAGTGCACCCCTGGGCCCCGGAGGCCTCCCTCCCCTCCCCTCCGGCCAACCCCGGTGCACAAGTTCCTGGACTTTGGCTGCGATCGCGCCACGCCGGGCCGAGCCCGTGGAGCCCGCGCCCCAGCGACCCCCCAGTACCTCCCCGCGCCCCCGCCCCCGCCGCGGTCCTCACTCGAACATGGATGCGGCGCGGCGGGCGCGCCCAGCCGCAGGGCAGGGACGGGCCGGGCTGTGCGGGGCTGGGCGGCGTTGGGCGTCCCCGCCGGTCAGCCGCCTCTCCTTCTTTGGCTGCCGTGCCCCCCACCCGCGCCGCAACCCCGCCGCCCTCTGCCCGCACAAAAGGCCGGGCCGCGGGACGCCGCCGCGGCGTCAGCTCCGCTTTCCTGCCTCCGCCCCGCGCGTCACGGCGCCGCCCCCCGCCCGCGGGAGGGGGCTAGAAGGGAGGGATCTGCCCTGGCGGGGGCGCGCTGCCGGGAGGGATCGGCCCTGGCGGGGAGGGGCCGCTGGGCCTCGAGGCAGAGACTCAGATCCCCGGAGGGAGGAAGGGACCGGAGGGGAGGCGGGAAAGCGGGAGGTGAGAACTAGAGGGAGACCCGGGGGGGGGGGGGGGGGTGCTGGTCAGAGGCGAGGGAGGGACGGCGGGGACCGAGCGAGATCCCAGGGAGGAATCCGATGCTGCAGGGAGAATTAGAGATGGAGCGACGGGGCGCAGGGGCAGGAGGAGCGAGACAGAGGTCGAGAGGGGCCTGCGGGGTCGTCAGGGCCCGGAGAGAGCAAGAAGAGGGGCGCAGAGAAACAAAGAGACGGAGGATCGAAGGAAGGAGACAGAGAAATGGACCGGGGAGGGGGAAAGACCGAAACGGAAAAACACAGAAACAGACTCGATCAGAAACACAACTCCGCCGTGGTAGCCTGGGCACAGGCCGGACGCGCTCGCCTGGTACCCAGAGAGGGATCCTCCGCTCCAGTGAGGCCTCGGGCAGGGCGCTCTACGTATCCCCCCTACTCCCCGCCCGGGGCGGAAACTGAGAGAGGAGGCGGGGCTGGGGATGGGAGGGAGATTCGGGGAAACGAGGTGTTGGGGCAGTGGGGACGCGGGGAACCGCAGCTGGCGGGAAGGAGGTGGGGCCCTAGGCCGCCTCCCTCTCCGCATCTCTGAGCGGCGTCTCTGGGGACCCCTTTCAGTGCCAGCCCCAGTCAGCCATGACGTCGAGCAAGTCACCTCAGTCCTGGGAACCCCACTAACTCTGTGATCAGGGTTTTCCCACAGGACAGGGTTGGGAGCGGGGCAGGCGGGAGTGCTCCCCTTTTATAGAAGGGGAAGCCCCGGCCTCAAAGATGGGAAGTGAGTCGCCAAGGTCACTGTTGGTGAACGCGGTCCTCCACTGATGCCCTGCTGCTGCTGCTAAATCGCTTCAGTTGTGTCCGACTCTGTGCGACCCCATAGGCCGTCCCTGGGATTCTCCAGGCAAGAATACTGGCGTCCCTGGGATTCTCCAGGCAAGAATACTGGAGTGGGTTGCCATTTCCTTCTCCAGTGCATGAAAGTGAAGTCGCTCAGTCGTGTTCTACTCTTAGCGACCCCATGGACTGCAGCCTACCAGGCTCCTCCGCCCATGGGATTTTCCAGGCAAGAGTACTGGAGTGGGGTGCCATCGCCTTCTGATGCCCTAACCCACCTTTATCTCTGCAGCAGCTGCCCGGGTCTCTCAGTGTCCTGGACTCCTCCCCTGAGAACACAGATACGGGTGCAGAACCTCACAGCTCCTGGCCACAGGCCCCCCAGCTCAGACTTGCTTCCCACCCCTCTCCAGGACAGGCTGTTCCTGCCTCTTGAAAAAAAAAACTCCATTCCCACGGCTCTTCCACACTTGCACCCTTTCCCTCCTAAAACATCCACTGACTTCTCCATTTTGGTGGGTGTGTGCTCAGTCACTCAGTCCTGTCCAATTCTTTGCAACCCTGTGGACTGTAGCGGACAGGCTCCTCTGTCCATGGGATTCTCCAGGCAAGAACACTGGAATGGATAGCCATTCCCTTCTCCAGGGGATCTTCCCCACCCAGGGATCGAACCCACGACTCTTGCATCTCCTGCATTGGCAGGTAGAGACTTTACCAATAGCCCCACCTGGGATGCCCATTTTGGTGGGTGGAATGCCCCAAATTTCAGCCTTTCTTGACCCCTCTCTTTCCCTCTAGTCTCTCAGCAAACCCTGTAGGCTCCTCCTACAAAATCTATCCAGTTTAAACTCTTCTCCCTCACTGCCCCAACCCTGGCCCAGCCTCCATCCTCTCCCTCCTGGACCATCACACAGCCTCCTCCCTGGTCTCCCTGCTGGCTCCCAACCCCTACAGCCTGCTCCCCACACACAGCCTGGAGGAGCCTGTAAGGTCTAAGCCCTCCAGCACAGAGCCTTCTGGCTGCACCTCAGTCCAGCTAAAAGCAAAGTTGCCCAAGACTCCGCTCTTAACTTCTCTGGCTCCCTCTTGTTCACTGCCTCTAGCTTATTCAGCCTCCCTGCTGCTGCTCTGACTCCCCAGTTCCGGTTCCTGCCCCCAGGCCTTTGCACTCCCTTTCCCTCTGTAGGAAAGCTCAGTTCTTGGACAACTGCCTCTCAAGTTCAGATCTCTGGGTCAGATCCCAGTGAGGCCCTCCTCCCACCATCTCCCTCTGTCTCACTGTTCTCTTTCTTTGTATTTCTCTTGGCCTGTTTCTTCTTTTGAAATACTTAAAAAATTTTAATTAGGGAATGTTTATTTCAAACAGGAAAAATACAAGAGTTACCTTGGTCCCCACCAAGCATATACAATAGATGTGGACATTTTACCATTTTCGTACATTTTTCTATCCTTTTTCTGCATCAAGATCCATCCACAAACAATATATCCTGTTGTTCAAAATCTTTTTAAAAGATACACAATTAGGCTCCTACTATCATTTTGCAAGCTGTTTTTCTCCATCATCTTTATTTCTGAGATTTCTCCACATTAACACACAGAGCCCTACTTCATAAACTTTAACTCTTATCCAAATGTTCATTGTTGGAAAAAAACACAATGGACATTTCTGTTAAAGGCCAATGTAGTTCTTTCCCCCTACAGCCTTCAACCTCCTTGTTCCTGTCTCCTTGTGCCAGAGGTAGTGTTTCTTTGTAGTTTTGTTTAAACTTTTTTTTTTTGCCCATGAGCTGCAACAGGAAATACCTTTTATATTGGTCTCCAAGTACACAATTAGAAATAGAATAGGCCCTCATATCTGCAGGTTCCATGTCCATGGATTCAACCAATCAAAGATCAAAACAGAATTTTTTTTTAAATTCTGGGAGGAATACACTTGAAACTAAGACAACATTGTAAGTTAACTATACTTCAGTTTTTTAAAACTGGATAGATAATATTATATTAATTTCAGGTATATAGCATAATAATTTTTGTATAAAAATTTTCCAGAATAGCAAAGTGATAAATTAGGAGTCTTAAGATTTCCCTGGCGGTCCAGTTAGGACTCAGCACTTTCTGACTCCTGCTTACTGCTGGTACTGGGTTCAGTCCTTGGCTGAGGAACTGAGATCTCGAAAGCCCTGTGGCTTAGCCAAAAAGAAAAAAGATAAACGGCAAGGATGTACTGTATAGCACAAGAAACTATATTCAACATCTTATGATAAATAACCTGTAGTAGAAAATAATCTGAAAAAGAATAGATACATATATGTATGTATAATTGAATCACTTTGTTGTATACTTGAAACTAACACAACATTATAAATCAACTGTGCTTCAATTAAAAAAAATTTTTTTCAGAAAGCAAATTTGAGTTTGCTGCCTGGCAACTGTTTACATTGTATTTGGAACTTTCCTGGTGGCTCAGACAGTAAAGAATCTGCCAACAAAGCAGGAGACGCAAGAGACACGGGTTCAATCCCTTTGTTGGGAAGACTCCCCTGGAGTAGGAAATGGCAGCCTACTCCAGAATTCTTGCCTGGAAAATTCTGTGGGCAGAGGAGCCTGGCGGGCTACAGGCCACACGGTTGCAAAGAGTTGGACACGACTGAAGCGACTAAGCACAGCGCAGCACGGAAACCTGTAAGTAACCTAGAGGTATTCTAAACAGGAGAGTGTGAGTAGGTAATATGCAAATACTGCACCATCTTATGTAAGAGATTTGAGCATCTGCAGCGTTTATCCACAGGGGTCTTAGAATACTCCCATGTGTATGAAGGGTCTGCTACGTATGTAATGTCACAAAATTGGTAGGAACCTACACTTGTTCACTGCCTGCTACACTGTGTTATTTTCTTCTTATTATTTTTTACACTGTGTTATGTTCAGTTCTCTCCTGATTCTATTTGGGGGAAAAAAAAAGTGTTCACTGCAATGTACATTGGTTTCATGGTCCTTAAGTGGGTCATGACCCAAAGTTCGAAAAACACCAGTTGGTGAGTATTTGCCTCTGGTCTTAGTAAGCAGTGCTCAGCTGAGCATAGCTGATTATCCCAACACATATTCCAGTTTTTATCTGCATATATTTCACAACTTCCCGTCAGGCCCCTGTGGGGCTAAAGCCACATTCTAACTGACCTTCAACCCCCCACCAGGACAGTGTCAGCCACAGGGAACCCACCTTTAAGCTTGAGTCCTGAGAGAGAGAACCCCTCTCCCATCCCACCACCTAGGTCTGACCTGTCCTGGGGCGAACTCTCCGGGTCTGGGGTCCTCGGCAGCTGCAGGCACTGCGGGGGTGGAGTGCAAGGGGGTGACTCCTCATTGCTGGCTGGTGTTATCTGAATGGTGGGCACCTCCAGGAGCTTCCAGCGCTTAGGGGCTGGGCCCTGGACTCTGCCACCCTGTGCCTCCTGGCTTGGCTCCTCGGCTGGGGGCACCCGTGAGTCCTGGGCACAGACATCCTGGGTCAGCAGGGGTGTACAAGGCAGCAGGGGCAGGAACTCAGCCATGCGGATAGCTCTGCCACCCAGCCGGGGGTCTAGGGGAGAAAGAAGAGGGGAAGGGGAGAGTTCCCATGCAAACCCTGCCCCTCACCACCTCCCGCTGCCCAGTGGGAGGAGGGGTCAGCTGAGCCTCAGAGCATAGCATGGGGGTCAGAGAGATCTGGGTGGGATTCCCATCTCGGCCAACATCCTCCCTTGTGACCCTGGTTCCTCTTCTGGAAGCTGGATGGCCTGATGGACCTCTGAGGGTGGTTGGGCAGTGTCAGGGAGCTCTGACAAGTGGAGGGCTAGCCCAGGGTCTGGCACACGGCAAGTGGTCAGTGAACTCTGTTCGTGCCCCTGGACTGGGGTTTATTTTTTCCAGCGTGAATGCACTGCGGTCAAGCCCTGGGTTCTCTATACGCCCGCCACACCAGCTCCCTTCCCAATACACAGGGCCAGGAAGGAGCCAGGTCTGAGAGGGCCCCAGAGGCCCAGGGGCCTGAGTAACGGCTGATTAAGGCCAGGATTTCCCTTCCCTCTTTGCTCAGCAATTGCCCCTCCCAAGACAAACAAAGGGAGGGAACGAGGCCAGTTCCTCCCGTTATGATTGTGATAGTGGAGGCTGCATGGGTCTGGGGAGATGAGATTAGTGTCTGTCTGTCCTCACTGCAGGACACGGTGAGAGGTTCTTGGCACCCTGCTGCTGGTGGGGGGGAGGGACAGGGGAGGATGACCCATGGGACCCAGAGAGGGTTCCCCCTGGTTTGGGAAGAACCTGACCCTTACAGGCCAGGCTGGGACCCCAGAGTCCTTCCCAGACACCCCAGTGCCCCTACCTATGGCTTCGCCGTCCTGTCCTCACAGCGTGTGCTCCGGCTCCTAGGGTTAGGGCAGGGGACCAGGCCCTATTCTCTCCCCCGTGAGTCCTGGCTGGGCCAGGGAGTCACGACCTTGTCAGGCGGAATAGAGTGTCCGGCTGGAGTCAGGTTCCCCTCTGGCCAACTGTTCCCGGGAGAAAGGGCTGAGCGGGGGTGGGGGTGTTCCGACCTCAGAGGAGGCCCTTCCCTCTCGACTCTGCCCTGGGGCTCTGCGGCTCCATCTTTCCTGTTGGCTGCAGCCAGTCACCGTGTAGCTTCTGTCCCCATTTCTCCCCCAGCACTGCTCCTCCAAGCCCAGACGCCACCCGCAGGCGGCCAGGTCTGACACTCATCCCCGTCCTCATCCTCCCGCCCTGCTCTTAGCGCCGGGAACCTTCGCGACTCCAATTCCTTCCTTCTGGTGGGTTCTCTTGGCACTCCAGGGCACCCCACTGACAGCTCCTTCTCATGCTGTGCACAGCTCTGTCTCCTCCACCCGACTGGTAAAAGCTGGCATTCCCCACAGCTTAGCTCTTTTTCAATTTCGTTACATGGTAATTGACACACGCTAAAGGCTGTCTGGAGCCTAGTTGTGAGGTAGCAAGTTTAACAGTAAAACGAACCCCTCAGACCCAGTTTGAGAGCCAGCATGTCACTGTGAGTCCCACCCTGCCTCCCTTGCAGAAGTCTCCATCACCCCTCATTTATCAGTTATCAGTCCCTCTTTTAATAGTTTATTTTAAAAATCATATCAGCATGCATTCCTAACTATTATATTTTTAGCTTTATTTGATTTTGAGCTTTATAAAATGGAACATTCTTTGTTCAGTCACCAAATAGTGACTCTTCTCGAACCCATGGACTGCAGCATGCCAGGCTTCCCTGTCCCTCACTATCTCTTGGAGCTTGCTCAAGTTCAGGTCCATTGAATTGGTGATGCCATCCAACCAACTGCGTGTCATCTTCTATGACTAGCTCTTCTCCCTCAGCTTTATTTCTAAGATTTCCTCCAAGGGAAGTAGGTAGTTATACTTTATCCATTTTTGCTGCTGAACAAGGGTCCCTTGTGGAATTAACACCACAATATATTTATCCAGTTTTCCTGTCCATAGACCCTGGGTTGTTTCCAGCTCTCTGCTCTGAGGAGCAGCTGAGCTGCCCTGACTGTTCCTGGATCTGCTTCTTGGGTATCTTGTGGGTAGCCAGCATCCCTCCGATTGCCTGGCCATCTGTGCCTCACCTCCGCGGCTCTGCCTCTAAATGCCCAGGCTGGTTCTGTGGATCTGCCTAACTCTGAATCTATGAGGTATTCCCTCAATTGCTTCATCTTTAAAGTAAGTCTTGATATGTGGTGAAGCAAGTCTTTCTATCTGGTCCTTCTTCTACCAGCGTTGGCTTGTCAGATTCCAAGGGGGAAAAATCAGCAATGGGAGTTTAATTGTTATGCTCTAACCAACAACTGATATTTTTATAACACTGAGTTTTCCAAAATTTTCACACAGGGTTACACTGAATGTATTTAGGTATGTCTTAATGTCCCTCTCTGAGTGTTTAGGTTCTTTTTTTATTAAGTTGTGGCGAAATGTACATAAAAGTTACTGTCAGTCTTTTTAAAGTGTACAGTTCAGTATCATTTTCATTCACATTGTTCTGCAAACACAATATGTTTTACCATATGTTAAGGTACTTTTGAAACATAATGGTTCTTGGGACTTCCCTGCGGCCCAGTGGTTCAGACTTCATGCTTCCACTGTAGAGGGGTGAGTTCAATCCCTGATCGGGGAACTTAGATCTTGCATGCCATGCGGAGTGTCCAAAATAATAATAATGTTTCATGTAAAGTTCTTTTAAATCTTTTCCTAGATGTTTTTCCTTTGGTATTTTATGTTTTTAAAAAGCTTTCTGTGACAGATATTACACACAAGAAATGGCATAAAATATAAATGACTTAATATATAATTATAAAGGAAACTCCCATGGACCCACCACCCAGGTCAAGAAAAACCACGTTATTCCCCCAGCCCAATCTCACCCCTGTCGTGTAAGGACTGCCGTGTGCCCAGATTTTGCGTTTTCAGGAGCAAGGTGCTGGAGCCTGTGAAGTGCTTCCCAGCCAAATCTCTCCCCTCCAAAGATAAACATGCCCTTATTTCTACGTTAGTTAATTTCTTCCTTTTGTTTTTCTTTGCTGTTTTATTACCTGAGCACATATTCTCCAAAACCCTCATTTAGTTTTGCCTGTTTTTGAATGTCATGTAAATAGAATTGCACACTTCAAAGACTTTTGTGTTTGGCTTTTTCCTTTTAACATTTTGTTTGCAAATCATCTACTTTAGTGTGTATGGCTGAAATTTGTTCATTTTTACTATTGTACAGTATTTCACTGATGAAATGAATTGGAGATAAATACTACTATTTACTTATTGATTATGTTGATGGGTATTTGAGGCCTTCCCAGTGTGTGTGTGTGTATGTGTGTATGTGTGTGTGTGTGTGTGCACACGCCCGCGCGCACTAAGTCACTTAAGTCGTATCCAACTCCTTGCGAGCCTGTGGGCAAAGAGCTTAGCTAGCCAGTCTCCTCTGTCCATAGGATTCTCCAAGCAAGAATACTGTAGTGGGTTGCCATGCCCTCCTCCAGGGGATCTTTACGACCCAGGGATTGAAACTGTGTCTCTGGGCTTCCCAGTTTGGACTGTTAAAAATAGTGCTACTGGGACTTCCCTCATGGTCCAACGGCTCAGACTCCATGCTCCCCATGCAGGAGGCCTGGGGGTTCAATCCCTGGTCAGAGATCTAGATCCCACATGCCATAACTAAGAGTTCCCATGCTGCAACTAAGACCTGGTGCAGCCAAATAAATAAACATGTATTTTTAAATAGCACTGCTGTGAATACTCTTTTACGTGTTTTTGTGTTCCTCTCTGTCACACAGCAAGTGCCTATCTAACCACCCATCCCCATCTGTCCATCTATCCATCCACGAGCACTTCATTGGTCCATTGTATATCCCTGTGCAAGAAACACACTATCTTAATTATATCTACCTAATTATCATATATATATAAACACATACACAAATACTAAACATATATATATGCGTATGTGTATATATATATTTATATATATATATATATATACACATGTGTAGTTTTACAACTAGTCTTGATATCTGGGATGGTAAATCTTCCCACTTTGCTTTTCTCTAAGAGTCTCTTGGCTTTCCATGTTACAGGCTTTCCTCAAATGTGCATTATCCTTGTTTCATATTTAGAAGTGGGGATCAGCCTGTGGTTTAACAACTGAGGGGGCAGAGGATGACCAAAATAAGAAAAGGCTTTGCAGAAAAACATCAAGAATTCTATTTAGGACAACTTGTTGGTGATGGCTATGGAAGCTCCTAATGGGGAAGTCCAGTGGGCAGCTGACAAACAACTTCAGGCTGGCCTGGGGAGTCCCCAGCATGTGATGTGATCACCCACCCCAAGACACCTGGCATCAAAATGTCCCTCCCCTCCCCTGGTGCATCTGGTTCCGGAACTCAGCCTCTCTTCCTGCCCAAGATCACTGTCATCAGAAAACACTGAGCTTGACCCAGATTCCCTCTTTGGGATTGAGTAATGTGGGGGACCTGGGCTTTATCTTTTCTGACCTCTGCTTTTGCAGACAGGTCTCTGAGGAAAGTTCATGGCTGGTGTTAGGACTGTGGGGAGAAGGAAACTCACTAGCACCTAATGTCCTTGGAAACACAGGAAGGGCTTGTGTATGGAAGTGAAATCTCAAACAGAGCAGGGTTACCTAAGAACACCCCACATGAGGCTCCCACGTGAAAGTCCCTGTGTTTCCCCATTGGAAAAACACTGTGGGTTGAAAATCACTTGTTTCTTTTTTTTTTTTAAGTGGATTAAAAAAATATATTATTTTTGTGGCTGTGCTGGGTCTCTGTTGCAGTGTGCAGGCTTTCTCTAGTTGCAGTTTCTGGGTTTCTCTTGTTGCAGAGCCTGAGCTCTGGAGAACACAGGCTTCAGTGAGCTGGCTTAGTTGCTCTGAAGCTTGTGTGTTTCTGACACAGAATAAGCAATAAAGTGATATTTTTGTTCCCCAAATACTTCAGGATTTCCTGACTCCAGTGAAACTTGACTTCTGGTTTCTTCTCTGAGTGTATCCACGTGGGTCTAGTTAAGTTTTGACTTCTTACCAAATCTCACCCACTCCCTCTGTATATGCAGGGTATCTTCCCCCAAGTGTGTGAGATTTCAACAAATTCCTTCCCACACCCTCCACCCTGGAGAGTCCCAAATTATCTAGTCTTCTCCCCTTCAGTTCTTTATTTGCATATCGAGAGTTCTCCCTTTGGGCTAGACTGAGCTCCATTTCAACAAAACAGGTGCTAACAAAACAGGTGCTAACTGGCCGTCTGTGGGGCAGGCTGGACAGTCCCTCCCAGCCGCCCTCTGCCTGACTTCCCACACTGTGTCACTGGAGCATTCTCTCTCTTGCACTTCTGCTTTGTCTTGCCACCCTCTTGGGTCGTGTTGGTGCTGCTGTTGTCAGAGCAAAGACGCCCACTCCAAGACCATGTCCTGCCCTTAAACTTGGGTTTATCTGGGAGGAAGCTTGGTGGACCTTGAGTTCCCAAGGAATCAGAACCTTGACAAGGACAAGAGAGGAAGGAAGAAGATGGACTTTTTATGTTTTATCAACTAGAGCATTAAGGACTGGGCCTCCCGAGGGTTTCTTCCTTCTCCCAACTTCCTGCCTAGAACCTATTTTTCTGTTCTGTCTTCTAATTATTTTTAGGATAGTTTCTTTTTATTTATTTATTTTTGGAGTTCTTTTCTGTTTGCTTTTTTTTTCAAAACCTTTTATTTTATATTGGAGAATAGACAATTAACAATGTTGTGATAGTTTCAGGTGGACTGCAGATAGACTCAGCCATACATATACATGTATCCATTCTCCCATTCTACCTTCTAATTTTATATACTTTATTCCCACCCTGAAAACTAGAAGAGGGACCCAAGACCTGGTGTAAGAAAAGATGCATACTAAGCTACTTCGGTTGTGTCCGACTCTTTGCAGCCCTATGGACCATAGCCTGCCAGGCTCCTCTATGGAGTTCTCCAGGCAAGAATACTGGAGTGGGTTGCTGTGCCCTCCTCCAGGGGATCTTTCCAACCCAGGGATCGAACCCACATCTCTTACATCGCCTGCATTGACAGGTGAGTTCTTTACCTCTAGCGCCACCTGGGAAGCCTTATGGCCTGTTCTAAAAACCTAATTACATTTTTTTCTGACCATTTGGTTTCATTTCTGCAAGGACGTCCTAAGACTAAAGATAACATTTTCTGTAGAAAAGAGTTGTTTGGGACATAAAAAGCCAACTAATGATTTCCAAGGGAGAAAGAGGGGAGGGGAGGAGGAACAAATTAGGCATTTGTGATTAACAGATACTACCATGTGCAAAATAGATGAACCACAAGGACATACTGTAAGGCATGGGAATCTAGATTCAATATCTTGTGATAACCTCTAATGGGAAAGACCCTGAAAAAAAATACGTGTGAGTGAATCAGTTTGCTATACACCAGAAACATTGTACATCAACTATACTTCAGTGTAATAAATAAATAAGTAAATCAAATAACTGTTAGAGGGAGGGCTTATATGGCCCAGTAGACGTTCGGTTTTGTATTTTACCTAGATTGGGAAATCTTCAAGGAAAACTTACAGATATCGAAGGCTTCATTTCAGCAGTGATGTCAGGGGAGGCTTTTGATAAACTGCAGTGATTTTGTAGGCTCTCTCTCTCTTCCTATGGACACACACATTGTTGGCTGTTCTCCTAGAAAATGAAAATTAAGCCGCTGTCAGACATGGTCCCTGTGGTCAATGTGCTTACAGCCCTCATCTATGAAGTGTGAAAAGGGTTATGACCCACCTCCAAGGGTTTGGAGTGAACTAATGAGATAATACAAGCGCAGTGCTTAGCCTGGGCTTAAGCCACAGTGTATACCAGTCATGATTTCAGCTGTTACTATATGTTCACTGGTGGTGTTTGGATGAGCATATATGGTTCATGATTTCAACAACCACACTATCCAGGATGCTAGAACCCAGATGCTGGGGAAATAGAGCTAGAAGAAGTATAAGAATTCTAGAATGGGGACTTCCCTGGTGACCCAGTGGCTAAGACTCCACTCTTCCAATGCAGGGGGCATGGGTCCAATCCCTTATCAGGAAACTAAGATCCAGCCTAATAAATGAATAAATTTTATGGTGCAGCCTAATAAATAAATAAATACAGCACTTGCTGAGTGCTTATAGAAAGAAAAGAAAAAGAATCTTAGCATGCTTGTCCTGTCAAAAAAAAAATGTTGGTTTTGTTGTGCTGTGGGTGTTTCTTCACATCACATACTAGACAGATCTTAAAGTGAGAAGACGATGCACGCTTGCTCGCAAAGAGACCAAAGGAGGAGGAACTAGAACGATTTCATTTTGCTCCACCGTCAGGCTTGTGAGGAAGGGAGCCCTCCAAACAGGACAGGTTTAATACGGCTAACTGTTGTTTTTTCTGTTTATGTATCAGGATGATGCATATTTTTTTGCTTTTTTATTTTAAAACACTTTAAAAAGTTTAAAAAGAAAACAGTTAAATTTTAAGCATGGCTAATTTTAATAGGAAAAAACTGGCCTTGCCCCTGCAAAGGTGAGTAAGGGAAGGGCAGTGGTAGGGGAGTTGGCTGCCCAAGCAGGGGAAGCGCGGCTGCTCAAGGGCCAGCCAGCCGTCGCTAACGGGAACCACACACACACACACACACACACACACACACACACATGAGTGGGCTTGCAGATATGCCTATAAGCCTGCTGGGCCCACCTCAACTCTTGCGTATTGAACAAATACTACCTGTTCTCAGAAAAGGGGGTAAAACTTAGTCTGGCTTGAGAAAGTCTGCCCTCAGAACACCTTAAAATGTCCCACTTGGGTGTTGTGCACGTGACAAGCAAATGTACATGGGTATACACAAATTTACATTTTCAATGCCATCTGTCTAAGCTTCCTGGGTCTGCTATAACGCAGTGCCATGAACTTGGTGGCTTACAACAACAGAGACGTATTATCTTGGAGTTCATTTCTTGGGTGCGGAAGCCCTAAGTGTTGGCAAGGCCGAGCTCTCCCCAGAGGCTCCAGGGGAGAATCCCTCCTTGCCTTCTCCAGCTTTCAGGGGCTCCCCGCAGTCCTTGGCTTGGAACTACGTTAACATAGTCTTTGATGCCGTCTTCACATGTGTGTCCATTGTGAGGACATTTATTGGACTTAGGGCCCACCCATATAATCCAAGGGGCTTCCTAAGTAGCTCTAGTGGTAAGGAACCCACCTGCCAATGCAAGAAACTTAAGAGACGTGGGTTCAATCCCTGGGTTGGAGGATTTCCCCTGGAGGAGGGCATGGCAACCCACTCCAGTATTCTTGCCTGGAGAACACCATGGACAGAGGAGCCTGGAGGGCTACAGCCCACAGGATTGAAAAGAGTAGGACACAACTTATGTAGGACACCACTTATGCACGCATGCACATATGATCCAAGATAATCTCATCTTGAGATCCTTAATTATATCTGCAAAGATTCTTTCTCCAAACAAGGTCACACTCACGGGGTCCGGGGGGGTAGGCTGTGGATATATCTTTTGGGGAGACTGCCATTCAACCCACCATATCACCCAAGAAAAAAGACTGCAAATATCCACTAAAAGGCATGTATTGAGTTGGCCAAAAAGTTCATTCAGGTTTTCTCCTAAGATGTTACAGAATACCCGAACAAACTTTTGACCAACCCAGTATAAGAATGACGATGACATCATTTGACATTATTCATAGTAGCCCCAAACCTGAAACCACCCAAATGTCCAACAACAATAGAATGATCAAATAAATTGTGATAGAGTCATGACATGGAATACTATACAAGAATGAAAATGAGCCAACTATAGGTACAAGCATCAGCATGGAGGCATTTCCATGGATATGATGTTCAATAAAATTTGTATCCTACTGTTGTGTGAAAATTGTATAAATCTTAATTATGTTGAATTGGTCCACGGTGACCTTCAGGTCTGCTGTATCTTTCTACTTTTCTATATATTCATTCTATTAATTTTTGAGCATTTGATATTGAAACTCCAACTAAAAATCTTAATTTATCTACTTAGAAAACTAATTGTAATATATGAAAATTGCTCAGTCATGTCCAACTCTTTGCAACCCCATGGACTATACAGTCCATGGAATTCTCCAGGCCAGAATACTGGAGTAGGTAGCCTTTCCATTCTCCAGGGGATCTTCCCAACCCAGGGATCAAACCCAGGTCTCCCACAGTGCAGGCAGATTCTTTATCAACTGAGCCACAAGGGAAGCCCAAGAATACTGGAGTGGGTAGCCTATCCCTCCTCCAGGGGATCTTCCCGACCCAGGAATCAAACCAGGGTCTCCTTAATTGCAGGCAAAGCTAATCCATGGTGCTACAGGTTGGAATAGTGCTGGCTTCTTTGGGGTAATGACTGGGAGGGCACAAGGGCACTCTGAGGTCTTGGAAGCATTCTATATTCTCATATGCATGGTGATGGTATACATGTGAAAAATGACTGATACCATACATATAAGACCTATACACATGAGAGACACAATGAGAAATAAGTTCTTTGTATTCAAGAAACATAGTGAAATCATTATCGTTATTGCTAACACACATTAAGAATTTACTCCATACTTGGTGAACCGTCTATCAAAAATGAGAAGTCATATAAATCAGTGGACATCAGATAAGAGATAAATCAAAACTTCCAGAATGACAAAGCAAACCCTCCACTTGGGGGAGGAGAATGGAGAAGGAAAAACAAAGACAAAATCCCCAGAAACACTCCCAGTGAGGAAAGAGAGGTCAGAAGTTGGATATTGCCACATCCTGAAGCCAGCAATAATTCTTTTTTTTTTTTTTTTCAGTCACACAGAGAGGAATGCAGGACTTTAGTTCCCCTGCCAGGGATTGAACCTGTGTCCCCTGCAGTGGAAGCATGGAGTCTTAACCACTGGACTGCCGTGGAAGTCCCTGGCTATTTGCCACATCCTGGAAATAGCACTTAGAAAATCAGAGAAGTTAGGAAAACAACATCTTTTTCTAATTCTGACTCATCCTACGAATTTCAGCATATCTGTTCAACCCCCTGTCACTCAGTTTTCCACTACTGTTAATCGACTCTAACTTAACACAGATGGGTACTGTGAAAATGAAAGAATGTACATAAAAGTGTACTGGACTGTAAAGTTCTATGTAAACGGGGAAGGAAAAATATTTCAAGAAGTCCGTCCTAAAGGAACTGCCAAGTTCCTTTAACCTCTAGGCAGCTTCTTTCTTGAAGTTGGGCTCACCTGTTTCACCACCAGTACAGAGATCTGCCCAGCTTACCTTAGCAATTGTGGAGGGTGCTTCACTGAGCAAACACTCCGCAGAGGGGAAATGACACACGTGCTGCTCTCAAGAAGTCCCCGGTGGAGACTAGGAGGCACCATCATCAATCAGGGAGCACCCTTCAGAAATATCATCACCAAGCATGGTGGGGGGGTGGGGGGGGTGGTGGGCAGGGGGGTTAGAATTTCTGCCTGAGAAGCCGATGGTTTGACCTGGGTCTCTGAAGCACTTTGAAAACAAGGGCCTCATCCTGGGAGATCCCCAAGGCTGGGTATGTCCTTCTCCAACGTCTACACCCAGGTGAACTACACTGCATGCCCAGGGTTCTTAAGAGTGTGGAATGCACTGCAGCAATTCTCAGCCTTGGCTGTGCATCCTCAGGGAACTTCACCAGTCCAGACCCCAGGACTGTTATAACCCGAATTCCTGGGGTGGGGGGAGGGTGGTGGTACCTCTCTATCAAAGGGTTTTTAAAGCTTCTGGGGGATTTCAACATGCAGCTGAGGTTGAGAAGCACTGAACTGGAGTGCCTCTCAAACTTCAGTGTGAACACAATTTGCCTGGCAGAATGCAGATTTTGATTTCAGTTCAGTTCAGTTCAGTCGCTCAGTCGTGTCCAACTCTCTGCGACCCCATGAATCGCAGCACGCCAGACCTCCCTGTCCATCATCAACTCCCGGAGTTCACTCAGACTCATGTCCATCGAGTCAGTGATGCCATCCAGCCATCTCATCCTCTGTCGTCCCCTTTTCCTCCTCCCCCCAATCCCTCCCACCATCAGAGTCTTTTCCTATGAGTCAACTCTTCACATGAGGTGGCCAAAGTACTGGAGTTTCAGCTTCAGCATCATTCCCTCCAAAGAAATCCCAGGGCTGATCTCCTTTAGAATGGACTGGTTGGATCTCCTTGCAATCCAAGGGACTCTCAAGAGTCTTCTCCAACACCACAGTTCAAAAGCATCAATTCTTCGGCGCTCAGCCTTCTTCACAGTTCAACTCTCACATCCATACATGATGACTGGGAAAAACCATAGCCTTGACTAGACGGACCTTTGTTGGCAAAATAATGTCTCTGCTTTTGAATATGCTATCTAGGTTGGTCATAACTTTTCTTTCAAGGAGTAAGTGTCTTTTAATTTCATGGCTGCAATCACCATCTGCAGTGATTTTGATTTAGTGGGTCTGAATTTGGGGCCTGAGCTGCTGACTTTCTATCAAGTTCTCAGATGCTGCTGGAAACTGTATCAAGCAGGCAGAAAGGAGCCTATCCAGGCGGCAGAAAGGAGCCGGAAAGCAGGCCCCCGCCTTCCCCAGTACCCCTTTCCATTCCCCAGGAACTGTGGTTCTTGCGCCATCTGGTGGTCAGAACTCCCCTAGCAGCACCTAGCAAGAGATTTGGAAACCTGCCTGCTGCTGCTGCTGCTACTGCGAAGTCGCTTCAATCGTGCCCGACTCTGTGCGACCCCACAGACGGCAGCCCATCAAGCTCCCCGGTCCCTGGGATTCTCCAGGCAAGAATACTGGAGTGGGTTGCCATTTCCTTCTCCAGTGCATGGAAGTGAAAAGTGAAAGTGAAGTCGCTCAGTCATGTCCGACTCTGCGACCCCATGGACTGCAGCCTACCAGGCTCCTCTGCCCATGGGATTTTTCCAACCTAACAGATAAAATTTCTGGAGTTCTGCAGATTCTTTCCTGGAGCCCAGCCACTGACATTTTCATTTCAGCCTTGAATACAAACCTGCCTAGACTACTCACCCTGGACTCCCGGCTTACAAAACTGAAGCAATAAACTGTTATTGTTTAAGCTGCTAAATTTGTGGTAATATGTTAACCGCAATACAAAAGTAATACAGAGAATTTTATAGGCTTTACAATAACAGGCCAAATGAGAAACCCAACCCCACAATTATGCACAATGCCTATTTTCTATTCCAGGCCAATGGATACGCTCTTTTCTTCTTTTTTTTAAATTTTATTTATTTATTTGGCTGCTCTGGGTCTTAGTTGTAGCATGTGGGATCTAGCTCCCTGACCAGGGATCAAACCTGCACTGGGAGCTCAGAGTCTTAGCCCCTGGACCACCAGGGAAGTCCCGAAATGCTCGTTTCTTTCTTTTTAAAATTTATTTTGTTTTTTATTTGTGAAAGAGTCACAAAGAGTCACACATGACTTGGCTACTGAACAACAATTTATCCGGAGGCACAGGGTCATAGTTGCAACATGTGGGATGTTTTACTTGGGACATACAGGATCTTTAGTTGTGGCATATGGGATCAGTTCCATGACCAGGGATTGAACCTGGGCCCCCTGCACTGGGAGCTCAGAGTCTTAGCCGCTGGACCATCAGGGAAGTTCCCAGATGGACTCGTTTTTAACCTCCAATACAATGCAGAAGAGGCAGAAAGGATTGTACTTCTCATTTATCATGGTTATACTTGCTGTCTTCTTTCTCCACGACTGCACACTTCTTTCCACCTTATGATGTGTATTGTCACTGACGCTCATGAAACTCTAGGATGGCCCAGGGGGCTAGTTTGCTCTCTGTGACAGATTGCATTTTTCCAAAGATGAATTCCATCCTAAGTGCACTTCTTATGATAAGATCTTGAGGCTCCTCCATCATGATATAGGATCTAAGCTCCCTCCCCCTGAAGCTAGCAGACTTGACTAGGGTGGGAGTGGTGCTAGGTGACTTTCGAGGCTAAGTCATAAAAGGTGATGTACCCGCCTGGCTTGTTCTCTGAGCATGCTCATCTTTGGAGCCCAGGCACCATGCTGTGAGGAAGCCCAAGCAGCCACCTGGAAGGGCCCCCTCTAGGTGTCCTGGCCACTGCCCCAGCTGACAGCCAGCACCAGTTGCAGATATGTCAGTAAGAGAGCCTTCAGAAGACTCCAGCTCCCCCGTGTTTTTTTTTTTGGCCATCACCAATGGCTTCCCAGGTGGTGCTAGTGGTAAAGAACCCGCCTACCAATGCAGGAGACTTAAGAGACTAGGGTTCGATCCCTGGGTCAGGAGGATCGCCTGGGGGAGGGCATGGCAACCCACTCCAATATTCTTGCCTGGAGAATCCCATGGGCAGAGGAGCCTGGCGGGCTACAGTCCATGGGGTTGCAAAGAGTCAGACACGACTGAAGCAACTTGGCGTGCACGCGTGGCAGTGAAAGCACAGAGTCCTACCCACTGGACCGCCAGGACTCCCTTCAGCTCCCTCTCTTCAAGTCACTCCAGACATGAACTGCTCCCACTGAGACCTGGGAGCAAAATTAGTGTTGCTTTAAATGACTGAACTTTAGCCTATTGTTACTGGGCAATAGGTAACTGAAACGCCCTCAGACTCTCACTCGAGGACAATATGCTGAATTTGACTGAATGTCAGGTTGGGGATGAGGACCCTTTGGCTTTGATTAACCATAGGTAAGTTACCTATTTTCCACTAGTTACTATTTTAATCGTGTTTAATTTTTAAAATATTTTTGTTTATTTGGCTGCACTGGGTCTTTGTTGTGGTGCTCAGGCCTCTCTCGTTGCAGTGCCTGGGGGCTTCTGTCTAGTCCCATTGTTCAGGCTTCTCTTGTTGCGGAGCATGGGCTCCAGAGCACGAGGGCCACCCCGCAGCATGTTGGGATCTTAGTTTCCCAACCAGGGGTAGAACCTGTGTCCCCTGCACTGGAAGGTGGATTCTTAACCACTAGACCACCAGATAAGTCCCTGAAGGGAAAGTCGCTGAGTCGTGTCCAACTCTTTGCCACCCCATGGACTATACGGTCCATGGAATTCTCTAGGCCAGAATACTGGAGGGGGTTTCCATTCTCCAGGGGATCTTCCCAACTCAGGGTTCGAACCCAGGTCTCCTGCACTGCAGGTGGATTCTTTACCAGCTGAGCCACAAAGGAAGTCCAAGAATACTGGAGTGGGTAGCCTATCCCTTCTCCAGGGGATCTTCCCAACCCAGGAATTGAACTGGGGTCTCCTGCATTGCAGGTGGATTCTTAACCAACTAAGCTATCAGGGAAGCTGTCAGAGAAGTCCCTGTTAGTTACTATTTTTAAAAGGCAGTCTCATGATAAATTAAGTTCAGTGCTTATAAACTATTAGGAAATCAGCCGTAAATTTTTTTCAGAGAAGTTGGCTTTTTTTTTTGAACTTACCTCTCTGCTATTTAATTCATTTAAAATGCTGTGGCCTCGTGTCGCTTTTCGGCACGTGGAGGGACAAATGGTCCCTCCACAGACCATAGCCAGGGCCAGCATTAGCCCAGGTGTGGACTCTCCTGGGGACTCACAGACCTGAACCTGAATCTGGAGCTGAGGGGAGCTGAGGAGGGGGCTGCTCTGATACCTCACCTCTTGGTCGCCACCCAGAGAGGAACCTGACACCTCCCTAGCCTCCCCCCAGTTCATCTTGTCTTAGCTTGGAATCAGGTCGGGTGCAAGCAAGAAGCCCTGCCTGGTTGGCCAGCCCCCACCCACCCCCAACCCCCGACCGCACGCTGCGGCGACGGTTCTCCGCGCCCCAGGGCTCAGCCAGCCTGGGGCATCTTTCCTGGCTGCGTTTTACAAATGATACTGCAATGATCTTTCAAAATGAAAAGTAGCAAATTAAAGTGATTTTATTGTTTCCTTAAAAAAAAAATAAAAAGCTGTGTTCTTAAATATTCCTCAAGAATAGTCTAGACCCCGAGGGAAGCATAGTTTTAGATATGTTTCTGCAGGTATTTCCCCACTTTTGGGAGGCAGGCTTTCTTCAAGGGCCTCCAATGACCCCCACCTCCTGTTACTGGTGCATTTGTATAATCTCCTTCTTTGAGTGTGGGCCTGATGTCATGACTTGCTTACCAAGAGAATATGGCAAAGCTGACGGAATGATTAGGTTACAAAAAACTGTGACTTCTTTCTTACTAGCAGACTCTCCAATGGCCCCCTTGGCTTGCGTACCCTGATGACGCATGCTGCTGGGGTGGGGAAGAGGAGGACCTGGGGGCAGCCTCTGGTCAACCCCTGTGAGGAAAGACATGAACTTGCAAGTGTCTCCTTCCCGGTTGTGCCAGCCACCTGGTGCCTCACCTTGACTGCAGCCTTGAGAGGGACCCTGAGGAGGGGCCCCAGCTAAGCCCTTGCCTGGAGGCCTGACCCACAGAAACTGGGAGATAATAGGTGTGTGTTGCTCTAAGCTGCTAAGTTGAGGGATAACTTGTTATGCAGCCACTGGTTACAAATAGCCGCTCACATGTCATTTCTTTATCGGGATCCCCAGTCACGTGCAAGCTGCACGTGTGCCTGTGCTGCCTCGCCTCCCCCCGCGAAACACACACAACAGGGTTCTCAGCCCAGTGTGCCAGCCTGTGTTCAAGTGAAGGCAGTATTTCTGTCCCACACTGGCTTCTGGCCTCTTTCTTGGTACCGGTATCTGTGTTTGCTGAGCCTCAGTTCAGTTTAGCCCAATCACTCAGTGGTGTCTGACTCTTTGCGACCTCATGGACTGCAGCATGCCAGGTTTCCCTGTCCATCACCAACTGCTGGAGCTTGCTCAAACTCATGTCTATCGAGTCGGTGTTGCCATCCAATCATCTCATCGTCTTTCGTCCCCTTCTTCTCCTGACTTGAATATTTCCCAGCATCAAGGTCTTTTCTAATGAGTCAGTTCTTTGCATCAGGTGGCCAAAGTATTGGAGTTTCAGCTTCAGCATCAGTCCTTCCAATGAACATTCAGGACTGATTTCCTTTAGGATTGATTGGTTTGATCTCTGGTTTGCTGAGCCTAACTTGGAGCAACTGACTGGGTGCACCACCCCTCCAAATCTCCTCCCCGGGGCCTGGGTCAGATTCTGTCTCAAACGGGTAAGGCCTCAGACACAGGCTCCACCCTGAATACTGCAAACCAAGTCGTCTCCCTCTGGACCAGGAAGAGCTCAGGCTCTGCAAAGCCTGTGGTTTCCTCAGGATACGCTGACTCTTCCTGTGGCAGGAAGAACCACTTCCTCTGAGTCATGAACTTTCTCTCTTTTGAGTTCCTGCCTCTTCTTCTCTGGCAGTTCTGAACTGGGGTCCTCAGGCCAGATGTCACTTTTGCTTCTCAATGTTGCTATCTGAGGAGAGGTCTTACCCAGTACAATTGATAGAGGAATTGATGTAGGAGATAGATGAGCTCCAGGTTAGACATTTACAATTGGCCTCCTATTTACATTTCATGGGGCACCAGGAAGTGGGCTTCGGGCTGGATACTTAACAACTGTTTGCATTTCTTGAGCCAAGAGATAGGTGGGCTCCAGTTAAGGCATTTACAATTAGCCTCCTGTTTGCCCTCTGAAATGGAAGTAACAACAGAAACAGAGTAAATAACCAGTGTTTGTCTCTTGTAAACACCTTAAGGGAATAGTCATGGCAATAGACAAGATAACAGTCATGGCAGGACAAAGAGGGGCAAAACGCTGTTTGAGTAAAGGATTAAGGGATCTCTGCTCCCCCCTCTTTTGGGAAAAGGGAGACACTACACATGCACGGAAAGGCTACTTGTGGGTCAAACATCAGGGAACAATTCCAGGCCATAATGAGTCTTGTTCCTCCCAGAAGCCTTCACTTCGAGATCCATGTTGGCTGAGGGGTGTGTGCCCACTCCAGGGACACGTCAGTTGTGGAAAGTAATTGCCCTGAAGGAGGAAGCACTGTCCTATATAAATGACGTAACCACCTCTTTACAGAGCTCCACCTCACTAGGGGGGACTCCCTCACTCTCTCTCTCTGGGTGTGTATCTCGGCCTTGCTTCTATGTCAGCTAAACAAACTGCTTCTCTATGTGCTCTCCTACTTGTTGTTTTGCTATATATCTAATAATAACCTTTGCATTTACAGGGCTGCCCCGGTGGCTCAGCTGTAAAGAATATGCCTGCAATACAGGAGTCACAGGAGACACTGATTTCTGGGTTGGGAAGATCCCCTGGAGGAGAGCACGGCCACCCACTCCAGTATTCTTGCCTAGAGAATCCCATGGACACAGGAGCCTGGAGGGCTACAGTTTATATTGTCACAAAGAGCTGGACACGACTGAAATGACTGGGCACACATGCACGCATCAGCATTTACCGTTTCTGCCTCCATTATAAATGTATTTTTCACTAGGGGCAAAGGTCTAGGGCATAATAGCTTCTAGCCTCTAGCCCTTGCAGGTCTGGTGGCTAAGATTCCTGGTTCTCATTCAGGCTACCCAGGTTCGATTCCCGGGCAGGGAATTAAGATCTTGCTTCATGCCACTGCTCACTGTTGGCTCGCCAAGATCACAGCTCTTTTATCTTTTTTAATTCAATTTTAATTTTATATTGGAGTATGTTGTTGCTGTTCAGTCACTAAGTCATGTCCAACTCTTTGGGACCCCAAGGACTACAGCACGCTAGGCTTCTCTGTCCTTCACTATCTCCTTGAGTTTGCTCAAACTCGTGTCCACTGAGTCAATGATGCCATCCAACCATCTCACCCTCTCTTGCCCCCTTCTTCTGCTCTCAGTGTTTCCCAGCATCAGTGTCTCTTCCCATCAGGTGGCCAAAGTATTGGAGCTTCAGCATCTGTCCTTCTGATGAAAATTCAGGGTCGAGTTCCTTTAGAACTGACTAGTCCCTTGCTGTCCAAGGGACTCTCAAGAGTCTTCTCTATGCTACAATTCAAAAGTATCAATTCTTCAGTGCTCAGCCTTCTTCATGGTCCAACTCTCACATCTGTACATGATTACTGGAAAAACCATAACTTTGGCTATTGGAGTATATTATAGATGATTTACAATGTTGTATTAGTTTCAGCTGCACAGCAAAGTGATTCAGATATGCATATAACCATTCTGTTTCAGATTCTTTTCCATATAGGTTATTATAGAATATTGAGTAGAGTTCCGAGCTATACAGTAGGTTCTTGTTGATTATCTATTTTATATATAGTCATGTGTATGTGTTAATCCCAATATCCTAATTTATTCCTTCTTTGACTGAAGACTTTTTTGGCCCTGCCCGTGGCATGTGGGATCTTAGTTCCCCAATAAGGGATGGAAACCATGCCCTCTGCAGTGGAAGAGCATGGAGTCTTAGTCTCTGTACGGCCAGGGAATTCCCTGACTGAGGAATAGTTGGAGCAGGCCAGAGGGCAGGAGGAGCAGAAGTGGGTTTCTGCGCTGAGTTTTACTGGGAAAAGAACAACTTGCAGCAAAGCATGCAGCTGGGGCCACTGGAGTATTTCTGCCTGATTGCCCCTCGCCCTCTCTCTGGGCCTACATCTATGTGCTTGTAGTGTGTGACAACACAAGTGGTTTTCCCTACCTTCATACCCCCGATCTTTCCTTTTGTCATCACACATCACATTTTCCATTTGGATTCTGTAAACCAGAATCAAGCACTGCAGACCCAGAAACACAGATTTGCTTTGGTTCTCAACTACTAGAGGAAAGAATAACTTCCCAGGACTTTTGGGTTCACATGTGTGATGGTTTTAAGAATCAGACATAGAAAGTGTTTTCTGTATTCTGGAGCTAGGCATACTTTAGTTACCAACTAGTTACCATCCCACATTATGAAAAAGGATTCAGCAAGACTAGGTAGGTAACCACACTGACACAGTATTGCAGACAGTTGCAGTCAGAGCTGGGGTGTCTTCCCTGCTAGAGGCTCTTACCTGAAGAGAGAGGATGCCAGCAGCTTGCTCATCTTCTGAGAAGTTTCAGTGCTTGTTGCTCCACAGGGAAATACTCTGAGCTTCCCTGTGAGAAATAAGAGAAAAGGGAGGCATGCAGTACATAGGTCTTTGAGAGGCAATAAAGCATCACAGGCAATGGAAAATAATGGTTTCAGGGGAGGACATGTTGAAGGACCTGAGTGCTCATTTTTTTCACCCATTCAACAAATATTTATTGAGTATTACTATGTTTCAGACACTGTCTGAGGCAGTGGAGCTACAGAGGAGGAGAAGACATACAGAGCCCTCATCACAAATCAGGATCCATTCCAGATGCCACAAAGACCTAACCATAAGGCACAGAAACCATAAGATACCATAAGTATGGACGAGCATTTTTAAAAATTAATCTCAGCTTTGGGGTAGTCTTTGTATGATGTCATAAAAATTTTAAATGTTCATGTTTTCAAAAAGAGTGAAATAATGCTATCTGAAGCAACATGGATGGGCCTAGAGATGATCACACTAAGTGAAGCAAGTCAGATAAGAAAGACAAATACCATATAATATCACTTAAATGTGGAATCTAAAATATCATACAAATGAACGTGTCTATGAAACAGGAAGAGATTCACAGATACAGAGATCAGATGCGTAGTTGCCCAGGGGGCAGGTGGGGGGAGGGATAGAGTGGGAGTTTGGGGTTAGCAGATGCAGGCAGATATAGAGGATGGATAAACAACAAGGTCCTACTGTATAGCACAGGGAACTATATTCAATATCCTGTGATATATGATAATGGAAAAGAATATAGGTATAGACTTATCTGAATCACTTTCCAGTACAGTAGAAATTAGCACATTATAAATCAACTGTACTTCAATAAAAATTTTAAAAAGTCTCCCAGTTCAAAGCTCCTAAGATTAAAAACCTAAGTGAAACACCTGGATGTTCTATTCACTCTGATAAGCTTTGGAGCCACCCAGATGGCCATTTGGTGTCTCCTCAATCCCTTGCCTGAAATTTAGTCTATGGCTTTGGCAAAATGAGAAAGAAAAACCAGATCAGTTCCTCAACTGGCATCAGTGAGAAATTTTTACTCCTTCCCTGCAACAAATGGTATCCATTTGCCTCACCTGCCAAAAACAGGTGGTAAAGGTGCGCATGGAAGAGAGTCACATTGGGCAGGACTTCTTTCTCCACTGGCAATTTGATTTTATTAACCCCCTTATCTTATGTTTATAAATATGTCTTTATCATTATGCACAGGTCTCTCATTGGATCAAAGCTTTCCCATGTAAAAGGACCACCATTACTTCTATTGATAAATTTTTGTTAGAATGGTATTTCCCCACCTGGGAATTTCTCCTGCCCTGTCTGTTGAGTGTGCAGGTAGACTATTAAATCTAAAATTGAATAAGAAAAAAAATTTTAATTGAAGAAAATAAAAAGCTGCAAAACTCTTAGAGGAACCTGCCTTCCATAGCCCAACATGTTTCCTGGCTTTGATAACTGATCCTCACCAACAAGGCCACATCAACCCTTGCTCTGAGATGATTACTGGAAGATCCATGAGCATTCTGTACACATACCACTTTGGTCAGTTCAGACTTTCCTAACTATTAAAATGAACTCATTAAGTTATCCATTTACTGATACATGTCACCAAATTAATGATGCTTTTCCACCTGTCCTCCCATCTAAACTAGCCCACACATAGAAAGATTTGATTCTCTGGAAACGGCACTATCAAAGATTAACCTTGAGGAACTTCTCTTGGTGGTCCAGTGGCTAAGACTCTGTGCTCCAGATGCAGGGGAGCCAGATTCAATCCCTGGTCAAGGAACTATTACTAGATCCCACGTGCTGCAACTAAGACCCAGCACAGCCAAATAAAAAATACTTAAAAAAACAACAAAAACCCAAAGGTTATTCTTAAATGTCATTGAAAGGGTTCATATCTGCGTTTTAATTCCCCTACTTGCAAACAACAGCACTGTAAATCAGACACTTTACCCCTACAGTTTTCTTGGAATATCCTCTGTCCACAGTCACTCTTGTAAACTCCAAGAGAGCTCAGATTTATTTGTAATTAATAATAGGCTTTATGTTTTTTAGAATAGTTTTAGATTTACGGGAAAAAATGAGCAGGTAGTACAGGAGATTTCTCTATACTTCTTCCCTGCACACATAACATCTTACATTATATGGTATGCTTGTTACAGTGAATGAGCCATTATTGATACGCTATTACTAACTGAAGCCCATGGTTTATTCAGATTTCCTGTTTCTAATCCAATGCACTTTTTGTGTCTCAGACTCCTATCCAGAATACCATATTACATTTAGCGGTCATGTCTCCCTAGGCTCTTCTTAGCCGTGACAATAACTCACTTCTGTTGTTTTTGATGACCTTAACAGTTTTGAGTAGTACTGGTCAAGTGTAGTGTAGGGTGTGCCTCTGTGAGAATTGATCTTGTGATTTTCTCATGATTAGACTGAGTTGATGGGATTTGGGGAAGAAGAACATAGAGGTAAAGGGTCATTTTCCCCACATCATACCAAAGGTACTGTGGTATTATATAATAAGAAATACATTTGGTCTTGTCTCTGGTTCCTGTAAAAAGCTTCCAGAGCCCTCGGAATTTCCTGAGTAATGGAATTATCTTTGTTATTCATCAGTTCACTTCAGTCCAGTTGCTCAGTCATGTTTGACTCTTTGTGACCCTATGGACTGCAGCACGCCAGGCCTCCCTGTCCATCACCAACTCCTGGAGTTTGCTCAAACTCATGTCCATTTAGTCGGTGATGCCATCCAACTATCTCATCCTCTGTCGTCCCCTTCTCCTTCCACCTTCAGTCTTTCCCAGCATCAGGGTCTTTCCAAATGAGTCAGCCCTTAGCATCAGGTGGCCAAAGTATTGGAGTTTCAGCTTCAGCATCAGTCCTTCCAATGAATATTCAGGACTAATTTCCTTTAGAATGGACTGGTTAGATCTCCTTGCTGTCCAAGGGATTCTCAAGAGTCTTCTCCAACACCACAGTTCAAAAGCATCAATTCTTCGGCACTCAGCTTTCTTTATAGTCCAACTCTCACATCCATACATGACTACTGGAAAAACCATAGCCTTGACTAGGCAGACTTTTGTTGGCAAAGTAGTGTCTCTGCTTTTTAATATGCCGTCTAGGTTGGTCATAACTTTCCTTCCAAGGAGTAAGCGTCTTTTAATTTCATGGCTGCAGTCACCATCTGCAGTGATTTTGGAGCTAAGGAGACACTTTTGAGCACACCTGAGTTTCTGCTAACAAGGTGACTTAAGGTAAGTTCCCTACAAAGGCTTAGGATGGTACTGATCACCAGAAAGATAAGTGGTTTAAGGCTGGAAATTTCAGCTTCATCCATCAACCTCTGGGAAGGAAAAATGAGGGGAAATTGTGGTGGCTTGGAGAGTACAGAATAAATTCTGTAAAAACTCTTGAACAACAATATTTGATGAAATTCCAGGTTGGTGAACTCATCCACATGCCAGGAAGGTGTCACATTCCAATTTCATAGGAACAGAAGCTCCTGCACTTGGGACACTTCCAGACCTCTGTGTATCTCTTCATCTGACTGTTCATCTGTAGCCTTTCTAATAGCCTTTGTAATAAACTGGGACATGTAAGTAAGTTTCCCAGGTGCCACTAGTGGTAAAGAACCCACCTGTTAATGCAGGACACATGAGAAATGTGGGTTCAATCCCTGGTTCAGGAAGATCCCCTGGAGGAGGGCATGGCAACCTACTCTAGTATTCTTGCCTGAAGAATCCCATGGACAGAGGAGACTGGCGGTCTACAGTCTATGCGTCCAAAGAGTCAGACACAACTGAAGCAACTTGGGACACATCAGTAAATGTGTGAGTTCCATGAGCCATTCTAACAGACGCTCAAATCCAAGTAGGGAGTTGTAACTTCTGATTTATACTCAGCTGGTTAGAAGCACAGGGGATAATTTGGACACACAAATTGGTGTCTGAAGTGGGGGCATTCTTGTGAGTCTGAACACTTAACCTGTGGGATTTGATGCTATCTCCAGGTAGACAGTGTCAGAATTGAGCTAAATGTGTAGAGCACCCAATCAGTCTGTTGAGAACTGGGAAATGGCTTGGTGGTGTTGGAAAACACACATCAGAACTCAAAGTGCATGCTATCAACTATCCCGGCTTTGCCCAACCTCGGCAACTTGTAAGACTGATAATGAAATAAATCATGATAAACCTAAAAAACAAATTCATGAGTAGAATACACATTCTTTTCAAGCTTCCAAACAACCAAGATAGATCACATCCTGGGCCATAAAAGAGAGCTTAAAAATTTTAAAGACTCAAATTTAAAAAGAAATCATGCAATGTATGCCCTCAGACCACAACAGAATTTAACTAGAAGTCATCAACAGAAACATAGTTGGAAAATCCTGAAATAATTAGAGATTAAACAATGCAATTTTAAATAACATGCAGATAAGAAAGTATATCTCGAGAAACTAAAATGTATTTTGAACTAAATGAAAATAGAAATATATCAAAATTTGTGGGATGCATTGAAGGCAGTGCTTAAAATTTTATAACATTTAATTTATACATTAGAAAAAAACAAATACTTAAAAGTCAGTTTAGCTTTCACTCTAGGGGTAAAAAAAAAAAAACAAACAAAACAAATCAAAAGCAAAGAAAGCAGAAGAATGGGACCTCCCTGGTGGTCCAGTGGTTAAGAATCTATCTACCAATGCAGGGGATACAGGTTTGATCCCTGGTTCAGGAAGATCCCACACACCATGTAGCAGCTCAACTTGTGTACCACAACTATGGAGCCCACGGGTCTGCATGCCTGGAGCCTGTGCTCCACAACAAGAGACATCTGCACTCCACAATGAAGACCCAGTGAAGCCAAATAAACAAATTGAATAATTTTTTTTTAATAGGAAGGAAGTTCAAGAAGGGGAGGATATGGGTATACCTATGGCTGATTAATGTTGTATGGCAGAAAGCAACACAACATTGTAAAGCGATTATCTTCCAATTAAATATATTTTTAAAAAAAGAAATGACTGTGTCTGGCTTTAAAAAAAAAGCAAAGTAAGCAGAAAAAAACAAAAACAAAAACAAAAAAATCACCAGAGCAGAAATCAGTGAAATTGAAAGCAAAATTAATAGACAAAATCGACAAAACTAAAAGCTGACTCTTTTGAAAAGATTGACAAAATTGATAGCCAGGCAAACTTTATTAGTCTGCTCATGTTGCCATACCAAAATAACACAGAGTGAGTGACTGTACCAAAATAACAACAGAGTGAGTGACTGTACCAAAATAACACAGAGTGAGTGACCTAAAGAACAGAAATTTATTTTCTCAGTTCAGAACAGAGTTTGTTTTCTCAGAACTAAGAGAAAGTTATTTTCTTTTAGTTTTGGAGGCTAAAAGTCCAAGATCAAGGTGCCATCAGAGTTGGTTTCTGGTGAGACTTCCTTTCCTGACTTGTACATGGCTTCCTCCTTGCTGTTTTCTCACATGGTATTTCTTCCATGTGCTTGTGGAAAGAAAGTTATCTCTGGTGTCTCTTTCTCTTCTAATAAGAACACTGATCCTATCAGGCTAGTGCTCCACCTATATGACCTCATTTAATCTTAATTATCTCCCTAACAGCCCTATCTCTCAATACAGTCACTTTGGGGTCTAGAGCTTCAACATATAAATTTTGGGTGCAGGGGGACACCATTCTGTTCATCAAAATAAACAAACTAAAAAAAAAAAAAAGACACAGATTACTAATTCAGAAATGAAGGAGAGACTATTCACTACGGATCCCATGGTCATTACAAGGATCATAAGGTAATATTATGAACAACTCTGTGCCCATGAAAATTTGACAACCTATATGAAAGGGACCAGTTGCTTGAAAGACATAATCTTTTAAAACTTTCAAAACTCACACAATGGGCTGTGTAACTTAGATAACTCAATTAGATCTACATCTATTAAAGAAATTGAATCAAGAATTAATAACCTTTCAGACTTCCATAGTAGTCCAGTGGTTAGGAACCTGCCTGCCAGTGCAAGAGACACAGGTTTGATCCCTGGTCTGGGAAGATTCCACATGCCTTGGAGCGACTAAGCCCATGCTCCACAACATAAGAAGCCATTGCAATGAGAAGCCCTTGCACCACAATTAGAGAGTAGCACTCCTCCTCACTGCAACTAGAGAAAGCCTGAGCCACAACAAAGACTCAGCACAATCAAAAATATATACACTAAATAAATTTTTTTAAAGTAATAATCTTTCAAATCAGACAACAACAAAAATAAAAAGCAAATCTAGATGCACTCACTGCTGAATTCTACCAAACATTTAAGGAAGAAATTATACCAGTTCTCTAAAATTTCTTCCATTAGATAGAGGTAGAGGGAATATCTCTTAACTCATCCTAAGGGTTAGCTTTCCCTTAATGTCGAAACCAGACAAAGACATTACAAAACCAATTATAGACCAATACTATGAAAACAGATATAAAACTTCTCAAAAAATTATCAAATGGGATGCAACAATATATAAAAAGAATTATATGCATGGTCAAGTGGTCATACACTGCTGGTTCACTACTGGAAAATTAATATAATCAATCTCATCAACAGGTTAAAGGAGAAAAATCACATGATCATATCAATAGATGCAAAAAATGCATTTGATAAAAATATAACACCCATTCAGGATTTTTAAAAAAATCTCAGCATCTAGGAACAGAGAGGAATTTCCTTAATTTGATAAATAACATCTTAAACATTGCTTTATCTTAATGTCAAAACTTATAGCTAGGGCTTCCCTGGTGGTCCAGCGATTAAGAATCTGCCTTGCAATGCAGATGTCAGCAGGCATTGGTTCGATCCCTGGTCCAGGCAGATCCCACATGCTACAGGGCACCTAAGCCTGTGTGCCACAACTCCTGAAACCCACGTGCCCTAGAGTCTGTGCTCTGCAACAAGAGAAGCCACCACAATGAGGGCATATGCACCACAATTAGAAAGTAGCCTCCACTCTCCAAAACTGGAGAAAGCCCTTGTGCAGCAATGAAAACCCAGCACAGCCAAAAATAAATAAATGAAAAAAAAAATTTTTTTTAACTTAGCAAACAACACCCCCCCCCCCCAAACCCTATAGCTAACAACTTACTTAATGTTGAGAAAATAGATTCCTTCCCACTAAGACAGGAATAAGGCAAGGATATCCCCTCACATCAATCCTAGCAAGGCACATGGTTAATACACAAAACATACAAAAATAAATTGCTTTCCTATAAACTTCATGGGGTTGCAAAGAGTCAGACACGACTGAGCAACTGAACTGAACTGAAACTAGAAATGAACAATTGGAATTTTAAATGAAAATGAATACCATTTTTATTAGCACCAAGAAAAATGAAATAGATATCAATCTAGCAAAATATGTACAAGATCTACATGAGGAAAACTGCAGAACTCTGATGAAAGAAATCAAAGAAGAAATAAACAAATGTAGGGCCATGCCATGTTCATGGCTAGGAAGACTCAATTTTGTCAAGATGTCAGTTCTTCCCAACTTGATATATAGATTTAAAATTGCACATCTCAGATTGGGACATTAACTCACTGTCTTTTAATTGATATCACACACCTCAGCTCAGGACTTAATGAAACTCAGGTTCTGTATATCTCATCCTAGAAAGAATTCAGTGAGAGACAAAGTGATAGGTAAAAAGTGGATTTATTTAGAGAGATACACATTCCAAAGACAGAATGCAGTCATCTCAAAAGGTGAGAATGGCTTTGGGAGGAACACAGTCCATAGACAGAGCGTGAGCCATCTCAGAAAGCAAGAGGCCCTCAAATGTGGGGTGATTAGTTAGTGCATAAAGGCTGGGTAATTTCATAGGCTAATGAGAGGAAATGAGTTGACATGACCGACCAATGGACATGAGTTTGAGAAAGCTCCAGAAGTTGGTGATGAACAGTGAAGCCTGGTGTGCTGCAGTCCAAGGGGTCGCAAAGAGTTGGACATGACAGAGCGACTGAATTGAATGAGTGAGAGGATTATTCCACCTCTCTGGAAATAATCCTTTCTGGGAGAAGGGGTAAAGATTTCCAGGATTTGGGCCACCACCCACTTTTTGATCTTTTACAGTCAGTCTTGGAACTGTCACAATGTTGTTGCTCAGTCGCCAAGTCATGTTTGACACTTTGTGACCCCACGGACTGCAGCATTCCAGGATTCCCTGTTCTTCACTATCTCCACAAGTTTGCTAAAACTCACGTCCATTGAGTTGGTGATGCCATCCAACCATCTCATCTTCTGTCACCCCCTTTTCCTCCTGCCCTCAATCTTTCCCAGCATCAGGGTCTTTTCTAATGAGTTGGCTCTTCACATCAGGTGGCCAAAGTATTGAAGCTTCAGCTTCAGCATCAGTCCTTCCAATAAATATTCAGGGACTTCCCTTAGGATTGACTGATTTGATCTTGTTGTCCAAGGGACTCTCAGCAATCTTCTCCACACCACAATTCAAAAGTATTAGTTCTTCAGTGCTCAGCCTTCTTTATGGTCCAACTCTCATATCCGTACATGACTACTGGAAAAACAAAGCTTCAACTCCATGGACCTTTGTTGGCAAAGTGATGTCTCTGTTTTTTAATACGCTGTCTAGGTTTGGTATAGCTTTTCTTCCAAGGAGCAAGCGTCTTTTAATTTCAAGGCTGCAGTCACCATTTGCAGTGATTTTGGAGCCCAAGAGTATAAAATCTGTCACTGTTTCCACTTTCCCCCCATCTATTTGCTGTGAAGTGATAGGACCAGATGCCATAATCTTAGTTTTTTGAATGTTGAGTTTTAAGCCAGGTTTTCAGTCTCCTCTTTTACCCTCATCAAGAGACTCTTTAGTTCCTCTTTATTTTCTGCCATTAGGGTTGCATCATCTGCATATCCGAGATTATTGATATTTCTCCTGGCAATCTTGATTCCAGGTTGGGATTCATCCAGCCTGGCATTTTGCATGATGTACTCTGAATATAAGTTAAATAAGAAGGGTGATAATGTACAGCCTTGATGAACTCCTTTCTCAATATTGGCTCAGTCCATTGTTCCATGTCCAGTTCCAACTGTTGTTTCTTGACCTGCATGCCGGTTTCTCAGGTTTCTAATTTCTTTAAAAATGTTCTAGTTTGTTGGGATCCACATAAAGGTTTTAGCATAGTCAATGAAGCAGAATTAGATGTTTTCTGGCATTCCCTTGCTTTTTCCATGATGTAGTGGGTGTTGGCATTTTGATCTCTTGTTCCTCTGCCTTTTCTAAATCCAGCTTGGACATCTGGAAGTTCTCGCTTCATGTACTGCTGAAGCCTAGTTTGAAAGATTTTTAGTATACCTTTGCTAACATGTGCAATGAGTGCAGTTATATGGTTTGGACATTCTTTGGCATTGCCTTTCTATGGGATGGAAATGAAAACTGACTTTTCCAGTATTGTGGCCACTGCTGAGTTTTTAAAATTTGCTGACTTAGTGAGTGCAGCACTTTGATAGCATCATCTTTTAGGATCTGAAACAGCTCACTGGAATTCTATCACCTCTATTAGCTTTGTCTGCAGTCATGCTTTCTAAGGCCCACTTGACTTCACACTCTAGGATGTCTGGCTCTGTGTTGAGTGACCACACCGTCATGGTTATCCAGGTAATTAAGATTTTTTTTTTGTATATTTCTCTGTGTATTCTCGCTACCTCTTCTTAATCTCTTCTCAGTTGTGGATGTGTCTGGTGGTGAAAGTAAAGTCCAATGCTGTAAAGAACAATATTGCATAGGAACCTGGAATGTTAAGTCCAGGAATCCAGGTAAATTGAGCATGGTCAAGCAGGAGGTTGCAAGAGTGAACATTGGCATTTTAGGAATCAGTGAACTAAAATGGATGGAAATGGATGGAAATGGATGAATTTAATTCAGATGACCATATATCGACTACTCAGGGCAAGAATCCCTTAAAAGAAATGGAGCAGCCTTCATAATCAACCAGAGTCTAAAATGCAGTACCTGGGTGCAATCTCAAAAATGACAGAATGATCTTGGTTCGTTTCCAAGGCAAACCATTCAACATCATAGTAATCCAAGTCTATGCCCCACAATTAATGCCAAAGAAGCTGAAGTTGAATGGTTCTATGAAGACCTACAACACCTTCTAGAATTAACACCAAAAAAAGACGTCCTTTTCATGATAGTGGATTGGAATGCAAATGTAGGAAGTCTAGAGACACCTGGAATAACAAGCAAGTTTCACTTTGGGGTACAAAATGAAGGAAGGCAAAGTCTAACAGAATTTTGCCAAGAGAACACACTGATCATAGCAAACACCCTCTTCTAATATCACAAGAGATGACTTTACACATGGACATCACCAGATGGTCAATACCAAAATCAGATTGATTATATTCTTTGCAGCCAAAGATGGAGAAGCTCTATATAGTCAGCAAAAACAATACCTGGAACTGACTGTGGCTCAGATTATCAGCTCCTTATTGCAAAATTCAGGCTTAAATGGAAGGATTTAAGGCCATTCACGTATGACCTAGATCAAGTCCCTTATGATTATATAATGGAGGTGACAGGCATATTCAAGGGATTAGATCTGGTAGATAGAGTGCCTGAAGAAATATGGAGAGGTTCATAACATTGTACAGGACATGGCAACCAAAACCATCCCCAAGAAAAAGAAATGCAACGAGGCAAAATGGTTGTCTAAGGGGACTTTACAAATAGCTGAGAAAAGAAAGAGAAAGGAAAGGCAATACAGAAAGGGAAAGACATATCCAACTGAATGCAGAGTTCCAGAGAATGGCAAGGAGAGATTAGAAAGCCTTCTTTAGTGAACAATGCAAAAAAATACAGGAAAACAATAGAATGGGAAAGACTAGAAATCAAGGTATAGTTTGCTGACCAAGAACTTGAGTTTTTAACGAATTCCTAGGTGATACTGACATTACCATTTTGAGAAGCACTGAATCGAAGCAACTTTAAATATTAATGTTGTAGGAAGGGGGACCCCTTCCAGGGCCCGAAACTGGGCTCTTGTCTAACACTCGGAAATGAACTGTCCGAGGAGACACATGTGCTGACAAAGCAAGAGATTTTACTGGGACAGGGCACCAGGGTGGACAGCAGTAGGGTAAGAGAACCCAGGAGAACTGCTCAGCCACGTGGCTCAGTCTCGGGTTTTATGGTGATGGGATTAGTTTCCGGGTGGTCTTTGGCCAATCATTCTAATTCAGTCTTTCCTGGTGGCACACGCATTGTTCAGCCAAGATGGATGCTAGCGAGAGGGATTCTGGGAAGTGGATGGACACGTGGTGTCTCCTTTAGACCTTTCCTGAACTCTGCCGGTTGGTGGTGGCTTATTAGTTCCATATTCCTTATCAGGATCTCTTGTCATAAAACAACTCATGCAAATAGTTACTATGGTGCCTGGCCAGGGTGGGTGGTTTCAGTCAGTGTGCTTCCCCTAACAACTCCCCTCTGAGAGACTTCATACTCAAGATACTTCTTGGGAATTGGGGCAGAGGTCTGTTTCTTCTATAACTTCTTCTGTGCATGGGCGTAGGCCTGCCTAGCAGAGCAGAAGTCTCTCTCTACCTGATCTAAGTCAAGGCATTTTTTTTTTTTTTTGCCTGAAACCAGCATTCACCCTTGTAATAACAGCAGTTTAGTTTGAAACTGTTGGCCCCTCTCAGAGATGAAATAGATAGGGGCCAAACAGGAGACCTAACAGGATGGTCATCTCTGGTCTCCAGAAACAGAAGGCAATATTTGGGTTGAGGGTTGCAGGGTTTGTGACCCTTTATGATTGGTTGGTGGTGAGGCAACAGAGCTGTGCTTCAGGAATCTTGTGTTAGTCTGAAGTTACCATCCTCCACCTGGGTGGGGCCTCAAAGACATTGTTATTCATATTTCTTTGAGTAGGAACCAGGACTCTGTCTGGAGGCCGTACCAACCTTTGATTGTTTCTCCTGCTTCTGTATCCCCTCCCTTCCCTGGTTAGCAATTGTTTGAATCCACACTTTGGAACTCCAGGAAGGTCAGGGAGGCTGAATGAAGCCTATATCCTACAGACAAGAAATGGAGAACACAGAACAGATCTCTACTCCAGAGCCCCATAGAGTTCTACTCAGTTTTAATTTAGGGAACTAGGCAACCATGACTGTGATAACTTCCTGTCAAAATGGAGCATAGGACTGCCTCAGCTTGGAGTATAGACACTGAATTGGAAGTATTTCTGAGTTCCAAGTTCTAGATCTGAGTCTTGTATGATTAAAATCTCAATCCCTTGGTCTGCCATTTTGGTGTAACAGACCCAACTAGAAGTAGCTGGAGGAGTGATAACTGGTATTTAGTAGACAAAATAAATCTCATTTCTTTTTAGGAGAATAGGCCTGAAACCCAGTCTGGACCTGGCACTTGAGGGAGACTTGTAGCCAGGTAGCCAGTTGTTGCCTAGTTTCATAAAAAGCAAGGTTACTAGCTTCCAGCAGACATTGTTTTGAGAATGGTGGCATCCAAGCCTGATACAACTCAGAAAACTCAAGTGTTTAGCAATACAAGGTCTAATCTGAAAGTACACCCATAGCATCACCTAGTTATTTCCCAGGATATCTGAACCATAGCTACTCTATTTTGACTTTTAATTGTAAACTTTTCCTTAATAGTCAAAGCAGATTTCACCGTTAATGACGTCAGTGTTTCTCTAGGTATGAGAAGATACAAGAATTGGGACTCATAAAGTCTTCTCCTGAAAAGATATAACTATCTGGTCTGTTATGCCAGTTTTTCCCAGAGCACAGAGTGCCTTATTCTTGATTTTCACCCTGAAGTCCTTTCAGGGGCGTTGAAAGTCAGCAGTTGCAGCGGCCATGAGTTAATCTTTGTAGATGCAGATGGCGAGCGTCAGTCTTCAGTTGGCAGGGCTCCTTTTTACTCATAAACTTGACCATGATTTTGAGGGGGGCCTTTCATGACCATTTTATCCCATGGTTCTGAGAGTGTCCATTCTCAGGTTTGACAAAGATTTTGTTGACAGGCCACTCAATGTGCTGTTACTGGACTAGGCCATAAAACAGTATCCAAAAATTCTCTGGACCACCTGTCTTACTAGCCTCTTGGTCCAGGAAAATATTCCCTCTTGTTGCTTCTTCCCATATCTAGAGTTACACTGTTACCATCATCATCTCATATGGGACTATATATTATTCTATTAGAGGCCTCACACACACATTTGATGGTGTAAGAAACAGTAATTTTGTAAAGCAGGTGAAATACAAATAACATAGCCAGCAGTATTAGTAAAGTCACAAGAAAGACTTAAGTTAGGAAATTATATATTGGCATCGTCTATAATGCACATAGCCCCGTTTTCTTGTGTTACTAGACTGATTGTCCTTAGTATGATTTAATTGTTTCCAAACACAAGCTGGAATCAAGATTGCCGGGAGAAAAATCAATAACCTCAGATATGCAGATGACACCACCCTTATGGCAGAAAGTGAAGAGGAACTAAAAAGCCTCTTGATGAAAGTAAAAGAGGAGAGTGAAAAAGTTGGCTTAAAGCTCAACATTCAGAAAATGAAGATCATGGCATCTGGTCCCATCACTCCACAGGAAATAGATGGAGAAACAGTGGAAACAGTGTCAGACTTTATTTCTGGGGGCTCCAAAATCACTGCAGATGGTGACTGCAGCCATAAAATTAAAAGACGCTTACTCCTTGGAAGAAAAGTTATGGCCAACCTAGATAGCATATTCAAAAGCAGAGACATTACTTTGCCGACTAAGGTCCGTCTAGTCAAGGCTATGGTTCCTCCAGTAGTCATGTATGGATATGAGAGTTGGACTATGAAGAAAGCTGAGCGCCGAAGAATTGATGCTTTTGAACTGTGGTGCTGGAGAAGACTCTTGAGAGTCCCTTGGACTGCAAGGAGATCCAACCAGTCCATCCTGAAAGAGATCAACCCTGGGATTTCTTTTTAAGGAATAATGCTAAAGCTGAAACTCCAGTACTTTGGCCACCTCATGTGAAGAGTTGACTCATTGGAAAATACTTTGATGCTGGGAGGGATTGGGGGCAGGAGAAGGGGACAACCGAGGATGGGATGGCTGGATGGCATCACTGACTTGATGGATGTGAGTCTGAGTGAACTCCGGGAGTTGGTGATGGACAGGGATGCCTGGCGTGCTGCGATTCATGGGGTCGCAAAGAGTCAGACACGACTGAGTGACTGAACTGAACAGAACTGAACTGAACACAGAGGAGACTTTAAACCTAAATTACCATAGCCTGGTGTTATCCATATAAATCCATCCCATAACTGTGGGAGATGTTTTCCTCCTTTGGTGAAACTTTTCTTGTTGCTCTGATTGAGCTTGAGTAATAGAAAAAAGCTCAAATTTATGGCCAGAGTCAGAGCAGGCATTATTAATTGGCCCAGTGAAGGGATCTCATCTAGCAATATCACAGTAATCTGAATATGACTATAATTTTTTTTTAAGTAAAATTTCTCAGGGCCAACCAGTTAGAGTCTTGTAGTAGAGAAATTTAACAAGGTAACTCAGAACTAGACACAGGTAATTGGCCAGAAACCCAACAATTGAATTGATTTCTAAAACTAGCATAGAATCAGGCCTATGATAGAAAAGCATTTGATTTATATGCAAAGGTCTAAGAAGTCAAGAAAACATAAAAGATCATACGAATCAGGTCCAGCATCTTGGGCAAGCTGTCTACCTCTGATGTCGTTGTCTTATCCTGGTGTAATGTAGTTTCTCCTGCTTGAGCATCATTTTAAGGTGAGATCAGGTCAGCTGTCTTCTCTATAGACCAATCCAGTGTAGGGGCCTTTGGAAGTGGAATTAATCTAAGAGTTAATTTCCCTTCAGTTTTATTGTGCATGAGCTAGTTAAGAGTACCTGGTAAAAAAATCCTTCCATTCAGGTTGGAGACAGTCCCTTAAATTATGTCTTTTTCCAGTCCTGGTTGCAGGTCATGAGGCATCTGCTCTTCATCCAAAGAGAGATTACTGAGATAAGCTTCAGAAACAAACTTAGGGTGTTCTTTAAGAATTCAATTAAATTTTACATTAATATCACATAACAGCAAAGAACTATCTAAGAGATGAGTCTTACTAGATGCAGACCTCCATTAACAAACTGGGATTTAACATTTTTTGAAATATCTTTTTCCCCCTAGAGTTACCCTCATTTTTATCAAATATAACCAAATTAAGGCTAGTTTGTTTGCAAAACAGGTCTGTTCTCACTAATTTTGGTCTGATGATTTATATAACCATAATTGATTATAGACTTTTTATTTTGCTGAAACATTTATAGAGTCTCAGACTGACCTTTTAAAATAAAACAGGGCTGGGAAACTCACACCAAAGGCTTATCACAGATTTTGCCTAACAAATCTAGGTGAATTCTTCCCTTTTTAAGGTCTCAAAAACTTCTTGAGATTTTTGAACCCATGGAGATAACCTTCCTAACTCATCTGATAAACTTACTGGAAACCTAAGAATTTCCAATTTTTAGAGGAGCCAGAGAGAGAATATAATTGTTTTGTTTATAACATTTAATTTTACCAAAGTATTGTCATAATTAGTTTGAGAGGAAGGTTTTCCCTACTCCCTGAAAACATAAGATTCAAACCCATAATTTTTCAGATAGAAACCATAAAAGTTATAAGCATATTCACTGGTTCATTCAGTCCTTCTCTTAACTTTTGTGTAGTCATCAGGTTTTCCATTAGAATACTAGGACATATCAGAATGTTAAGAACTCCATATAATTTCTAGGATATCTGTATTAGTAATTTTACCATACACTATAACATGAGTGGATTTATTACTCATTTGATAATCTTTTTCATGTAATTTAACCAACCAAATAAACAAAGTTTAATATCTCTCTTTGGGATGTTTCAGGGGCCCTCTGAAGCACCCTAAAGTTAGCTAGAGGTCAAAGGAACTTCAAAAGAATTCGATTTAGGAAGTTTTATCAGAAAGATCCATTAAAGGCGTTTAGAACATTTGGTCAGATTTAGTCAATGTTGATGGTGTATCATTTAGCTCATGGATATGTCACAATGGATGTAAATACCAAGGCTCAAGGTCTAGCGAAAGTCAGCTCCACCATCTTGGACTTAATTGGCTCTAACCAGTTTTCTTATGGCTGTGTCATTCCTAACAAAATCAATTTTGTAATCCATTTTAGAAAATCCTGATCATGCATAACTCTTTTTGGTATTTTTCATACCTTTTTTTTTTTTTTTTTACTGCAAACACACTTCCTACTTTCCTTTAGCAACTAAGAACTACTTTTATATTAGCATTTTATAGATTGGTGAGCATAAATACCAGTGATAATTTCTAAAACCCTTGCTTTCTTAGAACATTTTAGGATGGCACCAAACATTATTCATTTATAGTCCCAAATCTCTTTAGTTTCTCTGTAAAAGGAAATCAGTGTTTAGTAGTAAATGTTTCAAAATCTTATTTTATTTGGAAATGACCTAACTATTCAATAGACTTCCAACACTTAGCACACCCCTTAGAAATTTAAGTTATGCCAATCTGGAGAGACTATTTTAGACAGATATTTCTAAAGAATAATTATTAATAGAGTTTATATAAAAGCTCATATCTCATTTACATTTTATAGAAGTTTCTTCACTCGAGGTAATTTCCTTGTTGACAAACCTGTAACAGATATAATATTTAACTTATATTAAACCTAGTACAATGAAAATATCTACTTAATGTTAATTACTCTAAGATAATGTCTATATTAGATAGGTCAACAAACAAACATTAATATCAGGTATTTAATACTGAATATTTCCCAGTTCACATGAACCTCGAATTTATTGTTTAATTTAGAATTATTGATTTGTAAGCGCTTACCTTTTCTTAAGCCAAATAGAGCTCATTTACAAATTAACCTCAAAAATATTACCCAGAGACAAAGACATACCAAGACATATTTAGATAGAAACAGTGCAGGATCTAGCTTCACTTTCTATGTTTAGTCATGAATTAGATATTACAATATAAAATTTACTAGTTTATAAAAAGTTTGAAATAAATAAAAAATTTAAAGTCTTTTCCCCCTTTTCCTGTCTCAGGAGTTAGAGATGGTCTAAATAAGTGTTCCTGAGAGCCCTGGTTTAATCAAGTTCTAACAAAGCAGGTCTAAACCAAATGGTGACCAGACAAAGCAAAATGGCCATCAAAAATCACAACACAGAACAGAGTTAAAACATACACATATAAACCTGGCAGTCCTCATCAGACACTCCCTTAAATACAAGAATACAGTCTCTCAGAAAATCTCCTATAGAGACACAGAACTTCAGATCCAAGTACTAACAGCAAAGATTTCAAAGGGAGGAAAGGAAGCCAGGTTGAAAAGAAGGGGGAGGAGGCAGGAGAGGGTGAAAGGGGTGGCCTTACAGATGTCTCCTGCCACCTACAGATACCCAGGCATTATGGGACTTTACCTTGGGCCTCCAGAGAAGGGAGGACTAGAACTCGGCCCTACCAGAAATCAGACCAGACCAGAACTAGAATTCGAGTTCTCTGCCAAGAGGAGGTGATCAGTCTCCAATCCTCAGCTCAGGCTGAGGGCCCTTCCTGCTTCCAGGACCGGGGGACTAGAAAGGATAGGAAGGGTTAAGGAGAGGAAAGAGAGAGGGAAGGGGAGAGAGGTCAATTAAGTCTCTTGTTCCTTACCCGGTCGGGGCACTCTGGCCAGTTGTCCACGTCAGGAGGAGACCAGGGACAAAAGTTGCAGCCACTGGGTCTGGTCCATTGGCAGGCAAGCTGGCCCCTGAGTACCCCGAGTGGTCAGGATGTCAGTCGCAAATCCCACCTGAGTCGCTGTTTGTTGTAGGAAGGGGGACCCCTTCCAGGGCCCGAAACTGGGCTCTTGTCTAACACTCAGAAATGAATTGTCCGAGGAGACACATGTGCTGACAAAGCAAGAGATTTTATTGGGACAGGGGACCCAAGTGGACAGCAGTAGAGTAAGGGAACCCAGGAGAACTGCTCAGCCGCGTGGCTCGCAGTCTCGGGTGTTATGGTGATGGGATTAGTTTCCGGGTGGTCTTTGGCCAATCATTCTAATTCAGTCTTTCCCGGTGGCGCACGCATAGCTCAGCCAAGATGGATGCTAGCTGAGAGGGATTCTGGGAAGTGGACGGACTCACGGTGTCTCCTTTAGACCTTTCCTGACTCTTCCGGTTGGTGGTGGCTTATTAGTTCCGTATTCCTTATCAGGATCTCCTGTCATAAAACAACTCATGCAAATAGTTACTATGGTGCCTGGCCAGAGTGGGCGGTTTCAATCGGTGTGCTTCCCCTAACATTAGTACACAAAGAACCCGTATATTAGATATTATCTTCGTTATTTAAAGTGAATCTAGGTCCCAGGGATCCTGCGGGATCAAGAGACCGGCCTACACCCACACAGGCACGTGTGGGTCTCATATTACAGACTTCTGAGGGCAGGCTGCACTTGGTCCCAGACAGTTCCAGAGGTCTGGAGACGGCCCCTTCAGGAGGAAAAGCTCGCGGTGTCTCCCGGCCAAAGTCAACGACTAGCCGCAAGGTCCGCTCTCGGCCCCAGCCCGCCTCCCTCCCGCTCCTCCCTGCGGCCCCTGACCCGCCCTGCCGGATGCAGGGAAACACTGTCCAGGAGGCTATGCCGTGCGTCACCGGCTGGCGCTGGGCCAATGGCAGCCCGGAAGAGTGTCCTTTCTTCCGGTCGGGGAGGTGGGGGCCGGAATTTCCTGCGTTTCTGCCCAGCTAGTCATTTCACCGGGCTGGGTCGGTGCGCCCCAAGGCCTGGGTCCGGGGCTGGGGGTGGGGCTGGGCGGGTACCGCTTCCCAGGCGGTTTTCGGAACGAAAGTGGGAAGGACTGGGAGGCCAGGACCCTTCTCTGCGCCTTTGAACTATTAGTGACCCCCAGGAACGCGGTGTCCGTCAGGGTCCTGCCGCGCCGCGCGCTCTCCACGGCACCCGGCCCCGGGCGTACTTGACCCCGAGGAGACTGAAGTCCCACCTCGCCCGGGGCCAGGGGCCGTGGCGCTACGCTGAGCCCGCGACACCCGCCTCGGTGACCCGTCTCTGAGGGCTCCTGCGTCCAGGGGCTGCAATGGCTGCGGCGGCGCTGATGGACACGGCGCAGGTTAGTGGATGGGCTTCAGGCCCGCAGCCGCTCAGCCCTTCATCCTCACGTACTCGCAGTCGGGGGATCAAAGATGGGCATTGCTTTACGACTTGACGTCTTTTTCATCGCTCTGCTTTTGAGTCTGGGGTCCTGAGGGTTTGAGAGGGAGCGAGTGGTCACTTCCAGCCTCGGGTCCTGAATCCAGGGCAGGGATCATAGAGAGCGGGTCCCATATCTGAACTCTAGTGGATGAGGTGGAAACGGTTTCCTAGGCAATAGGAACCAGCGGTGTGCAAGTACAGAATGGAGCTGGGAGTGTTCAGAGAGCAGGTGGGCAGAAGTCAGCCTGGAATGAACGGCTGAGAAGCCTGGCGTCTATTCTGAGAGTGTTCGGAGCCACAGAAGCCACAGAGCAGAGGAGGAAGGTGATGTAACTTACATCCTAACAGGGTCACCTGGATGCCAAGTGGAAAACTGACTGTGGGCTGAGGGTGAAGGTGGGGAGAGCAATCAGTAGCTGCTGCAATACTGCTGGCCAGGTGAGGAGGGCAGGCAATTGCAGGTAGAAGCGATTGGATTCTAGGTAGGTCTTCTAAGTGAGGCTGACCAGATTTTCTGAGGTGGAAACTGAGAAAGAAAAGCAGCGACTCGATGGATTTGGATTTTAGCAGCTGGAAGGATAGATGAACCATCAACTGAGAAGGGAACTTGTTTGTAGGAGGAGTTTTCACTGGAAATAGCAGAAGTTACATTTGGGCCATGTTCTGATGTTCCAGGGACCCCTGAGTGGAGTTGACCCCTGAAGCTTGAGCAGCTAGACACAGAGTTATGGTGTTTGGGGGAGGCTTAGTTTAGGTTAAGAGACACTGAATATATAAAGGGACATTGGCAGACTATGCATAAAATAGAACTCTGACCCACCTGCAACAACCTGGCCAGGAAACAAACCCCCTTATCATACAATAAACAACCCAGGAAGCCATTTTGCTGTAAGTTAGACTTGCAGGAACCCAGATTGCTATCTCTAGTGACAATCCAGGAAGTTAAACAATAATGTCTATAACAGTTGGCCTCAAATAACCAGGACTTAATAACTGACAACTGCTCTCGTTTTTGTTCCAACTTAAGACCAACCAGAAATAGCCAAATATGCACCTCTAACTGATCACCTAGAATGCTCTGCTTTTAGTTAGTTTGCCTACAGCTTTCCCAGGCCAACAGGGCATACCTGAAGCCTTCCATTATTTTTTCCACTTATAAAGCTTTCCCATTCCTCTGCCTGCCTTTGAGTCTCTGCCAACATAGGTGGTTGGGAGATGGGGACTGACACATATGCACTATTGATACTATGTATAAAATTGATAACTAATGAGAATCTACTGTATAGCACTGGAAACTCTACTCAGTGCTCTGTAGTGACCTAAATGGAAAGGAAATCCAAATAAGAGGGGATATATGTATACATATAGCTGATTTACTTTGTTGTATGGTAGAAACTAAACATTGAAAAGCAACTGTATGCCAATAAAATTATTTTTAATAAAAATATTTAAAAATAAAGGGAACACACATGAATTTAAAAAAAAATCAAAACTTTAAGTCGCTAACTTCCTTTCTATAACAAACTCAGAATAAATAGCCTTTTGCTTTTCTTGTTTGGTTGGTCTTTATTTTCACAATGAGAAACACCAGGGACTTCCCTGGCAGTTCAGTGGTTAGGATTCCAGGCTTTCACTGCAGGGGGCATGGATTTGATTCCTGGTCCGGGAACTAAGATCCCACAAGCTGCACTGAGTGGTTAGTTGCTCAGTCATGTCTGATTCTTTTGCGACCCCCATGAACCGTAGCCCGCCAGACTCCTCTGTCCCGGGGATTTTTTTCCAGACAAGAATACTGGAGTGGGTTGCCATTTCCTCCTCCAGGGGCTCTTCCCAACCCAGAGATTGAGCCCATGTCTCCTGTGTCTCCTGCATTGTAGGCTAATTCTTTACTGCTGAGCCATTGGCAAAACCCCTGTGGAAAAAAAAAAAAGAAACATCCAAAATGTGGCATCTGGTGTATGGACAAGGGTGTAACTGTGTGTCTGATTTAGGAGGGTGGCAGTGACCTTAGGGGGAAGGAGGAAGGAAAGTGGAGCCTGAGAACTGGGCATCTTGCTTCGGTACTTTGGCTGGCTTGTTTGGCATCATAGAGGGAGAGTTAGTGTTTGTGGTAGTAGCTGGGTGGGGAGAGGGGGTCTGTATGTAAGGAAAAGTGTATCTGGCAGCTGGCCAAATTTTCCTGGGGGCGTAGATATGAAAGGAAGTCTGAGGCTTGATGATGATGGAAGTAGTTTTTCAGTGAGGCCTGGGCTGGTGCTCATATGGCCATCTGCATTTTCACCAGGCCTTTGTGGACCCTTGAGGGAGCCATGGGATTTTCAGTCAGGCTGGAGAACCAAGGGGCAAATGGGGCAAGCTGGGAGAGCTGTTGGCAAGAGGACCAGAGAGGTTGGCTTTGAATAAGTGATTGGTGAAGGGACAGAATGTGCCATACAGAGAAGCGAGGGGGTCTGCTGTAGTCCCGGGTAGCTTGGATTGAAGCCAGGATCATGGCCAGGTCAGGAGGCCTTCACCTCAAGGGTGGATGTTGTCCTTGGCATTGGGAATCATAGAAGGTCTGGGGCAGGTTGGGATTGTGGTTGTATTTGCCTAGAATTCTCTGGATGTTGTCAGGGAGGGTGAAATTTCTCCCTCTTCCTCTTGTTTGAGTTCTCGTGGCTGCACTAATAAAAATAATTAGCATAAGGCACATTAACAGGAGAAAAATACATTTTAATGTAAGTGAAGTCAGAAATGGGACCTAAAAAGTGGCCAACGTCAGCATCTTTTACTTATTAGACAAACAATACCTTTGTGAGTAATCAACTGGACAAAGGAACTTAGATTTTGGGTGCCCAATTATGAAGAATCTCAACAAAGTTTGGGCTTCAGGTAGTAAATTAAAGAAGTAACAAGGTTTATTTACATAGGTTTCTTGGTCCAAATTCTCTCCCTTTGGCAATAAAGGTGTGCTTTACCTCTAGATACAGGGGGTGCACTTTTAAATAGTTTTCTTTCTTTCTTTTTTAAAAAAATATCTTGGCCCAGTTTATTCTATGTATTTATTTATTTTTTTAACTTTTTGGCCATGCGTGACATGTGGGATCTTAGTTCCCTGACCAGGGGTCGAACCTGCGCCCCCTGTAGTGGAAGTGCAGAGTCTTAACTGTTGGACCTCCAGGGAGTGCACTTTTTACATAGAAATTAATTTTCTGTTTTCAGGGAGACAGAAATGTGGGTCACAGTGTCCCTCTTGTGTTGGCTATTTCTTCAGTAACTTTAATTCAAAATAATCAATGGGCCATTGAGGCACATTTTGGGGAGGCTTACGCTAGACCCTTGGAGGAGGCAATGGCACCCCATTCCAGTACTCTTGCCTGGAAAATCCCATGGACAGAGGAGCCTGGTAGGCTGCAGTCCATGGGGTAGTAAAGAGTCGGACATGACTGGGCGACTTCACTTTCACTTTTCATTTCATGCATTGGAAAAGGAAATGGCAACCCACTCCAGTGTTCTTGCCTGGAGAATCCCAGGGACAGCGGAGTCTGGCGGGCTGCCGTCGATGGGGTCGCACAAAGTCGGACACGACTGAAGTGACTTAACAGCTTAGCAGCAGCATGCTAGACCCCAGTAGTTCCCTCCTCTGGATCTTCCTGTGTGGAAACAGAACAGGTAAGAGGAGTCCTCCAGCTTATTGAGGGCTTCCCATGTGATGCTAATGTTAAAGAATCCGCCTGCCAATGTAGGAGACATAAGAGAGGTGGGTTCAGTTGCTGGATGGGGAGGAGCCACTGGAGTAGAAAATGGCACTCCACACCAGTATTCTTGCCTTGAGAATTCCATGGACAGAGGAGACTGGCAGCCCATGGGATCACAAAGAGCTGGACACGACTGTCTGAGCACTGGTTCATTGAAGCAGATTTTTAGTTCTGAGAAGAGATCAGTTCAGGAAAACAATTATACCTCATTTCAGGAGGCAGTGATGCAGATGAGCTCCAGAAGCTAGGCCTATGGTACAAGCGATCAGGTAGTTAATGAGACATTTCTAGGAAAACAAAAGAAAACAAAAGGTTAATGTTTGGAGTCAATTATAAACCAGTTTCTGACGTCAGGATGCAGTCAAGAAGATTTCTAGCTGTCAGGGTCGAAGCATCTTTTGCAGTTTGAAATGTCTCTGATGTCACCAGGTGTTCTTTCTAAGTGGCTCATACAGCAGCAAGCATGAGGATTGTTTAAATATGAGCTGTTGTGGCAGTTTCTCTGAAATTTCTATCAAGTCGTCTAGCTTCAATTTTCAAGGCATCAGGAAAAGGGCAATTTTAGTTCTCAGTGATTCCAAGTCAAAAGGGTGGGAGAAAATTGGAAACATTAAAGAGTTGTAGCCAGATATTGGATGGAATTAGAACACTTCAGGATCTAGTCCAGATTTCAGGTAAACAACAAAACCTCAATGAAACTAACAGTACTAAAATCATACATACAAGGGTTCAATTTAGAACCAGGGTTTAATCCCTGGTCAGGGAATTAAGATCCTGTAAACTAATGGTGCAGCTAAAAAGAAAAATAATGAAATAAAGTCAAGTTCTTTCAAACTGTTTGGTTGTATTTGAGTCTGTGTGTATTTCTCAAATATGACTTTCCAGTCAAAGGCCTTGATAAGATAACCAATATTTCTAATTGTGTTCTATTTTAAGGAGAACAGAGTCTTATTGAACTTTTCCAAATGTAACTATATTTTGAAAAAAATGAGAATACTCATGAGAGTTTCTGAATTCTGGAGCAATCAGGTGGGGAGAAAAAAATGTTTCATTTTTGCTTACAAAGGTATGCTGTGCCATGTTTAGTCACTTAGTCATGTCTGACTCTTTGCGACCTGGACTGTAGCCAGCCAGGCTCCTCTTTCTGTGGGTATTCTCCTGGCAAAAATACTGGAGTGGGTTGCCATTTCCTTCTCCAGGGGATCTTCCCAACCCAGGGAGGAACCCAGGTCTCCCACATTGCAGGAGGATTCTTTACCATCTGAGCCACTAGGGAAGCCCAAGAATACTGGAGTGGGTAGCCTATCCCTTCTCCAGGGGAAATTTCTGACCCAGGAATAGAACCAGGATCTTCTGCACTGCAGGTGGATTCTTTACCAGCTGAGCTACCAAGAAGTCCAATTCACCAAACTGCTGTAAATCTTTTTAAAAGAATTCCTTGCATTTGGAAAATAAAATATTAAAAAATCAATAATATTGTATTTTAAACAGTCATAAAAAAATTATAATCATATCCATCAGTGTGTAATTAATTCTTGTTCCGCTTTGTGTCTAGTTCTTCCATTAGTTCTGTTGACTTTGCCTGATGATTAAATGTGAGGGTAACAGTGATATTCCAAGGAGTTTGTGAGAATTTTGTTAAGGCTTGAATGATTTGCCCAGTGAGGTGGGTGCCTTGATCACTGGAGATTATGTAATGTGTACCCCAAAAAGAAAATACACTATAAAAAATTGTTTCTTTGCCCCTGTGATGTCATTAGTCTTGTAGCAAGGGAAGGCTTCAACCCATCTGGAAAGCATACGTGTAATAATAACATTCTGATAAACCATACTTAGTGGCTGTTGAATGATGTCCAGCTGCAAGTGCTCAAAGGGTCCAGAGAGAAGAGGTCTGAGGCATCTGGGGCAAAAATAGTTTTTCCCAGGGTTATGGACCTGAAAGGTCAGACATCACTGATAGGCTGGTTTTTTGTTTTATAGAATTCTCCCTGCCAATGTCTATTTAAGTGCACCTTAAATGCATGATGGTGAGTGAAGGAGTACAGGGGGAGAAATGAGATTTGCCAGGGAGCTGGGGAGAACTAAGTAGCCATCTTGGTTTGCCCATAGCCCTGACTGTTTGTTTAGTTTGCAACTGTTGTTTACCTATTTTAATTTCTCTTATTCGGTAGCATACTGTTGCCTTGGTACAAGGATATCAGGATGGCAAAAGTCTGGCAAGAAGGGGTCAGGATTTTTGCAGAAGCAGAATGGATTTTGTTCACATGTGTCATAGTCTTTAAAAATTCTGTTGCTACTGCCTTCACTTGAAGGTCAGTTTGGGCATTTCTCTGATACTTGGGTTCAATTCCTTTAGTCTGAGCCTCCATCTTGATGACAGATAACATTTTATGCCAGGACATATATGACTTCAGGAATTTCACCTAATTTCTGGAACACTTAGAACACATACCTATATAGACACAACATAAAGAAGATGATAACAGTTTCCACATAATTTAATGTATCAAATATAGCTGATTAGTTTAGTATCTTTTTATAAGGAGAAAGAATAAATCTTTGAGGTATTTTTGAGGGCCCCCAAGCTATCTCACCTCTCAAAGTCCTAAATCAAAAAGATTTCATTTACAATTTGATTTGAGGGAAGTTTGTCAAAAATATTTTTTTAAATTAGACTTTGTCAAATAGATCTTCATAGCAATGCTTCGTTATCCATTCAGTGAAACTAATAATTAAAACCTTTGGCAAATATAGATGGTTATGTAGTTCTGAGCAAAATTTAGCTCTTTTAATAGCAGTAGGACTAGATTTACTCAATGAATCAAAGAACTGATAAAGACAACAGAAAGTAAGTAATTATTTTGACAAGACAGAGGATCTTTGGTGTTTTCCTAAGTATATTATTTAAAGGTAAAGAAAAGCCTTTCATAATCTCTTATTATCAAAAACAGACCAACAGGAAAACAAAAACTTTGTTCTTTTAATAGAAAACCAAATTCCAATTTTTACTGCTTTACTTGGATATTAAAACTTACTTGCTTAACTAAATCAATTCCAATCTTATTCAATCATGACCACATACAAAATTCCTTTCTAAAGACTCCTTTATGCACAATCCTACAGAATTTAATTTTAGTTTATCCCTTGTTTTCTTTCCCATTTAGAACAAACAAGCTTTAGGACAAAATTACTTTCATTTTCCTTAACAAAAACATCTCCACACCTTATTTTTTCTCTTCCCAAAACACATTCTGTTTCTATTATTGTATCTGGCAGCTTTAACCACATATTTAATTGGAATCCTCAATCCTTTGAAATCTTATTTTTTTAGTGAAAATAAAGAAGTAAACAGTTGTAAACTTTATTAACATTTTGTGGCTTGGCAAATTTATAAGTACATTGTATAATTTCTAGAAACATGTTATTTCATAGTACAGTCTTTCAATAAAGCGCAAGATATATTCACCAGAGCCAAAAATACTTAATCTCTCTGTAATGAGAGGCCAAAAGTACATATAAACTTAGACATTAGCAATTAATGTTTCAGTACTTTATCTTACTTGGAAATGATCTAGGCATCCAACAAATTCCCATCACTTAATTTAACATAGCAAAACATAGGATATAACTTACCAAATGGATTTATGGAGTTATTTAAGTGGACATACTGTAACACAATTATTGTTTAAAAATCTACCTAAAAACTGATCACATTTACATCTATTTTATGTATTTATTTTTATTTATTTTTCCTGCCAAGTTGCATGGTTTACAGGATCTTAGTTCCCTGATCAAGGATCAGCCTGGGCCATGGCAACAAATCCTAATGATGGGGCCGCCAGGGAATTCCCTAATTTATTTGTTTTTAACAATCATACTTAGATTACTCATAAAAATTTCATGAGACTTTAATCATTATCCTAAGTTTGTTTGTTTCTTTGGTGACAAACTTTGCAACAGAGACAATGAGCCCATTTGACTAATAAACCCAGGTAGAAAAAAAGTTGTTTATCTACATTACATTTAATGTTAAATCTGAGATATTAATTTAATCAACAAGTTTAAAAGTAGCTCTTATTTACTAAAGATTATCCTAAGTATATGAACTCGAAAGATTTTTTTATTATGTATTTGAGAATTTTTATATAAGTGCTTATTTTTATAAGCCAATTAAATAAAGGTCTTTTACAAATTAATCTTGGCAGTGCCATCAGAGGTGGCATACACATATGGACTTACAGACAGACACAGCCAGGGAACTCGTAGCTCTCATTTTAAAACTTTAATCATGAATCAAGTACAACATAAAACTTAAGCATGTGTGCTCAGCCTATCAGTCATGTCTGACTCTGCAACTCCACGTACTGGGGCCTGCCAGGTTCCTCTGTCCATGGAATTTTCCAGGCAAGAATACTGAAAAGGGTTACCATTTCTTACTCCAGGGGATCTTCTCAATCCAGGGATCAAACCCAAGAGACTCTTGAGTCTCCTGCATTGGCAGGTGAATTCTTTACCACTGCACCACTGGGGAAGCATATAAAATTTGCTAGTTTATAAGTAACAGTTGGAATAAGTTAGATTATTTGCTCGGATTTTGTCCTTCGAGGAGAAGACAAATAAGATATGTATTTGCCCTTGGCAAACAATTTTAAGGAGGCTGTGACTTAGAGTTTCAACAAGAGAGGCTTTTTAGCAGTTGGTGTTTTAAAAAGTCTCTCTCTTTTCAATTTCAAGTTTTACTGATTGAGCTAATCCAGGCTCAGGCTCAGTGGGCTGTGTTTACATTCAAAAGACATGATAAGGTTTATAACTTGAAGAGACAGAAAAAGAAAATATGCTTTCTCCTAGGAGTTTTGGAGTATCTTTGTCTATTATCATATGCCTTAGGGTAATTATTAGGGGCCCTGCATTTCAGACCCAGAGCTCAACTGATATCTCTCTGCCTACCTGCCTGTGGGCATTGCTGTGGGCTGACACAGCAGTCATAGAAGTGTCTGAGATCTCCTCTGTGTTGGGGAGCTGGGGAGGAGGGTGAACAGTGAACAGAGAGGGAGTCCTGAGGAAAAAAGCTGATCATGGAATGAACTGTCCCCATCATCATGGCAGGGCTATGTGACCTTTGAGGACGTGACCATTTACTTCTCCCCAGAGGAGTGGGGACTCCTTGATGAGGCTCAGAGACTCCTGTACTGTGATGTGATGCTGGAGAACTTTGCACTGATCGCCTCCCTTGGTAAGGCTTTTACACCCACCCAGGTGTCCTGAGCTCATCTCTGCCCATTCCCTTTTCCCAAGAGGTGGTTCTTTCCTTCCCACAGCTGGGCTGTGGGCACTGCTTCCTCCCCTCCCCCTGCCTTTGTTTTTTGGGCTATGCTGGGTCTTCGTTGAAATGTGCAGGCTTCTCTAGTTGCAGTGAGTGGATTTCTCTAGTTGTGGTGTGCAGTATGTGGGTTCTTAGTTCCCCGACTAAGAATTGAACCCAAGTCCCCTGCATTGGGAAGTAGATTCTTAACCACTGGATCACCAGGGAAGTCCCCCCACCTCTTCAGGTATATGTGCTATGGGTCCAGGGCTGAGCTGTGTGCAGGGTCCCATGCTCTCCTCAAGCAGCCTCAACACCTACTGTCTCGAAGCCTGGTGGGGAAGGGTCCTAGAAGGAGGAGTCTTGCAGTCAGCCCAGCAGATCCCATCTGACTCAGCCACTGATCTCATGGGTGATTGTTCAGATCTCTGACAGTTCTGTTTGGCTCCTTTGCTCTAGCTAACATTGCCTAAGGCCTGACTGCCAGGAATTCTAGGCACTGATGTGGTCACTGTTTGCCATGACCACTGGGATGTTCCTGCCAGATCTCCCTTGTGTGTTCCTTTTGTAATTATGTTTCTTTTCCTGTGTTCTATTGTGGGATAATTCACCTGGGCCATTACCTGCCCCATCTTCCCCCTAGGACTTGCATCTTTCAGGTCTCACATAGTTGCCCAGCTGGAGATGGGGGCAGAGCCCTGGGTGCCTGACCGAGTGGATATGACTTCAGCCATGGCAAGAGGGATGTATAGAGGGCTTGGCTCAGGTAAGTGTGGGTGGGGGAGCATGTGACATCACTACTGTCTTCAAATCATACCTGCTGCTTGTGTTCATCATTCTTTTGGTGCCAAGCCAATGGGCTTATATCTCTTCTACCTTGCCTTTCTTATTTCTGGTATGTTGACCACTGGTCATTTCTTCTCTGATTGGAGCCTCTGTCTGTGCCCCTCACTGTTTCCACAGCTCCCTCTGCAGCACTCTTCAGCATGGGTCTGCATTTCATATGTCATGAGACGTGCACATTCCTCTGATAGTTCTTGAACACTAGTCAGCCAGTTGCAATCAGGATTTCCCAGAACTGGACATACCCTTCTGCACAGCCCTCACAGGTTATCAGTAGCTGGAGCCCCCAAGAAAAGCCTTTGTTAAGAACAGAGCTGAAGACCTGCCTTTCCATCTGACACTGTGCCCATCTTTGTGTCCTGGCTCCTGGTATCAGTTCAGTTCAGTTCAGTCACTCAGTCGTGTCCGACTCTTTGCGACCCCATGAATTGCAGCATGCCACGCCTCCCTGTCCATCACCAACTCCCGGAGTTCACTCAAACCCACGTCCATCAAGTCGGTGATGCCATCCAGCCATCTCATCCTCTGTTGTCCCCTTCTCCTCCTGTCCCCAATCCCTCCCAGCATCAGAGTCTTTTCCAATGAGTCAACTCTTCTCATGAGGTGGCCAAAGTACTGGAGTTTCAGCTTCAGCATCATTCCTTCCAAAGAACACCCAGGGCTGATCTCCTTCAGAAAGGACTGGTTGGATCTTCTTGCATTCCAAGGGACTCTCAAGAGTCTTCTCCAACACCACAGTTCAAAAGCATCAATTCTTTGGTGCTCAGCTTTCTTCACAGTCCAACTCTCACATCCATACATAACCACTGGAAAAACCATAGCCTTGACTAAACTGACCTTTGTTGACAAAGTAATGTCTCTGCTTTTGAATATGCTATCTAGGTTGGCCATAACTTTTCTTCCAAGGAGTAAGCGTCTTTTAATTTCATGGCTGCAGTCACCATCTGCAGTGATTTTGGAGCCCCCCAAAATAAAGTCTGACACTGTTTCCACTGTTTCCCCATCTATTTCCCATGAAGTGATGGGACTAGTGCCATGATCTTTGTTTTCTGAATGTTGAGCTTTAAGCCAACTTTTTCACTCTCCTCTTTCAATTTCATCAAGAGGCTTTTTAGCTTCTCTTCACTTTCTGCCATAAGGGTGGTGTCATCTGCATATCTGAGTTTATTGATATTTCTCCTGGCAATCTTGATTCCAGCTTGTGCTTCTCCCAGCCCAGCGTTTCTCATGATGTACTCTGCATAGAAGTTAAATAAGCAGGGTGACAATATACAGCTTTGACGTACTCCTTTTCCTACTTGGAACCAGTCTGTTGTTCCATGTCCAGTTCTAACTGTTGCTTCCTGACCTGCATACAGGTGTCTCAAGAGGCAGGTCAGGTGGTCTGGTATTCCCATCTCTCTCAATATTTTCCACAGTTTATTGTGACCCACACAGTCAAAGGCTTTGGCATTGTCAATAAAGCAGAAATAGATGTTTTTCTGGAACTCTCTTGCTTTTTCCATGATCCAGCGGATGTTGGCAATTTGATCTCTGGTTCCTCTGCCTTTTCTAAAACCAGCTTGAACATCTGGAAGTTCACAGTTCATGTACTGTTGAAGCCTGGCTTGGAGAATATTCAGCATTACCTTACTAGCGTGTGAGATGAGTGCATTTGTGCAGTAGTTTGAGCATTCTTTGGCATTGCCTTTCTTTGGGATTGGAATGAAAATTGACCTTTTCCAGTCCTGTGGCCACTGCTGAGTTTTCCAAATTTGCTGGCATATTGAGTGCAGCACTTTCACAGCATCATCCAGGATTTGAAATAGCTCAACTGGAATTCCATCACCTCCACTGGCTTTGTTCATAGTGATGCTTTCTAAGGCCCACTTGACTTCACATTCCAGGATGTCTGGCTCTAGGTGAGTGATCTCACCATCGTGATTATCTTGGTCGTGAAGACTTTTTTGTACAGTTCTTCTGTGTATTCTTGCCAACTCTTCTTAATATCTTGTGCTTCTGTTAGGTCCATATAATTTCTGTCCTTTATCAAGCCCATCTTTGCATGAAATGTTCCCTTGGTATCTCGAATTTTCTTGAAGAGATCTCTAGTCTTTCCCATTCTGTTGTTTTCCTCTATTTCTTTGCATTGATCACTGAGGAAGGCTTTCTTATCTCTTCTTGCTATTCTTTGGAACTCTGAATTCAGATGCTTATATCTTTCCTTTTCTCCTTTGCTTTTTGCTTCTCTTCTTTTCACAGCTATTCGTAAGGCCTCCCCAGACAGCCATTTTGCTTTTTTGTGTTTCTTTTCCATGGGGATGGTCTTGATCCCTGTCTCCTGTACAGTGTCGCTAACCTCCGTCCATAGTTCATCAGGCACTCTATCTATCAGATCTAGTCCCTTAACTCTATTTCTCACTTCTACTGTATAATCATAAGGGATTTGATTTAGGTCATACCTGAATGGTCTAGTGGTTTTCTCTACTTTCTACAATTCAAGTCTGAATTTGGCAATAAGGAGTTTATGATCTAAGCCACAGTCAGCTCCCAGTCTTGTTTTTGCTGACTGTATAAAGCTTCTCCATTTTTGGCTACAAAGAATATAATCAGTCTGATTTTGGTATTGATCATCTGGTGATATCCATGTGTAGAGTCTTCTCTTGTGTTGTTGGAAGAGGATGTTTGCTATGACCAATGTGTTCTCTTGGCAAAACTCTATTAGCCTTTGCCCTGCATCATTCTGTATTCCAAGGCCAAATCTGCCAGTTACTCCAGGTGTTTCTTGACTTCCTACTTTTGCATTCCAGTCTCCTATAATGAAAAGGACATCTTTTTTGAGTGCTAGTTCTAAAAGGTCTCATAGGTCTTCATAGAACCGTTCAACTTCAGCTTCTTCAGTGTTACTGGTTGGGGCATAGACTTGGATTACTGTGATATTGAATGGTTTGCCTTGGAGATGAACAGAGATCATTCTGTCGTTTTTGAGATTGCATCCAAGTACTGCATTTCGGACTCTTTTGTTGACCATGATGGCTACTCCATTTCTTCTAAGGGATTCCTGCCCACAGTAGTAGATATAATGGTCATCTGAATTAAATTCACCCATTCCGGTCCGTTTTAGTTTGCTGATTCCTAGAATGTCAACGTTCACTCTTGCCATCTCCTATTTGACCACTTCCAATTTGCCTTGATTCATGGACCTGACATTCCAGGTTCCTATGCAATATTCCTCTTTATAGCATTGGACTTTGCTTCTATCACCAGTCACATCCACAACTGGGCATTGTTTTTGCTTTGGCTCCATCCCTTCATTCTTTCTGGAGTTAATTTCTCCACTGATGTCCAGTATCATATTGGGCACCTACTGACCTGGGAAGTTCCTCTTTCAGTATCCTATTATTTTGCCTTTTCATCCTGTTCATGGGGTTCTCAAGGCAAGAATACTGAAGTGGTTTGCCATTCCCTTCTCCAGTGGACCACATTCTGTCAGACCTATCCACCATGACCCACCCGTCTTGGGTGGCCCCATGGCGCATGGCTCTTTTTCATTGAGTTAAACAAGGCTGTGGTACTAGTGTGATTAGATTGACTAGTTTTTCTGTAATTATGGTTTCAGTGTGTCTGCCTTCTGATGCCCTCTTGCAACACCTACTGTTTTAGTTGGGTTTCTCTTACCTTGGACGTGGGGTATCTCTTCATGGCTGCTCCAGCAAAGCGCAGCCACTGCTCCTTATCTTGGATGAGGGGTATCTCCTCACCACTGCCCGTCCTGACCTTGAATGTGGAGTAGCTCCTCTAGGCACTCCTGCACCCACGCAGCCACCGCTCCTTGGATGTGGGGTTGCTCCTCTCAGCCGCCGCCCTTGACCTTGGGCTTCTGGTATGGCCTCCCTTATTTCATGAGCTTACCAGGCACAGTACTGCTGGGAAGACCATTCCTTATCTTGACCTTAGGCCTCTAATCTTGCCAACAGTCCCATTGACTCATTCCTGTGTCAGACTTGCATTTGTAATTGGATTGTTTCCTTCCATGAAAATTAACATGAATATCACCAGCATTTCTCTACTTTCAGATTTTTACTTTGGAACAGAGGGTGAGAAATCACCTGCTGAGCTCAGTGTTTCTGTAGAAGTGTCACAGAACATGAAATCCAAGGCAGTTCCATCCACCCCGAAGGGCTACCCCTGTAACCTGTGTGGCCTACACTTGAAAGACATTCTATATCTGGCTGAACATCAGGCAACACATTCCAAGAAGAAACCACACATGCGTGAGGCACATAGGAAAGAGCTCAAGTTCAATGCTGACTTTCACCAGCCACAGATGCAGCAGAATGTGGACAAGTCTGTTGGAAGGAATGAAGGCAGGGCCTTGCTTGTGAAGAGCTTCAGATATGACACATCAAAGAAATCTTTCACATTCAAGGAGGATGGGAAGGCCTCTGTGGCCAGATGTGGTTTTCGGCAGCATCAGGTCACTACCAGTGTGGGGGAGCCAGAGCAGAGCTCTGAAAGTGTGGCGGATTTTCCTACTGTGCAACTCCATAAGAAGTACAGTAAATCTGAGAATGCTCTCAGTGACAAACTTTCGCTTGTTCAGCAGAGAACCCACACTGGAGAAAGGTCTTATGAGTGCAACAAATGTGGGATATTCTTCAGCTATGCTGCTGGCCTCTTTCAACACCAGAGAGATCATAATCGAGGAAAGCCTTATGAGTGTGACGAATGTGGGAAATTCTTCAGCCAGCACTCCAGTCTCATCAAACATCAGAGAGTTCACACTGGTGAAAGTCCTCACATGTGCAGCGAGTGTGGCAAATTCTTTAGTCGAAGTTCTAATCTTATTCAACATAAGAGGGTTCACACTGGAGAAAAGCCTTATGAGTGCAGTGAGTGTGGGAAGTTCTTCAGGCAACGCTCGAACCTTATTCATCATAAGAGGGTTCATACTGGTAAAAGTGCTCATGAGTGCAGTGAGTGTGGAAAATCCTTCAACTGCAACTCCAGCCTAATTAAACACTGGAGAGTTCACACTGGAGAAAAACCTTACAAGTGCAATGAATGTGGGAAATTCTTCAGCCGCTTTGATGGACTTGTTCAACATCAGATAGTTCATTCAGGTGAACGACCGTACAGATGCAACGTATGTGGGAAAGCCTTCCGCCGGAGCTCTGACCTCATGAATCATCAGCGAGTCCACACTGGTGAAAGGCCTTATGAGTGCGGTGAATGTGGGAAAACCTTCAGACGAAGTTCTAATCTGAGGCAGCACCGGAAAGTTCATAAACCAGATAAGCCATATAAATGCAATGAATGTGGAAAAGCCTTCAGCCAAAGGTCTACTCTCATCCAGCATCAGAAAATTCACGCTAGAGAAAAGAGTACAGAGGATGTTCTCCCTCCTTCTTCAGCACAACAGCACCTCCTAGAGATGAACTCTGAGAGTGGTCTATATGAAGGAGCTGTCAGCCAGAAGTTAAACCTTGTTCATCCAAATATCTACACTGGAGCGATTCCCAATGGATGCTAAACAAATTGGAGGCTTTCTGGAGAAAGGCTACATTTTCTGATCCCAAATTTTGTCAGAGTTTTTGTCACTGCTAGTGTCTGTGGTAAAAGTCATCTCAGCTCTACCCACTGGCAGGCCTCCAGAGTGTGTGCCAGCCACTTCCTGTTCTCAGGGAAGACAGGCCTCTGTTTCCTCTTTCAAGAGGGAATTGTGAGTAGCCTGAGGCCATAGGAAGATGTTTTCCCTTCCGCTGTGACTGCTTTAGCTGTGATTATGACCCATCTTTGCCATGAAGACCTGATCTGGGTCCTATTGGCAGCTTACAGAGGTTTCCCTTTTCCAAAGACATTGTTGATCTTATATGATGCTCATGATGGATTCATCCAGTTTCTACATTATCCATCCTTGACTTTACATTGCTCTTGTTTGGGTGATAGGGGCCTTATTGATAAAATCACCTTTAATCTTCTGTATTCTGATAACTGTGTGGAGTGGGTTGAGAACAGAATGAAGGTCTTCCAAACCGAACAAGTCTCCAAATTTATTGCCTCAGTGAAGAGTGGGATGACAGAGTACAGTTCTCAGTCCAGAGTTGGCCTCATTTGTGTTGTTACCTGAGGTCTCCTAGGGAAGATTGTAGGTCTTGGTGGGCCTAATGTTGTGACCTGAAGGGCATGAATTTTTTTAGATCAGAGATTACCTTGAGGAAGGGGAGGTTGAGCAATTGCCAGTGCATCTGGAAACAGCCTGATTTAGGCCCCCTTTTCCCCAAGGATGCCTCCTATTCCTTAGCACTGTCTAGTAGACGTTGTTTACCTGGCATCTGCCAAGGAGTCATATGCCTTTGATGTCTAAAATCCAGTATAAGTCACCTACTGTAAGACTTACTGGGTCCAATTGGCAGATTAGAGGGAATGTATCTGTTATAAAAGTACATCCACAAATGTTCCCTTAAATGTAACAATGCAGGATTCAGGACTTTCAGAAATTCTCAGGACCTCCAAACCTCTGTCCTATGACTAAGGCCACTGGTAGAGGAAATCAGCTAAAGGTTTTGTGGATTATTGCAGGCTGTCTGCATTATTCATGTCAAAACCAGTGTTGTGTTGGCAGAGAAATGGGGACTAAGAGAAGGTATATCTTGTAAGCCAGGGAGGAGGCATTTGCGACCTAGCCAACCATTTTTGGTGTCAACACATGAGGAGAGAGGGAGTAGAGTCAAATTTAAGAGTCAAATCTTAAATTTTCTAAAATGAGTGGGAGAGTGTCGGGAGCCGCATTAGGCATTATGACAAAATGGAGGCATGGCCCTAAACTCCCTCCCTTTTTTCTGTAGGCACGGACCTGGAATGAAGGAGTTAGGCTTTGTGATTCTGACTTGTTTTTTCCTTTTCTTGGCTGAGCGGACTAAAGAGAATCTTAAGATGTTTATTGTTTTTGAGAGGAGCATGAGAAGGCATAAAGCCTTCTGCAGCTGTGCTCAAAGAATAATTCATAAAGTTAACCACTGACATTTGTTCAAGGACTTTTACAAAAGACTGTTCCAGGGTGAGCACACAGGCCACAGCTTGAGGCCATGGGAGGGATTGCTATCTGAAGCCCATTTGTGAGGAAAGTGTTTATGGCAAAGGAGTTTGCTGAATTTAGGGCTTAGGAATAATAAAAATAGAAGCTAAAGATTTAAGGATCAATGTAACGTTAGCATATTTTACCATAGCTTATTGAAATTAGGGACTTTAGAGATATTTATAGCTAGAAGCCCTTTCAAAGAAATAGTGAGCTTAGGATACTAGGGGCAAACAGGACTTAGAAAGATAAGAAATAAACCAAGGAATGTGGTATGCAGCCTAGACATTAGCATGAGTTACAGTGTATTCACAAGGACACATGAGAAAAAGTAGATAAGAGAATCGCTGAGGAAGGAACTCCTTTTGAGGAGCAACAATGATTTTTGGAGAAAAATAAATCTGGGTCAATGAGAACTAAAAATATCAAACCTCTGACCTAATGCTTTTGTAAAAGTATAAAAGAGAATCATAAGCTTGAAATAAACAGGCAGTCCAAGAAAACAGAGGCTGCCTCGGTTTCTCGCCAACACTGCTCACCCCTTCAGGTTGAATTTCTGGCTGCTAGAGCTGGACTCCGGAGCCCGAAGAGGGACACTGAAAGGTAAGTAATTTGAGATTGTAACGTGGGGCAGTTAGGATTGTACCTGTGGGTGGCCGGCACCCCTCTGCAGTTTAGGCAGGGTGAGGAGGGTACAGAATGAATAAGAATATTCTCTAGGAGAATGGGTTTCTCTACATCTAAGAATAGACAAATGTTTATTGAAATATTACTTCACATGCTAGCCCATAGAGAGAGGCATTAAAGAAAGCACAGGAAGACTGTCTAAATTTCTACATTTATACTTTGCATGGGCCAGAAAGGGTTCCTGTATATGTTTTTGCTCTGTGGAATATGATTAGAAATGTCTTGGACCCCCGTCATGAGGCTGTTAGACAACCTATGGGGGAGGCTATAGTGGTTGGTGGTGGGTCTCCTTCTGCGCAGATCATATTTTCTGCCATTGATGAATAAAAGGAGGGAGACTGTGCTCTACCTCCTGAGGAAGGAGAGGGCTTACAGGACGCTGTGGCCGGGTGCCCTGGCGAGCCCTCTCCCACTCTACACAAACCTTTAAAAACTTATCCACTACTTTCTGATTTAAGGCAATCTCCGTTTACGCCTCCCAGGCCCAGGAGTTCCCCACTTTGTCTCGAAAGCCTCCCAAAGCGTTGCCTAAGGCTGAGGAAGATAAAACATTTTTTGAACAAAGGAGCTTTTAAAGCAGATGCGTGCAAAAACCCCCGCAGGGGGGCCTCACCCAGGCTAGGAAAGAAGCAGACCGATAAGGGGACTTGGCAACAATATTAACCCCTTGTGCCCATTACTCTGATTCCAATACCTGAGGTCATTGTAGGACTTGTGCTGGGGTATAGCTCGCTTTGTTTTCAAGGAATTTCGGTGATATCTGGTGTAGTAGATTCTGATTATATTGGGGAAATTAAAGTTTTGATCTCACCGCCTACCAAAACTGTGCAAATTAATAAAGGTCAAAGAGTAACACAGCTTTTGCTTTTACCTTATTATCAGACAGGAAAAAACTTGACTTCTCAAGCTAGGGTCCCCAAAGGATTTGGATCTAATGATCCAGCCTTTTGGGTGCAGGAAACTACAGCTTCAAGGCCTTTGAAAGATCTTTTAATTCAAGGGAATAAAATGTCAGGGCTGTTAGATTCTGGAGCAGACATCTCTTGCATTGCTGGAAAAGATTGGCCCTCGTCCTGGCCGACACACTTGACCAGTGCCGGCCTAGTAGGAATAGGGTCAGTGCCCTCAGTTGCTAAGAGCTCACAAATTTTAACTTGGTCATATGAGAAGGGGGCACAAGGCACCTTTTGTCTATATGTGATTCCTTCACTACCTTTTTCTTTATGGGGGAGAGATCTATTACCTCAGATGGGACTGCTTTTATATAGCCCAGATAAAAAGGTTACTAGTCAAATGCTGCAAATGAGGTATAATCTCCATTAGAGATGATTCCTAACAAAAATACAGAAGGTCTAGGATATTCAAATTTATCTTCGAGGCTGTTGCTCTTGCTGCCGACCCTATTACCTGGAAATCTGATGATCTGGTATGGGTGGAACAATGGCCCTTAACAGCTAAAAAGCTACAGGCAGCTGAGGATTTAGTTGTGGAACAACTGGCAGCTGGCCATACAGAGCCTTCTAATAGCCCCTGGAATACTCCTATTTTTGTTAAGAAGAAATCAAGAAAATGGAGAATTGTTACAAGATTTGAGAGCTATAAACATAACTATGGAAGACATGGGTGCCCTCCAGCCGGGCCTCCCTTCCCCAGTGGCTATGCCTTTCAGTATAAAGTAATAGTTCTACGGGATTGTTTCTTTACCATTCCCCTGGCTGATCAAGATTGTAAGCGGTTTGCCTTCAGTCTCCCTTCAGCTAATTTTAAACAGCCCTATAGAAGGTTTCAATGGAAGGTTTTGCCTCAGGGAATGAAAAATAGCCCCACCTTGTGTCAGAAATTTGTAGACCAAGCTGTGCAAAATGTTAGAAGAAAGTATAAGGATCTATATTTGATACATTATATGGATGATATTTTGGCAGCTCATAAAGACAGAGCCTTGTAGCAACAAATCTTATCTACATTGAGGCCTTGGAAAACTGGAGTTTGAAGATAGCTCCAGATAGTTCAGTTCAATTCAGTCACTCAGTCGTGTCCGACTCTTTGTGACCCCATGAATCACAGCACGCCAGGCCTCCTTGTCCATCACCAACTCCCAGAGTTCACTCAGACTCACATCCATCGAGTCAGTGATGCCATCCAGCCATCTTATCCTCTGTCGTCCCCTTCTTCTGCCCCCAATCTCTCCCAGCATCTCTCATTTCCAATGAGTCAGCTTTTCACATGAAGTGGCCAAAGTACTGGAGTTTCGGCTTTAGCATCGTTCCTTCTAAAGAAATCCCAGGGCTGATCTTCAGAATGGACTGGTTGGATCTCCTTGCAGTCCAAGGGGCTCTCAAGAGTCTTATCCAACACCACAGTTCAAAAGCATCAATTCTTTGGCGCTCTGCCTTCTTCACAGTCCAACTCACATCCATACATGACCACAGGAAAAACCACAGCCTTGACTAGACGGACCTTAGTTGGCAAAGTAATGTCTCTGCTTTTGAATATGCTATCTAGGTTGGTCATAACTTTCCTTCCAAGGAGTAAGCGTCTTAATTTCTCCAGATAAGATACAAGTAAATCCTCCTTTTTCTTATTTAGGGAGGGTATTAAATACCCACACCGTGAGTCATGCCCCTTTGCAGCTGCAGAGAGATCGTTTACTAACTTTAAATGATTTCCAAAAATTATTAGGAGGTATTGATTGGTACGCCCACATTCAAGACTGGCTACTGCAGATTTAAAGCCTTTGTTTAATTGCTTAAGGGGCGGTCATAATCCCAGTTCTAAGAAAGAATTGACTAGTGAGGCAGAGTCGGCTTTTGTTAAAGCTTATGAGGCTTTAAATGATCAGTTAATTAGGGTTAATATTACCAGAGGATGGGATTTAATTATTCTCACCACAGAACATACGCCCACAGGATGCTTCTGGCAAGAAGGCCCATTGGAATGGCTCCATCTACCAGTGACCAACCCCCCCCCCGCCCCCCCGGAAATAGTTTTGTCTTATCCCAGCTTGGTGGCACAATTAATTATGAAAGGTAGAAAAGGAAGTTTGGAACTTTTTGGAAAAGAAGTATGGAACTTTTTGGAAAAGAAGTAGCAAATATAGTGATTCCATTCAATAAGGATCAACTGCAGTTTCTTTTACAAAACAGTGATGATTGACAAGTTGCCCTGTTAGATTTCAGGGGTCAAATTTTTTTTCATTTGCCCTCAAGCCCCCTTTTTACATTTTTTGAAAACACATCCAGTGATTTTTCTGAAGAAATTTTGTATTCAACCTTTGGAAGGGGGAATTTTAGTTTTCACAGATGGTTCCTCTAATGGTAAAGGAAACCATTAATAGGAAATCCCATGTTCAGGTTAACTGAAGAGACATCTGCCCAGAGGGCTGAGTTACAAACAGTTATTTGGGCTTTTCAACATTTAAGAGACCACACCTTCAATCTTTTGACTGACTCCCCATATATTGTAGGGTTGTTTCCTCATATTGAGATTGCTAATATTCCGGAAAATAAAACTACCATCTTCTCCTTGTTATCTGATTTACAGAAAGAGATTAAATACAGAGTTAAGAAATATTTTGTGGGACATATTAGAGCCCATTCTGGCTTGCCCAGCCCTTTGCATGAAGGCAATGCTTTGGCAGATGCATTAACTAAAGTAATTGCTTTAAACTTACATGAAAAGCTTGACAAGGCCAAAAATTCTCACAAAATTCACCATCAAAATGCAGCTGGGTTAAGGTATGAATTTCATATCCCTAGGGAAACAGCTAGACAAATAGTTAAATTATGTCCAAATTGCCCACTATTTAATCCGTCTCCACCATTAGGAGTAAATCCCCGAGGCCTTAGGCCTAATGCTCTCTGGCAAATGGACATAACTCATATCCCAGCCTTTGGAAAACTGTCCTTTGTACATGTTACATGGATACCTTTTCTCATGTTATTATAGCCTCTACTAGATCAAGTGAAGCAGCAAAAGATGTAATTCAACGCTTGTTTCAGTGCTTTTCCCAAATAAGACTCCCTGAACAGATAAAAACAGATAATGCCCCAGCTTATACTTCTGCTGCTTTTAAGAGATTTGTCAACAATTTTCCATAGTACATTCAACAGGAATACCTTATAATCCCCAAGGCCAAGCCATAGTGGAAAGGGCACACCAGACTTTAAAAAATCAGATAGCTAAATTAAAACAGGGAGAATTTACGTATTCCTCTCCACATCATGTTTTACACCATGCTTTGTAATTAATCATTTAAATGTGGACACACAGCGGCAGACTGCAATGATGAGACACTTGACTCCTGAAGGGGCTATGAATCGGCCCCTGGTTAAGTGGAAAGACCTCCTTACCGGAGAGTGGAAAGGGCCAGATGTGCTGTTAACTTGTGGGAGAGGGTATGCTTGTGTTTTTCCACAGAATTCCACTTCTCCTGTCTGGATTCCTGACAGACTGATTCGACATGTCCAGTCCCATGAGATCTCCAAGATTGCAAAGACCCCTGAGGTCACTGAGATCCCCGGAGTCCTGGAGTCCGGGAGCGAGGGAAGATGGGGAGATCAAAAGCTCATCGAAAAAGGGCTTTCTGAGCTGTGCACTGCCCCCTCTGGACTCTGATGAACAAGGACTGCAGGCCTGGTAAAACATAAGCAGAACTTCTGGCTTTCCTCGTTGAAAAGAATGCTTGTATGCCATAAGGTTATCTATTCCCATTGTTGCCACCAGACATTTTCTGACTGAATGGGGGTGCCCCTATCTTTTGAATAAATGATGGGACTTATAGGTCCACATGGAATAATTCATTTCTCCCTATGCCTTTAGTGATCACTAGGTGGCATGTTAATGGATGGGTTCCTCCTTCAGTGAGCTTCGACGGAACGGGTCCCATGCAACCTGAGTTATGGAAAGCATTGGCTGCTATGGCACCTGTGATTTTACATAGACCTTTAAATGAACAAAGATATATTGTACAGGCCTGCGTACATTCTCCCTATGCCTATTTGTTGGCCGGAAATCAGAGTGATTTGGAAGTTTCTGAAGGAGTAACTGTTTACAATGTTATATGTGTGAATTGTTTTATATCAAATTGTGTTGATGGAAATGATTATAATAATTATAACGCTGTGATGATTGTAAAGCAACTACCATATTTGATGGTTCCTGTAAAATTAGAGGGACAATGGTTTAATGATTATGCATTGAAAGTTTTATATGAATTTAATGGCTTAATTTTCAGCCTAAGAGATTCATTGCACCTCTGGTTGTGGAAAGAACTGCTTTGATTGCCATAATTGCTTCAGTTATGGTTTCTGCTGTTGCCCTGTCAAAAGAAGTGCATATGGCCTCGTTTGTCGATCAGCTGTCCAAAAATGTCTCCGTAGCTCTTACTATGCAGGAAATTATAGATAAGAAAATAGAAAATAAGGTCAATGCTTTGGAAGGAGTTCTGCTTATGGGGCAAGAAATTACAAACTTAAAAATTAAATTATCTTTAAGGTGCCATGCTGAATTTAAATGGATGTGCATTACCCCTCTACAAGTGAATGAGTCCATGCATTCTTGGGAACGCATAAAGAATCCTATTTTAGGCATCTGGAATCATTCAGATTTTAGCATTGATATTTCTAAATTACATCAGGATATTCAGAATATGAAGCAAGCAGAGTCTGACTTTTCCTCTCAGTTCAGTTCAGTTCAGTCACTCAGTCGTGTCCGACTCTTTGCAACCCCATGAACTGCAGCACACCAGGCCTCCCTGTCCATCACCATCTCCGGAGTTCACTCAAACTCACGTCCATCGAGTCAGTGATGCCATCCAGCCATCTCATCCTCTGTTGTCCCGTTCTCCTCCTGCCCCCATCCCTCCCAGCATCAGAGTCTTTTCCAATGAGTCAACTCTTGCATTATGTGGCCAAAGTACTGGCGTTTCAGCTTTAGCATCATTCCTTCCAAAGAACACCCAGGGCTGATCTCCTTCAGAATGGACTGGTTGGATCTCCTTGCAGTCCAAGGGACTCTCAAGAGTCTTCTCCAACACCACAGTTCAAAAGCATCAATTCTTCGGCACTCAGCTTTCTTAACAGTCCACTCACAGTCCTCCATACATGAACTGGGAAAACCATAGCCTTGACTAGATGGACCTTTGTTACCAAAGTAATGTCTCTGCTTTTGAATAGACAAAAGCAGGTTGGTTCTAGGTTGGTCATAACTTTCCTTCCAAGAAATAAGCGTTTTAATTTCATGGCTGCTATCACTATCTGCAGTGATTTTGAAGCCCAAAAAAATAAAGTCTGACACTGTTTCCACTGGTTACCCACCTATTTCCCATGAAGTGATGGGACTAGAGACATGATCTTAGTTTTCTGAATGTTGAGCTTTAAGCCAACTTTTTCACTCTCCTCTTTCAATTTCATCAAGAGGCTTTTTAGCTCCTCTTCACTTTCTGCCATAAGGGTGGTATCATCTGCATATCTGAGGTTATTGATATTTCTCCTGGCAATCTTGATTCCAGCTTGTGCTTCTTCCAGCCCAGCATTTCTCATGATGTACTCTGCATATAAGTTAAATAAGCAGGGGACAATATACAGCTTTGACTTACTCCCTTTCCTATTTGGAACCAGTCTCTTGTTCCATGTCCAGTTCTAATTATTGCTTCCTGACCTGCATATAGGTTTCTCAAGAGGCAGGTCAGGTAGTCTGGTATTCACATCTTTTTCAGAATTTTCCACAGTTTATTGTGATCCACACAGTCAAAGGCTTTGGCATTGTCAATAAAGCAGAAATAGATGTTTTTCTGGAACTCTCTTGCTTTTTCCATGATCCAGCAGATGTTGGCAATTGATCTCTGGTTCCTCTGCCTTTTCTAAAACCAGCTTGAACATCTGGAAGTTCATGGTTCATATATTGCTGAAGCCTGGCTTGGAGAATTTTGAGCATTACTTTACTAGCGTGTGAGATGAGTGCAATTGTGTGGTAGTTTGAGCATTCTTTGGCATTGCCTTTCTTTGGGATTGGAATGAAAACTGACCTTTTCCAGTCCTGTGGCCACTGCTGAGTTTTCCAAATTTGCTGGCATATTGAGTGCAGCACTTTCACAACATCATCTTTCAGGATTTGAAATAGCTCAACTGTACTTCCATCACCTCCACTAGTTTTGTTCATAGTGATGCTTTCTAAGGCCCACTTGACTTCACATTCCAGGATGTCTGGCTCTACCATAGTGATTATCTTGGTCATGAAGATTTTTTTGTACAGTTCTTCTGTGTATTCTTGCCACCTCCTCTTAATATCTTGTGCTTCTGTTAGGTCCATATCATTTCTGTCCTTTATCAAGCCCATCTTTGCATGAAATGTTCCCTTGATATCTCTAACTTTCTTGATGAGATCTCTAGGAATGGGAAAAACTGGCAACAGAGAAAGTGTGTGTGCAAGGGCGCGAGGATATGACAACAAAAGGCAAAGGGCGAGGTCCAACGGCCCAACCCAGGCTGAACTCTCTGAACTTCAGGCCTTTCCTGACCAGGTTACAGCCATTTGCTACCAAACGGGCCCCTTGAGGTGTGGAGACTGACTGGACAGGACAGCAGAAGCTCACTTCGCAGCCAGCATCTGTAAGCTGCCAGCCTTTCCCCTTCGTCCCTGTCTCCAGGGGTGTAGGCTGGAGCCACTCTGATCCTCCCAGCACAGGTAGCCCCTGGTAGCAGGAGGGCGAGAGCCGTTAAGCTTCTGGGGCAGCTGCCGTCCACTCAGGTAGCCCTGGAGGCCGCAGAGGGTGGGGGGCTGAGGTGGGGAGGAGAGACCAGAGCAGCAGGGGCATAAGACCCCTCAGCGCCTTCCTTTCAGGCCGCTGCTATAAAAGACATGTTTTTCCTTCCTCTCCTCCTCATACAGTAGTTCAGAGCTCCTGACACTACCTCCTCCCTGGCCATATCCAGCTCCTCTCCATGCCCTGGTGCCTGGGAAAGGTATGAGCCAGCAGCATTACCATCTGGGCACTGAAGCTTTCTGAGGTGAAACCTGGGATGCTGCTTTCCACAGCATCTTTTCCTGGTAACCATGTTCTCTTTTCCTGCCTTCAAATTTGGTAAAACAGCATATAAGCCTTATACTTATTTTCTAGGTGGTATAGATGATAGCAGCAGCCCAGAATATGAACCCAGACCATCTGATTCTAGAGCTCCTTAATTTAACCACCTGGGCTGTGGTACCTCATCATGCCAGCATCACTTAAAATTAAAAAAATTAGTCTTTATGGTACTTATTGCAAAATTCAGGCTTAAATTGAGGACACTAGGGAAAACCACTAGGCCATTCAGGTATGACCTAAATCAAATCCCTTTATACAGTGGAGGTGACAAATAGATTCAGGGGATTAGATCTGGTAGACAGAGTGCCTGAAAAACTCCGGACAGAAGTTCACAACATTGTACAAGAGGCAGTGACCAAAATCATCCCAAAGAAAAAGAAATGCAACAAGGCAAAATGGTTGTCTGAGGAGGCCTTACAGACAGCTGAGAAAACAAGAGAAGCAAAAGGCAAAGGAAAAGGGGGAAAATATACTCAACTAATGCAGAGTTCCAGAGAATAGCCAGGAAAGATAAGAAAGCCTTCTTAAGCAACCAATGCAAAGAAATAGAGGAAAACAGCAGAATGAGAACACTAGAGACCCCTTTAGGAAAATTGGTGATATCAAAGGAAGATTTTATGCAAATATAAGCATGATAAAGGACAGAAACCACAAGGACCTAACAGAAGCAGAAGAGATTAAGAAGTGTCAAGAATATACAGAAGAACTATACAAAAAATATCTTCATGACCCAGATAACCATGATAGTATGATGTCTCACCTAGAGCCAGACATCTTGGAATGTGAAGTCAAATGAGCTTTAAGGATTACTAACTACTAACAAAGCCAGTGGAGGTAAATGGAATTTCAGCTGAGCTATTTCAAATCCTAAAAGATGATGCTGTGAAAGTGCTGCACTCAATATGCCAGCAAATTTGGAAAATTCAGCAGTGGCCTCAGTACTGGAAAAGGTCAGTTTTCATTCCAATTTCAAAGAAAGGCAATGCCAAAGAATGTTCAAACTGCTGCACATTTGCGCTCATTTTACATGATAGCAAGGTAATGCTCAAAATCCTTCAAGCTAGGCTTTAATGTATGTGAACCAAGAAGTTCCAAATGACCAAGCTGGATTTAGAAAAGGCAAAGGAACCAGAGATCAAATTACCAACATCCAATGGGTCATAGAAAAAGCAAGGGGATTTCAGGAAAACATCTATTCCTGCTTCATTGACTATGCTAAAACCTTTGATTGTGTGGATCACAACAAACTGGAAAATTCTTAGAGATGAGAATGCCTGACCACCTTACCTGTCTCCTGACAAACCTGTATGCAGGTCAAGAAGCAACAGTTGAAACCAGACATGGAACAATGGACTGGTTCAAAATTGGGAAAGGAGCACATCAAGGCTGTATGTTGTCACCCTGCTTATTTAACTTACATGCAGAGAACACCATGCAAAATGCTGGGCTGGATGAAGCTCAAGCTGGAATCAAGATTCCCAGGAGAAATATCAATAACCTCAGATATGCAGATGACACCACTCTAATGGAAGAAAGCAAAAAAGAACTAAAGAGCCTCTTGATGAAAGTGAAAGAGGAGAGTGAAAAAGCTGGCTTAAAACTCAACATTCAAAAAACCAAGATCATGGCATCTGGTCTCATCACTTCATGACAAATAGATGGGGTAAAAATAGAAACAGGAGAGACTTTATTTTGGGGGGCTCCAAAATCACTGCAGATGATGACTGCAGCCATGAAATTAAAAGATGCTCCTTCGAAGAAAAGCTATGACAAACCTAGATAGCATATTAAAAAGCAGAGACATCATTTTGCCAACAAACATCTGTGTAGTCAAAGCTATGGTAGTCATGTACGGATGTGAGAATTGTACCATAAAGAAGGTTTAGCACTGAAGAATTGATGCTTTTGAATTGTGGTGCTGGGAAAGATTCTTGAGAGTCCCTTGGACAGCCAGGAGATCAAACCAGTCAATCCTAAAGGAAATCAACCCTGAATATTCATTGGAAATACTGATGCTGAAGCTGAATCTCCAATATTTTGGCCACCTGATGAGAAGAGCTGACTCATTTGAGAAAACCCTGATGCTGGGAAAGACTGAAGGCGGGAGGAGAAGGGGATGACAGAGAATGAGATGGTGGGATGGCATCACTGACTCAATGGACACGAGTTTGAGTAAACTCCAGGAGTTGGTGATGGACAGGGAGGCCTGGCATGTTGCAGTCCATGTGGTTGCAGAGTTGGAAGCCACTGAGCATGAACACGTGCAAACATATGATCTCATATATTCTTCTTTTAGGTTGTAATTAGCTGACCTTTACTACAAACATTGCTGAGAGAAAAGTTTTGCTGTTGTTCAATTGCTAAATCAAGTCTGACTCTTTGTGACCCCATGGACTGCAGCACACCACACTTCCCTGTCTTTTACTATCTCCCAGAGTTTGCTCAAATTTATGTACACTGAGTCAAAGATTCTATCCAACCATCTCATCCTCTGTTGCCCCCTTCTCCTCCTGTCCTCAATCGTTTACAGCATTTGCCATTTCCTTCTCCAGGGGATCTTCCAGACCTAGGGATCAAACTTGGGTCTCCCATATTGCAGGCAGGTTCTTTACCATCTGAGCCACGAGGAAATCCCAAGTTTGCTGAGAGTTCTGATTTCAAATGGGTGTCAGAGTTTGTCCAGTGCTTCTTAGGCATCTATGGATCTGATCATTTGATTTTTCTTTTTTAGCCTGTTGATGTGATGGATTGTAATACTTGATTTTCATCTTGCTGCTGGACTGGTTGTTGCCATCTCTCCTGTCACAACCTCTGCTGCGGCTGCTCTGCTGCCACCTTCTTTGCTCTGTCACCTGCTCCATGGTCCAGTCTACCCACTTTTGGGTGCACAGATGGATGGATCGCTCAGATGTCCTGGTATGCTGGGCAGAAGCATTTTTTCCCCCTCCATTTTAGAGATCTGATGAGTTGTAAATCAAAGAGGAGAGAAAAAAAGAACAGCTCTCACTATCATGATGCTGATGTCACTCCTTTAAATGTTGAACCAGCCTTCCGTGACTGGGCTAAATCCCACTTGGTCATGATGTGTAATACTTTATATGCATGTTAAGTCATTTCAGTCGTGTCCAGCTCTTTGCGACAGCTTGGAGTGTAGCCCTCCAGGCTCCTCTGTCCATGGGACTCTCCAAGAAAGGGTACTGGGGTGGGTTGCCATGTGGTCCTCCAAGGGATTTCCCCGATCCAGGAATCGAACCTGCATCTCATGTCTTCTGCATTGTCAGGTGCTTCTGCACTAGCACCACCTGGGACGTCCAGTACTTTGTATACATTGTTGAATGTGGTTTGCTTATAGTTTGTTGAGGATTTTTAGGTCTATGTTCATGAGACATTGTTCTGAAATTTTCTTGTCATAGGTGTCTGATTTTGGTGTTAGGGATGCTGGCATCAGAGAGTGGGTTGAGGAAGTTTTTTCTCTGCTTCTCTGCTTTTACAATCTCTAAAATAGATTGTAGAGAATTGATATAATTTCTTCCTTAAATGTCTCGTAGAATTCCAAGTGAGCCCATTTGGGCTTCAGGCTCTGTGTTTTGGAAAGTAACTAACTATTGAATTCATTTCCTGAAGAGATTTAGGCTTATTCAAATGGTCTGTTTCTTCTTGTGTGAAGTTTGGCAAACTGTGTCTCTTGAATAATTGGTCCATTTCATCTAGCTTATCAAATTTGTGGGCATAGATTTGTTTATGGTATTCATTTATTATCCTTTTAGTGACCATGTAATCTTAACAATGTTTCCTCTTTCATTTCTGGTATGTCTCTGGGGAGGCCTCCTTCTGAATGGGTCTCCATAGAATTGTTAACTTTTCAGACTTGTCCACATTGAGCTTCCAGAAGCTTGTCAGTGATAATTCAGGTTTTCCTTCTCTGGCACTGGTTCCCACAGTGGTTTCTGCTCCCAAATCTTTGTTCTGGTAAGCTGTGACTCCTAGGATTCACCTGTCTCTCCAGTCTTACGGGTAACGGTTTGCCCTGTGTGCTCACTTCTTTCCCAGATTGAAAAAGAGTTGTTGATTGTTCAGTCTGTTTAGCTCTTTCCTTGCTAGGGCAGAGTGTCAACCCCCAAGCTCCTTAAATGTGGAACTTGAAGTCTCTTTGTCTTCTTCTTCTTCTTTTATCTAATATTCCATAGTCTGGCCATCCAGGTTATTTTATTTTGCTGCACCAAATGGCTTGTAGAATCTTAGTTCCCCAACCATAGATCAAACCTGGGCCATCAGCAGTAAAAGTGCAGAATCCCAAACATCCAACCACGACAGAATTTCCTTGTCTTCATTTTTGGAAGGAGTTTCTGAAGAATTGCTTGTTAATTCTAAGTTTTATCTGCTCTTTATCTGTCCTTATCTGCTCCCACATCCCTAATAAGTCCTTCAGCTTTAACATATAGTCTTTGTCTTTCCTTCTGTATTGTAAATTCCTTTGGGGCAAGAGATGTCTTTAAACTCTGTATCATTTGGCCCTAGCAGAATGTTTAGTATAGAATCATCACTGGATAAATGTTTAACAAAACATATAACAGCTGAGGAAAATGTTGGTGTTTTTCTTTTTCTCCCAGCTTTAGATAGCTCTTATAATAGATAAATTGTCTTAGACAAGAAATATTTCAAGAAATAAGTCTAATGGAGACAGCAGGATTATACAGTCAGCCAGATCTGGGTGTCATTGTTCAGTTGCTCAGTCATGTCCAACTCTTTGTGACCCCATGGACTGCAGCACGTCAGGCTTCCCTGTGAAATTATTGCTATTGGGATTTTCTATTTTAGGCCTTTAGAGTAATGCCAGAAACCAATTATATATTTTTCCAAACTGGTCTTTTCCAGTTATTTCCTGAAAGAAGGAACTTTTCTTGGAGCATGGAAACATTTCCAGTATAATATGTGGTATCCTAAATCTAAAACTGCAATGCTTACAGAGTGGCTGTGAGAGCCTAGATGCCACATCCATCCTCTCTGGTAGAGTTATGAATGTGTGGGGATGAATTGCCTAAGTCTAAATGAAAGAGAAAGACACAGCTGAGACATTTGATTATCTTTAAAAGGCCAGAATTTTTAAGTGTGTTTCGCTGAAATACGCTTCAGTGTGATTTCACGCTTCAGTGAAATCAGAGGGATGGGAGAGGAGCACAGAGGAAAGAGGCAAGAGAGTCTCACCACTCTCTCTCTTCTCCGAGCTTCAGTTCCTCATGGGTTGCCATCCCTCGCATTTAGAATATTTAGATTTCAGGGACTTCCCTGGTAGTCCAGTGGTTAAGACTTGGCACTACCAGTGTAGGGGACGCAGGCTGGATCCCTGATCTGGGAACTAAGATTCTACATGCCATGCAGAGTGGCCAAACTTTTTAAATTTTTCAATAAAATATGGAGATTTCAGATTCAGCATGTGCAGTTGTAGAGTATGGCTACAGCACATCTTATTTTTAGTATATAGATATATTTATTTATATATATTTCATATATAAACTTAATATTATAGTCTTGTTCTTATTAATTGAACCTTTGCTCACTTATCTTTGCTCTTTAACCCAACTGCGGAGGAAAAATTCCCTTGTATGTCTGGTGATGTGTTGAGCCTGATTTGACTTTTCAGAGTTCTGTAGTTCAGCAAATAGGATGCAGTATAGCCACACCATATATTTACATGTGTGTGTGTGTGTGTCTGTGTGTGTGTGTGTGTTTATAGGGGCTTCCCTGATAGCTCAGTTGGTAAAGAATCTGCCTGCAATGCAGGATACCCTGGTTTGATTCCTGGGTTGGGAAGATTCACTGGAGAAAGGATAAGGCTACCCACTCCAGTACTCTTGGGCTTCCCTTATGGCTCAGCTGGTAAAGAATCCGCTTGCAATGGGGGAAACCTGGGTTTAATCCCTGTGTTTATATAAAAGCAGTCATATAATATATATATAAAATACAGATATATATAATATATATAGATATAATATGACTGGTTTTATATAAACTTTTAAAAATATATATGACTGGCTTTATATATATATATATATGTATATATATATATATATAGGCTTCCTTGGTGGCTCAATGGTAAAGAATCTACCTGCAATGCAGGACCACAGGAGACGTGGGTTCGATCCTTGGGTCAGGAAGATTATAATATATATATACACACACATATATAGTCTGAGAAAGAAAAGGGCATATTGAGGCAAATGGGTAAGGCAAAGGTGGGGGCAGCTTTAAGCTGTAAGGGGATACTGTCCATCCAAGACCAGAGGAAAACTAGCCTGTAGCTTGAACTGGCCAGGCTAACAATTGAAACCAGGTATGAATGACATGGTTGATACTTACTGATCTCTTTCTTCTCTCTACAGTGGAACTTCGCAAGGCCAGTGTGTTGACTTCTGACCAGTCTCATCCAAAACCACACCCTTTTGCACATACATAAGCACATACTCTGCGGTATTGGGCCTCCAGCTTACTCTAGGAGGACAAAGGGCAGGTTAAATTTGTTTGACATAACTAGAAGGGGCTGAGCCTCTTCCCAGAAGAGCAAAGTCCATTCATGGTAACTACCATCACTCACCATTTGCTTCTGGCTGCTGAGACATTGTTTCTTTCAGCAGAAGAAAATGAGTGGGTTGGTGATCCAATACTTCTATCTCCAGAGAAACATGGGTGGGTGATGAAAGTGCCCTGAGGTGAGATTGCTGCTTGCTGTGGCCATTTCAGAGCTACATTTGCTCTGAAAGATACCAGCAAAGGTATTGACATTTGTGTTTCCTTAGTGGTATTCATGCCTCCACATCAGAGGGAGTGTTCTGGGTGGGGCCCAGGTATTCTGAGTGAAGGTAAGAATAGAAGTAGCTTCCTAAAAGTATATGGTGTTGTCCCATTAGACTGTGGTCTGACCACAAGCACCCAGCCAGTCTGAATGGTGGCGGGAACATAAATATCCAGAAGCACAGGTCTGGTGCTGCCTTCTCCCATCGTATAACTTGTGCTCTGAACTATGTGCCCCAAGTACTCTTGACAGTAGCCCTTCCAATCACAGATATGATGCTGGCCCATCAGACAGCAAAAGATGTGCTGTGTCCAGATGGGCACGAGGTGACTGGTGGAAGGCAGGAACAGCAGTGTCTTCTGGCATGTGTTTCTTCTCAGTGGTGCAGGCTTCTCCTGGAGTAACAGATTTGCTCTGACTGGGTGGGCCCAAGTATTCAGATCAGATGCAAAAAGAGAAGATGCTAAACACTGGGATGGTGTTGGCCCTTCCTGTTGCAAAACATGTGCTCTGTCCAGGTGGGAACCAGGAGTTCTCACTGTAGGTAGGGACATAATGACCTCTAAGCATAGGTGAGGTGCTCACCCTTTCAATGGCTATAGACTATAGGCACAAAAAGCAGTGTCTGAGCACAGTTATGGTTCTATATCCTTATCTGCAACAGCTGTACCCTGGTTGGATGGGTCCCAGGCAATCTGAACACATGGAAGGACAGAAGTGTCTTCTGGCACATGCTCCTTCTCAGTGATGCCATCTCATCCTATGGTAGCAGGTGGCTGGGCTGACTCTAGGCGTTCTTATTATAGGCAGGAAGGAAAGTGTCTCCCAAGACAGATTTGCTCTCAGTAGTGCTGGCTTCTCCAATTGTAACAGGAGTGTAGTAGGCTGACAGGAGCCTGGTGCTCAGGTCTAAGCCTTCTTCCCCCAAATTAGCTGTGGTTCTAGGTGTCCCACTTGGCCTTGCTCCAAAGCTGAGTGTTTCAGACATGGAACTGGGGCCTGGGACATTCACAATGACCCCAAAGCTGCCACTATCCACAGGTGCCGAAAATCCCTTAAATGTAAATGGGTCCCAAAGGATGTTGGCAAAAAGTGAGCCACAGTCCTCAGTACTGTGCATTCTGGTGGCAGCTCCAGAGCAAGAAAGGGTGAAATGAGGTGAAGTGGCACCAAAGACTGGCTTGGTGCCCACAGGGATGCCAGAGTTGGAACACAGGGTGTCAAACTCCCCAAAGCTGAGTTGTGCTACTTTGGGGTTCCAGGGATGCAGTAGATGCTTAGTGGGAGGATTAACTGGGGGCAGCCAGGTTTCTCAAAGAGACAGAGCTCTTAAAGCTGTCAAGAGGAGGCAAGAAGATAATAGATTGGGAATTGGTTATAGTATCCACATCAATTTCTTCAGAGTCAAAGACAGGCTTGGATGCCATGTCTGAAGAGGTGCTGGTTATTGGATTGAGGTGACTGCAGAATCAGTGGTAGGTGGGCCAGAAAAGACAAGGGACACTGGGGAGAGTGACCCCTTCTGCTGCCCGTATAGATCCCCAGCTAAATGATGGTTCCTGCCCCAAAGGGAAGGTTGAAATTTCAGGGAGGGATGCAGACCATAAAAGTAGGTGGGCAAGTGATGACTGGCCTTTGCAGGGCATATCTGCTCCATACTGGGACAGACCTGGTAAAGTGCCAGGGAGCTCACACAGGATCCTGATGGGACCTGAAAATGAAAGCTTGGGAAGGTGGAGTAGTGTCCATGTCAGTTACACCAAAGTCCAAAGGCCCCTAAGAGGTCTAGGCTGCAGATGGGCTGACGGATAGAGGAAGTGATTGCAGAAGCAGTGATGGGCTGGCTGACAAAGCCTGGGACGCTCATGAAATGGATTTGAAGAGAAGTCTGTAAAGAGGGAGGAGAATCCACCCACCTAGGTGAAGTGATTCATTTCTATAGAAAGTAAGCTTTGAGGAGAGAAGGGAGGTGCCAGGAGGTATGGTGAGACCAGAAGTTCCTGTGGAACTATGACTGAGGGACTGGGTTGCTTGTAGCATCTATTCAGTCTCGTTAGTACATGGAACCCCGAATATGGGTTGGAATCTGAAGTGAGAAACAGCAGCAACAGCAAAAGAAGGAGAGTTTGCACTTGTGCATCTTATTTCATGACTGATATCCGGTGTAGGGGATAGGCGTGGGAGCAGACAGGTCAGTCAAATCAGTGGTTACTAATGGGGTAGTCTCTGGAATCTGCAAGGGGAGAGTGGCCAGTGGCAATGGAACTACAGGCCCTGGCAACTACCAGGGCAAAGGAACAGGCAGGTTGAGTGGCACCGCTATCAAGCGGTGGCCTGTTTTATCCTCTGACCTATGGTTTTGTTGGTGCTGCATTCTTCTCCAAGCTCAGGTCTTCAGCAATGACCTTACTGGAAGGTAGGATGCAGGGCCTCTCACTTGATCCCATGATAGCGGTAGTAGCAGCAGCGGTGGCAGCAGTAGTGGCATTGCTGTGTTCTGTTTACAGAGCCCACAACTGACAGGTGAGGGTGGAGAATTTTTCCTTGACAACGTATGTGATAGTCCTCCTCTCTGAGTCTACTTTTGCTTCGGTAAGGCTGAAGAACTGAGTCAGTGGTCTTCATCAAACTCTTTCTCAACCACTCCAACTGTAGGAAGCAGACTGTGGCTGGGCCAGACAGGCCGGCTGCACTTGCATCACACTGGCAAAGAGGCCAGACGCCTCCAGTAGGGCTGTGTGAGCTGCTGATGGTAGGGCCTTTGGGAAATGAGCTCATAAAGCCTCTGGTGATATCTTACGTAAGCTCTCTTCTTGAAACAGAGGTTTCCCTTCAGAGGCTCAGGACTGCTCCCAAATACGTGACAACTTGTCAGCAGGAGCCTAGGTCCTGGTGGTATAATTTTATTGCTGTAAGGACCCCTTTTCTGAAAGTCCTGCATTTTGGAAACTTTGTGACTCCTTCCTCCTTAGATATTCCCTTCTTTCACATTCCCAGTGTCTTCAGCTCAGTCTTCTCTAAATCAGGCTTTGGAGGGTGATTGGATAGCCCAGAAGGAGTGTAAGTTTGTGCCCCTGAGGGAGAATATTGACCATTTCTCAGTGGTTAGACTCTTTGAGATACAAGTGGACACCAGAGGCTTCTTCAGAGAGCCCTCTCCCACCCAATTCAGGATCCTCAGAGAGGAGCACCCAGGCTGTCTCATCTGATACTGCCTCTTAAGTAACATGGAGGGGCAGAGGCACTGGATCCACATAGAACTGCCTAAGAAAAGGGCCAGGAGAGAGACAGGGCAGTGGGATTCCCTCAGCCAGAAGGGAAACACAGGTGTAACCAGGGGTGGGGAAGGGGCTAGAGTGAAGCTTACTGAGCAGGTTGCACACAAGGGGCAGTTGATGCACTGTCTGATCCCGAGAGCATAGAGTTGCTACTTGGGAGAGTTCTCTTAGCGACCTGCTCCTCCAGCGTAAAGCATGCACTGTTTGGCCTGATGCTTGAGACACAGCATTGGAACATGTGAGAGAGAAAGAGCACCAGCTGGGCACACACCAGCAAATGGCATAAGGAAAAAGTGCCAAAGGCAAAGGATGAGGCCCAGAGGCCAAACCCCAGCAGGACCTTCTAGCACTTTCTGACTTTCTGCTGCTGGTTATGAGTGTTTGGTTTGACAAGATTGTTCAGTACTGTGACTTCCAAGAGCCTGCATACCTGTCATCCCTAGGTATGTGTCCCCACGTCTGTGTGTACTTCAGTGCCTGGCTTGAGGGCTGCCTGTGCCTGAAGGTCCACCAGCCCTTTCTCTGTCATCACTAGTGGGTAGAGTCTGCTCAAAGCCAGAGCAGGAGAGGAGCCTCGATCCTGACAGCGTGGGGGCCTTGTTTGTGGGAGGCTGGGGCAGAGAGACCGAGGTTGGGGAGATGGCGGTGGGGGCAGGGTGGGAGGGCGGGATGCTCAGCCCTAGCCTGGTCTCATGTGGTTACTGTGTACCCAGACATTGTGGGACAGCTACAGCAGGGCACATGCTGAGATGTGTGTGTGTGTGTTGCGGGGACGGTGAATTTAACCCAGCCTCTTCCTTTTGGATGCCCTCAGTTAACTCCTGCAACCCTGCCTACCCCCTCTGTGATGGTAGGTCAAGGCTCCGAATACTGCCTCCTAAGAGGCCACTCCAGCTCCACTCCAGCTCCTGGAGTCAGGTGTGCCTTTCCTGTGGCCACCCTGGAGAGGCAGGTGTCATGAGCCTCACCAGCTGGACTATGAAGGTTTCTCACACAGAAATGTGGCTGTTGACAACACATTCTCTCCTGGCAGGCAGTTTCTCTTAGTTTTACAAATTTGGTAAAACAGCATTTAAGCCTTAGACTGTTTTGCAAGTCACACAGGTAGTTAGTAGCTCAGCCAGAATTTGAGCTCAGGCTGTTGGGTTCCAGAGCTCACAAACTTAAGCACCAGCCTATGGTACCTCCTCTGCAGGTATGCATCATATATTTCCATTTTTGATACTTAATGTACAGTTACATTCCAAATGAACACCGTCACTGCCTATAACAAAGTCTTCTTGGGCTCACCTCATATGTCAGCCATTGGCCACACTGAGCTCCAGTCTCTCAGATGTAGGACAGCTCCTGTCAGTTGGTAACACATCCACATGATGAAAATTGTCTTTTATATGAGCCTGCCAGCAAACTCTACAACTGTGAGAGATTTCCCATGTTCATGGACACCGGGCACACCAAGTGGGTGGTGGATCCACCCTGGCCACCTACAAGCCTTAATGCCCCAAGGGAACCAGTCACTCTTATAATTTATGACTCCATACGCTAGCTTTCGAAGAAAAGTTATGACCAACCTAGACAGCATATTAAAAAGCAGAGACATTACTTTGCCGACTAAGGTCCATCTAGTCAAGGCTATGGTTTTTCCAGTGGTCATGTATGGATGTGAGAGTTGGACTGTGAAGAAGGCTGAGTGCCGAAGAATTGATGCTTTTGAACTGTGGTGTTGGAGAAGACTCTTGAGAGTCCCTTGGGCTTCAAGGAGATCCAACCAGTCCATTCTGAAGGAGATCAGCCCTGGGATTTCTTTGGAAGGAATGATGCTGAAGCTGAAACTCTAGTACTTTGGCCACCTCATGCGAAGAGTTGACTCATTGGAAAAGACTCTGATGCTGGGAGGGATTGGGGGCAGGAGGAGAAAGGGATGACAGAGGATGAGATGGCTGGATGGCATCACTGACTTGATGGACGTGAGTCTGAGTGAACTCTGGGAGTTGATGGTGGACAGGGAGGCCTGATGTGCTGCGATTCATGGGGTCGCAAAGAGTCGGACACGACTGAGCGACTGAACTGAACTGAACTGAACTGAACTGATATGAACAACTTAACTAGCTTTTCTAGTCCACAAGAGTATGGTATAACTTTCCCTATACTTCAGTTCAGTTCAGTTCAGTCGCTCAGTTGTGTCCAGCTCTTTTTGACCTCATGAATCGCAGCACGCCAGGCCTCCCTGCCCATCACCAACTCCCGGAGTTCACTCAGACTCACGTCCATCGAGTCAGTGATGCCATCCAGCCATCTCACCCTCTGTCATCCCCTTCTCCTCCTGCCCCCAATCCCTCCCAGCATCAGGGTCTTTTCCAATGAGTCAACTCTTCTCATGAGGTGGCCAAAGTATTAGAATTTCAGCTTCAGCATCAGTCCTTCCAATGAACACCCAGGACTGATCTCCTTTAGGATGGACTGGTTGGATCTCCTTGCAGTCCAAGAGACTCTCGAGTCTTCTCCAACACCACAGTTCAAAAGCATCAATTCTTCGGCACTCAGCCTTCTTCACAGTCCAACTCTCACATCCATACATGATCACAGGAAAAACCATAGCCTTGACTAGGCGGACCTTTGTTGGCAAAGTAATGTCTCTGCTTTTCAATATGCTATCTAGGTTGGTCATAACTTTCCTTCCAAGGAGTAAGCATCTTTTAATTTCATGGCTGCAGTCACCATCTGCAGTGATTTTGGAGCCCCCCAAAATAAAGTCTGACACTGTTTCCACTGTTTCCCCATCTATTTGCCATGAAGTGATGGGACCAAATGCCATGATCTTCGTTTTCTGAATGTTGAGCTTTAAGCCAACTTTTTCACTCTCCTCTTTCACTTTTATCAAGAGGCTTTTTAGTTCCTACTTAGGTCTTTTAAAATACTTATTTTGCTGCACAGAGTCTTAGTTGCAGCATGTGAGAGAGTCATTTCCTAGGCAGGTTGATAAGGCTAGGGGTCCCCAAGGAGAGAGGGGTCTGGAATTCTCAAGGAGGAAGAAAGGACAAACTTTTTTCTTCTCTGCATTCCTTAGGATTATAGAACAACAATGTATTCTGCCTGAGGACAGTCTCTGGATTAAACCTTCTGGCTAATTCTGTTATCTTAAAATGTAAATTATGGGAGTAGGTCTGGTGAGGTCTTTACAACATCTAGACATTCTTTGGATTTACTGGAGAGTATATAACCTCATTGCCAACACTAACAAGTGGGTATTCTTTCTACCCCCTTCTGATGCCTATGTCAGGAGCTTTCTCTATCTCCTTTATACTTTAATAAAACTTTATTACACAAAAGCTCTGGGCGATCAAGCCTCGTCTCTGGCCCTGGATTGAATTCTTCTCCTCCGCGGGGGCCAAGAATCCCGGCGTCGTGATTCAACAACAACCTTTCACATGTGGGACCTTAATTCCCCAACCAGGGATCGAAACCAGGCCCCCTGCATTGGGAGCATGGAGTCTTAGCCACTTGACCACCAGGGAAGTCCCTCCCTATATTTAGGTCTTTTGAAAACATTTTTTTCTCAGATATTTTGTAGCAGGGTTCCATAAATTACAGCTTGTGGGCCAAATTTTATCCACAGCATGTTTTGTTGTCCCAAAGAGCTTAAAATGGTATTAACATTTTAAAAACATTGTGAAAACAAAGCAAAACAGAGGAATGTGCAACAGAGACCATACATAAACTGCAAAGCCTATAATTCGTATATGGTCCTTTAGAGCAAAAGATTGCCAACCCCTGTTTTGTATTAATAGTTTTGGGTGCATAGGTCTTGTACAGTGTTTGCTAATTTGTACTTTAGTACTTCATGAGGTCTTAAAAATGCTGTTGTAAATGGTATCTTTTAAATTTTAGTTTTCAATTGTTTGCTGGTAGCATAGAGAATATAGAATTGGTTTATTTATTGCCAGAGTCCAGCTCCAGCAGCCAGGGATTCAACCTGAAGGGGTGAGCAGTGTTGGCGAGAAACTGAGGCAGCCTCTAAAGTTTTTTTGGACTGCCTCTTTATTTCAAGCTTATGATTCTCTTTTATACTTTTACAAAAGCATTAGGTCAGAGGTTTGATATTTTTAGTTCCCATAGACCCAGATTTATTTTTCTCCAAAAATCACTGTTGCCCCTCAAAAGGAGTTCCCTCAGCGACTCTCTTATCTACTTTTTCTCATGTGTCCTTGTGAATACACTGTAACTCATGCTAATGTCTGGGCTGCATACCACATTCCTCAGTTAAATTCTTATCTTTCTAAGTCCTGTTTGCCCCTAATATCCTAAGCTCACTATTTCTTAGAAAGGGCTTCTAGCTATAAATATCTCTGAGTCCCTAATCTCTATAAGCTATAGTAGAATATGCTAACATTACAGCATCCCTTAAATCTTTAGCTTCTAACTATTTTAATTATTCCTAAGCCCTAAATTCAGCAAACTCCTTTGCCATAAACACTTTCCTCATAAATAGGCTTCAGACAGGAAGCCCTTCCATGGTCTCAAGCCTCTGTGCTCACCCTGGAGCACTCTTTTGTAAAAGTCCTTGAACAAATGTCAATGATTAACTTTATGAATTATTCTTTGGGCACAGCTGCAGAAGGCTTTATGCCTTCTCATGCTCCTCTCAAAAACAATAAGCACCTTAATATTCTCTTCAGTCAACTCAGGCGAAGAAAGGAAAAAACAAGTCAGAATCACAAAGCCTAACTCCTTTATTCCGGGTCTGTGCCTACGGAACAAAGGGAGGGGGTTTAGGGCTGTGCCTCCATTTTTTCAGTAATGCCTAACGTGGCTCCCAACAATATATTGATTTCTGTATGCTGGAAACTTGTTAAAATCACTCTGTACTTCTGGTAGTATCTTTGTAGATTTCTCATGATTTTCTACATACACGTTCATGACTTCTGTGAATAAAGAGAGTTTTTTAAATCTTTTAAATCTGTATTTTATTACCTTTATGTTTTTTTTCTGACACCTGGTAAAACATCAAATACTGATGGAGAACAATGGACATGCTTTCCAGGTCCTGGATCTTGAGGGAAAAGTGTTCAATATGCTGTTAGCTGGGCTTTTTGTATATTTGCTTCATCACATAAAGGAAATTCTTCCAATGTATGTCTGGCTGAGAGATTTTTTTGATAGGGGTTGGTACTACTCTGCATACACATTTGAAATAATCATATGGCTTCTTCCTCTTTATTCTCCTAATATGGTGAATTACATTGACTGGTTTTTGAATGTTAAACCAACCTTGATTCCTGAGACAAACCCCATCCAAAAGGCTGGTCATGCTAGATCACTCTCTTGTATTTGGTTGGATTTGATTTCCTAAAATTTAATTGAAGATTTTGTGCCTATGTTCCTGAGAAATACTAATTTTTACATTTCTGTATTATGTTTTTATTTTAGGGTAATGCTGTCTTCATTGAATAAGTTAGGAAAAATCTCTTCCGTTTTCAGAGTTTGTGTAACACTGGAAAAATATCTTAACTTTGTAATAGAATTCATGGTAAAACCCTACAGCAGTGAAATTTTCTTCATGGAAAAATGTTCATAGTCACTTGTTATCCCTACACTGACTGTCCAATCCATAGTAGTGATGCCTCCACTTATACCTGATAGTGATAATTTCAGTTTTCTCCTTTTATTTCCTGGTCAGTCTTTCTAGAAGTTTGTCAGTTTTGTTAATCTTTTAAAAGTCCATTTTTTGGTGTTAATTTTTCCCTACTGTATATTTCTATTATCATTTCTTTAGTTCTGTCTACTTCAGATTTATTTTTCTATTGCTATACTCTTAAAATGGAAAATTAATTCACTGCTTTACAATGTTTTAAGAAATTTTGTAGCCCTATTTAGTGTGAAAAAAGCCCAACACTTCCTGACAGGCAAAACTGGGCCTGTTCTACTTAGCTATTGATGAGGTACATTCTCTGCATCTATTATTTGAGATTTATAATTGAAAGCAAAGAAACATACTCCTGCCAATTTAAGTAGAAAGATAATTTATTGGAAACCTATCAGAATCCCTGGAAAGCTAGAGGACTGAATTCAGCAAATAGGAATGAGGGAGGCCAGGCAGCCAAAGCATGCTAAAAAACTACTTGTTGGGTCTCTACTGCCCTTGCTTCTCTGGAGTAAGGTCTGGGTCAAGTCTAGGGCAGAGGTATCTGGTCATCAAATATAGGTCAAGTGCCTACATCCACACCAAAGCAGAGCCTGGACATGATGAATGACTAACACTCACTTTTTAAAAGAAAAGGATAGTACTGTGATGATATTTTATTTGGACTAAACTGTGAAATCACAGATTGTTGAAATTAAAGTTTTCTGGTGGTAGAACACATAGGTTGCTAAGTGCCAGGAAAGAGGACCTTGATTTTGGCATTGTGTTCTCCTCCTACCTCACACTACAACTTATTTTCAACTTCTGAGAATTGTTAGTCGCTCAGTTGTATCCAACTCTTTGCGACCCCATGGACTGTAGCCTGCCGGGTTTCTCTGTCCATGGGATTCTCCAGGCAAAAATACTGGAGTGGGTCGCCATTCCCTTCTACAGGGGATCTTCCCAACCTAGGGGTCAAACCCAGGTCTCCTGCAATGCAGGTAGATTCTTTACCGTCTGAGCCACAGGGAAGCCTAGAAGAGGAAGGAATTTGGCTTAAAGCTGGAGACTTTTTGCATCTGCTTGGCTAAGGCTGACGCAAGTCCTGTGAGCCTCTTTGTCACAGCAAACAGGAGACTGTGTGCCTGGGGCCACCTTCCTTGTTCTGGAGAAGATGTCATCTCTGATCCCTTGTTTGGCAGGATAGACTGAGATTGCATGCCTCCTCCTTCCTGAAGGGTGTTAGGAGTACACTGTGAGAAGCTAAAGATGGGGGCAGCTCTGGGAACTTACCTTAACCCAGGAACCAGGCCAGCCAAAATGGTGGTTGGTGGGGGGAGGGAGGGGGAGGGGATGGCACTGGGCCTGAATACACTTGGGGAGGTGGTGCTAGGCTTCAACCAGACAGTAAAAGGAAGCAGAGTTATACCTTTTCTGCTAAAGCTGGTTTTAATGAAGGATGGCATGCCAAGAAGAAGACTCAGGCTAGCTGAGCATGGCCCCTCTCTGAGCCATTCCTGGAAGCTATGCTCATCAGTTTTTCTTCTTCATGACACTAAATCTATACTGATGTATAGTGTGGACCAAATTCCGCACCTGACTTGACTTCAGATAATTGAGTATTTGACTATCCCATATATACTCAGGGGAAAGGATCTTGGTGGGTTTGTGATAAAGCAGTTATTTGTTCAGGTGGCTCTCATCATTTCACATGGCCTCGATGTGACTGGCCTGGTCAACAATCATCGCCTCATGGCAGGCCTTGGCAAGTCTGTAAACCTCTGGCATGGACTCCCCAAATAAGGCCCATATGTAATAAAAGCCCTCCTTATCTTCAGGAATATGGGCCTGTGATGGAGGCCGGCGTTTATATTCAAAGTATTTCTGAGTCAATCAGTAGAAGCCAGGATGGAGGGTGCCAAACAAGGAGGAGAGGATCTCCATGCCCACATCGTCACTAAACTTCATGTCCACATTTGCACACACAAGGTAATCCACCTCCTGGTGGAAGCGCTGCTCAATAAAATTGCTGATCACCTCCATGCGGTGTATGGAAATCTTCTACCAGCAGGCATACCTCTGGACCTTGAAGATGATCATCTGCCGTCCTTTCTGAAGGCGAATAAGAGGAACGTTGGCTGGCTGAACAGTGAAGATATAGTAGTTCACCCTGTGTCTCACCATAAAGTACATCTCTGCCATCTCTAGGAACAGCTTCAGGTGGAAAATGTTTGTTTGTTTTTTTTTTTTCCACAACAAACACAGTTAATCCAATGGTGATGTTCTGAAGCCAGAACTGCTCATTCAGGATATCAATGTTGAAAGTCCCATTCCAGATGATGGGAGCCAGCCAGGGGGTCATAAGAAGGACATATTTCCTAGGTGGTACAAGCATATCTGGCAGGGGATACACCATCCTTGATAATTTTATACTTTGTGGTGTGTGGTGTTCTTTAATAGTTATGCTTGCCTCAGTTGGGATGTTTCCCAGTTTCTAGTTTCTGGGTTTCAAGTAACAATAGCCAAGAAAGGCTATGATGAAAACTGTTAGCATTTTTGTTCCCAGAGCTGCCCCCATCTTTAGCTTCTCACAGTGTACTCCTAACACAAGTAGCATTTTTGTATCCCAGCCAATATTTGTAGTACCTGAGCCATGCCTGCACGGCAGAAGAATGTCACCTCTTGTCTTCTCCACGATATGGGGGCACTCATCCGTCCTGACCTTCCACCCTCAGTGTTCTCCCCAGGGCAGGGTGAGGCGGAGTGGCCCCCACTCCCTGCTCACTACTCCAGCAGTGCAGTCTCCCCTGAGGCTTGACACCAGTGCAAGGGGGCACCTTGACCCAAGGGCATTTTTTGTGGTGCCCTGTGGAGAAAGATGGGATCCTGGCAGGACCTTTATAGACTCAGTTTCTGTCTGAGGTGCTGTCAGAGTAACCAGGTGGCAGGAATTTGTCTACAGACTGCTGGAACTTAATGACCTGTGTGTAGGAGAGAAGTCTGGGCATGTGAAGCAGCTTCAGGGCATTGGCTCAAGGCAGTTCATTGAGTAGGTCAAGGACAGAGATTGTGATGAAAGTGAGGCAGAACAGTAGCCACCAGAGTGCCTGGCCAGGGCGTCAGGGCTTGTGCACTGGCTTACCATTGACACTTACTGTCCATGAGCTAAGCACGGGGTTTCCTAAAGTCTATTAAGTCAAGATCAGACTGTCTTCATGATCACGTCCACATAGGCTAACATGGGCCAGCCTTTGGGAGGCCTGACTTGGGGACACATGATTCAGGTGGAGAGGAAAGCAGACCTATAGATCAAGGATTGTTTTCCTTTATCCCCTTTATAATGACTTAAAATCCATTGAATATTTACTTCTTTTTTGATACCTACCTTCCACTAGTGTTAGGACTACTAAGCTTGATGCACATTATCTTGTTTAATCCTTTCAAGTCTAGAGGATAGATGCTACATTATCCTCATTGTACCAATGGAGAAATAGGCTCAGGGAGGTGGGTCTTGGTCCACAAATACAAAGCAGCTGTACTCCAAAATATCCTGCATTTTTACCCTCTGACTCATTTGTGCCTTCTCTGAGGTTTCTTTTATTGAGGTGGTTTTTGTTTGTTTTGTTTTTGTCGGGTTCTTTTGGTTTTCTTCCTTAGGGTTTACATGCAGCTGTCCCTCAGACTAAGGCCTGAAGACAGTGAAGAGAGGCTAAGATAGTGCTCCGTGCTAACTCAGGGCTCTGCACATTGCCATTTCACACACCTCCTCCCTCTGATATCCTAGGCAGCTCCAAATATATACCTCCCAGAAATTGAAGCTTCAGACACAGACCCCTCTTACCACACTGTGGAACCAACCACAGGTTAAAAAAAAATGGTCTCACGGCCAATGAGGAGTACCTGCCACCTGACCATGGAATGGGCTGGTGCTCCTATATTGTTCTGTGATACCTTGCTCCCACCTTCCTTCAGAAGTGGGTGGCTGGGACTTCCCTGGTTGTCTGGTGGTTAAGAATCCACCTTCCAGTGCAGAGGATATTGGTTCAGTCCCTGGTCCAGGAAGACTCCTCATGCCACGTGGCAACTGAGCCCAAGCTCCTCAACTACTGAAGCCCACGTGCCTAGAGCCTGTCCTCCACAACAGGAGATGACACCACAACAAGAAGCTTGTGTGCCCCAACTAGAGAGTAGCCCCCACTTGATGCAACTAGAGAGCCCAGGCTCAGCAAATGAAGACTCAGTGCAGCAAAAAATAGATAATTTTAAAAATTTAAAAAAGAGAAGTAGCTGGTTGGAGATGGGAGTTGTCCGGGTGTTATGAAGCCTTCTCAGTAGAGTTCTGAGCATATTGGGAGGAAGAGTGTTCTGATTAGTGTCTTTTAATGGAGTCATCTCTTTATGATATAGATTGTGACTTTTGCTTTGCTGTGCATAGAGTTATAGCAGATTCCTGATGAGCACTCCTGACTGGAGGGCCCTCCCTAGGAAGTTTCAAAGAGGGTGCAGTATAGCTTGTTTCTTTTATCCCCTGAGGCTTTGAAAGGTTGTTGTTGAACCACAAAAAGACACTGGGATTCCTGGGCTCCAGAGGAGAAGAATTCAATCCGGGGCCAGAGACGAGGCTTGATCACTCAGAGCTTTTGTGTAATAAAGTTTTATTAAAGTACAAATGAGATAGAGAAAGCTTCTGACATAGACATTAGAAGGGGGCAGAAAGAATACCCCTCCTGCTAGTCTTTAGCTGGAAGTTATATAGCTGCTAGCAGTCTGCTAATTAAAGGAAGGAAATGTCTCAAAACTCAGAGAATGGCACCAGGCCCTTCAACGACAAGACACATTTTGAGATTATCTTGGTGAGTCATCCCGGGCCATAAAACAATTTATATGAATCTTGAAGAAAAGCAGATTCCCATACAAATATATAGTTTCATTAACATAGATTAAGAGAACAATGTATGAGTATAGCATACTGGTTTGTCAAGTCAATTCCGAGCCTGTAGTCTAATCGACTTGAAGACAGAGTCTGGGGTAAATGCATAGTACATTAACATAGCTTAAGACAAATATTTCCATAAGAAAAATGCATTGGTTAGCTCAAAGTTTAAGAATAGTTCAGGTGGAACCAGGTGTCATGGCAACACAGAATTTTAAGAGAAACCTCTTTTAAAATTTGTATCGAGAAGGGGGAAAAATATATGTGTGTATATATATATATATATATATATATATATATACACACACACACACACACATACAACTAGTTTGTTTCCTCCTGCCACTTAAGAGAGAGATAAAAACATGTCTGACACTTGCAGCCTATTTTCTCCATTTGGAGACCCCTGGCCTTCCTGCCTGTTACCCTCTCAGCTTCACCAGGTTTACTAACCTCCTTTCTGAAGAATAAAAGGTACTCAAGTGCTTTTGTGTTAATGGAGCCACACTTGCAGGCATCCCAAGGAAACCACTTGACTGAAAAGAAGTAGTCTTAGCCACGTCCACATATCTGATTGGAGGATTCCACCAATAAAGCCCTGCAGTTCATTAGGAGAGAGCTTATTCCTTGAACTGGAGTTGCAGCATTCTGGAGAGGTATGAGGTACACTGGGGGTACAGTCTCCACCTGTGAGTTTTGACAGGGACTGAATGCCCTCAGGATGCTGTTTCACCTCTGAACTAGGTGGTGGTCTTATGGCATTGGGAGGAAGACAACACAGCAGATGGAGTGTCTGCGCATTTCTGTAAACCATGATCTACAGTCACAAGCATTATCTACCATATTTCAGCCTCCTAGCAACCTTGAGAGATGAGAGGAAAACCTAGCGTCATAGATAAGGAAACTGAGGTTCAGTGTGTTACAGGGTATGCTAAAGCCATACAGATGCTGGTCAGCAGCATCTGCTCCCACTGCCCATTGCTGGGGAGACAGGCTTGGCTAATTCACCATGTGCCTGTGTACATATTACAGTCACTTTCCTCTGAATTCCTCTGAATCCTATCTAAGGAATGGGAACAATGCCCCACCCCCTTACATTAAATATAATTATTTTAAATGAAAATGCCACTATCTGAAGTATTTAGGGACCTGAGGTTTTCCCTTTTCTTCTGTTGATTCTTGTTCATGGTGCCTTATTTAATCCTGTGTTTTGTGTTTTAAGTTTTTCTGAGCTCCTGCCATTGCAGAATTCCTTGGTAATTCTTGGAGATTTCTCTTGAGGCTGGATTGAGAGAGATTTCTTCCAGATTTTATACATATGCTTCTGTCAGGTGCTTCCAAAACCAGCGTCACCTTAAACTGAATTCTTAGCTTGAGGTTTGATTTTTTCTTTTGTGGGGCAGCGGGGAGAGCGGGGGAGGTTCCTCTCAGTTAATTTGTCTTCAGATTCCAAATTCATCTGAAGTCCTACTGATTGAATTTCAAGGGAAATGTTTTCCACTATACTTAATATTACTTATGAAACAAAAGATTGGGGACTTTTTTGTCTCTTATTTTTTTCATTTTATTCTTAGATTAAGGGTATTGCATGCTGGGATTAGAATTTTATTAGATTTTTATGTTGTTGGATTTTCTACCTTGATGAGGCCCTAGGATGTCTGGTGCTGCCTATACCCCATTAGTTAATGCAAAGTAAAATCAGTTTCCCTGAAGCTTGACAAATTCCTCCTTGGAAGAAGTTATCCTACCTCTGTGGGTTCATGCTTTCTTTGGATTTTGGCTTCCTTCCTATATGTCTTATCTTTTTGCGAACTCAGTGATGTACTCAAAACATGGAGAATCTAAATTATTAGCTAAACTAACAGTTAAACTAAATTAATAGTTTTCAATGGGAATGATATTCAATGTAACCAGATAATCGTAGTGCTGAAATCCAAATTCAGTACTGAATACTCTGATGTTTTCACTGTAGATAAGCATAACTTTGTGACTAACACTAGTTTTCTTCCAAGAGTAATTTTATTTTTTATCTTACTGAGCTATTATAATATTGACTATAAACAGTGATGCCAACAACTTACTTTGTTTCTGATTTCAAAAGGACTGCTAATGTTTTACCATCAAGTATGATGTCTGATATAGCTTTTAAATTAATTTATATTTTGTGGCAAAAAACATGTAATGTAAAATTTCTCATATTAACTACTTGTAAGTGTACTGTTTGGTAATGCTAAGTCTATTCAAACTATTGTGAAACAGATCTCTATAACTTTTTCATCATAAAAAACCAAAATTCTGTCCATTGAACAACAAATCCTGATTTCTCTCTCCTTCTGGTCCCCAGATAGCACCATTCTATATTCTGTTTCTATGAGTTTGACTATTGGGTTCATAAAGACTGGGAGAGAAAAAAAAAAAAAAAAGACTGGGAGAGATGACTGTTTTTTCATTGCCCAAATTTCAACAGAAGGTCACAAAGCATACAAAGAAAATACAGATCTGCCGGGGGCCAGCGTGAGGAATTCCGCCCATGGCAAAGGTCATGAGGAAGGAGGCTTGGCATACACAAAGGCGTGATCAAGCCTCAGGAAACCCCCTGTTCCCCAGCATCTAACCCCAAAGCCAGAGTCTGTTTTATGCTCTCACCTACACCTCTGACTTTACGGGGGGCTCTCCCCCATAACCGTTTCTCTCAGAGAAGGAGTAAACGCGCAGCTCCAAGGCAATAAAAATTCCTGGGTGTGACAAGAGTGTTTCAGCTTACGGACTCCTCTGAAGGTTATCTAGCCCACCTGTATAGGTTTGTCCGGCCACAGGTGATTGTTTACAGCCTCCCAATCTGAGAGGCATGAGATGTTTTAGACTTACTAAAGGCAAAATCTTTTGGGGAGTTGGAAATTATTAGTATAGTTGGTTAGGAATTATATTGGTGAAGGGTCTCTTCATTTGTTGTGTCAATAATTGCTGCTAATTCCCTGCTCTGGGTGGGACAAGGATGTCTCAGGTCAAACCTCTCTGCTGACAGACTAGCTTGTGTGACAGGATTATCCATACTCCTGCCACATGATTGTTTACTACCTCTCAACCATAAACAGCACAGAGTTTTGGAGTATTTTGAGAGTCTTAATTAGCATAGGACTTTTTCTTCTTGTTGAGTCAATGATTGCCGCCAGGCCTCCATATCCTTAGGTACTTGGGAATATATTAATCAATGTATTTGGAATATAGCAAAAGGAAATATGGTAGTTTTTGATGTTAGCAATACTAGACTTTTTCAGTTAATGGATTTTCTCTTTTGTAATAGATCACTGTACTTTGTTATAAATCACTGTGTCCTTGCTATGTAAGAATGTAACTTTATCATATCTTAAGACTAAATAGATCTTAAGGGGAGCATTGGTGAAAGGATTTTCATTTGTTGGGTTGATGTTTGCTGCTAAATCTCCATGTTCCCTACTCTTATAATGAATATAACTAGCATATAGGAAGGAATAAGTATTAACCTTTAAGCATATAGGAGAAATAAGTATTAACCTTTAAGACTAATCATGTTAATCTCAGGTTAAATAAATTCCTTTCTTGATTGTAACTCACTACACCCTCACCCTATAGGAATGTAACTTTATTTGGAGGGTGGTGCCTGGTTTAAGAAAAAACACCCTTGGAAGAAATAAGTTTTTTGGTTATCAGAAAGAAAGGATCATAAAATGTCAGCAGGTCTCACTCATGGCCAGAAGATGATGTACCTTTTTTTATACATTTATGTGAAGCACCTGATTTTGATAAAGGTCAGGACTGCTGACCCCCACGTGACTCTGTATTCATCCCTATGTGTAACAAAAGGTATATAAGCAAACCCAAAAATAAAGAAATGGGATCAGTTTCCGGAAAGACTGATTCCCCCATGTCGCTTCTCTCTTGCTCCCGGTTTTTCTGGCTGAATTCCCATCTGGAGCATGGATGCTATTCCACATAATCCAAGTTATTCAGCCTCCTTTTCTCCACTAATCTTCCTACTACACTATCCATTTCTAATCTCTCTATATCTGTGATTAAATATGTATTTTTCCAAAGACGCCGACTCCGTCCCCCCACCTTCGAATCACCCTGGATCCACCGGGGCTGGACTCCGGCACAGATCCTTGAATTACCTGACAAGGAATTTAAAATAACCACCTTAAAGGTGCTCAATGAATTAAAAGAGAACACAGAAAATTAAATGACATCAGAAAAATCGTGCATGAAGAAACAAGAATAGCAACAAAGAGAAACTCTGAAAAAGAACTATCAGTAATTCTGGAGCTGAAAAATACAATAACTACAATGAAAAATTCACTAGGGAATTTCAACTGCAAACTTGATAAAGCAGAAGAAAGAATTTGTGAACTGAAACAAGTCATTTGAAATTATCAAGTCAGAGGAACAAAAAGAAAAAACACTGAAGAAAAGAATTGCCTAAGGGATTTAAAAGATACCATCAAGTGGAACAATACATGCATTATGGGAGTCCTTGAAGAAAAGGTAAATAAAGGCACAGAGAGACTATCTGAAGAAATTGGCTAAAAACTTTCCAAATCTAGGGAAGAAAATAGACATATAAATTCAAGGAGCTCAACAAATTCTACATGGAATTAATTCCAAAATATATGCACCAACATACATTATAACCAAACTGTCAAATATCATAGACAAAGAGAGAATCTTCAAAGCAGTATGAAAAAAAGTGACTTGTCACGTACATAGGAGCTCCCATAAGATTATTTGTGGATGATGAAAGAAATCAAAGATGACACAAATAGATGGAAAAATATACCATGTTTGTGGATTGGAAGAATCAACATAGTGAAATTAAGTATACTACCCAAATCAATCTATAGATTCAATGCAATCCTTATCAAAGCTACCAAAGGTATTTTTCAAAGAACTAGAACAAATAACTTCACAATTTGTATGGAAATACAAAAAACCTTGAATAGCCAAAGCAGTCTTGAGAAAGAAGAGTGGAACTGGAGGAATCAATCTGCCTGACTTTGGACTATACTATAAAGATAAGAAAGCCTTCCTCAGTGATCAATGCAAAGAAATAGAGGAAGGCAACAGAATGGGAAAGACTAGAGTTCTCATCAAGAAAATTAGAGATACCAAGGGAACATTTCATGCAAAGATGGGCTTGATAAAGGACAGAAATGGTATGGACTGAACAGAAGCAGAAGATATTAAGAAGAGTTGACAAGAATACACAGAAGAACTGTACAAAAAAGATCTTCACGACCCAGATAATCACGATGGTGTGATCACTCACCTAGAGTCAGACATCCTGGAATGTGAAATCAAGTGGGCCTTAGAAAGCATCACTATGAACAAAGCTAGAGGAGGTGATGGAAGTCCAGTTGAGCTATTTCAAATCCTTGAAGATGATGCTGTGAAAGTGCTGCACTCAATATGCCAGCAAATTTGGAAACTCAGCAGTGACCACAGGACTAGAAAAGCTCAGTTTTCATTCCAATCCCAAAGAAAGGTAATGCCAAAAAATGCTCAAACTACCACACAATCGCACTCATCTCACATGCTAGTAAAGTAATGCTGAATATTCTCCAAGCCAGGCTTCAGCAATATGTGAATCGTGAACTTCCAGAGGTTCAGGCTGGTTTTAGAAAAGGCAGAGGAACCAGAGATCAAATTGCCAACATCCGCTGGATCATGAATAAAGCAAGAGAGTTCCAGAAAAACATCTATTTCTGCTTTATTGACAATGCCAAAGCCTTTGACTGTGTGGATCACAATAAACTGTGGAAAATTCTGAGAGAGATGGGAATACCAGACCACCTGACCTGCCTCTTGAGAAACCTATATGCAGGTCAGGAAGCAACAGTTAGAACTGGACACGGAACAACAGACTGGTTCCAAATAGGAAAAGGAATACAACAAGGCTGTATATTATCACCCTGCTTATTTAACTTCTATGCAGAGTACATCATGAGAAACGCTGGGCTGGAAGAAGCACATGCTGGAATCAAGATTGCCAGGAGAAATATCAATAACCTCGGATATGCAGATGACACCACTCTTACGGCAGAAAGTGAAGAGGAGCTAAAAAGCCTCTTGATGAAAGTGAAAGAGGAGAGTGAAAAAGTTGGCTTAAAGCTCAACATTCAGAAAACTAAGATCATGGCATCTGAGCCCATCACTTCATGGGAAATAGGTGGGGAAATAGTAGAAACAGTGTCAGACTTTATTTTTTTGGGCTCCAAAATCCCTGCAGATTGTGATTGCAGCCATGAAATTAAAAGACACTTACTCCTTGGAAGAAAAGTTATGACCAACCTAGATAGCATATTCAAAAGCAGAGACATTACTTTGGCAACAAAGGTCCATCTAGTCAAGGCTATGGTTTTTCCAGTGGTCATGTATGGATGTGAGAGTTGGACTGTGAAGAAAGCTGAGCACCAAAGAATTGATGCTTTTGAACTGTGGTGTTGGAGAAGACTCTTGAGAGTCCCATGGACTGCAAGGAGATTCAGCTAGTCCATTCTAAAGGAGATTGGTCCTGGGTGTTCTTTGGAAGGACTGATGCTAAAGCTGAAACTCCAATACTTTGGCCACCTCATGTGAAGAGTTGACTCATTGGAAAAGACTCTGATGCTGGGAGGGATTGGGGGCAGGAGGAGAAGGGGACGACAGAGGATGAGATGGCTGGATGGCATCACTGACTCGATGGATGTTAGTTTCAGTGAACTCTGGGAGTTGGTGATGGACAGGGAGGCCTGGTGTGCTGCAATTCATGGGGTTGCAAAGAGTTGGACATGACTGAGCGACTGAACTGAACTGAACACTATTGTACTGGCACAAAGACAGAAATATAGATCAATGGAACAAAATATAAAGCCCAGAGATAAATTCTCGCACCTATGGACAACTTATCTTTGACAAAGGAGGCAAAAAAATACAATGGAGAAAAGACAATATCTGTAACAAGTGGTGCTGGGAAAACTGATCAATCACCTATAAAAGAATGAAACTAGAACGCTTTCTAACACCATACACAAAAATAAACTCAAAATGGATTAAAGATCTAAATGTAAGACCAGAAAATATAAAATCTTAGAGGAAAACATAGGCAGAGCACTCTCTGACATAAATTACAGCAAGATCCTCTATGACCCACCTCTCGGAGTAATGGAAATAAAAACAAAAATAAACACATGGGACCTAATTAAACTTAAAAGTTTTCTCACAACGAAGGAAACTATAAACTAGGTGAAAAGGCTGGCTTCAGAATGGGAGAAAATAATAGCAAATGAAACAACTGACAAAGAATTAGTCTCCAAAATTACAAGCAGCTCATGCAGCTAAACAGCAGAAAAATAAATAACTCAATCAAAAAGTGGGCCAAAGAACTAAACAGACATTTCTCCAAAGAAGACATACAGATGGATAATAAACACATGAAAAGATGCTCAACATCACTCATTATCAGAGAAATACAAATCAAAACCACAATTAGGTACCATCTCACACTGCTCAGAATGGCTGCTATCAAAAGGTCAACAAACAATAAATGCTGGAGAGGATGTGGAGAAAAGCGAACCCTCTTACACTGTTGATAGGAATGCAAAATAGTACAGCCACTATGGAGAACAGTGTGGAGATTCCTTAAAAAACTGGAAATAGAGCCTCCATATAACCCAGCAATCCCACTGCTGGGGACACACACCAAGGAAACCAGAACTGAAAGAGACGCGTGTACCCCAGTGTTCATTGCAACACTGTTTACAATAGCTAGAACATGGAAGCAACCTAGATGTCCATCGGCAGACAAATGGATAAGGAAGTTGTGGTATATATACACAAGGGACCATTACTTGGCTATAAAAAAGAACGCATTTGAGTCATTTCTAATGAGGTGGATGAAACTGAAACCTATTATACAGAGTGGAGTAAGTCAGAATGAGAAACACCAATACAGTATATTAATGCATATATATGGAATTTAGAAAGATGGTAATGATGACCCTATATGCAGGACAGCAAAAGAGACACAGATGTAAAGAACAGACTTTTGGACTCTGTGGGAGAAGGTAAGGGTGGGATGATTTGAGAGAATATCATTGAAACATGTATATTACCATATGTGAAATAGATGACTAGTGCAAGTTTGATGTATGAAGCAGGGCACTCAAAGCCAGGGCACTGGGACAACCCAGAAGGATGGGATGGGGAGGGAGGTGTGGGGGGGGCAGTTCAGGATTGGGGGGACACATGTACACCCATGGATAATTCCTGTTGATGTATGGCAAAAGCCACCACAATATTTTAAAGAAATTAGCCTCCAATTAAAATAAATTAATTAATTTAAAAAAAAGATTATCAGTGAAATTCTCAGCAAAAATCTTTCAGATGAGAAGGAAGTGGGATGATATATTCAAAGTGCTGAATGAGAAAAAAAAAAACAACTGCCAAACACAAAAGTTATATCCAGAAAAACTGTCCTTCAAAACTGAAGGAGAAACTTAGGTGTCATTGATAAACAAAAGCTGAGGGAGTTAATCACACTGGACCTGAACTAAAGAAAAGTAAAGGGGATGTCTTTTATATTGAAAAGAAAGTTGATGACACAACAATAGAAAACCATATGAAAGCATAAAGCTTTCTGATAAAGAAAAACTCAGACAAATATAGTCTTTTAGTATTATAATGATGTGTAAATAACTTTAGATTTTGGTACAAAATTTAAGGGACAAAAGCATAAAAAACTATAAACTTATATTGATAAGTATACACTATAAAATATATAATTGTGACTGTAATAACATAAAATGGGGTGGAGAAGCAAAGGAGTGAAGTTTTTGTGTTCAACTGAGATTATTATCATTTCAGAATAGATTGTTATAACTTTAAAATGCTTCATCTTATCCCTACGGTAGCGAAAAAGAGAATATCTACAAAAGATACTTGAAAGGAAACAAGAAGGAAATGAAAGCATGTTACTACAAAAAAAAAATCAATGAAATGCAAAAGAAGACAGTAAGAGAAGAACACAGGGAAAAAATGGATGGAGATTAACAAAATGGTAATTAAATTCTCTGTGAGTAACTAAGTGTAAATGGATATAACACTCCAATCAGAAGATACAGATTGGCTGAATGAGTTTAAAAATAAAACAAGCAATCCAACTATATGCTGCCTACAAGACTCTCTTTAGATCTAAGGAAACATGTAAACTGAAAGTGAAATAATGGAAAAATATAATCTATACATATAACCAATAGAGAGCAGGGTGGCCACACTATACAACACAAAATAGGTATTAAGTTATAACAACATGGAGAACAGTGGAGAAATAACTCCAGAAAGAATGAAGAGACAGAGCCAAAGCAAAAACAACACCCAGTTGTGGATGTGATTGGTGATGGAAGTAAAGTCTGAAGCTGTAAAGAACAATATTGCATAGGAACCTGGAATTTTAGGTCCATGAATCAAGGTGAATTGGAAATGGTCAAGCAGGGGATGGCAAGAGTGAACATCGATATTTTAGGAATCCCTGAACTAAGACTGGGATGGATGAATTTAACTCAGATGACCATTATATCTACTACTGTGGGCAAGAATCCCTTAGAAGAAATAGAGTATCCCTCATAGCCAACAAAAGAGTTCAAAATGCAATACTTGTGTGCAAGCTCAAAAACAACAGAAAGATCTCTATTCGTTTCCAAGGCAAACCATTCATTATCACGGTAATCCAAGTCTGTGATACTGTGATATCACAGTATATACTGTGTATCACAGTATACTGTATACTATATCACAGTATATATTGTATATTTACTGTGATACTGCCCTGACCAGTAATGCTGAAGAAGCTGAAGTTGAACGGTTCTATGAAGACCTACAAGACCTTCTAGAACTAACAGCCAAAAAGATGTCCTTTTCATTATAGGGGACTGGAATGCAAAAGTAGGAAGTCAAGAGATACTTGGAGTAACAGGCAAATTTGGCCTTGGAGTACAGAATGATGCAGGGCAAAGGCTAATAGAGTTTTGCCAAGAGAACGCATTGGTCATAGCAAACACCCTCTTCCAACAACACAAGAGAAGACTCTACACATGGACATCACCAGATAGTCAATACCGAAATCAGATTGATTATATTCTTTGCAGCCAAAGATAGAGAAGCTCTATACAGTCAGCAAAAGAAAGACTGGAAGCTAACTGTGGCTCAGATCAACTCCTTATTGCCAAATTCAGACTTAAATTGAAGAAAGTAGGGAAAACCACTAGACCATTCAGGTATGACCTAAATCAAATCCCTTATGATTATACAGTGGAAGTGACAAATAGATTCAAGGGATTAGATCTGATAGACAGAGTGCCTGAAGAACTATGGACGGAGGTTTTTGACATTGTATAGGAAGCAGTGATCAAGACCATTCCCAAGAAAAAGAAATGCAAAAAGGCAAAATAGTTGTCTGAGGAGGCCTTACAAATAGCTGAGAAAAGAAGTTAAAGGCAAAGGAGAAAAGGAAAAATACACCCATTTGGATGCAGAATTCCAAAGAATAGCAAGGAGAGATAAGAAAGCCTTCCTCAGGGATCAATGCAAAGAAATAGAGGAAAACAATAGAATGGGAAAGACTAGAGATTTCTTCAAGAAAATTAGAGATATCAAGGGAACATTTCATGCAACGATGGGCACAATAAAGGATAGAAATGGTATGGACCTAACAGAAGCACAAGATATTAAGAAGAGGTGGCAAGAATACTCAGAAGAAGTATACAAAAAAGATCTTCATGACCCAGATAACCATGATGGTGTGATCACACACCTAGAGCCAGACATCTTGGAATGTGAAGTCAGGTGGGCCTTAGGAAGCATCACTACGAACAAAGCTAGTGGAGGTGATGGAATTCCAGTTGGGCTATTTCAAATCCTAAAAGATGATCTTGTGAAAGTGCTGCACTCAATATGCCAGCAAATTTGGAAAATTCACCAGTGGCCACAGGACTGGAAAAGGTCAGTTTTCATTCCAATTTCAACAAAAGGCAATGCCAAAGAATGTTCAAACTACCACACCATTGCACTCATCTCATACGCTAGCAAATTAATGCTCAAAATTCTCCAAGCCAGGTTTCAACTGTACATGAACTATGAACTTGCAGATGTTCAAGGTGGATTTAGAAAAGGCAGAGGAACAAGAGATCAAATTGCCAACATCCTCTGGATCATTGAAAAAGCAAGTGAGTTCCAGAAAAATATCTATTTCTGCTTTATTGACTATACCAAAGCCTTTAACCATGTGGATCACAACAAACTGGAACATTCTTAAAGAGATGGGAATACCAGACCATGTTAGCTGCCTCCTGAGAAATCTGTATGCAGGTCAGGAAGCAACAGCTAGAACTGGACGTGGAACAACAGATTGATTCCAAATCGGGAAAGGAGTACATCAAGGCTGTATATTGTCACCCTGCTTATTTAACTTATATGCAGAGAATATCATACGAAATGCTGGACTGGATGAAGCACAAGATGGAATCAACCTTGCCAGGAGAAATATCAATAACCTCAGATATGCAGATAACACCACCCTTATGGCAGAAAGTGAAGAAGAACTAAAGAGCCTCTTGAGGTTGAAAGAGGACAGTGAAAAAGTTGGCTTAAAACTCAACATTCAGAAAACTAAGATCGTGGTGTCCAATCCCATCACTACATGGAAAATAGATGGGGAAACAACAGAAACAGTAACAGATAGTGGAGACAAAAAATAACATAAGGATTAGAAAGTCAACTTACTAGGAAGATACAGCAAATATAAATATATATGTATCTAATATAAGAGGTCTCTAACGTGAAACAACAGACAGAAATGAAGAGAGAAATAGTAATGCAGTCATAGTGAAAGTGTTAGTTGCTCAGTTGTGTCTGACTCTTTGCAATCCTATGGGTTGTAGCCCACCAGGCTCCTCTATCCATGGAAATCTCCAGGCAAGAATACTGGAGTGGGTTGCCATTTCTTCCTCCAGGACATCTTCCTAACCCAGGGATTGAACCTGCATCTCCTGAGTCTCCTGCATTGGCAGGAGGATTCTTTACCACTGAGGCAGCCAGGAAGCCCAAGTCAACAGCTAGGGATCGGGTAAAATAACTTGCTTGGACCTCTGGATATTAGTCAAGGATCTATAGCAACAAAGTGAATGCCCTATCAAGAAAAAGTCACTCTCTGGGAATTCCCTGGTCCAATGGTTAGGACTCTGTGTTCCCATTGCAGGGAGCACAGAGTTCGATTCCTGGTCAGGGTAGGAAGTTTTGTGCCATCTGCTTCTGACTCTTATACAGTCTCCTCCCCAGCACATCGCAATGCACTTTGAGGAAGTGATGGTCAGTTTCCAGTTTGATGCACAGAGAATAGAGTGGATCAAATAAGCAACATTTGAACCTATCTGGGAATTGCCTGACAGACTATTCTGGGTCACCTAACTCAGACCTCATACAGTCAAAAATGGCATAGCTAATACCCCAGGCTAGAGGAAGCATAGGGAATCAGTGGGCATGGCTTGTGAAAACCACAGTGACTGCAGACCTGCAAGCACTTAGGGCAAGAGATTATTAATTGATGGATACAGTAGAGTAGATAAGAACTCAAGAAGAAGCAGGAGTGAGAATCTCAGGGAAATTAAGACATTGAGATGCAGCTACATATATCAAGCAATCAGACAAAAAGCATACAGCCGAGCCCAGAGAGGGTGCAGGCTTTGAAAAGGTCTGAGAAAACCTTAAATTTTTATACCAGGCTGATTGGAGGTCTTACCCAATACCTGACAAACTGCCAACACAAATGGAGGTGACTATTTTTACAAATTAACATTTTTCAACAAAAGATCACGAGGCATACATAAAAAATGAGGAAACACAGCTTATTCAAAGGAACAATTTAAATCTCCAGAAACAGTCCCTAAAGAAATACAGGCATCAGACTAACTATAAAAAAGACTTTATAACAATCATTTAAAAAAAAAAAAGACCTAAAGAAAGACACAAAAAGTAAAGTATATTTTTAAAATGATATATACACACAATTGGAATACCAAGAAAGTATAAAAAAAGACCTAAACAAAGTCTTGAGTTAAAAAATAAAGGCATTGAAAAAATGCACAAATGGTTTAATAGTAGACTCCTTTCTATGGGGGAGAAGGCAATGGCACCCCGCTCCAGTACTCTTGCCTAGAAAATCCCATGGACAGAGGAGCCTGGTAGGCTGCAGTCCATGGGGTTGCGAAGAGTCAGACACGACTGAGCGACTTCACTTTCACTTTTCACTTTCATGCATTGGAGAAGGAAATGGCAACCCACTCCAGTGTTCTTGCCTGGAGAATCCCAGGGATGGCGGAGCCTGGTGGGCTGCCGTCTGTCTATGGGGTTGCACAGAGTTGGACACGACTGAAGTGATTTAGCAGCAGCAGCAGCCTTTCTAAGGAAATAAAGAATCAGCAAACTTGAAGATAGATAATTTGGAATGAATAAGTCTGAGTTATAAAAAGAAATTTTAAAAAAAATTTAAGAAGAAATTAAAAAAGAAAGTTTCAGTGAACAGAGCCTAAAGTTCTTATGGGACTCTGTCAAGGGGAATCATGTACATATTATGGAAGTCCTAGAAGGAAATGAAAAGGACAGAGGGTTCATTTGAAGAAATAATGGCTAAAAACTTACCAAATGTGATGGAAGCCCTAATCTACAAATTCAAAAAGCTCAACATATTCCAAATAGGATAAACCCAAAGAGAATCACACTGTCATTATAATCAATTGTCACATATTATAAGCAATCACACATTATAATTAAGTTGGTAAAAGACAAAGAATTTTGAAAGCAGCAAGACAAAAGAAGTTTTTCTTGTACAAGGGATCATTAATAAAATTACAAGAGAATTTCTCAGGAGAAACCTATCCAGCAAGACTGTCCTTCAAAAATGAGAAATAAACACATTCCAAAATAAAGAGAAACTGAGAAAGTTCATTACCCCTAGATCTGCTGTATGAGTAATGCTAAAGGGGGTCCTTAAAGTTGACATATAAGAATGTAAGACTACCTAGAAGACATAAAAAATATAAGGTTCTTCTATAATGATGAACAGACAAATATAAAAGCCAGTATTCTTAAAGTATTAGATTATAATGCAAGCTTTATTTATTCATGTATTGAAGTGTAATTCATTTACAACATTATATTAATTTCAGGTATACAAAAGAGTGATTCAATATTTTTACAGATCGTGCTTCATTTAAAGTTATGAAATATTAGTTATATTTCTTGTCCTGTAACATAACTTCATTTTATCCTATGTATTTTATACCTAGTAGTGTGTACCTCTTAATTCCCCTTCCCCTATCTTGCCCCTCCCCACAAACCTTTCTAGACCAGTAACTGCTATTTTGTTCTCTGTATCTATAACAGTTGCTTCTGTTATATTAAATATTATATTTAGTATTATATGAAAGTTGCTTTTGTTATATTCATTTGTTTTATTTTTTATATTCCACATATTAGCAAAAACTGTGTTTGGATTTCTCTAACTTACATCACTAAGTATAACACTCTTCAGGTATATCCATGATGTTCCAAATGACAAAATTTCATTCTTCCTCATAGCTAAGTAATATTCAATCATGTGTGATTGTTATATCTTTCTTATCTATTCATCTGCTGATGGGCCTGGTTGTCCATATCTTGGCTATTGTAAATAATGTTATGAATGTTGGGGTGCATATATCTTTTTGAATAACTGTTTTTATTTTCTTAGAATATACTCAGGAGTGGAATTGCTGGATCGTATGATAGTTCTGTTTTTATTTTTTAAGGAACGTCCATACTGGTTTCCATAGTGGCTGTACCAATTTACGTTCTCACCAATTTTGTTTCCTTCATTGTACAAAAGCTTTTACGTTTAATTAGGTCCCCTTTGTTTATTTTTGCTTTTCTTTCCCTTGCCTGAGGAAACAGATCTGAAAAAAAAGTGTTACTAAGACTTATGTCAAAGAGTATACTGCCTTGTTGGCAGGTAAGTATTGGAGTCACATTCATTAAAACAGCTCCAAATAGTAGCAGATGCTTCTTGTAGTTTACCAGATTATACTTCTTTAGTCTATCAATTCAAGGAAAATATCCCCATTAACCTCGGGCGATGGGATTGTTGTAGGAGAGTTAGATGCCCAGTATCCCTAAAAGATGATGCTGTTACTGTGCTGCACTCAACATGGCAGCAAATTTGGAAAACCTAGCAGTGGCCACAGGATGGGAAAAGGTCAGTTTTCATTCCATCACAAGGAAAGGAAATACCAAAGAATGTACAAACTAACAAACAATTGCACTCATTTCACATACTAGCAGTATTATGCTCAAAACCCTTCAGGCTAGGCTTCAGCAGTCTGTCAACCAAGAACTTCCAGATGTACAAACTAGGTTTAGAAAAGGCAGAGGAACCAGAGATCAAATTGCCAATGTCCGCTGGATCATAGAAAAAGCAAGAGCGTTCCAGAAAAACATCTACTTCTGTATTACCGAGTAGGCTAAAGTCACTGACTGTGTGGATCACAACGAACTCTGGAAAATTCTTAGAGATGAGAATACATACCACCTCACCTATCTCCTGAGAAACCTGAATGCAGGTAAAGAAGCAACAGTTAGAACCAGACCTGGGACAACAGACTGGTTCCAAATTGGGAAAGGACTACGACAAGGCTGTTTATTGTCATCGGGCTTAGCAACTGAACAACAAAAATCTCCCTCATGGCAGACATTGCACCCAACCACTAGGTGGTAGTGCAGCCACACCTCTTCTCATTCCTCCTGAATAAGACAGAAGCTCAGTAACGTGTTCACATCTATTCGTTCACTGCTTGTTTAACACAGTGACTTGACCAAGCCCTTCCTTTCAAACTCCACCCTTACCAAATGCCCCAGTCACATGAACCAAACTCTCAGTGACAAATGAACACACCACACATCTCTGTTAATAGATCTCATCCTTGTTGTGTCATCCTCTGTGCATTTCTCTTGCTTTTAGGACTCTTCCTTGGTATGCAGAGCTAATATAAATCCTGCTCTTCTGCAAGATTCAAGCCCCGACCCATCAACCTACTCCCATGTGCCATTACCAACTAGGCTACCAAGGCAAAAAACATTATGGTTGGCAATGCAGCCACAACACAATTATTGGGCCAATAACACATGATAGAACTTTTAACGTATTAATACTGTACATGAAAAGTATGAATAAATATTATGGGCCATTTGAACCCAGGAACGCTTTTTAAGCATGGATATTTTGGACCAAGGACCATTTGGTATACAACAGAGATGCTCACGGACACTTTCAACAGGTCCCACTTCTGGGTATATATCCAAAGGAAATAAAAATAGGATCTCAAAGAGCAATCTCTACTCATGTTGCAGCATTATTCACGGTAGCCACAAATGAAAACAGCCTAAACTGCTCATTACTGTTTGAATGGATAAAGAAGATGTGATACACACACACACACACACACACACATAATGGGATGTTATTCAGCCATGAAAAAGGGCAGTAGGGTAAAGAAACAGGTGTTTGAACAATGAAAGTGGCCAGTGGTAATGGCTTGAGCAAGATCCAGGTACTTGTGTTGAACAGGCTGGAGTCAGCGAGGCTACAGCCCAGGGCCTGACACATGGGCCAGTGGTGCCATGGAGATAGGAAAGCCTGGAGGGTCTCAGGCTAGTGCCCTGGCAGATCTGTTAAGTAGTCAGGACCTACTTAAGTGGTCAAAAGCTACACTGAGTCTCTCCCTGGTTGTATACCATTGGTGACTGCTCCATCTTCTCTACCTCTTCATTCTGTAATGTCCTTTAACCTCCAGGATTCCCAGAGAAGTGCTATGATGAACAGACTCATGGATTCCCTCTTCCACTGCCCTGGGATAAGCATATTTCCCAGACAGTCACCAAAGCCACAGATCCAGGGATAGACCCACAAGCACTTGAAGCCCATGCTCCTTATGACTAGAGTGTCATAACTAGACAGCCATAGAGACACTGCAGAGTGCCATTTCTTCATCAAAGCACTTGTTCAGTTTTCTGGCATTCACAACATCACAGTGTGGTCTACAGGGCTGCCACTATATCAGCATTATGGCTAGGCAAGACAATCAAGATTGTGCATTAACATTCCTATGCACAGCTAGGCAAATGTCGCAATCTGGATCACAAAGGCAACGTGTCAGTCCCTTAAAAGACACTCATTAAAATTCGCTCATCTTTTCCTCTTAAAATGCTAAGAACAACCCTGAGAAGGTTTCAGAAACCATGCCTCCAGCCACCTACTTCTACGGGAAGGCAGAAACAAGGTATCATAGAGTAGCACAAGAACACCAGGCAGCTTCAGGGTGCAGACGGCAGATGATCCCTACCCACCATGGGACTTTTACACCCACTGTTAGTCTCATAGCAGGCCGGTAGGAGGTGTTTTAGAGGAGACATATGCTTGGAGCAGCCTAGGACTGCAGAGCGAAGTACATGTGTTGGCAACACGATAAGCCTAGAGTCAAAAATGGCACTGGATCAGGTTCCCATACCCATCTGAAGGACTCTGCCTCAACTGCTATTGGAAGCATATGGGAGAGACCCAAAGGCACTTGACTGAGAAAAGAGCCCAGAAAAAGGAAACTGCAAAGAACACACAAATGAAGCCAAGGATCAGAACACAGAGCAGCCAAGAACCCAACCCTGGAGTCTGGCTACTTAGCTGGCTTCAGCACTTAGCAGCCAGTCGTGCAATCATGGGCTAGTCACCCACCTTTCTGAACTTGTCTTACCATCTGGACCATGAGGATAATGTAGCATCTACCTCCCAGGATCACTGCAAGGAGTCAGAAATATAATGTACACAAACTTCAGCAGCATTATCCTAACTGTAACGCAAGACCTAGGATCTCCATAGTAAATGTTCAGTGTAATTTTAAATGATTATTAGAGTGATTATTAGAGTAAATCAAGGCTGTATATTGTCACCTGCTTATTTAACTTATATGCAGAGTACATCAGGCAAAATGCCAGGCTGGATGAATCACAATTTGGAATCAAGATTGCTGGGAGAAGTATCAACAACCTCAGATATGTAGATGATACCACTCTAATGGCAGAAAGGGAAGAGGAACTAAAAGAACCTCTAGATGAGGGTGAAAGTGCAGAGTTAAAAAGCTGGCTTAAGACTAAACATTAAAAAAACTAAGATCATGTTATCTGGTCCCATCATTTCATGGCAAACAGAAGGGGAAAAAAGTGGAAATGGTGACAGATTTTATTTTCTTAGCCTCCAAAATCACTGCGGATAGTGACTGTAGACGTTAAATTTAAAAGACACTTGCTCCTTGGAAGAAAAGCCATGACAAACCTAGACAGCATATTAAAAAGCAAAGACGTCACTTTGCTGACAAAGGTCTATATAGTCAAAGCTCTGGTTTTTCCAGTAGTCATGTATGGATGTGAGAATTGGACTGTAAAGAAGGCTGAGTGCCAAAGAATTGATGCTTTCTAACTGTGGTGCTGAAGAAGACTCTTGAGAGTCCCTTGGACTGCAAGGAGATTAGACCAGTCAATCCTAAAGGAAATCAACTCTGTATATTCATTGGAAGGACTGATGCTGAAGCTGAAGCTCCAATACTTTGGCCACCTGATGCGAAGAGTGGACTCATTGGAAAAGACCCTGATGCTGAGAAAGATTGAGGGCAGGAGGAGAAGGAGGTGACAGAGGATGAGATGGTTAGATGGCATCACCAGCTCAATGGACAAGAGTCTGGGCAAACTCTGAGAGATAGTGAAGGGCAGGGAAGCCTGATGTGCTTCAGTCCATGGGGTTGCAAAGAGTCAGACACAACTTACTGACAGAACAACAAAGAGTAATACAGGAAAACAATCCTTGATCTAAAGATCTTTTATCCGTTCCACTACGATCACTAAATGAGGCCTCCTGAATGATCGCCCACAACAGCCTGTATGCATGTGACCTTGAAGACAGTCTGATCTCAACTTTATTGACTTTTCAGGAAATTAGTGCTTATGTAAATTTCTCACAGTCAGTAAGTGTCAAGAGAAGGCCAGAGCACAAGCCCTCTGAGGTCCTGGTCAGGTCCTCTGGTGGCTGCTGCCCTGCCCTGCTTTCATCACAATCTCTGTCCTTGACCTGCTCAGTGGCTGTCCTTCGGCTAGTCTCCTGAGCCTGTTTCAGGAGCCCTGCCTTCTCTCCTACAAGCTGGCCTGGAAGTTCTAGTAGACAGTCGACTGAATCCTACCACCTGGTTACTCTGACATGATCTTAGAACAAACTTGAATTTATCAAGATTCTGCCAGTCCAGAAGTCTTACTCAGTTTGGTGGTCCTAAACACTCAACTCCCAGGAGCCCCTGGCAGGTAGAATCTCAAGAGGACCAGGCAACATAAGCACCTTGTGGTCCATGCATTCTGTCTTCCTGTGCCCAGGAGAGACCGCTGTGAGTGGAAGAGTGAGATGGGACAGCTTCTCAGCAGCATCTAGGTGATTCTGGCTTTAACAGTCTGAAGTGGAGGCATGGCCCGGCTGGTCAAGACATTGTCAAAGAACCCAATATGTTACTTACGTCATCGAATGAACTTTCTTCTTTTAATAGCTCTTGCCTTGGCCTTCTTTGGCTATTGTTACCCGAATCCAAGAAGCCAGACATTGGAAAGCATCCTAACCTGGGCAAGCAAGGTTCTTAGAAAAACCCATGGTGAACAAGGTGTAAGATTATCAAGCATGTTGAATCTCCAGCCAGATGTACTAACACTCCCTAGGAAAGATGTCCTTCCTGTGACTCCCTGGCTGGCTCCCATCATCTGGGACAGGACTTTCAACATCAACATCCTGAATGAACAGTTCCAGCTTCAGAATATCACCATTGGATTAATTGTGTTTGTTGTAAAAAAAATACATTTCCACCTGAAGCTGTTCCTGAAGATGGCAGAGATGTACTTCATGGTGGGACACAGGGTGAACTACTATATCTTCACTGACTGGCCAGACTATGTTCTTTGCATTCCCCTTCAGAAAGGATGGCAGACTGTCATTCTCAAGGTTCAGAGCTGTCCCAACTGGCAGGAGATCTCTATGCACCGTATGGAGGGTATCAGAAATTTTACTGAGCAGCGCTTCTACGAGGAGGTGAATTACCTTGTATGTGCAAATGTGGACATGAAGTTTAGTGATCACGTGGGCATGGAGATCCTCTCCTCCTTGTTTGACACCCTCCATTCTGACTTCTTGGAGAAGGCAATGGCACCACACTCCAGTACTCTTGCCTGGAAAATCCCATGGACAGAGGAGCCTGGTAGGCTGCAGTCCATGGGGTCACTAAGAGTCAGACACGACTGAGTGACTTCACTTTCGCTTTTCACTTTCATGCATTGGAGAAGGAAATGGCAACCCACTCCAGTATTCTTGCCTGGAGAATCACAGAGACAGAGGAGCCTAGTGGGCTGCTGTCTATGGGGTCGCGCAGAGTTGGACACGATTGAAGTGACTTAGCAGCAGCAGCAGCATTCTGACTTCTATAAGCTTAGTCAAGAAAAATTCCCCTATGAATGCCAGCCTCAGTCACAGGCCCATATTCCTGATGATGAGGGGGACTTTTATTACACAGGGGCCTTATTTGGGGGGTCTGTGCCAGAGGTTTACAAACTCATCAAGGCCTGCCACGAGATGGTGGTGGTTGACCAGGCCAATCACATAGAGGCCACGTGAAATGATGAGAGCCACCTGAACAAATACCTGCTTTACCACAAACCCATCAAGATCCTCTCCCTTGAGTACATGTGGGCTGAACAGAAATCAAAGGGCATCTGGGGTGAGCAAAAGCCAGGCTTGCCTTACAACATAAAGAGGGTTAGATTTAAAACTGTCAACTAATTGCCATGAAATCAGGACTTACCAAAGGAAGCTTCCAGAAAGGATTCAGAGAGAGGTGATGGCCAGGCAGTCGTCTTTCTCTGGACATTAAATTAAAACCAGTTTTATGAGAAACGGTATAACTCTACTTCCTCCCCTGCCCTTTTTTTTGAGAGAAACTGCTAATGCCTCTCACCGTCCCCTGCAAATTCAGACAGGCCTGTCCTCTCTCCCTAACTCTTCATATACCAAACACACACCTTTAGGCTGGCCTGATTCCAGAACTCAAGCACAGTTCCTGAGTTGGCATCACCTTTAGCTTCTGTGTGCTCCCGGCACCCTTCAGGATGGAGGAGGCTGAGGTCAGAGGCTGGGGCAGGGGGAGCGGGGAGTCTTAGCCTGCCCTGGTGTTTCAGGGATCAGAGATGAGATTTTTTTTTTCCAGGGCAAGTGAAAATGCTCCTAGACACAAAGGCTCTTGTTTGTGTCTAGACAGGAGTCTGTTGTGGTCTGTGTGTGAGTTGGAAAAGAATTTCCAGACATGAGGCAGAATGAGAGGAGAATAAAGTTTATTAGAGTGGGAGACACAGAAGAGTGGGCCAGCTCAAAGGAGAGCTGAACCCTTTTGCAGGCTAGCAGCCCATTTTTATGGCCTCAAGACAGAGAAAATTCCTATTGGAATGGTGGCATTAGGTGATTGGTTAGGATGCTATTAGGTGGATAATACGGTAGGCATTTTACCTAGTATGGTGTCAGGGAGCTGGCTGGTTTAGATCCAGAGGCTCATGGCAATGGTTGCTATGGGGCTTGGTCAGTTTCAGAGATTTTTATCCTGTGACCTTTGCATAGGGCTCCAGACACCCCTCTCTGGCTACTGCTCTGGTCCGGATCTCATGGTTCCTCTTGGATACGGGCCAGCAACTTTCTCAAGATCTCCCACTTTCACTCTCATTACCACCCCCATGTCCACTCTACCCTAAGCTGCCTTTGGGAAGCTTTTATTTTTTTAATGGAGTTCCCTCCAAATGTTTTAATTTCTTTTATAATGAGAGCTGATTTTTACTGTATACTTTGTTGCATTTTCTTTTCTTTTTTTAAAGAAAAAGAAGAGAGTAAAGTTGCTCAATGGTGCTCAACTCTTTGCAACCCCATGGAGTGTAGCCTGCCAGGCTCCTCTGTTCATGGGCTTCTCCAGGCAAGAATACTGGAGAGGGCTGCCATTTCCATCTCCAGGGGATCTTGACCCAAGGATCAAACCGGCCTCCTGCATTGCAGGCAGACTCTTTACCACCTGAGCCACCAGTGAACCCTTTAAAAAAATAGAGTATAAATGCATTACAATGTTGTGTTAGTTTCTGCTGCACAACGGAGTGAATCAGCTACATGTATACATATATCCCTACCCTTTAGGACCTCCCTCCCACCTCTGGGAACCTTTTAAAGCCCTAGCTCTAGGTCCAAAAGCCTCCAGGTCTACCATCACATTCAGATAAAGCCCTAACTGCTCAACCTGCCAAGCCACTCCAAATCTGTTTCCTGTAGACAGGAGACTAGATAGGAGACTGGCCCCAGGTTTCCCAAATACTCCACTCAAATGCACGTCCAAGCCTTTGCACACCATGGTCCCTCTGCCTGTAACATTATTTCACTTTAATCACATCCAAGTATCTGAAACGGGGGACACCCCTGCCCCCCGGACACCCCCCCCCCCCACTCCCACCACCACCATGTGTCAAGTCCTGCAGAAATGGCCTGACTTGAAAGTGAAGGGGCAGGCACCACCCATTTGGGTCTTTAGGATTCAGAGGTGGCAGTTCCCATGGGTGAAGGCTTGGAGAATGCAATTTATGCGATTTCCATCAGGGAAAACACCACCAGCCAAGCCCCTTGGCAGAGCTGAGCGGGGAGGGGCGGGTCACCAGACCTGGGTGCTCAGCCAGACTCTCATCCCCGTCTGCCTCAGGCAAGCAGCCACCACAAGCGGCACTCTCACTAAGCCTCAGAACCACCTCTGTCAGAGGGGACACATTCATTTTCATATCTCCAGTTCACTTTATCTTGGGCCCCACAAAGAATGCTCAAACTACTGCACAGTTGCACTCATCTCACACTCTAGTGAAGTAATGCTTGAAATTCTCCAAGCCAGCCTTCAGCAATACAAGAACCATGAACTTCTAGATGTTCAAGCTGGTTTTAGAAAAGGCAGAGGAACCAGAGATCAAATTGCCAACATTCACTGGATCATCAAAACAGCAAGAGAGTTCCAGAAAAAACATCTATTTCTGCTTTATTGACTATGCCAAAGCCTTTGACTGTGTGGATCACGAAAAAGTGTGGAAAATTCTGAGAGATGGGAATACCAGACCACCTGACCTGCCTCTTGAGAAACCTGTATGCAGGTCAGGAAGCAACAGTGAGAACTGGACATGGAACAACAGACTGGTTCCAAATAGGAAAAGGAGTACATCAAGGCTGTATATTGTCACCCTGTTTATTTAACTTCTATGCAGTGTACATCATGAGAAACACTGGGCTGGAAGAAGCACAAGCTGGAATCCAGATTGCCGGGAGAAATATCAATAATCTCAGATATGCAGATGACACCACCCTTATGCAGAAAGTAAAGTACTAAAGAGCCTCTTGATGAAAGTGAAAGAGGAGAGGGAAAAAGTTGGCTTAAAGCTCAACATTCAGAAAACAAAGATCATGGCATCCAGTCCCATCACTTCATGGGAAATAGATGGAGAAACAGTAGAAACAGTGTCACACTTTATTTGGGGGGGGGGGCTCCAAAATCACAGCAGATGGTGATTGCAGCCATGAAATTAAAGGACGCTTACTCCTTGGAAGGAAAGTTATGACCAACCTAGACAGCATATTAAAAATCAGAGACATTACTTTGTCAACAAAGGTCCATCTAGTCAAGGCTATGGTTTTTCCAGTAGTCATGTATGGATGTGAAAGTTGGACTATAAAGAAAGCTGAGCACTGAAGAATTGATGCTTTTAAACTGTGGTGTTGGAGAAGACTCTTGAGAGTCCCTTGGACTGCAAGGAGATCCAACCCGTCCATCCTAAGAGAGATCAGTCCTGGGTATTCATTGGAAGGACTGATGCTAAAGCTGAAACTCCAATATTTTGGCCACCTGATGTGAAGAACTGACTCATTTGAAAAGACCCTGATGTTGGGAAAGACTGAGGGCAGGAGAAGGGGACAACAGAGAATGAGATGGTTGGATGGCATCACCAACTCAGTGGACATAAGTTTGTGTAAACTCTAGGAGTTGATGATGGACAGGGAGGCCTGGCGAGCTGCGGTTCATGGGGTCGCAAAGAGTCTGACACGACTGAGCCCCTGAACTGACCACTTACCATATACTCAAGAATCATATCAAGCGAACAGAATGAAGATCAACCAAAACCATGGCTGATAAGAAAATGCTGGAAATCCCCTCCAGATGCATTTCATGCGCAGGCAGAAAGCTGTCTCTCTAAGGCCTTCATTGGTCTGGCGCCACAGCCCAGTGATGCTGGGGCATCTGGGTAATGTTCGCAGCAGGCCTTGGGCCTGTGGAGACATGCCCACCATAGGTTACTGGGCAGGCGCCAGGGGAAAGGCAGGGTGCTGGGAATGATGCTCAGAAACTGAGATCTGGAGGGGCTCTCCTTTCTCTTAAAGGTACACACCCAAATTTCCAGGCAATGTAGTATGCAAATGATGACAGAAATCTTTAGCGACCTTACTTAGATGTTTTCCAAAGCTGCAGAATCAAATAGATGCACAATAATACCACAGTGTCAGTCTGATAAAGTGTCCTCCTATTAGCTGGGAACTAATATGTTTCTTTTTGAATATATATAGACTAAAGCATACAGGTCAAGAAGCAACGATTAGAACTGGACATGGAACAACAGATTGGTTCCAAATTGAGAAAGGAGTATGTCAAGGCTGTATATTGTCACCCTGCTCACTTAACTTATGTGCAGAGTTCAGCTCAGTTCAGTCTCTCAGTCATGTTGGACTCTTTGTGACCCCATGAACCGCAGCACACCAGGCCTCCCTGTCCATCATCAACTCTCGGAGTTTACTCAAACTCATGTCCATTGAGTCAGTGATGCCATCCAACCATCTCATCCTCTGTTGTCCCCTTCTCCTCCTGCCCTCAATCTTTCCCAACATCAGGGTCTTTTCAAATGAGTCAGTTCTTCGCATCAGGTGGCCAAAATATTGGAGTTTCAGTTTCAGCATCAGTCCTTCCAATGAACACCCAGGACTGATCTCTCTTAGGATGGACGGGTTGGATCTCCTTGCAGTCCAAGGGACTCTCAAGAGTCTTCTCCAACACCACAGTTCAAAAGCATCAATTCTTCTGTGCTCAGCTTTCTTTATAGTCCAACACTAACATCCATACATGACTACTGGAAAAACCATAGCCTTGACTAGACGGACCTTTGTTGACAAAGTAATGTCTCTGATTTTTAATATGCTGTCTAGGTTGGTCATAACTTTCCTTCCAAGGAGTAAGCGTCTTTTAATTTCATGGCTGCAATCACCATCTGCAGTGATTTTGGAGCCCCCCAAAATAAAGTCAGCCACTGTTTCCACTGTTCCCCCATCTATTTGCCACAAAGTGGTGGGACTGGATGCCATGATCTTAGTTTTCTGAATGTTGAGCTTTAGTACATCACAAGAAATGCTGGACTGGATGAAGCGCAAGCTGGAATCAAGATTGCCGGGAGAAATATCAATAACCTTAGATATGCAGATGACACCACCCTTAGGGCAGAAAGTGAAGAGGAACTAAAAAGCCTCTTGATGAAAGTGAAAGAGGAGAGTGAAAATGTTGGCTTAAAGCTCAACATTCAGAAAACGAAGATCATGGCATCCGGTCCCATCACTTCATGGCAAGAAGATGGGGAAGTAATGGAGACAGTAACAGTCTTCATATTTTGGGGGCTCCGAAATCACTGCAGATGGTGCCTGCAGCCATGAAATTAGAAGATGCTCGCTCCTTGGAAGGAAAACTATGACCAACCTAGACAGCATACTAAAAAGCAGAGACATTACTTTGCGGACAAAGGTCCACCTAGTCAAAGCTATGGTTTTTCTAGTAGTCATGTATGGATGTGAGAATTTGACTATAAAGAAAGCTGAGCACTGAGGAATTGATGCTTTTGAACTGTGGTGTTGGAGAAGACTCTTAAGACTCTCAAGAGTCCCTTGGACTGCAAGGAGAACAAGCCATTCAATCCTAAAGGAAATCAGTCCTGAATGTTCATTGGAAGGACTGATGCTGAATCTGAAACTCCAATACTTTGGCCACCTGATGCGAAGAACTGACTCATTTAAAAAGACCCTGGTGCTTGGAAAAGATTGAAGGCAGGAGGGGAAGGGGATGACAGGATGAGATATTTGGATGGCATCACCATCTTGATGGACAAGAGTTTGAGCAAGCTCTGGGAGTTGGTAATGGACAGGGAAGCCTGGTGTGCTGCAGTCCATGGGGCTGCAAAGAGTTGGACACGACTGAGCAACTGAACTGAACTGAGACTAAAGCTTAGAGTTCAATTTTGTGAGCCTCAATTTATTTGGTCAATGACAAGAGAAAAAGAGCTCCAGATAATGTCAGGAAAACATTTTTAATTTTAATTAGCACACCAAATTAAAACTTGTGGGATGCAGCCCAAGCAGTACTTAAGGGAATGTTGCTGATTTAACTGCCCTTATGAAAAAGGAAGTGAGCTTGGAAAACAAGGATTTAATTTTCAATTATAAGATTAGAGACAGGAGAACAAATTAAATCCAAAATAGAAATAAATAATAAAGGAGTAGAAATAGAAAGTATGCTTTAGAGCAAATTAACAAAGTGGATTTTAAAAAATATTAATAAAATTGATAAAACTACAGCAAGTTGGATCAAGAAATAAACAGGGAAAAAATCAAATGGCCAGTATGAGGAATAAAGAAAGGAGCTTCACTACGGTTTTGACAGATAATTAAAAGGATAACCAGTGGCCTTAAACTCCTTTTGTTGATGAAAATTGCAGATCCAGATGAATTTTATCAAACATGTAAGGATGATACTTTCAGTTCAGTTCAGTTGCTCAGTCGTGTCTGACTCTTTGCGACCCCATGAATTGCAGCATGCCAGGCCTCCCTGTCCATCACCATTTCCCAGAGTTCACTCAAACTCACGTCCATCGAGTCGGTGATGCCATCTAGCCATCTCATTCTCTGTCATCCCCTTTTCCTCCTGCCCCCAATCCTTCTCAGCATCAGAGTCTTTTCCGATGAGTCAACTCTTCACATCAGGTGGCCAAAGTAATGGAGTTTCAGCTTTAGCATCAGATGCTTTACCAGTGTTATATAAACTCTTTCAGAGAGTATAGGAATAAACATTTTCCAACTCATTCTACAAGGCAAACATGACACTAATACCAAAGCCCAACAGTAAAGAAATTCACAGTTTAATATCCCTCATGAACACAGACATTAAAAATCTTTAACAAAATTTTAGGAAATCGAATCCAACCAGAGAGGAAAGGTTGATCTAGGGGTACCAGTGGGATCTGTCCCAGGTTGGTTTAACACTCAAAAACCAATCAAAGCAATTCATCATATTAAGAAAATGAAGAAGGAAAGTCATGTGATTATCTTAAAACTGTGGGCAAGGTAATTGACAAAATGTAAGGGCTTCTTCAGAAAAATCTTTCGACAAAATAAGAATTGGAGGAAATTTCCTTTAAGTGATAAAATGCCTCTATTAATATAACAAACTTCATTTAATAGCATACTGAACACTTTCCTCTAAGACCAAGAAAATGATGTCTCTTTTTTCACTATTTTAGGTTGTAGCAAATGAAGACAGTAAGCAAAATAAAGGCATACAAAGTAAAGAGGAAGAAATAGAACTATCTTTATTCATTGACAACATGATTGTATAAATACAAAATCCTAAGGACTCTGCAAAGAATCTCCTAGAAGTAAAGAATAAATTTAGTAAGGTTTCCACATACAAGGTAAATACACAAAAATCAATTGTATTTCTGCCAATGAATGACTGAAAATTAAAATTTAAAAGATAAAATTTATGATACCTTATAAAATACTTAGGAGTAAATTAGCCAATGTTGTATAATACCTATACACTGAAACTACAAAAGAGTTGTTGGCAAATTTTTCTATAAAGGGCAAGATAGTAAATATTACAGGCTTTACAGGTTACATCTTGTTGTATCTTCTTCTGTTTTTATTTTTAAATATAGTAACTGTTAATACTATTCTCAGCTCACTGACATTACATATCCACATTTTACATCCACAAAAACAGACTGTGGACAAAACATGGCTCATGGGCTATCATTTGTCAACTCCTACTAAAAAACGTCCTGTAAGAAAATTTAAAAGTCCTAAATATAAAGAAAATATATACCAATCTGGTAGAGCGGAAAAATTAGTATTGGTAAGTTACCAATTCTGATCATGATCCTTAAAGTGAATCTATAGGATTATTACAAGAGATACTGTGTCCTTGAGTTATAAGACTTTTCACCCAAGGTGAATCCTGCAATAGATGTGTCCTGCACCCAGGAGAAGACAGCTCACGGCTACTCAGTTTGCTGCATGGCTCACTTAGCAGAGATGCCTGAGGGGTAATTCTGACAATTTCTGCTCTCTGTCCTTCTCTCTGGTCTCCCAGAAGATTCTGAAGATACCAGAGCCCACTGTGGCCTGTGGGTACCTTGAGCTGAACCAATTCAGACCTCCTACTATGCATTGCATGTGCTCATCAGAGGTGTGCCATGGTGCTGAGTCCCCTAAGGACTATAAAGATGGTCACCCACAATGCCTACATGAAGAGGAGGCACCACAGTCAAGTGGATAATGCATGAGCTCTGGAATCAGACTGAGTTCAAATCCTGGCTTCTCCACTAACATGCATGTGAGCTGAGGAAGGTTCTAAGGGTTAAATGTGGTTTGCAATTTGTAAAGTATACAAAAAGAATTGAAGAGAATTTGCCTGCCTGGAAAGTTATGCTGCAGGGTGCAGCGTCTATCTGGTCAGGTCAGGTCTGGATGCCCCATCTCAGAAAACTCTCCAGCTCGGGATGCTAGGGACTTGCTCCTTTCCAAGGTGGCCACAGAGAAGGCATGCCTGCTCCTGGACTTGGAACAGTGATAGAGAGGTCCCCCAAGGAGGCACATCTGGTGCCCCTGAGCTACTAGCATGAAAAGTAGAGAGTGTGGAGTAAACTGTGGTGGGTGGTGGCCACCTGAAAGGAAGAGGCTGGGGACGGAAGCTGCTCATCCTTTCCTCTGCACCTTAGCACCCATTCTCTGGCAGCTATCCCAGGCCTCCTGGGCAATGACTGGAACAGAGCTGAACCCTGGTCCCCCAAACCCCCTTCTTTTACCCTGACTCCTTCCTGCAAGCTAGCCCTGACCCTGGCAGGATCCAGGTTGCTCTGGCACTTTGGCCTCTGGCTTTGGCAGGCTCTGCTCGGCAGTGACCATGGGGAAAGGGCTGGGGGACTCATAGGGACTGGTTGCTGAGCCTCGGTGTGGAGGAACCTGCACACCTGGGGTGACAGTTGTGCAGGCTCTGAGAGTTCACAGTCCTGAATAGTCCTCCAGACCACAGGGCGCATGTGGTACCAAATACTTGCAAACGGCTGCCTTGAAGAGTTAAAATACTCCTCTGGGACTGGGCAGCTGGGCTTCACCCTTTGCCCTCTCATGGTTTTCCATCACTCCCCTTTGCTGGAGGGCCCTTTCTCTGTCAATGTGTTCCAACACTATGTCACAAGCATCAGGCTGATCTGTGCACACTGTACCTTGGAGGAGCTGGTAGTGAGGAGAGCTCAAGTTGCGTACTACACTCTCAGGTTCAACTGCCTTCCATGGGCAACTTCCTCAGCAAGTTTCCCTCCTTCCTGTGCCAGCCCAGCTCGCCCTCCCCATTCCCCCTTTTGGCAGGGATCTCTCTGGAGCACCTGTGCCCTTCCTCCACCCTGTTCCCAGCAGGTTCTACCCAGATCTAGGGCTGTTACCGCCTCAAGTTTTCTATCACCCTTAAGAGGTGCTATCCAGTCCAGTAGGCTTGGGGCTCCTCTCCAAGATCTTTCCCTTGGGATCCTGGTGGCTGTGGTCTGTGGCGGTTTAGTTGCCAAGTCATGTCCAACTCTTGTGACCCCATGGACTGGAGCCTGCCAAACTCCTCTGTCCATCGGATTCTCCAGGCAGGACTACTGGAGTAAGTTGCCATTTCCTTCTCCAGGGGATCTTCCTGATCCAGGAATTGAACCTGGGTCTCTGGCTTTGCAAATTCTTTTTTTAAAACTTTTATTTATTGGGCTGTATGGGGAGTCTTCTGTCTTCCCTGTGGCATGCAGGATCTTCAGTTGCAGCATGTGGGATCTAGTTCCCTGACCAGGGATTGAACCCAGGCCCCGTGCACTGGGACTCGGAGTCTTAGCCTCTGGACCACCAGGGAAGTCTCTGCAGACAGCTTCTTTACTGACTGAGCTGTGTCCTGCTAAGACTCTCCAAGTGACAGTATTGTGTGCTTACAGCTCAAAGATGTGTAGCCACTCAAGAATAGTAAAGAGCCCTCCTCCAGGGCCAGAGGACTCCCCTTGCTTTGCTCCCTGAGCAGGCCTGCCTGTATGAGGCCTGGGCCATCCAATCCACCCCTAGATCCTTGCCTAAAGGAGATCAGGTTGATGGCACTAGGAGCTCAAGGAAAAGGGACAGCATAGGAGGATGATCAAACAGTGATCAAAAGGCAGGACTGTCAGGGAGGAGCCACAACAGGGGGAATATCCTATCAGCATCTAGACCCCTTTGGGTGGTGGCAGCTTTGGGGTCACTGTGTTCATCCCAAAGGCCAGTACCATATCTGGGGCAGGCACCCAGCTTTGGAACTAGGCTTGGGAGAACACCCAGCACTACAACTCACACTGTATAGGCTTAGACCTGCTACCTGTCAGCCTGCAGCACCCGCCACTGAGTTTAGAGTGACCAGGTTGTATGGAGTGAAAACTGTCCTGGGAGACCTTTCCTTCCTGCCTACAGTCAGAGCACCTGAGGCCCACTCTGCCCAGTGCACCTGTTCCTCCTGAAGGAGACAGCAGCCCTGAGAACAAACGCACTCCTGAGGCATGGCTGCTCCTGCTGAAGTCTGGGTCACTTGAGTGCTGGGCTGCTGGAACACAGCAGATGCAGTAGGAGGGGCCAGCATCATAACAGTGCTTGGGAGATGCCTCTGTTCCCACCCACAGTCAGACCACCTGAGACACACCTGACCAGAGGACATCCACGGTGCTGAAAGGTCCAAAACCACACCTGTGTCGGAGGCCCTTTTGTTCCCACCTACAGTCAGAGCACCTGGCCACTACCTGTTCAGAACACACGTGTCCAACCGGCCGGGGCAGCACAATACCTGTGATGGAGGATGATCAAATAAATGACCAAAAGGCAGGACTATCAGAGGGTGGGGCACCCCATCAGCATCTAAGCCCCTTTAGGTAGTGGTAGTTTTGGGGTCATTGTACCTGTTCCCCAGACCCACTTCCATCTTTGAGGCACCTGCTTCTCTTCCTACAAATGGACAGAGCACTTGGGGCCCATTGAGCCAGTAAACACTTCCAGCCTTCTGTGAGACACCTAGGGGAGCCTGGCTGTTACTAGCAGAGGGGCTGACACTGAACCTGTGGCTGGAGATACTGCTGTTCATGAACCCAGTCAGAGCACGAGGGGCTTTCCAGTCCAGAGTACAGGTGCTGCAGCGGGAGGAGACAGCGTCATACCTGCGTTTAGAAACACTTCTGGTTCTACTAATACTGAGAGCACCTAAGGTACGGATGGCCAGAGCATGTCTGTGACAGCCAGAAGGGACAATACCGTACACTTTCAGGAAGATTCTTCTACTCTCGCCTTCAGTCAGAACACCTGGGGCCTAGCCAGCCAGGGTACCCACTTTTGACTTTGTAGGAGCTGATACCACTGAGAAAATATCCATAATTCAGGCACGCTTGTTCCTACCTAAATGTGCCTCTGAGGTGGGCAGAGTCAACAGCGGCCTGCTTTTGAGGCTTCTTCGTCACCTGTCCAGGTCTTCACTGGAGATGCAAAGTGTTGAATCACCAACCTATTCGTTTTCTTCTAGTGAAAGAGCCAGGAACTCAACAACCAAGAGGCCAAAGCTTCCTCTGGAAAAGGCAGCAGACGACCACTGTCCACCACGAGCAAACCTCCCTCTTCTGGGAAGAGGCTCAGCACAGACCGTGCCAGTGATGATGGCAAACACATGGAACAGCCGGCTCTTTTTCCTCCTACTGAAAGCTGGAGGCTCATTGCCTCCAGGTGCTTTTTGTACAAGCCATAAGGTATGGATTCAGATGAGCCAGGTCGGAGGTCAATTCTGGCTTGAGAAGTTCACTGGGGAGAGGAGAGAGAGATCTGTAAGTTTCAACTATGCTGCATTCCACTGTTAGCCTGGAAGATCCAAGCCCTGGGCCAGTTTTCCTCTAGTCTTGATACTGGTGAGACAACCCCTTCCCCTGCTGCCTACAGCTGTCCCCTTTCCCTTTGCCCATTTTGCTTCATGGTTCTTCCACTTTTCTTTCCAGATTAAATATATAGTCTTCTTTTAAAACTCATTTTTTTAATAGGAGTATAATTGCTTTACAATGTTGTGTTAGTTTCCGTTGTGCAACTACATGAATCAATTATAAGCATATACTTATCCTCTTCCTCTTGTGCCTCCCTCCCACCCGCCCTCATCCCACCACTCTAGGTCATCACAGAGCACCGAGCTGAGTAAAGCCTTCTTCATATTAATTTATCCCATGTCTATGAGTCTTTGTTCTTTGACTAGTCTGTGGAAGAACTGACTTGTATGAGTGGCAACAGGTGGAGCCTGACTTAACTTTTTCAAGTTTTCTGGATCTCAGCAAATACAGCTACATTTATGACTTAATGTGTTGACTTCTGAAGTCCCAAGGGGAAGACAGGGTGACTCACCCTTGCTTCTTTCCTCTATGCTTTTCCCTAAATTCTGGCCTGTTTGCCAGATCATCCCCACTGTGCAAAGCACATTTTACAATTCTAGTCTTTTTAAAACGTTTGAATATCTCTTTCGTATCTTTTTCTTTAAATTAGACTTAGGCCAGGCATTCTACCACATTCAGACTGCTCAGAGAGGATGGGCTTGGCATCTACCTTCTTGGGGCTGGAATAGAAGAAGGAATTCACGCCACTCTGTAATTACTGAAAATGTTAAGTCTAGGATAAAATATGTGACTCATCAATGATTTTTGGTCACTGGAACTATGGAAACAAACTAGGGAGGAATTCACAGAAGGGGAAGATAACAATGGAGAATATAGAGGGATGATGGAATCCCAGTGCATATGGTTGAGACCGTTGGCTCTGTGCATGGGGGTAAATGCTGACATCCTCACCTCAGATCATCACAAAAAAACAGATTCTAGTAGGATCCTAGATACCAGATATTAAAAGTGAAGTTATGAATGTTTCAGGACAAAATGTAAGAGACCCTGATCATAGCCTTGGGATATCAAGGAGTTCTTTTTTAAAATAATTTTCCAATTTTTAATTGAAGGATAATTGTTTTACAATATTGTGTTGGTTTCTGCCATACAACAGCAAGAATCAGCCACGGGTGTATGTATGTCTCCTCCCTCTTGAAGCTCCCTTCCACTTTCCATCCAACCCTCTAGTTTGTCACAGAGCACTAACTTGAGATCCCTGTCTTATACACAAATTCCCACCAGTGATCTATTTCATATATGCTGGTGTATATGTTTCTATGTTACTCTGTCCAGGAGTTCTAAAAAAATTTTTTTTAATGTATTTACTTTTTTTGGCAATGTGAGCAGCAGATGGGATCTTAGTTCCCTGACCAGGGATCAAACCTGACCCCTCTGCACTGTAACCTCAGAGCTTTAACCACTGGACCACTTCAGGGAAATCCTGAAGGAGTTCTTAAGAATAAAAAGATCATAAAATAAACCAAGAAATAAAATTTAACCAAAACAAAAACCTTTTATTTAAAAACCATTTGTTGTTGTTGTTTAGTGGCTAAGTGGTATCTAACTCTTTTATGACCCCCTGGACTATAATCCTCTGTCCATGGGATTTCCCAGGCAAGTATACTGGAGTGCGTTGCTACTTCCTTCTCCAGGGGATCTTCTCAACCCAGGGATCCAACCTGTGTCTCCTGCATTGGCAGGTGGATTCTTTACCACTGAGCCACTAGGGAAGCCCTTTAAAAACCATACACAAAACTAAAAGACAAAACATAGACTTAAAACTACTTCTCCAAAAAGATATAATTCAAAAGATGAAAGAGCAGGGCACAGATCAGGGGAAATATTTGTAAAATATATATCTAACAAAGGACTGGTATGAATAAGCATATGAAAAGATGTTCAACATCACTTATCATTAGGGAAATTCAAGCCAAAACCAGAATGAGATATTTCACACCTATTAGGATGGCTATAACCAATGAAGCAGAAAATAACAAATGGTGGCAAAAATGCGGAGAAATTGGAATGCTTGTACTTTGCTTGTGGGAGGGTGAAATGGTGCAGCTGCTATAGAAAACATTACGGAAGTTCCTCAAAAATTTAAACATATAGTTACCTATGATTTGATAGCTCAGTTGGTAAAGAATCTGCCTGCAATGCAGGAGACCCTGGTTCGATTCCTGGGTCAGGAAGATCCCCTGGAGAAGGGAAAGGCTATCCGCTCTGGTATTGTGGCCTGGAGAATTCCATGGACTGCATGGGGTTGCAAAGAGTTGGACACAACTGAGTGACTTTCACTTTCACTTTCTTTCAGCAGTTTCATTCCTAGATATATACTCAAAACAATCGAAAGCCGGGACTTAAACAGGTATTTGCACACCCATGTTCATGTGGCAGTAGTCACAATAATCAAAAGGTGGAAGCAACCCATGTCCATCAACTGATGAATGGATAAATAAAATGTGGCATATACCTCCAATGGGATATTATTCAGTCTCAAGAAATTCTGATACATGCTACAACATAGATAAACCTTGAACACCTCATGCTAAGTGAAATAAGCCAGACAGAAGGACAAATGTTGTACAATCCTACTTATGTCAGGTAGCTAGAATAGGCAAATTTATAGACAAAATAGAAAGTGGTTGCCACGGGCTTGAGGGAGTAATGGGGAACTATTATTTAGCAGGGACGCAGTTTCTGTTTGGGATGATGAAAAAATTCTAAAGATGGATAGTGGTAATGGTTGTACAACAATGTGAATGCACTGTGTTATGATTTGTTAAAATGATAAAATTTGTTATTAACATATACATATGTTAGTATAATTTTTAAAAAGCTTTATGGTAAATGAGAGAATTCAAATACAAAGAACCACATATTCTATGATTCCATTTACATGAAATGTCCAGAACTGGTAACTCCATAGAGGTTTTCATCCAGAAAGTGTGTTAGTGTTTTTTTGGGTCAGGATCATTGGGAGGTAATAGGGGTACAAGGTTTCTTGGGGTGATGAAAATGTTCTAAAACTGATTCTGTTGACATTTCCATACCTGTGGATACCCTTATAGCCCTTGAATTCTACACTTTAATGGGTGAGTTTTTTGGTACATAAGTTATATGTTTAAAAAGCTATGACAAAAATCAATGTAATTCATCATGCTCAGAAATTAAAGGAGGAAAGCCATGCAATCATCTCAATAGCTGTGGACAAATTAACTAAGTTTAACATTCCTTTCAAAAAATCTTTTAACAAAGTTGGAATTTGGAGTGAATTTCCTTCCAATGGTAATGCGTACATCAAAACAAAACACAACAACCTCAAGTAACAGCATACTGCTCACATTTCCCCAGAGACCAGAACCGGAAAATTGTCTACTACATTTTATAGGAGGTTGTGGCAAATGTAGCATGTAAGAAAAGTAAATAGAATCATACAGATTAAAAAATAAGAAGTAAAATTGCCTTAGATTCAGAGAAGTCATGATTATGTATGTAGAAAATCTTATGGAATCTAAAAAGGAACCAGAGGAAGAAAGGTGTGAATTTAGCAAAGCTCTGGCATAGAAGATATATACATATATAAAACATTTTTTTTCTACCTACTACCATATGCCAGTACATGTATGTGTTTGTGTTATCTGTGTGTACATGAGTATATGTGGGCTGCTGCTGCTGCTGCTAAGTCGCTTCAGTCGTGTCTGACTCTGTGTGACCCCATAGATGGCAGCCCATCAGGCTCCCCGGTCCCTCGGATTCTCCAGCCAAGAACACTGGAGTGGGTTGCCATTTCCTTCTCCAATGCATGAAAGTGAAAAGTGAGAGTGAAATCACTCAGTCATGTCCGACTCTTAGCCACCCCATGGACTGCAGCCCACCAGGCTCCTCCGTCCATGGGATTTTCCAGGCAAGAGTACTGGAGTGGGGTGCCATTGCTTTCTTCGGTATGTGGGCTAGTGGAGTGGAAAACTAATATTGATAAACTGTCAATTCTGATCATGACTCTGAAAGCTGGTCTATTATATTATTCAAAGAGATATTGGTACCCTTTGGGCATAAGACTTTTCTGCCAGGGTGAACCTTGCACCCACCTGATATGCATCTCCTGTTCTTGCACCTGGGAGAAAAATCACTCACAGACAGCTGTGTGGTCTGCAGCAAGACAGCAAGACTCGATCACCTGATGGTGCTATGCTGACCATTGGTGCCTGAAAATGTAAAGGTAAGGAAGAGAAATTCAAAGACATGCAGATTAAAACAGAAGAAATTAAAATGACTTTAATTCTATGAATGCAATCATAGAAAACCTTCTTGTGGGTGTAGAAAATCCTAAAGAATCAAAGAAGAAGCCATCAGAAGTGAAAAGAGAATTTACCAAGTTCTCAGCATGCAAGTCAATATATTTTTAAATGTATTTTCTATATACCATCAAAGAACTACCGAAAGCTAAAATTGAAAAGATATAGTATTTGCAAATCTCATAAATTTCTTGAAGATAAATTAACAAAATCTCTGCAAGATCTAGTTAGTTACAGAAAACTACAAAACAGCAGTTGCAAATTTTCTCTTCAAGGGCCAGATAGTAAATATTATAGGTTTTGTGGAACTGATGGCCCCCTTCAAATATTCTTTCATTTTTAAAAACCTCTTTTAAAATGTTAGCACTATACTTAGTCATTGGCCTTATTAAAACAAACGGGGGCCTAATTGAGCCTATAGGTCATAGCTTGTGGACACTGATTCAAAACATTGCTGAGAGAAATATATATATATGTATGTATATATATCTACCAGCCTCCTCCCTCCATGGGATTCTCCAGGCAAGAGTACTGGAGTGGGTTGCCATTTCCTTCTCCAGTATATATATATATATATATATATATATATATATATATATACACACACACACACACACACATATATATATCATGGTGCTATTCTGTGCTTAGTCACTCAGTCATGTCTGATTCTTTGTGACCCTGTGGACTGTAGCACGCCAGGCTCCTCTGTCCATGGGGGTTGTTCAGGAGAGAATACTGGAGTGAGTTGCCATGCCCTCCTCCAGGGAAGCTTCCTAAGCCAGGTCCCCACACTGCAGGTGGATTCTTCACTGACTGAGCCACCAGGGAAGCCCCCGTATATCGTGGTACTCTACTGTAAAAGTTAATATTGAAAAAGTATACATTTTGGCCAGAACCCTGAACAACAAGAGATACTGGTGCCCTTAGGGCACAAAACTGTTAAGGCAAGATGGACCCTGGACCCACCTCATGTACTATCTCCTGTCCTTGGCTTTAGAAGAAGACAGGTCACAGAGATCTTCACTGTTTGCAGAGCAAACACTTAGAAATGTCCTAAGGAAAGGTGCCAACAACAATGATGCCAATTCTACAGCTTCTGGGGAGACTGAGGTCCCCTTATAGCCAATGGTGACATCTGAGTTGAACTAAAAGAAAGACTTCCTAGTAAACTGTGCGTGTGTGTGTATTCAGTCATGTCTGACTCCTTGATACCCCATGGACTGTAGCCCGCCAATCTCCTCTCTCCATGGGATTTTCCAGGCAAGAGTACTGGAACAGGTTACCATTTCCTGCTCCAGGGGATCTTCCCGGCCCAGGGATCGAACCTGTGTCTCTTGGGTCTCCTGCATTGGCAGGTGGATTCTTTACAACTGAACCACCTGGGAAGCCCAGGAGACAGTGTGTGTACTCATTACATTAATAAGTGTGCCATGGGGCTAAGATTCCTATTGGTTATGAAAAATGGTTACCCAGGAGGCCTCCATGATAAGAGTGCACCACAGTCTGGCCACTCCACCTGTGTGAGTGAAGAAAGTTATAGAACTAAATGCTGTTTTACTAAATTTGTAAAAACAAGCAAAGAAACCCTGCTTCCCAGAAAGGAATGGTGTGTCATTCAGGCAGGTCAGAACTCAGTTCCTCACCTCAGACAGCCAGAAAGCCTAGTTGGTGAGGCTCCAGGCTCAAGCCTCTCCAGGGCAGCCTCAGAGAAGTTGCCTGACTCCAGGATTTCAGGAGTTGACTTCAGAGGAGGGAAGAGAACAGGGTGCAGGACAAGGAGAGCAAAATGATGACATCAGTGGCAACTGCCAAAAAGAAAAAGGCTCCAGCTTCTGGTGCCCCATGGCACTCTGGTGTCTCCTTCCTCAGCACCTGTCCTGCAGAAGCCTCCCTGGCCCTCTGGGTGGATAGTCACCCTAGGAGACAGCGCAGCCCTCCTACCCCCCATCATCGGGCTTCTCATACTCACCTATCCCAGTGAACTGGGTCGCCATCTGGATATGGGCTGCTCCTCAGACTCGGGGGCAGCTTCTGCTTTCCCCGGTGACCCCAGAGAAAGAGCTGCAGGAAGCTCCGCCACTGACTACATAAGTCACTGTCCCCAGACCAGGAGCTATGGGCCTGCAAACCTGGGCACCGACGCAGGACGCAGGATGAACGGACGCTGGCCTGATCGGATCTTACGGTTCCTCCCGGCGCGCAGGCACGTCTGAGTCTGCACACCCGCGGCACTTCGTACCTGCGCGGAGTTCCAGAGGGGCAGAGGCCCGCAGAGGCCCGTTGGGGTTGGGCCGTTGGACCTCGGCCTTTGCCCTTTGTCGCTACTTCACGCCCTTCCCTCGTGCACCTTCCTCTGTCACGTGTCCCAGGGGTGTTGCTCTCGTTGTCGAGTAATCGGAAGCCAGGAGACCTCTCTGAGCTTCCCAGCCTGCTCGGAGGATCCCTCAGCGCCCAAACTTCTCTTCACGGGCAACTTCCTCAACTAGCTCCACTCCCCAATCCCCACTCTGACTTCCGCCCCTGCATCCCCCTGTCTGGTCTGAATAAATCTCCTCCACCTGGGCTGTTGACTGAGATTACCACCCCAGTTTGACATCACAGCTAAGAGGCTAAGCTAAGACCTGCTCTGGCAGGCTCTGTGCTCCTCTCTGGATCCGAACCTCGGTGTGGTGTGTGTGTGTCTGTTCTTCTGGTCTCAGAAGCCATCACTGTCTGCTTGCTCTTCCACGATGTTCCTCCACTCAGGAACGTTGAGGACGACTCCTTGCAGGGTGCAAAATAGCTCTTGAGCAGGCCTCTGTGAAGCCTGGACCATCCAGTTAGCCCTAGATCTCTGCCTGAAGGAAACTGAACTGAACGCCCTAGAAAAGGAAGGGCGGAGGAGGACACAAAATAGTACAGGACAGAGGATCAGAGAAGGGCTCCCGCCCCGGCCCAAAGCAGTGGGAGTGTACCAACACCACGCAGGGCCCTGGAGACCAAGAGGGTCCTCCCCCTCTTCTGGTAGAGTCCTGGGCTTCCTAAGGGAAACCTCTATTCCCAGAGCCCAGAAGACAAGTTGAGTAAGAAAGTGAAGACAGGGACTTCCCTGCTCATCCAGTGGTTAGGAATCCACCTTGCAATGCAGGAGCTGCGAGTTTAATCCCTGGTCAGAGTACCAAGAACCAACATGTCATGAGGCAAACTCAGCTGCATGCTGCAACTGCTGAGCCCAGGCTCTGAAACCAAAGATCCTGCATGATGTAAGGAGGATCCTGCATGCCTCAACTAAGACCAGATGCAGCCATATAAGTAAAAAAAAAAAAAAAAGAAAAGAAAGTGAAAATACCTGCTATGGGTCCATCACCAGAGGCCATCTCCAGCTCTTACAGCCCTGCTGAAGACTTTATCTGTCTTTGGAGGACTGATCTGGGTGCAGCAGGGCTGTCTGGCCCACTTTCATCCTGCCCCTGCTGCCAAAGAGGTCAGCAAAGAAAGAGCGTGATGAAGGCCTTACACCCAGATGTCCAGGCTCTCTGGAGTCAGAGAAGACACAGGGAGGAAAGCTTCCAGATGCTCCATCCAGAAAAACCTCTTGACTCATATCTGCCAATTTTAGGCTCTGTACACAAAAATTCCCACACCCCTGCTGATGCCACTGGCACTGTTTTTGGAAGAAGGAGAGCTGTCTCTCCCTCCCAGGTTCCCTGCATACTCATTGGTGAGGTCCTAGGCTTTTAGGAGAAAGCTGAGCTCCAATAGAACCACATGGTGTCTGGAGATAAATTTGAGGCCACTGCAGACTGTAGTGCCACCCAGCCTGCCTGTTCTCTCTTCCTTTCAGTGGCAACTGCAGACACACCTGCCGTTGGTCACTTTCACCTTGCAGATTCTAGCTATTGCCTTATTATGAGACAACTGCCAGGCTTCCACCTGTCTACCCCTGTATCTGTCTTCACACAAAATGCTGATCATGAAATGAGATGCCTAAATCCTAACTCTCATTTTACTTTTCCTGCTGAATCTCTTTTCCCCTTAAGGATAATAATTTAAAATAATAATAATAAGACAAACCACTCACTATAAAATGGACAACCATTTGAACAATCTCTTTCCAAAAGGTGATTCACAAATGTTCAATAAACCCTTTAAAAAATTGCTCAACACCATTAGTCATCAGGAAAATTAAAATTAAACCACAGTGAGAGATACCATTACACAATCATCAGAAAGGATAAAGGTTACAAGCTGAATACCTCCAAATGTGCTCAGGGGTGTGGAGCAGCTGAAACCCTTCTCACTTCTAATCAGAATATAAAATGGTACAACCACTTTGAAGAAAAAGTCATGCAGTTTCTCATAGAACTAAACATACACCTATTCTGACATCACAATTTCACATCTAATAATTTAACCAAAAGAAAGGAAAACATGTATGCACAAAAATGCTTGCACTTTTGCAAAAAGCTTTGTTTTTAATAAAATCTGGAAATACCTCTGGGTGCCAACCCACAAGAGGATAGAAAAGCAAATCATAAAGAATTCATACGGCTCAACTATCAAGGAAAGAACTCCTGATAACAGGCAACAAACAACAGGGATGAATCAAAATAACAGTTTACTAAATGGAAGAAGCCTTACATAAGAGTCCATACTGCATGTCCCCATTCATGTGGAAATCTAGAGCAGCTAAAACTAACTTAGTGAAAGTTAAGTCTCTCAGTCGTGTCCGACTCTTTAGGACCCGTGGACTGTAGCCCGCCAAGCTCCTCCATCCATGGGATTCTCCAGGCAAGAATACTGGAGTGGGTTGCCATTTCTTTCTCCAGGGGATCTTCTCGACCCAGGGATTGAACTCAGGTCTCCCACATTGCAGGCAGACGCTTTAACCTCTGCGCCGCCAGGGAAGCCCAAAACTGACTAACTTATATTGGAGCAGTTTCGGAAGGACTAGGATGGGAGGGTTTGACTGAATCCAGAGACACAGCAGTAAGCAGATCGGGAACTGCCAGCCATGGGGAGCCAGGATAGCCCACCCATGAGTGATCCTCCCCAAGGGCTGAACTGCTCTTTTTCTGTGCTGACCTGCTTGCTGGTAGGGGAGTGTGTGTGTGTGTGTGTGTGTGTGTGTGTGTGTGTGTGTGTGTGTCTGATTGACCTGGCTGAGATCAGATTCCCGAAGTCCAGACATGGGTCCTAGGAGTTGCGGGTCTCATGGCCCATGAAGTTTTTATTAGAGGATGTTGGCATTGCTCTAAAAAGAGCCTGTGGCTCTTGGCTGTATAGTCATTCACCAAGTCTTTCATCCACTCAGGATTGCTTGCTGATTTGCTTCTTTCTTGCCTTGTTTCCCCCTGCTTTCCATCTTCCTATTCTCTGCTACACCTCTACATTAACATTATTAACGTCATTGTCTCAATAATTTTTTAATGTTTGAAAACTTTTGTAAAAGTTATGAAGAAAATTTAGCCTTCTCTGCCACGACAATGGTCAATTTCATCTGTGTAGTAAAAATCTACTCATAAAACAATGACTTTAGGATGATACTCGTTACTCTTGCTTCAATTTTTTTCAGTTAAGTCTTTGAGGTAAAATGTATATAAAATAAAATGGGGTTATTTTAAATATAGAGTATGGTAAGTTTTGAAAAATATATTCACCGGAGTAAATAACAGAGTATTTAAGATACAGGTCTAGTAATGTTTCATCTTCTTAAAAATTCTCTTTTGCTATCAGTCCCTCCACATATCTAGCTCACCAAATGGATTGATCTGATTTCTGACATTATAGTTAGTTTTTCCATTTCCATTTCATACAAATGGAAGCATACGTTAGGTAGCCTTCTGTGTGCCTCTCTTTTGGATCAGTATAATGATTTTTAGATCAATCTAAGTTGTTACCTAAGTCCCTCATTCATTCCATTTTATTTTGTTCTGGTGACTCATTGTATGGATATACCAGAGTTTGTTTATCCATTTTCCTGGGAGGAGGAACCAACTGCCACAGGAGTCTGTGAGGAGTCCCAGCTCTGGAATCACAAAGCAGATTATAGAAAGGAAAGTTGAGAGGCCCACAATAATAACTAAATAATTAACACAACAACTTTAGAGGTTTCTTGTAACCTCATTTTTGTAAGGTGTTTTCCTTTGCATTATTTTGTGTTTGGTTTGCACAAAAAAATTCAATTTAGGAATTTCCCCTTTGATCTGGAGGTTGTTCCTGAGTGTTTAAAAATTTCCAGCTGTGTGGATCACAAGAAACTGTGGAAAATTCTTAAAGTGCTGGGAATACCAGACTACCTTATCTGCCTCCTGAGAAACCTGTATGCAGGTCAAGAAGCAACAGTTAGAACTGGACATAGAACAACAGACTAGCTCAAAATTGGGAAGGGAGTATGTCAAGGCTGTATATTGTCACCCTGCCTATTTAACTTATATATATATATATACATATATATATATATATATATATACATATAGAGAGTTGCTGCTGCTGCTGCTGCTAAGTCGCTTCAGTCGTGTCCGACTCTGTGCGATCCCATAGACGGCAGCCACTAGGCTCCCCCATCCCTGGGATTCTCCAGGCAAGAACGCTGGAGCGGGTTGCCATTTCCTTCTCCAATGGGTGGCCTTCACCAAATGAGCTGGGTGGCCTTCACCAAAACTTCCCTCCAGTGCACGAAAGTGAAAAGTGAAAGTGAAGTCGCTCGGTCGTGTCTGACTCTTAGTGACCCCATGGACTGCAGCCCACCAGGCTCCTCCGTCCATGGGATTTTCCAGGCAAGAGTACCGGAGTGGGGTGCCATTGCCTATACAGAGTACATCATGCCAAATACCAGGTTGTATGAATCACAAGCTGGAATCAAGATGGCTGGCAGAACTATAAACAACCTCAGATATTCAGATGACACCACTCTAAAGGCAGAAAGTAAAGAGAACTAAAGAGCCTCTTGATGAGGGTATAAGAGGACAGTGAAAAAGCTGGCTTAGAACTCAACATTCAAAAAACCAAGATCATGGCATCTGGTCCCATCACTTCATGGCAAACAGAAGGGGAAAAAGTGGAAGCAGTGACAGATTTTGTGTTCTTGGGCTCCCAAATCTCTGTGGAAGATGACTGCAGCCATGAAATTAAAAGACACTTGCTTCTTAGAAGAAAAGCTATGACAAACCTAGACAGTGTATTACAAAGGAGAGACATCACTTTGCTGACAAAGGTCTGTCTAGTCAAAGCTATGATAGTCATGTACAGGTGTGAGAGTTGGACCTTAAAGGAGGCTGAGTGTGGAAGAATTGATGCTGTTGAAATACAGTGCTGGAGAAGACTCTTCAGAGTCCCTTGAACAGCAAGGAGATCAAAGCAGTCAATCCTAAAGGAAATCAACCCTGAATATTCATTGGAAGGACTGATGCTAAAGCTGAAGCTCCTGATACTTTAGCCACCTGATGGGAAGAGCCAACTCATTGGAAAAGACCCTGATGCTGGGAAAGATTAAGGGCAGGAGGTAAAGGGGGCAACAGAGAATGAGATGCTTGGATAGCAGCACCATCACCAAAAAAACAAAACAGTAGCAGAGACAGCAGTAGAGGCATGGGGATTTTTGTTTACAGAGCTAACAACTGGCAGATGTGGGAGAAAAGTTCCTTCTTAACAAAGCATCTGGAAGCTTTCCTCCCTGTGTCTTCTGACTTCAGGGAGGTGGGAGAGCTGGGTGGCCTTCCCCAAAACTTTTTAAAATACCTGTTTAGCAGTATGGACAGGATGCACGTGTGCTCAGTTGTGTCCGACTCTCTACAACCCCATGAACTATAGCTCACCAGGCTCCTCTTTTCATGGGATTATTCCAGCAAGAATACTGGAGTGGGTTGCCATTCCCTTCTCCAGGGGATCTTCCCGACACAGGAATTGAAAAAGCATCTCCTGAGTATCCCGGGTTGCAGGCAGATTCTTTACCACTGAGCCAACCTGGGAGGCTGAGGGCAGGCCAAACAACCCTGCTACATCCAGATTGTTACTGACAAGGGTTCTTGGCCTTCTTCAACCAATAGAAATTGACTAGAGGCTAGACAAGTAATTCAGGCAAGGCTTTACTGGGCTACCACTGTAGCAGAGTGGAGTGAGAACAAACAGCAGGTACCCTTGCTTGCTTGCTCCCTGAATTTGTTCCTTATATGGGGTGCAGGGAACCTGGGTTCAATCCTTGGGTGGGGAAGATTCTCTAGAGAAGGGAATGGCTACCCACTCCGGTATTCTTGCCTAGAGAATTCCACAGACAGAGGAGCGTGGTAGGCTGCAGTCCATGGGGTTGCAAAGGACACGACTGAGCAACTAACACTTTCAGTTTCACTGAAAGTACCCTGCTTTTGCTACCGACTCCCTGCTTTTGTTCCAGGCTCTTCAAAAGTGGTGAATTTTCTTGGCTCTCTTTTTATCTTTTGCCACGAATTTGTCCCAAAGGTGCATGCATGAAGTTGTTTTTAGTCCCATACTGTTTCTTTGTATTTTGTTGCTTGAAGAGAGCTGTGTCTAAGTTCAAGCATTTCAGCAAAGAGTCCCAGGTCCTAGCCTGTCTCAAGATCAGTCCTCTAAAGGAGAGGGCAAGCCTCCAGCAGGGCTATAAGAGCTAGGGATGGCATGACCTTTGGTGATGGGCTCAGAGAAGATATTTTCACTCTCTTACTCAGTGTCTTCTGGGCACTGGGAATGGAGGTTTCTCTTAGGAGGTGCAGGACTCTACCAGAAATGGTCTCCAGTCTCCAAGGCCTTAGGTGCTGATGGTACTCCTCCTGCTTTGGGGCGGGAATGCTTCTCTCACCAAGCTTCTCTGTCATTTTTCATTCTCCTCCTTATACAACCCTTTCCCCCCCCATTCCTGGGCTCTCAGGTCAGTCTCATTTGGACAAGGTCTGGAAGGGTAACTGGATTGCAAAGACTTCACCTGCTCAGGTGGCAAACAGGAGAGGATTTGTGCCTTTCTGGAAGGATCTTTATCCCTCCCATGTGACTGAACATGTGGGTCGTGCAAGTAGACAGCGGCTGCTTATTCTGAGAGTCCGGATCCGGAGGTAAGCGCCCCAGGGAGGAGCGCTGAGGCTGTGGAATCGGACACGGCCTCCTAGGGGCGATTAAACACGAAGAGGTGAAGACCTGAAATTGCTGTAGATGAATCTGCAAACAGAGCCGAGGTGAGAGACAGGGACGCGGTGGGGGTAGGGGCGTTGATCCAGGCCAGATGCGAAACACCGGTGAGCAGTGAGGGGAGGCGGGGAGCGAGGCTGGCTAAAGAAGTTGCCCTGAAGAGCACTGTGGCTGCCGGCAAATCCTTGGAGTGGAATAAAGAACTGCGAGAGGTTTCCTAGCTTCAGACCCCTTCGCGGCGAGGTACGCGCCCAGTGCTTATGAGACACCACTGGAAAGCGTGACAGCGGCGCGCGAGCCGAGCGCACACGAGCCATGGGCTCGCAGAAAAGATGGCAAAGGGCAAACGGTGAGACCCAACGGCTCCAGAGGGACTCTCCGTCGCGTCAGAGTTCCAGTACGTGCTTGCAGGTCTCTGGCACTAGATGTGCCCCGGCGCTATATGGGGACTGTTCAGGACTGTGGTTGCTCCGACGCCAGCAGAACTGGGCCCGCCCACCTACCGGCCCGGGGTTCGCAGCCTCAGCGATTGGCCAGGGGCATCACTGCCTCTGGATCTTGCAGCTCTTTCCCGCCGGGTAGCTGGAGGGCAGTGTCAGCTCCGAGATAGTCGTGGAGCCGCCCAGACCCTCCTGGAGTCGGGCACCAGGCTCACGGGGAGGGCTGGGTATGGGTGCCCGGATGCGGAGGGGGAAAGGGCCGCGTTGTCTCCCTTCGACTGATGAAAGCAGGGGGCAGGGGAGGCTGCCGCAGAGCAAGTGCTCAGGCGTTGAGAGACGCTGGACAGAGTAGCACCGGGCGAGAGACCCCCCGCCCCCCAGCCTCCTCATTGCAGTCAACAGCCGCAGAAAACCCCAGTTTATGTCAACATCCCACACACCGCCCCCAAGCTTGCCCCCCACCCACATGCAGGTAGCTTGTGGCTCAGGACACCAACCTCTAGGAACCTCTGTATGTATATGTTAGTCACTCAGTCCTGTCTGACTCTTTGCCGCCCTATGGACCAGTAGCCAGCCAGGCTCCTCTCTGTGCATGGAATTCTCCAGGCAAGAATACTGGAGTGGGTAGCCATTTCCTTCTCTGGGGATCTTCCCCACCCAGAGATCGAACCTGAGTCTCCTGTATTGCAGGCCGATTCTTTACAGTCTTTCCCCACCAGGGAAGCCCTAGGAACCTCTGCAGTGCCCCTCCAAACCCTGAAGGTGAGCACCTATGTGGCCACCCTGGAAAGGTGCCAGCCTAGAGTAGCATCAGCTGGGCTGGGATGGTTTCTGAGGTAGGAACCAGGTACTCTGACCTGCCGCAATGCCGCACTCCACACCAGCCCTTCCTGGAGGGCAGGGTCTCTTATTTTTACAAATTGGATAAAACTATTTAAATCCTAGAACTTTCTTCAGCTCACATAGATGGCAGTAACCCTGGTAGGACTTCACACAAGCTGACTAATTCTATAGATCATAATACCAACCATCAGACTAGGGTGCCTCCTTGTCATGTACATGTCATGTATTACTTTTCACTTTTTAAAATACTTTTCTGAGACTTATTTATTTTTGATTGGACTGTGAGGCATGTGGGATCTTAATTCGCTGACCAGGGATTGAACCTGTACACCCTGCATTGGAAGGCAGAGTCATAACTACTGGACTGCTGGGGATATCCCATATATTATTTTTTAAGTAGTCCTTTGGATGCTTAGCACTATGATTCACCTGTAACAAGCACATGCACTACCCACTAGGAGGTCAAATTTGGTTCAACTTGTGAGTGAACCATTGGCTACACTGGGCCTCAGTCTCCTCAGATGATGTAGTGAGGGACTACCAATTGTCAGCGCCTCTCCATGGCAAATTATTTCTTCTAATTGACTCTTGCAGGAAATCACACAGCTGTCTGGGAGTTATCTTCTTCCAGGAGATGCACGTTAGGTAGGTACACGATCTACTTGTCTTAAAAACCCTTATGTCCCAAGGGCACCAATATTTCTTGCAATAATTCCATAGACTAGATTTCAGAGTCTTTGTCAAAATTGGCAACTTATCAATATTAACTTTTCCGGGGCACAAGGATGGTATATGTCTCCATATATTTAGGTCTTTTATCTTTCCTCTCAGCAACATTTTGTACTAGAGGCTCACACCAAGGCCACTGGGCCAGTTCAACACACAGCCTGTTTTGATAAGAGCTAAGGATCGTGTCAAAATTTGAAAGAGTTTTAATACACACAGAGAGGAGATTATGTGACAGAGAACATGTGACCCATGAAGCCTATAATACTTATTATCTGGCCTTTTAAGAAAAAGTTTGCAACCACTGTTTCATAGTTTTCTGTCTATAGCTCTTCCATGGTTGTTGTTTAGCTACTCAGTCGTGTCCGACTCTTTGCGACCCCATGGACTGTAGCCCACCAGGCTCCTCTGTCCATGGGGATTCTCCAGGCCAGAATACTGGAGTGGGTTGCCATGCCCTTCTCCAGGGGATCTTCCCAACCCAGGGATGGAACCCCAGTCTCCCGCATTGCGGGTGGATTCTTTATTGTCTGAGCCAGACATGTGTATGATCTTGTATACTGAGACCTTGCTAAAATCACCTCACTTCTGTAGTTTCTTTGTGGATTTCTTAGGATTTTCTACAAACCCAACAATTTTTTTCTATGAATGAAGCTAGTTTCACTCATGCTTTAATCTCCATGCCTTTTATTTCTCTTTTTTACCTTCACATTTGCAGAGGCCAACAGCTGTCAGCATAGTACCATCAGGCATTTTTTTTTTTTTCTAATTAAGACATGCAGCCAACTCTGTGAGTGATCTTCTCCCAGGTACTTGGACAGGAGAGGTAGGTATGGGGTCTAGCGCAGGATCATTGCAGGCAGATTCTTTACCATCTGAGCCACCAGGGAACCCTGGATATATATGAATACATATAACTAATTCACATTGTTGTACAGCAGAAACCAACACAACCTTGTAAAGCAATTATACTCCAATTTTTAAAAAAGAGCAAGAATACCTGAGCTGAGAACCAATTAACAAGAACAATTTATGTATAACATTATATCTGGGAAAGAAAGATAACAACCCATTGAAGCCAAGGGTAAGAGGAGAGGGGGATAGTTGTAGGTAGCAATGGCTGTCCTGTCAGTTCCAAGACTAGAGGAAAACTGACCTAGAGCTTAAGTCTTCCAGGCTAACAGTTGAAACCATTGTTGCATAGTTGATATATACAGATCTGTCTCTTCTTTCTAGAGTGGAACTTCTCAAGCCAGTGTGCTGACTTGTAACCAGTACACCTGGATCCACGAACCTTTAATACAGACACAGACATCACCCTGAGATGTCTGGCCTGTAGCTGGTTCTCGGAGAACACAGAACAGGTTAAATTTGTTTGACATAACTAGAAGGACTGAACCCACTCCAGTGGAGAATTCTTTCCTGGAGAATCCTAGGGATGGGGGAGCCTGGTGGGCTGCTGTCTATGGGGTCGCACAGAGTCGGACCCGACTGAAGCAACTTAGCAGCAGCACCAGAAGGACTGAGACTGTTCCCGGCAAAGCAAGATCCATTTATGGGGCACAGAGTTCACCTGCCATTCTAGAGGAAACTTTCACTTCCTAGTTGCTGAGATCCTAGTTCTTGCACAAGAAGAAATGGCTTTGTCCACCACACTTCTGTTCCCAGAGATCCCTGGGTAGGTGATTAAGATGCCCCATAGGCAAAGCGACTGCTTGCTGGACCCACCAAAGAGGCACATTTGATCTGGTCAGAAGTAGGTGAAAAAAATGCCTGAAATTGGTATCTTCTCAATGATTTCAGCTCCTACAAAGTCAAAGGGGGTACCCTGGCTGGATAGACCCCTGGTGTTCTGACTGAGGGCAAGACTAGAGGTGTCTTTCTGAAGGTATATGATGTTGTCCCATCTGATTGCAACAGATATGCTCTGGTCAGGAGTATACCACCCTCTCTCCCCGCCCCCCGCCCCCTCCGCTACAGCTCTGAATGATGGTGGAACTAGAAGTGTGTCCAAATGCAGGTATGGTGCTGTCTCCTTCCATTGCACCACCTATACCCTGGACTCATGCACCCCACATTCTCTGACTGTATTCATGGACAGTGGTTTCTTCAGCTACAGATGTGGTGCCAGCCCCTCACATTGCAATGGATATTCCGTGGCCATTGGCCCTGAGATATCTGACAGAAGGCATGAAGAGAAGTACCTCTGGGTATGTGTTTCTTCTCAGTGGTGCAGGCTTCTCCAGGAGGAACAGGTTTGCTCTGGCCTTATGGGTCCCAAGCACTCTGACCAGACACAGCAAGAGAAGGCTGACTGCATCACAGTTACTGTCCTGGCCTCTTCCATTGCAACGCTTGTGTTCTGGAAAAGTGGAACCCGGGTGTTATTGTAGGGAAATGTAGGGCCTCCAAATACAGGCAAAGTGCTGACCCCACCCACTGCAACTGATGTACTTTGGCTGCGTGGTTTCTGGGTGACTTGAACACAGGAAGGAGGCTGATACATGCTCCTTCTCAGTGATGCTATCTCCTCTAACAAGAACAGGTGTGCTTTGGCTGGGTGAGTCCCAGGTGGTCTGACTTTAGGCAAAAAGAAAAGTGTCTCCCAGGAAAGTTTTGCTTTCAGTAGTGCTGGCCTCTCTAATTGTAACAGAGGCGCTATAGGCTGGCAGAACCCTGGTGTTCAGGTCCTAAGCCTCCCCCAACAAGAGTGGTGGTGCTCAGCTCTGTCCTAAAGCTGACATGGAGCTTCAGACATGGAGCTGGGGCCTGTGGCAAACACACTGACCCCTGAGCTGTCATTATCCAAAAGAGCTGTATGTGCCATGAATAGATTTGAATCTGGAGTGGTGTTAACTAAAGGTGAGCTGTGCCTGGTGCTGGGCATCCTGCTGATGGCTTGGGGCAAGAAGTAGCAGGTGGGCAAATGGGGAAAAACAAGATGTACCAGCAAAGGCTGGTTGGATGTTGACAGTGATGCCACAGGTGGAACATAGGGATGTCATATATGCAAAAACTGAGTTAAGTCCCCATGGGGTACCTGAGCTGCAGTAGAGGTTAAATTTTGAACTTGTACTGGGATTTCCATGTTTCCTAAAGGGGAAATGATATCAAAACTGTTCAGGGGGCAGTCTGTCAGGAGGAGCCTGGGAAGGGGGCATTGTAGCCATACCAATTTCATCAGAGTCAAAGGTGGGCTCAGATGCCCAGTTGGCTAACTCCTCGTCTGCTGGAAGAGCAACTGCAAAAGCAGTGATGGATAGGCTAGTAAAGTCAGAGCCAATGGGGAGAGGGACTCCCTGCTGTAGCCTGTCAGGGACTTCAGATGTGAACGAGGTGACTCCTGAGCTAAAGGAAAGGTTCAAAGTTGGGGGCAGGGGTCCTGGCGGAAATGCAGGTGAACTGGTAGAGGCTAGAACCTGTTCCACACTGGGCTGGGCCTGGTCAAATGGGAGGGAGCTGGCACTGGATCCTGGGGGCAACCAGGAGATAAAAGCCTGGAAGAGGAGAGCGGTGCCCTTGTCGGTTACATCCAATCCCAGAGCAGGCTGAGTCTGTAGAATGGCTGACTCCAGCGGAGGAAGTGATGAAGCAATGAGTGGCTGGCCAGTGGAAGTGAGGGAGGACATGGTCAGCTGGGTGACAGCTAGTCTGGAACAGGAGTTGGCAAGGAGGAGGGCAGAACCATGCTAAGAATGTTACTCTTGGAAAGCACTGTGTTTGCTGTCTGATCCTGGGAGTGCAGGACTCAGTTTGGAGCTGCCTGCTAGATACTTTCCCTACCAAGGCAAACCATGCAACGTTTGCCTTGATGCTGTGACACAGCATTGGAATGGGTAACTGAGTGGGGTCATGCCAGCAGAGGATGGGGAAAAGGTGCCAGAGGGCAAAGGGCAGGACCCAATGGCCTTTCCCTTGTCCCTTTGAGATTCCCATGCCTGGTTGCAGTTGTTTGGCACCAGATGCCCCCTGTGCTCAGTGGGAACTGCTCAGGACTGCTGATGCTTGATGCCAGTAGAACGGGGACCACCAGGGCACAGGGTCTTCAGCCTCCTCAGCACTTGACCTGGGACAGTAGTAGCTGCAGTAGTCACTGCCTCTAGGTCTTCTGGCCTTTTCTCTGTGAGTCACAGGAAGGCAGAGTCTGTGTAGAGCCAAGTGCTGGAGCAACCTGGATCTTGCCAAAGTGGGGCCTGGGTTACTTGAGGTCAGTGTAAGAGATACAGTGATGGAGAAGACAGGGGTGGGCTCTGTTTCCTGCAGATACTGCTGCACCCTGGTGGCCCAGGATGGCTGCAGCAGGGCACGTGCCAAGCAGCATGGGGTGCAATTAACCCCGGTCTCTTCCTTTCAGGTGGCCACCACTAACCACACAGTTTACCTCCACACCCTCCCAGTCTGATGCTAGTAGCTCAGGGCTACCAGATACCACCCCTTCCTGGGACCCCTCTAGACCTCCATGGTCACCCTGGAAAGCCACAAATCCCTCGCATCCCCAGCCTGGGAGCTTTCTGAGCTGGGGCTATAGCACCCAGACCTGACCTGACCAGATGCGACACCCCACAACATCCTTTCCAGGTAGTCAGGTTCTCTTCAATTCTTTTTGTATAGTTTACAAATTAAAACAGCATTTAACCCTTAGAACTTTCCTCAGGTCACACGCATGGTAGCAGAGAAGCCAGGATTTGAACTCTGTCTGATTCCAGAGAGACGGTGGTGCCTCATCTTCATGTAGGCACTGTGAGTGACCATTTTTATAGTCTTCAGGGGACTCAGCACCATGGCACACCTCTGATGAGCACATGCAGTGCACAGTAGGAGGTCTGAATTGGTTCAACTCATAAGACACCCACTGGCCACCTCTTCTCTGCTCTTCTCAGATGTAGGACAGAGATCAACAATTGTCAGCATAACCCCATCAGGCCTTGTCTTCTGTTTGAGTCCTTTGGCCAACCACACAGCTATCTGTGAGTGATCTTCTCTCACATGCAAGGACAAGATGCACAACAGTTTAAAAGTTTTATGTCTCAAGGCATAATCTCTTAAAATTTGTGATAACTCCACAGCCCTGCTTTGCTCTGGGACAAAGGAAATCCTTCCAATTGCTACCTTCCTGAGAGATTTTTTTTTTTTTTGCAAGGGATGTTAAACTTTGTCAGTCACTTTACATATATTTGAGATATTCACTTGGCTTTTCTCCTTTATTCTCTTAAGATGGTAAATTACACTGATTTTAAACTAACCTTGCATTCCTGGTACAAATTTCATTTGGCCATGGTGGATCATCTTTTCACTTTTGGTTACATTTGATTTCCAAAAATGTTAAAGATTTTTTATATCTATGTTCATAATGTACATTAATCTGTATATTTTGTTACTATGTTGTAGTATTTTAGTCTAATGCTAGCCTTCATAGATTGAGTTAGGAAAAGCTGCCCCTTTCCCTATTTCCTGAGAGTTTATGTAACACTGGTAAAATATCTTCCTTATATATTTGATGAAATTCACCAGGAAAATTATCTGGACCTGTAGGTTTCTTCCTGGAATAATCGTTTGTTATGCTTTTAATCCTCTAGATCAGTAGCTATGCCCCCGCCTTTCTTCCTTGATGTTGGTACTTTGAATTTTCTTTTAATTTCTTGATCAATTTTAGTAAATTTTTATCAATTTTATTAATCTTCAAAAAAATCCAGCTTTGCTTGTTAATTTTCTCTAGGTTTTCTTCTATTTTATATTTGTTATTTCTTTATTTCTACTTTGGATTTAACTTGATTTTCTGTTTTTAAAATGGAAAACTAAATAATTGTTTTTAGATCTTATTTTTAATATAAATACTTAAAGCTTCAACATTCCCAGGACTTCTCTGGTGGTCCAATGGTTAAGACTCTGCATTTCCAATGTAGGGGGTACAGGTTCCCTGTTTTGGGGAAGTGAGATCCCACAGGCTGCGTGGGTGGCCAAAAAAAAAAAAAAAAAAGCTGCAACATTCCTTTAAGCACTGCTTTAGCCACACTCCACAAATTTTGATATGCTGTTTTTAATTATCATTCATTACTAATTTCCTAATTTTCCTTGTTATTTCTTTGATCCATTGTTTATGTAAAAGCATGTTTTGCTTATAAAGGACTTTCTAGATATGTTAGCTTTTGGTTTCTACTTTCATTCCATTGTATGTGTTCTGTCTTTTGAAATTTGCTGACTTATTTTTTCACCTCATATGTGCCTACCTTTGTGAACATTCTATCTTTACTTGAAAAAGAATGTATGTTCAGGTAATATTGATGAATTGTTTATATAAGCCATTAAGTCAAGATAAAATTTTTGTACTTTTTTTTGTCCACTTGTTATAACTGTTCATGAGAAAGAAATGTTAGTATCTCCAATTATGGTTGTAATTTGTATATCATCCTTTGGTTTGGTCAGTTCTTGCCTTATTATATTTTGAAGTTCTGCTGCTGCTACTGCTGCTAAGTCACTTCAGTCATGTCTGACTCTGTGCGACCCCATGAATCGCAGCACGCCAGGCCTCCCTGTCCATCACCATCTCCTGCAGTTCACTCAGACTCATGTCCATTGAGTCCGTGATGCCATCCAGCCATCTCATCCTCTGTCGTCCCGTTCTCCTCCCGCCCCCAATCCCTCCTAGCATCAGAGTCTTTTCCAATGAGTCAACTCTTCACATGAGGTGGCCAAAGTACTGGAGTTTCAGCTTTAGCATCATTCCTTCCAAAGAAATTCCAGGGCTGATCTCCTTCAGAATGGACTGGTTGGATCTCCTTGCTGTCCAAGGGACTCTCAAGAGTCTTCTCCAACACCACAGTTCAAAAGCATCAATTCTTTGGCGCTCAGTCCAACTCTCACATCCATACATGACCACAGGAAAAACCATAGCCTTGACTAGACGGACCTTAGTTGGCAAAGTAATGTCTCTGCTTTTGAATATACTATCTAGGTTGGTCATAACTTTTCTTCCAAGGAGTAAGCATCTTTTAATTTCATGGCTGCAATCACCATCTGCAGTGATTTTGGAGCCCCCCCAAATAAAGTCTGACACTGTTTCCACTGTTTCCCCATCTATTTCCCATGAAGTGATGGGACTGGATGCCATGATCTTCATGTTCTGAATGTTGAGCTTTAAGCCAACTTTTTCACTCTCCTCTTTCACTTTCATCAAGAGGCTTTTTAGCTCCTCTTCACTTTCTGCCATAAGGGTGGTGTTATCTGCATATCTGAGGTTATTGATATTTCTCCTGGCAATCTTGATTCCAGCTTGTGTTTCTTCCAGTCCAGCATTTCTCATGATGTACTCTGCACAGAAGTTAAATAAGCAGGGTGATAATATACAGCCTTGACATACTGCTTTTCCTATTTGGAACCAGTCTGTTGTTCCATGTCCAGTTCTCACTGTTGCTTCCTGACCTGCATAGAGATTTCTCAAGAGGCAGGTCAGGTGGTCTGGTATTCCCATCTCTTTCGGAATTTTCCACAGTTTATTGTGATCCACACAGTCAAAGGCTTTGGCATAGTCAATAAAGCAGAAATAGATGTTTTTCTGGAACTCTCTTGCTTTTTCCATGATCCAGCAGATGTTGGCAATTTGATCTTTGGTTCCTCTGCCTTTTCTAAAACCATTTGAACGTCAGGGAGTTCACGGTTCATGTATTGCTGAAGCCTGGCTTGGAGAATTTTGAGCATTACTTTACTAGCATGTGAGATGAGTGCAACTGTGCGGTAGTTTGAGCATTCTTTGGCATTGCCTTTCTTTGGGACTGGAATGAAAACTGACCTTTTCCAGTCCTGTGGCCACTGCTGAGTTTTCCAAATTTCCTGGCATATTGAGTGCAGCACTTTCACAGCATCATCTTTCAGGATTTGAAGCAGCTCAACTGGAATTCCATCACCTCCACTAGCTTTGTTCATAGTGATGCTTTCTAAGGCCCACTTGACATCACTTTCCAAGATGTCTGGCTCTAGATTAGTGATCACACCATCATGATTATCTGGGCCGTGAAGATCTTTTTTTTACAGTTCTTCTGTGTATTCTTGCCACCTCTTCTTAATATCTTCTGCTTCTGTTAAAAGTATTATAACACCTATTACAGTATAGTACTATCTAGCCGATTGTGTTAGTTAGGTACGTAGGCTATATTTGTTGGATTTATGAACAAATTAGACATGAATGAGCTCTTGGAACAGAACTCATTCATATGTAGGAGACTTTCTTTATGGGAAAAATTGGTATGAATATAAATATGATTCTTTAAGTGCAACCACTCTATGAAAACAAAAGATGTAAATTTTAATGCAGCTTAAAAAATACCTGACTTAATGCAATGAAAACAGGAAGAAAAAGAATTATGTAAATGAAATATTGATTAAAAAACAAAAGGTTGTATAAGGTGTGGTGAGAACAGTTGCTGGGGGCTGAGTGCTGAATGGAGGTTGTAGAGGCCTACAGTGTGCAGTTCATTTGAATCCTGACCAGCCAGAGGGGAAAGACCTCCTCTCTGAACACCCTGAGCATTCCGTGGAGACCCCAGAGAGACCACCCCTTAGAAGTAACACTGTGCCTTAGCATGCATGCCCTTTCTCCAGAGGGCCAGCAGCTGACAGTTGCTGGTAGAAGGGTTCTGAGTGACTAGCCGCAGGCACGTCGGACCCACAGAAGACTTTAAGGTTCTTTTCAACTTTCCCTATCAGTTCTTGTGGATAACCTACTAGTAGGGGTACCGACAGGCCCCTGAGAGGGCGCTGAGCCCTCTCGAGGGTGCCCTCCCAGGATAGGGTGCCATCCTATGTCCAGGGCTCCTCTGGGCACCAGGCCTAACTCGCCCAATGCTGGTCTCAATAGCTGAGCTCCCAGCACTCCCTCAAGAGCTGCGTCCTGAGACTAAATCTTGGCCTTTGGCTCCAGAGGTTAAGTCTCCACATCTCCCTTCACAGGCCAAATGCTCCAGGCTAGCTCCTAGACCGTATCCCGACCTTGACCAGCGGCTGCCGGGAGGCGACCGAGGAGCGGCCAGCCAGCCAGAGACGGCCATCCCGCCTCGTGACTTTTCCAACAGGTTCTAGCAGTGAGTTTCGCTCTAAGACTCCAGAGAAAAGCAGGAAAGTATTAGAAAGGGACTTACGGCGCCCAGGCCCCAGCAGGGTCAGGTCAGAGCGGCGAAAGACCTTGCCTGGGGACCGTGACAGCCTGGCCAGTCCCTGCCAGTAGAGGGCGCCCCCGAGCGCGTATCGAGCGGCCCCTTCTCCCTCAATACCTGTCCGCGCAACCTCGGGAAACCTGGCCAGGACCGCAGGGCGCAGCCGCAGTGAGGTGATGCGACGTCACTGCCAGGCTCCTGGACGTGGAGATGGGGACCACAACGGAACCGAAACCAGGAGGCCAGACCCGGATGCGTCTGAGCGCTGAGACCCGAAAGGCGTCCCAACCGGCCTCTCCCACTCTCTCAAACCGCGTTCCCCACCCCTTGGAGGTCGGAGAACACCCGCCATTCACAGGACCTCCTGTTTCATGGCTGTGGCAGAGCCACAAAATTATTAAATAAATAAAATAATTTAAAAAATCCTTTAAAAAAAAGTGTTATCATGTGATGCTCTTGCTGCTGGTTCACGGATCAAACTCAGAGAAGTAGTGTTCTAGGAAAGGCAATGCTGTCTCATGCCTCAGCCAGCGGATTTAAGCCACCGTCGCAAAACCCCAACCAGGGCTGACCCCACCGCTTCTGGGCAGCCATGGTGCATACTGGCAATGACACGAGGCAGCTTTTAAAAGGAGGAGGTGGCTTGAGGCACACAAGGTGTTCATAAGGAGATTTGGGGAGTTAAATAAAGAAGTAGCTTTAGGTTGACCAAGATAAACGGAGAAACGCGAACTGCAAATCAGCAAAGTATAACTTTATTTTTACTAAGAAAAACAACGTGTATAGAATATATCTGAACGTACATACACACGCATAGAGCAAGACTTACATGTGAAGACTCAGTTCTAAAAGTATAACAGAAGCTTGCAAACATTGCTCCAGAAGCTAAAATTATCAGACTTTTCACTTTGTATTTTAGAAATGTGTATAGGGTTGACATTTTATATGTTAAAGTATTAGGAAAAATAACATTCACAAATGCATTTTGCAATCTCCGTTCAAAACTCCTGTGCCTTTAGAAGTGATTCCTGTTAGTAGCAAAAAACAAACAAAAACCGCATGATTCCCATTGGTAGGAATCACAGCAGAAGGATAGTGTTGTTAAACTTGCACTAAAGCCCCTTTAAGGCAGATTTTTGGACTTTAACCCTAGAATGTCTGATTCAGTAGGTCTAGGTTCAAACAACTGAGTTTGCACTTCCTTGAGTATGCTCATGTGGGACTTCCCTGGTGGCTCAGTGGTAAAGAATCTGCCTGCCAGTGCAGGAGACACAAGTTTGATCCCTGGTCTGGGAAGATCCAACAAGCCTCAGAGCAAGTAAGCTCCTCCGCCACAACTACTGAGCTTGTGCTCTAGAGCCCAGGGAATCACAGCTACTGAAGCCCGAGTGCCCTAGTGCCTGTTTGAAGCAACAAAAGAAGCCACCTCAATGAGAAGCCTGTGCACTTCAATAAGGAGTAGCCCCCGCTCTCCACAACTAGAGGAAAAACTCAAGAAGCAGTGAAGATCCAGCACAGCCCAAAATTATTAAATAAATAAAATACTAATTTAAAAAATCCTTTTAAAAAAAGTGTTATCGTGTGATGCTCTTGCTGCTGGTTCACAGAGCAAACTCAGAGAAGTAGTGTTCTAGGAAAGGCAATGCTGTCTCATGCCCCAGGCAACAGGGCTGGAGGTTTGCAGACTCCACAGGGCAGATCCCAGAGTTCTCACTGACATCCCTGGAGGTCTCAGCAGTGACCAAAACAGAGAAATGTCCCTCTGGACGTTCTAGTCCCTCCACTGCTAAGGAATCCAGTAAGGAAGCCCCAGGATTCAGGTAACCAAACCCCCACCAGGCTCCACCCACTGAAGCCTCCAAATCACTTGTTTCTTCTGCCTGGAACTGTCTGAAACAATAAACCCAACATGACTCATTCTTACCTCCTTCAAGTGTTTACTCAGTTATCTTCTTACTAAGGAGATCTACCTTACTGCACAAATCTGCATAAAAACAAAACCCTGAGTTGTTAAAAACAACAACAACAAAAAAATCCCCGTTGGTGTCAAAGGGTCCTATTCCTAAAAACCAGCAGGTGGAGCAGGTGGGAGAGGGGTGTGGCCAGGCTGGTGGCTTCAGTCCTGCTCCTCCTTGTGGTAATATTACAGATTACCTCCCCATGTCCACCACATTGGAAAGTGGATTCTTAACCACTGGATCCCCAGGGAAGTCCTCAAGTACTTCTTTCCTGTTGTCTGTCTTCCTTGAATATAATATAAGTTCTGTTGAAGGCAAGAGTTTTTGTCTCAACTGTTTCATGATGTCTCCCATGCACCTACATCTTCAGTGAACATTTGTTAGATCAGTGAATAAACACAACACTACAGATCCCTGTTCACTTTCACTGTTCTCTTTACAATATTTTCAAGAATGAAAAAGAATCACTCTTGGAAATACCATCCTCAGTGGGGCTACTTCTTTGCAGGGCCTCCAAACGTCCCTCTTGCATTTGACTTGATCTGGCCTTTTTTTCCCCTTTAGTTCCTGACAGAACATACTGAAATGCACAAAACTGATTAACACTTTAGGCGACATGCATTTGAAGAGCAACAAGTTAAGTTTATTAGCTCCCAGCTACGTGTGGAAGCATTCTGAGTCTCAGTAACACCATGGAATGATCATTTGGATTTGCAGTCTTAGGAGCATCGGAAAAAACGCTTAGCCTCTAAGAGCACGCTGACCTTGATGAACTGTGAAATAATCTTTATCAACACTTTGGTGATAGACTGCAGACAACACTGCTCACAAATCCATGTGCGTTTCTTTTGAGAGAAAGCAAAGCGCCTTTTCCACGGCCTGGATTGGATGGGACATGCGCTCTTCGCTGCGTGCAGAGAGGTGACTATATTACCCAGAGTGCTCTGCGCGGAAGAGCGGCAGTGCTGACCCAATGAAGGCGCGGGAGAGGGGCGAGTCATGGTTGGCAAAAGATAGGGGCGGGACTTCCGGTTTCTCTTTGTGGCGGTCGTTTTGGCTGGCTTGGGGCAGGTTCACCAGCTCCGTAGCTCCTGATCGCTGAGTCGGGTCTGAGGCAACCAGAGACTGAAAGGTCGAGAGAAACTGTTGTCCTCACTGCACAGAGGTGAATCTGAGGCTTGGAATGGGGGCCACCTGAGAGGACCTCACGTTAGGGCTGGGCTGGAAGGGGTGATGTTGGAGTTCCCACACTGGTCGCCTGTCATAACCGTCCCTGTTCACCACAGGCTCAGAGCACAGAGGCCTCACTGATGGACCTGGCATGAGTTGGTGCTGAGGTCTTCAGGCCCTCACTTGAACCACTCCCACTTTTGAATCCTAAAGCCCCACATATGGGGAGCACAAATTACCGCAGCTTAGGTCAGAGGGCGGAGAAGGCAATGGCACCCCACTCCAGTACTCTTGCCTGGAAAATCCCGTGGATGGAGGAGCCTGGAAGGCTGCAGTCCATGGGGTCGCTGAGGGTCAGACACGACTGAGCGACTTCACTTTCACTTTTCACTTTCATGCGTTGGAGAAGGGAATGGCAACCCACTTCATTGTTCTTGCCTGGAGAATCCCAGGGACGGTGGAGCCTGGTGGGCTGCCGTCTATGGGGTTGCACAGAGTCGGACACGACTGAAGCGACTTAGCAGCAGCAGCAGCAGCAGGTCAGAGGGTCCAGCACCTGCAGGGGTGTGAGAAGGGAGGGCCCATTTCTGAAAGTCAGTGTGATGAGATGTGGGAGTGTTACAAGCAGAGAGATCGCGTGTGCAAAAACCTGGAGGAGCTTCTGGTCCAGGACTGTTGGGGAAACCTGGGCTTCATGTCCTGTGGAGGAGGTGTACCTGAGCTCTTATGGTGCTTGGAATCATGGAGGGTTGTGAACAGAGAAGGAACACAGTCTGAGTTGGAGTTTTTAAAGTTTTCCCCCAACAGGAAAAGGGGTGATGAGGACAGAGTCACCTGAAGGCTGAGCCCTTCTCCAAAGTCACACAGCTGGTAAGAGGTATTACTGAAGACTAGCATACAGAAGTTAACAATAAGGCTTCCCTGGTGGCTCAGTGGTAAACAATCCACCTGCCAGTGCAGGAGACCACAGGTTCAATCCCTGATCCAGGAAGTTACCACATGCCTCAGAGCAACTAAGCCCATTTGCTGCAACTTTTTGAGCCTGTGCTTTGGAGCCCCTGTTCTGCAACAAGAGAAGCCACCACAATGAGAAGCCCTTGCTCTGCAATGAAGAGTAGCCCCTGCTCTCTGCAACTAGAGAAAAGCCCACACAGCAGGAAGACCCAGCACAGCCAAAAATAAATAAAATTTTTAAAAAGAGAAGTTAACAGTAAGCCCAGGTCACTTGGCCCCAGAACCAGGCAAGTGTACAATGGTGGTTTGAGCCCATGGATCCCTTCCATGGTGACTTGCTTCTCACAGCCTCCCTCTTCCCACAGGTTCCATGGCCGCAGAAGTGCTTAAGGACCCTAGCGAGGTGAGTGGGATCTCACCAGTCCCAACTTCCTCACCCAAAACACACAGGTTCTCTGAGATTGTGATGCTCTAGGATGCAGACTGTCACTCTCCTAGCCCTTTGGCCTGGGGACTCTTGAGAAACCCCAAGCCCTAGGTCATTGTTTATGTGAAATAGTTCCTATGTCTGGCAACCAAGGGAATGAGGTAGGGCAGGTTATTCCAGGCACAAGTAGCAGTAGGTCCAAATGCTTGAAGGTAAAGTTGAGCTGGGAGTGTTCAGAGAACCACGTTTCTCTTTCCTCTGGTGATCAGGAAAGAAACATTCAGACCTGAAATGGCAGCCTGAGAAGTTGAATGTTTTCCTGGAGAGCATAGAAGCAATGGTATAGGAACAAGGAGGTTATGTGACTCAGGTCTTAGAAGGCTCTGTCAGACTGCAGAGGAGTGAGGGAGGAGGCAGGAAGACCAGGGGTGATGTTAGTGTAGTAGTCCGGATGAGTGTTGGTGGTAACTGGACAGTCTGGTGGCCATGAAAGTAGGAGAAGTGGTTGGATTCTGGATCTTTTTTTTTTTAATATATGAGTGAGTGAGTGAAAGGGATGTGTTAGTCATTCATTTGTGTTTGACTCTTCGACCCCATGGACCATATAGGCACCCCACCCCACTGCCTAGGCTCCTCTGTCCATAGAATTCTTCAGGCAAAAATACTGAAGTGAGTAGCCATTCCCTTCTCCAGGGCATCTTCCTGACCCAGAGATTGAAGCCAGGTCTCCTGCATTGCAGGCAGATTCTTTACTCTGAGCTACCAGGGAAGCCCCTTTAATGTATAACTGACTGGATGTTCTAATGTTAAAGATGAGAGAGAAAAAGGTAGGAGTTGGGGATTACTCTGAGGTTTTGGAAGGAAGAAAAGAAAGCTGGCAGTAATTTTCAATGGGAATATCAGAAGTTTTTTGTTTTATTTCTTGGTGGGAGGCAAGCCATGTTAAGAATCTGAGATGTTTCAGAAAATACTGCTTGAAGGCATTAAATTGGCAGTTGGACTTAAATATCTGAAACTGGGGAATGATTCAAGGTGGAGACATCAAAATGGTGGTGGTTACTCTGTGTATCCAAGATGAGGTGGAGATGTGGGTCACATTTAGGAGGAGGTTATGGTGGTAATGCTATTAGCAGGCCAGGAAAGGGAAGGTGGTGCCCCAAGACTGGGTCTCTTGTTTGAGTACCTGATTAGGGGTAACATGCAATCACAAGCATTGTTGAGGGAGAGAACTGGCCATGAAAGGGGGCTTGGGAAGAGGATGGTCTGGCAGGTGGTCAAGGCTCCCACGGGAAGAGTAGACACTGAAACGATGTAGACGCCTAGATATAACTGAGGAAACATGACGCTAACGCTGAGGCTGATTCATATGCTCAGGTCTATGGACTTACTAGGATTTTGGGGGACCCTGGAGTGTTTCGGTCAGGCTGGTGGATTCGGTCAGGGGAAAATGTGGTTATTTCATCGAGTCACTAACCTGTAGGAGGAGAGCCATGAGGTTGGGCTTTGAATGAGTGTTAGGTTGAGAGAAGAGGGTTGTGACTAACAGGGGGACAGTAAGTGCCACACGGAAGTGGAAGAGGACCAGTGGGATCTGAATGCATGTGGCTCTAAATGGCTGAGGGTGACACAAGCAATAAGCCAGGAAGTGAGGATGGGATAGCAGGATTCAGGGCTGCCCCTGGCAGTGGGAGCCAATGAGGATCTAGAGTAGTGCTGAATCCTGTTTGCATTTGCATAATCTTGACACCATGAGGTAAGTAACCAATGGGGAAGCCAGGCAGAGGTTTACAGCATGTGACAGAGAGGTGGTGGTGGTGGCAGTAGGGTCTGGAGATAGAAGAGAGGTACAGTCTAAAGTATGATATGCACATGAAGAAGAAGTATGAAGTGATGTTACCGGTGTCCTGGTAATAGGGACTGAAGGATGAAAGGTGGGCCCAAGTTTGGTTGTGGTTGGGAGGCACCATCTGGGAGACTTCCCAGGAATTGCCTGGCAGGACAGGTGGAGCCCTGCATGGCAGGCCTGGATCTTAATGGCATCCTTGTGCCCACCTGCCTAATGTTGCTGAGGGCTAGACACAGTAACTAATAGGACCACTAGGAGGGAACAGACACAAATGGCACCAGGGTCTGATACCTCATCTGAGTTGTGGAGCTGGGGAGAAGTATGAGCGTGGAATACATATGGGAGGATATGGATTGGGGATCCTTGACCGAGAGGCTGTTCATGATTTCCTCTCTCTTCATCATGGCAGGGCAGCATAACCTTTGAGGATGTGGCAGTGTACTTTTCCTGGGAGGAATGGGCTCTCCTTGATAAGGCCCAGAAACTCCTATATTGCGATGCGATGCTGGAGAACTTTGCACTTATGGCCTCTCTAGGTAAGACCCTCATTCCTGCCCCAGTATATTTTCCTTTTCCGCATGGACAGATCAAATCTTTCTCACATCAGGACCACAGGCATTGCTTCCTTCCCCAGTTCCCTGGGTAGGTGCTCTGGTTGCTAGAACTGAGCTGTCTGCAATGTCCTGTCTTTTTCTCACTCAGTCCCAGTACCTGCTGTCCCAAAGCCTTTCAGGGAAGGAGTCAGAAGTCTCTCAGTTAGCCTTTGGATCCCACCTTGCTTTCCCTTTCTGTGGCCAGGTGTCACCTCTGCCCTAGGTTCTACTCCATTCCTCTAGCTTATGTATCCTCGTTTCTGCCTATGCTAGGAATTGTAGGCACTGATATACTGATATGGTCACTACTTACGTGCCCCATAGGCTATTCTTGCAAGATCCTCCTCTGAGGTTGATTTTGGTAATGTTGAATTTTCTTTCCTACGTCTGTTGCTCGGAGTTGCTCTAGGCCAGTGCTGGCCACTCAGCTGTCCAGTCTTTTCCTTAGAGCTTGTATCATCCAGGCACTATATTTACATGGGTGGGGGAGACCTATGGATGCTTCTCAGGGTGGGCATGACTCCAGCTCCACAAAATGGGCTCAGAGGGTCCCTGGCACTATAGAGTGGCAAGTGAGGGGGCGTGATCTCAGGACTGTGTGTTCAGTTCATACCGTGATTCTGTTCTGTTTCCTCTACATTTTGGTGCCAGTACCAGTGGCCACACTTTATTTCTGCCTTTTCTCCTCCATTCTTGACACTTTGCTAACTTGTCGTTTCTACACTGACTCTCTGTCAGGGTGAATCTTAACTCTCACAATGGATTCCACCCATTCTTCTCCACTGCTTTTTCTCACAGTGTTCTCCATCACTGCCCCACACATATTGTGTTGTGAGATGTGCACATATCTCTAAATAGTCTTTGAACAAGAACTACTGTGATGCACATCCTTCTGCATAGCTCTCCTGTGTCATCAGCAGAGAAGTGCTAGGAACCATTCAGAGTAAGTTGTAGACCTGCATCTCCTCTTTATGCTGTACCCTGCCCTTTCTCCTGCACTTGGTTCTTCACTGTGTCCTTTATGTCCCGCATGCTGTGACCTTTAGAGGACCATTGCTGCACAGCAGCTGCTTCCTCAACCTGAATCCAACTCCCTCCTCCTGACAACAATCCTTTGGATTCATGCGCACTCATCCATTAGTGTGTCAGATGCACTTTGGTAATGGAAGTTGCTCCTTCCCACCAGAGTCAGTTGTCCTTCAGCTGTATTTCTTTGTTTCCAGGTTACTGGCATGGAGGAGAAGATGAGGAGGCACTTTCTGGGCAGAGTGTTTCTGTAGAAGGAATGTCACAGGTCAGGACTCCCAAAGCAGGTCCCTTTCCCTACGAAGCCCATTCCTGTGAGATATGTGTCTCTATCTTAAAAGACATTTTGCACTTGGCTGAGGAAAGGGGCACACATCCCAAGCAAAAGCCGTTTACTTATGGAGCATGTGGGAAACCATTCTTTTAGTATAAACTTTCACCAGAAGCAGCACAGTAGAGAAAAATTTTCAGAAGCAATGTGGCAGGGCCTTATTTGTGAATAGCTACAAACTCCCTATACCAAAAAATTCCTTTACCTGAAACAAAGTTGGGAAGTGCTTCCTGGTCAGTTCAAGCTTCCTGTGGCACCAGTCCACTTACAACAGAAGAAGCCATGCAGCAGCACCGAGTGTGGGGTGACCATTCATAGTAGGAAAATTCATTAGAAGTGTGACGGATGCAGGGAAGCCTTCAACCACAAATACCAGAGACTCTACAAAAAGGAAAAAGTACTTGAACTTTCCACAAATGTGGTAAAATCTTCAGCTGGAAATACAGACCTGTTCTCACCAGTGAATTTACACTGAAGAAAGACCTTATTAATGCAGTGAATATGGGAAATTCTTTATCTAGCTTTCTTGAACATCAGAGATTTCATCCTAGAGAAAGACCCTCTGAATGCAGTGGGTATGGGAGAGCCTCTAGGGAAGCTTCAACCTCATTCAATATTGGATAGTTCACATTAGAGGAAGGTCTTATGAATGTAAAGAATGTGGGGAATTCTTTAGCTGAAGCACCCACCTTATTTAGCACTGGAGACTGCACACTAGGAAAAAGCCTCATGAAGTAGAGAAACTTTCAGTTCAAGGTCTGCTCTGATTTATCACTGAAAGCTTTCCTGAAGAGAAAACTTTAGGCCAAAAGTCTATCCTTATTTAGCAAGAGAAAATCCACAGTGGGGAAAGGTGTTACAAGTGCCATGAATGTGGGAAAGTCTTCAGTCAAAGGTCTTCTCTGATTCAGCACCAAATATTCAATCATTTAAGCCTTATGAGTACAGTGAATTAAGAAAGTCTTCATCCAAAGATCTAACCTCATTCAACAGCAGGAAAGTCCACACTACAGAGAGACCTTATGAGTGCAATGAACATAGGAAAGCCTTCAGGTGATAGTTTAACTTCATTGAAAAAGCAGGAAATTCACACAGAGTCACCATAGACATACAGGGATGGTGCAGTCTACTTGCTCAATATAACAACACTAGAGGAGAGCCTTTGTGATGAAGACATCTGCCTAATGTTGAACCTTTTATATACGAACGTCCACAGTGAGGAGATTCTCCATAAGGTACAAATTTGTGGCAAGCTTTCTTGTGCTTTCTGGCCTACCCAAGGCTCTTGCCAGATATGTCATTGTATGTTTCTGTTGTAGAAGCCGTCTTACCTTCACAGCTGGCAGGTCCCCACAGTGGCCAGTTTCAAGATGCCAAAATGATGTCACTGAACGTGGAATAAGAAGAGATGCACAGTAGCTCATCATTGTATTTTTTTTCCACTATACTGATAGAATTTTCATAAGTAAACCCAAGAACATACATAATAGTACAATGACTAGGAAAGATAACTTTTGAGTATTTAGTACCTTTGGTTTTTTAATAGCTTTATTGAGGTATGATTCACTTAAACTGCACTAAGAGTGTATAATTTGATGTTTTGATATATGCTTACACTCCTGAAACCAAAATATTTCCTCCTACTCTTTTTAATCCATCTTATTAACATAGAATTATTATTGCAAGGACACAATCTTCCTTTTGTAGTAGATATTTTTCATATATATGTGTATATATATATATGTGTATATATATACACACATATACACATGTTCATATAGCTGGAGAGAACTGTTATGAAGCTCCATGAACTATTCCTCAATCTTCCATTATTTATCATTTCATGGCCATTCTTTTTTTAAATTAATTAATTTTAATTCGAGGCTAGTTGCTTTACAATATTGTGGTGTTTTTTGCCATATATTGACAGAAACCAGCCATAGGTGTACCTGTGTCCCCCACCCGCCACATCCCGAACCCCCTCCCACCTCCCTCTCAGTCCCATCCCTCTGGGTTGTCACAGCACTGGCTTTGAGTGCCCTGTTTCATGCATCAAACTTGGACCTGTTGTCTATTTCGCATATGGTAATATACATGTTTCAAAGCTGTTATCCCAAATCATCCCGCCCTCGCCATCTTCCACAGAATCCAAAAGTCTGTTCTTGACATCTGTGTGTCTTTTGCTGTCTTGCATATAGGGTCATCATTACCATCTTTCTAACTTACATATATATGCATTAATATACTGTATTGGTGTTTCTCTTTCTGACTTACTTCACTGTGTATAATAGGCTCTAATTTCATCCACCTCATTAGAAGTGACTCAAATGTGTTCTTTTTTATAGCTGAGTAATATTCCATTGTATATTTGTACCACGACTTTCTTATCCATTCATCTACCAATGGACATCTAGGTTGCTTCCATGTCCTAGCTATTGTAAACAGTGCTGCAATGAACATTGGGGTACACAGGTCTCTTTCAATTCTGGTTTCCTCAGTGTGTATGCCCACCAATAGGATTGCTGGGTCATATGGCAGTTCTTGTTTCAGTTTTTTAATGAATCTCCACACTGTTCTCCATAGTGGCTATACTAGTTTGCATTCACACCTTTTCTCCACACTCTTTCCAGCATTTATTGTTTGTAGGCTTTTTGATGGCAGTCATTCTGATCAGCGTGAGATGGTATCTCACTGTGGTTTTGATATGCATTTCTCTGATAATGAGTGATGTTGAGCATCTTTTCATGTATTTGCTAGTTCATGGCCATTCTTGATTCATCTATATCCTCTATACCCATGCTTATTACTGAGTTATTTATAAGCATACACAGTTATGACCAACCTAGATAGTATATTCAAAAGCAGAGACATTACTTTGCCAACTAAGGTCCATCTAGTCAAGGCTGTGGTTTTTCCTTTGGTTATGTATGGATGTGAGAGTTGGACTGAAGAAGGCTGAGCGCGAAAGAATTGATGCTTTGAACTGTGGTGTTGGAGAAGACTCTTGAGAGTCCCTTGGACTGCAAGGAGATCCAACCAGTCCATTCTGAAGGAGATCAGCCCTGGGATTTCTTTGGAAGGAATGATGCTAAAGCTGAAACTCCAATACTTTGGCTACCTCATGAGAAGAGTTGACTCATTGGAAAAGACTCTGATGCTAGGAAGGATTGGGGGCAGGAGGAGAAGAGGACGACAGAGGATGAGATGGCTGGATGGCATCACTGACTCAATGGACGTGAGTCTGAGTGAACTCTGGGAGTTGGTGATGGACAGGGAGGCCTGGCGTGCTGTGATTCATGGGGTCGCAAAGAGTCGGACACGACTGAGCGACTGAACTGAACTGAACTGAATGTCATTTAATCATAATCTCTTCAAGATGCATTTCTAGGGACTTCCCTGGTGGTCCAGTGATTAAGAATCTACATGCCAGTGCAGGGGACGCAGGTTTGATCCCTGGTTGGGGAGCTAATATTCCACATGCTGCAGGGAAACTAAGCCAGCACACCACAACTAGAGAGTTCATGCACCACAACTAGAGAAGCTAGTGTGCCACAACTACTGAGCCCTTGCCCTCTAGACCTGTGCTCCACAATAAGAGAAGCCCATGTACCACAAAAAGAGAAAGCCCATGCACCAAAACAGAGCCTATGCACCACAACAAAGACCTAACACAGCTAAAAAAAAGAGGCATTTCTAAAATGTAAGGGCTATATAACACAAAATAAAAATACTTTAAAATCTTATATGTTATCAGTACGCAGTTTTCTCAGTTGTTTCCAAAATATGTTTGTTTTTAAGGTGATGAAGTATAATCAATATCTAAAACATACCCACATATTACACTTAATAGGTATGTTTCATAAGTCTCTTAACAAATAGGTGCCACTTACCTCCTTTTATTCTGATTTATTTGTTGAATTTGCTGGGTCACTAGTCTATTAGAATTGATCTCATTCTAGATTTGGTTTTTTACACCTTTTTGATTTAACATACTTAACCTTCTCCCATCTTTCCTATAAACTAAATATTGAAGAGATGGATAATTGGGGTCTACTCCTGGCTGACACGTGTGTAATAGTAACAGTTGGAGATACAACCTAGACAGCATATTAAAAAGCAGAGACATTACTTTGCTAACAAAAGTCCATCTAGTCAAGGCTATGGTTTTTCCAGTAGTCATGTATGGATGTGAGAGTTGGACTATAAAGAAAGCTGAGTGCTGAAGAATTGATGCTTTTGAACTGTGGTGTTGGAGAAGACTCTTGAGAGTCCCTTGGCCTGCAAGGAGATCCAACCAGTCCATCCTAAAGGAAATCAGTCCTGAATATTCATTGAAAGGACTGATGTTGAAGCTGAAACTCCAATCAACTTTGGCTACCTGATGTGAAGAGCTGACTCATTTGAAAAGACCCCAATGCTGCAAAAGATTAAAGGTGGGAGAAGGGGATGACAGAGAATGAGATGGTTGGATGGCATCACCGACTCAATGGACACGAGTTTGAATAAACTCCAGGAGTTGGTGATGGACAGGGAGGCCTGGTGTGCTGCAGTCCTGGGGTCTCAAAGAGTCGGACACGACTGAGCAACTGAATTGAACTGAACTGAACTGGAGATACAAGAATAGGACAGGTGTGATGTTCACACACCTGGAAACATGGTATGACAGGGTATTTTGCTAGCACACTGAAGCACAGTCTAGAAACACAAATACTTCAGGTACTAAATGTGCCAGATGCGTAGTGATACTGCAGCAGAGCCAAAAGTCATACACATATATTTGGGGGTCATGCGTGATGGGTTTGTGATATACCCTGAGTACAACCTTGGAATCCTTGGGACACTGTATGACAGGTGCTGGATGTTAATAGTCTTCAAAACAGACAGGACGCAGGCACAATTACCATACTGGTAGAGATAAGATGTGTGACAGACATGAGACACATTCAACTGACATGTAAAATGTACCAGTGATCTATGAGACAGGATGGAAGTACTGACACATGACAGCAAGTATGATGACACAGATACTCCATGGAGACTCTAGAGACAGGTATATGATAGGAATGCCACATGCTGTGATCACAGAGTTCCCATAGATTGATGAGACAGGAACCCTCTAGCTTGGAGAGAACAAAACTTCCTCCATCCCTGAAGATTTGATGATGCACTGATGGGGGTTATAACAGGGAACCAGGACTTCCCTGGTGGTACAGTGGATAAGAATCCAGCTGCCAATGCAGGGACATGGGTTTGATCCCTGGTCCAGGAAAATTCCACATGCCTCAGGGAAACTAAGCCCATGCACCACACCTACTGAGCCCAGGTGCTGCAACTACTGAAACCCTTACACCTAGAGGCTGTCCACCACAAGAGAAGTCACTGCAATGAGGAGCCTGTGCACCACAACAAAGAGTAGCCCCTACTCACTGCAACTAGAGAAAGCTTGCAAGCAGCAACCAAGACCTAGTCCAGCAAAAAATTTTAAAAAAGAAAGAAGGAACCATGGTGCACATCATGGCACAACCCAGAGACTCACCCATAGTTGATGACTGAATGTGAGCATAATAGGACACATGGTAGGAAGAGAAAAGCTTGAAGCAGGTAGCAGAAGCCTTTACTTTGAAATGCCATCTGAGAAGGCCTGGAAGTAGCAATCTGATCAGGACAATAGGGCAGGGATGTCACAGGTTTTCGTGGAGAGGTCAGTCTACATTCAGCCAGTTTGGGAATCACTGGTCAAAGGTGGTTCTAGGATAGAGGCAAGGAATGGTTTTACAGATTAAAAGTCATTGTTGGGCATTTTGCATCCTACCCAGAAGGATAAGTATGAGCACTAAGGGGTAAAGTCACGTACAACACAGTACATGAAGGAACCAACACATGTCAGGGCCACATCAAAAATTCTCAGTCCTTCAGAGTCTCTCCCAACATCCACAGTGTTAACAGTGATAATGAGAAGTGAGTGCTGGGTATTGAGACCTGTGGGGTAAGGTTCCCTGAACTAGCATTTGGGGGATGACCAGTAGGACTTTAGAAATGAATCGTTGCATGTGACAGTGAGAGCAAAGAATGCATTTGGGTGACATCAGTGGCCCTGTTAGGAATGCCCTGGAGGTGGTGACACCATTCATGGAAATAGTTTTCAAGTGAGGGTAGAAAGTTTTCAGAAAGACTCATAGAAGAGAGGCTTGAGAGCCCTAGCTGGAGATGTTGCAATATGACTAGTTAATGGTCTGAGGCTCAGCAGATAATCTGAATAGGAGAGGAATCTGGGAGTCCCAGTCTCGATGGGAAGCAAACAGGTCCTGGAGAAGAGAAACAAATGTGTTTATAGCTCAAGGGCCCTCCTGGGACTCTGGGTTTCCCACTTCCTCTCCATCATGCTCTTCCCTCCATTCTAACCCAGTTGGACCCAAGCCTGGTGGGCAGTGGGCATGCAGTTGGCTGCATGGCCGGCTGACACCTGAGTGTCACCCTTGTATCCTAGGTAAGGGGTAGCCTCATCTAATCCCTGAGATTAGGTCCATTTTTTGCACCATAGCTGCAACCACATACTCTGTCCTCCATGCCCCTGGCCCCTTGTGTTCCCCATATTTCTCCCAGTCCCCTGTCCTCTGTGCTGCCTCAGCCCCCTCATTTTGCTGGACCCCCTCATCCCCAGGGTACCAGAGAGAGAAATGGGCCTCCTCAGAATCCTCTGACTACACAGTCTTTTGGGGATGAGCTGCAGAGAAAGCACAAGCAGTAGTCTGGAAAATGCAGTATAGATTCTGGCTATGACCCATTCCTGGCCTGTGATCTTGAAAAGTTCCCCTCTTTGTATTTGGCCTCCATTTCCTCAGGTCTAAATGGGAATATTAACTCTTCCCCTGGGGTGAGGAGACCAGAGAGGTCATGAGTGTGACGTGTGTTGTGTGTTCCCCCATGGCAGGTGTCAGCCCACCTCAGATGCCTTTTCTGTGAGGGCTGTGATGACAGCTCTGCTCCTTTGCTCATGTCCTTAGAAATATGCTTAAGAGTGGCTGAAATAAATATGAGAACAACAGATAATTGAAATGCTTCACATGCTTATTGTGAAGAGTCATGGAATTTACACACACAGACCATGGACCAGAGAGACCTGGCTTCAAGTATTGCCTCTGCTAATCAGACTAAGGACACAGGATAACTTGCTAAGGTTGTGATATGGAAAAGATGCTGAGTGTTTATCCCAGAACTGTGGAGGATTGATAAAAGTAGCACAGACAACATATAAAAACAGATGGTAATATAATCTGAGAGATGGAAATGCTGAAAATCAAAAGGAAATGCCCCCAAACAAAAACATTGTAACAGATGAAGAATGCCTTTGATGGGCTCATCAGTAGGCTGGGCACGGCTGAAGAAAGAATCAATGAGCTTGAAGATATGTCAATAGAAAATTCCTAAATGGATCTGCAAAAAGAGTAAAGAATGAAAATGCAGAATGAAACGTCCAAGAGCTATGAAACAATTATCAAAGATGTAAATGACACCTAATGGAAATACCGGATGGAGAAGAGAGAGGAGCAGAAGAAATACTTCAAATAAAGGGCCGAGAATTTTCCAAAATTAATGATGTACACTAAACCACAGATCCAGGAAGCTCAGAAAACCTGAAGCAAGATAAATACTAAACAATCTACACTTAGGCATGTCACATTTGAACTGTAGAAAATCCATTTTAAAAAGAGTAGGATAAGAATTACACTGGAAACTGCATATAAGAAATGACTGGAGTGAAATGTCTAAGAAAGAAAAAACACATTAATAACTTTCTTCAAAATAATTTTTAAATGTATTTATTGGGTATTTATAACACATGGATAAGTGGGAAAATGTTAGCAGTGTCATAAGGTAGATAGAGGATTTGAGAATACTCTTTTACAAGGAAACTGCACTACCCATGAACTAAAGTGTAATTTAAGAATGGATTTAGATTAGAAGGAAATATATATTGTAAACTCTGAGGAAATCACTACAATTTTTTTAAAGAAATATCATCAACATGTTAAGAGAGGAGAGAAAATAGAATGATATAAAATGCTCAGTTAAAATCAGAGAAGAAAGAGGAAATAAAAAAGAAAGTACAACAAACAAAACAGTTATAAACATGTTTTTAATCCAACTATATCAATAATTAAATGTGAATGTCCTAAATACACCAACTATAGACTCAGAAACTGAAGAGTGGATAAAAAAAATAAGATCCAGTTGTATACTATTTATAAAAAACACACTTTAAATATAAAGACCCTGATAGATAAAAAGTTAAGGGATAAAGATATACCATGCTATCACTAATCAAAAGAAAGCAGGAGTTGCTATATTGAATCAGATTTCAGAACAAGGGAATTTTCTTTAGAGGGGATTACATAATGATAATGGAGTCAAATCTCTAAGAAGATATAAATAATCCTTACTCTGGATTTACTAGCAACAGAGGTTCAAACTACGTGAGGTAAGGAACATTTAAACTCAACTATAAGAAAACAACACAGTTGAAAACTGGGCAAAGATCTGAACAAAGAAGGTGTAGATAGAGCAACCACAGTTGAAAAATGGGCAAAGATCTGAACAAAGAAGGTATAGATAGAGCAAACAAGCATATAAAAAGATGCACATCATATGTCATTAGGGAATTGCAAACTAAAATATTAATAAGGTACCCCACACACATCTTTTAGACTCCAGTTCAGTTCAGTTCAGTTCAGTCGCTCAGTCGTGTCCAACTCTTTGCAACCCCATGAATCGCAGCACGCCAGGCCTCCCTGTTCATCACCATCTCCCGGAGTTCATTCAGACTCACGTCCATCGAGTCAGTGATGCCATCCAGCCATCTCATCCTCGGTCGTCCCCTTCTCCTGCCCCCAATCCCTCCCAGCATCAGAGTCTTTTCCAATGAGTCAACTCTTCTCATGAGGTGGCCAAAGTACTGGAGTTTCAGCTTTAGCATCATTCCTTCCAAAGAAATCCCAGGGCTGATCTCCTTCAGAATGGACTGGTTGGATCTCCTTGCAGTCCAAGGGACTCTCAAGAGTCTTTTCCAACACCACAGTTCAAAAGCATCAATTCTTTGGCGCTCAGCCTTCTTCACAGTCCCACTCTCACATCCATACATGACCACAGGAAAAACCACAGCCTTGACTAGACGGACCTTAGTCGGCAGAGTAATGTCTCTGCTTTTGAATATACTATCTAGGTTGGTCATAACTTTTCTTCCAAGGAGTGAGTGTCTTTTAATTTCATGGCTGCAATCACCATCTGCAGTGATTTTGGAGCCCCCCAAAATAAAGTCTGACACTGTTTCCACTGTTTCCCCATCTATTTCCCATGAAGTGATGGGACTGGATGCCATGATCTTCGTTTTCTGAATGTTGAGCTTTAAGCCAACTTTTTCGCTCTCCTCTTTCACTTTCATCAAGAGGCTTTTTAGCTCCTCTTCAATTTCTGCCATAAGGGTGGTGTCATCTGCACATCTGAGGTCATTGGTATTTCTCCTGGCAATCTTGATTCCAGCTTGTGCTTCTCCCAGCCCAGCGTTTCTCATGATGTACTCTGCATAGAAGTTAAATAAGCAGGGTGATAATATACAGCCTTGACGTACTCCTTTTCCTATTTGGAACCAGTCTGTTGTTCCATGTCCAGTTCTCACTGTTGCTTCCTGACCTGCATACAGATTTCTCAAGAGGCAGGTTAGGTGGTCTGGTATTCCCATCTCTCTCAGAATTTTCCACAGTTTATTGTGATCCACACAGTCAAAGGCTTTGGCATAGTCAGTCAAGCAGAAATAGATGTTTTTCTGGAACTCTCTTGCTTTTTCCATGATCCAGCGTATGTTGGCAATTTAATCTCTGGTTCCTTTGCCTTTTCTAAAACCAGCTTGAACATCAGGGAGTTCACAGTTCACATATTGCTAAAGCCTGGCTTGGAGAATTTTGAACATTACTTTACTAGCATGTGAGATGAGTGCAATTGTGTGGTAGTTTGAGCATTCTTTTGCATTGCCTTTCTTTGGAATTGGAATGAAAACTGACCTTTTAGGCTGAATACATGGTTTAAACCTGATAATACCAAAGTTTGGCAAGTACATAGAGCAACAGGGACTCTGATTCATTGCTACTGGGAATGCAAAGTGGTATAGCCAATTTTATGGGTTCCCCAACTCATATGTTGAAGCCCCAACTCCCAGTGTGACTGTTTGGAGATAGGGCCTTTAAGGAGCTAAATAATTAAAGTTAAGCGAGGACGGAAGAGTAGAGCACCATTCTCATAGGACTGGTGTCCACATTATAAGAGGAAGAGACACCATCTATCTCTTTTCTCTCTCTACCTCCTTCTGTGCTCACACAGAGGAAGGCCACGTGAGCACAGGGTAGGAAGGTGGCCATCTGAAGCCAGGAAGAGAGTGCTTACAGAAACTGAGTTTTCTGACATCTTGACCTTGAATTTCTAGCCCCCAGGGCTGTGAGAAAATAAATGTTTGTTCTTTAAGCCACTCAGTCTGCGGTATTTTGATATGGTAGCCCAAGCAGACTAATGCAGCCACTTTGCAAGACAGTTTGGCAATTTCTTAAAATGTTGAAATAGTCTTGCCATACAATCCAGCAGTCATGCTGCTATGTATTTACTGTACTGAGTTGAAAACTTATGTCCACACAAAAACTTGCACATGAATGTTTATTGTAGCTTTAGTCATAATTTCCCCAAGCCAAAAGCAAATAAGATGTCATTCTGTATGTGACTGAACTAAAATAACAGCAAGAATAATGCACACACACAGAAGGAACAAACAAAACTGTGATACATACAAACTATGGAATTTGGTGTTTTTTCAAAAAAATGAATTACCAAGGCGCAGCAGACATGGAGGTATTTGTCTGGTTTTTTCACTTAGTATAATAATACCATTCATGTTGTTGCAAATGACAGGATCAGATTCTTTTTATGGCTGAGTAGTATTCCATTATATTCTTTATCCATTCACCCATTGATGAACATTTAGGTTGTTTTCATGGCTTGGCTATTGTCCATGATGTTGCCATGAACATATGGGTGCATTTATCTTTTCAAATTAGTGTGTTTGTTTTTTTCAGATAAATACCCAAAAGTGGAACAGCTGGGTTATATGGTACCTCTGTTTTTAAGGGGAATCCACATACTGTTGAGAGGATTAACAGTCAGGTAGGAAGGCCAGAGGTCCCCAGGCGGCATGAGGAAATAAACTACAAGTGGCTGATTTTTTTTTCTTCTGTCTACAAAATTAAAGGAGGCTTCTTTTAATTCTGTGTTGTCATGATGACACGTGGTTCTGCCTGAACTTAACATTGAGGGGCTACTGGCTCAACAAACCAATGTGTTTTTCTTATGGAAATGTTTTTCTTAAGCTATGTTAATGAAATTATGTATTTGCTTTGGAATCTGCCTTTCTTCAGATTGGTTCTGCCTAAGACTAACCCTTTTAGCAAACCTTGAGCTGATAATGGTTCAGCAAACCAGTATGTCTTACTCACGGAAATGTTTTCTTAAGTTATGTTAATGAAACTATGTATTTGCTTGGAAATCTGTCTTTCTTCAAGATTCACGTCGGTTGTTTTATGGCTGGAGATGACTCTGCTTGTGACATTCTATCTCAAAATGCATGTTGTGGGAGAGGGGCCTGGTGCAACTCTCTCAGTCTTGAGGCATTTCTTTTATCTGATTAGCAACTTGCTAACAGGTATATAATGTCTTGCTAAAAACTAGCAAAGGGGTATCTTTTCTGCCCCCTTCGGATGTCTGTGTCAGAAGCTTTCTCTATCTCTTTTATACTTTAATAAAACTTTGCTACACAAAAGCTCCGAGTGATCAAGCCTTGTCTCTGGCCTGGGGTCAAAATCCTCTCCTCTGGAGGTCACAAATCCCAGCATAGCTCACAGCTCACGGCCGCAACCTTTTCTGTTTTCCATAGTGGCTACATAGTGGCCCACTAACAGTGTACAAGGGTTTCTCTTTCTCACATCCTCTTTAACATTTGTTATTTCTTGTCTTTTCAATAATAGCCATTCTAACAGTGTAAGATGATGTCTCATGCTTTTGATTTACATTTTCCTTATAATTAGTGATGTACATCTTTTCATGTGCCTGTTGGCCATCTGTTTTTTCTTTTAATTTTTATTTTATTTATTTTTTTATTGTACTTTATTTTACTTTACAGTACTGTATTGGAATTGCCATACATCAACATGGATCCACCACGGGTGTACATGAGTTCCCAATCCTGAACCCCCTCTCCCCTCCCTCCCCATACCATCTCTCTGGGTCATCCCAGTTCACCAGCCCCAAGCATCCTGTATCCTGCATCGAACCTAGACTGGTGATTCATTTCTTACATGATATTATACATGTTTCAATGCCATTCTCCCAAATCATCCCACCCTTTTCCTCTCCCACAGAGTCCAAAATTCTGTGTTTGTTCTTTTTTAGAAGAATATTCAGATCCTCTGCGCATGTTTTAATTGGGTTTTTTGTTTTCCTGTTATTGATGTGTATGAATTCTTCACATATTTTGGATGTTAACCCTTTATCAGATCACTGTATGATTTCACTTGTATGTGGACTCTAAAAACAAATGAACAAAATGAAAGTCAAATGCAGAAATAAAATTAGTAGCACAGGGGAATGGGGATGTGGAATGGGCAAAATGGATGAAGAGAGTCAGCTGTATGGTCATGGATGGCAACTGGCCTTGTGGTGGTGATCACTTTGCAGTTTGTACAGATATTGAATTATAATGCTGTACACCTGAAGCTTATTATTATTATTTTTTAAAGAACTACCTGGAGGGCTTGTTAACACAGAGATTGCTGAGCTCCATCACCAGAGTTTCGGCTTCAGTAGGTCTGGGGTGGGAACCAAGAAATTACATTTCAAACAAGTTCCTGTGTTATGCTGATGCTTTTGGCTCAGGACCACACTGAGCATGGCTTCTGTAGGCCACGCTATTTGCATAGTTTCTGCACAGATTGTAGTGTTGAGTGAATATGATGCACTAATAATGCAACACCAGGACAAAACAAAACAAAATTCAGCTTGTTTTGCTACACTTTTATTCTAAATAACATCTACTCTCTCTTATGATGACAAGATTTGTGTTCTTTCCCTGAGAGAGATTTAAGGGGCATAACAATTAAATGTAATTTTTGGACTTGTTTGGATGATGAACTGAACAAATTGACAATATATTCCCATCCTTGGTATAATCAGGAAATTTTAAGTATGGATTGAGTACTTGTTAGGAATCTTTTTTATTTTTTAGGTATAATAATGGTATTGTGGTTGTATTTTTAAAATGTTCTTACTTATAGAGATGCATACGATTTTCCTTAAACTGCTCCAACCAGGGGGAAAATGGAGGTGACAGATGAAACAAGGGTAGCAAAAATTAGGATAAATGTTGAAACTGAGTGATGTGTACATGGGGACTCATTAAATTCTGTTCTTTTTGTAAAATTTCGGCCCCATGGACTGCAGCCTACCAGGTTCCTCCATCCATGGGATTTTCCAGGAAGGAATACTGGAATGGGTTGGCATTTCCATCTCCAGAAAATCTTCTGGAACCAGGGATTGAACCTGGGTCTCCAGGGAAGCCCATGTAATATATTCCTATATTCAGGTTGCTAAGTGGAAGAAGCTGTTCTGAAAAGACAACTTTATGATTCTAATTCTGTGACATTTGGTAAAAGACAGAACTATAGATACAGTAAGGTCAGTGATTGCTGGGAGTTGAGGGGAAGGTGGGAAGGATGAATATATAAAGCACAGGGGATTTTTATAGCTATAAATCTATTCTCTGTGATACTGTCATATATTTGTCAAAACCCATAGAACTGTATAGCACAAAGAGTAAACCTTAATGTGTGCAAACTAAAATAACAATTTAGCAGATTGAGGGATCTCAGAAAATAATACAGAGTGCACTTGGAGAATCTAACTATGTTATGAATTATGACACACCTCATGGGAGGAAATGGGGGAAAGGTGCTGACCTAAGTAAGTGTGGACATGAGTGAGATTATAAGAGTAAAGACAAAATGAACTGCAAATATTCACCTTAGATGATAAAGTTGTTCCCGCAGGAGTACAGGTTAACATTTCCAATACTGCTATATATGTATGTACTGGAATTGAGCTATTAAGTAAATGGGTGCTGAATGGTAGGAGCCAGGAGTGTCACTGTTTAAGCAGGAATTTACAGATGGACAAAGGAAGGAGATTAGAATGATCCATGATCTGTGTGGTAATGGATTACAGTGGAGATGTCAGTAAGAACTTATGTTTAATTTAATATAGATACAGATGGTGTATACAGATACAGATTAGTATATACACATATTTCTTTGTTTTGTTGGCTGAGAGCACCTAAGCAATGACATCCCAGCAACAGTTAGAACACCTAGTAGCCAGATCTTGATTCTAATACAATTCTCTAATAAAATGAATCAAGGCTTCTTGGAGAAATGGCTGAATCTAGGACTGGGGCAAGATGCATGGAGCTCCTAGTAATGCCAGAAAGTAAGAAAGTACTCCAAAAACCTCCATAATTATGGGAGCATATCAAAGAGACACAGGAAACCAACTGAAAGAGCTCCCATTAGCCAGAGAGGGAACAATCTAAGCAATTGTGTGTGTGTGTGTATATATATATACACACACATATATTATTTTATCAAATTTTCCTCTATTTCTTTGCATTGTTCACTTAAGAAGGCTTTCTTATCTCTCCTTGCTGTTCTCAGGAACTCTGCATTTAGTTGGGTATATCTTTCTCTTTCTCCTTTGCCTTTTTTAATGACCTGGATAACCACAATGGGGTGGTCACTCATCTAGAACCAGACATCCTGGAGTGTGAAGTCAAGGGGGCCTTAGGAAGCATCACTAATAACAAAGCTAGTGGAGGTGATGGAATTCCAGCTGAGCTACTTCAAATCCTAAAAGATAATGCTGTTAAAGTGCTGCACTCAATATGTCAGCAAACTTGGAAAACTCACAATGGCCCCAGGACTGGAAGAGGTCAGTTTTCATTCCAATCCCCAAAAGGGGAAATACCAAAGAATGTTCAGACTACTGTACACTTGTGGTTATCTCACATGTTGGCAAGATAATGCTCAAAATCCTTCAAGCTAGGCTTCAGAAGTACATGAACCAAGAACTTCCAGGTGTACAATCTGGATTTAGAAAAGGCAGAGGAACCAGAGATCAAATTGCCAACATCTGTTGGATCTTAGAAAAAGCAAGGGAATTCCAGAAAAACGTCTAATTCTGCTTTATTCAGTTTGCTGTGACAGTGTAGATCACAATAAACTGTGGAAAATTCTGAAAGAGATGGGAATACCAGACCACCTTGCCTGCCTCCTGAGAAACCTGTATGTAGGTCAAGAAGCAAAAGCTAGAACCAGACATGGAACAATGGACTGGTTCAAAATTGGGAAGGGAATATGTCAAGGCTGCATATTGTCACTATGCTTACTAACTTATATGCAGAATACATCATGTGGAATGCTGGGCTGGATGAATCACAGGCTAAAATCAAGATTGATAGGAGAAATATCAACAACCTCAGATATGCAGATAATACCACTCTAATGGCAGAAAGCAAAGAAGAACTAAAGAGCCTCTTGATGAGGGTATAAGAGGAGAGTGAAAAAGCTGGCTTAAAACTCAACATTCAAAAACCTAAAATCATGGCATCTTGGTCCCACCACTTCATGGCAAATAGATAGGGGAAAAGTGGAAACAGTGACAGACTTTATTTTCTTGGGCTCCAAAATCACTGTGGACAGTGACGGCTGCCATTAAATTAAAAGACACTTGCTCCTTGGAAGAAAAGCTATGACAAACCTAGATAGTGTATATAAAAAGCAGAGCCATCACCTTGTTGACAAAGGCCCATATAGTCAAAGCTATTGTTTTTCCAGTAGTCATATACAGATTTGAGAATTGGACTGTAAAGAAGGCTGAGTGCCAAAGAATTGATGCTTTCAAACTGTGGTGTTGGAGAAAACTGTTAAGAGTCCCTTGGACTGCAAGGAGATGAAACCAGTCAATTCTAAAGGAAATCAACCCTGAATATTCATTGGAAGGACTGATGCTGAAGCTCCAGTACATTGGCCACCTGATCTGAAGAGTCCATTCATTGGAAAAGACCCCAGTGCTGGGAAAGATTGAGAGCAGGAGGAGCAGGGGGTGACAGAGTATGAGATGGTTGGATGGCATCACTACCTTAATGGATATAAGTTTGAGCAAACTCCAGGAGATAGTGAAGGACAGAGAAGCCTGGCATGCTGCAATCCATGGGGTTCCTAAGAGTTGAACATGATTTAGCGACTAAACAACAACAACAATATACATACAATTATACCTCAAAGTTCAAAGGTATATGAATACATATTTATATAAATAGATTATTGAATAAGTTAATAAATGGGGAATAAAAGACAAATCTTCAGTGCTGAAGAATTTCAAAAATCTTGGTAGATATTCCACACTAAAGGAGAGGGAATATAACTTCCGTAGAGAGTACAGTATGGACAGTAGGGAAAACAGTGACTACAGTGGAGAACCCTGACAAACACTACTTCAGCCAAGTAATCAGTCAAGTTCAACAGGCAGTCATAAATCCTGTTGACAGTTTGCATCCTTCTGTGATCTTCACCCTCCATCCATAAGGCCATGAGAATAATCCCACAATCATGAGAAAAACAATTAAGTTCCAGGAGAGAGGCATCGTACAACATACCTGAGCAATGCTCCTCAAAACTCTCAAGATCATCTAAAACAAGCAGAGTTTCTGAGAAACTGTCACAACCAAGAGGAGCCTGAGATACTGATGCTGTGTGGTATCTTGGATGGGGTTCTAGAACAGAAAAATGACATTAGATAAATACTAAGATAGAATGAACTATGGACTTTAGTTAATAATAATATATCAACATTGGTTCATTAATTGTAAAAAATGTTCCAACTAATGTAAGATGTTAATAATAGGGAAAACTGGGGAGGGAGGTGGTAAATATGGGAAGTTTCTATTATTTGCTGACTTTTTCTGTAAGTCTGATATGGTTCTAAGAAATATAATTATTACTAATTACAAAAAAAAAAAAAAAAGAAACTTCCACACTCTTCAACACACACATAGACACACATATTGAGTCCTTACATAAGCCATTCACTCCAGTGTTTACATTTACAATATTTTTTCTTTAATTCTCACAACAGCCTTGTGAAGTGGGAACTATTACTATATTTATGGGTAAGTTGAGGCTCAGAGAAATGAAGTGCTTTCCCCAAGATCATGTATCTGGCAAACTTTTGTTTCTAGGGGCTGGACTGAAAACCTAGGAACCTGGGTCCAGACCTGGGACTTGAGGTACTTTAACAGAGCACGTGAAGCCGTCAGCATGGTGCTGACACACAGTGAGGACCAGTGAGGCTCAGCTGCTGCCACGATTATTGCTGGAATTTTTATCCTATTTTCCCAGGCTCTGACATGCCAGAGCATTTGCTCTCTGCCCCTTATAGTCCTATGGACTTGCCTGAAACTTGTGTTGTTCTCCAACATCTTCCCCCGATGAACGGCTTTTCTCTCTGGCACATCTGCATTATGTCCAAAGGCAGCTTCTGCCTCCACGTTGAACACAGTGCAGAGCTTGGCTCACTAGTGTGCTTGGTGTTTAAGGCCTTGAGTCTCTCTGCAACTTTAGCGGTGACTAAGAAATAGGTTCTAATTTCATCCCAATGTTTCAAAGTCAATGTGTCTGTCTCTGTTTGACTTTCCAGATATTGATGATCTTCAAGTATTTGGCCATGACCTTCACTTGGGAGGAGTGGGGGCAGTTGGATCTGGCACAGAGGACTCTGTATTGGGAGGTAATGCTGGAGACTTGCGGACTCCTGGTTTCACTGGGTAAGGCTCACCTCCCTCCTGTGTTTGGAATCCACAGCCTCTTTCTTCATTTTACCCTCTCACTTCAGTCCTGACTGGTAGACAAGGCCTCTGAAGTCCACCCTCCCTCCTTCCCACCCATAACTCCTGCTGCATTCCTGTTCCACTTCCTCTTTCCTGGTCTCCTTGTGTCTAGCCAGACACCACAAAGGGCCAAAAATCAGGAAGCAAAATCAAGAACTAAACCAAGCCCATCCTCACTCCAATACCTAGCCCAGGCTGGCCCCACTCTGAGGCCCTTATTCCAGATTCTCACTAGAACAAAACTGAATGGTCAAGCTTTGTTGGGTTAGGTGTCCCCATAACCCAGTAAGCAGGGGCTGGAGATGAGGGGCTGTTCCCAAAGAGTCCACAAGTCAGGCAAGCCATGCCTGCACATAACATTGAGTAGAGTTCCATGTGCTATACAATAGGTCCTTGTTGGTTATCCATTTCTAATATAGCAGAAGGTACATGACTTTCCCAAACTCCTTAACTGTCCCTTCCCCATGGCAACCATAAGTTCATTTTCTAAGACTGTGAGTCTCTTGCTGTTTTGTAAGTAAGTTCATTTGTATCATTTCTTTTTAGATTCCACATATAAGAGATGTTATACAATATCTCTGAGTGAGAAGTCTTTGATGCCTCCTCTAACTTTGGCTAATTTTCTTTTTAACGCAAGGAGCAACCCCTGGCTCAAAATGCCTGGCAGGACACAAAAGTTATGGAACTCATAACATTTTCTGTTTTCATTGTTATATTTTGATGCTACCTATTCATGAAAAGTGAAACTAGTTTTGCCATTTACACGTGGTACAAGATTCCCCTTCTGAAGAAGTCAATTGAAATAAACAAAATATAGGTCAACTTTTTAACAAAACCAGTTGTTAATAGTGGACACAACTAATGCTCCCTGAGCACTCACAACCCTTGTCAGGCCCCGTCTCTGATAAGATGCTCTCTACCCCACTAACTTAATTCTCACAGTACCTTTTGCTCACTCTGAACCCAATTCCCTCCCCTCCAGGAAGCTGCTGCCAAAGACAACTGTAACAGTTTTTAGCATGAATTATTACTTGAATATGTTTATTTATTTGAGGTATAATTATATTCAAGAAAATGTACTGTCTCCAGTGTCTAACTCAATTGTATTAACATATTTTTCTGTATACCCACTCATATGACTTCCACCTAGATCAAGTTGTGGAGTATTTTTCACCCCAAAGCGAGTTTTCCCCACTGTATCTCAGTTGGTTCCCCACCAAAGACACTACTCTTTAGGGTCAGACTTGGCATTGCTGACCTCCACACCAAGAGGTTGGATTGACCTGTTCTGGATCATTACATAAATGGAATCACACAGTGTGCATTGCTTTGGGTCCAGGGTCTTTCACTCAACATGCTTTTTGTGAGATTCATAGTATAAGGATTAATTTCTGCCCTGAGACTGTTGATGCAAATGTCTTCTGGTTATATGGAGTCCCTTTGCCTCACTTTACACCATCACAAATCATAACTTCCGAATAGCAAAACTTTCAACATTTTCCAAATAAAACTGAAAGTGGTCAGACAGTCAGGCATCAGTTGACTTATACAGTACTTTACAGTTCTCCCTGGGTACCTGAATCACTTGGAGAGCTTTTAAACATTCACATCCAGGCTTCTTCCCCAGAGATATGGTTCCATTTGGTTAATGATCAAAACCAGGCATCCCCAACTGGTTCTGATACCCAGGGAGGTAGGAACACTGACTTAGGTTAATGAGAAAATAACCCCACAGAAAAAGGTGTCACCTTCCTGGGGTCCCAAGGCTGTGTGTAAAGGGAAGGGGCCCCTTGAATTGGCTCCTGTGGGATGGAGATCAAGGGGAATGGGTGTTAGGTGGATAGCTATCACTACCTTCTGCAGCACTTTGGTCCAAGGATGGTGTTTGTACTCTTGGTTTCCAGGTCAGCAGTTTCTTTACATATGTGGCAACAAGCTCATTCCAAGCTCTCATCCTTGAAAATCATACTGAATAGGGAGGACCACTTGTACCTTTCTCCTGGAGAAGGGAATGGCAACCTGTTCTAGTATTCTGGCCTGGAGAATTCCACGGACAGAGGAACCTGGCAGGCTACAGTCCATGGGCTCACAAAGAGTTGCACACAACTGAGCAACTAACAGTTTTGTACATTTACTCAAACACTGCTGTCCTGTTTTTCCATGATCAGGGTATCCTGTTCCCAAACCAGAACTGACCCATTTGCTGGAGAATGAGCAAAGTCTATACGTGGTGAAGAGAGGCTTCTCCTAAAGTTCCTGTCCAGGTGAGTGACCAATGGTCAGTAGGTAGGGGGTCAATAGAAGGTCACTGGGAAGCCTCTTATTGTGACCTGCCTGGGGGCCTGTCTTCACCCAGTTACACTCTTATTACTTGAGGAGGACTAGGTTGTATTTTCATTCCAATCCCAAAGAAAGGCAATGCCAAAGAATGCTTAAACTACTGCACAATTGCACTCATCTCACACGCTAGTAAAGTAATGCTCGAAATTCTCCAAGCCAGGCTTCAACAGTACATGAACCATAAACTTCCAGATGTTCAAGCTGGATTTAGAAAAGGCAGAGGAACTATAGATCAAATTGCCAACATCCGTTGGATTATCGAAAAAGCAAGACAGTTCCAGAAAAACATCTATTTCTGCTTTATTGACTATACCAAAGCCTTTGACTGTGTTCAGTTCAGTTCAGTTGCAAAGTCATATCTGACTCTTTGTGACCCCATGAATCACAGCATGCCAGGCCTCCCTGTCCATCATCAAATCCTGGAGTTCACTTAAATTCATGTCCATCAAGTCGGTGATGCCATCCAGCCATCTCATCCTCTGTCATCCCCTTCTCCTCCTGCCCCCAATCCCTCCCAGCATCAGAGTCTTTTCCAATGAGTCAACTCTTCTCATGAGGTGGTCAAAGTACTGGAATTTCAGCTTTAGCATCAGTCCTTCCAATGAACATCTGGGACTGATTTCCTGTAGAATGGACTGGTTGGATCTCCTTGCAGTCCAAGGGACTCTCAAGAGTTCTTCTCCAACACCACAGTTCAAAAGCATCAATTCTTCAGCGCTCAGCCTTCTTCACAGTCCAACTCTCACATCCATACATGACCACAGGAAAAACCACAGCCTTGACTAGACAGACCTTTGTTGGCAAAGTAATGTCTCTGCTTTTGAATATGCTATCTAGGTTGGTCTTAACTTTCCTTCCAAGGAGTAAGCGTCTTTTAATTTCATGGCTGCAATCACCATCTGCAGTGATTTTGGAGCCCAAAACAATAAAGTCTGACACTGTTTCCACTGTTTCCCCATCTATTTCCCATGAAGTGATGGGACCGGATGCCATGATCTTCATTTTCTGAATGTTGAGCTTTAAGCCAACTTTTTCACTCTCCTCTTTCACTTTCATCAAGAGGCTTTTTAGTTCCTCTTCACTTTCTGCCATAAGGATGGTGTCATCTGCATATCTGAGGTTATTGATATTTCTCCTGACAATCTTGATTCCAGCTTGTGCTTCCAGCCCAGAATTTCTCATGATGTACTCTGCATAGAAGTTAAATAAGCAGGGTGACAGTATACAGCCTTGACATACTCCTTTCCCGATTTCGAACAGTCTGTTGTTCCACGTCCAGTTTTACCTGTTGCTTCTTGACCTGCATACAGATTTCTCAAGAGGCAAGTCAGGTGGTCTGGTATTCACATCTCTTTCAGAATTTTCCACAGTTTATTGTGATCCACACAGTCAAAGGCTTTGGCATAGTCAATAAAGCAGAAATAGATATTTTTCTGAAACTCTCTTGCTTTTGTGATGATCCAACAGATGCTGGCAATTTGATCTCAGGTTCATCTGTCTTTTCTAAATCCAGCTTGAACATCTGGAATTTCACAGTTCACTTACTATTGAAGCCTCACTTAGAGAATTTTAAGCATTACTTTACTAGCATGTGAGATGAGTGCAATTGTGCAGTAGTTTAAGCATTCTTTGGCATTGCCTTTCTTTGGGATTGGAATGAAAACTGACCTTTTCCAGTCCTATGGCCACTGCTGAGTTTTCCAAATTTCCTGGCATATTGAGTGCTGCACTTTCACAGCATCATCTTTTAGAATTTGAAATAGCTCAACTGGAATTCCATCACCTCCACTAGCTTTGTTATTAGGGATGCTTCCTAAGGCCCACTTGACTTCACATTCCAGGATGTCTGGCTCTAGGTGTGTGATCACACCATCTGGGTCATGAAGATCTTTTTTGTATAGTTCTTCTCTATATTCTTGCCACCTCTTCTTAATGTCTTCTGCTTCTGTTAGGTCCATACCATTTCTGTCCTTTATTTTGCCCATCTTTACATGAAAAGTTCCCTTGGTATCTCTAATTTTCTTGAAGAGATCTCTAGTCTTTCCCATTCTATTGTTTTCCTCTATTTCTGTGCACTGATCCCTGAGGAAGGCTTTCTTATCTCTCCTTGCTATTCTTTGGAACTCTGCATTCAAATGGGTATATCTTTCCTTTTCTCCTTTGCCTTTAACTTCTCTTCTTTTCATAGCTATTTGTAAGGCCTCCTCAGACAACCATTTTGCCTTTTTGCATTTCTTTTTCTTGGGGATGGTCTTGATCCCTGCCTCCTGTACAATGTCATGAGCTTCTGTCCATAGTTCTTCAGGTACTCTATCAGATCTTGAATCTATTTGTTGCTTCCACTGTATAATCATAAGGGATTTGATTTAGGTCATACCTGAATGGTCTAGTGGTTTTCCTTACTTTCTTTAATTTAAGTCTGAATTTGGCAATAAGGAATTCATGATCTGAGCCACAGTCAGCTCCTGGTCTTGTTTTTGCTGACTGTATAGAGCTTCTGTATCTTTGGCTGCAAAGAATATAAACAATCTGATTTCAGTGTTGACCATCTGGTGATGTCCATGTGTAGTCTTCTCTTGTGTTGTTGGGAGAGGGTGTTTGCTATGACCAGTGCATTCTCTTGGCAAAATTCTGTTAGGCTTTGCCCTGCTTCATTCTGTACTCCAAGGACAAATTTGCCTGTTACTCCAGGTACTTCTTGACTTCCTACTTTTGCACTCCAGTCCCCTATAATGAAAAGGACATATTTTGGGGGTGTTAGTTCTAGAAGCTCTTTTAGGTCTTCATAGAACCTTTCAACTTCAGCTTCTTCAGCATTACTGGTGATATTGAATCGTTTGCCTTGTAAACAGAGATTGCATCCGAGTGCTACATTTTGGATTCTTTTGTTGACTGTGATGGCTACTCCATATCTTGTAAGGGACTCCTGCCCACAGTAGTAGATATAATGGTCATCTGAGTTAAATTCATCCATTCCAGTCCATCTTAGTTCGCTGGCTCCTAAAATGCCGATGTTCACTCTTGCCATCTCCTGTTTGACCACTTCCAGTTTGCCTTGATTCATGGATGTTACATTCCAGGTTCCTATGCAATATTGCTCTTTACAGTGTTGGACTTTATGTCCATCATCAGTCACATCCACAACTGGGTGTTGTTTTTGCTTTGGCTCCATCTCTTCATTCTTTCTGGAGTTACTTCTCCACTGATCTCCTGTAGCATATTGGGCATCTACCAACCTGGGGAGATCATCTCTCAGTGTCCTATCTTTTTGCCTTTTCATACTGTTCATGGGGTTCTCAAGGCAAGAATGCTGTAACAGGGCCCCCACAAAAGCACAAGACTCCATTTTCCTCAGCAGGAGTGATGTACAGCCCAGCAGAGGAAGGATATCCTGGAGTTGGTTCCTCCATTATTCAGTTCTCTCATTCAGTCTTCACATCTGTCTTCGAAGGACTCTGGTGTGTTCTTGCTGGTATGATGAGCAAGAGTCATGAGTCATCCTTCATCCACATTACCACACACTGTGTCCTTGACACATCACATGGGAGTAAATACACATGGGTAACTAAGACTTGGCTCTTAAGCAAGAGGACAACTCACCATATAGCGTTGGAAACACGCATGAAAACAGATACTGTATAACTACTCTGCTGCTACAGTAGAAACCTGCCCAGGGCCTCCAAGGGCATAAAGAAGAGTAGGTTCAAAACTGGGGTCTTGGAGGAAAGATGTACAGAGGAAAGAGCAGTCTAGTTGCTGGTGGCTAAGAGCCTGGATACTGTGTATAGATTGCTCTGCTAGCACTTCCAAGTTATTCCCATTGCCAGACTTGGACAAGTCTCTTCTCCCCAGGCCTTAGCATCCTTGTCTGTAAACACGGGTCAGTAAATTGTAAAGCGCAATAAGGAGAGCAGACACTAAAGAATGGGTTTCATGCAGACTTCTTAGTAGGCACTGAAGCCAGGTCCAGAAGATAGGGAATAGTATTCCCGCGAAAGAAAATAGCATGGGCTAAGATCTTGAGGCCACAAGGGCTGGGCCAATGAGGCTAGAGTAGGAGGCAGAGATTGATGCACAGAGTTTTGAAGGCAAAGTGAAAAGTGTAGATTTTGTCTTAATTGTTTACGGAGGTCGTGGGAAGGTTTCACTAGGACAAAGACACAATCTGATTTGTCTTTAAATCCCCCTCTAACTAGTGTGAGGGGCTTCCCTGGTGGCTCAGCAGTAAAGAATCCGCCTGCCAATGCAGGAGACACAGGTTCCATCCCTGGGTTGGAAATATCCCCTGGAGAAGGAAATGGCAACCAACTCAAGTATTCTTGACGTGGAAGTCTCATGGATAGAAAGCCTGACAGGCTACAGTCCATGGGTTCATGAAAGAGTCAGACACGACTAAGTGACTAAACACCAACAATTACTAATGTGTGAGGAATATACTCGGTAGAGTCAAGAACTGAGACGGGATGTGGCAAAGTTGCCATGTGATCCAGGAGTGTGTTGACAGTGGACTGATCCAGGACTCTAGTGTTAAGCTGGAGGGTAGAGTATGACCGGGGTCATGTTAGGAAGCAGAGCTAACAGGATGTATGGATGGTTGGGATAAAGGGGTTGAGCCCCAGGGGATGACTTTTCTCATCTCTGAAAAACCCACTGCATACATGGGATTGCAAGGCATGTCCTGTTCTTGTGTTTATATTTCTTGGTCAGTACACAGTAATCTACTGGAGCCAAAGGCTGCCGTTTCTGGGGCTTGGAAAAGGCTAGATTCTTCCCTGTCCCCATGAGGGTTACTCAGGCAGTTCATTTTTCTATGGGCTCATTTCTCTGACCCAGAGGGACCCTGGCTCAGCCCAGATTGGATGATACTGGGAAGGAGATCCTGTGGGTGTTGGGCAGAACTGTAGCTCTATGAGGCACATTCCCAGCCACTTACCAAATATTACCAAAAGCAACACAGGGATCTCTGGGCCTTGATCTCCTTCTCTGTAAACTGGGCAGATTCACCTCTCCAGACTGCTTTGTAGGTTAAAGGGCACAGCATCTGTACATGTATGTATGCTTGATATATGAACATGTTTTTAAAAGGGCAGATATTTTTGTAATTATGATCATACACCTTTCCCAACCCCCATCTCCCCCATCAGAGAATGCTGCTGACCTAATGATTTTGTGAATAAAAGCACATGTACTACAGTTTCCCATAGACATCTCAGCTGGCTTTAGGCCTTGGTTGTGACCCTCATGACCTTCAATATAAGATCTTGGCACCCCACCAGCCAAACCTAGGACATCCCTGCTCAACGTCTGGCTCCTTTCCACTGGTGGTGACTGAGGATACCATGGAATTAGTTGGGCTTTGAATAAAAATTTAAATTCACTAATGAAAATTAAATTCCTCATAAAAGGTATTTTGGTCTCAATAAAGATCACTGACGGCTAATTTGTAAAGCCCAGATGAGTGAGTGAGATTCACTCAGTTATGTCTGACTTTTTGCAATCCCATGGACTATAGCCCAACAGGCTCCTTTGTCTATGGAATTCTCCAGGCAAGATTACTGGAGTGGATAGCCATTCTCTTCTCCAAGGGGACTTCCCAACCCAGGGACTGAACCTGGTTCTCCTGCATTGCAGGCAGATTCTTTACCATCCAAGCCACCCGGGAAGCATGCTGCTGCTGCTAAGTCACTTCAGTTGTGTCCGACTCTGTGCGACCACATAGAGGGCAGCCCACCAGGCTCCCCCGTCCCTGGGATTCTCCAGGCAAGGACACTGCATAGTGACAGCTAATTTGAACATCACTCATATATTCACTTAATGTAATAGTTAATGTATTTTACTTTAACTATATTCTTTTATTATGTAAATTTCTTTGCCTCACTGTTCTTTAGGTGGTCATTTTAAAAATTTTGACTGATTACTTATTTACAATCCAAATTTTCTTTCTTCTAGTTTGGAATTGTATATTCTGATTCCTAGTATTAAGCCAACAATTACAAACACTTATTTAACAAAATAGAACAAAGAGTTTCAAATACCTTACCTCCCTCCTCCACAATATTGAGAGACTTAGAACATTAACCAGTTTGTCCCATCTCAGTATGAACATGTTATTAAAAATAAAATATTAATATTAGTTTTCAGTTGAGTATATATTTATGTTATTGAGGCTGCATATGGTAATGCTGTCATTCTGACTTCATAATGGAATATTATTCATGTTTTACACAGATAATGAATGTTTTTTTTAAATCCACAGATGCATCTCTCTCTTGAAGCCTCATTTCTTCTATCATCACAGATCTTTCACCTGGGATCACTTTTCATCATTAAATAGAGGATACTTAAAAAAGAATTTTGTTTTATGCAGGTTAATCCTACATTAAATTTCTCATTTGTGATGTGAAGTAGTTTATTGTATACTCTTACTCCAAAGACACTATCAATGTGTTTAGAAAGTTAGATGAACAGTTATTTCTTCAGCAATTTGAATAGGTCCCTTTCACTGTCTGAGGTTGGGTTGGGAACAGAAATTCTATCATTGATGGAGGCAGTGATTGAATAAGCTTTGGGATTGTCACATGAAAAGGTTGAGAATGTTGAGCATGTGGGAGAAATAATATAACAGATAATCTGGTGGCTAAACTGATCGATCATGCTAGAAACTGACTAGCATGATGCTCAGCAATCCCTTTTCCTCTCCCCGGACATACACTTAATTGGTGTTCACCTGTGGATGGCAGGTGCAGGTGATGAAGTGGTTAAGTCTTGATGAGAGCAGTCCCTCACCAGTCTGAGTCACCAGTCTGTGCCATCTCAATTTGGACCTGGGTGTGGCTGCTCTGAGATCCAGAGGGGAGGCAGAAGCAGGGTGAAATTCCTGAGAATTAGAGGTGAACAATGTCTTGTCAACTGCCATCACCTTCTTGAAATCATGTCAGTTCCGCTTCAGCTTTGGCCTAAGGGCAGTTTGACGTGATGTTCTCAAGTGTTGAATCATTTGGCTTGTCAGAATCGTCTGTTAGGCAATAGGCCTGCCTATAGTTATGAAACCCTTCTTCATGATCTATTTTCAAGAATAGAAAGTTTTAGAGGGGTTGAGAGGAAGACTCAAGAGAGAGGAAGTATATGTAAACATATGACTGATTCACGTTGTTGTACAGCAGAAACTAACATAACATTGTAAAGTAATTATACTCCAATTAAAAAAAAAAGAATAATTTTTTAAAGGAGCCAAATGGTGCAATGTTGAGTCTGATGTTTCAGAGACCCCTTGAGTGGAGGTTATGAATAGGCAGAACTAGACACACAATTAGGGTGTGCTGGGGAGGCTTGCAGGTTCAGTTCAGTTCAGTTCAGTCGCTCAGTTGTGTCTGACTCTTTGCGACCCCATGAATTGCAGCACACCAGGCCTCCCTGTCCATCACCAACTCCCAGAGTTCACTCAGACTCACGTCCATCGAGTCAGTGATGCCATCCAGCCATCTCATCCTCTGTCATCCCCTTCTCCTCCTGCCCCCAATCCCTCCCAGCATCAGAGTCTTTTCCAATGAGTCAACTCTTTGCATGAGGTGGCCAAAGTACTGGAGTTTCAGCTTTAGCATCATTCCTTCCAAAGAAATCCCAGGGTTGATCTCCTTCAGAATGGACTGGTTGGATCTCCTTGTAGTCCAAGGGACTCTCAAGAATCTTCTCCAACACCACAGTTCAAAAGCATCAATTCTTCGGCACTCTGCCTTCTTCACAGTCCAACTCTCACATCCATACATGACCACAGGAAAAACCACAGCCTTGACTAGACGGACCTTAGTTGGCAAAGTAATGTCTCTGCTTTTGAATATGCTATCTAGGTTGGTCATAACTTTCCTTCCAAGGAGTAAGCGTCTTTTAATTTCATGGCTGCAGTCACCATCTGCAGTGATTTTGGAGCCCCCCCAAATAAAGTCTGACACTGTTTCCACTGTTTCCCCATCTATTTCCCATGAAGTGATGGGACCGGATGCCATGATCTTCATTTTCTGAATGTTGAGCTTTAAGCCAACTTTTTCACTCTCCACTTTCACTTCAGGTTATAAGCATCCAAAATGTATCATCTGGTGTATGGATGAGTGTGGAACTGTGGATTAGATTTAGGAGGTGAAATCTTCTGGTCATGGTGGCAACAAAAATGCAAGGAAAGAAAGGAGAGGGTGGGACCCCAGGTCTGTTTTTTCTTGCCAGGCCAATGGGTGAGGATGGTGGGCATCACAAGGACAGTAGAGGAAATATAGTGGCCTTGAGGCATGTTTGTAGGAAGATCAGGGTCTGGCAGGTGGCCAAATATTCCAGGGGAAAGTAGATTTTTTTTCACTTTTTTAACTTTTTATTTTATATTGGAGTATATCCCATTAACAATGTTGTGATAGTTTCAGGCAGAAAACAAAGGGACTCAGCCATACCTATACATGTATCTATTCTCTGCCAAACTCCCCTCCCATCCAGGCTGCCACATAACACAGAGCAGAATTTCCTGTGCTATTATACAGTCAATCCCTGCTGATCATCCATTTTAAATATAGCAGTGTGTACATGTCCATCCCAAACTCACTATCCCTTCCTACCATCCTTCCCCCAAGGGAGAGTGGATTTTTGGATGCTGGGGTTTAGCAGGAATGGAAATAAGACTACAATAAGGCCTGGCCTGATGCTTATTCACCCCTCTGTGGACATACTGGGCTTTTAACCTGGTGACCATCAGTGATGAAGGGACAGATTGTGCAACTCAGATGAGAAAAGTATCGAGGACATCAGACATCTGTGTGTAGTTATGACTGAAGTTGCAGTTATGAAATCAGGAACAGAGCTTGGAGGGAAGCCAACAGAGCAGGACTGAATGCTGCCCTTGTCAGGAGGTTTAATCATGTCTCCTCTAAAAGATATGCTGAAGTGCTAACATACAGCACCTCAGGATGTGATCTTACTTGTTTTTATAGAGGTAATTAAGCTAAAATGAGGTCATCAGAATGGATCTTAATCCAATATGACTGGTATCCTCAGAAAAGGGGGGAAATGGACACAGAGACATACACTCACAAAGAGAAAATGATGTGAAGACACACAGAAGATGGCCAGGTGACTGGAGCAGTCAATACATCTACAAGCCAAGGAATAGCAGGGACAGCCAGAAGCCAGACAAGGAAGGAAGGATTCTCCCTGAGAGCCGTCAGAGGGCATGGTACTGCCGACTCTGTGATTTCAGACTTCTCACCTCCAGACCTGGGAGATAATACATTTCTATTGTTCAGTGTCTGGTACTCTGTTACAGCAGCACTAGGAAGCTAATACGGAAGGTCTGGGCCGGATGAGATCCCGGTTACATTTGCCAAGTGCTCTCTGAATGCCATGTGCAGAGTGACTTGTGGAGAGTCTATGGAGAAGGCTAGGGTGTGGGCCAGGAGTTGGGTGGCAGTGGTGCTGGGGGTTCATGGGGGGTCTAGAGTTGTGAGAGAAGTGTAGCCTTAAGAGTGATATCCATGTGGGGAGGAAGTGTTAACTAGTGACTCCAGGGCCCTAGTGTTGGGGATCAAGGAAGAAGATTGAGTTATGTTCTCAGTGACACCAGGAGATGGGGTTGTACTCATCATGTTTTTTAATTTTCTGTATTCATGAGGCTTTGATGTCTTAGAGGCCTTGCTGATTCTGGTGAGACTACCCCTTCTAGAGCTAGCTAGTTCTAGAGGCAGTAAACAAGTTACCTGTGAGCAACTCTTTGATACGCAAACCAACAATCTAAGTCCGTACCCCCACATTTGTTTATCAGGCTCCTGCAGCCTGAGACACTATCCCCCTGTCCTCAGTTGCCCCATAGGGCTTCCCTGGTGGCTCAGAGGTTAAAGGGCCTGCCTCCAATGCAGGAGACCCGGGTTCGATCCCTGGGTAGGGAAGATCCCCTGGAGAAGGAAACGGCAACCCACTCCAGTATTCTTGCCTGGAGAATCCCATGGACTGAGGAGCCTGGTGGGCTGCAGTCCACGGGGTCACAAAGAGTCGGACACAACAGTGACTTTACTTACTTTACTACTTCAGTTGCCCCAGGGCCAAGTACTGGACAACTAGATGCCACTTAGCCCACTCCCTCCTGCAAAAACCACAATGGTCTCTGGTCCGTTTTCTCCTCACTCTTTCTGCCTCCTGACCAACCCTGGCGCCTCCTCATGTGGCCCTGCATGGCTTGCCATGCTCCTTCCTCTTGGGAACTGTTAAGTCATAAACTCCTCTTTCAAAGAAAGTTTTCTCCATGTCTGTCATTTTACCATACCTGATTAAACAAACCCCAGGTAACATCTTAAAATACCCTGCCTATCAGGCCCAGAGCTTTGTTGCTATCTGTCTACCTGCCTGTCTGTCTCTACTGTGGGTTAACAGTCACTGGAATATGAGTTGAGAGTGAGCACGAGTGTCTGGTAGCTCCTTTGAATTGGGAAGTTGGGAAAGAGGTTGAGCATGGGATGGGTGTGTGGGAGGATGGACTGTGGCCTGCTGCTCATGGAATCAACTGCCCCCACACAAAGGGCTGTGTGGCCTTTGAGGATAGTGCCATTTCATTTTCCCTGGGGGCAGTGGGGATAGCTTGATAAGGCTGAGAATCCTGTACTGTGAAGTGGTGCTGGACAACTCTGCACTTAGCTTCACTGTGTGAAACCTTCACATCCACCCTGGTGACCTGAGCTGGTTTCTGCCTGTCCCCTTCTCCCACAGCTGGAGCATGGGCACCTCCTCCTGCCCCACTTTTCTGGCATAGTGCCAGTATTTCAGGGGCAAGCCTATGTACTCCTTTAAGTAGTCCAGTCCTCTGTCAGTCCCAAAACTGCCATCCTGAAGTCCTGCAGATAAGGGGCCGAGAGTCATTAGTCTTGAGATCAACCCAGGGGATCCCATTCCCTCCTCAGATGGTTGTCCAGTTCTGGAACAGTTATGTAATTTGGGTTCTGCCCCCCTTTTCAGTGGATATTTCCTGGGTTCTGACTGTGCCAGTAATTATAGGCATTGACATAGATACTGCTTGGCTGGGACCACTAGATTGTTCCCACAAGACATTCCTCATAGGGATTTGTTTGTTTTGTTTTGTTTCATTTAGATTTTCTTTCTTATAGTCTGTGGTAGAGTAGTTCACAGGGGCAACTTCACCTGCCATCTCTTTCCCTTAGAACTCGCCACATCTTCTAAGTCCCCAACTGCAGTCAAGGGAAGAGCTCTGTGTGCCTGAGCAGAGCAGACATTACTGCAACTGTGAGAAGAGGTGCTCAGAGGGGGTTTAGCCTTGCTAAGTGGGACCTGGGGGACAGCATAACATCAGGACTAGGTTCAGATCACACCAGCACTCTGTCCCCTGTTCACCATGTTTGTGTTCTAACGCTGATGGCTATACCTCTTCTATATCATTCCTTCCCCATTCTTGAAACTTGGCCACTTGTTACTTCTATGCTGGGCTGTGGATCCTTGGTTGCAGTCTCCATGTCTCACTCTCTCCACTGCTTACTCCTTAGGGCTCTCCAACATCAGCCTATGATTAATGTGTTGTATGTATGACAAACAGACAGCTTATTAAAAAGCAGAGATATCACATCACTTTTCCAACAAAGGTCTATATAGTCAAGGCTATAGTTTTTCCAGTAGTCATGTATGGAGGTGAGAGCTGGAGCGTAAAGAAGGCTGAGCACAAAAAAATTGATGCTTTTGAACTGTGGTGTTGGAGAAGGTTCTTGAGAGTCCCTTGCACTGCAAGGAGATCAGACCAGTAAAGGAAATTAAATATTCATTAGAAGGACTGATGCTAAAGCAGAAGCTCCAATACTTCAGCCACCTGATGGGAAGAGGTGGAAAAGACCTCTTTTGCTGGGAAACACTGAAGACAAAAGGAGAAGAGGACAGCAGAGGATGAGATGGTTAGATAGCATCACTGACTCAGTGGACATGAATTTGAGCAAACTCCAGGAGATAGTGGAGGACAGAGGAGCCTAGCATGCTGCAGTCCATGGGGGTGCAAAGAGTAGGACATGATTTACCAACTGAACAATGATGCACATTTCTATTAATAGTCCTTGAATACTAGCAACTCAGCTCTAATCAGATTTTTCTGGGCTTGGACACATTGTTCTGCACAGGATTTGTGTGTTACCAGCCGCCAAGATCCTGCTAAAAAATCATTTACAGAGAAGTAAGTTAAGACCCTGCCTTTCCACTCACTTCCATGCTCCATCTTCAGATCCTTTACTTTGGTGAGGATGTGGCACTGTTAAAGCTGAACTCTAGATTTTGTGACCTCTAGAGGCTGACTAGCGCACAGCATCCCTTCCTTACCCTGACCTCAATGCCTTCATCTTCCCAACAACCCCATGCAGTCATTCCTGGGTCAGGCATACATTTGTGATGGGCCATTTCTTCCCATCAAAGTTAACAAGAATTTCTCCAACGTTTTCTCAGCTTTCAGTGTTTTGGCATGGAGTGGAGAGTGAGGAGTCCCCTTCTGAGCACAGTAGGAGTGTCGCATGTTAGGAATCCCACTCAGCAGACCTACCCCTATATATGCATGATCTACTCTTGAAAAACATTTTGCACCTGGCTGGATACAAAGGCAGACCCCCAGGGCAGAGACCACACACTGGTCTGATAAGTGGAGAGTGTTCTGATTTAGTGCAAACCTTCACCAGCAACAGATGCAGCAGAATGTCAAGAAGTCCATCAGAGGATTTCCCTGGTGGCACACTGGATAAGAATCTGCCTGCCAATGCAGGGAACATGGGTTTGATCCCTGGTCCGGGAAGATTCCACATACTGCGGAGCAGTTAAGCCCATGCACTACAACTCCTGAGCATGCGCTCTAGAGTCTGCATGCTGTGATTACTGAAGCCCATGTGCCTAGAGCCTGTGCTCTGCAATAAGAGAAGCCACCACAATGAGAAGCCTGGGCACCACAACTAGAGAGTAGCCCTACTCACTGCAACTAGAGAAAGTCCACGCTCAGCAACAAAGACCCAGTACAGCCAAAAATAAGTAAGTAAATAAACAAGAATACTTAAAAAAAAAAAAAAAAGAAGTCCATCAGAAGGGAGAGGGAAAAGCCTGTCTTCTAAAGAACTACAGAGACAACACATCAGGGAAGTTGTTCAGATGCAGGAAGGTTGGGAAGGACTGCTTGGTCATGTCAGGCTTTCTCCAGCATCAGGTCACTCACAGGGGAATGAGCTGCCGGAGGGGAGGAGAGCGGCCTTACAGCAGCAGCAGGTGTGCTGCAGCTTTTCGTGCTGTACAAAGGCATTGCAAGTGAAGTGAATTTAGAAAAGCCTTCATAAATCACAGCAGGATCCTCTATGATCCACCTCCCAGAATTCTGGAAATAAAAGCAAAAATAAACAAATGGGATCTAATTAAAATTAAAAGCTTCTGTACAACAAAGAAAAATATAAGCAAGGTGAAAAGACAGCCTTCTGAATGGGAGAAAATAATAGCAAATGAAGCAACTGACAAACAACTAATCTCAAAAATATACAAGCAACTTATGCAGCTCAACTCCAGAAAAATAAACGACCCAATCAAAAAATGGGCCAAAGAACTAAATAGACATATCTCCAAAGAAGACATACGGATGGCTAACAAACACATGAAAAGATGCTCAACATCACTCATTATTAGAGAAATGCAAATCAAAACCACAATGAGGTACCACTTCACACCAGTCAGAATGGCTGCGATCCAAAAATCTGCAAGCAATAAATGCTGGAGAGGGTGTGGAGAAAAGGGAACCCTCCTACACTGTTGGTGGGAATGCAAACTAGTACAGCCACTATGGAGAACAGTGTGGAGATTCCTTAAAAAATTGCAAATAGAACTACCTTATGACCCAGCAATCCCACTTCTGGGCATACACACCGAGGAAACCAGAATGGAAAGAGACACATGTACCCCAATGTTCATCGCAGCACTGTTTATAATAGCCAGGACATGGAAACAACCTAGATGTCCATCAGCAGATGAATGGATAAGAAAGCTGTGGTACATACACACAATGGAGTATTACTCAGCCGTTAAAAAGAATTCATTTGAATCAGTTCTGATGAGATGGATGAAACTGGAGCCAATTATACAGAGTGAAGTAAGCCAGAAAGAAAAACACCAATACAGTATACTAACACATATATATGGAATTTAGGAAGATGGCAATGACGACCCTGTATGCAAGACAGGAAAAAAGACACAGATGTGTATAACGGACTTTTGGACTCAGAGGGAGAGGGAGAGGGTGGGATGATTTGGGAGAATGACATTCTAACATGTATACTATCATGTGAATTGAATCGCCAGTCTATGTCTGACGCAGGATGCAGCATGCTTGGGGCTGGTGCATGGGGATGACCCAGAAAGATGTTCTGGGGAGGGAGGTGGGAGGGGGGTTCATGTTTGGGAATGCATGTAAGAATTAAAGATTTTAAAATTTAAAAAATAAAAAACTAAAAATTAAAAAAAAAAAAAAGAATTGAATCGCCAGTCCATGTCTGACGTAGGGTGCAGCATGCTTGGGGCTGGTGCATGGGGATGACCCAGAGAGATGTTGTGGGGAGGGAGGTGGGAGGGGGGGTCATGTTTGGGAACGCATGTAAGAATTAAAGATTTTAAAATTAAAAAATAAATAAATAAATAAAAAAAAACAAACAAAAAAAATAAAATGACAATTAAAAAAAAAAAAAAAGAAAAAGAAAAGCCTTCAGCTACGATTTGACACTTGGTCAGTACTAGAGAATCTGTATTGGATAAAGGACTTATGAGGGGGGTGGTGAGTGGAATTCTTTATACAGACCTCCGCTCTTATTGTGCATCAGAAAGTTGACACTGAAGAGCTGAGAAATGAGCGCCGTGGAAGTGGAGAAGCAAACCTTACATTTCAGAAGTAAACTCTTGTCTTGACGCATAATCCTTCTCATAAATAGCTGGATTCGATTTGCTAAAATCTTACTGGGATTTCTGCATGTATGTTCATAAGGGATGTTGATATGCATTTTTCTTGTAATGCCTCAGTCTGGTGGTGGTATCAAATAATGCCAAGTTCACATAATATATTGAGTAAACATTCCCTACTCTTCCACTTTTTGGAAAGGTTTGTGTGGTATTGGTATTACTTCTTAAGTGTTTGGTAAAATTCACAGTGAAGCCATTTAAGCCTGCAGTTTGCTTTGTAAGAATGTTTCTAGATAGAAATTTAATTTCTATAATTGATATGGGGCTAAATAGGTTAACTATTTTTTTTCATTAACTGAGCTTTCATGGTTTGTGTGTGTGTGTGTTTTTTTAATTGTCCATTTCACTAAAGTTTTTCAATTAATGCCATAAAGGAAAGTTCACTATATTCCCACATTAACATTTAATATACATACAATCTGTAGTGCTATCTATTGTATCATTCTTGACTTCATAATTTGTGTATTCTCTATTTCTTGATAAAATTTGGCTAGAGTTTAATCATTTTTATTTATCTTAAGACTTTTGGGTTCAGTGATTTTCTCTACTTTTTTGATTTGTTTCATTGGTTTCCATTTTCATGTTTATTATATCTTTTCCCTGGTTTCTCTGTGTGTCTCTTCTTTTTCTGATTTTGTAATATGAAGACTAAGATCCACGATTTAAGACCCTTTTTTTTTTGAATGTGTAAATGTTATACATTACCCTTTAAATACTGTTTTATCTGCCTCTGACAAATTTTGATATGTTGTGTCTTCATTTCCACTCAGTTCAAAATACTTTCACAGAACAAATGTCTTTAAAATGGATGAAGTCTCAATATTCAGCCTTTTCCCTTTTGTGCTATGTGATTATATCTAAGGATGCTTCATCTAGGTTTCACCATTTTCTCTATTTCTTTATAAACCTTTCATAGTTTTCCAGGTTGATCCACATTGTAGAATTCTTTGTATTATTCCTTTTTATAGCTGAATAATATTCCATTGTATGTTTATAGCACAATTTGTTTTCCATCCATTGATAAAAATTTTAATTGTTTCCACCTTTTGTTTATCAAGAATAGTGTTGCTGTTAACATTATGTGCAAGTATTTGTTGAAATACTTGTTTTCAATTCTCTAAAGTATCTACACAGCTGTGAAATCATATGCCATGTGATAATTCTACACTTAACTTTTTGAGGAACCACCAAACTTTTTTCAGAGAAGCAGATCCATTTTATATTCCCACCATCAATGTACTGATTTTTGCATGTTGTTATTGTTCCCTGAAACTTTTCTGAATACGTGTAGTTTTTCTGGTAGATTCTATGATACTTTCTATGTTTAGAATTGAAAAGTTGTTGCTGAACCGTGAAAGACGCCGAGATTCTTGGCCTCTGGAAAAGAATTCAATCTGGGGCCAGAGATGGCTTGATCACTCAGAGCTTTTGTGTAATAAAGTTTTATTAAAGTATAAAGGGGATAGAGAAAGCTTCTGACATAGAAATCAGAAGAGGGCAGAAAGAATACCTGCCTGCTAGTCTTTAGCTGGGTGTTATATAGTTACTAGCAGTTTGTTAATGAAAGAAAGGAATGTCTTAAAACTCAGAGAATGGCATCAGGCCCCTCACCCACAAGATGTATTTTGGGATAATCTTGGCACCAGGTAAGTAAGTCATCCCAGGCGTAAAATAATTGACTTGAATCTTGTAGAAAGGCAGATTACCATACAAATAGTTTCATTTACATAGATTAGGAGAACAATGAGTATAACATACTGGTTTGTCAAGTCAGTTCTGAGCCTAAATCTCAGCTTTTAGGCTGAATGGATTTGAAGACAGAGTCTGGGGTAAATGCATAGTACATTAACATAGCTTAAGACAAACATTTCCATAAGAAAAATATATTGGTTCACTCAAAATTTGAGAAAAGTTAAGTTCAGGTGGACCCAGGTGTCATTATGGCAACACAGTATTTTAAGAGAAACCTGTTTTAAAATTTGTATAGAGAAGGGAAAAAATATATCATTATTTCCTGCTGTTTAAGAGAGAGATTTAAAAAAATGTCTGACACTTGCAGCCTATTTCCTCCGTTTGGAGACCCCTGGCCTTCCTACCTGTTACCCTCTCAGAATCATGTCATCTGTGAATAGAGGCAGTTTTACTTTTTCCTTTCCAAATGTAATGCTCTTTCTTTTTTTTTTTTTTTTGCCTCTGGCTGAAACTTCTAGTACAGTGTTGAATGGTAGTGGTTAGAGCAGGTATTCTTGTTTTGTTCCTGATATTGCAGGGAAAGCTTTCAGTCTTTCATTATCAAGTATAATTTTAACAGTGGCTTTTTCAAGAATACCGTTTATCACACTGAGAAAAATGCTCTCTATTTCTAGTTTTCTGAATGTTCTACTATTATTGTTATTATAAAAGTGTGTTGGACTTTATCAAATGCATTTTCTTTGTCAGTTGAGATTATCATGTCTTTTTCCTCTTTATTTTATTAATGTGTTCTATTAGTTGATTTTCTTCTATGGAACCACTCTTGCATTCCTGGGATAAATCCACAATTATACATAATCCTTTAAAAAATTGAAATGATGTTGGAATGGTTTTCTAATATTTTGTTGAAGATTTTTCTATCTGTAAGTGTAAGGAATATTGATCTGTTATTTCCTCATAATATCACTTCTCAGTGTCCTTTTTGGTAAAAGTAGGACAATGAGCATTAAGGTATAAGGCCAGAAAGGACAGCAGAGTAAACAGAAGCTGGTATCATTCAGACCTCCAGCTGGATGGAATAGTTCCACCAGGTTCAAGGTGGGGAAGCAGCATTTCTGATGAAGGAACTAGATGTGCCAAAAACCCAAGCTGAAAAGAGCTTGATCTACTGAAGAAATCAAGTGAAGTCAATGTGGCTGAAAATGACAACAAAAGCTCTCAAGTACTTATCATTTGGGGCTTCCTAGGTGCCACTAATGATAAAGAACCCTCCTGCCAATGCAGGTAGATGTAAGAGACACAGGTACAATCCCTGGGTGGGGAAGATTCCCTGGAGGAGAGCATGGCAACCCACACCAATATTCTTGTCTGGAGAATCCTATGGACAGAGGAGTCTGGCAAGCTATGGGTCCATAGGGTCTCAAAGAGTCAGACATGACTGAAGTGATTTAGCACACATTTATTATTATGTCCCAGGTCTAGTCCTAAGCACTTTTTAGCTATCTCTTCTGACATAGGTAATTTTGTCTCATTCACTGGAGAGTCCGGTCCTCAACTGTGTTGGAGGATTAAAACCTCTTGGAGGGCTTGCACACAGGTACATGGGCCTCACTCAAGAGTATGTGATTCGATAGCTCTGAAGTGGGGCCTGATGACGTGTAACAAATTCCAGGTAATGCTGATGTGGTCTATGAATTGGAAACCACGAATTAGGGGAATCTTCACTTTTCATCACAAATCCTGGCTCAGAGAGGTGAAATGCTGGGCAGGAATACATTGCATAAGGTCAAGGAATAGGGCATGTGAAATGGCAACCCACTCCAGTATACTTGCCTGAAAAATCCCATGGACAGAGAAGTCTGGTAGGCTATAGTCCATGGGGTCGCAAAGAGTCGGACATGACTGAGCGACTTCACTTCACTTAGAGCCCTTTAAGGGCGGGGCATTGCCTGAAGGGCCAAGGAAATCAATGTGCCTTGCCTTCAAGAGGAAGTGAGGCTGTGCCCTCCTTTGGAACCTTGTTCAGTGGCTCAGTCATGTCTGACTCTTTGTGACCCCACGGATTGCAGCATGCCAGGCTTCCCTGTCCTTCAACATCTCCCAGAGTTTGCTCAAACTCATGTGCATTGAGTTGGTGATGCCATCCCACCATTTTGTCCTCTGTCATCCCCTTCTCCTCCTGCCTTCAATCTTTCCTAGCATCAAGGTCTTTTCCAATGAGTTGGGTCTTCCCATCAGTGGCCAAAGTACTGAAGTTTCAGCTTCAGCATCTGTCCTTCCAATGAATATTCAGGGTTGATTTGATCTCCTTGCAGTCCAAAGGACTCTCAAGAGTCTTCTGCAACACCACAGTTTGAAAGCATCAATTTTTTGGTGCTCGCCCTTCTTTATGGTCCAACTCTCACATCCCATACATGACTACTGGAAAAACCATAGCTTTGACTATAGGGGCCTTTGTTGGCAAAATGATATCTTTACTTTTTATATACACTGTCTAGGTTTGTCTTAATTTTTCTTTCAAGGAGCAAGTGTCTTTTAATTTCATGGCTGCAGTCACCATCTGCAGTGATTTTGGAGCGCAAGAAAATAAAGTCTGTCACTGTTTCCATTGTTTTCCCATCTATTTGCCATGAAGTGATAGGATCAGATGCCATGGAACCTTAAGACACAGTTTCCATAGAAAACCAGAAGTGAGCTCCTTGGTTCACCAGGATGAAGTCAGAAACTACATTACCCAGAAGGCAGTGTCTCCAATGACGGCCTTGGGCGCTGAGCCAGTGACGTAAAGCGGAGGCGGGCAGTGGTGGCAGCTTGGGCGGGGCTTCTTGGTCTAGTATTGGGATGTAGTTTACAAGCGATCTGTCTAGCTTTACGGGCTTCCTCTCCTGGAGCGCTGGACATTGACCGCTCCACGGAAAAAGGTCTTCTATACCGAGCAAAAAGCCGTGAGGAGACTAGAACCCACCGTCACACTTTTGTGTGAACAGTGACCCCGCTTGGAACGGGTTGTCAGCCGAGCATTCGAGCTCCCAGCCCTCCGTCCCCACAGCTCCCAGAGGCGGCTCCGCGGGCCTTATGCGCATTCCACACCGTGGACACTCAGGTCCCAGATACTTCCGTGCAGGGCTGGCCTCGGGTCGGCTAAGCCCGCTCTACCTGCTTTTGTCACCGCCTCCCGCCGTCCCGCTCTGCCCACGGGCCCCATGGCGGCGCCGGCGCTGGTGAGTGGAGGGCGCCCAAGTGCGCTGGGGTCGCGGTCCGCATAGTGCCACTCTGTGATATAGGGAATTCCGGGCCTCTCCACCTTTCAGTCTTAATACGCTTGGATCTGGAGGTTCGGTGAAAATGGGGTGTGGGGACGACAGTACTCATCAGTTCCAACCCAGGGTTCTGAATCCAGGCCAAGCGTTGTAAAGAGAGGCACCCATAATTGGCTCTAAGCTTATGGATTCACGGCCCTTGGCCTCTATTCCCTCGGGTCTAAAATTGAAGTATTAACAACTTTTGTCTCTTGGTCGGAGGAACTGGAGAGGATATGCTTGTGGCGTGTGTCCTTGAGTGCTCAGCACAACCCAGAGAGCATCACTCTGGATGTTGTTTCTGGAGAAGGGCTCTCCTGGTCCTGCTGTTGTCTCAGGCTCACCCCAGGTGGAGTTTGACCCTCAGCCATCCCTGCCTCCCGCCTCAGCGCAGCTGAGAACTGGGAGACAGATGAGACAGCCTGGAGAGCAGTGGGGTGGGAGCAGTGTTTCTGGAATTGGCTGCTCCTCTAACAGGAGTAGAAGTTCCCTGGACAGAGCAGAAGACAAGCCTGTCACTGGATTTCTCTTTGAGGGTACCATCTGGGTACAAGTCCATTGGCTTGCCACTGACGGTTTCCATTTCCCCAACACATTTATTTATATTTCAAAAGTGAATCCATTACAGTTTTCATTAATGACAGTGCATAGGAATGTTGTGTCTCAAGGGATGTAAACACATGGACAGGCCCTAAGTTATTCTTCAGCACACCACTTTGTTTGCTGTCAACATAGCTCTGATGACCTTCAGAACTTTGCTTGTTTATCCATTTTTCCTGGCTTGCTCCCTAATTCATTCCAGCCTTGTTCCACATCTGCTCAGAGAGGTCTTCCTGATTGACCCATCTAAAGTCTCCTGTAATCTCTGTAGTCATCTTATTTTTCTTGATTTCGGAGCCCGTAAGGCCATATGACTTTATTTTGCTTATTTATTTAGTTCCTTGTCAGGGATATGGGAGCTCCTGTCCCCAGCCTTAGAAAAATGCAGGACCTGTACCAAGTGTTCAGTAAGTGGTTGATGAATGAAAGATTCTACCTTCTGGAGCTGCCATGATACCTAGATCAAATCTAAATCCCCTGTCGTGGCTGGACCACAGGGACCTGGGTTCAAATCTTGTCCCTTCTCATTAGACATGTTACTCTGGGCAGCTTGACTTTGAGCCCCCATTTGCTGATTGTGAAATGGAGACAGTGATGGTGTTAACCTTATGGGCTGTGAGAGAATTAAAGAAATTCACAAATACACACTGAGCACTGACAAGTGCTGGGCACTGCACTTGTTTGCTTTATGAACATTTTCACTTTAATCTCTGCAAGAACCTGGTGAAGTTGGGACTATTGTATTGATGTGGAAATTGAGGCTCAAAGAAATTAGCGTGTTTTGATTCAAAAGGTTGAATTTAAATCCCAAGAAGTTTAGGTGCAGACCTAGATACTTTCAATTGCTTTAACACAGCATCTAAATGGCACCCCACTCCAGTATTTTTGTCTGGAAAATCCCATGGATGGAGGAGCCTGGAAGGTTGCAGTCCATGGGGTCGCTGAGGGTTGGACACGACTGAGTGACTTCACTTTCACTTTTCACTTTCATGCATTGGAGAAGGAAATAGCAACTCACTCCAGTGTTCTTTCCTGGAGAATCCCGGGGCAGGGGAGCCTGGTAGGCTGCTGTCTATGGGGTCGCACAGAGTCGGACACGACTGAAGCGACTTAGCAGCAGCAGCAAAGCCCTGAGGTGCAGGCATAGAGGGCAGACCAGTGAGGCTCAGCTGCCACTGCTCTTATCCTTGCTTGAATTACAGTAACGGACTCACAGTCCACACAAGATTACTTTTGTTTTGCATCACTCTCCAGTGGATTCCCATATAGGTGGCTTTTCTCTCTCACGCTATTTGTAGTCCATCTACAGCACCATCTACCTCCCTCTTGAACCCAGCACAGAGCTGGGTTCTCAGGAGATACTCAGGGATTCAGGCCTTGGGTCTCTCTGAGTTTCTGTCACTAACCAAGCAGTAGGCTCTAATTTAATAGCCATACAGTCACCGCACCCTCTCTGTTTGTCTTTGCAGGCATTGATATCATTTGAAGATGTGGCCATAACCTTCACTGGGGAGGAATGGAGACATCTAGACCTGGCCCAGAGGACCTTGTACCAGGAGGTGATGTTGGAGACTTGTGGCCTCCTGGTCTCACTGGGTAAGGCCTCACCTCACATGTGGTACCCAGAACCTCTTTTGTTCCACCCTCTCTCTGAGCGTGGTCGGTTAAGAAGACCTGAAGAACCTGCCTTTGCTTCTCCCTCCAGCCTCAGCCTGTTCTGGTCTGACCGCCTCATGATTATTTTTATTTTATTATGTTAGTAGTAACCCTTTCACTTAGCCCCAGCGAACTAATATCTTTAAAGTGTGTAGAGTAGAACTGGGAACTTAGAAAGTGCCATATAGGTATTTGTTATATATAATAAATTATGCATAATAATACACAAAATTATACAAATTACATACAAATATAATCATATACAAATTGCGCAATAAAATTGTACAAAATAATAAATCCCAAATGTTCTTCCATATAGTCTCCCCCAGGAGGTCAGTCTTCAGTGAAGTAACTATAGTGTTATGTGACAATTGTGAATAGTTATTGAAAGGAGGCATCTGGGGAATAGTATTCCAAGTGGAGGAACAAACACAAGCCAGTTCCCTGAGTGGGCAGGGAGCTCAGGTCCAGCAGAGACAAAGGAAGATCTGGTTCACCTTTCCCCCTGCCTCCTTACTGACCTCAGTGCCAGATATAGAGCAGACCTCAGTGAACATTTGCTAAGTGACAGCTGGGTGCACTCTGGCTTGCAGTACAGGATTTTCTAATCAGAGTTTCTGTGGTCCTGCTGCCTAAGTCATTGACTTCTCTTCAGAATCCTCCTATCTTTAAACCTTCACATTTGGCAAAATATATTTGGCTGCATGTGCCAGAAAACCACATCATACAAATTTCACCCTGAAGAAAGTTTATTACTTCACCTAATGAGAAGCCCTGTGGTGGTGCTCGCTCCTGGGTTGGTACCTCCCAACCTAGTTCTCTGTTTGTTTGCTTTCTCTCTTTGGTCCAGGTCATTGGGCCAGCATCCCTGAAGTGGCCACAGGATGGTGTAGCAACAAATAGGGTAGCAAGTCCCCACATTCAGCCCCATCTTCCCAAACTGGATTTTTCTTCACAGTGGGTAGCAGTTTTAGGTCATGGCCTTCCTCAGACAACTGATTATCAGTTGATTTAGTCTAGTGTTTTCAGCCATCCTTGGACACCAGAATCACCTGGTGAGGTTTGAAAACAACCAGTACTGTCTTTATGCCCAGACATAAAGACAGTTTAATTTGGTTTAATTTGTTCTGTGTTTAGAACCAGATGTGTCTAAGTAGTTCTGAAGCATGGGATGGTTGACTCTTGCTAATTTAATTAGGGAAAGACTTCTGGAAGGAGGTGTCCCCTTTGGGGTTGCATAGTGGTATGTTCAAGGTGTTCACTCCTGTATATGTGAGATTTTCCTTTTTGTCTTTGCCCCATTTATTTCTCCATGTACAGGGCATCCTGTTCCTGAGGCAGAGCTGATTCAGCTACTGGAGTATGGGCCAGAACTGTGGACAGTAAAGAGAGGCCTCTCTGGAAACACCTGTATAGGTGAGTGGCATGGCAGCTGGCAGACTGCCAGTGAGCCCCATTGAGTGGGCAGTGTCCCTTTCCATGGGCAGTTTCTTTCTGTAGCTTTCTGGGGTTCTTGGGTGATCATGGAGTCCTTTTAACTGTGTTTCCTCTGTCTTCCCAATCCTATCACACTCTTTGCCTTTACTGGGGTTGAAATTTGCTATCCTAAGTAAGAGACAGACTCTATACTTGGCCATTCAGAAGCATCAGGACCCTGGGGAAGTTGTATGATCTTCTTGTGCCTTTGACATTCAAGTTAAGCTAAGTGGGTGCTGTCTGCTGTAAGAAATAAGCTCCAAAATCTTGGTGGCTCAGCAAGACTTGTTTTTCTCATTTGTGCCACGGTATAATGTGGTCAGGATTCCCAAGTGGCGCAGTTGTAAAGAATCTGCGTGCAAGTGCAGAAGACACGTGAGACACTGGTTTGATCCCTGGGTTGGGAAGATCCCCTGGAGTAGGAAACGACAACCTGTTCCAGTATTCTTGCCTGGAAAATTCCATAGGTAGAAGAGCCTGGCGGACTATAGTTCATAGGGTTGCAAAGAGTCAGACATGATTGAGCAACTGAGCACATACACACATAATGTGGGTCTGCAGGCAAATTCTGTGCCACTTATCTATTTAGGGACCAGGTATATTCTATTGTCAGCATGTGGCTGTAAGATTGCCCTGACATCATCCAACTGGCCAAAAGGAATAGGAGAGAAGGGGAGTAGTCATACCCACTTGCTCACATAGTCACTTCCATTCACCTTCCATTGCCTGACCCAAAGTAAGTGACTTAACAATATTCATGTATTATTACTCATAATGAATAGTGACTAATGGTATCTCAAACTACCTTCTGGATTCAGAAAAGAGTCATTTATTTTTCTGCAGATTACTGCCTCTAACTCTACTTTGCATCTCACTCTTTTCCACCTCTAGTCAATCATTTATCTGTACCGTACAGCCCTTCAGGCATCCATGCTTCCATTTGTAAATGAGATATTCAGAAGCAATCCCTAGCCTTGTCATTCTCTTGCTTTCCTGTCTTGTAAAATCTTAAGAGGATGTTTGCCTCTGTCAGCCCCGCATCAAATGTGTGGCTAGCATAAATGTAGATTTGTGATCGCTCCCCTCTTGGGTTCCCTCAGGTTGCTCAGCCAGCCAGTGAGTATCTCTGGCCAGCCCCTCCTCAGTCCACTGAGTCTGTCTCAAATCTTCACCGCTTTCTACAGTTCTACATCTTCACTTGGAGGTTTCAAAGGCACTTCATACCCATCATGCCTAAGAAGGATCTCAAGATCTTGCCCACTCCTCTCATCTCCCCATTTCAGTCAATGGTCTTGCTGTTCAAGAAGTTGAGAAAACCAAAAACAAACTTGAACAACACCTCCATTTTCATCATGCCCATGATGCAGCCATTCCTGAATCTTGATCATATTTCATCACGTTTCTCCTGAATCTGTCACCTCCACCAGTTCCATGAGTTCCATCATTATCACCCTAGCCTAGGCTGTAATCATCTTTTGCCTGCATGATGCTAACATCGTCCCCTCATCATCAGCTCTATGTCTCACATCCACTCCCCTGTCCACTTTTACCTTATTCCAAACATCACCGCCTCCCCAGTCATTGAGATCTCAACATATGACCCAGTTCATTCAGAAAATAAAGGCTGTTCCCTTGTTTTTCTTGCTTTTTAACCCTTACTGACTTATCCCTGCAGCTTCTTTCTCACCTCTACAGAAGAGTTCTCATCCCTGGCCATGGCTGATCCCCCTAGCAGAGTCTAGGTCATACCTTCACCTACCTTCTCAGATGTCTTAGTTATCTATTGCCAGATTGCAATGAGTGAATAAAAATCACTCATTTAATATTAAAATATCACTCATTTATTATCTCATCTGTGGATCAGAAATCTAGGCACAGCTTAGCTTGATCCCCTGCAAAGCTGTAGTTGTAGGCAGTTTACAACACATCAGCTTACTTCTTTAGGTCAAGTAATGGTGTAAGAGATTCTAGCAAGAGAGGTTCCACACATATACTTTATCTGTTACATCTTACATTCTACTGCCTTTGTTATATTCTATTCTTTAGAAGTAAATTTTGCTAGGATTCAGCATGTGTGCATGCTAAGTCACTTCAGTTGTGTCCAGCTCTTTGTGACCCCATGGATTACAGCCCACCAGGCCCCTCTGTCCCTGGGATTTTCCAGGCAAGAATATTGGAGCAGGTTGCCATTTCCTTCTCCATGGGATCTTCCTGACTCAGGATTGAATCCATGTTTCTTATGTCTCCTGCATTGGTAGGCAGGTTCATTACCACTAGTGCCACCTGGGAAGCCCAGGATTCAGGCAGAGGGTATCAAAACTGTGGGAACACCATGAGGAAGGGATTATGGGAAACCATACAGGAGTCTGTCCACTGCGTCAGAGAACATGCTTCTTCATTTATTTCCTCCCTCTTCTATATCTGCATCTTCTCTCTGCTCAACAGAAAAAAACATGCTGAAGTTTCTTGCAATTGTGGGAAACATTAAAAAAAAAAGTGCTCTTGGCTCTCCAACAACATCCAAAAGTTGTTGACTCTGTTTCAGCTGAACAACCAAGCTTTCTAGAGGACTTTTCTCATTCTCAGAAGAGACATCTACACAGACCTCTCCTTTACTAGTCAATATTTCCTTGAATTTTTGTACTGAGGTGTAATTTATACATAGTAAATGTATAAATCTTAAAGGTCCATCATTATGAAATTTTACATATATATAAACCAGCGTATCCACTGCAAGTGTCAAGACATGCAGTATTTCCAGCACCTCTGAGGCTTCTTGTGCTTCCCTCCTGTTAATATCCCCTTCTACAAAATTAACCAGTATTTAGACTCTGTCACTATAGATTTAGGGTGGTTTTTTTTTTTAATATTCATTTATTTATTTATTTGGCTGCATCAGGTCTTAGTTGCAGCACGTGGAATCTTTTAGTTATGGCATGCGAACTCTTAGTGGCAGCATATGGGGTCTAGTCCCCTGACCAGGTGTTGAACCCAGGCCTCCTGCATTGCAAGCTTGGAGTCAGCTACGGACCACCAAGGAAGTCCCATAGATTAGTTTTGAAGGTTTATAAATGGAACCCCACAGTGCACAATATGGCCCTGCCGGTCTTGTTTTGATAATCATTATGGCTCTGGAATTTATCCATGTGGTTGCATTTATTTGGAGTTAGTTTCTCACTGTGCAATAGCTCAGTGAATTAATAGATCACACATACCTGTGTTCCTGTCAATGGACATTTGACTTTTCAGAATATTATGGAGAATGCTGCTATGAATATTCTTAACCATATTTTTTGTTGCCTATAAGCACGCATTTCTGTTGGGAGTATACATATGAGTGGACTGGTTGGATCATGGTGTAGTTATATGATTAGCTTTAATAGGAACTACCAGTCAGTTTCAGAGTGACTGCACCATGTCACATTCCCACCAGCTATATGTAAGATCCCTCATTGCTTCACATACTTGTGAGCAGATGGTGTCTGCCCCTTTCACTCTTTGAGGCCCAGTAGTGGTATTTCTCAGCACTGCAGTACTGAAAAAAATGTTCTCACAGGTTATTGCTGACATTCTGATTAACCAATGTAACAACTATAATAACGATAAGAGATAGTGGTCTACAATTTACAGAACATTTGCCATGTACTTTTTCTCATGTCACCTTGTTATGAACTGAACGCCTGTGTCTTCCCAAAATCTGTATGTTGAATCCCTAATGCCCCAGTGTGATGATTCTGGCCCTTTGGGTGGTGATTGGGTTGAGATGAGGTCATGAGAATGGAGCACCCATGATGGGATTAGTGTTCTTATACGAAGACAGGGACCACAGCCTTTCCTATGTGGTGTGTGGTGGTGGGGAAGAGAGGGAGAAGTCTTTGGTGTCTCTTATTATAAGGATGTGATCCTCTCAGGTCTGCTTTTATGACCTCACTTAACCTTAATTATTTCTGTAAAGGCCAGGCCCTACCTCCAAATACATTGGCAATTAGGGCTTCAGTACATGAATTTTGGGGAACACAAACATTCAGTCCATCACAGAATTTGTCTTTTGAATAAATAAAGGGCTATTCAGATAGTCTGTTTTTTCTTGTGTCAGTTTTGGTAATTTGAGTCTTTTAAGGAATTCATCTACTTTATCTAATTATTTTATCCATTACTTTTTAAGATTGTTTCATCTCAAAATGGTACATTGTATGTTATGTTTATTTTACCATAAGTAAAAATTGCTAAAAAATAAATTTAAGATATCATTTTTATAATGTCATGAAAAACTGACATTCTCAAAAAAAATTGTTTCATTGTACTCCTGTGTATATTTTGCTTTTTTATTTGAACATTATAAAAAGTATCTGTTTATGTTGTCTTATAGGATTTGTACTTTTCATTCAATAGTATGTTACTGAGATTCATGATGCATATAACTATAATTCAGTTTCCCTGATGGCTCAGCAGTAAAGAACCCGCCTGCCAATGCAGGAGACATGGGTTCGGAAGATCCCTTGCCTGGGTCAGGAAGATCCCCTGGAGAAGGAAACGGCAACCCACTCCAGTATTCTTAGCTGGGAAATCCCATGGTCAGAGGAGCCGGGCAGGCTACGGTCCATGGGGTTGCAGAGAGGCAAGACACAGCTTAGCGACTGAACATGCACACAGCTATAGTTCACTCATTTTTTTTCTCCAATAGTCGTTTATATAACACCATGTATTCATCCATTTTCATGGAAATTTTCTTGTTTCCAATTTTTTGTACCCATACACAGTGGAGCCATGAAAATTCACATGTGTGTATTCTCATAAAAAAGTGTAGGAATTTCTCTTAGAATATGCCTAGGACTGGAATTTGGGAATTATAAATTAAGCAAAAGGAGAACTTTACTAGATGATGCCCTATTGTGTTCTAACATGATTATTTATACCCACTTACACTTCACTTCCCCTGTATGAACAATTCCATGGATCTCTAACACTTGAAAGGTGTTTTCAATCAGGTGAATATAAAATAGTCTCTCATTGTGGTCTTAATTTGCCCTTCCCTCATATTTAAGAAATTTGAGTACCTCTTCATATGTTGATTAGTCAGTACATATCTTCTGTGAAATGTCAGTTCATAGCATGGTTCCGTTTTCATTTTGGGTGTGAAGTGTTGAAGTCTCCAGCTGTAATTGTGATTTTGGGTATTTCTCCTTTCAGCTCAGTTTTTAGTTTGTATGTTTTGAGGCTCTGATATTTGGTACATACAGATTTAGGGTTATTATGTCTTCCTGGTGGCTTGATCTTTTTGTCATTATATAATGTCCCTTTTGGTCCCATTTTCTTTGCTCTGTCATCAGTGTTATCTGGTGTTAATGAAGGTCTGATGTTAACATGGCCATTTTTCTTGGATTGCCTTTTAAAACGTTAGTCATGTTGATTAGTCTTTTATAGTGAATGTTTCTATATCTTGTTTTTAAATTCTTCCTTTTCCCCAAGATCTAAAAGATAGTCATTTTCACTATTTATTAAAACTTTTTAATCTTTAGCTTCTGACAAGTCTTAATCAATCTGGAGTTAATTTTTTGCTTTGTGCAAGGTAGAAATACAACTTCATTTTCCTTCATTGTGGCAAATGATTTTTCTACAGCCATTTATTAAATAGTCTTTTCTTATTCCCACTGGCCTCTCTGCTACTTCTGTCATATATCAAAATTGTGTGAATCCTCATATGTTGAGCAAATTCCATATACACATTTCAGAGCTCCTAACTCTGTTTTTACCTTTGACACTTTGACAGCTTATATTATATCTAGGCTGCATCACACTACTCTGTTATATATGATTTCATCATCATCCTAATTCCTCAAAGAGCAAGTCCTTTTGCTTTATTCTTCTTCAGAGATATCCTGGTCTCTGTTCTTTTATATATTTTCCACAATCAGGTTGCCCTTAACTGTGAAAAACCCTATTGAGATTTACCCCAAGTTGTATTAAATTTATAATGAATTTGAGGGAAATTGGCAATTTTATATTATTAATCTCTTTTCAAATAAATCTTTATTAGTGTGATATGTTTTCTAGTTATCTAAATGTTATCTATTTCAGTCTGTTCACCGAGTCTTTACTCAGGTATAGTAGACTGAATATATCCACCCAGTTACTTATCTCTGACTCCCCACAACTTTCGCACAGTCCAGAATCCTAAGATTTTATTTCTCCTCTGTCTCTGCCTCCCTCTCCACCATCCTGTCATTCTTTTCTTTTCGCCTGGCATTCAGTATTCTTTTAAGACCCTGACCCTTTGAAGTTTCAGTTGTCTAATACAGTTTTTCTCCTAATTCCTCTGTCAGGGAATTCCTACGCACCTTTGGAGATAAGCTAATGTAGCACCTTGTCCTTGTAGCCTCCACTGACCTCTTTCTGTCTGCCATCTGGGCCAAGTTAGGTTCACCTTCTCTGTGTTGTCATAGTAGCATGAGATATTGGAACACAGTCATTATTACTCTGCCCACCCTTCCCCACTCTGGAGATTGAGGTGGAGTCTCCACTACAGATTTTCTGTTCCCTGCTACAGCTTTTCTCCTTGGGTTACCTTTTAAAGATGTCAAGAACCCAAGGATTAGTAAAGAAAGATATTTTAAACCAGGGTTTAAGAGATGTAAAAATGCCGTAGATGGTAGAGGCTTTATTTTCATCTTCATTCTTCCACTAAAGTGGTCATTTATTTTGTTCTGTGTTGACATCACTAATAGGCTCTTTTGTTATATTGGATCTCCTTCAGGTGAAAAATCAAACCCCAAGACCACAGAGCTTACTGCTTCTCAGCTGGCCCTCACTGAGGAAGCCCCTTTTGAGGAACAGGTGACACATGGCACCTCAAGGGATTCCTGGCTGGGGCAAGCAAGGTATCAGGAAAAACTGTCAGAAGTGCAAGAAGGGAACTGGAGGCCAGGAGCAGACCCCCACAAGGAGACATGCCTGAGGAAGTTGAGCCATAAACATGATGACTTTGAGACAGATGATAGTCTTTGTTTAGGGATTTTACAGGAGCAAGTCACTACACAAGATGCTCCGCATGAATGTGATTCCCAAGAACCAGGAAAAGACCTGGTTGTTGATGCAAGGAATAACCTCTATAAGTGCAAGGAATGTGGCAAAGATTTCAGCAAGAATTGGGCCCTTATTCGGCATCAACAGATTCATGCTGGAGTGAAGCCTTATGAATGCAGTGAATGTGGGAAAGCCTCTCGTTATATGGCAGACTTCATTCGACATATGAGGTTTCATACTGGGGAAAAGCCATACAAGTGTATCGAGTGTGGGAAGGCCTTCAAACGCAGGTCTCACCTCACAGAGCACCAGCGTATTCACAGTGGAGATAAACCCTATGAGTGCAAAGAATGTGGTAAAGCTTTCACCCATCGCTCCTCTTTCATCCAGCATAATGTGACTCACACTAGAGAAAAGCCCTTTTTGTGCAAGGAATGTGGGAAAGCCTTTTACTACAGCTCCTCCTTTGCTCAACACATGAGGATTCACACTGGAAAGAAACTCTATGAGTGCAGCAAATGTGGAAAGGCCTTCACTCACCGGTCCACTTTTATCCAGCATAATATGACCCACACGGGAGAAAAACCCTTTTTGTGCAAAGAATGTGGAAAAGCTTTCTGCCTCAACTCATCCTTCACTCAACATATGAGGATTCACACTGGAGAGAAACCCTATGAGTGCAGTGAGTGTGGAAAAGCCTTTACTCATAGATCTACTTTCATCCGGCATAAGAGGGCACATACTGGAGAGAAGCCCTTTGAGTGCAAAGAATGTGGGAAAGCATTTTGTGACAGCTCTTCCTTAATTCAACACATGAGGATTCACACTGGTGAGAGACCCTATGAATGCAGTGAATGTGGAAAGGCCTTTACACACCATTCTGTTTTTATCAGACACAATAGGACTCATAGTGGGAAAAAACCTTTGGAGTGTAAAGAATGTGCAAAAGCCTTTTACTATAGCTCTTCCTTTACTTGACACATGAGGATTCACACTGGGGAAAAGCCTTATGTATGCAGAGAATGTGGAAAGGCCTTTACCCAACCTGCAAATTTTGTTCGGCATAATAGGATTCACACTGGAGAAAAGCCCTATGAGTGCAAAGAATGCGAGAAGGCCTTTTGTGACAATTTTGCCTTAACTCAACATGTGAGAACTCACACTGGAGAGAAACCCTTTGAATGTGGTGAATGTGGGAAGGCCTTCAGCCACAGTTCATCCTTCACTCACCATCAAAAGAGTCACACCAGAGTTTAGAAGATGGAGGAAGGCCTTGTGCAAGTTTGCTCACTTTAGGCAATTTAGGTGAACTCATACAGGTAAGTACCTTTCCTTTTGAATATAACTATTCAGGGAAGTCTTTTGGCCAGAGAAATATCTTACTCAGTGTCAGAAGAGAAACACTAATTATCATCTCTTTGAAAGCTTTCTGTGGCAGGTCGTCTGAAGGGTCATACTAGAAATTGACACTGGCTACAGCTTTACACTACATCTGAGAATCCATAAGGGAGACTCAGTGGTTGTCATGCATTTGGGGAAAATGTCAGCAACAGTTCTTCCTATGTTTATTACAAATCCATCTCAAGAGCATTTAGAGAGATGTAGAAGAGAAAGGAAAGAGAAATACACTTGTGTCTTTTTCCCAATCTCCCTGCCAAGCTTATGACAATTTGTCATTTGTGTGCGGGCAGAGGAGGAGCTGCAAGGGGAGAGATCTAAGGCCTCATCCCCTTTATGTATTTTTTAATATCCATAGTCAGGAGAGTTGGACCATTGGGATGTTAGCTCTGGTAACGTTTATTGATAGTTATTTGTTACAAAACATTGACATATAACATGTCATTATCATGTCTACCATTGAACATAAGGCCTGAGTCTTAAAATACATATACATACATCATATGCAATCAGTTCTTGTTAATCATGGTGGTTATAGTCTACAGTTCAGTTCAGTTCAGTTCAGTTCAGTGGCTCAGTCGTGTCCGACTCTCTGCGACCCCATGAATCACAGCACACCAGGCCTCCCTGTCCATCATCAACTCCTGGAGTTCACTCAAACTCATGTCCATCGAGTCAGTGATACCATCCAGCCATCTCATCCTCTGTCGTCTCCTTTTCCTCCTGCCCCCAATCCCTCCCAGCATCAGAGTCTTTTCCAATGAGTCAACTCTTCGCATGAGGTGGCCAAAGTACTGGAGTTTCAGCTTCAGCATCATTCCCTCCAAAGAAATTCCAGGGCTGATCTCCTTTAGAATAGACTGGTTGGCTCTCCTTGCAGTCCAAGGGACTCTCAAGAGTCTTCTCCAACACCACAGTTCAAAAGCATCAATTCTTCGGCACTCAGCTTCCTTCACAGTCCAACTCTCCCATCCATACATGACCACTGGAAAACCAATAGCCTAGACTAGACAGACCTTTGTTGACAAAGTAATGTCTCTGCTTTTGAATATGCTATCTAGGTTGGTCGTAACTTTTCTTCCAAGGAGTAAGCGTCTTATAATTTCATGGCTGCAATCACCATCTGCAGTGATTTTGGAGCCCCCCAAAATAAATTCTGACACTGTCTTCACTGTTTTTCCCCATCTATTTCCCACGAGGTGATGGGACCAGATCCCATGATCTTCGTTTTCTGAATGTTGAGCTTTAAGCCAACTTTTTCACTCTCCTCTTTCACTTTCATCAAGAGGCTTTTTAGTTCCTCTTCACTTTCTGCCATAAGGGTGGTGTCATCTGCATATCTGAGGTTATTGATATTTCTCCTCTATAAGTTCACCATAAACACTGAATTAGTGAATACTGAACCATTGCTTCTAGCGGCAATACAGATTTAGGTACCTGTGAGCATCTGTTCACATTTTCATCAACCAATCAATACGTAATCCTCTATGGAATTTTTTTGGTTTGTTTTAGAACACCTTATTTAATAAATGTTTCTGAGAAGTTACATCCAATATTTCATTGTATTAAAAATACTTCAGTGACATCATTTTTGTATATTCTGTTGTTACTGTACTGCTTTTACTCTTTTCACTCCAACATACACAAACAATACATATATGCAGCACTGCTATACAGTAAACACATAAACAGTGTATAGTACACTATGTTGTACCGTAGATCATGCGAAGAAAGTTCTAGAAAAAAGATTAAACAAATATTAACTAACTAAGACTCTAATTTTGGTAGAACAGCAGGATGTGTGATAGGGGAGTGCACTGAAGTGGGTAAATGTCTTGACCTTGGCTTGACCCAGGAAAACCAAAGGAGAGGACGATGCTTTGTTTTGCCTTCTCTTCCAGGTCTTAGTTGGTGGTTTCTACTTACTTCTCTGCCAAAGTTTCTTCCACATCTTCCATCATATCATTTGAAGTCTTTTTTACTTATATGTTTTGTGATATGCATTATGTGTTTGACACTGTCCTTTATATTTTCTGTAACACCTTTAAGTCAGAAAATTTTCAGGCAGTCTAGCCAAGCATTTCCCCAGCAGTTAATGATAGTAGTCTGCTTATTAATTATCCCAGGTTGCGCCAACACAGTTACAGTGCATATACTAAGACACCCAGTAGTCCAGCCTGGTGATTTCTTTGTTGGTGTTGAGACTTTTGCTAAAAAGCTCCCTTATGTTGTACTTTTATTATGCTCTGATTGAGTGGTTGGATAACATAGAATTTAGGGGCATGAAAAGAACATCTAGGTTGGAGTGGGCGTTTTCAACTTCTTCATGGCAATGGATTGGGGCATTATCCAAAATTAATTAAACCTTGGAGGCAAGGTTTTTGCACTGGAAATAGCATTCAGTTTCTTGGATGAGCAGTTGTGGAACAAGTCCCAGAATGTTTCTGCTATCACTCAAACTTTTTATTCCACCTACAGTGGACTGTCATATGGTTCAGATTTTTCTTTTCAAGTCTGGACATGGGCTCTTTACAACACTAGGGGTTTGTACTTAGTTGCCCTTGGCATTCACACAATAGCACAGTTGTGTGTAGTACTTGAATAATTCAAAGTCAGGCTTTGAAAGCCATTTGCATTATATAGGTTCATTTGCCAACAGCCTTGTAAGCAAGCCTGTCTCATTAGCATTTAAATCTGTTCTTCTATGTAGCATTTATTTTTTGTTGACATTTTAGAGATAGCCACTGTGACAGGTGTGAGGTGTTACCACATTGTGTTTTTTATTTGCATTTCTCTGTGGTGTTGGAGAAGACTCTTGAGAGTCCCTTGGACTGCAAGGAGATCCAACCAGTCCATCCTGAAGGAGATCAGCCCTGAGATTTCTTTGGAAGGCATGATGCTAAAGCTGAAACTCCAGTACTTTGGCCACCTCATGCAAAGAGTTGACTCATTGGAAAAGACTCTGATGCTGGGAGGGATTGGGGGCAGGAGGAGAAGGGGATGACAGAGGATGAGATGGCTGGATGGCATCACTGTCTCGATGGACGTGAGTCTGAGTGAACTCCGGGAGTTGGTAATGGCCAGGGAGGCCTGGCGTGCTGTGATTCATGGGGTCGCAAAGAGTTGGACACGACTGAGCGACTGAACTGAACTGAACTGAACTGAATAATTAGCAGTGAAGTGAAGTGAAAGTTGCTTAGTCGTGTCCGACTCTTTGCTACCCCATGGACTATACAGTCCATGGAATTCTCTAGGTCAGAATACTGGAGTGGGTAGCCTTTCCCTTTTCCAGTGGATCTTCCCAACCCAGGGATCAAACCCAGGTCTCCCACATTGCAGATGGATTCTTTACCAGCTGAGCCACAAGGGAAGCCCAATAATTAGCAGTGATGAGTATCTTTTTGTGTTTTGTGCCTGTTTTAAAAAAATTTTTTATTGGGGTATAATTGTTTCATCTGTGCCTTGTTTTAAGTGATTGATTTTTCTTCTTATTTTAGGTTATATTTTCCTGCTTCTGTGTGTCACTGTTTATTTTTAACGGGATGTCAGACATTGTGATTTGGAAATATTTTTGTGTTTCTGTAAGTATTTTAGTAGGGACACTGACATTCTTACCAAAAAAGTTACGTAAATTGACAACTCTGGTAATGCCTATGAAAGGTGAAATCCTCAGAAGGGCCATCAAGATCTCTCTTATTTCTCTGCATTTTGGCGCCTGTGGGTCTGTCCTCGTACATGTCTCCTAGGTGCTCAAGTGATCACTCTGATCGGCTTTTATGTTTTAATAAAATGAAACTTTATCAAGGCTACCTTATCTGTACAATTACAAATAATAATCTCTATCCTTCCTTCTTCTATTTGTGTTGGTCTGATATGTGGAAGTATAATTGGATTGCCTGTAGCACCAAGCCCTCAGTTCTGTCTTTAACCAGGTACTACCTGGGAGTTTACATCTGGCCTAGAGGTGTGGGTTAAAGCTCCCCAAAGGGTTTTTTATGTTTGTTTGTTTGTTTAAATATGAATCAGTTTCCACCATGGGAAATCTGTGCAGTTTTACACAGATTCTGAAATCTCTGGTTCTGGACTCCTGTGGAGAAACTGGAAGACCTTGCAGTACAAGCTGGATGCCTGCAACACTAACTCCTGGAGGTGGGATGCACTCTTCAGTGTACCATAGCCATGCCCAGCATTTGTTCCCTTTTTAATGACCCGTCTGTTCCTGGGGCATTGGGAGGGTGCCTGTTTGTTCTTAGGAAATCCAAACCCCTATTATATCCAGAAAGATATCTTAGGCTCTATTTCCTCCCCTCTCTGTTGTGAATGCTCTCCCAGCCATCCCAAACTAGCTCTACCCAACAGATCTTCTTTCCCTCCCTAGAGCCCGGTCTGTCCAGTTATCAGGACTTTGTTCAGATATTCCTCTCTGCCAGGTACAATCTCCTGAGAATTTTTTTTCTCATAGATTTCCAGGTGATGCTGAAGTTGCTGGTCAAGGGACCACATGTTGTAAACTACTGATTCATTCACTTATTTAAAAATTCAGATATTTTTGAACATTTCTAGTGTGTATGTCTTGAGTCTTATTTTATTGCCTCAATTCCCCTAATATTTACAACCAGGAAATGGGTTGTAATTTTCCATATCAATTACAAAATTTAAATGATTACATAATATAACAAACTAAGGTCAACAAATGATTGTGGACTTGATTATTTTCTCATATAAATACCAATTACTGAGTAATCTCTGTATGAGACTATTATTCTTACAAAGACAACTTTAAAGGAGAAATAAAATTGTAAACAATGAAGCAATTCTTTACATATTGGAACCTGCCACCCTTACAGAAAGTCAGATTTTTCTCAATGTAATCCGTGAGCACTTAGAAACTTTGTGTAATTTCCATTAACTTGTCTACTAGTGGGTCCTAATAGAGATAGGTTAGCTCAGTTCCAAAACTATCTCTTTTGGAGATAAAAGCTAGCAGGTATGGTTTGTGGCAGTCTGAAAATCAGGCTGAAATATACATGATCTTACATGGGATTTAGATAATTTGCTTAGGATTCTCCTTGTTGCCATACTTCTGTTAGAATCAAAGACGCAGCATCTAATTTCACAAGAATAAGGAAGGCTAAGTGGAAAAGGTCAGTTTTCATTCCAATCCCAAAGAAAGGCAATGCAAAAGAATGCTCAAACTACCGCACAATTGCACTCATCTCACACGCTAGTAAAGTAATGCTCAAAATTCTCCAAGCTAGGCTTCAGCAATACGTGAACCGTGAACTCCCTGATGTTCAAGCTGGTTTTAGAAAAGGCAGAGGAACCAGATATCAAATTGCCAACATCCGCTGGATCATGGAAAAGCAAGAGAGTTCCAGAAAAACTATTTCTGCTTTATTGACTATGCCAAAGCCTTTGACTGTGTGGATCACAATAAACTGTGGAAAATTCTGAAAGAGATGGGAATACCAGACCACCTGACCTGCCTCTTGAGAATTCTGTATGCAGGTCAGGAAGCAACAGTGAGAACTGGACATGGAACAACAGACTGGTTCCAAATAGGAAAAGGAGTCCGACAAGGCTGTATATTTTCACTCTGCTTATTTAACTTCTATGCAGAGTACATCATGAGAAACGCTGGGCTGGAAGAAGCACAAGCTGGAATCAAGTTTGCCGGGAGAAATATCAGTAACCTCAGATATGCAGATGACACTTTATGGGAGAAAGTGAAGAGGAACTAAAAAGCCTCTTGATGAAAATGAAAGAGGAGAGCAAAAAAGTTGGCTTAAAGCTCAACATTCAAAAAATGAAGGTCATGGTATCTGGTCCCATCACTTCATGGGAAATAGATGGGGAAAAAGTGGAAACAGTGGAAACAGTGTCAGACTGTTTGGGCCCCAAAATCACTGCAGATGGTGACTGCAGCCATGAAATTAAAAGACACTTACTCCTTGGAAGAAAAGTTATGACCAACCTAGAGAGCATATTGAAAAGCAGAGACATTACTTTGCCAACAAAGGTCAGTCTAGTCAAGGCTATGGTTTTTTCAGTGGTCATGTATGGGTGTGAGAGTTGGACTGTGAAGAAAGCTGAGTGCTGAAGAATTGATGCTTTTGAACTGTGGTGTTGGAGAAGACTCTTGAGAGTCCCTTGGACTGCAAGGAGATCCAACCAGTCCATCCTGAAGGAGATCAGCCCTGGGATTTCTTTGGAAGGCATGATGCTAGAGCTGAAACTCCAGTACTTTGGCCGCCTCATGCAAAGAGTTGACTCACTGGAAAAGACTCTGATACTGGGAGGGATTGGGGGCAGGAGGAGAAGGGGATGACCGAGGATGAGATGGCTGGATGGCATCACTGTCTCGATGGACGTGAGTCTGAGTGAACTCTGGGAGTTGGTAATGGCCAGGGAGGCCTGGCATGCTGAGATTCATGGGGTCGCAAAGAGTCAGACATGACTGAGTGAGTGAACTGAACTGAACTGAACTGATTAATGAAAATTTGGGTTGTTTTCTGCCTTTATGGCTATTGCGAATAATACTGGTAGAAACATCTGTGAACAGTTATCTGAATCCTAAGCAATTGTGTCCCTGCTTTCAAGTATTTTGAATATATATTTGGAATTGACAGAAAATATTCTATATATAACTTTTTGAGGAACCATCATACTTTTTCCCACAATGGTTATACCATTTTACATTCCCATAAGCAATGCAATGGGTTTCAATTTCTCTGCAACCTCACCAACACTTGTTTGCCTCCCATGCGCCCTTTTTTCTGCTATAGCCATCTTGGTAGTGGCTTTGCATTCAATGTTAGCCAAAAAGCCAAGAAGCAATTCATTATGGGTTTGATTTGCACTTCCTTAATGACTAATTCAGAGAAGGCAATGGCAACCCACTCCAGTGCTCTTGCCTGGCAGATCCCATGGATGGAGGAGCCTGGTAGGCTGCAGTCCATGGGGTTGCTAGGAGTAAAAGGACACGACTGAGCGACTTCACTTGGACTTTTCACTTTCATGCCCTGGAGAAGGAAATGGCAACCCACTCCAGTGTTCTTGCCTGGAGAATCCCAGGGACAGGGGAGCCTGGTGGGCTGCTGTCTATGGGGTTGCACAGTGTCAGACACAACTGAAGTGACTTAGCAGCAGCAGCAGCAGCAGCAGCAGCAGCAGCAGCAGCAGCAATGACTAATTATGCCAACCATTTTTCCATGGTTAGTCATTTATATATATATTTTGGAGAAGTGTCTTTCGCTAGTATTCTCAGTATGTCTGCATCCATATTCACAAGGGATATTGGTCTATAGTATTTTGTTTCTGTTTTTTTCCTTGTAGTGTCTTTGTCTGATTTTGGTGTCAGTGCAATTCTGGCATCATAGAATGAGGTAGTATTTCCTCTTCTGCAGTTTATTCAAAGATTGTCTTTCCCCCTTGAATGGTCTTATCATCCATGTTGAAAATTGACTGTATATATGAGGGTTTATTTCCGGGCTGTCTCTTCTATTTCTTTAATCTGTATGTCTGTCCTTATGTTAGTGCCATAGTGTTATGTTTTTTTCATGTGTACTGAGTTATCACTTCTTTTTATTTATTTATTTTTGGTTGCTCTGGGTCTTCACTGCTGTGCATGGGCTTTCTCTAGTTGTGGTGAGTGGGGGCTACCCTTCATTGCTCTGCACAGGCTTCTCATTGTGGTGATTTCTCTTGTTGTGAAGCACAGGCTCTAGGGCACGCAGGCCTCCATAGTTGTGGTGCACATGAGTTCAGTAGTTGCAACTTGTGGCCTCTGGATTGTGGGCTCAGTAGTTGTGGTTGCAGGGGCTTAGTTTCTCTGTGTCATGTGGAATCTTCCCAGACTAGGGATCCAAGCAGTGTCCCCTGCATTGACAGGCGGATTTCCTATCCACTGTACCACCAGGGAATTCTGTTAAGTTTTGAAGTTTTAATTTTTTAATATAAATTTATTTATTTTAATTGGAGGCTAATTACTTTACATTATTGTATTGGTTTTGCTGTACATCAACATGAATTTGCCATGGTATACATGTTTTTAAAGGGTTATTTTTAGTTATTTGGGGCCCTTTGAAATTCCATATGAATTTGGGAATTCTTTCCCATTTCTGCAAAAATGGGCTTTTGATAAAAATTGCATTAAATCTGTGTTATCTCTTGGGTAATATTGATATCTTAACAATGTTAAGACTTCCTATTTTACTTTGAACATGAGACATCTTTCCATTTATTTAGGTCTTTATTTTCATTCAACTTTTTTTTTTTTCCAGCATTCAGATCTTTCACCTTCTTGGTTAGATTTATTACTAAGTATCTTATTCTTGTAGGTATGGTTGTAAAATACAAGGAGCTTCCTAATTTTCTTTTGGGGTTGTTCATTGCTCTTCTATAGGTACAGTAATGATTCTGGGGTGTTAGTTTTCCCTGCAACTTTGCTGAATTCATTTATTAGCTTTATTAGTCATTGTGAATTCTTTGGGATTTTTAATGTATAGGATTCATGTCATCTGCAAAAAAAAATAATAATAATAAAGAGAGAGAGAGAGATCATTTTACAACTTCCTTTCCACTTTAGATGACCTTTTTTTCCCCCTTGTCTTATAGCTCTGGGTAGAACTTCAAGTACAATGCTTAATAGCAACTGTGAAAGCAGGTCTCCTCCCTTGTGTTTTTCTGGTCTTAGGGGGAAAACTTTCAGTCTTTCACCTTTGAGTATGACTTTAGCTGTAGGTTTTTCACAAATAACTTTATCATGTTGAAGAAATTTTCCTCTATTTTGAGTTTTCTGAGCATTTTCATCATGAAAGGTTATTGGATTTTCCAGATGTCTTCTCTACATAAATCATGATGAGTAAATGGGGTTTTTTCCATTCATTTTATTAATGGGAAGGATTACATTGATTAATTTTCTTATGTTGAGCCACCCTTGCATTGCTGAGGTAAATTCCATTTGCTCATGGTGAGTAAACCTTTTAATATGCTGTTGGATTTAATTTGCTAATATTTTGTTGAGGATTTTTGCATCTGTATTCATAAAGGATATTCATCTGTAATTATCTTTCCCTGTGAAGTCTTTATCTGTCTTTGGTATCAGAACAATACTGGCCTCATAGAACAAGTTAAGGAGTGTTTTCCCTCTTCAGGTGTTTTTGTTTCTTTTTTTTTAAGTTTGAGAAAGATTGGTGTTAATTCTTCATTAAAAGCTTGGTAGAATTCTGGTTCAAAGCTTTCTTTGTCAGGATGTTTTTGATTATGATTCAATCTCTTTACTTCTTATAGGTCTGTGGAAATCTTGAGTCAGTTTAATTTCTTTTTCAAGGAATTTTTCTATTTTTTCTTATTTATCTAATATGTTGGTTATAATTGTTCATATTTTGTCCTATAGTTCTTTTTATCTCTGTAAGGTTGGTGGTAATATCTCCATTTTCATTTCAGATTTTAGTTATTTGTATTTTCTCTTTGTCAGTTTGGGTAAAGGTTTATTAATTTCATTGAACTTTTCAAAGAGCCAACATTTGGTTTTGTTGATTTTCTCTATTGTCTTTCTACTATCTATTTGGTTTGTCTCCACCCTATTTTTTGTTATTTTCTTCCTTCTGTAGCCTTTGGTTTCAGTTCAGTTCAGTTCAGTCGCTCAGTCATGTCCGACTCTTTGTGACCCCATGAATTGCAGCGCGCCAGGCCTCCCTGTCCATCACCAACTCCCAGAGTTCACTCAAACTCACATCCATTGAGTTGGTGATGCCATCCAGCCATCTCATCCTCTGTCGTCCCCTTCTCCTCCTGTCCCCAAGCCCTCCCAGCATCAGTCTTTTCCAATGAGTCAACTCTTCGCATGAGGTGGCCAAAGTTTGTCTTTTTTATAGTCTCTGAAGGCAGAAGTTAGGCTATTGATTTTTGATTGCTTTTTTATGTAGGCGATTACTGCTACAAATTTCCCTCCTAGCACTGTTTTTGCTCTGTACCTTAAATGTTGGTATGTTGTGTTTTCATTTTCATTAGTCTTTAAGTATTTTCTGATTTAATTTCTGTTTTCTTCATTGACCCATGGATTGTTGTCTTAGTCCATTTAAACTGCTGTACAAAATACAAAAGATTGGATAGCTTATAAGCAAATTTATTTTTCACAGTTCTTGGGCTGAAAGCCTGAGATCAGGGTGCCAGGATTGTCAGCCTCTCCTTCTGGTTGCAGACTTCTTAATGAGTCCTTTAATAGCAAAACGGGCTAGAGAGTTGTTGTTCAGTCACTGCATTGTTGCAGCACGCCAGGCTTCCCTATCCTTCACTAACACCCAGAGTTTGCTCAGATTCATGTCCACTGAGTTGATGATGCCATCCCATCATCTCATCTTCTGCTGCCCCCTTCTCCTCCTGGCCTGGTCTTTTCCAGTAAGTCAGCTCTATGCATCAGCTGGCCAAAGAATTGGAACTTCAGCTTCAGCATCAGTCCTTCCAATGAATATTCAAGGTTGATTTCCTTTAGAATGACTGATTTGACATCCTTGCTGTCCAAGGGACTCTCAAGAGTCTTTTCCAGCACCTCAGTTTGAAAGTATCAATTCTTTAGTGCTCAGCCTTCTTTATGGTCCAACTCTCACATCCATACATGACTACTGGAAAAACCACAGCTTTGATTTTACAGACCTTTGTTGCCAAAGTAACATCTTTGCTTTTTAATACACTATGTTTGTCATAGCTTTTCTTCCAAGGAGCAAGCATTTTTTAATTTCATGTCTGCAGTCACCATCCGCAGTGATTTTGGAGCCTAAGAAAATAAAGTCTGTCACTGTTTCCATTGTTTCCCCATCTATTTGCCATGGAGTGATGGGACCAGATGCCATGATCTTAGTTTTTTGAATGTTGAGTTTTAAGCCAGCTTTTTCTCTCTTCTCTTTCATTTTCATCAGGCTTCCCTGGTAGCTCAGACAGTAGAGAATTTGTCTGTAATGCAGGAGGCCCAGGTTCGATCCCTAGGTTGGGAAGATCCCCTGGAGAAGGAAATGGCAACCCACTCCAGTATTCTTGCCTGGAAAATTCCAAGGACAGAGGATTCTGGTGGAGTACAGTCCATGGGGTTGCAAAGAGTTGGACACAACTGGGCGACTAACACACTTCAATTTCATCAAGAGGCTCTTTAGTTCCTCTTCACTTTCTGCCATTAGGGTGGTGTCATCTGCATATCTGAGGTTATTGATATTTCTCCCAGGAATCTTGATTCTAGCTTGTGCTTCATCCAGCCCAGCATTTCGCGTGATGTACTCTGTAGATAAGTTAAATAAGTAGAGTGACAATATGCAGCCTTGACATACACCTTTCCCAATTTTGAATGAGTTTATTGTTCCATGTCTGCTTCTAATTGTTGCTTTTTGGCCTGCATACAGATTTCTCAGGAAGCAGGTAAGGTGGTCTGGTATTCCTCTTAAAGAATTTTCTTCAGTCTGTTGTGATCTACACAGTCACAACAAACTGAATGAAGCAGAAGTAGATGTTTTTCTGGAATTCTCTTGCTTTTTCTATGATGCAACAGATGTTGGCAATTTGATCTCTGGTTCCTCTGCCTTTTCTAAATCCAGCTTGTACATCTGGAAGTTCTTGGTTCACATACCGTTGAAGCGTAGCTTGAAGGATTTTGAGCATTGCCTTGCTAACATGTGAAATGAGTGCAATTGTGTGGTAAGTTTGAACATTCTTTGGCATTGCTCTTTGGATTGGAATGAAAAAATCTTTTCCAGTCCTGTGGCCACTGATGATTTTTCCAAATTTGCTGGCGTATTGAGTGCAGCACTTTCACAGCATCATCTTTTAGGATTTGAAATAGCTCAGCTGGAATTCCATCACCTCCACTAGCTTTGTTCTTAGTGATGCTTCCTAAGGTGGCCCACTTGACGTCACACTCCAGGATGTCTGGCTGTAGGTGAGTGATCACACCATCATGGTTATCTGGGTCATTAAGACATTTTTTTGTACAGTTCGTCTGTGTATTCTTGCCACCTCTTCTTAATATCTTCTGTGAGATCTCATTTATAAGAGAACTAATCTGATTCATGAGGGTTCCACCCTTCTGACCTAAGCACCTCCCCAAAGCCCCACCTCCTAATACCATCCAATTGGCTAGTAGGATTTCATCGTATGAATTTTTAGGACATTGCAGCTGTTTAAGAGTGTGTACTTTAATTTCCATGTATTTGTGATTTTTCCAGTTTTCCTTATTCATTTATAATTTCATCCTGTTGCAGTCACTTAAGTTACTTTGTGTGATGATATCAATAATTTAGGGAGAATGTTTCATGTTCACTTGAGAAGAATATATATTTTGCAGTTTTCAGGTAGGTTGTTATTTCTCTGTTAGATTTTTTTTAAGGCTTTTATAAGTGTGTTTTTATTTTTTAAATAACAGAAAGAGTAATAAACTATCATCATTATAGCAAGCTGATCTGAATTGTGTTAAATATTAAATTTGGACTAATGTTCATAGTCAAAAATAATTATTTTAAAATTTATGAAACACATTTTTTATTTTTGTAGGAAATATAGTCAGGTCCTACCTAGCATAAAACCCTTGGCAACTGTCTTGGCAAAAAGTCTTGGCAACTGTCATAATGCAAAAATACTCAATTTGAGATATTGGAGGAAAAAGATTTCATAAAACTTTACACTTATTCCTAAATACAACTGTAACGGGTAAAGACACGGCAACTCAAAGAAACATCATACTTAAATTTCAATGTGCAAATATGAAACAAGTTCATTAAATTTATTGTTCTCCATTACGTATATTAATTCAATTGTGCCTTCAGTTTGAATAATTTCTATATGACTATGTTTGTCAACTGTATTTCACCTGTGTTTATAACAAATACACATGTATAAGCATTCCACCTTTGTTTTAAGTTGTGTTTCTATTTCCTTGTTTGGTTAAAGAGAATTAAATATAGGGTCTCCCTATTTTAGGGGAAATTCTTGGTGTTCACGTTGTTCTAAAATGAGAGTAATGTAAAATGCTAAACAAAAACAACAACAAATAGGTTTTAATTGACTTGTTCAAGTCTTCTCTTTCTTTACTTATCTTCCGTGTGGTTGATCTATCCATTACTGAAAGTAGGGTATTGGAATCTCCCACTGTCTGTCTTTTGACTGGTGAGTTTAATCCATTTACATTTAACTACTGGAAAGGAGGAACTTCTGCCAATTTACTCATCATTTTCCAAATGCCTTATAACTTCTTTACCCCTCATTTTCTTCATTATTGTCTGAGGAATTGTTGTCAGACACTAAAGTGAACTTTGTAAGGTAGACATTAGTCTCTCTGGCTGGAATATATTGGAGACATTCTAGGCTAACTGAATCAAAGAGAATACTTGGTTAAGGGAATATTTTTTGTTCAAGGAGGCATGAGAAGATCTGTGTGATTGCCAAAAGAATTTTGATCTTCTGAGACACAATACTGCCAAGGAGGCAACTGCATGCCTTTCACTAGATCTTCAAATTCAGCCTATGTTCCTGAGATGTGTGACTCTGGGATATTTGCTAGTACTGCCTGAGTCTCAGGTTGCTGACTGTGTCATAAAAATGATTATAACATTTACATAATAGTCTGTGGGAGGATTAATAAAAGTAAGAAAAACACACTGAATGACTTACATGTGCCAGGTACTCCATTGTTTGCTTTATGTGTAAATTCTCAAAACCATCTGATAAAATGGAAACTATTTCTGTTTTGGTGCAGAAGTCAAAACTTGAGAAGTAAATTTCCTTAGATTAATGGAAAGCAAGTGCCAATATCAATAGGCTGATCCAAACCTGGAAATTTGGGTCCAGAACTGGGAGATTTAATTGTTTGAATGCTGCAAAGTCCTTAGCATCCAGTGCAGGTATACAGTGTGCTATACATAGCCATGAAACTAACTGCTGCTAATAACAATGTTGTTTGTTTCCATTATATTTTTTCCCGGTTAATCTCTAATGCCAGAGCTTACTTTCTGTGTATCTCAAGCCACACAACTTTGTCATTGTCTTTTTATCAGTGAAATCATAGACATTTCTTTTCTCTAACATAATTGCATCCTGTTTAAAAGACAGTGTGTGACTCTCCTTTGGTGTCAAACACAAAGCTAGCCTCCCACAAAGTGCTGTGATGTGTGCCTTAGTTCTTTCAGGATCTTTGTGAATGACTGCACAAGCATCTCTAGCAACATCTGACAAGCCCAAGGTTATTGAAGCTACTCTCACTTCCCAGGCATCAATGATCTTCAATAACATGGAAGGTCCATCTAGTCAAAGCTATGGTTTTTCCAGTAGTCGTGTATGAATGCGACAGGTGGACCATAAAGCTGAGCACCAAAGAATTGATGCTTTTGAACTGTGGTGTTGGAGAAGACTCTTGAGAGTCCCTTGGACTACAAGATCAAACCTGTCCATCCTAAAGGAAATCAGTCCAAAATATCCATTGGAAGGACTGATGCTGAAGCTGAAGCTCCAATACTTTGGCCACCTGATGCAAAGAATTGACTCATTGGAAAAGACCCTGGTGCTGGGAAAGACTGAAGGCAGGAGAAGGGGACAACAGAGAATGAGATGGTTGGATGGCATCACTGACTCGATGGACATGAGTTTGAGCAAGCTCTGGGAGTTGGTGATGGACAAGAAAGCCTAGTGTGCTACAGTCCATGGGGTCACAGTCAGACATGACTGAGCTGAACTGAACTGAACCTCCATTCAGGAACAGTGAGGGCAGTTGCACTCAACCCAGAGGACCCTGTATTGAGAGGTTATGCTCAAGTCTTTTAGGGTTCTGATACTGGGTAAAGCCTTACTCTCCTCCATACAGGGATCTGAAGCCTCTTTCATTCTGCTCTTTCTCCAAAAGACATGTGTAGTATACTCTCCCACCTACCAGTAGCCATGCTGTGTTCTTGTCTCCTCAGAGTATTTTGGATAGTAAATATATTTTCCTGCAAGACCGTTCAGTTACCAAAGGAGGATTTGTTGGAAGGAAATGGGAGTGTCTTGTAAAAGCCACCAAAAGGTGAATCAATAAGTAAGTTAAGTGACAACTGATTATGAAAACTCACTAGAAGATGTGACATTTGAGACCAGAATGATGCAGTCATGTGAAGAAAATGATGAACTCAATAGCTAATATTTATTTAAATGCTTTTGAGGTACCAAGCATTTTTTACCAATTAACCTACTTAATCTTCATCATAATCGAGAGATATCATTTTACAGAGAAAATAATTTTACAGATGGTAAAGCAAGGTAAATTGTCCAAGGTTGTACAAAGTCAATATACACACAATTTGGATTTATACCCAGGTAACATGACTCCAGAGCCTATGCTCTTCATACACACACACTTTTGAGCTCTTAAATTGTATGGAACACATCTTATTTACCTTGACTGCAGTAGATGCTCAACCAGTTCAGGATGGGGAACACGTGTATACCTGTGGCAGATTCATGTTGATGTATGGCAAAACCAATACAATATTGTAAAGTAATTAACCTTCAATTAAAATAAATTTATATCTTAAAAAAAGAAATGGTTGAGTAAGACTGAGCATGATTCTCCACCAGTGATATTATAACAACAGTACAATCTCAGCTCAATCTTATTGTAAGAAGGTATATACTCATTGCTTTCTTAAAACCTTCGCTATCTTTATTTAAGTCTCTGGCTTTCTTTTCCTTGTTCAGTATCACTGTGAAGGCACTTTAAGAATTGCAAAACATTATGATATGTATGCTCATGCTTTTTAAGTGAAAAAGTATGAGTATCTGGATGAATCTTATAACAAAGTAACAAGATGGCATGAACCTGTTATGTAGTAAAAGCAAATAAAATCTGGGCGATTAAAGGACTGGTTCATCTCTTTGGCATCAGTGCTTGGGAGAGTAGAAGGCAGAGCATGGGAGAAACAAAAAGCTACCACCACTATCTCACAACTAAATATACATGTAGGGGCCAATCCATCCATAATTATAAATGTTCTTATCCTTGTTTGATACCATCCTGTGCTCCTTTAATTATAAACCTCTCAAAGATCCTTCAACATTCCATAGAATGTCAAAATAAATCTTATTAACTAAATCAGAGGAAATATAAATCTCTTAATATTAAAAATCCCATTCCAAACCCAGTCTATCTGCTGAGAATTGATATGGAATGTGCCTTCACCTATTGGCTTTCCATTAAAGTAGCACATACCAGAGTAGGAGAGTATTTTATTTAACGTTGGAAACCCTATCATTCATCCCACACCAGATTTGTATCAATGATATAATATCCTTTCTTAAAATAATTTGTTACTTACAACTATCAAGTGCCATAGAGTAAAACCTGAAACATAAACTGCATTTAACTGCCTTTTACTTGCAATATTGTCCGTAAAATCCCAGTCACTGATCTGTATAACCTCTCCAGTCACAAGATAAGAAATTGTGGAGCCAGTAAGGCTATTCCATTTAGAATATTTGAAGCCATCCCGCTTATAGAAACTATATTTATCTGTCAAGCTTCAGTGTAAAAAAAAAAGTGTTCTTAAATATCTCAAGAAGCTATGATACAGGATATCAGTGCTATCAAAATTGGTGAGCAGGCTGCAGAAGTTGTGGGAATGGCTCTGGATTATTCAATTCCAACCCTCCATAACAATGATCAAGGGATGGGGAAATGACTGATGCCAACAGTAATAATACCTAAGCCACAAAACTAGAAACTAGATACTACATAATGGATTTCAGCTGCATCAAACATGATAAAACTTGCTGGTCTGCTTTGCCTAGAATAATCCTTGAGAACACATGTGCCTTACCTACAGTTGTCCTTTATCTGCAAGGGACTGGCTCCAGGACCAACATACTGCCTCACCTCCACAGATACCAAAACCTGCAGGTGCTCCAGGTCCCTTAAATAAAATGGCATAGTTGCTATAACCTAGGCATATCCTCCTGTATACTTTAAAATCATCACCTAATATGATGTATTCCCTGAGCCACTACAAAAGCCAATACAATGTAAATAGTTGTAAACACAATGTAAATGATATGTAAATAATTGCCTACAGCTGGTAAGTCTAAGTTTTCTTTTTAGAACTTTTTCGATGAAAACTTTTCAAAAAACACTTCCAACTGTGAGTGGCTGAATCTACAGACGCAGAATCTGCAGTTATGGTCACTGTAATTAGGACTCATCCTTTAGGATTTGGACTAAAAAGCACATCCACTCTGCTCTAATCCCTCACTGTATGTAATTTCTTGGTTGGATTCTCACAGCACTTATAAAAATTAAAATGCATCATTTAAGTCAACAGGAAATGGACTGTATATTAACCTCACCAAAATAGTCACATTCTTAGTACAGAGATCAGGCCACTTTTTTCTAGGTTTGCTGGTCTTCCACTGAAGGCTATACAGGAAAGCTGATCCTCATTCGTCAAGAGGAAGATAGTGGAAAACTCTAAGAAATATCAGTGTGTCAAAGGAGTTCAACATATACAAAACCACTTTATTAGAAATGAAAATTTTTATTCATACCACTTTTTACTTTTATTGCAATGTTCATTTATTACATTTACTGGATTCACTGAGTGACTATATATCTTCACATGCCCATTAGCTAATTTTTATGTAGGACCTGGAGTAAAATGCATGCTTCTACTTTATGATATGCATGTTGATTTATGGTTGTTTGCTCTCCTGTAGAACTGTTTACAAATTAGCATCAATGCAAAGAAAGACTTACACATATTTCCTACATCCTTCAGGTGGTTCTAGCATTAATCTTCTGATGCCTGTAAGCTTAGTAAACGAACACTTTGCTACATTCCTTACATAAACTTTCTCTTCAGTGTGAGTTCTCTGATGTAGAGAATTAAGGATGTATTTTAACTGAAGGACTTCCCACAATCTCTATATTCGTATTGCTTCTCTCCTGTGTGTTATGTTTCTTAAGAGATTCATGTTTGCCTAATGTCTTTCCCAACTTGTTACATATAAACGATTTTTCTCCAGTGTGGATTTACTTATGTCAACTAAGGGATTAATGCTGGCTAAAGTCTTTCCCACACTTATTGCCATCATAATCTCTCTACAGTGTGAATTGTGACAAACAATAAGGCTTATATCATTGCTAGACTTTCCCATATTCATTACATTCTTAAGAATTTTCTCCAGTATAGATTTTCTGATTTTGAATCTGGGAAGATCTACAGCTACAGTATAGCATGATGAACACTGCCTTTATGCAGTTTCTCTATTATGTGATCTTTCATACACACAGTGACTCATATGGCCTAAAGACTTTCCCACACTTATTGTACTACTGGGTTTCTCTCCATTATGTACTCGCTGATGGGCAGTAAGATTTGAGCCTTTGCTAAATGCCTTCCCACATTCATTACATTTATATGGCTTTTCTCCAGTATGAATTCTCTGATGTACAGTAAGGTTTGAACTACAGCTGAAGGTCTTCCCACATTTAATGCATTCATAGGGTTTCTCTCCAGTATGAATTCTGTGATGTTGAAACAGAGATGACCTGTGACTGAAGGCTTTCCCACATATACTGCATTCATAAGGTTTCAATCTAGTGTGGTTTCTCAAGTGCATATTCAGTGATTCAGGTTGGTTGAAAGATTTCCCACATTTTTGACATTCAAAGGGCTTTTCTTCAGTATGAATACTCTGATGCTGAATAAGAAATGAGAGGCTGCTAAAGACTTTCAGACATTTGTTACATTCAAATTGTTTCTCAATAGCATGAATTCTTTGATGTCGAGTAAGGTGTGAGCTACAGCAAAAGGCTTTTCCACATTCTCTACATTCATAAGGTTTCTCTCCAGTATGAATTTTCTGATGGTGAATGAGAGATGACCTGTGAATGAATGCCTTCCCGCATATTCGACATTCATAGAGTTTTTCTTGAGTATGAATTCTCAGATGTTCAATGAGATGTGAAACACGACTAAATGCCTTTCCACAGTTCATACATTCGTATGGTTTCTCTCCAGTGTGAGTGCTTTGATGATTAGTAAGTGATGAGACATGGCTAAAGGCTTTTCCACATTCAATACATTTGTAAGGTTTCTCTCCACTGTGGCTTATTTGATGTCGAGTAAGGGATGAGCCATGGCTAAAAGTCTTCCCACATTCATGACATTCATAGGGTTTCTCTCCTGTATGAATTCTCCAATGCCGATTAAGGATTGATTGTTTGCCAAAGGCTTTCCCACATTCACTGCAGGTATAGATTTTCTCTCTATTCAAAGTCTGGTGAAGGGTAAGAGATTTGCTTTGGCTGAAGGCTGCTACACTTTCATTAGAATTCAGAAGTTTCTTTCCATCATTGATATTCTCATTTTTTATAACTGAATTTGTTGGTAAGCTCTTAAGTATATCACATTTATGTGACTTCCCTTCAGCAGAAATTCTCTGTGGTTCAGAAAAAATAGACTTTAAATGGAAGACGCTTTTAAACACATTACATTTGTAAACACTTTCCCCAATGGGACTTTCTCTAAAGGTGAGGGTCACTGGTCTGAAATGCTCTACTTGATTTTCATACTTCCCCTCCAACTTTTTGATATAATACAAGTCCTTGTTAAAATTTGAAAATTCATGATTTTGTTGTGTAGTTTTTTCCTTTATTACCATTTGGGGTAAATCTTCATCATAAATATCCTCCTTCACTGATAATTCTTTGTTTTCCCATCTTGATTTACAATCTGTAATACATAAGATAAAGAGCAAAACACTGCTTTATCTGAACTTCTTGAAAGGAAACTTCTATGTCAGAAACAGGAGAATTGGATAAAAAATAAAGTCATTCCCCCCAGTGCCAAGAAAACACATAGCTCTGACAACTCTCATATACTCAATGATTTCTGAACAAAGTTAAAATGGAGCACAGAGAATACAAACAGCTCACAGAGGCAGGAACAGAGTGTAATAAGGGAAATGAATTAATACATAGACAGTCTATGGGGAAAAAAATGAAACTATCAGAAAGAAAATGCAAAAGGCATTCTGGATCCCAAGCCAACATTTTGTGTCTATACTTATATGAACGACTACATTTTATCTCAGCCTTGGTTCTCCAAACTTTGATTAATCTCAATTTGCTGTCAGATTATTATGCTTAATATGGAGAATGTACAGCACCGCACTAAATAGCTACAATGACAACAAAATAATGTAAATACTCTTTATGGCTCAGAAAGATTTAAGCTCTGTGAGTTTAGGTAGGATCTATGTGAACTCATAATATTTACTGACAGAAAATACTGTTGTTAGAAACCTTCTTATATATCCCTTACTTCCTTTAACATTTATGTTCACTCTTGATCTTTGAAGTTCTGCCTCAGGGGTAAAGTGGTTTTCCATTTAGTTGACAGCTTTTTTGGCCTAAAACCATTTGTATATTTTTCCTTACATGGACATGTAACAGAAAAATTTGCCTTATTTCAATTCAAATAAATGACAATTTGGATTATAATGATGGCAAAACTCTCCACTTTTGATCAGATGAGTAATACAGAAAGATAATAATTTAGGATAGAGGAACTGTCATTTAGAAATCTAAGCATCCCTCAATTTTGTTACTTCTGGAATCTCTGATAACAGTATCTCTAAAATATACTAAAATGCCTCTCTACTTTACACAAGCATCTTTAAACGAAGATCTGTTTCCTGATTCACCATGACTTACCTGAAAACATATCTTTTGACAGCTTTTCCTCCACCATCCAAGGGTCTTTGCCATCCTCCAATAAAGCAATCACATACGGCTTAGGTATAGAAAGACCTGCTTGCAGGAAAAACATTAGAAAAAAACACTGTTTAAGTTGTGGTCTTTATGGAGAGACCATCACCATAAAAGGGACCAAAGAAAGATCTGAAGGATGTTCACTGAAATGGGACGATAAGCTTCAGGCAGGACAAAACAAAACTATACATGTCCTTAGGACTGTGAAACAAAAATTCAGCCATTTACTAAAAAAGATCTCTAGCAATTCACAGTGGCAGATGTAAGATCTCCATTGAGGGGAAGGAAGAGATATACTTACCTAGGGATACCAGGTTCTCATAATTCTGGACCATCACATCCTTGTATAAATCCCTCTGAGTAGAACTGAGCCATCTCCACTCTTCATGAGAGAAGTCTATGGCCACATCACTAAATGTCACCTGAAACAGCAAACACGTTTAGGCTCAATCATAGCCCAGGCCTCTTCTGTCACTGATTAAAGGATAAAATTACCCTGGTGTGGAAGAAAGGGAAAAAGATTCCAGCAGTTGTCACAATGATCAAGAATCTGATCTAAGTAATAATTGGATATGTGCTTGGCACTGTTATACAATAAGGGTAAGAGACAAATACAAGAACTCTGCTTCAGGAGAGTAGGGAACAGAATCATAAAATTTTTTAAATTCAGCATTCAACATTTGACAGCATTTAGTCAAATGCTTAGTTTTGTTTTTCATAGCTTATGTGCCAAGTAATAAAACATGAATTAAGTTTAAAAAAAAGAATACAATAGGCTCAAAAAAAGACATCTTTATATTAAAGATAAACACATAATCATATATATAACCACTTTATAAACAAAAAGCAAAAACATTTATGGTACATAATTAACCCTTATAATCTATAATTAAAATAATTTGAGACTCCTGGGCAAAAGGACTGAAGGATGGTTTCATGCCTTTTGGCAGTCTTTAAATAGAACCTTAAAGGAAGAGCAAAGAAAAAATAAGACACATCCTAAGGAAAATATCCTAAGAAAACAGATTTCTTCCCAACAGTATTCATTCATGGTATTATTTAAAGTGGAAAAATTTTAGAAAAAGTTTAAATGTTCAATCATAACTTATTGGCTAGTCAAATTAAAATATGTGAAAAAAACATGTATACATTTGTTGTTGTTTAGCTCCTAAGTGTGTCCAACCCTTTTGTGACTCCCATGGACTGCAGCCCCCCAGGTTCCTCTGTCCAAGGGCTTTCCTTTTTTTTCCTGTCCAAGGCAAGAATATGGAGCTGGTTGAATTTCCTTCAGTGCATTTAAAATGTCATTATTACTATGTTTCATTGGTGAAACAGACATTGTTTGGCTACTGTAAATTGTTCATTCCAACTATAGATTCAATACTATATTACTTCATTTGGGTGTTTTACACGTGTGTTCACCAGTGATACTGGTCTTTGGTTTTAAAGAGAGAATTTACCTTTGTCTGGTGTTGGGGAAATTAAAAATCAATCAAATCTACCAAGCAGAAAATCCTTTCTATAATGTAAAAAGAGAACAGTTTTATTACTGAGAAAGCATTAAACCAGACTGTAATGCACTTCATAATAATAATAGCTAATAATTAATGAGACTGCAAGGACAGAAAGAACTCTCACCCTTTTATAAAGTCAGTCAGATACAATCCATTACAGGGTCACACAGTCGGACATGAGTAAAGCAACTTAGCATGCATGCACAGGGCCTTGGAGACATCACTTTGCAATTACAGGTGAATTTAGGATGAACTATTGCAACACATAGTTCATCCTAAATTCACCTGGTTATTGGGGTAGTCCTCTGTGTTAGGTGCCTTTACTCCAAAGAAAAAATTCAAAACTCATTATCTTTATGACAAGCAGGTAGTTAGCAGCCCCCCAGGCTCCTCTGTCCAAGGGCTTTCCTTTTTTTTTCCTGTCCAAGGCAAGAATATGGAGCTGGTTGAATTTCCTTCAGTGCATTTAAAATGTCATTATTACTATGTTTCATTGGTGAAACAGACATTGTTTGGTTACTGTAAAATTTTCAGCTTATTTAGACCTGAAGCCAGAAGTCTAGGCTAAACTCCCATACAGATAGGGAGACAGAGGTGCATCTTCCTTCATGTTTTCATTTCAAAGGGATGTCTCCAGGGCCCTTGCACAGGCATACTAAGTCGCTTCAGTCGTGTCCAACTCTGTGCAACCCTACGGACCATAGCCTGCCAGGCTCCTCTGTCCATGGGATTCTCCAGGCAAGAATACTGGAGTGGGTTGCCATGCCCTCCTCCCAGGAAATTTTCCCAACTCAGGAATCGAACCAACATCTCTTATGTCTCCTGCATTGGCAGGCAGGTTGTTTACCACTAGTGCCATCAATGCCCTTAAGAAAGACTTTAATGCTCTGTAAAACTGGCAGAGGCTTATTTAGCTTTGAAAAGATTTATAAACATCTCAAAGGGACAGGGGAAAGGATATAGTTACATATTTTTCTCAAGGAAACACTCTAAAGAAAAGGAAAGGGGAGAAGGTCTCCCTTTGGCACCAGGGAAAAGTATTTTTCCCATCTGTATTTGCTCTTAGCTAGATATGGGGGTTATACAAGCCTTATCACATGAACTGAGAAAATGTCCATCTTTTCCTGTTTTCCACAGTGATCTTTAAAATGATCAGCTTTTACAAATCTCACCTGATAAGCCCAACTGAAAAGTCAACACTATATTAAATGAATAAAACACCATGTTTTTTTCTACCAATGCAAAGATATTTCATATTTTAAGTTTTGATATTAATCAATATCATAATATTAATAGTCCAGAGAAGAAACCCCACATACTCTAACATATTCTTTGATCTTTATTTAAATCAAAGTTTCTCAGTCTTGGCACTACTGACATTTTAAGCTGAACAACTCTTTGCTGTGGGGGCTGTCCTGAGAATTTTAGGATGTTTAACAGCATCCCTAGCCTCGACCCTTCAGATACTAGTAGCAACTCCCCTTAACTATTCCCTACCCCCGTTTTAACAGCTGAAAATGTCTCTGCTGCTGCTGCTAAGTCGCTTCAGTCGTGTCCGACTCTGTGCAACCCCATAGACGGCAGCCCACCAGGCTCCCCTGTCCCTGGGATTTTCCAGGCAAGAGTACTGGAGGGGGGTGCCATTGCCTTCTCCAGAAAATGTCTCTAGACATTATCAAATGTCTCTTATGAATGGGATTAAGGGGAACAAAGTCAACCCTGTTTGAAAACCACTGCTGCACAAAATTTTTGCATTTCCTTGAAAGACTCTCTTAGGCCTCTCTACCTATACTCAAGGTGTTCTCTCAGTTTGGTATAACTTCACTTTCACCTCTGCCTCCCTGGTATTATGGGCCACCTAGACAACTCCAGGAAGGGATGCTTCAACTCTCTCTTCCCCTTCAGTGTCCCAGCAGCCTGGGATGCTATTTCACCTCTGTCCCTAGAACTTAGATATTAAATAAATACCTTAATGTTTTTTTAGTTTTTAAATTTATTTATTTTTAAAAATTTTTAAATTTTTTTTACTTTACAATATTGTATTGGTTCTGCCACATGTCAACATGAATCCGCCACGGGCGTACTCGTGTTCCCCATCCTGAACCCCCCTCCCTCCTCCCTCCCCGTACCATCCCTCCAAGTCATCCCAGTGCACCAGCTCCAAGCATCCTGTATCGAACCTGGACTGGTGATTCGTTTCTTATATGATATTATACATGTTTCAGTGCCATTCCCCCAAATTGTCCTCCCCTTTCCCTCTCCCATAGAGCCCAAAAGACTGTTCTATACATCTATATCTCTTTTGCTGTCTCACATACAAGGTTATCGGTACCATCTTTCTAAATTCCATATATATGTGTTAGTATACCGTATTGGTGTTTTTCTTTCTGGCTTACTTCACTCTGTATAATAGTCTCCAGTTTCATCCATACCAGTCCTGTATTGTTCAATACAGTAGCCACTGTATTTGGCTATAAAATTTAATTAAAATTAAATTTAAATAAAATAAAAAAGTCAGTTCCTTAGTCACTCCAGTTATAATTCAACTGCTTAACAGTCATAAGGGGCTGGTGGCTGCCACAATGGACAGGACACAAGTAGGATACTTCCGCCACTACAGAAAGTTCTCTTTGACAGTACTGCATGAGATCATGAAATCTTGTGTACCAATGACAGAAACCTATGTAAGAATCTCCTAACAGTTATTTGTTAAGTGTTTAGAAAATAAGTCAATGAATGATTTTGGCAGTTAGTTCACTTTAGCTTTTACCTAAAAAAAAAAAAAAAGACTTATTTAAATTCTAATTGTCTAACATTCCCAAGAAACAGACTGCCCAACATGCATATATGCCACTCACACCTTCTCCTATACAGGTTTCATTTCCACTCCATGATTCTTTCCCATCATTTTCTCATCACTCCTTCATTCAACAACTCTTTACCAAGTATCTGGCTATACCAGATACCACTCTGGCCACTAAAGATAAAACAGTCAACAAAAAAATATCCTTTCCAATAGGAGGAGATAAACAATGAGCATATGCATATAGCAAACACATGCAGTGCAGTGTAGCAGCTAGTGAGTGATGTGTGTGCATGCATGCTCAGTCGTGTCTGATTCTTTGAGACCCTATAGACTACAGCCCACCAGGTTCCTCTGTCCATGGGATTTCCCAAGCAAGAACACTGGAGGGGGTTGCCATTTCTTCCTCCAGGGAATCTTCCCGACAGGGGTCAAACTGTGACTCCTGTGTCTCCTGCATTGGCAGGCGTGTTCTTTACAGATGAGCCATCAGGACAGGAGAGTGCTTTGAAAAACAACACAATGATGGAGGAGTAGAAGTGATAGTCAAGAGAAGGTGACTACGATTTTACATAGGTGTTCAGGGAAGTTTTACTGAGAAAGTAACTACAGAGCAAAGACACAAAGGAGGTCAGAATGCAAGCTTGTATATATCTAGGTAAAGAATATTCCATGCAGATAGTACAACTTCCAAGGCCTGGAGGCAGGTAGCCAGTGTGGCTGTTGCTCCCAGAGAACAAAGAAACAGATGGAAGATGAAATCAGGAAAGTAATAAGACAACCTAACTGTGCAAAGTTTTTTGTCACTACACAATTCTGATTTCTGAGTTAGGGCCACCAAAGAGTTTTAAGCTGAGGAATGACAGGATTTTATATAACAAGAGGATCACTGTGACAGCTGTATTGTGAAGACTGAAGAGGGTCAAGGGCAGAAGCAGGAAATCCAGCAAGGTGACTACTGCAATAACCTAAGTGGCTTGGACCAGGGAGGCAGTGGCAGTGGCAGTGATGTGGTAACCAATGGTCAGGTTGTGTAGATATACTATGTATATTTTAGATCTAACTACAGTGTCTCAATGTGAATTATAAGAGAAAGGGAGGTCTCAAGGATGACTCCAAACATCTCTTGACTTGAATAACTGAAAAGACTAACATATACCATTAATAGAGACCACATGATACAGCTTAAACAACCATAAAGCAAATACCTAAAATTCCAAACTTGAATTCTGAATCATAATTTTAAAAAAGTTTTGCTCAAGACTCTTCTCTTTTCTGCTTCTAGCAGAAAACTGATAGAAAAGAAGAGCACTGAGAGAAAATACTTTGGAGTTTTGCAGGCTCCATGCTTTATTTTAATGAAAGGAATCAAAGATCCAATCCCTAAGTGAACTTTGTGAGGTGGGAACTGGGAGGAGAGGCAAAGCAAACACTCAAGAGTCCTGATAAGTGGGTGTTTTAGGAAGATTTGGGGACAAATCAACTTACCTGAAACATGACTCTGCAATTTCCAATAGTCGACACAGTCCTCTTTCCAGGTTGTCTTCTTATAGAAGGGCAGTGCCTGAAAAGGCAGATCAAAACAGGAAAAAGCAGTCATGACAAATCAGGCGTATCTAACAATCTCGCAGCTCAGGACACACCTGCATGGAGGATCCCACTGGGAATCACTTTCTAGGGGTCCAACCTTTCCCTGAATTAACAATGTGTTCCTTGGCAAGAGGTAACCAGGTGGCATCTACATGTACATCAACTATCAAATATACATGAGTGTCTGAGTGTGTGTGTGTGTGTGTGTGTGCGCGCGCGCGCTCAGTCGTGTCCAACTCTGGGACCCCATAGACTGTAGCCCGCCAGGCTCCTCTATGTAAAATTTCAGGCAAGAATATTGGAGCAGGTTGCCGTTTCCTTCTCTAGGGGATTTTCCCTATCCAGGGATCGAAGGGGGTCTCCTGCGTCTCCTGCACTGGCAGGTGGATTCTTTACCGCTGAGCCACCTGCGCAGCCCATATATAAGTGACCGACTCATAAAACAACAGTAATAATAATGTTAAATAAGAGCTCTTTCGATCTTCACCACTATGCATGGTGGGCATTCACATTATTCCAGATTTCTTTTTTAACTAAACGATGAGAAAAACTGAAACTCGGCAACACTGAAGCAATTTAGGGTTTACACAATTTTTTTTTTTTCAGTGCGTATAACGCACACTCGCTCTCCCATTTCCTTTTTTACAACAGCTCTTAGAGGTAAGCGCCATCCTTACTCCCCTTTTACAAAGCAGGACAGAGGCCCAGAGGAGCCAGGGGCCTGCCTGGGCTCACACCGCGGGGTGGACGCTGGGACCTGAGAGGTCATGGCGGCCGTGCCCAGCGCCGGCCACCCTCCGCGCACCCACACTTGCCTGACCGCTCAGCAGACCCCCACCAACACGGAAGCCGTCCACGGCGGGCACCTCCGCGTACCTGACGCGCCGTGTAGCTGTAGTGAACAAAGGCCGCTTGCCTCGCCGGAACGGCGCTGCCCAGAGTCCTGCGCGATTTCAGGACCAAGAATACTGCTGCTGGGTCGGAGACAAACGCCGGGCAGCCCCAGGCGGAGCACCGGTCCGGTCGGCACTTCTCAGACTCCTCCGCTTCACGGAGAAAAGTTGCCAGCGACTCGCACGGTTGCCTTCCAGAAAACCACACTTCCCAGGAGGCTCAGCGGCCGCGCGATCTCGGAGCACCGCGAGACCACGGGTTGAGCCTTGTGAGAAATTACACCGCTTGGAGACTCTACTAGGGTCGATCCCCTCGGAAGAATGCAGGGACAACAGTCGTCTCTGGCGAGCTTCGCTTCCCGAAACCAACGGCAGCGTCTACAAGCGCTGTGAAGATAATGAGAGCCCAAACCGGGAACCTATGTTTCCCTGAAGATTATGAGGCCGTGAAACGTCTTTTGGGTCGTTTCTGTGCTCGTGCAGACGTTTTCCTCCTTGAACAAGGGCAGACTTGCTGGTGCGGGACAAGAAGTGGCCTCTGCCAGCCGAAGACCCGTCATTCAAAACTTTGCTGCCACTCTGCTCGGCTTGTACTACTGCTCTTGAGTATTTAGCTTCCACTTGTCCAGGACTGTATTTCCCCAAATACCCTATATCCGCGCTGTCACAACATTAGCTGAACGGGGACCAACTGCACTTCCCGGAAGTTCGTGGGGTCCGCCGTCGCTTGGACACTGACTACCACGGTGATGTGCATTACATGTCCTCGAAGGACTCAGGATTATCGGACTCAAGTGAGGGTTTTGAGGATAAAAACCCTCAATCGTGGGAAAAACCACTCCTCTGACCCTCCTCTGCCCTTGGGACTTTGCCCAGCCCACCTACACAGGCGCTGGACAGATGTATCAAGGCCAGAGCATTCTACTCTTGGTATTAATTTGGGTTGTCGCCTTTATTTTCTTTTTAAATTAAATTCATTTAACCTGTTTTTTTAAAAAATTGTAAATAGCATGAGAGAATTTTCTCATGCTTTTTATGAAATTCTTTGCCTTTTGTCCTGCTTGGGATTGTTGAGCAGATTGAATCTGTTAAGTGGCATCTTCCCGTCCTCAGAAAAATTTCCTTCTCCATATATTGGGCTCTTCTCCATTTTTTCTCCTCTTCTTGTGAATTCCAGTTAGTTGTTAGGTAGATTTTTCCACTCTATTTTCCTCTAATTTCCATCTTTCTGTCTCTGTATTGCAGTCTGAATGATTTATTATTTATCTAATATAATTCCCTTTCCAGTGTATTTTTTTGTGTTCAGTTTTTCAAAAATTTGTGTAACATGGGAGGCACAGTTGATTCATAATATGATAATACCAATATTGAAGATATGTGTGCTAAGTCGCTTCAGTCGTGTCTGACTCTTTGCAACGCCATGGACTGTAGCTCACCAGGCTCCTCTGTCCATGGGATTCTCCAGGCAAGAATACTGGAGTGCGTTGCCATGCCTTCCTCCAGGGGATCTTCCTGACCCAGGGATCAAACCTGCATCTCTATGTCTCCTGGCAGGTGCATTCTTTACCACTAGCACCACCTAGGAAATCTGAAGATCTTATGAATCTTTGTAAATTTTTAAATTTCTGTACTCAGTTCGTGCTGTTTCCTTTTTTGGTTGGTTACCTTTGTGTGCTGCTCAGTCCCTGAAAAGAGATTTTACTGGTCTCCCCAATATCCTTAGATGAAAGTACCTCTCTTTCCTACAGATTATATAGTTTGATTTTCAGACAAAATCTGGGATTGCTACCACTCTGGAAACACTTTAAAACATAAAGTCTCTACTCAGTCCTTTCAGAAAATCTTACATAGAAATTCTTCATTGTTGCTGCTTTTCCTTAGGAGTTTTTTGGAAGAATTGTGAAGACTTCTCATTATGGGTCCTCAGATATTTGAGACATGAATTAAGTTCATGGGGAAGCAGGGTTAACATTAAAGGACTAGATGTGGTTAGGGAGCAGAGGTGAGAAGAACTTTATATGTAGGGCTAGTCCTGTTTCAAAAGCAATTTATGACCAGTACTTAAAAGAACAAATTACTTCAAAGCTAAACTGCTAAAGTGTGAATGCTACATGATTTGAATTCTTGACAGAAAGGATAGAGGCACTCTGATGAGTAGAGACTAAGGAGGAGAAATTAAGGGCAGATGGAGTGGGGACTTAGGCATAGGTAAACCAGTTTAAAACAAATATGCCAGTCACTTGAGAAAGAAAATGGGGCTGAGAGAGATCAATAAGGAAACAGGAAAACACTTCACATGCCATACTGAACCCATTCCCTTCTACTAACCCTAAGTTGCCTTCATTCCCTTTTATATTAGGCAATATTTACAATAAATTATTTTGCTGTTAGAATTTGTCTATTTAAGGGCACATTCTAGAATATGAACTAGGAGAAGAAAAAGTTCTGCTCCCTTCCATTTTTCTTGCTCACAGAGATACACATGTTAATTCAGTGCTCACATTTATGCCCCCTTGAGAGTCCCTTGGACTGCAAGGAGATCCAACCAGTCCATTCTGAAGGAGATCAGCCCTGGGATTTCTTTGGAAGGAATGATGCTAAAGATGAAACTCTAGTACTTTGGCCACCTCATGCAAAGAGTTGACTCATTGGAAAAGACTCTGATGCTGGGAGGGATTGGGGGCAGGAGGAGAATGGGACGACAGAGGATGAGATGGCTGGATGGCATCACTGTCTCGATGGACGTGAGTCTGAGTGTACTCTGGGAGTTGGTGATGGACAGGGAGGCCTGGTGTGCTGCGATTCATGAGGTCGCAAAGAGTCGGACACGACTGAGCGACTGAACTGAACTGAACTGAAGCCTTTAAACGGTGGCTCAGCTGGTAAAGAATCCGCCTGCAGTATGAAGACTTGGGTTCCATCCCTGGGTTGGGAAGATCCTTTGGAAAAGGGAACGGCCACCCACTCCAGTACTCTTGCCTGGAAAATCCCATGGATGGAGGAGCCTAGTGGGCTACAGTGCATGGGGTCATTGAGAGTTGGACATGACTCAGTGACTTCACTTTCACTTTTCACTTTCATGCATTGGAGAAGGAAATGGCAACCCACTCTAGTGTTCTTGCCTGGAGAATCCCAGGGACGGCGGAGCCTGATGGGCTGCTGTCTGTGGGGTCTCACAGAGTTGGACACGACTGAAGCAACTTAGCAGGAGCAGCAGCAGCAAGCCTTTAAACGGTGGCTCAGCTGGTAAAGAATCCACCTGCAGTGTGAAGACGTGGGTTCCATCCCTGGGTTGGGAAGATCCTGTGGAAAAGGGAACAGCTACCCACTCCAGTATTCAGGCCTGGAGAATTCCATGGAGTGTGTATCCATGCAGTCACAAAGAGATGAACATGACTGAGCAACTTTCACTTTCAAGCCATTAAACAGGCTTCCCAGATGGCACTCCATGGTTAAAGAACCCTCCTGCCAATGCAGGAGACACAAGAGTTGTGGTTTCGATTACTGAGTCAGGAAGATCCCCAGGAGGACAGCATGGCAATGCACTCCAATGCTCTTGCCTGCCTGGAGAATCCCATGGACAGAGGAGTTTGGAGGGCTACAGTCCATGGAGTCAACAAAGAGTTGGACACAACTGAAACGACTTAGCACATGCATACCAGCCTTTAAATAAAGACTTTTGCCTAAAGGTTCCTCCTCATGACCTCACTGCTGTTCTATCTTGTCTTCTAGATTCTTGCTCTATTTTCACCTTCTCAAATGGGTCATTCCTCCCAGTCTTTCTACAGTTGCCGTCTATCCCTCTATATACCATCCTGTTTTAATTATTCACCCAACACTCACCAGTTTTTGTTACTCGTGGTAATTCACCAATTTGTTTATTATTTGACAGCAAGCACTTGACTGAAACTTACTGAAACAAAGTATAGGTCTCTTCTCAACACTGCATTTCCAACATGAAGATCCATGCTGGAGTACTGAAGGTACTTTATAAGGAAGGAAGGAAGGGAAACAAAGAAAGAAAAAGATAGGAAAACATCTTATATGCTTTATCACTTTCCACTCTACCCAGTCTTCCCATCCTCCCTACTCTAAACTGCTTTTATGCTTCTGGGAACTTCATATAACTGCAATCATTTATTTTCCATTTGTTCCCATACGTTGATCCCTTTTACCAGTTTTATCCTCCCTCCCCACTGTGCTTTCTCCTCTGGTAACTACTACTATGTTCTCTAAGTATCTATGTATTTGTTTTTGGTTTTTATTAGTTTTTTTAAAAATTCCACATACGAGTGAAGTCATAGAATATTTATCTTTTCTTTGTCTGACACTTTTCACTTAGCATAATACCCCCAGGGTCCATCCATGTTGTTCCAAATGAGAAGATTTCATCTTTATTATGGCTGAGTAGTATTAGTATACCATTATGTTTGTGCATGTATCTTACATCTTCTTTATCCATTCATCCTTTTATAGGTACTTAGACTGTTTCCATGTCTTGGCTATTGTAAGTAATGCTGCAATGAATATAGGGGTTCATATATTTCTCTGAATAGTGTTCTCACATTCTTTGGATAAATATCCATAAGTGAGATAGGTGAATCATACAGTAGTACTCTAGTTAACAAAAGAGTTTAAAATGCAGTACTTGTGTGCAATCTCAAAAATGACAACATGGTCTCAGTTCGTTTCCAAGGCAAATCATTCAACATCACGTAATCCAAGTCTATGCCCCAACCACTCATGCCAAAGAAGCTGAAGTTGAACAGTTCTATGAAAACCTACAAGACCTTCTAGAACTAACACCAAAAAAAAAAAAAAAAAGGATGTCCTTTTCATCACACGGGACTGGAATGCAAAAGTTGGAAGAAATAGAGTAACAGGCAAGTTTGGCCTTGGAGTACAAAATGAAGCAGGGTAAAGGCTAACATAGTTTTGCCAAGAGAATGCACTGGTTGCAGAAAATGCCCACTTCCAACAACACAAGAGATGACTCTACACATGGACATCACCGGATGGTCAATACTGAAATCAGATTGATTATATTCTTTGCAGCAGAAGATGGAGAAGCTCTATACAATCAGCAAAAACAAGACAGGGGCTGAGTGTGACTCCGATCATGAACTCTTTATTACTAAATTCAGACTTAAACTGAAGAAAGTAGAGAAAACCACTAGGCCATTCATGTATGACCTAAATCAAATCCCTTACAATTATGCAGTGGAAGTGACAAATAGATTCAAGGGTAAACTGAGTGCCTGAAGAGCTATGGAAAGAGGTTTGTAACACTGTATGAAGGTAGGGATCAAAACCATCCCCAATAAAAAGAAATGCAAAATGGTAAGATGGTTGAAGAGGCCTTACAAATAGCTGAGAAAAGAAGAGAAGCAAAAGGCAAAGGAGAAAACGGAAGATATACCCATCTGAATCAGTCAGTTCAGGCCCTCAGTTGTGTCTGACTCTGTAACCCCATGGACTGAAGCATGCCAGACTTCTCTGTTCTTCAGTAACTCCCAGAGCTTGCTCAAACTCATGTCCATTGAGTCAGTGATGCCATCCAACCATCTCATCCTCTGTCGTCGCATGTTCCTCCTGCCTTCAATCTTTCCCAGCATCATGGTCTTTTCCAATGAGTTAGTTCTTCACATCAGGTGGCCAAAGTCAGCATCAGTCCTTCCAATGAATATTAAGGACTGATTTCCTTTAGGATTGACTGGTTTGATCTCCGTGTAGTGCAAGGGACTCTCAAGAGTCTTCATACCACAGTTCAAAAGCATCAATTCTTCAGTGCTCAGCTTTCTTTATAGTCCATCTCTCACATCCGTCACGACTACTGGAAAAAACCAAAGTGCCGGAAGCCAGTGTGAGGAACCCCGCCTGTGACAAGGTCATGAGGAAGGAAGCTGACATACGCAAGGCTGCTCAGACTTCAGGGGCCCCTCTGGAAATTCCTAAGCATGTACCCCAACAAAAATCTGCCGGTTTTTGTGCTCTGCTTTTCCACTCTTCTGACATTCTCTGGAAAAAGTCAATTCAGGGCTTTAGTCTTCTGCATTTGAAAGAGTGTTTCAATCCAAAAACCCCTCTGATAGCTTTCTAGCCTGCCTGCAGGACTCCTACAGCTGCGCATGTGACTGTTTGAGGCCTCCTGACCGCAGGAGGCACAGGAAGCTTAAAACATCCTAGGAATGTAGGGGCTTCTGAAGGGTCAAAATCTTTAGAATAGGACTGATTAAAAGTTTCATTTGTTGAGTCAATCCTTGCTGCTAAATTTTCATATCCTTTATTTTTAGATATAGTTGGTATATAGAAAAACAAGTAGTAGACCTGGTATTAGCAACATTAGATCTTTGAGTTAAGTACCTTCTTTGTTATAACCCACTGCGCCTTTGTTCTATAGAGATGTAACTTAAGTGCTTTAAGGAGATGCAGATTAAAGAAAAACACTTCAGGGTAAACGAAATTAACATTCATTAAGGAAGAGAGCCAAAAGTGTTAACAAGCCTCTTGGCCAGAAGATAATGTAAATCACCTGAGACCTTTTGTATACAAAATGATATACAGAAAGAGTCTGGGTTGCGAACGCTACATAATTTTGTGTTACCCATTGATCTCCATGTTTTATCAAAAGTATAAAAGGCCTTCTGAACAATAAAGGATGGGACCAGTTCCTCAGACTAGTCTCTCGGCCTGGTTTCTTGGGAATCTGGCTCCCCCCGTGTCTCTCTCTCTCTTCTTCTCTCCCTTTCCTTCCCTCTGCTCTTTAACTTCAGGCTGAATTTCCATCTGGGGCGCGGAGGCTCGCCAGGTCTACTTACTTGCCCTGGCTGTTAAGACCCGCGCGGAAGGGAGCCAAAGGCGAGGCACCCTTAGATATTCAAGCGAGCGCCGGTGGCCCTACGTAGATGGTGCAAATTCCTTGTCTGGAATTTTATTGGTCTTCCGCGTAATCCAAGCTATTCAGCCCTCTTCCTCCACTTAATTCTCCTACTACACTATTTCTTCCTAATCTGATCTTATATTTCTTATATCAATCAGTAAATAAGTTTTTCTCATGCCAATGCCGTCCACCCTTCGAATTCCCTGGATCCACCGGGGCTGGACCCCGGCACCAAAGCTTTGACTAGGTGGACCTTTGTCAGCAAAGTAATGTCTCTGCATTTTAATATGCCATCTAGGTTGGTCATAGCTTTTCTTCCAAGGAGTAAGCATCTTTTAATTTCATAGCTGCTGCAGTCACCATCTGCAGTGATTTTGGAGCCCAAGAAAATAAAGTCTGTCACTGTTTCCATTACCCCATCTATTTGCTATAAAGTGATTTCTTTGGAAGGAATGATGCTAAAGCTGAAACTCCAGTACTTTGGCCACCTCATGCGAAGAGTTGACTCATTGGAAAATACTTTGATGCTGGGAGGGATTGGGGGTAGGAGGAGAAGGGGATGACAGAGGATGAGATGGCTGGATGGCATCACTGACTCGATGGACATGAGTCTGAGTGAACTCCAGGAGTTGGTGATGGACAGGGAGGCCTGGCGTGCTGCGATTCATGGGGTTGCAAAGAGTCAGACACGACTGAGCGACTGAACTGAGCTGAACTGATGGGACCAGATGCCATGATCTTAGTTTTTTTGAATGTTGAGTTTTAAACCAGTTTTTTTACTCTCCTCTTTCACTGTCATCAAGAGGTTCTTTAGTTCCTCTTCACTTTCTACCATAAGTGTGGTATCATCTGCATATCTGAGGTTATTGATATTACTCCCAGCAACCTTGATTCCAGCCTGTGCTTCATCCAGCCCAGCATTTTGCATAATGTACTCTGCATATTAGTTAAATAAACAGGGTCACAATGTACAGCCTTGATGTTCTCCTTAACCAATTTTGAACCAAACCATTGTTCCATGTCCAGTTCTACTGTTTCTTCTTGACCTGCATATAGTTTTCTCAGGAGGCAGGTAAGGAGGTCTGGTATTCCCATTTCTTTAAGAATTTTCCACAGTTTGTTGTGATCCACACAGTCAAAGGCTTTAGCATAATCAATGAAGCAGGAATGTCTAACTGTGACTCCATGAACTGTAGTCCACCAGGCTCTTCAGTCCATGGAATTCTCCATACAAGGATGTTAAACTGGGTGGCCATTTCCTTCTCCAGGGGATCTTCCTAGCCCAGGGATCAAATCCAGGCCTCCTGCATTGCAGGCAGATCCTTTACCATCTTAGTCATCAGAGGAGCCCACCCATCTGAATGCAGAATTCCAAAGAATAGTAAGGAGAGATAAGAAAGGCTTCCTAAGTGAACAATGCAAAGAAATAGAGGAAAACAATAGAATGGGAAAAGCTAGAGATCTCTTTAAGAAAATTAGAGATACCAAGGGAACATTTCATGCAAAGATGGGCACAATAAAGGACAGAAAGAGCATGGACATACCAGAAGCAGAAGATATTAAGAAGAGGTGGCAAGAATACACAGAAGAACTATACAAAAAAGATCTTCATGACCTGGATAACCACAATGGTGTGATCACTCACCTAGAGGCAGACATCCTGGAGTGTGAAGTCAAGTGGGCCTTAGGAAGCATCACTATAAACAAAGCTAGTGGAAATGATGGAATTCCAGGTGAGCTATTTCAAATCCTAAAAGATGATGCTGTTAAAGTGCTGCACTCAGTGTGCTTAGTCCCTCAGTTGTGTCTGACTCTTTGCGACCCCATGGACTGTAGCCCACCAGGCTCCTCTGTCCATGGTGATTCTCCAGGCAAAATACTTGAGTGGGTTGCCATGACTTCGTCCAGGGGATTTTCCCAGCCCAGGGATCAAACCCAGGTATCTCACATTGCAGGCGAATTTTTTACTGGCTAAGCCACCAGGGAAGCCCAAGAGTACTGGAGTGGGTAGCTTATCCCTTCTCCAGGAGATCTTCCTGACCCAAGAATCGAACTGGTGTCTCTTGCACTGCAGGTGGGTTCTTTACAGGCTGAGATACCAGGAAAGCCCCTGATCATGCATAATTCATTCATTTCAGTAGTTTTTCATTTTTCATATCTTCTTTTTTTTCAATATGCCAGCAAAGTTGGAAAAGTCAGCAGTGGTTACTGCTTCCCAGGTGGCTTTCTAGGAGACGCTAGTAGTAAAGAACCCGCCTGCCAATGCAGGAGATGTAAGAGTCACAGGTTTGATCCCCCAGTCAGAAAGATACCCTTGAGAAGGAAATAGCAACCCACTCCAGTGTTCTTCACTGGAGAATCCAATTAACAGAGGTGCCTGGTGGGCTACAGTCCATGGGGTTGCAATAGTTGGACACGACTGAAGTGACTTAACACTCACCCATGCAGTGGTCACAGGACTGAAAAAGGTCAGTTTTCATTCCAATCCCAAAGAAGGGCAATGCCAAAGAATGTTCAAAGTATGGTTCAGTTGTACTCATTTCACATGCGAGCAAGGTAATGGGCAAAATCCTTCAAGCTAGGCTTCAACAGTATGTTAACTGAGAACTTCCAGATCTACAAGCTGGATTTAGATAGAAAAGGCAGAGTAACCAGAGATCAAATTGCCAACATCCATTGCATCATAGAAAAGCAAGGGGATTTCATAAAAACATCTACTTCTGCTTCATTGCCTACACTAAAGCCTTTGAGTGTGTACATCACAGCAAACTATGGAAAATTCTAAAAAATTTCTTAAAACCAGACCACTTTACTTTGCTCCTGAGAAACCTGTAAGCAGGTCAAGAGGCAACAGTTAGAACCAGACATGGGACAATGGACGGGTTCAAAATTGGGAAAGGAGAACGTCAAGGCTGCATATTGTCACCCTGCTTATTTAATTTATATGCAGAGTACATCATGCGAAATACCGGGCTGGATGAAGCACAAGCGGGAATTGAGATTGCCAGGAGAAGTATCAATTACCCCAGATATGCAGATGACATCACGTTAATGGCAGAAAGTGAAAAGGAACTAAAGAGCCTCTTGATGAAAGTGAAAGAGGAGAGTGAAAAAGCTGGCCTTAAAACTTAGCATTCAAAAAATTAAGATCATGGCATCTGGTCCCACCACTTCAGATGCAAATAGATGGGGAAATGTAAACAGTGACAGACTTTATTTTCTTGGGCTTCAAAACCACTGTGGATTGTGACTGTAGCCATGAAATTTGGAAGAAAAGCTATGACAAACCTAGACAGTGTGTTAAAAAGCAGGTAACTTTGCCTACAAAGGTGCATATAGTCAAGGCTATGGTTTTTTTTTTCTGGAAGTCATCTATAGATGTGAGAGTTGGACCATAAAGAAAGCTGAACACGAAAGTGTTGATGATTTCAACCTGCAGTGTTGGGGGCAACTCTTGAGAGTCCCTTGGACTGCAAAGAAATCAAACAGGTTAATCCTAAAGGAAATCAACACTGAATATTCATTGGAAGGACTGATGCTGAAGCTGAAGTTCCTATACTTTGGCCACCTGATGCGAATAACTGACTCATTGGAAAAGACCCTGATACTGGGAAAGATTGAGATCAAGGAGAAAGGCATGACGGAGGATGAGATGGTTGGATGGCATCACTGATTCAATGGACATGAGTTTGAATAAACTCTGGGAGATGGTGAAGGACAGGGAAGACTGGCATGCTGCAGTCCATGGGGTTGCAAAGACTCAAGACAGGACTGAGTGACTGAACAACAGCAGCAATTAATTTATTCTGAGGAATGTCTGTGCTGTTTTCTATAGTTATTGGAGCAATTTAAATTCTTACAAAATGTGCTAAAGTGTGCCCTGTTTTCCACATCCTCACCAATACTTGTCATTTCTTGTGTTTCTGGTAATAGTCATTCTGACAGGTATGAGGTAATATCTCATTGTGGTTTTGACTTGCATTTCCCTAGTGATTAGTGATGCTGAACATCTTTTTATGTGCCTGTTGGCCATCTGTATGTCTTCTTTGGAAAAAGGTCTAATCAACTCCTCTGCCCAATTTTTGAGCTGTCTTGGGGATTTTATTGTTTTTTATTTATATGAGTTATTTATGTATTTTGGATATTAGCCTCTTTTTGGATATATCATTTGCAAATGTCTTCTACCATTCGGTAGATTGTCTTATAGTTTTATTTATGGTTTCTTTTCTGTGAGAAAGCTTTTTAGTTTGACATAGCCCCAGTTGTTTACCATTTTGCTTTTATTTTCCTTGCCTGAGGAAACAGAAAAAATATCACTAAGACCAACTGCAAAAAAAGCATACTGCCTATGTTTTGTTTTAGAAGTTTTATGGTTTCAACGTTTAATCCATTTTGAATTAATTTTTCATATGTTGTGAGAAAGTAGACCAGTTTGATTCTTTCACATGGCAGCTGTCCAGTTTTCCTAACACCACTTGTTGAAGAGTCTATCTTTTCCCTATTGTATATTCTTGCTTCTGTCATTCATTAATTGCCCTTATAAGTGTGGGTTCATTTCCAGGCTCTCTATCATGTTTCACTGATCTCTGTGTCTGTTTTTGTGCCAGGATCATACTGTTTAGATTACTGCAGTTTTGTAGTACAGTTGGATATCAGGAAGTTTGATACCTTCAGCTTCTGTCTTCTTAAGATTGTTTTGGCTATTTGAGTTCTTTTGTGTTTCCATACAAATTTTAGAATATTTTCTAGTTCTGTGAAAAACACCATTGGTATTTTGATAGGGTTGCATTATATCTGTATATTGCCTTGGGTAGTATGGAAATTTTAACAATTTCATATCTTCCAATCCATTAGCACAGTGTATATTTCCATCCTCATTTCTGAATTTCATCAGTGTCTTATTGTTTTCTGAGTACATGTATTTTACCTCCTTAGCTATATTTATTCCCAGGTAGTTTATTCTTTTTTATGTGATTGTGAATGGCATTGTTTTTTAAATTTCTCTTTTTGATAGTCTATTATTAGTATATACAAGCACAGCATTTATATATATTAATTTTATATCCTATAAGTTTACCAAATTAATTGAGAAGTCCTAATAGTATTTTGGTGGAATATTTAAGATTTTCTATGTATAGTATTGTGTCTACAGTTACAATTTTACTTCTTTGTTTTCAATTTGGATGCCTTTTATCTATTTTTCTTGTCTGATTGTTATGGCTAGAACTTCAAATACTGTGTTGAATAAAAGTAGTGAGAGTGAGTATCCTTGTCTTGTTCCAGGTTTTAGAGGAAGTACTTTCAGATTTTCACCATTGAATATGATGTTAGCTGTGGATTTTTCATAGGTGGCCTTTGTTATGTTGAGGTATGTTTACTCCAGTGTTCTTGCCTGGAGAATCCCAGGGATAGGGGAACCTGGTAGGCTGCCCTCTATGGGGTCGCACAGAGTCAGACACGACTGAAGCGACTTAGCAGCCGCAGCAGCATGTTTACTCTATATCCACTTTGTTGAGAGCTTTTATCAGAAATTTATGTTGAATTTTGTCAAAAAAATTTTCTGCATCTATTGAAATGATCATGTGGCTTTTATTCTTCAGTTTGCTAATATGTTGTATCATATTGACTGATCTGTGAATATTGAATCTTCCTTGCTTCCCTAGGATAAATCCCAGTGATCATGGTGTATGATCCTTTAATATATTATTGGATTCTATTTGCTAATATTTTGTTGAGGATTTTGCTTGTGTGTTCATCAGTGATACTTGCTTGTGATTTTCTCCCTTTTTTTGGTGATATCTTCATCTAGTTTTGGTATCAGGATGATGCTGGTGTAACAGAATGAATTTGGGGGTATTCCTCCCTCTGAATTTTTTTTGGAATAGTTTAAGAAAGAGAGGTGTTAACTATCTTCCAAATGTTTGGTAGAATTCAGCTGTGGCCTAACCTTCTGTTTGTTGAGAGGTGTTTTATTACTGATTCAGTCTCATTACTGGTAATTGGTTTCTTCCTGATTCAATCTTGGGAAATTGTAGATTTGTAAGAATCTGTCCATTTCTTCTGGGTTGCCCACTTTATTGGCATATAATTTAAATTTTAGTATCTAAATATTGAAATGTATATACATGTAGTAAACTCTTATGACCCTTTGTATTTCTGTGGTATCATTTGTAATTTCTCATTTTCACTTCTGATTTTATTTAATTGTCCCCTCTGTTATTATTTTTTTTTTATGAGACTGGCTAACAGTTTACCATTTTTTGCTACCTTTTCAAAGAATCAACTCTTAGTTACAATGATCTGTTCTATTGTGGGTTTTTTAAAGTCTCTATTTCATTTATTTCTGCTCTGAGATGTATGATTTCTTTCCTTCTTTAACTCTGTGTTTTGTTTGTTTTTCTTTTTCTAATTCCACCAGATGTAAGGTTAGGCTGTTTATTTAAGATCTTCTTGTTTCCTGATATAAGTTTGTATCATTATAAACTTCCCTCTTGGAACTCCATTTGTTGTGTTTCAAAGATTTTGGATTATTGTGTTTTCATTTCCTTTGTTTCCAGTATTATTTTAATTTCCTCTTTGATTCTTCAGTGACCCATTGGTTATTTAGTAGCATACTTTTTAGTGTTCGTTTGTGTTTTTTTGCAGTTTTTTTTTTTTTTTTTTTAAGTTACAGTTGATTTCTTTGGGCTGATCCTGTTTGGACCCTCTGCGCTACCTGGACCTGGATGTCTGTTTTCTTTCCCATGGTAGGGAAGTTTTTGGCTATGATATCTTCACATATGTGCTCTGCCACTTTCTCTCTTTCTTTTCCTTCTGAGACTCCTCTAATGAGAAAGTTAGTATGTTTGATGTTGTTCAAGAGGTCTCTTAAACTGTCCTCATTTCTTTTTATTCTTGTTTCATTTTCTGGTCAGCATCCCTGATTTCCACTATTCTGTCTTCCTGCTCATTGATCTATTCCTCTCTATATTTAATGTACTGTTTACTCCTTCTATTTTTAAAATATTTAATTTGTCATGCTAGGTCTTAGTTGTGGCATGTGGAATCTAGTCCCCTGACCAGGGATTGAACTTGGACCCGCTTCACTGGGACCACAGAGGCTTAGCCTTGGACCACCTGGGAAGTTCCAATTCCTTCTAGTGTATTCTTAATATTAGTTGTATTTTTCATCTTTGCTTGGTTCTTCTTAATATTTAACTTTGTTGGTGATTTAGTCGCTAAGTTGTGTCTAATTCTTGTGACCCCATGGGCTGTAGCCTCCCAGGTTCCTCTGTCCATGGGATTCCCCAGGCAAGAATACTGGAGTGAGTTGCCATTTCCTTCTCAAGGGGATCTTCCTGACCCAGGGATCAAACCCAGGTCTCCTGTATTGCAGGCAGACTCTTTACCAACTGATTTACGAGGGAAGCCCTTAACTTTGTTAAAGCCTCCTAACTTCTCACTCTGTTCATCCAACTTTCCCCCTAGTTCTTTAAACATGTTTACCACCATTACTTTGAACTCTCTATCGAGTAGATTATCTAGATCTACTTCAGTAATTTCTTCTAGGGTTTTATCTTCTACCTTTTGTCATTTTGCTGTTTGTTTTCCACATAACTTAAAGAAAACAAAGATGCAATTATCCCTAATTTCCTGCATTACTGTATTGCTTTGTATTTTGTCAATTTTTTTTTTATAGTGAAACATCTACATTCTTGGACTTCCCTGGTGGCTGTTTTGTTGTGGTCATTTGTTGTGGGGCTTCCCTGGTGGTTCAGAGGGTAAAGCGCCTGCATGCAATGCAGGAGACCCGGGTTAGATCCCTGGGTCGGGAAGTTCCCTGGAGAAGGAAATGGCAACCCACTCCAGTATCCTTGCCTGGAGAATCCCATGGATGGAAGAGCCTGGTGGGCTACAGTCCTTGGGATCGCAAAGAGTTGGACACGACTGAGCGAGCTCACTTCACTTCACTTCACTTCACTTCACTATGGGATTACATTTAACATACTAAAGTCATTACATTCTAATTTGAATTTATCCAGCTTAACCAATAACATACACGTCTCTTCTCCTTTAAAACTTCATCCCACGTCTGGTATTTGGTATCACAAGATTACATCTTTATACATTGTGTGACTAAAAATATAAACTAATAACTCTTTAAAGTACACTAGTATCTTAAGATATGTAGAATATAAAATGCAGAGTTACAAACCAAATTTACAATAGTACTAGTTTTAGACAAAAAATTTAAAAAGTGATGTAGAAAACAAAGAGTGGAGTTAGAAACTGCTATTACAGTAATACTAGACTTTATAATTTCCCATGTATTTACCTTTATTGTGATCTTTATTTTTTCAAGTGGCTGCAAGTTACTGTCTAATTTCCCTTTATTTCACATGCAGGATTGCCTTGAACATTTTTCACAGGACAGGTCTAGTAACAGGCTCCCACAGTTTTGACTTATGTAGGAAGATCTTATTTCCTTGCTCACTTTCGAAGGAACATTTTGCTGAATAGAGGATTCTTGGTTGATGGTGTGGGAGTATTGAGAGTTTGTTTTGTTTTGGTACTTCAGCGTATTGGTCCGCTGTCTTCTGGCCCTCAAAATTTCCAAAGAGAAATAGGCTGAGGATACTATTGTTGATGCCTTGCCTGTGATAAGTTAAAATTCCCTCTTTTGTCTTTGACTTTCGCAAGTTTCCTTATATACTGTATCTTGTAATGGGTCTCCTTCCTTCATCTTACTTGGAGTTTACTGAACTCCTGGGATATTTATATTTATGTCTTTCATCAAATAAGGGAATATTTCAGCCACAGTTTCTTCAGATATTCTCTGTACCCCCTTCTCTCTCTTTTTCAGGGAGTCCCACAGTGTGTGTGTCTTCTTAGTGGTATCTGACAGTTCTCTTTGACTCTTTTTTTTTTTTTTTTCTCATAGTTTTGTTGTTGTTGAACTCTGGACATTTAAAATCTCATAATCTGGTAATGCTGGAATCATACTCTCCCTTTTTGCCAGGGCTTGTTGTTTTTGCTTATTTTATTTTGATTCTTTAGGCTATCTCTGTGGATAGGATCACCTGAGGTTTCAAACTCTGAGTCTCCTCAGATCTTTACTGGACCTGCACCTTTCCCTCATCACATACAATCACTTACTAACTTTTCCCAAACATGAAAGCTGGTTTTCACTGTCCTAATCCTTGATTTCCAGCTCCCAAAATGAGAAAGTAAGAAACATAAGAAGAATGAGACTGGGAGCTGACTGAGGCTCAGATCACGAACTCCCTATTGCCAAATTCAGACTTAGATTGAAAAAAAGTAGGGAAAACCACTAGACTATTCAGGTATGACCTAAATCAACTCCCTTATTATTATACAGTGGTAGGGAGAAATAGACTTAAGGGACTAGATCTGGTAGATGGAATGCCTGACGAACTATGGATGGAGATTCATGACATTGTACAGGAGGCAGGGATCAAGACCATCCCCAAGAAAAAGAAAGGCAAAACAGCTGTCTGAGGAGGGCTTACAAATAGCTGTGAAAAGAAGAGAAGTGAAAAGCAAAGGAAAGATATACCCATTTGAATGCAGAGTTCCAAAGATAAGAAAGCCTTCTTCAGTGATCAGTGCAAAGAAATAGAGGAAAACAATAAAATGGGAAAGACTACAGATCTTTAGAAAATTAGAAAGACCAAGGGAACATTTCATACAAAGATGGGCTCAATAAAGGACAGAAATGGTATGGACCTAACAGAAGCAGAAGACATTAAGAAGAGGTGGCAAAAATACACAGAAGAACTGTACAAAAAATATCTTCACAACCCAGATAATCACGATGGTGTGATCACTCATCTAGAGCCAGACATCCTGGACTGTGAAGTCAAATGGGCCTCAAGAAGCATCCCTACGAACAAAGCTAGTGGAGGTTGTGGAATTCCAGTTGAGCTATTTCAAATCCTGAAAGATGATGCTGTTCAAGTGCTGCACTCAATATGCTAGCAAATTTGGAAAACTCAGCAGTGGCCACAGGACTGGAAAAGGTCAGTTTTCATTCCAATCCCAAAGAAAGGCAATGCCAAAGAATGCTCAAACTACTGCACAATTGCACTCATCTCACCTGCTAGTAAAGTAATGCTCAAAATTCCCCAAGCCAGGCTTCAGCAATATGTGAACCATGAACTTCCAGATGTTCAAGTTGGTTTTAGAAAAGGCAGAAGAATCAGAAATCAAATTGCCAACATCTGCTGGATCATGGAAAAAGCAAGAGAGTTAAACATCTATTTCTGCTTTATTGACTATGCCAAAGCCTTTGACTGTGTGGATCACAATAAACTGTGGAAAATTCTGAAAGAGATGGGAATACCAGACCACCTGACCTGTCTCTTGAGAAATCTGTATGCAGGTCAGGAAGCAACAGTTAGAACTGGACATGGAACAACAGACTGATTTCAAATAGGAAAAGGGGTAGGTCAAGGCTGTATATTATCACCCTGCTTATTTAACTTCTGTGCAGAGTACATCATGAGAAACGCTGGGCTGGAAGAAACACAAGCTGGAATCAAGATTTCCAGGAGAAATATCAAAACCTCAGATATGCAGATGACACCACCTTTATGGCAGAAAGTGAAGAGGAACTAAAAAGCCTCTTGACGAAAGTGAAGGAGGAGAGTGAAAAAGTTGGCTTAAAGCTCAACATTCAGAAAACGAAGATCATGGCATCCGGTCCCATCACTTCATGGCAAATAGATGGGGAAGCAATGTCAGACTTTATTTTTTCGGGCTCCAGAATCACTGCAGATGGTGACTGCAGCCATGAAATTAAAAGACGCTTACTCCTTGGAAGAAAAGTTATGATCAACCTAGATAGCATATTCAAAAGCAGAGACATTACTTTGCTGACTAATATCCATCTAGTCAAGGCTATGGTTTTTCCTGTGGTCATGTATGGATGTGAGAGTTGGACTGTGAAGAAGGCTGAGTGCCAAAGAATTGATGCTTTTGAACTGTGGTGTTGGAGAAGACTCTTGAGAGTCCCATGGACTGCAAGGAGATCCAACCAGTCCATTCTGAAGGAGATCAGCCCTGGGATTTCTTTGGAAGGAATGATGCTAAAGCTGAAACTCCAGTACTTTGGCCACCTCATGCAAAGAGTTGACTCATTTGAAAAGACTTTGATGCTGGGAGGGATTGGGGGCAGGAGGAGAAGGGGATGACCGAGGATGAGATGGCTGGATGGCATCACGGACTCGATGGACGTGAGTCTGGATGAACTCTGGGAGATGGTGATGGACAGGGAGGCCTGGCGTGATGCGATTCATGGGGTCACAAAGAATCGGACACGACTGTGCGACTGAACTGAACTGAACTGAAACTGTGGTGGAGGTAATGAAGATAATGGTGACCTCATTCAAAAGGGCCCATGGAGGCACTGCTATGCTTAATGCCCCCAACCCTGACTCAGGCCAGCACTGACCCATGCCTCCTCTGGAGACTCCTGGACACTCATGGGCAAGTCTGGTTAGTCTTTTGTGGGGTCACTGCTCTTTTCTCCTGGGTCCTGGTGCACACAAAGTTCTGTTTGTGTCCTCCAAGAGTCTATTTCCCCAGTTCTGTGTAAGTTATGGTGGGGTTAGTGGCGACCTCCTCCAAGAGGGCTTGTGCCATACCCAAGTCTGCTGCACCCAGAGCCCCTGCCTCTGCAGTAGTCTGCTGCTGACCTGTATCTGCACAGGAGACACTCAAACACTATTCTGTTTCCATCTCTGTGGGGTCTTTGGGTCCTGGTGCACACAAAGTTTGCTTGAGAAGGTGCTGGAGAAGGCCTAAGCTGGAGAGAAGGCCCTTCCTACCACCCCCACACATAAAGGGATTCTCTGACATCTGGACTCTGCAGTTCTTAGCAACAAAAGCCAGACCTCAATCCTTCTGAGGTATTTCTCTTCACTGTGCTGGTGAATGCTTACACTGAACCCGATTTGTTTCCCACATGCTTCACACATATGCAGTTTCTTTGTAGCATATATTCCTTGGTGCTCAGTCAGGTACAAAATGTCTCAAGACTGAGCCACACATCCCACAAGGTTGGACCTGCCTTGGGAACCCTGAGTTAGGACATGCCTTGAGAATGTGCCTTCTTATCCTTCTTTCAAAACCACCAACCTGAAAGCACAGATATGTTGGGGAAGCACACATAGACTCTGTGGGAGGAGGCAGTCCTATCACAAATGTATTTCTTCAGTTCAGTTCAGTTCAGTTGCTCAGTCGTGTCCGACTCTTTGCGACCCCATGAATCGCAGCACACCAGGCCCTCCCTGTCCATCACCAACTCCCGTAGTTCACTCAGACTCATGTCCATCGAGTCAGTGATGCCATCCAGCCATCTCATCCTCGGTCGTCCCCTTCTCCTCCTGCTCCCAATCCCTCTCAGCATCAGAGTGTTTTCCAATGAGTCAACTCTTTGCATGAGGTGGCCAAAGTACTTGAGTTTCAGCTTTAGCATCATTCCTTCCAAAGAAATCCCAGGGCTGATCTCCTTCAGAATGGACTGGTTGGATCTCCGTGCAGTCCAAGGGACTCTCAAGAGTCTTCTCCAACACCTTACAAACCCAGAAATGAGCACATAGGACTGTAAGGAGGACAGAGGGCCGAAGTGAGGATGAGAAAGGGTCTGCTGTGCCGTTCTGAGCCTGGTAAGATCATAAAATGGGGAGGTCTACTGTGAGAAAGGGCACAGAGGTGGGATACAGTACAGGAAGGAAAGGCAGGGTCTCCAAATCACTTTTTTGTGAATGGCTTTTAGCAGGGGCTTGTCTCCTGGTGACAAGAGCACTGAAGAACAGAGGAAATTGACAGCAAGCAAGCAGCTGGTGTTCATGGACTACTCAGACTATGTCTATAACTCACATTATGTGTAGCTCAATGTTGAAGAGCACTTCAAAGGGAACAGTGAAGAGGAACAGGGCAGACATGAAGGTCAGACAGGTGTGAAGTAGCCTTGGCCAGAAATCAGAATAGAAATGATAAACAGGCAAAATGTCAAAACCAGATTACAGGTAGAAGTTAAGCTATGGTCCCTGACATTGGTATGAAAACAATAGGTGTTGGAGAGGTTCTTGGTATGATCTGAAGACAGCCCTGGCATGGAGCTATCCCACTTCCCAAGGCCAGTTCCCCTCTAGGGCCCTCTTGCCATGACTGGAGTCATACCTGCCCTGTCAGGTACCTGCATCATCTCCATGCAACTCCAGTTGGGTAACTACATAAAACCTGGAAGATGCAGATCTAAAGGGAAAGACAAGGTGGGTGAGTATACAGCACTGGTGCAGAGCAACACACTCCATAACCATAAGGCAAAACGAAACAACAACAAACCCAAACAAACAAACAAAACAAACCCAATGTTACAAAAAGAACCTTGGAGGAGTGTCTTACAGGAATAGCCCAGTGGTCCCTCCAGGTAGTGACTATAATGGTGCCTCCAATTCCTGGAACAGTCAGGCATGAGGAAATGCCAGCTGGAGGAAAGGGGGCAGAATCTGAGGCAGAGAGGTACAGTGAATTTGAACAGTCACTCTGCCAGGGTGACCAAATCTTCAGGATCCATTGGTTTCACTGCAGACTTCCTACTCCCATATTCTTCCCTGCAAGGCTTCAGGGATGCTGAAGGGTTGCATGGGAGAGGATGAGAATATACACTCAACACTGTGGTCTGGTATGGTACCCACAGCACCTAAGTAAGAAAAACTTGGAAGGGAGCAATCTCCACAGTCTGGCTGTTAGAAGAAAAGAGGGGTCCATGGAGACACAAGGAAGGAAAGAACTTAGTCAACGATGCTGAGTTGAGGCCCCAAGTGCAAAACTCTCCAACATCACATCACAGTACAGGAGTCTCTGAGTCACATCAGGAAGCTCCCGCTCCTCCTGAGACAAGTCCACAGCCACATCCTCAAAGGTTACACTGCCCTACCGTGATGGGGTGCTCAGTGTCCCTGAGCAGCCTCTCTCACCAGAACGGTTAGTCCCACAAACATCCACTCCCTGCCCATCCTCCTCTACAGCTCCAGCACTTAGGATATTACCAGGCCCAGAGGCCACTGGTGCCAATGAGAGAGTAACAGGTAGGAAGGCCAGGAGTCTGCAAATGGAGAAAATAGACTGCAGTGTCAAACATTTTCTCTCTCTCTTAAGCAGCAGGAGGAAACAAACTACAAGTGTTGGACTTTTTTTTCCCCTTCTCTATACAAATTTAAAAAGAGGTTTATTTTAAAATTCTGTGTTGTTATAATGATACCTGGTTCCACCTGAACTTAACTTTTCTCAAACCTTGAGCTAACCAAGGTATTTTTCTTATGGAAATGTTTGTCTTAAGTTATGTTGATAAACTATGTATTTACCCTAGACTCTGTCTTCAGGTCGGTTCTGCCTAAGACTTAGAACTAACTTGACAAATCAGTATGTTTTACTTATGCAAATGTTCTCTTTAGCTATGTTAATAAGAGTACCTTTTTGCTTGGAAACCTGCCTTTCTTCAAGATTTATGTCAATCACTTTCTGGCCCAGGACAACTCACCTTGTGCCAATATTATCCCAAAATGCATGTTGTGGGTGAGGGGCCTGGTGACAGTCTCTGAGTTCTGAGACATTTTCTTTCTCTAATTAGCAGCCTGCTAGTAGCTATAACATCCAGCTAAAGACTAGCAGGGGGGCACTCTTTCTGTTCCCTTCTGATGTCTATGTCAGAAGCTTTCTCTATCTCTTTCATACTTTAATAAAACTTTATTACACAAAAGCCCTGAATGATCATGCCTTGTCACTGGCCCCGGATTGAATTCCTCTCCTCCAGAGGCCAAGAATCCTGGCGTCTTTCACAGCTCAACAACCTTTCATTGAAGACAATAGAGTATAAGGATTAGCCACCACAGGGTATAAAGGAACTACAGCCTCATTAATTATTTGTCAGTCTTGAACTAATCTCCATTTATCATTTGACATCTTTATACCCAAAATAGGAATGTAGAATGGACTGTTACAGGGAATCAATAGCCCCTGCCCCTTTAAATTCTCAGTGATAGGTTTTAGCCGTTCCTTAACCTCAGGTTTCAGTAGATACTGCTTCTTATGTGGAAATAAGTGTGGGTCTTTGAGCTTGACAACTACAGGAATAGTATTTTGTCCTCAACCCACAGATTTTCCATCAACCCACACTCTAGGATTTACATTTTGTTCAATTAAAGGGAGAGAAAGGGAGGGCTCCTTACTCATGAAAACAGAGGCATGGACCTTGCTCAGTATACCCCTCCCCGAAAGGGGCGAGGGAGACTCTGGCATGATCAGAAATGCATTTGAAAATAGCACAGGGTCTCAGTTGCTGCTTCGAGGATGACTGAAGTATTTGGCTCATCCAGACAGTCCTATTATGGAAGCAGATGGGGGAGAAAGTGGGACAGGGGCTTCAGTAAGCACAGAGTACGTTTCCCCAGTTCCAAAAGGAAATCAGTGGAGTGGTCCCCAACAGTTATTAATACCTGGGGTTCCCCGGGTGTAATTACAGTGGGAGTTTGTGTGGGGACACCCAGGCAACTTCAGTCCTGATGGTCTTGAGAGTCCAACCCCTGGGTCCTACGCCTCTGGGTGCAGACTCTCCTCCAGTGTGGTCCCTTGCAGACCAGACATGGAGGGGGGGGGGGGGGGGCGTGGCTTTGGATGCCTGAGGGCAATCCTGCTTGAGGTGTCCCTTCTTTCCATAGTAATAGCAAGTCCATCTTTTTTCACCTGGATCCTTCCAGGAATTCTTCTCAGACTGTTTAAGAACAGTTCTGACAGCCATTACAAAGGCTTCCACTAGTTCCTTTGTCTTTCTCTGCCTTTCTTTCTTTTCTTCCTATTCCTTTCCTTAATAGACTGTTTGAGCCAGTTGCAACAGATTATCTAGACTGATTTGGTCCATATGCCTGTTTTTATTAAAACTTATGGTAGATATCTGGAGCCAACTGAGTGAGAAATCTATCTTTTAAGATCACTCCTGCCTCTTCACTTTCAGGATCAATCTCAGTGAATCTGCAAACAGCTTCCCTCAGCCTATCTAGGAATTTACCAGGAGCTTCCTTCTCCTCCTGTTCTGTGTTTGCCAATTTGGCATAAAGTCTTAGCATGCACTTGCCTGAGTCCTCAAGAATCCATCTGACAAAATGACTCTGATCCCATCTTCCTTTATTATCCCCAATCTCGTTCTATAGTTGGGACTGACTGATTCCCAGTAGGGAGGGCGGCTGTCTCATACTCCCTCTTCCCTACTAATTCATTACCAAGCCATTCATCTCCACAGGCAATGGCTTTCCCCAAAACTCGAGCTTTTGAGTCAGGAGTTACTGTTTGTCCCAGGATATACATCACATCCTTCCAAGTAAGGTCATAAAACAGAGTAACACCTTAAAAGTTCTAATATATATTTCTGGGTCCTCTAAATAGTCTCCCAGATCCTCCTTGATTCTTTGTATTTCTTGATAAGAAATGGGCTTATTAGCTCTCATAGACTGATTATTTCCCCCGGCGAAGAGGCAACAGCTTGTGTGGCTGTTCCTCAGCCTCTCTGGCTGCTCTGTGCATATGATCCCAAGGAAATATATATCCCAAGGATAGATTGGAGAACTCTGCTTTTCTTTATCTCTTTTTTTCCTGTCCTCCATCTCATCCTGTATTTCACCCTTAGTTTTTGCTTAGTTTTTTCTGTCTGAGCTTCTCTTACTTCGATTGTCTGAGTTTCTACTGAAACTAAAGTAGTTTGAGGTTGTACTGAGATGTATTGTTTGGACCTCTACTTGGGCAGTTTGAATCTTAGTTTGGATTTTTACTGAGACCAAGGCAGCCCTTCTGGGTGGGATGGGGCAGGAGGGGGTGGGTTCCCTGACTTTCAGTTTGCTCAGTTTGGAGCCCTGGGTACAGGGGCAAAGTTGGAGGACAGGAAGGAGCTGAAGGTTTAATACCCAAATCTACACTCTTAGAACATAAGTCTGGCATGTCTCGCAGAAAGAAGGGCAACACATATTCTACTTCTACCCATTTCCCTTGTTTTCTACAGAACCAGTCTAATTGTAAAACAGTACTATAATTAAGAGACCCTCCAACTGGCCACCGTTCGCCGTTCTCCAATAGATATCGTGGCCATGCAGTATCACATAGGAAGATCAGGTGTGTCTTCTTTTAGCTCTGGGGATCAAATCTACTCGAATTTTTCAGGATACAGTTCAAAGGGGTGAGGCTGGAATTGTTAGCTCCCATGTGTAAGAGAAAAAAGTGACCAGCGCCATTTTTCTACTGGAAGCACCCCTCCCTAGATGGGGGTGAGGACAGACTTTCCACTGAAGCTTTCTTTCCCTGGTCAGACTTAGTCTGTCCCTTACCAATGCAGGCACTCTACTGGTCTCTCCTGGTTCTACCACCGAGGCGGGTGAAGATTCTCCAGGGGTAGACCTGATGGCATCCCAGACTAATTAATGTCCAATTCCTCACCATTAAAACATTGCTTGCCTCTGATGCCAGTTGGGGTGCAATCAGAGTAACCTTCCCAAATGCCTCCAGAGCTAAGACCACTGGGGGAAACATTATTCTCCTGAGTGCCTATGTACAATCCTGAGTATACTCCTAACCACAATAAGACCAGTATGAACATAAAACCAAGATGTTCTTTCCAAGTATCACCATACCAGTATAAGCGATAGCAAAAGAAATGGTGAAGGGCTGGCCAGTGAGGAAAAAGTGATTTTGTCCTTGAGTTATTAGGGCCTGTCCTTCCAGTTCATTCCCACAGATTCCACAGAAAGAATATCTAAGGATTTGGGACCAAAGCCACTGCAGAGCCTTCCCTCGTCCACCAAGAACTAATGTTACCAAAGGAAGAAGGCCACTGTACTTCCTATCTGAATAACCTTTAACCTAAGGGATGCTCTTGGAGCTAGAGCTCCAGCTAACTTATGAACTCCATCTAGCTTATGGCTCCTAGTGAGGCTAGGCACTTTCTGACTACTATTTCAAGTCTGAGAACTAAGTAACAATACACAGTAACAGCATAGATCACAAGTCCCTTGAAAGTTTGTGATCTGACAGATTAGGTTACTAGTTCTAATTCCCAGGAAGTTATGAAATTGTCAAAGAGACCACAAAAGGAGAGTTCAGTCCACATTCTTCATCCATCTCTGGCCATTTCACAAAGGAGACATTAGGTGCCTCTTGATATTAGGTTGGTATAATCCCCCGACAGGGTTTCTGCCATAAGCCGTATGAGGTCACCATGGAATCGCAGATTAGGACCCAGCTCTTGGTTCACACATGTGTGTCTCTTTCAATAAGTCATACACACAAGCACACCGTAGTTAGTAAAGTACAGTAGAAAATGTGTTTGATAAGAGAACAAAGAAATAGATCTCCAAGCATCCTTACCTTCCCATGAAGAATCCCAGACAAGCCAAGATGAAAGGTTGTTGCTGAGCTGTGAAAGACACGAAGATTCTTGGCCTGATTCAAAAAGCTGTTGTTATATCTTAAATTATCTTTGACTCTATCCGTATGTTTTCTGTCACAAAAACCAGACTTATAATTTTGTTGAAATAACTGGTGAGAACAAGCCTATTTTTACTTCCTGTTTCTTGAAATTTCCTTGGAGGCTACCCTGGGGGCTTCAGTAAAGAATCTGCCTGAATGCAAGATATCCAGGTTCAATCCCTGGTTCAGGAAGATCCTCTGGAGAAGAGAATCACTACCCACTCCAGCATTCTTGCTTGGCAAATTCCATGGACACAGGAACCTGGCAGGATATGGACATGAGTGAGCAACTAACAGTTGCACTTTTGGTTGATGTCAAGAATTTAGTTTGGGGGAGTAAACAAAGATAAATGTAGATGAATTTCAGAATAGTTGACATTTCTACAATGTCAATTCATCTCACACAAGGATATGATTTAGCTCTTTAACTATTAAAATTTTATTTTGTACTTTTCAAAAATGTTTAGACCTTTTTAGTATGATTTGAACACGTTAATACAAGGTCTAGCAGGGCATCCAGCACTTGATAGATGTAAAGCCAAGGTGTAGAAAGAGTGAATGGGTGAATTTAAATACCTAAGTCCAGCCAGCATGTCAAAGAAGAGCCAGGACTCAAGGTCCTGGCCAAGTAGCCCCAAGTACCAAGTTCAGCTCTCAGTATGTGATTTTATTATGCCTACCTGGCCAGAAGGTAGAGAGATTTTACCAGTTATGCCACTCTTTATGTGGGTCATGCTGACTGTAGCCTGACATTGCACTAGACCCTAGGAAACAGACAAAACCTAGGCCCTTTCTTGGAGCCTAACAAATTCCCTATGGTAATGCAACTACCCATTCATGCTCTTAGAAGTAGCCTGGAGGGTTCAGGACGTGATCCTATGGTGGCGCATTCTGCAGTTCACACTCACAGCATGAATGTTTCCACGGTAACAACATTCCCACTGGGGTTGTTCCATCTACTCCCTTCTTCCTGGTTCAACACTTCAAGGGGGTCCTGATCCCCATGGCAGGACCAGAAGCACCAGTGGTACTAAGTGTTCCTGAAGAAATGCTGGCTCCTCAGAAGTCACCCACCTAAGATGTAGAAAATAGCAAATTCCACTGGGAGGGAGAAGGGACCTGTAATGAAGCTGCTCAGTCTTTGCCTGAGACACCTGTAGATAACCAGAGGGACAGTTAAAGGATTAGAGGCTCTGCCACTGTGCTAAAGGTCAGAGTGGGAGACATGCTATCTGTGGCCATGGGCAACACTTTAATTCTTCCAGGCTGCCGAAGCAGGGGGGTTGTGTACGTGTTATTTTGCTTAATGTTGATGCACAGTCCCCATTCAACAGATGACTGAATGACTTGATAAAGTTGCAGCAAAGTTGCCTATGGTCCCACAGCTTGTCAGCGACAGGGCCTGGGTTCACTTTGTTCTGTCTGACTCTGGTCCCCATGCTCTCAATGATCACATGTGTCACTTCTCACCATCTCCCAAGACCTCCTGGCTCACATCCTCCCCACAGCACAAACACACACACTGGGCACACTGAGCAATGCTGCAGTTATTTTATTAGAGTCAGACTGATACAGACCACATCAGGTGGGCCAGGTGTCTGGATTCCAGCTTCAGATGAGAAGGAAAACAGGGTAGGAAGCACGAGTGCAGGCTGGCATCTCTGGCAAAGATTATCTCAGCAAAGACGTCAGACTGAGACCTAATCCTAAACCAGCGTTCACCACCGAGGACAACTTATAGCCAGTGCAATCTTTACTGAAGATGACAGAAAGCTGGAAGGGAGGAGGAGGGACAGGATATGAGCCCATACCTGGGCTATCCTGTCTCCCCAGGATCACCTCACGCCTCACCCTCAGGGATTCAGCCCCATCCCCAGCAAAAACCTCCGCCCACAGACCCACCACTGGAGAGGGGGCTGCCAGCAGGCACCAGAGGGAGGATGGCTCCCTAACAGCTGAGACACAGGCATCAGGAGGGAGACAGAGCCACCAGCCATGTCAGGAAGGGGAGGAGATGGCAAGGGTCAGCAGGGCACAGCTGGGACTGGTCCTGAGGGAGGAGCGAGGTGCTGGAGTCTGGGTTTGGGCTACATCTCCTGCACCTGAGCCTCTTCTGTCAGGAGTGCTGCGTGGACAGAATGTGCATGCAGGTGTCATAAACACCCCCGTGTATCCTGTGAGCTTCTATTAATGATTGAAACTCTGCTCAGGGCAACCTTCTCATTTTAAATACTTCATTACAGAAAAATATGCAGAGACAGACTATTCACAGTCTCCAGTACTGTCTGACAAGAACAAGAAACAAAAGATTGGCCATCAGTAGATACATTGCTAGCTCAAGCGAGCAGTCGCAGGTACCTAGAAGCCTCCTCAGGAGCCAGGCACTGAAACACCACAGTGGAAAATCAGGCTTGTAGACATGGAGCCTATGTCAGTGGAAATGGGGCTCTCAGCCCAAGCAATGGCCAACAGAGTGGGAATAAAAAGAGGTGATAGGATCACAGGCCAGAAACTTCACAAAGCCAGGGAGTCCCATGCTGAAAAGAGACTCTAAAGGCAGGGGCTCCTTTTCAATATTCCTAAAATAGAGCTGGGGCTTCCTAGATGGCTCAGTGGTAAAGAATCTGCCTGCCAAGCAGGAGACATGGGTTTGATCCCTGGGTTGGGAAGATCTGAAGATGATATAGCAACCCATTTCAGGATTAGCCACCCATTTCAGGATTCTTGCCTGGAGAATCCCATAGACACAGGAAACTGGGAGGCGAGAGTCCATGGGATTGCAAAGAGTTGGGCATGACTTAGGGAGTAAATTACCTACACCAAAATAGAGCTGACAAAACTACACGTGTGTGAGCTGAATGCTTCCTTTCTTGCCAAAGATTAAAATTCTACTCCTCCAATGCTGGCTCCCAAACCGAAGGAAACACACACACACACACACACACACACACACACACACATGAATCAACACACTTGGCCCATTGCACTGATATTAGTCCTCTCTCTGTGACCCTATTGGCATGATACAGACATATTCAGTAACAAGAGGCTGGATGTGCAGGCAGACTGCGCTTGCATATTATAGGTGCTGTGGGGGCACAAGAGCTCAGTCGTTTCAGTCTGACTCTTTGCAATCTGCCAGGCTCCTCTGTCCATGGGATTTTCTGGGCAAGAAGACTGGAATGGGTTGCCATTCCCTACTCCAGGGCATCTAAATGACCCAGAGATGGAACCCATGTCTCCTGCATTGCATGTGGATTCTTCAACACTGAGCCACTGGGAAGGCCCATTACAGGTGCTGTAGGGTGGACCAAAGGCTTATGTAGTTCTCTGTTAATAGCTCTTGTCTGTCACACATCCCAGGACTGCATAATCTCTTACCATGTGGCATACTGCACTACGCATACGAGTTCTCAGAGTGAGGGTTAGGGGACAGTAGATTACCGTGATTCTCAGATGATTCAACCTGTTTGCAAGTCCATTCTCAGTGAAGCAATCCTTGGTTTTTTCTAGTGCTACTTTTTCTGCATCAGTAGCTTCAACCAAATCGAGGGTTTCATTCAAAAATAGTGGTGGTAATGCAAGGGATACAGTGGTAAGGACTCCATAAAAAATAGGGCAGGCTTCGGCTGAAAGCACAACAGAAAACACCTTGTCACAAAAATAACCAAGGTAGAAGGTTCCTGTTTCCCACCATCTGATAGGAACTCACTCATCCAAAGCTTCAGACTCACCTCCCACATGGACCCCCCTCTCCCAGGACTGCTTACATCCCAGACAGAAAACCTTCCCTATGAGGCACTCCCAGCAGAGGGAGCAGCAAGAGGAGCTAGGCCTGGAAATCCCTCCTCCCTTGACCACCGCCTGTAAGTATACCACCCTACTTCCTCCCTTCCAAAGAGCACCATTACCCTAAACAAACTATCCCCCAGGATGTGTGCAGATAACGACCCGTCTGGCTCCACACCACCCCCTCCATTCAAAGACTGAAAGCCTCAAGCAGTTTGTGCCAGACTCCTGGGCACTGATCTGCCAGGTGCCCTCAGAATCTGCCCCTTGAAGTGGCTTGGACAGGACTGGGAAGGATGCAGTGAGACAGCACCAGGCAAGGATCAGGAGGGCCATCCAGAGCCTCCTTCCTACCTTCACGAGTCTCAAAGGTCAGCTCTCTGGTCACCAGCAAGGCCAGCACAAGCAGTGCTCCCTTCATTGTGGCGGCAGCTGGAGTGTTCTGCTCAGGGCAGGGTTTCTGTTGCTTTATAAACCACAAGCTTCCTGAGCCCAGCCCATGCCCCTCCCAGGAGGACCAAAGGCCTGTGGTCATCCAGCTGGGCACAGGTGGCTCCCTAGGTCCTTGGCGTGTTTACTGTGGGAAGGCTTTCCTACTCTGAGGGCAGAGCTCCTGGAGAATATGTGGGGATATCTTTGCCAAAGACCAAGTGGAGCTGACATTTCTGACTCCATTTGGAGCCAAGTGCTTTGTTGCCCCAGCCCAACCATCATCTGTTTTTCTGACCATCCATCCGCCAGCCCATCCTGGTTCCAAGGGCAGCACTCTCTCAAACTGAGCAGATGGCATTACAGAAGGGCCAGGGACAGCTCTACACCACTGTCCGGTAGAAAAAGGTTCGTCCAGAATCCTTCCTTTTTCCCAGATTTAAGTCCTGGAGATAAAAATGCCACACTGGGCCTTATTGAAGCCCCCAAATATCTTAACATCTTACTGAAGCCCCCGGATGTCTCTAGACAGGGCCCTGATGACTGGTGGACAGTAGCCTTGGGCTCTGAATCATTCTGATCTGGGAACTCTCAGGACTTAAGTTCATGTGGGTTTTTTCAGGGCCTGGTAATTCTGTAATTTTGAGTCATGCCACCAGCTTTTCTCAAATATTCAAGAGAGAAAGTTCCTATGTTCTAGACCCCTAGTGGCTCCAGTCTTTCCCCTTCTCCTGGCTGTCCCACCCTCCTCCATCTGTGAACCTGGTCTCAAGAGATGTTTGGACTGCAGTCTATCCAGAGGCGTCAGGGAGTAGCTGTGGGGTTGTAGAGTTTATCTCCTGTGGCGGAGGCCCTGAGGTCCACCCAGAGGGCTGGGTCCGCCACAGGGGCCAGTGCACATGTGCAAACTCTCTCAAGAGACAAACTCAACCTTCCACGCTACCAAAGCAGTTTGTTGGGACAAACAATTTGAGACAGTCCTTAAAAAATCTAGAAGCAAAGTCTGAGAAGCTCCCAATGGCCAAACTGGAAACAGTTTGAAGACAAAATCAATAAAAGAGAATCAGATGATAACCCAAAGTATAAAGTAATATGTATCAGTCCATACTGATATACATATCAGTTCATTTCAGTCACTCAGTTGTGTCTGACTCTTTGTGACCCCATGGACTGCAGTACGCCAGGCCTCTCTGTCCATTGCCAACTCCTGGAGTTTACCCAAACTCATGTCCATTGAGTAAGTGATACCATTCAACCATCTCATCCTCTGTTCTCCCCTTCTCCTGCCTTCAGTCTTTCCCAGCATGAGGGTCTTTTCCAATGAGTCAGTTCTTCACATCAGGTGGCCAAAATATTGGAGTTTCAGCTTTAGCATCAGTGCTTCCAATGAACACCCAGGACTGATTTCCTTTAGGATGAACTGGTTGGATCTCCTTGCTGTCCAAGGGACTCTCAAGAGTCTTCTCCAACACCACAGTTCAAAAGCATCAATTCTTCGGCGCTCAGCTTTCTTCACAGTCCAACTCTCACATCCATACGTACCACTGAAAAAAACCATAGCCTTGACTAGACGAACCTTTGTTGGGAAAGTAATGTCTCTGCTTTTGAATATGCTGTCTAGGTTGGTCATAACTTTTCTTCAAAGGAGTAAGCGTCTTTTAATTTCATGGCTGCAATCACCATTTGCAGTGATTTTGGAGCCCCCAAAAATAAAGTCTGACACTGTTTCCACTGTTTCCCCATCTATTTCCCATGAAGTGATGGGACCAGATGCCATGACCTTAGTTTTCTGAATGTTGAGCTTTAGGCCAACTTTTTCACTCTCCTCTTTCACTTTTATCAAGAGGCTTTTTAGCCATAAGGGTGGTGTCATCTGCATATCTGAGGTCATTGATATTTCTCCTGGCAATCTTGATTCCAGCTTATGCTTCTTCTAGTCCAGCGTTTCTCATGATGTACTCTGCACAGAAGTTAAATAAGCAGGGTGATAATATACAGACTCCTTTTCCTATTTGGAACCAGTGTGTTGTTCCATGTCCATTCTAACTGTTGCTTCCTGACCTGCATACAGATTTCTCAGGTCAGGTGGTCTGGTATTCTCATCTCTCTCAGAATTTTCCACAGTTTATTGTGATCCACAGTCAAAGGCTTTGGCATAGTCAATAAAGCAGAAATAGATGTTTTTTTGGGACTCTTTTGATTTTTCGATGATCCAGTGGATGTTGGCAATTTGATCTCTGGTTCCTCTGCCTTTTCTAAAACCAATTTGAACATCTGGAAGTTCACGGTTCACGTATTGCTGAAGCCTGGCTTGGAGAATTTTGAGCATTACTTTACTAGCATGTGAGATGAGTGCAATTGTGCAGTAGTTTGAGCATTCTTTGGCATTGCCTTTCTTTGGGATTGCAATGAAAACTGACCTTTTCCAGTCCTGTGGCCACTGCTGAGTTTTCCGAATTTGCTGGCATATTGAGTGCAGCACTTGAACAGCATCATCTTTCAGGATTTGAAATAGCTCAACTGGAATTCCATCATCTCTACTAGCTTTGTTGGTAGTGATGCTTCCTAAGGCCCACTTGACTTCACATTCCAGGATGTGTGGCTCTAGGTGAGTGATCACACCATTGTGATTATCTGGGTTGTGAAGATATTTTTTGTAGTTTTTCTGTGTATTCTTGCCTCCTCTTCTTAATATCTTCTGCTTCTGTTAGGCAAATTTGGCCTTGGAGTATGGAATGAAGCAGGGCAAAGACTAATAGTTTTTCCAAGAGAACGCACTGGTGATAGCAAACACCCTCTTCCAACAACACAAGAGAAGACTCTATACATGGACATCACCAGATGGTCAACACCAAAATCAGACTGATTATATTCTTTGCAACCATGGATGAAGAAGCTCTATATAGTCAGCAAAAACAAGACAGGGAGCTGACTGTGGCTCAGATCATGAACTCCTTATTGCCAAATTCAGACTTAAATTGAAGAAAGTAGGGAAAACCACTATACCATTCAGGTATGACCTAAATCAAATCCCTTGCGATTATACAGTGGAAGTGAGAAATAGATTTAAGGGACTAGATCTGATAGAGTGCGTGATGAACTGTGGATGGAGGTTGGTGACATTGTACAGGAGACAGGTATCAAGACCATCCCCATGGAAAAGAAATGCAAAAAAGCAAAATGGCTGCCTGGGAAGGCCTTACAAATAGCTGTGAAAAGAAGAGAGGTGAAAAGCAAAGGAGAAAAGGAAAGATATAAGCATCTGAATGCAGAGTTCCAAAGAATAGCAAGGAGAGATAAGAAAGCCTTCCTCAGCAATCAATGCAAAGAAATAGAGGGAAAAAACAGAATTGGAAAGACTAGAGATCTCTTCAAGGAAATTAGAGATACCAAGGGAACATTTCATGCAAAGATGGGCTCAATAAAGGACAGAAATGGTATGGACCCTTCTGTTTACCTGGGGCCAAACTATGGTGGAGGTAATGAAGATAATCAGAGAAGGCAATGGCACCCCACTCCAGTACTCTTGCCTGGAAAATCCCATGGACGGAGGAGCCTGGTAGACTGCAGTCCATGGGGTCGCTGAGTCGGATACGACTGAGCAAATTCACTTTCACTTTTCACTTTCATGCCTTGGAGAAGGAAGTGGCAACCCACTCCAGTGTTCTTGTCTGGAGAATCCCAGGGACGGGGGAGCCTGGTGGACTGCCGTCTCTGGGGTCGCACAGAGTCGGACACGACTGAAGCGACTTAGCAGCAGCAGCAGCAATGAAGATAATGGTGACCTCCTTCAAAGTCTGTTGAATGATTACATGACTATATGATTACATAAATGTGGGAGAGGAGACCACCAATCCTTACAAAAACATCCTGAATAAGAGTCATTGATTATACCATCCAGGAGGGAGAAATTACTGCCCTGCCCTCTCTGAGCATAGGCTAGATTTAGGAACTCATTTCCAAAGAGATGGAGAAGGAAATGGCAACCCACTCCAGTATTCTGGAAAACCCCCTGGATGGCGGAGCCTGGTGGGCTACCGTCCATGGAGTCACAGAGTTGGACACGATTGAGCGACTTCACCTTCCAAAGAGAAGAGGAGTGGAAGGGGAAAGTAGTGCAGAAACTTGATGAACATATAATCAACTAATCAAGGCTGACATTTCCAGTGGTAAGACGCACTGCTGCCACGTGTACCCTGATGAAAGGGGACGAAAGGGCACTTCTCCTGTATGGTGTCTTCTTCAAAACCCAAAGTCTGAACCCACTGTACATTATGAGAACAACAGCACAGAAACTCAGCTTGAGGGCCCCTCTAACATCCTTGGCCAGTTCCACTCAAGACTATCAAGGCCACAACAGAGTGGGGGATAATGAGTAATCCACAGAGGAGAGGATACTGGGGACACGTGACAATGAATGCAGTGTGTGTAGTTGCAGGTTGGATCCTGGAACCCAAAGCGACATTAATGGGCAATCCAGTGAAATCCAAATGAAGTATGAGGTTCAGTTAGTAGTAATGTTCCCGTGTTGTTTCTCAGGTTTGACAAATATTTGCGACTACTCTATACATCAGAAATTATTTCAAATGTAATGTAATTAATAACAACTTGACACAAGAAGCTCAATGTGGTACTGTGTGACAAGCTAAAAGGATGGTGTGGGAAGGGAGGTGGGGTAGGTTAAAGAGGCAGGAGACATACCTATGCTTACAGCTGAGTCATGTTTTATGGCAGAAACCCACACAGTATCGTAAAGCAATTATCCTCCAAATAAAAACACATTAAAAAAAAAAACAGTCTGCATTGGGAAATGGCCACATCAGTGGATTTCCTCCATTGACTCTGAACAGCTCTTCACCCTGATGCCACCAAATGTCCCCACGATTCGGGGACGTCTCAGAGGATCCTGTAGAACCTTCAGAAGGGCACTTGGCTGGATTTATAGCAGCCACCTGTGTTATTCAGCATTCTAAGCCCTGGCTCCTGTCCTCACAGAGCTGCAGAGGGCATTGGGGGCAGTGTCTTCTGAAGGACAGGAGGCATGGGATCCATGGGCAGGTGTCCCACCACATAGAAATCCTGCCCCCACAGACAAAGAGCCAGCATGTGCAGCCTGGGCCATGTGGTTTTCACCCTCCTGCCCAGGAACCTCTGAGACACATCTGCAGCCACCTGAGCCCCTCATAGGGTGACCTTCAGAGCAGTGGCCCCTAGGCAGCAGGAGCCATGGTGAGGAGGGGCTCCACAGAAATCAGCCGACACTGCAGCTCAGTACTTGGTGACTCTTTGCCAAGAGCAGTTACCGGATGTGAATCCTATTGGGCATAGGGTTCTGACTGTGGTCATACATTGTGTCCCAATTTCAGATCATGTCTTCAGTAAACTTTTTAATCCACTACAGGTGACTCAGAAATAACAGCCAGGTGCCTCCAGCCAAAAGCTATTTGATTCTGACTTATGAAATATTTGAAATCTTTATCTTATTTATTTTCTCCCAGGAAATATTCATAAGCACATCCTATAGTAAATAAAACTAAAAAATATTCTCATTTATTGACTCCAGAGAAATGGAATATCCCTGCCATTATTCTAATAAACACTGTGCAACATCTACCAAATGCGGGGTCCTCTCCTAGTCCTGGGGTGCAGCAGCACACAGCACAGCTCTCGCTCTCCTGCAGCTCTTCATCACCTAAGAGGGAGTGAAAGACAGTGATCACAAAGGAAGAAGTGCTCTGCACGAAGATGAAGCAGGGGGAGAAGACAGAGGGCTGTGGGGGGGATGAGCAGAGGGCAGCACGCTTTGATATGAGGCCTCAGTAGTCCAGGGGAATCTGTGCTCTGTGATACTTGAAGACACCTGAGGACAAGGGAATGAATCATGCAGCCACTGGAGGAAGAGCCTTCCAGGCCAGGAGGGCTCCCCGTGCAGAGTCCCTGCTGCAGGAGCATACTTGGTCAGGTCAAGGAGCAGACAGGAGGCACTGAGGGAGGAGAGAAAGGCAGGGACAAGTTCACAGAGGCAGCAGCAGTGCAGGGCTGGTTGTGCAACTGGCCCAGAGATTGTGGCCTAGAGTGGGCCTGGCTTTTCCTCAAGTGGTAGCTCTGGAGAGGAGATGGGGGGAACAGTACAGAGACACTCAAGAGTAGAAAGAAGTTGCAGAAAATGGTTGTACCTAGAGACTGTCATACTGAGTGAAGAAAGTCAGAGAAGTAGAAACATCTTATGACAACTTTCATATGTGGCATGTAAAAATACAGAATATAAATGAAGTTATTTATAAAACAAAACCAGACTCACAGACTTAGAAAATGAACATTATGGTTGCCAGGAGAAAGGTGAGAGAGAGTGAGGAAGTTTGGGATGGACGATGCTGTATTTAAAATGGGTGGCCAACAAGGACCTACTATTGCACAGGGAACTCTGCTCAGTGTTATGAGGCAGCATGGATAGGAGGGGAGTTTGTGAAAGAATGGATACATGTGCATATATATGGCTCAGTACCTTTGTTGTCCTCCTGAAACTATCATATCCTTCTTGCTGCTGCTGCTGCTGCTAAGTCACTTCAGTCGTGCCTGACTCTGTGTGACCCCATAGACGGCAGCCCACCAAGCTCCCCCGTCCCTGGGATTCTCCAGGCAAGAACACTGGAGTGGGTTGCCATTTCCTTCTCCAATGCATGAAAGTGAAAAGTGAAAGTGAAGTCGCTCAGTCGTGTCCAACCCTCAGTGACCCCATGGACTGCAGCCTACCAGGCTCCTCCGTCCATGGGATTTTCCAGGCAAGAGTACTGGAGTGGGGTGCCATTGCCTTCTCCGATCATAACCTCCTTAATCGTCTATAATCCAATACAAGAAAAAAAAATCTCAAAAGAAAAGAAGAAAGAAGTTGCAGAAAATATTTCTGTGTAGAATGAGATACTATCAAAGTTGCCAGGTGGAAGGACTTGGTCAAGAGAAAACTAGAAATTTCTTGGCCAGCACATAGAAGAGGTTTCCAGCCTCCAGAAACTGATTCAGGGGAAGTGGCCCAGCAGAGGCCACTGACAAGGTCAAGGACACAGTGATAACAGCAGGGCAGGGCAGAAGCCACCAGAGAGCCTGACCCCTTGCGCTCTGGCTTGCCTGGCACTTACTCCCTGTGAGACCATTCCTAAGCTCAGAGTCCACTCCAGCCTGTCTTCAAGATCATGCGTCATTCTGACGGGCTGTCACAGGCCAGCATTCAGGAGGCCTGATTTTTGAGCATTTTTGCCCTATTTAGCCAACCTGGGGATTTTCAGTTGGTAAGCTTCCTGTGTCAGCTGTCCCTCCCACAGAGCCCTCCAGGGGGAAGGAGGCTGAAGCCAGTGCCCTTTGTGGACTTAAGGACTAACATCTTGTCAACACACAGCTCCTCCTGTGCAGCCTTGGGAAACATCAGGCTATGGCCTGGCAGAATCTTCAGGAAAAGGAAGCATCCGACACAAGGTCCTTCAGGGTGAGGACAAGCACAGGTATAAAAGGGCTCCAGGTGTGTAGGGAGCACCTGCCCCCAGCACCATGACACGGGCTGGAGCTCTCCTGCTGCTCTGCACTGCCTTGCTCCTCATCATGGGCGGAAGTGAGTGGCTGGGACCTGGGCTGCCCAAGGGTTCCGACACCTTCCCAGGGCAGCACGGAGCGTGTCCGGAGGGGAAGGGAAGAGTTTGTTCTGATAAATGCCTTTCAGAGCGTGACCCCTTATCTTTCTGTTTAAGACTGTGACATCTGCCCGGCAGTGAGAGAGGATGTTTACCTGTTTGTGAGGGGGACCCCTGAAGAGTACATTGCTAAAGTGAAAGAATACAACACCAACAGTGCGATAGTGGCCAACGCCAGGAGGCTGAAAGACAGAGTTGATGAGAAGTTGACAGAAGAGGATAAGCAGAATGCTCTCAGCATCCTGGTGGGTCAGGCTGTGTGTGGATGTGCCTGTGTGTGAGCAGGGGTGTCAAGGGTCTTCTCAGGGCACTGGGAGGTGGCGGGCTGTGGGGGTGGGGAATCATTTCCTCTCCACTCTGGCTCTTCCCTGAGAACCTGAGAGCAGTAAGAACCTCATGAATGAGGAGGTAGAGAGGATGTGGCCGACACCCACAGGGTGGGCAAGGATCCTGCAGGAAGACTCAGTCTAGCCCTGGAGCTCCTGAGCTGGCCCTGAATGCTCAGCTCTGCCTGGTCACAGGCCTGGGACCCTCCAGGCCCTCCTGGCTCTGAGATGCCACCTGCCTTTGGAGTTAGGCCCTCAGCACTGGCCTCCTTGACTCCAGTCTCTCCAGCAGAGGAATCTGAATCTTCTGCAATCCATTCACATTGAGTCCTTCCTTTCTCCAAACATCAGTTCTTTTCCTTTTGCTTTTAAGTTCCTACTCCATCTCACCTAAACCCTACATTTCTCCTTGCTGCCTAGACCCGAAAGGGATATTTATGCCTCACATGCCCTAAGAGGAGGCTGCTTCCAAAAGCTGTCCTCCTGCCTTCCCCATGCCTGGGATGCCCAGAATTGAGGATAAGGGTGAATCCTCTCTCTGCTGCCCTAGAGGTGGTGGGACAAGCAGCTGTTTCAGCTCTTAAGTGTACAAGGGCCAGAGGGAGGAAGCAGACAGGGGTCAGCTCATCCCTGAAGACTCCCAGGTGTCACTCCAAAGATCTGCCAGGTGGTCCTCAACAGTGTCCTCCATTCTATCCCAGAAGACTGCCCTCAGCCCTGCAGGGAGACCCCACAATCTCTGTTCCACTGCAGGAAAATTCCCTGGGACATATCCACCTTTACCTGCTCACATCCAGAGGCCTCCCTCCAAAGCCTCCCAAGCCTCACAAGCCTACCAGTCCCTCCCCTGTGTTCAGTGCAGCTTCACATCTCGTCCACCTCTGAGGCCTCACAAGATTTCTGCACCTTCTCTTACAGAATAAAATATACTCAAGTTCTCTCTGCTGAAGGAACTGTCCCTGCCAGGAACCCAAGGAAGTCACTTGGCTGATCACTAAGTAGTGTCAGCAACCCACCATGTCCAAGTGTCTGAGTAGGTAATACCAGAAATAAAAGGCTTTGAAATTCACAACAGTGTGCTTACTCACTGGATATTGGGCTTTGGGGTTTGGGGAGAGGGAGGACATGGCCACAGTGGAGACCACCAGTGTGCCTTCCATATGCAGCTGGATTTCAATGATGTGAGATGCTGAAAGATAGTGAAAGTGTTAGTCACTTATTCATGTCCAGTTCTTTGTGACCGCCATGGATTGTAGCCCAACAGGCTTCCCTGTCAATGGAATTATCCAGGTAGGAAAGAATACTGGAATGGGCAGCCATTCCATTCTCCTGGAGATCTTCTGGACTCATGGATCTTGCTTTGCAGGCAGATTCTTTACTGTCTGAGCAACCAAATGTTGATCCTCCACAAATTCAATAGGTGTGGGAGGGTTAATGATCATTAAATCAGTCAGAGTGTCTGATCACTTCTGTCAACAGGACCCACAGGTCATGAGCATCATCCACCAAATTTCTTCTTCCCAGCAGTCTTTAGGGGTAGGAGTAATCATCCTCATCTTACAAGGGAGAATCTGAGGCTCAGAGGAGGTAAAACATCTGCTGAAGAGACATAGCTTCCCTCACCCATCCACCCTGGGGAGACGAGCTCGGCTAACTCACCCTGTGACTGTGCACATATTCCAGCCCTTCTTTGGGCCTCTGGTTTCCATTAACAAAATTGAACTACAACCAAAGTGAAATAATGGGTGATAAGGGACCCCTCTCCTAAGCTCCTGACAGGAGAGGAAGAACAAAGGGTTAAGGTTCATTTGCCTAACTCCGTCACTCCTTGGGCCTCAGTTCAGTTCAGTTCAGTCACTCAGTCGTGTCTGACTCTTTGCAACCCCATGAATCGCAGCACGCCAGGCCTCCCTGTCCATCACCAACTCCCGGAGCTCACTCAGACTCATGTCTATCAAGCCAGTGATGCCATCCAGCCATCTCATCCTCTGTCGTCCCCTTTTCCTCCTGCCCCCAATCCCTCCCAGCATCAGAGTCTTTTCCAATGAGTCAGCTCTTCCCATGAGGTGGCCAAAGTACTGGAGTTTCAGCTTTAGCATCATTCCTTCCAAAGAAATCCCAGGACTGATCTTCAAAATGGACTGGTTAAATCTCCTTGCAGTCCAAGGGACTCTCAAGAGTCTTCTCCAACACCACAGTTCAAAAGTATCAGTTCTTCGGTGCTCAGCTTTCTTCACAGTCCAACTCTCACATCCATACATGACCACAGGAAAAACCATAGCCTTGACTAGATGGACCTTTGTTGACAAAGTAATGTCTCTGTTTCCCTGGTGGCTTAGGGGATAAAGCGTCTGCCTACAATGCGGGAGACCTGGGTTTGATCCCTGGGTAGCGAAGGTCCCTTGGAGAAGGAAATGGCAACCTACTCCAGTACTCTTGCCTGGAAAATCCCATGGACGGAGGACCCTGATAAGCTATAGTCCATGGGGTTGCAAAGAGTTGGACACGACTGAGCCACTTCACTTCAATTCACTTCACTTCAATGTCTCTGCTTTTGAATATGCTATCTAGGTTGGTCATAACTTTCCTTCCAAGGAGTAAGCGTCTTTTAATTTCATGGCTGCAATCACCATCTGCAGTGATTTTGGAGCCCCAAAAATAAAGTCTGACATTGTTTCCATTGTTTCCCCATCTATTTCCCATGAAGTGATGGGACCAGATGCTATGATCTTCGTTTTCTGAATGTTGAGTTTAAGCCAACTTTTTCACTCTCCACTTTCACTTTCATCAAGAGGCTTTTGAGTTCCTCTTCACTTTCTGCCATAAGGGTGGTGTCATCTGCATATCTGAGGTTATTGATATTTCTCCTGGCAGTCTTGATTCTAAATCCAAAACCCCAGTTGTGGACTCAGCTGCTTCCACATAAACACACACTGAGTTGGGTCTCACACTCAGAGTGGACGTCCAGGGGTCTGGGGCTTCTTGCTTCCTCTGTGCCTCTGCTGCTTGCCCATGAACTTGGCCCCATGCTCACACTGTCTGATTCTTCTTCACCTGATCCCACCTGCTCTCTAAGAGCTTCTTCCCACCCAACAGCCCCCTCCAGAAAAGAGTCTGCTGGGCTTACCCAACAGGGCTGGGTCTAAGATGGGGAATCTCTAAGGTTCTCATAGTTAGGAGGCTTAGGACAGGTCCCCAAGGTGATCCAGAGCTGCTGCTTCTCCCTGTGGAGGGGACGCAGGGGAGGCCTCCTTGCCCAAAGTGACACCAGGCCCTTGTCTCTGCCCACCACTCCACCCCCACCAGGATCTGTCTGGGTGCTCTTCTAAGATGGAGACCTGTGTCTGTGGGAGCTAAGGTGAGTTGAGCAGGTGTGAGCAGGTCCTGGGGCAGGGACCCTTCTCATTATCTGACCCGGGATGTATATTCCACCCCACCCCCAGCAAACTGATGTAAAAGCTCCAGAGCTCCTGAGAGGACAGTTGCCACCCTGATAAGTTAGGTGATTCTTATAATGCCTTGAATATAGACTCACCATGCTCTGCAGTGAGTGTACAGGTGTTATGGGGATCTATCCAAGGATGTGGCGAAGACGAGTGAGGGGTAGATGGTCCTCCTGGGACAGACAGACAGATAGGTCCTTCTGGCTCTTGCTCAGCTGCACAGAGCTCCCTGGGGCTACTGGGGAGACACCTGTGTATTGCCCAATTGTCCCCTCCCTGCCTTCCTCCAATCTACAGCACCCTTATCTAATCTGAAGTTAGCAGAAAAGGGAGCATCTGATTTCACCCAAATTCTTCTCTGTCTGTCATCCAAACCTCAGATGGGTGGGAAGGTAACTGTCAAAAACCTGTGGCTTAAAAACAAAAACAAAAACAAAAAACCCTGTGGCTTTTGTTCTCTGATTCTCACATGAATTTCCATCTGAGATCATAGAAACTCCACTCATTTCCACCTAGGCCACCCTGAATTCACCAGCAGCTGTGTGAATCATCCCTCACTTCATATAATCTCAGGAAAAATATTATACTGGAAAACTATGGATTGATACCATTCATAAACAAATATACATAAAAAGTTAACACAACCTTCAGATAAATCCAGCAGCACCTAAAAGAATTGGCACATAAAGTGATGTTTCTCTTGGGAATGCATGTTTGGCTTACAATTCAAAGTCAATCAAGTCCCCATATTAACAGAATACTGGAGAAAAGTCATATGATCATCTCAACATATGCAGAAAATATATTTTAAAAATGGAAACATTCACCTAGAGGTGTGGGATGGGGTGGGAGGTGGGAAGGAGGTTCCAGAGGGAGGGGGACATGTGTGCACTTATGGTTGATTCATGTAGATGTATGGCAGAAACCAACAAATATTGTAAAGCTATTATGCTAGAATTAAAAGTAAATAAAAATTTTAAATATTAAAACATTCATAATTGCAAGATTCAGGCTTAAACTGAAGAAAGTAGGGAAAACCCATAGACCTTTCAGATATGATCTAAATCCAATCCCTAATGATTCATTAAACAGTGGAGGGATTCAAGGGATTAGATCTGGTAGACAGAATGCCTGAAGAAGTATGGATGGAGGTTTGCAACACTGAGTACATCATGAGAAACGCTGGGCTGAAAGAAGCACAAGCTGGAATCAAGTTTGCCGGGAGAAATATCAATAACCTCAGATATGCAGATGACACCACCCTTATGGCAGAAAGTGAAGAGGAACTCAAAAGCCTCTTGATGAAAGTGAAAGTGGAGAGTGAAAAAGTTGGCTTAAACTCAACATTCAGAAAACGAAGATCATAGCATCTGGTCCCATCACTTCATGGGAAATAGGTAGGGAAACAGTGGAAACAGTGTAAGACTTTATTTTTTTGGGCTCCAAAATCACTGCAGATGGTGATTGCAGCCATGAAATTAAAAGATGTTTACTTCTTGGAAGAAAAGTTATGACCAACCTAGATAGCATATTGAAAAGCAGAGACATTACTTTGCCAACAAAAGTCTGTCTAGTCAAGGCTATGTTTTTTTCAGTGGTTACGTATGGACGTGAGAGTTGGACTGTGAAGAAAGCTGAGCGCCAAAGAATTGATGCTTTTAAACTGTGGTGTTGGAGAAGACTTGAGAGTCCCTTGGACTGCAAGGAGATCCAACCAGTCCGTTATAAAGGAGATCAGCCCTGGGATTTCTTTGGAAGGAATGATGCTAAAGCTGAAACTCCAGTACTTTGGCCACCTCATGGGAAGAGTTGACTCATTGGAAAAGACTCTGATGCTGAGATGGATTGGGGGCAGGAGGAGAAGGGGACAACAGAGGATGAGATGTCTGGATGGCATCACTGACTCGATGGACGTGAGTCTGAGTGAACTCCAGGAGTTGGTGATGGGACTTCATGTCAGGGAGGCCTGGCCTACTGTGATTCATGGGGTTGCAAAGAGTCAGACACGTCTGAGCAACTGTACTGAACTCAATTCCCTAGTGGTTTTCCCTATTTTCTTCAATTTAAGTCTGAATTATCCAATAAAGAGCTCATGATCTGAGCCACGGTCAGCTATAGATCTTATTTTTACTCACTATATCGGCTTTCTCCATCTTCAGCTGAAGATACTATAATCAATCTGATTTCAGTATTGACCATCTGGTGATGTCCATGTATAGAGTCATTAGTTGTGCTGTTGGAAGAGGGTGTTTGCTATGACCAGTGTGTTCTCTTAGCAAAAGTCTGTTAGTCTTTGCCCTGCTTAATTTTGTATCCCAAGGCCAAACTTGCCTGTTACTCCAGGTTTCTCTTGATTTCCTACTTTGTATTCCAGTCCTCTGTGATGAAAAAGACTTATTTTTTGGTGTTAGCTCCAGAAGGTCATATAGGTCTTCAAAGAACTGTTCAGCTTCTTTGGCAGCATTCCTTGGAGCACAGACTTGGATTACTGTGATGTAGAATGGTTTGCCTTGGAAATGAACTGAGATCATTCAGTTGTTTTTGAGATGCACCCAGCTACTGCGTTTTGGATTCTTTTGTTGTCTGTGAAGGCTATTACATTTCTTCTAAGGGATTCTTGCCCACAGTAGTAGATGTAATGGTCATCTGAATTTAATTCACCCATTCCTGTCCATTTAGTTCACTGATTCTTCAAATGTCAATGTTCACTCTTATCATCTCCTGTCTGATGACACTCAGTTTGCCTTGATTCATGGATGTAACATTACAGGTTCCTATGCAATATTGTTCTTTATAGTGACAGACTTTACTTTCAGCACCAGACACATCCATTACTGTGTTCCATTTCCAGAATGGTTCAGCCTTTTCATTCTTTCTGGGTGTATTAGAAATTGCATCCGTTCTTCTCCAGTGGCATATTGGACACCTACTTTTGCAATCCCATGGACTGCAAAGCCTGCCAGTCTCCTCTGTGAGTGGGGATTCTCCAGGGAAGAATACTGGAGTGGGTTACTGTTCCCTTCTCTTAGGGGATCTTCCCAACCCAGAGATCAAACCCCAGTCTCCCTGATTATATAGTATAAATAACATAGATTCAAGGGATTAGGTCTGACAGACAGAGTGCCTGAAGAACAACGGACAGAGGTATGTAACATTTTATAGGAGATAGTGACCAAAACCATCCTCAAGAAAAAGAAATGTAACAGGGCAAAGTGGTTGTCTGAGGAGGTCTTACAAATAGGTGAGAACAGAAAAGTGAAAGGTAAAAGGAGAAAGGGAGAGATATACCCATCTGAATGCAAAATTTCAAAGAATAGCACGGGAGATAAGAAAGTCTTTTAAGTCAACAATGCAAAGAAATGGAGGAAAACAATAGAATGGGAAAGACTAGAGATCTCTTCAAGCAAATTAGAGCCACCAAGAGAAAATTTCATGCAAAGATGGGCACAAAAACGACAGAAAGAGTAAGGACCTAACAGAAGGAGAAGAGATTAAGAAGAGGTGGCAACAATATACAGAGAAAACTGTGCAAAAAAAGATCTTATGAACCGATATAACCATGATGGTGTTATCACTCACCAGAACCAGACATCCTGGAGTGTGAAGTCGAGTGGGCCTTAGGAAGCATTACTGAAAACAAAACTAGTGGAGGTGATGGAATTCCAGCTGAGCTATTTAATATCCTAAAAGATGATGCCATTAAAATGCTGTACTCAACAAGCCAGAAAATTTGGAAAACTCAGCAGTGGCCACAGGACTGGAAAAGTTCCGTTTTCATTCCAATCCCAAACAAAGGTAAAGACAAAGAACGTTCAAACTACTGTACAATTGCATTCCTTTCATATGCTAGCAAAGCAAAGCTCAAAATCCTTTAAGCTATGCTTCAACAGTATGTGAACTGAAAACTTCCAGATGGACAAGCTGGTTTCAGAAAAGACAGTGCATCCAGAGATTAAATTGCCAACATCCAATTGGATCATAGAAAAAGCAAGAGAATTCCAGAAAAATATCTACTTCTTTATTGACTACATTAAAGGTTTGACTGTGTGGATCACAACAAACTATGGAAAATGCTTCAAAAGATGAGAATATCAGACCACTTTACTTGCCTCCTGAGAAGCTGACACATCAGAAAGCAACAGTTAGAACTGGACATGGAACAACAGACTGGAGTAAAATTGGGAAAGGGGTACATCAAGGCTGTATATTGTCAGCATGCTTATGTTACTTATATGCAGAGTCAGTTCAGTTCAGTATAGTCACTCAGTCATGTCTGACTCTTTGCGACGTGGACTGGAGCACGCCAGGCCTCCCTGTCCATCACCAACACGTTTACCCAGACTCGTGTCCATTGAGTCGGTGATGCCATCCAACCATCTCATCCTCTGTCATCCCCTACTGCTTCCACCTTCAATATTTCCCAGCATCAGGGTCTTTTCAAAAAGGTCAGTTCTTTGCATCAGATGGCCAAAGTACTGGAGGTTCAGCTTCAACATCAGCCCTTCCAATGATTATTCAGGACTGATTTCCTTTAGAATAGACTGGTTGGATTTCCTTGCAGTCCAAGGGTCTCTCAAGAGTCTTCTCCAACATCACAGTTCAAAAGCATCAATTCTTCTGGGCTCAGCTTTCTTTATAGTCCAACTCTCACATCCACACATGACTACTGGAAAAGCCACAGACTTAAGTAGATGGGCCTTTGTTAGCAAAGTAATGTCTCTGTTTTTAATATGCTGTCTAGGTTGGTCATAACTTTTCTTCCAAGAAGTAAGCGTCTTTTAATTTCATGGCTGCAGTCACCATCTGCAGTGATTTTGGAGCCCCCCAAAATAAAGTCTGCCACTGTTTCCACTGTTTCTCCATCTGTTTCCATGAAGTGATGGGACCAGATGCCACGATCTTAGTTTTCTGAATGTTGAGCTTTAAGCCAATTTTTTCACTCTCCTCTTTCACTTTCAAGAGGCTCTTTATTTCTTCTTCACTTTTTGCCATAAGGGTGATGTCATCTGCATATCTGAGGTTATTGATATTTCTCCTGGCAATCTCGATTCCAGCTTGTGCTTCATCCAGCTCAGTGTTTTTCATGATGTACTTGGCATGTAAGTTAAATAAGCAAGGTGACAACATACAGCCTTGACATACTCCTTTTCCTATTTGGAACCAGTCCATTGTCCCTTGTCCAGTTCTAACTATTGTTTCCTGACTTGTATACAGATTTCACAAGAGGCAGGTCAGGTGGTCTGGTATTCCCATCTCTTTCAGAATTTTCCAGATTTTATTGTGATCCACACAGTCAAAGGCTTTTGCGTTGTCAATAAAGCAGAAATAGATGTTCTTCTGGAACTCTCTTGCTTTTTTGATGATCGAAAGGATGTTGGCAATTTCTGGTTCCCCATATGCAGAGTACGTCCTTTGAAATGCCAGGCTAGATGAATCAAAAGGAGGAATCAAAATTGCTGGGAGAAGTATCAATTGCCTCAGGTAATTGACATTTATGATATGAGGTAAATAGATGGCAAATCATGGCAAATAGATGAGGGAAAAAATGGAAGGAGTGGCAGACTTTACATTCTAGGGCCTCTAAATTACAGCCAATGGCGACTCCAGCCATGAAATCAATAGACACTTGCTCCGTGGAAGAAAAGCCATGGTCAACCTAGACAGCGTATTAAACAGCAGAGACATCACTGCTGTCAAAGCTATGGTTTTCCCAGTAGTCACATATGAATGTGAGAGTGGGACCTTAAAGAAGGCTGAATTCCAAAGAACTGAAGCTTTCAAACTGTGGTGCTGGAGAAAACTCTTGAAAGTCGCTTGGATGCAAGGAAATCAAACCAGTCAATCCTAAAGGAAGTCAACCCTGGATATTCACTGGAAGGACTGATGCTGAAACTGAAGCTCCAATACTTAGGCCATATGAAGTGAAGAACCAATTGTTGGAAAAGACCCTGATGCTGGGAAAGACTGAAGACAGGAGGAGAAGGGCGCAACAGAGGGTGAGAGGATTGGACGGCATCACTGACTCAGTAGACGGAAGTTCTGAGCAAACTCTGGGAGATGATGCAGGACAGGGAGGTCTGGCATGCTGCAGTCCTTGGGGATCAGAGAGCTGGATGTGACTGAGTGACTGAGTGACAACAAGATTGATTTGATAAGAACAAAATACTGCTGCAAAAAAATTGGAACTGCTCTGGTGGTCTTACTAGTTAAGATTCCGTTCTCCTACTGCCAAAGGCTAGGGTTCAATCCCTGTTTAGGGAACTAAGGTTCTGCATGCTGCACAGTGGGACCAATAATAAATTAATAAATAAACGACATGCAAAGACAAACATAGACTCTCAAATGAAACCACTCCAAAAAAATATTGTCGTTATTTTATTGGGACTACATGCAACTATCTGCTTTTTGTATGTTTCTGGCTAGGGACAATGCGGGATACTAGTTCTCTACCAGGCGTTGAATCTGCGAGCCCTATAGTGGAAGCTTGGAGTCATAAACGCTAAATCATCAGGGAAGTCACAAACTAGCTGCTATTTGTAAGGGAAAACATAATTTGGTTGAAAATTTCCTTTGAATAATGTATCCAGTTATACAAATTCTGTGTATATTTTTCCCTCACGAAACTTTTAGAGCTTTAAAAAAAACCCATTAAATAAATAAATATTAAGTGAGGATCAATTCTGTGCTTTTCAATGTTTTATTTTGGACTGGAAATTTAAATTCAAATGTTATGAATGAAGTTAATATGAAGCTGGATGATACCACTAACAAACTGAACATATATACAGAAGGAAAGACATGCAGAGAGACTGATCACTTTTACAGAACTCAGCCATAAAGATCTGAGAAGGATCATCCAGTAAAGCAGGAGGAAAGATAAACTGTGATATCATAAAAGTCAAACTGAAAGTGGGGGGGGGGGGTGGCGGGTGGAAGAAAAATGAGCTGTGACAAATGAATAATTAACTCTTAGAATGATGGCAATTAAATAATTACTCCACATAAATCCATGGGAAAAGGCTTGGGAGATCCATCTAGATGGTTTTTGTTATGCTCCAAGCCCGTATCTCCGAACCGACTGAGAGAGCAAGTCCACCACAGTAATGCAAAAGCAAGAAGGGAGTTTGTTTATTCCTAGTGTGCTAGGGCCCAAGTCTCATCCCACACAAGGGAATCCGACAAGAGCCCCGAACAAAGGAGTATGGCGGCTTATATACAGGCAGTCCTTTGTCTCAGTTACAGGAGTAGCTGGCGTTACATGATTGGCCAGGCAGGATGAGCGCATATCCTGTCTCTTTCTGGTAAACATGACTCAGGTCCTAGAGCCCGTCCTTTGGTCCCTAACATTCCCCCCTGTCCTTAGATCATATAGAGGAATCTTTCTCTCGGTCCTGAGACACGGTTTGATATTGTTGTCGAAGCATAAACAGCTGTACTGTATTTATGCGTTTTTTTTTTTTTTACAAAGGCTACAAGTCTATTGATAATACATGGGCCAAAGGTAAGCATTAGTAAAAGTATTAGCAGGGGTCCCAGCAAGGCGGAGATTAGGGTGGTCAACCAAGGGGATTGTTGAAACCAAGACTCAAACCATCTTTGTTGAGCCTCACGTTCTCGTTTACATTGGGCTAGTCCCTCTCTTATTTTGGCTGTAGATTTTTAAACTATTTTTGTGTGATCAGCATAAAAACAACACTCTTTTTTTAGGGCAGCACAGAGTCCCCCCTGTATCTCCCCACAGATCTTTTAGTTATACCTGGGCGCACCTGGACATGCCCAGAAGCATGATTTCGGAGCTTGACCCTCTTCCAGGGTATATTTACCACTGGCTTAAGGTCAAAGTATAAGTCTGGCCGCCAAGTATTTGGTGGATGTATTGTGGTGGTGGAGTTAAGCATCTCAGGTGTTAGTCTATTTTGCAGTTTTCAGGTGATTTTGACAGGTTAATGCGGGTTCACGCTGGCAGCTCCGGAGCAGAGTAACTGGGTCATCTACAAGACAGCCCAGCCGAGCTGTCCTGGTCCTGTTGGCGCCTTCGAAGCTTTAGCCTCAGGGGGTTGGACGGGTGCAGAGATGCTTCCCATTTTTTTTTTAGCGTCTTCCTGCTCTGCTGAAGCAGCTGGGCGTACGTGGTTGCAATGCACCCAAGGCCCGATAACGTTGACCTTTAGGGCAGTTGGGGTGGTAAGAAGAACAACATAAGGACCCTTCCATTTGGGTTTTAGTGCCTTGGTTTGGTGCCTTTTGACCCATACCCAATCTCCTGGGCCAATGTCATGTGAGGGAATAGTTCTCTTATTTTGACCCACATGTATTTCCCGGAGCAGTTTTTAGACATGAGAGTGCACCTCGCTTAAGGCCATCAAGGCCTCTTGGAATTGTCCCAACGTGGGAGGCAGTAGTTTCTTCCCTTCAAATATTGGACATACAGGGGGAGGTCTCCCATACGGAATTTCAAATGGGGTCAGATTAAGTTGATAGGGAGTATTACGCGCACGGAAGAGGGCGAAGGGAAGGAGGGTCACCCAGTCCCAGCCAGTCTCTATAGCCAATTTAGTTAAAGTTTCTTTTAGAGTCCAATTCACTTTTTTTTACTTGCCCTGAGCTCTGTGGACTGTATTTACAATGTAACTTCCATTTAGTCCCCAGGGCTAGGGCAAGGCTCTGAACTATTTGACTCACAAAAGCAGGTCCATTATCAGAGCCGATGGTCACTGGCAGGCCAAACCTGGGAACTATTTTTTTTTAAATCTTTTTTGCCGCTCTCATCGCGGTTTTTCCCTTTGTAGGAAAAGCCTCCACCCACCCTGAGAAGGTATCCACCAACACTAACAAGTACCGGTAACCATATTTGCCTGGCCTTACCTCGGTGAAATCTATTTCCCAGTGTTGCCCTGGTCCTTTTCCCCGATACCTCAGTCCTGTATGTTGTCCTTTTTCTGGCCTCATCTGTTGACACGCCTTACAAGCATGCACTATGTTTTTTACAGTTGTCTGGTGCTGGGGAAATAGCAGGCATGCTCTTTCCAGTTTGAAAGAGCATCAGAGTCTTCTTTTTTCCCAGATGAGTAGACAAGTGTAAATGCTCACATAGTTGCCGTCCCAACTGAGCAGGGAGTATCAAGTAGCCGTCTGAGTCTCGGTACCATCCATCTTCACCTTTTTGAAGGTTGGTGTGTTTTTGGATCCAAGCAAGGTCTGTGGATGAATACTCAGGGGTTGGGGGCAGAGTTCCCATACCTGGAGGTGGAAGTCCGATCGCCAACACAGGGGTGATGAAATCTTCATCAGCTACTTTTCGAGCTGCCAGGTCTGCGGCACGATTCCCTCGTGCCGTGGGGCTGTCACCCTTCTGATGTCCAGGTACGTGTACTATTGACACAGCCTGAGGCATCTGTACAGCCTCTAAAAGTCTACGGATTTCAGGCAAGTTTTTAATTTCTTTTCCTTTAGCTGTCAAAAACCCCCGTTCCCGATATATTGGGCCCTGGATGTGTACCGTGCCAAAAGCATAGCGACTGTCAGTGAAAATAGTTTTTTTTTTTTTTTTCCTTTGGCTCTCTCTAACGCTTGAATCAGGGCAATTAACTCTGCCTTTTGTGCTGAGGTATCCGGGGGAAGGGCCTCTGCCCATATCGTCTGTCCAGAGTCATCTACTACTGCGGCTCCCGCCTGTCTCTGTCCATCTTTTACATAACTGCTGCCATCTGTGAACCATTTTAGCTCACTGTTATCTAGTGGAGTATCGGTTAAGTCCTTTCGCATTGCTGTTACCCCGGCCAGTATCTCATCACAATCATGGAGGGGGCTATTTTCCTCCGGATTGGGCAAAAGAGTGGCCAGATTTAGAGTGCAGGGCGTTTGGAAATGAATCCGTGGGGTGTCAAGTAGCAAGGCCTGGTAGTGTGTCAAGCGGGCATTAGAAATCCATTTACCTGGGGGTTGTTTTAAAACTCTCTCTACGGCATGAGGAGTGTAGACCAAGAGTCTCTGTCCATAAGTCAGTTTATCAGCATCATGGACTAAGAGCGCAGTGGCCGCGATGATACGGAGGCAAGGTGGCCATCCGGCTGCCACTGGGTCCAGTCTCTTGGCAAGGTAAGCTACAGGTCGCTTCCATGGTCCCCATCTCTGTGTTAGTACCCTTTTTTCTATCCCCTGCTTTTCATCTACAAATAATTGGAAAGGCTTAGATGGATCAGGGAGGGCAAGGGCAGGAGCTTCTAGCAAGGCTCGCTTGAGCTCTTGGAAGGCCTCTTTCATTGGCTCAGTCCGTTTTCAGTCCTTGTTTTTTTGTGTGTGGTTTTTTTTTTTTTTTTTTTTTGGTCCCTTCATATAGGGGCCTGGCCTTTTTTGCAAACCCCAAGATCCATAACCGGCAATATCCCACAGTTTCCAGAAATTTTCTCACTTGTCTAGGGTTAGCCGGCTCAGGGATCTGGAGGATGGTTTTTTTTTCATAGCCTGTGTTAGCCACCTCTGGCCCTGTTTTATTTTATAACCGAGGTATGTAACCTCTTGCTTGGCAATCTGGGCCTTTTTTGGCACTGGCCCTGTAACCTAAAGTCTCCAAGGTTTGGAGAAGGTCACCTGTTGCCTCTTGGCACTCTTTCTGTAGCCGCTGCCAGCATAAGGTCATCAACATATTGTAATAAAACAATGGTAGGGTGTTCAACCCGATACTCACGGAGGTCTTCATCCAGGGCCTCATTAAATAACGTGGGCGAGTTTTTGAAACCCTGTGGTAAGCGAGTCCATGTCAGCTGCACAGGGGTCTGACCACCGTCTTCCTGCCATTCGAAGGCAAAGATCTCTTGGCTTGCGGGGGCAAGAGGCAAACTGAAAAAGGCATCTTTTAAATCTAAAACAGTGTACCAAATGTAGTTTGGAGGCAAGTTGCTTAGCAATGTATAAGGGTTAGGAACCATAGGATGAATATCATTCACCCGTTTGTTGACTTTTCGTAGATCTTGAACCGGTCTAAAATCAGTTTCCCCAGGCTTTTTCACAGGCAACAGGGGAGTGTTCCATGGGGACCGGCACCTTTTCAGGACCCCAGCATCTATGAGGCGTTGTATATGAGGAGTAATTCCTTGTTGAGCCTCTTGACGCATGGGATACTGTCGTACCCTCACCGGGGAAGCACTGGCTTTCTGTTCCACAATGATAGGGGGCCTCTGTTTGGCTAGTCCCATTCCTGCTGTTTCAGCCCAGGCCTGAGGGTATCTTTGAACCCATGGTTGTACTTTGGGGCTTATTGTCGCTAGGGCCTCTGACAAATAGAGTCTGTATTTATCTTTTAATGCCAGAGACAGGACCTGAAGAGGATGCCCGGTCCCATCTAGAACCGACACTTGTCCGTGGTTGAAATGAATTTGGGCATTTACTTTAGACAGTAAATCCCTTTCCAACAAGGGTGCTGGACACTCAGGTATCACCAGAAAAGAATGCATCACCTGGTGGGCCCCCAAGTTCACTTGCCGTTTTGTAGTCCATCTATATCCCGGTTGCTCCCTGCACCCAGCTACTTTTTTTAGACATAGGTCCATCTTTTTGGTTTAAGACTGAGTATTGGGCTCCCGTGTCCACCATGAAGCCAACCGGTTTCCCCTCCACATTTATAGTTACCCAGGACTTGGGGAGGGGCTTAGAGCCCTGACCCCCTCTAGTCGCTATCCTCACCCGCGTAGAGGATATGACTGTCTAGGGAGGGAGTCTCGTTTTTGGGCTTCTTGGGCCCCTCTTTTAGATTTTTTTGGGGGGCATTTATCTTTTTAATGTCCAAACTCTTTACAAAACGCACATTGGATTTTTTTTTTTTTAAGCTTACGCCTTGTCGTTTTTGTTTTTCAGTTTTTGAGTCCAATTTTTTTTTTTTTTTGAACCTGTTTTTGTTTTTAACCCCGGCAAAAAAAATCTGGGCCAGCTCTTTTTGATTTTTACGGGTTTTTTCAGCTCTAAATTTTTTTTCTTCTCTTTTAATGTGGTGTTCTCTCTCTTCTGGGGTCTCTCTATGATTAAAAACTCTCTCGGCTGCCTTCACTAGATCTTGCAAGGATTGTTCACTTAACCTCTCTATCTTTTGTAACTTTTTTTTTTAATATCGGGGGCTGCTTGATTTACAAATGGTAACATAACTGCCGCTCGTGACTCATCTGCCTGTGGGTCCGTAGGGGTATACTGTCTAAAAGCTTCCATTATCCTTTTTAGGAAGGCTGCCGGGCTCTCATTTGGCTCTTGCCTCACTGAATTTACCTTGGCCAAATTAGTTGGCTTTCTGGCGGCCGCTCTAAGGCCAGCCATGAGAGTCTGACGGTACACTCGGAGACGCTCCTTACCTTCAGCGCATTCAAAGTCCCAGTTGGGTCGCACCAAGGGGAACCCCTCCTCAATGAGGTTAGGCTGTATTGTGGGCCTCCCATCCACCCCTGGCACATTTTTCCTGGCTTCTGACAGGATCCATTCGTGCTCCTCTGTAGTAAAAAGTACCTGTAACAGTTGCTGACAATCATCTCAAGTGGGATTGGGAGTAAACAGGATAGACTCTAAAAGATCAATAAGACCCTGTGGTTTTTCAGAGAAGGAGGGAGTCTGGGTTTTCCAATTGTACAAATCACTAGTGGAGAAGGGCCAATACTGATAAGCCCATTTTTCACCCTCTCTGGCTGGCCCCGCCCGGATCGGAAACGCATGAACGGTGGAGGAGGGAACCTCCGGGTCTTCTTCTGCTACGCTGGCCATTTTTTTTTGGCCTTTCCCCGAGTTTCCTAGGTGGGGCCCCTTTTTCTGGGAGGAGCTGAAGGCTTGGTTCTCTTTCTGGCTTCTCCCGATGAAACCTGTGGAAGCAAGGGCGGGGAAGAGGGAAGGGAAGTGAGGGGCTGAAAAACAAAAGGTTTTAGCCAGGCCAGGGGGTTTTCCACCAGGTCCTGTTAGACCAAAATGTATGGAGTTTGGTCTGGCTGGGTGTCCCGAAGGGTAGGGGGCAAGCACCTTCTCTCTGACCGCTCTAATAGTAGGCAGGCTGAAGGTGCCTTCTTGTGGCCAGCTGACATCAAAAGCAGGCCACTCGGCAGAACAAAAAGTTACTAACTTGCTTTTCTTCACCAGCAATGATAGATTCTGTGCTCTAGACTTGAAATCAGAGAAGTGGTTAATCATAAGAGATAAAGGAGTAGAAGTTGTTTGTCCCATGATCACAGAAAAGTACACTGGGAGCCAACAGAGCACACAAAGAGCAACACAGACACCACGAATAGACAAACAGATAACAAACACAAGGTGGCCACCGACAATGCACTCAATCTTACCTGCAGGATGTTCACAGAGCCAGCTGCCTCCCCAGCATGAAACCGGGCCCCGGCCTTACGCTGGACTTGCCTCTGCACTTTACACCCAGATGCCTCCCCAGTACGATACTGGGCCCTGGACTTAATCTGGGCTTCTGCAACGTTAGCACCGGTGCTCAGAGCTCTTATCTCCTAACGAGGTTACTCCCTTCTACCAGGAGAATTGTCCTCCCCGGCGAGATGGAGATCCCGGAAGAGCCCCCAAATGTTATGCTCTGAGCCCGTATCTCCGAACCGACCGAGAGAGCAAGTCCACCACAGTAATGCAAAAGCAAGAAGGGAGTTTGTTTATTCCTAGCGTGCTAGGGCCCAAGTCTCATCCCACACAAGGGAATCCGAAAAGAGCCCCGAACAAAGGAGTATGGCGGCTTATATACAGGCAGTCCTTTGTCTCAGTTACAGGAGTAGCTGGCGTTACATGATTGGCCAGGGAGAATGAGCGCATATCCTGTCTCTTTCTGGTAAACATGACTCAGGTCCTAGAGCCTGTCCTTTGGTCCCTAACAGTTTTAATGTTTGGTCTTTTTTTTTTTCTATGTCATTTTTAAGAAGGCCATAATTTATGATTCAACAAACTGTTATTATTATATATTAAACTATATTTGATTCTATCTGTGGGTTTTGTCTTCTGTCACAATGACCAAAAAATCTATTCCTCCACTTAAACTAGATTATTTATGGAGATAAACTTCTATTGTAATATTGGTGAAAACAATCCTCCTTATATTTCCTGTCTCTCTCAATTTTTTTGGTTGACTTGAAGATTTAGTTTTGGATGTAAATCTTAAGTCAACCTTCATTAGAACAAAATTTTATTTATGGGGAGGTGAGTCAGAGGCTTCCTTGGTGGCTCAGATAGCAAAGAATCTGCCTGAAAGGCAGGAGACCCAAATCAGTCCATGGGTCGGGAAGATCCCCTGAAGGAGGAACCATTTCAATATTCTTGACTGGAGAATCCCATAAACAGAGGAGCCTGGTGGGGACACAGCCTATAAAGACACAAAGAGTCAGACACAACTGAAGCAAATGAGCTGCACAAACACGAAATCCTAAATCTGGCAGAGCACACAGAACTTGGTACACATAAAATCAAGGTGTAGAAGAGTGATTTGGTGTATTTAGTACCTAATTTCACACGGCAGGTCAGAGAAGAGATGAGACTCAAGGCCCTAGTCGTTAGTCCCAAGTCCCAAGTTCAGCTCCCAGTACGTAAACTTATCCCTGACTGGTCAGAAGGTAGAGATATCTAATCAGTTATGCCACTCTTTATGTGGGTCATGCTGACTGTAGCCTGACATTGTGCTAGACCCTAGGGAACTGGGCTAAATTCTAGTCCCTCCCGTGTAGCCTCATAAATCTCCTATGGCAATGGAACTACCCACTTCATGCTTTCAGAAGCAGGCAGAGGATTTGGGACATGAGACCATGTGACACATCCTGCAATAAACACTTCACAGCATGAGCTATTTCCACGGAAACAATGTTCCCACTGGGGTAGCTTCTTCCAGCCTCTCCCTTCCTCCTGGTTCAACACTTCATGGGGTTCCTGGTCCCCAGGGCAGGACCAGGAACAGCAGTGGCACTAAGTATCCCTGAACAAATGCGGGCTCCACCTAGATACCCACCTAAGGAGTAGAAAATGTAGAATGCCACTGGGAGAAAGAGGGGACGAGTGAGGACCCTCTTAGGTCATCTCTGAAGTCACCTGTCAATAACTAGAGGGACTGGAGACTCTTCCACAGTGCTGAAGGCCAGAGTGAGACATATTATCTGTGCCCCCAAACAACAATTTTATCCTGCCAGGCTGGTGATGTCATGGGTTACGCGTTTGTTATTTTGCTTAACTTCACACAAAATCCCTGTGTAGCAGATGACAGAATGACTTGGAAAGTTACAAGAAACTTGCCCATACTCCCACATTTGCCAGGGACAGAGTGTAGGTTCTATCTGACCCTGGTCCCCAAGCTCCCAGTGACCACCTGTGTCACTTCTCACCATCGCTCTAGACCTCCTGCCTCACATCCTCCCTGAACAAAACACAGACACTGGGCACAATGAGCAGTATTGCAGTGACTTTATTAGATTCAGCCTGAGGGAGACCACATCAGGTGGGGAAGGGGTCTGGATTCCAGCTTCAGGAACAGAAGAACAGGGCAGGTAGATCAAATGCAGACCCAGCACAACTGGCAAAGCTTATCACACCAAAGAGAGCAGACTGGAAACCAATCCTATCAGAGCATTCACCACCGAGGACAATTTATAGCCGGTGCAATCATCACTGAAGACGATGGACGCCTGCAAGGGAGAAGGAGGCAGAGGGACACCTGAGACCACAGTTGGCCCATCCTGTCTCCCCAGAATCAACTCACACCTCACTCTCAGGGATTCAGCCCCATCCCCAACAAGAACCTCTACCCACAGACCCACCACTGGAGAGGGGGTTGCCAACAGCCATCAGGGGGAGGATGGCTCCCTAGTAGCCCAGGCACAGATGTCAGGAGGCAGACAGAGCCACCAGTCACGCCAGGGAGGGGAGGAGATGACAAGGGTCAGCAGGGAACAGCCAGGACTGGTCCTGAAGGAGGAGTAAGTGCTGGAGACGGCTTGGGTCACACCTGCACCTGAGCCTATTCTTTCAGGTATGCTGGGTGCAGGGAATGTGCATGTAGGTGTCGTAAACAACCCATTGTGCCCTGGATGCTTCTATTAGTGCATGAAACTCTGGATTGTGGCAAACTTCTGCTTTTTGAATGATTAACATTTGCGGAAAATATGCAGAGACTGTTCAAAATCTCAAATACTAAATAACAGGAAAACAACCACAGCAAAAAGATGGTTCTTCAAGAGATACTGTTAGCCCAAGTGAGTGGCTGCACGTACCTAGAACCTGCCCCAGGATATTAGGCACCAAAACCCCGGAGTGGAAATTCTGGCTCGTAGGCACTGAGAACATGTCGGTGGAAATGGGGCTCTGAGCCAGAGCAATGGCCATCAAAAAGGGATAAAGAGGAGGTGATGTGACCACAGGTCAGACAGCTTATAATCCAAGGAGTCCCATGCTGGGAGGAGACCTAAAAGCTGGGGCTCCTTTTAAATATTCTCAAAGTAGAGATGACAGGACTGCTACACATGTGTGAGCTGAATGCTTCTTTTCCTGCAAAGATTAAAGTGCTACTCCTCCAATGCTACTTCCTCTCAGTGAGAAAGAAAATTACAGGAGTCAACACACGTGTCCTAGTGCACTGACAGTAGACGCCTATTGTGTGTGGGCTGATTGACATGATAGAGACAGATTTGGTAAGAGGAGGCTGGGTGTGCAGGTGGACTGTGCTTGCATATTACAGGGGCTGCAGGTTGGGGCAAAAGGTTTATGTGCTTCTCTGTTTATAGCTCTAGCACACATTCCAGGATCGAATGATCTATTACCATGTGGCATACTGAACTATGCTGCACGCGAGTTCTCAAGGTAACTGTGGGCAAAGGTAAGTTACCTTATATTTCAGCTGATTAAGCCTGTTCTGAGGTCCTGCTTCAACGAAGCAATGCCGGATTTTTTCAGCGGCTGCTTTTTCAGCTTCATTAGCATCGACCGAATCCAAAGTTTCATTCAATGCTTTACTTGGGAGTGCAAGGATTATAGCACTAAGGCCTTCAAAAAACACAGGGCACGCTTCCACTAAAGGCAGAGACAGAAAACATCTCATCAAAAGAATCGCTTGGTCAGAAGGTTCCCAGTTCCCACCACTTGATAGGAACTCACACATCCAAAGCTTCCAGATTCACCTCCCACAGAGACTCTGCCTCTCCCAGGACTGCTTACATAAGGAAGAAAGCCTTCCCTATGAGACACTCCCAACAGAAGGGAGGCTCAAGTGGGGCTAGACCTGGAGACCACTCTGCCTTTGACCACTGCCCCCAGGCATACCAGCTTGCTTCCTCCCTCCCAACAAGCACCACCCCAACAAACTATCCCTCAGGGTGTGTGCAGATAATGACCCTGCCAGCTCCATGCCACCCCCTCCCCCATTCAAAGACTGAAAGCCCCAGGGAGTTTGTGCAGGACTCCTGGGCACTGATCTGCCACCTGCCCTCAGAATCTGTGCCTACAATCAGCTTGGACAGGACTGGGAAGGATGCAGTGAGATGGCAATGGGCAAGGATCAGGAGGGCCATCTGGACCCTCCTTCCTACCCTCATTCGTCTTGAAGGTCAGCTCTCTGGTCACCAGCAAGGCCAGCACGAGCAGTGCTCCCTTCATCATGGCGGCAGCTGGGGTGCTCTGCTCAGGGCAGGGTTTTGCCTGCTTTATACACCACTAGCTCCCCAAGCCCAGCCCACTTGCCTCCCAGTTGGACCACAGGCCTGTGGCCAGGCTCCAGGCACATGTGGCTCCCTTAGCCCTTGGGATGTTTACTGTGGAAGACCATCCTACTCTAAGACCAGAGCTCTTGGAAGCCATGTGGGGATATCTTTGCCAAAGAATAAGTGGAACTAAGTGACTCCAGTTGAGGCCAAATGCTCTGTTTGCTGCTCCGCAACCATCACCTGTTTTTCTGATCATCCTTCCCCCAACCTATCCTGGCTCTGAGGGAAGCACTCCCCCAAACTGAGCACATGGAATCACAAAAATGTCAAGGACATATCTATGCCACTGTAAAGTAGAAAAAAGGTCATCCAGAATTCTGGCTTTTCCCCCACACTTTAATCTGGTAGATAAGAATGTGGAGCTGGGCCTTACTGAAGCCCCCAGATGTCTTAACATCTGCAGTCTCTAGGCAGGGCCCTGACACTGCTGGTCAGCAGCCTTGGGCTCTGATTCATGCCCAACAAGGAACTTGCAGGACTTAAGGCCACGTGGCTTTTCTCAGGGGCTGGTAATTCTGTACTTTTGGGTCATGCCACCAGCTTTCCTCAGGCCTTTCAGCCCACTGATTCCTGAGCAGGCTCCAGCCTTGCCCCTTCTCCTGGCCTCCTCCACAGTGAGCCTGGTCTCAGGAGGTGCTTGCACTGCACAGTCTATCCAGGAACATCAGGGAGAAGCTGTGGGTTTGAGGGTTTGTCTCCTGGGGCAAAGACTTTGAGATGCACAGCCCTACAGACCACTGTTGATGGGAGTTCTAAGGCCCAGAGGGCTGAGTTGATCACAGGAGGCACTCTGTATGTGAAAACTCTTTCAGAGTCAAACTCAACCTTCCACGTTAGGAAAGCAGTTTATTGGGACAAACCATTTGAGATGGCCCTTGAAAACACTAGTGGCCAAACTGCAAAGGGTTTGACAGACAAAATAAGTAACAGAGTATTCGATGATAAACGAATATAAAAAGTAATATGTGTGAATCCATACTGATATAAATTACTGTCTAAATAAATCAATGTGGGAGAGGAGACAAGCATTCCTTACAGAAACATCCTAAATAATAGACATAGGAACTAATAGACTTAGGAACCTGTCTCCAAAGAAAAGAGGAGGAAGAGAGGAAAGCGCTGCAGAAACCTGGCAAACTCAAATAATCAGCTCATCAAGGCTGATTATTCCCAGCGGTAAGACACACTGCTGTCACATGTACCCTGATGTAAGGGGACTGGAAGGGAGCTTCACCTGTGTGGTGTCTTCCTCAAAACCCAAAGTCGGAACCCCACTCGACAGTATCAGAACAACAGCAGCTAAACTTAGCTTGAGGGCCTTCTACCATCCCTGGTCCCTGAGAGTTCTCCTCAAGACTGTGAAGGCCATGTCGGACCAGGAGAGAATGAGGAACTCCACAGAGCAGAGGACATGGGGGACACATGACAGTGAATGCAGTGAGTTTCAGGTCTGGATAGGATCACGGAATCCAAGATTAATGGACAAGCAGCTGAAATTCAGATTAACTGTAACATTTATTTAGTCATAAGTTTCCAATGTTGTCTCTCAGTTTTGACAAATATTTGCACTTTTTCTGTAAAACTAAAATTATTCCAACTTAAAATTTTACTAATAACAACTTGAAACAGGAAGCTCCACTCTGTCCTCTGCGACAACCTATGGGGTGAGATGCGGTGGAGGATGGGTATTATTCGACACAGAATGGATATATGTTTATTTATGGCTGAGTCATGTTGTTGCATGGCAGAAAGCAATACACTATTGTAAAGTAATATCCTTCCATTTTAAACACATTAAAAACAACAATGACGACCTGCATTAGGACAGGGCTACATCAGCAGCATGCCTACATAGACCCTAACCAGCTCTTCACTCTGATGTCACCAAATGTCCCCATGATCGGGGACGTCTCAGAGGACCCTCTGGCACCCTTGAAAGGGCACTGGGCTGGATCCATAGTAGCCACCTGTGTTCCTCAGCACTCCAGGTCATGGTTCCTCTCCTCACAGAGCTGCGGGAGGGCATTTGGGGGCAGTCTCTCTTCTCAAGGACAGAAGGCATGGATCCATGAGCAGAAGCCCTGCCACCACAGACAAAGAGCCAACATGTGCAGCCTGGGCCATGTGGTGTTTACCTTTCAGCTCAGGAAACTTTAACTCACACCTGCAGCCACTTGAGGCCCTCCTGGGATGACCTTCAGAGGGGTGGAGCCCAGGCAGCTGGGTCCATGGTGAGGAGGGTCTCCACAGAGGTCAGCTGACACTGCAGCTCAGTACTTGGTGCCTCTTTGCCAAGAGCAGTTACCGGATGTGAATCCTATTTGGCACAAGGTTCTGCCTAGAGTCCACCATATGTCCAAACCTCAGATTAGCTCTTCAGCAAACATTAATTTTCCACAGGTGGCTCAGAGAAGGGACAGCCAGGTGCCTCCAGTGAAAGGTTACTTGATTCTGACTTATCAAACATTTTAAACCTTTACCTTATTCAGCTCAGTTCATTTCAGTTCAGTCAATGCAGTCGTGTCAGACTCTTTGCAACCCCATTTACTGCAGTACACCAGGCCTCCCTGACCTTCACTAACTCCTGGAATTTACTCGACCTCATGTCCATTGAGTTGGTGATGCCATCCAACCACCTCATCCTTTGTTGTCCCCTTCTCCTCTCACCTTCAATCTTTCCCAGCATCAGGGTCTTTTCAAATGAGTCAGCTCTTTGCATCATGTGGCCAAAGTATTGGAATTTCTGCTTCAACATCAGTCCTCCCAATGAATATTCAGGACTGATTTCCTTTAGGAAGAACTGGTTGGATCTCCTTGCAGTCCAAGGGACTCTCAAGAGTCTTCTCCAACACCACAGTTTAAAAGCATCAATTCTTCTGTGCTCAGCTTTCTTTATAGTCCAACTCCATACATGATTACTGGACAAAACATAGCCTTGACTAGATGGACCTTTGTTGGCAAAGTAATGTCTCTGCTTTTTAATATGTTGTCTAATATTGGTCATAACTTTTCTTTCAAGAAGTAAATGTCTTTTTATTTTATGGCTGCAGTCACCATCTGCCGTGATTGTGGAGCCCACAAAAGTAAACTCTGCCACTGTTTCCACTGTTTCTCCATCTGTTTTCCATGAAGTGATGGGACTGGATGCCATGATCTTTGTTTTCTGAATGTCGAGCTTTAAGCCAATTTTTTTCACTCTCCTCTTTCACTTTCATCAAGAGGCTCTTTAGTTTTTCTTCACTTTCTGTCATAGGATGGTGTCATCTGCATATCTGAGGTTATTGATATTTCTCCCAGAAATCTTGACTCCAGCTTGTGCTCAATTCTGGCCAGCATTTCTCATTAATTCCAGGCACTATTCATAAACACATCAAGAGTAAGTAACACAAAAGATAGTCCTGCTTATCAACTCCAGAGAGATGGAATATTTCTGCCATTATTCTAACAACACTGTGCAACATCTACTGAATGCGGGGCCCTCCCCTAGTCCTGGGATACTGCAGCACACAGCACAGCTCTCGCTCTCCTGCAGCTCTTCATCACCTAAGAGGGAGTGAAAGACAGTGACCCCGCAGAAAGAAGTGCTCTGGGCAAAGATGAAGCAGGGAGAGAAGACAGACAGCTGTAGGGGGAGGAGACGGGCAGACTGCTTTGATATTAGAGCTCAGTAGTTGGGGAAATCTGTGCTTTGTGATACCTGAAGACACCTGAGGATGAGGGAACAAATCATGGAGCTACTGGCAGAAGAGCCTTCCTGGCCAGGAGGGCTCTATGTGCAGAGGCCCTGCTGCAGGAATATACTTGGTCAGGTCAAGAAGCAGACAGGAGACACTGAGGGAGAGAGAAAGGCAGGGATAACTTCATAGAGGCAGCAATAGTATGGGGCTGATTGTGCAACTGGCCCAGAGATTGTGGCCTAGAAAGGGCTTGGCTTTTCCTCAAGAGGAGAGGTCTGGTGGGAACAGTACAGAGACACTCAAGAGGTGAAAGAGGTTGCAAAAATGGATGGACCTAAAGAGTGTCATGCTGACTGAAATGTCAGACAGAGAAGCAGAAATGTCTTAGGACATCTCTTATATGCAGAACCTAAAAAGACAAGATACAAAGGAATTCATTTACAAGCCAGAAAGTGATGACAGACTTAGAGAACAAACTTATGATTGCTAGAGGGAATAATAAATGCTGGAAAGGGTGTGGAGATAAGGGAACCCTCTTACAGTGTTGGTGGGAATGCAAATTAGTACAGCCACTATGGAGAACAGTGTGGAGATTCCTTAAAAAACTGAAAACAGAACTGCCATATGACCCAGCAATCCCACTGCTAGGCATACACACCAAGGAAAACAGAATTGAAAGAGACACGTGTACCCCAATATTCATCATAGCACTGTTTATAATAGCCAGGACATGGAAGCAACCTAGACGTCCATTGGCAGACGAATGGATAAGAAAGCTGTGGTACATATACACAATGGAATATTACTCAGCCATTAAAAAGAATACACTGGAATCAGTTCTAATGAGGTGGATGAAACTGGAGTCTATTACACAGAGTGAAGTAAGCCAGAAAGAAAAACACCAATACAGTATACTAACGCATATAAATGGAATTTAGAAAGATGGTAACGATAACCCTATATGCAAGACTGCAAAAGAGACACAGATGTATAGAACAGTCTTTTGGACTCTGAGGGAGAAGGCGAGGGTGAGATGATTTGAGAGAATAGCATTAAAACATGTATATTATCATATGTGAAACAGATCGCCAGTCCAGGTTCAGTGCATGAGACAGGGTGCTCAGGGCTGGTGCACTGGGATGATCCAGAGGGATGGGATGGGGAGGGAGGTGGGAGGGGGGATCAGGATGGGGGACACATGTACACCCACGGCTGATTCATGTCAGTGTATAGCAAAACCACTACAATTTTGTAAAGTGATTAGCCTCCAATTAAACTAAACAAATTTTCTAAAAAGAGAGGGAAGGATGAGGGCAAGGACAGTTATGGAGTCTGGGATGCTCATGGACACACCATGATACTGAAAATAGATAAGGATCATATGCTATGATCAAGTGAGGTAATTTCAAGGGATGCAAAGATGCTTCAATATATGCAAATTAATCAATGTGATGCAGCATATTAACGAATTAAAACACGAAAATCACATGATGATTTCCATAAAGGCAATAAAACTGTCAACAAAATTCAGCACGCTTTTATGATAGAAATCCTCAAGAAAATTGGCATAGAAGGAATCTACCTGAACATGATAAAACTCATGTACCATAATCGCACAGGAAATATTGTTCTCAATGGTGAAAAGCAGAAAGCATTTCCTTCAAGATCAGGAACAAGACAAGGGTGCCCACTCTGACCACTACTATTCAGCATAGTTTTAGAAGTCTTAGCGTTGGCAAACAGAAAAGAAAAAGAAATACAGGGATACACACTGGAAAGGAAGAAGTAAAACTCACGGTTTGCAGCTGACATGATATTACACATAGAAAACATTAAAGATACCACCAAAAAATTTCTAGACCTAAACAGTGAATTAATTTTTATAGTCATAGGAAGGAACTACTTGTATTTTTATAGTCATATAAAGGAATTACTTGCAAAAATTACTCACTGTTTACAGCTGACATGATATTATACATAGAAAACATTAAAGATACTATTAAAAATTAATAGACCTAAACAGTGAATTTATTTTTATAGTCATATAAAGGAATTACTGCACTCCTGTACACTAACAATGAATACTCAGAAAGATAAATAAAGGAATCAATTCCATTCACCATTGACATAAAAAGAATAAAGTACCTAGCAATAAACCTACTTAAGGAAACAAAACAGCTGTATAGAGAAATCTACAAGACACTGATAAAAGAAATTAAAGATGACATAAACAGATGGAAAGATATACCATGTTCTTGGAAGAGAAGAATCAATATTGTGAAAATGACTATACTACTCAATGCAATGTATATCAAATTACCAACGGTATTTTTCACACAGTTAGAGCAAAAAATTTCACAATTCATACGGAAACACAAACGACCCCTATAGGCAAAGTGATCTTGCAAAAGAAGAATGGAGGTGGAGGAATCAATCTTCCTGATTTCAGAGTATACTACAAAGCTACACTCATCAAGACAGTATGGAACAGGCAGAAAAACAGAAACATAGACTAATGGAACAAGATAGAAAGCCAGAAAACACACACACACACCTATGGGCATTTTATCTTTAACAAAGGAGGCAAGACTATGTGAAAGTGAAAGTCGTTCAGTCATGTCCAACTCTTTGCAACCCCATGCCCTATACACTACATGGAATTCTCCAGGCTAAAATACTGGAGTGGGTAGTCTTTCCCTTCCCCATGGGATCTTCCCAACCCAGGGGTTAAACCTAGGTCTCCCACAATGCAGCAGATTCTTTACCAGCTGAGCCACAAGGAAAGCCCAAGAATACTGGAGCTGGTAGCCTATCATTCTTCATCAGATCTTTCCAGCCCAGGTATCAAACTGGGGTCTCCTGCACTGCAGGTGGATTCTTTACCAACTGACATATGAGGGAAGCTACAATGGAGAAAAGACAGTCTCTTTAATATCGATGTTAGGGAAACTGGACAGCTATATGTATTCTAGAAAATGAAATTAGAACACTGCCTAGCACTACACACAAAGATAAACTCAAAATGGATTGAAAACCAAAATGGAAGATCAGAAATTACAAAACTCTTCAAGGAAAACACAGGCAGAACACTTTTTAAAATAAATCACAAAAAGATCCTCTATGACCCACGTCCTAGAGTAATGGAAATAAGAACAAAAATGAGCAAATGAGAATGAATCAAACTTAAGAGATTTTGCACAGCAAAAGAAACCACAAACAAGATGAAAGGACAGCACTCAGAGTGGGACAAAATAATTGCAAATGAAGCAAATGACAAAGGATTAATCTCCAAAATATACAAGCAACTCATGCAGCTCAACATCAGGAGAAAAGAATTGTTAATGGGCAGAAGACCTAAACAGATATTTCTCCAAAGAAGGCATCCTAATGGCTAATCAACATATGAAAGATGCACAATATTGCTTACTATTCAGTTCAGTTCAGTTCAGCCGCTCAGTCGTGTCCAACTCTTTGCAACCCCATGAATCGCAGCACGCCTGGCCTCCCTGTCCATCACCAACTCCCGGAGTTCACTCAGACTCACGTCCATTGAGTCAGTGATGCCATCCAGCCATCTCATCCTCTGTCGTCCCCTTCTCCTTCTGCCCCTAATCCTTCCCAGCATCAGAGTCTTTTCCAATGAGTCAACTCTTCACATGAGGTGGCCAAAGCACTGGAGTTTCAGCTTTAGCATCATTCCTTCCAAAGAAATCCCAGGGATGATCTCCTTCAGAATGGACTGGTTGGATCTCCTTGCAGTCCAAGGGACTCTCAAGAGTCTTCTCCAGCGCCACAGTTCAAAAGCATCAATTCTTCGGCGCTCAGCCTTCTTCACAGTCCAACTCTCACATCCATACATGACCATTGGAAAATCCATAGCCTTGACTAGACGGACTTTAGTCGGCAAAGTAATGTCTCTGCTTTTGAATATACTATCTAGGTTGGTCATAACTTACCTTCCAAGGAATAAGTGTCTTTTAATTTCATGGCTGCAATCAGCATCTGCAGTGATTTTGGAGCCCCCCAAAATAAAGTCTGACATTGTTTCCCCATCTATTTGCCATGAAGTGATGGGACCAGATGCCATGATCTTCGTTTTCTGAATGTTGAGCTTTAAGCCAACTTTTTCACTCTCCTCTTTCACTTTCGTCAAGAGGCTTTTTAGTCCCTCTTCACTTTCTGCCATAAGGGTGGTGTTATCTGCATATCTGAAGTTATTAATATTTCTCCCAGCAATCTTGATTCCAGCTTGTGTTTCTTCCAGTCCTGCGTTTCTCATGATGTACTCTGCATAGAAGTTAAATAAGCAGGGTGATAATATACAGCCTTGATGTATTCCTTTTCCTATTTGGAACCAGTCTCTTGTTCCAGGTCCAGTTCTAACTGTTGCTTCCTGATCTGCATATAGGTTTCTCAAGAGGCCGGTCAGGTGGTCTGGTATTCCCATCTCTTTCAGAATTTTCCACAGTTTATTGTGATCCACACAGTCAAAGTCTTTGGCATAGTCAATAAAGCAGAAATAGATGTTTTTCTGGAGCTATCTTGCTTTTTCCATGATCCAGCGAATGTTGGCAATTTGATCTCTGGTCCCTCTGCCTTTTCTAAAACCAGCTTGAACATCAGGAATTTCACGGTTCACGTATTGCTGAAGCCTGGCTTGGAGAATTTTGAGCATTACTTTACTAGCATGTGAGATGAGTGCAATTGTGTGGTAGTTTGAGCATTCTTTGGCATTGCCTTTCTTTGGGATTGGAATGAAAAGTGACCTTTTCCAGTCCTGTGGCCACTGCTGAGTTTTCCATACTTGCTGTTAGAGAAATGCAAGTCAAGACTACAATGAGGAATCACCTCACATCGGTCAGGATGGACATCATCAATAGATCTACAAACAATAAATGCTGGAGAGGATGTGGAGAAAAGGGAACCCTCTAGCACTGTTGGTGTGAATGTAAATTACATAGCCACTGTGGACATTCCTTAAAAATCTGGAAATAAAACTATCCTATGACCCAACAATCCCACTACTGGGCATATACACTAAGGAAATTATAGTTGAAAAAGACACATGTACCCCAATGTTCATTGCAGCACTATTCACAATAGCTAGGACATAGAAGCAATTTAGATGTTCATCGACAGATCAATGGATAAAGAAATGGTGGTACCTATATACAATGGAATACTCAAAACCCATATTAAGGAATGCATTAGAGTTAGTTTTAATTAGGTAGTGTAACTAGAGCCTATTATAGAGAGTGAAATAAGTCAGAAAGTCAAAAACAAATGTTGTGTATTAATGCATATATAAGAAATCTAGAAAAATGGTACTGAAGAGCCCATATGCTGGGCAGGAATAGAGACGTGGACAGACACAACAGGCTTATGGACACAGGAGGGGAAGGAGAGGGCGGCATGAATTGAAAGAGCAGCATGGAAATGCATACATTATCATGTGTAAAAGAAATAGCTAATGGGAAGTTGTTGCATACAGCAGGTAGTTCAGCCTGGTGCTCGTGAAACTTACAGGGATGGGATGGGTTGGGAGGTAGGACAGAGGTACAAGAGGGAGGGGACATGTGTACACCTCTGACTGATTCATTTAGATATACGGTAGAAACTGACACAACACTGGGAAGCATTTATTCTTCAATTTAAAATAAATAAATTTTAAATAAATAGATAGCCAACAAGGATAACTGTAGAGCCCAGGGAACTCTGCTCGTTCTTTTGTGGCAGCCTAGATGAGAGGGGACTATAGGAAAGAATGGATAATGTGCACACATATGGAAGAGGCCCTTCATTGTCTACCTGGAAATATCATAACATTCTTAACTGGCTATAATCCAATACAAAACAAAAAGAAGAAGAACAAGAGGCTTCAGAAGATATTCCTTTGTAGAACAAGGTACTATCAAAGTCACCAGGTGGCAGGTCTAGGTCAAGAGAAAACTAGAAACTTCTAGGGCAGAGCATATGAGAGATTTCAGGGCTCTATAACTGATTTGAGAAAGTGGCCCAGCAGAGGCCACTGACAAGATCAAGGACAGTGATACAGCATAGCAGGAGCCACCAGAGCGCCTGACAAGAGACTCGGGGCTCATGCTCTGCCTGCCTGGCACTTACTCCCTGTGAGACCATTCCTAAGCATGAGCTTCCCAAACCCATGAGTCCACAACAAACTTTCTTCAGGGTCACATGTTCTAACAGGCTCCTACCGCCCATCATTCAGGAGGCATGATACGGAGCATTTTTGTCCTTTTTGGTCAACCTGGGGATTTTCAGTTGTTAAGCTTCCTGAGTCAGCTGCCCCTCCCACAGAGCCCTCCAGCGGGGAGGAGGCTGAGCCAGTGCCCTCTGTGGACTCAAGGACTAGCATCTTGCCAACACACACAGCTTCTCCTGTGCAGCCCCAGGCACTCTTACGCTGTGGCCTGGCAGAATCTCCTGAAAAAAAGAAGCATGCAACACAGTCCCCTGGGGTGAGGACAAGCACAGGTATAAAAGGGCTCCAGGTGAGTAGGGAGCACCTGCCACCGGCACCATGACGCGGGCTGGAGCTCTCCTGCTGCTCTGCGCTGCCTTGCTCCTCACCACGGGCGGAAGTGAGTGGCTGCGACCTGGGCTCCCCAAGGGTTCTGACACCTCCCCAGGGCAGGAGTGAGCCTCTCAGGAGCGGGAAGGAAATAAGGTGTTCTGATGAGTGCCTTACAGGGAGTGTCCCCTTCTCTTTCTGTTTCAGAGTGCGATGACATCTGCCCAGCCTTGAGGGACACAGTTGACCTGTTCATATCAGGAAGCCATGAGGCCTATATTGAACAAGTTGAAAAGTATAACCCAAACCCTGATGTACTGGAAACTGCTGATACCCTGAAGAGCTGTGTTGATGAGAATTTGACACTACAGGATAAGCAGGATGCTCTGAGTGCTCTGGTGGGTCAGACTGTGTGTGAATGTGCCCATGGGGCCTGTGTAGGGAGGTCAGGGGCCTATTCAGGGCACTGGGAGGTGGGGGGATCATATCCTCTCCACCCTGGCTCTTTCCCGGGAACCTAGGTGCAAAAAGATCCTTATGAATAAGGAGGTAGAGAGGATGTGGCCGACACCCACAGGGTGGGCAAGGATCAGGGAGGCAGACTCAGTCCAGCCCTGCAGCTCTTGAGCTGGCCCTGACTGCTCAGCTCTGCCTGGTCACAGGCCTGGGACCCTCCAGGCCCTCCTGACTCTGTGGTGCCACCTGCCTTTGGAGTTAGGGCCTCAGCTCTGGCCTCCCTGACTCCCGCCTCTCCAGCACAGGAACCTGCCTCTGCTGCAATCCATTCCTATTGAGACTTTCTCTTCTACAAACATCCGTTTTGTCCCTAATGCCTCAAGGACCTACTCCATCCCACCAAACACCCACATATTTCCTTGGTCCCTGGATGCCAAAGGGCCATTAAGCCACACATACCCTAAGAGGAGGCTGCTTCCAAAAGCTGCCCTCCCGCCTTTCCCAGGCCTGGGATGCTGAGTAGAGGGTCAGGGTGAATCTTTTATCTACTGCCACAGAGGTGGTGACACAAGCAGCTGTTTCAGCTCTAAGTGTCCAAGGGTCAGAGGGAGGAAGCAGACAGGGATCAACTCACCCCTGAAGACTTCCAGGAATCACTACTGAGCCCTGCCAGTTAGTCTTCAGCAGTGTTCCCCATTCTATCCCAGGAGACTGCCCTCAGCCCCTCAGGGAGACCACAGTCTCTGTTCCATTGGAGGAAGACTCTTTGGGACCTATCCACCTTTCCCCACTCATATTCAGAGGCCACTCTCCGCAGACCCTTCCCTTGTGTTCAGTGCAGCTTCATGTCTCTTTGAACCCTGAAGCCTCACCAGGTTTCTGCATCTTCTCTTACAGAATAAAATATACTCCAGTTCTCTCTGCTGATGGAACTGTCCCTGCCAGGCACCCAAGGAAGCCACTTGCCTGATCCCTAAGTCATGGCAGCAACCTGCCACATCCAGGTGTCTGATTATAGAAGATTCCAGCAATAAAAAGCCTTGCAATTCACAGGAGAGTGCTTACTCGTTGACTTCAGAGAGGGGCGGGGAGGGAACACAACCACAGTGGAGACCATCAGTGTGCCTTCCCACTGCAGCTGGATTTCAGTACTGTCAAATGCTCCTCCACACATTCAACAGGTGGAGCCTGGGCAATGATCATTACATCAGCTGGAGGGTCTGATCACTTCTGCCACATCCGCTTGAGTGTGTGTTCCCGTCTGTCACCAAGACCCACAGGTCATGAGCATATTCCGCCAAATTTCAGCCTTGCAGCAACCTTGAGGCATAGGAGTAATCATCCTCATCTTACAAGGGAGAATCTGAGGCTCAGAGAGGGTAAAGCATCTGCTGAAGAGACACAACCTTCCCCACCCGTTCATGCTTGGGAGATGAGCTCAGCTAAATCACCTATGACTGTTCACATATTACAGTCATTCTTTGGGCCTCTGATTTCCATTTAAAAAATCGAACTCCCTCCAGTCTCCAAGTCTGGGGTAAGGCCAAACTAAAATAATGACTGACAAATGGCCCTTGTCCTAAGTGCTTGACAGGAGAGGAAGAACAAAGGGTCAAGGTCCATGTGCTGAACTCTGTCACTCCTTGGGCCTCAGTTTATCCTAATGCCAACCCCCAGTTGTGGACTCAGCTGCTTCTACCTAAACACACTGTGAGTTGAGTCTCACATTCAGAGTGGATGTCCAGGGGCCTGGGGCTTCTTGCTTCTTCTGTGTCTCTGCTACCTGCCCACTAATAGGGCCCCATGCTCCCACTCTCTCATTCATCTTTGCCTTATCCCACCCCATCTCTAAGAGCTTCTTCCCACCCAACAGCTCCCCTCCGGAAACAAATCTGCAGGGCTTACCCGCCAGGGCTGGGTTTAGGACGGGGAATCTCTATGGTCCTCATGCTGAGGAGGCTTCAGACAGCCAGCTGATCACATATCCCACAACTCCCCAACCGCCACCCACCCCCCACCCCCGCCCCCACCCAGTCTGCCTTTAAAAGCCTTTCTCTGAAAGTCTTTGGGGAGTTCAGACCTCGGAAGTACTAGCTGCCTGGACTCCTTGCTTGGCAATGAACACCACATTTTCCTTCACCACGACCCGATGTCAGTAGATCGGCTTTACTATGCATGGGCAGGCTGACACAGGCCAAGATCAGGAACATACAGAGACTGAAGTGAAAAACTCGGTGCTTATCTTAACTGAGGAAGAAAAAAAGAGTTAATGATACTAAGCAGTTATTTGTGATTTAGAAAAAAACAAAATGGGAAGAAAGAGTTCTTCATAATCATGATAAAGTACATTTGTGAAAAAACCTCAACAAATATCATATTTGATTGTCAAATGTTATGAGCAGTCCATTTAAAATGAGAAGCAAAGTAACGATGGTTGAATGACTGTACTAAACATTTGCTATATTTATTAACCAATGCAGTACAAAAAGAAAGTTTGATGATATCAAAGTAGACAACAGACACACTAGAATATCAGACTTCCCTGTTGGTCCTGTCGGTTGGGAATCCACCTGCCAATCCAGAGGACATGAGTTTGATCCTTAGTGTGGGAATATCCCACATGCTGCAGGACAACTAAACATGTAAGCCACAACTACTGAGTCTGTGCTGTAGAGGATGGGAGCTGCAAATACTGAGACCCACGGGCCCTTGAGCCCACGTGCTGTATCTACTGAAGCCCGCATATCCTAGGGTCCATCCTGTACAAGTAGACAGCTCCCACTTGCTGAAACTGGAGAAAGCCCACATGCAGTGATAAAAACACAGCCCAGCCAAGAAAAAAAAAAAAAAAAAGGAATATCAATAACCATCCAAACCATGATCTTTGAAAAAGCAAAAAAATTGATAAATCTCTATTACTTATTTGAAACGCACTAAGAAATCACTGCAGATGGTGACTGCAGCCATGAAATTAAAAGACGCTTACTCCTTGGAAGGAAAGTTATGACCAACCTAGATATCATATTGAAAAACAGAGACATTACTTTGCCAACAAAGGTCCGTCTAGTCAAGACTATGGTTTTTCCAGTGGTCTTGTATGGATATGAGAGTTGGACTGTGAAGAAAGCTGAGTGCTGAAGAATTGATGCTTTTGAACTGTGGTGTTGGAGTAGACTCTTGAGGACCCTTGGACTGCAAGGAGATCCAACCAGTCCATTCTGAAGGAGATCATCCCTGGGATTTCTTTGGAAGGAATGATGCTAAAGCTGAAACTCCAGTACTTTGGCCACCTCATGCAAAGAGTTGACTCATTGGAAAAGACCCTGATGCTGGGAGGGATTGGGGACAGAAGGAGGAGGGGACGACAGAGGATGAGATGGCTGGATGGCATCACTGACTTGATGGACACGAGTCTGAGTGAACTCCAGGTATTGGTGATGGACAAGGAGGCCTGGCGTGCTGCGATTCATGGGGTCATAAAGAGTCGGACACGACTGAACGACTGAACTGAACTGACTGACTGAAGACACAATTTATCATAATAAATAAAAGAAAGGATGACTTTATAGATCTACCTACATAAAAATAAGAAACACAAAGAACTAATTATGCCAATTAGTTGCATAGCTTAGATGAAGCATACACCTTTCTTGAAGACAAGAATCACACAAAGTGAATCAATACAAAAGAGAATACCTGAATAGCTCTATATCTGTTAGGAAAGATAAACTTTAATTAAACCATCACACATAGAAAATTCCAGGCCCATAGACATGGAGGTGAATTTCATCAAATATGTAAAGAAGAAATAATATAAATCCTATATAAATGCTTGAGGAAAACAGAGGACAAATGAACCTTCCCAACTCATCTCTTGAGGCCAGAATTTTCTCATATATTGTCAGGAAAAAATATTACCAGAAAATGATGAACTGATACCATTCATAAACATATACCCACAAAAAATTAACATAACTTTAACAATAAAATCTGGATGCACAGAAAAGAATTGGCACATAAACACAAGTGATGTTTCTCCTGGGACTGCAAGTTTGGATTAACATTCAAAGTCAATCAATGTAATTCACCATATTAACAGAATAATGGGGGAAAGTCATATAATCCTCATAACAGATGCAGAAAATATATTTCAAAAATCAAAACATTCACCTGGGGCGGGGGGATGAGCTGGGAGGTGGGAAGGAGGTTCAAGAGGGAGGGGACATGTGTACACCTATGGATGTTTCATGTTGATGTATGGCAATAACCAACAAATATTGTAAAGCAATTATCCTCCAATTAAAAATAAGTTTTTAAATAAAAACATTCATAATAAAACACATCAATAAACTAAGAGAAAAGTATACTTTGTAACATTATGAGTTACACCTACAAAACCACCTAAAACTGGCAATACTTAATGGGGAAAGATTGAATGCTTTCCTCCTGAAATCGAGCAGAAGGCAAAGATGCCCATTTACATGATGAAAACATCATGGAAACATTTTACTGGCATTACGACCAGTAAAACAAAAGAATAGAAAAGAAATACAGACTGGAAAGGAAGAGGTAAAACTATATATCAAAACATGCAGGAAAAAAAGTTTAAAAATTAAACATTCATTATATTTTTGAGTACAATAGTAATAGAAGAACATGGATTCAACCTAATAACTGGAATCAAAAATAGCAAAGACTTCAGCTGACACTGCATTTAATGAAAAAAGGCTGAACTGTTTCTCCTAAGATCAAGTATAAGGGAAAGGCGCCTACTCTTTCCATTTCTCTTCAACATTGGACTAGAAGCTCTCACAAATGCAATAAGGCAAGAAATAATGAAAACAAACTACAGTTGGAAGGGAAAAACTCAGAGTAAACTCTTCAGAGTAAATTAGAATATACAGAGAAAAACCTAAGGAATCTACAAAAACACCACTAGTACATATAAGTGTGCGTATTAGTCACTTAGTCAAGTCCAGTGCTTTTTGACCTGCCTGGCTTCTCTGTTTTTGGAATTCTCCAGGCAAGAATATTGGAGTGGGTTGCCATTTCCTTCTCTAGGGGACATATAAGTGAGGTTAGCATATTTGTAAAATACAAGTCAATATATAAAATCTCAAGTGTATTTTACATAGAGACAACAAGCAATCCGAAATTGAAGGAAAATGTCATTCATAATAGTGAAAGGTTGTTGCTGAACCACGAAAAGACGCTGGGATTCTTGGCCTCTGGAGGAGAAGAATTCAATCTGGGGCCAGAGATGAGGCTTGATTGCTCAGAGCTTTTGTGTAATAAAGTTTTCGGTTCAGTTCAGTCACTCATCATGTCCGACTCTTTGCGACCCCATGAATCGCAGCGCACCAGGCCTCCCTGTCCATCACCAAATCCCGGAGTTCACTAGACTCACGTCCATTGAGTCAGTGATGCCATCCAGCTATCTCATTCTCTGTCGTCCCCTTTTCCTCCTGCTCCAAATCCCTCCCAGCATCAGAGTCTTTTCCAATGAGTCATTAAAGTATAAAGGAGATTAGAAAGCTTCAGACATAGGCATCTGAAGGGGGCAGAAAGAATGTCTCCTTGCTAGTGTTAGCAGTGGAGTTATATACTCTCCAATGAATCAAAAGAATGTCTGGAGGTGGGAAAGGCCTCATCAGACCTACTCCCATAATTTACATTTTAAGATTACAGGATTAGCCAGAAGGTTTAAGCCAGAGACTGTCCTCAGGCAGGATACATTCTGTTCAGTTCAGTCACTAAGTTGTGTCCGACTCTTTGCGACCCCATGAATCACAGCACACCAGGCCTCCCTGTTCATCACCAACTCCCAGAGTTCACTCAGACTCATGTCCATCGAGTCCGTGATGCCATCCAGCCATCTCATTCTCTGTAGTCCCCTTCTCCTCCTGCCCACAGTCTTTCCCAGCATCAGGGTCTTTTCCAATGAGACAACTCTTCGCATGAGGTGGCCAAAGTACTGGAGTTTCAGCTTTAGCATCATTCCTTCCAAAGAAATCCCAGGGATGATCTCCTTCAGAATGGACTGGTTGGATCTCCTTGCAGTCCAAGGGATTCTCAAGAGTCTTCTCCAATACCACAGTTCAAAAGCATCAATTCTTTGGCACTCAGCTTTCTTCACAGTCCAACTCTCACATCCATACATGACCACTGGAAAAACCATAGCCTTGACTAGACAGACCTTTGTTGGCAAAGTAATGTCTGCTTTTCAATAAGCCATCTAGGTTAGTCATAACTTTCCTTCCACGGAGTAAGCGTCTTTTAATTTCATGGCTGCAGTCACCATCTGCAGTGATTTTGGAGCCCAGAAAAATAAAGTCAGCCACTGTTTCCCCATCTATTTGCCTTGAAGTGGTGAGACCAAATGCCATGATCTTCATTTTCTGAATGTTGAGCTTTAAGCCAACTTTTTCACTCTCCTCTTTCACTTTCATCAAGAGGCTTTTTAGTTCCTCTTCACTTTCTGCCATAAGGGTGGTGTCATCTGCATATCTATCTGAGGTTATTGATATTTCTCCCGGCAATCTTGATTCCAGCTTGTGCTTCTTCCAGCCCAGCATGTCTCATGATGTACTCTGCATATGAGTTAAATAAGCAGAGTGACAATATACAGCCTTGACGTACTCCTTTTCCTATTTGGAACCAGTCTCTTGTTCCACGTCCAGTTCTAACTGTTGCTTCCTGACCTGCATATAGATGTCTCAAGAGGCAGGTCAGGTGGTCTGGTATTCCCAAATCTTTCAGAATTTTGCACAGGTTATTGTGATTCACACAGTCAAAGGCTTTGGCATAGTCAATAAAGCAGAAATTGATGTTTTTCTGGAATTCTTTTTCCATGATACAGCAGATGTTGGCAATTTGATCTCTGGTTCTTCTGCCTTTTCTAAAACCAGATTGAACATGTGGAAGTTCACAGTTCACGTATTGCTGAAGCCTGGCTTGGAGAATTTTGAGCAGTACTTTACTAGCATGTGAGATGAGTGCAATTGTGCGGTAGTTTGAATGTTCTTTGGCATTGCCTTTCTTTGCGATTGCAATGAAAACTGACCTTTTCCAGTCCTGTGGCCACTGCTGAGTTTTCCAAATTTGCTGGCATATTGAGTACAGCACTTTCACAGCATCATCTTTCAGGATCTGAAATAGCTCCACTGGAATTCCATCACCTCCACTAGCTTTGTTTGTAGTGATGCTTTCTAAGGCCCACTTGACTTCACATTCCAGGATGTCTGGCTCTAGATGAGTGATCACACCAGTGTGATTATCTTGCACAAGCTGGAATCAAGATTGCTGGGAGAAATATCAATAATCTCAGATATGCAGATGGTACCACCCTTATGGCAGAAAGTGAAGAGGAACTAAAAAGCCTCTTGATGAAAGTGAAAGAGGAGAGTGAAAAAGTTGGCTTAAAGCTCAACATTCAGAAAATGAAGATCATGGCATCTGGTCCCATCACTTCATGGGAAGTAGATGGGGAAACAGTGGAAACAGTGTCAGGCTTTATTTTGGGGGGCTCCAAAATCACTGCAGATGGTGACTGCAGCCATGAAATTAAAAGACGCTTACTCCTTGGAAGGAAAGTTATGACTAACCTAGATGGCTTATTGAAAAGCAGACATTACTTTGCCAACAAAGGTCTGTCTAGTCAAGGCTATGGTTTTTCCAGTGGTCATGTATGAATGTGAGAGTTGGACTGTGAAGAAAGCTGAGCACTGAAGAATTGATGCTTTTGAACTGTGATGCTGGAGAAGACTCTTGAGAGTCCCTTGGACTGCAAGGAGATCCAACCAGTCCATTCTGAAGGAGATCAGCCCTGGGATTGCTTTGAAAGGACTGATGCTAAAGCTGAAACTCCAGTACTTTGGCCACCTCATGCGAAGAGTTGACTCATTGGAAAAGACTCTGATGCTGGGAGGGATTGGGGGCAGGAGAAAAAGGGGATGACAGAGGATGAGATGGCTGGATGGCATCACCGACTTGATGGACATGAGTTTGAGTGAACTCTGGGAGTTGGGGATGGACAGGGAGGCCTGGCGTGCTGCCATTCATGGGGTCACAAAGAATCGGATACAACCGAGCGACTGAACTGAACTGAACTGAACTGAACTGATAATGAGTGATGCTGAGCATCTTTTCATGTGTTTGTTAGCCATCTCTATGTCTTCTTTGGAGAAATATCTGTATAGTTCTTTGGCCCATTTTTTGTTTGGGTCGTTGATTTTTCTGGAATTGAGCTTCAGGAGTTGCTTGTATACTTTTGAGATTAATTCTCTGTCAGTTGCTTCATTTGCTATTATTTTCTCGCATTCTGTTGCTGTCTTTTCACCTTCCTTATAGTTTCCTTTGTTGTGCAAAAGCTTTTAATTTTAATTAGGTCCCATTTGTTTATTTTTGCTTTTATTTCCAATATTCTGGGAGGTGACTCATAGAGGATCCTGCTGTGATTTATGTCAGAGAGTGTTTTGCCTATGTTCTCCTCTAGGAGTTTTATAGTCTCTGGTCTTACATTTAGATCTTTAATCCATTTTGAGTTTATTTTTGTGTATGGTGTTAGAAAGTGTTCTAGTTTCATTTTTTTACAAGTGATTGACCAGTTTTCCCAGCACCACTTGTTAAACAGATTGTCTTCTCCATTGTATATTCTTGGCTCCTTTGTCAAAGATAAGGTGTCCTTAGGTACGTGGACTTATCTCTGGGCTTTCTATTTTGTTCCATTGATCTATATTTCTGTCTTTGTGCCAGTACCATACTATCTTGATGACTGTGGCTTTGTAGTAGAGCCTGAAGTCAGGCAGGTTGATTCCTCCAGTTCCATTCTTCTTTCTCAAGATTGCTTTGGCTATTCGAGGTTTTCTGTATTTCCATACAAATTGTGAAATTATTTGTTCTGGCTCTATGAAAAATACCATTGGTAGTTTGATAGGGATTACATTGAATCTATAGATTGCTTTGGGTAATATACTCATTTTCATTATATTGATTCTTCCAATCCATGAACATGGTCTATTTCTCCATCTATTAGTGTCCTCTTTGATTTCTTTCACCAGTGTTTTATGGTTTTCTATATATAGGCCTTTAGTTTCTTTAGATAGATATATTCCTAAGTATTTTATACTTTTCGTTGCAATGGCGAATGGAGTTGTTTCCTTAATTTCTCTTTCTATTTTCTCATTATTGGTGTATAGGAATGCAAGGGACTTCTGTGTGTTGATTTTATATCCTGCAACTTTACTATATTGATTGATTAGATCTAGTAATTATCTGCTGGAGTCTTTAGGGTTTTCCATGTAGAGAATCATGTCATCTGCAAACAGTGAGAGTTTTACTTCTTCTTTTCCAGTTTGGATTCCTTTTATTTCTTTTTCTGCTCTGATTGCTGTGGCAAAAACTTCCAAAACTATGTGGAATAGGAGTGGTGAGAGTGGGCACCCTTGTGTTGTTCCTGACTTTAGGGGAAATGCTTTCAATGTTTCACCATTGAGGACAATGTTTGCTGTGGGTTTGTCATATATAGCTTTTATTATGTTGAGGTATGTTCCTTCTATTCCTGCTTTCTGGAGAGTTTTTTATCATAAATGGACGTTGCATGTTGTCAAAGACTTTCTCTGCATCTATTGAGATAATCATATGGCTTTTATTTTTCAATTTGTTAATGTGGTGAATTACATTGATTGATTTGCGGATATTGAAGAATCCTTGCATCCCCGGGATAAAGCCCACTTGGTCATGGTATATGATCTTTTTAATGTGTGTTGGATTCTGTTTGCTAGGATTTTGTTAAGGATTTTTGCATCCATGTTCATCAGTGATATTGGCCTGTAGTTTTCTTTTTTTTGTAGTATCTTTGTCAGGTTTTGGTATTAGGGTGATGGTGGCTTCATAGAATGAGTTTGGAAGTTTACCTTCCTCTGCAATTTTCTGGAAAGAAAATTGAGTAGGATAGGTGTTAGCTCTTCTCTAAATTTTTGGTAGAATTCAGCTGTGAAGCCGTTTGGACCTAGGCTTTGGTTTGCTGAAAAATTTCTGATTACAGTTTCAGTCTCCGCGCTTGTGATGGGTCTTTTAAGATTTTCTATTTCTTCCTGGTCAGTTTTGGAAAGTTGTACTTTTCTAAGAATTTGTCCATTTCTTCCAAGTTGTCCATTTTATTAGCATATAATTGCTGATAGTAGTCTCTGATGATCCTTTGTATTTCTGTGTTGTCTGTTGTGATCTCTCCATTTTCATTTCTAATTTTGTTGATTTGATTTTTTTCCCCTTATTTCTTGATGAGTCTGCCTAATGGTTTCTCAATTTTATTTATCCTCTCAAAGAAACAGCTTTTGGCTTTGTTGATTTTTACTATGGTCTCTTTTGTTTCCTTTGCATTTATTTCTGCCCTAATTTGTAAGATTTCTTTCCTTCTACTAACCCTGGGTTTCTTCATTTCTTCCTTTTCTAGTTGCTTTAGGTGTAGCTGCTAAGCTGCTAAGTCACTTCAGTCGTGTCCGACTCTGTGCGACCCCATAGACAGGAGCCCACTGTCCCTGGGATTCTCCAGGCAACAACACTGGAGTGGGTTGCCATTTCCTTCTCCAATGCATGAAAGTGAAAAGCGAAAGTGAAGTTGCTCAGTCGTGCCCGACTCTACGCGACCCCATGGACTGCAGCCTACCAGGCTCTTCCATCCATGGGATTTTCCAGGCAAAAGTACCGGAGTGGGGTGCCATTGGAGTTAGGTTATTTATTTGACTTTTTTCCTGTTTCTTGAGGTAAGCCTGTATTGTTATGAACCTTCACCTTAGCACTGCTTTTACAGTGTCCTATAGGTTTTGGGTTGGTGTGTTTTCATTTTCATTTGTTTCTATGCATATTTTGATTTCTTTTTGTTTTCTTCTGTGATTTGTTGGTTATTCAGCAGCGTGTTGTTCAGCCTCCATATGTTGGGATTTTGAATAGTTTTTCTCCTGTAATTGAGATCTAATCTTACTGCATTGTGGTCAGAAAAGATGCTTGGAATGATTTCAATTGTTTTAATTTACCAAGGCTAGATTAATGGCCCAGGATGTGATCTATCCTGAAGAAGGTTCCAGGGGCACTTGAGAAAAAGGTGAAATTCTTTGTTTTGGGGTGAAATGTCCTATAGATATCAATTAGGCCTGACTGGTCTATTGTATCACTTGAAGTTTGTGTTTCCTTGTTAATTTTCTGTTTAGTTGATCTATCCATAGGTGTGAGTGGAGTATTAAAATCTCCCACTATTATTGTGTTATTGTTAATTCCCCCTTTCATACTTGTTAGCATTTGTCTTACATATTGTGGTGCTTCTATGTTGGGTGCATATATATTGATAATTGTTATATCTTCTTCTTGGATTGATCCTTTGATCATTATGTAGTGTTCTTCTTTGCATCTTTTCACAGCCTTTGTTTTAAAGTCTGTTTTATCTGATATGAGTATTGCTACTCCTGCTTTCTTTTGGTCTCTATTTGCATGGAATTTCTTTCTCCAGCCCTTCACTTTCAGGCTGTATGTGTCCTTTGCTTTGAGGTGGGTCTCTTGTAGACAACATATGTAGGGGTCTTGTTTTTGTATCCATTCAGCCAGTCTTTGTCTTTTGGTTGGGGCATTCAACCCATTTACATTTAAGGTAATTATTGATAAGTATGATCCCGTTGCCATTTACTTTCCTGTTTTGGGTTTGAGTTTATACAGCCTTTTTGTGCTTCCTGTCTAGAGAAGATCCTTTAGCATTTGTTGGAGAGCTGGTTTGGTGGTGCTGAATTCTCTCAGCTTTTGCTTGTCTGTAAAGCTTTTGATATCTCCTTCATATTTGAATGGGATCCCTGCTGAGTACAGTAATCTGGGCTGTAGGTTATTTTCTTTCATCACTTTAAGTATGTCCTGCCATTCCCTCCCGGCTTGAAGAATTTCTATTGAAAGATCAGTTATTTTCCTTATGGGAATCCCCTTGTGTGTTATTTGTTGTTTTTCCCTTGCTGCGTTTAATATTTGTTTTTGGTGTTTGATCCTTGTTGATTTGATTAATATGTGTCTTGGGGTGTTTCGCCTTGGGTTTATTCTGTTTGGGACTCTCTGGGTTTCTTGGACTTGGGTGATTATTTCCTTCCCCATTTTAGGGAAGTTTTCAACTATTATCTCCTCAAGTATTTTCTCATGGTCTTTCTTTTTGTCTTCTTCTTCTGGGACTCCTATGATTCGAATGGTGGAGTGTTTCACATTGTTCCAGAGGTCTCTGAGATTGTCTTCATTTCTTTTAATTCGTTTTTCTTTTTTCCTCTCTGTTTCATTTATTTCTAACATTCTATCTTCTACTTCACTGATTCCAACTTCTGCCTCCGTTATTCTACTATTTGTCTCCAGAGTGTTTTTGATCGCATTTATTGCATTATTCATTATATATTGACTCTTTTTTATTTCTTCTAGGTCCTTGTTAAACCTTTCTGCATCTTCTCAATCCTTGTCTCCAGGCTATTTATCTGTGATCCATTTTGATTTCAAGATTTTGGATCATTTTCACTATCATGATTTGGAATTCTTTATCAGGTAGATTCCCTATCTCTTCCTCTTTTGTTTGGTTCGGTGGGCATTTATCCTGTTCCTTTACCTGCTGGGTATTCCTCTGTCTCTTCATCTTGTTTATATTGCTGTGTTTGGGGTGGCTTCTTTGTATTCTGGCAGTTTGTGGAGTTCTCTTTATTGTGGAGTTTCCTTACTGTGGGTGGGGTTGTACGGGTGGTTTGACACGGTTTCCTGGTTAGGGAATCTTCTGTTGGTGTTCTGGTGGGTGGAGCTGGATTTCTTCTCTCTGGAGTACAATGAAGTGTCCAGTAATGAGTTATGAGATGTCAGTGGGTTTGGAGTGACTTTGGGCAGCCTGTATATTGAAGCTCAGGGCTGTGTTCCTGTGTTGCTTGAGAATTTGCATGGTATGTCTTTCTCCGAAACTTGTTGACCGTCGGGTGGTGCTTGGTTTCAGTGTAGGTATGGAGGCGTCTGGTGAACTCCTGTCAATTAATGTTCCCTGGAGTCAGGAGTTCTCTGGTGTTCTCAGGATTTGGACTTAAGCTTCCTGCTTAAGGGGTCACAAAGAGTCGGACACGACTGAGTGACTGAACTGAACTGAACTGAATTTTAGTATACATTTTGATGAAAATTTTTGATACTGATAAATACATATGATCAGGTTATTCAATATTTCCATAATTTTACCCATATAAATGGAATCATGAAGATACCATCTTTTATATCTGATCTTGTTGTTGAATTATGTTGTTGTGTGCAGCAATAGGTTAGGTTTTACCAAGTAGTAGTTCTTCATATTAGTATACCAAAGTTTCTTAATCCAACTACTTGTTGGTAGACATTTCTATTATTTTTTCAGAATTATATACTTATTTTCATTATAATGGAAAATCATATGAAATATACATCTTTTTTTTTTACTTTTGACTCTTCATTTAAATTTCCATAAACTACTTATTTATGTATATGAATCATACACTCACATCCATGGAAGCCCCTCCAAGATCTCTACTGTTAGAAGGACAGAAACAGTTTCTGAGGTGAGGTGAGGAAGTTGGTGGCTTTCAATAACACCTCCAAAAATGGCCCCTTTATTGAATTATATATTGACCAGAGAGCATGTGTTTTGTCTTCTGTCCCCTTGCTTGCTCAGCTCTGTTCTTATAACTAAACGAGCAAAACAGCCTTATCCATCAGTCAGAGTTCAATTACTGTCAATATCAGACTTATGTGCTGGGCTCATGTAGTCTCATTAGCTAAGTGAACTCAAATATAGGAAACGACACCTTAAGAAAACTCAGTCACAGTAGTATGCCTTGTAGAAAATGACAGACACCACCCCAAAGGAACATAAAAAATGAAGCTTCTTTATATTCCCATAAATGGGACTATCCCAGTTTAGACGTGTTGTGTCCATGTCCCAACAGCCCAACGCCTCCCTCAAAAAATCTACATTTTCAATGACTTTATATGTCTTGATAACTGTAAGCACAATATTGTACATTAGTTCTCTAGAAGTCTTGGATTTTACACATTGCATAAGTGTCAACAGAAATTCCCCTTTCAGTTTCAAGATGGCAGAGTAGAGATCATGTGCTCATCTTCTCCTTTTCCAACAGGCGGGCAATCCACAAACTGAAGAATAATTATACCAAAGAAGTTCTCACACTGTTGTGAAGGTTCTAGACTTCCCAACCTGGGGATCTGGCAAACGGTCTGGGAATGCCCACGGAATCTGATATTGAAGGTCAGCGGGATTTGATAATAGAATTTCCACAGGACTGGAGAAACAGAGACTCTTGGAGGGCACAAACACAACTTTGTGCACAGCAGGACTCAGGAGTAAGATGCAGTGACCCCAAAAGAGATTGAGCCACGCTTACCTGTGAGTGTCCGGGAGTCTCTGATGAAGGCGTGGCTTTACAGTGGTGTGCCACAGAGTTGGAGTTGGGGCATTGGCAGCACCATTCCTAGAAGGTGTGATTTGTTGGAATAAGTCTTCTTGGAGGAGGTTGCCATTAGGCCTAACAGAGCCCTTCCATAGAGATTTCAGGACCCCAGGACTGGGCTGCCTCAGGCCAAACTACAGGGAGGGAGCACAGCCACAGCCATCAGCAGATAATTGGATTTCAGATTTACTGAGCATGGGCTTCTCCACCAGAGTAAGACCTAGTTTTCTCCACAGCCAGTCTCCCCATCAGGAAACTTCACAAGCCTCTTCTCCACATCCATCTGAGGGCAGACACATTGTAAACAACAATCACAGAAAACTAACCAAAATATTCACACGGACCACAGCCTGTCTAACTCAATGAAACTATGAGCCATGGGGTGTAGGTCCACCCAAGATAGACGGGTCATGGTTGAGAGCTCTGACAAAACATGGTCCACTGGAGAAGAGAATGGCAAACCACTTCAGCATTCTTCCCTTGAGAACCCCATGAACCACATGAAAGGCAAAAAGATATGACACTGAGAGATGAACCCCACCCCCCAAAATAGTGAGGAATATCTGTAAATATACAGCTAATTCCTTTCTCTCTGGTGGCTCTAGTGGTAAACAATCTGCCTGCCAATTCAAGAGACACAAGCCATGTGAGTTCAACCCTTGACTCAAGAAGATTCCCTGGAAAAGGAAATGGCAACTCACTCCAGTATTCTTGCCTGGAAAATCCCACGGACACAAGAGCCTGGCAAGCTACAGTCCATGTGGTCACAAAGGATTGGACACGACTGTGCACATATGCCAGAGTTGATTCACTATGCTGTAAGGCAGAAACTAACACAACACTCTAACGCAACTATACTCCAATAAAGAAAAGAAGTGAAAGGTAAAAGAGGAAAGGGAAAGATATTCCCATTTGAATGCAAAATTCCAAAGAATAGCAAGGAGAGATGAGAAAGTCTTTTAAGTCAACAATGCAAAGAAATGGTGGGAAACAATAGAATGGGAAAGTCCAGAGATCACTTCAAGCAAATTAGAGCCACAAAGGGAAAATTTCATGCAAAGATGGGCACAATAAAAGACAGAAAGAGTAAGGACCTAACAGAAGGAAAAGAGATTAAGAAAAGATAGCAATGATACACAGAGAAAATTGTACAAAAAAAAAGTCTTATGAACCCGTATAATTATGATGGTGTTATCACTCACCAGAAGCAGATATCATATAGTGTGATGCCAAGTGGGCCTTAGGAAGCATTACTAAAAACAAAGCTAGTGGAGGTGATGGATAAAAAATTATGCCATTAAAGTGCTATACTTAGCAAGCCAGAAAATTTGGAAAACTCAGCAGTGGCCTCAGGACTGGAAAAGCTCAGTTTTCACTCCAATCCCAAAGAAGGGTAATGCCAAAGAATGTTCAAACTACTGTACAATTGCACTCATTTCACATGCTAGCAAGGCAATGCTCAAAATTCTTCAAGCTAGGCTTCAACAGTATGTGAACGGAAAACTTCCAGATGGACAAGCTGGGTTCAGAAAAGAGTGCATCCACAGATCAAATTGCCAACATCCATGGGATCATAGAATAAGCAAGGGAATTTCAAAAAAATCTACTTCCTTATTGACTCCATTAAAGATTTCACTGTGTGGATCACAACAAATTATGGAAAATGCTTCAAAATATGGGAATATCAGGCTAGCTTACTTGGCTCCTAAGAAACCTGCATGTCAAGAAGCAACAGGTAGAACTGGACATGGAACAACAGACAGGAATAAAATTGGGAAAGAGGTACGTCAAGTCTGTATATTGTCAGCATGCTTATTTCACTCATATGCAGAGTCAGGTCAGTTTAGTTCAGTGGCTCAGTCATGTCCAACTCTTTGGGACCCCATGGACTGGAGCATGCCAAGCCTCCCTGTCCATTGCCAACTTCCGGCGTTTACCCAGACTGGTGTCCATTGAGTCGGTGATGCCATCCAACCGTCTCAGCCTCTGTCATCCCATTTCCTTCCCATCTTCAATCTTTCCCAGCATCAGGGTCTTTTCCAATGAGTCAGCTCTTCACACTAGGTGGCCAAAGTATTGGAGTTTCAGTTTCAACATCAGTCCTTCCAGTGTAGATTTAGGACTGATTTCCTTTAGGATGGACTGGTTGGATCTCCTTGCAGTCCAAGGAACTCTCAAGAGTCTCCTCCAACACCACAGTTCAAAGCATCAATTCTTCGGTGCTCAGCTTTCTTCACAGTCCAACTCTCACATCCATACATGACTACTGGAAAAACCATAATCTTACTAGATGGACCTTTGTTGGGAAAGTAATGTCTCTGCTTTTTTACTCTGCTGTCTAGGTAAGTCAAAACTTTCCTTCCAAGGAGTAAGCATCTTTTAATTTCATGGCTGCAGTCACCATCTGCAGTGATTCTGGAGCCCAAGAAAATAAAGTCTGCCATTGTTTCCACTGTTTCTCCATCTATTTGCCATGAAGTGATGGGACCGGATGCCACGATCTTTATTTTCTGAATGTTTAGCTTTAAGCCTACTTTTTCACTCTCCTCTTTCACTTTCATCAAGAGGCTCTTTAGTTCTTCTTCACTTTCTGCCATAAAGGTGGTGTCATCTGCATATCTGAGGTTATTGATATTTCTCCTGGAAATCTTGATTCCAACTTGTCCTTCATCCAGTTCAGCATTTCTCATGAGGTACTCTGCATGTAAGTTAAAAATCAGGGTGACAATATATAGCCTTGACATACCCCTTTTCCTATTTGGAGCTGGTCTGTTGTTCCATGTTCAGTCCTAACTCTTGCTTCCTGACCTGCATACGGATTTCTCAAGAGGCAGGTCAGGTGGTCTGCTATTCCCATCTCTTTCAGAATTTTCCAGAGTTTATTGTGATCCACACAGTCAGGCTTTGGCATAGTCAATAAAGCAGAAAGAGATGTTTTTCTTGAATGCTCTTGATTGTTTGATGATCCAGTGGATGTTGCCAATTTGATTTCTGGTTCCTCATATGCAGAGTATGTCAGGTGAAATGCCAGGTTAGATGAATCAAAAGGAGGAATCAAGATTGCTGGGAGATGTTCAATCACCTCAGGTAATTGGCATTTATGATATGAGGTAAACAGATGGCAAATCATGGCAAATAGATGAGGGGAAAAAATGGAAGGAGTGACAGACTTTACTTTCTAGGGCCTCTAAATCACCACGGATGGTGACTCCAGCCATGAAATCAAATGACACTAGTTTGTGGAATAAAAGCCATGACGAACCTAGAGAGCATATTATAAAGCAGAGACATCACTGCTGACAAAGGTCCATATAGTCAAAGCTATGGTTTTTCCAGTAGTCACATAGGGATGTGTGAGTTGGACCATAAAGAAGGCTGAATTCCAAAGAATTGAAGCTTTCAAACTGTGGTGCTGGAGAAGACTTTTGAGAGTCCCTTGGATGCAAGGAAAGCAAACCAGTCAATCCTAAAGGAAGTCAACCCTGAATACTCATTGGAAGGACTGATGCTGAAACTGAAGCTCCATCTGATGTGAAGAACCAATTACTGGAAAAGATCCTGATGGTGGGAAAAACTGACGACAGGAGGAGAAGGGAGCAACAGTGGATGAGACGGTTGGATGGCATCACTGGCTCAATGGACATGAGTTTTGAGCAAACTCTGGAGATAGTGAAGGACAGAGAAGCCTGGCATGCTGCAGTCCATGGCGTTGCAAAGAGTCAGACATGACTGAGCGAATGAACGACAACAATAACAACAAGGTCAATTTTATAAGAACAAATTACTGCTTTTAAAACATTTTGGAACCGCTCTGCTGGTCCTGTAGTTAAGATTCCATTCTCCTACTGCCAAGGGCTAGGGTTCAATCCCTGGTTAGGGGACTAAGATTCTGCATGCTGCACAGTGGGACCAATAAGAAATTAATAAATAAACGACATGCAAAGACAAAAACAGACTCTCAAATGAAACCACTCAAAAAAAATCTTGGCAGTATTTTATTGAGATTACATTGAACTACCTGCTTTTTGAATGTTTCTGGCTAGGGACAATGCAGGATACTAGTTCTTTACCAGGCATTGCATCTGTGCGCCCTATAGTGGAAGCTCAGAGTTATAAACCTGAACCATCAAGGAAGTCACAAACTAGCTCCTATTTCTAAGGGGAAACATTATTTTGCTGAAAATATCCTTTGAATAATCTATTCATAATATACATGTGTGTATATTTGTCCATCATGAAAATTTTAGTGCTTATTAAAAAAAAGATCCATTAAATAAATAAATATTAAGTGAAGATCAATTCTGTGCTTTTCAATGTTTTAGTTTTGGACTCGAAATTTAAATTCAAATGTTATGAATAAAGTTAAAATGAAGCTGGATGATATCACTAACAAACTGAACATATATACGGAAGGAAAGACATGCAGAGATTGATCCCTGTTATAGAACTCAATCATAAACCTGAGAAGGATCGTCAAGTAAAGCAGGAGGAAAAAGAAGAAAAAAACTGTGATATCATGAAAGTCAAACTGAAAGATGCGGGGGGGGGGGGGGGGTAAAAGGAAAATGAGCTGAGACAAATGAATAATTAACTATCGGAAAGATGGCAATTAATTACTCCACATAAATCCACAGGAAAAGACTTGGGAGATCCATCTAGACTGTTTTAATGTGTGTTCATTTTTCTCAATGTTATTTTTAAAAAGGCCATTCCTTCATGATTCAATAAATTGTTATTGTTATAGAACAATAACCTCAGCTATGTAGATGACACCACCCTTATGGCAGAAAGTGAAGAGGAATAAAAAGCCTCTTGATGAAAGTGAAAGAGGAGAGTGAAAAAGTGGGCTTAAAGCTCAACATTCAGAAAATGAAGATCATGGCATCTGGTCCTATTACTTCATGGGAAATAGATGGGGAAACTGTGTGAGACTTTATTTTTGGGGGCTCCAAAATCACTGCAGATGGTGATTGCAGCCATGAAATTAAAAGACACTTACTCCTTGGAAGGAAAGTTATGACCAACCTAGATACCATATTAAAAAGCAGAGATACTACTTTGCCAGCAAAGGTCCATCTAGTCAAGGCTATGGTTTTTCCAGTGGTCATGTATGGATGTAAGAGTTGGACTGTGAAGAAAACTGAGCGCTGAAGAATTGATGCTTTTGAACTGTGGTGCTGGAGAAGACTCTTGAGAGTTCCTTGGACTGCAAGGAGATCCAACCAGTCCATCCTAAAGGAGACCCGTCCTGGTTGTTCATTGGAAGGACTGATGCTGAGGCTGAAACTCCAATACTTTGGCCACCTCATGTGAAAAGCTGACTCATTGGAAAAGACCCTGATGCTGGGAGGGATTGGGGGCAGAAGGAGAAGGGGGCAACAGGAGATGAGATGGCTGGATTGCATCACTGACTCAATGCACATGAGTTTGGGTGAACTCTGGGAGTCGGTGTTGGACAGGGAGGCCTGGCCTGCTGTGATTCATGGGGTCGCAAAGAGTCGGACACGACTGAGCAGCTGAAATGAACTGAACTGAACTGATACTATCTTTGATTCTATCTGTGGGTTTTGTCTTCTGTCACAATGACCAGATATTTATCTCTTCCTCCACTAAAACTAGATTATTTATGGAGACAAACTTCTATTGTAATACTTGGTGAAAACAATCCTCTTTGTATTTCCTATTTATCACAATTTTCTTGGTTGACTTGAAGAATTTAGTTTTGGAGGTAAACCTTAAGTCAACCTCAACTAGAACAAAAATTTATATATGGGGAGGTGAGTCAGAGGCTTCCTTGGTGGCTCAGACACTAAAGAATCTGCCTGAAAGGCAGGAGACCCAGATCAACCCACAGGTCGGGAAGATCCCCTGAAGGAGGACACGGCAACCCATTCCAATATTCTTGACTGGAGAATCCCACACACAGAGGAGCCTGGTGGGGACACAGCCTATAAAGATGCAAAGAGTCAGACACAACTGGAGCAACTGAGCTGCACAAACACATAATACTAAATAGCAGAGCTTACAGAGGTGTAGAAGAGTGATTCAGTGTATTTAATACCTAATTTCACACAGCCGGTCAGAGAAGAGCTGAGACTCAAGGCCCTAGCCACTAGCTCCAAGTCCCAAGGTCAGTTCCCAGTATGTAAACTTATGCCTGCCTGTTCAGAAGGTAGAGATATCTTACCAGTTATGCCACTCTTTACGTGGGTCATGCTGACTGTAGCCTGACATTGTAGTATAGGACTGTAGCCTAGGAAACTGGGCTAAATTCTAGTCCCTCCCGTGTAGCCTCATAAATCTCCTATGGTTATGAAACTACCCACTTCATGCTTTCAGAAGTAGGCAGAGGATTTGGGACACGAGACCATGTGACACATCCTGCAATTCACACTTCACAGCATAAGCCATTTCCAGGGAAACAACGTTCTCAATGGGTAGCTACTTCCAGCCACTCCCTTCCTCTTGGTTCAACACTTCTTGGGGCTCCTGGTCCCCAGTGCAGGACCAAGAACAGCAGTGGCACTAAGTGTCCCTGAAGAAACACTGGCTCCTCAGACGACACCCACCTAAGAAGCAGACAATGGCGAATGCCACTGGGAGAAAGAGGGGACCAGGGATGACTCTCTTAGGTCATCTCTGATGTCACCTGTCAATAACCAGAGGGACTGGAGATTCTGTTCCTGTGCTGAAGGCCAGTGAGACATATGTTATCTGTGCCCCAAAACACGTTTATCCAGCCAGGCTGGTGACGTCACAGGTTACACATTTGTTATTGTGCTTAACTTCACACAAAATCCCCATGTAGCAGATGACAGAATGACTTGGAAAGTTACAAGAAACTTGCCCATACTCCCACAGCTTGCCAGGGACTGGCTGTAAGTTCTGTCTTACACCTGGTCCCCAAGCTCTCAGTGACCACCTGTGTCACTTCTCACCATCGCTCTAGACCTCCTGCCTCACATCCTCCCTGCGCAGAACAGACACTGGGCACAATGAGCAGTATTGCAGTGACTTTATTAGATTCAGCCTGAGAGAGACCACATCAGGTGGGGAAGGGGTCTGGATTCCAGCTTCAGGAACAGAAGGAGAACTGGGCAGGAAGATCAAGTGCAGACCCGGCACAACTGGCAAAGCTTATCACACCAAAGAGAGAAGACTGGAAACAAATCCTATAAGAGCATTCACCACCGAGGACAATTTATAGCCGATGCAATCATCACTGAAGATGATGGACGCCTGCAAGGGAGAAGAAGGTGGAGGGACAGGACCTGAGCCCACAGCCAGGCTATCCTGTCTCCCCAGGAAAACCTCAGGCCTCACCCTCAGGGATTCAGCCCCATCCCTACCAAGAACCTCTGCCCACAGTCCCACCACTGGCAAGGGGGCTGCAGGCAGGCATCAGGGGGAGGATGGCTCCCTAGTAGACCAGGCACAGGTGTCAGGAGGGAGACAGAGCCACCAGTCACAGCAGGGAGGGGAGGAGATGACAAGGGTCAGCAGAGAACATCCAGGGCTGGTCCTGATGGAGGAATACGGTGCTGGAGACTGGGTTTGGGTCACACCTGAGCCTCCTCGGTCAGGTGTGCTGGGTGGATGGAAGGTGCATGCAAGTGTCGTAAACAACCCCATGTGCCATGGGAGCTTCTATTAGTGCATGATATGGCAAATCATGGCAAACCACTTGTTTTGAACAGTTAACAATTTGATGAAAATATGCAGAGACAGGCTATTCAGATCTCAAATACTATATCAGAAGAAAACCACAGCAAAAAGATGGTTTTTCGAGAAATACACTATTGGCCCAAGTGAGTGGTTGTACGTACCTAGAAGCTGCCCCAGGATATTAGGCACCAAAACCCCAGAGTGGAAATTCTGGCTCGTAGGCACCGAGAACATTTCGGTGGAAATGGGGCTCTGAGCCAGAGCAATGGCCATCAACAAGGGATAAAGAGGAGGTGATGTGACCACAGGTCAGAAAGCTTATAAGCCAGGGAGTCCCATGCTGGAAGGAGACCTAAAAGCTGGGACTCCTTTTAAATATTCCTGAAGTAGAGATGACAGACTGCTACACGTATGAGAGCTGAATGCTTCATTGCCTGCAAAATTTAAAATGTTACTTCTCCAATGCTGCTTCGTCTCAGTGAGAAAAAAAAAATTTCAGGAGTCAGTACACTTCTCCTAGAAAATTGACACTAGTCCCCTATTCTGTGTGAGCTGATTGACATCATATGGACAGATTTGGTAACAAGAGGCTGGGTGTGCAGGTGGACTGTGCTTGCATATTACAGGGGCTGCAGGTTGGGGCAAAAGGTTTATGTGCTTCTCTGTTTATAGCTCTATCACACATTCCATGATCGAATGATCTATTACCATGTGGCATACTGAACTATGCTGCACGAGAGTTCTCAAGATCAGTGTGGGTAAAGGTAAGTTACCTTATATTTCAGATGATTAAACCTGTTCTCAGGTCCTGCATCAATGAAGCAATCCCGGATTCTTCCAAAGGCGGCTCTTTCAGCTTCATTAGCGTCGATCGAATCCAAGGTTGCATTCAATGCTTTCCTTGGGAGTCCAAGAACCACAGCACTAACAGTTTTAAAAAACACAGGGCAGGCTTCCACTGAAGGCAGAGACAGAAAACACCTTGTCAAAAGAATCACCAGGTTAGGAGGTTCTGTTTCCCAACACTTGATAGGAACTCATACATTCAAAGCTTCAGACTCACCTCCCACAGAGACCCACCTTCTCCCAGGACTGCTTACACTCCAGACAAAACCTTCTCTATGAGGAACTCCCAACAGAGGGAGCAGCAAGAGGGGCTAGGCCTGGAGACCCCTCTTCCCTTCACCACTGCTCCCAGGCATACCAGCCTGCTTCCTCCATCTCACTAAGCACCACTACCCCCAACAAACTATCTCCCAGGGTTTGCACAGATAATGACCCTTCCAGCTCCACACCACCAGCCCCATTCAAAGACTGAAATCCTCCGGAAATTTGTGCAGGACTCCTAGGCACTGATCTGCCACCTGCCCTCAGAATCTGCCCCTAGAAGTGGCTGGGACAGGACTGGGAAGGATGCAGTGAGATAGCAGTGAGCAAGGATCAGCAGGGCCATCCAGACTCTCCTTCCTACCCTCAGTCGTCTTGAAGGTCAGCTCTCTGGTCACCAGCAAGGCCAGCACAAGCAGCGCTCCCTTCATCATGGCGGCAGCTGGAGTGCTCTGCTCAGGGCAGGGTTTTGCCTGCTTTATACACCACTAGCTCCCCAAGCCCAGCCCACTTTCCTCCCAGGAAAATTACAGGCTCCTGGCACAGGTGGCTCCCATGGCCCTTGGGGTGTTTATTGTGGAAGACCATCCTACTCTGAGACCAGAGCTCTTGGAAGACATGTGGGGATATCTTTGCCAAAGATCAAGTGGAGCTGAGGTGTCTAAGTCACTCCTACTGCTGCTGCTGCTAAGTCACTTCAGTCATGTCCGCCTCTGTGCGACCCCATAGTTGGCAGCCCACCAGGCTCCTCTGTGCCTGGGATTCTGCAGGCAAGAATACTGGAGTGAGTTGTCATTTCCTTCTCCAATGTATGCATGCATGCTAAGTCACTTCAGTCATGTCCGACTCTGTGCGATCCTATGGACAGCAGCCCACCAGGCTCCTCTGCCCGCAGGATTCTCTAGGCAAGAATACTGGAGTGGGTTGCCATTTCCTTCTCCCTAAGTGACTCCATTTGGAGCCAAATACTCTGTTGTCCCAGCCCCAATCATCACCTCTTTTCCTGGTCATCATTCCCCCAACCAATCCTGGCTCTGAGTTCATTATTCTCCCATATTGAGCAGACGGAATCATAGGAGGGCCAAGGACAGATCTACACCACTGTCAGGAGGAAAAAGGACATAAAGAATCCTTCCTTTCTCCCCAAGTTGAAGTCATTGAGATAAGAATGTGGAACTGGACCTTACTGAAGCCCCCAGATGTCTTAACATCTGCAGTCTCTTGGCAGGGCCCTGACACTGCTGGTCAGCAGCCTTGGGCTCTGAATAATGCCCAACAAGGAATTCATAGGACTTAAAGCCACGTGGCTTTTCTCAGGCGCTGGTACTTCTGTACTTTTGCGTCCTGCCACCAGCTTTCCTCAGGCCCTTCAGCCTGCTGGATCCTGAGCACGTTCCAGCCTTGCCCCTTCTCCTGGCTTTCCTTCCTCCTCCACAGTGAGCCTGGTCACGGGAGGTGCTTGCACTGCACAGTCTATCCAGGAACATCAGGGAGAAGCTGTGGGTTTGAGGGTTTATCTCCTGGGGTAGACACTCTGAGGTGCACAGCCCTACAGGCCACTGTGGATGGGAGTTCTAAGGCCCAGAGGGCTGAATTGATCACAGGTGACAGTCTGTATGTGAAAACTCTTTCAGAGTCAAACTCAACCTTCCACATTAGGAAAGCAGTTTGTTGGGACAAACCATTTGAGATGGCCCTTGAAAACACTAGAAGGAAGCCTGATCATTTCCTAATGGCCAAACTGGAAAGGGTTTGACAGACAAAATAAGTAACAGAGTATTTGAGGATAAACCAATGGATAAAGTAATATGTGTGAATCCATCCAAATTACTGTCTAAATAAATCAATGTGGGAGAGGAGACAAGCATTCCTTACAGAAACATCCTAAATAATAGACTATCCCCTCCAGGAGGATGAACCTACTGCCCTGCCCTCTCTGAGTGTGGGCTAGACTTGGGAACCTGTCTCCAAAGAAAAGAGGAGGAAGAGAGGCAAGTGCTGCAGAAACCTGGCAAACTCAAATAATCAGCTAATCAAGGCTGATTATTCCCAGTGGTAAGACACACTGCTGTCACATGTACCCTGATGTAAGGGGACTGGAAGGGAGCTTCACCTGTGTGGTGTCTTCCTCAAAACCCAAAGTCGGAACCCCACTCGACAGTATCAGAACAACAGCAGCTTAACTTAGCTTGGAGGCTTTTCTACCATCCCTGGTCCCTGAGAGTTCTCCTCAAGACTGTGAAGGCCATGACAGACCAGGAGAGAATGAGGAACTCCACAGAGCAGAGGACACTAGGGACATATGACAGTGAATGTAGCGAGTTTCGGATCTGGATAGGATCACGGAATCCAAGATTAATGGACAAGCAGCTGAAATTCAGATAAACTGTAACACTTAGTCGTACAGTTCGAGTGTTGTCTCTCAGTTTTGACAAATATTTGCACTTCTTCTATAAAACTAAAAGTATTCCAACGTAAAATTTTACTAATAACAACTTGAAACAGGAAGCTCCACTCTGTCCTCTGTGGCAACTTAGAGGGGTGAGATGTGGTAGAGGATGGGGATGATTCAAGACAGAACGGATATATGTTTATTTATGGCTGAGTCATATTGTTGTATGGCAGAAGGCAATCCACTCTTGTAAAGTAATATCCTCCTATTTAAAATACATTAGAAACAACAACAACAACGACCTGGATTAGGACAGGGATACATCAGCAGCATTCCTACATTGACCCTAACCAGCTCTTCACACTGATGTCACCAAATGTCCCCATGATCGGGGACGTCTCAGAGGACCCTCTGGCACCCTTGAAAGGGCACTGGGCTGGATCCATAGTATCCACCTGTGTTCCTCAGCACTCCAGGCCCTGGTTCCTCTCTTCATAGAGCTGCGGAGGGCATTTGGGGGCAGTCTCTGCTCAAGGACAGGAGGCATGGGATCCATGAGCAGCTGTCTCACCACACAGAAGTCCTGCCACCACAGACAAAGAGCCAACATGTGCATCCTGGGCCATGTGGTGTTTGCCTTCCTGCCCAGGAAACTTTAACTCGCACCTACAGCCACCTGAGGCCCTCCTGGGGTGACCTTCAGAGGGGTGGACCCCAGGCAGCAGGAGCCATGGTGAGGAGGGGCTGCACGGAGGTCAGCTGACACTGCAGTTCAGTACTTGGTGCCTCTTTGCCAAGAGCAGTTACCGGATGTGAATCCTATTTGGCATAGGGTTCAGCCTATGGTCATACCATGTGTCCCAATGTCAGAACAGGTCTTCAGCAAACATTAATCTTCCACAGGTGGCTCAGAGAAAGGACAGCCAGGTGCCTCCAGCAAAAGGTTACTTGATTCTCACTTATCAAACATTTTAAACCTTTATCTTATTAATCCAAGGCAATATTCATAAACACATTTACAGTAAGTAGTATGAAAGATATTCCTGCTTATCAACTCCAGAGAAATGGAATATTTCTGCCATTATTCTAACAAACAGTGTACAACATCTAATGAATGCGGGGCCCTCTCCTAGTCCTGGGATGCGGCAGCACACAGCACAGCTCTCACTCTCCTGCAGCCCTTCATCACCTAAGAGGGAGTGAAAGACAGTGACCCCATGGGATGAAGTGCTCTGGGCAAAGATGAAGCAGGGGGAGAAGACAGACAGCCATTGGGGAAGGAGAGGGGCAGACTGCTTTGATATTAGAGCTCAATAGTTGGGGAAAACTGTGCTGTGTGTTCCCTGAAGACACCTGAGGATGAGGGAATGAATCATGCAGCCACTGGAGGAAGAGCCTTCCAGGTTGGGAGGGCTCCATGTACAGAGTTCTTGCTGCAGGAGCACACTTGGTCAGGTCAAGGAGCAGACAGAAGGCACTGAGGGAGGAGAGAAAGGCAGGGATAAGTTCACAGAGGCAGCAGCAGTGTGGGGCTGGTTGTGCAACTGGCCCAGAGGTTGTGACCTAGAAGGGGCTTGGCTTTTCCTCAAGTAGAGAGGTGATCATGAGAACAGTACAGAGACACTCAAGAGGTGAAAGAGGTTGCAAAAAGTAATGGACCTAAGCACTGTCATGCTGACTGAAATAAGTCAGAGAAGCAGAAACGTCTCATGACATCCCTTATATGCAGAATCTAAAAAGACAGGATACAAACAAATTTATTTACAACCCAGAAACGTGACAGACTTAGAGAACAAACTTATTATGATTGCTAGAGGGAAGGATGAGGGTAAGGGACAGTTATGGAGTTTGGGATGCTAATGTACACACCGTGATATTGAAAATAGATAAGGATCGTATGCCATGATCAAGTCAGGTATATTCAAGGGATGCAAAGATTCTTCAATATATGCCAATCAATCAATGTGATGTACCATGTTAACAAATTAAAACATAAAACTCACATGATGATTTCCATAACTGCAATAAAACTTTCAACAAAATTCAGCACCCATTTATGAAAGAAACTCTCACGAAAATTGGCATAGAAGGAATCTATCTGAACATAATAAAACTCATGTACCATAATCCCACAGGAAACATTGTTCTCATTGGTGAAAAACAGAAAGCATTTCCTCCAAGATCAGAAGCAAGACAAGGGTGCCCACTCTGACCACTACTATTCAATATAGTTTTGGAAGTCCAGCCATGGCAACAGAGAAGAAAAAGAAATAGAGGAATACAGACTGGAAAGAAGCAGTAAAACTCTCAATATTTGCAGATGACATGATATTATACATAGAAAAAAGTAAAGATACTAAAGCTAAAGATACTAGAGATAACAGTAATGATAACTAGAGCTAATCAGTGAATTTATTTGTATAGTCATGGGATACAAAATCATTAGACATGAATTGCTTGCAATCCTTTACACTAACAGAGAATACTCAGAAAGAGAAATTAAGGAACCAATTCCATTCACCATTGACATCAAAAGAATAAAATACCTAGCAATACCTACCTAAGGAGACAAAAGGGCTGTATACACAAATCTTTAAGACACTGATGAAAGAAATTAAAGATGACATAAACAAATGGAAAGATATACCATGTTCTTGGAAGGGAAGAATCAATATTGTGAAAATGACCACACTACTCAAAGCAATCTACAGATCCAATGCAATCTATATAAAATTACCAATGGTATTTTTCACAGAATGAGAACAAAAAATTTCACAATTCATATGGAAACACAAACGACCCCTTATGGGCAAAGTGAACTTGCTAAAAAGAATGGAGCTGGAGGAATCAATCTTCCTGATTTCAGACTACACTGCAAAGCTACACTTATGAAGACAGTATGAAACAGGCAGAAAAACAGAAATATAGACTAATGGAACAAAACTGAAAGCCAGAAAAACACCCACCACCTATGGTCATCTTATCTTTGACAAGGAAGGAGAGACTATGTGAAAGTGAAAGTGAAAGTTGCTCAGTTGTGTCCAACTCTTTGCAACCTCATGCGCTATACAGTACATGCAATTCTCCAGGCCAGAATACTGGAGTGAGTCGCCTTTCCCTTTTCCAGGAGATCTTCTCAACCCAGGGATCAAACCCAGGTCTCCTGCAATGCAGGCAGAATCTTTACCAACTGAGCCACAATAAAGGCCAAGAATAGTGGACTGGGTAGTCTATCCTTTCTCCAGCGGACCTTCTGAACCCAGGAATCGAACTGGGTGTCCTGCATTGCAGGTGGATTCTTTACCAATTGACCTAAGAGGGAAGCTACAATGGAGAAAAGACAGTCTCTTTAATAAGTGATGTTAGAGAAATTTTTCAGCTACACATATTATAGAAAATGAAATTAGAACACTGCCTAGCACTACACACAAAGATAAACTCAAAATAGATTAGAAATCTAAATGTAAGATCAGAAACTACAAAACTCTTAAAGGAAAACACAGGCAAAACACTTTTTTAAATAAATCACAAAAAGATCCTCTATGACCCACGTCCTAGAGTAAGGGAAATAAAAACAAAAATAAACAAATGGGAACGAATCAGACTTAAGAGCTTTTGCACAGCAAGGAAAACACAAACAAGATGAAGGTATAGCACTCAGAATGGGACAAAATAATTGCAAATGAAGCAAGTGGCAAAGGATTAATCTCCAAAATATGCAAGCAACTCATGCAGCTCAACATCAGGAGAAAAAAATTTTCATGGGCAGAAGACCTAAACAGATATTTCTCCAAAGAAGGCATCTAATGGATGCCTAACCAACACATGAAAGATGCTCAAGATCACTTATTATTAGAGAAATGCAAATCAAAACTACAATGAGGTATCACCTCACATCGGTCAGAATGGACATCATCAATAAATCTACAAACAATAAATGCTGGAGAGGCTGCGGAGAAAAGGGAACCCTCTAGCACTGTTGCGGGAATGTAAATTGACATATCCATGGTGGACATTCCTTAAAAAACTAGGAACTATTTATTAGATGACCCAACAATCCCACTACTGGGCAGATACACTAAGGAAATTATATTGAAAACGACACATGTACTCCACTGTTCATTGCAGCACTATTCACAATAGCTAGGACATAGAAGCAACTGATATGACCATCAGTAGATCAATGGATAAAGAAATTGTGGTACCCATATACAATGGAATACTACAAACCCATAGAAAGGAATGCATTTGAGTTCATTTTAATGAGGTGGGTGAAACTAGAGCCTATTTATACAGAGTGAAGTAAGTCAGAAAGTCAAAAACAAATGTTGTGTATTAATGCATATATATGAAATCTCGAAAAATGGTACTGATGAACCTATATGCTGGGCAGGAATAGAGATGTGGATGTACAGAACAGACTTATGGACACAGTAGGGGAAGGAGAGGGCAGGATGAATTGAGAGAGCAGCATGGAAATACATACATTACCATGCATCAAATAAACAGCTAATGGGAAGTTGTTGCATAGAGCAGGTAGCTCAGCTTGGTGCTCGTGAAACCTACAGGGATGGGATGGGTTGGGAGGTAGGACAGAGATAGAAGAGGGAGGGGACATGTGTATATCTCTGACTGATTCATGTTGATGTATGGGAGAAACTGACACAACACTGGAAAGTATTTATTCTCCAACTAAAACTGTGGAAAATTCTGAAAGAGATGGGAATACCAGACCACATGACCTGCCTCTTGAGAAACCTGTATGCAGGTCAGGAAGCAACAGTTAGTACTGGACATGAAACAACAGACTGTTTCCAAATAGGAAAAGGAATACGTCAAGGCTGTATATTGTCACCCTGCTTATCTAACTTATATGCAGAGTACATCGTGAGAAACACTGGGCTTGAAGAAGCACAAGCTAGAATCCAGATTGCCAGGAGAAATATCAATAACCTCAGATATGCAGATGACACCACCCTATGGCAGAAAGTGAAGAGGAACTCAAAAGCCTCTTGATGAAAGTGAAAGAGGAGAGTGAAAAAGTTGGCTTAAAGCTCAACATTCAGGAAACAAAGATCATGGCATCTGGTCCCATCAGTTCATGGGAAATAGATGGGGAAACAGTGGAAACAGTGTCAGACTTTATTTTTGGGGGCTCCAAAATCACTGCAGATGGTGATTGCAGCCATGAAATTAAAAGACGCTTACTCCTTGGAAGGAAAGTTATGACCAACCTAGAGAGCAGATTCAAAAGCAGAGACATTACTTTGCCAACAAAGGTCCATCTAGTCAAGGCTATGGATTTTCCAGTAGTCATGTATGGATGTGAGAGTTGGACTGTGAAGAAAACTGAGTGCCAAAGAATTGATGCTTTTGAACTGCGGTGTTGGAGAAGACTCTTGAGAGTCCCTTGGACTGCAAGGAGATCCAACCAGTCCATTCTGAAGGAGATCAACCCTGGGATTTCTTTGGAAGGAATGATGCTAAAGCTGAAACTCCAGTACTTTGGCCACCTCATGCGAAGAGTTGATTCATTGGAAAAGACTGATGCTGGGAGGGATTGAGGGCAGAAGGAGAAGGGGGCGACAGGAGATGAGATGGCTGGATGGTATCACTGACTCGATGGATGTGAGTTTGAGTGAACTCTGGGAGTTGGTGATGGACACGGAGGCCTGGAATGCTGAAATTCATGGGGTCGCAAAGAGTCGGACACGCCTGAGCAACTGAACTGAACTGAACTGAAAAATAAATCAATATTAAATGCATAGATAACCAACATGGATAACTGTATAGCCCAGGGAAGTCTGCTCATTGTTTTGTGGCAGCCTACACGAGAGGAGACAATGGGAAAGAATGGATAATGTGCACACATATGGAAGAGTCCCTTCGTTGTCTACCTGGAAATATAACATTCTTAAGTGGCTATAATCTAATACAAAATAAAAAATAAAAAAAAAGAAGAAGAAGAGGCTTCAGAAAATATTCCTCTGTAGAACAAGGTACTATATAAGTCACCAGGTGGCAAGTCTAGGTCAAGAGAAAACTAGAAACTTCTGGGGCAGAGCATACAAGAGATTTCAGGGCTCTATAATTGATTTGGGAAAGTGGCACAACAGAGGCCACTGACGAGATCTAGGACAGTGATAACAGCAGGGCAGGAGCCTCCAGAGAGCCTGAAAAGGGACTCAGGGCTTATGCTCTGGCCTGCTTGCAACTTACTCCCCGTGAGACCATTCCTAAGCATGAGCTTCCTGAAAACCCATAAGTCTACACCAAACTTTCTTCAAGGTCACATGTTCTGATACACTCCCATTGGCTACCATTCAGGAGGCATGATACGGAGCATTTTTGTCCTTTTTGGTCAACCTGGGGATTTTCAGTTGTTAAGCTTCCTGAGTCAGGTGCCCCTCCCACAGAGCCCTCCAGCGGGGAGGATGCTGAGCCAGTGCCCTCTGTGGACTCAAGGACTAGCATCTTGCCAACACACACAGCTTCTCCTGTGCAGCCCCAGGCACTCTCACACTGTGGCCTGGCAGAATCTCCTGAGAAAAGGAAGCATGCAACACAGTCCCCTGGGGTGAGGACAAGCACAGGTATAAAAGGGCTCCAGGTGAGTAGGGAGCACCTGCCACCGGCACCATGACGCGGGCTGGAGCTCTCCTGCTGCTCTGCACTGCCTTGCTTCTCATCATGGGCGGAAGTGAGTGGCTGCGACCTGGGCTCCCCAAGGGTTCCGACACCTTCCCAGGGCAGCACTGAGCATGTCGGGAGCAGGAAAGGAATAGGGTGTTCTGATGAGTGCCTTACAGGAAGTGTCCCCTTCTCTTTCTGTTACAGAGTGTGATGACATCTGCCCAGCCTTGAGGGACACTGTTGACCTGTTCATATCGGGAAGCCATGAGGCCTATATTGAACAAGTTGAAAAGTATAACAAAAACCCTGATGTACTGGAAACTGCCAATACCCTGAAGAGCTGTGTTGATGAGAAGTTGACACCACAGGATAAGCAGGATGCTCTGAGCGCTCTGGTGGGTCAGGCTGTGTGTGATGTGCCTGTGGTGCATGGGTTGGGGGGTGGACGGGGATGTCAGGGGCCTATTCAGGGCACTTGGAGGTGGGGAGATCATATCCTCTCCACCCTGGCTCTTACCTGGAAACCTGGGAGGATAAAGATCCTCATGAATGAGGAGGTAGAGAGGATGTGGCCAACACACACAGGGTGGGCAAGGATCATGGAGGCAGACTCAGTCCAGCCCTGGAGCTCTAGAGCTGGCCCTGACTGCTCAGCTCTGCCTGGTCAAGGCCTGGGACCCTCCAGGCCCTCCTGATTCTGTGGTGCCACCTGATTTTGGAGTTAGGCCCTCAGTGCTGGCCTCCCTGACTCCAGCCTCTCCAGCACAGGAACCTGACTCTGCTGCAATCCATTCCTATTGAGACCTTCTCTTCTCTAAACATCAGATTTTCCCCTAATACCTCAAGTCCCTACTCTGTTCCACCGAACACCCACATATGTCCTTGGTCCCTGGATGTGAAAGCGCCATTAAGCCACACATACCCTAAGAGAATGCTGTTCCAAAAGCTGCCCTCCTGCACCCCCCACCCCCAGGCCTGGGATGCCCAGAGTCGAGGGTCATGTGAGTCCATTCTCTGTTGCCATAGAGGTGATGGGAAAAGCCGCTGTTTCAGCTCTAAGTATCCAAGGGCCAGAGGGAGGAAGCAGACAGGGATCAACTCACCCCTGAAGACTTCCAGGAGTCACTCCTGAGCCCTGCCAGGTGGTCCTCAGCAGTGTCTCCCATTCTATCCCAGGAGACTGCCCTCAGCCCCCCAGGGAAACCACACAATCTCTGTTCCATTGGAGGAAGACTCTTTGGGACGTATCCATCTTTACCCACTCATATTCAGAGGCCACTCTCCGCAGACCCTTCCCTTGTGTTCAGTGCAGCTTTATGTCTCTTCAAACCCTGAAGCCTCACCAGGTTTCTGCATCTTCTCTTACAGAATAAAATATACTCCAGTTCTCTCTGCTGATGGAACTGTCCCTGCCAGGCACCCAAGGAAGCCACTTGCCTGATCCCTAAGTCATGGCAGCAACCTGCCACATCCAGGTGTCTGATTATAGAGGATTCCAGCAATAAAAAGCTTTGCAATTCACAGGAGAGTGCTTACTCATTGACTTCAGAGAGAAGCGGGGAGGGAACGCAGCCTCGGTGGAGACCATCAGTGTGCCTTCCCACTGCAGCTGGATTTCAGTGCTCTCAGATGCTCCTCCACACATTCAACAGGTGGAGCCTGGGTAATAATCATTACATCAGCTGGAGGGTCTGATCACTTCTGCCACATCCGCTTGAGTGTGTGTTCCCGTCTGTCACCAAGACCCACAGGTCGTGAGCATATTCCACCAAATTTCAGCCTTGCAGCAACCTTGAGGCCTAGGAGTAATCATCCTCATCTTACAAGGGAGAATCTGAGGCTCAGAGAGGGTAAAGTATCTGCTGAAGATACACAGCCTTCCCCACCCATTCATGCTTGGGAGATGAGCTCAGCTAAATCACCTTATGACTGTTCACATATTACAGTCATTCTTTGGGCCTCTGATTTCCATTTAAAAAATCGAACTCCCTCCAGTCTCCAAGTTTGGGGTAAGGCCAAACTAAAACAAAGACTGACAAATGGCCCTTGTCCTAAGTGCCTGACAGGAGAGGAAGAACAAAGGGTCCAGGTCCATGTGCTGAACTCTGTCACTCCTTGGGCCTCAGTTTATCCTAATGCCAACCCCCAGTTGTGGACTCAGCTGCTTCTACCTAAACACACTGTGAGTTGAGTCTCACATTCAGAGTGGATGTCCAGGGGCCTGGGGTTTCTTGCTTCTTCTGTGTCTCTGCTACCTGCCCACTAATAGGGCCCCATGCTCCCACTGTCTCATTCATCTTTGCCTTATCCCACCCCATCTCTAAGAGCTTCTTCCCACCCAACAGCTCCCCTCCGGAAACAAATCTGCAGGGCTTACCCCACAGGGCTGGGTTTAGGACGGGGAGTCTCTATGGTCCTCATGCTGAGGAGGCTTCAGACAGGTCCCTAAGGTGATCCAAAGCTGCTGCTTCCCTGTGGCGGGAGCCTCCGGGATGCGGGAGAGGTCTCCTTGCCCATAGTGACACCTGTCCCTTGTCTCTGCCCACTGCTCCACCCCCACTAGGGTCTCGCTGGGGGCTCTTCTAAGATGGAGTTCTGCCTCTGTGGGAGCTAAGGTGTGTTGAGCTGGTGCGAACAGGTCCTGGAGCAGGGACCCTTCTCCTCATCTAACCCAGAATGTGTATTCCATCCCACCCCCACCCAACTGATGTAAAAGCTCCAGGCCTTCAGAAAGGACAGATGCCAACCTGATAAGTTAGGTGCCTCTTACAATGTGTTGGATATAAACTCACCCTGCTCTGCAGGGAGTGTACAGATGTGACGGGACCTCTCCTAAGATTCGGTGGAGATGAGTGAGGGGCAGTTGGTGTTCCTGGGACACACACAATCCGTATCCTGAAACTGAGACAAGCCTCCAAGAAGGAAAAGGCCAGAGTCAGGCCATAGCTGAAGACAGGGCTTGCCTTCGTGACTGCAAGATGAAGACCTGCAGAGGCACACCCACTCTTTCAGTGTCACTATCAACCTTGACGTTTCCTTGAAAATTCTTTTTAAATATTTTCTATTATATTGAATATAGTTCCAATGGTGTAACATATTTACATTCATCTTTAGGCTGGCCATGCTCATGGAATCAGAACACAGGATACCCAGCCAGGGCTTCGAACCCAGGCTTCTGAAGGGGTTTACATGGAAGGGTCAGGTGTTCTTTCATGTGCAGGTACACTAGGAAGCCACAGAGCTCAGCAGATCCTAAGCAGACAGACAAGACAGATGACAGAAACACATCTTCCACTTGGAAAGAAACCATAGAAAACACACACATGCAATGGACTATTACCCAGCCATTAAAAAGAATACATTTGAATCAGTTCTAATGAGGTGGATGAAACTGGAGCCGATTATACAGAGTGAAGTAAGCCAGAAAGAAAAACACCAATGCAGTATACTAACATATATATATATGGAATTTAGAAAGATGGTAATGATAACCCTGTATGCGAGACAGCAAAAGAGACACAGATGTACAGAACAGTCTTTTGGACTGTGTGGGAGAGGGAGAGGGTGGGATGATTTGGGAGAACAGCATTGAAACATGTATAATATCATATAAGAAATGAATTGCCGGTCTAGGTTCGATGCAGGATACAGGATGCTTGGGGCTAGTGCACTGGGATGACCCAGAGAGGTGGTATGGGGAGGGAAGTGGGAGGGGGGTTCAGGATTGGGAACACCGTGTACACCTGTGGTGGATTCATGTTGATGTATGGTAAAACCAATACAGCATTGTAAAGCAAAATAAAGTAAAATTAAAAAAAGATTAAAAAATAATAATAATAAAAGAAAAGAAAAGAAAAAAAGAAAACACATACATGGATTCATCTTGTCTGTTTCCAGATTACTGAGGTAACAGCAAACTCACTACTTAATAGACAAATAAGCCCCACTTGTAAAGCCTGCAGAGCTGCACAGAGGCCTGTGTATCTGGGCATTCAGGGCACAGAAACTAGCATGATCAACACAAACAGCCAGGTGAAGAGGCCCTGGAGGTGATAGCTGGACAAGCCCAGCTTCACATCATCACCGGTTTTATCACAGAAGCAGCTCTGAGCAAACACACAGGGCTGGCCCAGTCTCAGGAGCATCCTCCATGCTCAATCCACGAGGGGTTAGCCCATTCTACAGTTCTTCAGGACAGGCGTGGAAGGAATAATAATAAGTCACAGAATTACCTAAACGATTTTGGTCTAGTGTCTCAGAGAATAAATTAGGGCAAAGTCCAAGATAACTTAAGAAGGTCCAAACCAAAAGAGACCTTGATGTGACTTTCCTGGTGATCCAGTAATTAAGAATCTGTCTTCCAATGCTGAGGATGCTGGTGTGACCCCTGATCAAGGAACTTAGATACCGCTTGCCATGGGATGTCAGAGACTTGTGCCACAGCTACAGCAAAGCCTGCAGGATGCAAGGAAAGATCCTACATCTGCCACAAGAAGACCCTACATCCTCTTCATTGGAAGGCATACTGTTAACCACTGCATCAACAACATTGTAGAGCAATTATCCTCCAATTAAAAAAAGTTTAATTTTTAAGTGTTTTTAAAACTTCATAGAGAAGAAGAGAGAGAAAGACCCTGAGAAGAGACCAGAAAGAATAAGTCAAGGCAGGATTCAGGTTGATGATCCAAGTTCTGGGAGACTTCACACAATGGGGCGATATGGTGCACAGCTATGTGGTTGCAATACAGGATTACAAAACATTCCACTCCTAAGATGTCTGATTGCTTTGGAGTGGAAAATAAAAAGTGAAATATAATTGACTCACTCTCCTCTCCTCAATATGTCATGAAGAAATAGCAATGGAATTTTAAACTATGAGCCCATAAGGACAAAAAGAACATGGGATTATCAGCTGATGATGACATAGAACAGATATTCAGAAGAGAGAAAGCACAGAAAGATGGGGTGACTATGGGCAGAGGAACCATATCTAACAAATAAGACAGAGCCAGTTTTTCCTACTTAATTCCAAACAGCACTGGGCTACAGAGACATGAGTACTGCCTGGGTAAGTTGAAATACAGCCACAGAACTGAAAAGAGGTAACTGATAAAAAGAGGTAAGTGATATCTATGTGGAATTGCTGAAATCCCTAACCCTACTCCCCACCTCTTTCATGCACAGAACATATGTATTCAGGTAAACATCCTCCGAGAAGGAAGCTGGAGAGCCAGTGTGATGGAATGGTTAAGATCAGGGACTCTGGTGTTGTACTTCATGGTTCCAAATTGCTTGCATTCAAAATGTGCACTTTCAATGGCACCACTGTAAGCTAGAACATAACAGAGGAGTGTCTTCAAACTTCTAAACCAAATTTAGATTTCCATCCTGACGAAGGTATCAATCCAAATATGTAACAATCAAATCATTCCTTCCTTACATCTTCTCTCAGGAATGTACAAGAGGATGTACTTCACTAACACAAGAGAAAAACAGAAAGAAGAAGACGTCTGAATTCCCAAGATGAACTGAAGGGAAATTCTGGGACAACCACTGCATTGGGTTTGGAAAGTCATTCCAGACTGGAGTCTAGAAGCAGGGGGGCTCTAGGTGATATCACTCTAGAGAGGGAAAAGGTAGATCAATACATTGTTTTCTGTGTCCAATCATGGGAAAAAGAGCTTTCATTTTTTGCTTAACAATTTGGAACACTTTAGGCAACCCACTCCAGTACTCTTGCCTGGAAAATCCCATGGACGAAGGAGCCTGGTAGGCTGCAGTCCATGGGGTTGCTAAGAGTCGGGCACGACTGAGCGACTTCACTTTCCCTTTTCACTTTCATGCATTGGAGGAGGAAATGGCAACCCACTCCAGTGTTCTTGCCTGGAGAATCCCAGGGATGGGGGAGCCTGGTGGGCTGCCGTCTACGGGGTCGCACAGAGTGGGACACGACTGAAGCGACTTAGCAGCAGCAGCAGCAGCAGGTACAGGCAGATAATAACAAAGTATGAGCAAGGTGCATATATTACCAACAAAGAACAAAAATATATATTTTGTTTTTAAAAGTTTATTTTACTCTAAGAATGCAAACATAGCTTAACATTACAAATATATATAATAAACTGCATAAATACAACTGAGCAGGACCCTGAGAGGTCTCCCCACAACAGACCACCCCCCAACCATGTCCTCCACATGCCTTTTCTGTAGAAACACTTTTGTCTTCTAGGTCTTTCCCAAGTTCCAAAGAGTACATTGGATCAGATACCTGAGAAAATGCAGAAAGAAAACCAGTCTGACAAGAAAACATAATAATAGTTGAGCCATTAAACAATGACAAGGACCTTCAGTCACTCCTCAAGGGACATACATAATATTCTGAACCATATTCTTGGAGGTTTTTTAAAAATACTGAAACCTCGATCAGGTGTAAGAAGTTAACTGTATGTTTCCCACAAGAATGTAGACTCCAGTCCTTTTGGAATCAGAAGGTTGATGATGTTGACTCCTGATAACCTGATCACCAACCAATCACAAGAAACTCTACCAGCTGATCACATATCCCACAACTCCCCGCCCCCTCAACCCAGCCTGCCTTTAAAAGCCTTTCTCTGAAAGCCTTTCGGGAGTTCAGACCCCGGAAGCACTAGCTGCCTGGACTCCTTGCTTGGCAATGAACACCACATTTTCCTTCACCACGACCCGATGTCAGTAGATCGGCTTTACTATGCATGGGCAGGCTGACACAGGCCAAGATCAGGAACATACAGAGACTGAAGTGAAAAACTCGGTGATCATCTTAACTGAGGGAGAAAAAAAGAGTTAATGATACTAAGCAGTTATTTGTGATTTAGAAAAAAACAAAATGGGAAGAAAGAGTTCTTCATAATCATGATAAAGTACATTTATGAAAAAACCTCAACAAATATCATATTTGATTGTCAAATGTTATGAGCAGTCCATTTAAAATGAGAAGCAAGGTAATGATGCTTGAATGACTGTTTGTACTAAACATTTGCTATATTTATTAACCAGTGCAGTACAAAAAGAAAGTTTGATGATATCAAACTAGACAACAGACACACTAGAATATCAGACTTCCCTGTTGGTCCTGTCGGTTGGGAATCCACCTGCCAATCCAGAGGACATGAGTTTGATCCTTAGTTTGGGAATATCCCACATGCTGCAGGGCAATTAAACGTGTAAGCCACAACTACTGAGTCTGTGCTGTAGAGGATGGGAGCTGCAAATACTGAGACCCACGGGCCCTTGAGCCCACGTGCTGTATCTACTGAAGCCCGCATATCCTAGGGTCCATCCTGTACAAGTAGACAGCTCCCACTTGCTGAAACTGGAGAAAGCCCACATGTAGTGATAAAAACACAGCCCAGCCAGGAAAAAAAAAAAAAAAAAAAAGGAATATCAATAACCATCCAAACCATGATCTTTGAAAAAGCAAAAAAATTGATAAATCTCTATTACTTATTTGAAACGCACTAAGAAATCACTGCAGATGGTGACTGCAGCCATGAAATTAAAAGACGCTTACTCCTTGGAAGGAAAGTTATGACCAACCTACATAGTATATTCAAAAGCAGAGACATTACTTTGCCGACTAAGGTCCGTCTAGTCAAGACTATGGTTTTTCCTGTGGTTATGTATGGATGTGAGAGTTGGACTGTGAAGAAGGCTGAGTGCCAAAGAATTGATGCTTTTGAACTGTGGTGTTGGAGAAGACTCTTGAGAGTCCCTTGGACTGCAAGGAGATTTAACCAGCCCATTCTGAAGGAGATCAGCCCTGGGATTTCTTTGGAAGGAATGATGCTAAAGCTGAAACTCCAGTACTCTGGCCACCTCATGGGAAGAGTTGACTCATTGGAAGAGACTCTGATACTGGGAGGGATTGGGGACAGAAGGAGAAGGGGACGACAGAGGATGAGATGGCTGGATGGCATCACTGACTTGATGGACGCGAGTCTGAGTGAACTCCAGGTGTTGGTGATGGACAGGGAGGCCTGGCGTGCTGCGATTCATGGGGTCATAAAGAGTCGGACACGACTGAATGACTGAACTGAACTGACTGACTGAAGACACAATTTATCATAATAAATAAAAGAAAGGATGACTTTATAGATCTACCGACATAAAAATAAGAAAACACAAAGAACTAATTATGCCAATTAGTTGCATAGCTTAGATGAAGCATACACCTTTCTTGAAGACAAAAATCACACAAAGTGAATCAATACAAAAGAGAATACCTGAATAGCTCTATATCTGTTAGGAAAGATAAACTTTAATTAACCCATCACACATAGAAAATTCCAGGCCCATAGACATAGAGGTGAATTTTATCAAATATGTAAAGAAGAAATAATATAAATCCTATATAAATGCTTGAGGAAAACAGAGGACAAATGAACCTTCCCAACTCATCTCTTGAGGCCAGAATTTTCTCATATATTGTCAGGAAAAAATATTACCAGAAAATGATGAACTGATACCATCCATAAACATATACCCACAAAAAAATTAACATAACTTTAACAATAAAATCTGGACACACAGAAAAGAATTGGTACATAAACACAAGTGATGTTTCTCCTGGGACTGCAAGTTTGGTTTAACATTCAAAGTCAATCAATGTAATTCACCATATTAACAGAATAATGGTGGAAAGTCATATGATCCTCATAACAGATGCAGAAAATATATTTCAAAAATCAAAACATTCACCTGGGGTGGGGGGATGGGCTGGGAGGGGGGAAGGAGGTTCAAGAGGGAGGGGACATGTGTACAACTATGGATGATTCGTGTTGATATATGGCAATAACCAACAAATATTGTAAAGCAATTATCCTCCAATTAAAAATAAGTTTTTAAAATAAAAATATTCATAATAAAAAAAATCAATAAACTAAGAGAAAAGTATACTTTGTAACATTATGAGTTACACCTACAAAACCACCTAAAACAACAATACCTAATGGGGAAAGATTGAATGCTTTCCTCCTGAAATCAAGCAGAAGGCAAAGATGCCCATTTACATGATTTCCTGGAAACATTTTACTGGCACTTACGACCATAAACATCCATTATATTTTTGAGTACAATAGTAATAGAAGAACATGGATTCAATCTAATAATTGGCATCAAAAATAGCAAAGAAGACTTCAGCTGACACTGCATTTAATGAAAAAAGGATGAATTGTTTCTCCTAAGATCAAGGATAAGGGAAAGGCGCCTACTCTTTCCATTTCTCTTCAACATTGGACTGGAAGCTCTCACAAATGCAATAAGGCAAGAAATAATGAAAACAAACTACAGTTGGAAGGGAAAAACTCAGAGTAAACTCTTCAGAGTAAATCAGAATATACAGAGAAAAACCTAAGGAATCTACAAAAACACCACTAGTACGCATAAGTGTGTGTATTAGTCACTTAGTCATGTCCAGTGCTTTTTGACCTCATGGACTAAAGCCTGCCTGGCTTCTCTGTTTTTGGAATTCTCCAGGCAAGAATACTGGAGTGGGTTGCCATTTCCTTCTCTAGGGGACATATAAGTGAGGTTAGCATATTTGTAAAATACAAGTCAATATATAAAATCTCAAGTGTATTTTACATAGAGACAACAAGCAATCCAAAATTGAAGGAAAATGTCATTCATAATAGTGAAAGGTTGTTGCTGAACCACGAAAAGACGCTGGGATTCTTGGCCTCTGGAAGAGAAGAATTCAATCTGGGGCCAGAGATGAGGCTTGATTGCTCAGAGCTTTTGTGTAATAAAGTTTTCAGTTCAGTTCAGTCACTCAGTCATGTCCAACTCTTTGCGACCCCATGAATCACAGCACGCCAGGCCTCCCTGTCCATCACCAAATCCCGGAGTTCACTAGACTCACGTCCATTGAGTCAGTGATGCCATCCAGCTATCTCATTCTCTGTCGTCCCCATTTCCTCCTGCTCCAAATCCCTCCCAGCATCAGTCTTTTCCAATAAGTCATTAAAGTATAAAGGAGATGAGAAAGCTTCTGACATAGGCATCTGAAGGGGGCAGAAAGAATGTCCCCTTGCTAGTGTTAGCAGTGGAGTTATATACTCTCCAATGAATCAAAAGAATGTCTGAAGGTTGGAAAGGCCTCATCAGACCTATTCCCATAATTTACATTTTAAGATTACAGGATTAGCCAGAAGGTTTAATCCAGAGACTGTCCTCAGGCAGGATACATTCTGTTCAGTTCAGTCACTAAGTTGTGTCCGACTCTTTGCGACCCCATGAATCACAGCACACCAGGCCTCCCTGTTCATCACCAACTCCCAGAGTTCACTCAGACTCATGTCCATCGATACTTTTCAATATGCTGTCTACGTTGGTCATAACTTTCCTTCCACGGAGTAAGCGTCTTTTAATTTCATGGCTGCAGTCACCATCTGCAGTGATTTTGGAGCCCAGAAAAATAAAGTCTGACACTGTTTCCCCATCTATTTACCTTGAAATGGTGAGACCGAATGCCATGATCTTCATTTTCTGAATGTTGAGCTTTAAGACAACTTTTTCACTCTCCTCTTTCACTTTCATCAAGAGGCTTTTTAGTTCCTCTTCACTTTCTGCCATAAGGGTGGTGTCATCTGCATATCTGAGGTTATTGATATTTCTCCCAGCAATCTTGATTCCAGCTTGTGCTTCTTCCAGCCCAGCATGTCTCATGATGTACTCTGCATATGAGTTAAATAAGCAGAGTGACAATATACAGCCTTGTTGTACTCCTTTTCCTATTTGGAACCAGTCTCTTGTTCCATGTCCAGTTCTAACTGTTGCTTCCTGACCTGCATATAGGTTTCTCAAGAGGCAGGTCAGGTGGTCTGGTATTCCCAAATCTTTCAGAATTTTCCACAGGTTATTTTGATCCACTAGTCAAAGGCTTTGGCATAGTCAATAAAGCAGAAATAGATGTTTTTCTGGAATTCTCTGGCTTTTTCCATGATCCAGCAGATGTTGGCAATTTGATCTGTGGTTCTTCTGCCTTTTCTAAAACCAGATTGAACATCTGGAAGTTCATGGTTCACATATTGCTGAAGCCTGGCTTGGAGAATTTTGAGCAGTACTTTACTAGCATGTGAGATGAGTGCAATTGTGCAGTAGTTTGAGCATTCTTTGGCATTGCCTTTCTTTGGGATTGCAATGAAAACTGACCTTTTCCAGTCCTGGGGCCACTGCTGAGTTTTCCAAATTTGCTGACATACTGAGTGCAGCACTTTCACAGCATCATCTTTCAGGATCTGAAATAGCTCCACTGGAATTCCATCACCTCCACTAGCTTTGTTTGTAGTGATGCTTTCTAAGGCCCGCTTGACTTCACATTCCAGGATGTCTGGCTCCACGTGAGTGATCACACTATCATGATTATCTTGGTCGTGAAGATCTTTTTTGTGCAGTTCTTCTGTGTATTCTTGCCACCTCTTCTTAATATTATCTGCTTTTGTTAGGTCCATGCCATTTCTGTCCTTTATCGAGCCCATTTTGCATGAAATGTTCCCTTGGTGTCTCTAATTTTCTTGAAGAGATCTCTAGTCTTTCCCATTCTGTTGTTTTCCTCTATTTCTTTGCATTGATCACTGAGGAAGACTTTCTTATCTCTTCTTGCTATTCTTTGGAACTCTGCATTCAGATGCTTCTATCTTTCCTTTTCTCCTTTGCTTTTCCCTTCTCTTCTTTTCACAGCTATTTGTAAGGCCTACCTAGACAGCCATTTTGCTTTTTTTGCATTCCTTTTTTAAGGGGATGGCTTGATCCCTGTCTCCTGTACAATGTCACAAACCTCCGTCCATAGTTCATCAGGCACTCTATCTATCAGATCTAGGCCCTTAAATCTATTTCTCACTTCCACTGTATAATCATAAGGGATTTGATTTAGGTCATACCTGAATGGTCTAGTGGTTTTCCCTACTTTCTTCAATTTCAGTCTGAATTTGGCAATAAGGAGTTCATGATCTGAGCCACAGTCAGCTTCTGGTCTTGTTTTTATTGACTCTATAGCGCTTCTCCATCTTTGGCTACAAAGAATATAACCAATCTGATTTCGGTGTTGACCATCTGGTGATGTCCATGTGTAGAGTCTTCTCTTGTGTTGTTGGAAGAGGGTGTTTCTATGACCAGTGCATTTTCTTGGCAAAACTCTATTAATGTATCCTTGGCAGGATACATTATTGTTATATAATCCTAAGGAATGTAGAGGGGGAAAAGTTTGTCCTTTCTTCCTCCTTAAGAATTCCAGACATCTCTTTCCTTGAGGACCCCTAGACTTCTTATCAACCTGCCTAGGAAAAATTTCTCTCAATAGCACCAAAAGCAAAATATTTTGACAGGGAATTAATAAACTATTTGTAAGACCTGTAAAATGGAAACCTTCCAAAACATTAACTTCTGAGAAAATTAAGTCATAATCAAATGGAGACCTGTACTAGGCTTACATATTTAAAGACTCAATAAGGATAATATTTCAATTCTATTAATCTTTAGATTCAAGGCAATCCTGATTCACTTGCCAGCAGGAGGTATGTAGAAAGTGAGAAACTGATTCGAAAACATATACAGAGGAATGTCGGGAAGATGGTTTAGTAGGAGATTCCAGTCTCTAAGCCACCAATGAGAAAAACCACATAGCTCTGACACAGCTCAGGAGTGCTTCTTAAAAGCTGAAGCAACACAGTACTGTGGCAGGAAGGGAACTCCTTTCAGGGTTCAAAGGGGGTTCTTGTTTAACACTCAGAAATGAATTGTCCAAGGAGACGCACATGCTGACAAGCAAGAGACTTTATTGGAAAGGGGTGGCAGGGTAGAAAGCAGTAGGGAAAGGGAACCCAGGAGAACTGCTCTGCCATGTGGCTCGCAGTCTTGGATTTTATGGTAACTGGATTAGTTTCCAGGTTGTCTTTGGCCAGTCATTCTGTCAGCATGTTTCCTGTAACAGTAGCACAAATTTAAATGAGCAAAAGCTGTGGAGGAAACCAACAGCCAGCACAACCACTGCATGAGTGCAGCACTCTCAGCACAGAAGGTCCCACAGGATTTTACATCTCGGACTCCCGGTGCTGAGTCCCTCCACCCTCCCTAACAGGACCCAGGACAGTTAGTGCCTCCCTGGAACTCAGCACAGCCATCATACATGCAGCAAAACTAGTCCTGGTCCTGAAGCCAGGCATATACATGCCCCCAGCTCTGACCTCAGCAACTGAACTTGTGCCTGCAATCCACCCCAGATCCTACCACAGGCCCTGTCCTTGCCGCTGTGCATACATCACTGTTCTGTGCATTCAACTACAGACTCACAGTTGAGCATGGGCACACTTTTGGCACTAGCAATCACCACTACCTGCCTTAGTCCCTCTCCGTGTACCCAGAGTCAATGCTGAGGACCACAACAGTTGTGTTTCTGTACACTAAAAATGAAAGCTCCAAAAAGGAAATTAAGAAAAGATAAAAAAAACAAGGAGATCATATCAGTCAATCCTAAAGGAAATCAATCCTCAATATTCATTGGAAGATCTGTTGTTGAAGCTCCAATACTTTGGCCAGCTGATGAGAACAGCTGATTTATTGGAAAAGACCCTGGTGCCAGGAAAGATTGAAGGCAAAAGAAGTGGGTGGCAGAGGATGAGATGGTTAGAGTAGCATTGCCAATCAATGGACATGAATTTGAGAAAACTCCAGGAGACAGTGAAAGACAGGTGAGTCTGGCATGCTGCAGTCCATGGGTCGCAAAGAGTTGGACAAGATTTAGCAACTGAACAACAACATAGTAGAACTATATGTAACTTTGTTCTGTGTTTTCCAAGTCTCCTATAAATGTGTCATACTTTCATAATTAAAAAATAAAAAATAGCTAAAATGAAAAAAAAAATAAATAAATACCATTTCTCACCTATCATGTTTGCAAAAATCTGAAAGTTTGATAACATTCTGTAATTCTGTTGGTTGAAACTAGGAAAATGAATAATTTCTTCCAGTGCTAGTAGAAATAGAAAGTAATATGACTTCTGTACAGAATCTGGCATTCTCCAACAATGCTACATTTACACTTACCTTTTCAATGCAATCAAATGATTTATTGAAGTTCTCCTTACATTAAATTTTTCAAATTAGACATTTCCTTTTAAATATGGCAGGCCATTGATCAAAACAGTTAATCTCATCCAGTTGAGAGTACTTACCTTTTAATCTAGCAGTCTCACTTGTAGGAATCTTCCCTGAAGATACACAACCATAAATCTGAAACAACATATGTGGAAGATTATTGATTGTGGCATTATTTGTAATAGCAAAATAAAAATACACTTCAAGGTCTCAATTAGAGACTGGTTAAAAAAGAAAAAGATATATTCCCAGAGTGAAATACTACTCAGCCAACCAAAAGAATGAAAAAGGGAACATGCCAAGGGAAATTAAAAGGGTTAAGTAGCAACTAGTGCACCTGAGGTCCAGATCTTGGTTTGTAAACATAATACCTCACTGAAGGGAACCAGAGCTCCTTGGAAAAATGGCTGTTCAGATGTGGGGCAGGTAAAGTAGAGGTTCAGTTCAGTTCAGTTCAGTCGCTCAGTCGTGTCTGACTCTTTGCGACCCGAAAAGTAGAGGTAGGCCTGAAATATCTCAGGCCAGGGTGTAACTTAAAACCTGATGGAGATAGGTCAAAAGGTTTCAGTAGTGGCTTAAATGGACTCATTGGCCAACTTGGAGACAATCTGGTCAGCAAAAAAAGAATACAGATGACAAAGGATTATAACACACTGAATAAACAAAAATAGGCTGGTGTGGCGGGGGGGAGGGGGGTGTCCGGCTGTGTGGCAGCCCGAGAGGCGGCTGGAGAGAACAGACCCTGTGCAGAGAAGCGCGGCCGGCCAGCCTTCTGATGCTAAGGGCGACTGCGCGAGACCACGTTGTTTTTCATCATTCAGAACATTGTCTGAAGCAGGCCCACCATGCCGTTAGTAACGAGGAACTTCGAGCCAAGGCACCTGTGCCCTCAGACGTTGCCTAGCGTTAGAAGCGAGCTGGAATGCAAGACCAACATCACCCTGGCAAATGTCATCCGACAGCTGGGCAGCCTGAGTAAATATGCCGAGGACATTTTTGGAGAGCTCTTTACTCAGGCAAATACTTTGGCCTCTCGGGTAAACTCCCTTGCTGAGAGGGTCGACTGCCTACAAGTTAAAGTCACTCAGCTGGATCCCAAGGAAGAAGAAGTATCACTACAAGGAATCAACACCCGAAAGGCCTTCAGAAGCGCTACTGTTCAAGACCAGAAGCTCTTTGACAGAAACTCTCTCTCCATACCTGTTTTGGAAACATACAACACCTGTGACACTCCTCCACCTCTCAACAATCTTACCCCTTACAGGGATGATGGGAAAGAGGCACTCAAATTCTACACAGACCTTTTGTACTTCTTTGATCTTTGGAAGGAGAAGATGCTTCAGGACACCAGGGATATCATGAAAGAGAAGAGGAAGCATAGGAAAGAAAAGAAAGATAATCCAAATCGAGGAAATGTAAACCCACATAAAATCAAGACACGTAAGGAAGAGTGGGAGAAAATGAAGATGGGTCAAGAATTTGTGGAATCCAAAGAAAAGCCTTCTTGGTATCCACCCACCTTGGTGTACCAGAATGGCCCCATTGGCTCTGTTGAGAACGTGGATGCACCACCACCACAGTCAGACTCCACTTCTCCACCTTCTCCTTCTTTCTCTGAGGACACCTTGCCTCCCCCACCAGCAGAATTCAGTTACCCAGCAGACAATAACCAAAGAGGGGCTGGCGTAGCTGGACTCAAAAGGTCCAGTGTGGTCAGCCCAAGCCACCCACCACCAGCTCCTCCTCTGGGCTTTGCACCAGGCCCCAAACCCGGGTTTGCTCCACCACCTGCCCCTCCACCTCCACCTCCAATGATAAACACTCCACCCCCACCCCCGCCTGGAGGATTTGGGTCTGCTGACAGTTGACTACTCCACTCTGCCACCACCTCCCTTATCTCAGCCAACAGGAGGCGCACCTCCGCCCCCGCCCCCGCCCCCTCCTCCAGGGCCCTCTCCGCCCCCTTTCAGTGGTGCAGATGGCCAGCTGGCTGCACCTCCTCCGCCACTTTCTGACACCACCAAGCCCAAGTCCTCCTTGCCTCCTGTGAGTGATGCCCGCAGCGACTTGCTTTCAGCCATCCGTCAAGGTTTTCAGCTGTGCAGGATTGAGGAGCAGCGGGAACAAGAGAAGCAGGATGTTGTGGGCAACAACGTGGCCACCATCCTGTCGCGTCGCATTTCTGTGGAGTACAGCAACTCGGAAGACGACTCCTCTGAGTTTGATGAAGAGGAATGGTCGGATTGACTCTTCTGCCTGCCGCCTACTTCCTTTTTCTTTCTTTCCTACCTGCCTTCTTTGATACCTATCCCAACAGTCCCAAGGGGAAGAAAAGGGAGGAAAAAAAGAATTTCAAGAGGCCAGAGCCTTCCCTGAAGCAACCAAAGATATATCCCAAGTGCTTCCTCCAAATCACCATGTATTTCCCGTCTCCCCAGGGTCAGGCCCCATGGGGCTGATGAGGTTCTGTAGCTGGGATGTTCCCTGTTCCCTTCAAGTGACTGTTGCTGACTGAAGAGAAGGGAAGACCCCAAGCACACTCCTTTGATTGGGTTTAAATTGGAGTTGGTGCCTTCCCCCAAGAGCCATTTTCTGTAGTCTTGCCCTCAGCTGCTTTGCATAGTGCCAGCCATCTTCTTTTCCTGTAGCCTGCTGGCCCCTTTCCCATGCACTGAGAGGGCGGAGCAGTCACAGGCCTGGTGCCTCACCCCTCTGTCCTCATCCGCAGGGTGAAGCTGCCTTTTTCTAAGCCATCTCTGTGTCTAGATGCCCTTTATTCCAGGAGCCACCAAGCCCCTAAAGAAATGTCTCACCCCTCTCTGCTCAGAAACGGTGCCTTTCTGAAGGCAGGGGTGGCTGCCTCTCTCCCAGGCTTCCTTCCCAGAATGTGCTGTTCCCGTGTCCCTCAAATACCACTCCCTTGCCACCAGGTGCCTCCAAGCACCACAGCCCGGTTCTAACCTCTAGAAGCCATGACCAAACTAGCCCTGACACCCAGGGATCCGAGCCTCTGCTGCAATTAGGAGCCGAGCAGAGACTCGGAGCTGCAAGACTGGAAGAAGACGGAAGTCTTTGGGTTGAATGACACTGAAGCCTGGAGCCGTAAGTGACTTGGCTCACGGTCACACCATTGGATGGGGACAGAGCTCATGCCCGGAGTTCCTGATTCCGAGTCCCCTGTGCTTTATGGGACCAAATCATGGGCACCTGCTAGATTCCGGGCTCTGCGCTGCTCCAGACCTCCCGGCAGAGGGGAGTCCAGCAAAAGGGCGCAGGGCCTGTGCCAGGCCTGTCAGTGCTGCTCAGACCCTCGTGGCCGCACTTGTCATCGTTTGCCCCGCCTTTCCTGTCACCAGCCTGGCACCTGGCCTTGAGAGCTGCCCTTTTGGGGGACCAGAGTAGTGCGAGGAGGAAGAGGGTAGGCAGTGTAACAGGCGCTGCTTTCAGATCCTCTGCATCTCTTCCCCCATTTGTTTCCCCAGTTTAAGCATAGGTCCTGCCAACTGTTGAAACTTCAGTCCCTCAGGCTGGCAGCAGCCTCAGGTAGCTGCCTGGGGAGGTGGGGTAGGGAGGCCTGGCAGCCGTGAGGAGGGCTGAGAGGCAGGACGACTCTGGGTCCTGTTTCCAGCTCCCCTCCTCACTGCACCATGATGTTCCCTCCCTCCCACCTCCCCTTTTCCCCAAGCTAATACACAGGTGCTATTCTTGAGAAAAAAAAGCTGGTCAGCTTTGGCCAGCAGTGAGGTTTCTTCTCTTCTGTTGTGTAGCCTCTTAGGCTGAAACCGGCTTTTCCTGGCTTCTCCAGCTCTCCGAGCCCTGAAACAAAGGCAGACAGGATCTGTCTCCCCGCAGCACAGCACATGGTTCTAGTAATTACCAAAGCCCTCATCAGCCCCTCCAGCTCGAGGAGAGCGTGCAGTCATGGGGATGGAGCCATTAAGAGGGCAGTGTGCCCGCCTGTCTCCCCAGATAGGGTGTCTGGGGTGCAGGGCGGGCACCAGGCTCTGGCGCTGAGAGAGCCAGACCTTGTGCACCCCTGCCATGCCTCCCACTGTGTGCTCCAGAAGCTGAAGGTGCTTTCTTCAGAACTCTAAAATGGCTGTTGAAAGTGCCCCCCCACGGTTCCCCAGCAGTGACCAGGGCAGCAGGCAGAGGGCAGCGGTTCTCCCAAATAGGAGTCCAGGGGCCTGGCTAGGCCAGGCCAGGGTTTGGGCCTAATGGCTTTGACTGAATCACCCCCACCCCACTCCTTTCCGGAAAAGGGGGAGCCAGCACTGTGCTCATATCATCCTGCTCTGACCTTGAAGGGGGCGGTGTTGGCCTGGCTTCTGGGGGCAGGAGGAGGTGGGGAGGGGCACTCCCTGCGGAAGGTAGGATTCGATCATTAGCTCAGTGACCTCCTAGGCTTTTGACGTGCTGTGTTCTTATCCTTCAGCTGGTTTGGTAGTGATCTGCAAGTCCCGGAGAGCAACAGCACAGCTCTGTCTGATGCTCTCATTAAAATCTATGCAGCCAAGCTTGGCGCTTTGTAGCAGCCAGCCTTGCGAAGCTTCCTCAGCTCAGGGGTGCTGGGGACCCAGTCAGCCAAGAGGCCCTCTAGGCTCTACTTATGCATATGTGCACCAAAAAAAAAAAAAAGCCTCTTTAAACCCAGAGCCCTTTAAGATGATAAAGGACCCTGTGCAGATAATTGTGTGTCTTTGGAATCCTGTAATTGTAGAAAGCCAAGTTTAGTGATTATTTATACTGGGCTGAGGCTGGTGAGGGTATGGAGCAACGGCCTCTAAGGACTCTGAGGGCTGAAGGCAAGGAGCGGCCTCCCTTCCCTGTTCTGCCCAGCCCAGGGGACCTGCCCCCATTCCTGTGGCCCAGGGGCCCAGCTTCCAGTCGGCAGTGTCAGAAGTGACTTGTGGCTCTGCCTTGGTTGTGAGATGAGTACATTCCAAAGGAGCAGCCATGGGGAGGGGGCAGGCTCAGCGATCCCTTGGAGGCTCAGAGCAGCTGGTCTGAGCTCCAGCTCGCCTTCAACGGAAGTTCGCACACCCCTCAGAAACGACCCCAGCCAATGTCACCGCAGAGCCAAGGCGGTGTTGTCAGGGCTAATGTGAAATCTCTTTCCATGGCGCCAATCTTCCAGCTCTGCAGTGCCAGCTAGGACAGATTGAGGTCTCTGTGGCTTTGGTGACCCTGCTTAAGCATTCCCACTGTGTCCCAGCTCTGCTCTCTGCCTGCCTCCCGCCGCAGCGCCCCCCTCACCTGCTTGGGTAGGAGGGCAGTGCCCCAAGGCTAGGGCCTTTTGCTCAGGAGAGTTGTCAGGCTTCCTGGGCTCGTCAGGCTTTGAGCTCTACTGGGGTCCAGCTGACCTGGGATATCAGGTGTTGCCCAGAGATGCACCTCATCCCATGCCTCAGGAAGGGCTAGGGAGCAATTATGTTATTGTATTAACTTTACTCAGTTAACTCACTTGAGAAACTAACCAGCTTTTACTTTCTGTCTAGAATGATGTATGTGTAGGAGAGTGAGCCATAATGCTCCCAAACTGCCTTGTTTTCTCTGATATAAATATATTTATAAGGACCTGGTCCAGTGGATTATTCTTGGCTGTGTTTGCCACATGAAGATGTTAGGGACTGGGCTTGTATGTCATGGGGGACAGTCTGAAAATGGGGCCCCTTCCCCTGAAGATGGGACAGGAGCTGCAACTGAGGTCTGAGCAGTAGGGCTGAGCCAGACCCCTGAAGTGACCCTTTCCTCTTTCCCCTGCTGCTCTCAGGTCCTTAGAAGAGAAGGACACCCAGTTTTTCAGTCCTATGCCTCCAAGCCTGGGCTCACGTGAGTCCCTGCCGGGTTCATGTGTGTAGCACGTTAGCACCCCAAGTGACCTGAGGATTCTATGTGATTGCTTTATGTATACTTCCTAATACATAAATGCTAACATTTAAAAATAATAATAAATAATAAAATTTTAAGTCCATAATGATATTAAAAATATGAGAAGATGAAAAGGAAAGTAAAGGTGTAGAATGGGGGAAGCTCTCCTACAGAGAAAAATGTCAAGGGCATGATAGAATTGGAAAGCCACTATTTTACAACTGCAAAGTGATAACTATTAATAGTCTTGAGTATAACACTCAACTTATTTGTATAGTAAGATCACAAAATGATTTCCTGAAATATATTCTGGCTTTATCTTGATCTAGGATTAAAAGACTTTGAGATGGAAAACCTTGATCAGATAAGGGAAGGCTTGGAATCCTTACTTTAGCATGCTTTTTCCTTCTCCCCAAAGCTGAAAACTGCTTACAAGTACAGTCCTTAGTGTCTTGACCTTGAATTCTTTTCATCTTTTCTTATGTGGCTACAAGGTGTATTGGAACAACCCACTGAAAGAAGCTTCATCAGTAATGAAACTGAAAGGCAAATGTCAAATTGTAAGTTTGATGTATACTTGCACATATAATTGATGTATATATAAGCAACAAACATCATAAAGTCTCATGTCCCTGATATTAAAACAAAGAAACAAACAAACAAACATAGGAATAGAATGAATCACAGAGGGGAAAGCTTTCTACCCTGAAAACAACAAAATATTGATGAAAAACATTCAAGAAGACACAAAGAAGTAGAACAACATCCCATATTCATGAATTGGAAGATTAATGTTTTAAAAATAACCATACTACCCGAAATGATATAAACATTCAAAGAAGCCCCTAATGTAAATCCCAAGACATTTTTTACAGAACTAGAAAAATTGTCATAAAAATCATATGCAACCACAAAGGATTCTCAATAGCTAAAACAACCTTGAGAAAGAAAAACAAACCTGGAGACACCACTCTTCTCATTGCAAAACATATTACAAAGTTACAGTCATTAAAACCAGGCCCTGGTTCCTCTTCTCATAGAGCTGCGGAGGGCACTTTGGGGCCATCTCTTCTCAAGGACAGGAGGCATGGGATCCAGGAGCAGCTGTCTCACCACACAGAAGTCCTGCCACCACAGACAAAGAGCCAACATGTGCAGCCTGGGCCATGTGGTGCTCACCTTTCTGCTCAGGAAACTTTAACTCACACCTGCAACCACTTGAGGCCCTCCTGGGGTGACCTTCGGAGGGGTGGATCCCAGGCAGCAGGAGCCATGGTGAGGAGATCTCCACGGAGGTCAGCTGACACTGCAGCTCAGTACTTGGTGCCTCTTTGCCAAGAGCAGTTACCGGATGTGAATCCTATTTGGCACAAGGTTCTGCCTATTGTCACACCATGTGTCTAACCTCAGATTAGCTATTTAGTAAACATTAATCTACCAGAGGTGGCTTAGAGAAAGGACAGCCAGGTGCCTCCAGCAAAAGGCTACTTGATTCTCACTTATCAAACATTTTAAACCTTTACCTTATTAATCCAAGGCAATATTCATAAACACATTTACAGTAAGTAGTATGAAAGATATTCCTGCTTATCAACTCCAGAGAAATGGAATATTTCTGCCATTATTCTAACAAACAGTGTACAACATCTAATGAATGCAGGGCCCTCTCCTAGTCCTGGGATGTGGCAGCACACAGCACAGCTCTCACTCTCCTGCAGCCCTTCATCACCTAAGAGGGAGTGAAAGACAGTGACCCCATGGGATGAAGTGCTCTGGGCGAAGATGAAGCAGGGGGAGAAGACAGACGGCCATTGGGGAAGGAGAGGGGCAGACTGCTTTGATATTAGAGCTCAATAGTTGGGGGAAACTGTGCTGTGTGTTCCCTGAAGACACCTGAGGATGAGGGAATGAATCATGCAGCCACTGGAGGAAGAGCCTTCCAGGTTGGGAGGGCTCCATGTACAGAGTTCGTGCTGCAGGAGAACACTTGGTCAGGTCAAGGAGCAGACAGCAGGCACTGAGGGAGGAGAGCAAGGCAGGGATAAGTTCATAGAGGCAGCAGCAGTGTGGGGCTGGTTGTGCAACTGGCCCAGAGGTTGTGACCTAGAAGGGGCTTGGCTTTTCCTCAAGTAGAGAGGTGATCATGAGAACAGTACAGAGACACTCAAGAGGTGAAAGAGGTTGCAAAAAGTGATGGACCTAAGCACTGTCATGCTGACTGAAATAAGTCAGAGAAGCAGAAACGTCTCATGACATCCCTTATATGCAGAATCTAAAAAGACAGGATACAAACAAATTTATTTACAACCCAGAAACGTGACAGACTTAGAGAACAAACTTATTATGATTGCTAGAGGGAAGGATGAGGGTAAGGGACAGTTTTGGAGTTTGGGATGCTAATGTACACACTGTGATATTGAAAATAGATAAGGATCGTATGCCATGATCAAGTCAGGTATATTCAAGGGATGCAAAGATTCTTCAATATATTCCAATCAATCAGTGTGATGTACCATGTTAACAAATTAAAACATAAAACTCACATGATGATTTCCATAACTGCAATAAAACTTTCAACAAAATTCAGCACCCATTTATGAAAGAAACTCACATGAAAATTGGCATAGAAGGAATCTACCTGAACATAATAAAACTCACGTACCATAATCCCACAGGAAACATTGTTCTCATTGGTGAAAAACAGAAAGCATTTCCTCCAAGATAAGAAGCAAGACAAGGGTGCCCACTCTGACCACTACTATTCAATATAGTTTTGGAAGTCCCGCCATGGCAACAGAGAAGAAAAAGAAATAGAGGAATATAGACTGGAAAGGAAGCATTAAAACTCTCAATATTTGCAGATGACATGATAAAGATAACTAGAGCTAATCAGTGAATTTATTCGTATAGTCATGGGATACAAAATCATTATATATGAATTGCTTCCAATCCTTTACACTAACAGAGAATACTCAGAAAGAGAAATTAAGGAACCAATTCCATTCACCATTGACATAAAAAGAATAAATACCTAGCAATACCTACCTAAGGAGACAAAAGGGCTGTATACACAAATCTTTAAGACAATGATGAAAGAAATTAAAGATGACATAAACAGATGGAAAGATATACCATGTTCTTGGAAGGGAAGAATCAATATTGTGAAAATGACTATATTACCCAAAGCAATCTACAGATTCAATGCAATCTACAGATTCAATGCAATCTATATAAAATTACCAATGGTATCTTTCACAGAATGAGAACAAAAAAACTTCACAATTCATATGGAAACACAAAAGAGCCCTTATAGGCAAAGTGACCTTGCAAAAAAGAATGGAGCTGGAGGAATCAATCTTCCTGATTTCAGACTACATAGCAAAGCTACACTCATAAGACAGTATGAAACAGGCAGAAAAACAGAAATATAGACTAATGGAACAAGATTGAAAGCCAGAAATAAACCCACCACCTATGGGCATCTTATCTTTGACAAGGGAGGAAAGCTATGTGAAAGTGAAAGTTGCTCAGTTGTGTCCAACTCTTTGCAACCCCATGCGCTATACAGTACATGCAATTCTCCAGGCCAGAATACTGGAGTGGGTAGCCTTTCCCTTCTCCAGGGGATCTTCCAAACCCAGGGATCAAACCCAGGTCTCTGCAATGCAGGCAGAATCTTTACCAGCTGAGCCACAAGGAAAGCCCAAGAATACTGGACTGGGTAGCCTATCCTTTCTCCTGCAGATCTTCCCAACCCAGAAATCAAACTGGGTGTCCTGCATTGGAGGTGGATTCTTTACCAACTGAACTATGAGGAAAGCTACAATGGAGAAAAGACAGGCTCCTAATAAGTGATGTTAGGGAAATTGGTCAGCTACATGTATCATATAAGAATGAAATTAGAACACTGCCTAGCACCATACACAAAGATAAACTCAAAATGAATTAAAAATCTAAATTTAAGATCAGAAACTACAAAATTCTTAAAGGGAAACACAGGAAGAACACTTTTAAAAATAAATCACAAAAAGATCCTGTATGACCCATGTCCTAGAGTAATGGAAATATAAACAAAAATAAACAAATGGGAATGAATTAAACTTAAGAGCTTTTGCACAGCAAAAGAAACCACAAACAAGATGAAAGGACAACCCTCAGAATGGGACAAAATAATTGCAAATGAAACAAGTGACAAAGGATTAATCTCCAAAATTTACAAGCAACTCATGCAGCTCAACATCAGGGGAAAACAAATTAAAAATGGGTAAAATATCTAAACAGCATTTTGCCAGAGAAGGCATCCTAATGGCTAATCAACCCATGAAAGAATGGTCAACATTGCTTATTATTAGAGAAACGAAAATCAATACTACAATGAGGTATCACCTCACATCAGTCAGAATGGACATCATCAATAAATCTACAAACAATAAATGCTACAGAAGATGTGGAGAAAAGGGAACCCTCCTGAACTGTTGGTGGGAATGTAAATTGACATAGCCACTATGGACATTCTTTAAAAAGCTAGAAATGAAACTATCATATGACCCAACAATCCCACTACTGGCATATACACTAAGGAAATTATAATTGAAAAATACACATGTACTTCAATGTTCATTGCAGCACTATTCACAATAGCTAGGACATAGAAGCAACTTAGATGTCCATCAATAGATCATTGGATAAAGAAATCGTGGTACCCATATACAATGGAATACTATGAACCCATAGAAAGGAATGCATTTGAGTTCGTTTTAATGAGGTAGGTGAAACTAGAGCCTATTGTACAGAGTGAAGTAAGTCAGAAAGTCAAAAACAACTGTTGTGTATTAATGCATATATATGAAATCTAGAAAAATGGTACTGAAGAGCCCATATGCTGGGCAGGAATAGAGATGTGGACATACACAACAGACTTATGGACACAGTCGGGGAAGGAGAGGGTGGGATGAATTGAGATAGCAGCATGCAAATACATACATTCAGTTCAGTTCAGTTCAGTTCCTCAGTCGTGTCCGACTCTGCGACACCATGAATCACAGTACGCCAGGCCTCCCTGTCCATCACCAACTCCCGGAGTTCAGTCAGACTCACCTCCATCGAGTCAGTGATGTCATCCAGCCATCTCATCCTCTGTCATCCCCTTCTCCTCCTGCCCTTAATCCCTCCCAGCATCAGAGTCTTTTCCAATGAGTCAACTCTTCTTGTGTGGTGGCCATGTGTAAAATAAATAGCTAATGGGAAGTTGTTGCATAGAGCAGGTAGCTCAGCCTGGTGCTCATGAAACCTACAGGATGGGATGGGTTGGGAGGCAGGACAGAGGTACAGGAGGGAGGGGACATGTGTATACCTCTGACTGATTCATGTTGATGTACGGTAGAAACTGACAACACTGGAAAGCTATATTCTTCAATTAAAAATAAATTTTAAATAAATAGATAACCAACAAGGATAACTATATAGCCCAGGGAACTCTGCTTATTGTTTTGTGGTAGCCTAGATGAGAGGAGACTATGGGAAAGAATGGAAAATGTGCACACATATGGAAGAGTCCTTTCATTGTCTACCTGGAACTAAAAAGAATACATTTGAATCAGTTCTAATGAGGTGGATGAAACTGGAGCCTATCATAACATTCTTACCTGGCTATGCTGCTGCTGCTGCTAAGTCACTTCAGTCGTGTCCGACTCTGTGTGACCCCATAGATGGCAGCCCACTAGGCTCCCCCATCACTGGTTTTCTCCAGGCAAGAACACTGGAGTGGGTTGCCATGCCTTCTCTGCTTAACTGGCTATAATCCAATACAAAAAAAAAAAAAAAAAGCTTAAATGAAAAGAAGGAGAGGCTGCAGAAAATATTCTTGTGTAGAACAAAGTACTATCAAAGCCAGGTGGCAAGTCTAGGTCAAGAGAAAACTAGAAACTTCTAGGGCAGAGCATACAAGAGATTCCAGGGCTCTATAACTGATTTGGGAAACTGGCCCAACAGAGGCCACTGACAAGATCAAGATACAGTGATAACAGCAGGGCGGGAGCCACCAGAGAGCCTGACAAGGGGCTCAGGGCTCCTGTTCTTGCCTGCCTGGCACTTACTCCCTGTGAGACCATTCCTAAGCATGAGTTTCCCAACACCCACTAGCCAGTACCAACCTTTCTTCAAGGTCACATGTTCTGACACATTTCCACCGGCAATCATTCAGGAGGCATGATAGGGAGCATTTTTATCCTTTTTGGTTAACGCCAGGATTTTCAGTTGTTAAGCTTCTTGAGTCAGGTGCCCCTCCCACAGAGCCCTCCAGCAGCGAGGAGGCTGAGCCAGTGCCCTCTGTGGACTCAAGGACTAGCATCTTGCCAACACACACAGCTTCTCCCGTGTAGCCCTAGGCACTCTCATACTGTGACCTGGCATATCTCTTGAAAAAAGGAAGCATGCAATACAGTCCCCTGGGGTGAGGACAAGCACAGGCTAAAAGGGCTCCAGGTGAGTAGGGAGCACCTGCCACCGGCACCATGACGCGGGCTGGAGCTCTCCTGCTGCTCTGCGCTGCCTTGCTCCTCATCATGGGCGGAAGTGAGTGGCTGCGACCTGGGCTCCTCAAGGGTTCTGACACCTCCCCAGGGCAGGAATGAGCCTCTCAGGAGCCAGAAGGGAATAGGGTGTTCTGATGAGTGCCTTACAGGGAGTGTCCCCTTCTCTTTCTGTTTCAGAGTGTGATGACACCTGCCCAGCCTTGAGGGACACAGTTGACCTGTTCATATCAGGAAGCCATGAGGCCTATATTGAACAGGTTGAAAAGTATAACCAAAACTCTGATGTACTGGAAACTGCCGATACCCTGAAGAGCTGTGTTGATGAGAATTTGACACCACAGGATAAGCAGGATGCTCTGAGCACTCTGGTGGGTCAGGCTGTGTGATGTGCCTGGGGGCAGGGATGTCAGGGGCCTATTCAGGGCACTTGGAGGTGGGGAGATCATATCCTCTCCACCCTGGCTCTTACCTGGAAACCTGGGAGGATAAAGATCCTCATGAATTAGGAGGTAGAGAGGATGTGGCCGACACCCACAGGGTGGGCAAGGATCATGGAGGCAGACTCAGTCCAGCCCTGGAGCTCTTGAGCTGGCCCTGACTGCTCAGCTCTGCCTGGTCAAGGCCTGGGACCCTCCAGGCCCTCCTGATTCTGTGGTGCCACCTGCCTTTGGAGTTAGGCCCTCAGTGCTGGCCTCCCTGACTCCCGCCTCTCCAGCACAGGAACCTGACTCTGCTGCAATCCATTCCTACTGAGACCTTTTCTTCTACAAACATCCGTTTTTTCTCCAATTCCTCAAGGAACACCCACATCTGTCCTTGGTCCTTGGATGCCAAAGGGCCATTAAGCCACACATGCCCTAAGAGGAGGCTGTTCCAAAAGCCGCCCTCCTGCCCTCCCCAGGCCTGGGATGCCCAGAGTCGAGAGTCAGGGTGAATCCTTACTCTGCTGCCATAGAGGCGCTGGGACAAGCCACTGTTTCAGCTCTAAATGTCCAAGGGCCAGAAGGAGCAAGCAGACAGGGATCGAGCCACCCCTGAAGACTTCCAGGAGTCACTCCTGAGCCCTGCCAGGTGGTCCTCAGCAGTGTCTCCCATTCTATCCCAGGAGACTGCCCTCAGCCCTCCAGGGAAACCACACAAGCTCTGTTCCATTGGAGGAAGACTCTTTGTGACGTATCCACCTTTACCCACTCATATTCAGAGGCCTCTCTCCACAGACCCTTCCCTTGTGTTCAGTGCAGCTTCTTGTCTCTTGGAACCCTGAAGCCTCACCAGGTTTCTGCATCTTCTCTTACAGAATAAAATATACTCCAGTTCTCTCTGCTGATGGAACTGTCCCTGCCAGGCACCCAAGGAAGCCACTTGCCGTTCCCTAAGTCATGGCAGCATCTGCCACATCCAGGTGTCTGATTATAGAGGATTCCAGCAATAAAAAGCCTTGCAATTCACAGGAGAGTGCTTACTTGTTGACTTCAGAGAGGGGCGGGGAGGGAACGCAACCACAGTGGAGACCATCAATGTGCTTTCCCACTGCAGCTGGATTTCAGTGCTGTCAGATGCTCCTCCACACATTCAACAGGTGGAGCCTGGGCAATGATCATTACATCAGCTGGAGGGTCTGATCACTTCTGCCACATCCACTTGAGTGTGTGTTCCCTTCTGTCACCAAGACCCACAGGTCATGAGCATATTCCACCAAATTTCAGCCTTGCAGCAACCTTGAGGCATAGGAGTAATCATCCTCATTTACAAGGGAGAATCTGAGGCTCAGAGAGGGTAAAGCATCTGCTAAAGAGACACAACCTTCCCCACCCTTCCATGCTTGGGCGACGAGCTCAGCTGAATCACCCTATGACTGTGCACATATTACAGTCGTCCTTTGGGCCTCTGATTTCCATTTAAAAAATCGAACTCCCTCCAGTCTCCAAGTCAGGGGTAAGGCCAAACTAAAACAATGACTGACAAATGGCCCTTGTCCTAAGTGCCTGACAGGAGAGGAAGAACAAAGGGTCAAGGTCCACGTGCTGAACTTTGTCATTCTTTGGGCCTCAGTTTATCCTAATGCCAACCCCCAGTTGTGGACTCAGCTGCTTCCACATAAACACATGGTGAGTTGAGTCTCACATTCACAGTGGACATTCAGGGTCCTGGGGTTTCTTGCTCCTCCTGTGTCTCTGCTGCCTGCCCATAAATAGGGCCCTGTGCTCACACTGTCTCATTCTTTTTTGCCTTATCCCACCCCATCTCTAAGAGCTTCTTCCCACCCAACAGCTCCCCTACAGGTCAGAGTCTGCTGGGCGAACCCCACAGAGCTGGGCTTAGGACAGGGAATCTCTAAGGTCCTCATGATGAGGAGGCTTAGGACAGGTCCTCAAAGTGATCCAGAGCTGCTGCTTCTCCCTGTGGAGGGAGCCTGGGGGAGGTGGGGGAGGTCTCCTTGCCCAGAGTAACCCCGTGCTCTTGTCTCTGCCCACCACTACACCACTACCAGGGTCTGTCTGGTGGCACTTCTAGGATGGAGACCTGCCTCTGTTGGAGTTAAGGTGCGTTGAGCCTGTATGAAGACATCCTGGAGCAGGGACCCTTCTCATCTAACCCAGAATGTGTATTCCATCCCACGCCCACTCAAGTAATGTGTAAGCTCCAAGCCTTCAGAAAGGAGAAATGCCACCCTGATAAGTAAGGTGCCTCTTATGATGTCTTGGATAGAAACTCACCCTGCTCTCCAGTGAGTGTACAGATGTGATGAGACCCATCCAAAGATTCAATGGAGATGAGTGAGGGGCAGTTGATGCTCCTGGGACACACACAATCCGTATCCTCGCTCTTGCTCAGCTGCACAGAACTCCTGGGTCTGCTGGGAACACAATTCCTTATTGCCCACTGCCCCCTCCTCTCTCCCTGCCTTCCTCTAAACTCCAGCACCCTTATCTAATCTGGGGTTAGTAGAAAAGGCAGCATCTAATTTCTCCCAAATCATTTTCTGTCTGATATCCAAACCGCAGATAGCTGCAAAGGTAACTGTCAAAAACCTGTGGCTTTGGATCTCTGATTCTCACATGACTTCCCTCTGAGATCATAGGAGCCCCGTTTCGTTTCCACCTAGACAAGTCTGAGCTTACCTGCAGCTGTGGGATAATCCCCCACTGCAGACACTCCCCTCCTCAGACTCCTGCCTCTCCCCTACCTGCTTGGTGGATTTCTCCAGCACCTGCGAGCTTGCTGAACCACTGGTGCTTGTGTGCTCAGTTGCTTCAGCTGTGTCTGATTCTTTGCAACCCTATGAATTGGAGCCCACTAGGTTCTGCTGTCTATGGGATCCTTCTAACAAGAATACTAGAGTGGGTTTCCCCACCCTCCTTCAAAGCACTGGGAAGCTCACTGGGAGATTCCTCACTTGGGCACCTGACATCACCTTCCTAATTATCCACCTGCTCCCAAGTCCCTGTGTCTGGGTCACCTTTGTTGGGAACACAAATCTCATGATGTCCTATTTCCATCTCCCTAATCAGGAAAGCCAGGAATTCAAGTGAAAGATACCCAGTAAAGACAGAATGTAAAAGGGAGAGGGATACCATAGTTGAAGATTCAGAGGCATCACAGAGAACAGGAGCATCTCTACACAAAGAGAAATCTGTTTGCTGGAGGGAGATGCTCTCTGACCATGTATTTCTCTGTGAACCTTGGAATGAGATATTCTCAAACTGCTGAGACAAGGTGTTTTGAGGGCACACCCTGACCCTAGGCCATAGGAATCGATGGGGGAATTCAGGCAGAAGCACACACTGCTCCATGGATCAAGACCTGGGAACCAGAAAGTCATAGAGAGATAGGAGCAAGATCTGGGTGGCAAGATAGAGGCTGCAAGACTGAGACAATGAGAAGGCCAGAATCAGGCCATAGTTGAGAACAGGGCTTGCCTTCATGACTGCAATATGAAGACCTGCAAGATACATCCACTGCTTCAGTGTTACCATCATACCTTGAAGTTTCCTTGAAAATACTTTTAAAATATATTCTACTATATTGAATACAGCTCCAATGGTATATCATATTTATACTCATTTTTAGGCTGGCATGTTCATGGAATCAGAACTCAGGATATCCATCCAGGGCTTCACACCCAGGCTTTTGAAGGGGTTCACATGGAAGGGTCAGATGTTCTTTCATGTGCCCCAAGCAGGTACCTGATGAAGCCACAGATCTCAGCCAGTCTTAAGCAGACAGACAAGATAGATGACAGAAACACATCTTCCACTCAGAAGGACATCATAGAAAACACACACATGGATTCATCATGTCCGTTTCCAGATTACTGAGGTAACAGCAAACTCACTACTTAATAGACAAATAAGCCCCACTTGTAAAGCCTGCAGAGCTGCACAGAGGCCTGTGTATCTGGGCATTCAGGGCACAGAAACTAGCATGGTCAACACAACACAGCCAGGTGAAGAGGTCCTGGAGATGAGAGCAGGACAAGCCCAGCTTCACATCATCACCGGTTTTATCACAGAGGCAGCTCTGAGCAAACACACAGGGCTGGCCCAGTCTCAGGAGCATCTTCCATGCTCAGTTCGTGAGGGTTTAGCCCATTCTACAGTCCTTCAGGACAATAGTGGAAGGAATAATAATAAGTCACAGAAATACCTAAATGATTTTGGTCTAGTTGTCTGGGAGAAAAAATTAGAGCAAAGTCCAAGATAACTAATAAAGCTCCAAATGAAAAGAGACCCTGATGAGACTTTCCTGGTATCCAGTGATTAAGAATCTGCCTTCCAATGCTGAGGATGCTGGTGTGACCCCTGATCAAGGAACTTAGATGCCACTTTCCATGGGATGACAGAAACCTTTGTGCCACAGCTATAGAAAAGGCTGCAGGCTACAAGGATCTTTCCTACATCTGCCACAAGAAGACCACATGTCCACTGCATTGGTAGACAGCCTCTTAGCCATTTGATCAACATTGTAAAGCAATTATCCTCCAATTAAAAAATTAAGTTTAATTTAAAAATATTTTTTTAAAACTTCAAAAAGAAGGAAACAGAAAGACCCTGAGAAGAGGCCAGGAAGAATAAGTCAACACAGGATTCAGGTTGATGATCCAAGTTCAGGGAGACTTCACACAATGGGGTGATATGGTATACAGCTATGTGGTTGCAATACAGGCTTACAAACATTCTACTCCTGAACCATCTGATTGCTTTGGAGTGGAAAATAAAAAGTGAAAAATAAATGACTCATTCTCCACTCCTCAAAATGCCATGAAAAAGATAGTAATGGAATTTTAAACTATGACCTCATAAGGACAAAAAGAACACTATGGGGTTATCACCTAATGATGAAATAGAACAGATTTTCAGAGAAGAGAAAGCACAGAAAGATGGGGTGACTATGGGCAGAGAAACCATATCTAACAAATAAGACAGAGCCTATTTTTCCTACTTAATTCCAAAGAGCTCTGGGCTACATAGACATGAGCACTGCAGTGGGTAAGTGTAAATATGGCTGCAGAACTGAAAAGAGGTAACTGATGAAAAGAGGTAAGTGATATCTATGTGGAATCACTGAAACCCCTAACCCTACTCCCCACCTGTTTCATACACAGAATACATGCATTCAGGTCAACATCCTCCAAGTAGGAAGCTGGAGAGCCAGCTTGATGTAATGGTTAAGATCAGGGACTCTGGAGTTGTACTTCATGGTTCCAAATTGTTTGCATTCAAAACGTGCACTTTCAATGGCACCACTGTAAGCTAGAACATAACAGGAGTGTCTTCAAATTTCTAAAGCAAATTTAGATTTCCATCCTGAGGAAGGTATCAATCCAAATATGTAACAATCAAATAATTCTCCCTCCTTGCATCTTCTCTCAGGAATGTACAAGAGACTGTACTTCGCTAACACAAGAGAACAGACTGAGAAGGGGAAGAGGTCTGAATTCCCAAGATGAACTGAGTGAAATTCGGGACAGCCACTGCATTGGGTTTGGTAAGTCATCATTCCAGACTGGAGTCTAGAAGGAGGGGTGGCTCTAGGTAATATCACTCTAGACAGAGGAAAGGCAGATCAATACATTGTTTTATGTGTCCAATCATGGGAAGAAGAGCTTTCATTTTTTCTTAAATGAAGAGATTTTTCTTAAGAAGAGCTTTTCATTTTCTCTTGTAACAATTTAGATACATACAAATAAAAACAAAGTATGAGAAAGGCTAACATATTACCAGCAAAGTACAATAATATATATTTTATTTTTTTAAGTTTATTTTATTCTAAGAATGCAAACATAGCTTAGCATTACAAATATATATAATAAACTGCATAAATATAACTGAGCAGGACCCTAAGAGTTCTCCCCACAACAGATCACCTCCAAACCATGTCCTTCACGTGCCTTTTTTTTTTTCTTTTTTCTTTTTTTCTTTTTTTTTTTTTTGTTGTTGTTCACATGCCTTTTGTCTGTAGAAACACTTCTGTCTTCTAGGCCTTTCCCAACTTCCAAAGAGTACATTGGATCAGATACCTTAGAAAATGCAGAAAGAAAAATAGTCAATCAAAAAATATAATAATTGAGCCATTAAATAATGCCAAGGGCCTTCAGATACTCCTCAAGTGCCATACATAATATTCTGAACCATATCCTTGGAGGTTTTTTGAAGATACTGAAACCCCCATTAGGTCGAAAAAGTTATATTGAAGCTCAGGGCTATGTTCACTTGTTGCTGGAGAATTTGTGTGGTATGGCTAGCTCTGAAACTTGTTGGCTCTTGGGTGGTGCTCGGTTTCAGTGGAGGTATGGAGCCTTGTGATGAGCTCTTATCAATTAATGTTTCCTGGAGTCAGGAATTCTCTGGTGTTCTCAGGATTTGGACTTAAGCCTCCTGCCTCTGGTTTTCAGTCTTATTCTTACAGTAGCCTCAAGACTTCTCCATCTATACAGCACCAATGATAAAACATCCAGGTTAATGATGAAATGTTTCTCCACAGTGAGGGGCACCTGGAGAAGTTCACAGAGTTACATGGAGAAGAGAAGAGGGAGGAGGGAGATAGAGGTGACCAGGTGGAAAAGAGGGGAATCAAAAGAGAGGAGAGCAAGCTAGTCAGTAATCACTTCCCTATGTGCTCTCCACAGTCTGGACCCCTCAGAGATGTTCACGGAGTTACACAGAGAAGAGATGAGGGAGGAAGGAGACAGAGGTGGCCAGGAGGAGAAAGTTAAGTTCAGTCGTTCAGTCGTGTCCGACTCTTTGCAACCCCATGAATCGCACCACGTCAGGCCTCCCTGTCCATCACCAACTCCCAGAGTTCACTCAGACTCACTCCCATCAAGTCAGTGATGCCATCCAGCCATCTCATCCTCTGTCGTCCCCTTCACCTCCTGCCCTCAATCCCTCCCAGCATCAGAGTCTTTTCCAATGAGTCAACTCTTCGCATGAGGTGGCCAAAGTATTGGAGTTTCAGCTTTAGCATCATTCCTTCCAAAGAAATCCCAGGGATGATCTCCTTCAGAATGGACTGGTTGGATCTCCTTGCAGTCCAAGGGACTCTCAAGAGTCTTCTCCAACACCACAGTTCAAAAGCATCAATTCTACAGCGTTCAGCCTTCTTCACAGTCCAACTCTCACATCCGTACATGACTACTGGAAAAATAATAGCCTTGACTAGATGGACCTTAGTCGGCAAAGTAATGTCTCTGCTTTTGAATATGCTATCTAGGTTGGTCATAACTTTCCTTCCAAGGAGTAAGCATCTTTTAATTTCATACCTGCAATCACCATCTGCAGTGATTTTGGAGCACCCCAAAATTAAGTCTGACACTGTTTCCGTTGTTTCCCCATCTATGTCCCATGAAGTGATGGGACCGGATGCCATGATCTTCGTTTTCTGAATGTTGAGCTTTAAGCCAACTTTTTCGCTCTCCTTTCACTTTCATCAAGACGCTTTTTAGTTCCTCTTCACTTTCTGCCATAAGAGTGGTGTCATCTGCATATCTGAGGTCATTGATATTTCTCCTGGCAATCTTGATTCCAGCTTGTGTTTCTTCCAGTCCAGTGTTTCTCATGATGTGCTCTGCATAGAAGTTAAATAAGCAGGGTGACAATATACAGCCTTGAAGTACTCCTTTTCCTATTTGGAACCAGTCTGTTGTTCCATGTCCAGTTGTAACTGTTGCTTCCTGACCTGCATACAGATTTCTCAAGAGGCAGGTCAGGTGGTCTGGTATTCCCATCTCTTTCAGAATTTTCCACAGTTTATTGTGATCCACACAGTCAAAGGCTTTGGCATAGTCAATAAAGCAGAAATAGATGTTTTTCTGGAACTCTCTTGCTTTTTCCATGATCCAATGGATGTTGGCAATTTGATCTCTGGTTCCTCTGCCTTTTCTAAAACCAGCCTGAACATCTGGAAGTTCATGGTTCACATATTACTGAAGCCTGGCTTGGAGAATTTGGAGCAGTACTTTACTAGCATGTGAGATGAGTGCAATTGTGTGGTCGTTTGAGCATTCTTTTGCATTGCCTTTCTTTGGAATAAAAACTGACTTTTTCCAGTCCTGTGGCCACTGCTGAGTTTTCCAAATTTGCTGGCATATTGAGTACAGCACTTCCACACCATCATCTTTCAGGATTTGAAATAGCTCAACTGGAATTCCATCACCTCCACTAGCTTTATTCATAGTGATGCTTTCTAAGGCCCACTTGACTTCACATTCCAGGATGTCTGGCTCTAGATGAGTGATCACACTATCATGATTATCTTGGTCATGAAGATCTTTTTTGTGCAGTTCTTCTGTGTATTCTTGCCACCTTTTCTTAATATCTTCTGCTTCTGTTATGTCCAGACCATCTCTGTCCTTTATCGAGCCCATCTTTGCATGAAATGTTCTCTTGGTATCTTTAATTTTCTTGAGGAAATCTCTAGTCTTTCCCATTCTGTTCTTTTTCATTCTTGAGCTGAATTGCATGTATCCGTAAAACTGGAATAAGTAGATTTACTCTCCTTTTCTTGGGGCCTCTTACTTTAAAAGTTGCAACAAAGTATGAAAAATGTGTTTTACAACTCACAATACCCAACACACTATTACAATGCTTGTTGGAATTAAAGTAACGTACCAGATAAAATCATTATTTGTTCTTTTTTGCCTACATATTAGAGTCTGATTTTCCCAATTACAAAATACTCTATATAAGTAACAATTATATAAATAAATAAAATAGAGTATCTCTGTGTTTAGCTTATTTTTATGATAGGTATAAAAACATATTAGTGTATTTCTGGATCAAATGGTACGATTATTTCTGTTTTTCTCAGTCTATTGATAGCTTGCTTTTCAAAGTATTGATACAAATTTATACCAGTTCATGATAATAAATGCATGCTCTAAAGTGACTGTACTCTTAATTGAATGGAAATAATCATTAATTTTTAATTTACTTATTTAGTATGTAAAAAATGATCCAAATATTATTATATTGTTTTGCATCTCTCTGAGCTTACTTCAGTATATTTCTTTATTTTTCCTTTCCTGTGAATTTATTCATATCTTTTCTTATTTGATTTTTATATACTTACTTTTGTTTTTTTCTTGAACTCTTCTAAAATGAGATTTCGTGGATACTTAGAATCTTGACATATGATTTGATTTTTTCCAAGTAGAAGGAGAAGACAAAGGAAGAATCAGAACCCCAGCCCCTAGGGCGAATCAAAAGGAGAGAGATAGATCCAGGCAGTAATCAGTTCTTTAATTGTTCTCCACAGCTGGAAACACACAAAGAGATTCACAGAGTTGGGTAGAGAAGAGAAGGGGGAGGGAGGAGATAGGGGCAACCTGGTGGAGAAAAAAGAGAGTCAAAATCTCACTGCCAAGTGAAAATGGGTACTGAAGATTGGGTTCTTAAAGGTACAAAATTGATAACAAATACCAAAACGCAAAGATTGAAAATCTAAAGTAGAGGTTAGATTCTCAAAAACACAACATTAAAGAAACCAAAACAAAGTAACAAAAATTATAAAATATATATATATGAAGTTTGCTTTAAAAATAGGGTCTTTTTTTTTGCAGGGTAATAGTAGGTTATAAAAATGAAAATTAAAGGAGTAATAGAGGTCTTAATTTTTTTAAATTAAAAAACGATAATAGTAAAAATATATCTAGGAATTTCTCTGGAGCTTTTGTGGACAGTGTGGGGTCAGCTCATTTTCAGATAGTTCCTTGATCCAGCTTATACTTCTCAAGATCTATAGGCCCCTTTGCTGGGAGCCAGCACGGGAGATCCCACCCATGACAAGGTCATGAGGAGAGGCCTGATGGCCAAGGCGAGTCAGGCTTCAGGGGTTCCCCCTGGGTTTTCCTGAGCATCTACCCCGAAACCAAAATCTGTCTGTTTACTGTCTGCTATACTGTACTCTTCTGACATTACCACCTTTTCTCTGGAAAGGGTTAATTCAGAGCTCCAATTAACAGTCTCCTGCATATAAAAAGAATGTCTCTTGGCTTGAAGCCCCTTTGATGGCTTTCTAACCTATCTGACTAGTCTGCTTTACAATTTGTGAATTGCTTACAGCCCCCCAACCGCGAGAGGCAGAAAGCTTAAAGCATCTTAAAGATACAGAGCCTTTTCTAAAGAGCTAAAAATTATATTGGTGATGGGTTTCACTGTTGACTCAGTGACTGCTGCCAGGCCTCCATATTCTTTATCTTTTAGGCACCTGAAGGATATTAATCAATGTAATTGGGATATAGAAAAAGGAATATAGTAGTTTTGATGTTAGCAACACTAGACTTTTGAGTTAATTACTTTTCTCTTTGTTATAAATCACTGTACTTCTTTCATTGTTATAAATTGTTGTATCCTTGCTATGTAAGAATGTAACTTTATTTAGTGCTTTCTGAGAGTGGCACCAGACTTTGGGAAGAACAACACTGTTAAGGCAAATAAGTCTTCTGGTTGACAAACCCTTATCAGAAAAGGGCCATAAAATGTTAATTGGCCTTCTGGCCAGAAGATGATGCAAATCACCTAAGACTTATGTATACAACTAGGTATGCAGAGAGAAAGCCTGGTCTCGATAAGAGTCAGGGCAGTTGACATTGCATAATTTTGTATTATCCATTGATCTCTATGTATAATCAAAAGTATAAAAAGCCTTCTGAACAATAAAGGATGGACCAGTTTCTTGGACTAGTCTCTTGAACTAGTTTCTTGGAAATCTGGCTCCCCCCATGTCTCTCTTTCTCTGTTTCTCCCTCTCCCTCCCTCTCCTTTTCTGGCTGAATTTCCATCTGGAGCAGGGAGGCTCACCATGTCTACTTACTTGCGCTGGCTTCTAAGATCTGTGAGAGAGGGACCCCAAGGTGCGGCACCCTCCAATATTCAAATGGGCGCCGGTGGCCCAATGTAGATGGTGCAAATCTCTTGTCATGAGATTTTATTAGTTCTCCACGTAAACCAAGTTATTCAGCCTCTTTTCTCCACTAAATTTTCCTACTACACTATTCTTTCCTAATCTCTCTTTTATATTTCTAAATAAATAAGTTTTTCCTCACCTACTCCATCTCCCCTTCAAATTACCCTGGATCCACCGGGGCAGGACCCAGCACCCCTTCCAATGTAGTCGGTGCTAACTACAGAGTTTTAATCTGTTGCACCTGTCACTTCCAAAGTGGTTCCCTCTGTTTATTTTAGCTTCTTCTGTTTATTGGTCTCTTCAGTGTCTAATTTCTGCCCTGACACAAGAAGGCGATGGCGGTCACTTTTTAAGGCTCACTTGTTCAGTCGTGCTGTGGGGAGGGAGGAACACTGCAAACAAACGTCACTGGCATGTGTGGGGAGTGCTTGCAGTGTTTCAGCCACTCTGGGTTTATCCCTGCTCACGGAGTGTGTGCTTTCATGGTCTACACTTCTCAGGCTCTAGGTTGCTCTGCTGGGAACTGTCTGAGATGGGCCCTGAGTTGCATGCACTTTCCATGTCTAAGTCGCTCAGGTTCAGGTTCTCAGGTACTCCACAAAGGTGCAGACTCAGTTGGGCCTGCGTTTTGGGCCCTGCCCAGGTACGAGCAGCTCAGGTGACCAGGTGCTTTGGTGAGCACAGTCACGCCCAGGTGGTGGGTGCATCTTATCGCCTCCCCTGCCCAAGCCGCTCGCTTTTCTGGGTGTGCAACAGGCGCACCTTCTTATGTGTGTTATGTGTCTCTTCTGGGGGGCTGCTCTCTGGTTGCGACCCTCCTGGCAGATGTCAACCATCCAGAGTCCCAAGAAGTATTGGTTAGCAAAGAAGCCTGTTTGCAGTTTGGTAGAGGATGCTTCTCTGGGGCTGCAATTGCCCCTTTCCAGCTCTGGTTGCCCCCACCAGCCTGTTTCCAGTGGGGGATATGCTGGTACGCAGCTGGCTAGCTCTGCTCAGTCCTATGTCTGTGGGTGGGCCTGGCAGTGTCTTAGGTTAGGGCTTTTCACCAGATAGTTCTCTCTCTCTCTCTCTTTTTTTCCTCTGTCTCTCTCGCTCTCCCACAGTTCAGATCAGTTCAGATCAGTTCAGTTCAGTCGCTCAGCAGTGTCCGACTCTTTGTGACCCCATGAATCACAGCACGCCAGGCCTCCCTGTCCATCACCAACTCCCAGAGTTCACTCAGATTCATGTCCATCGAGTCAGTGATGCCATCCAGCCATCTCATTCTCTGTTGTCCCCTTCTCCTCCTGCCCTCAATCCCTCCCAGCATCAAAATCTTTTCCAATGAGTCAACTCTTCACATGAGGTGGCCAAAGTACCGGAGTTTCAGCTTTAGCATCATTCCTTCCAAAGAAATCCCAGGGCTGATCTCCTTCAGAATGGACTGGTTGGATCTCCTTGCAGTCCAAGGAATTCTCAAGAGTCTTCTCCAACACCACAGTTCAAAAGCATCAAGTCTTCGGTGCTCAGCCTTCTTCACAGTCCAACTCTCACATCCATACATGACTACTGGAAAAACATTGCCTTAACTAGATGGACCTTAGTCGGCAAAGTAATGTCTCTGCTTTTGAATATACTATCTAGGTTGGTCATAACTTTTCTTCCAAGGAGTAAGCGTCTTTTAATTTCATGGCTGCAGTCACCAGCTGCAGTGATTTTGGAGCCCCCCAAAAAATAAAGTTTGACACTGTTTCCATTGTTTCCCCATCTATTTCCCATGAAGTGATGGGACCGGATGCCATGATCTTCGTTTTCTGAATGTTGAGCTTTAAGTCAACTTTTTCAGTCTCCTCTTTCACTTTTATCAAGAGGCTTTTTAGTTTCTCTTCACTTTCTGCCATAAGAGTGGTGTCATCTGCATATCTGAGGTTATTGATATTTCTCCTGGCAATCTTGATTCCAGCTTGTGTTTCTTCCAGTCCAGCGTTTCTTATGATGTACTCTGCATAGAAGTTAAATAAGCAGGGTGACAATATACAGCCTTGACGTACTCCTTTTCCTATTTGGAACCAGTCTGTTGCTCCATGTCCAGTTCTAACTGTTGCTTCCTGACCCACATACAGATGTCTCAAGAGGCCGGTCAGGTGATCTGGTATTCCCACCTCTTTCAGAATTTTCCACAGTTTATTGTGATCCACACGGTCAAAGGCTTTGGCATAGTCAATAAAGCAGAAATACAGTCTGGGTTATATCTCACGTTAGTTCCCTCAGATTGCCCTCGGGGCATTCAGGCTCGGTCCTTACCCTAAGCAATGCAGCCCGCACCTCCCTGTCCAGCCCTTGCTTGCTAGTGGCAGATCGAACATCTAGGCTGCTTCTCCACTGGGAGTTGCCATTAGGCACATAATCTGTGGGATTTAATTATTTATTTTTTAAATTTTTCCTCCTGGTTATGTTGCCCTCTGAGATTCCAACACTCGCCACAGACCCGCTGGTGAGAGTGTTTCCGGGTATTTGGAAACTTCTCTCTTTTTTAAGACTCCCTTGCTGGGATGGATCTCCATCTCTACCTCTTTTGTCTCTCTTTTTATATTTTACATTTTGCCCTACCTCCATTCAAAGACAATGGGCTGCTTTTCTGTGTGCCTGATGTCCTCTGCCAGCATTCAGTCATTGTTTTCTGGAATTTGCTCAGCTTTCGCATGTTCTTTTGATGAATTTGTGGGGTAGAAGTGGTCTCCCCATCTTATTCCTCTGCCATCTTAGGACCAACCCCCCCCCCCACCCCCCAGCAGTCCATTTAAAATGAAAAACAAGGTAACGATGCTTGAATGACTGTTTGTGCTAAACATTTGCTATATGTATTAACCAATGCAGTACAAAAATAAACTTTGATGATATCAAAGTAGACAATAGATAAACAAGAATATCAGACTTCCCTGGTGGTCCTGTCGGTTGGGAATCCACTTGCCAATGCACAGAACCTGGGTTTGATCCCTGTTTGGGGAAGATCCCACATGCTACAGGACAACTAAGCATGTGCACCACAACTACTGAGCCAGCGCTCTAGAGCATGGGAGCTGCAAATACTGAAGTCCACACACCCTAGAGCCTACATGCTGCAACTACTGAAGCCCGCAGATCCTAGGGTCCATCCTCTTCAAGTAGACAGCTCCCACTTGCTGAAACTAGGGAAAGCTCACATGCAGTGTAAAAACATAGCCCAGACAAAGAAAAAAAAAAGGAAAATCAATAACCATTCAAACCATGATCTTCGAAAAAGCAAAAAAACTGATAAATCTCTATTACTTATTTGAAAAGCAGTAAGAAACAAATTATCATAATAAATAAAAGAAAGGATGACTTTATAGATCTATGTAAAAAATATAATAAGAAAACATGAAGAACTAATTATGCCAATTAGCTGGATAGCTTAGATGAAGCATACACCTTTCTTGAAGACAAAAATTACACAAAGTGAATCAATACAAAAGAGAATACCTGAATAGCTCTATATCTGTTAAGAAAGATAAATTTTAATTAAACCATCATGCATAGAAAATTTCAGGCCCATAGATATAGAGGTGAATTTTATCAAATATGTAAAGAAGAAATAATATCAATTCTACATAAATGCTTTAAGAAAACAGAGGACAAATGAACCTTCCCAACTATCTCTTGAGGCCAGTATTTTCTCATATATTTTCAGGAAAAAGTATTACCAGAAAACCATGGACTGATGCCATTCATAAACATATACCCACAAAAATTAACATAATATTAGCAAATAAAATCTGGACACACACAAAGAGGTGGCACATAAATACAAGTGATGTTTATCCTGGGACTGCATGTTTGGTTTAACATTCAATCAACATAATTCATCATATTAACAGAATAATGGGGAAAAGTCATATGATCCTCATAACAGATGCAGAAAATATGTTTTAAAAAATTCACCTTGTGGGGGGGGGATGGCGTGGGAGTTGGGAAGGAGGTTCAAGAGGGAGGGGACATGTATACATCTATGGATGATTCATATTGATGTATGGCAGAAACCAACAAATATTGTAAAGCAATTATCCTCCAATTAAAATTAAATTTTTTCAAATAAAAACATTCATAATAAAATACATCAATAAACTAAGAGAAAAGTATACTTCATAACATTATGAGTTACACCTACATAATCACCTACAACTGACTATACCTAATGGGGAAAGATTGTGTGCTTTCCTCCTAAAATCGAGCAGAAGGCAAAGATGCCCATTTACATGATGAAAACATCATGGAAACATTTTACTGGCAGTTCTGACCAGCAAAGCAAAAGAATAGAAAAGAAATACAGACTGGAAAGGAACAGGTAAAACTATGCATCAAAACATGCAGGAAAAAAAATGAAAAAGTTAAACATTCATTAAATTTTTCAGTACAATACTAATAGAAGAACAAGGATACAATCTAATAATTGGCATCAAAAATAACAAAGACTTCTGCTAACACTGCATTTAATGAACAAAGGCTGAATTGTTTTTCCTAAGATCAAGGATAAGGGAAAGGTGCCTACTCTTTCTATTTCTCTTCAACATTGGACTGGAAGCTCTCACAAGTGGAATAAAGCAAGAAATAATGTAAACAAACTAGAGTTGGAAGGGAAAAACTCAAACTCTCTTCAGAGTAAATTATAATATACAAAGAAAAACCTAAGGAGTCTCCAAAAACACCACTAGTGCATATAAATCTGTGTTAGTCACTTAGTCGTGTCCAACTCTTTGTGACCTCAGGGACTAAAGCCTGCCTGGCTCCTCTGTTCTTGGAATTCTCCAGGCAAGAATGTTGGAGTGGGTTGCCATTTCCTTCTCTCAGGGACATATAAGTGAGGTTAGCATATTTGTAAAATACTAGTCAATATATAAAACATCAAGTGTATTCTACATAGAGACAACAAACAATCCAAAATTGAAGTAAAATGTCATTCATAATAGCACCAAAAACAAAACATTTTGACAGGGAATTAACGAAATATGTGTAAGACCTGTAAAATGGAAACTTTGCAATTTAATTTCTGAGAAAAGTAAAAGTCATAATTAAATGGAGACATGTACTAGGCTTACATATTTAAAGACTCAATAATGATAAGATTTCAATTCTATTGATCTTTAGATTCAAGGCAATCCTTGAATTGTTCACATGCCAGCAGGAGGTATGTAGAAAGTGAGAAACTGACTCAAAAATGTATACAGAGTAATGTCAGGAGGATAGTTTAGTAGGAGATCCCAGTCTCTAAGCCACCAATGAGAAAAACAACAGTTCTGACACAGCTCAGGAGTCCACTTAAGAAGCTGAAGCATACAGTAGTGTTGCAGGAAGGGGACCTCTTCCAGGGTTCAAAAGGGGGTTCTTGTCTAACACTCAGAAATAAATTGTCCAAGGAGACACACATGGCAATAAAGCAAGAGCCTTTATTGATAAGGGGTGGCAGGGTAGTAAGCAGTAGGGAAAGGGAACCCAAGAGAACTGCTCTGCCACCTGGCTTGAAGTCTTCGATTTTACGGTGATTGGATTTGTTTCCAGTCCAGTCCATCTTAGTTCGCTGATTCCTAGAATGTCGATGTTCACTCTTGTCATCTCCTGTTTGCCCACTTCCAATTTGCCTTGATTCATAGACCTAACGTTCCAGGTTCCTATGCAATATTGCTCTTTACAGCATCGAACCTTGCTTTTATCACCAGTCCCATCCATAACTGGGTGTTGTTTTTGCTTTGGCTCAATCCCTTCATTCTTTCTGGAGTTATTTCTCCACTGATCTCCAGTAGCATAATGGGCACCTACCGACCTGGCGAGTTCATCTTTCAGTGTCCTATCTTTTTGCCTGTTCACACTGTTCATGGGGTTCTCAAGACAAGAATACTGAAGAGGTTTGCCATTCCCTTCTCCAGTGAACCACATTCTATCAGACCTCTCCACCATGACCTGTCCATCTTGGGTGGCCCCACACAGCATGGCTTAGTTTCATTGAGTTAGACAAGGCTGTGGTCCATGTGATCAGATTGGCTAGTTGTCTGTGAGTGTGGCTTCAGTCTGTCTGCCCTCTGATGCCCTCTCTCAGTGCCTATCATCTTACTTGGGTTTCTCTTACCTTGGACGTGGGGTATCTCTTCACGGCTGCTCAAGCAAAGCATAGCCGCTGCTCCTTACCTTGGAAGTGGGGTAACTCCTCTCAGCCGCCACCCCTGACTTTGGATGTGGGGTAGCTCCTCTCTGCTGCTCTTCTGAACCACCGTCGCAGCCGCTATGGTTTTTCCAGTGATCATGTATGGATGTGAGAGTTGGACTATAAAGAAAGCTGAGCACTGAAGAATTGATGCTTTTGAACTGCAGAGTTGGAGAAGACTCTTGAGAGTCCCTTGGACTGCAAGGAGATCCAACCAGTCCATCCTAAAGGAAATCAGTTCTGAATGTGCATTGGAAGGACTGATGCTGAAGCTGAAACTCCAATACTTTGGCCACCTGATGTGAAGAGCTGACTCATTTGAAAAGACCCTGATGCTGCAAAAGATTGAGGGCAAGAGGAGAAGGAGACAACAGAGAACGAGATGGTTGGATGGCATCACCGACTCAATGGACATGGGTTTGGGTGAACTCCAGGAGTTGGTGATGGACAGGGAAGCTTAGTGTGCTGCGGTTCATGAGGTCGCAAAGAGTCGGACATAACTGAGCTACTGAACTAGAACTGGAACTGGATTAGTTTCCAGGTTGTCTTTGGCCAATCATTCTGTCAGTGTGTTTCCTGTAACAGTAACACCAATTAAAATGACCTAAAGCTGTGGACGAAACCAACAGCCAGCACAACCACTGCATGAGCCCAGCACTCTCAGCACAGAAGGTCCCACAGGATTTTTCATCTCAGACTCCTGGTGCTGAGTCCCTCCACCCTCCCTAACAGGACCCACGACAGCTAGTGCCTCCCTGGAACTCAGCACAGCCATCACGAATGCAGCAAAACTAGTCCTGGTCCTGAAGCCAGGCATATACATGCCCCCAGCTCTGACCTCAGCAACTGAACTTGTGCCTGCAATCCACCCCAGATCCTATCACAGGCCCTGTCCTTGCCACTGTGCATATACTGCTGTCCTGGGCATTCACCTACAGACCCACAGCTGAGCGTGTGCACATTTCTGGCACTAGCAATCACCACTACCTGCCTTAGTCCCTCACTGCTGTACCCAGAGTCAATGCTGAGGACCATAACAGTTCTATTTCTGTATACTAAAAATGAAAGCTCCAAAAAGAAATTAAGAAAAGATAAAACACATAGGAATATAATGAATCACAGAGGAGAAAGCCTTCTCCCCTGAAAACTACAAAATACTGGTTGAAAAACATTAAAGAAGACACAGAGAAGTAGAACAACATCCCATATTCATCAACTGAAAGACTAATATTTTAAAGATATCCATACCACCCAAAATGATAGTCAATGAAGTCCCTGTGTAAGTCCCAAGAAATTCTTTACAGAACTAGAAAAATGGTCATAAAAATCATATGCAACTACTAAGGACTCTGAATAGCTAAAACAACCTTGAGAAAGAAAAACAAAGCTGGAGACACCACTCCTCCTCATTTCAAAACATATTACAAAGTTGCAAGGGAGGTGGGAGGGGGTCCAGGATAGGGAACACGTGTACACCCGTGGCAGATTCATGTTGATGTATGGCAAAACCAATACAATATTGTAAAGTAATTAGCCTCCAATTACATTGAAACATGTATAATATCATATATGAAATGAATCACTAGTTCAGGTTTGATGCATGATACTGGATGCTTGGGGCTGGTGCACTGGTATGACCCAGAGGGATGGTATGGGGAGAGAGGGGGAGGAGGGAAGGGGGTTCAGGATGGGGAACATGTGTACACCTGTGGCAGATTCATGTTGATGTATGGCAAAACCAATACAATATTGTAAAGTAATTAACCTCCAAATAAATAAATTAATTTAAAAAGATAAAACTTTATAAAATAAAATAAATAAATTTAAGTTTTTAAAAAAATCTAAGGAACCACACACACACAAAAAAAACATATTACAAAGTTGCAGTCATTAAAATAATATGATGCTGACATGTGGACTCATAGACCAGAGGAACATAATAGAGAGCCCAGAAAACACACACACACACATGCATGCAGTCAATTGATCTTTGACAAGGTTTGCAAGAAGACAAAATGGAGAAAGATGGTCTTTTCCATAAATAGTGTGGGAACCTCCAGATATAGAGAAGGAAAAGAATGAAATTTGATTCTTATCTTACACCACACACACAAAACATTTCAAAATAGGTTAAACCCTGAAATATAATGCCTAAAAATATAAAATTACTAGAAGAAATTATAGGGGGGAAATGGTATGACATGGGTTTTGGTAATACTTTCTTGGTTATTAAATCCAAAGCACAGCAATGAAAAAGAAGACAAGTGGGACAATGTAAAATAAAAGGCTTCCAAATAGCAAAGGAAATCATCAACAGAGTAAAAGGCCATCTATTTAATGGGAGCATATTTTCAAACCACATGTCTGATAAAGAGTTAATATTCAAAACAAACAAGGATTCCTATACAAGGCTTCTCAGGGGATGCTAGTGGTAAAGAACCCGCCTGCCAATGCAGGAAAGATAATGAGACGTGGGTTCGATAGCTGGGTCAGGAATATCCTCTGGAGGGGAGGGCACGGCAACCCACCCCACTATTCTTCTCTGGAGAACCTCATAGACAGGAGAGCCAGGCACACTGCAGTCCATAGGGTTTCAAAGATTCCAACACGACTGAATCATCTTAGCTTGCAAGCACATGAACCAACATCTCCATATATAAACACAAATATCTTATTTAAAAATAAGCATTGGACCTAAACTGACAATTGTCCAAAGATAAAACTACAGCCAACAGGTATATAAAAGGTGCTCAATATCAATAATTTTCAGGAAATACAAACCAAAACCACACTGAGATATCACTATCACTTTACACCTATTATAAAGGCCATTTAAAACAAAATACTCAAGTACTGGCATGGATATTGAGAAATTTGGAACTGAAGCCGGTACTGCCATTATAGATAACAGCATGGGGTGTCCTCAAAAGCCAAAAAATATAATTGCCATATAATCCACCAAACCTAATTCTGGGTCTTTATCTTAAAGAATTAAAATCAAGATCTCAAACAGATATTGCAATCCCAGGTTCACTGTAGCATTATCCACAAGGGCAAAGACAACAAGATAAGCCAAATATCCAACAACAGATATATACCTAAAGAAAATTTGATATATACACAAATATACATAGTGGACTGTTGTTCAGTCTTTAAAAAGAAAAAAAATTTTTTACTATATACAATAAAGTGGATAAAGCTTACAGACATTATTGCATGTAAACTAAGCCAGTTACAGAAAGACAATTTCTGCACTATTCCACTCATATGAGGAAATATCTATGTTAGGTAGTTAAACCCAGGAATTCCCTGGTGGTACAGTGGTTAGGACTCCATTTCTCATTGCCGAGGGCCTGGGTTCAATCCATGGTCAGGGAACTAAGAACTCAGAGGCTACATGGGTTGACCAAAATATTTTTTTAAATCTTTGAAGTATTTTCTAAAGAAGTACTTGAATCCATAGAAACAGAAAGAAGAATGGTGGTTACTAAGTCTAACCAGGGAAGAAAAGTTTTGATGGAAAGTTTGTCTACACCCCCATCTAAAGCAAGGAGGGATGCCTCTGGTAGAAAAATGGCGCTGGTCGCTTTTTTTCTCTCTTACAGATGGGAGCTAACAATTCCAGCCTCACTCCTTTGAACTGTATCCTGAAAAACTGGGATAGATTTGACCCCCAGAGCTAAAGAAGACACATCTGATCTTCCTATGTGATACTGCATGGCCATGGTATCCACTGGAGGATGGTGAATGGTGGCCAATTGGAGGGTCTCTTAATTATAATACTGTTTTACAATAAGACTGGTTCTGTAGAAAACAACGGAAATGGGTAGAAGTAGCATATTTGTTACCCTTTTTCTCTCTGCAAGATATGCCAGACTTATGTCCTAAGGGTATAGATTTGGGTGTGAAACCTTCAGCTCCCTCCTGTCCTCCTACTTTGCCCCCGAACCCGGGGCTCCAAACTGAGCATACTGAAAGTCTGGGAACCACTCCCCGCCCAGGAAGGGTTGCCTTGGTCTCAGTAAAAACCCAAACTGAGATTCAGACAGCCCAAGTAGAGGCCCAAACAACCCCTGTCTCAGTACAACCTCAGACTGCTCTGGTTTCAATAGAAACTCAGACAATCGAAGTAACAGAAGCTCAGACAGCAAAAACTAAGGGTGAGATACAGGATGAGATGGAGGATAGGAAATAGAGAGATAAAGAAAAGCAGGTTTCTCCAATCTATCCCTGGGATCATATGTGCAGAGCAGCCAGAGAGGCTGAGAAGAGCCACACAAGCTGTTGCCTCTTAATGAAGCACCCACCAGGAGAAATAATCAGTCTATGAGAGGTAATAAGCCTTTTTCTTATCAAGAAATACAAAGTGTCAAGGAGGAATTGGGAGACTATTTAGAGGATCCAAAAAGTACATTGAAGTCTTTATGGTACCAACTGCTTTATGATCTTACGTGGAAGGATGTGATGTATATCTTGGGACAAACGCTGACTTCTGACTCAAAAACTCGAGTTTTGGGGAAAGCTGTTGCTTATGGAGATGAATGACTTGGTAATGAATCAGTAGGGAAGAGGGAGGACAAAATAGCCACCTTCCCCACGGGGAATCAGGCGGTCCCAAATATAGAACCAGACTGGGATTATAACATGCCTAAAGGAAGCTAGGATCAGAGTCATTTTTCCAGATATATTCTTGAAGGACTCAGGCAAGTGCATGCTAAGACTTTATGCCAAATTGGCAAACATAGAACAGGAAGAGAAGGAAGCTCCTGGTAAATTCCTAGATAGACTGAGAGTGAAGGAAACAGACAGAACAGGCTCCATCTTGAAAGCAGGATTCCATCTTGGGACGGACTATGGACTTTGAGCTATATGCCCAGTATCTATGGAAACAACATACCAACTAGAAAACCAGACCCCTGGATGGAAGGGCTCAAGGGCTCATACCTAGACTCTCCATTGCCTAAAAGAATACCCTAATTATCTGTGTAACCAAATAGAATCATAAATTCTATTATGCTTATTGGGGTATGACCACAGGCCTATTGATTGTCCACTGTTAACTACTTAGGCTTAAGGCATATGAATCATGTGTTAAATTTGATAGTATCTTTCTTTTCCTTTGTTCAGACTAGTTTCAGGGAATTTGGGGAGGTGGGTTTGGACACCTACACTTAGGGTATATAAGGTTTTCACAAAAAGTGGTCAGGGTCCTTATCTAAGAGGAGACTCTGCCTTGGGCCTGCCAGGGTAATAAACTGCACTCCACTATCTGCATTGTCCTTCTGAGTGAGTTTGTTTCCCAAAACGCATGGCTACAAAATTTGGTGCATTCTCCTCACTTTGAGGAGACAAGTCCCATTTGGGACTACTCCAAGGCCTTGCAGCTTGAATCTTCTAAAGTGGGGGAGATGCCTTGCCCTTCTGGAGGGATTCTGCTTCTCAATGCCTGGACCTTTCACTTTAGCAGGTAGTGGATGGCAGCAGGGGAACTCAGCGCTCAGGTGAGGAGGAACCCACCTGGCAGGGTGGAAGAGGGGGCCTGATCACCCCCATGGAAGGGACTAGAAGGACCCACATGAGCCTGGAATAGGCAGGTGGCTATGATTGCTTGGTACACAGGTTGACAAGCATGTTAGGGCTTTGGAAGGAAATTTGTGAAGATCATTTAGGAGGTGGTGTCCATGCCGTCTTAGGGGAAATTATTACCAAGCAATCGCCAGGGGATTGTTAGGAGAAGAAACTTGGTCTTTGGGTGCTCGTATTCTGCCCTCCCCAAGGATGTGTCCCATCTGCTGTGAAATTCTTGACCCCCTTGGAATTGTCAGGCTAGAAGGAGGGGGATACATAACTGAGTACAAATTGGCTTTTCCTGAGACGGCCTGGGATGCGGGATATTCAACCCATCTGTGTTTTCATCTGCACCCAATCAAGCCCACCAAGCCAGAATGGACTTTAAAAGTTAAGGGAGAAACACTCTTGGACTATGTGGTGTTCTGGTTCAGTTGTGCCAACTGACAGGTGAAGACATGCCAATCCTCCTTCTCCCTCTGAGATCTGGCAGGCAAGGCTCTTCTCACCCCAATTAGGAAGGAAGTGGAATGGCAATCTAAATGTTTCATTGAGTGGAAATATCAGAAGTACATAGGGTACCAAGAACTTTGTAGACAGAATGAAAAGGAAAAATAGAAGGTCCTAGAAGGTAAGCAAGATGGGAGGAAATTAATCTAAGGCCACTGTATTGGAGTGCATGACTAAAAATTTAAAGAAGGGATTTGGAGGAGACTATGGGTTCAAGATGACACCTAATCACCTCCACATACTCTGTGAGGTCGAATGGCCCCCTATGGGAGTAGGACGGCCACCAGAGGACACCATGAACTTAAAAATAGTGGAAGCAGTCTATACAGTAGTCACAGGAGAGCTGGGACATCCGGATCAATATCCATATATTGACTCATGGCTAGGGTTAGCTCAAGACCCTCCTCCTTGGATAAGGTTCTGTATCCAGAAGGGAAAGGGAAAAATATTAATGGCACAAAAATTGACTGATGATAAAAAATAAATTCTACAGGATTTGGACGGGGATGACCTGCCCCCTCCCCCATACTGGATGATGAAACGCCCGCCGCCCAGTGCTCCACCAGGACCGGAAGCTGCCTTAATGCCCAATCCAGGGCCAAGTGAAGTTCCTGCAGCAGCCACTGCTCTTCTGCCAGCTCTCTCAGAGACTTAGAGCCGCCGTTTTGGCAGGTCCTGATAGCAGTGATGGAGACCTCTGATCAATGCCCCCAGGATTCTACCTCAGCTGGACCTCCTAGATTGTAACCACCTCTCCCGGCAAGTACTTATGGGGAGGGGGAAGAAAACACAGGAATTAGAGGCTGTGCTCCGCCAAGGAACAGGGGGAAAGAACCCCACTACAGATGCCCTTCAGAGAGCTACAGCAGCCTCCGGTTCAGGACGCATGTGGGCACTACCATCACCCCCCTGTAGCCTATTATTCCCAGCCATTTTCCTCTACGGATATATTAAACTGGCAGAGACACACTCCACCATACTCGGGGGAGCCACAAGCCATGATTAGGCTAATGGAGACTATTTTTCAAACCCATGGCCCTACACGGGATGACATAATCTAACTACTAGTCTCCCTTTTCAGCACTGAAGAAAGGCACAGGATCCTAACTGAGGCCAGAAAATGGTTAAGAGAAATGGCACCTGAGGGTACTGCAAACCTGCAGCAGTGGGCAGAACTAGCCACCCCTGGTGAGAGGCTCAACTGGGACTAACACACAAGGGGATTCCCATAAGGAAAACAGCTGATCTTTCAATAGAAACTCTTCAGGCCAGGAGGGAATGGCAGGACATATTTAGAGTGATGAAAGAAAATAACCTACAGCCCAGATTATTGTACCCAGCAAGGATCTCATTCAAATATGAAGGAGAAATCAAAAGCTTTACAGACAAGCAAAAGCTGAGAGAATTTAACACCACTAACCAGCTCTCCAACAAAAGCTAAAGGATCTTCTCTAGACAGGAAACACAGAAAGGGTGTATAAACTCGAACCCAAAACAATGAATTAAATGGCAAAGGGATCATACTTATCAATAACTACCTTAAACGTAAATGGGTTGAATGCCCCAACCAAAAGACAGACTGGCTGAATGGATAAAAAAAAAACAAGACCCCTATATATGTTGTCTACAAGAGACCCACCTCAAAACAAGGGCACATACAGACTGAAAGTGAAGGGCTGGAAAAAGAAATCCCACAAATTAGAGACCAAAAGAAAGCAGGAGTAGCAATACTCATATCAGATAAAAATAGACTTTGAAACGAAGGCTGTGGAAAGAGACAAAGAAGGACACTACATAATGATCAAAGGATCAATCCAAGAAGAAGATATAACAATTATAAATATATATGCACCCAACATAGGAGCACCTCAATATGTAAGGCAAATGCTAACAAGTATGAAAGGGGAAATCAACAATAACACAATAATAGTGGGAGACTTTAATACCCCACTCATACCTATGGATAGATCAACTAAACAGAAAATTAACAAGGAAACACAAACTTTAAATGATACAATAGACCAGTTAGACTAATTGATATCTATAGGACATTTTACCCCCAAACAATGAATTTCACCTTTTTCTCAAGTGCACACGGAACCTTCTCCAGGATAGATCACATCCTGGGCCGTAAATTCAAAAAACATGAAATCATTCCAAGCATCTTTTCTGACCACAATGCAGTAACATTAGATCTCAATTACAGGAGAAAAACTATTAAAAATCCCAACATATGGAGGCTGAACAACAGGCTGCTGAATAACTGACAAATCACAGAAGAAATAAAAAAAGAAATCAGAATATTCATGGAAAAGAATGAAAATGAAAACACAAAAATCCAAAATTTATGGGACACTGTAAAAGCAATGCTAAGGGGGAGGTTCATAGCAATACAGGCTTACCTCAAGAAACAAGAAAAAAGTCAAATAAATAACCTAACTCTACACGTACACCAATTAGAAAAGGAAAAAATGAAGAACCTCAGGGTTAGTAGAAGGAAAGAAATCTTAAAAATTAGGGCAGAAATAAATGCAAAAATATCCAAAAAAAGACCATAGCAAAAATCAACAAAGCTGGTTCTTTGCGAAGATAAATAAAATTGACAAACCAATGGCCAGACTCATCAAGAAACAAAGGGAGAAGAATCAAATCAACAAAATTAGAAATGAAAATGGAGAAATCACAACAGACAACACAGAAATACAAAGGATCATAAGAGACTACCATCAGCAACTATATGCCAATAAAATGGACAACTTGGAAGAAATGGACAAATTCTTAGAAAAGTATAACTTTCCAAAACTGAACCAGGACCAGGAAGAAATGGAAAATCTTAACAGACCCATCACGAGCACAGAAATCGAAACTGTAATCAGAAATCTTCCAGCAAACAAAAGCCCAGGACCAGACGGCTTCACAGCTGAATTCTACCAAAAATTTAGAGAAGAGCTAACACCTATCCTAGTCAAACTCTTCAGAAAATTGCAGATGAAGGTAAACTTCCAAACTCATTCTAAAAAATAAAGAAAATTTTAAAAAATTTTTTTTAAGTGAGCATATATAAGAAAGAAGAGCTGCAAAGAGAATGATCTTTGATAAAGGATACCACCTGGAAGACCTAAGAAGTATCTTCCAGTAAAGCAGGAGAAAAACAAGAAACTGCAATGTCATGAAAGTTAAATTGAAAGAGTGGGGAGGGGGTGGAGAAGAAATGAGCTGTGACAAATGAATAATCAAACATAGGATTATGGCAATTAAATCATTATTCCACATACACCCACAGGAAAAGGCTCTGCAGATACATCTAGATTGTTTTAATGTTAACTCATTTTTCTTAACACCATTTTTAAAAATACCCATTTCTTCTTCAAGATTCAATAAACTGTTATTAGTATATCTTAAACTAACTTTGACTCTATGTATGGGTTTTCTCTTCTCTCAGTATGACCATGTATCTATTCTCCACTAAAACGACAATTTATGGAGACTTTTATTTCTGTTGCAAAAATGTGGTGAGAACAATCCCCTGGATAGTTTCAATTTATCTCAATTTTTTGGTTGACTTCAAACATTTAGTTTCTGGGGGTAAACATTAAGTAAATCTTCATGAGAACAAAGGTTAATTTAGATGGATTTGGGAAGGGTTGACATTGCTATGATGTCAGTTTATCTCAAACAAGGATAAAATTTAGCCCTTAATCTGTTCAATCTGTATCTTGTACATTTCAACAAAATTTTAGACTTCTTTAGTATGACTTGAGGCCTTCCCTTGTGGATCATATAAGGTAAAGAATCTCCCTGCAATGCAGGAGACCTGGGTTCGATCCCTGGGTTGGGAAGATCCCCCAGATAAGGGAACAGCTACCCATTCCAGTATTCTTGTCTGGAGAATTCCATGGACAGAGGAGCCTGGCAGGCTACATGGGGTTGGAATGAGTCAGATACAACTGCTCGATTTTCACTTTCACTTTCACAGTATGACCTTAACACTTATTACTAACTCCAGCAGAGTGTCCAGCACTTGGTAGATGTAAATCAAGGTGTAGGAAGAGCAAACAGTGAATTTAAATGCCTAACTTAGGCAGTGGGTCAAAGAAGATCCAAGACTCAAGGCCCTGGCTACTTAGCATCAAGTCCCAAGTTCAGCTCCTGGTATGTGACCTTAGTACATCTGCCTGGCCAGAAGGTAGAGAGATTTTTATCAGTTATGCCACTCTTTCTGTGGGTCATACTGAGAGTAGCCTGACAATGACCTAGACCCTTAAGAAACTGGAATAAAACCTAATCCCATCCTGGTAGCTTCACAAATCTCCTATTGTAATGCAACTATCTATTTCATGCCTTTACAAGTAGGCTGGAGGGTTCAGGACACGTGCCCCATATGGCACATCCTTCAATTCACACTTCATAGCATGAGCTGCTTCCACAGAAACAACATTCTCACTGAGGTAGTTTCTTCTATACACTTCCTTCTTCCTGGTCCAACACTTAATGGAGGTCCTGGTCCCCATGGCAGCACCAAGAACAGCAGTGCCACTTAGTGTCCCTGAAGAAATCTCGGGCTAGAAGTAGAAAATGGCAAATGCCACTAGGAGGAAGAGGGGACCTGTGATGACCCTCTCAGGTCATCTCAGGAGTTGCCATTCAATAACCAGAGGGATATTTAAAGGACTAGACGTTCTGCCACTGTGCTGAAGGCCAGAGTAGGAGATATGCCATCTGTGTCCACAAACAACAATTTTATCCTCAAAAGCTATTGGCTATAATCTTGTTATAAACTATGTTACTGGCTTAATCTTGACACACAATCCCCATTTAGCAGATGACAAAATGACTTGAAAAAGTTAAACAGACTTGCCCACGTTTCTACAGCTTGCCAGGGTCAGGGCCCGGGTTTACCATCATTCGGTCTGACTCTGGTCCTCATGCTCTCAATGACCACATGTGTCACTTCTCACCATCTCCCGAGACCTCCTGCCTCACATCCTCCCCAGAGCACACACACGTGGCACACTGAGCAATACTGCAGTGATTTTATTAGAGTAAGCCTCATAGACACCACATCAGGTGGGACAGGTATCTGGATTCCAGCCTCAGTTGAGGAGAACAGGGCAGGAAGCTTGAGTGCACGCTGGCATCCCTGGGAAAGATCATCTCACCAAAGACGCCACACTGAGAAGTAATCCTGAAACAGCGTTCAACACTGTGGACACTCTATAGCCAGAGCAATCCTCATTTAAAATGATGGAACTCTGGGAGGGAATAGGAGGAGAAAAGACAGGACCTGAGCCCACAGCCAGGCTATCCTGTCTCCCCAGGATCACCTCACCCTCAGGGATTCAGCCCCATCCCCAGCAAGAACCTCTGCCCATAGACCCACCACTGGACAAGGGGCTGCCAGCAGGCACCAGGGGGAGGATGGCTCCCTAACAGCCCAAACACAGGTGTCAGGAGGAAGACAGAGTCACCAACCATGCTAGGGAGGGGAGAAGATGACAAGGGTCAGCAGGGCACAGCCGGGACTAGTCCTGAGGGAGGAGCAAGGCGCTGGAGCCTGGGTTTGGGTCACATCTCTTGCACCTGAGCCTCTTCTGTCAGGTGTGCTGGGTGGACGGAATGTGCATGCAGGTGTCGTAAACAAACCCATGTGCTCTGTGTGCTCCTATTAGTGCATGAAACTCTGCAAAAAACCTCTCATTTTGAACAATCAACAATTTGAGGAAAATATGTTGAGAAAGACTATTCACAATCTCCAGTATTACTTAACAAGAACAAAAAAGGAAAGATGGTTCTTTGGGAAATACACTGCTTGCTCAGGTGAGCAGTCACAGATACCTAGAATCCTCCTCAGGAGCTTCAGGCACCAAAACACCACAGTGGAAATTCTGGCTTGTAGACACGGAGACCATGCGGGTGGAAATGGGGCTCTGAGCCAGAGCAATGGCCATCAGAGTGGGAACAAGAAGTGACAAGACCACAGGCCAGAAACTTCACAAAGCCAGGGAGTCTCATGCTGGAAAGAGACTCTAAAGCCAGGGGCTCCTTTTCAGTATTCCTAAAGTAGAGCAGACAAGACTCTTACATATGTGTGAGCTGAATGCTTCCTTTCCTGCCAAACATTAAAATTCTATTCCTCCAATACTAGCTCCTCTCACTGAGGGAAAAAACTCATATGACTCAAGACACTTGGCCTACTGCGTTGACATTACAACCCTATTCTGTGTGTGAGTTGACTGGCATGATGCAGGCATATTCAGTAACAAGAGGCTGGATGTGCAGGAGGACTGCAGTTACATATTACAGGTGTTGCAGTGTGAGGCAAAGGGTTCATGTGTTTCTTTTTTTATAGCTCTTGTCTGTCACATATCCCATGACTGCGTGATCTATTCCCATGTGACATACTGCACTATGCATGTGAGTGGCAGGGCAGGGTAAGGGATGGAAAGAGTCAATTACCACAAGTTTTATAATGAAAAGCTTGGCACGAAATCCATTCTCATTGAAGCAATCCTGGAGTTTTCTGATAGCTTCCTTTTCCTCATCAGTAGCATCAACCAAATCGAGTGTTGAGTTCAACAATGTTTTGCTCCCAATAAAAATCGTACCAACCGCTCCATAAAACACAGGGCAGGCTTCCGCTGAAAGCACAGACAGAAAGCATCTTATCAAGAGGATTACCAGAGTAGGAGGTTCCTGTTTCTCACCTCTTGATAGAACTCACATTCAAAGCTTCCAGACTCACCTCCCACAGAGACCCGCCCTCTCCCAGGACTGCTTACATTCCAGACAGAAAACCACCCAGCAGAAGGGAGCAGTAAGAGGGGATAGGCCTGGAGACCCTTCTGCCCTTGACCACCGCCCCAGGCATACCAGCCTGCTTCCTCCCTTCCAATGAGCACCACTACCCCCAACTAACCATCCCCCAGTGTGTGCATAGCTAATGACCCTTCCAACTCCACACCACTCCTTCCATTCAAAGGCTGAAAGCCTCAGGGAGTTTGTGCAGGATTCCTGGGCACTGATCAGACAGCTGCCCTCAGAATCTGCCCCTAGAAGTGGTGTGGACAGGACTGGGAAGGATGCAGTGAGACGGCACTGAGCAAGGATCAGGAGGGCCATCTGGACCCTCCTTCCTACCCTCATGCGTCTCAAAGGTCAGCTCTCTGGTCACCAGCAAGGCCAGCACAAGCAGTGCTCCCTTCATTGTGGTGGCAGCTGGAGTGCTCTGCTCAGGGCAGGGTTCTTGTCACTTTAAAACACCCTAGCTCCTTGGGCTCAGCCCAAACCCCTCCCAAGAGGAACACAGTCCTGTGGCCAGGCTCCTGGAACATGCGGTTCCCTTGTCCTTGGGGTGTTAACTGTGGGAAGCCCTTTCCGCTCTGAGAGCAGAGCTTCTGGAGAACATGTGGGGGTATCTTTGCCAAAGATCAAGTGGAGCGGATGAAACCATGTACAAGCCCCTGTGACCTTGTCTTTTGAAGTAAAATGCTGACTCAAGAGTGAATGACTGGGAAATGTGAAGATGTAGAAACAAAGAATAGCTATTGGGCTGGGGAACTGGTAACAATTTAGACTATAATTCTGCAACATAACAGAATCGCCAAACTCCAAGTTTCCTAGAACATATAATGGCCTGACACATATTCCTAAGTTGTTTTTACAGAAAATAGACCCCCCTACAGATGAAATCTGCTGACCACAAGAACATTGACCGTAAACTGGCTGAAACCAAAAGGTTGATGATGCTTAAAAATTCACCTTGATGCCAACCCATCCAAGAACTGTTCACCAGCTGATCATGCCCTGCCCCTTAAACACTATAAAACTCCTCACTACCTGCCCCAAGGTGGTTCACGTGGTTTTCAGGACATTAGCCCACTGTGTTCACATTTGCCTGGCAAAGCAAAAAAAGCTACTCTTTCCTACTTCATTCAAAATGCTGTTTGTGTTTCCATTCGGCACCAGAGAACAGAGGCTGTGATTACAGCAACACTGACATTTCTAAGTGACTCCATTTGGAGCCAAGTGCTCTGTTGTCCCAGCCCCAACGATCACCTGTTTTCCTGATCAACCTTCCCCCAACCTATCCTGGTTCGAAGGGCAGCATTCTCCCAAACTGAGCAGACAGAATCACAAAAGAGCCAAGGACAGGTCTACACCACTGTCAGGCAGGAAAAAAGGTCATCCAGAATCCTTCCTTTTTCCCCAAGGTTAAGTCCTGGAGATAAGAATGCACATAAAATTGTGCATTGGGGCCTTGCTGAAGGGGCCTTACTGAAGCCCTCGAATATCTTAACATCTTCAGTCTCTAGACTGGGCCCCAAGCAAGGTGGACAACCAACCTTGGCTCCAAAATATTCCCAACAAGGAACTCATAGGACTTACAGCCATGTAGGTTTTCACTGGGCTTCTAATTCTGTTAATTTCACATCATGCTACCAGTCTTTCTCAAACCCTTAAGAGAACAAGTTCCTGGGCACATTCTTGACCCCTAGTGGTCTAGCCTTGCCCTTTCTGGTTGTCTCATCTTCCATCAGTGGACCTGATCTCAAGAGGTACCTGAACTGCACAGTTTATCCAGAAACATCAGCGAGCAGCTGTAGGGCTGTAAGGTTTGTCTCCTGCATCAGAGACTCTGAGGTCCACAGTCCTACAGGCCACTGGAGATGGGAGTTCTAAGGCCAAGAGTGCTGGGTTCACCAGAGGCAGCACTCCGTGTGTGAAAACTCTGTCAAGAGTCAAACTCAAACTTTCACATTAGGAGAGCAGTTTATTTGCACAGATACAATGAAATGGACCTTGAAACTCTAAAAGGAAGTCTGAGAAGCTCCTACTGACAGATTGGAAAAGGTTTGATGGACAATATAAATAACAGAGTACTGGATGATAACCCAAAGTATACAGTAATATGTGTGAGTCCACACTAATGTGCATGAGTCCACACTAATAAAATAAATGATTAAGTAAATAAATAGCAACTTCCCTGGTGTCCAGTGGTTAAGAATCTGCCCTCTGATGCAGTGGTAATTGGTTCAATCCCTGGTCAGGGGCCTAAGCTCCCCCATGCCCTGGGGCAACTAAAACCCTCCTGCTGCAACTAGAGATACTGTCCTCTGCAAAGAGAAGTTCCACATGCCACAACAAGACCTAGCACACCTTGTCTCCACACCCTCTCCAGCATTTACTGTTTGTAGACTTTTTGACGATGGCCATTCTAACTGGTGTGAGATGGTATCTCATTTCAGTTTTGATTTGCATTTCTCTAATATTGAGCAATGTTGAGCATCTTTTCATGTGTTTGTTAGCCATCTATATGTCTTCTTTGGAGAAATGTCTTTTCAAGTCTTTTTCACACTTTTTGATTGGGTTGTTTGTTTTTCTGGTATTGAATTGCATGAGCTGCTTGTATATTTTGGAAATTGATCTCATGTCAGTTGTTTCATTGCCATTATTTTCTCCCATTCTGAGGGTTGTCTTTTCACCTTTTTTGTAGTTTCCTTTGATGTGCAAAAGCTTTTAAATTTAGGTCCCACTTGTTTATTTTTGGTTTTATTTCCATTACTTTAGGAGGTGGGTAATAGAGGATCTTGCTTTGATTTATGTGTGCTGCCTGTTTTCCTCTAAGACTTTTAAAGTTTCTGGTCTTACACTTAGGTCTTTAATCCATTTTGAGTTTATCTCTATGTATGGCATTAGGAAGTGTTCTAATTTCATTCTCTTGCATGCAGCTGTCCAGTTTTCCCAGCACCATTTATTGAAGAGGCTATCTTATCCCCATGGTATATTCTTGCCTCCTTTGTAAAAAATAAGGTACTAATAGGTATTGGATTTATCTCTGTGCTTTCTATCTTGTTCCATTGGTTTATATTTCTGTTTTTGTGCCAGTGCCATACTGTCTTGATGACTATAGCTTTGTAGTATAGAAACAAAGGGAACTCTCCTGCATTGCTGGTGGGAATGTAAATTGATACAGCCACTATGAGAGATGGTATGAAGATTCCTTTAAAAAGCTAGGAATAAAACCACCATATGACCTAGCAATCCCACTACTAGGCATACCCTGAGAAAACCAAAACTGACAAAGACACATGTATCCCATAGTTCACTGCAGCACTATTTATAATAGCTAAAACATGGAAGCAACCTAGATACCCATCAACAGATGAATGGATACAGAAGCTGTGGTACATATGTACAATGGGATACTACTCAGCCATAAAAAGGAACTGCATTTCAGACTCGTTTGTTGACTAATGGCTACTTCATTTCTTCTAAGGTATTCTTGCCAACAGTAGTAGATATAATGGTCATCTGAGTTAAATTCACCCATTCCAGTCCATTTTAGTTCACTGATTCCTAAAATATCAATGTTCACTCTTGCCATCTCCTGTTTGACCACTTCCAATTTACCTTGATTCACAGACCTAACATTCCAGGTTCCTATGCAATATTGTTCTTTACAGCATTAGACTTTACTTCCATCACCAGTCACATCAACAACTGGGTGTTGTTTTTGCTTTGGCTCCATCTCTTCATTCTTTCTGGTGTTATTTCTCCACTCTTCTCCAGTAGCATATTGGGTACCTACCAATCTGGGGAGTTCATCTTTCAGTGTCATAGCTTTTCACCTTTTCATACTGTTCATGGGGTTCTTAATGCAAGAATACTGAAGTGCTTTGCCATTGCCTTCTTCAGCGGACCACATTTTATCAGAACTCTCCATCATGACCTGTCCATCTTGGGTGACCCTACATGGCATGGCTCATAGTTTCATTGAGCTAGACCAGGCTGTGGTCCATGTGATCAGTTTGATTAGTTTTCTGTGATTGTGGTTTTCATTCTGTCTGCCTTCTGAGGGAGGAGAAGGCAATGGCACCCCACTCCAGTACTCTTGCCTGGAAAATCCCGTGGATGGAGGAGCCTGGTAGGCTGCAGTCCATGGGGCTGGAGAAGAGTCAGACACGACTGAGTGACTTCACTTTCACTTTCATGCATTGGAGAAGGAAATGGCAACCCACTCCAGTGTTTTGCCTGGAGAATCCCAGGGACGACGGAGCCTGGTGGGCTGCCGTCTATGGGGTCACACAGAGTCGGACACCACTGAAGTGACTTAGCAGCATCAGCAGCCCTCTGAGGGACAAGGATAAGAGGCTTTTGGAAGCTTCCAGATGGGAGAGACTGACTGTAGGGGAAACTAAGTCTTGTTCTGATGGGAGGGGCCATGCTCAGTAAATCTTTAATCCAATTTTCTATTGATGGGTGGGGCTGTGTTCCCTCCCTGTTGTTTGACCTGAGACCAAACCATGGTGGAGGTAATGAAGATAATGGCGACCTCCTTCAAAAGGTCCTGTGCATGCACTGCCTCACTCATCGCCCCTGACCCTGCAGCAGGGCACTGCCGACCCACGCCTCTGCCGGAGACTCCTGGACACCCACAGGCAAGTCTGGGTCAGTCTCTTATGGGGTCATTGCTCCTTTCTCCTGGGTCCTGGTGCGCACAAAGTTTTGCTTGTGCTCTCCAAGAGGGTCTTTGGAAAAGACCCTTATGCTGGGAAAGATTGAAGGCAAGAGGAGAAGGGGATGACAGAGGATGAGGTGGTTGGATGGCATCACCAACTCGACGGACATGAGTTTGAGCGAAACTTGGGAGTTGGTGATGGACAGGGAAGCCTGGCGTGCTGCAGTCCATGGGCTAGCAAAGAGTCAGACATGACTGAGCAACTGAACTGAACTGATAAAAAGGAACACATTTGACTCAGTTCTAATGAGGTGGACGAACCTGGAGTCTATCATTCAGAGTCAAGTAGGCCAGAAAGAGAAATATAAATATCGTATACTGACACATATACACAGACTCTAGAAAGATTGTACTGATGAATTAATTTTCAGGACAGCAATGGAGAAACCGACATAGAAAACAGACTTGTGGACACAGGAGGAGGAGAGGAGGGAGAAGGTGAATGTATGGAGAGAGTAATGGAAACTTACATTACCATATGTAAAATAGATAGCCAATGGGAATCTGCTGTATGACTCAGGGAACTCAAACAGGGGCTCTGTGACAATCTAGAAGGGTGGAGTGGTGAGGGAGATAGGAGGGAGTTTCGGGAGGGAGGCGACATGGGTGAACCTATGGCTGATTCTTGTTGATGTTATGACAGAAAACTACAAAATCCTGTAAAGCAACCATCCTTCAATTAAAAAAAATTAAAAAACAAACAAACAAACAAAAAGCCCTAGTGCACCTAAACAAAACTAAAATAATGTGGGAGAAGAGACAACCATTCCTTACTGAAACATCTCTAGTTACACAGATAGATTATCCCCTTCAGGAGGGAAAACTTACTGCTCTGCACTCCCCGAGCATGGGCTAGACTCAGTAACTCATTTCCAAAGAAAACAGGAGGAGAGGAGAAGGTTGGAAAACAGTGCAGATCTGACAAACATAACATTAATCAACAATCAAATATGACATATCCAGTGGTAAGACACACAGCTGTCACATGTACCCAGATTAAGAAGACAAGCAGGGGGCTTCAGCTCTGTGTTGTCTTTCACAAAACCCAAAGTCTGAGGCCTCCTCTGTGCTGTGCTCAGAGTTATAAGTTATGTTTGACTCTTTGTGACCCCAAGGACTATAACCTGAGAGGCTCTTTTGTCTGTGGGATTCACCAGACAAGGATACTGGAGTGGGCTACCATTTCCTCCACTCTACATTACAAGAACAATAGCAGACAGACTCAGCTTGGAGGGCCTTCTACCATCCCTGACCAGTCCTTCTCAGACCTCCCAAAGCCATGACAGACCAGGAGAGAATGAGCAGTTCCACAGAGCAGAGGACACTGGGGACACATGACAATGAATGCAGTGTGTGTAGATCATGTATTGCATCCTGGAATCCAAAGACACATTAATGGACAATCTGGTGAAATCCAAATCCTCACATATTGTGAGGTTGAGTTATTACTAATGCTCCAAGGTTGTCTGTCAGTTTTGACAAATATTTTCAACTATTCTATAAATCCAAAATTGTTCCAAATAAAATTTTATTGAAAAACAACTTGATACAGAGAGCTCAACCTGGTAATCTGTGACAACCTAGAAAGGTGGGATTGGGTGGAAGGTGGGGGAAGATTCAAGAGGCAGGAAACATGTACGCTCATGGCTGAGTCATGTTGTATGGCAGAAGTCAACACAAATTCAAAATACATTTTAAAAAACAACCTGTATTGGGAAAGGTTTACATCAGGTGAATCCTCCATTGATGCTACCCAGCTTCTCACTCTGATGTCACTAAATGTCCCCACCACTCAGAGATGTGTCAGAGGACTCTATGGCACCCTTGAAGGGGCACTGGGCTGGATACATAGCAGCCACCTGTATTACTCAGCACTCCAAGCCCTGACTTCTCTCCTCACAGAGCTGTGGATGGCACTGGGGGCAGTGTCTTCTGAAGGACAGGAGGCATGGGACCCATGGGCAGGGGTCTCACCACATGGAAGTCCTGCCACCATAGACAAAGAGCCAGCATGTGCAGCCTGGGCCTTGGGGTGTTCACCTTCCTGCCCAGGAACCTCTGAGACACATCTGCAGTCACCTGAGCCCCTCGTGGGGTGACCTTCAGAGAGGTGGCCCCCAGGCAATAGGAGTCATGGTGAGCAGGGGCTGCACGGTGGTCAGCTGACACTGCAGCTCAGTACTTGGTGTCTCTTTGCCAAGAGCAGTTACCGGATGTGAATCCTATATGGCATAGGGTTCTGACTGTGGTCACACCTTGTGTCCCAACTCAGCAAACTTTAATCCACTACAGGTGACTCAGGCAAAGGCCAGTCAGGTGCCTCTAGCAAAAAGCTACTTGATTCTGACTTATCAAACATTTTAAATCTTTACCTTATTTATTTTCTCTCAGGCAATACTTATAAGCACATCTATAGTAAATAGAACTAAAAATATTCTTGTTTATCAACTCCAGAGAAATGGAATATTCCTGCCATTATTCTAACAAACACTGTGCAACCTCTACCGAATGGTGGGCCCTCCCCTAGTCCTGAGATACAGCAGCACACAGCACAGCTCTCGCTCTCCTGCAGCCCTTCATCACCCAAGAGGGAGTGAAAGACAGTGACCCCACAGGAAGAAGCGCTCTGGGTGAAGATGAAGCAGGGGGAGAAGACAAAGGGCTGTCAGGGGAGGAGAGGGCAGATTGCTTTGATAATAGGGCTCAATAGTTGGGGGAAATCTGTGCCCTGTGATACTTGAAGATATCTGAGGATGAGGCATCACACCACCACAGGAGCAAGAGCCTTCCAGGCCAGGAGGCCTCTATGTGCTAAGGCCCTGCTGCAGGAGCACACTTGGTCAGGTCAAGAAGCAGAAAAGAGGCATTCAGGGAGGAGAGAAAGGTAGGTGTATGTTCATAGAGGCAGCAGCAGCACAGGGCTGGTTGTGCAACTGGCCCAAAGATTGTGGCCTAGAAGGGGTTTGGCTTTTCCTCAAGTGGGAGATCTGGAGAGGAGACTCAAGGGTCAAAAGACAGTACAGAGACACCCAAGGGTCAAAAGAGGTTGCAGAAAACAGATGGACCTAAGAACTATCATACTGAGAAAGACATATTAAGTCATATTAAGTCAGACAAAGAAGCAGAAATAACTTACGACATCTCATATATGTGGAATCTAAAAAGACACGATATAAATGAACTTATTTGCAAAACAGAAAGAGACTGATGGACTTAGAGAATGAACTTACAATTGCCAGCAGGAATGATGAGGGTAAGGCATGGTTAGGGAGTTTGGGTTGGACAAGTACACACTACTATATTTAAAATGGATAAGGATGGCACACCATGATCAAGTTGGGTTTATCTAATGGATGCAAGGATTCTTCAATGTATGTAAACCAATCATTGTATTGTACCAAACATCATATTAACAAATATAAAAAATTTTATTTTTAAATTGAAGGATAACTGCTTTATAGAATTTCATTGTTTTCTGTCAAATCAACATGAATCAGCCATGATATACTCTACAGATGTAGAAAAAGCTTTTGACAGAATTCATCACCCATTTATGATAAGAACTCTCCAGAAAATCAGCATAGAAGGAACTTACCTGAACGTGACAAAGGCCGTGTATGATAAACCCACAGGAAACATTATTTTCAATGGTGAAAAACTGAAAGCATTCATTCTAAGATCAGGAACAAGATAAGGGTGCCCACATTGACCACTATTACCCAATAGTTTTGGAAATCCTAGCAATGGCATTCGGAGGTGAAATCAAAATAAAAGTAATCCAGATTGGAAAAGAAAAATAAAACTCTCACTGTTTGCAGATGATATGGTACCATACACAGAAAACCCTAAAAATACTATCAAAAAATTAACAGACCTAATCAGTAATTTAGTAATGTCACAGGATACAAAATCAATACACAAGAATCTTCTGTATTCCTGTACACTAACAATGAATACTCAGAAAGAGAAATTAAGGAATCAATCCCATTCACCATTGACATAAAAAGCATAAAATACCTAGCAATAAACCTACCTAAGGAGACAAAAGAACTCTGTAGAGAAAACTATAAGACACTGATGAAAGAAATCAGAGATGACATAAACAGATGGAGAGATATACCATGTTCTTGGAAGGGAAGAATCAAAATTGTGAAAATGATTATACTACAGAAAGCAATCTACAGAGTCAATGCAATTCCTATCATAGTACCAATTGCATTTTTCACAGAACTAGAACAAAAAATTTCAAAATTCATATGGAAACATGAAAGACCTCTTATAGTCAAAGCAATCTTGAGAAAGGAGAATGAAGCTGGAAGAATCAATCTTCCTGATTTCAGACTATACTACAATGCTACACTCATCAAGACAATATGGTACAGGCAGAAATAGAAAAATATAGAACAATGGATCAAGATAAAAGCCCAGAAATAAACCCACACACCTATGGGCAGCTTATCTCTGACAAGGGAGGCAAGACTATACAATGGAGAAATAGCCTCTTCAATAAGTGATGTTAGGGAAATTGCACAGCAATGTGTATTATAGAAGAATGAAGTTAGAACACTGCCTAGCACCATACACAAAGATAAACCCAAAATGGATTAAAAGCCTAAATGGAAGACCAGAAACTATAAAACTCTTAGAGGAAAACACAGGCAGAAAACTCTTTGACATAAACTGTAGTATGATCCTCTATGACTCACCTCCTAGAGTAACATAAATAAAAACAAAAATTAACAAATGGGAACCACTTAAGTGGTCAAAAGCTTTTTCTCAGCAAAGGAAACCATAAACAAGATGAAAAGGAAACCCTCAGAATGTGATAGAATAATTGCAAATGAAGCAACTGACAAAGGATTAATCCCCCAAATATACAAGCACTCATTTAGCTCAACATCGGAAAATCAAACAACGTAATCAAAAAATGGGCAGAAGATCTAAATAGACATTTCTCCAAAAAAGACATACTAAAAATTAATCAATGCGTGAAAAAATGCTCAACATCACTCAATATTAGATAAATGCAAAACTACAATGAGATATCACTTCACACCAGTCAGAATGATCATCATCAAAAAATCTACAAAAAATCTGGAGAACATGTGGAGAAAAGGGAAACCTCTTGTGCTGTTTGTGGCAATGTAAATTGATATAGTCACTATGGAGAACACTATAGAGAATCCTTGAAAAATTATCAATGAAACTATCACATGACCCAACAATCCCACTACTAGGCACATACATTGACAAAATCATAATTGGAAAAGTCACATGTACTCCAATGTTCACTGCAGCACTATTTACAATACCTAGTACGTGGAAGCCACCTAGATGTCCATTGGCAGATACAAGGATAAAGAAGTTGTGGTGTATATATACGCAATGGAATACTACTCGGCCATAGAAAGGAACACATCTGAGTTATAATGAGGTGGATGAAACTAGAGTCCATTATACAGAGTGAAGCAAGTCAGAAAAACAAATATTACGTACTAATGCACACATATAAAATCTAGAAAATGGAACTGATGAACCTATTTGCTGGGCAGGAATAGAGACTGAGACATAGAGAAAAGACTTGTGGACACAAGGAGGGAGAGAGTGTGATGAACTGTAAAAGTAGCATTGAAATACATACATTGCTGCTGCTGCTGCTGCTGCTAAGTCGCTTCAGTCGTGTCTGACTGTGCAACCCCATTGACAGCAGCCCACCAGCCTCCCCCTTCCCTGGGATTCTCCAGGCAAGAACACTGGAGTGGGTTGCCATTTCCTTCTCCAATGCATGAAAGTGAAAAGTAAAAGTGAAGTTGCTCAGTCGTGTCCGACTCTTAGCGACTCCATGGACTGCAGCCTACCAGGCTCCTCCGTCCATGGGATTTTCCAGGCAAGAGTACTGGAGTGGGGTGCCATTGCCTTCTCCGAATACATATATTACCATGTGTAAATAGATAGCTAATGGGAAGTTGTTGTGTAGAGCAGGGAGTGCATCCTGGTGCTCTGGGAAAACTTAGGGGAGTAGAATGGGGTGGTCAGGTGGGAGAAAGGTTCAAAAGGGAAGAGACAAGTGTTTACCTATGACTGATTCATGTTGATGTACGGTAAAAACCAACACACATTGTAAAGCATTTACCTGTCAATAAAAAAATCAATAAATTTTAGAGAAATAAAATAGATAACCAATGAGGACCAACTCTAAAAGCAAAGGGAACACAGCTCAATCCTGGATGGGAGAGGAGTTTGGGGAAAAAAAGGATGGTTGTGTATATACATATGGCTGAGCCCCTTTGCACTCCACCTGAAACGATCATAACACTGTAAATCGGTTATACTCCAATATAAAGTTTAATTTAAAAGAAAAAAGAAGAATGAAACTAGATCACTTTCTAACACCGCACACAAAAATAAACTCAAAATGGATTAAAGATCTAAATGTAAGATCAGAAACTATAAAACTCCTAGAGAAGAACATAGGCAAAACACTCTCAGACATACATCACAGCAGGATCCTCTATGATCCACCTCCCAGAATTCTGGAAATAAAAGCAAAAATAAACAAATGGGATCTAATTAAAATTAAAAGCTTCTGCACAACAAAGGAAAATATAAGCAAGGTGAAAAGACAGCCTTCTGAATGGGAGAAAATAATAGCAAATGAAGCAACTGACAAACAACTAATCTCAAAAATATACAAGCAACTTATGCAGCTCAATTCCAGAAAAATAAACGACCCAATCAAAAAATGGGCCAAAGAACTAAATAGACATTTCTCCAAAGAAGACATATGGATGGCTAACAAACACATGAAAAGATGCTCAACATCACTCATTATTAGAGAAATGCAAATCAAAACCACAATGAGGTACCACTTCACACCAGTCAGAATGGCTGCGATCCAAAAATCTGCAAGCAATAAATGCTGGAGAGGGTGTGGAGAAAAGGGAACCCTCCTACACTGTTGGTGGGAATGCAAACTAGTACAGCCACTATGGAGAACAGTGTGGAGATTCCTTAAAAAATTGCAAATAGAACTGCCTTATGACCCAGCAATCCCACTGCTGGGCATACACACCGAGGAAACCAGAATGGAAAGAGACACATGTACCCCAATGTTCATCGCAGCACTGTTTATAATAGCCAGGACATGGAAACAACCTAGATGTCCATCAGCAGATGAATGGCTAAGAAAGCTGTGGTACATATACACAATGGAGTATTACTCAGCCGTTAAAAAGAATTCATTTGAATCAGTTCTGATGAGATGGATGAAACTGGAGCCGATTATACAGAGTGAAGTAAGCCAGAAAGAAAAACACCAATACAGTATACTAACACATATATATGGAATTTAGGAAGATGGCAATGACAACCCTGTATGCAAGACAGGAAAAAAGACACAGATGTGTATAACGGACTTTTGGACTCAGAGGGAGAGGGAGAGGGTGGGATGATTTGGGAGAATGGCATTCTAACATGTATACTATCATGTAAGAATTGAATCACCAGTCTATGTCTGACGCAGGATACAGCATGCTTGGGGCTGGTGCATGGGGATGACCCAGCGAGATGTTATGGGGAGGGCGGTGGGAGGGGGGTTCATGTTTGGGAACGCATGTAAGAATTAAAGATTTTAAAATTTAAAAAAATAAAAAACTAAAAAAAAAAAATAGCCAGGAAAAAAAAAAAGAATAGAAAAGAATAGAAAAAAGATGTTGCAAACAATATTGCAGTGTAGAATGGGGTGCTATTAAAGTTGCCAGGTAGTAGGACCTGGCCAAGAGAAAAACAGAAATTTCTGGGCCAGCACATAGAAGAAGTTTCCAGGCTCCAGATACTGATTCAGGGAAGTGGCCCAACAAAGGCCACTGACAAGATGAAGGACATGGTGACAATAGCAGGACAGGAGCCACCAGAGTGTGACCAGGGGCTCAGGGCTTGTGCTCTGGCCTACCTGGCACAAACCCCTGTGAGACGGTTCACTAATCACTGATCTAACTGTAAACTGCTAATGTCCACACGATCCTGTCTTCAAGGTCACATATTGTACTGACAGGCTACCACTGGCCATCATTCAGGAGGCATGATTTGGGAGCATTTTTGTCCTTTTTGTCAACCTGGGGATTTTCAGTTGTTAAGCTTCCTGAGTCAGCTGCCCCTCCCACAGAGCCCTCCAGTGGGGAGGAGGCTGAGCCAGCGCCCTCTGTGGACTCAAGCACTAGAATCTTGCCAACACACACAGCTCCTTCTGTGCAGCCCGGGCACCTTCACATTGTGGCCTGGCATATCTCCTGAAAAAAGCAAGCATGCAACACAGTCCCCTGGGGTGAGGACAAGCACAGGTATAAAAGGGCTCCAGGTGAGTAGGGAGCACCTGCCACTGGCACCATGACGCGGGCTGGAGCTCTCCTGCTGCTCTGCGCTGCCTTACTCCTCATCGTGGGTGGAAGTGAGTGGCTGCGACCTGGGCTCCCCAAGGGTTCCGACATCTTCCCAGGGCAGCACTGAGCATGTTGGGAGCAGGAAGGGAATAGGGTGTTCTGATGAGTGCCTTACAGGGAGTGTCCCCATATCTTTCTGTTTCAGAGTGTGATGACATCTGCCCAGCCTTGAGGGACACAGTTGACCTGTTCATATCAGGAAGCCATGAGGCCTATATTGAACAAGTTGAAAAGTATAACCAAAACCCTGATGTACTGGAAACTGCCAATACCCTGAAGAGCTGTGTTGATGAGAACTTGACACCACAGGATAAGCAGGATGCTTTGAGCGCTCTGGTGAGTCAAACTGTGTGTGAATGTGCCTGTGTGGGGCGGGGGTGTCAGGGGTCTGCTCAGGCCACTGGGAAGTGGAGGGCATCATTTCCTCTACACCCTGGCTCTTCCCCAGGAACCTGGAAGCAAAAAGAACCTCATGAATGAGCAGGTAGAGAGGAAGTGGCCAACACCCAAAATGTGGGAAAGGTTTCTGCAGGAAAACTCAGTTCAGCCCTGGAGCTCTTGAGCTGGCCCTGACTGGGCTCTGCATGGTCACAGGCCTGGGACCCTCCAGGTCCTCCTGACTCTGTGACATCACCTGCCTTTGGAGGTAGGCCCTCAGCACTGGCCTCCCTGACTGCAGCCTCTCCAGCACAGGAATCTGACTCTTCTGTAGTCCATTCACATTGAGTCCTTCCCTTTTCCAAACATCAGTTCTTTCCCTAGTGCTTCAAGTCCCTACTCCACCCCATCTAACACCCACATTTGTCCTAGTTCCCTGGACTCAACAGATTTCACATGCCTAAAAGAGGTAGCTGCTTCCAAAAGCTGCCCTCCTACCCTCCCCAGGCCTGGGATGCCCAGAGTCGAGGATCAGTCAATGCCCAAGGTCAATCCTCTCTCTGCTGCCCTAGAGATGGTGGGAACAAGCAGCTGCTTCAGCTCTAAGTGTCCAAGGGCCAGAGGGAGGAAGCAGATAGGGATCAGCTCATCCCTGGAGACTCCCAGGTGTCACTCCAGAGTCCTGCCAGGTGGTCCTCAGCAGTCCCCCACTGTATCCCAGAAGACTGCCTACAGCCTTCCAGGGAAACCCCACAATCTCTGTTCCATTGGAGGAACCTCACTGGGAAGTATTCACCTTTACCTGCTCACATCCAGAGGCCTCCCTCCAAACAACTTGCAGGCCCTTCCCCTTGTTCAGTGCAGCTAATTGTCACATCCACCCCTGAGGCCTCACCAGATTTCTGTACCTTCTCTTACAGAATAAAATCTATTCAAGTTCTCTCTGCTGATGGAAACATCCCTGCCAGGAACCCAAGGAAGCCACTCGCCTGATCCCTAAGTAGAGTTAGCAACCTGCCACATCTAGGTGTCTGATTATAGAGGATTCCAGCAATAAAAAGCCCTGCAATCCACAGGAGAGTGCTTACTCACTGGAGATGGGGCTTTGCGGGTGCGGGAGAGGACATGGCCACAGTGGAGACCACCAGTGTGCCTTCCCACTGCAGCTGGATTTCAGTGCTGTCAGATGCTCCTCCACAGATTCAGCAGGTGGGGGCATGGGTAATGATCATTACATCAGCCAGAGTGTCGATCATTTCTGCCATCAAGATCCACAGGTCACATGCATCACCCACCAAATTTTATTCCTCCCAGCAACCTTGAGGAGTAGGAGTAATCATCCTTATCTGACAGGGGAGAATCTGAGGCTCAGAGTGGGTAAGAGACATAACTTTCCCCACTCATCCATGCTGGGGAGACGAGCTCAGCTACCTCCCCCTGTGACTGTGCACATATTACAGTCCTTTGGGCTGTTGCCATTTATAAAATCGAACCACCTCCAATCTTCAAGGCTGGGGAGAGGACAAAATAAAATAACAGGTGAGAAGGACCCCTGTCTTAAGTGCCTGAAGGAGAGGAAGAACAAAGGGTCAAGTTTCACATGCTGAACTCTGTCACTCCTTGGGTCTCAGCTGATCCTAATGCCAACCCCCATTGTGGACTCAGCTGCTTCCACATCCAGGGTGAGCTGGGTCTCACCCTCAGAGTGAACGTTTAGGGGCCTGGAGATTCTCGTTCCTCCTGTGTCTCTGCTACCTGTCCACGAACCAGGCCCCACACTCACGCTGTCTGATTCTTCTTCACCTGACCCCACTCCCTCTCTAAGAGCGTCTTCCCACCCAACAGCTCCCCTCCAGAAAAGAGTCTGCTGGGCTTACCCCACAAGGCTGGGTCTAAGACAGGGAATCTCTAAGGTCCTCATGGTGAGGAGGCTTAGGACAGGTCCCCAAGGTGATCCAGAGCTGCTGCTTCTCCCTGCGGAGGGGACCCTGGGGGATGCGGGGGAGGTCTCCTTGCCCCGGGTGACATTGGGCCCTTGTCTCCGTCCACCACTCCACCCCCACCAGGCTCTGGCTGAGGGTGCTTCTAAGATGGAGACCTGTCTCTGTGGGAGCTAAGGTGAGTTCAACAGGTGTAAGCAGGTCCTGGCGCAGGGACCCTTCTCATCTGACCCAGGATGTGTATTCCACCTCCACCTCCACTTAACAGACATAAAAGCTCCAGGCCTTCTGAAAGGACAGTTGCCACCCCTATGAGTTAGGTGCTCCTTACAATGTCTTGAATATAGACTCACCCTGCTCTGCAGTGAGTGTATAGATGTTATAGGGATCCATCCAAGGATGTGGCAAAAACGAGTGAGGGGTAGTTGGTCCTTCTGGGACAGAGAGAGTCTGTTTCTTGGCTCTCAGCTGCACAGAACTCCTGGGGCTGCTGGGGAGACACGTCCATATTGCCCATTGCCCCCTCCCCTCTCCCTGCCTTCCTCCAATCTACAGCACCCTTATCTAATCTGAGTTAGTAGAAAAGGCAACATCTGATTTCTCCCAAATCCTTTCTGTCTGACATCCAAAACCTCAGATGGGTGGGAAGGTAACTATCAAAAACCTGTGACTATGGATCTCTGATTCTCATATGACTTCCCTCTGAGATCATAGACGCCCCACCTCGCCTCTACCTAGGCCAACCTGAGTTCACCTGCAGCTGTGGGATAATCCCCCACTGCTGACACTCCCCTCCTCAAACACCAGCATCTGCCCTTTCAGCTTGGTGGATTTCTCCAGCACTGGGGAGCTTGCTGAACAAAGCTCAGTAGAAAGTGTGGGGATTCATGCTCACAGGGCAACCCTCAGACACTACAGACCCCAGCCTCCTTGATTGCTGGTGTGTCTCCTCAGAGGTGAGCTCCACACTCTCTTTTAAAGGCCTCCTGGGGCCTTGAGCCCCACCTGCTCACCCCCGTGGCCTTTCTCACTTGGGTGTTCACTGTCCTTAGTTCCTCACTTCAGCACCTGACATCACCTCTCTATTTACCTACATACCCCCAAGTCCCTGTCTGGGTCTCCTTTGTTGGGGACACAAAGTCTCATGGTGTCCTATGTCCATCTGCCCATTAATTAAGAAGAATTCAGTGGAAGATGCTCAGTGAAGGCAGCAGGAGGAAGGGAGAAGGATACCATATTTGAAGCTTCAGAGGCATCATCACCCTACACAGAGAACAGGAACCCTGATGCAGGAGGGAGATGCTCTCTAGCCATGTATTTATCTAAGGACCTTGCACTGAGATATTCTCAAACTGCCCTGAAACGGTGTTTGGGGGTGCACTTCCTACCCAGCCCATAGGAATCTATTGGGGATTCCAGGCAGGACATATTGCCCCATCGATCAAGACCTGGTAGCCAGAAAGTCAGAGAGAGAGATGGGCACAAGCTCTGAGTGCCAAGACAGGGCAACAGTACTGAGACAAGCCCCCCAAAAGGAGAAGTCCAGAATCAGGCAATAGTTGAGGATAGGGCTTGCCTTCATGATTCCAATGAAGACTGGCATAGATACACCCACTGCTTCTGTGTTGCCATCATACTTGGAAGTTTCCTTCTGATTTCCTTTTGAAAAATATTCGACTACATTTACTACAGTTCCAGTGGTATAATGTATCTCTTCTCATCCTTAGACTGGCAATACTCATGGACTCAGAACATAGGATACCCAGTCAGGGCATCAAACCCAGTCATCTGAAGCCTTGCACATGGAAGGACAGATGCTCTCTTAGGTGCCCCAAGAGGGACTCCACAGGAAGGCACAGAGCTCAGCAGATCCTGAGGGGTACTCAGCACAGGAAAGAGTTAACAGAGGTGCTCAGCACAGAAAAGAGTTGACAGAAACACATCTTCCATTCAGAGGACACTGTAGAAAATATACGGATGGATTAATCTTGTCCGTTCCTAGATTACTGAGGTAACTGCTAAATGACTACTTTGCTAGATAAATAGGTCCCACTTGTAAAGTTTGCAGGGCTGCACACAGCTTCATGCATGTGGGCACCAAGGACACAGAAATTGGCATGGGCAACACAGCATAGTCAGGTGAACAGGCCCTACTGATAATAGCAGGACCAGCCCAGATTCACATCATCACTGCTTCTACCACAAAGGCAGCTCTGAGCAGACACACAGGGCTGGCCCAGACTCAGGAGCATCTTCCACACTCAATCCATGAGGGGTAAGCTTATTCTACACTCTTGCAGAAGAAGCATGGAAGGAATATACTAAATCAGACAGATACCTAAACCATTTGGACTAATGATCTGTGAGGAAAAATAAAGAGCAAGGGATAAGACTACTGAGGAAGCCCCTAAGTAAGACAGACCTTGATGGGACTTCCCTGGTTTTCTAGTGGTTAAGAATCCACTTTCAATTCAGGGGACGCTGGTTTGATCCCTGGTTGTGGAATGCCACATGCTGTGGGGCAGCTAAAACCTGTGCGCCATAACTAGAGTGAAGCCTACGCACTGCAACAAAAGCTCCCGTAAACTGCCACAAAAAGATCCCTTGTGCCACAACTAAGACCAAACAGAGCTGAAAATAAATAACTAAATAGCTATTTAAAAAAAAGAGAGAGAGAGAGTGCTTGCATCAGCCACACATATACTAAAACTGCAACAATACAGAGTAGCTTAGCATGGCCCCTGAACAAGGATGACAAATAAATCTGTGAAGAATTCCATATTTTTTATGTGTAAAATAGACATCTAGCAGGAAGCTACTATATAGCACAGGGAGCCCAGCCTGGCACTCTCTGATGACCTAGAGGGGTGGAACTGGTGATGGTGGGGGGAGGTTCAAGAGGTAGGAGATATATATATGTGTGTAGGCAAGAATACTGGAGTGGATTGCCATGCCCTTCTCCAGATGCATGTGTATATGTATACACACACACACACACACATATACACATGCACACACATAACTAATGAAGTGTAAAACAAAAACCATATATATATTTTAAAGCTTATTTTATTCTAATGCAAACATAGCCTAGTATTACAAGTATATATAGTAAACTGCATAAATACAACCACGCAGAACCCTTAGAGGTCTTCCCAGAACAGACGACTCCCTACCATGTCTTCCACATGCCTCTTGTCTGTAGAAAACCCTGTCTCCCAAGTTCCAAAGAGTATATTTATAATCAGAGATGTGAGAAAATGCAGAGAAAAAGAAAAAAAGTCAAGCAAGACAATATAATAGTAGTGTAGCCATTCAACAATTAGATAAAGTCAAAGACCTTCTGTAACTCCTCAAGGGCTATACATAGTATTCTGAGCCATACCCTTGGAGCTGTTTTTTTTTTAAAATATACATTTATTTATTTTAATTGGAGGCGAATTACTTTACAATATTGTATTGGTTTTGCCATACATCAACATGAATCCGCCACGGGTGTACACGTGTTCCCCATCATGAACCCCCCTCCCACCTACCTCCCCATACCATCCCTCTGGGTCATCCCAGTGCACCAGCCCCGAGCATCCTGTATCATGCATCAAAACCCCCTTATCAGGTGGAAGAAATTAACTGTATGTTTCCCACAATAATGTAGACTCCAGTCCTTCTGGAACCAGATAGTTGATGTTGACTCTAGATTACCTCAGCACCAACCAATCACAAGAATGTCCACCAGCTGATCACATATCCTAAAAACCCTCCTCCCTCAACCTGTCTTTAAAAACCTTTCCTGGAAAACCTTTGGGGAGTTCGGGCCTCTGAAGTACTAGCTACCTCCACTCCTTTATTGCATTGCGTCGCTTTAGCTGCTCAGTCGTGTCCGACTCATTGCAACCCCATGGACTGTAGCCTGCCAGGCTTCCCTGTCCATGGGATTTTCCAGGCAAGAACACTGGAGCGGGTTGCCATTCCCTTCTCCAGGATTCCTCTATTGGTGCCCTATAATAAACACTGCACTTTCCTTCACCACAACCTGCTGTCAATAGACTGGCTTTACTGTGACTGGGGAAACAGACTCATACCTAGTTCAGAAACATACATGGACAGAAGTAGATAAATTGACTGATCTCTTAACTGATAAAGGAAATAAGCAGCATTATAATACTAAGCAGTTATTGTGATTTAGAAAAAACTTTAAAAATGAGAATAAAGAGTTCTTCATAATCATGATAAAGTGCATTTATAAAAAAAATTCAGCAAACATCATATTTGATGGTAAAATGATATAAGCAATCCATTTAAAATGAGAAACAAGGTAATGATGTTTGAATTGCTGTTTGTACTAAATACTGTATTATATTTACTAACAAATTCAGTATGAAAAGAAAGTTTGATGATCTCAAAGTAGAAAACAAATAAATAATTAAGAATACCAGACTTTCATGGTGGTTCTGTTGGTCTGGAGTTGGCCTACCAATGCAGGGGACATGAGTTTGATCTCTGGTCTGGGAAGACCCACATGATGCAGGACAACTAATCATGTGCACCAGAACTACTAAGCTCCCACTCTTGGAGCTTGGGAGCTGCAACTACTGAGTCCTCCGTGCCCTAAGTCCCATGAACTGCAACTGCTAAAGACTGCACATCCTAGAGTTCACCCTCTGCAAGTAGATGGTCTCTACTCACTGTAAGTAGATAAAGCCCACATATAGTGATGAAGACTCAGTACAGCCAAAAAAAGAGAGAGAAAAGAATATCAATGACTTTTAAAACAAGGATTTTTGAAAAATCAAAAAAATTGATAGTGTATCACTTATTTAAAAAGCAATAAGACACAAATTACCATAATAAATAAAAGAAGAGATGTCTTTATAGATCCACATACATAAAAATAAGAAAGCACTAGCAACAAATCGTGCCAATTAATTGGATGGCTTAATGAATTGGCCACTTTTCTTGAAGACAAAAATTACATAAAGTGACTCAATGCAAAAGAGAGTATCTGAATAGCCATATATCTGTTAAGAAAGATCTTTAATAAAACCATCACACATAGAAAGTTCAGGCCCACAAAGTTAAAGAGGGGAATTTTATTATATGTTTAAAGAAGAAATAATAACAATGCTATATAAATGCTTTAAGAAAATGGAGAAAAAATGAACGTTCCCAACTCATTACTTGAGGCAAGTATTTCCTCATATATTTTTAGGAAAAACCATTACCAGAAAACTATGGACTGATACCATTCATAAACATTTACTCACAAAAATCAACACATTAGCAAATCAAACCCAGCAACACATAAAAGAAGCGGCACATAAAGAGAAAGTGATCTTTATCCCGGGCATACACGTTTCGTTCAACATTCAAAGTCAATCAAGGTAATCCATCACATTAACAGAATAATGGAGAAAAGTCAATATGATCACCTCAACAGATGCAGAAAATATGTTTTAAAAACCAAAACATTCATCTAGAGGGGTGGGATAGGGTGGGAGGTGGGAGGGAGGTTCCAGAGGGAGGGGACATATTTATACCTATGGCTGATTTACGTTGACGAATGGCAGAAACCAATAAATATTGTAAAGCAATTATCCTCCAATTAAAAATAAATAAAAATTTTTTAAATTGAACTATTCATAATAAAACACATCCCTAAACTAAGAGAAAAGTATTCTTCAACATTATGAGCTATACTTACAAAACTGCCTACTAACTGAATACTTAATGGGAATACTAAATATCTGAATACTTAATGGGAAAAGATTGAATGCTTTCCTCCTAAGATAGAGAAGAAGGCAAAGATGTCCACTTTTATAATTTTTCTGGAACATTTTACTGACAGTTCTGACCAGTAAAACAAAAGAATAAAAAAGAAATACAGACTGGAAAGGAAGAGGTAAAACTATGTATCAAATCATGCAGAAAAGAAATAGAAAAAACTAAACATCCATTAAATTTCTGAGTACAATAGTAATAGAAGAACATAGTCTCCATCTAACAAATGGCATTAAAAAAAAACAACAAAGAAGACTTCAGCTGACACTGCATTTAATGAACAAACGCTGAATTGTTCCCCCTAAGATCAAAGATAAGGGAAAGTCACCTAGTCTCCATTTCTATTCAACATTGGACTGGAAGTTCTCACAAGTGCAATAAGGCAAGAAATAATGAAAACAAGCTACAGCTGGAAGGGAAAAAAATCAAACTCTCTTCCTCACAGAAAAAATTATACAGAGAAAAACCTAAAGAATCCACAAAAACACCATTAGTGCATGTAAGTGAGTTTAGCATATTTGTAAACTACAAGTCAATATATAAAAAATCATGTGTATTTTACATACTGGAAACAATTCAGAAATCAAAGTAAAATATCATTCACAATAGCACCAAAAACATAAAATATTTTGTCAGGGAATTAATAAAATATGTGAAAAACCTGTAAAATGAAAAGTACAAAACATTAATTTCTAAATAAAGTAAAAGTCACAAAGAAATGGAGACATATACTATGCTTACATATTTAAAGACTCAATAAGATTTCAATCCTATTGCTCTTTAGAGTCAATGCAATCTTGATTTATATGCCAAGCAGGGGGCTTCCCAGGTGGTGCTAGTGGTAAAGAACCTGCCTGCCAATGCAGGAGACTTAGGAGACTTGGGTTCGACCCCTGGGTCGAGAAGACCCCCTAGAGGAGGGCATGGCAATTCACTCCAGTATTCTTGCCTGGAGAATCTCATAGACAAAGAAGCCTGGCGAGCTACAGTCCATAGAGTCGGATAGAGTTGGACATGACTGAAGTGAATGATTACGCATGTACGTACCAAGCAGGAAGTGTGTAGAAAGTGAGAAACTGATTCTAAAACTTACATACAGAGTAATGTTAGCAGGATGATTTAGTAAGAGATCCCAGTCTCTATCCCCCCAATGGGGGAAAACAACAACAACAACAATAACCATTGGACAGGCAGATGTTAATGAAAATAGCTCTGACAAAGCTCAGGAGTCCAGTTAAAAAACTGAAGCAACACAGTAGTACTGCAGGAAGGGGCATCCCTTCCAGGGGCCAAAAAGGGGCTCCAGTCAAACACTCGAAATGAAATATCCAAGGAGACACACATGCTGACGAGGTAAGAGACTTTATTGGAAACGGGTGGCAGGAGAGAAAGCAGTAAGGTAAGAGAACTCAGGAGAACTGCTCTGCCACGCGACTCACTGTCTCAGGTTTTATGGTGATGAGGTTAGTTTCCGGGTTGTCTCTGGCCAATCATTCTGACTCAGGGTCCTTCCTGGTAGTGCATGCCCTGCTCAGCCAAGATGGATGCCACTGGTGATTCTGGGAGGTGGTAGGACATGCAGCATCTCCTTTTGATCTTTCCCAAATTCTTCTGGTTGATGGTGTCTTACTAGTGCCATGTTTCATACAGGACCTCCTGTTGTAAAATAACTCACACAAATGGTTACTATGGTGCCTGGCCAAGGTGGTCAATTTCAGTCAGTGTGTTTCCCTTAACAGTAGCATGAATTAAAATGAGGGAAAGTTGTGGAGGAAACCAATAGCCAACACAACTACTGTATATGCCCACAGCTCTCACCACAGAAGGTCTCACAGGTTTCAAGGTCTCAGACTCCTGGTGCTGAGTCCCTCCACCCTCCCTAATAGGACCCATGACAGCTAGTGCCTCCTTGGAACTCAGCACAGCCATCATGCATACAGCTAAGCTAGCCCTGGTCCTGAAGCCAGGTGCAGACCTGCTACCAGCTTTGACCTCAGCAACTGAACTTGTGCCTGCAATCAGACCCAGATTTTAACACGAGCCCTATCCTTGCCATGATGCATACTCCACTGCCCCTGTGCATTTACCTACAGCCTCACAGCTGAGTCTGTGCACACTCTGGCACTACCAACCACCACTACCTGCCCTAGTTTCCTATTACTGAACCCAGAGATACTGCTGAGCACCATTACAGTTATATTTCCATACACTAACAGTGAAAACTCCAAAAGGAAATTAAGGAAAGATAAAATACTTAGAATGAATCACAGAGGGGGGAAAACTTCTACATTGAAAACTACAAAATACTGATGAAAAACATTAAAGAAGACACAAAGAAGTAAAACAACATCCCATATTCATTGCAGGAACAACATTGGAAGACTAATGTTGTTACAATATCCAAACCACCAAAAATGATATAAACAGTCAATGAATTCCCAAATTTCAAGACATATTTTTAAAGAACTAGAAAATGGTCATAAAAATCATATGCAACCACAAAGGACTCTGAATAGCTAAAACAATCTTGAGAAAGAAAAACAAAGCTGGAGGTACCACACCTCTTTTTTTCAAAACATATTACAAAGCTGCAGTCATTAAAATAGTATGATACGGACATGCAGACATATAGACCAGTGGAACAAAAGAGAGAGCCCAGAAAACACACACTCATACACGTACACTCAACTGATCTTTGACAAGGTTGCCAGGAATACAAAATGGGAGAAGATGGTCTCTTCCATAAATAGTGTTGGGAACTACTGGATAAAGAAAAAGAATGAAATTTTATTTTTATCTTACACCACACACACAAAACAATTCAAAATAGGTTAAATGCAATGTCTGAAACTGTAAAATTACTAGAAGGAAACATAGGGGGAAAACTGTATGACATGGGTTTGGCAATGATTTCTTGGATATTAAAATCAAAGCACAAGAAACAAAAACGGGAATAAAAGCAAAAATAAACAAATGGGATCTAATTAAAATTAAAAGCTTCTGCACAACAAAGGAAAATATAAGCAAGGTGAAAAGACAGCCTTCTGAATGGGAGAAAATAATAGCAAGTGAAACAACTGACAAACAACTAATCTCAAAAATATACAAGCAACTTATGCAGCTCAATTCCAGAAAAATAAACGACCCAATCAAAAAATGGGCCAAAGAACTAAATAGACATTTCTCCAAAGAAGACATACGGATGGCTAACAAACACATGAAAAGATGCTCAACATCACTCATTATTAGAGAAATGCAAATCAAAACCACAATGAGGTACCACTTCACACCAGTCAGAATGGCTGCGATCCAAAAATCTGCAAGCAATAAATGCTGAAGAGGGTGTGGAGAAAAGGAACCCTCCTACACTGTTGGTGGGAATGCAAACTAGTACAACCACTATGGAAAACAGTGTGGAGATTCCTTAAAAAGTTGCAAATAGAACTGCCATATGACCCAGCAATCCCTCTGCTGGGCATACACACCGAGGAAACCAGAATGGAAAGAGACACATGTACCCCAATGTTCATCGCAGCACTGTTTATAATAGCCAGGACATGGAAACAACCTAGATGTCCATCAGCAGATGAATGGCTAAGAAAGCTGTGGTACATATACACAATGGAGTATTACTCAGCTGTTAAAAAGAATACATTTGAATCAGTTCTGATGAGATGGATGAAACTGGAGCCGATTATACAGAGTGAAGTAAGCCAGAAAGAAAAACACCAATACAGTATACTAACACATATATATGGAATTTAGAAAGATGGCAATGATGACCCTGTATGCAAGACAGCAAAAAAAGACACAGATGTGTATAGCGGACTTTTGGACTCAGAGGGAGAGGGAGAGGGTGGGATGATTTGGGAGAATGGGAATTCTAACATGTATACTATCATGTAGGAATCGAATCACCAGTCTATGTCCAATGCAGGATACAGCATGCTTGGGACTGGTGCACGGGGATGACCCAGAGGGATGTTGTGGGGAGGGAGGTGGGAGGGGGGTTCATGTTTGGGATCGTGTGTACACTCATGGTGGATTCATGTCAATGTATGTCAAAACCAATACAGTATTGTAAAGTAAAATAAAGTAAAAATAAAAATTTAAAAACAAAAACAAAAAAAAAGAAACAAAAACAAAAGGAGACAAGTGGAACAAAGTAAAATAAAAAGTTTCTGCAGAGCAAAGGAAATCAACAAGGTGAAAATGCCACCTATATAATGGGAAAATATTTTCAAACCACATATCTGATAAGAAGTTAATTAAGGATTCCAAAACTAGGCTTCCCAGGGGGCGCTGGTGGTAAAGAACCTGCCTGCCAATGCAGGAACATAATGAGACATGGATCTGATCCCTGGCTGGGGAAGATCCCCTGGAGGAGGACATGGCAATCCATTCCAGTATTCTTGCCTGGAGAATCCCATGGACAGAAGAAACCGGCATGCTGCAGTCCACAGGGTCACTGAGTTGGGACAAAACTGAAGTTACTTAGCATGCACACAAAAGTACCTACACCTTCATAAAAAAAAAAAAAAAAAAAAGAAAAACATTCCAACTAAAAATTAAGCATTGGACCTGAATAGACAATTGTCTGAAGAAGATAAAAGAAGGGCCAGCAGGTATATAAAAGGTGCTCAATATCAATAATTATCAGGGAAATATAAAGCAAAACCACACTGAGATATTACTTCATACTTATTATAAAGGCTATTTTAAAAAACACATGCAAATACTGGCATGGATGCGAAGAAACTGAGACCGTAACCCGGCACAGCCATTATAGATAAGAGCATGGAGGGCCTTCAAAAACTGAAAAATACAATGCCATCTGATCCAGCAACTCCATTTAAGGGTGTTTATCTAAAAGAATTAAAATCAAGATCTCAAAGAGATATTGCAATCCCAGGTACCGTTATTTGTGGTACATGAGGGTAACACAAATATCCATCTATATATTTAAATACACAAAGAAGATGTGATATATACACAGTGGAATATTATTCAGTCTTTAAAAACAAAAAATTTTACTATATGCAACAAAATGGATGAGCCTAAAGGACATTATGCAAGTGAAATAAGCCAGTCACAGAAAGGCAAATTCTGCTTGATTCCACCCATATGAGGAAGTATATAAAGTGGTTAGTTAAACTCAAGAATTCCCTGGTGATTCAGTGGTTAGGACTCCATCTCTCATTGCTGAGGGCCCGAATTCAATCCCTAGTCAAGGAACTAAGATCTCACAAGTTACATGATGCAATGAAAATATAAAATTATTTTTAAAGTATTTTTTATTAAAAAAAGAAAGTATTTAGAGCCATAGTAACAGAAAGCAGACCAGTGGTTACCAGGGGCTGACAGTAGTTGGCAAATGGGAATATCTGTTGACAGGTTATACAATGTGCAAAATGCAGCATTTCTGGAGAACTAATGTACAATATTGTGCTTACAGTGAACAAGATGTACAAAGTCATTAAAAATGTAGATTTCCTGAGGGAAGTGTTAGGGCTGCTGGAACACTGACACAACAGGTATAAACTGGGATTGTCCCACTTATAGGAGATAAAGAAGCTTCAATTTTGGCTCCTTTGGGGATGGTGTTTGTTATTTTTTCTACCAGGTATACTACTATGACTGAGTTTTCTTAAGGTGTCATTTCCTAGGTTTGAGATCACTTAGCTAATGAGAACACATGAACACAGCACGCAAGCCTGATATCTATGGCTATGTGTCCATTGGTCAATCTCTTTTACCATTGAAAGCAATTTAACTCTGCCTGATGGACTAGGCTGTCTTGGTTCTTTAGTTATAAGGATAGAGCTCAACAAGCCAGGGGACAAAAGACCTAGCACATGCTGTCTGGTCAATAAATATTTCAACAAAAGAGCCATTGTTGGAGGTGTTATTGAAAGCCACCAACTTCCTCACCTCACCTGAGAAACTGTGTCTGTCCTTGTAACAGTAGTGATCTCAGAGGAGCTTCTACAGCTGGGAGTGTAGGGCCATATAAATAAATAAATACTGAACAGAAACTTAAATGAAGAATCAAAAAGTAACAAAAAAAAAGAGTGTAAATTTCATATGGTTTTCCATGACAATAAAAATATAATTTGGAAAATAGAGCAGAAATGTCTGCCATCAAGTAGCTAGATTAACAAATTTTGGTATACCAACATGAAGAAATACTACTTGGTAAAACCTAGCCTAACCTATCGCTGCACAAAACAACATAATTCAACAACAGGACTAGATATATTTAGTCCCAGACCAGATAGATGGTATATTTCATGATTCCATTTACATGGGTAAAATTATGGAAATGTTTAAAATCTTGATTATACTTATCAGTGTAAAAAAATTTCAGAACTCAACAAAATGTATACCCAAACTGAGTGTATTCATTGTACATGGACCCCTTCATGGATCACAGTCCTGTTATGGTGAAAGGGCTGGCATAATTCAATGAAGCAATGAGCCATGCCATGCACAGCCACCCAAGATGGACAGGTCATAGTGTTCTGATGAAACATGGGCTATTGGAGGAGGAAATGGCAAACCACTCCAGTTCTTGCCAGGAGAACCTCATGGTAGGTAAAGGTAAAATGATATGACACTGTTTGATGAGTCTCCCAGACTGGAAAGTATCCAATATGCTACTGGAAAAGAGTAGAAGGCAATTACTAGTAGCTCTAGAAAGAATGAAGAGGCTGAACCAAAGCAGAAGTGACACTCAAATGTGGATGTGTCTGGTGGTGAAAGTAAAGATCAATCCTCTAAGGAAGAGTATTGCATAGGAATTTGGAATGTTAGGTCCATGAATCAAGGTGAATTGGATGTGGTGAAGCAGGAGATGGCCATAGTGAACATCAACATCTTAGGAATCAGTGAACTAAAATGGACGGGAATGGAGAATTTTATTCCAGATGACCAGTATATCTACTACTGTGGGCAAGAATTCCTTAGGAAAAAATGGAGTAGCCCTTAGAGTCAACAAAAAAAAATTCCAAAATGCAGTACTTGGGTATAATCTCAAAAATGACAGAATGATCTCGATTCATTTCCATGGCAAAGCATTCAGCACCATGGTGGCTCAGATCATGAGCTCCTTACTGCAAAATTCAGGCTTAAATTAAAGAAAGTAGGGAAAACCACTACACTATTCAGATACAACCTAAATTAAATTCCTTATGAATATACAGTGGAGGTAAAAAATAGATTCAAGGGGTTAAGTCTGGTAAACAGAGTGCCTGAAGAACTATGGAGGAAGGTTTGTAATGTTGTACAGGAGGCAGTGACCAAAACTATCCAAAGAAAAAGAAATGAAACAAGGCAAAGTTGTTGTCTGAGGAGGCTTTACAAATATCTAAGGAAAGAAGATAAGAGAAAAGTAAGGGAGAAAGGGAAAAATATACCCAACTGAATGCAAAGTTGCACAGAATAGCAAGGAAAGATAAGAAAGCCTTCTTAAATGAACAATGAAAGCAATAAAGGAAAACAATAGAATGGGAAACACTAGAAATCACTTTTTTTTAAAAACTGAAGATATCAAGGGAACATTTCATTCAAAGGATGAGCACAAAATAGAACAGAAACAGTAAGGACCTAACAGAAACAGAAGAGATTAAGTGGTGGCAAGAATACACAGAACTATTAAAAAAAAAAAATCTTAATAACCTGGGTACCCATGATGGTGTGGTCACTCACCTACAGTCAGACATCCTGGAGTGTGAAGTCAAATGGACCTTAGGAAGCATTACTCTGAACAAAGTTAGTGCACATGATTTTAAACAGCTGAATTGTTTAAAATCCTAATGATGCTCTTAAAGTGCTACACTGAATATGACTGCAAATTTGGAAAACTCAGCAGTGGCCACAGGACTGGAAAAAGTCAGTTTTCACTCCAATACAAAGAAGGGCAATGTCAAAGAATGTTCGAAAACCACACAACTGCATTCATTTCACATGCTAGCAAGGTAATGCTCAAAATCCTTCAAGTTAGGCTTCAGTAGTAGTGAATCAAGAACTTCCAGATGTACAAGGTGAATTTAGAAAAGACAGAGGAACCAGAGATCAATTGCCTACATTCGTTGGATCATAGAAAAAGCAAGAGAATTCCAGAAAAACATCTATTTTGCTTCATTGACTATGCTAAAGCCTTGACTGTGTGGGTCACAACAAACTATGGAAAATTCTTAGATGGGAATACCAGACCACCCTACCTGCCTCCTGAGAAATCTGCATGCAAGTCAAGAAGCAACAGCTAGAACAGGACGTGGAACAACAGACTGGTTCCAAATTGGGAAAGGAGTACATTAAGGCTGTATATTGTCACCCTGTTATTTAACTTCTATGCAGAGCACATCACGGAAGTGCTGGGTTGGACGAATCATAAGCTGGAATCAAGAATGCGGGGAGAAATATCAATAACCTCAAATATGCAGGTGACCCCACCCATATGGCAGAAAGTGAAGAGGAACTAAAGAGCCTCTTGATGAAAGTGATAGAGGAGAGTGAAAGGCTGGCTTAAATCTCAACATTCGAAAAAATGAAGATCATGGCATCTGGTCCTATCACTTCATGGCAAATAGATATGAAAAAAGGAAAGAGTGGCAGATTCTATTTTCTTGGGTTTTGAAATCACTGCTGACGGTGACGGCAACCATGAAATTAAAAGACACTTGCCTCTTGAAAGAAAAGCTATGACAAACCTAGACACCATATTAAAAAGCACAGACATCAATTTGCCAACAAAGGTATGTATAGTCAGAGCTATGGTTTTTCCAGTAGTTATGTACGGATGTGAAAGTTGGACCAAAAAGAAAGCTCAGCACCAAAGAATTGATGCTTTCAAACTGTGGTGCTGGAGAAAACTCTTGAGAGTCCCTTGGACAGCAAGGAGATCCAACCAGTAAATCCTAAAGGAAATCAACCCTGAATATTCATTGGCAGGACTGAAGCTGAAGCTCCAATTCTTTGGCCACATGATGCAAACACCCGACTCACTGGAAAAGATCTTGATGCTGGGATAGACGGAGGGCAAGAGGATAAGGGGGTGACATAGGAGGAGATGGTTGGATGGCATCATTGACTCAATGGGCATAAGTTTGAGAAAACTCCAGGAGATAGTGAAGGACGGGGAAGCCTGGTGTGCTGCAGTCCGAGGGGTTGCAAACAGCTGGACATGACTGGGCCACTTAACAACAACCATGAGAAGTGTGCTGTGGTTCTTCTTTTTGTTCCTCTGTTTCTCTGGGTGCTTTGAAAGTTTCCTTTCATCACATTTATGAAATCCGACTGTAATGTGCTAAGTACAATTCTCTTTGTGTTTCTTGTGTTTAAAGTAAACTAATTATTATTGATATATAGGTTTAGAGTTTTATTCAATTATGGTAAGATTTTGGCCATTTTTTCCTAAGAGATTCCAATTTACCATGTATTCCCCCTCCCCAGGTTGTCTCACAGCTCACTGATCTGATTTTTATCGTTTCTTTTTTTTTTTTTTTTTTACTTTATTTTACTTTACAATACTGTATTGGTTTCGACATACATTGACCTGAATCCACCACGGGTGTACACGCGATCCCAACATGAACCCCCCTCCCACCTCCCTCCCCACAACATCCCTCTGGGTCATCCCCGTGCACCAGCCCCAAGCATGCTGTATCCTGCATCAGACATAGACTGGTGATTCGATTCTTACATGATAGTATACATGTTTCAACGCCATTCTCCCAAATCATCCCACCCTCTCCCTCTCCCTCTGAGTCCCAAAGTCCGCTATACACATCTGTGTCTTTTTTGCTGTCTTGCATACAGGGTCATCATTGCCATCTTTCTAAATTCCATATATATGTGTTAGTATACTGTATTGATGTTTTTCTTTCTGGCTTACTTCACTCTGTATAATCGGCTCCAGTTTCCCAGAGATAAATCCACACACCTATGGACACCTTATCTTTGACAAAGGAGGCAAGAATATACAATGGAGTAAAGACAATCTCTTTAACAAGTGGTGCTGGGAAAACTGGTCAACCACTTGTAGAAGAATGAAATTAGATCACTTTCTAACTCCGCACACGAAAATAAACTCAAAATGGATTAAAGATCTAAATGTAAGATCAGAAACTATAAAACTCCTAGAGGAGAACATAGGCAAAACACTCTCCGACATAAATCACAGCAGGATCCTCTATGATCCACCTCCCAGAATTCTGGAAATAAAAGCAAAAATAAACAAATGGGACCTAATTAAAATTAAAAGCTTCTGCACAACAAAGGAAAATATAAGCAAGGTGAAAAGACAGCCTTCTGAATGGGAGAAAATAATAGCAAGTGAAACAACTGACAAACAACTAATCTCAAAAATATACAAGCAACTTATGCAACTCAATTCCAGAAAAATAAACGACCCAATCAAAAAATGGGCCAAAGAACTAAATAGACATTTCTCCAAAGAAGACATACGGATGGCTAACAAACACATGAAAAGATGTTCAACATCACTCATTATTAGAGAAATGCAAATCAAAACCACAATGAGGTACCACTTCACACCAGTCAGAATGTCTGCGATCCAAAAATCTGCAAGCAATAAATGCTGGAGAGGGTGTGGAGAAAATGATTTTTATCATGTTTCAATTATCTCTGCTTTTCACCTGAATAGTCTCTATCATTGTCCATTTAATACTCACTAATATTTTCTTCTACAGTGCCTAGTTCCATTGTTAATTCCATTTAGTAGAATATATTTTTATCTGTTCAAGTTTAATTTGGGTGCTTTAAAAATATATCTATGCTTCTAGTGTACATGTCCAAGTGGTCCTCCCTTCTTAAACATTTGGAACATAATTTTAATAACTTTTAATATTTGTTTACCAGCTGTACCATGTTTGTATTTTCTGGGTTTGTTTATATTGATTTCTCTTCAATTATTTATATTTTTTCTTTCTATTGTTTCTGGTAACAATTTATAACAGTTTATATTTTTCTGCTGTTTTGCATGGCTATTAGTTAGTTTTTGGATGCCAGATATTCCAAATTTTAAATTTTTAGATATTAGTTACCCTCTGTAGTTCTACCGATATTCTTGATCCTTGTTTCTTTTATTTTGAAATAATTTTATGTATCTGAAGCTTCTCTTAAGTGTTTTTAAGATGGCACAAAAAATCAGTATGAAAAGGAAAATTTTATATGACTGCTAAGATATCTTCCTGAATAAACTACTTGACTCCCCATGAATAACCATGGTATTCTTCCAAGGCTGTTAGAAATACAAACTATTTTCAGACATGTCTAATTTCCTGGGATTGTTTCCTCCATTCAGGTTGTTATTCCCTCACTTTGGGCAGTTTTTTCATGTGCATACTGAGTCGTATTCAGTGAAGTCTTGATGGGGACGTTTTTGCAGAAACCAGGAGTCCTATTTCTCTCTAATATAAAGAAATAGGATTCTCTCTGGTATTCTTCCCTGCTAATGTAATCACATTGGCCACCTGGGACTCCCAGCTCTTTCTCCTGAATTCAGAGGGACTGCTCATTTCCCTCCTTGAACTCCTACTTCCTGCAGGGCAATCTGGATATCTGTCTAAGCAGTAAAGTGGGGCAATCATAGAGCACACTTTCATTTCCTCTTTCCCAGAGACCACTCTCCTATGCTACCTGAAGTTCAACTTCTGAATATCATTCTTTCCTATATTTTGTCGAGTTTTAGTTGCTGTATGTGGAATGATAAATCCATTTGCTGCCAAGAGTCACTAATGTTTTGCTTTGTCTTAATGTGTTAGGATGTCCCAGGTTGCACTAGTGGTGAAAAATATATCTATAACTGCCAATGCAGGAGACCTAAAAGATGAGGGTTCGATCCCTGCTGCTGCTGCTGCTGCTGCTGCTGCTGCTGCTGCTGCTAAGTCACTTCAGTCGTGTCTGACTCTGTGTGACTCCATAGACGGCAGCCCACCAGGCTCCCCTATCCCTGGGATTCTCCAGGCAAGAACATTGGCGTGGGTTGCCATTTTCTTCTCCAATGCATGAAAGTGAAAAGTGAAAGGAAGTCGCATAGCCGTGTCTGACTCTTTGCGACCCCATGGACTGCAACTTACCAGCCTCCTCCATCCATGGGATTTTCCAGGCAAGAGTACTGAAGTGGGGTGCCATCACCTTCTCCGGTTCGATCCCTAAGTTGGAAAAATTCCCTGGAGGAGGAAATGGCAATCCACTCCAGTTTTCTTGCCTGGAAAATCCCATGGACAGAGAAGCCTGGAAGATCGCATGTGGCTGAAAAGAGTCAGACACAACTGAACCAACTTAGCACATTCTATTGACTACAATTTGGGAAAGGCATTGCTTTTATTATAAATGCTAGAATAAGCAAATAACACTATGGAATATGGATTAAAGACTATCTGTGGTAAGCTTCCCTGGTGGTCCAGTAGATAAGAATCTGCTGGTAATGGAGGGGACAGGTGATCAACCCCTGGTCACAGAAGACTTCACATGTCACAGAGCAACTAAGCTGCTATGCCACAACTACTAAGCCCACGGTCCAGAGCCCATGAGCTGCAACTACTGAGCCACATGCTGAAACTACTGAAACCTGCACACCTAGAGCTTGTGCTCTGCAACAAGAGGAGTGACCAAAATAAGAAGCCCATGGCACAGGAACAAAGAATAGTCTCCACTCACCACAATTAGAGAAAGCCCATGCACAGCAACAATGACCCAGCAGAGTCAAAAATAAATAAACAAAGAAGAAAACAAAGTATCTGTGTTAGTTGAGGAAAGGGGATAATAGACAGATAATTTCCAAATAGAGAATATGTCTTTGATGACTAAAATTTATTTTCCTATCTAGCTTATATCTGATAGTGGTAGAAAAATAGTAAACAATAAATCTTGGTAAATATATATAGCACAATAGAAGAGAAATCATGGAAAGGAGTCAGGCAATGCAGAGGAAGGGAGGAGGAGCAGATGTGTTATAATTTAATGAACAAAGACATCAATGAAACATTTGATGTCCCAAAAAATGTGTATGTAGTGCATTTTCCCATGAAGTAATGTTTTATTTTTATGCAATGAAAATGTGTCACTTGGGCTTTCTTTCATCTTTAGAAAGGTCTTCTTTACTCTGAAGTTAAAAAATATTCTTTCATAAGATTTTCTAAGAATCTTACGACATTTTTAAAATAAATTTATTTATTTTAATTGGAGGTTAATTACTTTACAATATTGTATTGGTTTTGTCATACATTAACATGAATCTGCCACAGGTATACACGTGTTCCCCATTCTGAACCCCCCTCCCTCCCCATACCATCCCTCTGGGTCGTCTGAGTGCACCAGCCCCAAGCATCCAGTATCACACATCGAACCTGGGCTGGCTATTCATTTCATATATGATATTATACAAGTTTCAATGCCATTCTTCCAAATCATCGCACCCTCTCCCTCTCCCACAGAGTCCAAAAGACTGTTCGATACATCTGTGTCTCTTTTGTTGTCTCGCATACAGGGTTATCATTACCATCTTTCTAAATTCCAAATATATGCATTAGTATACTGTATTGGTGTTTCTCTTTCTGGCTTGCTTCACACTGTATAATAGGCTCCAGTTTCATCCATCTCATTAGAACTGATTCAAATGTATTCTTTTTAATGGCTGAGTAATATTCCATTGTGTATATGTACCACAGCTTTCTTATCCATTCATCTGCTGAGGGACATCTAGGTTGTTTCCATGTCCTGGCTATTACAAACAGTGTTGTGATGAACATTGGGGTACACATGTGTTTTTCATTCTGGTTTCCTCGGTATGTATGCCCAGCAGTGGGATTGCTGGGTCATAAGGCAGTTCTATTTCCAGCTTTTTAAGGAATCTCCACACTGTTTTCCATAGTGGCTGTACTAGTTTGCATTCCCACCAACAATGTAAGAGAGTTCCCTTTTCTCCACATCCTCTCCAGCATTTATTGTTTGTAGACTTTTGGATCGCAGCCATTCTGACTGGCATGAAATGGTACCTCATTGTGGTTTTGATTTGCATTTCACTGATAATGGGTGATGTTGAGCATCTTTCCATGTGTTTGTTAGCCATCCATATGTCTTCTTTGGAGAAATGTCTGTTTAGTTCTTTGGCCCATTTTTTGATTGGGTCGTTTATTTTTCTGGAATTGAGCTTCAGGAGTTGCTTGTATATTTTTGAGATTAGTTGTTTGTCAGTTGCTTCATTTGCTATTATTTTCTCTGACTCTGAAGTCTGTCCTTTCACCTTGCTTATAGTTTCCTTTGTTGTGCAGAAGCTTTTAAGTTTAATTAGGTCCCATTTGTTTATTTTTGCTTTTATTTCCAGAATTCTGGGAGGTGGGTCATAGAGAATCCTGCTGTGATTTATGTCGGAGAGTGTTTTGCCTATGTTCTCCTCTGGGAGTTGCATAGTTTCTGGTCTTACATTTAGATCTTTAATCCATTTTGAGTTTATTTTTGTGTATAGTGTTAGAAAGTGTTCTAGTTTCATTCTTTTACAAGTGGTTGACCAGTTTTCCCAGCACCACTTGTTAAGGAGATTGTCTTTAATCCATTGTATATCCTTGCCTCCTTTGTCAAAGATAAGGTGTCCATAGGTGTGTGGATTTATCTCTGTGCTTTCTATTTTGTTCCATTGATCTATATGTCTGTCTTTGTGCCAGTAGCATGCTGTCTTGATGACTGTGGCTTTGTAGCAGAGCCTGAAGTCAGGCAGGTTGATTCCTCCAGTTCCATTCTTCTTTCTCAAGATTGCTTTGGCTATTCGAGGTTTTTTTGCATTTCCATACAAATTGTGAAATTGTTCTAGCTCTGTGAAAAATACCGTTGGTAGCTTGATAGGGATTGCATTGAATCTATAAATTGCTTTGGGTAGTATACTCATTTTCACTATATTGATTCTTCCAATCCATGAATATGGTATATTTCTCCATCTATTAGTGTCCTCTTTGATTTCTTTCACCAGTGTTTTATGGTTTTCTGTATATAGGCCTTTAGTTTCTTTAGGTAGATATATTCCTAAGTATTTTATTCTTTTCGTTGCAATGGTGAATGGAATTGTTTCCTTAATTTCTCCTTCTATTTTCTCATTATTAGTGTATAGGAATGCAAGGGATTTCTGTGCGTTGATTTTATATCCTGCAACTTTACTATTTCATTGACTAGCTCTAGTAATTTTCTGGTGGCATCTTTAGGGATTTCTATGTAGAGGATCATGTCATCTGCAAACAGTGAGAGTTTTACTTCTTTCTATTGCAGTCTTTGAATGTGTAAATCAATAACTTACCTGAAATTAACTTTGGAGAAGGCTGTGATGCAGATGCAACACACATTTCCACAAATGTCCAATTAGTTTATCTAGTATCATTTCATCTATGAAGTAACTCAAAACTCCTCACTGTTAGGTAAATTACTTTTATCATAAAATCCATGGTGATTGAGATCTATTTATGCCTTACCTTAATAGCCCATTTATCTGTCTATGACCATCAGAGTGCATGTTTCAGCATCTCCTGGGTTTTGTTGCTTTTCAGTCATTAAGTTGTGTCTGACTCTTTGAGACTCCATGGACTATAGCATGCCAGGCTTCCCTATTCTTCACTATTTCCCAGAGTTTCCTCAAATCCAGGTTCAATGAGTTTGTGACACCATCCAACCATCTCATCCTCTGTTGCCTCCTTCTCCTCTTGCCCTCAATCTTTCCCAGCATCAGGGTCTTTTCCAGTGACTCAGCTCTTCACATCAGTGTCCAAAGTATTGGGGTTTCAACTTCAGCATCAGCCCTTCCAAGGAATATTCAGGGTTGATTTCCATTAGGATTGACCAGTTTGATCTCCTTTCTGTCCAAGGGATTCTCAAGAGTCTTCTCCAGGACCACAATTTGAAAGCATCAATACTTTGGTGCTCAGCCTTCTTTATGATCCATCTCTCACATCAGTACAAGACTACTGGAGAAACCACAGCTTTGACTATATGGACTCATCAGCAAAGTGATGTCTCTTCTTTTTTTTTAATTTATTTATTTTAATTGGAGGCTAATTACTTTACAATATTGTATTGGTTTTGCTGTACATTAACATGAATCTGCTTTTTAACACCCTAAGTTTGTCATAGCTTTTCTTCCAAAGAGAAACCATCTTTTAATTTCATGGCTGCAGTCACGTCGTCGGCAGTGATTTTGGAGCCCAAGAAAATAAAATCTGCCACTGATTCCATTTTTTCCCATCTATTTGCCATGAAGTGATGGGACTAGATGCCATAATCTTAGTTTATGAATGTTGAGTTTTAAGCCAACTTTTTCACTCTCTTTTACTTTATCAAGAGGCTCTTAAGTTTCTCTTCACTTTCTGCCATTACAGTGGTATCATCTGCGTATCTGAAGTTGCTGATATTTCTCCCAGCAATCTTAATTCCAGTTTGTGATTCATCCAGCCCAGCATTTCATATGATGTACTCTGCATATAAGCAGGCTGCCAGTATACAGACTTGACATACTCCTTTCCCAACTTGAAACCAGTCTGTTGTTCTCTGTCCAATTCTAACTGTTGCTTCTTGACCTGCTTACAGATTTCTCAGGAAGCAGGTAAGATGGTTGGTATTCCCATCTCTTTAAGAATTTTCCACACTTTGTTTTGATACACATAGTCAAGGCATTTAGCATAGTCAATGCAGTAGAAGTGGTTGTTTTTCTGGAATTCTCTTGCTTTTTCTATGATCCAGCAGACGTTGGCAATTTGATCGCTGGTTCCTCTCCTGGACTTACTACCCCTAATTATGTACCATTTTCCTCACAGATATTCTTGCTTATTTTTCCAAGTATAATGCAATAAATGGTGTACAAATAAACCATTTGATTGTAGTCTTTAAGTTCTAATTCTTTTACTCATCATAATATATTTGAGAATCATCCATGTTGCTGCATGTGCAATGGTTCCTTCATTTTCATTGCTGAGTAGAACTCAATTGTAGGAGTGTAACATACTTTGTTCCACATTCACTACTTAAAGGACACTTAGGTAGATGTCAGCTTTGATAAACTTATCTGAATAAAGCTGCTATCAACATCAATGGACAGGTTTTTATGTGAACATAAATTTTCATTTCTTTTGCGTGTAAACCTAGAAAAGGGATTTCTAGATCATGTGACAACTGTAAGATCAATTTTCTAAGAATAAAATACCTTTCAGAAATACTTGGGGTCTGCCCTGGTGGTCCTATAGTTAGGACTCCATGCTTCCACTGCAGCGGGTTAGGATTTGAACCCATGCCAGGCAAGAGGAACAATAATTAATAAATGACAGTGAAAAAAGAGAGTGAAAAAGCTGGCTTAAAACAACATTCAAAAAACTAAGATCATGGCATCTGGTCCCATCACTCCATGGAAAATACATGGAGAAACAATGTAAACAGTGTTAGACTTTATTTTGGGGGGCTCCAAAATCACTGCAGATGGTGACTGCAGCTGTGAAATGAAAAGACACTTGCTCCTTGGAAGAAAAGCTATGACCAACCTAGAGAGCATATTAAAAATCAGAGATATTACATTGCCAATAAAGGTTCATCTAGTCAAAGCTATGGTTTTTCCAGTAGTCATGTATGGATGTGAGAGCTGGACTATAAAGAAAGCTGAGTGCTGAAGAATTGATGCTTTGAACTGATTTGTTGGAGAAGACTCTTGAGAGTCCCTAGGACTGCAAGGAGATCAAAGCAGTCAATCCCAAAGGAAATCTGTCCTGAATATTCATTGGAATGACTGATACTGAAGCTGATTCTCCAATACTTTGGTCATCTGATGTGAAGAACTGACTCACTGGAAAAGACCCTGATGCTGGGAAAGATTGGAAGCAGGAGAAGGGGAAGACAGAGGATGAGATGGTTGGATGGCATCACTGACTTGATGGACATGAGTTTGAGCAAGCTCTAGGAGTTGGTGATGGACAGGGAAGCCTGGTGTGCTGTGGTCCATGAGGTCACAAAGAGTTGGACATGACTGAGGGACTGAACTGAACTGACTGAAAGACAAAACCTAGAGAGTGTGTTTAAAAGCAGAGACATTACTCTGCCGACAAAGGTCCATATAGTCAAGGTTCATGGACTACCCAGTGGTCACATAGAGTTGTGAGGGCTGGACTGTAAAGAAGGCAGAATGCCGAAGAATTGATACCTTCAAACTGTGGTGCTGGAGAAGACTCCTGAAAGTCCCTTGGACTTTGTTGGACTGCATATTCACTGATGCTGATGCTGAAGCTCCAGTATTTTGGTCGTCTGATGCAAACAGACAACTCACTGGAAAAGTCCCTGATGGTGAGAAAGATTGAGGGCAGAAGGAGAAGAGGGCATCAGAGGATGAGATAGCTGGACGGCATCACCAATGCAATGAACATGAACTTGGGCAAACTCCAGGAGATGGTGAGGGACAGGGAGGCCTGGCCTGTTACAGTCCATGGGGTTGCAAAGAGCTGGACTCAACAGGGCAACTGAACAACAACAAAGACAAACACAGACTTTCATGTGAAACACTCAAAAATTCCTGCTGTTAGTTTACTAGGATTCTATTAAACTAACTGCTGTTTGTGTTTTTGGCCACTCAGCATGCACGATATTAGTTCCCCACCAGGTATGGAATCTGTCCACCCTGTAGAGGAAGTTCAGCATTAAACACTAAACCACCAGGGAAGTCGCAAACTAACTGCTGTTTGTAAGGAAAAACAATATTATTTGGTTGAAAACTTCCTTGAATAGTCTATTCATTTATATAAGCTGTGTGTGTATCTTTCCTTCACAAAAATTTTTGGGCTTTTTAGAAAACAACTTAATATGTTAAAAACTTAATATTTAATTAATGAATTAAATATTAAGTGAGGATCAATTCTGTGTTTTAGTATTAGGGTTGCAGATTTTAAATTCAAATAATGAAGCTGGATGAGACCACTAACAAAGTGAACACATATAAGAAAGGAAAGACATGAGGAATGATCCCTAGTACAGGACTCAGATCATGTAGACCTGAGAAGGATCTTCCAGTAAAACAGGAGAAAAACAAGAAACTATGATGCCATGAAAGTCAAACTGAAAGACACTGATGGGAAGAGGAGAAATGAGCTGTGATGATTAGTTAATTATTGGAGTGATGGCAATTAAATCATTAATCCACATAAATACACAGGAAAAGGTTTAGCAGATCCATCTAGATTGTTTTAATGTTTGGTCATTTTTCTCACTGCCATTTTTATTTATTTATTTTTATACATATGAATTTTTATTTATTTATTTTAGCTCAGTTTTATTTATTTATTTATTTATTTACTTTACAATATTGTATTGGTTTTGCCATACATTGACATGAATCCGCCATGGGTGTACATGTGTTCCCCATCCTGAACCTCCTCCCACTTCCCTCCCCATCCCATCCCTCTGGGTCATCCCAGTGCACCAGCCCCGAGCACTCTGTATCATGCATCGAAACCTGGACTGGCGATTCGTTTCACATGTGATAATTTACACGTTTCAATGCCATTCTCCCATATCATCCTGCCCTCACCCTCTCCCACAGAGTCCAAAAGATTGTTCTATACATCTCTGTCTCTTTTGCTGTCTCGCATACAGGGTTATCATTACCATCTTTCTAAATTCCATGTATATGCATTAGTATACTGTATTGGTGTTTTTCTTTCTGGCTTACTTCACTCTATGTAATAGGCTCCAGTTTCATTCACCTCATTAGAACTGAGTCAAATGTATTCTTTTTAATGGCTGAGTAATATTCCATTGTGTATATGTACCACAGCTTTCTTATCCATTCATCTGCTGATGGACATCTAGGTTGCTTCCATGTCCTGGCTATTATAAACAGTGCTGCAATGAACATGGGGTACATGTGTCTCCTTCAATTCTGGTTTCCTTGGTGTGTATGCCCAGAAGTGGGATTGCTGGGTCATAAGGCAGTTCTATTTCCAGCTTTTTAAGGAATCTCCACACTGTTCTCCATAGTGGCTGTACTAGTTTGCATTCCCACCAACAGTGTAAGAGCGTTCCCTTTTCTCCATACCCTCTCCAGCATTTATTGCTTTCTAACACCATGCACAAAAATAAACTCAAAATGGATTAAAGATCTAAACATAAGACCAGAAACTATAAAATTCCTGGAGAAAAACATAGGCAAAACACTCTCCGACATAAACCACAGAAGGGTCCTCTATGGCCCATCTCCCAGAATATTGGAAATAAAAGCAAAAATAAACAAATGGGACCTAATTAAAATTGAAAGCTTCTGCACAACAAAGGAAACTATAAGCAAAGTGAAAAGACAGCTTTCAGAATGGGAGAAAATAATAGCAAACAAAGCAATGGACAAAGAATTAATCTCAAAATTATACAAGCAACTCCTGCAACTCAATTCCAGAAAAATAAACGACCCAATCAAAAAGTGGGCCAAACAACTAAACAGACATTTCCCCCAAAGAAGACATACAGATGGCTAACAAACATGAAAAGATGCTCAACATCACTCATTATCAGAGAAATGCAAATCCAAACCACAATGAGGTACCATCTCACGTCAGAATGACTGCTATCCAAAAGTCTCACTGCCATTTTTTAATATAAATTTATTTATTTTAATTGGAGGTTAATTATTTTACAATATTGTATTGGTTTTGCCATACATCAACATGAATCTGCCACAGGTACACACGTGCCATTTTTAAAAGGGCCTTTCCTTCTTCATGATTCAAGGAACTGTTATTACCATATCTTAAACTGTCTTTGATTCTATCTATGGGTTTTCTCTTTGTCACAATGAGCAGTTATCTATTCCTCCATTGAAACTAGACTATTTATGGAAACTTACACTTCTGTTATAATACTTGTTGAAAACAACTGTCCTTATAGTTCCTATATGTCTCAATTTTCTTGGTTGACTTCAAGAATTTAGTTTGGGAGGTAAATTTAAGTCAACCTTCATCAGAACAAAGATTTATTTACGGGGATGGAGGGGGGTCAGAGGTGCCACACTGGTGGCTCAGCAGTAAAAGATCCACCCGAAATGCAAGAGAGGTGAGTTCTATCCCTGGGTCGAGAAGATCCCCTGGTGGAGGACACAGCAACACACTCCAGTAATCTTCCCAGGAAAATCCCACAGACGGAGGAAACTGGCGAGATTCAGTTCTTAATATCCCAAAGAGTTGGCCATGACCAAAGCGACTGAGCTTGCATGCATGCACAAACAGATAATACTAAATATAGCAGAGCATACAGAGCTTGGTACATATAAAATAAAGGTGTAGAAAGAGCAAATCAGTGAATTTAACTAATTTCAGCCAGCAGGTCAAAGGAAAGCCAGGACTCAAGGCCCTAGACACTTGGCTCCAAGTCCCAAGTTCAGTTTACAATATGTGAACTTATGCCTGCCTAGTCAGAAGGTAGAGATTTTTCCAGTTATGCCACTCTTTATGTGGGTCATGTGGACTGTAGCCTGGCATTGTTCTAGACCCTAGGAAACAGGGCTAAAATCTAGTCCCTCCCCTGTAGCTTCACAAGTCTCCTATGGTAATGCAGCTATGCATTTCATGCCTTTAGAAGCAGGCTGGAGGGATGAGGAAATGTGTCCACGTGTCACATCCTGCAAGTCACACTTCACAGTATGAGCTGTTTCCATGGAAACAACATTCCCACTGGGGTAGCTTCTTCCAGCCACTCCCATCCACCTAGTTCAACACTTCATGGAGGTTCTGGTCCCCAAGGCAGGCCCAAGAACAGCAGTGGCACTAAGTGTCCCTAGACAAATTCTGGCTCCTCAGAAGACACCCACCTAAGAAGTAGAAAATGGTTAATGTGATTGGGAGAAAGAGGGGACCTGTGATGATACTCTTAGGTCATCTCTGAAGTCAACCTTCAATAACCAGAGAGACATTTAAAGGACTGGAAGTTCTGCCACTGGGCTAAAGGCCAGAGTTGGAGATATAATTTTGTGGCCAGAGACAACACTTATCTCTTTTCGGGCTTTGAAGCTGGGGTTACGTATTTATTTTTATGCTTAATCTTCACACACAATCCCTGTATACCAGATTGAGAATGACTTGAGAAAGTCACAGCAAACTTGCCCATGGTCACACAGGTTGCCAGAGACAGGGCCTCAGTTTATTCTCATTCTGTCTTCTCCTGTCCCCATGCTGTTGATGACCACATGTGTCACTTCTCCTCACCATCACCCAAGACCTCCTGCCTCACATCCTCCCCACACAGAACACAGACCCGGGGCACACTGAGCAATGCTGCAGTTGTTTTATTAGAGTCAGCCTGATAGAGACCACATCAGATGGGAGACATGTCTGGATTTCAGCTTCAGATGAGGAGAACAGGGCAGGAAGCTCGAGTACAGGCCTGGCATCACTGGTAAAGATTATGTCACCATAGACAGCAGACTAGAATTGAATCCAATAAGAGCATTCACCACCGAGGACACTTTATAGCCAGAGCAATTCTCACTAAAAGTGACAGAAGCCTGAGAGGAAGCAGGAGGAGGAGGGACAGGAACTGAGCCCACAGCCAGGCTATCCTGTCTCCCCAGGATCACCTCACGCCTCACCCTCAGGGATTCAGCCCCATCCCCAGCAAGAACTTCTGCCCACAAATTCACCACTGGAGAAGGGGCTGCCATCAGGCACCAGGGGGAGGATGGTTCCATAACAGCCCAGGCACAGGCGTCAGGAGGGAGAAAGAGCCACCAGCCACACCAGGGAGGGGAGGAGATGACAAGGGTCAGCAGGGCACAGCCAGGGCTGGTCCTGAGGGAGGAGCAAGATGCTGAAGTCTGGGTTTGGGTCACATATTCTGCACCTGAGCCTCTTCTGTCAGGTGTGCTGGGTGCACAGAATGTGCATGCAGGTGTTATAAACAACCCCTTTTGCCCTGTGGACTTCTATGAGTCCATGCAACTCTGGTTCTTGGAAAACCTCTCATTTTGAATAATCAGCAATTTAAGAAAAATGTGCTGAGACAGACTTTTTAAAAATTGATTAATTTATTTTAATTGGAGGCTAATTACTTTACAATATTGTAGTGGTTTTTGCCATATGTTGACATGAATCAGCCATGGGTGTACATGTGTTCCCCATCCTGACCTCCCCCTCCCACCTCCCTCCCCATCCCATCCCTCAGGGTCATCCCAGTGCACCGGCCCTGAGCACCCTGTTTCATGCACTGAACCTAGATTGGTGATCTATTTCACATATGGTAATATACATGTTTCAATGCTATTCTCTCAAATCATCCCACCCTCGCCTTCTCCCACAGAGTCCAAAAGTCTGTTCTTTACATCTGTGTGAGAAAAACTATTTAAAATCTCCAATACTATATGACAAGAAAAACAACAAAAACAAAAAAGATGGTTCTTTAGGAGATACACTGTTAGTCCAACTGAGTAACAGCACGTACCTAGAAGCTTCCACAGGAGCCTCAGCCACCAAAACATCACAGTGGAAATTCTGGCTTGTAGGCACCGAGACCACGCTGGTGCAAATGGGGCTCTGAGTCAGAGCAATGTCTATCTAAAAGGGATAAACAGGAGGTGATGTGACCAAGGGATGGAAACCTTATAAAGCCAGGGAGTCTCATGCTGGAAGGAGACTTTAAAAGCAGGGGCTCCTTTTCAATGTTTCTAAAATAGAGGTAACAAGAGTCCTACACATTTGTGAACTGAATACCTCCTCAAAGATTAAAATTCTACTCCTCAAACGCTTGTTCCTCTCAGTGAGAAAGAGAATCACACGAGTCAACACACTTGTCCTATTGCACTGACACTAGTGCCCTATTCTGTGTAAGCTGATTGACGTGATATGGACATATTTGGCAACAAGAGGCTGGATGTGCAGGTGGACTGTGCTTGCATATTACAGGTGCTGCAGGTTGGAGCAAAGGTTTATGTTCTTTGTTTACAGCTCTGTCTATCACATATCTCATGACTGCATGCTCTATTATCATGTGACATACTGCACTAGGCTGCATGTTAGTTCTCTCCAAAAGTGTGGGTAAAGAGTAAATTACCTTATATTTCAGATGATTAAACCTGTTTTTAGGTCCTCTTTCAATGAAGCAATCCTGGATTTTTCCAATGGCTGCTTTTTCTGCTTCATTAGCATCAATTTATCAACTAACCACAGCACAGCATCAATCTAATCGAAGTTTTCATTCAATGCTCTACTTGGGAGTCCAAGGCTCACAATACCAAGGGCTTTATAAAAAATAGGGCGGGCTTCCAATGAAGGCAGAGACAGAAAACACCTTGTCAAAAGAAGCACCAAGTCAGTAGTTTCCTGTTTTGCCTCAGCTTGACAGAACTCACATATCCAAAGATTCCAGACTCACCTGCCACAAAGACCCACCCTCTCCAGAACTGCTTACAAAAAACTTCTCTATGACATATGGCAGAGGAAGTGGCAAGAGGAGTGAGGCCTGGAGACCCCTCTGCCCTTGGCCACCACCTCCAGGCATACCAGCCTGCTTCCAATGAATACCACTACCTTCAAGAAATTATCACCCACAGTGTGCACAACTAATGAACCTTCCAGCTCCACACCACCTCCTCCTCCTCCATTCAAAGACTGAGAGCCTCAGGAGTTTGTGCAGGACTCCTTGGCACTGATCTGCCAGCTTCCCTCTGAATCTGCCCCTAGAAGCAGCTTGGACAGGACTTGGAAGGATGCAGTGAGACAGCAATGGTCTAGGATCATGAGGGTCATCTGGACCCTCCTTCCCACCCTCATGCATCTTGAAGGTAAGCTCTCTGGTCACCAGAAAGGCCAGAACAAGCAGTGCTCCCTTCATCATGGCGGCAGTTGGAGTACTCTTCTCAGGGCGGAGTTTCTGTTGCTTAATAAACCACTACTCCCTGAACCCAGTCCACATCACTCCCAGCAGAACCACAGGCCTGTGGCAAGGCACTGGCACAGGTGGCCCCCTTGGACCTTGGGATGTTTACTGTGGGAAGCCTTTCCTACTCTGAGAGCAGAGCTCCTGGAGAATAAGTGGTAGTATCGTTGCCAAAAATCAAGTGGAGCTGACATTTCTAAGTGATTCCATTTGGAGCCAAATTCTCTATTGTCCCAGCCCCAACCATCACCTGTTTTCCTGATCATCCTTCCCCCAACCTATCTGGGCTCCAAGGGCAGTACTCTGCCAAAGTGACCAGATGGAATCACAAGAGGGCCAAGGGCAGGTTTATACCACTGTCAGGTAGAAAAAAGATCATTGAGAATCCTTCCTTTTTCCCCCAAGTTTAAGTCCTGGAGATAAGAATGGGGACCTGGGTTTTACTGAAGACCTCAAATATCTTAACATTTACAGTCTCTAGACTGGACCCTGAGGACTGACGGACAGTACCCCTGGGCTCCAAATCATGCTCAACAAGGAATTTGCAGGACTTGAGACCACGTGGGTTTTCTCAAGCACTGGTAATTCTATAATTTCAAATCACACCACTAGCTTTCCTCAGGCCCTTAAAGGAACAAGCTTCTGAGCAGGTTCCATCCATTCTCCTTCTCCTAGATGTCCTTCCTTCTCCATCAGTGAACCAGGTCTCAAGAGGTGCTTGAACTGCACCATCTATCCAGAATCTATCTGCTATCAGTGAGCAGCAGTGGGGTTTGTCCCAACAACAAAAAAGTCCTGCCCCCAAAATAGAGTCAGCATGTGCATCCTGGGCCATGTGGTGTTCACCTTCCTGCCCAGGGACATCTGAGACAAACCTGGGGCCAGCTGAGCCCCTTGTGGGGTGACCTTCAGAGTGGTGGCCCCCAGGAAGCAGGAACCATGGTGAGGAGGGGCTCCACGAGGTCAGCTGACACTGAAGCTCAGTACTCGGTGCCTCTTTGCCAAGAGCAGTTACTGGATATGAATCCTATTTGGCATAGGGTTCTGACTGTGGTCACCCCTTGTGTCCCAACTTCAGGTCAGTTCTTCAGTAAACCTGAAGTTCACTTAGAGAAAGAACAGCCAGGTGCCTCAAGCCAAAAGCTACATGATTCTGGCTTATCAAATATTTTAAACCTTTATCTTATTTACTTAATGTCATATAATATTCACAAGCATATCTATAGAAAATAGAACTAAAAATACTCTCATTTATCAACTCCAGAGAAATGGAAGCCTCCTGCCATTATTCTAACAAACACTGTGCAACATCTACCGAATGCTGGGCCCTCTCCTAGTCCTGGGATACAGCAGCACACAGCACAGCTCTTGCTCTCCTGCAGCCCTTCAGCACCTAAGAGGGAGTAAAAGACAGTGACCCCACAAAGGAAGAAGCACTCTGGGAAAATATGAAGAAGGGGGAGAAGACAGAGGCCATGGGGGGAGGATGGAGACAGTGACCTTTGATATGAGGCCTCGAGATATGAGGAAATCTCTGTGCTGCAATACTTGAAGACATCTGATGATGAGGGAACAAATCATGCAACCACTGGAGGAAGAGACTTCCAGTTAAGGAGGGCACCACACAGAGAGGTCCTGCTGCATAAGAACACTTGCTCTGGTCAAGAAGCAGACAGGAGGTATTGAGGGAGGAGAGAAAGATTGAGATAAGTTCACAGAGGTGGCAGCAGTGCAGAGGTGGCAGCAGTGCAGAGCTGGTTGTGCGACTGGCCCAGAGATAATGGCTTAGAAGAGGCTTCACTTTTCATCAAATGGAAGCACTGTAGAGGAGATGGGAGGAACAGTACAGAGACACTCAAGGGTAGAAAGGCTGTAGAAAATGGATGGACCTACAGGCGACCAAGAGGAGCAACCCTACGTCCAAGGAGTGGTGGCTGCGCGGGCGCAGGAGGGCCAAGAGGAGCTACTCCACGTTCAAGGTCAGAAGGGGCGGCTGTGAGGAGATACCACTCATCCGAGGTAAGGAGCAGCAGCTGCACTTTGCTGGAGCAGCCATGAAGAGATACCCCACATCCAAGGTAAGAGAAACCCAAGTAAGACAATAGGTGTTGCGAGAGGCATCAGAGGGCAGACACACAAACCACAATCACAGAAAACTAGTCAATCTGATCACACAGACCACAGCCTTGTCTAACTCAATGAAACTAAACCATGCTGTGTGGGGCCAACCAAGACGGGCGGGTCATGGTGGAGAGGTCTGACAGAATGTGTCCACTGGAGAAGAATGGCAAACTACTTCAGTATTCTTGCCTTGAGAACCCCATGAGCAGTATGAAAAGGCAAAATGATAGGATACTAAAAGAGGAACTCCCCAGGTCGGTAGGTGCCCAATATGATACTGAAGATCAGTGGAGAAATAACTTCAGAAAGAATGAAGGGATGGAGCCAAAGCAAAAACAATAGCCAGTTGTGGATGTGACTGGTGATAGAAGCAAGGTTCGATGCTGTAAAGAGCAATATTGCATAGGAACCTGGAATGTTAGGTCCATGAATCAAGGCAAATTGGAAGTAGTCAAACAGGAGATGGCAAGAGTGAACGTCGACATTCTAGGAATCCGCAAACTAAAATGGTCTGGAATGGGGGAATTTAATTCAGATGCCCATTATATCTACTCCTGTGGGCAGGAATGCCATAGAAGAAATGGAGTAGCCATCATGGTCAACAACAGTCTGAAATGCAGTACTTGGATGCAGTCTCAAAAATGACAGAATGATTTCTATTCGTTTCCAAGACAAACCATTCAATAACACAGTTATCCAAGTCTATGCCCCAACCAGTAATGCTGAAGAAGCTGAGGTTGAAGGGTTCTATGAAGGCCTACAAGCCCTTCTAGAACAAACACCCAAAAAAGATGTCCTTTTCATTATAGGGGACTGGAATGCAAAAGTAGGAAGTCAAGAAACACCTGGGGTAACAGGCAAATTTGGCCTTGGGATACGGAATGAAGCAGGGCAAAGGCTAATAGAATTTTGTGAAGAGAATGCACTGGTCATAGCAAACACCCTCTTCCAATTACACAAGAGAAGACTCTACACATGGACATCATCAGATGGTCAACACCGAAATCAGATTGGTTATATTCTTTGCAGCCAAAGATGGAGAAGCTCTATACAGTCAGCAAAAACAAGACCAGAAGCTGACTGTGGCTCAGATCATGAACTCTTTATTGCCAAATTCAGACTCAAATTGAAGAAAGTAGGGAAAACCACTAGACCATTCAGGTATGACCTAAATCAAATCCCTTATGATTTTACAGTGGAAGTGATGAATAGATTCAAGGGATTAGATCTGATAGACAGAGTGCCTGAAGAACTATGGATAGTGGTTCATGACATTGTACAGGAGACAGGGATCAAGACCATCCACATGGAAAAGAAATGCAAAAAAGCAAAATGGCTGTCTGGGGAGGCCTTACAAATAGCTGTGAAAAGAAGAGAAGTGAAAAGCAAAGGAGAAAAGGAAACATACACGCAACTGAATGCAGAGTTCCAAAGAATAGCAAGAAGAGATAAGAAAGCCTTCCTCAGCGATCAATGCAAGAAATAGAGGAAAATAACAGAATGGGAAAGATTAGAGATACCAAGGGAATATTTCATGCAAAGACAGGCTCAATAAAGGACAGAAATGGTATGGACCTAATAGAAGCAGAAGATATTAAGAAAAGGTGGCAAGAATACACAGAAGAACTGTACAAAAAGAGCTTCATGACCAAGATAATCATGATGGTGTGATCACTCACCTAGAGCCACACATCCTGGAATGTGAAGTCAAGTGGGCCTTAGAAAGCATCACTACAAACAAAGCTAGTGGAGGTGATGGAATTCCAGTGGAGCTATTTCAAATCCTGAAAGATGATGCTGTGGAACTGCTGCACTCAATATGCCAGCAAATTTGGAAAACTCAGCAGTGGCCACAGGACTGGAAAAGGTCAGTTTTCATTCCAATCCCAAAGAAAGGCAATGTCAAAGAATGCTCAAACTACCACACAATTGCACTCATCACACACGCTAGTAAAGTAATGCTCAAAATTCTCCAAGCCAGGCTTCAGCAATACGTGCACAGCTAACTTCCAGATGTTCAAGCTGGTTTTAGAAAAGGCAGAGGAACCAGAGATCAAATTGCCAACATCTGCTGGATCATGGAGAAAGCAAGAGAGTTCCAGAAAAACATCTATTTCTGCTTTATTGACTATGCCAAAGCCTTTGACTATGTGGATCACAACAAAGTGTGGAAAATTCTGAAAGAGATGGGAATACCAGACCACCTGACCTGCCTCTTGAGAAACCTATATGCAGGTCAGGAAGCAACAGTTAGAACTGGACATGGAACAACAGACTGGTTCCAAATAGGAAAAGGAGTACGTCAAGGCTGTATATTGTCACCCTGCTCATTTGACTTATCTGCAGAGTACATCATGAGAAATGCTGGGCTGGAAGAAGCACAAGCTGGAATCAAGATTGCCAGGAGAAATATCAATAACCTCAGATATGCAGATGACACCACCTTTATGGCAGAAAGTGAAGAGGAACTAAAAAGCTTTTGAGGAAAGTGAAAGAGGAGAGTGAAAACGTTGGCTTAAAGCTCAACATTCAGAAAATGAAGATTAGGGTATCTGGTCCCATCACTTCATGGGAAATAGATGAGGAAACAGTGGAAACAGTGTCAGACTTAATTTTGGGGGGCTCCAAAATCACTGCAGATGGTGACTGAAGCCATGAAATTAAAAAACGCTTCCTCCTTGGAAGAAAAGCTATGACCAACCTAGACAGCATATTAAAAAGCAGAGACATTATTGTGCTGACAAAGATCCATCTAGTCAAAGGACTGGCTTTTCTATAGTTATGTATGGATGTGAGAGTTGTACTATAAAGAAAGCTGAGCACCAAAGAATTGATGCTTTAGAACTGTGGTGTTGGAGAAGACTCTTGAGAGTCCCTTGGACTGCAAGGAGATCAAATCAGTTAATTCTAAAGTAAATCAGTCCTGAATATTCATTGGACGGACTGATGCTGAAGTTGAAGCTCCAATACTTTAGTCACCTGATGAGAAGAACCGACTCATTGGAAAAGACCCTGATGCTAGGAAAAATTGAAGGCAGGAGGAGAAGGGGACAACAGAGGGTGAGATGGTTGCATGGCATCACTGACTCAATGGATGTGAGTTTGGGCATGCTCTGGGAGTTCATGATGGACAGGGAAGCTGGGCATGCTGCAGTCCATGGGGTCACAAAGAGTCGGACATGACTGAGCAACTGAATGGACTGACTGATAGATGTAGTAAAAGCGTTCAACAAAATTCAGCACCCATTTATGATAGAAACTCTCCAGAAAATCAGCATAGAAGGAACCTACCTGAATATAATAAAGATCATGTACAATAAACACACAGGAGACATTGTTCTCAATGGTGACAACCTGAAAACATTTCTTCTAAGATCAGAAACAATACAAAAGTGCCCACTTTGACTGTTATTATTCAACATAGTTTTGGACATTCTAGACACAACAATCTGAGAGGAAGCAAAAATAAAGGAATCCAAATTGGAAAACAAGAAAGAAAACTCTCAGTGTTTTGCAGATGACATGACATCATACACAGAATATTCTGAAGATACTATCAAAATTTACTAGAGGTAATCAGTGAATTTAGTAAAATCACACAACACAGAATCAACACGCAGGAATCCCTTGACTTCCTATACACTAATAATCAATACTCAGAAAGAGAAATTATGGAATCAATTCCATTCACCATTGACATAAAAAGAATAAAATACCCAGCAATAAACCTGCCTAAGGAGACAAATGAGCTAAATACAGAAAACTATAAGAAACTGATGAAAGAATCAAAGATGACATAAACAGATGAAGAGATATAACATATTCTTGGAAGGGAAGAATCAGTATTGTGAAAATAGTATACTACTTAAAGCAATCTACAAATTCAATGCAATCTCTATCCATTTACCAATGGCATTTTTCACAAAACTAGAACAAAATAACCTCACAATTCATATGGAAACACAAAAGAACCATTATAGGCAAAGCAATCTTGAGAAAGAAGAATGAAGCTGGAGGAATCAACCGTCCCCATTTCAGACTACAGTACAAAGCTACAGTCATCAAGACAATATGGCACTAGCAGAAACCAGAAGTATAGACCAATGAAACAAGATAGAAAGCTGAGACATAAACCCACACACCTATGGGCAGCTTATCTTTGACAAAGGAGGCAAGACAGTACAATGGAAAAAAAGTCTCTTCAGTAAGTGATGTTAGGGAAACTGGACAACTACCTGTACTATAGAAGCATGAAATTAGAACTTCTTAACACCATGCACAAAGATAAACTCAAAATGGATTAAAGACCTAAATGTAAGGCCAGAAATTATAAAACTCTAAGAGGAAAACAGGCAGAAAACTCTTTGACATAAATCATGGAAAGATCCTCAATGACTCACCCTCATGAGTAATGGAAATAAAAACAAAAATAAACAAATGGGACCTAATTAAACTTTAAAGCTTTTGCACAGCAAAGGAAACCATAAGCAAGATGAAAAGACAACCCTCGGAATGGGAAGAAAACTAATTGCAAATGAAGCAACTGACAAAGGGTTAATCTCCAAAATATACAAGCAGCTCATGTATTCAACATCAGAAAAACAAACAATGTAATCAAAAATGGGCAGAAGATCTAAAGAGACATTTCTTCAAAGAAGACATCGCAATGGATAATCAACACATGAAAAAAATGCTCATTGCTTCTTATTAGAGAATTGCAAAACAAAACTACAGTGAGGTATCACCTCACACCAATCAAAATGACCATCACAAATTCTACAAACAAATTCTATAGCTCCTGTGCTATAACTACTGATCCTGAATTCCAGACGTCACAAGCCACAACTACTGAGCCTACTGGTGACAACTACCAAAGTCCACACACCCTAGAGCATGTGCTCTGCGACAAATGAAGTCACAGCAATGAGAAGTCCATGTAACAGAAACACACAGTTGCTCTGCTCACCAGAGAGAAAGCATGCAGTTGCTGATGAAGACTCACTGCAGTTAAAAAAAGAGAGAGAGAGAGAGAGAGAGAGAGAGAGAGAGAGAGAGAATGTCAAGAACCATCAAAACCAGGATCTTTAAGGAAAAAAAAATTGCTGGGGGCGGTCCTAAGATGGCGGAGGAATAGAATGGGAAGACCACTTTCTCCTCCACAAATTCATCAAAAGAACATTTAAATGCTGAGTAAGTTCCATAAAACAACTTCTGAATGCCAGCAGAGGACATCAGGCACCCAGAAAAGTAGCCCATTGTCTTCAAAAGGAGGTAGGAAAAAATATAAAAGACAAAAAGAGAGACAAAAGAGGTAGGGACGGAGCTCTGTCCTGGGAAGGGAGTCTTAAAAAGAGAGAAGTTTCCAAACACCAGGAAACACTCTCACTGCCACGTCTGTGGTGAGCTTTGGAACCACTGAGGGCAACATAACTGGGAGGAAAAATAAATAAATAATTTAAACCCACAGATTATGTGCCCAATGGTAACTCCCCCAGGGGAGAAGCAGCGCAGACACCTGCACCCGCCACTAGCAAGCGGGGGCTGGGGAGGGAGGCACAGGCTGCATTGCTTAGAGTAAGGACAGGCCTGAATGCCCCGAGGGCAATCTGAGGAAACTAACTTGGGCTAGCAAACCAGACTGTGGGATAACTACCACACGAAAAGCCCTAACCTAAGACAACACCAGGCCCGCTCACAGAACAAAGGACTGAACAGAGCTAGCCAGCTGCAGACCATCCCCCTCGGGTGACAGGCAGCCAGATCTGGAAGGGGGCAATCGCAGCCCAAGAGACATTATCTACCAAACTGCAAGCAGGCTTCTTTGCTAACTAAGACTTCTTGGGGTTCTGGACGGTCAAAATCCACCTAAGAAGGTGCGCCGGTTGTACACCCAGAAAATCGAGTGGCAGGGATGGGGGAGGCGATAAGTCACAGCAACCACGCTAGCCAAACACCTCACCACCTGAGCTGTTCAGACCTAGGAAGGGCACAAAACGCAGCCCTAACCGAGTCTGGGCCTCTGAGGACTACCTGAGTGCCTGAACCTGAGCGGCTTAGACCTGGGAGGTGCATGCAGCCCAGGGCCGGCCTCAGATGGTACCCGGTGGAGCAACCTAGAGCCTGAGCTGTGTGGGCAGGGAGGGCACACGTGCCGTGAGCAGGGGCAGGCCCAGTGTGGCTGAGACACTGCGACCACATGCCAGTGTTATTTGATTGCAGCGTCCCTCCCTCCCCAAAGCATGACTGAACAAGTGAGCCTAAAAAAGTGTCCATTACTGTCTCCTTGTGTCAGGGCAGAAATCAGACACTGAAGAGACTAGCAAACAGAAGACGCTAAAACAGAGGGAAGTGACAGGTGCAATAGATTAAAACCCTGTAGTTAGTACCGACTACATAGGAAGGGGCCTATAGATCTTGAGAAATATAAGCCGGACCAAGGAACTATCCAAAAATGAATTGACCCCACACTGCCCACAACAACACCAGAGAAAGTCCTAGATATATTTTTACTATTTTTACTATCATTCTTTTTTTCTTAAATTTTTTAAATTTTAAGTCCTCAATTACTCTTTTAATTTTCATTTTTATAACTTACTATTACTTTGCAAAAAAAAAAAGAGACCCTGTTTTTTAAAGCACACTTCATATATTTTTTTAAATAATTTTTGTGACTTTTTTTTCTTTTCTTTAATATTGTATTTTTGAAAATCCAACCTCTACTCTAGATTTTAATTTTAACTTTTTGGTATTTGTTATCAATTTTGTACCTTTAAGAACTCAATCTTAAGTACCCATTTTACTTGCGAGCAAGATTACTGGCTTGACTGCTCTCTCCCCCTTTGGACTCTCCTTTTTCTCCACCAGGTTGCCTCTATCTCCTCTCTCCCCCTTCTCTTCTCTACCCAACTCTGTGAATCTCTTTGTGTGTTCCAGACGGTGGAGAACACTTAGGAAACTGATTACTGGCTGAATCTGTCTCTCTCCTTTTGATTCCCCCCTTTATCTTCCTGGCCATCTCTGTCTCTTTCCTCCCTCTTCTCTTCTCAGTATAACTCCATGAACATCTCTGAGTGGTCCAGACTGTGGAGCGCACATAAGGAAGTGATTACTGGCTAGCTTGCTCTCTCCTCTTTTGATTCCACCTCATCTCATTTGGGTCACCTCTAACTCCCTCCTCCCTCTTCTCTTCTCCGTGTAACTCTGTGAACCTCTCTGGCTATCCCTCACTGTGGAGAAACTTTTCATCTTTAACCTAGATGTTTTATCAATGGTACTGTATAGATGGAGAAGTCTTGAGATTACTGTAAAAGACTGAAAACCAGAAGCTGGACACTTAAGTCCAAATCCTGAGAACACTAGAGAACTCCTGACTCCAGGGAACAATAATCAATAGGAGCTCATCAAACGCCTCCATACCTACACTGAAGCCAAGCACCACCCAAAGGCCAACAAGTTCCAGAGCAAGACATACCACTCAAATTCTCCAGCAACACAGGAACACAGCCCTGAGCTTCAATATACAGGCTGCCCAAAGCTACTCCGAACCCATTGGCATCTCATAACTCATTACTGGACACTTCATTGCACTCTGGGGAGGAGAAATCCAGCTCCACCCACCAGAACACCGACACAAGCTTCCCTAATTTCAGGAAACCTTGACAAGCCACCCGTACAACCTCATCCACAGTGAGGAAACTCCACAATAGAGAACTCCACAAACTGCCAGAATACAGAAAGGCCACCCCAAACACGGCAATATAAACAAGATGAAGAGACAGAGGAATACCCAGCAGGTAAAGGAACAGCATAAATGCCCACCAAACCAAACAAAAGAGGAAGAGATATGGAATCTACCTGATAAAGAATTCCAAATCATGATAGTGAAAATGTTCTAAAATCTTGAAATCAAATGGAATCACAGATAAATAGCCTGGAGACAAGGATTGAGAAGATGCAAGAAAGGTTTAACAAGGAGGACCTAGAAGAAATAAAAAAAGAACCAATATATAATGAATAATGCAATAAATGAGATCAAAAACACTCTGGAGGGAACAAATAATAGAATAACAGAGGCAGAAGATAGAATTAGTGAAGTAGAAGATAGAATGGTAGAAATGAATGAAACAGAGAGGAAAAAAGAAAAACAAATTAAAAGAAATGGGGACAATCTCAGAGACCTACAGGACAATGTTAAATGCCCCAACATTCGAATCATAGAGTCCCAGAAGAAGAAGACAAAAAGAAAGACCATGAGAAAATACTTGAGGAGATAATAGTTGAAAACTTTCCTAAAATGGGGAAGGAAATAATCACCCAAGTTCAAGAAACCCAGAGAATCCCAAACAGGATAAACCCAAGGCAAAACACCTCAAGACACATATTAATCAAATTAACAAGGATCAAACACAAAGAACAATATTAAAAGCAGCAAGAGAAAAACAACAAATAACACACAAGGGGATTCCCATAAGGATAACAGCTGATCTTTCAATAGAAACTCTTCAGGCCAGGAGGGAATGGCAGGACATACTTAAAGTGATGAAAGAAAATAACCTACAGCCCAGATTACTGTACCCAGCAAGGATCTCATTCAAATATGAAGGAGAAATCAAAAGCTTTACAGACAAGCAAAAGCTGAGAGAATTCAGCACCACCAAACCAGCTCTCCAACAAACGCTAAAGGATCTTCTCTAGACAGGAAACACAAAAAGGGTGTTCAAACTTGAACCCAAAACAATAAAGTAAATTCAATGGCATCATATATATCAATAATTTAAATGTAAATGGGTTGAATGCCCCAACCAAAACACAAAGACTGGCTGAATGGATACAAAAACAAGACCCCTATATATGTTGTCTACAAGAGACCCACCTCAAAACAGGGGACACATACAGACTGAAAGTGAAGGGCTAGAAAAAGATATTCCACGCAAACAGAGATCAAAAGAAAGCAGGAGTAGCAGTACTCATATCAGATAAAATAGACTTTAAAACAAAGGCTGTGAAAAGAGACAAAGAAGGACACTACATAATGATCAAAGGATCAATCCAAGAAGATATAACAATTATCAATATATATGCACCCAACATAGGAGCACCACAATTTGTAAGACAAATGCTAACAAGCATGAAAGGGGAAATTAACAATAACACAATAATAGTGGGAGATTTTAATACTCCACTCACACCTATGGATAGATCAACTAAACAGAAAATTAACAAGGGAACACAAACTTTAAATGATACAATAGACCAGTTAGACCTAGTTGATATCTATAGGACATTTCACCACAAAACGATGAATTTCACCTTTTTCACAAGCACACATGGAACCTTCTCCAGGATAGATCACATCCTGGGCCATAAATCTAGCCTTGGTAAATTTAAAAAAATTGAAATCATTCCAAGCATCTTTTCTGACCACAATGCAGTAGGATTAGATCTCAATTACAGGAGAAAAACTATTAAAAATTCCAACATATGGAGGCTTAACAACACGCTGCTGAATAACCGACAAATCACAGAAGAAAACAAAACAAAAAAATCAAAATATGCATAGAAATGACTGAAAGTGAAAACACAACAACCCAAAACCTGTGGGACACTGTAAAAGCAGTGCTAAGGGGAAAGTTCATAGCAATACAGGCATACCTCAAGACACAAGAAAAAAGTCAAATCAATAACCTAACTCTACACCTAAAGCAACTAGAAAAGGAAGAAATGAAGAACCCCAGGGTTAGTAGAAGGAAAGAAATCTTAAAAATTGGGGCAGAAATAAATGCACAAGAAACAAAAGACACCATAGCAAAAATCAACAAAGCCAAAAGCTGGTTCTTTGAAAGGATAAATAAAATTGACATGCCATTAGCCAGACTCATCAAGAAACGAAGGGAGAAAAATCAAATCAAAAAATTAGAAATGAAAATGGAGCGATCACAACAGACAACACAGAAATACAAAGGATCATAAGAGACTACTATCAGCAATTATATGCCAATAAAGTGGACAACGTAGAAGAAATGGACAAATTCTTAGAAGAGCATAGCTTTCCAAAACTGAACCAGGAAGAAATAGAAAAATCTCAACAGACCCATCACAAGCACGGAGACTGAAACTGTAATCAGAAATCTTCCAACAAACAAAAGCCCTGGTCCAGATGGCTTCACAAATGAATTCTACCAAAAATTTAGAGAAGAGCTAACACCTATCCTACTCAAACTCTTCCAGAAAACTGCAGAGGAAGGTAAACTTTCAAACTCATTCTATGAGGCCACCATCACCCTAATAGCAAAACCACACAAAGATGCCACAAAAAAAGAAAACTACAGGCCAGTATCACTGATAAACATGGATGCAAAAATCCCTGGCCATTAACTAAATGGCTTAGATGAAAAGAACAACTTTAAGGAAGACAAAAATTACACAGTGACTCAATGCAAAATAAAAATATAACCTTTAATTAAACTGTCTCACATAGAAGTTCCAGGACAATAGAGTTATACTGGTGAATATTTTAAAATATTTAAAGAAGATATAAATAATGATCTTATATAAATGGCTTAAGAAAATGAAAGACAAACTTTCCAGCTCATCTCTTGAGGTCAGTAAAATCTCATCATATTTTCAAGAAAAAAATATTACAAGAAAACTATAGAGCCATAGCTGTCACAAGCATATACCCCCCAAAATTAACACTTTAGCAAAGCAAATCCAGCAACAGATAAAGGAGTAAAACATAATGACAAAAGGCTCTTTATCCCAGGAACGTATGGTTGCTTTAACATTCAAAGTCAATCAAGGAAATCCACCATATTAACAGAATAATGGAGAAGAGTCATATGATCATCTCAACTGAAGAGAAAATATACTTTAAAAATCAAACTTTCATAATAAGTCATACTGATAAATTAAGATGAAAAGAAAACTTCTTCAACACTATGAGTTCCATCCAATAAAACCACCTACAACTGGCATAAAAATAAACGGTGAAAGACTGAGAGCTTTCCTCCTAAAATGGAAAAGAAGGCAAAGATGCGAACTTCAAAAATATTTTGGAACATTTTACTGGCAGTTCTGAGAAGTGAAGGAAAAAAATTTAAAAATATATATATACAGACTGTAAAGGAAGAGGTAAACTGTATATAAAACATCAAAACATGTGGAAAAGAAGTGGAAAAATCAACATTCATTAAGCCTTTAGTACAATATTAATAGAAGAAAACTTCCTCAATGTAATAAAGTGCATCAAAACTAACAAAAAGACTTCATCTAACATCACATTTAATGAAGGACAATGAAAAAAGTCTACTTTTTTCTATTTCTAGTCAACACTGGACTGAGAGCTCTCACAACTGCAATAAGGCAAGAAAAGGTGTAAACAAAGTACACTTGGAAAGGAAGAAATCAAACTCTTCTCATTCACAGAAAACACTAAATATACAGACTAAATTATAATATACAGAGAACATTCTAAAGAATCTACAAAAACATCATTATGCATAAAAGTGAGTTGAACATATTTGCAAATTACAACTCAATATATAAAAATCAAGTGTATTTGACATACAGGCAAAATACAACCAGAAAATGAAGCAAAATATCACCTGTAAGACCACCAAAAACATAAAAATAATGTGGTATGGAATCAATAAAATACATGTAAAATCTGTAGAATGGAAACGACAAAACATTAATTACTGAGGGAAATAAAAGGTCATAAAGAACTGGAGACATATACCATGCTTCTATATTGAAGGACTCGATATTGGTAAGATTTCAATTATATTGGTCTTTAGTTTCAAAGCAATCCTGATTCATATGCCAGCAGGAAGTTTGTAGAAATTGACAAACTGATTCTAAAATGTATATAGAGAGTAATGTCAGCAAGATGGTTTAGTAGGAGATCCCACTCTCTATCCCCACAATAAAAACAACAATTGGACAGACAGATGTGGGTGAAACAGCTCTGACAGAGCTCAGGGGTCCACTTAAGAAGTTGCAGCAACACAGCAGGGCTGCAAGCACTGCAAGTAAGATGAGGCAAAGCTGTGCAGGAAACCAACAGCCAGCACAACCACCGCATGTGCCCACAGCTCACCCAACAGAAGGTCCCACAGGTTTTAAGGTCTCAGACTCCTGGTGCTGAGTCCCTCTACCCTCCCTACCAGGAACCATGAGAGCTAGTGCCTCCCTGGAACTCAGCACAGCCATCACAGATGCAGCAAAGCCAGTCCTAGTCCTGAAGCCAGGCATGTACATGCCACCAGCTCTGACTCAGCAACTGAACTTGTGTGCTGTGATCAGTCCAAGGTCCTAACACAGGCCCTGCTCTTGCCATGATGCATACACCACTGCCCTGTGCATTTACCTCAGTCCCACAGTTGAGCCTGTGCACATTCCTGGCACTAGCAATCACCACTACCTGCCCTGTTTTCCTATTGCTGAACCTAGAGACGCTGAGGACAACCATTACAGCTGTACTTCCACACTAACAATGAAAACTCCATAAGGAAATTAACAAAAGATAAGATGCTTAGAATACAATGAATTACACAAGTGGAAGACTACTACACTGAAAACTAGAAAACACTGATGAAAAACATTAAAGAAGACACAAATAAGAAGACCAATACCCCACATTCATGAACTGGAAGCCTAATTGTGGTGATATCCATACAACCCCAAATGAAGTCCCTAATCTAAATCATAAGGCATTTTTTACAGAACTAGAAAAATGATCCTAAAAATCACATGCAACCACAAAGGATTCTGAATCCAAAACAATCTGGAGAAAGAGAAACAAAGCTAGAGGCACTACACCTCTTCATTTCAAAACATATTACAAAGCTGCAGTAACTGAAACAGTACGATACTTACATGCAGACATATAGTCCACTGGAACAGATTAGAGAGCCCAGAAAATGCACACACACATACAGTCAAGTGATCTGGGACAAGGGTGCCAGGAATACACAGTGGGGAAAGACAGTTTCTTCCATAAATGGTATTGGGAACCACTGGATAGATAGACGAAAAATAATGAAATGTGACTTTCTTATACCACAAACACAAAACCACTCTAAGCAGATTAAAGACTGAAACATAACACCTAAAATTAAAATTACTAGAAGGAAACATAGGGGAAAAACATTATGACATGGGTTTTGGCAATGATTTCTTGGATATTCCACCCAAAGAACAGGCAACAAAAGCAAAAGTAGACAAGTGGGATTACATAAAACTAAAAGGCTTCGCAAAGGAAATCATCAACAGAGTAAAAGGCCACATACAGAATGAAAAAATACTTTTGAACCACATATCTGATCAGAAGTTAACATGTAAAATATGCAAGTAATTCCTACACCTGCATGTAAAACAAGGAAATCTCTCAATTTAAAATAAGCTAAGAACCTAAAGAGACAATTTTCCAAAGAAGATTAAAAAAATTAGCCAATGGGGATATAAAAGGTGCTTAATATCAATAACTGTAATGGAAATACAAAGGAAAACCACAGTCAGATACCACCTCAGACTTGTTATGAAAATCATTTTTGAAAAAAGAGTAGTACTGGCATGTGTATTGAGAAACACAGAACATATGCTGGTGCAGCCATTATGGATAACAGTATGAAGAGTCCTCAAAAATTGAAAAACGCAATGGCCATATGATCTAGCAGCTGACTTTTGGGTATCTACCTAGAATGAAAATCGGGATCTCATCGTAGCATTATTCATAGGCACAAAGACATGGGGGCAAGCTAAATATCCAGCAACAGATAAATGAATAAAGAAATTGTGATACACACACACACACACACACACACACACACACACATATATAGGTATACACACAGAGACACAGACTTCCCTGGGAGTTCAGTAGGTAAAGAATCTGCCTGCAATGCAGAGACCTGGATTCAATCCCTGGGTGAGGAAGATTCCCTGGAGAAGGGAATGGCAACCCACTCCAGTATTCTTGTCTGGAGAAGCACATGGAAAGACGAGCCTAATGGGCTATAGTCCACAGGGTCGCAAAGAGTCGAACACGACTAAACGACTAACACGCACACCTGCATACACACACACACACACACACATATAGACATATATACACAGGGGAATACTTTTCAGTCTTTAAAAAGAAGGAACTCTTACTATATGCAACAACATAGATGAATCTTTAAGGACATTATTCCAAGTAAAATTATCCTGTCACAGAAAGACAAATTCTGCATGACCACACTTATATGAGGTAGTATGTAAAGCAGGTAAATCCAGGGATTCACTGGCAGTCCAGTGGTTAGGACTCTGTGCTCTGATTGCTGAGGGCCTGGGTTCAATGCCTGGTGGAGAACTAAGATCCCACAAGCTGCATGGCATGCTAAAATTTTTCTTTAAAATTTAAAGCATTTTCATTAAAAAAGGAAAAAAGTATTTAAACCCATAGAAATAGAAACTAGAATGCTGTTTACCAAGAACTGAAGCTAGTCGGAAAGTGGGAATTTCTGTTGACAGGTTTATTTGATGTGCAAAATGAAAAATTCTAGAGAACTAATGTACAATATTGTGCTGACAGCTAACAATACCCAAACAGTCATTAGGAATATAGATTTCCAGAGATAAATGTTAGGGCAGTTGGGGACTCTGGCACAACAGGTATCAACTGGGATTGTCCCATTTACAGGAAAATAAAGAAGCTCCTTTTTCCTCGCCCCTCTGTGGATGGTATTTTTAATTCTTCTACATGGTACACCAATGTGTCTGAGTTTTCTAAAGGTGTGGTTTCCTAGGTTTGAGTTCACTAAGTTAATGACAATACATGAACCAAGTATGCCAACTTGGTATCTGTGGCTTTGTGACCATCTATTTATTTCATTTGTCATTGAACATAATTTAAAAGCTCCCTGATTGACTAGGCTGTCCCAGTCATTTAGATATAAGGACAGCTGAGCAAGCCAAAGCACAAAAGACCTAGCACATGCTATGTGGTCAAGAACTAGTTCAATAAAGGAGTCATTGTTGGAGATGCTCTTGAAAGCCACCAACTTCCTCAGGTCTGATTTTCTTGTAATAACACTGACCTTAAAGGAGATTCTGCGGCTGTGTGTTTATGACTCATATAAACATATATATATATATATATATATATATATATGTATGTATATATATATTTAATAGATTTCTAAAGAAAGAATCAGAAAGTAAAAAATACAGATTTCATGTGGCTGTCCATTAAAATAAGAAGAGGGTGACAGAGGATGAGAAGACTGGATGGTATCACCGATTCACTGGTCATGAAATTGGGCAAACTCTGGGAGATGGTGAGGGATAGAGATTCCTGACATGCTCCAGACCATGGTGTCACAGAGTTAGACACGGCTTGGCAACTGAACAACAAAAAAATAAAAATAAAAAGAACAGAAATCACTGCCATCATGTAGTTGGATTAACAAATTTTGGCATATCCATATGATAAAATATTACTTGGCAATAAACTACTATGTACAACAAGGTACTTCAATAAAAGGACTAGATAGAAAAGATCATATTTTACATAATATCATTTATATGGATAAAACAATGGACATGCTTAATGTCTTGATTATATGGGTTTATCAGTACAGAATAACTCAAAACTCATAACAATGTATACTAAAAATGAGTGCATTTATGATATATGAATTCTTTATGAATAAATTAGTTGGAAAAGACTCCATAGTTCCATTATCAAAAACAAGAAGAAAAACAACCAAAACCCACAAAACTAAAAAAAAAGTAACTGCAAGCATTCAAAAAATGTAAAGGAAGGCAAATCAGAATAAAAAGAAGAGCTATGTGAACAGTACTTAAAATACCTTACTTGTCAATTTTTATTTTAAAATTTTAGGTAATCATGTCAACACACTACTATGTCCATCTTTAATAACTCAAAGTGTGCCAGTAGGGGGAGGAGCCATAAAGCTTCTACTTCTGTAGTCAAAATGCATCTCTTTGGAGTCTAAATGTTCAGTTCAGTTGCTCAGTCGTGTTCGACCCTTTGCAACTCCATGAATTGCAGCACGCCAGGCCTCCCTGTCCATCACCAAATCCCAGACTTCACTCAAACTCACATCCATCGAGTCAGTGATGACATCCAGCCATCTCATCCTCTGTCGTCCCCTTCTCCTCCTGCCCCCAATCCCTACCAGCATCAGAGTCTTTTCCAATGAGTCAACTCTTTGCATGAGGTGGCCAAAGTACTGGAGTTTCAGCTTTAGCATCATTCCTTCCAAAGAAATCCCAGGGCTGATCTCCTTTATAACGGATTGGTTGGATCTCCTTGCAGTCCAAGGGACTCTCAAGAGTCTTCTCCAACACCACAGTTTAAAAGCATCAATTCTTCAGCACTCAGTTTTCTTCACAGTCCAACTCTCACACCCATACATGACCACTGGAAAAACCATAGCCTTGTCTAGTCGGACCTTTGTTGGCAAAGTAATGTCTCTGCTTTTCAATATGCTATCTAGGTTGGTCATAACTTTCCTTCCAAGGAGTAAGTGTCTTTTAATTTCATGGCTGCAATCACCACCTGCAGTGATTTTGGAACCCAGTAAAATAAAGTCTGACACTGTTTCCACTGTTTCCTCATCTATTTCCCATGAAGTGATGGGACCAGATGCCATGATCTTAGTTTTCTGAATGTTGAGCTTTAAGCCAACTTTTTCACTCTCCTCTTTCACTTTCATCAAGAGGCTTTTTAGTTCCTCTTCACTTTCTGCCATAAGGGTGTGTCATCTGCATATCCGAGGTCATTGATATTTCTCCTGGCAATCTTGATTCCAGCTTGTGCTTCTTCCAGCCCAGCATTTCTCATGATGTACTCTGCATAGAAGTTAAATAAGCAGGGTGACAATATACAGCCTTGACGTACTCCTTTTCCTATTTGGAACCAGTCTCTTGTTCCATGTCCAGTTCTAACTGTTGCTTCCTGACCTGCATATTGGTTTCTCAAGAGGCAGGTCAGGTGGTCTGGTATTCCCATCTCTTTCAGAATTTTCCACACTTTGTTGTGATCCACATAGTCAAAGGCTTTGGCATAGTCAATAAAGCAGAAATAGATGTTTTTCTGGAACTCTCTTGCTTTTTCCATGATCCAGCATATGTTGGCAATTTGATCTCTGGTTCCTCTGCCTTTTCTAAAACCAGCTTGAACATCTGGAAGTTCACGATTCATGTATTGCTGAAGCCTGGCTTGGAGAATTTTGAGCATTACTTTACTAGCGTGTGAGATGAGTGCAATTGTGTGGTAGTTTGAGCATTCTTTTGCATTGCCTTTCTTTGGAATGAAAACTGACCTTTTCCAGTCCTGTGGCCACTGCTGAGTTTTCCAAATGTGCTGGCATATTGAGTAGAATGGGAAATATTTTGGATCAAAAAATGGAGTAAGATGAGAATATAAAAGTTAAAAGAGACGGTTGAAGAGAAATGTGAGCTAAACTGAGATTAGGTGTCCAAACATTTTCACTTTCCCTAACAATGCTCCCAACCCAACTAAAACAGTAGGACTTGTCATGAAATGAGGATGTTTTTAGCAAGTGTTTTAAGTGTAGAAGAAACTCATGAGCATATAGCTTCCAAGAGGATACAGGCTGGTTAGGGAGGTGGAATGATCTCAGCAAAGATAGGATCATGTGTAAACAGTATGGGTTCCAGGGAGAGCTGACATTCACCTGGCTCCTTCCAGAGGATTTTTTCTGGTTTGCAAAATGGTGAATCTTGTACAATTTTGCCTAATAATTGCTGTTTCAAGCATTCCAAGAGTCTCTCCACCACTGTGGTCTCAGATATCCTAGTTCCATGCCTTCTGTGCCTGCCAAACCAATTGTTGACTCCTCAACTTTATATATATATATTTATTTTTATTTTTTATTTATTTTATTATTTATATTTTATATTTTTATTTATTTATTTTTATTATTTATATTTATTTTTGGCTGTGCTGGGTCTTAATTGTTGCATGGGCTTTTCTCTAGTTATTGTGAGTGGCAGGCTTCTCATTGCAATAGCTTTTCTTCTTCAGAGCATGGGCTCTAGGGTCTGTGGGCTTAGCACTTGGGCTCCCAAGCTCTAGAGCACAGGCTCAATAGCTGTGGCCCGTGGGCTTAGTTGCTCTGCAGCATATGAGATCTTGCTGGAGCAGGGATCGACCTGCTCTTTTGCATTGACAAGCAGATTATTTACCACTGAGCCACCAGGGAAGCCCTCAACTAAACTTTTAACAAGTGGAACACTGAAATCTTTCAAGGACTCTGCAATAGGCTTACATGCAGTTTTAATTTATCACTACTTGATCTGCTAAGTCCCTCAAGACTGCCTCTCCTATAAAGAAGATATGGACTTTCCTGGTGGTCCAGTGAGTGATTAAGAATCTGCCATTCAATGCAGTGAAAGTCACTCAGTCGTGTCCGACTCTTTGCAACCCCACTGACTACACTCCAAGGAATTCTCCAGGCCAGGACACTGGAATGGGTAGCTTTTCCCTTCTCCAGGGTATCTTCCCAACCCAGGGATCGAACCCAGGTTTTCCCTGTAGCTCAGATGGTAAAGAATCTGCCTGCAGTGCGGGAGCCCTGAGTTTGATATCTGGGTCAAGATGATCCTCTGGAGAAGGGACTGGCAATCCACTCCAGTATTCTTGCCTGGAGAATCCCACGGACAGAGGAGTCTGGTGGGCTGCAGTTCGTGGGGCTGCAAAGAGTTGGACACGAATGAGTGACAAACACTGCCACACTGCCCAATGCAGGGCACTAGGGTTTGATCCCTGACATGGGAACTAAGATCCCACCTGCCATGGAACAACTAAGCCAATATGGCACAATGAAGAGCCCTCAGGCCCCAGGAAAGATTTTGCATGCCCCAGCAAAAATCTTGCATGCTGCAACTAAGAACTGGCACAGCCAAATGAATAAATATTGCTTTCAAGACAAGAAAGATATGCTACATATACACCGAAACATAAAAGGAAAGATATATCCATATGAATATGGAGTTCCACAGAACAGCAAGGAGAGATAAGAAAGGCTTCCTAAGTGAACAAGGCAAAGAGACAGAGGAAAGCAATTGAATGGGAAAGATTAGAGATCTCTTCAAGAAAATTAGAGATACCAAGGGAATATTTCCTGCAAACATGGGTACAATAAAAGACAGAAACAGTATAGACCAAATAGAAGCAGAAGATATTAAGAAGAGGTGGCAAGAATACACAAAATAGCTATGCAAAAAAGATCTTAATGATCCAGATAACCACGATGGTATGGTCACTCACCTAAAGCCAGACATTCTGGAGTGTGAAGTAGAGTGGGCCTTAGGAAGCCTCACTACAAACAAAGCTAGTAGAGGTGATGGAATTCCAGCTGAGCAATTTAAAAATCCTAAAACATGATGCTGTTAAAGTGCTGCAATCCATATGCCAGCAAATTTAGAAAACAGCAGTGGACACAGGACTGTGAAAGGTCAATTTTCATTCTAGTACCAAAGAAGGGCAATGTCAAAGAATTGCAAACTGCCACACAACTGCACTCATTTCATATGCTAGCAAGGTCATACTCAAAATCCTCCAAGCTAGGCTTCAATAATATATGATCTGAAAACTTCCACATGCACAGGATGGATTTAGAAAAGGCAGAGGACCCAGAGATCAAATTGCTAACATCCGGTGGATCACAGAAAAAGGAAGAGAATTCCAGAAAAACATCATATGCAAAACATCATATGTAAAATTAGACAGCCCATGGAAATTTGCTATACAACACAGGGAGCTCACATCTTGTGCTGTGTGACAACGTACAAGAGTGGGACGGGGTGGGAGGTGGGAGGTGGTAGGGAGGATAAAGGGGAAGGGGACATACGTATACCTATAGCTGATTCACGTTGCTATATTGCAGAAACTAATACACTATTGTTAAGCAATTATCCTCCAAATAAAAAATAAAGTTTTTAAAAAAGCAGAAAGAGAAAAACAAATACCGTATAATAATATATATATGTGGAATCTAGAAAAATAGTATAGATGTACTTATTTGCAAACCAAAATAGAGACAAGGACATAGAGAACACATATGGACACCAATGGGAGAAGGGCAACTGGGATCAATTGGGAGACTTGGATTGACATATATACACTATTGACAGTACGTAGAAAGTGGATAACTAAGAGAACCTACTGTATAGAACAAGGAACTCTACTCAATGCCCTATGGTGACCTAAATGGGAAGGAAATCCAAGAAAGAAGGGTATATATAAATGGATACCTGATTCACTTTGCTGTACAGCAGAAGCTAACACAACATTGTAAAGCAAATATACCTCAATAAAGAGGGAGGGGAAAAGCATGACACCCTCTCCTGGCACTGCTAAGGAGTTCTCTTGGTGCCCAAGAGGCTGTCTAATATCTCATCCGGGAAACTCCATTTGGCTTCAGTGATACACCCAATCTAGGAATTGCCAGAGGATCACTCTTTTACCTTCCATGGAGCTCGCTGAGTGTCCTCTGCTTTGTTTGACCCATGTCTCTTAAGTTCCTCCAGCCAGAGCCATCCTTGAGACAAGCACGGCAGAAAGCAACACAAGCAGCAGCGCTGGCCGCCCAGTGTACTGAGGCCAGCATCCCCGCTGACCTACTCCACGCCCACAGCTGGGGGCTCACACACTGCAGCTTCTGCTCCCTGGGAGTCCTCCTGCCAGTCAGCTCTAGGCAGGAGATAGGATTCCTACTGGTAATTTCAGTATCTACTTCAGTTCAGCTCAGTTCAGTTCAGTCACTCAGTCATGTCCGACTCTTTGTGACCGGTCTTTTCACTGCGTCCCATGGTATCTCTTACACACTTTCATATTTTATTATATTCCTTGTTTTATTCTGGATATTGTTCTTTGAGCTAAATTACAATTTACTGATTTTCTCAACAGCTGTTAACTTCTGCTTTTTAATGTATTATTTGAATATTTTAGTCCAAGAAAATCCACTGTGAATGTATAAAAAATCTCTATATTAGGGATAAACATGGCGATATAGATAGATCCCGTAGTAACAGTTTTCCCTGCTCTCCATTCCCCCAGTATAGTTTTAGATTTCTATGCTGTACCACGTCTGTCCTTCCTGCAACCCAGCCTCTATTACTCCCTATAGAGCATGTATAATGATGATGAATACTTAAAGCTTTTGCATGTGTGAAAAAAATGTTTATTTTTCCTTTATTTTTTAAAACTAGTTTCACCAGGCCGTTAATTAGAGATTCTCAATATTTTTCTTTTAATATTTTCAATACTTCACTAAATCACATTGTTTCCTAAGAGAAGTGTCAGAAGCTGCTGTCCTCTTATCTTTGTCTGTTTCTCTGGCTGCTTTGAAGATTTCTATTTTATCACTACATTCAAGAAATCTGATTACAGTGTGCTAAGTGCAGTTTTATTCATTTTTCTTATGCTTAAAGTTAACCAAGCGTTGTATATCTATAGGTTTATACTTTTCATCAAACAAGGGCAGACTTTGAGCATTACTCCCTAAGAGATTTTGAATTAATCATGTATTTCCCCTTGCCCAGGTTTGTCTCACAGTTCATTGATCTGCTTTTTATCATTTTTGTTTTTAATTGGATAGTTTCTGCCACTGTCTATTTCAAAGTCATTAATGTTTTCTTCTTTTACAATTACTAATCCATTGTTAATTGCATTCAGTGGAATGTACTTATTATCTATTCAAGTTTACTTTGTTTTTAAAAAGTATATCTATGCTTCTAGCTTACATGTCCATACTCTCCTTCTTAAACATTTGGAATACAATTTTTAATAACCTTTAATATTTTATCTAATATTCTGGGTTTGTTTATATTGATTTCTTCTTCAATGGTTTATATTGATGCTATTCTTCAACTGTTTATATTAATGATTTCTTTATATTGATTCATTTATATTGACTACTTCTGATAAAAGTTCATACTTTTCTGCTGCTTTACATGCCTACAACCAACTTTTTGGATTTAAAATATTCTAAAATTTAAACTTTTATTTGCTAGGTACCTCTATAGTTCTATAGATATTTTCCAGCCATGTTTCTTTTATTTTAAATATCTTGATCCATTTGCAGCTTCTTTTAAGTACTGCTGTTGCTGTTTTCAGTCACGAAGTCATGTCTGACTCTTGTGACTCCATGAACTATAGCTGGCCAGGCTCCTCTGTCCATGGGATTTCCAAATTTCCAAGGCAAGAATACTGAAGTCATTGTTATTTCCCTCTCCAGGGTATCTTCCTAACTTGGGATTGAACCCATGTCTCCTGCATTAGCAGGTGGGTTCTTTCCCACTGAGAAACAAGGGAAGCCATTTAAGCATGGTTAAGATGACACAAAAGCATCCATATGTAAAGGTAAATTTTATGCCACTGCCAAGATACCTTCCTGAATAAACGACTTGACACTCCATGAATAACCATAGTACTCCTATAAAAAGGCTGTTAGAAATACAAATTATTTTCAGATTTGTATAAATTCTTGGTATTATTTCTTCTGCTCATTTCAGGTTGTCATTTCCTCACTTTGGGCAGTTTTCTCACATGCACACATTGGGCAGTATTCAGTGAATAGGATGGGGACTTGTTGTAGAACCCAGGAGTCCTATTTCTGTGCAACTCTCTCCTCTTCAGTATTCTCTCCTGAAAATGTCACCACACTGACCATCTTGGACTCCCAACTCATTCTCATGAACTCAGAGAGACTGCTCTTTTCTCTCCTTGAACTCCTCCATTCTGCAGGGCAATCTGGGTACTCTGTCCAGGCAGTAAAGGTGGGCAATCATAGAGTGCAACTTTTTCCCCCTCTCTCAGAGACCACTCTCCTGTGCTACCTGAAGTTCAATTTATGCACATCATTCTTCCCTATATTTTCTCCAGGTTTAGTTGTTTCAGGTGGAAGGGTAAGTCCACTTCCTGCTGAGTCAGTAATATATATATATATATATATATATATATATATATATATATATATATATATATACATATACACACACACACACACATATATTTGGTATTACTGTCTTAGGATATTCCACTGACTATCAGCATGGGAAAGGCATTGTTTTAATTAGATATTTCACACTGGAGTAAGCAAAGAACATTCTGGAATTTGGCTTAGAAAAGAAGGGATAATACATAGTAGAAGACAGATGACAGATAATTTCCAAATGGAGAATATTTTCTTAATGACTAAATTTTCTTTACCTGTGCAGCTTATGCCTGATGCTGGTTGAAAAATAACAAACAAGAAAGCCTGGTGTCTTGCTGATCTGTACCTCACCGTGCACACTGTTCGGTGAAAGGGTAGGCGAGGCATGAGGGGGAAGCTGGAAGAAAACGTGAAGAGCTCTATGATTGCAGACACATTTATTCTCTCTGGGCTGGCACTGGCAGCCGTAGAAGCAGCAGACATGCTATATTCTCTCCTCTCGTGCACCCCGTGTACACAGCCATAATGCAGCCTCACCACCACCTAACGTAGCCACAAAGTGGACATAACACAACACAACCTCCAGAGCTTTTTCAGGTGAAGTTTATATATGCTTAAAGGACAAAAGTAGCCCTGGCCAACTGAGTACCTCATGATGTTCATGCACAGTAGTATAAGCAATCTTAGCTGTTTCATAATCATTGTTTATAAAACGTGGGGCAAGAGCAAGAGGGTGTGGGGTGAGAGAGCCTGATCATGCCATCTTGGCTAATTTTCTCTTTCCCTATACCTGGTAAATACATAGCACATTAGAAAAGAAATCAGGGAAAGAAGATGGGTGATAGAAGACAGAGGAAGGGGTAGACTTGTTATAATTTAAACAGAATTGACAAACTCATCAATGAGGGGCTTCCCTGGTGGCTCATTGGTAAAGAGTCCACCTGCCAATGCAGGAGACACGGTTCGATCTATCCCTGGTCCGAGACGATCCTATTTGCTGTGGAACAACAAAACCTGTGCACCACAACTACCAAGCTTATGCTCTAGATTTAGGCAGCCCTAACTATTGAGCCCATGTGCTGCAAAGACTGAAGCCCACAGGCCTGGAGTCTGTGCTCTGGCACAAGAGAAGCCACGGCAATGAGAAGCCCACTCACCACAACTAGAGAAATGCCCACACAGTAATGAAGACCCAGAAGAGCCAAACGTAAAAATAAGAAGACGACATCAATGAAATAACATTTGACTGATGTCCTGAAAAGGTGTATGTGGTACATTTTGCCATGCAATAACATTTATTTATTTTTTAATATGACTGTGCTTTTTATTTTTAATATTTTTTGTTTCTTTTTTTGTAACTTATTTTAATTGGAGGCTAATTACTTTACAATATTGTAGTGGTTTTTGCCATACACTGACATGAATCAGCCATGGGTGTACATGTGTCGCCCATCCTGAACCTCTCCTCCCACCTCCCTCCCCACCCCATCCCTCAGGGTCATCCCAGAGCACCAGCCCTGAACACCCTCTTTCACGCATCAAACCTGGACTGGCAATTATTTCACATATGGTAGTATACATAACATCTTATTTCTAATGCAGTCAAAATTATCACTCTGGTTTCATTTCATCTTTAGAAAGGTCTTTCTTACCCTGAAGTTAAAAAATATATTATTTTTTTAACTATAAAATATTTCCATAATATTTTCTAAGGACTTTATGTCATTTTCTATCCCAGTCTTTGAATGTGTAAATATTTAACTTTTCTGAAATTAATTTTGGAGATGGCTGTGAGACATAGATGCAACACTTTTATTTCCCCACATATTCCATTAGTTTGTCTGCTACCATTTCATCTATGAAGTAACACAAATTTCCTCACTGATTGGCAAATTACCTTTTTCATAAAATCTGTGATGACTTAGATCTATTTCTGGTCTTCCTTTAATAGCCCATTTATCTGCCCATGATATAAGGGTGCATATTTCAGCATCTCCTGGGTTTATTACCCCTAATTACTTGACATTTTTACAGCTATTCTTATTTTCCCAAATAGAATAAATAGCATATAAATAAACCTTATGACTACAGTCTTCTTCATTAATGTTCACTTATTTATTATTTGGCTGTGCCACGTCTTAACTGGAGTATGTGGGATCTTCACTGCATGTGTGGGATCTAGTTCCCTGATCAGAGATCCAGCCTGGGTCCCTGCATAGGGAGCATGGAGTCCCAGTCACTGGGCCACCAGGGAAGCTCTTGATTGTAGCCGCTTAGTTCCAAATCTCTTACTGATCATAATACATTTGAGATTCATTCACGTTGTTGCATGTGTCAACAAGTTTTTCCTATTTTTTAAATATACATAGATATTCATAGCAGCTTTATTTATAACACTCAAAATTGAAAAGCAACTCCAATAGTCCTCACTATGTGGGTGGATAAGCAAATTAAGCTATACCAATATAATGCAACATTATTCATAAATAAGAATAAATTACTGATATATGCAATAATAAGGCATTTATTTACATTGGTTTTTTGTTTCTTCCTTTAAATTGTTGCATAGATTCAATTGTAGGAATGTGGCATACTTTGTTTATCTATGCACCAGCTGAAGGACACTTAGGGAGTTTTCTAGTTTTGATAACTGATCTGAAAAAAAGGGGCCATGAGATCCGTGGGCAGGTTTTATGAGAAAACAAATTTTAATTTCTTTTTATTGTAAACCTAGGAAGGAGATTTCTGGATCATAAGATAACAGTTAAGATCAATTTGATAAGAATAAAATGCCTTTCAAAAAATGCTCTTGTTATATTCACTGAGATTACATTAAACTTGTGGCTATTTGTAAGGGGAAATGACATTCCTATTGCACAGAAAATTCCCCTTGAATTGTCCACTGATTTATTTAAATTTTGTGGATATTTATCACCCAAAAAAATTGTAGAGTTTTCTTTAAAAAGTATCCATTAATTTAATGAATGCTTACTGAGGATCAATTCTGTGTTTTGCAATGTTTTAGTAAAGGGCTTGGAGATTTTAATATGAAACTTATAAGGTGAAGATGAAGTGGGATAGTATCACTGAGAAAGTGAGCATACATGAGAAAGAAAAGAGATGCAAAGAGAATGACCCTTGATATAGGATACAGCCTTGAGAACCTGAGAAGGATCTTCCAGTAAAACAGGAGAAAAACAAGAAACTGTGATGTCATGAAAGTCAAACTGAAAGAGAAACTGGAGGGTGGAGGAGAAGTGACCTGTGACAAATGAATAAACATTAGAATTATGACAATTAAATCATTACTCCATGTAAATCCACAGGAAACAGCTCTGCAGATCCATCTAGATTGTTTTAATGTCTGCTCATTTTCCTCAACACTCTTATTTTAAAATCCATTCCTTCTTCAAGATTCAATAAACTGTTCTTATTATATCTTAAACTATCTGTGACTCTATAAATGGGTTTTCTCTTCTCTCACAGTGATCGTCTATTTAATCCTTGACTACAACTGGATTATTTATGGAGACTCACACTTCTGTTGTATTACATGGTGAGAACAATCCTTCTCACAGTTCCTATTGATCTCAAATTTTTTGGTTGACTCCAAGAATTCAGTTTGCTGGGTCAATATTAAGTTACCTTCATTAGAACAAGGATTGTTTTAGATATATTTGGGACTATCTGAAAATCTAGATATCAATTCATCTCATACAAGAATACAATTTAGCCCTTCAGGTCAGTTCAGTTTAGTCGCTCAGTCATGTCCAGCTCTTTACGACCCCATGAATTGCAGCACGCCAGGCCTCTTGTCCATCACCAACTCCCGGAGTTCACTCAGACTCATGTCCATCGAGTCAGTGATGCCATCCGCCATTTCATCCTCTGTTGTCCCCTTCTCCTCCTGCCCCCAATCCCTCCCAGCATCAGAATCTTTTCCAATGAGTCAACTCTTCGCATGAGGTGGCCAAAGTACTGGAGTTTCAGCTTTAGCATCATTCCTTCCAAGGAAATCCCAGGGCTGATCTCCTTCAGAATAGACTGGTTGGATCTCCTTGCAGCCCTTAATCTGTTCAATTTTTACTTTGTACTTTTCAACAACATTTTAGACCTCTTTAGTATGACCTGAACACTTAATACTAAGTCTGGGAGAGCATCCAGCCCTTGGTATATGTAAAATCAAGTTGTAGAAAGAACAAAAGTGAATTTAAAGGCCTAAATTCAGGTAGCAAGTCAAAAAAGAGCCAGGACTCAAGGCCCTCACCCCTTACCCCAAGTCCAAACTTCAGCTCCCAAACTGTGACCTGCTCGGTGAACTGTGATTTCACCTGCTCGGCCAGAAGGTAGAGACATTTTACCAGCAGTGCCACTCTTTTTGTGGTTATGCTAAGAGTAGCCTACAGAGGCTTAGACCCTAGGATAAAACCTAGTCCTTTCCTTGTACCCTCACAAATGTCCTACTGGTAATGCAGCTGCCTATTTCATGCTCCTAGAACTAGGCTGGGGCATTCGGAACATTCAGTCATGTGGCACATCTTGCAATTCACACTTGACAGCATGAGGTGTTTCCATGGAAACAACATTCCTGCTGGAGTAGCTTCTTCCATCCACTCCCTTCCTCCTGGCCCAAGACTTCCTGGGGGTCCTGGTCCCCGTGGCAGAACCCAGGAACAACAGTGGTACTAAGTGTCCCTGAAAACAAAAGGTCTGGCTCCTCAAAAGTCACCCACCTAACAATTAGAAAATGGTGAACGCCACTAGGAGGAAGAGGGGACCTGTTACAAGCTTGCTCAGGGCATCTCCTGAGTCACTCATGAGTAACTGAAAGGACACTTAAAGGATTGGAGGCTCTGCCACCATGCTAAAGACCAGAGTGAGATATGCTATCTGTGGCCACAAACAACAACTTTATCCCTCCGGGCCTGCGATAGCAAGGGTTACCTATATCTTCTTTCGCTTAATCTTCATACACAATCCCTATTTAGCAGATGACAGAATGACTTGAGAAAGTTACAATAAACCTGCCCATGGTTCCACAGTTTGTCAGGACAGGGCTTAGGTTTACCTCATTCTGTCTGATCCCAGTCCCCATAGTAACCCAGTCCCCATCCACAGTAACCACGTGGGTCACTCTCACCATCCCCCAAGACCTCCTGCTTCACACCCTCCCCACAACAGACAGACACTGGGCACACTGAGCAATGCTGCAGTGATTTTATTAGAGTAAGACTGATTGAGACCACATAGGTGGGACAGGTGTCAGGATTCCAGCTTCAGTTGAGAAGAACAGGGTGGCACATGGAGCGTAGACCAGACATCACTGGCAAAGACTATTTCACCAAAGAGACTGCACTGAGAATTATTCCAAAAAGACTATTCACAACCGTGGACACTTGATAGCCGAAACAATCCTTGTCAAAGATGATGGAACCCTGGGAGGGAGTAGGAGGAGGAGGGACAACACCTGAGCCCACAGCAGGGCTATCCTGTCTACCAAGCATCACCACATGCTATACCCTCAGGGATTCAGCTCCCTCCCCAGCAAGAAACTCTGCCCATAGACCCACCAATGGAGAGAAGGCTGCCATCAGGGACCAGGGGGAGGATGGCTCCCTAATAGCCCAGGCACAGGTGTCAGGATGGAAACTAGCCACCAGCCACCCCAGGAAGAGGAGGAGATAATAAGGGTCATCAAGGTACAGCTCGGGTGGGTCCTGAGGGAGGAGCAAGGTGCTGGAGCCTGGGTTTGGGTCACACCTCCCGCACCTGGGCCTCTTCTGTCAGGTGTGCTGGGTGGACTAATGTGCTTGCAGGTGTCGTAAACAAACCCATGTGCTCTGCGTGCTCCTATTAGTGCATGAAACTGCAAAAAACCTCTCATTTTAAACAGACAATTTGAAGGAAAAAATGTTGAGACAGACTATCCAAAATCTCCAGTATTGTTTGACAAGAAGTATAAAGAAAAATGGTTCTTCAGGAGATATACTGCTAGCCAAGGTGAGCAGTCACAGGTTCCTAGAAGCCTCCTCAGGAGCCTCAAGCACCAAAACACCACAGTGGAAAAACAGGCTTGTAGATATGTCAGTAGAAATGGGGCTCTGAGCCAGACCCAAGCCCCACACAGTGGGAAAAAGAGGAGGTGATGAAATCTTACAAAGCCAGGGAGCCCCATGCTGGAAAGAGATTCTAAAGCCAGGGGCTCCTTTTCAATATTCCTAAAGTAGAGCTGACATGACTCCTACATGTGTGTGAGCTGAAAGCTTCCTTTCCTGCCAAACATTAAAATTCTACTGCTCCAATGCTAGTTCCACTCACTGAGGAAAAAAACAATCACCTGTCTCAACACACTTGGCCTCGCAACCCTATTCTGTATGTGAGTTGATTCGCATGCTGTGGGCATATTTGGCAAAAACAGAGGCTGGATGTGCACATGGACTACCCTTGCATATTACAGGTGCTGCAGGGTGGAGCAAGGTTTTGTTCATGTGCTTCTTTGCTTATAGATCTTGTCTGTCACATATCCCATGACTGCTTGATCTATTCCCATGTGGCATACCACACTATGCATGTGAGTGGGAAGGGCAGAGTCGGGGTCAGGAGAGTAAATTACCACGAGTTCTACAATCTTCAGCTTGGCGTCAAATCCCGCCTCATTGAAGCAATCCTGGGCTTTTCCAAAGGCTGCCTTTTCCTCATCAGTAGTATCAACCAAATCGAGCGTTGAATTCAACAATGTTTTGCTTCCAAGTAACAATGCAGCAACCCCGCCATAAAACACAGGGCAGGCTTCCGCTGAAGGAAAGACAGAAAATATCTTGTCAAAGAATAACCAGAGTAGGAAGTTCCTGTTTCCACCACTTGATAGGAAGTCACATATCCAAAGCTTCCAGAATCATCTCCCACAGAGACCCGGCCTCTCCCAGGACTGCTTAACATCCCAGACAGAAAACCTCCCAGCAGAGGGAGCAGCAAGAGGGGTGAGCCCTGGAGACCCCTCTGGCCTTGACCACCATCCCTGGGCATATCAGCCTTCTTCCTCCCTCCCAATGAGCACCAATGCCAACAAAATATTCCCCAGGGTTTGCACAGCTAATGATCCCTCCAGCTACACCACCCTCTACATTCAAAGACTGACAGGCTCAAGGAATTTCTGCAGGGCTCCTGGGCACTGAAATGTCAGCTGCCCTCGGACTCTGTCCCTAGAAGCGGCTTGGACAGCACTGTGACGGATGCAGTGACACGACAAGGGGCAAGGATCAGAAGGGTCATCTGGAACCTCCTTCCTACCCTCAGTCGTCTTGAAGGTCAGCTCTCTGGTCACCAGCAAGGCCAGCACAAGCAGTGCTCCCTTCATCATGGCGGCAGCTGGAGTGCTCTGCTCAGGGCAGGGTTTCTGCGGCATTATAAACCACTAGCTCCCCAAGCCCAACCCACATCCCTCCCAGGAGGACCACGGGCCTGTGGCCAAGAATCTGGCAAAGGTGGTTCTCTTGGACCTTGGAGTGTTTACTTGGAAGCCCATCCTGCTCTGAGAACAGTGCTCAGGGAGATTTTGTGGTAGCATCTTTGCCAAAGATCAAGTGGAGCTGACATTTACAAGTGACTCCATTTGGAGCCAAATGCTCTGTTATCCCAGCCCCAACTGTGACCTGTTTTCCTGGTCATCCTTCTCCCTATCCTGGCTCTGATGCAACAATCTCTCAGACAAAGCAGATGGAATCACAGGAGGGCCAAGCACAGGTGTACACCACTCTCAGGTAGAAAAAAGGTCATCCAGAATCCTTCCTTTATTCCCAAGGTCAAGTCCTGGGGATACGAATGGGGAGTTGGGCCTTCCTGCATCTTCAAATATCTTAACATCTGCAGTCCCTAGACAGGGCCCTGAGCACTGCTGAACAGCAGGCTTGGCCTCCAAATCATTCCCAAGAAGGAATTCACAGGACCTGCACCAGGAGGATTTTCTTCAGCACAGATAATTCTGATAATTTCAGATCATGCTTCCAACTATTCTCAAACGCTTAAAGAAGCAAGTTCCTGGAAACATCCTGGACTCCCAGTGGTCCAGACTTGCCCTTTCTGATTGTCTCACCCTCTTCCATCCGTGAACCTGGTCTCAAAAGGTACTAGCACTGCACAGTCTATCCAGAAACATCAGTGAGCAGCTGTGAGGTTGTGTGGTTTGTCTCATGCATCAGAGACTCTGAGGTCCACAGCCCTAAAGGACACTGAGGATAGGAGTTCTAAGGCCCAGAGGGCTGGGTCCATCAGAGGTGGCATTCCACATGCGAAAACTCTCTCAGTGTCAAACTCAACCTTCCACATCAGGAGAGCAGTTTGTTTGCACAAAAGATGAAAGGGACCTTGAAACTCTAAAAGGAAGTGTGAGACGCTCCCAATGGCCAAACTAGAAACGTTCTGACAGACAAAATATGTAACAGAGTATTGGATGATACCCAAAGTATAAAGCAATATGTTTGAGTCCATACTGATACAAACAAATGATTAAGTAAATAAATGAGGACTTCCCTGGAGGTCCAGTAGTTAAGAATCTGCGCTCCAGTGCAGCAGTAATTGGTTTAACCCCTGGTCAGGGAACTAAGCTCCCACCTGCCCTGGGGCAACTAAAAACCTTCCTACTGCAACTAGAGAGAACATGCTCTGCAAAGAGAAGGCCCACACACCACACAAAGACCTAGCCCATTTAAACAAAACTAAACTAAAATAATGTGGGTGAAGAGACTATCATTCCTTACTGAAACATCCCTAATAACAGAGCTAGATTATCCCCTCAAGGATGGAGAACATACTGCCCTGCACTCCCTGTGCGTGGGCTTGACTTAGTAACTCATCTCCAAAGAAAAGAGGAGAGGAGGAGAAGGGGAAAATAGTGCAGGTCTAACAAACACAGTGTTAATAGTCAAAGCTGACACAGCCAGTGGTAACACACAGCTGTCACGTGTACCCTGATGTAAGGAGATAGGAAGGGTGCTTCACCTCTGTCTTTCTCAAAACCCAAAGTTTAAACTCCACTTTCTGCTATGCTCAGTTGCTTCAGTCATGTCCCACTCTTTGTGACCCCATGGACTGTAGCCCGTGAGGCTCCTGTGTCCATGGTTTCTTCAGGCAAGAAAGAGCTGCTGTTTCCTCCTCCACTCTACATTTGTCTGCTATAAAACAGCAGACAAATTCAGCTTTGAGATCCTTCTGCCATCCCTAGCCAGTCCTCCTGGGACGGCCAAGACCAACAGACCCATAAGAGAGTTAAAGCTTAGGCAGTCCAGGGCCCTTTAAGGAGGAGGTGAACACTCTCCCTCATGCTTTCCTTAAGCCTTGTGCAACAAGAACTTACCCAAGAACTGGCCTTTCTTTAGGTCCAGAACCTATGAACACGGAAATGTTCTTCTGACCCTCTATGTTAAAGATTATAATTGTAACAAGGCTTGTCAGGGAACCTGTTACTCAAGACTTCTACGGCTGATTACACAGCAACAGTATATCTCACCCAGAGAAGTTGTATGGAACCATTCTCCCTGGCAGGACCCGTGCTCTCTGGCTAATCTTGTGCTGAAGTTATCTCAGGATGTATGCCTTCAGAAAGGGTCTCATGGAACTCTTACAACCTTGAGGTATTCTATGTATCTGTTCTCACCAGCCAGTTGAGAAATATATAATGCCATGCTTAAAATAGTGAAGGTGGGTACTTTTTCTACCCCTTCTTATGTCCATGTCAGAAGCTTTCTCTGTCCTGTCATTTTAAATAAAAATCTTTGCTGCACAAACCTTCGAGTTACTGAAACTGTGTCTTTGGTCCTGGAGTCAAATCTTCTTCAGAGACCACGAACTCAGCACCAAACACCATACGTGTAAGCTATTACAAGGAGAGAATGAGGGACTCCACAGAGCAGAGGACACTGGAGACACATGACAATTAATGCAGTGTGTGTAGGTTGTGGGTTGGATTCTGAAATCCAAAAGCACCTAATGGACAACCTGGTTAAATAAAAATAATATGTGAGGTTAAGTTAGAAGTAATGCTCCAAACTTGCTTATCAGTTTTGACAAATGTTTTCAACTCTTCCATTAATCTAAAATTATTCCAAAGTAAAATTTTATTGAAAAACAACTTGACAAAAGGAGTTCAACGTGGTACTCTATGACAACTTCAGTTCAGTTCAGTTTAGTTCAGTCGCTCAGTTGTGTCCGACTCTTTGCAACCCCATGAATCGCAGCACATCAGGCCTCCCTGTCCATCACCAACTCCCAGAGTTCACTCAGACTCACGTCCATCGAGTCAGTGATGCCATCTGGCCATCTCATCCTCAGTCATCCCCTCCTCCTCCTGCCTCCGATCCCTCCCAGCATCAGAGTCTTTTCCAATGAGTTAACACTTTGCATGAGGTGGCCAAAGTACTGGAGTTTCAGCTTTAGCATCATTCCTTTCAAGGAAATCCCAGGGCTGATCTCCTTCAGAATGGACTGGTTGGATCTCCTTGCAGTCCGAGGGACTCTCAAGAGTCTTCTCTAACACCATAATTCAAAAGCATCAATTCTTCAGCGCTCAGCTTTCCTCACAGTCCAAATCTCACATTCATACATGACTACTGAAAAAACCATAGCCTTGACTAGATGGACCTTTGTTGGCAAAGTAATGTCTCTGCTTTTCAACATGCTATCTAGGTTGGTCATAACTTTCCTTCCAAGGAGTAAGCGTCTTTTAATTTCATGGCTGCAATCACCATCTGCAGTAATTTTGGAACCCCAAAAAATTAAGTCTGACACTGTTTCCACTGTTTCCTCATCTATTTCCCATGAAGTGATGGGACTGGATGCCATGATCTTTGTTTTCTGAATGTTGAGCTTTAAGCCAACTTTTTCTCTCTCCAATTCCACTTTCATCAAGAGGTTTTTTAGTTCCTCTTCACTTTCTGCCATAAGGGTGGTGTCATCTGCATATCTGAGGTTATTGATATTTCTCCCGGCCATCTTGATTCCAGCTTGTGCTTCTTCCAGCCCAGCATTTCTCATGATGTACTCTGCAGATAAGTTAAATAAACAGGGTGACAATATACAGCTTTGATGTTCTCCTTTTCTTATTTGGAACCAGTCTCTTGTTCCATGTCCAGTTCTAACTGTTGCTTCCTGAGCTGCATATAGGTTTCTCAAGAGGCAGGTCAGGTGGTCTGGTATTCCCATCTCTTTCAGAATTTTCCACAGATTATTGTGTTCCACACAGTCAAAGGCTTTGGCATTGTCAATAAAGCAGAAATAGATGTTTTTCTGGAACTCTCTTGCTTTTTCCATGATCCAGCGGATGTTGGCAATTTGATCTCTGGTTCCTCTGCCTTTTCTAAAACCAGCTTGAACATCTGGAAATTAGCTGTGCATGTATTGCTGAAGCCTAGCCTGGAGAATTTTGAGCATTACTTTACTAGCGTGTGAGATGAGTGGAGTGGTGCGGTAGTTTGAGCATTCTTTGGCATTGCCTTTCTTTGAGATTGGAATGAAAATCGACATTTTCCAGTCCTGTGGCCACTGCTGAGTTTTCCAAATTTGCTGGCATATTGAGTGCAGCACTTTCACAGCATCATCTTTCAGGATAGGAGTGTAATTGGGTGGGACATGGGGGGAGGTTCAAGAGGCAAGAGACATATGTATGCTTACAGCTGAATCATCTTGTATGGCAAAAGCCAACATAATATCGTAAAGTAACTATCCTCCAATTAAAAATACATTTTGAAAATACAACTGGCATTAGGAATGGGCTACATGTGCTGTATTCCATTGACTCTGACCATGACTTCGCCCTGAAGTCACCAAATGTCCCCACAATCCGGGGACGTCTCAGAGGATCCTGTGCTACCCTTGGAAGGGCACCGGGCTGGATCCCTAGCAGCTACCTGTAATTCAGCACTCCAAGACCTGACTCATCTTCTCACAGGGCTGCAGAGGGCACTAGGGGCAGTGTCTTCTGAAGGACAAGAGGCATGGGATATACGGACAGGGTTCCCACCACACAGAAGTCCTTCCGCCAAAGACAAAGAGCCAGCATGTGCAGCCTGGGCCTTGGGATGTTCACTTTCCTGCCCAGGAACCTCTGAGACACATCTGCAGCCACCTGAGCCCCTCATGGGGTGACCTTGAGAGCAGTGGCCCCTAGGCAGCAGGAGCCATGGTGAGGAGGGGCTCCACGGAGGTCAGCTGACACTGCAGCTCAGTACTCGGTGCCTCTTTGCCAAGAGCAGTTACCGGATATTAATCCTATTTGGCATAGGGTTCTGACTGTGGTCACACCTTGTGTCTCAACTTCAGATCAGGTCTTCAGTAAACTTGAAGGTGACTCAGAGAAAGAACAGCCAGGTGCCTCCAGCCAAAAGCTACTTGATTCTGATCAAACATTTTAAATGTTTACCTTATTTATTTAATCCTAAGCAATATTCATAAGCACATATATAGTAAATAGAAATAAAAATATTCTTGTTTATTGACTCCAGAGAAATGGAATATTCCTGCCATTATTCTAACAAATGTGCAACATCTACGGAATGCGGGGCCCTCTCCTAGTCCTGGGATGTGGCAGCACACAGCACAGCTCTCGCTCTCCTGCAGCCCTTCATCACCTAAGAGGGAGTGAGAGACAGTGACCCCAGGGAAGAGGCACTCTGGGGGAAGATGAGGCAGGGGGAGAAGACAGAGGGCCTTAGGGGAAGGACAGAGGCAGAATGCTTTGATAGGAGTTCTCAAGAGTCTGGGGAAATCTTCCCTGTGATACTCGAAGACACCTGAGGATGAGGGAACAAATCATGCAGCCACTGGAGGAAGAACCTTCCAGGCTGGGAGGGCTCCATGTGCAGAGTCCCTGCTGCAGGAGAATACTTGGTCAGGTCAAGAAGCATACAGGAGGCACTGAGGGAGGAGAGGAAGGCAGGGATAAATTCATAGAGGCAGCAGCAGTGCAGGCATGATTGTGCAACTGGCCCAGAGATTGTGGCCTAGAAGGGGATTGGCTTTTCCTCAAGTGGAGAAGGAAAGGAAATAGTGGAAACAGTATAGAGACACTCAAGAGTAGAAAGAGGCTGCAGAAAATGGATGGACCTAGAGACTGTCATACTGAGTGATATAACTTAGAGTAACAGAAACATAACATGTCTTATATGAGGAATCTGAAAAGACATGATACAAATGACCTTATTTGCAAAACAGAAACTCACAGTTTTAGAGAACAAACTATTGTTGCTGAGGGTAAGGATAGAGGGAAAGGATATTAGAAGTTTGGAATGGATAGGTGCACCCTACTATATTTAGAATGGATAACCAAAAAGGTCCAGCTGCATAAGCACAGGGAACTCTGCTCAATAATATGTGGGAGCCTGAATAAAATTCTTCAGCCAGTTAGGACTGCAACAGTGAGAGTAACAACTAGCAGAAAAATTTCAATAGCCAAAAAAAGATTTATGCATAATCTGATTTTTCATAAAAGAATAAGAATTTCAAACAGGTATTATTCAAGAATAGCCATTTCTTTTGCATATGAGTCACCAAGAATGAACAGTCTTAAAACTTGCTAGAAATTCTTGGAGGCTTTTGAAATAATAATCCTACCTACCTAAGAACTTTAAAATATACCTTCATTTTGTTTCTCTTTCCCGGCTCGTTTTGGATTGATATTCTCAGCTGTCATGTCAGTAAAGTGTCTTTGACTTCAGCACTGTTGTTTTATTTCTTCATGTACATGAGTGCTCGGTAAAGTCCACACTTGAAGGTATTGTACTGCTTCCCAAGATAAACTGCTATAAATCTGCAGATTCTTTAAGGCTCACATTTACCTCAGGAAATTCACTCTAGTATATTGGTCTTTTTGTTTGTTTGGTTGTTTTGCATTCAATTCCCAATTGGTAAATATTTCCTTACACTGATAAACTAGTACCTAATTCACAGTTTGCTGAATGAGCTATAGATAAGGCAGCTAAATTTTGGAAAGAAAGGCAGAAAGCAGACAGGCCCAGTAAGCTCTGAATTAGTAATGAGCTCACTATTTCTCACAGAACAATAAGAGAATCTCAAGAGGGAGGGAAGTATTTTGGCTCAAGTTAGAAAGGGTGGGGCTATGTACATATCACATTTCACAGGGACAGTGCCTGTTTTACAAGCAATTTCAGCAGAATGTTACTCTGTTTTCCACCACACTCCGTCTACCTCAGTCTGCCAACATTTTTGTAAAATTTTTGCTGAGCTATTTAGTCACGAAATACAGCTTTCTATTGCAAGCATTGCCAAGGGAAGAGAAGTTCATATTTTAATATGATTGGTACTTAGCATAACTGAAACAGCTAATAGTGTTTATCAAATATCAAAACATGCAGGAAAGAAACTGAAAACATTCAAAATTCATTAAGACTTTCAGTACAGTAGCAATAGAAGAAAATTTCCTCAAACTACTAAAAGGCACCAAAAATAACAAGGCAGACTTTAACTAACATTGCATTTAAAGAAGAGACTGAGTTTTTCCCCCTATGATTAAGGATAAGGCAAAGAGGTCTATGCTTTCTATTTCTATTAAACATTGGACTGGAAGCTCACAAAACTACAATAAGGCAAGAAAAAATAAACAAAGCACAGTTGGACGAGACGAATTCAAATTCTCTTCTTTCAGAGAAAACATTAAATATACAGAGTAAAATATAATATACAGAGAAAATCCTATGAATCTACAAAAACATGATTATGCATATAAGTGAGTTGAATATATTTCCAAAATAAAAGTCAATATATAAAAATCAAGATTATTTTACATACTGGAAACAAACAATTGGAAATTGAAGTACAATATCATGCAAAATGGAGTTTCCCTGGTGGCTCAGATGGTAAAGAATCTGCCTGCAATGTAGGAGACCCAGGTTCAATCCCTGGGTTGGGAGATCCCCTGGAGAAAGGAATGGTTACCCACTCCACTATTCTTGCCTAGAGAAGTCTATGGAGACCGGATTCTGGTGGAGTACAGCCCATGGAGTTGCAAAGAGTTGGACACAACTGAGTGACTAACACTTTCATTCATCATCCAGAACAGCGCCGAAAACATGCTGTGGTACAGAATTACTAAAATACATGCAAGACCTGTATGATGAAAACTAATTTGTGAGAGAAATAAAATTCATAAATAAATGGAGACATACACCACGATTCTATATTGAAAGACTTAATATTGCTAAGATTTCAATTCTATTGATCTTCAGTTTCAATGAAATCCTGACTCATATGCCAGTGGGAAGTTTGTAGAAAGTGACAAACTGATTCTAAAATGTATAAAGAGAGTAATGTCAGCAAGATGGTTTAGTAGGAGATCCCAGTCTCTACCCTCATAATGAAAACAACAATTGGACAGACAGATGTGAATGAAACAGCTCTGACAGAGCTCAGGGGTCCACTTAAGAAGCTGCAGCAACAAAGTAGTGCAAAATAAGATGAGGGAAAGCCGTGCACAACCAGCCAGCACAACCACTGCCATGTGCCCACAACTCTCAGCACAGAAGGTCCACAGGTTTTTATGTCCCAGACTCCTGATGCTGAGTCCCTCCACCCTCCCTAACAGGAGCCAGGACAGTTAGTGCCTCCTTGAAACTCAGCACAGCCATCATGGATGCTGCAAAGTTAGTCCTGGTCCTGAAGTCAGGCATGTACATGGCACTAGCTCTGACCTCAGCAACTGAACTTCTGCCTGATATCAGACCCAGATCCTCCACGGGGCCCACCCTCACCACAATGCATGCATCACTGCCCCTGTGCATTCACCTACAGCCCCATAGCTGAGCATATGCACACTCCTGCCACTAGCAATCACCAGTGTCTGCCCTAGTCGCTTATTGCTGTACCCAGAGGACCACAACAGTTATGTTTCCATACATTAACTTTGCTGACTAAGGTCCATCTAGTCAAGGCTATGGTTTTTCCAGTAGTCATGTATGGATGTGAGAGTTGGACTGTGAAGAAGGCTGAGCACCAAAGAATTGATGCTTTTGAACTGTGGTGTTGGAGAAGACTCTTGAGAGTCCCTTGGACTGCAAGGAACTCCAACCAGTCCATTCTAAAGGAGATCAGCCCTGGGGTTTTTTGGAAGGAACGATGCTGAAGCTGAAACTCCAGCACTTTGGGAGTTGGTGATGGACAGGGAGGCCTGGCATGCTGCGATTCATGGGGTCATAAAGAGTCAGACACAACTGAGCGACTGAACTGAACTGAACAATGAAAACTTCAAATGGAAATTAATAAAAGATAAAATACTTAAGAATAGACTGAATCACAGAGGGGAAAGATGTATACATGGAAACCTACAAAACATTAATGAAAAACATTAAAGAAGACATGATAGGTAGAACAATACCCAACATTCATGGACTGAAAGATTAACCCCAGTGTTCATCGCAGCACTGTTTATAATAGCCAGGACATGGAAGCAACCTAGATCTCCATCAGCAGATAGATGGATAAGAAAGCTGTGGTACATATACCCAATGGAGTATTACTCAGCCACTAAAAAGAATACATTTGAATCCATTCTAATGATGTGGATTGAAGGGTTAATGCAGCCAAATTGGGAAAGTGGAGATGTGCTGCTTGCAAACAAGATGTTCTGCCAAGAAGACGGACACAGCCTTGAGATTAATGGTCCCTTGCAAACGAGGGAACATTCCCTTCTTGTGATAAGGGCTCTGGACAGACTCTGCAGTAGGCCGGAATTTCACTCCCTTTTGCTGTACGATAACATTTATGCACATGCGCTATACTGAAGAGGCTTGGCCATACTGTCTGGAACTCTGCCCAGGGGGGCTATATAAAAGTAAACCGCAAGCCTGCTTGCTTGCACAGTTCTTTTTCCTCTGGCCAGAGTGTCTGTCTCGTGTGTGTGTGTTTTGTTTTGTGTCATTTCACTCGTAATCTCCAACATGGATGAAACTGGAGCCGATTATACAGAGTGAAGTAAGCCAGAAAGAAAAACACCAATACAATATACTACCGCATATATATGGAATTAGAAAGATGGTAACGATAACCCTGTATGTGAGACAGCAAAAGAGACACAGATGTATAGAACAGTCTTTTGGACTCTGTGGGAGAGGGAGAGGGTGGGATGATTTGGGAGAATGGCATTGAAACATGTATAATATCATATAAGAAACGAATTGCCAGTCTAGGTTCGATGCAGGGTGCAGGATGCTTGGGGCTGGTGTACTGGGATGACCTGGAGGGATGGTGTTGGGGGGGGGAGGTAGGAGGGGCGTTCAGGATTGGGAACACATGTACACCCATGGCGGATTCATGCTGATGTGTGGCAAAACCAATACAATATTGTAAAGTAATAATAATAATTTTTTTAAGGAGATATTCAAGTCCTAAAAAAAAAGATTAATATTGTTAAGATATTCATACCGTGGAAAATTATATAAACAGTCAATGCAGTCCCTGTCTAAATTCCAAGGCATTTTTTGGTGTTCTAGAAAAACAATCCTAAAAATCATATGCAACCATCGAGGACTCTGGATAGCCAAAACAATCTTGAGGGGAAAAAAACAAAGCTGGAGGCAGCACACCTCTTCATCTCAAAACATATTACAAAGTTGCAGTAATTAAAACAGTATGATACCGACATTTGGACATATAGACCAGTGGATCAGAATAAACAGCCAAGGTAACACATACACACACACACAGGGTCAACTGATCTTGGACAAGGGTGCCAGGAATACATAATGGGGGAAGATGGTATCTTCAATACATGGTGCTGAGAACCACTGGATATATAAGTGAAAAAAGAATAAAATTTGATTTTTATCTTACACTACACACAAAACAAACAATTCAAAATAGATTACAAACTGAAACATATGCCTGAAACTTTATTACTAGAAGGAAACATTGGGGGGAAACTGTATGATATGGGTTTTGGCAATAATTTCTTGAATATTACACCCAAAGCAAGGCAACAAAAGCAAAAGTAGACAAAAGTGAAAATGATGTAAAGAAAAAGCTCCTACATAGCAAAGGAAATCATCAACACTGTGAAAAGGCCACATATATAAAGGGAAAATATTTTCAAACCACATATTTGAAAAGACATTAATATTCAAAATACAAAAGGAATCCCTACATCTCCATATAAAAACACAAATATCCCAATTAAAACTGAGCATTGAATCTGAACAAATAATCTCCAGAGAAAATACAACAATGGAGAAGAGGGAAAGTGAAAGTTGCTCAGTCATCCAATTTTTGGAACCCCATGAACTGTAACTTGCCAGGCTCCTCTGTCCATGAAATTCTGTAAGCAAGAATACTGGTGTGGGTTGATATTCTCTTCTCCAGGGGATCTTTCCAACCCTGGGGTTGAAGCCAGGCCTCCTGCATTGTAGGCAGATTCTTTACAGTCTGAGCCACCAAGGAAACCCAACAGGTATTTGGATTTCCAAAAGGTGCTCAATATCAATAATTATGAGGGAAATACAAAGAAAAACCACACTGAAATATTACCTCCTACTTATTGTGAAGGTCATTTTTATAAAAAGACAAGCAGTGACATGGACTTTGAGAAACTGAGAATGTATTCTGGCACAGTCAGTATGGATCACAGTATTGAGGGTCCACAAAAATTGAAAAATAAAATTTTCATTATGATCTACCAACCTCACTTCTGAGTATTTATCTATTTAAAAGAATTAAGAGGAAAATAATACAATTGGAAAGACCAGAGATCTCTTCATGAATATTGGAGATACCAAGGGAACATTTAATGAAAAATGGGCACAATAAAGGACAAAAATGGCAAGGACCTTACAGAAGCAGAAGATATTAAGAAGAGGTGGTAAGAATACACAGAAGAGCTATACATAAAAGGCCTTAATGACCCAGACAACCATAATGGTGCAGTTACTCACCTAGAGTCAGACATCTTAGAGTTTGAAATCAAGAAGGCCTTAGGATATATAACCTACAAACAAAGCTAGTGGAGGTGATGGAATTCCAGCTGAGTTATTTCAGATCCTAAAAGATGATGGTGTTAAAGTGCTGCATTCAATATGTCAGCAAATTTGGAAAACTCAGCAGTGGCCACAGAACTGGAAGAGGTCAGTTTTCATTCCAATCCCAGAGAAGGGCAATGCCAAAGAATATTCAAACTACCATACAATTGGGCTCATTTCATATGCTAGCAAGGTAATGTTCCAAATCCTTCATGTATGGCTTCAGCAGTACATGAACTGAGGACTTCAAGATGTTCTGGATTTTGAGGCAGATGAACCAGAGATCAAATTGCCACTATCCACTGGGTCATTAAAAAGCAAGGAAATTCCAGAAAAACATCAACTTCTGCTGCATTGACTAAAGCCTTTGACTGTGTGGATCACAATATAGTGTGGAAAATCCTTAAAAAGATGGGAAATCAATATCACCTTACCTGCCTCCTGAGAAACCTATATGCAGATCAAGAAGCAACAGTTAGAATCAGACATGAAACAGACTAGTTCAAAATTGGGAGAGTACATCAAGTCTGTATATTGTCACCCTGCTTATTTAATTTATATTCAGAGTACATCATGTGAAATTCTGGGTTGGATGAATCACAAGCTGGAATCAATATTGCCAAGAGAAATATCAACAACCTCAGATATGCAGATGATACCACTCTAGTGGCAGAAAGTGAAGAGGAACTAAATAGCCTCTTGATGAGGATGAAAGAGGAAAGTGAAAAGGCTGGCTGAAAACTCAACATTCTAAAAACTAAGATCATGGCATCTGGTCGGACATGACTAAACAACTGAAAAATGAACAAAAATAATTAAAATCAAGATCCAAAAGGTACAGCACTATGCAGTTCATTGTAGCATTATTCATAGCCAAGACACGGGGATAAGCCAAATATCCATCAACAGATATAAAAAGAAAATATGATACAGACACATATACACACATATATACAGTCCAGTGTTATTCAGTCTTTAAAAAGAAGGAAATCTTACTATATACAACATGGATGAACCTTAAAGACACCGAAAGTTAAAGTGTTAGTCACTCAGTCATGTCCAACTCTTTGTGACCCCATGAACTGTAGGCTCCCAGTCTCCTCTGTCCATGGGGTTCTCCAGGCAAGAATACTGGAGTGGGTTTCCATTACCTTCTCTCCAGGGCATTGAACCCAGGTCTCCTGCATTGTAGGCAGTTTCTTTACCATCTAAGCCACCAGGGAAGCCCCAAGGACATTACTGCAAGACAAATCAGCCAGTCACAGAAAGACAAATTCTGCACAATCCCACTTACATGAGATAGTATCTTGAGTAGATATACCAGGAAATTCCCTGGCAGTTCAGAGGTCAGGACTCAATCTCTCATTGCTGAGGGTCTGGGTTCAATCTCTGGTCAAGGAACTAAGATCTCACAAGCTGCATGGCACGGCCAAAAAATAAAATTTTCAAGAAAACACATTTTTTTACTAATATATATATATATATATATAAAAAGAGTAATTATATTATATATAATATAATATATAATTATATATAATAATTATATTATATATATAATATATATTATAATTATATAATATATATATTATATATATATATATAAAGTTTGAAACCCATAGAAACAGAGAGCAGAATCGTGGTTAACAAGGACTGAGAGTAGTTGGGAAATGAAAATTTCTGTTGACAGGTTATCTAATGTGGAAAATATAAAGCTGCTAGAGAACTACTGTACAATTCTTAACTACTTCTAGTTAATAATACTTAGAGTTATTAAGAATATAGATTCCCTGGGGGAAGTGTTTGGGCAGCTAGGACTGTGACACAAAAAGTGTAAACTGGGACTGTCTCTCTTAGAGGAAAATTAAAAGTTTCATTTTCTTTGCCCCTTTGGGGATGGTGTTTGTAATTCTGCTACTCCGTAAACTAGTGTGTCTAAGTTTTCTAAAGATGTGGTTTCCTAGTTTTGATTTCACTTAGCTAATGACAATACATGAACCCAGGATACTGGAGTGATAGCTGTGGCTGTGTGTTCACCGGTCCATTTCTTTTGCCACTGAAAGAAATGTAATTCTGCCTGATTGATGTGGCTGTCTTGGTTGTTTAGTTAAAAAAACAGAGTTGAGCATGCCAGGGAACAAATAAACTAGTACATGCCGTGTGGTCAGTAAATATTTCAATAAAGAAGTCATTGATTAGAGGTGTTCTGGAAAGCCAACAATTTCCTCAGGTCTGTTTTCCTGATAACAACAGTGAACTCAGAGGAACTTCCATGGCTGGGTGTTTAAGATTCATATTAACCTATATATATTTACTAGGAATCGAAATAAAGAATCAAGGAGAAAAAATACAGATTTCATGTGTTTTCCATTACAATGAAAATAAGAATATAATTCTGAAAAAATATAGAAATTTCTACCAATGTGTAACAAATTTTGGTATATCCATATGATGAAATACTATTTAGCAGAAGAACTGAACTAGTGCTGCCCAAAACAATATAACTCAACAAAAAACTAGGTATAAATGAGTGTATCTTGCATGATTTCATTTATTTGGGTAAAATAATGGAAATGTTTAATATCTTGATTATATGTGTTTATCAGTGTAAAAAAATTCAAAACTCATCAATGTGCATACTAAAATTGAGTGGAAATACTGTACATGCACTCTTTTGAGATAGTTTTGAAGAGACTCAATACTCCCATTACCAAAAAGAAAAACAAAAACAAATACACACAGGAAAACCCCACAAAACAAAAGAAAGTAACTCAAACATTCCAATAATGTAAACGAGGGCAAATCAGAATAGAAAGAATACATATTTTAACTGTGCTTAAAATATTTGTCAAATTTTACTTGACCATGTCAATATACACTATGATCATGTCATAGTGATCATGTCATAGTGACCATGTCAATATACACTATGTTCCCTTCTAGTAACTGCAATTCAGTTCAGTTCAGTTCAGTTGCTCAGTCGCGCCCAACTCTTTGCGACCCCATGGACTGCAGCATGCCAGGCCTCCCTGTCCATCACCAACTCCCAGAGTTTACTCAAACTCATGTCCATTGAGTCGATGATGCCATCCAACCATCTCATCCTCATTTGTCCCCTTCTCCTCCCACCTTCAATCTTTCCCAGCATCAGGGTCTTTTCAAATGAGTCAGTTCTTCGCATCAGGTGACCAAAGTATTGGAGTTTCAGCTTCAGCATCAGTATTTCCGATGAATATTCAGGACTGATTTACTTTAGGATTGACTGGTTGGATCTCCTTGCAGTCCAAGGGACTCTCAAGAGTCTTCTCCAAAACCACAGTTCAAAAACATCAATTCTTCAGCACTCAGCTTTCTTCATAGTCCAACTCTCACATCCATACATGACTACTAGAAAAACCATAGCTTTGACTAGATGGACCATTGTGGACAAAGTAACATCTCTGATTTTTAATATGCTGTCTAAGTTGATCATAAATTTTCTTCCAAGGAGTAAGTGTCTTTTAATTTCATGGCTGCAGTCACCATCTGCAGTGATTTTGGAGCCCAAAAAAGTAAAGTCTGTCACTGTTTCCCCATCTATTTGTCATGAAGTGATGGGACCAGATGTCATGGTCTTAGTTTTCTGAATGTTGAGTTTTAAGCCAAGTTTTTCACTCTCTCACTTTCATCAACAGGCTCTTTAGTTCTTTGCTTTCTGCCATAAGGGTGGTGTCATCTGCATATCTGAGGTTCTTAATATTTCTCCTGGCAATCTTGATTCCAGCTTATGCTTCATCCAGCCCAGCATTTCTCATGATGTACTCTGTATATAAGTTAAATAAGCAAGGTGACAATATACAGCCTGCAAGTGTCCCAGAATGGGACTGGCTCTAAATCTTTCACCTATATGGTCTACATGCATCTGTTTGGGGGCTAAAGGAAGAATAGGAAATATCTGGGACCAAAAAGTGAAGTAAGATGAGAATTAATATAAAAGTTAAAAGAAATGGTTGAGGAGAAATGTAAAGTAAGCATAGACTAGGAGTCAAGAAAGTACATAGAAGCCATTCAACCCAGTTGTCTGACTTTCCATAACAATGCTCCAGCTCAACTGAAACAGTAGGACTAATGAAATGAGGATGTTCCCAGCAAGTGCTGTGAGTGTACAATGAACAGGTCCTTGGAAGCATATGGCATCCTGAAGGATACAGGCTGCTTAGGGAGGTGAATGATGTCAGCAAAGATAGAATCATATGCAAACAGGAATGGGTTCCAGGAAGACCTGACATTAAGTTGGTTCACTCCAGTATATTTGTGTAGGTTTGCAAAGTGGTGAAATACTACTACATCTTTTATTAATAATTGCATTTCTAAGAGTTCCAAGAGTCCCACCATGACCATGGTCTCAGGTATCCTAGTTCCATTCCTCCTGTGCCTGCCAAACCAACTGTTGACTCCTCAACTAAACTTTTAAAAAGTGGAACACTGGTGTGCTTCCAGGACTCTGCAACAGCTGACTATAGTTCTAATATATCACTGCTCAAAATGGTAAATCCCTTTAGACACTTTCTACTGTAAAGAAGATGTGGTACGAGGAGGTGGCCCTAAGATGGCAGAGGAATAGAATGGGTAGACTACTTTCTTCCCCACAAATTCATTGAAAGATCATTTGAATGCTGAGCAAATTCCACAAAACAGCTTCTGAATACTGGTAGAGGACACCAGGCACCCAGAAAGGCAGCCCATTGTCTTCAAAAGGAGGTAGGACAAAATATAAAAGATAAAAAGAGAGACAAAAGAGTTAGGGATGGAGACACATCCCGGGAAGGGAGTCATGAAAGAGAAGTTTCCAAATACCAGGAAACCCTGTCACCAGCGAGTCTGTGGGAAGTTTTGGAATCTCAGAGGGCAACATGACCAGGAGGAAAAATAAATAAATAAAACCCACAGATTACATGCCTAACCACAACTTCCAGAGGAGAAGTAGCCCAGGCATAAATATCCGACACTAGCAAGCGGGGGCTGAACAGGGAGGCGCAGGCTACATTGCTTAGGGTAAGGACTGGGCCTGAATGCCATGAGGACAATCTGAGGGAGCTAACATGAGATAGCTACACAAACCATGGGATAGCCAGAGAGAGGGGGAAAAGAGAGAGAGAGAGAGAGAGAGAGAGAGAATTTTCCCACAAAAAGCTCTAACCTAAGGCACTGCTGGGCCCGCTCACAGAATAAAGTTCAGTTCAGTTCAGTCATTCAGCCGTGTCCGACTCTTTGTGACCCCATGAATCACAGCACGCCAGGCCTCCCTGTCCATCACCAACTCCCGAAGTCCACCCAAACTCAAGTCCATCAAGTCGATGATGCCATCCAGCCATCTCATCCTCTGTCGTCCCCTTCTCCTGCCCCCAATCCCTCCCAGCATCAGGGTCTTTTCAAATGAGTCAACTTTTCGCACGAGGTGGCCAGAGTATTGGAATTTCAGCCTCAGCATCAGTCCTTCCAATGAACAGCCAGGACTGATCTCCTTTAGGATAGACTGGTTGGACCTCCTTGCAGTCCAAGGGACTCTCTTCTCCAACACCACAGTTCAAAAGCATAAATTCTTCGGCACTCAGCTTTCTTCACAGTCCAACTCTCACATCCATACATGACCACTGGAGAAACCATAGCCTTGACTAGATGGACCTTTGTTGGCAAAGTAATGTCTCTGCTTTTCAATATACTATTAGGTTGGTCATAACGGAACAAAGGACTGAGCTAATACCGGAGGAGAGCTAGCTGGCTGCGGACCGGCCCCTCCCCTCATTGGAGGCAGAGAGGCAAGCAGGTGACAGCCAGAGCCAGAAAGGGGCAAACTCAGCCCCAGAGACAGCATCCTCTACCAAATGGCAAGCAGGGTCCCAGTTGCTAACCAAGTCTTCCTGGGATCCTGGATGGTTGACATCACAAGGAGGGTCGCAGCCAGAGATCAGCTCCCCAGAAGAGACACATGGCACACCTGAGACGCGCTCCCGCTGCACACCCAGGAAACCGAGAGGCTGGCTCGGGGGAGGCGATAAGATGCACCACACACCTGGGGAGAGTGCGCTCGCAAAGCACATGGTTGCCTGAGTTGCTAGGACCTGGGAAAGGCACAAAACGCAGGCCCAACTGAGTCTGTGCCTTTGTGGAGTACCGAGAACCTGAACCTCAGCAGCTTAGGCATGGGAAGTGCATGCAACCCAGGGCCCACTTTAGACAGTTCCCCTGAAGCCTGAGCAGTGTAGACTGGGAAAGCACAGATGCCATGAGCAGGGGCAAACCCAATGTGGCCCAGGCACTGCGAGCACTCCCCATACATGCCAGTGATATTTCTTTGCAGTGTTCCTCCCTCCCCATGGCACAAATGAACAAGTGAGCCTAAATAAATGACTACCTTCACCCCCTTGTGTCAGGGCGGAAATTAGACAATAAAGAGACTTGCAAACAGAAGCCAAAATATACAGAGGGAACCACATTGGAAGAGATGAGAACAACAGATTAAAACCCTGTAGTTAGCACAAACTACATTGGAAGGGGCTTATAGACCTTGAGAAGTATAAGCTGGAACAAGGAACTATCTGAAACTGAACTGACCGCACACTGCCTGCAACAGCTCCAGAGAAATCCTAGATATATTTTACTATTATCATTTCTTTAATTTTTTAATTTTTAGAAATTTTAAAGTCCTTTATTATTCCTTTAATTTTCATTTTTATAACCTACTATTACCTTGCAAAAAACAAAAGGCCCTATTTTTAAAGCAAATTTCATATATATTTTTTATGTTTTTGTGATTTTGTTTTCTTTTTTTAATATTGTATTTTTGAGAGTTATCTTAACTCTAGATTTTTAATCTTTGCTTTTTGGTATTTGTTATCAATTTTGCACCTTTAAGAACCCAATCTTCAGTACCCATTTTTACTTAGGGATGTGATTACTGGCTTGATTGTCTGCTCCCCCTTTTGACTCTCCTTTTTCTCCTCCAGGTCACCTCTATCTCCTCCCTCTACCTTCTCTTCTCTACCCAACTCTGTGAATCTCTTTTGGTACTCCAGGCTGTGGAGAACACTTAGGGAACTGATTACTGGCTAGATCTGTCTTTCTCCTTTTGACTTCCCTTATTCTCCTTCTGGTAACCTCTATCTCCTTCCTCCCTTTTCTCTTTTCTGTGTAACTCTGTGAACCTCTCTGGGTGTTCCAGGCTGTGGAGAGCACATAGGGAATTGACTACTGGCTAGATTGCTCTCTCCCCTTTTGATTCCCCCTCTTCTCCCCCTGGTCACCTCTATCTCCCTCCTCCCTCTTCTCTTCTCCATGTAACCCTCTGAACCTTTCTGGGTGTCCCTCACTGTGAAGAATCTTTTCTCCATTAACCTAGATGTTCTATCATCGGTGCTGTATGGATGGAGATCTTGAGTCTACTGTAAGAATAAGACTGAAAACCAAAGGCAGGAGGCTTAAATCCAAAACCTGAGAACACCAGAAAACTTCCCAACTTCATGGAATATTAATCAACAAGTGCTCATCCAAAAGCCTCCATACCTACACTGAAACCAAGCTCCAACCAAGAGCCAACAAGTTCCAGACCAAGACAAACCAAGCTAATTCTCCAGCAATGCAGGAACATAGCCTTGAGCATTAATATACAGGCTACTCAAAGTCACACCAAACTCACAGATACCTCAAAACTCACTACTGGACACTTCATTGCACTCCAGAGAGAAGAGATAAAGCTCCACCCACAAGAACACTGACACAAGCTTCCCTAACCAGGAAACCTTGACAAGCCACTCGTCCAACCCTACCCACAGGGAGGAACCTCCAGAATAAAGAGGAAGCACAAACTTCCAGCATACAGAAAGGCCACCCCAAAGACAGCAATCTAAACAAGATGAAAAGACAGAGAAATGTTCAACAGGTAAAGGAACATGATAAATGCCCACCAAACCAAACCAAAGAGGAAGAGATAGGGGGTCTACCTGAAAAAGAATTCAGAACAATGATAGTGACAATGATCCAAAGTCTTGAAAACAAAATGGACTTATAGATAAATAGTCTGGAGACAGATTGAGAAGATGCAAGAAAAGTTTAACAAGGACCTAGAAGAAATAAAAAAAAAAGAGTCAATCAAGAGTGAATAATGCAATAACTGAGATCAAAAGCACTCTGGAGGGAACCAACAGTAAAATAACTGATGCAGAACATAGGATAAGTGAGGTGGAAAATAGAACAGTGGAAATAAATGAAGCAGAGAAGAAAAAAGAACAAAAGAATTAAAAGAAATGAGGACAATCTCAGAGACCTCTGGGACAAGTCAAATGCCCCAACATTCAAATCATATGAGTCCCAGAATAAGACAAAAAGAAAGGCCATGAGAAAATGCTTGAGGAGATAATAGTTGAAAACTTTCCTAAAATGGGGAAGGAAATATCCACCCAAGTCCAAGAAACCCAGAGGGTCCCAAACAGGACTAACCCAAGGCGAAACCCCCCAAGACACATATTAATCAAATTAATGAAGATCAAACACAAAGAACAAATGTTAAAAGCAGCAAGGGAAAGACAACAAATAACATACAGGGGGATTCCCATAAGGATAAAAGATGATCTTTCAATAGAAACTCTTCAGACCAGAAGGGAATGGCAGGACATACTTGAAGTGATGAAAGAGAAAAGCCTACAACCCAGATTACTGTACCCAGCAAGGATCTCATTCAAATGTGATGGAGAAATCAAAAGCTTTATAGACCAGCTCTTCAACAAATGCTAAAGGATCTTCTCTAGACAGGAAACACAGAAAAGGTGCATAAACTCGAACCCCAAACAACAAAGTAAATGGCAACAGGATCATACTTATCAATGAGTGAGTGAAGTCGCTCAGTTGTGTCCAACTCTTTGCAACCCCATGAATTGTAGCCCACCAGGCTCCTCCATCCATGGGATTTTCAAGGCAAGAATACTGGAGTGGGTTGTCATTTCCTTCTCCAGGAGATCTTCCCGACCCAGGGATTGAACCCAGGTCTCCCACATTGTAGGCAGACGCTTAACCGTCTGACCCACCAGGGAAGTCCTTACTTGTCAATAATTACCTTAAATGTAAATGGTTGAATGCCCCAACCAAAAGACAAAGACTGGCTGAATGGATACAAAAACAAGGCCCCCTATATACCACCTACAAGAGACCCACCTCAAACCAGGGGACACACACAGACTGAAAGTAAAGGGCTGGAAAAAGATATTTCACCCAAATGGAGACCAAAAGAAAGCAGGAATAGAAATACTCATATCAGATGAAATAGACTTGGAAATAAAGGCCATGAAAAGAGACAAAGAAGGACACTACATAATGATCAAAGGATCAATCCAAGAAGATATAACAACTATAAATATATATGTACCCAACATAGGAGCACTGCAATATGTAAGGCAAATGCTAACAAGTATGAAAGGGGAAATTAACAGTAACCCAAAAATAGTGGGAGACTTTAATACCCCACTCACACCTATGGATAGATCAACTAAACAGAAAATTAGCAAGGAAACACTAACTTCAAATGATACAATGGACCAGTTAGACCTAATTGATATCTATAGGATATCTCACCCTAAAACAATGAATTTCACCTTTTTTCTCAACTGCACATGGAACTTTCTCTGGGATACATCATATCCTTGGCCATAATCTAGCCTTGGTAAATTCAAAAAAAGTGAAATCATCTCAAGCATCTTTTCTGATCACAATGTGGTAAGATTAAATATTAACTACAGGGGGGAAAAAAACTATTAAAAATAGAAACACATGGAGGCTAAACAGCACGCTGCTGAATAACCAACAAATCACAGAAGAAATTAAAAAAGAAATCAAAATAGGCATAGAAACAAATGAAAATGAAAACACAACCACCCAAAACCTATGGGATTCAGTAAAAGCAGTACTAAGGGGAAGGTTCATAGCAATACAAGCTTACCTCAAGAAACAAGTGAAGTGAAGTGAAGAAGTGAATTCGCTCAGTTGTGTCTGACACTTTGCAACCCCGTGGACTGTAGCCCACCAGGCTCCTCCATCCATGGGATTCTCCAGGCAAGTATACTGGAGTGGGTTGCCATTTCCTTCCCCAGTGGATCTTCTCAACCCAGGGATCAAACCTGGGTCTCCCTCATTGCAGGCAGATGTTTTAACTGCTGAGCTACCAGGGAAGCCCCAAGAAACAAGAGAATAATCAAATAACCTAACTCTACACCTAAAGCAACTTGAACAGGAAGAAATGAAGAACCCCAGGGTTAGTAGAAGGAAAGAAATCATAAAAATTAGAGCACAAATAAATGAAAAAGAAACAAGGAGACCATAGCAAAAATCAACAAAGCTAAAAGCTGATTATTTGAGAAAATAAATAAAATAGACAAATCATTAGCCAGACTTATCAAGAAAAAAAGGGAGAAGAATCAAGTCAACAAAACTAGAAATGAAAATAAAGAAATCACAACAGACAACACAGAAATACAAAGGATCATAAGAGACTACTATCAGCAACTATATGCCAATAAAATAGACAATTTGAAAGAAATGGACAAATTCTCAGAAAAGTATAACTTTCCAAAACTGAACCAGGAAGAAATAGAAAATCTTAACAGACCCATCACAAGCACAGAAATGAAAACTGTAATCAGAAATCTTCCAGCAAACAAACGCCCAGGACCAGATGGCTTCACAGCTGAATTCTACCAAAAATTTAGAGAGGATGAAACTCCAATACTTTGGCCACCTCATGCGAAGAGTTGACTCATTGGAAAAGACCCTGATGCTGGGAGGGATTGGGGGCAGGAGGTGAAGGGGATGACAGAGGATAAGATGGCTGGATGGCATAACCAACTCAATGGACATGAGTTTGAGTGAACTCTGGGAGTTGGTGATGGACACGGAGGCCTGGCATGCTGTGATTCATGGAGTCGCAAAGAGTCAGACACGACTGAGTGACTGAACTGAACTGAACTGATCCTACCCAAACTATTCCAGAAAATTGAAGAGGAAGGTAAAGTTCAAAACTCATTCCATAAAGCCACCATTACCCTAATACCAAAACCACACAAAGATGCCACAAAAAAAGAAAACTACAGGCCAATATCACTGATGAACACAGATACAAAAATTCTTAACAAAATTCTAGCAAACAGAATCCAACAACGTATTAAAAAGATCATACATCATGACCAAGTGGGCTTTATCCCAGGGATGCAAGGATTCTTCAATATTCGCAATGCAATCAATGTGATACACCACATTAAGAAATTGAAAGATAAAAACCATATGATTATCTCAACAGATGCAGAGAGAGCCTTTGACAAAATTCAACATCCATTTATGATTTAAAAAAAAAAAACCCTCCAGAAAGCAGGAATAGAAGGAACATACCTAAATATAATAAAAGCCATACATGATAGACCCACAGCAAACATTACCCTCAATCGTGAAAACTTGAAAGCATTTCCCCTAAAGTTGGAACAAGACAAGGGTACCCACTCTCAACACTACTATTCAGCATAGTTTTGGAAGTTTTAGCCACAGCAGTCAGAGCAGAAAAAGAATTAAAAGGAATCCAGATTGGAAAGATGAAGTAAAACTCTCACTGTTTGCAGATGACATGATCCTCTACATTGAAAACCCTAAAGACTCCACCAGAAAATTACTAGAGCTAATCAACGAATACAGTACAGTTGTAGGATATAAAATTAACAGAAATCCCTTGCATTTGTATACACTAACAATGAGGAAACAGAAAGAGAAATTTAGGAAACAATTCCATTCACCATGCCAAAGAAAAGAATAAAATACTTAGGAATAAATCTACCTAAAGAAACAAAAGACCTATATATAGAAAACTATAAAACATTGACGATAGAAATCAAAGAGGACACAAATAGATGTAGAAATATACCGTGTTCATGGATTGGAAGAATCAATATAGTGAAAATGATTATAAAAATGAGTATACTACCCAAAGCAATCTATAGATTCAATGCAATCCCTATCAAGCTACCAACAGTATTTTTCAGAGAACTAGAACAAATAATTTCACAATTTGTATGGAAATACAAAAAACTTCCAATAGCCAAAGCAATCTTGAGAAAGATAAATGGAACTGGAGGAATCAACCTGCCTGACTTCAGACTATACTACAAAGCTACAGTCATCAAGACAGTATGGTACTGGCACAAAGACAGAAACACAGATCAATGGAACAAAATAGCCCAGAGATAAATCCACGCACCTATGGACACCTTATCTTTGACAAAAAAGGGCAGAATATACAATGGAGCAAAGACAATCTCTTTAACAAGTGGTGCTAGGAAAACTGGTCAACCACTTGTAAAAGAATAAAACTAGAACACTTTCTAACACCATACACAAAAATAAACTCAAAATGGATTAAAGATCTAAATGTAAGACCAGAAACTATAAAACTCCTAGAGGAGAACATAGGCAAAACACTGTCCAACATAAGTCACAGCAGGATCCTCTATGACCCACCTCCTAGAATAATTAAATAAAAGCAAAAATAAATAAATGGGATCTAATTAAACTTAAAATCTTTTGCACATCAAAGGAAACTATAAGCAAAGTGAAAGGACAGCCTTCAGAATCGGAGAAAATAATAGCAAACAAAATAACTGACAAAGAATTAATCTCAAAAATATACAAGCAGCTCCTGCAGCTCAATTCCACAAAAATAAATGACCCAATTTAAAAAATAGGCCAAAGAACTAAACAGACATTTCTCCAAAGAAGACATACACACGGCTGACAAACACATGAAAAGATGCTCAACATCACTCATTATCAGAGAAATGCAGATCAAAACCACAATGAGGTGGTTGCGCTCACACTGGTCAGAATGGCTGCAATCCAAACGTCTACAAACAATAAATGCTGGAGAGGGTGTGAAGAAAAGGGAACCCTCTTATACTGTTTGTGGGAATGCAATCTAGTACAGCCACTATGGAGAACAGTGTGGAGATTCCTTAAAAAACTGGCAATAGAACTGCCATACGACCCAGCAATCCCACTGCTGGGCATACACACTGAGGAAATCAGAATGGAAAGAGACACATGTACCCCAATGTTCATCACAGCACTGTTTATAATAGCCAAGACATGGAAGCAACCTAGATGTCCATCAGCAGATGAATGGATAAGAAAGCTATAGTACATATACATGATGGAATATTACTCAGCCATTAAAAAGAATGCATCTGAATCAGTTCTAAACAGGTGGATGAATCCAGAGCCTATTATACAGAGTGAAGTAAGTCAGAAAGAAAAACACCAATACAGTATATTAACACATATATACAGAATTTAGACAGATAGTAATGATGACCCTGTATGCGAGACAGCAAGAGACACAGATGTATAGAACAGTCTTTTGGACTCTGTGGGAGAAGGCAAAGGTGAGATGATGTGAGAGAACAGCATTGAAACATGTATATTAGCATATGTGAAATAGATCGCCAGTCCAGGTTTGATGCATGAGACAGACACTCAGGGCTGGTGCACTGGGATGATCCTGAGGGATTGGATGGGGAGGGAGGTGGGAGAGGGGTTTAGGATGGGGGACACATGTACACCTATGGCTGATTCATGTCCATGTATGGCAAAAACCACTAAAATATTGTAAAATAATTAGCCTCCAATTAAAATAATTAATTAAAAATATCAAACTAGAAAAAAATGTTAATTTTTTACCACTGAAATAAAGATCAAATCTGACCATGTAGTTGTAAAAAAAAAAAAAAAGAAGAAGAAGAAGATGTGGTATATATAAACAACAGAAAAGGAACAAAACTGTGCCATTTGTGAGAGACTGCCTAGGGACAGTCATAAGGAGTGAAATAAGGCAGAAAGAGAAAACCAAATATCATATAGTAACACATAAATGTGGAACCAAGAAAGATGGTTTGGTATAGATTATCTTCTTTGCAAAGCAGAAACAGAGACACAGACACAGAAAATAAAGATGTATGTAAGAAGGAGAGGGTGGGATGAAGGAGATTTAGATTCATATATATACACTATTGATAATGTATAAAATAGATGACTAATGAGAACCTACTGTATAGCACAGGGAACTCTACTCAGTGCTCTTTGGTGACCTAAATGGGGAGAAAATCCATAATAAAATGGGTACCCGATTCACTTTGCTGTACAGCAGAAACACAACACTGTACAGCAACTATAATCCAATTAAGTAAAAAAACAAAAACAAAAACCCTCTCCTGGCAATGCTAAGTTCTCTCAGTGCCCAGGAGGCTGGCTAATATCTCATCCAGGAAACCCTATTTGGCTTTGGCGGTACACCCAATCTAGGTATTGCCAGAGGATTGCCCTTTTACCCTCCAAGGAGCTCTGTGGGGGAGCTTTGGCCCATGTCTCTTAGGTCTCTCCAGCCAGAGCCATCCTTGAGACAATTAGGGCAGAAAGCAACACAAGCAGCAGCGCTGGCCGCCCAGTGTACTGAGGCCAGCATCCCCACTGACCTACTCCACGCCCACAGCTGTAGGCTCACACACTGCAGCTTCTGCTCCCTGGGAGTTCTCCTGCCAGTCAGCTCTAGGCAGGCGACAGGACTCCTACCAGTAATTTCAGTATCTACATACTGAGAGTCTTTTCACTGTGTCTCATGTTATCTCTTACACACTCTTCCATATTTCATTACACTTTATGTCTCTGTTTTATCAAGTTATTGTTCTTTGAGCTAAATTACAACTTACTAATTTTATCAACAGCTGTAATTTCTGCTTTTGAATGTAGTATTTGAATAGTCCAAGAAAATCCATTGTAAATGTATTAAATCTCTCTACATAAGGGATATGTGCATGCTCAGTTGTGTCTGACTCTTTGTGACCCTATGGACGTGTAGCCCACCAGGCTCCTCTGTCCATGGGATTCTCCAGGTAGGATAGCGATAGAGAAATAGATAGGTCTCCTCAGACTGACAATCATCCATGCTCTCTCTTCCATGGTAGTTGGAGATTTCCACCTTGCACCACATCAATCCCTCCTGCAGGCCTTCCTCTAGTATTTCCTATAGTGCAGGTATGATGGTGATGAATCCTTTGAGCTTTTGCATATGTGAAAAAGTGCTTCCTTTATTTTTTAAAAAACAGTTTCATCAGGTGGAGAATTAGCGATTCACAGTATTTTTTTCTTTTAGTGCTTTCAATACTTGGTAAATTTCATTGTTTCCTAAGAGAAGTGTGCTGCTGTTCTCTCTGTTCCTCTGTTTCCCTGGCTGCTTTGAAGATTTCCATTTAAGCAGCACGTTTAAGAAATCTGATTACAATGGGCTAAGTGCATCTTTTTTTTCATTTTTCTTATGCTTAAAGTTAACTAAGTAGTATAGATCTATAGGTTTATATTTTTCATCAAATATGGGAAGATTCTGGCACTTACTCCCTAAGAGATTCCAATTAATCATGTATTACCCCTCCCCCAGGTTGTCTCACAGCTCACTGATCCTCTTATCATTACTCAATTTTTTCTGGTTTTTATTTTGGATAGTTTCTGTCATTGTCTATTTCAAACTTATTAATATTTTCTTCTATGGTGCCATCTAGTGGAATATATTTTTTAACCTAGTCTTTTTTTTTTTTTAATTTTATTATTTATTTATTATTTTACTTTACAATACTGTATTGGTTTTGCCATACATTGACATGAATTCATCACGGGTGTACATGAGTCCCCAGTCCTGAACCACCCCCCCCCCAACCTCTCTCCCCATATCATCTCTCTGGGTCATCCCAGTGCACCAGCCCCAAGCATCCTGTATCCTGTATTGAACTTAGACTGGTGATACGTTTCTTACATGATAGTATACATGTTTCAGTGCCATTCTCCCAAGTCATCCCATCCTCTCCCTCTCCCACAGAGTCCAAAATATTGCTCTATACATCTCTGTCTCTTTTGCTGTCTCACACACAGGGTTATCGTTACCATCTTTCTAAATTCCATATATATGTGTTAGTATACTGTATTGGTGTTTTTCTTTCTGGCTTGCTTCAATCTGTATAATCGGCTCCAGTTTCACCCACCTCATTAGAATGGATTCAAATGTATTCTTTTTAGTGGCTGAGTAATACTCCATTGTGTATATGTACCACAGCTTTCTTATCCATTCATCTGCTGATGGACATCTAGGTTGCTTCCATGTCCTGGCTATTATAAACAGTGCTGCGATGAACACTGGGGTACACGTGATATCTATGCTTCAAGTTTACATGACCAAATGGTCCTCTCACCTAACATCTGGAATACAATTTTAATAACTTTTAATATTTTGTCTACCAACTGTATCATGTTTGTGTTTTCTGGGTTTGTTTATACTGAGTTCTTCAATTATTTATATTGATTCTATTCTTCAATTCTCCAATTGTTTGTATTGATGTCTTTGTTCCTATGAGTCATTTATATTATTTCTGATCACAGTTCATATTTTTCTGCTGCTTTGCATGCTGCTAGCTAGTTTTTTGATGCCGTATATTCTAAAATTTAAAATTTACGTACTATGTACCTCTGTAATACTATAGATATTCCTGAGCTTTTTTCTTTTACTTTGAAATAGGCTGATCCATTTGAAGCTTCTTTTAAGCCTTGTTTAGCTGGTACATCAGAGAAGGCAATGGCACCCCACTCCAGTACTCTTGCCTGGCAAATCCCATGGACGGAGGAGCCTGGTGGGCTGCAGCCCACGGGGTCGCTAGGAGTTGGACACGACTGAGCGACTTCACTTTCACTTTTCACTTTCATGCATTGGAGAAGGAAATGGCAACCCACTCCGGTGTTCTTGCCTGGAGAATCCCAGTGACAGGGGAGCCTGGTGGGCTGCCGTGTCTGGAGTCACACAGAGTCAGACATGACTGAAGTGACTTAGCAGCAGCAGCAGCAGCAGCTGGTACATAAGCATCCACATGAAAAGCCAAATTTTATACCACTGCTAAGATGCCTTCCTGAATCAAATACTTGACTCCCCATGAATAACCTAGGTATTCCTCTAAGACTGTTAGAAATACAAACTATTTTCAGACCTGTACAAATTCTCAGTATTGTTTCCTCTGCTCCTTTCAGATTATTCCCTCACTTTGGGCAGTTTTCTCACATACACACAATGAGCAATATGCAGTGAAGTCTTGGGGACTTCTTGCAAATCCTGGGATTGTTTTTCTGTGCAATTCTCTCCACTTCAGTATCTGCTCTGCAAATGTGGCCACACTGACCACTGTGGACTGAAGTTCAATTTCTAAACGTCATTCTTTCCTATATTTTGTCCAGTTTTAGTTGTTCCAGGTGGAAGTATAAATCCATTTTCTGCCCAGAACCACTAATATTTTTATTTTGTTTTGTCTGAATGCCATAGCATATTCCATTGACTACAAATTCAGAAGGGCATTGTTTTATTATAAATTCTCCATTGGAGTAAGCAAAGAACATAGTGGAATCTGGATTAAAAGAATATGAATGGGGCTAGATGGAGAGGGGATGGAGAAGAGACAGACTAGATAGATAGATAGGTGAGATACTTTCTCAATTGAGAATATTTCTTTAATGACTAAAATTTCTTTCCCATATAGATTAGATCTGATAGAGTTAGAAAATCAATAGGCAAGAAAGCTTGGTAAACATATAGCACATTAGGAGAGGAATAAGGGAAAGATCGACAATACAGAGGGCAGGTGGAGTGGTACACATGTTATAATTTAAACAGAATGACCAAAGACATCAATGAAATAACATTTGTGTGATGTCCTGAAAAGGTGTATGTGGTGCATTTTGCCATGCAGTAACATTTTAATTTTCATGTAGTCAAAATTATCAATCTGGTTTCATTTCATCTTTACAAAGGTCTTCTCTACTCTGAAATTAGAAAAATAAAAAAGTCTTCCACAACATTTTCTAAGAATTTGATGACATTTTCTATCCCAGTCTTCGAAAGTGTAAACCTTTGACTTTTCTGAAATTAAAAAGCTATAGAGACACAGATGCAACAGTTTTATTTCCCCAAATATTCAATTAGTTTATTCAGCACCAAAATTTCATGTATGAAACAATGCAAAGTTCCTGCTTGGCGAGTTATCTTTTTCATAAAATCCATGATGGCTAGGATCTATTTCTGGTTATCCTTTACTAGCTCATTTATCTGCCCATGATATGAGTGTGCACGTTTAGGCTTCTCCTCAGCTTACTACTAATTACTTAACATTTTTTTCAAACATATGCTTGCTGATTTTTCCAAATACAACAAAATAAATTAAATATAAATAAACCATATAATTGTAGTCTTTTTATATAAATTTATTTAATTGGAGGTTAATTACTTTACAATATTGTATTGGTTTTGCCATACATCAACATGAATCCGCCACAGCTATACATGTGTTCCCCATCTTGAACCCACCTCCCTCCTCCCTCCCTGTACCATCCCTCTGGGTCGTCCCAGTGCACCAGCCCCAAGCATCTTTAATGTTCATTTTAATTTTTATTATTTGACTATGCTGAGTATTAGTTGGGGTGTGGGGGATCTTTGATTTTCGCTGCCACATGCAGGATCCAGTTCCCTGATCAGGGATCCAAACCAGGCCCCTGCATTGGGAGCTCAGAGTTCCAGCCACTGGACCACCAAGGAAACGTAATCTTTAAGTTCCAAATCTTTACCTTATCAGAATACATTTGAGATTCCTCCAGGTTATTGCATGTGGCAACAGGTTCTTTTTTAAATATATATATATGTATATGTATATGTATATACACACACACAGATACTCATGTGTGTGCTATGCCTAGTCACTCAGTCATTTCTGACTCTGTGTGACCCTGTGGACTACTGCACACTAGGCTCCTCTGTCCACAGGATTCTCCAGGCAAGAATACTTGAGTGGGTTGCCATGCCCTCCTCCAGGGGATCTTCCCAACCCAGGGATCAAACTTAGGTCTCCCACACTGCAGGCAGAATCTTTTCTGTCTGAGTTATCAGGTCATAGCAGGTTTATTTGTAACACCTCAAACTTGAAAAGCAACTGCAGTAGCCCTAACTCTGTGGGTAGATAAATTAACATATATCAATTCAATAAAGCATTACTTATCAATAAAAAAAGTAAACTATTGATACATGCAACAATATGGTATTTCCAAGGGTTTTTTTCCTGCTTCTTCCTTTTAATCGCTGAGTAGATTCAATTGTAGGAATGTGGCATGCTTTGTTTATTTATTCACTAGTTGAAGGACATTTAAGTAGTTTTCCAGATTTGATAAACTGAATAAAGTTGCAATAAATAGTGGTGAGCAAGTTTTTATGTGAACATAAATTTTCATTCCTTTCAAGTGTAAACCTAGGAAGGAGATTTTTGGATCATATGATAACGGTTAAGATCCATTTTATAAGAATAAAATACCTTTCAAAAAATGCTCGTTATTTTCATCATTCAGTTCACTTCAGTTCAGTCGCTCAGTCGTGACCGACTCTTTGCGATCCCATGAACTGCAGCACATCAGGCCTCCCTGTCCATCACCAACTCCCCGAGTCCAACCAAACCCATGTCCATTGAGTCGGTGATGCCATCCAACCATCTCAGCCTCTGTCATCCCCTTATCCTGCCCTCAATCTTTCCCAGCATCAGGGTCTTTTCAAATGAGTCAGCGCTCTGCATCAGGTGGCCAAATATTGGAGTTTCAGCCTCAACTTCAGTCCTTCCAATGAACACCCGGGACTGATCTCCTTTAGGATGGACTGGTTGGATCTCCTTGCAGTCCAGGGGACTCTCAAGAGTCTTCTCCAACACCACAGTTCAAAAGCATCAATTCTTCTGTGCTCAGCTTTCTTTATAGTCCAACTCTCACATCCATACATGACTGCTGGAAAAACCATAGCCTTGACTAGACGGACTTTTGTTGGCAAAGTAATGTCTCGGCTTTTTAACATGCTATCTAGGTTGGTCATAGCTTTCCTTCCAAGGAGTAAGTCTTTTAATTTCATGGCTGAGATCACCATCTGCAGTGATTTTGGAGCCCAGAAAAATAAAGTTAGTCACTGTTTCCCTATCTATTTGCCATGAAGTGATGGGACCAGATGCCATGATCTTAGTTTTCTGAATGTTGAGCTTTAAGCCAACTTTTTCACTCTCCTCTCACTTTCATCAAGAGGCTCTTTAGTTTTCTTCTTCACTTTCTGCCATAAGGGTGGTATCATCTGCATATCTGAGGTTATTGATATTTCTCCCGGCAATCTTGATTCCAGCTTGTGCTTCTTCCAGCCCAGCATTTCTCATGATGTACTCTGCATAGAAGTTAAATAAGCAGGGTGACAATATACAGCCTTGACATACTCCTTTTCCTATTTGGAATCAGCCTGTTGTTCCATGTCCAGTTCTAACAGTTGCTTCCTGACCTGCATACAGGTTTCCCAAGAGGCCAGTCAGGTGGTCTGGTATTCCCATCTCTTGAAGAATTTTCCACTCTTTATTGTGATCCACACAGTCAAAGGCTTTGGCATAGTCGGAGTGCCTGATGAACTATGGACAGAGGTTCATGACATTGAACAGGAGACAGGAATCAAGATCATCCCCAAGAAAAAGAAATGCAAAAAAGCAAAATGACTATCTGAGGAGGCCTTACAAATAGCTTTGAAAAGAAGGGAAGTGAAAAGCAAAGGAGAAAAGGAAAGATATACCCATTTGAATGCAGAGTTTCAAAGAAGAGCAAGGAGAGATAAGAAAGCCTTCCTCAGCAATCAATGCAAACAAATAGAAGAAAACAATAGAATGGGAAAGACTAGAGATCTCTTCAAGAAAACTTTCATTGAGATTACATTAAACTAACTGTAAGGGGAAATGATATTTTTATTCCATTGAAAATTTCCCTTGAAGAGTCTACTGATTTATTTAAATTTTGTGGGTATTTGTCCCCCAAGAAAACTTTAGAGCTTTTTTAAAAAAGTATTCATTAATTTAACAAATGTTTAGTGGGGGTCAATTCTGTGCTTTGTAATGTTTTAGTAATGGGCTTGAAGATTTAAATTTGAAACTTATAAAGTGAAGATGAAGCTACATGTTATCACGGAGAAAGTGAGTATATATAAGAAAGAGAAGAGATGCAAAGAGAAAGATCATTGCTATAAGATACAACCTGGAGGACCTGAGGATTTTCCAGTAAAGCAGGAGGAAAATAAGAAACTGGGCTGTCATTGGCAACATCATTTTTTTAAAAATCCATTCCTTCCTCACTAATCAAAAACCTGTTATTCTCTTACAGTGACCATGTATTCATTCCTCTACTAAAACTAGACTATTGATGGAGACTAATAATTCTGTTGTAGTACCTAGAGAGAACAATCCTCCATATAGTTCCTATTTATCTCAATTTTTTTTGGTTGAGCTCAAGAATTTAGTTTTCAGGGTAAACATTAAGATAATCTTCATTATAACAAAGGTTAATTGAGATGGATCTGGGAATATCTGACATTTCTACAGGTCGGTTCATCTCATACAAGAATACGATTTAGCCATTAATCTGTTCGATTTTTACTGTGCACTTTTCAACAAAATTTTAGACCTCTTTAGTATGACCTGAACACTTAATACTAACTCTAGCAGAGCATACATAACTTGGCACACATACAATCAAGGTATGGAAAGAGTGAATCAGTGAATTTAAAGGCCCAAATTTAGGTAGCAGGTTAAAGAAGAGCCAGGACTCAGAGCCCTTACCACTTAGCCCCAAGTCCCAAGTTTAGCTCCTAGTATGTAACCTTTAGTCAGAATTTGGCAATAAGGACTTCAAGATCTTCAAGGACTTCAAGCCCACAGTAGTCAGCTCCTGGTCTTGTTTTTGCTAACTGTATAGAGCTTCTCCATCTTTGGCTGCATAGAATATAATCAATCTGATTTCAGTGTTGACCATCTGGTGATGTCCATGTGTAGAGTCTTCTCTTGTGTTGTTGGAGGAGGGTGTTTGCTATGACCAGCGAATTTTCTTGACAAAACTCTATTAGTCTTTGCCCTGCTTCATTCCATATTCCAAGGGCAAATTTGCCTGTTACTCCAGGTATTTCTTGACTTCCTACTTTTGCATTCCAGTCCCCTATAATGAAAATGACATCTTTTTTGGGGTGTTAGTTCTAGAAGGTCTTGTAGGTCTTCATAGAACCGTTCAACTTCAGCTTCTTCAGCATTACTGGTCGGGTAATAGACTTAGATTACCATGATATTGAATGGTTTGCCTTGGAAACGAAAAGAGATCATCCTGTCATTTTTGAGATTGCATCCAAGTACCACATTTCAGACTCTTTTGTTGACCATGATGGCTACTACATTTCTTCTAAGGGACTCTTGCCCACAGTAGTAGATATAATGGTCATATGAATTAAATTCACCCATTCCAGTCCATTTTAGTTCGCTGACTCCTAGAATGCCAATGCTTACTCTTGCCATCTCCGGTTTGACCACTTCCAATTTGCCTTGATTCATGGACCTAACATTCCAGGTTCCTATTCAATATTGCTCTTTACAGCATTGAACCTTGCTTCTATCACCAGTACAATCCACAATTGGGTGTTGTTTTTGCTTTGGCTCCATCCCTTCATTCTTTCTGGAATTATTTCTCCACTGATCTCCAGTGGCATACTGGGCACCTACCGACCTGGGGAGTTCATCTTTCAGTGTCCTATCTTTTTTCCCTTTCATACTGCTCATGGGTTTCTCAAGGCAAGAATACTGAAGTGGTTTGCCATTCCCTTCTCCAGTGGACCACATTCTGTCAGACCTCTCCACCATGACCCAATCTCCTTATTGGCAAATTCAGACTTAAATTGAAGAAAGTGGGGAAAACCATTAGACCATTCAGGTATGACCTAAATCAAATCCCTTATAACTATACAGTGGAAGTGACAAATAGATTTAAGGGACTAGATCTGATAGAGTGTCTGATGAACTATGGACAGAAGTTCATGACATTGTACAGGAGACAGGAATCAAGACCATCCCCAAGAAAAAGAAATGCAAAAAAGCAAAATGGCTGTCTGAGGAGGCCTTATAAATAGCTATGTAAAGAAGGGAAGTGAAAAGCAAAGGAGAAAAGGAAAGATATACCCATTTGAATGCAGAGTTCCAAAGAATAGCAAGGAGAAATAAGAAAGCCTTCCTCAGCGATCAATGCAAAGAAATAGAGAAAAACAACAGAATGGGAAAGACTAGAGATCTCTTCAAGAAAATTAGAGATACCAAGGGAACATTTCATGCAAAGGTGAACTCAATAAAGGACAGAAATGGTATGGACCTAACAGAAGCAGAAGATATTAAGAAGAGGTGGCAAGAATACACAGAAGAAATGTACAAAAAAGATCTTCATGACCAAGATAATCACAATAGTGTGATCACTCACCTAGAGCCAGACATCCTAGAATGTGAATTCAAGTGGGCCTTAGAAAGCATCAGTACGAACAAAGCTCGTGGAGGTGATGGAATTCCAGTGGAACTATTTCAAATTCTGAAAGATGATGCTGTGAAAGTGCTGCACTCAATATGCCAGCAAATTTGGAAAACTCAGCAGTGGCCACAGGACTGGAAAAGGTCAATTTTGATTCCAATCCCAAAGAAAGGCAATGCCAAAGAATGCTCAAACTACCACACAATTGCACTCATCTCACATGCTAGTAAAGCACTGCTCAAAATTTTCCAAGCCAGGTTTCAGCAATACGTGCACAGCTAACTTCCAGATGTTCAAGCTAGTTTTAGAAAAGGCAGAGGAACCAGAGATCAAATTGCCAACATCTACTGGATCATTGAAAAAACAAGAGGGTTCCAGAAAAACATCTATTTCTATGTCAAGGCCTTTGACTGTGTGGATCACAATAAACTGTGGAAAATTCTTCAAGAGATGGGAATACCAGACCACCTGACCTGCCTCTTGAGAAACCTGTATGCAGGTCTGGAAGCAACTGTTAGAACTGGGCATGGAACAAGAGACTGGTTCCAAATAGGAAAAGGAGTACATCAAGGCTGTATATTGTCACCCTGCTTAGTTAACTTCTATGCAGAGTACATCATGAGAAATGCTGGGCTGGAAGAAGCACAAGCTGGAATCAAGATTGCTGGAGAAATATCAATAACCTCAGATATGCAGATAATACCACCCTTATGGCAGAAAGTGAAGAAGAAAACTAAAGAGCCTCTTGATGAAAGTGAGAGGAGAGTGAAAAAGTTGGCTTAAAGCTCAACGTTCAGAAAACGAAGATCATGGCATCATCACTTCATGGCAAATAGACAGGGAAACAGTGGAAACAGTGACTGACTTTATTTTTCTGGGCTCCAAAATCACTGCAGATGGTGATTGCAGCCATGAAATTAAAAGACGCTTACTCCTTGGAAGAAAAGTTATGACCAACCTAGACAGCATATTAAAAAGCAGAGACATTACTTTGCCAACAAAGGTCCATCTAGTCAAGGCTATGGTTTTTCTAGTAGTCATGTATGGATGTGAGAGTTGGACTATAAAGAAAGCTGAGCACAGAAGAATTGATGCTTTTGAACTGTGGTGTTGAAGAAGACTCTTAAGAGTCCCTTGGACTGCAAGGAGATCCAACCAGTCCATTCTAAAGGAGATCAGTCCTGGGTGTTCACTGGAGGGACTGATGTTAAAGCTGAAACTCCAATACTCTGCCCACCTGATGCGGAGCACTGACTCATTTGCAAAGACCCTGATGCTGGGAAAGATTGAAGACAGGAGGAGAAGGGGACAACAGAGGCTGAGATGGTTGGATGGCATCACTGACACAATGACTATGGGTTTGGGTAGACTCCGGGAGTTGGTGATGGACAGGGAGGCCTGATGTGCTGTGGTTCATGGGGTCGCAAAGAGTTGGTCACAACCAAGCGACTGAACTAAACTGAACTGATGTGACCTTATGCCTGCCTGGCCGGAAGTTTGAGACATTTTACCAGTTTTGCCACTCTTTTTGTGGGCCATGCTGACAGTAGTCTGACAATACCCTTGACCCTGGGAAACAGGGATAAAACCTAGTCCTATCCTTCCAAGTCTTCTATGGTAATGCGAAATACGCATTTCATAATTTCAGAAGGAGGCTGGAGGGTTCAGGACACGTGCCCATGTGGCAATACTACAATTTATACTCCACAGCATGAGGTGTTTCCATAGAAACAACATTCCCACTGGGGTAGCTTCTTCTATCTACTCCCTTCCTCCTGGTCTAAGACTTAATGTGGGTACTGGTCCCTGTGGAAGAACCCAAAGACAGCAGAGGTACTTAGTGTCCCTAAGAAAAGGTCTGGCTCCTCAAGTCACCCACCTAAGAAGCAGAAAATGGTGAATGCCACTGCGACAAAGAGGGGACCTCTGATGAGCCTGCTCAGGTCATCTCCTGAGTCTCCTGTCAGTAACCAGAGGGACATTTAAAGGACTGGAGGCTCTGCCACTGTGCTAAAGGACAGAGTGGGAGATAAGCTATCTGTGGCCACAAAAAAACAATTTTATCCTTTTAAGATATGTCAGGGTTACATATCTGCTATTTTGCTTAATCTTCACACATAATCCCTGTTTAGCAGATGACAAACTGACTTGAGAAATTTACAACAAACTTGCCCATGCTCCTTCAGCTTGCCAGTGACAGGGCCTAGGTTTACTCTTTTGCTATTTGACCCCAGTCCCCATGCTTTCAATGACAACATGGGCCACTTCTCCCCACCATCATCCAAGATCTCCTGCCTCACATCCTCCCCTCAGCACACAGACACTGGTCACACTGAGCAAAGCTGCAGTTATTTTATTAGAGTCAACCTGATAAAGACCACATCAGGGGGGACAGGTGTCTAGATTCCAACTTTAGCTGAGAAGGAAAAAGGGCAGGAAGATCAAGTGCAGATGAGGCATCCCTGGAAAAGACTATGTCAACAAAGAGAGCACACTGAGTATGGCTCATAAAATGGAATTCACCACCGAGGAGACTGAATGTTTGATGCAATCCGTACTCAAGTTGATGGAAACCTGGAAGGGAGTAGGAGGAGAGGGACAGGATCTGAGCCCACAGCCAGGCTATCCTGTCTCCCCAGGATCACATCACCCCTCACCCTCAGGGATTCAGCCCCATCCCCAGCAAGAACCTCTGCCCACAGACCCACCACTGGAGGGGGGCTGCCATCAGGCACCAGGGGGGAGACGGCTCCCTAATAGCCCAGGCACAGGTGTCAGGATGGAGACAGAGTCGCCAGCCACACCAGGGAGGGGAGAAGATGACAAGGGTTAGCAGGGCACAGCCAGGGTTGGTCTTGATGGAGGAGCAAAGCGCTGGGGTCTGGGTTTGGGTCACATATTCTGCACCTGAGCCTCTTCTGTCAGGTGTGCTGGGTGGACAAAATGTACATACAGGTGTTGTAAACAACCCCATGTGCCCTGTGACCTCCTATTAGTGCATGAAACTTTGGTCCTTGAAAACCTCTCATTTTGAACAATTAACAATTTGAGAAAAATATGGTGAGACAGACTATTCACAATCTCCAATACTGTATGACAAGAACAAGAAAGAAGAGATAGGCCATTAGGAGATACATTTCTAGCTCAGGTGAGCAGCCACAGGTACCCAGAAGCCTCCTCAGGAGCCTCAGGCACCAAAACACCACAGTGGAAAATCAGGCTTGTAGACACTGAGACCATGTCAGTGGAAATGGGGGTCTGAGCCAGAGCAATGGCCAATAGAGTGGGCACAAGATGAAGTGAATTGGTGATAAGTCATAAACCTTACAAACCCAGAGAATCTCATCCTGGAAAAAGACTTTTAAGGCAGGGGCTCCTTTTCAATATTCCTTAAATAGAGCTGACATGACTCCTACACATGTGTATACTAAATGGCTGGTTTTCTGCCAAAGATTAAAATTCCAGTCCTCCAATGCTAGCATCTCTCACACTAGAAAAAAAAAATCACACAAGTCAACACCCTTGGCATATTACATTGATATCAGTCCCCTACTTGGTGTGAGTTAATTGGCATGATATGAACAGGTTTGGTAACGGGATGCTGGATGTGCAGGTGGATTGTGCTTGCATATTATAGGTGATGCACACTGGAGCAAAGGTTTTATTGTGCTTCTTTGTTCATAGGTCTTCTCTGTCACATATCCCATGACAGCATGATCTATTACCGTGTGGCACATTACACTATGCTGCATGTGAATTCTCAGGGTGGGGGTTAAGGAGGGGTAAATTACCATGAGGAGCAGATCCAAAAACTTGCCATCAAGTCCCGCCTCATTGTAGCAATCCTGGATTTTTCCTAGAGCTGCTTTTTCCTCATCAGTAGCAGCAACCAAATCGAGTGTTGCATTCAACAATGTTTTGCTTCCAAGGCTCACTGTGCCAAACACTCCATAAAAAATAGGGCAGGCTTCCGCTGAAGGCACAACAGAAAACACCTCGTCAACAGGATCACCATGTCAGAAGGTTGCTGTTTTCCCACCACTTGGTAGGAACTCACACATCCAAAACTTCCAAACTCACCTCCCCCAGAGACCTGCCCTCTCCCTGGACTGCTTACATCCCAGACAGAAAACCTTCTCTATGAGGCACTCCCAGCATAGGGAGCAGCAAGAGGGGACCCCTCTACCCTTGACCACTGCCCTCAAGAACATCAGCCTGCTTCTCTTTTTCCATTAAGCACCACTAACGTGAAGGAACTATCCCCAAGGGTGTGCACAGCTAATGACCCTTCCTGCTCCACACCATCCCCTCTACAAAGAATGAAAGCCTAAGGCAGTCTGTGCAGGACTCCTGGGCACTGATCAAACAGCTGCCCTCTGAGTCTGACCCTAGAAGCGGCTTGGACAGGACTGGGGAAGATGCAGTGAGACGGCATCGGGCAAGGATTAGAAGGGCCCCTCGCTCCCTCCTTCTTACCCTCACTCATCTGGAACATTAGCTCTCTGGTCACCATCAAGGCCAGCACAAGCAGTGCTCCCTTCATCATGGCGGCGGCTGGAGTGTGCTGCTCAGGGCAGGGTATCTATTGCTTTATACACTACTAGCTCCCCAAGCCCAGCCCACATCCTTCCCAAGCGGACCACAGGCTTGTGGCCAGGCACCTGGCACAGTTGGCTCCCTGGGGCCTCGAGGTGTTTACTGTGGGAAGCGTTTCCTGCTCTGAGAGCAGAGCTCCTGGAGAAAATGTGGAAGTATCTTTGCCAAAGATCAAGTGGAGTTGACATTTCCAAGTGATTCCATTTGGAGCGAAATGCTCTGTTGTCCCAGCCCCAACCATCCCGTTTTCCTGGCAACCTTCCCCGAGCCTATCCTGGCTCTGAGGTCAGCACTCTCCCAAACTGAGCAGGTAGAATCACAGGGGGGGCCAAGGACAGATCTACACTACTCTCAGGAAGAAAAAAGGTCATTGAAAATCCTTCCTTTCCCCCTCCAAGTTTAAGTTCTGGAGATAAGAATGTGGAGCTGGGCCTTACTGAAGCCCCCAAATATCTAAACGGCTGAGGACTGGTGGACAGCAGCCTTGGGCTCCAAATCATTCCAACCTGGGAACTCGCAGCACTGGAGGCCACGTGGGTTTTATCAGGCACTGGTAATTCTATAGTTTTGGATCATACCACCAGCTTTCCTCAGGCCCTTAAGGGAACAAGCTCCTGAGCAGGCCCCAGCCTTGCCCCTTCTGCTGGCTCTCCTTCCTCCTCCACAGTGAGCCTGGTCTTGGGAGGTGCTTGCACTGCACAGTCTATCGAGGAACATCAGGGAGCATCTGTGGGGATGGGGGCCTGCTCCTGGGGCAGAGACTCTGAGGTCTACAGCCCTACAGGACAATGGGGACTGGAGTTCCAAGGCCCAGAGAGCTAAGTCCACCAGAGGTGGCTCTCCATGTGTGAAAACTCTCTCAAAAGTCAAACTCAACCTTTCAGGCTAGGAAAGCAGTTTGTTGGCTCAAACAAGATGAGATGGTCCTTAAAAACTCTTGAAGGAAGTCTGAGAAAGCTCCCAACAGCCAAACTGGAAACAGTTTGAGAAACAAAATAAATAACAGAGTATGAGATGATAACCCAAAGCATAAATTAATACCTCTGAGTCCGTACTGACATAAATAAATGATCAAATAAACAGAGACTCTCCTGGTGGTCCAGTGGTTAAGAACCCACCATTCAATGCAATGGACACTGGTTCAAGCCCTGGTCAGGGAAACTAAGAATCCACATGCCCTGGGACAACTAAAACCCTCACACACCAACTAGAGAGAACGTGCTCTGAAAACAGAAGGTCCTTGTGCTGAAACATAGAGCCGACACAGCAAGACAAAGACCCAGCACCCCTAAACTAACCTGAAGTGATGTGGGAGAGGAGATAAACATTCCTTACAGAAACATTCCGAGTAACAGACAGAAATCATCTGCTCCAGGAGGGTTAACTGACAGCCCTTCCCCTCCCAAGTGTGGGCTAGATAGAGTAGCTTATTTTCAAAGAGAAGAGGTAGGGAAGGGGAAAACAGTGCAGAAACCTGGCAAACACAACATAATCAACTAATCAAGGCTGATATCCCCAGTGGTAAGACACACAGCTGTCCTGTGTACCCCGAGTGAGGAAACAGGAAGGGCAATTCACCTGTGTGGTGTCTTCCTCAAAATCCAGTCTGAACCACATTCGACATTATGAGTACAGCAGTCAAACTAAGCTTTTGGCAGTCCTTAAGCATCCCTGATCAATCCTCCTCAAGACTGTGAAGGCCATGACAGACTAGAAGAGAATGAGTAATCCACAGAGCAGAAGACACTGGGGACACATGACGATGAATGCAGCATGTGTAGCTTATGGACTGGATGCTGGGACCCAAAGAGACATTAATGGACAACCTGGTAAAATCCAAATAGCGGGTGAGGTTTAGTTAGTAGTAATGCTCCAATGTTGTTTCTCACTGTGAGAAATATTTGCAACGTTTCTATAAATCTACAATAATGCCAAGTTAAATTTTTATTTTAAAAACAACATGCATTAGAAAAGGGCTACATGCGGTGCATTCCTCCATTGACCTTGCCTAGCTCTTCACCCTGATGTCACCAAAAGTCCTCATGATACAGAAATGTCTCAGAGGAACCTGTAGCACCCTCAGAAGGGCACTGGGCTGGATCCATTGCAGCTGTCTCTGTTACTCAGCACCCAGGCCCTGACTCCTCTCCTCACAGAGCTGCAGAGGGTATTGGGGGCAGTGTCTTCTGAAGGACAAGAGGCACGGGATGCATGGGCAGGGGTCCCACCACATGGAAGTCCTGCCCCCACAGACAGAGAGCCAGCATGTGCAGCCTGGGTCTTGTGATGTTCACCTTCCTGCCCAAGAACCTCTGAGACACACCTGGAGCCCCCTGAGCCCCTCGTTCAGTGACCTTCAGAGAGGTGGCCCCCAGGCAAAGGAGCCATGGCAAGGACGGACTCCAGTAGGCCAACTATCACTGCAGCTCAGTACTTGGTGCCTCTTTGCCAAGAGCAGTTACCAGATGTGAATCCTATATGCCATAGGGTTCTGACTGTGGTCACATACCTTGCAACCCAACTTCAGATCAGGTTTTCAGCAAACCGGATTCCACCACAGGTGGCTCAGAGAAAGGTCAGCCAGGTGCCTCAAGCGAGAAAATACCTGATTCTGATTTACAAAGTATCTTAAACCTTTACCTTATTTATTTAATCCCAGGCAATATTCATAAGCACATCTATAGTAAATAGAATTAAAAATATTCTTGTTTACTGACTCCAGAGAAATGGAATATTCCTGCCATTATTCTAACAAACACTGTGCAACATCTACCAAACGCTGGGCCCTCTCCTAGTCCTGGGATACAGCAGCACACAGCACAGCTCTCGCTCTCCTGCAGCCCTTCATCACTCAAGAGGGAGTGAAAGACAGTGACCCCATGGGAAGAGGCACTCTGGGGGAAGATGAGGCAAGGGGAGAAGACAGAGGGCTGTGGGATGGAGGCAGGACACTTTGATAGGCGGGCTTAATAGTGCGGGGAAATTTGTGCCCTGTGATACTTGAAGACACCTGAAGAAGAGGGAATGAATCTTGCAGCCACTAGAGGAAGAGCCTTCCAGGCCAGGAGAGCTCCACGTGCGGAGTCCCTGCTGCAGGAGCACACTTAGGTCAAGAAGCAGACAGGAGGCACTGAGGGAGGAGAGAAAGGAAGGGATAAGTTCACAGAGGCAGCAACAGTGCAGGGCTGGTTGTGCAACTGGCCCAGAGACTGGGCCCAGAAGGGGCCTGGCTTTTCCTCAAGTGGGAGCTCTGGAGAGGAGATAGTTGGAACAGCATATTCAAGGGTGGAAAGAGGCTTCAGAAAATGGACTGACCTAGAGACTGCCATAAGTAAGTGAAGTAAGTCAGACAGAGAAGCAGAAACATCCTATGACATCTTTTTTTATGTGGAATCTAAAAAGATACAATATAAACGAACTAATTTAGAAAACAGGAACTGACTCACAGATTTAGAGAATGACCTATGGTTGACCAGAGCAAGGATGGGGAGAAGAGATAGAAAGTTCAGGATGAACAGGTCCACACTGCTGTATTTACAATAGGCAACCAACAAGGAACAACTGTATAGCACAGGGAAATCTGCTAAATGTTTTGCAAGTGCCTAGATGAGAGGAGGGTTTGTGAAAGAATGGATACATATGTATATATATATAGCTGAGGCCCTTTGTTGTCCACCAGAAACTATCATAAAACTGTTAATGGGCTAGACTCTATAGAAAAGGAAAAGTGAAAGAAAAAAAAAAAAGAAGCTGAAGAAAATATTTCTGCGTAGAATGAGGTCCTATCAATGTTACTGGGTGGCAGGTATAGGTCAAGAGAAAACTAGAAACTTCTGGGCCAGCACATATAAGAGATTTCAGGGCTCCAGAAACGGATTCCGGTAAGCAGCCTCACATAAGCTACTGACAAGATCAAGGACACAGTGATAAGAGCAAGGCAGGGCAAGAGCTGCACCAGGGGCTCAAGGCTTGAGTTCTGGTCTGCCTGGCACTTTCTCCCTGTGAGACCATTCCTAAGCATGGAGCTTCCTCAAAACCCATAAAGTCCACACCAGCTTGTCTTCAAGGTCATGTGTTGTTCTAGGAGGCTGTCACTGGCCATTACTCAGGAGGCCTGGTTGGGGAGCATTTTTGCCCTTTTTGGTCAACCAAGGTATTTTTGGTTGTTAATATTCCTGAATCAGCTGCCCCTCCCACAGAGCCCTCCAGCGGGGAGGAGCCTGAGCCAGTGCCCTCTGTGGACTCAAGGACTAGTATCCTGCCAACACACACAGCTCCTCCTATGCAGCCCCAGGCACCTTCAGGCTGTGGCCTGGCAGAATCTCCTGAAAAAAGGAAGTACGCAACACAGTCCCCTGGGATGAGGACAAGCACAGGTATAAAAGGGCACCAGGTGAGTAGGGAGCACCTGCCACCGGCACCATGACGCGGGCTGGAGCTCTCGTGCTGCTCTGTGCTGCCTTGCTCCTCATCGCAGGTGGAAGTGAGTGGCTGGGACCTGGGCTCCCCAAGGGTTCCGACACCTTCCCAGGGCAACGCTGAACATGTCGGAAGCAGGAAGGGAATAGGGCGTTCTGATGAGTGCCTTACAGGGAGTGTCCCCATATCTTTCTGTTTCAGAGTGTAATGACATCTGCCCAGCCTTGAGGGACACTGTTCACCTGTTCATATCAGGAAGCCATGAGGCCTATATTGAACAAGTTGAAAAGTATAACCAAAACTCTGATGTACTGGAAACTGCCAATACACTAAAGAGCTGTACTGATGAGAAGCTGACACCACAGGATAAGCAGGATGCTCTGAGTGCTCTGGTGGGTCAGACTGTGTGTAGATGTGCCTGTGGGGCCTGTGTGGGGGTGAGGGTGTCAGGGACCTGCTCAGGGCATTGGGAAGTGGGAAGGATTATTTCCTTTTCACCCTGGCCCTTCCCCGGGAACCTGGGAGCAAAAAGATCCCCATGAATGAGGAGGTAGAGGATGTGGCCGACACCCACAGGGTGGGAAAGGATCCTGCAGGAAAACTCAGTCCAGCCCTGGAGTTCTTGAGCTGGCCCTGACTGCTCAGCTTTGCCTGGTCACAGGCCTGGGACCCTTCAGGCCCTCCTGACTCTGTGGTGCCACCTGCCTTTAGAGTTAGGCCCTCAGCACTGGCCTCCCTGACTCTAGCCTCTCCAGCATAGGAACCTGACTGCTGCAATCCATTCACATTGAGTCCTTCCCTTCTCCAAATATCAGTTCTTTCCCTTAGTCCCTTAACCCTACTAAACCCCACATTTCTCCTTGTTCCCTGGATGTCAAATGGCCATTCCTGCCACACATCCCTCAAGAGGTAGCTGCTTCCCAAAACTGCCCTCCTGCCCTCCTCAGGCCTGAGATGCTCAGAGTCAAGGGTCAGGATCAGTCCTTTCTCTGCTGCCCTAGAGGTGGTGGGAACAAGCTGCCATTTCAGCTCTAAGCGTCCAAGGGCCAGGGGGAGGAAGCAGACAGGGATCATCCTTGGAGACTCCTAGGAGTCACTCCAGAGCTCTGCCAGGTGGTCCTCAGCAGTGTCTCCCATTCTATCCCAGAAGACTTCCCTCAGCCCTCCAGGGAAACCCCACAATCTCTGTTCATTGGAGGAAAACTCCTTGGGACATATCCACCTTTACCTGCTCACATCCAGAAGCCTCCCTCCAAACAAGCCTGCAGGCCCCTCCCCTGTGTTCAGTGCAGCTTCACATCTCGTCCACCCCTGAGGCCTCACGACATTTCTGCACCTCCTCTTAAAGAATAAAATATACTCAAGTTCTCTCCGCTGATGGAGCTGTTCCTTCCAAGAACCCAAGGAAGCCACTCGCCTGATAGCTGCTGCTGCTGCTGCTGCTGCTGCTAAGTCACTTCAGTTGTGTCCGACTCTGTGTGACCCCAAAGACGGCAGCCCACCAGGCTCCCCCGTCCCTGGGATTCTCCAGGCAAGAACACTGGAGTGGGTCGCCATTTCCTTCTCCAATGCATGAAAGTGAAAAGTGAAAGTGAAGTCGCTCAGTCGTGTCCGACTCTTCACAACCCCATGGACCGCAGCCTACCAGGCTCCTCTGTCCATGGGATTTTCCAGGCAAGAGTACTGGAGTGGGGTGCCATCGCCTTCTCCACGCCTGATAGCTAAGCAGTGTTAACAACCTGCCACATCCAGGTGTCTGATTATAGAGGATTCCAGCAATAAAAAGCCTTGCAATTCACAGTAAAGTGCTTGCTCACTGGAGATTTGGCTTTGGTTATTTGTGCGGGGGTCGGGGGATGCGGCCACAGTGGAGACCACCAGTGTGCCTTCCCACTGCAGCTGGATTTCAGTGCTGTCAGAGGCTTCTCCACAAATTCAGTACCTGGGGGTAGGGTTGGTGATCATTATATCAGTCAGAGTGTCTGATCACTTAGGATATGAGCATCATCCAACAAACTTCAGCTTCCGAGCAACCTTGAGGGGTAGGAGTAATCATCCTTGTCTTACAAGGGAGAATCTGAGGCTTGGAGGAGGTAAAGCGTCTGCTGAAGAGACACAGCTTCTCCCACTTGTCCATGCTGGGGAGACGAGCTCAGCTAACTCACCCTGTGACTGTGCACATATTACAGTCCTTCTTTGGGCCTCTGGTTCCTATTTACAAAATCTAACTACCTCCAGTCTCCAAGGCTGAGGTGAGACCAAAGTAAAATGATGAGTGAGAAGGGGCCCCTATCCTAAGCGCCTGACATGAGAGGAAGAACAACAGGTCAAGGTCCACGAGCTAAACTCGGTCACTCCTTAGGCCTCAGTTTATCCCAAATCCAAACCCCCAGTTGTGGACTCAATTGCTTCCACATAAACACACTAGGTTGGGTCTCAAACTCAGAGTGGACATCCAGGGTCCTGGGGCTTCTTACTCTTCCTGTTTCTCTGCTGCCTGCACATGAAACTGGTTCCATGTTCACACTGTCTCATTCTTCTTCACCTGACCTTTCTAAGAGCTTCTTCCCACCCAACAGCTCCCCTCCAAAAAAGAGTCTGCTAGGCTTATCCCATAGGACTGGGTCTAAGTCAGGGAATCTCTAAGGTCCTCACGGTGAAGAGGCTTAGGACAGGTCCCCAAGGTGATCCAGAGCTGCTGCTTCTCCCTGTGGAGGGGACGCTGGGCAACACGGGGGAGGTCTCCTTGCCCAGAGTGACACCAGTCCCTTGTCTCTGCCCACCACTCCACCCCCACCAGGGTCTGGCTAGGGGCTCTTCTAAGATAGAGACCTGCCTCTGTGGGAGCTAAGGTGAGTGGCTGTGAGCAGGTCCTGGGGCAAGGACCCTTCTCATTATTTGACACAGGATATGTATTCCATGCCACCTCCACACAACTGATGTAAAAACTCCAGGCCTTCTAAAAGGACATTTCCCCTCAGATGAGTTAGATGCTTCTTACAATATCTTGAATATAGACTCACCTTGCTCTGCAGTGAGCATACAGATGTGACAGGGACCCATCCAAAGATGCAGCAGAAATGGGTGAGGGGCAGTTGGTCCTCCTGGGAGAGACAGAGTCTGTCTCCTGGCTCTTGCTCAGCTGCACAGAGTTCCCTGGGGCTGCTGGGGAGACACTTCCACATTGCCCACTGCCCCCTCCCCTCTCCCTGCCTTCCTCCAATCTACAGCACCCTTATCTAATCTGAAGTTAGAAGAAAAGGCAGCATCTGATTTCTCCCAAATCCTTTTCTGTCTGATATCGAAACCTCAGAGGGGTGGGAAGGTAAATGTCAAAAACTTGTGGCGTTTGATCTCTGATTCTCACATGAATCTCCCTCTGAGATCATAGAAGCCCCACCTCGCTGCCACCTAGGCCAACCTGAGTTCACCTGCAGCTGTGGGATAATCCCCCACTGCAGACACACCCCTCCTCAAACATCTGCAGCTCCCCTACCTGCTTGGTGGATTTCTCCAGCACCTGGGAGCTTGCTGAACCACTGATAGGCTCAGTGGAAACTGTGGGGATTCATGCCCACAGGGCAACCCTCAGACACTACAGACCCCAGCTTCCTTGACTGCTGGTGGGTCTCCTCAGAGGTGAGCTCCACACTCTCTCTCAAGGCACCCAGTGGCCTACGGCCCCACCTGCCCACTTCCTTGGCCTTCCTCACTTTGGAGTTCACTGTCCTTAGTTCCTCTCTTAAGCACCTGATATCACCTCCCTAATTACCTACTTGCCCCCAAGTTCCTGTGTATGGGTCTCCTTTGTTGGGAACACATAATCTCCTAGTGTCCTATGTCCATCTGCCTGATCAGGAAGCACAAGAATTCAAGAGGAGGATGCTCAGTGAAGGCAGCAGGAGGAAGGCAGAGGGATACCATAGTTGATGCTTCCGAGGCATCACCACCCTACACAGAGAACAGGAACCTGGGTCGGGGAGGGAGATGCTCTTTGTCCGTGTATTTCTCTATGGACCTTGCACTGAGATATTCCCAAACTGTCCTGACAAGGTATTTTGAGGATGCTCCCCTATCCTAGCCCATAGGAATCCATGTGGGAATCCAGGCAGAAGCACATATCACCCCACTGATCAAGTCCTGGGAGCCAGATACTCAGAGAGAGATGGGAGCAAGCTCTGGGTGCCAGGACAGAGGCAACAGGACTGAGACAAGTCCCCAACGAGGAAAATTCCAAAACTGAGCAATATGAGACAACATGAGTGCAATAAAAAGCTGCATGGATAGATGCTTCGTTGTTACCATTTAACCTGGAAATTTCTATTCAATTCCTTTTTCAAAATATTGTATAACACTGACTACTCTTCTAAAGTTATGACATATCTACCCTCATCCTTAGGCTGGCCATGCTCATGGACTAAGAATACAGGATACCCATCCAGGACTTGAAATCCAGGCACCTGAAGGGGTTCACATAGAAGGGTCAGATGGTGTATGTGCCCCAAGAGGTACCTGAGGAAGGCACACAGCTCAGCAGATCCTGAGAGGTGCTCAGCACAGCAAAGAGTTGACAGAAACACAACTTCCACTCTGAAGGCTACCATAGAAAACACATGGATGTATTTGTCATGTCCATTCCCAGATTACTGAGGTAACTGCAAACTCACTACTTTGGATGGACAAACAGGCCTCACTTGTAAAGCCTGCAGAGCTGCACACAGGCCGATGCATGTGGGCAGCCGGGGCACAGAAACTAGCACGGCCAACACAGCACAGCCAGGTGAAGAGGCCCTGCTTATAACAGCAGGACAAGCCCAGATTCACATCATCACTGCTTCCACCACAAAGCCAGCTCTGAGCAGACACACAGGACTGATCCAGACTCAGGAGCATCTTCCACACTAAATCCATGGAGGGAGAGCCCATCCTACACTGTTTCAGGTGAGGTGTGGAAGGAATAATAAGAAAATCACAGTAATACCCACATGGCTTTGGTCTAGTTGTCCAGGAGAAAAAAATTAAAGCAATGCCCAAGATGATTGAGGAAAGTCGGAACTAAGAGCAACACTGATGGGACTTCTGTGCTGGTCCAGGTTAAGAATCCACCTTCAAATGGGATGCAGGTTGATCCCTGGTCTGCGAACTTGATGATATACACCATGGGGCAAATAAAACCTATTTGCCACAACTAGAGAGAAGCCTGTGGGCCACAACGAAACCCCACAAGCTGCCACAGTGAAGATCCCGCATGCCACAACACAAAGAGCTAAAAATAAATACATAGATAATTAGATAGAATATTTTTTTAAAGGGGGTAGTGGGGAGACCCTGAAAGAGGCCAAAGAGAGTAAGTCATTGCAGGATGCAGACTGGTCATCAAAGTCTAGGTAGACTTTGCACAACAGTGTGATATGGTGCACAGATGTGTGGTGTGAAATGTGCTCACTGTATAAGCATGGGCCTAGAAAATATTCTACCTCTAAACTGATTGCTTTGGAGTAGAAAATAAAATGTAAGAATTGAATCGCTAGTCTATGTCTGACGCAGGGTGCAGCATGCTTGGGGCTGGTGCATGGGGATAACCCAGAGAGATGCTGTGGGGAGGGAGGTGGGAGGGGGGTTCATGTTTGGGAACGCATGTAAGAATTAAAGATTTTAAAATTAAAAAAATAAAAAACTAAAAAAAAATAATAAATAAAATAAATAGATCTTAAGGGAAAAAATAAATAAATAAATAAATTTCTCTTTCTCCTCTCCTCAGAATGCCATGAGGAAAGAAAGATAGTAGTGGAATTTAGGAGTATGACTCCACAATAACAGAGAAAACAATATAAACGTATGCCCAGATGATGGAATATAACACATCCTCAGAGCAGAAATGGAGAAGGCAATGGCACCCCACTCCAGTACTCTTACCTGGAAAATCCCATGGGTGGAGGAGCCTGGTAGCCTGCAATCCATGGGGTCGCTAAAAGTCAGACATGACTGAGCGACTTCACTTTCACTGTTCACTTTCATGCACTGGAGAAGGAAATGGCAACCCACTCCAGTGTTCTTGCCTGGAGAACCCCAGGGATGGGGGAGCCTGGGGGCTGCCGTCTATGGGGTCTCACAGAGTTGGACACAACTGAAGTGACTTAGCAGCAGCAGCAGTCAGAGCAGAGAAAGCACAGAAAGACATGGTGACTCCAGGCAGAGAAAGACATGGATAATAAATCAGACAGAACCCATTTTTCCTACACAATTCCAAAAAGCGCTGGGCTTCAGAGGCACTGGGAAGTGCAGTTGTTGTTGTTCAGTCACTCAGGCTTCCCTGTCCTTCACCATCTCCCAGAGCTTGCTCAAACTCATGTCCATTGAGTCAGTGACACCATCCAACCATCTTGTCCTCTGTCATCCCCTTCTCCTCCTGCCTTCAATCTTTCCCAGTATCAGGGTCTTTTCTAAACAATATAAACTTATCCCCAGATGATAGAGTATAACACATTCTTAGAGCAAAGAAAGCACAGAAAGACATGGAGACTCCAGGCAGAGAAAGACATATGTAATAAACCAAACAGAGCCCATTTTTCCAAAGAGGTTTGGGCTTCAGGGGCACTGGGCAGTGCAGTGGGTAACAGTAAATAAATTTGCACAGCTGAAAAGAAGCATTGGTGTGAAACTTCTATGTGGAATCACTGAATTCTCTAATCTCACTTCCCCACCTCTTTCATTCACAGAACACCTGCATTCAAGTCTACATCCCCCAAGAGGAAGTAAGAGAACCAGTGCGATGTAATAGGTAAGAATAGGGACCCTGGAACTACACTTCATGGTTCAAAACTGATTTCATTTGAAATATAAGTAATTTGAATGGCATCGCTGCAAGCTAGAACATAACAGAGAAGTGCCTTCAAATTTTTAAAGCAAGTTTAGAACTCCATCCCTAGGAACTTCAAATATGTAAGAATCCAAAAAATCCACCTTTTTGTATGAGTAAGCAGACCCAGGCCAAGTTCAGTCACATGTAGAGATTAAAAGCAGAAAAAATGTGTCATCATCTTTCTTGGTGAAGAAAAAAAGTTTTATAATACTAAACAACTATTTGTGATTATTTTTATTTTTTTTCCACTTTATCTCGTTTATTGTATTTTAATTATACCTCTTTACAAAATTCATATGATTCTCTATACATTATGGTATGCATTTTTTACTTGTCATTGTTAAGTCAATATTATACCATTTTATGTACAATGTAAGAATCTTAAAAAAACATGTTTTTCTCATGCCTTTGGTACATTGTCTTAGATTTCACTTTTATGTGTAAGCCTCATAAAACATTTACATTATTATGTCTTAGCAATTAATACATTTTTATAGAAATTAAATTTTAAATATATGTTTACCCACACATCTACCATTTCTAGTACTCTTTATTACTTCTTGCATATTTGATTTTCCCTTTAGGATTCTATACCTTCAGCCTAGGTAACTTCCTTTAGCATTTCTTGTATTTTTAAAAAGCTGAACAAAATGAGAATAAAGGAGGTCTTTGTAAGCATGATAGTCATTTAAAAACAAAACCACACAAAAACAACATATTTGATGGTAAAATGTTACAAGCACTACATTTAAAATAAGAAACAGGGTAATGATGCTTGAATCACTACTTCTACTAAACACTGTACTATATTTACTAAGTAATACAGTAAGAAAAGAGATTCTGTTATCAATGAAGTAGAAAATAGCTTAAGAATTAAGAATATCAAACTTCCCTGGTAGACCAGGGGTTGGGAGTCTCCCTGCCAATGCACGGAGATACAGGTGTAATCCCTGGGTTGCAAAAATTCCACATACTGTGGACAACTAAGCTCGTGTGCCACAACAACTGATTCCAAACTCCAGAGCACACAAGCCACAACTAATGAGCCCATGTGCTGCTACTACTGAAGCCCACACACCCCACAATTGACATAAAAATTAATGGTGAAAGACTGAATGCTTTCCTCCTAAAATTGAGCAGGCAAAGATGTCCACTTTCATGATTTTTCTGGAACATTTTACTGGCAGTTCTGACCAGTGAAACAAAAGAGTAAGAAAGAAATACACACTGAAAAGGAGGAGGTGAAAGTGTATGTAAAATATCAAAACACACAGAAAAGAAATTGAAAAAAACAACATTCATTAAGCCTTTCAGTACAACAGTAGTAAAAGAAAACTTCTTCAATCTAATAAAAAGCATCAAAAATAACAAGGAAGACTTCAGCTAACACTGCATTTAATGATCAAAGACTGAATTTTTCCTCTTAAGATTAAGGATAAGGCAAAAAGACCTATCCTCTCTATTTCTATATAACATTGGGGTGTAAGCTCTTGGAGGTGCAATAAGGCAAGAAAAAATAAAAATGAAGTACAGTTGGAAGGGAAGAAATCAAACTCTCTTCATTCATAGAAAACATTAAATATGCACAGTAAATTATAATATACAGAGAAAATCCAAAAGAATCTACAATAACACCATTATGCATATAAGTGAGCTGAGCATATATGCAAAATACAAGTCAATATATAAAAATCAAGTATTGGATTCTATAAAAATATATTCCAATACTTAATTCCAATATATAAAAATCAACAACTGGAAATTAAAATAAAATATCTTCCATAATGGTTTCCCAGGTGGCCCAGCAGTAAAGAATTTGCCTGCCAGTGCAGAGATACTGGAGACACAAGTCCCATCCCTGGGTCGGGGAGATCCCCTGGAGGAAAACAGCAACCCACTCCAGGAATTCTTGCCTGGAGAATTCCATGGGCAGAGGAGACTGGTGAGTTACAGTCCACAGGGTCCCAAAGAGCTAGACACCACTTAGTGACTAAAGCAACATCATCCATAATACATATAAAAACATAAAATATTGTGGTTCAGTTCAGTCACTCAGTCGTGTCCAACTTTTTGTGACCCCATGGACCACAGCACACCAGGGCTCCCTGTCCATCACCAGCTCCTGGAGTTTAGTTAAACTCATGTCCATTGAGTTGGTGATGCCATCCAGCCATCTCATCCTCTTTTGTCCCCTTCTCCTCCTGCCTTCAATCTTTCCCAGCATCACAGTCTTTTCAAATGAGTCAGTTCCTTGCATCAGGTGGCCAAAGTATTAGAGTTTCAGTTTCAGCATTAGTCCTTCCAATGAACATTCAGGACTGATTTCCTTTAGGATGGACTGGTTGGATCTCCTTGCAGTCCAAGAGACTCTCAAGTCTTCTTCAACACCACAGTTCAAAAGCATCAATTCTTTGGCACTCAGCTTTCTTTATAGTCCAACTCTCACATCCACACATGACTACTGGAAAAACCATAGCTTTGACTAGACAGACCTTTGTTGGCAAAGTAATGTCTATGCTTTTTAATATGCTGTCTAGGCTGGTCATAATTTTTCTTCCAAAGAATTAATAAAATATGTATAAGATGTATAAAATGGAAACTATAAAATATTTTCTCAGAGAAATAGAAGTCTTAAATAAATGGAGACATATACCATGATTCTATATTGAAGGATTTAATATTGTTAAAATTTCAATTCTATTGATCTTCAGTTTCAACACAATCCTGATTCAAATGCCAACAAGAAGTTGTACAAAGTAACAAACTGACTCTAAAATGTATATAGAGAATAATGTCAGCAAGATGGATTCGTAGGAGATTCCACTCTCTATCCACACAATGAAAACAATTGGACAGACAGATGTGAATAAAACAGCTCTGATAGAGTTCAGGAGTCCACTTAAGAAGCTGCATCAACACAGCAGTGCAAAGTAAAATGAGGGACAACTGTGGAGGAAACCAACAGCCAGCACAACCACTGAATCTGCCCACAGCTCTCACCACAGAGGGTCCCAAAGGTTTAAAGGTCTCAGACTCCTGGTGCTGAGTCCTTCCACCCTCCCAAACAGGAGCCATGACAGCTAGTGCCTCCCTGGAACTCAGCACAGCCATCATACATGCAGCAAAGCTAGTCCTGGTCCTGAAGCCAGGCATGCACATGCCACCAGCTCTGACCTCAGCAACTGAACTTGTGCCTGCAATCATCCACAGATCCTAACACAAGCCCTGCCCTTGCCACGACGCATACACCACTGCCCTGTGCATTCACCTATGGCCCCACAGCTAAGCCTGTGTACACTCCTGGCACTAGCAATGATCACTGCTGCTGCTGCTGCTGCTAAGTCGCTTCAGTCGTGTCTGACTCTGTGTGACCCCAGAGACGGCAGCCCACCAGGCTCCCCCATCCCTGGGATTCTCCAGGCAAGAACACTGGAGTGGGTTGCCATTTCCTTCTCCAATGCATGAAAGTGAAAGTGAAATCACTCAGTCGTGTCCAACTCCTAGTGACCCATGGACTGCAGCCTACCATGCTCCTCACTACCTTCCCTATTTTCCTATTGCTGAACCCAGAGACACTGCTGAGAACCATTACAGTTATGTTTCTATACTCTAACAGTGAAAACTCCAAAGGGAAATTAAGGAAAGATAAGATACAGGAATAGAATGAATCACAGAAGGGAAAGACATACAGTAAAAAGTGCAAAACATTGATTAAAAACTTAAGACACAAATAAGTAGAACTATAACTCACTTTCATGAATCGGAAGACTAATACTGTTAAAATATTCATACTATGGAAACTGATATAAACAGTCAACGTAGTTCCTATCTAAATCCTATTAGGATTTCAGTTCAGTTCAGTCATTCAGTCATGTCTGACTCTTTGCAACCCCATGAATCGCAGCACACCAGGCCTCCCTGACCATCACCAACTCCTGGAGTACACTCACATTCACGTCCATCGAGTCAGTGACGCCATCCAGCCATCTCATCCTCTGTCGTCCCCTTCTCCTCCTGCCCCCAATCCCTCCCAGCATCAAAGTCTTTTCCAATGAATCAACTCTTCACATGAGGTGGCCAAAGTACTGGAGTTCCAGCTTTAGCATCATTCCTTCCAAAGAAATCCCAGGGCTGATCTCCTTCAGAATGGACTGGTTGGATCTCCTTACAGTCCAAGGGACTCTCAAGAGTCTTCTCCAACACCACAGTTCAAAAGCATCAATTCTTCGGCGTTCAGCCTTCTTCACAGTCCAACTCTCACATCCATACATGACCACAGAAAAACCATAGCCTTGACTAGATGGACCTTAGTCGGCAAAGTAATGTCTCTGCTTTTGAATACGCTATCTAGGTTGGTCATAACTTTCCTTCCAAGTAGTAAGCATCTTTTAATTTCATAGCTTCAGTCACCATCTGCAGTGATTTGGGAGCCCCAAAAAATAAAGTCTGACACTGTTTCCTCATCTATTTCCCATGAAGTGATGGGACAAGATGCCATGATCTTCATTTTCTGAATGTTGAGCTTTAAGCCAACTTTTTCACTCTCCTCTTTCACTTTCATCAAGAGGCTTTTATTAGGATTTAGGTACATATTCTTACAGAACTAGAAAAATGATCCTAAAAATTACATGCAACTACAAAGGACTCTGACCAGCCAAAACAATCAAGAAAATAAAAACAAAGCTGGAGGTACCACATCTCCTCATTTCAAAACATATTACAAAGCTGCAGTAATTAAAACATTATGATACTGACAAGCAGACATATAGACCAGTGGCAAAGAAGAGAGCCCAGAAAACACATACATGTGTGCTCATGCACGCGTGCACACACACACACACACACACACACACACACAGAGTCAACTGATCTTGAACAAGGGTGCCAGGAATGCACAATGGGGAAAAATGATCTCTTCCATAAGTGGTGTTGTGAACCACTGCACATATAGATGAAAAACAATGAAATTTGATATTTATCTTAAACCACACATACACAAAACAATTCAAAATAGATTAAAGATTGAAACTCAATGCCTGAAACTGTAAAATTATTAGAAGGAAACATAGAAGGGCAACTGTATGACATCGGTTTTGGCAATGATTTCTTGCATATTACACCTAATGCATAGGCAACAAAAGCAAAAGTAGACAAGCGGGACAACATAAAACAAAAAGCTTCTGTATAGCAAAGGAAACCATAAGCAGAGTGAAAGTGTCACATATAAAATGGGAAGATATCTTCAAACCACATATCTGATAAGAAATACACAAACTATAAAAGGAATTCCTATGCTTCCATACCAAAAAAAAAGTATCACAATTAAAAATAAGCATTGGACCTGAACAGACAATTCTCCAAAAAAGATATAAAAATGGCAAACAAGTACATAAAATGTATTCAATATCAATAATCATCAGATAAATACAAAGCAAAACCACACTGAGATATCACCTCATACCCCAAAATTGAAAACTACAATTGCCAAATGATCCAGTGCTCCACTTCTGGGTATTTATCTAAAAGAATTAAACTCAAGATCTCAAATAAATATTGCACTCCCAGGTTCATTGTAGCATTATTCACAAAGGCCAAGACATGGGAATAAGCCAAATATCCATCAACAGATATGTAGGTTAAGAAAATGCAATAAATACACATATATACACAGTGGAATATTATTCAGTCTTTTATTTTTTTTTTAAATTTTATAATCTTTAATTCTTACATGCGTTCCCAAACATGACCCCCCCTCCCACCTCAAAGAAGGAAATTTACTATATACAACAACATGGATGAACCTTATGGACATTTTTGCTACTGAAATAAGCCAGTCACAGAAAGACGAAAACCGCACAATCCCCCTTACATGAAGTAGTATCTAAAGTAGTTAAACCGAGGAATTCCCTGGTGGTCCTTTATCAAGGGATGGTTAGGACTCCATCTCTCCTTTCCAAGGGCCCAGGTTCAATTCCTAACTAATTCCTTAGTTACCTGTTGGGGAACTAAGACCTCACAAGCTGCATGGTATGGGCAAGTAACAAATTTTTTTTAAGCATTTTTTTACTAAAAAAAAAATTTAACTATTTAAACCCACAGAAAGCCAAATGGCAGTTAACAAGGGCTGAAAGTAGTTGGAAAATGGAAATTTCTGTGCGAAACTGCTAGAGAACTACTGTACTGTGTGCTTCTAGTTAACAATAATTAAAAGGTCATCAGAAGTGTAGCTTTCCTGGGGAAAATGTTAGGGCAACTGGGACACTGACACAACAGGTATAAATTGTGATTTTCCCACTCAGAGGAAAATAAAGGAGTTTTGTTTTTCTTTGCCCCTTTGGGATACTGCTTATAATTTTGCTACCTGGCATACTACTGTGTCTGTGTTTTCTAAAGTGTGGTTTCCTAGGTGAGAGTTCACTTAGCTAATGACAGTACATGAGCCCAGGATGCCAGCATGATGCCTGCAGCTGTGTCCCTCATTGGTCCATTTCTTTTGCCATTGAAAGAAATTTAATCTGCCTGATTGACTAGGCTGTCTTCGTTGTTTAGTTATAAGCATAGAGCTGAGCAAGTCAGAGGACAAAAGACTAAGCACATATTGTGATCAATAGACATTTTAATAAAGGAGCCATTGTTGGAGATGTTCTTAAAAGCCACCAACTTCCTCCAATCTATTTTCCTTGTAACAGCAGTGACCTCAGAGGCGCTTCTATGACTGCGTGTTTATGATTCATATAAGCATATACATATTTAATAAAAATCTAAATAAAGAACCAAAAAGTAGGGTTCAATCCTAAGATGGCAGAGGAATAGGATGGGAGGCCACTTTCTCCCCCACAAATTCATCAAAAGATTATTTGAACTGAGCAAATACCACAAAACAACTTCTGAATGCTGGCAGAGGACACCAGGACACCAGGCACCCAGAAAGGCAGCCCATTGTTGTGGAAAGGAGGTAGGACAAAATATAAAAGATAAAAAGAGAGACAAAAGAGTTAGGGATGGATACCCATCCTAGGGAGGGAGTCTTAAAAGAGAAGTTTCCAAATACCAGGAAACCCTCTCACTGGTGGGTCTGTGGGGAGTTTTGGAATCTCAGAGGGCAACATAACTGGGAGGAAAAAATAAATAAATAAAACCCACAGATTACGCACCTAATGGCAACTCCCAATGGAGAAGTAACCCAGAAGCTCACGTCCATCATGACAAACAAGCAGGGGCTGAACAGGGAGGCACGGAATGCATCGCTACGGTAAGGAGGCCTGAATGCCCTGAGGGCAATCTGAGGGAGCTAACGTGAGATAGCAACCCAAACCGTGGGATAGCCAGAAAGGAAAAACACAAAATAGAGAAGAGAGAGAGAGAACTTTCCCCAAAAAAGCTCTAACCTAAGGCACTGCCAGCCCACTCACAAAACAAACGACTGAGGAAATACGAGAGGAGAGTTAGGCGGCTATGGACTGGCCCATCTCCATCCAGGGAGGCAGGGAGGCAGGCGGGCAGCAGCCAGGGCTGGAAAGGGGCAAACTTGGCCCTAGAGACAGCATCCCCTACCAAACTGCAAAGAGGCTTCCAGTTGCTAACCAAGTCTTCCTGGGTCCTATATGGTTGACATCCGCGGGGAGGGTCATAGCCAGAGATCAGCTATCCAGAGAAGACACACAGCACACCCGCTGCGCACCCAGGAAACCAAGTGGCTGGGACCAGGGAGGTGATGAGATGCACTGTACCTGGGGAAAGCGCGCTTACCAAACACCTGGTCACCTGAGTTGCTCAGACCTGGGAAGGGCACAAAACACAGGCCCAACCGAGTCTGTGCCTTTGTGGAGCACCTGGGAACCTGAACAGCATAGTTCTGGGAAGTGCACGCAACCCAGGGACCACTTTAGATAGTTTCCCAGCAGAGCAACCTGGAGCCTGAGCAGTGTAGACCAAGAAAGCACACAAGCCGTGAGGAGGGGCAAACCCAGTGTGACTGAGACACTGTGAGCACTCCCCACACATGCCAGTGATATTTGTTTGCAGTGTTCCTCCCTCCCCGCAGCACAATTGAACAAGTGAGCTGAAATAAATGACCTGGTAGAGGTTAGATACTGAAGAGACTTGCAAACAGAGGAAGCCAAAATAAACAAAGAAAAGGGAACAGCTTTGGAACTGACAGGTGCAACAGATTAAAATCCTGTAGTTAGCACTGGCTACATTGGAAGGGACCTATAGACCTTGAGAGGAAGTATAGGTGGAACAAGGAATCATCTGAAACTGAACTGACCACATACTGGCCTCAACAGCTCCAGAGAAATTCTTAGATATATTTTACCATTATCATTTTTTAATTTTTTAAAATGTTTTTTATTTTTAAGTTCTTTATTACTTCTTTAGTTTTCATTTTTAAAACCTACTATTACCTTGGGGGGGGGAAGACCCTATTTTTAAAGCAAATTTCATATTTTTTATATAACTTTTGCAAGTTTGTTTTGTTTTTTTTTAATATTGTATTTTTGAGAGTTTAACCACTACTCTAGATTTTTAATCTTTGCTTTTTGGTATTTGTTATCAATTCTGTACCTTTAAGAATCCAATCTTCAGTACACATTTTTACTTAGGAGTGTGATTACTGGTTTGATTGCCTCTCCCCTTTGACTCACCTTTTTCTCCCGCAAATCACCTCTATCTCCTCCCTCCCCCTTCTCTTCTCTACTTACCACTGTGAATCTCTTTGGATGTTCCAGGCCATGGAGAAAACTTAGGGAACTGATCACAGGCTAGCCTGGTCTCTCTCCATTTGACTCCCCCTCCTCTCCTCCAGGTCACCTCTATCTCCTTCCTTCTTCTTCTCTTCTCTATGGAACTCAGTGAATCTCTCTGAGTGTTTCAGACTGTGGAGAGCAAATAGAGAAATGATTACTGGCTAGACTGCTCTTGCCTCTTTTGATTCCTCCTCTTCTCTTCCTGGTCACCTCTATCTCCCTCCTCTCTCTTCTCTTCTTCATGTAACTCTGTGAACCTCTCTGGGTGTCTCTCACTGCGGAGAATCTTTTCACCATTAACCAAGATGTTTTATCATCGGTGTTGTATGGATGGAGAAGTCTTGAGGCTATTATAAGAATAAATGAAAGCCAGAGGCAGGAGGCCTAAATCCAAAACTTGAGAACACCAGAAAACTCCTGACTACAAGGACCATTAATTGACAAAATTTCATCCAAAAGCCTCCATACCTACACCGAAACCAAGTTCCACCCAAGAGCCAACAAGTTCCAGACCAAGACATACCAAGCTAATTCTCCAACAAAGCAGGAACATAACCCTGAACACAAAAATGCAGGTGGCCAAAGTCACACCAAACCCATAGACACCTCAAAACTCACTACTGGACACTTCATTGCACTCCAGAGAGAAGAGATCCAGCTCCACCCACCAGAACACCAATGCAGGCTTCCCTAACCAGGGCCCTTGACAAGCCACTTGTCCAAGCCCACCCACATGGAGGAACCTCCACAATAAAGAAGAAGCACAAACTTCCAGCATTCAGAAAGGGCACCCCATACACAGCAACCTAAACAAGATGAAAATGCAGAGAAATATTCAGCAGGTAAAGGAACATTATAAAAGTCCACCAAACCAAACAAAAGAGGAGAAGATAGGAGTCTAACTGAAAAAGAATTCACAATAATGATAGTAAAAATGATCCAAAATTTTGAAACCAAAATGGAGTTACAGATAAATAGTCTGGAGACAGATTGAGAAGATGCAAGAAAAGTTAAACAAGGACCTAGAAGAAATAAAAAAGAGTCAATCAATAATGAATAATGCAATAAATGAGATGAAAAGCTCTCTGGAGGGAACCAACAGTAGAATAACTGAGGCAGAAGATCGGATAAGTGAAGTGGAAGATAGAATGGTGGAAATAAATGAAGCAGAGAGAAAAAAGAATTAAAAGAAATGAGGAAAACCTCAGAGACCTCTGAGACAATGTGAAACACCCCAACATTCAAATCATAGGAGCCCCAGAAGAAAAAGATAAAAAGAAAGGCCATGAGAAAATACTTAAGGAGATAATAGTTGAAAACTTCCCTAAAATGGGGAAGGAAATAGCCATCCAAGCCCAAGAAACCCAGAGAGTCCCAAACAGGATAAACCCAAGGTGAAACACCCCAAGACATATTAATCAAATTAACAAAGATCAAACACAAAGAACAAATATTAAAAGCAGCAATGGAAAGACAACAAATAACACACAAGGAGATCACCATAAGGATAACAGCTGATCTATCAATAGAAACTCTTCAAGCCAGAAGGGAATGGCAGAACACACTTAAAGTGATGAGAGAGAAAAGCCTACAACTCAGATTACTACACCCAGAAAGGATCTCATTCAAATATGATGGAGAAATCAAAAGCTTTATATACAAACAAAAGCTCAGAGAATTCAGCACGACCAAACCAGCATTTCAACTAATGCTAAAGGATCTTCTCTAGACAGGAAACACAGAAAATGTGCATAAACTTGAACCCAAAACAACAAAGTAAATGGCAATGGGATCATACTTATCAATAATTACCTCAAATGTAAATGGGTTGAATGCCCCAACCAAAAGACAAAGACTGGCTGAATGGATACAAAAACAAAACCCCTATATATGCTGTCTACAAGAGACCCACCACAAATGTAGAGACACATACAGATTGAAAGTGAAGGGCTGGAAAAAGATATTTCACAAAAATGGAGACCAAAAGAAAGCAGGAGTAGCAATACTCATAACAGATATAATAGACTGTGAAATAAAGGCCCTGAAAAGAGACAAAAAAGGACACCACATAATGATCAAAGGATCAATCCAAGAAGAAGATATAACAATTATAAATATATATGCACCCAACATAGGAGCACTGCAATACGTAAGGCAAATGCTAACAAGCATGAAAAGGGAAATTAACAGTAACACAATAATAGTGGGAGACTTTAATACCCCACTCACACCTATGGATAGATCAACTAAACAGAAAATTAGCAAGGAAACACAAACTTTAAATGATACAATGGACCAGTTAGACCTAATTGATATCTATAGGACATGTTACCCTAAAACAATGAATTTCACCTTTTTCTCAAGTGCATGTGAACCTTCTCTGGGATACACCACATCCTGGGCCATAGATCTAGCCTTGGCAAATTCAAAAAACTTGAAGTCATCTCAAGCATCTTTTCTGATCACATGCAGTAAGATTAGATGTCAACTACAGGAAAAAAAAAACTATTAAAAATACAAACATGTGCAGGCTAAACAACACATTTCTGAATAACCAACAAATCACAGAAGTCAAAAAAGAAATCAAAATATGCATAGAAATGAATGAAAATTAAAACACAACCACCCAAAACCTACGGGATTCAGTAAAAGCAGTGCTAAGGGGACGGTTCATAGCAATACAAACTTACCTCAAGAAACAGGAGAGAAATCAAACAAATAACCTAACTCTACACCTAAAGCAACTAGGAAAGGAAGAAATGAAAAACCCCAGGGTTGGTAGAACGAAAGAAATCACAAAAATTAGAGCAGAAATACATGCAAAATAAACAAAAGAGACCATACCAAAAATCAACAAAGCTAAAAGCTAGTTCTTTGAGAAGATAAATAAAATAGACAAACCATTAGCCAGACTTATCAAGAAACAAAGGGAGAAGACTCAAATCAACAAAATTAGAAATGAAAATGGAGAAACCACAACAGACAACAGAGAAATACAAAGGATTATAAGAGACTACTATCAGCAACTATATGTGAATAAAATGGACAACTTGGAAGAAATGGACAAATTCGTAGAAAAGTATAACTTTCCAAAACTGAACCAGGAAGAAATAGAAAATCTTAACAGACCCATCACAAGCATGGAAATGAAACTGTAATCAGAAATCTTCCAACAAACAAAAGCCCAGGACCAGATGGCTTCACAGCTGAATTCTACCAAAAATTTAGAGAGAGCTAACACCTATCCTACTCAAACTCCTCCAGAAAATTGCAGAGGAAGGTAAAGTTCAAAACTCATTCTATGAGGCCACCATCACCCTAATACCAAGACCACACAAAGATGCCACAAAAAAAGAAAACTACAGGCCAATATCATCGATGAACATACATGCAAAAATCCTTAACAAAATTCTAGCAAACAGAATCCAACAATGTATTAAAAAGATCATACATCACAACCAAGTGGGCTTTATCCCAGGGATGCAAGGATTCTTCAATATTCGCAAAGCAATCAATGTGATACACCACATTAAAAATTAAAAGATAAAAACCATATGATTATCTCAATAGATGCAGAGAAAGCCTTTGACAAAATTCAACATCCATTTATGATAAAAACCCTCCAGAAAGCAGGAATAGAGGGAACATACCTCAAAATAATAAAAGCCATATATGATAAACCCACAGCAAACATTATCTTCAATGGTGAAAAACTGAAAGCATTTCCCCTAAAGTCAGGAAAAAGAGAAGGATGCCCACTCTCACCACTGCTACTCAACACAGTTTTGGAAGTTTGACCACAGCAATCAGAGCAGAAAAAGAACTAAAAGGAATCCAGATTGGAAAAAAAGTAAAACTCTCACTGTGCAGATGACATGATCCTCTACATAGAAAACCCTAAAGACACCACCAGCAAGTTACTAGAGCTAATCAATGAATATAGTAAAGTTGCAGGATATAAAATTAACACATAGAAATCCCTTGCATTCCTATACACTAACAATGAGAAAACAGAAAGAGAAATTTAGGAAACAATTCCATTCACCATTGCAATGAAAAGAATAAAATACTTAGGAATATATCTACCTAAAGAAACAAAAGACCTATATATAGAAAACTATAAAACACTGATGAAAGAAATCAAAGATGACACAAATAGATGGAGAAATATACTGTGTTCATGGATTGGAAGAATCAATATAGTGAAAATGAGTAAATTACCCAAAGCAATCTATAGATTCAATGCAATCCCTATTAAGCTACCAATGGTATTTTTCAGAAAATTTGAACAAATAATTTCACAATTTGTTTGGAATTACAAAAACCCTCGAATAGCCAAAGCAATCTTGAGAGAGAAGGATGGAAACAGAGGATCAACCAGCCTGACTTCAGGCTATACTACAAAGCAACAGTCATCAAGACAGTATGATACTGGCGCAAAGACAGAAACACAGATCAATGGAACAAAATAGCCCAGAGATAAATCCACACACCTATGGACACCTTATCTTTGACAAAGGAGGCAAGAATATACAATGGAGCAAAGACAATCTCTTTAACAAGTGGTGCTAGGAAAACTGGTCAACCACTTGTAAAAGAATGAAACTAGAACACTTTCTAACACCATACACAAAAATAAACTCAAAACGGATTAAAGATCTAAATATAAGACCAGAAACTATAAAACTCCTAGAGGAAAACAGGCAAAACACTCTCTGACATAAATCATAGAAGGATCCTCTATGACCCACTTCCCAGAGTAATGGAAAGACAAGCAAAAATAAACAAATGGGACCTAATTAAACTTAAAAGCTTTTGCACAATGAAAGAAACTATAAGCAAGGTGAAAAGACAGCCTTCAGAATGGGAGAAAATAACAGCAAATGAGGCAACTGACAAAGAATTAACCTCAAAAATATACAAACAACTCCTGAAGCTCAATTCCAGAAAACTAAGCAACCCAATCAAAAAATAGACCAAAGAACTATACAGACATTTCTCCAAAGAAGACATAGAGATGGCTAACAAACGCATGAAAAAATGCTCAACATCACTCATTATCAGAGAAATGCAAATCAAAACCACAATCAGGTACCATCTCATTCCCCTCAGAATGGCTGCTATCAAAAAGTCTATGAACAATAAATGTTGGAGAGGGTGCTGAGAAAAAGGAACCCCCTTACACTGTTGGTGGGAAGGCAAACTAGTACAGCCACTATGGAGAACAGTGTGGAGATTCCTTAAAAAGCTGGAAATAGAACTGCCATACGACCCAGCAATCCCACTGCTGGGCATACACACTGAGGAAATCAGAATTGAAAGAGACACATGTACCCAAATGTTCATCGCAGCACTGTTTACAACAGCCAGGACATGGAAGCAACCTAGATGTCCATTAGCAGATGAATGGATAAGAAAGCTATGGTACATATACACAATGGAATATTACTCAGCCATTAAAACAATGCATTTGAATCAGTTCTAATGAAGTGGATGAAACTGGAATCTATTATATAGAGTGAAGTAAGTCTGAAAGAAAAACACCAATACAGTAATTAATGCATATATATGGAATTTAGAAAGATGGTAACAATGACCCTACATACGAGACAGCAAAAGAGACACAGAAGTAAAGAACAGACTGTTGGACTCTGCGGGAGAAGGCGAGGGTGGGATGATTTGAGAGAATAGCATTGAAACATTTATATTACCATATATGAAGTAGATCGCCCGTCCACATTTGATGCGTGAGGCAGGTGCTCAGGGCTGGTGCACTGGGATGACCCTGAGGGATGGGATGACCCTGAGGGATGGGATGGGGAGGGAGGTAGGAGGAAGTATCAGGATGGGGAACACATGTACACCCATGTCTGATTCATGTGAATGTATGACAAAAATCACAATATTGTAAAGTAATTAGCCTCCAATTAATTTTTTAAGTAAAAAATATAGATTTCATGTGGTTTTCCATTATAATAAAATTAAGAATATAATTCTGAAAAAGTAACAAATTTGTATCAACATGTAGTTGGATTAACAAACCTTGTGCTGCATGCTGTGCTCAGTCACTTCAGTCATATCTGACTCTTTGCGACCTATGGACTGTAGCCCACCAGGCTCCTCTGTCCATGGGATTCTCCAGGCAAGAATACTGGAGTAGCTTGCTGTGCCCTCCTCCAGGGGATCTTCCCAACCCAGGAATCAAACCCATATCTCTGGCATCTCCCGCATTGCAGGCAGGTTCTTTATCCACTGAGCCACCTGGCAAGCCCCAACAAACCTTGGTATATCAAAATGATGAAATACTGTTTGGCAAAACACCTGAACTATTGTTGCCCACAACATAATTCAACAAAAGGATTAGGTACAAAAGAGCTTATCTTTCATAATTCCATTTATATGGGTAAAATAATGGAAATGTTTAATATCTTGATTTTTGTGTTTATCAGTGTAAAAAATTTTCTAAACTCATCAAACTGTATACTAAAACTGAGTACATTTCTCCAAAAATGGGTAGAAGACTTGAACAGACATTTCTGCAAAGAGGACATATACATGGCCAATAGACACCTAAAGAGATGTTCAACATCACTAGTTATCAAAGAAATGCAAATCAAAACTACAATGAGATATCACCACACACTGGTCAGACTGGCTATCATCAAAAAATCCACGAACAACAAATGATGGAGAGGGTGTGCAGAAAAGCGAACCCTCCTATGTTGTTAGTGGGAATGTAAATTGGTACCGCCACTATGGAGAACAGTATGGAGGTTCCTTAAAAAACTAAAAATAGAGCTACCATATGATGCTGCAATCCCACTCCTGGGCATATATCCAGAGAAAAACATGGTCTGAAAAAATACATGCATCCCAATGTTCATTTCAGCACTGTTTACAATAGCCAAGACATGGAAGCAACTAAATGTCCATCAACAGAGGAATGGATAAAGAAGTTGTGGTACATATATACAACAGGATATTAATTAGTCATTAAAAAGAAGTGAATAATGCCATTTCCAGCAACATGGATGGAACTAGAGAGCTCCATACTGGGTGAAGTAAGTCAAACAAAGAAGAAGAAATACCTTATGACATCCCTTATGTGTGGAATCTAAAAAGAAATGATACAAATGAACTTACTTACAAAATAGAAAGAGACTCACAGACTTAGAAAACAAACTTATGCTTGCCAGGGGGAAGGGATAATGGGAGTTTGGGAAGGTCATGTACACACCGCTATATTTAAAATGGATAAAAAGAACCTATTGTATAGAACATGGATCTCTATTCAATGTTATGTTCCAGCCTGGATGGGCCCCTCCCATCTGGGGGAGAAAGGACATGGTTGAGCGAAAAGAAATGATTGAGCAGAAATGTGCAGTAAAGCTGAGATTAGGCGTCATGAAAATATAGAGAAGTCATTCAATTCTGTTGTCTGACATTCCCTAACAATGCTCCCAGCTCAGTGAACATGTAGGACTTGTCATGAAATGAGGATGTTCCAAGAGAGTGTTGTGAGTGTCACATGGCTTTCCAAAGAATATAGCCTAAATGAGGTGAATAATGTCAGGAAAGATAGGATCATGTATAAACAGGAATCAGTTCCAGAGAGAGCTGACATTCAGGTGGTTCATTCCAGCATATTTGTTTTGGTGCTAAAATACTCCTATATATTTGCATAACTGCTGTTGCAAGAGTTTCAACAGTCTCACCACTACCGAAGCCTCAGGGATCTTAATTTCATGCCTTCAGTGCCTGCCAAACCAACTGTTTGACTCCTCAAATAAACTGTTGACAAGTGAAACACTGGGGTGCTTCCAGGACTCTGTAACAGCTGACTGTAGATCTGCTACTGCCGCTAAGTCGCTTCAGTCGTGTCCGACTCTGTGCGACCCCAGAGATGGCAGCCCACAAGGATCCCCATCCCTGGGATTCTCTAGGCAAGATTACTGAAGTGGGTTACCATTTCCTTCTCCAATGCATGAAAGTGAAAAGTCAAAGTGAAGTCGCTCAGTTGTGTCCGGCTCTTAGCGACCCCATGGAATGCAGCCTACCAGGCTCCTCTGTCCATGGGATTTTACAGGCAAGAATACTGGAGTGGGGTGCCATTGCCTTCTCCAAGCTTATCATTAATTGAAATGCTAAGTCCCTTTAGACACTTTCTACTGTAAAGAAGACATGGTATATATATACAACAGAATATTACTCAGCCATAAAAAAGGAACAAAATTGTGCCATTTATAGAGATGTGGATGGATCTACAGATTCTCACATAGAATGAGGTAAGGCAGAAAGACAAGAACAAATATCATATAGTAACACATGAATGTGGAATCTTAAAAAATGGTTTAGTATAGATGATCTCATTTGCAGAGCAAATGAGACTAATAAAGAGGCAGAGCTGGAGAAAGAGGCGGCTGCCCAGCACTGGATCAACTGGCTGTGAGAAGATAGCCCATGCCCAGAGGCAAAGGAGGAGTCACAGCAAGAGGTTCAGTTCAGTACACTTCAGTCACTCAGTCGTGTCTGACTCTTTGCGACCCCATGAATAGCAGCATGCCAGGCCTCCCTGTCCATCACCAAATCCAGAGTTCGCTCAGACTCATGTCCATCGAGTCAGTGATGCCATCCAGCCATCTCATCCTCTGTCGTTCCCTTCTCCTTCTGACCCCAATCCCTCCCAGCATCAGAGTCATTTCCAATAAGTCAACTCTTCTCATGAGGTGGCCAAAGTACTGGAGTTTCAGCTTTAGCATCATTCCTTCCAAAGAAATCCCAGGGCTGATCTCCTTCAGAATGGACTGGTTGGACCTCCTTGCAGTCCAAGGGACTCTCAAGAGTCTTCTCCAACACCACAGTTGAAAAGCATCAATTCTTCGGTGTTCAGCTTTCTTCACAGTCCAAATCTCACATCCATACATGACTACTGGAAAATCCACAGCCTTGACTAGACGGACCTTTGTTGGCAAAGTAATGTCTCTGCTTTTGAATATGCATTCAAGGTTGGTCATAACTTTCCTTCCAAGGAGTAAGCGTCTTTTAATTTCATGGCTGCAGTCACCATCTGCAGTGATTATGGAGCCCAGAAAAATAAAGTCTGACACTGTTTCCACTGTTTCCCTATCTATTTCCCATGAAGTGATGGGACCGGATGCCATGATCTTCGTTTTTGAATGTCGAGCTTTAAGCCAACTTTTTCACTCTCCTCTTTCACTTTCATCAAGAGGCTTTTTTTTTTAGTTCCTCTTCACTTTCTGCCATAAGGGTGGTGTCATCTGCATATCTGAAGTTATTGATATTTCTCCCGGCAATCTTGATTCCAGCTTGTGTTTCTTCCAGCCCAGCATTTCTCATGATGTACTCTGCATATAAGTTACATAAGCAGAGTGACAATATACAGCCTTGATGTACTCCTTTTCTTATTTGGAACCAGTCTGTTGTTCCATGTCCAGTTCTAACTCTTGCTTCCTGAGCTGCATATAGGTTTCTCAAGAGGCAGGTCAGGTGGTCTGGTATTCCCATCTCTTTCAGAATTTTCCACAGTTTATTGTGATCCACACAGTAAAAGGCTTTGGCATAGTCAATAAAGCAGAAATAGATGTTTTTCTGGAACTCTCTTGCTTTTTCCATGATCCAACGGATGTTGGCAATTTGATCTCTGGTTCCTCTGCCTTTTCTAAAACAAGCTTGAACATCAGGGAGTTCATGGTCCACATATTGCTGAAGCCTGGCTTGGAGAATTTTGAGCATTACTTTACTAGCATGTGAGATGAGTGCAATTGTGTGGTAGTTTGAGCATTCTTTAGCATTGCCTTCTTTGGAATTGGAATGAAAACTGACCTTTTCCAGTCCTGCGGCCACTGCTGAGTTTTCCAAATTTGCTGGCATATTGAGTGCAGTACTTTCACAGCATCATCTTTCAGGATTTGAAACAGATCAACTGGAATTCCATCACCTCCACTAGCTTTGTTCATAGTGATGCTTTCTAAGGCCCACTTGACTTCACATTCCAAGATGTCTGGCTCTAGATTAATGATCACATCATCATGATTATCTGGCTCATGAAGATCTTTTTTGTACAGTTCTTCCGTGTATTCTTGCCACCTCTTCTTAATATCGTCTGCTTCTGTTAGGTCCATACCGTTTCTGTCCTTTATCGAGCCCATCTTTGCATGAAATGTTCCCTTGGTATCTCTAATTTTCTTGAAGAGATCTCTAGTCTTTCCCATTCTGTTCTTTTCCTCTATTTTTTTGCACTGATTGCTGAGGAAGGCTTTCTTATCTCTTCTTGCTATTCTATGGAACTCTGCATTCAGATGCTTATATCTTTCCTTTTCTCCTTTGCTTTTCACTTCTTTTCCTTTCACAGCTATTTGTAAGCCCTCCCCAGACAGCCATTTTGCTTTTTTGCATTTCTTTTCCATGGGGATGGTCTTGATCCCTGTCTCCTGTACAATGTCATGAACCTCATTCCATAGTTCATTAGGCACTCTATCTATCAGATCGAGGCCCTTAAATCGATTTCTCACTTCCACTGTATAAACATAAGGGATTTTATTCAGGTCATACCTGAATGGTCTAGCAGTTTTCCCTATTTTCTTCAATTTGAGTCTGAATTTGGTAATAAGGAGTTCATGATCTGACCCACAGTCAGATCCTGGTCTCGTTTTTGTTGACTGTATAGAGCTTCTCCATCTTTTGCTGCAAAGAATATAATCAATCTGATTTCAGTGTTGACCATCTGGTGATGTCCATGTGTAGAGTCTTCTCTTGTGTTGTTAGAAGAGGGTGTTTGCTATGACCAGTGCCTTTTCTTGTCAAAACTCTATTAGTCTTTGCCCTGCTTCATTCCACATTCCAAGGCCAAATTTGCCTGTTACCCCAGGTGTTTCTTGACTTCCTACTTTTGCATTCTAGTCCCTATAATGAAAAGGACATTTTTGGGGTGTTAGTTCTAAAAGGTCTTGTAGGTCTTCATAAAACTGTTCAACTTCAGTTTCTTCAGCGTTACTGGTTGGGGCATAGACTTGGATAACTGTGACACTGAATGGTTTGCCTTGGAGATGAACAGAGATCATTCTGTCATTTTTGAGATTGCATCCAAGTACTGCATTTTGGACTTTTTTGTTGACCATGATGGCTACTCCATTTCTTCTGAGGGATTCCTGCCCGCAGTAGGAGATATAATGGTCATCTGAGTTAAAATCACCCATCCCAGTCCATTTCAGTTCGCTGACTTCTAGAATGTCAACGTTCACTCTTGCCATCTCTTGTTTGACCACTTCCAACTTGCCTTGATTCATGGACCTGACATTCAAGGTTCCTATGCAATGTTGCTCTTTACAGCATCGGATCTTGCTTCTAACACCAGTCACATCCACAACTGGGTATTGTTTTTGCTTTGGCTCCATCCCTTCATTCTTTCTGGAGTTATTTCTCCACTGATCTCCCGTACCATATTGGGCACCTAATGACCTGGGGAGTTCCTCTTTCGGTATCCTATCATTTTGCCTTTTCATACTGTTCATGGCATTCTCAAGGCAAGAATACTGAAGTGGCTTGCCATTCCCTTCCCCAGTGGACCACATTCTGTCAGATATGCTACTAGAGATCAGTGGAGAAATAACTCCAGAAAGAATGAAGAAATAGAGCCAAAGCAAAAACAACACCCAGTTGTGGATGTGACTGGTCATGGAAGCAAGGTCTGATCCTGTAAAGAGCAATATTGCATAGGAACCTGGAATGTTAGGTCTATGAATCAAGGCGAATTGGAAGTGGTCAGACAGGAGATGGCAAGAGTGAATGTCAACATTTTAGGAATCAGCGAACTGAAATGGATTGGAATGGGTGAAATCTAACTCAGATGACCATTATATCTACTACTGTGGGCAAGAATACCTTAGAAGAAATGGAGTAGCCATCATAGTCAACAGAAGAGTCCAAAATGCAGTATTTGGATGTTATCTCAAAAACGACAGAATGATCTCTGTGCATTTCCAAGGCAAGCCATTCAATACCACAGTAATCCAAGTCTATGCCCCAACCAGTAATGCTGAAGAAGCTGAACGGTTCTATGAAGACCTACAACACCTTCTAGAACTAACACACAAAAAATATGTCCTTTGCATTATAGGGGACTGGAATGCAAAAGTAGGAAGTCAAGAAACACCTGGAGTAACAGGCAAATTTGCCCTTGGAGTACATAATGAAGCAGGGCAAAAGCTAACAGAGTTTTGCCAAGAGAACGCACTGGTCATAGCAAACACCTTCTTCCAACAACACAAGCGAAGACTCTATGCATGGACATCACCAGTTCGTCAACACCAAAATCAGATTGATTATATTCTTTGCAGCCAAAGATGGAAAAGCTCTATACAGTCAGCAAAAATAAGACTGAGAGCTGACTGCAGCTCAGATCATGAACTCCTTATTGCCACATTCAGACTTAACTGAAGATAGTAGGGAACACCACTAGAACATTCAGGTATGACCTATATCAAATCCCTTACGTTTTACAGTGGAAGTGAGAAAAAGATTTAAGGGACTAGATCTGATACACAGGGTGCCTGAAGAACTATGGAATGAGGTTCGTGACAATGTAAAGGAGACAGGGATCAAGATAATCCCCAAGAAAAATAAATGCAAAAAAGCAAAATGGCTGTCTGAGGAGGCCTTACAAATAGCTGTGAAAAGAAGAGAAGCAAAAAGCAAAGGAGAAAAGGAAAAATATACCCATTTGAATGCAGAGTTCCAAAGAATAGCAAGGAGACATAAGAAAGCCTTCCTCGGTGATCAGTGCAAAGAAATAGAGGAAAACAATAGAATAGGAAAGATTAGAGATCTCTTCAAGAAAACTAGAGATACCAAGGGAACATTTCATGCAAAAAATGGGCATAATAAAGGACAGAAATGGTACAGACCTAACAGAAGCAGAAGATATTAAGAAGAAGTGGCAAGAATACACAGAACTATACAAAAGAGATCTTCACAATCCAAATAACCATGATGGTGTGATCACTGGACTAGAGCCAGACATTCCTGAATGCAAAGTGAAGTGGGCCTTAGGAAGCATCACTGTGAACAAAGCTCGTGGAGGTGATGGAATTCCAGTTGAGCTATTTCAAATCCTAAAAGATGATGCTGTGAAAGTGCTACACGCAATATGCCAGCAAATTTGGAAAACTCAGCAGTGGCCACAGGACTGGAAAAGGTCAGTTTTCATTCCAACCCCAAAGAAAAGCAATGCCAAAGAATGCTTAAACTACTGCACAGTTGCACTCATCTCACATGCTATTGTTGTAGCCATGCGTTCCTGGCCAATGCACCAAATGTTGTAGCCATGTGTTCCAGGAAACAAACTCACTCAGAAGGACAAAGCAGATAGTGGAGTGCAGTTTATTATACAGGCGGGCCCATGGCAGAGTCTCCTCTTAGCCAAGGACCCCGACCGGTTTTTATGAAAACATTATATACCCTAAGTGTTCATGCTCAAACCCACCTCCACAAATTCTCTGAAGCTAGTCTGAGCAAAGGAAAAGAAAGATACAATCAAAGTTAAACTATGATTCGTATGCCTTGAACCCGTGATTCGTACGCCTTAAGCCCAGGTAGGTAACAGTGGACAATTATCAATAGGCATGCGGTCATACCCTAATAAGCATAATAGAATTTATGATTCTATTTGGTTACACAGATAATTGAGGTATTCTTCTAGTCAACAAAGAGTCTAGGTATGAGCCCTGGGGCTCTTCCATGGGCGGGGGTGGGGGGGTGGGGTCTTGTTTTCCAGTTGGTATGTCGTTTCCATGGATACTGGGCATATAGTTCAAGGTCCACAGTCTGGCCCAAGATGGACTCTTGCTATCAAGATGGAGATCTTGTCTGTTTCTGTTCTGAAGCTGAGGTTGAAGGGTTCTATGAAGGGCTACAAGACCTTCTAGAACTAACACCCAAAAAAAGATGTCCTTTTCATTATAGGGGACTGGAATGCAAAAGTAAGAAGTCAAGAAACACCTGGAGTAACAGGTAAATTTGCCCTTGGAATACGGAATGAAGCAGGGCAAAGGCTAATAGAGTTTTGCCAAGAGAATGCACTGGTCATAGCAAACACATTCTTCCAACAACACAAGAGAAGACTCTACACGTGGACATCACCATATGGTCAACACTGAAATCAGACTGATTATATTCTTTGCAGCCAAAGATGGAGAAGCTCTATACAGTTGGCAAAAACAAGACGAGGAGCTGACTGTGGCTCAGATCATGAACAAATTCAGACTTGAATTGAAGAGTAGGGAAAACCACTAGACCATTCAGGTATGACCTAAATCAAATCCCTTATAATTATACAGCAGAAGTGAGAAATAGATTTAAGGGACTAGATCTGATAGATAGAGTGCCTAATGAACTATGGACGGAAGTTTGTGACATTGTACAGGAGACAGGGATCAAGAACATTCCCATGGAAAAGAAATGCAAAAAAACAAAATGGCTGTCTGGGGAAGCCTTACAAATAGCTGTGAAAAGAAGAGAAGTGAAAAGCAAACGAGAAAAGGAAAGGTATAAGCATCTGAATGCACAGTTCCAAAGAATAGCAAGAAGAGATAAGAAAGCCTTCCTCAGCAATCAGTGCAAAAAAATAGAGGAAAAGAACAGAATGGGAAAGACTAGAGATCTCTTCAAGAAAATTAGAGATACCAAGGGAACATTTCATGCAAAGATGGGCTTGATAAAGGACAGAAATGGTATGGACCTAACAGAAGCAGAAGATAAGAAGAAGAGGTGGCAAGAATACACAGAAGAACTGTACAAAAAAGATCTTCACGACCCAGATAATCATGATGGTGTGATCACTCACCTAGAGCCACACATCCTGGAATGTGAAGTCAAGTGGGCCTTAGAAAGCATCACTACAAACAAAGCTAGTGGAGGTGATGGAATTCCAGTTGAGCTATTTCAAATCCTGAAAGATGATGCTGTGAAAGTGCTGCACTCAATATGCCAGCAAATTTGGAAAAGTCAGTGGCCACAGGACTGGAAAAGGTCAGTTTTCATTCCAATCCCAAAGAAAGGCAATGCCAAAGAATGCTCAAACTACCGCACAATTCCACTCATCTCACATGCTAGTAAAGTAATGCTCAAAATTCTCCAAGCCAGGCTTCAGCAATACGTGAACCATGAACTTCCAGATGTTCAAGCTGGTTTTAGAAAAGGCAGAGGAACCAGAGATCAAATTGCCAACATCTGCTGGGTCAGTGAAAAGGCAAGAGGGTTCCAGAAAAACATCTATTTCTGCTTTATTAACTATGCCAAAGCCTTTTACTGTGTGGATCACAATAAACTGTGGAAAATTCTGAAAGAGATGGGAATACCAGACCACCTGACCTGCCTCTTGAGAAACCTATATGCAGCTCAGGAAGCAACAGTTAGAATGGACATGGAACAGACTGGTTCCAAATAGGAAAAGGAGTACGTCAAGGCTGTATATTGTCACCCTGCTTATTTAACTTCTATGCAGAGTACATCATGAGACACGCTGGGCTAGATGAAGCAAAAGCTGGAATCAAGATTGCTGGGAGAAATATCAGTAACCTCAGATATGCAGATGACACCACCCTTATGGCAGAAAGTGAAGAGGAACTAAAAAGCCTCTTGAAGAAAGTGAAAGAGGAGAGCGAAAAAGTTGGCTTAAAGCTCAACATTCAGAAAACAAAGATCATGGCATCTGGTCCCATCACTTCATGGGAAATAGATGGGGAAACAGTGGAAACAGTGTCAGACTTTATTTTTCTGGGCTCCATAATCACTGCAGATGGTTAATGCAGCCATGAAATTAAAAGACGCTTACTCCTTGGAAGGAAAGTTATGACCAACCTAGATAGCATATTCAAAAGCAAAGACATTACTTTGCCAACGAAGTTCCATCTAGTCAAGGCTATGGATTTTCCAGTAGTCATGTATGGATGTGAGATTTGGACTGTGAAGAAAGCTGAGCACCGAAGAGTTGATGCTTTTGAACTGTGGTGTTGGAGAAGACTCTTGAGAGTCCCTTGGACTGCAAGGAGATCCAACCAGTCCATTCTAAAGGAGATCAGTCCTGGGTGTTCTCTGGAAGGAATGATGCTAAAGCTGAAACTCCTGTACTTTGGCCACTTCATGTGAAGAGCTGACTCACTGGAAAAGACTCTGATGCTGGGAGGTATTGGGGTCAGGAGGAGAAGGGTACAACACAGGATGAGATGGCTGGAGGGATGTATGTTTGAGTGAACTCAGGGAGTTGGTGATGGACAGGGAGGCCTGGGGTGCTGCGCTTCATGGCGTCGCAGAGTCGGACATGACTGAGCAACTGAACTGAACTGATAGGCTTTTGTTACTCCTATGAAACTGGTGTTTACATCAAATGTAACCCCATGACTTGAGTCTATTGACTGTAGACTCTTACATCAAGAGAGCAGGGAGAGATTATGATGGACAAGAGAAAGGAAAGTCTCTTTTTGTCAATCCGGAAAAGAGCAGAGTGGTTTAAAATCTCCTTAGCGGAGCAGTGACACCCACCAAGGAAGTCCATCCATCACAGACAGAGGCATAGCCCCACATACCCAGCAGTTGGAGGTGTTGTGGAAGTCCACGTAGGAATGTGCCCATGAGGTGAAAACATTGTCCTGAGTTGAAACAGAAGTTAAATTCAAAATCACGTTGATGAGGCCAAGCAGCAGGAGTTGATTATGCGGCTTCATCCTGAAGGGGCTTGTCTGGGATCTTCTTTTCCTTCTTCTTCTTAAGGATGATCTTAGTATCTCGAGGGTCAGTGAGGTCCCTCTTTGCAGTCCACTCAGCAGTTTCTGGGTCTGCATGGTATGTTCTCTTTATCCTCATGTGGTGGATCCAGGGAGTGACACCTGCAACTTTAACTGCTGTAAGGGTGGTTAGAACAACAGTATATGGACCCTTCCAATCCGGGGCCAATGAGTCATGTTTCCAGTCCCTGACCCACAACTGATCCCCAGGCACAAATTCGTGAATCTGTTCCCTAAGGGGGAACGACACCATTTCTTGTACAAACTTAGTAACCTGATTTATTACCTTACCCAGTTGTTCCATCTGCTGTGAAATGTCATCTCCCCTTACCTGAGGCAAATTTGTTGATATCTGTTTTATTATGGGAGGGGGCCTCCTATACACAATTTCGTACAGAGAATAGCCATGGGACTGTGGGGTCATCCTGAGTCTGAGCAGAGCCATCGGAAACAAGCCCACCCAGGAACAGTCAATCTCTATGATCCACTTGGAGAGTTTCTCTTTAAGTATCCAGTTGGTTCCTTCCACCATCCCAGAACTCTGGGGCCTATATACTGTATGTAATTTCCACTTGATGTTTAAGGTTTTGCTTACTTGTTATACTAAATCAGCTATGAAAGCCAGGCTATTGTCTGATCCAATGCTGGCAGGAAATCCAAATCTGGGAACTCCTCCCTAAGCAGGCACCGGGCTACTTTTGATGCTCTTTCAGTCTGGGTAGGAAAAGCTTCTACTCATCCTGAGAACATACCTACCATGACCAGCAGATAATGATACTGTCGGTGAGGTTTCATTCAGTGAAGTCCACTTCAAGGTGTTCAAAGGGCAGCGTGCCTTTTAGCAGAATCCCTGGAGGTTTCTATCTGTGCCGAGAGGCAGCATTGACCTGTGAGCAGGCAGTGCACTGCTGAGATTTTGTCCTGCATAGGGAAGTGAGGCGGGGAACCAAGAAATATTTTCAAATTAGCTCTTCCAGTTTATCATGGCCTAGGTGGGTCGCTAGGTGTGTTTGGGTTACCAGAGTGGGTGCCAGCTCCTCGGTACCAATAATTTGCCACTTGGCAATTCCCACCATCCTTTTTCAGTCTTGATGGCCCCTTCTGCTTTGGCTAGTTGGTTTTAGGCTTCAGTGTATTTTGGAGAGTCCAGCGTTAGCTCAGGCAGCTCCACCAATATGAGAGCTTTAATAGGGGCTTCACTTGTCACCCCCAAGTCCTCGGCTGCTTGTTTAGCAGTCTTATCTGCCAGCCTGTTCCCCGAACCCGGGGGGTATCCTCTTTTTGACGTCCTCAGCAGTGTATGACTGCAACCCTTTCTGGTTCCCAGGCAGCACCTAATAGGGTCTTAATTTCTTCCTTATTTTTAATATCTTTTTCACTAGCTGTCAAAAGACCTCTCTCCTTATACAAACCCTGTGTATATGTAGTGTGGCAAAAACATACCTGGAGTCCGTGTAAATGTTTGTCTTCTTACCTTTTGAGAGCTGGAGGGCCTGGATTACAGCATATAGTTCGGCCTGTTGAGCAGACCAGTTCTTCCATAACTACTGCATATCCTGACAGTCATTGTCTTTGTTTCACCAGGCTGGTGCCATTGGTGTACAGGACCAAATCTGGGTCCGGGATTGGCTGGTCTCTCAAGTCAGGTCTGCTGACATATTTCCTTGCAATTATGTGAGAGCCCACCTTCTCCCAAAGGAAGGAGAGTAGCCGGATTCAGGGCCTGACAAGGCTCAATAGTAACATGGGGGTTCTCACATAATAGTCCCTGGTATTGAGTAATCCAGGATGTTGACAGCCATTTATGGGGTTCCCCTCGCAGGAGAGTGTTGACTTCATGCAGGACTTTTACAATCAAATCTTGGCCCAAAGTCACCTTGGTTGCCTCCTGGACCAGTAGGGCAACTACAACAACTGTCCATAAGCATCCCAGCCACCCAGTGGCAACACTGTCCAGCGGTTTCAGGAGATGAGCCATGGGTCTGTCCCATGTCCCCATAGTCTGGGACAACACTCCAATAGCCACCTTGTCCTTTTCAGTCACATAAAGAATTAATGGCTTAGCAAGGTCTGGAAGGCCCAAAGCAGTGCTGACGTAATTGTACTGGGTTTGAGTTCTACTACCAGTGGGACTTGTTTTGCAAGCCTGCGGGGTATTGCCTTCTGCCCAGACCTCAGGAACTTATTGAGTTAACTCTCTCTCTCAACTGTGTAGCCTGCCCAGGTTTCCCTTCCAGGAGATCGTGCAACCTCCATTCATCTTGAGGGGTTACCGAGAGGAAGAATAAGTAGGTGGTTGAGCCCACTCGAAGAATGGGTCTTTCATGGCGGGAAAGGCCACTTGTGCCCCCAAGTTAGACAGCAAGTCTCTTCCCAACAAAGGTACTTGGCATTCAGGGATGTATAAAAATTCATGAGTCACTTGGTGTCCCCCATCTGACATTTTTGAGGTAGGCTTGAGACACAAAGGCTGCATTTACCACCATCTGAGACCCAGCAGCCTCTGGATCTACTGGTGTATAAAGTCTGTAGGCCTCGCACAGTCTTTCAATGAACTCAGAGGGTGATTTGGTTTCCCTTTGAATCACTTCAGAGGGTTTTTCCATACTCATAGATTTTCAGGCCCTCCTCTAAAGGCCTTGTCAAATAGCCCCCTGATATCTCTCCAGGGGGCCCCTCCCTTCATCTGTGTTACAGTCCAATTGGGCCTCTAACCGGGGGTGGCTAGTTCTGCCCACCACTGCCAGTTTGCAGTACCCTCAGGTGACATTTCTCTTGACCATTTTCTGGCCTCAATTAGGATCCTGTGTCTTTTCTCAGTGCTGAAAAGGGAGACTAGTAGTTGGATTATGTCATCCCATGTAGGGTGATGGGTTCAAAAAATGATCTCCATTAACCTAATCATGGCTTGTGGCTCCCCCAAGTATGGTGGAGTGTGTCTCTGCCAGTTTAATATATCCGTAGAGGAAAATGGCTGGTAATAATAGGCTAGGGGGGCTGATGGTAGTGCCCACATGCGTCCTGAACTGGAGGCTGTGGCAGCTCTCTGAGGGACATCTGTAGTGGGGTTCTTTACCCTGTTCCTTGGTGGAGCACAGCCTATGTCTAATTCCTGTTTTCTTCCCATTCCCATCACTACTCACCTGGAGAGGTGGATAAAATCTAGGAGGTCTGGCTGAGGTGGAATTCTGGGGGTGTTGACCAGAGGTCTCCATTGCTGGGATTGGAGCCTGCTGAAACGGTGGCTCTACAATCTCCGGGAGAGCTGGCGAAGAGCAGCGGCTGCTGCAGGAACTTCACTTGGCCCTGGATCGGGCGTTAAGGCAGCCTCTGATCCTGGTGGAGCACTGGGAAGCAGGCGTGTCATTATCCAGTATGGGGGAGGGGTCAGGTCATCCCCGTCCAAATCCTGTAGAATTTCTTTTTTTTATCATCAGTCTATTTTTGTGCTATTAATATTTTTCCCTTTTCCTTCTGGATACAGAAGTTTGTCCAAGTAGGAGGGTGTTGAGCTAACCCTAGTCATGGGTCAATATATAGATATTGATCTGGGTGTCCTGGCTCTCCTGTGACTACTGTATATATTGCTTTCACTAATTTTAAGTTCATGGTGTCCTCTGGTGGCCATCCTACTCCCATAGGGGGTCATTCGACCTCACAGAGTATGTAGGGGCGGTTAGGCATGATGTTCACCTCATAGTCTCCTCCAAATCCCTTCTTTAAATTTTTAATCATGCATTCCAATAGAGTTGCCTTAGATTCACTGCCCCCCATCTTGCTTACCTTCTCAGACCTTCTTAAACTTTTCCTTTTCTGTCTAAGAAGTTCTCAGTACCCTATGTACTTCTGATATTTCCACTCAATGAAACATTTAGATTGCCATTCCACCTCTTTCCTAATCAGGGTGAGAAGAGCCTTACCTGCCAGACCCCAGAGGGAGAAGGGGAATCGGCGTGTCTTCACCTACTAGTCAGCACAGCCAAACCAGAACACCACGTGGTCCAAGACTGTTTCTCCCTTAACTTTTAAAGTCCATTCTGCCTCGGTGGGCTTGATCAGGTGTGGATGAAAACACAGATGGGTTAAATATACCACATCCCAGGCCACCTCAGGAAAAGCCAATTTGTACTCATTTACGTATCTCCCTCCTTCTAGCCTGACAATTCCGAGGGGGTCAAGAATTTCAGAGCAGATGGGACACCTCCTTGGGAAGGGCAGAATACGAGCACCCAAAGACCAAGTTTCTTCTCCTAAGAATCCCCTGGCGATTGCTTGGTAATAATTTCCCCCAAGACGGCATGGACACCACCTCCTAAATGACCTTCACAAATTTCCTCCCTAAGCCCTAACATGCTCGTCAACCTGTGTACCAAGCAAACACTGCCACCTGCCTATTCCAGGCTCGTGTGGGTCGTTCTAGTCCCTTCCAGGGGGGTGATCAGGACCCCTCTTCCACCCTGCCAGGTGGGTTCCTCCTCACCTGAGTGCTCAGTTCCCCTGCTGCCATCCACTACCTGCTAAAGTGAAAAGTCCAGGCATTGAGAAGCAGAATCCTTCCAGAAGGGCAAGGCATCTTCCCCCCTCTAGAAGATTCAAGCTGCAAGGCCTCAGAGTAGTCCCAAATGGGACTTGTCTCCTCAAAGTGAGGAGTTTCCTGGCCAATGCACCTAATGTTGTAGCCACATGTTCTGGGAAACAAACTCACTCAGAAGGACAATGCAGATAGTGGAGTGCAGTTTACTACACTGGCAGGCCCAAGGCAGAGTCTCCTCTTAGCTAAGGACCCTGACCAGTTTTTGTAAAAACCTTATATATCCTAAAGTGTACGTGCTCAAACCCACCTCCCCAAATTCTCTGAAACTAGTCTGAACCAAGGAAAAGAAAGATCCAGTCAAAGTTAACCATGATTTGTATGCCTTAAGCCTAGGTAGTTAACAGTGGACAATTATCAATAGGCTTGTGGTCATACCCCAATAAGCATAATAGAATTTATGATTCTATTTGGTTACACAGATAATTAGGGTATTCTTGTAGGTGATGGAGAATCTAGGTATGAGCCCTGGGGCTCTTCCATGGTGGATAGGGGGGTGGGGTTCTGGTTTTCCACTTGGTATGTCGTTTCCATAGATACTGGGCATATAGCTCAAAGTCCACAGTCTGGCCCAAGATGGAGTCCTGCTTTCAAGATGGAGCCTGTTCTGTTTCCTCCTTCACTAGTAACGTAATGCTTAAAATTCTCCAAGCTAGACTTCAACAATACATGAACCATGAAATTCCAGATGTTCAAGCTGGATTTAGAAAAGGCAGAGGAACCAGAGATCAAACTGCTAACATCCACTGGATCACTGAAAAAGCAAAAGAACTCCGAGAGGGAGTTAGTTTTCTATTGCTGTGAGAGGGAGCAATAGAAAAACATCTACTTCTGCTTTATTGACTATGCCAAAGCCTTTGACTGTGTGGATTGCCAGGGTCCAGCCCCCGCAGGATCCAGGGGAAGCCAAAGGAGAAACGGCATTGGTGAATGAATGAATGAGAGAGGAATAGAGGAGAGAAAGAGGCTGATATTCCTTGGTTTACACAGAAAGCCAATAAAGCCCAGAGACAAAGAGCTTGCTCTGTTCACGGAGGCCACAGGTGCCCTCCCGGTCTCCCCAGGGAGTAAAGATGCAGAACGTCTTCCTGTTCAGGTCTTAGAAACCCAGGCAGATAAGTGAATGCAGAGAGCCTCTATGCTCCAAGGGATCAACCTGAAAAAGAGAGTAAGAGAGAGAAAAAAAGAAAAAAAAAAAAAAGACACGGGGTGACCAAGCTTCTTCGGTGAGTGAGGCCCATTACTTTAATTTCAAAAGGGACTTTTATACCTTAATTTGTACATAGAGGGAAATGAAAGATACAAGGTCATACAGAGTCAGCCCAAACATACCAGCAGTTTTGCCCTTATCGAAACCAGGATTTTTTCTGCATACCTTTCCCACAAATGATGTTGTGTACATTATCTTCTGGCCTTGGAGGCCTATGAACATTTTATGACCCTCTTTTGATAAAGGCTGTTCAACCAGAAAATTTATTTTCCCTCAAAGTGTTTTTTTCTTTATATTTCTAATCTATGTCAGCCTCAGAAAATGCTAAACAGAGTTACATTTCTCACTGAGCAAAGGTGCAGTGAGTTACAAGAAAGAACCAATTAGCTCAAAGGTCTGATGTGGTTAATTTCAAGGCTACACTTGTTTTTCTTACATTCCAACTATGTTAACTAATGCACTCCCAGGTGCACAGTGGATAAGAGATATGGGAACTTAGCAACAAACATTGGCCCAATAATGAAATCCTACACCAGCACTACTCTAATAGCTTTTAACTCTTTGAAAGGCTCTATGTTTTAGGCTTCCCTTGCCTCTCACAGCTGGGAGGCTGTGAACAATCATATGCGTAGCTGCAAGAGTCTGGATAAAGCTGCCAAGTAAGCTAGAATGCTAATGGGGGTGGGGTGGGGGGGGGGGTTGATTTGAAATATTCCTCTCATGTCCAGGAGACTTATTAGCTAGAGCCCTAAGTTGATTTTTCCAGAGAAAGGTGGTTGGGGATAGCCCCCTGTTAATGTCAGGAGAGTTGGTGAAAGGCACAAAATAGTAAGACAGACAGATTCTGGTTTTGAGGTAGATGCTCAAGCAGGTCTAGGGAGCCCCTCGAGTCCTGAAGCCTTGCTTAACAGTTCTCTTCCACAGGATCTCCCGTGCTGGCTCCCGGCAGTAGATCACCACAAATGTGGAAAATATTGAAAGAAATGGGAATACCAGACCACCTGACCTGCCTCTTGAGAAATGTGTATGCAGATCAGGAAGCAACAATTAGAACTGGACATGGAACAACAGATTGGTTCCAAATTGGGAAAGGAGTATGTCAAGGCTGTATATTGTCAATATTGTCACCCTGCTTATTTAAATTATATGCAGAGTAAATCATGACAAATGTTGCACTGGATGAAGCACAAGCTGGAATCAAGATTGCCGGGAGAAATATCAATAACCTCAGACATGCAGATGACACCACCCTTATGGCAGAAAGTGAAGAAGAACTGAAGAGCCTCTTGATGAAAGTGAAAGCGAGTGAAAAAGTTGGCTTAAAGCTCAACATTCAGAAAACGAAGATCACGGCATCTGGTCCTATCACTTCATGGCAAATAGATGGGGAAACAGTAAAAACAGTGGCAGACTTTATTTTGGGGGGCTCCAAAATCACTGTAGATGGTGACAGCAGCCATGAAATTAGAAGATGCTTACTCCTTGGAAGAACAGTTATGATCAACCTAGACAGCATATTCAAAAGTAGAAACATTACTTTGCCAACAAAGATCCATCTTGTCAAGGCTATGGTTTTTCCAGTAGTCATGTATGGATGTGAGAGTTGAACCATAAAGAAACCTGAGCTCCGAAGAATTGATGCTTTTGAACTGTGGTGTTGGAGAAGACTCTTGAGAGTCCCTTGGACTGCAAGGACATCCAACCAGTCCATCTTAAAGATCAATCCTGAATATTCATTGGAAGGACTGATGTTGAAGCTGAAACTCCAATTCTTTGGCCACCTGATTCGAAGAACTGACTCATTTGACAAGACCCTGATGCTGGGAAAGATTCAAGGTGGAAGGAGAAGGGGACAACAGAGGATGAGATGGTTGGATAATAAGAGGGTAACAGGCAGGAAGGCCAGGGGTCTCCAAACGGATGAAATAGGCTGCAAGGGTCAGACATTTTTTTATCTTTTAAGCGGCAGAGGAAACAAACCAGTGTTAGATTTTTTTCCCCCTTCTATATACAAATTTTAAAAGAGGTTTCTCTTAAAATTCTGTGTTGCCATAACGGACACCTGGTTCCATCTGAACTTAACTTTTCTCAAACCTTGAGCTAACTTATGCATTTTTCTTATGGAAATATTTGTCTTAAGCTATGTTAATGTACTAGGCATTTACCCTAGACTCTATCTTCAAGTCAGTTCCGCCTAAAGGCTCAGGTTTAGGCTCAGAACTAATTTGACAAACCAGTATGTTATACTCATACATTGTTCTCCTAATCTATGTTAATGAAACTATATATTTGTATGGAAATCTGCCTTTCTTCAAGATTCATGTCAATTGTTTTATGACCTGGGATGATTCACCTGGTGCCATTCTCTGAGTTTTGAGACATTTCCTTTCTTTAATTAGCAGATTGCTAGTAGCTATATAACATCCAGCTAAAGACTAGCAGGGGGGTACTCTTTCTGCCCCCTTCTGATGTCTATGTCAGAAGCTTTCTCTATCTCTTTTTTACTGTAATAAAAATTTATTACACAAAAGCTCTGAGCAATCAAGCCTCCTCTCTGGCCCCGGATTGAATTCTTCTCCTCTGGAGGCCAAGAATCCCAATGTCTTTCGTGGTTTAGCAACAACCTTTCAATGGCATCACAAACTCAATGGACATGAGTTTGAGTAAACTCCAGGAGTTGGTGATGGACAGGGAAGCCTGGCGTGCTGCAGTCCATAGGGTCTCAAAGAGTCGGACACAACTGAGCAACTGAACTGAACTGAACTGAACTAAACTGAATAAAGACACAGGCTCTATGAGAACAAATGTATATACACCAAGGCAGGGTGGGATGAATTGGGAGGTTCATTGACATAAATTACACTACTGATACTATGTATACAATGGATAACTAATAAGAACTTACTGGGTAGCACAGGGAACTCTACTCAAGGCTCTGTTGTGACCTAAATGTGAAGGAAACAAAAAAATGTAGGGGATACATGTAAATATACCCTGATATTTACAGGGGATAAAATCAGATACCTGATTCACTTTGCTGTATAGCAGAAACTAACACAGCATTGTAAAGCAACTATACCTCAATAAATAAAAAAGGACACTCTCTCCTGACACTGCTAAGGATTTCTCTTGATGCCCAGAAGGCTGGCTAATATCCCACCCAAGCAACCCCATGTGGCTTTGCTGGCACTGTCCAGTCTAGGTATTACCAGAAGATTGCCCTTTTACCTTCCAAGGAGCTCTCTGAGGGTCCTTTGCTTTGGCCCATGTCTCTTAGGTCCCTCCAGCCAGAGCCATCCTTGAGACAAGCACGGCAGAAAGCAACACAAGCAGCAGCGCTGGCCACCCAGTGTACTGAGGCCAGCATCCACGCTGACCTACTCCACGCCCACAGCTGGGGGCTCACACACTGCAGCTTCTGCTCCCTGGGAGTCCTCCTGCCAGTCAGCTCTAGGCAGGAGATAGGATTCCTACTGGTAATTTCAGTATCTACTTACAGAGGGTCTTTTCACTGTGTCCCATATTACATCTTACACTCTTCCTTTTTTTTTTTTTTAAATTTTTTGTCTCTCTGCTTTTATATGGTATTTTATTTTAGTTAAATTGCATTTACTAATTTTCCTGATCTTAAATGTAGTATTTGAAAACTTTAAGAAAATCCACTGTGAAAGTATTGAAGGAGGAAACAGAACAGGCTCCATCTTGAAAGCAGGACTCCATCTTGGGCCAGACTGTGGACTTTGAGCTATATTCCCAGTATCTATGAAAATGACATACCAACTGGAAAACCAGACCCACCACCACCCCCGACCCCCACCATGGAAGAGCCCCAGGGCTCACACCTAGACTGTCCGTCACCTACAAGAATACCCTAATTATCTGTGTAACCAAATAGAATCATAAATTCTATTATGCTTATTGGGGTATGACCACAGACCTATTGATAATTGTTCACTGTTAACTACCTAGGCTTAAGGCATATGAATCACGGGTTAACTTTGACTGGATCTTTCTTTTCCTTTGTTCAGACTAGTTTCAGAGAATTTGGGGAGGTAGGTTTGAGCACGTTCACTTAGTGTATACAAAGTTTTCACAAAAACTGGTCAGGGTCCTTAGCTAAGAGGAGACTCTGCCTTGGGCCCACCAGTGTAATAAACTGCACTCCACTATCTGCATTGTCCTTCTGAGTGAGTTTTTTTCCCGGAACATGCAGCTACAACAGTATAAAATTCTCTATATTATTAGGGATAAAGATACAGATATAGAGAGGTATGGATACATATTCTCAGACTGACAATTCTCCTTGCATTCCTTTCCCCTAGTACAGTTTTAGATTTCCATCTTGTACCACATCTGTCCTTCCTGCAGGCATTCCTATAGTGCAGGTATGCTAGTGATTAATCCTTTAAGCTTTTGTATATGTGAAAAAATTTCTTTTTCCTTTATTTCTAAAAGATCATTTCATCAGGTGGAGAATTAGAGATTCACAATATTTTTTCTTCTAATACCTTCAATACTTCACTAAACTGCATTGTTTCCCAAGAGCAGTGTGCTGTCATTCTTATCCTTATTCCTCTGTTCCTCTTACTACTTTGAAGATTTCCTCTTTATCACATTTAAGAAAGCTTGATTACAATGTGCCTAGTACAGTTTTCTTTGTGTTTCTTGTGCTTAAAGTTAACTAAGTGTTGTTCATGATTTTTGTCAAATATGGGAAGAGTCTGGTTCCCATTATTAGTTAATGGTTAATAACCATTAATTAATGGTTCCTCATTATTCCTTAAGAGATCCCATTAATTATGTATTGCCCCCTCCCCCAGGTTGTCTCATAGCTCACTGATCTGCTTTTGATCATTTATCTGTTTTTCATTTCATTTCATTTTCATTTTTAGTTTCAGTCATTGTCTACTTCAAACTCACCAATGTTTTCTTTAGCAGTGCCTAGTCATTGTTAATTCCAGCCAGTGGAACATATTTTTTAACTATTCAAGTTTAATTTGGGTTTTCTAAATATATCTATGTGACCAGTGTACATGTCTAAGTGGTCCCCTCCCTTCTTAAACATTTGGAATAGTTTTACTAACATTAATATTTTGTCTATCAACTGTATCATGTATGTATTTTCTGGGTTTTATATTGTTTTTTTTTATATTGATTTCTTCAGTTTATATTGATTCTATTCCTCAATTGTTTGTATTGCTATCTTTGTTTATATTGATTACTTCTGATAACAGTTCATATTTTTCTGCTGCTTTGCATGGCTGATAGTTTTTGAGAGTCAAATATTCTAAAATTTAAATGTTTAGGTGTTAGATACCTCTGTAGTTCTATAGATATTCTTGAGCTTCTTTCTTTTATTTGGAAATAAGTTGATTCATTTGAAGCTTCTTTTAAGCATTATTAAGATGGCATAATGTGGCTCAGTGGTAAAGAAATCTACCTGCAATGCAGGAGATATGGGTTTGATCCGTGGGTCAGGAAGATCCCCTATAGAAGGAAATGGGAACGACTCCAGTATTCTTGCCTGGAAAATCCCATGGAAAGGAGAGCCTGGCAGGCTGAAATCCATAGGGTCACAAAGAGTTAGTGACTAAACAATAAAAACAAAATGATACAAAAGCATCCATGTGAAAAGGCAAACTTCATAACCACTGCTAAGATACCTTTCTGAATAAACTACTTGTCTTCCCACAAATAACCACATATTCCTCTAAGGCTGTTAGAAATACAAACCATTTCCAGATCTGTGTAAATTTCAGAGATTGTTTCCTCTGTTCCTTTCAGATCGTTATTTCCTCACTTTGGGCAGTTTTCTTACATGCATACACTGAGCAGTATACAGCGAAGACTTGATGGGGACTTTTTCGCAGAACCCTGGAGTCTTATTTCTGTGCAACTCTTTCCTCTCCAGTATTCTGCCTTGCAAATGTAACCACACTGGCTACCTGGGACTCCCGACTCTTTCTCATGAACTTGGAGAGACTGCTCTTTTCCCTTCTCTAACTCCTACCTCCCGCTGTGCCATCTGGGTACTCTGTCCAGGTAGTAAAGTGGGACAATCATAGAACACACCTTCATTTCCCCTTTCCCAGAGACCACTCCCCTGTGCTACCTGAAGTTCAGTTTTTAAATATCATTCTTTGCTATATTTTGTCGAGTTTTAGTTGTTTCAGGTGGAAGGGTAAATCCATTTCCTGCCCAGAACACAGTAATATTGCTTTTTGTCTTAATAGCTTAGGATATTCCATTGACTACAGTTTGGGAAAGGCATTGCTTTTAATATAAATGCCACACTGAACATTATGGAACATAGATTAAGAGTGTCTCTGGTAAATTTCCCTGGTAGTACAGTGGTTAAGAAACTACCTGCCAATGCAAGGGACATGTGATGGATCCCTGGTCTGGGAAGATTCCACATGTCTTGAAGGAACTAAGCCTAGGTGCCACAACTACTAAGCCTGCATGCTACAGCTATTGAAGCCTGCATGTTTTAGGGCCCACAAGCCACAATGACGGAGCCCACATGCTGCAACTACTGAAGTCCTTATGCCTAGAGTCTGTGCTCTGCAATAAGAGAAGCCACCACAATGAGAAGCCCCTGTAACACAACAAAGAGTAGCCTCTGCTTGCCACAGCAGAGAAAGCTCACACACAACAATGAAGACCCACTGCAGCCAAAAATAAATAAACAAGCAAACAAACAAAGAGTATCTGTGGGACTTGGGGGAGAGGAGATAAAAGATAAGTAATTTCCAAATATAGAATATTTCTTTAATGGCTAAAATTTCATCTATCTAACTTACGTATGATAGTGGTAGAAAAACAATAAACAAGAAAGCTTGGTAAATATACAGCACATTAAAAGAGAAACTAAAGGAAAGAGACAGGAAATGCAGAGGATGGGGTGGGGAGGGGGAGGAAGAGATGTGTTGGAATTCAAACAGAATGAGTGAAGACTCAATGAGGTAACATTTGAGTGATGTCCTGAAAAAAGTGTATGTGGTGCATTTTGCCACACAGTAACATTTTATTTTTTATGCAGTCAAAATTATCACTCTGGTTTTCTTTCATCTTTAGAAAGGCCTTCTTTACCCTGAAGTTAAAACAGATTCTCTCATAATTATTTTCTAAGAATTTTATGACATTTTCTATCCCAGTCTTTGTGTAAACCTTTAACTTATCTGCAATTACTACTGAAGGCAGCTGTGAGATACAGATGCAACATTTTTATCTCCACAAATAGTTTATTCAGCACCATTTCATCTATGAAGTCAAGCAGATTTCCTGACTGGGAAATTACCTTTATCATAAAATGATTTATATCTATCTCTGGCATTTCTTTAATAGCCAATTTATCTGCCGATGATAAAAGTGTGTGTGTTTCAGCATCTCCTGGGTTTCCTGCCCCTAATTACTTAACATATTTTTCACAGCTATTCTTGCTTAGTTTTCCAAATATGGTACAATAAATAGCATATAAATAAACCATATGGTTGTAGTCTTTAAGTTCCGATTCTTTCAATCATAATATGCTTGAGAATCACCCATGTTGCTGCATGTGCCAATGGTTCTTTCATTTTCATTGCTAAAGTAGAATTCAATTGTAGAAGTGTAACATACTTTGTTTTACCTTCAGTACTTGAGGGACACATATAGGTAGTTTCCCAGTTTTGATAAACTTATCTGAATAAAGCTGTTATAAACATCAGTGGGCAGGTTTTTATATGAATGTAAATTTTCATTTCTTTTGAGTATAAACCTAGAAAAGGGATTTCTAGATCATATGACAACTGTAAGATCAATTTTATAAAAATAAAAAAAACACATATAATATCATATAAGAAACGAATCGCCAGCCCGTCCAGGTTCGATGGTAGGATACAGGATACTTGGGGCTGGTGTACGGGGATGACCCAGAGGAATGGTACGGGGAGGGAGGTGGGAGGGGGGTTCAGGATGGGGAACACGTGTTACACCTGTGGCAGATTCATGTTGCTGTATGGAAAAACCAATACAATATTGTAAAGTAATTAGCCTCCAATTAAAATAAATAAATTTAAATTTTTATAAAAAGAGGGAGAGAGGGAAAAAAAAGAATAAAATACCTTTCTAAAAAAATCCTGGGACTTCTCTGGTGATCCAGTACTTAATACTCTGATTCTGCATGCCACACAGTGAGACCAAGAACTAAATAAATAAATGACAGGCAAAGACAAACAAAGACTCTCATATGAAATACTTAAAAAAAAATCCTATTGTTATTTTATTGGGATTACATTAAACTAACTGCTATTTGTTTGTTCCTTTTGGCCACATGGCATGCAGGATCTTATTTTCCCCATCAGGCATTGACTATGCGTCCCCCTGTTGTGGAAGCTTGGAGTCTGAAACACTAGACCATCAGGGAAGTCCCAAATTAACTGCTATTCATAAAGAAAAACATTACTATTTTGTCAAAAATTTCCTTTGAATAGCTTCTTCATTTATTTAAATTCATAATAATTTTATAACTTAAAGAAACATTAATTAAACAAATATTAAGTGAGGCTCAATTCAGTCCTTTTCAATGTTTTAGTACTGGGGCTGGAGATTTAAATTTGAAAGTTATAAATGAAGTTAAAATGAAGATGGATAATATCACTAACAGTGAACATATATACAGAAGGAAAGACATACAGAGAGAATGGTCCTTGGCATAGGAATCAACCAGAAAGGACTGAGTGGGATCTTCCAGTAAAGCCTGAGAAAAACAAGAAACTATGATGTCATGACAGTCAAACTGAAAGAGTGTGGAGAGACGGAGGAGAAATGAGTTGAGACAAATGAATAATTAAACATTAGAACTATGGCAATTAAATGACTACTCCTTATAAACCCACAGGAAAAGGCTTGGCAGATCCATCTAGACTCTTAATGTTGGGTCATTTTTCTCTATGCTATTTTTTAAAAAATCTACTCCTTTTTCATGATTCAATGAACTGTTATTGTTACATTTTAAACTATCTTTGACTTTATCCATTGCCAGGAGCCGGTGTGAGGAATCCCGCCCGTGACAAGGTCATGAGGAAGGAAGCTGACATACGCAAGGCGTGCTCAGACTTCAGGGACCCCTCTGGAAATTCCTAAGCATGTACCCCAACAAAAATCTGCCGGCTTTTGTGCTCTGCTTTTCCACTCTTTTGACATTTTCTGGAAAAAGTCAATTCAGGGCTTTAGTCTTCTGCATTTGAAAGAGTGTTTCAATCCAAAAAACCCTCTGATGGCTTTCTAGCCTGCCTGCAGGACTTGTACAGCTGCGCATGTGATTGTTTGAGGCCTCCTGACCGCAGGAGGCACAGGAAGCTTAAAACATCCTAGGAATGTAGGAGCTTCCGAGGAGTCAAAATCTTTAAAATAGGACTGATTAAAAGTTTCATTTGTTGAATCAATGCTTGCTGCCAAATTTTCATATCCTTTATTTTTAGATATAGTTGGTATATAGAAAAACAAGCAGTAGACCTGGTATTAGCAACATTAGATCTTTGAGTTAAGTACCTTCTTTGTTATATCCCACTGCACCTTTGTTCTACAGAGATGTAACTTTAATGCTTTAAGGAGATGCAGATTAAAGAAAAACACTTCAGGGGAAACAAAATTAACATTCATTAAGGAAGAGCGCCAAAAAGTGTTAACAAGCCTCTTGGCCAGAAGATAATGTAAATCACCTGAGACCTTTTGTATACAAAATGATGTATAGAAAGAGTTTGAGCTGCGAACGCTACATAATTTTGTGTTACCCATTGATCTCCGTGTTTTATCAAAAGTATAAAAGGCCTTCTGAACAATAAAGGAGGGGGCCAGCTTCTCGGACCAGTTTCTCGAACTAGTCTCTCGGCCTGGTTTCTTGGGGCTCTGGCTCCCCCCGTGTCTCTCTCTCTCTCTTTCTTCTTCTCTCCCTTTCCCTCTCTCTGCACTTTACTTTAATTTCAGGCTGAATCTCCACCTGGGGCGCGGAGGCTCGCCAGGTCTACTTACTTGCCCTGGCTGTTAAGACCCGCACGAAAGGGAGCTTAAGGCGAGGCACCCTTAGATATTCAAGCGGGCACCGGTGGCCCAACGTAGATGGTGCAAATTCCTTGTCTGGAATTTTATTGGTCTTCTGCGTAAACCAAGCTATTCGGCCCTCTTCCTCCACTTAATCTTCTTACTACGCTATAGTTTATTACTCTAATCTTATATCAATCAATAAACAAGTCTTTCCACGCCAACGCCGTCCACCCTTAGAATTCCCTGGATCCACCGGGGCTGGACCCCGGCAATCCATGGCTTTTCTCTTCTGTCACAATGACCATGTATTTATTCCTCCACTAAAACTAGACCTTCTATGGAGTCTAATGCTTCTGTTGTAATCCCTGGTGACAACGATCCTCATTATAGTTCCTCTGTATTTCAATTTCCTTGGTGGATCTGAAGAATTTAGTTTGGGGGGAGGGTAAATTTTAAGTCAATCCTCATTAGAAAAAAGATTTATTTATTCAGGGAGTGGACAGAGTTTCAGGAAGGAAGAGACATATGTATACTTCTGATTAACATTGCTGTATGGCTGAAACCAACACATGTAAAACAACTATTTTCTCATTTAAGAAAAAAAAAGATTTACTTGGATGGATTTGGGAATACTTGACATTTTTAAAATGTCAATTCATCTCATACAAACACTTAGCCCTTCAGTTCAGTTCAGTTGCTCAGTTGTGTCTGACTCTGCGACCCCATGAATTGCAGCACGGCAGGCCTCCAATCTATCCAATTTTATTTGTGCTTTCAAACAAAAGTTGAGACCTCTTTATTATGACCTGAACACTTAACACTAAGACTGGTAGAGCATGCAGAACATGGTAGACATAAAACCGAGATGTAGAAATAGCAAATGGATGAATTTAAATCCTTAAGCCAGGAGGTCAAAGAAGGGCCAGGACTCAAGGTCCTGGCCACTTAACTCCAAGTCCCAAGTTCAGCCTTTATTATGTGATCATATTACACTTTCCTGACCAGAAGGTAGATTTTACCAGTTCTACCACTTTTTCCATGGGTCACGCTGACTGTAGTCTGACATTGTCCTAGAACCTAAGAAAAAGGGATATAACCTAGTCCCTTCCTTGTAGCTTCACAAGCCTCCTATGGCAATGCAGCTACCCATTTCATGCCTTTACAAGTACGCTGGAGGGTTCCAGACATATGCTCAAGTGACACATTCTGCAGTTCACACTTCACAGCATGAGCTGTTTCCACGGAAAAAACATTCCCACTGGGGTAGCTTCTACTATTCACTCCCTTCCTCCTGGTCTAAGACATCATGGAGGTCCTGGTCCCTCTGGCAGGACCAAGAACAGCAGTGGTACTCAGTGTCCCTGAAGAAACGTCAGGATCCTCAGAAGTCATCCACTTAAGAAGCAGAAAATGGTGAATGCCACTGGGAGAAGACGGGACCTGTGATGAGCCTGCTCAGGTCATCACCTGAGACACCTGTCAATAACCAGAGGGACATTTACAGACACAGACGCTCTGCCACTGTGGGAAAGGCCAGAGCAGGAGATAAGTTATCTGTGCCCACAAACAGTTTTATCCTGCCAGGTTGGTGAAGTCCAGAGTTACCTATAAGTTATTGGCTTAATCTTGACACACATACATCTTAAGTCCCCCTTAGCAGATGACTTAAGAAAGTTACAACAAACTTTCCCAAGTTCCCATAGCTTGCCAGGGACAGGGACTAGTTTTCCCCTTGTCTTACATGCCTCCGGACCCCATGCTCTCGATGACCATGTGTCACTTCTCACCATCACGCAAAACCTCCTGCCTCACATCCTCCCCAGAGCACACAGACACTGGGCACACTGAGCATGATGCAGTTATTTCATTAGAGTCAGCCTGAGAGAGACCATGCCAGGTGGAACAGATGTCTGGATTCCAGCTTCAGTTGAGAGAACAGGGTAGGAAGCTTGAGCACAGACCAGGCATCCCTGGCTAAGATTAGCTCACTAAAGAGGGCAGAATGGAAAAGAATCCTCTAATAGTATTCACCAACGTGGACACTCTATAGCCAGTGCAATCCTTGCTGAAGATCACGAGAATCTGGAAGGACAGAGCAGGAGAGGCAGGATCTGAGTCCACAGCCAGGCTATCCCATCTCCCCAGGATCACCTCACACCTCACTCTCAGGGATTCAGCCCCATCCCCAGCAAGAACCTCTGCCCACAGACCCACCACTGGAGAAGGGGCTGCCATCAGGCAGCAGGAGGAGGATGGTTCTCTAACAGCCCAGGCACAGGTATCAGGAGGGAGATAGAGCCACTGGCCACACCAGGGAGGAGAGGAGATGAAGGGTCGGAAGGGCACAGTTGGGACTGGTCCTAACAGAGGAGCAAGGTGCTGGAATCTGGGTTTGGGTCACATATTCTGTACCTGAGCCTCCTCTGCCAGGTGTGCTGGGTACACAGAATGTGCATGCAGGTTTCATAAACTAGCCCTGGGACCCTGTGTGCTTCTGTTAGTACTAGAAACTTTGGTTCTTGGAAATCCTCTCATTTTGAACAATCAACAATTTAGGGAAAATGTGCTAAGACAGACTATTTAAGATCTCCAATATTGTATCAAGAAAAACAACAAAAACAAAAAAAGATGGTTCTTCAAGAGATACATTTCTAGCCCAGGTGAGCAGCTGCAGGTACCTAGAAGGTACCTCAGGCATCAAAACACCACAGTGGAAATTCTGGCTGTAGGCACTGAGGCCACATCGGTGGAAATGGGGCTCTGAGCCAGAGTGGGAACAAGAGGAGGTGATGTGACCACAGGCCAGAAATCTTACATAGCTAGGGAGTCCCATGCTGAAAAGAGACTCTAAAGGCAGGGCCTCCTTTTCAGTATTCCTAAAGTAGAACTGACACAAATCCTACAGGTAGGTGAGCTGAATGCTGCATTTCCTGCCAAAGATTAAAATGCTACTCCTTCAATGCTAGTTCCTCTCATGGAGGGGAAAAAAATCACATGACAATACATTTGGGATATTGCATTGATATTAGTTCTCTATTCTGTGTGAGTTAATGGACATGATATGGACATATTCTGTAACCAGAGGCTGGAAGTGCAGATGGACTGCACTTGCATATTACAGGTACTACAGGTTGGAGCAAAGGTTTATATGCTTCTTTGTTTAGAGTTCTTCTCTGTCACATAGCCCATGACTGCATGATGTATTACCATGTGGCATATTGCACTATGCTGCATGTGAGTTCTCAGAGTGGGTGCGGGTAAAGCTAAATTACCTTAAATATCAGATGATTAACCCTGTTCTGATGTCCTACTTCAATGAAGCAATCCTGGATTTTTCCAAAGGCTGCTTTTTCTTCATCTGTAGCACTGACCGAATCAAAGGTTTCATTTAATGCTGCCCTTGGTAGTACAAAGTTCACAATGATCTGCATTTCATAAAAAACAGGGCAGGCTTCCACTGAAGGCAAGACAGAAAAATCACATCAAAATGTAATCAGAGTAGGAGGTTTTCCCACCACTTGATAGGAACCCACACATCCAAAGCTTCCGGACTCACCTCCCAAGGAGACATACCCTCTCCCAGGACTGTTTACATCCCAGACAGAAATCCTTCCCTATGAGGCACTCTCAGGAGAGGGAGCAGCAAGAGGGGCTTTGCCTGGAGACCCCTCTGCCCTTGACCACTACCCCAGGCATATCAGCCTCCTTCCCTTTTTCCAATGAACACGAGTATCCACAACAACATCCCAGGGTGTGCACAGTTAATGACCCTTCCAGCTCTACACAACCCGCTCCATTCAAAGACTGAAAGCCTCAAGAAGTTTGTGCAGGACTCCTGGGCACTGATCTGCCAGCTGCCCTCAGAATCTGCCCCTCGAAGCAGCTTGGACAGGACAGGGAAGGATACAGTGAGACAACATGGGGCAAGGATCATGAGGGTCATCTGGACCCTCCTTCCTACCCTCATGTGTCTCAAAGGTCAGCTCTCTGGTCACCAGCAAGGCCAGCATAAGCAGTGCTCCCTTCATCGTGGCGGTGGCTGGAGTGCTCTGCTCAGGGCAGGGTTTCTGTCACTTTATAAACAACTAGCTCCCCAAGCTCAGCTCATGGTGCTCCCTAGAGTTCCACAGGTCTGTGGCCAGCCACCTGGCACAGATGGCTCCCTAGGCCCTTGGGGTGTTTATGGTGGAAGCCCTTCCTACTCTGAGAGCAGAGCCCTGGAGAATATGTGGGTGTATCTTTGTCAAAGACCAAGTGGAGCTGACATTTCTAAGTAACTCCATTTGGAGCTAAATGCTCTGTTTTCTGGGCCCCAACCATCATCTGTTTTCTGGGTCATCATTCCCCCAAAACTATCCTGGCTCTGAGGGCAGCACTCTCCCAAACTAAGCAGATGGACTCACAGGAAGGCCAAGGACAGGTCTACACCACTATCAGGTAGAAGAAAGGTCTTCCAGAATCCTTCCTTTTCCCCCAAGTTTAAGTCATGGAGATAAGAATTGAGCACTGGACCTTACTGCGACCACTGTGGATGGGAGTTCTAAGGCCTAGGATGCTGGGTCCACCAGAGATGGTACATGATGTGCGAAAACTCACTCAAGAGCCAAACTCAACCTTCCACACTAGGAAAGCAGTTTGTTGGCACAAACAAGATAAGATGGGCCTTAAATTCAAAGGAGAAAGCCTAAGAAGATCCCACTGGTTAAACTGGAAACAATTCAACACACAAAATGAATAACAGAGTATAAGATGATAAGATAACCCAAAGTATAAACTAATCCATGTGAGTCCATATTGATATAAATAAATGATCAAATAAATACAGACTTCCCTAGTGGTCTAGTGGTTAAGAATCTACCTTCCAATACAGTGGACACGGATTCAATCATTGGTCAGGGAAATAAGATCCCACATGACCTGGGGCAAATAAAACCCTCAAACACCAACTAGAGAGAACATTCTTTGCAAAGAGAAGGTCTATGAACCACAACATAGAGCCAACGTGGCAAAATAAAGCCCAGCAAACTTAAACAAAAATAATATGAGAGAAGAGACAACCATTCCTTACAGAAATATTCCAAATAACACATGTAGATTATCCCCTCCAGGAGGGGGAATTTACTGCCCTGACCCGTATGAGCTTCCCTGATAGCTCAGTTGGTAAAGAATCCGTCTGCAATGCAGGAGACCCTAGTTCGATTCCTGGGTCAGGAAGATCTGCTGGAAAAGGGATAGGCTACCCACTCCAGTATTCTTGGGCTTCCCTTGTGGCTCAGCTGGTAAAGAATCCGCCCACAATGAGGGAGACCTGGGTTCGATCCCTGAGTTGGGAAGATTCCCCTGGAGAAGGGAAAGGCTACACACTCCAGTATTCTGACCTGGAGAACTCCACGGACTATATAGTCCAAGGGGTTCCAAAGAGTCGGACACAACTGAGCAACTTTCACTTTCACTTTCATTCTGAGTATGGTTTAGACTTAGTAACGCGTTGCCAAAGAAAAGAGGAGGGGGAGAGGAAAACAGTGCAGAAACCTGGCAAACACAACATGATCAAGTACTTAAGACTCACATTGTTGTTGTTCAGTTGCTCAGTCATGTCCGACTCTTTGTGACACCATGGACTGCAGCATGCCAGGCTTCTTTGTCCTTCACCATCTCCCGAAGCTTGTTCCAACTCATGTCCATTCAGTCAGTGACATACCCACTGGTAAGACACACTGTTGTCACTTGTTCCCTGATGTGAGAGCGCAGGAAGGGCATTTCACCTCTGTGGTGTCTTCCTCAAAATATAAAGCCTGAAGCTCACTCAACATTATGAGAATAGCAGCAGACAAACTCAGCCTGGGGGCCTTCGACAATCCCTGGCCAGTCTTCTTCAAGACTGTCAAAGCCATGACAGACCAGGAGGAAATGAGTAATCCACAGAGCAGAGGACACTGGGGACACAGGACAATGAATGCAGTGAGTTATGGATTGGATCCTGGAACGCAAGAGACATTAATGGACAACCTGGTGAAATCCAAATAAAGTGTGAGGTTAAGTTAGTAGTAATGTTCAAATTACTACTAAAGGCAAAGGAGAAATGGAAAGATATAAGCATCTGAATGCAGAGTTCCAAAGAATAGCAAGGAGAGATAAGAAAGCCTTCCTCAGTGATCAATGCAAAGAAATAGAGGAAAACAACAGAACAGGAAAGACTAGAGATCTCTTCAAGAAAATTAGAGATACTAAGGGAACATTTCATGCAAAGATGGGCACAATAAAGGACAGAAATGGTATATACCTAACAGAAGCAAAAGATATTAAGAAGAGGTGGCAAGAATACATAGAAGAACTATACAAAAAAGATCTTCACAACCCAAATAACCATGATGGTGTGATCACTGGCCAGACATCACTGAATGCAAAGTCAAGTGGGCCTTAGGAAGCATCACTATGAACAAAGCTAGTAGAGGTGATAAAATTCCAGTTGAGCAACTGAACTGAACTGAACTGAATGTTCAAATGTTGTTTTTCAGTGTTGACAAATATTTGCAACTGTTCTATACATCTAAAATTATTCCAAATTAAAATTTTATATAAAAAACTTGATATAGATCAATGAGGTACTGTGTGACAACCTAGAAATGTGGGATGGGATTGGGGGCATTCAAGAGAGAGAGGGCACATGTATATTAATGGTTAAGTCATGTTGTTCTATCACAGAAGTTAACACAATATTGTAAACTAATTCTATTCTAACTAAAAATACATTAACAGAAAAACAACCCACATAAGAAAAGGGCTACGTCTCCTACATTCCACCAATGACCTTGCCCAGCTTTTCTCCCTGATGTCACCAAATGTCCCCACGATTCGGGGACATTTCAAAGGAACCAGTGGCACCCTTGGAAGTGTGCTGGTACTCAGCACTCCAAGCCCTGGCTCCTCTCCTCACAGAGCTGCAGAGGGTATTGGGGGCAGCATCTTCAGAAGAACAGGAGACATGGGATCCATGGGAAGTGGTCCCACCACTTAGAGGTCCTGCTCCCACAGATAAAGAGACAGCATGTGTAGCCTGGGCAATGTGGTGTTCACCTTACTTCCCAGGAACCTCTGAGGCACATCTGCAGCCACCTGAGGGCTCGTGGGGTGACCTTCAGAGAGATGGCTCCCAGGCAGCAGGAGCCATGGCTAGGAGCAGCTCCACCAGGCCAGTTCTCACTACAAATCAGTACTTGGTGCCTCTTTGCCAAGAGCAGTTACCGGATATGAATCCTATTTGGCACAGAGTTCTAACTATGATCACACCTTGTGTTCCAACTCAGCTCTGGCCTTCAGCAAACCTTAATATGCCACAGGTGGCTCAGAGAAAGGCTAGCCAGGTTCCTCCAGTGAAAACTCTTTGCTTCTGAATTATCCAATATTTTAAAACTTTACCTTATTCACTTAATTCCAGGCAATATTCATAAGCACATATATAGCAAATAGAATTAAAAATATTCTTGTTGATCAAATCCAGAGAAATGGAATATTTCTGCCATTATTCTAACAAACACTGTGCAACATCTACCGAATGCGGGGCCCCCTCCTAGTCCTGAGATGCTGCAGCACACAGCACAGCTCTTGCTCTCCTGCAGCCCTTCATCACCCAAGAGGGAGTGAAAGACAGTGACCCCACGGGAAGAAGCGCTCTGGTGCCAGGAGCCAGCACGAGGAATCCCCGCTATGGCAAAGGTCATGAGGAAGAGACCCGACAGGCAAAGGCGGGTCGGATCTCGAGGGAACCTCCCTGGACCTACTCGAGCATCTACCCCAAAACCAAAATCTGTCTGCCTTACTATATTATGCCTTTCACCAACTCCTCTGACATTATTAACAGGGGGCTGTCCCCCCACCACCTTTTCCTGGAAAAAGTTAATTTAGAGCTTTTAGATAATAAGTCTCCTGGGCATAATAAGAGTGTTTCAATCCCAAAACCCCTCTGACTGCTTTCTAGCCTGCCTGACAGGTTTATCCAGACTCTTACAGCTACGTGTGTGATTGTTTACAGCCTCCCGACTACCTGCGAGAGGTACAGAAAGCTTAAAATATCCTAGGAATGTAAGGCCTTCCAAGGAGTCGAAATCATTAGAAGAGGACTGATTAAGGGTTTCATTGTTGAGCCAATGCTTGCTGCCAAGTTTTCATATCTTTTATTTGTTGATATAGTTGGTATGTAGAAAAAACAGGTAGTAGCCCTGGCATTAGCAACATTAGATCTTTGAGTTAAGTACTTTCTTTGTTATAACCCACTGCACCTTTGTTCTACAGGAATGTAACTTTATTTAGTACTTTGAGGGTGATGCAGATTAAAGAAAAAACACTTCAAGGGAAAATGAGTTTTCTGGTTGATAGACTTTTATCTAGGAAAAGAGCCATAAAAAATGTTAACAGGCCTCTTGGCCAGAAGATAATGTAAATCACCTGAGACCTTTTGTATACGGGAAGGTATGCAAAAAGAAAGCCTGGTCTCAATAAGGGTCAGGACTGCTGCCCCTGCATAACTCTGCATATTCCATTATTTCTTTATGCACAACTTGGAGTATATAAGCTGCCTTTGAAAATAAAGTTATGGGTCTTGCACCGATGCTTGGCTCCCCCATGTCCTTCTTTTCTTATTCTCCCTTTTCAGGCTGAATTCCCATCTGCAGCATAGAGGCTCGCTGTGTCTGCTTATTTGCCTGGGCTTCTAAGACCCACACAAGAGGGAGCCCAAGGTGGGGCACCCTCTGCTATTCAAGCAGACACCTGCAGCCTGTGTAGATGGTGCAAGTCCCTTGTCTTGGGGCTTTATTGGCTTTCTATGTAAACCAAGGAATACAGCCTCTTTTCTCCTCTATTTTCTCCACTATACTATTCTTTCCTAATTTCTCTTTATATCTCAAAATAAACAAATCTCTCCTCACTGACACCATGCCTGCTTCGAATTCCCTGGATCCACTGGGGCTGGACCCTGGCACTCTGGGCAAAGATGAAGCAGGGGGAGAAGACAGAAGGCCATGGGGGGAGGAGCGGAGGGCAGCATGCTTTGAAATAAGGGCTCAAGATATGGGGGAATCTGTGCCCTGTGATACTTGAAGCCACCTGAGGATGAGGGAATGAATCATGCAACCACTGGAGGAGGGCACCACACAGCATAAGCAAACTTGATCTAGTCAAGAAGCAGACAGGAGGCACTGAGGGAGGAAAGGCAGGGATAAGTCCACAGAGGCAGTGCAGGGCTGGTTGTGCAACTGGCCCAGAGATTGTGGCTAGAAAGGGCTTGGCTTTTCCTCTGGAGAGGTGATGTTGGGAACAGAACAGACACTCAAGAGTAGAAAGAGACTTTAGAAAATGGATGGACATAAAGATTGTCATACTGAGTGAAGCAAGTCAGACAGAGAAGCAGAAATACCTCATGACATCTGTTATACAGGGAATCAGAAAAGACATGATACCAAGGAATTAATTTACAAAACATAAACAAACTCACAGACTTAAGAGAATAAAACTTTGCTTGCCCAGGTTGGATAGGGGGCAAGGATAGTCAGGCAGTTTCAGATGGACAGATGCACTGTTAAATTTAAAACAGATTATCAACAAGGACCAACTGTAGAGCACAAGAAACTCTACTCAATGTTATGTGGCAGCCTAGATGAGAGGGGAATTTTGGAAAGAATGAAACTATCATAACATTGTTAATTGGTTATACTCCAATACAAAAAAAAAAAAATTAAAAGAAAAAAGAGGGACTACCCTGGTGGTCCAGGGGTTAAGAATCCACCTTGCAACACAAGGGACATGGGTTCGATCCCTGGTCAGGGAACTAAGATCCCACATGCAGCAGAGAAACTCAGCCTGCAGGTCATAACTACTGAGCCCATGCTCCACAACTAGAGAACCCATGTGCCGCAACAGAAGACCTCACATGACAAAAGGAAGAGCCTATGTGACACAACTAAGACTCAACACAGCCAAATAATAAATAAATATTTTAAAAAGAGATTGCAGAAAATATTTCTGTGTAGAATGAGGTGCTATCAAAGTTGGCAGCTGGCAGTTCTTGATCAAGAAAAAAACAGAAATTTCTAGGCCAGCAATAGATGACATTTCAGGGCTCCAGACAGGGATTGCTGGAAGGAGCCCAACAAAGGCCACTGACCAAGATCAAGGACACAGTGATAACAGCAGGGCAGGAGCCACCAGAGACCCTGACCAGGGGCTCAGGGCTTGTGCTTTGCCCTGCCTGGAACTTACTCCCTGTGAGACCATTCACTAAGCACTGAGCTTCCTGAAGACCAATAAAGTCCACACCAGCCACTCTTCAAGGTCACAGTTGTTCTGACAGTCTGTCACAGGCCAGCATTCAGGAGGCCTGATCTGGGAGCACTTTTGCCCTTTTTGGTCAACCTGGGGATTTTCAGTTGTTAAGCTTCCTGAGTCAGCTGCCCCTCCCACAGAGCCCTCCAGTGGGGAGGAGGCTGAGCCAGTGCCCTCTGTGGACTCAAGGACTAGCATCTTGCCAACACACACAGCTCCTCCTATGCAGCCCCGGGCACTCTCACACTGTGGCCTGGCAGAATCTCCTGAAAAAAGGAAGCATGCAACACAGTCCCCTGGGGTGAGGACAAGCACAGGTATAAAAGGGCTCCAGGTGAGTAGGGAGCACCTGCCACCGGCACCATGATGCGGGCTGGAGCTCTCCTGCTGCTCTGCGCTGCCTTGCTCCTCATCGCAGGTGGAAGTGAGTGGCTGCGACCTGGGCACCCCAAGGGTTCCGACACCTTCCCAGGGCAGCACTGAACATGTCGGGGGCAGGAAGGGAATAGGGCGTTCTGACGAGTATCTTTCAGGGAGTGTCCCCTTATCTTTCTGTTTCAGAGTGTGATGACATCTGCCCACCCTTGAGGGACACGGTTGACCTGTTCATATAGGGAAGACATGGGGCCTATATTGAACAAGTTGAAAAGTATAACAAAACCTCTGATGTACCGGAAACTGCCGATACCCTAAAGAGCTATGCTGATAAGAGTTTGACAGCCGAGGATAAGCAGGATGCTCTCAGTGCTCTGGTGGGTCAGAGCACTGTGTGTAAATGTGCCTGTGGGGCCTGTGTGGAGGTGGGGATGTCAGGGACCTGCTCAGGGCTCTGGGAAGTGGGGGGATCATATCCTCTCCACCCTGGCCCTTCCCTGGCAAACTGAGAGCAAAAAGATCCTCATGAACGAGGAGGTAGAGAGGATGTGGCCGACACCCACAGTGTGGGAAAGGATCCTGCAGGAAAACTCAGTCCAGCCCTGGAGTTCTTGAGCTGGCCCTGACTGCTCAGCTCTGCCTGGTCATAGGCCTGGGACCCTCCAGGCCCTCCTGACTCTGTGGTGCCACCTCCTTTGGAGTTAGGCCCTCAGCACTGGCCTCCCTAACTCCAACCTTTCCAGCACAGGAACCTGAATCTGCTGCAATCCATTAGCATTGAGTCCTTCCCTTCTGTAAACATCAGTTCTTTCCCTTACTGCCTGAAAGCCTTCTCTATTCCACCTAAACCCAACACTTCTCCTTATTCCCTGGGCCCCAAAGGGGAATTTATGCCTCACATGTCCTAAGAGGAATCTTTTTCCAAAAGCTGCCCTCCCGCCCTCCCCAGGCCTGGGATGCCTCGAGGATCAGAGTCAATCCTCTAGAAATAGACAGCAGCCCCAGCTCACCACAAAGAAAGAAAGCCCATGGTCTGTGATGAAGACTCAGTACAGTCCAAAAAAAAAGTATCAACAACCATCAAAATTAGGATCTCTAAAAAATCAAAACAGTTGAGAAACCTGTATCACTTTTCAAGAAAAGAAATAAGATGGGGCAGTCCTAAGATGGTGGAGGAATAGGACGGGGAGACCACTTTCTCCCCCACAAATTCATCAAAAGAACATTTAAACGCTGAGTAAATTCCACAAAACCACTTCTGAATGCTGGCAGAGGACATCAGGCACCCAGAAAAGCAGCCCATTGTCTTCGAAAGGAGAAAAAAAAATAAAAATAAAAAAATAAAGGTCACTGTAAACGAAAAAAGAAAGAAAGAAAGAAGACACAAATTACAATAAAGTAAAGAAGAGATGTCTTTATTGGTTCTACATACATAAAAATAAGGAGAAAACATTATGAACAAATTATGCCAATTAATTGGATGGCTTAGATGAAATGGACAACTTTCTTAAAGATAAAAATTATTAAAAGTGACTCAATGCAAAAGGAAAGATAAATTTTAATTAAACCATCACAAATAAAAAGTTCTAGGCCCATAGATCTATAGTGGTGAATGTCATAAAATATTAAAGAAATAAAGACAATCCTCTATAAACGCTAAAATGAACGCCAAACAAACCTTCCTAACTCATCTGTTGAGGCCAATATTCTCTTCATCATATTTTCAGGAAAAAGATATTACAAGAAAAGTAGAAATTCATACCCTTTGTAAAAATATACTCACAAAATATTAGGAATTCAAATCCAGCAACATAGAAGAGAAGTGGCACATAAAGACAGAGTACTATTTATCCAGGGAATACATGATTCATTTAACATTCAAAGTCAATCAAGGTAATCCACCATATTAACAGAATAAGGGAGAAGAGTCTTATGATCATCTCAATTGAAGCTGAAAATATGTTTTGACATAGTCAAAATATTCATAATAAAACATATCCATAAACTAAGATAAAAAGAAAGTTCTTCAACATGACGAACTGCACCTACAAAAGACATAATAATGCAGGGGACACAGGTGGGATCCCTGGTCCAGGAGGACTCCACATGCCATGGACGACTAAGCTCGTGTGCCACGACGACTGATCCCAGACTCCAGAGCCCACAAGCCACAACTAACGAGCCCATACACCACAACTACTGAGGCCCACACACCCTACAATTGACATAAAAGTGAAATATTGAATGCCTTCCCCCCAAAACTGAGACAAAAGCTAAGATGCCCACTTTCATGAATTTTCTGGAACTGGCAGTACTGACCAATGAAGCAAAAAAATTAAAAAGAAACACACACTGAAAAGGTGGAGGTAAAAGTGTACAAAAAACATCAAAACATGCAGGAAAAAAACTGACGGGCAGATTCATGGATAAGGAACTTGTGGTACATATACAAAATGGAATATTACTCAGCTATAAAAAGGAACACATTTAAATCAGTTCTAATGAGATGGATAAACCTGAAGCCTATTATACAGAGTGAAGTAAGTCAGAAAGAGAAAGACAAATACTTAATATATTAACGCATACATATGGAATTTAGAAAAATGGTACCAACAATCCTACGCGCAGGGCAGCAAAGGAGACACAAACACAAAGAACAGACTTTGGGACCCAGAGGGAGAAGGGGAAAGAACAGCATTGAAATATACACACTACCATATGTAGAACAGATGACCACTGCGAATTTGATGCATGAAGCAAGGCACACAAAGCTGGTTCTCTGGGACAACCTAGAGAGATAGGATGGGGAAGGGGGAGGGAAAGGGGTTCAGGATACGGGGGTACACATGTATACCTATGGCTGATTCATGTTGATGTATGGCAAAAAAAGTTACAATATTATAAAGTAATTATCTTCCAGTTAAAATAAATATATTAATTAAAAAATCAACATCATTAAGCCTTTCAGTACAACAGTAATAAAAGAAAACTTCCTCAATCTAATAAAAGGCATCAAAAATAACAAGGAAGACTTCAGCTAACATGGCATTTAATAAACAAAAACCAAATTTTTCTCCCAAGATTAAGAATTAGCAAAGATACTAATGCATATATATAAAATTTAGAAAGATGGTAACGATAACCCTATATGCAAGACAGCAAAAGAGACACAGATGTAAATAACAGTCTTTTGGACTCTGTGGGAGAGGGCAAGGGTGGGATGATTTGGGAGAATGGCATTGAAACATGTATATTATCATACGTGAAACAAATCGCCAGTCCAGGTTCTATGCATGAGACAGGGTGCTTGGGGCTGGTGCGCTGGGATGACCCAGAGGGATGGGATGGGGAGGGAGGTGGGAGGGGGTTCGGGATGGGGAACACATGTACACCCATGGCGGATTCATGTCAATGTATGGCAAAACCACTACAATATTGTAAAGTAATTAGCCTCCAGTTAAAATAAATAAATTTATATTAAAAAAAGAATAAGCAAAGAGGCCTGTTTTTCTATTTCTGTTCAACATTGGACTGAAAACTCTCACAACTGAAAAACAGCAAGAAAAAATGAAAACGAAGTACAGTTGGAAGGGAAGAAATCAAACTCTCTTCATTCACAGAAAATATTAAATATAGAGAGCAAATTATAATATACAGAGAAAATCCTAAAAATCTACAAAAACATCATTATATAAGTGATTTGAAGATATTACAAAATACAAGTTAAATGTACAAGCAAATACAAAAAATCAAAATACAAGCAAAATAAAAATTAAGCACATTTGGAGAACAAGATGGCGGAGGAGTATGTGGACGTGGAGTACATCTCTCTCCACAGATACATCAGGAATACACCTTCAGACACAGAAGTGCTTGCAGATGCACCAGCTGAGAGCAGACAGGAGTACCTGAACCACTGGAAAAGAATATACAGAACCACGCAAAACTTGGTAAGATGAAGGAACTAGAGGGAAAAGTTCTTTGGGAGATACATGCTAGCTCAGGTGAGCAGCCACAGGTAGCTAGAAGCCTCCACAGGAGCCTCAGGCACCAAAACACCACAAGGGAATTTCTGGCTTGTAGGCACTGAGACCATGTCAATGGAAACGGAGCTCTGAGCCAGAGTAATGGCATCAAAGTGTGATAAAAAGGAGGTGATGTGACCACAGGCCGTAAATGTTATAAAGCCTTCCTGAGAAGAGACTCTAAAAACAGGGCCTTTTTTCCATATTCCTTAAACAGAACTGACATGACTCCTAGAGGTGTGGGAGCTAGGAAATGCTGCCTTTCCTGCCAAAGATTAAAATTCTACTCCTCCAATGCTAGCTCTTCTCACTAAAAAAGCAATCACATAGGTCAAAACACTGGCCTACTGCACTGATGCCAGTCCCCTATTGTGTGCAAGCTGACTGGCATGATATGGGTATACTCAGCAGCAGAAGAGGCTGGATGTGCAGGCGGACTGCACTTGCATATTTCAGGTGCTATAGGCTGGAGCAAAGGTTCATGTGCTTCTTTGTTTATAGCTCTTGTCTGTCACATATCCCATGACTGCAAGATTTATTACCATGTGGCATACTGCACTATGCATGTGAGTGGGCAAGGCAGAGTGGGGGTCAGGGAAGTAATAATTACCAAGAATTTCAGAACCAAAAACTTGAAAATAACTCCCGCCTCACTGTAGCAATCCTGGATTTTTCCTATGGCAGCTTCTACTGAATCAGTAGCATTGACCACATCCAGGAATAGGTCCAACAGTGTCCTGTTTCCAAAGGACACTGTGCTAAATAAACACACCAGAAAACACAGGGCAGGCTTCTGCTAAAGGTAGAGACAGAAAACACCTTGTCAAAAGAATCACCAAGTCAGAAAGTTCCTGTTTCCCACTGCTTGATAGTGTTAGGGACCAAACGACAGTCTCTAGGACCTGAGTCATGTTTACCAGAAAGAGACAGGATATGCGCTCATCCTGCCTGGCCAAAACGCCAGCTACTCCTGTAACTGAGACAAAGAACTGCCTGTATATAAGCCGCCATACTCCTTTGTTCGCGGCTCTTGTCAGATTCCCTTGTGTGGGATGAGACTTGGGCCCTAGCACGCTAGGAATAAACAAACTCCCTTCTTGCGTTTGCAATACTGTGGTGGACTTGCTCTCTCAGTCGGTTCGGAGATACGGGCTCGGAGCATAACATCTGGGGGCTTGTCCGGGATCTCCGTCCTGCCAGGGAGGACAACTCTCCTGGTAGAAGGGAGTAACCTCGTTAGGAGATAAGAGCTCTGAGCACCGGTGCTAACGTTGCAGAAGCCCAGATTAAGTCCGAGGCCTAGTATTTTACTGGGGAGGCATCTGGCTGTAAAGTGCAGAGGCAAGTCAGCGTAAGGCCGGGGCCTAGTTTCGTGCTGGGGAGGCAGCTGGCTCTGGTTACTGGACTAAGTCCAGCATAAGGCCGGGGCCTAGTTTCGTGCTGGGGAGGCAGCTGGCTCTGTGAACATCCTGCAGGTAAGATTGAGTGCATTGTCGGTGGCCACCTTGTGTTTGTTATCTGTTTGTCTATTTGTGGTGTCTGCGCTGCTCTTTGTGTGCTCTGTTGGCTCCCAGTGTACTTTTCTGTGATCATGGGACAAACAACTTCTACTCCTTTATCTCTTATGATTAACCACTTCTCTGATTTCAAGTCTAGAGCTCAGAATCTTTCATTACTGGTAAAAAAGAGCAAACTGGTGACTTTCTGTTCTGTCGAGTGGTCCACCTTTGATGTCAGATGGCCACAAGAGGGAACCTTCAATCCCTAAATTATCCAGGCAGTTAAAGAGAGGGTGCTTACTCCTAGTCCTGCCGGGCACCCAGATCAGACTCCCTACAGTCTGGTCTGGCAGGATCTAGTGAGGAACCCGCCAGAATGGCTTAAACCCTTTGTTCTCACTCCTCCTAAACCTCCCCGTCCCTCTTCCCCAACTCCAACCTCACCAAGCCCACAGGTATTAGTAATGAAGGCTTCCAAAGAAAAAAAAGAAAAAAAGGACGAAAATCGACCAAAGCCGGTATTCCAGGAATCTTCTCTGTATCCTAATCTGATAGATCTGGAGACCTAATTGTTCCCACCCCTGTATGCGGGTCCACATCTGCCCTTGCTTTCACAGGTTTCATGGGGAGAAGCCAGGAGGAGAACCGAGCCTTCAGCTTATCCCAGAGAAGGGGGCCCCGCCCAGGGAACTCGGGAAAAAACAAGAGAAATGGCCAATGTAGCAGAAAAAGACCCAGAAGTCCCCTCCTCCACTGTTCACGCATTTCCGGTCCGGGCGGGACCAGCCAGAGAGGGTGGAGAGCGGACATATCAGTATTGGCCCTTTTCCACTAGTGATTTGCACAATTAGAAAACCCAGACTCCATCCTTCTCTGAAAAACCGCAGGGTCTTATTGATCTGTTAGAGTCTATCCTTTTTACTCATAATCCCACTTGGGATGATTGTCAGCAACTGTTACAGGTGCTTTACACTACAGAAGAGCGAGAGCGGATCCTGTCAGAAGCTCGAAAGAATGTGCCAGGGGTGGATGGGAGGCCCACAATACAGCCTAACCTCATTGAGGAGGGGTTCCCCTTGGTGCGACCCAACTGGGACTTCGAACGCGCTGAAGGTAAGGAGCGTCTCCAGGTATACCGTCAGACTCTTATGGCCGGCCTTAGAGCGGCCGCCAGAAAGCCAACTAATTTGGCCAAAATAAATTCAGTGAGGCAGGAACCAAATGAGAGCCCAGCAGCCTTCCTTGAAAGGATAATGGAAGCTTTTAGACAGTATACCCCTATGGACCCACAGGCAGATGAGTCACGAGCAGCAGTTATGTTAGCATTTGTAAATCAAGCAGCCCCCGATATTAGAAAAAAATTACAAAAGATAGAGAGGTTAAATAAACAATCCTTGCAAGATCTAGTGAGGGCAGCCAAGAGAGTTTTTAATCATAGAGAGACCCCAGAAGAGAGAGAGGACTGCATTAGAAGAAAAAAAAAGAGAATTTAGAGCTGAAGAAAACCGTAAAAATCAAAAAGAGCTGGCCCAGATATTTTTTGCTGGGGTTGAAAACAAAAACAGGTTCCAGAAAGGGAAAAAATTGGACTCAAAAACTGAAGAAAAAACGACAAGGCATAAGCTTGAAAAAAACCAATGTGCGTTTTGTAAAGAGTTTGGACATTGGAAAGATAAATGCCCCAAGAAAAATCTAAAAGAGGAGCCCAAGAACCCCAAAAACGAAACTCCCTCTCCAGACAGTCACATCCTCTACGCAGGTGAGGATAGCGACTAGGGGGGGTCAGGGCTCGAAGCCCCTCCCCGAGTCCTGGGTAACTATAAATGTGGAGGGGAAACCAGTTGGCTTCATGGTGGACACGGGAGCCCAATACTCAGTCTTAAACCAAAAAGATGGACCCATGTCTAAGAAAAGTAGCTGGGTGCAGGGAGCAACCGGGACTAAACGATATGGATGGACTACAAAACGGCAAGTGAACTTGGGGGCCCACCAGGTGACCCATTCTTTTCTGGTGATACCTGAGTGTCCAGTGCCCTTGTTGGGAAGGGATTTACTGTCTAAAGTAAATGCCCAAATTCATTTCGACCACGGACAAGTGTCGGTTTTAGATGGGACCGGGCATCCTCTTCAGGTCTTGTCTCTGGCATTAAAAGATGAATACAGACTCTACTTGCCAGAGGCCCCAGCGACAATAAGCCCCGAAGTACAACCATGGGTTCAAAGATACCCTCAGGCCTGGGCTGAAACTGCAAGAATGGGACTAGCCAAACAGAGGCCCCCTATCATTGTGGAACTGAAAGCCAGTGCTTCCCCGGTGAGGGTACGACAGTATCCCATGAGTCAGGAGGCTCGACAAGGAATTACTCCTCATATACAACGCCTCATAGATGCTGGGGTCCTGAAAAGGTGCCGGTCCCCATGGAACACTCCCCTGTTGCCTGTGAAAAAGCCTGGGGGAACTGATTTTAGACCGGTTCAAGATCTACGAGAAGTCAACAAACGGGTGAATGATATTCATCCTATGGTTCCTAACCCTTATACATTGCTAAGCAACATTGCCTCCAAACTACATTTGGTACACTGTTTTAGATTTAAAAGATGCCTTTTTCAGTTTGCCTCTTGCCCCCGCAAGCCAAGAGATCTTTGCCTTCGAATGGCAGGAAGACGGTGGTCAGACCCCTGTGCAGCTGACATGGACTCGCTTACCACAGGGTTTCAAAAACTCGCCCACGTTATTTAATGAGGCCCTGGATGAAGACCTTCGTGAGTATCGGGTTGAACACCCTACCATTGTTTTATTACAATATGTTGATGACCTTATCCTGCGGCGGCTACAGAAAAAGAGTGCCAAGAGGCAACAGGTGACCTTCTCCAAACCTTGGGGACTTTAGGTTACCGGGCTAGTGCCAAAAAGGCCCAGATTGCCAAGCAAGAGGTTACATACCTCAGTTATAAGATAAAACAGGGCCAGAGGTGGCTAACACAGGCTATGAAAGAAACCATCCTCCAGATCCCTGAGCCGGCTAACCCTAGACAAGTGAGAGAATTTCTGGGAATGGTGGGATATTGCCGGTTATGGATCTTGGGGTTTGCAGAAAAGGCCAGGCCCCTATATGAGAGGACCAAAGAAAACAAGGACTGGAAATGGACTGAGCCAATAAAAGAGGCCTTCCAAGAGCTCAGGCGAGCCTTGCTAGAGGCTCCTGCCCTTGCCCTCCCTGATCCATCTAAGCCTTTCCAATTATTTGTAGATAAAAAGCGGGGGATAGGAAAAGGGGTACTAACACAGAGATGGGGACCATGGAAGCGACCTGTAGCTTACCTTTCCAAGAGACTGGACCCAGTGGCAGCCGGATGGCCACCTTACCTCCGTATCATCACAGCTACTGCACTCTTAGTCCACGATGCTGATAAACTGACTTATGGACAGAGACTCTTGGTCTACACTCCTCATGCCATAGAGAGAGTTTTAAAGCAACCCCCAGGTAAATGGATTTCTAATGCCCGCTTGACGCACTACCAGGCCTTGCTACTTGACACCCCACGGATTCATTTCCAAACGCCCTGCACTCTAAATCCGGCCACTCTTTTGCCCAATCCGGGGGAAAATAGCCCCCTCCATGATTGTGATGAGATACTGGCCGGGGTAACAGCAATGCGAAAGGACTTAACCGATACTCCACTGGATAACAGTGAGCTAAGATGGTTCACAGACGGCAGCAGTTATGTAAAAGATGGACAGAGACGGGCGGGAGCCACAGTAGTAGATGACTCTGGACAGACGATATGGGCAGAGGCCCTTCCCCCGGATACCTCAGCACAAAAGGCAGAGTTAATTGCCCTGATTCAAGCATTAGAGAGAGCCAAAAGAAAAAAAATTACTATTTTCACTGACAGTCGCTATGCTTTTGGCACGGTACACATCCAGGGCCCGATATATCGGGAACGGGGGTTTTTGACAGCTGAAGGAAAAAAAATTTAAAACTTGCCTAAAATCTGTAGACTTTTAGAGGCTGTACAGATGCCTCGGGCTGTGTCAATAGTACACGTACCTGGACATCAGAAGGGTGACAGCCCCACAGCACGAGGGAATCGTGCCGCAGACCTGGCAGCTCAAAAAGTAGCTGATAAAGATTTCATCACCCCTGTGTTGGCGATCGGACTTCCACCTCCAGGTATGGGAACTCTGCCCCCAACCCCTGAGTATTCATCCACAGACCTTGCTTGGATCCAAAAACACACCAACCTTCAAAAAGATAAAGATGGATGGTACCGAGACTCAGACGGCTACTTGATACTCCCTGCTCAGTTGGGACAGCAACTATGTGAGCATTTGCACTTGTCTACTCATCTGGGAAAAAAGAAGACTCTGATGCTCTTTCAAACTGCGTGCCTGCGATTTCCCCGGCACCAGACAACTGTAAAGAACATAGTGCATGCTTGTAAGGCGTGTCAACAGATGAGGCCAGGAAAAGGACAACATGCAGGACTGAGGTATCGGGGAAAAGGACCAGGGCAACACTGGGAAATAGATTTCACCGAGGTAAGGCCAGGCAAATATGGTTACCGGTACTTGTTAGTGTTGGTGGATACCTTCTCAGGGTGGGTAGAAGCTTTTCCTACAAAGGGAGAAACCACGATGATAGTGGCAAAAAAGATTTTAGAAGAAATAGCTCCCAGGTTTGGCCTGCCAGTGACCATCGGCTCTGATAATGGACCTGCCTTTGTGAGTCAAATAGTTCAGAGCCTTGCCCTAGCCCTGGGGACTAAATGGAAGTTACATTGTGAATACAGTCCACAGAGCTCAGGGCAAGTAAAAAAAGTGAATCGGACTCTAAAAGAAACTTTAACTAAATTGGCTATAGAGACTGGCGGGGACTGGGTGACCCTCCTTCCCTTCGCCCTCTTCCGTGCGCGTAATACTCCCTATCAACTTAATCTGACCCCATTTGAAATTCTGTATGGGAGACCTCCCCCTGTATGTCCAATATTTGAAGGGAAGAAACTACCGCCTCCCACGTTGGGGCAACTCCAAGAGGCCTCGATGGCCTTAAGCAAGGTGCACTCTCGTGTCTGGAAACTGCTCCAGGAAATACATGTGGGTCAAAATAAGGGAACTATTCCCTCACATGACATTGGCCCAGGAGACTGGGTGTGGGTCAAAAGGCACCAAACCAAGGCACTAGAACCCAAATGGAAGGGTCCTTATGTTGTTCTTCTTACCACCCCAACTGCCCTAAAGGTTGACAGTATCGGGCCTTGGGTGCATTGCAACCACGTACACCCAGCTGCTTCAGCAGAGCAAGAAGACGCTAAGAAAGAATGGGAAGCATCTCTGCACCCGTCCAACCCCTTGAGGCTAAAGCTTCGAAGGCGCCAACAGGACCAGGACAACTCGGCTGGGCCCTCTTGTGGATGACCCAGTTACTCTGCTCCGGAGTTGCCAGCGTGAACCCGCATCAACCCGTCAAAATCACCTGGAAGCTGCAAAATGGACTAACACGAGAGGTGCTAAACTCCACTACCGCAATACATCCACCAAACACATGGTGGCCAGACTTGTACTTTGACCTTAAGCTGATGGTAAATGTGCCTTGGGCTAGGGGTTATCTCCGAGAACAAGGGTTCTGGGCATACCCAGGCGCACCCAGGCATGACTGGAAGACCTGTGGGGAGGCACAAGACTCTTATTGTAAAACTTGAGATTGTGTTACTTCTAATGATGGACCTCGGCGCTGGAAAGTAAGATATCGAGATTTACTTAATTTTTCATTCGTCAAGCCCCTCCCTAGGGTCCTTGGAGATCCAACTTTTAGCTGTGAAAGTTGCAATTATGCACAAGTCAGAATAAGGTTCAATCCAGAAAAAAGCAAAAAAGAGGAGACCTGGATCTCTGGCCTATCTTGGGGGCTACAGACAAGGGAATCAAGAGGGTTTGGGGCTGATGGAAAAGAGATTATAGTAGTGAGCCAGGTCTTAGAGCCAATTCTTGTACACAGTATCGGGCCCAACAAAGTAAAACAGCTGGCTGTAACCCCCCGCCTAACGACTTCCATGCCCACATCTTTGGCAGTGAGTCCCGAAGCAGAAGCGCTCACTGAAATAGATCCCCTGTGGAAGCTGATTAGGGCAGCTTATGCCACCCTAAATCAGACCCATCCTGAGGCAACTAAATCTTGTTGGTTATGTTACAACTTAATTCCCCCTTATTACGAAGCAGTAGGCCTCAATGCCTCTTATGACTTGGCCAACAGCACCGATCCTCCTCAATGTCATTGGGGGGACCGAAAGGTGGGTCTGACGATAAAAGAGGTATGGGGAAATGGCTTATGCATGGGCATGGTGTTACCAGCAAAGTCTCCACTTTGTGTGCATGTCGTCAAGCCTGATGATTTGCCTGTAGCTAAACGGTTAATACCTCAAATGGGGGGATGGTGGGTCTGTTCACACACAGGGCTAACTCCATGCCTGCATAGCTCAATCTTTGACCCCCCCAAAAAAATTCTGTGTTATGGTGGCTGTCATGCCAAAGATTCTGTACTGACCAGAAAAAGCAATATATGATTATTGGGCCCAAAAATTAACTCTAAATCCTCCAAAAAAAACTTATAAAGTTAAGAGGGAACCTCTTACCGTCATAACCATACCAACTATGTTCGGTCTTGGAATAGCCGGGGCTAGAACCGGAATAACAGCTCTGTCCCTGCAAGGCCAAGGATTTAACTCCCTGAGAGCGGCCATAGATGAAGACATTACCCGTATAGAGCAATCTATTAGTCATTTAGAATCGTCTCTAATTTCTCTATCTGAAGTAGTTCTGCAAAACAGGAGGGGATTAGATCTGCTCTTTCTGCAACAAGAGGGACTCTGAGCTGCCCTAAGAAAAGAGTGCTGTTTCTATGCGGATCATACAGAAATAGTTAGAGAATCTCTGGCCAAAGTGAGAGAAGGACTAGCCCAACGTAAACAAGAACGTGAGGCTCAACAGGGATGGTTTAAATCTTGGTTTCAACAATCCCCTTGGCTGACTACCTTAATCTCCACCTTGCTAGGACCCCTGCTAGTACTTTTACTAATGCTTACCTTTGGCCCATGCATTATCAATAGACTTGTAGCCTTTGTAAAGGAACGCATAAATACCGTACAGCTGTTTGTGCTTCGACAACAATATCAAACTGTGTCTCAGGACCGAGAGGAAGATTCCTCTATATGATCTAAGGACAGGGGGGAATGTTAGGGACCAAACGACGGTCTCTAGGACCTGAGTCATGTTTACCAGAAAGAGACAGGATATGCGCTCATCCTGCCTGGCCAATCATGTAACGCCAGCTACTCCTGTAACTGAGACAAAGAACTGCCTGTATATAAGCCGCCATACTCCTTTGTTCGCGGCTCTTGTCAGATTCCCTTGTGTGGGATGAGATTTGGGCCCTAGCGCGCTAGGAATAAACAAACTCCCTTCTTGCGTTTGCAATACTGTGGTGGACTTGCTCTCTCGGTCGGTTCGGAGATACGGGCTCGGAGCATAACAGATAGGAACTCACACATCCAAAGCTTCCAGACTCACCTCCCACAGAGACCCACCCTCTCCCAGGACTGCTTACATCCCAGATAGAAAACCTTCCCTATGAGGCACTCCCAGTAGGGAGAGTAGCAAGAAGGGTGAGGCCTGGAGACCCCTCGCCCTTGGCCACCATCCCCAGGCATATCAAACTGCTTCCTCCCTTCCAATGAGCACCACTACACCCAACAAACTATCCCCTCAAGGTGTGCACAGCGAATGACCCTTCCAATTCCACACCACCCACTCCATTCAAAGACTGAAAGCCTCGGGAGTTTCTACAGGGCTCCTGGGAACTGATCTGCCACCTGCCCTATGAATCTGCCCCTCAAAGCAGCTTGGACAGGACTGGGAAGGATGCAGTGAGACAGCATGGGGCAAGGATCAGGAGGGCCAACTGGACCCTCCTTCCTACCCTCATGCATCTCAAAGGTGAGCTCTCTAGTTACCATCAAGGCCAGCACAAGTAGTGCTCCCTTCATGGAGGCAGCAGACTGAGTGCTCTGCTCAGAGCAGGGTTTCTGCCGCTTCATGAACCACTAGCTCCCTGACCCCAGCCCACATCCCTCCCAGGAGCTCCACAGGCCTGTCTGCACAGGTGGTTCTCTCAGCTCTTCATGTGTCTACTGTAGGAAGCCCTTCCTACTCTGATAGCAGAACTCCTGGAGAACTTGTGGTAGTATCTTTTCCAAAGACCAAGTGAAGTTGACATTTCTAAGTGACTCCACTTGGAGCCAAGTGCTCTGTTGTCCCAGCCCCAACTGGGACACCTGTTTCCCTGGTCATCCTTCCCCCAACTTATCCTGGCTCCAAGGTCAGCACTCTCCCAGACTGAGCAGATGGAATCACAGGAGGCCCAAGGACAGGTCTACACCACTACCAGGTAGAAAAAAGGTCATCTAGAATCCTTCCTTTTTCCCCAAGTTTAAGTCCTGGAGATAAGAATGCAGCACTGGGCATTCCTGTAGCCCCCAAATATCTTAACATCTGCAGTCTCCAGACTGGACCCCGGGCACTAGTGGACAGCAGCCTTGGACTCCAAATCATTCCGACCTGGGAACTCTCAGGACTTGAGGCCACGTGGATTTTCTCAGGTGCTGCTAATTATGTAACAACAGATCACACCACCAGCTTTTCTCAAACCCTTAACGGAGCAAGTTCCTGGTACATTCTTGATGGCCAGTGTCTCCAGTCTTGGCATTTTTCTTGGTTGTCCCACCCTCCTCCATAAGTGAACCTAGTCTCAAGAAGTGCTTGGACTGTAGTCTATCCAGAAACTCAGAGAGAAGCTGTAAAGTTGTGGTGTTTGCCTCCTGTGTCAGAAACTCTGAGGTCCACAGCTCTCGAGGACACTGGAGATAGGAGGTCTAAGGCCCAGAGGGCTGGGTCCACCAGAGGTGCCACTCTGTGCGTGAAAACTCTCTCAAGAGCCAAAGTCAACCTTCCACACTAGGAAAACAGTTTGTTGGCACAAACAAGATAAGATGGACCTTGAAAACTCTAGGAGAAAGTTTAAGAAAGCTCCCAATTGCCAAATTGGAAACAGTTTGAAGACAAAATAAATGACAGAGAATTAGATGATAACGCAGAGTATAAAGTAATATGTATGAGTCCATACTCATATAAATAAATGACTAAATAAACAAATGTGGGAGAAGAAACAACCATTTCTTAAAGAAACATCCTGAATAACACAGATAGATCATCCCTGCAAGGAGGAGGAAATTACTGCCATGATCACCTGATTGTGGGCTAGCCTTAGTAACTTATTTCCAAAGAGAAGAGGAGGGGAAGGGGAAAACAGTGCAGAAACTGGACAAACACAATATAATGAACTAATCAAAAGCGATATTCCCAGTGGTAAGACCCTCTGCTGTCACGTGTACCCTGAGGTAATGAGACAGGGTGATTAACCTCTGTGGTGTTTTCCTCAAGACCAAAGGTCTGAAGCGCACTCTACATTATGAGAACAGCAGCAGCCATATTCCGCTTGGAGGGCCTTCTACCATCCCTGGCCAGTGCTCCTCAGGACTGCCAAGGCCATAACAGACAAGGAGAGAATGAGTAACTCCACAGAGCAGAGGACACGGGGGACACATGACAGTGAATGCAGTGAGTATAGGTTGTGGATTATATCTTGGAAATCAAAGTGACATTAATGGACAACCTGGTTAAAACCAAATATACTGTGAGGTTTATTCAATTCAGTCACTCAGTCGTGTCTGACTCTTTGAGACCCCATGAACTGCAGCACGCCAGGCCTCCCTGTCCATCACCAACTCCCAGAGTTCACTCAAACTCATGTCCATTGAGTCGGTGATCCCATCCAGCCATCTCATCCTCTGTCGTCCCCTTCTCCTCCTGCCCCCAATCCCTCCCAGCATCAGAGTCTTTTCCAATGAGTCAACTCTTAGTATGAGGTCCTTCCAAAGAAAACCCAGGACTGATCTCCTTTAGAATGGACTGGTTGGATCTCCTTACAGTCCAAGGGACTCTCAAGAGTCTTCTCCAACACCACATTTCAAAAGCATCAATTCTTCGGCACTCAGCCTTCTTCACAGTCCAACTCTCACATCCATACATGACCTCTAGAAAAACCATAGCCTTGACTAGACGGACCTTTGTTGGCAAAGTAATGTCTCTGCTTTTGAATATGCTATCTAGATTGGTCACAACTTTCCTTCCAAGGAATAAGCGCCTTTTAATTTCATGGCTGCAATCACCATCTGCAGTGATTTTGGAGCCAAAAAAATAAAGTCTGACACTGTTTCCACTGTTTCCCCATCTATTTCCCATGAAGTAATGGGACCAGATGTCATGATCTTTGTTTTCTGAATGTTGAGCTTTAAGCCAACTTTTTCACTCTCCTCTTTCACTTTTATCAAGAGGATTTTTAGTTCCTCTTCACTTTCTGTCATAAGGGTGGTGTCTTAGTAATCATCTAATATTGTTTCTCAGTTTTGATAAATATTTGTAACTTTTCAATAAATCAAAAATTATCCCAAATTAAAATTTTATTTTATAAACAGCTTACATAAGAAAAGGGCTACATGTGCTACATTCCTCCACTGAACCTGACTAGCTCTTCACCCTGATGTCACTGAATGTCCCCACAGTCCGGGGACGTCTCAGAGGATCCTGTGGCACCCTCGGAAGGGCACTGGGCTGGATCCATAGCAGCCACCTGTGATACTCAGCATTCCAGGCTCTGGCTCCTCTCCTCACAGCACTGCAGAGGGCATTGGAGGCAGTGTCATCTGAAGGACAGGAAGCACGGGATACATGGGCAAGGGTCCCACCACACGGAAGTCCTGCTGCCACAGACAAAAGAGCCAGCATGTGCAGCCTGGGCCTTGTGGTGTTCACCCTCCTGCCCAGGAACCTCTGAGACACATCTGCAGCCACCTGAGCCCCTCGTGGGGTGACCTTCAGAGAGGTTGCCCCCAGGTAGCAGGAGCCATGGTGAGAAGAGGCTCCATGAAAGTCAGCTGACACTGCAGCTCAGTACTTGGTGCCTCTTTGCCAAAAGCAGTTGCTGGATGTGAATCTTATTTGGTAAAGGGTCTGACTGTGATCATGCCTTGTGTCCCAACTCAGTTCTGGCCCTCAGCAAACCTTATTTCGCCACAGGTGACCCAGAGAAAGTTCAGTCAGATGCTTCCAGAGAAAAACTACCTGATTCTGCTAGCCAGAAAGTCATAGAGAGATGGAAGCAAGCTTTGGGTGCCAAGACAGAAATAACAGGATGGAGCCAAGCCCCAAAGGAAAGCCCCTAGATCTAGCAATAGCAGAAGTCATTAATGCAAAGAAGAGCTCATGGATAAATGCACTGCTTTAGTGTTACCATCATAACCAGGAAGTTTCTTCACAATTTCTTACAAAATAATGTATAACAGTGACTACTAGTCCAAAGGTATAATACATTTATAATCATCCTTAAGCTGGCCATGCTCATGGAATCAGAACACAGGATACCCAGCTGGGGTCTCAAACATAGGCTTCTGAAGGGGTCCACATGGAATGGGAAAATGTTCTTTTATGTGCCCCAAGGGGGTAACCCCAGAAGGCTACAGGACTCAGAAGATTCTGAGGAACGCTCAAAAGACAAAAAGAGTTGACAGAAACACAGCTTACACGCTGAAAGAAAACACACACGTGGATTTATCATGTCCATTCCCAGATTACTGAGGTAACTGCAAACTCACTATTTTGTAGAAACAAATAAGCCCCACTTGTAAAGCCTGCAAAATTGCACACAGGCCCCTGTATCTGGGCAGCCGGGGCACAGAAACCAGCATGGTCAACACAACAGAGCCAGATGAAGAGGCCCTGCTGATGACAGCAGGGCAAGGGCAAGCCCAGATACCAGGACATCACCACTGCCTTCACCACAAAGGCAGCTCTGAGCAGACACACAGGACTGGCCTAGGTTCAGGAGCATCTTCCACACTCAATCTATGAGGAAACAGCCCATCCTACATTCTTTCAGGAGAGGCACAGAAGGAATAATAATAAATCAGAGAAATACCAAAATGATTTTGGCCTAGCTGTTCAAGGGAAACTATTAGAGCAAAGCCCTAAAAGATTTCTGAGGAAGCCCAGAACTAAGAGCAACCCTGATGAGACTTCCCTGGCGGTCCAGTGGTGAAGAATCCATCTTCCAATACAGGAGACACTGGCTGGATCTCTGGGTGGGAAATTAAGATGCCACATGCCATAATGTAACTAAAACTTGTGTGCCACAACTAAAGAGAAGGCTGAGCGCTGCGACAAAAGACCGCACATGCTGCCACTACAAAGATCCTGTGCACCACAACGAAGCCCCAGCGGAGCTGAGCATGAATAAATAAACAGATTTACAGAAGACGGAGACAGTGACGGTGCTTGCTTCAGCAGCACACATAATAAAACTGCAACAACACAGAGAGGATAGCACGGCCCCTGCACAAGAATGACATCTAAATTTGTGAAGCACTCACTATTTTCTCATGTGTATAATAGACAACTAGCAAGAAGCTGCTATATAGCACAGACAGCCCAGCCTAGCTCTCTGACAATCTAGAGGGTTGGAGTTCAGGAAGAGAGGTTCAAGAGGAAGATGATATATATGAATGTATAAAAGATCTTCACGATCAAAATAATCACAATGGTGTGATCACTCACCTAGAGCCAGACATCCTGGAATGTGAAGTCAAGTGGGCTTTAGAAAGCATCACTATGAACAAAACTAGTGGAGGCGATGGAATTCCAGTTGAGCTATTTCAAATCCTGAAAGATGATGCTGTGGAAGTGCTGCACTCAATATGCCAGCAAATTTGGAAAACTCAGCAGTGGCCACAGGACTGGAAAAGGTCAGTTTTCATTCCAATCTCAAGGAAAGGCAATGCCAAAGAATGCTCAAACTACCACACAATTGCACTCATCTCACACGCTAGTAAAGTAATGCTCAAAATTCTCCAAGCCAGGCTTCAGCAATACGTGAACCGTGAACTTTCAGATGTTCAAGCTGGTTTTAGAAAATGCAGAGGAACCAGAGATCAAATTGCCAACATCTGCTGGATCATCGAAAAAACAAGAGGGTTCCAGAAAAACATCTATTTCTGCTTTATCGACTATGCCAAAGCCTTTGACTGTGTGGATTACAATAAACTGTGGAAATTCTGAAAGAGATGGGAATACCAGACCACCTGACCTGCCTCTTGAGAAACCTATATGCAGCTCAGGAAGCAACAGTTAGAACTGGACATGGAACAAGAGACTGGTTCCAAATAGGAAAAGGAGTACGTCAAGGCTGTATATTGCCACCCTGCTTATTTAACTCATATGCAGAGCACATCATGAGACACGCAGGGCTGGAAGAAGCACAAGCTGGAATCAAGATTGCTGGGAGAAATATCAATAACCTCAGATATGCAGATGATACCACCCTTATGGCAGAAAGTGAAGAGGAACTAAAAAGCCTCTTGGTGAAACTGAAAGAGGAGAGTGAAAAAGTTGGCTTAAAGCTCAACATTCAGAAAATGAAGATCATGGCATCTGGTCCCATCACTTCATGGGAAATAGATGAGGAAACAGTAGAAACAGTGTCAGACTTTATTTTGGGGGGCTCCAAAATCACTGCAGATGGTGACTACAGCCATGAAATTAAAAGACTCTTACTCCCTGGAAGGAAAGTTATGACCAACCTAGATAGCATATTGAAAAGCAGACATTACTTTGCCAACAAAGGTCCATCTAGTCAGGCTATGGTTTTTTCAGTAGTCATGTATGGATGTGAGAGTTGGACTGTGAAGAAGGCTGGGCGCCGAAGAATTGATGCTTTTGAACTGTGGTGTTAGAGAAGACTCTTGAGAATCCCTTGGACTGCAAGGACATCCAACCACTCCATCCTAAAGGAGATCAGCCCTGGGTGTTCTTTGGAAGGACTGATGTTGAAGCTGAAACTCTAGCACTTTGGCCACTTCATGAGAAGAGTTGACTCACTGGAAAAGACTCTGATGCTGGGAAGGATTGAGGGCAGGAAGAGAAGGGGACGACCAAGGATGAGATGGCTGGATGGCATCACTGACTCAATGGACATGAGTTTGAGTGAACTCCGGGAGTTGGTGATGGACAGGGAGGCCTGGGGTGCTGCAATTCATGGGGTCGCCAAGAGTCGGACACGACTGAGTGATTGAACTGAACTGATGATCATATTACTGCTTTCTTAATTGTTTCGGGTTTATTTTCTTTAGGTCTTTTCCTTCTCCTGTGTTTCTTGTCTAGAGAGTCCCTTTCGCATTTATTGTAAAACCTCTTTGGTGGCGCTGAATTCTCTTAACTTTTGCTTGTCTGGAAAACTTTTGACTTCTCCATCAAATCTGAAGGAGAGTCTTGCTGGGTAGAGTATTTTTGGTTGTAGGTTCTTCATCACTTTAAATATATCATGCCATTCTCTACTGGCTTGTAGAATTTATGTTGAGAAATCATCTGATAGCCTGATGGAATTCCCTTATATGTTATTTGTCATTTTTCCCTTGTTGCTTTTAATATTTTGTCTTTAATTTTTGTCAGTTTTATAACTATGTGTCTTGGTGTGTTCCTCCTTGGATTTATCCTGCCTGGGTCTCTCTATGCTTCCAGGACTTGGTTGACTATTTCCCTTCCCATACTAGGGAAGTTTTCAGCTATTATCTCTTCAAATATTTTCTCAGATGCTTTTTCTCTTCCTCTTCCTTCTGGGACCTCTATAATGCGAATGTTGGTGTGTTTAATGATGTCCCAGATGTCTCTTATGCTGTCCTCACTTCTTTTCATTTTATTTTTTATATTACATTCTGTGACAGTGATTTTCAGCATTCTGTCTTCCAAGTTATTTATCCATTCTTCTTCCTCAATTATTCTGCTATTGATTCCATCTAGTGCATTGTTCATCTCTGTTCTTTAGTTCTAGTTCTTCTAGGTTTTGGTAAACATTTCTTACATCTTCTCCATTGATTCCCCAAGATCCTGGATCATTTTCACTATCATTATTCTGAATTCTCTTTCTGGAAGGTTGCCTATCTCCACTTCATTTAGCTATTTTTCTGGGGTTTTATCTTGTCCCTTCATCTGGGACATAACTTTCTGCTTTTTCATCCTGATTAACTTTCTGTATTGTGGGGTTTTTTTTTTTCTTTTTCCTTTTTAAAATAGAATTTTACAAAAATAAAATTATCTAAAATTAAGCCCATGATTGAACTTAAATATACAGTTCCACTTTCCAGGTTAGAAAAATACAATCCTGGTTGGAATTTCAATGCTTCCATAACTTCAGAATAAATGCAAGGTGCTGACAAGTGTATGTTGCCATGCTTCCAGGCTAAGTCTTTGTGTCCATTGTTCGGTAGCCTTCCAAATAGTAATCTCCATGATCAATTGCTGTGAAGGCTTGCTCCACTCTTTCAGTGCAGATACTCTGGGTCTTTTAACTTATCAATTAAGTCAGCGTTATCTTCCCAACTCACAGCTTCTCCCATGATAGTATTCAAATCAAACCATAAATTTTAAACTGTAATAAAATTAGCAGAAATAGTTTCCAGTAATGCAGTGTGGTTTGTTTTCCTTTTAATATTGCACTTGATTTCCAAAAATTAATTAATCCTGTTGCTACAGAAAGGAGGAGGCTTTCAGGGGGCTCAATAAAGCTTTAATCCAATTATCTGCTTATGGGTGGGATTGTGCTCCCTCCCAGGTAGTTGTTTGGCCTGAGGTGACCCAGTCCTGGCATCTATGGGCTCTATGGTAGGGTTAATGGCCATCTCCAAGAGGGCTTATGCCAAGGAGGACCTTCCCAGATTGCTGCTACCACTGCCCTTGTGGTGAGCCCCTGCTGATCCACACCTCCAGAGGAAGCCCTCCAACACTAGAAAGTAGTTTTGGTTTAGTCTCCTGTGGGGTAACTGCTCTTTTGCTTGGGTCTTGGCATGTGCAAGATTTTGTTTGTGCCCTCCAAGACTAGAGTCTGTTTCTTCCAGTCTTCTGGAAGTCCTGTAATCAAAGCCCGTTGGCCTTCAAGGTCAGATTCCCTGGGGATTCCCAGTCTCACTGTCAGATCCCAAGGATGGGAAGACTGGCACGGGGTTCAAAACCTTCACAACAGTGGGAGAATTTCTTTGGTATTATTGTTCTCCAGTTTGTGGTATGGGATTTGATTTTATCATGACTGTGCCCCTTCTACCATCTCGTTGTGGCTTCTTCTTTGTCTTTGGACATGCAGTATCTTTTATTGGTGTGTTCCAGCATCTTCCTGTAGATGGTTGTTCAATAGCTAGTTGCAATTTTGATGCTCTTGCAGGAAGAGATGAGCGCATGTCCTTCTACTCTGCCATCTTGAACTAGAAGCCTGGAGAAATGTCTTTTAATTTCATAGCTTCAGTCAACCTCCATAGGGATTTTGGAGCACAAGAAAATAAAATCTGCCACTGTTTTCCCTTTTCCCCATCTGTTTGCCATGAAGTGATGGGAGCAGTTGTCAATACCTTAGTTTTTTTGAATGTTCAGTTTTAAGCCAGCTTTCTCACTCTCCTCTTTCACCCTCAAGAGGCTCTTTAATTCCTCTTCACTTTCTGCCATTAGAGTGATAATATCTGCATATCTGAGATTGTTATTTCTCCCTGCAATTTTAAATGCTGAGTAGCATTCAACTGTAGGAATGTGGCAAGCTTTGTGTATCTATTCACTGGCTGAAGGACAGTTTTGATAAACAGAGCTGAATAAAGCTGCAAGAAACATCAGTGGGCAGGATTTTTATTTGAACTTATTTAAATTTTCATTTCTTTTGAGTGTAAACCTAAAGAGGAGATTTCTGGATCATGTGATAACTGTAATACCAATTATATAAGAATAAAATACCTTGAAAAATCCTGTAGTGATTTTCACTGCTGCTGCTGCTGCTGCTAAGTCGCTCCAGATGTGTCCGATTCTGTGCGACCCCATAGAAGGCAGCCCACCAGCCTCCCCCATCTCTGGGATTCTCCAGGCAAGAATACTGGAGTGGGTTGCCATTTCCTTCTCCAATGCATAAAGTGAAAAGCTAAAGTGAAGTCGCTCAGTCGTGTCCGACTCTTAGCGACTTCATGGACTGCAGCCTACCAGGCTCCTCCGTCCATGGGATTTGCTAGGCAAGAGTACTGGAGTGGGGTGCCATTAACTAACTGCCATTTGTAAGAGAAAAATTACACTTTTATTTGGTTGAAAATTCCCTTTGAATAGTCTATTCATTTATTTAATGTTATTTGCACCTCACAAAAATTTTAGAGCTTTTAAAAAAAAATATTCGTTAACAAATATTAAGTGAGAGACACATTTGTATGTTGCAATAAAAGTGGGCATGGAGATTTACTGTCAAAAATTATAAACAAAGTTAAAACGAAGCTGGATGATATCATTAAGTAAGTGAACATACTTAAGAAAGGAAAGACACTGAAAGAGGATGCTCTCTGCTATAGGATACAACCCTAAAGATCTTGTAACAGGAGGGAAACGGGCAGGGCACAACTTTTGAAAGAATGACATAGCCCAAGGACACAAAATAAAACCTACTGGAATCAAATGGAACCAAGATGGCAGACAAGATTAGACCTTGGTCCTCAACCAACAAGTGAAATGACACAACCAGAGGTGCCATGACACTATTAAAAGACCAAGGAGTGGGCAGTGGCCCAAACCCTGGAAATCTCTGCCCATCCCCAAAAACAGTTGGAATAATCCTTGCACTCATTAGCATATGAAATTATCCAGCCGAAAAAACACCACACCAAGTTTCAGGGTGGCATTCGCCCTCTAAAGCATCTGCCAAAAATGCAGGAGACCTGGGTTCTATCCCTGGGTCGGGAAGATCCCCTGGAGAAGGAAATGGCAACCCACTCCAGTATTCTTGCCTGGAGAATCCCATGGACAGAGGAGCCTGGTGGGCTACAATCCACTGGGTCACAAAGCAGACACAACTGAGTGACTTCACTTTCACTTTTCACCCTCTACGATCGCCCACACTGTGTCTGTGGAGTATGCTTCTCTCTGTATCTGAATAAATCCACTTCTTATCTATCATTTTGTCTCTCACTGAATTCTTTCTGCAATGAGACATCAAGAACCTGAGCTTATTAGGTCCTGAAACCAGGTACTGTCGGTTTTGCCTGGGTTCAAGTCCCAGCCAGGTAGGTTCAAGTCCCAATCTGTGGTAAACAGTTTCAATCTGAGAAGGATCTTCAAGTAAAACAGGAGGAAAAACAAGAAAACTGTGATGTCATGAAAGTCAAACTAAAAGAGTAACTGGGGGTGGGGGTGGGGAAGAATGAGCTGTGACAAATGAATAATTAAACATTAGAACTATGGCAATTAAATCATTGTGCTTAGTCGCTCAGTCAAGTCCAATTCTTTGTGACCCCATGGACTGAAGTTCATCAGGCTCCTCTGTCCATGGGGAATCTCCAGACAAGGACACTGGAGTAGATCTTCCCAACCCAGGGATCAAACCCAGGTCTCCTGCATTGCAGGCAGATTCTTTACTGACTGAGCCACCAGGGCAGCCCAAGAATACTGCAGTGGGGAGCCTATCCCTTCTCCAGGGGATCTTCCTGACCCAGGAATTGAACCAGGGTCTCCTGCATTGTAGGGGGAGTCTTTAACAGCTGAGCTACCAAGGAAGCCCCAGTAATCATTATTCCACATAAATCCACAGGAAAAGTCTTGGCAAATCCATCTAGATTATTTTAATGTTTGGTCACTTTTCTCATTTGCCATTTTTTAAAATATCCGTTCCTTCTTCATGATTCAATAAAACTGTTATTATTATATCTTAAACTACCTTTGACTCTATCTATGTCTTTTCTGTTACCAAGAGCAGGTACCTATTCCTCCATTAAAACTAGACTGTTTATGGAGATATAAATTTCTGCTGCAATACCTGGTGAAAACAAATCCTCCTGAAAGTTCCTGTTTTGCTCAAATTCCTTCACTGACGTCAAGAAAGTAGTTTGGGGTGGGGGTGGAGGGTAAACTTAAGTCAATCTACATTACAAAATTTACATGGGTTTGGGAATAGTTGACATTTATACAATGTCAATAAATCTCATACAAGAATATGATTTAGCCCTTAATCTGTTCAAATTTTATTTTGTAATTTTCAACAAAAGTTTAGACCTCTTTAATGGCACCCCACTCCAGTACCCTTGCCTGGCAAATCCCATGGACGGAGGAGCCTGGAAGGCTGCAGTCCATGGGGTCGCTAGGAGTCAGACATGACTGAGAGACTTCACTTTCACTTTTCACTTTCATGCATTGGAAAAGGAAATGGCAACCCACTCCAGTGTTCTTGCCTGGAGAATCCCAGGGACGGGGGAGCCTGGTAGGCTGCCGTCTATGGGGTCGCACAGAGTCGGACACGTCTGAAGTGACTTAGCAGCAGCAGCAGCAGTATAACTTGAACACTTAATATGAAGTCTAGCAGATACCAATGTGACCTTATGCCTGCCTGGCTACAAGGTAGAATGATTTTACCACTTATGCCACTCTTCATGTGGGTCACGCTGAATACAGTCTGACTACAGACTGACCGGAAACAGAGATAAAAGCTAATGCTTTCCATGTAGCCTCACAAGTCTCCTACTGGTAATACAACTACCCATTCATGCTTTTAAAAGTAGACTAGAGGGTTCAGGACATGTGCCCATGTGGCACATCCTGCAATTCACACTTCACAGCATGAGCTATTTCCACAGTAACAACATTCCTGCTGGGGTAGCTTCTTCCATCCACTCCCATCTTACTGTTCTAAGACTTCATGGAGGTCCTGGCCCCCATGGTAGGACCACAAACAGCAGTGGTACTTAGTGTGCCCAGTGAAATGTCAGAATCCTCAGAAGACATCCACCTAAGAAGCAAAAAAAAACAAATGGCAAATGCCACTGGGAGAAAGAGAGGATCTGTAACAGGCCTGTTTAAGTCATATCCTGAGTCACCCATCAATAACCAGAGAAATATTAAAAGGACTAGAGGATGTGTCACTGTGCTAAAGGCCAGAATGGGAGACATGCTATCAGTGCCCGCAGACAACACTTTTATCCCTCCATTGTTAAAAACAATACATTCATTTAACCCTAACTGGAAGTCAGGAGTAATATGTATGTTACTCTGCTTAATCTTGACACACAATCCAAGTTTAGCAGATGACAGAATGACTTGAGAAAGTTACAGCAAACTTGTCCACAGTCCCAGGTTTTTCCTCGTTCTGTCTGACCCTGGTCCCCATGCTCTCAATGACCATGTGTCACTTCTCCTCACCATCTCCCAAGATCTCCTGCCTCACATCGTTCCCACAGTACACACACACTGGGCACACTGAGCAAAGCTGCAGTTATTTTATTAGAGTCAGCCTGACAGAGATCATATTATGTGAAACAGATGTCCGGATTCCAGCTTTAGTTGAGAAGGAGAATAAGGCAGGTAGATCAAGCGCCGACCAGGCATCCCTGGCAGAGATTATCTCGCCAAAGATGTCACACTGAGAATTAATCCTAAAACAGTATCCACCACCGAGGACAATACATAGTTGTTGCAATCCTTACTCAAGATGATGGAAATCTAGGAGACAGGAGAAGGAGTAAAGACAGGACCTGAGCCCACAGCTGTGCCATCCTGTCTCCCCAGGATCACCTGATGCCTTACCGTCAGAGATTCAGCCCCATCCCCAGCAAAAACCTCTGCCCACAGACCCACCACTGGAGAGGGGGCTGCCAGCAGACACCAGGGGGAGAATGGCTCCCTAAGAGCCCAGGCACAGGTGTCAGGAGGGAGACAGAGCCACCAACCATGCCAGGGAGGGGAGGAGATAACAAGGGTCAGGAGGGCATAGCAGGGGCTGGTCCTGAGGAGGAGCAAGGTGTGAGAGTCTGGGTTTGGGTCATACCTCCTGCACCTGATCCTCTTCTGTCAGGTGTGCTGGGTGGACGGACTGTGCATGCAGGTGTCGTAAACAACCCCATCTGCCCTGTGTGCTCACATTAGTGCATGAAACTCTGTTCCTGGAAAACCTCTCGTTTCAAAACATCAACAACTTGAGGAAAATATGCTGAGAGAGACTATTTAAAATCTCCAAAACTTATGAAAAGAACAAAGAGGGGAAAAAAGAATACTTCAGGAGATAGACTGCTAGCTCAGCTGAGCAGCCACAAAGACCTAGAAGCCCCCTCAGTAGTTTCAGGCACCAAAATACCACAGCAGAAAACCAGGCTTGTAGGCACTGAGACCATCTCGGTGGAAACAGGGTTCTGAGCCAGAGCAATGGCCATCAGAGTGGGAAAAAGATGAAGTGGTGGTAAGTCATAAACCTTACAAACCTAGAGAATCTCATCCTGGAAAGAGACTCTTAAGGTAGGGGCTCCTTTATAATATTCCTAAAAGGAAGCTGATATTACTCCTTCAGGTGTGGGAGCTGACTGCTTCCTTTCCTGCCAAGAATAAAACTCTACTCCTCCAATGCTAGCTCCTCACACTAAGGAAAAAAACATGAGTTAACACACTTGGCCTACTGCACTGACGCCAGTCCCCTATTGTGTGCGAGCTGACTGACATAACACGGGCATATTCGGTAGCAGAAGAGGCTGGACATGCAGGTGGACTGTCCATGCATATTACAGGTGCTGCAGGGTGGAGCAAAGGCTTATGTGCTTCTTTGTCTGCCACATACCCCATGACTGCATGATCTATTACCACGTGGCATACTGCACTGTGCATGTTAGTGGGCAGGGCAGGGTAGTGGTGAGGGGAGTAAATTACCATGCTTTTTATATTCGACAGTTTGTCATCAAATCCCGCCTCATTGAAGCAATCCTGGATTCTTCCTATAGCTTCATTTTCTGCATCAGTAGCATCGACCAAACTGAGCGTTGAGTTCAACAATGTTTTGCTTCCAAGGGCCATTGAGCTAAATGCTGCACTAAACATAGGGCAGGCTTTGGCTGAAGGCACAGACAAAAAACACCTCATCAAAAGAATAACCAGAGTAGGAGGTTCCTGTTTCCCACCACTTGATAGGAACTCACACAACCAAAGCTTCCAGACTCACTTCCCAAAGCTTCCAGACCTGCTCTCACCCAGGACTGCTTACATCCCAGACAGAAAACCTTCCATATGAGGTACTCCCAGCAGAGGGAGCAGCAAGAGGGGTGAGGTCTGGAGACTCCTCTGCCCTTGACCACCATTCCCAGGCATATCAGCCAGCTTCCACCCTTCCAGTGAGCACCACTACACCCAACAAACCATCCCCCAGGGTGTGCACAGCTAATGACCCTTCCAACTCCACACCACCCTCTCCATTCAAAGACTGAAAGCCTCAAGAAGTTTGTGCAGGACTCCTGGGAACTGATCAGCAGCTGCCCTCAGAATCTGCCCCTAAAAGCGGCTTGAACAGGACTGGGAAGGATGCAGTGAGACGAAACTGGGCAAGGATCAGGACCATCTGGACCCTCCTTCCTACCCTCATGTGTCTCAAAGGTCAGCTCTCTGGTCACCAGCAAGGCCAGCACAAGCAGTGCTCCCTTCATCGTGGTGGTGGCTGGAGTGCTCTGCTCAGGGCAGGGTTTCTGTCACTTTATAAACAACTAGCTCCCTGAACCCAACTGTGCCCCTCCCAGGAGGAAGGGGCATGTGGCAAGGCTCCTGGCACAGGTGGCTCCCTAGGCCGTTGGGGTGTTTATGGAAGAAGCCCTTCCTACTCTGAGAACAGAGCTCCTAGAGAAGATGTGGTAGCATCTTTGCCAAAGATCAAGTGGAGCTGACATTTCTAAGTGACTCCATTTGGAGGCAAGTGCGTTGATGTCCCAGCCCCAACCATCACGTTTTCCTGGTCATCCTTCCCCCAGCCCATCCTGATTCCCAGGGGCAGCACTCTCACAAACTGAGCAGATGGAATCACAGGAAGGTCAAAGACAGGTCTACACCACCATTGGCTAAAAAAAGGTCATCCAGAATCCTTCCGTTTCCCCCCAAATCCTGGAGATAAGAATGAAGACCTGGGCCTTCCTACAGCCTCCAAATATCTTAACAGCTGCAGTCTCTACACTGGGCCCTAAGTGCTTGTAGACAGTACCAGTACTGGAGCCTTGGGCTCCAAATCATTCCAACCTGGGAACTCATAACCTGAAGACATGTGGGTTTTCCCAGGCGCTGGTAATTCTGTAATATTGGATAACTCCACCAGCTTTCATCTGGGCATTAAGAGACCAAGTCCTGGCACGTTCTGGACCTCTAGTGGCTCCAGCTTTGCCCCTTCTTCTGGCTGTCCTCTTCCATCTGTGAACCTGGTCTCAAGAGGTGTTTGGACTGCAGTCTATCCAGAAACATCAGTGAGCAGCTGTGGGGTTGTGCAGTTTGTCTCCTATATCTGAGACTCTATGAGGTTCACAGCCCTACAGGACACAGGGGATGGGAGCTCTAAGGCCCAGACTGCTGGATCCACCAGAGGTGGAACTCCACTTGTGAAAACTCTCAAGAGCCAAACTCAACCTTCCAGGCTAGGAAAGCAGTTTGTTGGTACAAACAAAATGAGATTGACCTTGAAAACTCTTGAAGGAAGTCTGAGAATCTCCCAATGGTCAAACTGGCAACAGTTTGACACACAAAATAAATAAGAGTATTAGATGCTAACCCAAAGTATAAAGTAATACCTGTGAGTTCAACTGATATGAAGAAATGGTTAAACAAATAAATAAGGATTTCCCTAGATACCCTCCTGTGCAATGGAAGCTGGTTCAATCCCTGGTTGGGGAACTAAGATCCCACATGCCCTGGGGCAACTAGAAGCATCCCACTGCAACTAGAAAGCCTGTGCTCTGCAAAGAAAAAACCCACAAGTCCCAACCAAGACCTAGCACACTTAAACCATTAATAAACTAAAATAAGTGAAACTAAATAAATGTGGGAGAGGAGACAAAAATTCCATACAGAAACATCCTGAACATCACAGGCAGATTATCCCCTCTATGAGGCAAACTTAACTGTTCTGCCCCCTCAAGTGTGGGCTAAATTTATTAACTCACCTCCAAAGGAAACAGGAGGGGAAGGGGGAAAACAGTGCAGAAGCCGGACAAACACAATATTAATCAACTAATCAAGGCTGATATTCCCATTGGTAAGACACACAGCTGTCATGTGTACCCTGATGTGAGGTGACAGGAAAGGCACTTCACCTGTGTGGTGTCTTCCTCAAACCACAAAGTCTGAACCCCATGGGACATTATGAGAACAGCAGCAGACAAACTCAGCTTGGAGGCCGCCTACCATCCCTGGCCAATCCTCCTCACGACTGTCAAGGCCATGACAGACTAGGAGAGAATGAGTAATCCACAGAGCAGAGGACACTGGGGACACATCACAATGAATGCAGTGAGTATAAGTTATGGATTTTATCCTGAAATGCAGGAGACATTAATGGACAACCAGGGGAAATCCAAAGAAAGTATGAGTTTAGTTAGTAGTAATTTTCTTTTTTTTTAATTTAAATTTATTTATTTTAATTGGAGACTAATTACTTTACAATATTGTATTGGTTTTGCCATAGTAGTTTTCTCATGTTGTTTCTCAGTTTTGAGAAATATTTGCAACTTTTCAATAAATAAAAAGTTCTCAAATTAAAAATTAATTTTAAAAAAACTTGCACAAGTAAAGGGCCACATCAGTGGCATTCCTCCACTGACCCTGACCAGCTCTTCACCCTGATGTCATCAAATGTCCCCATGATGGGGAACATCTCAGAGGATCCTGTGGCACCCTCAGAAGGGCACTGGGCTGGATCCATAGCAGCCACCTGTGTTACTCAGCACTCCAGGCCCTGGCTCCTCTCCTCACATAGTTGGGGCGGGCACTGGGGGCAGTGTCTTCTGAAGGACAGGAGGCACGGGATGCATGGGCAGGGTCCCACAACATGGAAGTCCTGCTGCCACAGATAAAGAGCCAACAGATGCAGCCTGGGCCTTGTGGTGTTCACCTTCCTGCCCAGGAACCTCTGAGGCACATCTGCAGCCGCCTGAGTAGCTCATGGGGTGACCTTCAGAGGGATAGTCCTCCAGCAGCAGGAGCCGTGGCGAGGAGGGGCTGCACGGAGGTCAGCTGACACTGCAGCTCAGTACTTGGTGCCTCTTTGCCAAGAGCAATTACCGGATGTGAATCCTATTTGGCATAGGGTTCTGACTGTGGTCACACCTTTGTGTCCCAAATTCAGATCAGGCATTCAGGAAACCTTAATCTGCCACAGGTGATTCAGGCAAAGGCCAGTCAGATGCCTCCAGCAAAAAACTACTTGATTATGACTCATCAAACATTTTAAACCTTTACCATATGTAATTATTTCCAGGCAATATTCATAAAGGCATCTAGAGTAAGTAGAATTAAAGATATTCTTGCTTATCACTTCAAGAAATGGAATATTCCTGCCATTATTCTAACAAACACTGTGCAACATCTACCGAATGGTGGGCCCTCCCCTAGTCCTGGGGTGCAGCAGCACACAGCACAGATCTTGCTCTCCTGCAGCCCTTCATCACCCAAGAGGGAGTGAAAGACAGTGACCCCAAGGGAAGAGGCACTCTGGGGGAAGAAGAGGCGGGGGAGCAGACAGAGGGCTGCAGGGGGAGGATGGAGGCAGGACACTTTGATAGGCGGGCTCAAAAGTCTGGGGAAATCTGCCCTGTGATACTTGAAGACACCTGAGGATGAGGGAATGAATCATGCAGCCACTGGAGGAAGAGCCTTCCAGGCTGGGAGGACTCCACGTGCAGAGTCCCTGCTGCAGGAGCACACTTGGTCAGGTCAAAGAGCAGACAGGAGGTACTGAGGGAGGAAAGAAAGGCAGGGATAAGTTCACAGAGGCAGCAGCAGTGTAGGGCTGGTTGTGCAACCAGCCCAGAGATTGTGGCCTAAAGTGGGCCTGGCTTTTCCTCAAGTGGGAGCTCTGGAGAGGAGATGAGGGGAACAGTACAGAGACATTCAAGAGTAGGAAGAGTTGCAGAAAATGGATGGACCTAAAGACTGTCATACTAAGTAAAGAAGGAGAAATATCTTACAATATCTTTTATATTAGGAATCTAAAATAACATGATACAGATGAACTAACTTACAAAACAGAAACAGATTGACAAGAGAATGAACTTATGGTTGCCTTGAGTAAGGATGAGGGGAAGTGATAATTAGGAATTTCAGTATGGACAGGTCCACAATGCTATATATAAAATGGATTATCAATAAGGACCAATTGTACAGCGCAGGGAACTTTGCTCAATGTTATGCGGCAGCCTGGATGGAAGGGCAGTTTGGGAAAGAATAGATACATGTGTGTATATATATGGGTGAGTCTCTTTGTTGTCTACCTGAAACTACCATAAAACAGTTAATCCGCTAAACTTCAATACAAAAGAAAAAGTTAAATTTAAAAAAAAAAAGACATTGTGAAGGGTAATCCTGTATACAATGATGTTCTATCAAAGCCACCAGTTGGCAGGACCGGTCAAGAGAAAACTAGAAATTTCTGGGCCAGCACATAGAAGAGCTTTCCAGGTTCCAAATACTTATTCAGGGAAGTGGCCCAACAAAGGCCACTGACAAGATCAAGGACACGGTGACAGCAGCAGGGCAGGAGCCACCAGAGAGCCTGACAAGGGGCTCGGGGCTTTGCCTGGAATTTACTCCCTGTGAGACCATTCGCTAAGCACTGAGCTTTGTGAGGACCCATAAGGTCCACAACAGCCTCTTTTCAAGGTCACAGTTGTTCTGACAGTCTGTCACTGGCCATCATTCAGGAGGCATGATTTGGGAGCATTTTTGCCCTTTTTGGTCAACCTGGGGATTTTCAGTTGTTAAGCTTCCTGAGTCAGCTGCCCCTCCCACAGAGCCCTCCAGCGGGGAGGAGGCTGAGCCAGTGCCCTCTGTGGACTCAAAGACTAGCATCTTGCCAACACACACAGCTTCTCCTGTGCAGCCCCAGGAACTCTCACACTGTGGCCTGGCAGAATCTCCTGAGAAAAGGAAGCATGCAACACAGTCCCCTGGGGTGAGGACAAGCACAGGTATAAAAGGGCTCCAGGTGAGTAGGGAGCACCTGCCACCGGCACCATGACGCAGGCCGGAGCTCTCCTGCTGCTCTGCGCTGCCTTGCTCCTCATCACGGGCGGAAGTGAGTGGCTGCGACCTGGGCTCCCCAAGGGTTCTGACACCTTCCCAGGGCAGCACTGAGCATGTCGGGAGCAGGAAGGGAATAGGGTGTTCTGATGAGTGCTTTACAGGAAGTGTCCCCATATCCTTCTGTTTCAGAGTGTGATGACATCTGCCCAGCCTTGAGGGACATTGTTGACCTGTTCATATCAGGAAGCCATGAGGCCTATATTGAACAAGTTGAAAAGTATAACCAAAACCCTGATGTACTGGAAACCGCCGATACCCTGAAGAGCTGTGTTGATGAGAGGTTGACAGCGGAGGATAAGCAGGATGCTCTCAGTGCTCTGGTGGGTCAGGCTGTCTGTGAATGTGCCTGTGGGGCCTATGGCGGGGGGTGGGGGGGGTGGAGAGGGATGTGTCAGGGGTCTGCTCAGGGCACTGGTAAGTGGGGGAGATCATTTCCTCTCCACCCTGGCCCTTCCCTGGGGAACTGGGAGCAGAAAGAACCTCATAAATGAGGAGGTAGAGGGTGTGGCCAACAACCACAGTGTGGGAAAGGATCCTGCAGGAAGACTCAATCCAGTCTGGAGCTCTTGAGCTGGCCCTGACTGCTCAGCTCTGCCTGGTCACAGGCCTGGGACCCTCCAGGCCCTCCTGACTCTGGGACGCCACCTATCTTTGGCGTCAGCACTAGCCTCCGTGACTCCAGCCTCTCCAGCAGAGAAAACTGAATCTGCCGCAGTCCATTCCCATTGAGTCCTTCCTCTCTCCAAACATCAGGTGCTTCAAGTCCCTACTCCATCTCACCTAAACCCCACATTTGTCTTTGTTTCCTGAATGCCAGAGGGCCATTATGCCACACATGCCCTAAGAGGAGGCTGTTCCAAAAGCTGCCCTCCTGCCCTCCTCAGGCCTGGGATGTCCAGAGTCGAGGATCAGGGTGAATCCTTTCTCTGCTGCCCTAGAGGTGGTGGGACAAGCAGCTATTTCAGCTCTAAGTCTCCAAGGGCCAGAGGGAAGAAGCAGACTGGGATCAACTCACCCCTGAAGACTTCCAGGAGTCACTCCAGAGCCCTGTCAGATGGTCCTCAGCAATGTTCCCCTTTCTATCGCAGAAGACTGCCCTCAGCCCTGCAGGGAGACCCCACAACCTCTGTTCCATTGGAGGAAGCCTCACTGGAATGTAGCTACCCTTACTTGCTCATATCCAGAGGCCTCCCTCCAAACAAGCCACCAGGCCCCTGAGTTCAGTGCAGTTAACTGCCATGTCCACCCAAGGCCTCACCAGGCTTCTGTACCTTCTTTTACAGAATAAGGTATACTCAAGTTCTCTCTGCTGATGGAACTGTCCCTGCCAGGAACCCAAGGAAGCTTCTTGCCTGATCCCTAAGTCATGTCAGCAACCTGCCACATCCAGGTGTCTATTAAAGGATTCCAGCAATAAAAAGCCTTGCAATTCACAAGAGAGTGCTTACTCAATGGATATTGGGCTTTGGATGTGCGGGGAGGGAGGACGTGACCACAGTAGAGACCACCAGTGTGCCTTCCCACTGCAGCTGGATTTCAGTGCTGTCAGAGGCTTCTCCACAAATTCAGGACACGGGGGTAGGGTTGGTGATCATTATATCAGTCAGAGTGTCTGATCACTTCCGTCACCAGGACCCAGGTCATGAGCATCATCCACCAAATGTAGGCCTCCCAGCAACTTGAGGGGTAGGAGTAATCATGATCATCTTAAAGGGAAAATCTGAAGCTCAGAGCAGGTGAAGCATCTGCTAAAAAAGACACAGCTCCCCCCACCCGTCCACGCTGGGGAGACGAGCTCGGCTAACTCACCCTGTGACTGTGCACATATTCCAGCCCTTCTTTGGGCCTCCGGGTCCCATTAACAGAATCAAACTAACTCCATTCTCCAAGGCTGGAGTGAGACCAAAGTAAAATAATGGGTGAGAAAGAGCCCTGTCCTAAGCACCTGACAGGAGAGGAAGAACAACGGGTCAAGGTTCACATGCTGAACTCCATCACTCCCTGGGCCTCAGTTTATCCTAAATCCAACCCACCAGTTGTTGACTCAGCTGCTTCCACATAAACACACTGAGTTGGGTCTCACACTCAGAGTGGACATCCAGGGGCCTGGGTTTCCTTGCTCCTCCTGTTTCTCTGCTGCCTGCCCACTAACTGGGCCCCATGCTCACCCTGTCAGATTCTTCTTCACCTGACCCCACCCTCTCTGTAAGAGCTTCTTCCCACCCAACTGCTCCCCTCCAAAAAAGTCTTCTGGGCTTACCCCACAGGGCTTGGTCTAGGACAGGGAATCTCTAAGGTCCTCATGGTGAGGGGGCTTAGGACAGGTCCCCAAGGTGATCCAGAGTAGCTGCTTCTCCCTGTGGAGGGGACCCTGGGCAACACGGGGGAGGTCTCCTTGCCCAGGGTGCCATCAGGCTTTTGTCTCTGCCCACCACTCCACCCCAGCTCTTCTAAGACGGAGATCTGCCTCTGTGGGAGCTAAGGTGAGTTGAGAGGGTGTGAGCATGTCCTGGGGCAGGGACCCTTCTCTTCATCTGACCCAGGATGTGTATTCCATCCCACCCCCACCCAACTGACCTAAAAGCCTTCTGAAAGGACAGTTGCCACCCAGATGAGTTGAGTGCACCTTGCAATGTCTTGGATAAAGACAGACCTTGCTCTGTAGTGAGTGTACAGGTTGAGGGGAACCCGTACAAGGATGTGGCAAATACAAGTAAGGGGCAGTTGGTCCTCCTGGGACAGACACAAACCATCTCTTGGCTTGTGCTCAGCTGCAGAGAATTCCCTGAGGCTACTGGGGAGACACCTCCATACTGTCCACCTGCCCACTCCCCTCTCCATGCCTACCTCTGATCCACAGCACCCTTATCTAATCTGGAGTTAGAAGAAAAGGCAGCATCTGATTTCTCCCAAATCCTTTTCTGTCTGACATCCCAGAACTCAGATGGGTGGGAAGGTAACTGTCAAAAACCTGTAGCTTTTGATCTCTGATTCTCACATGAGTCTCCCTCTGAGATCATAGAAGCCCCACCTCGCTGTCACCTAGGCCAACCTGAGTTCACCTGCAGCTGTGGGATAATCCCCCACTGCAGACACACCCCTCCTCAAACATCTGCAGCTCCCCTACCTGCTTGGTGGATTTCTCCAGCACCTGGGAGCTTGCTGAACCACTGATAGGCTCAGTGGAAACTGTGGGGATTCATGCCCACAGGGCAACCCTCAGACACTACAGACCCCAGCTTCCTTGACTGCTGGTGGGTCTCCTCAGAGGTGAGCTCCACACTCTCTCTCAAGGCACCCAGTGGCCTAGGGCCCCACCTGCCCACTTCCTTGGCCTTCCTCACTTTGGTGTTCACTGTCCTCAGTTCCTCTCTTAAGCACCTGATATCACCTCCCTAATTACCTACTTGCCCCCAAGTTCCTGTGTATGGGTCTCTGTTGGGAACACATAGTCTCCTAGTGTCCTATGTCCATCTGCCTGATCAGAAAGGACAAGAATTCAAGAGGACGATGCTCAGTGAAGGCAGCAGGAGGAAGGCAGAGGGATACCATAGTTGACCCTTCAGAGGCATCACCACCCTACACAGAGAACAAGAACCTGGGTCAGGGAGGGAGGTGCTCTTTGTCCGTGTATTTCTCTATGGACCTTGCACTGAGATATTCCCAAACTGTCCTGACAAGGTGTTTTGAGGGTGCACCCCTATCCCAGCCCATAGGAATCCATGTGGGAATCCAGGCAGAAGCACACATTGCCCCACTGATTAAGTCCTGGGAGCCAGAAAGTCAGAGAGAGATGGGAGCAAGCTCTGGGTGCCAGGATAGAAATAACAGGACTGAGACAAGCTCCCAACAAGGAAAAGCCCAAAATCAAGCAATAGTGGAGAACATGAATGCAATGAAGAGCTGCATGGATAAATGCACTGTTTCACTGTTACCATCTAACCTGGAAGTTTATATTCAATTCCTTTTTTAAAATATTGTATAACACTGACTACTCTTCTAAAGTTATGACATATCTACTCTCATCCTCAGGCTGGCCATGCTCATGGACTCAGAACACAGGATATCCAGCCAGGGCTTGAAATCCAGGCATCTGAAGGGGTTCACATCTGGAAGGCTCAGATGTTCTATGTGCCCCAAGAGGGTACCTGAGGAAGGCACACAGCTCAGCAGATCCTGAGGGATGCTCAGCACAGCAAAGAGCTGACAGAAACACAATTTCCATTGTGAAGACAGCATAGAAAGCACACACATGGATGCATCATGTCCATTCCCAGATTACTGAGCTAACTGCAAATTGACTATTTGGCTAGACAAATGGGCCCCACTTGTAAAGCCTGCAGAGATGCACATAGCCCCGTGTATTTGGGCAGCAGGGGCACAGAAACTGGCCTGGGCAACATATCACAGTCAGGTGAAGAGGCCCTGCTGATGATAGCAGGACAAGCCCAGATTCATATTATCACTGCTTCTACCACAAAAGCAGCTCTGAGAAGACACACAGGACTGGCCCAGACTCAGGAGCATCTTCCACACCCAATACGTGAGGAGCTAGCCCATTCTGCACTGTTTCAGGAGAGGCATGGAAAGAATAATAATAAATCAGAGAGATACCTGAATCATTTTGGTCTAGGTGTCCAGTGGAAAAAAATGAAAGAAAAGCCCAAGATTACTGAGGAAGCCTCAAACTAAGAGAGATCCTGAGGAAAGGCCAGGAATAATAAATCAAGGCAGACTTCTCGCTGGTTAAATGTCCAGGGAAACTTTGCACAATGGTGCAATATGGTACACAGCTGTGTGGTATGCAATACAGGCTTACAAAACATTCTATCTGCATACTGACTGAACGCTTCAATTTTGGAAAAAATGTGAAAAATAAATATCTAGTTCCTCTTTCTGTCTCAAAACACTGAAAAAGACAGTATTAGGAATTTTAAAATATAATTTTAAATATAAAAGAGAGAATTTAAAAGTATAATTCTACTAAGACAAAGAGAACAATATAGGGTTATCACCAGATGACTAAATATAACACATCTTCAGAGAACAGAAAGCAGAGAAAAATGTGGTGAGTGCAGGCAGAGAAAGCTGTATCTAACAGATCAGACAGAGCCAATTTTTTTTTAATTTCAAAGAGCTTTGCACTTCGGAGGCACTGGGCAGTGCAGTGGATAAGAGTAAATAAAGTTGCAGAGCTGAAAAGAGGTCACTTGTGTGAAATTTCTATGTGGAATCACTGAAATCTCTAACCCTCTTCCCCACCTCTTTTATTCATAGAACACCTGCATCCTTCAAGAAACAAACTAGAGAGGCAGCATGATGTAATGGTAAGATTAGGGACCCTGGAGGATTTCATGGTTCAAAAGTGGCTGTATTCAAAAGGTAAGTAATTTAAATGGCACAAATGTAAACTAGGGGCTTCCCTGGTGGCTCAGCAGTAAAGAATCTGCCTGTCAAAGCAGGAGATACAGGTTCAACCCCTGGAGAAAGAAATAGCAATCTACTCTAGTCTTCTTGACTGGGAAATCCATGGACAGAGGAGCCTGGCAGGCTATAGATAACAGGGCTGCAAACAGTCAAATATGACTTAGCAACTAAACAACAACAATGAAGAGAAAAATAAAAAATCAATTATAAGAGAAACCCCATAAAGGCTATTAGCTGATATCTCTGCAGAAACTTTGCAGTCTGAAGGCAGTAGCATGATACATTTAAAGTCCTGAAAGGGGGAAACCTACAACCTAAGATACTGTGCCCAGCAAGATTATCATTTAGAATAAAAGGAGAGATAAAGAATTTCTCAAACAAGCAAAAACTAAAAGAATTCAGCAATACCGAACTTACACTGAAACAATGACAAATTGTCTACAAATAGAAAAGAGGCTAGAATTTCCAGGAAATGGAAAATCACAATAGGAAAGGCAAATACACAAAAGGACTGAAGATCACTTACACAAGCCAGTAAAATTCGGCACTTTCACTGCCATGGCCTGGGTTCAATCACTGGTTGGGGAAATCTCACAAGCTGCATGGCCAAAGAAAAAAAATCAAAAATTCATATAAGTGATTATAGCTGTAATCTATAGTAAGAGGGTAAGCATGAAGATGTAAAATAGAACATAAAAGACAAAAAATGTGGGGAAGGGGAAAATAAAAATGTAGATCTTTTAGAGTATGTTTGACCTTATAGGACTATCAGTTTAAAGCAAGTGGATATAGCTATGGGTCAACATACTTGAATTCCATGGTAACTGCAAATCAAAAACATACAACAAATTCACAAAACCAAAAAGAAAGGAACTCAAGCATATAACAAAAGATCATCATCAAATCACAAAAGGAAAAAGAAAAAAGGAGAGATGAACAAAGAAGAACTACAAAAACAACTGGAAAACAGATTTAAAATGGCAATAAGTACATGTTCATCAATAGCTGCTTTAAACATCAATGGTCGAAATGTTCCAATCAAAAGACACAGAATGTCAGACTGAATTAAAAAACAAGAACCTGTAATATGCTGTCTACAGAGATTCAATGCAGGGGAAAGACACACAAGGACTTAAACTAAGGGAATGAAAAAGATACTTCATACAAATGAAATTGACGAGAAAGCAAAGGTAGTGATACTCATAGTAGACAAATTTTAACACAATGGCCATTAAAAAGAAAGACAAAGGACATTGTAGAATGATAAAGGGATCAATACAAGAAGAGGATATTGTACTTGGTGATGTACATGCACCCAGTATAGGAGTACCTAAATATACAAAACAAACACTAACATAAATAAAAGCAACAGAAATCCTAAATGACACAACAGACCAGCTGGACTGAATTGATATCTACAAGACACTATATCCAAAAGATGTCAAAGGTGCCAAAGTACACATTCTCCTCAAGTATGGAACATTCCCTAGGTCGGACCACATACTAGTTCACAAAACTAGCCTCAACAAATTTTAAAGGATAGGAATTATGTCAGGCATCTTTTCTAACCACAACGGTATGAAAACTGTGGCAGCTGTAACAGTTCTAAGACAGAAGTTCACAGTAATCAAGTTGTCCTAAACAAACAAGAAAAGTCTGAAGTAAACAACCTACCACCTAAAAGAATTAGACAAATAAGAACAAACAAAACCTAAAGTCAACATAAAGATGAAAATAATAAAGATCAGAGAGGAAACAAATGAAATAGAAATTTTTTTAAAAAATAGAAAAGGTCAATAAAACCAAGAGTTGTTTTTTTGAAAAGATAAACAAAATCAACAAATCTCTAGCCAAGGTCATCAAGAAGAAAAGAGAAAGGATCCAAATACACAAAATAAGGAATGAAAGAGGAAAAAAAAAAACCTGATACCACAGAAATACAAAAAATCATGAGACTACTATATGCCAACAAATTGGACAACCTAGAAGAAATGGACAAGTTTCTAGGAGCATACAGCCTGCCAAGAGTGAGTCAAGAAGAAACTGATAACTTGAACAGATCAATCAGCAGAAGTAAAATAGAATCTGTAATTAAAAAAAAAAAAAAAGAAGTCCCTGCAAACAAAAGGCCAGGACTGGGTGGATTTTCTGAGGAAATCTACCAAACATTACAAAAATAACTTATATTCATCCTTCTCAAAATACTGAAGAGGAGGGAAATTTATCCAAATTCCAAATTTATCCTCTGAAGTCACCATCACTCAAATACCAAAACCAGACAAAGACACTACAGAAAAAGAAAATTACAGGCCAGTATCTTTGATGAGTATAGATATAAAAATCCTCAACAAAATATTTACAAACTGAATCCAATTATACATTAAAAAAAAAAAAAGATCATATACCACAATCAATTTGATTCATTCTAGGATCACAAAGAAAGACAACATATGCAAACCAGGACTTCCTTGGTGGATAAGAAGATAGCAGATAAGAATCTGTCTGCCAATACAGGGGAACCGGGTTCAATTCCCCACATGCCACGAAGCAACTCTTTAGTTTAGAGCCTATGTGCTCTAACTACTGAACTTGTGCCCTAGAGCCCAAAAGCCACAACTACTGAGCCTGTATCCCACAACAATTCAAGCCTGCAAGCTCCAGAGCCTGTGAGCCACAACTACTGAGCGCATGTGCTGCAACTACTGAAACCTGCACACCTAGAGTCTGTGCTCTGCAACTAGAGAAGCCACCACAATGAGAAGCCTGCATACTGCAACAAAGAGTAGCCCCCACTTGCTACAACTAAGAAAACCTGCATGCAGTAATGAAGATGCAGAACAGCCAAAAATAAACAAATAATTCTTTTAAGTCAACATATGCAAATCAATCAATATATCATAGTAACAAAAGGAAAGACAAAAAGACATTACAATCTCAGTAGACAGAAAGTATGTGACAAAATTCAACATCCATTCACAACTAAAAAAAAAAAAAAAACCTCACCAAAGTGGGTTAACAGTAAGACATGACTTAGCAACTAAACAACAAAAGTGGGTATAAAGGTAACAGCCCAACAATGATAAAAACCATTTATAACAAATCAACACCCAACATAATAATCAATGTTGAAAAGCTGAAAGCACTAAATTCAGGAACAAGACAAGAATGTCCAGTCTCACCACTTTAATTCAGCATAGTACTGGAAGTCTTAGCCACAGCAAACAGACAAGAAAAATAAATAAAAGGTATACAAATTAGGTTGGTAGCTCAGTCAGTAAAGACTCTGCCTGCAATGTAGGGAACCTGGGTTTGATCCTTAGGTCAAGAAGATCCTCTGGAGAAGGAAATGGCAACCCACTCCAGTATTCCTAGGGGGTTCCCAGGTGGCACCGTGGTAAAGAATCTGCCTGCCAATGCAGGAGACATAGGAGATGCAGTTTCAATCCCTGGGTTGGTTAAGATCCCCTGGAGGAAGAAATGGCAACCCACTCCAGTTATCCTTGCCTGGAAAACCCCATCAGAGGAGCCTGGTGGGCTACAGTCTATGGGGTCACAAAGAATCAGACACGACTAAGCAACTAACACAAACACACACAGAGATCCTACACAGGTAGTAAAGCAGGAGAAGAAATAATCTATGCAGATTGGAAAGGAAAAAACAAACAGGTATTAGATATATTTATATAAGTCCAAAAGAATCTACAGATAAGATATTTTAATATAAAAGTTAAAATTTTTGGCTGTGCTGGGTCTTCGTTGTGATACATGGGCCTTCTGCACTTGCAGAGCATGGGCTCTGGAGCTCATGCAGTCAGTAATTGCAGCATGTGGGCTTAGCTGCCCTGTGACATGTGGGATCTTAATTCCCTGACCAGGGATAGAACACATGTCCCCTGCATTGGAAGGCAGATTCTTTTTTTTCTTTTTAATTATTTATTTTTAATTGGAGGATAATTGCTTTACAATATTAATTTCTGCCATACATGAATCAGCCACAGTTATACATATGTCCCCTCCCTCCTAAACCTTTCTCCAGCCTCCCACCCCATCCCACTCCTCTAGGTTGTCAGAGATTACCAGTTTGAGCTCAGAGTCATTCAGCAAATTCCCATTGGCTATTACATATGGTAATGTATGTTTCCATGCTACTCTTTCAATTTGTCTTACCCTCTCCTTCCCCTACCGTGTCCACAAGTCTTGTTTTCCATGTTTGCGACTCCACTGCTGCCCTGCAAATACGTTCATTGGTACTGTCTTTCTATATTCCATATATATGTGTTAATGTATGATATTTGTTTTTCTCTTTTTGACACTTCACTCTGTGTAACAGGCTCTAGGTTCATCCAACTTATTAGAACTCACGCAAATGTATTCCTTTTTATGGCTGAGTAGTATTCCACTGCATATATGTACCACAACTTCTTTATCCATTCATCTGTCAATGGACATCTAGGTTGCTTCCATGTCCTGGCTATGGTAACTAGTGCGGCAACGAACACCGGAGTACATGTGTATTTTTCAGTTATGGTTTCCTCAGAATACATGCCTAGTAGTGGGGTTGCTGGGTCATTTGGTAGACTTATTCTTGGTTTTTTAAGGAATCTCTATACTGTTCTCCATAGTGGCTGAATCAATTTACATTCCCACCAACACTGCAAGGGGGTTCTCTTTTCTCCACACCCTCTCCAGCATTTATTGTTTACAGATTTTTTTTGATGATAGCCCTTCTGACCAGAATGAGGTGATAGCTCATTGTAGTTTTGATTCACATTTCTCTAATGAGCAATGTTGAGCATATTTTCATGTTTTATTAGCCATCTGGATGTCTTCATTGGAGAAATGTCTGTTTAGGTATTCTGCCTGCTCACCTTTTTTTTTTCAACCTGGGGTACAAATTTTATTGTCAAAAAGGTTTCTGAAAAGTTATTATAGATATTTGAATTAGAAATAATAAAAACGAGCTGAAAATCAAAAGTAGTCTAAAATAAGAATATCAATTTGAACAAGAAAAAGGCCATTCAGTTGTGTGACAGAAACAATTCAGACATCCTTATGGGACTTTAGTAAAAGCTGCTTTTCAAAATCTATATCCAATATTTTCCCTGCGTCTTATGAGGACAGAGAAAAGCTGATGGTGGCAGAGAGGATCAGCAAGGAGAGTGGCAGTGTTTTCTGCCCACTTTTTGACTGTTTGTTTTTCTGATATTGAGCTGCATGGGCTGCTTGTGTATTCTGGAGATTAATCCTGTCAGTTGTTTCATTTGCTATTATTTTCCCCCATTCTGAAGGTTGTCTATTCACCTTGTTTATAATTTCCTTTGCTATGCAAAAGCTTTGGAGTTTAAGTCCCACTTATTTTTGTTTTTTGATCACTGCCTCCTGTATAATGTCATGAACCTCTGTCTATAGTTCTTCAGGCACTCTGTCTATTAGATCAAATCCCTTGAATCTATTTGTCACTTCCACTGTATAATCGTAAGGGATTTTATTTAGGTCATACCTGGATGGTCTAGTGGTTTTCCCTACTTTCTTCAATTTAAATCTGAATTTGGCAATAAGGAGTTCATGATCTGAGCCACAGTCAGCTCTAGGTCTTGTTTTTGCTGACTGTATAGAACTTCTCCATCTTTGGCTACAAAGAATATAATCAATCTGATTTTGGTGTTGACCATCTGGTGATATCCATGTGTAGAGTCTTCTCTTGTGTTGTTGGAAGAGGGTGTTTGCTATGACCAGTGCGTTCTCTTGGCAAAACAGGTAACCTTTACCCTGCTTCATTTTGTCCTCCAAGGCCAAATTTTCCTGTTACTCCAGGTATCTCTTGACTTCCTGCTTTTGCATTCCAGTCCCCTATGATGAAAAGGACAACTTTTCTGGGCGTTAGTTCTAGGTCTCGTAGGTCTTCATAGAACCATTCAACTTCAGCTTCTTCAGCATTACTTGCTGGGGCATAGACTTGGATTACTGTGATGTTGAATGATTTGCCTTGGAAACAAACCAAGACCATTCTGTCCTTTTTGAGACTGCACCCAAGTACTGCATTTCAGACTCCTCTGGTAACTATGAGTGGTACTCCATTTCTTCTAAAGGATTCTTGCCCACAGTAGTAGATATAATGGTCATCTGAATTAAATTCGCCCATCCAGTCCATTTTAGTTAAAACTCAACTTTCAAAAAACAAAGACCATGGCACCCAGTCCCATCGCTCCATGGCAAATCGATGGAGAAACAGTGGCAACAGTGACAGACTTTATTTGGGGGGGGGGCCTCCAAAACCACTGCAGATGGTGACTGCAGCCATGAAATTAAGACACACTTGCCCCATGGAAGAAAAGCTATAACCAACCTAGATAGCGTATTAAGAAGTAGAGACACTACTTTGCTGACAAAGGTCCATCTAGTCAAAGCTATGGTTTCTCCCAGTAGTCATGTATGGATGTGAGAGTTGGACTATAAAGAAAGCTGAGCACCGAAGAATTGATGCTTTTGAACTGTGGTGTTGGAGAAGACTCTTGAGAGTCCCTTGAATTGCAAGGAGATCAAATCAGTTAATCCTAAAGGAAATCAATCCTGAATATTCATTGGAAGGACTGATGCTAAAGCTGAAATTCCAATACTTTGGCCACGTGATGTGAAGAGCTGACTCATTGGAAAAGAACCTGATGCTGGACAAGATTGAAGGCAGGAGAAGAATGGGATGACAGGATGAGATGGTTGGATGGTATCAGCGACTCGATGGACAATGAGTTTGAGCAAGCTTCGGGAGTTGGTGATGGACAGGGAAGCCTGGCATGCTGCAGTCCATGCAGCTGCAAAGAGTCGGACATGACTGAGTGACTGAACTGAACTGATTTTTGTTTTTATTTCCATTACTCTAGAAGGTGGGTCACAGAGGATCTTCCTATGATATATGTTGAAGAGTGTTCTGCCTAGGTTTTCCTCTAAGAGTTTTATAATGTCTGGTCTTACATTTAGGTCTTTAATCCATTTTGAGTTTATCTTTGTTAATGGTGTTAGGAAGTGTTCAAATTTCCTTCTTTTACATGTAGCAGTCCAGTTTTCCCAGCACCACTTATTGAAGAGACTATCTTTTCTCCAGTGCATATTCTTGCCTCCTTTGTCAAAGATAAAATGCCCATAGGTGCGTGGGTTTATCTCTGGGCTTTCTATCTTGTTCCATTGGTCTATATTTCTGTTTTGTAACAATACCATACTGTCTTGATGACTGTAGCTTTGTAGTAGTATAGTCTGAAGAAGGCAATGGCAACCTACTCCAGTACTCTTGCCTGGAAAATCCCATGGATGGAGGAGCCTGGTGGGCTGCAGTCCATGGGGTCACTAAGAGTCGGACACGACTGAGCGACTTCACTTTCACTTTTCACTTTCATGCATTGGAGAAGGAAATGGTAACCCACTCTAGTGTTCTTGTCTGGAGAATCCCAGGGGTGGAGGAGTCTGGTGGGCTGCCATCTATGGGGTCACACAGAGTCAGGGACACGACTGAAGCGACTTAGCAGCAGCAGCAGAAGCAGTCTGAAGTCATGAAAGTTGATTCCTCCAGCTCTATTCTTCTTTTTCAAGATTGCTTTAGCTAGTCAGGGTCTTTTTTGTTTCTATACAAACTGAAAATTTTTTTCTAGTTCTGTGAAAAATGGAAAGGCAGATTCTTAACCACTGTACCACAAGAGAAGTCCTAGCACTCTCATTTTTGACAAAGACAGCACTTGAAAAGCAGTGGGAAAGTGATGAAATTTTCCTATTGGTACCAGGAAAATAAGATTTCTACATGAAAAAGTAATTGGACTCCTACCTCACAACCACACACAAAATTTAATACTATCTGTATTATAGACCTCAATGGGGAAAGGCAAAACAATTAAAGTCTTTAGAAATGATATAAAAGAATACTTTTATAACTTTGGGAATAACAAGATTTTTAAAACAACACACACACACATACACACAACCCTGACCTTAAGGGATAGCCATGATAAATTCAATTATATTAAATTTTAAACTTGGGTTTATTAAAATACCATTAAGAAAGTAAAAAAGGTAATTCATTGTATTGGGAAAGATATTTTCAACAAATAATCAACCAAGGTCTCTTATCCAGAATATAAAAAGAACAACTGGTTCTAATTACTCAATTAGAGGGGGGAAAGTAAGAAAATACAATACATAAATGGAGAAAATACTTCCACTGGCATTTCACAAAATTATCAATAAATGTATGAAGTGTTCAATACATCAGTAAAAGCAAATTGAAAGCACAATGAGATATCATTGCACATCTCCCTACCAGTGACTAATATCAGAAAGAGCTATAATACCAGCTATTTATTGGTGCTGTAGAGCAAGCAGGAATTAACACACTGCTACTAGGGATGTACACTGATGCAATAACTTTTCTATTTTAAAGTTAAAATGTTTTTCTAGAAGATCACACAAAAGTTGGGAAGGGAAGGAAGAATGTCAACTCGCCTACATCAAAATCTGGGCTGAGAAGGGATAAAGAGCTGGTTACGGAAACTAGCAGCTGGAGCAAACCACAGAGATCAAGATAGTGCCCCGCCAACAGACCAGCAGCCTGGATCAGCTAACTTTATGATCACTGGTGGAGTTCAGCCGGGATGACAGAGGTGCTGGCTCCAGCTTTTCCGGAAGGGAAAAGCTGCAGCTGACTCTTTAACCGGTTCCTGGTGGTCTTGTGCTCCTCTCAGTCACTGCCAGAGAATTCCTCATGACCATATTCTGCCTGGTGTCCTCATCCAGGCAGGGTTTGAGCTGGGTATATAAGAGCCTTTGACATGACATCTCTTAAAGAAAGTATGCTTTGTGTGCTGAACTTGTATGTGTATGTGATTACACTCTTGGATCCCCTCAGGAGTCTGAAGCAAGAAGCTGGAACAAAAATCCCTATTCTGCTGCTTCTTGCAAATGCTGTAGATACAAAGCCTGGCAAGACGGCTGAGGACCAAACTTCAAAACAAACTGCTCCCAGGGCAGCCTCTTCAGGGTTTCACCAGGGTCCCCATCCATCCCGCCCCCTTGGCAGGGGTAGGCGGGAGGGTCGCGGGGGTGCAGGATTGGATTCCTGTACTATTGTGCTCGTTCCTTGGTCAGCAGGAGCCAGTCTCAGAGGTCTCTGCCTGACAGTCTCTATCCAACTCCTGCCCCAGAATCCCTCAAAGTCCATATGACTCCCCACCCCGGGGGCCGCAGAAAGGCAAAGGAAGTGAGCTGTGTGAGGAATGAATTGTTTAGGGACAAGGCTCTTTTCCATAGCCCAGCCTGGCCACAGGACCAACAGTCCCTGGCTGAAAAATCACACAGCTCCGTAAACAGAGGGTGCTCAGTCCCATTACCAGGCTTATGTGGGAGCCAGTCTGGCTGGAGAGGCAGGAAGCCTGGCGAGGAAACCCAGAAATACCATTAGCACTGTTGGCTCAGCTGGAAGACCACCCAGTTTCCAAAATGACCTGGCTGAGAGGCAGGGAGATCAATGCCAGAACTCACACTCTACTCCACCGCTAACTCCCATGCTCAGCATCAAGATCCAGGTATTGCAATAATCACAATGGACCCTACTGCAGTCAGTCTACCCCATATTTCCTCTGGCCCCTGCAGCCCTCCTTCTCTGCTCTGCTACAGTTGAATACATCTACGCACTACTCTGATGTGTTTCATTGTGTCGTGTCCTGTTGTGTTCCACTGTGGTGTGAAAACTCCCTGTCCAGGTACCTCTAAGGTCTCAACTATGAGAAGCCCCCAGGCCCTACTTGGCCCTCAGGAAAGGCCTGTTTCCCCTATGCTTCTGTTCCCTGGCTCACTCTGCTTGGTCCTCACACTGACCTCTCTGCTGCTCACCTACCACTGATCATCCCCCACTCTGAAGCTAGCTCACAGTGGAGATCGCCCCAAGTGTTCCCTCCCCTCCATCCTCCAGCACAGACATTTCTAACAGCAACCAGGTGTCAGATTAACTCCTGACTCGATCCACTCACAGGCCTCAGGGCCACCTTTTGCTCAGATACTTGGCATAGAGAATGGTTCACACTTGCTCTTGAGTATCCTCACCTGGTGGCCTCTTTGCTATAGCACATGCTGCCCCTCTGGTCCTGGGTTTGTTCTGGACCTCTCTTTGCTGCTGGGCACAGGCAGGAATAAAAATTCATCACCCTTCCCCTACAATCTCCATTCTGACACCAGCTATTGTGGTACAGGGGAGACCAAGCTTTGTTTCTTTTCTTGGCATCCTCATTCCCCACCATACACTTTTACCTAGAGAAAGCTGGAGGGAATTATAAAAGAAAACCTACCTGTTACCCAGCTACAGAGAGCCGCACCCCAAGCAGTGCTAGTATGCCTTTCCTAGCCCATCCTCATCACCGTATTCCCAGGTGTCCTCCTTTCAGGGCCGACCCACTGTGGTTCAGTCTCTTGACCCCAAACTTTACCTGAGTTCTCACTGCCAGTCTGAACTACCCTTTCCAAACCCCTCAAAGCCCATTTCTTCATTCTCTATAACTCAGGTTGCTATCAGCAAACTACCCTCTAGCTTCTTCTCAGAATGTTCCCTTCACTCTCTTTTGATAAGTGAACTTGCCATATTAAGGCAGGTACATTCACACAAAGATGTGCATAATCAAAATAAGGAAGAAATACTCGTAACTATCACAGTCTTTATTTCTGCAGCTTCTCATGTGATCATAAGTTCAGTTCAGTCGCTCAGTCATGTCCGACTCTTTGCAACCCCATGGACTGCAGCACACCAGGCTTCCCTGTCCATCACCAACTCCCAGAGCTTGCTCAAACTCATGTCCATCAAGTCGGTGATGCCATCCAACCATCTTATCCTCTGGAGTCCCCTTCTCCTCCACCTTCAATCTTGCCCAGCATCAGGGTCTTTTCCAATGAGTCAGTTCTTCACATCAGGTGACCAAAGTATCGGAGCTTCAGCTTCAGCATCAGTGGCCTGCCACAGGGGTAAGGGCTCTGGGTGCAGCAGACCTGGGTGTGGCATAAGCCCTCTTGGAGGAGGTCTCCATTAACCCCACCATAGAGCTGCCAGAACTTCCACAGGACTGGGGAAACAGCCTGTTGGAGGGCACAAACAGAACCTTGCGGCACCAGGACCCAAGAGAAAGGAGCAGCGACCCCACAAGAGACTGACCCAGAATCTCCAGCGGAGGCATGGGTTGGCAATGCCCTGCTGCAGGGTCAGGGGCGATGAGTGAGGCAGTGCATGCACAGGACCTTTTGAAGGAAGTCGCCATTATCTTCATTACCTCCACCATAGTTTGGCCTCAGGTCAAACAGGGAGGGAACACAGCCCCACCCATCAATAGAAAATTGGATTAAAGATTTACTGAGCATGGCCCCGCCCACCAGAACAAGACCCAATTTCCCCCTCAGTCAGTCTCTCCCATCAGGAAGCTTCCATAAGTCTCCTATCCTGATCCATCAGAGGGCAGACAGACTGAAAACCACAATCACAGAAAACTAACCAAACTGAGCACGTGGACCACAGCTTTGTCTAACTCAATGTAACTATGAGCCATACCTTGTAAGGTCACCCAAGAATGACGGGTCATCTTGAAGAGTGCTGACAAAAAATGGTCCACTGGAGAAGGGAATGGCAAACCACTTCAATATTCTTGCCTTGAAAACCCCATGACAGCATGAAAAGGCAAAAAGATAGGATACTGAAACATGAACTCCCCAGGTTGGTAGGTGCCCAATATGCTATGGGAGATCAGTGGAGAAATAACTCCAGAAAGAATGAAGAGACAGAACCAAATCAAAAACAACAGCCAGTTGTAAATGTGACTGGTGATGGGAAGTAAAGTCCGATGCTGTAAAGAGCAATACTGCATAGGAACCTGAACATTAGGTTAATGAATCAGAGCAAAATGTAAGTGATCAAACAGGAGATGGCAAGGGTGAACATTGACATTTTAGGAATCAGTGAACTAAAATGGACTGGAATGGGTGAATTTAACTCAGATGACCATTGCGTCTACTACTGTGGACAAGAATCCCTTAGAAGAAAAGTAGCCACCATCATAGTAAACAAGAGAGTCCGAAATGCAGTACTTGGATGCAATTTCAAAAACAACAGAGTGATCTCTGTTCATTTCCAAGGCAAACCATGTGATCATAGCTAGTATATATAATTCTGTTTCTAACTACATATCCACTACCCTACTCCATATGCCTTTTGCTCTCAGAAAACACCTTGGCTTGTCATTCTTCTTTCCCTGCAGAGTGACACAGACTTTCATTTCTGAAGGGTCTGGCACATTAGTAGTTCTGTCTATAGTGGGGAGTTGTAGTTTTTCATTAATTTTACCACATATGTAAGGTATACTAATACAATAATATACAATATAAGGGAGCACTAAGAGATGCCACAGGAGATCTCCTGTGTTCCAGACATACTTCTCCTCACTCTCGTTACATAATAGGAACAGACTTTTCCCTCTATAATTAAAACCAATCTCCCCAGTCACCACAATAACCTCTTCTTGGCCTGGTCAGTGGGATCGGAGACTATACTGGCCAAGAAACAGTCTCAAACTAGTTCTGTGTTCCCCAGTGAAAGTATTCCTTCCTTGAGAACTAAAACTTCCAAATTCCAAAGTTTCAGGGACAGAAAGCAAAAAAAAAAAAAAAAATTTGTTGCTGTTGGATCACTAGGGGTAGTAGAGAAGACAACCCTCAATTGTCAAGACTCATGAATCCAGGTTGTAGGGGAAAAAAACCTGCAAGAAGACCCAAGAAGTGGTGATATGCCTCCTCCAGTCAAGGGATGGGTTATTCAGACATTGATTGCTGACTTAGAGAACACATCGCATCCTGGAGAACACTGCGCCAGCCCCACAAGGTGCTCTTACCCAGCCAGCACCATGTATGTCTGAGTCTTCAAAAGGCTATGCAAAATACTCTCAACTGCTTCTGGTTGAGGGGAAACATGGAAATACCAGTAATGTCAATGAGCATGAGACAACTAGCACACTACATCTGCTGTAAAGTGAGTCCTTGGTCAGAGGGGATGCCAGCTAGGACACCACTGATGTCAAGTAAAGCACTTCCTAACATAAGATGGTCTAAGTCTTCATGCAGCTGGTAGTCCCAGCAGTGGCCAGAGTAACAGGTGAGGCTGACACGATTCAAAGGGGCACACAAAGTGGACACAGTGGGGAGGCAGCAGGTGTGACCAATTGAGAGAGTAGCACTGAAACATATATATTACCATATGTAAAACAGATAGCCAGTGAGAATTAGCTGTATGACTCAGGGAGCTCAAATCCAGGGCTCTGTGACAAACTAGAGGGGTGGGAGAGGTTGGGAGGTGGGAGGGAGGTTCAAGAGAGAGGAGACATATGCATACCTATGACTGATTCTTGCTGATGTATGGCAGAAATCAACATAGCATAGTAAAGCAATTATCCTCCAATTAAAATTAAAAAATAAAACAAAGTGGCATATGAGAGATGTTTGGTACCCACCTTTTTCCTCTTTCCTCTTTTCTTCCCCAGATCATCTCATGGATATTATTAAGCTGAAACACTGTCTTTCTGGTATGAACTCTCAAGTTTGTACTCTCAGTCAATGAGTTCCAAAATCCTAACTAACTGCCTACTTGAAATCTCCCATTGGATGTTTTCAATACTTCTAATATATTAATAGTTTGTCCAAAGTCCAAAATAACCTGTATCTTCCTAACCATGAGAAAGTCTCCTTCATCTTAATAAATAGTATCCCAAAACCTAGATTTCCCCCTTTCCCTCACCATTCACATCAAATCCACCAGATTTCCTATAAAATCTGTGTCTAAACCCTATCTTGTCTCTATTGTCTTCTCTCAGGATACTCCACCATGACCTTGGTGGAGAAATCTCTCCCCACAGGACAAGGCAACGCCCATTTGCATGACCTCCCCAATAACCACTTCAGTGCAGATGTGGGAACAAAAGCCAAGTAGTGAAGCCTGAGGACCAAGGGGGAAAATGTGGAAGTGGAGATAGAGAGAGTCGTCAAGTCTTATAGGGAGTTGTGCTGTGAAGGGAAATAAGGTCAGTACAAATGCCACCCCCACCCCAGGAGTGGGGTAGCATCAGCGTCCCACTCTGCTCTCAGGGTCACTGAGACTGTTCCCAGTCAAAGTTAGCCCTCAGCCTCATCATCCCTACACAAAATACCCCAACACCCTCAATCACACCGTCTCCCGCAAGTCAAGGCAGCTTTTCTCCTCAGGGTCAGCATGACTCTTCCACACTAGGACTAGAGAACAGGCAAAGAAGTGGAGGTGTGAAAGGGGAGCCTGATATAGCAGGGCACAGAGAGGAAGTTGCGAATGGAGGGATGAGGGTATCGTTTCTGAATGAGGAAATTTCCATGCCCTGGTCTGGCCTCAAGGATAATGGTTCCTGGAGGAGACCCACACAGCTCAGGAATAAGGCCAACACTCAGGCCCCACAACCAGGCTCAGACTGAGAACGGACTGGGTCAAAAGAGGGAGGAAGCCTGGCTGGGAATTTGAAATGCCTTATTCACTCTCTTGGCTCAACTCAGAGGTCATCAGGTTCCGTAGGATAAAAGGCAGGTAAAGCAAATATCTCAAGCAGGGTGATGTCCCTGGCCTCCAGCCACCGTCACTCCTGCAGTGTCCTCAGGGCTGAGGTACAATCCTTCCCCTGGGCCAGGCACTGTCATAGAAAAGTGTTTTACCTGTCTGCGTCATCGAAGTGAAGTTATGTGTGTGGCTGTTAACCTCAGGTGTGTATGGTGAGGTTCATGAGGCCATCATGCAGCCTGTTGTAGGGCAGGCATGTGAGAGATGCCTGAGACACTGGAGGTCCAGCCCCGGCACAGCAGTCATGGACAAGCATGCATACTGGGTATGGGCTGATGGGGTGATGGGTGAGGGGTTGGACAAACAGGTGAAGGTGGCAGGTACACAAACACCACCCCTGAGCACTTCCCTCTGAGCTGCCAGAGTGTGTCAGGGCCACAATCACCCAGTTGGACAGTCCAGAGTGGCCTCACATCCTCAAGGAGTGCACCCAGCCCTCTCTGCCCTGCAGAGTGACCCTCCTGCTTCGAAAGGACCCTCCAGATGTCACCACCTCCTCAGCTGAGGGAGGGGAGTGCCGCAGAGCACTGAGGGCCAGAGAAGGAAGGAAGATGGAAGGGGAAAACCAGAGGTCCAGTTCCCTGGGCCCGTATCTATCAGCTGCCATCATCCTTGTGTCTCTGTCTCTAGGAAGAAACTCTCCTAAAAGAGCACTCTGGCCTTAGGTCCAGTATTCCTGCCTGGAGAATCCCCATGGACAGAAGAGCCTGGCGGGATACAGTCCACAGGGGCGCAAAGAGTCTGACATGACTGAGCGACTAAGCACAGCATACAGCACAGCCCTCAGACCTTGCTCCGTTACCCCAACAGTCTGTTCACAGTGCATTTCCCTTGAGCCTCCAGCCCATCCCACAGCCCTCACACCATGTCTCTCAGACATGGGGCAGAGTCAGCTGGACATACCCCATCACAACCCCATGCTGCTAAGTCGCTTCAGTCGTGTCCCCGACTCTGTGCGACCCCATAGATGGCAGCCCACCAGGCGCCCCCGTCCCTGGGATTCTCCAGGCAAGAACACTGGAGTGGGTTGCCATTTCCTTCTCCAATGCATGAAAGTGAAAAGTGAAAGGGAAGTCGCTCAGTCATGTCTGACTCTTAGCGACCCCATGAACTGCAGCCCACCAGGCTCCTCCATCCATGGGATTGTCCAGGCAAGAGTACTGGAGTGGGGTGCCATTGCCTTCTCCATAGTCATGTGCATATAAGCACATGCACCCTGTCACACACACATGATCTCAAACACACTTGTAGACACACACATGAATTCTGAGACAAATGGGCTCTTGCAGTCACATAGTCACACACACTCCAAGTCTCATATGCCCCCACAAACACACACTCCCATACTCCCAACAGAGGATTCAACACACACACACACAATTAAATTCTCACATCTCAAGCTTATGTCTGTGACATCAGACACATGCACTCTACCAGTCAGAAGCCCCACTGCAGACACAACACACACACACTAACATCTGTAGATACACACACCCCAACATAATGTCCCTTTCATTCACTATACTCCCTAGACACTTAGGGCATCAGTCTGCAATGCCCTTCCCTCTCCCATTCTTAGTGGCCTGAATTCCTTAGTGGCCCCTGAGACACTGGGAGCATGAGGAGAGGAATCTCCAAGCCTGGCCAGCAGGACCCCCAAACCCACAATTCAGGCCCAACACCCGCTGTGGGTAGCTCAGGTCATGTTCCCAGCCAAGCCCCAGGGCCAGGAATTTAAGGAACACACCACCCACAGGCAAGAGGAGTTTGCAGGTCCCCAGCTGGACCCTGTGACCTGCAGTCCTCACTGGAGGGGGCACACCCAGCTGCCATGCTCCTTCCTCCCCTCAGAGGCCATCTAAAACTCTCACCAACCCATGGAGGTCAGGAACAAATTTCTCACCAAGGGCATGGACAACTACATGCAGCCTGCTGGTGAAAACGCCCAATGGAGCTGGAGGTCAACACAGCCTCACAACTCCAGGACTGTGTGGCCAGCACAGCCCCTGTTTAACTCAAACAATCATCCATCTCTCATCAAGAAGTGTCAGGGTAGATGCATAGCTGCCCAGGATGGTGACCATGGGGTGCTAGGTCTCTTAGTCTTAGTCTTGCTTAGCCTTCCCTCTCTGATACCCCTATATTCCTTGCTTCCCTTCCTGTAAGATCCCTCCCATAAGCTTCCCCGCCTTCCCTCAGGTACACATCAATGACATGGGCTCCAACTAGAACTCTGGTTGCTGCCCAGGCTGCCTATCCAGACCGGCAAGTGTCTGCATTGGCCCCCGGGCAGCCCCAGTCCTTCTCTGGCTGCTGCTCTGCTGCTGCTGCTTCCTTCCTGCAGGCTGTGCCAATTCAGGGCCAGGCCCAGTGACTCACTGACCGCTCCCCTCCTCCCCCCGCCAAGACCTATATCTCTACAGGGCAAGGCTGGCTGACACACTTTGCATGCCATTCATTAAACTTTGGCTTGTGTGTTTTAGTTAAAGTGGGAAGTGGTGGGTACTAACCTCAGATGGAAAGGTGGGAACGACCAGCTTACTGTCAAGACAGGCATCTGGCAGCCTAATCTGCTACCCCCAACTCCACCTCCCTCCTTCTGTAACTTGAACTTCTATCCCCATCTTCAGCATTGGCCTTGACATCCGGAATGGATAAAAGGCCACAATGGTGCAACTATAGGAAGTTAGGGAGAACCAACAAGGCACTAACCCTTGAGTCCTGTTCTATAAGAGCAAGTCATGACTCAGGTTCGTGAGCCACCCAAGACCAAGGATGCCCCTGCCTCTCTTTAAAGTCTTTATTTTTGCAACAATTAACATCTCAGAAAAAAAGTGTTTAAATTAAATGCAATGTTTTCCCATAATTTTTATATTAAACAAGTTGTCCTGAAATCATATGCATGCCAGAACTTCACATATCTATGCAGTTCTTGTCAAATGTAGGTAGATGATAAACACAATGCATAAGACATTCTTGAATTTGGAGTAGGTTTCTTCTTATCTTATTTACCTTATTAAAGTGCAGCTCTGGGTTCATCATGAAATCAACAGCCAAAACCAGATTGACAGTGAAGGCAAAACTTGACCTGCCTCCTCAGCCTTCCCATGCAAACCAGGAGAAAAGCAAACCAACCATCACCCCATTATTGTTTATCGTTCCGGAGTTCTAACCAATAAAACAGGGTCAGAAAAAGAAGTGAAGTAAGATCCAAACCATAAAGGATTAGTGATATCAAATAGTTTTCATAAATGACAAATATTAACTGCATTCTAGAAGGAATTACTAGGGATTAAAAGGATTAAAATTATTCCAAGAGTAATTTAACATTGGAAAGTATTTCAAACCAAAATTCTTATACTTTTTTTTTTCTCTTTTGAGACAGCATATTAAAAAGCAGAGACATCACTTTGTCAACAAAGGTCCATCTAGCCAAGGCTATAGGTTTCCCAGTGGTCATGTATGTATGTGAGAGTTGGACTATAAAGAGAGCTGAGTGCCAAAGAATTGAGGCTTTTGAACTGTGGTGTTGGAGAAGACTCTTTGAGAGTCCCTTGGACTGCAAGGAGATCCAACCAGTCCATCCTAAAGGAGATCAGTCCTGGGTGTTCATTGGAAGGACTGATGTTGAAGCTGAAACTCCAGTACTTTGGCCACCTGATGCAAAGAGTTAACTCATTTGAAAAGACCCTGATGTTGGGAAAGATTGAGGGCAGGAGAAGAAGGGGATGACAGAGGATGAGATGGTTGGATGGCCTCACCGACTCAATGGACATAGGTTTGGATGGACTCCGGGAGTTGCTGATGGACAGGGAGGCCTGGCATGCTGCAATTCATGGGGTCGCAAAGAGTCGGACATGACTGAGCGACTGAACTGAACTGAACGTGATGGACTGATTTTGAAAGTTCTTCAAGAGTAAATGCTTAAGAGGACTTTCCAGGTGGCTCAGTGTTACATACAGAATCCTCCCCCTGTCAATGTGGGAGATGAAGGAAATGTGGGTTTGATCCCTGGGTCAGGAAGATCCCCTGGAGAAGGAAATGACAACCCACTCCAGTGTTCCTGTCTGGGAAATCCCATGGACAGAGGAGCCTAGCATCCATGAGGTCACAAAGAGTCAGACACGACTTAGTGACTAAACACCACCACCACCACCACCCAGGGATAAGTGAGGGTGCCAGGAAAAATACGGTTATCATCATCCTGCTGATGGAAACGACAACAGGCACAAATGGTCTGGCGGGTAAGGCGGCAGTGTGCGTCAAAACCGTCACAGATCTGAAAGCTCTTCAAACTACCATCTCCACCTTCAGGACTTTATCCCAGAGAAGTAATTAAGACTGGAAACAAATCTTAGGTTCCATGTCATTTATCACTGCTGACTTACAAAACAATGTTTTAAATGCCCAGTAGAAAAGCAGACAGTGTTTTTATAAGAAGTAAATTATTTAAATTTTCCTAATGGGCTGCATAAATACATGTTACTTTGTACTCGGTGGGCCAAAAAGTTCATTCAGGTTTTTTTCATAAGATGTCATGGAAAAACCCCAAGAAACTTTCTGACTAATCCGATAGGAAGACAATCATAAAGTAAGAATCCTATTTAATTGCTTTAAAAAGTATGCCAAGGTCCTTACTTGGAAAAAGTTTGGGAACCACTGCCAGAGTGTCGATTTTATAGAAGCATTTCTCTAGATAATATGCCACTGTAGACTGGAAGTACAAGGGTATGTGCTGGGGCAGTACATACTCCTATTCAGTCCAAAATCTTCAGGACCCTCAGGAATTGTTAGTCCTGGAAGGCCCGGTGATGGGGCGAGGGGTGGGTTTCACTTACTGTTTCCCAGGCTGAGCTTCTTGTCTCCACAGTGCCAGGCAACAACTCTCAGAGTCAGTCATCCTGGATTCATCTCCAAGGTCCTGGCCACACCAGGCCAACAGGAAGGCAGCCCAAAATGGAAACATGTACATACAAAGGCACCCATGGCAGCATGTCAGCACACCTCTAAAAGCAAAATCATATCAACTTCCAGTTACAGATGATGGGCTGAACACCTTCATTCACGTTCTCTCCCACCAGTGACCAAACCAGAGGATAAAGGAATACTAAAACTGACAACCTCACAATAGCAAAGACAATGCGAAGGCGTTCATTACAGGACTTGAAATTTCAACAAAATGGTGAAGAAGAGTGGGAGGAGGATGTTGAAGGGAAAGCTTATTATTGTTTAGTCACCAAGTGGTGTCTGACTCTTTGCAACTCCATAGATTGTAACCCACGAGGCTCCTCTGTCCATGCGATCTCCCAGACAAGAATACTGGAGTGGGTTGCCATTTCCTTCTTCAGGGGATCTTCCTGACCCAGTGATTGAACCCACATCTCCTGCATTGGCAGGCAGATTCTTTACCACTGAGCCACCAGGGAGAGCTTAGCACCACTCAAAAAAGATAAAGTGCTCCAAACATGGGGAAGGACAAGGACATAGCTTATCTGCCCCCACAGAATGCCACAGGGGATGACTATGTTGTAAATGTGGGGTCTTAAAGGATCACTTCAACAAGGCTGCAAAAATTATACTCAAAAAGGCATATGAAATCAAAGGATTTATTAATATTGTACTCATAGGTCTCAGAGTGAGAACAGCACACCTCCTAGGGAGCCACGTGGGAGGAGCACCAGGAGAACAGGTTCCACCAAGCATGACCGAGGACCAGTGGATAAATGCCATAAATGAGGGTCAGGGAAGAGTACACAAGCGAAAGGTTTGAGCAGATTTCAGTGATGCATTTGAATGTTTCTAGGTTACAGTCATGGAAGGGCAGGAAGGGAAACTTATGGAGCAGACCAGCCTTACCATTCTATAGTCTGCTTGTGAGGATGCTGAGCATCAGGGAAATATGAAATTTTAAAATATTATAACACAATAAACCCTGTTATGCCTCAGCATCAACTACACTAAACAGATGGATGAAAGCTTTCACTTGGGTTGTGGAGATATTAAAAGTGAAGGGGACAGTTTGACTTAACCACCAAAGTCAAATTTGTTAAGGTGACAACCAGGAAGAGTTCTATGAAGCAAATGATAAGAATTTAGAATCATCACATACAAGGGAACCCGCATAAGGCTATCAGCAGGCCAGGAGAGACTGGAATAATATATTTAAATTGCTGGAAGGAAAAATAACCAACAAAATGGACGAATTCCTAGTAACATATAACCTATCAAAACTGAATTATGAAGAAAGAGAAAATATAAATAGCTAAGGAGATTGAATAAGTTATCAAAAATCTTTCAACACAGAAAAGCCAAGGATCAGCTAGATTCATTGGTGAATTCTACCAAACATTTAAAGAATTAACACTAATCCTCAGATTCTTCTCAAAAATTGAAGTGGAGGGAACGCTTCCAAAAACACAGTACAGACCAACATTACCCTTATAAAGACACAAGAAAAGAAAAAAAAAAAAAAAAGAAGAAAAATAAAATAAAATAAAGACACAAGAAAACTACAGGCCAATATACCTGACATAGATGCAAATTTTTCAATAAAATATTAACAAGCCAAATTCAATAGTACATTAAATGAATTATATGCCATAAATTGTGGTATTTATCTCTAGGATACAAGGATGATTTAATATAATGCAAATGATTTCCCCAATTAATAAAAGATAAAAATCATATGATCATCTCAACAGATGCAGAAAGAGGATTTGATGAACTTCAATATCCTTTCATGATTAAAAACTCTCAACAAATTAAGTATACAGAAAGGGTATCTTATCATAATAAAGGCCGTACATGACAAGCCCACAGTTAACATCAACTCAATGGTGAAAAAAATGAAAGCTTTTCCACTAAGACCAGGAATGCAACAAGTTGCTTAGACATACCACTCCTATTCAACACAGTACTGGAAATACTAATTAGAGCAATGAGGTCAGAAAAAAATACATCGAATTTAGAAAGGAAGAAGTAAAACTGTCTCTCTTGGCAGATGATATGATCTTATCTATAGAAAATCCTTAAGACTCCACCAAAAAGCTATTAGAACTAATCAATTCAGTAAAGTTGCAAAGTAAAAAAGCAACATACAAAATCAGCTGCATTTCTACATACTAACAATGACCTATCTGAAAACAAAAGCACACAATCTCACTTATAATAGCACTGAAAACACAATAATTAGGAATAAAATCTAACCAATGAAATGAAATACTATAAGCCATTGATTAAATAAATTGAAGACACAAATAAACAGATATTTTGTGTTCATGGGTCAGAAGAATTAATAGTTAAAATGTCCATATCACCCAAAGCTAACTATAAATTTAATCCCAATCCCTATCAAAATTCCAATGGGATTTCTCACAAAAACAGAAAAAGTAACCCTAAAATTCATATGGAGCCACAAAAGATCAAGAAGAGCCAATGCAATCTTGAGAAAGAGGGAAAAAGTTGGAAGCATCTCACTTCCTGATTTCAAACTATACTACCAAGCTATAGCCACCAAAAACACTATGGTACGGGCATAGAAACAGACACACAGACTAATGGAATAGAATCAAGAGCGCAGAAACAAACCTATGCACGTAAGATCAACTAACATTTGGCAAAGAAGTCATGAATACTCAATGAGGAAAGGATAGATACTTCTATTATTATAGATGGTCTTAGAAAAACTGGATATTTATATGCAAAAGAATGAAATCAGACACCTATCTTATACCAGTCACAAAAATTAACTCAAAAGGGGTTAAAGACTTAAAGGTAAGGCCTAAAACTGTAAAACTTCCAGAAGAAAACATAAGATATTACAGAACACTTGATCCGTGGCATAGAAGAGAGAAAAGAGGTTAAGTAAAAATGCTGTAGTCCTGAATTTGAATTGGAAGTATCAGCATGATTGACACATGCAATCACGTGATTGTATATATAATATGGATTAGATGTAATATGGGAGAAATAGAAGTAAAAATGCAGTAATCTTAAAATTTGGATTGGATGGAAATTATTACAACCACCATTTTGAAAAATGATTTCACAAGATCTAGAAACGTGAACTATTACATATACTCTAGGATTCATTGGTATATATCCTAAAGAGACTCTTGAATATATTAAACAAGATAATAATGTATAATAACATGCATATATATGTTCTCTACAAAACAGAAACTACCCAAAATACCCATCAACAATATGATGGTTAAATCACTTATGTTATCTTCATCAATGGAATATTACCCAGCAATCAAAACCAATGACTACACCAACACGTAATCCTGGATGAATCCGTAAAATGCAAGGTTGAGCAGAGGAAGTAAACACAGAAGAAAACATTTAGATGAGTCAACTAATATAAAACCCCAAAGCATTCAATACTTAACAGTAAAATGTTTAAGGATACATAAATAGGTGGTAGAACTACACAGAGAAGTAAAGGAGGGATCAACATATGATTTAGCATGAGAGGGTAACTAAAGGGGGTGTGTTCAGAGCAGGGCACATGGAGGGTGGTGCTGGTTATGTTTCATCTCTCCAGCTAGTGAGAGGGTAAGAGGCAGGAAGGCCAGAGGTCCCCAAGAGGCAGGAGGAAATAAACTGCAAGTGGCAAACGATTTTTTTCTTTCTCTACACAAAATTAGAGAGGCTTCTTTTAATTCTGTGTTGACGGCATCTGGTTCTGCCTTGAGCTAACCAACACATTTTTCTTATGGAAATGTTTTTCTTAAGCTATGTTGATGAAACTATGTATTTACCTTGGAATCTGCCTTTCTTCAAAATGGTTCCACCTGAGACTAACTTTTTCTTTTCTCAAAACTTGGGCTGATAATGGCTCAACAAACCAGTATTCCTGTCAATTGTTTGATGGCCAGGAGATGACACACCTTGTGCCATCCCATCTCAAAAATGCATATTGTGGGACAGGAGCCTGATAAAACTCCCTCAGCTTTGAGGTGTCTCTCTTATCCAATTAATAGCTTTTGAACAGACATAAAACACTTTGCTAAAAATTAGCAAGCAGGCCCTCTTCCTGTCCCCTTCTGATGTCTATGTCAGAAGCTTTCCCTATCTCTATTATACTTTAATAAAACTTTGCTACACAAAAAGTTCCAAGTAGTCAAGTCTTGTCTCTGATTCCAGATCAAAATCCTCTTCTCTGGAGGTCACAAATCCCACACACATAACACAGTCACGTAACACACAGCTCACAGTAGCATTCATCTTGGGGGCTCGTCTGAGATCCTCAAGACAAGGTAAGGACGCTTGGAGCTCTAGTTCTTTGCTCTCCTAGTAAACACATTTTCTGCTGTACTTTACTAACTCTACGGTGTGCCTATGTGCGTGAAAGCAGCATGAAAGAGGTGGATTTAGCCACGAAGCAAGTATTGAGCCCTGCTCTGTGGTTTCATGGTGCTTCGTAATGACTGAAGGCAGCCCCAAGAAGGGGAGCCTTGTCGGGGGTTTATATTGACCTGCCAATGCCAAGAGGCACCCAACATTCCTGCGAGGGAAGTGGCCAGAAATGGGTGAAGCATGTGGACCAAACATTCCTTTCTTGGTTACCTTTTCCTGGTCTTTTTGACCATTTTGTAACTGCCTGAGGAATTAGAACTACTAGCCAAACCTGTTGGATCACAGACTTTCAAGGGACTTGCAATCCACAATGTTGGTTGTTGTATCGTGCACTACAGACAAGAGCACGTTTGGTAGCTGGATGGAGCTCTATCTCCCAGAACATCTCTCAGGCTAGAAGTTGCTCTCTTAGCTGCCTGCCTCAGAGGGTAGCAACCTGAAAGTGAGTCTTTATCACGGCTGTGCCTCCGATCTATATGGATAGTAGCACCACTGGTGACCATGAGGTTTTTGAGGACATAGATCAGGAATCCCAGGATCTGGTCAGATTGGAAGTGCAATGGGCTTCTTCCTTTGGTAAAGCTAGCTCTTAGCGGGCCAGAGAAGGCTCGTTGGTGGCTTTGGAAGGATTGGCTTAATAGCTCAAGGACAAAAATCAATTTATCCTTGCTAGCTAGCCCTTCACCACCTCTTCTGCTATCACACATACTGGTGTAGTGACACTCAGAAGGGACACCTTTGATTTTTCTTCCCCCCCCCCCCATCATGTAACTATTTTTATTTTTTATTTTTTTTTACAATACTGTATTGGTTTTGCCAGACATTGACATGAATCTGCCATGGGTGTACATGAGTTCCAATCCTGAACCCCCCTCCCACCACCCTCCCCATATCATCTCTCTGGGTCATCCCAGTGCACCAGCCCCAAGCATCCTGTATTTCTGCATCAAACCTAGACTGGTGATTCGTTTCTTACATCACAGTATACACGTTTCAATGCCATTCTCCCAAATCATCCCACCCTCTCCCTCTCCCACAGAGTCCAAAGTCTGTTCTATACATTTGTGTCTCTTTTGCTGTCTCACATACAGGGTTATCATTACCATCTTTCTAAATTCCATATATATATATGTGTTAGTATACTGTATTGGTGTTTTTCTTTCTGGCTTACTTCACTCTGTATAATTGGCTCCAGTTTCATCCACCTCATTAGAACTGATTCAAATGTATTCTTTTTAATGGCTGAGTAATACTCCATTGTGTATATGTACCACAGCTTTCTTATCCATTCATCTGCTGATGGACATCTAGGTTGCTCCCATGTCCTGGCTATTATAGACACCTTTGATTTTATGTTCATCCTCTAGGATCATATGCAGAGGGCAGTCAGAAAGGCTGAAGAACAGCCACACAAGCTGTTGCCTCTCCATGAAACACCCACCAGGAAAAATAACCCATCTATAAGAGTTAATAAGCCCTTTTCTTATCAAGAAATACAAAGAATCAAGGAAGATCTGGGAGACTATTTGGAGGACCCAGAAAAATATGTTAGAGCCTTAAGGGTGTTACTCTGCTTTATGATCTTACTTGGAAGGATGTGATGTATCAGTTCAGTTCAGTCACTCAGTCGTGTCTGACTCTTTGCAACCCCATGGACCACAGCACGCCAGGCCTCCCTGTCTATTACCAAATCACAGAGTCCACCCAAACTCATGTCCCCTGAGTTGGTGATGCCATCCAACCATCTCATCCTTTGTTGTCCCCTTCTCCTCCTGCCCTCAATCTTTCCCAGCATCAGGGTCTTTTCAAATGAGTCAGTTCTTCAAGTCAGGTGGCCAAAGTACTGGAGTTTCGGCTTCAACATCAGTCCTTCCAATGAATACTCAGAACTGATCTCCTTTAGGATGGACTGGTTGTATCTCCTTGCAGTCCAAGGGACGCTCATGAGTCTTCTCCAACAACACAGTTCAAAAACATCAACTCTTCAGAGTTCAGCTTTCTTTATAGTCCAAATCTCACATCCATACATGACTACTGGAAAAATCACAGCCTTAACTAGACAGACCTTTGTTGGCAATGTCTCTGCTTTTTAATATGCTATCTAGGTTGGTCATAACTTTCCTTCCAAGGAGTAAGCGTCTTTTAATTCCATGGCTGCAATCACCATCTGCAGTGATTTTGGAGCCCAAGAAAATAAAGTTTGTCACTGTTTCCATTGTTTCTCCACCTATTTGCTATAAAGTGATGGGACCAGATGCCATGATCATAGTTTTCTGAATGTTGAGCTTTAAGTCAACATTTTACTCTCCTCTTTCTCTTTTATCAAGAGGCTCTTTAGTTCTTCTTCACTCTCTGACATAAAGGTGGTGTCATCTGCATACCTGAGGTTATTGATATTTCTCCTGGCAATCTTGATTCCAGCTTGTGCTTCATCCACCCCAGCATTTCTCATAATGTCAGGAAGCAACAGTTAGAACTGGACATGGAACAACAGACTGGTTCCAAATAGGAAAAGGAGTACATCAAGGCTATATATTGTCACCCTGCTTATTTAACTTTTATGCAGAGTACATGAAAGTGATAGATGGAGATGATAGATGAAAGTGATAGAGGACAGTGAAAAAGTTGGCTTAAAACTCAACATTGAGAAAACGAAGATCATGGCATCCGGTCTCATCACTTCATGGGAAATAGATGGGGAAACAGTGGAATCAGTGTCAGACTTTATTTTTTTGGGCTCCAAAATCACTGCAGATGGTGACTGCAGCCATGAAATTAAAAGACGCTTACTCCTTGGAAGAAAAGTTATGACCAACCTGGATAGTATATTCAAAAGCAGAGACATTGCTTTGCCGACTAAGGTCCGTCTAGTCAAGGCTATGGTTTTTCCAGTGATCATGTATGGATGTGAGAGTTGGGACTGTGAAGAAAGCTGTGCACCGAAGAATTGATGCTTTTGAACTATGGTGTTGGAGAATACTCTTGAGAGTTCCTTGGACTGCAAGGAGATCCAATCAGTCCACCCTAAAGATCAGTCCTGGGTGTTCATTGGAGGGACTGATGTTGAAGCTGAAACTCCAATACTTTGGCCACCTGATGCAAAGAGCTGACTCATTTGAAAAGACCCTGATGCTGGGAAAGATTGAGGGCACAAGGAGAAGGGGACAAGAGAGTCTGAGATGGTTGGATGGCATCACCGACACAAAGGACATGAGTTTGGGTGGACTCCAGGAGTTGGTGATAGACAAGGAGGCCTGATGTTCTGTGGTTCATGGGGTAGCAAAGAGTCAGACATGACTGAGTGAGTGAATTGAACTGAACTCTGCATATAAGTTAAATAAGCAGGGTGACAACTTACAGCCTTGATGTACTCCTTTTCCTATTTGGAACCAGTCTGTTGTTCCATGCCCAGTTCTAACTGTTGCTTCCTAACCTGCATACAGATTTCTCAAGAGGCAGGTCAGGAGGTCTGCTATTCCTATCTCTTTCAGAATTTTCCAGTTTACTGTGATCCACACAGTCATATCCTGGGGCAAACGCTAACTCCTGACTCAAAAACTCCAGTTTTGGAGAGAGCTATTGCCTGTAGAGATGAATGGCTTGGTAATGAATCAGCAGGAAAGAGGGAGGACGAGATAGCCACCCTCCCTATTGGGAATCTGGCAATCTCAACTAAAGAACCAGACTGGGACTATAACACGGCTAAAGGAAGATGGAATCAGAGTCATTTTGTCCGATGTATTCTTGAAGGACTCAGGCGAGTACATGCTAAGACTTTAAATTATGCCAAACTGGCAAACATAGAAGAGGAAAAGAAGCACACAGTAAATTTCCAGACAGTGAGAAGCCCTTCACAGATTCACAGAGATTGATCCCAAAAGTAAAGAGTGACAAATTATCTTAAAGGATAGATTTCTCACTCAGTTGGCTCCTAATGTCCACTATAAGCTACTAAAACAGGCATATGAACCAAATCAGTCTTCAGATAATCTGTTACAACTGGCTTAGACAGTTTATTATGGCAAGGAATATAAGGAGAGGAAGGAAAGACAGAGAAAGACCAAGGAACAGACTGAAGCCCTAATAATGGTGGTCAGAACCGTTCTGAGACAGCCTGAGAAAAGTGCCCAGAGGGACCCAGGGGGAAAGGGACAGATTTGCGATTGCTGTGAAAAGGGGCGCCTCAAGTAGGATTGCGCTCAGTCTTCTAAGTTGCCCCCAGGTCCATGTCCGATCTGCAAAGAACCACACTGGAGGAGAGACTGCCCCCAGAGACATAGGACCCAGGGGTTGGACTCTCAAGACAATCAGGACTAAAGGTGCCCAGGGGTCCCCACACAAGCTCCCATTCTAATTACACCCGAGAAACCCAAGGTATTAATGACTGTGGGGGGCCAATCAGTCGATTTTCATTTGAACACTAGGGCAAATTACTGTGCTTACTGAAGCCCCTGGCCCACTTTCTCCCCAATCCACTAATGTAACTGCAATGTCTGGACAAGCCAAACGTTATTATTTCAGTTGTCCTCTAAGCTGCAACTAGGACTCTGTGCTGTTTTCACATGAGTTTCTGATCGTGCCAGAGTCTCCTCACCCCTTTTGGGGATGGATATACTGAGCAAGGTCCATGCCTCTGTTTTCATGAATATGGAGCCCTCTCCTTCTCCCTCATTAATTGAACAAAATATAAATCCTAGAGTGTGGGCTGATGGAAAAACTGTGGGTCGAGCACAAAATGCTATTCCTGTCACTGTCAAGCTCAAACACCCACACGTTTTTCCACATCAAAAGCAGTATCCTCTAAAATTCAAGGTTAAGTAAGGGTTAAAAGATATCATTGAAAATTTAAAGGAGCAGGGGCTATTAATTCCCTGTAACAGTCCACATAACACTCCTACTTTGGGTGTGAAAAAGTCAAATGATAAACGGTGACTAGTTCAAGATTTATGAATAATAAATGAGGCTGTGGTTCCTTTACACCCCATGGTGCCTAATCCTTATACTCTATATTGTCTGAAATTCCTGAAGAGCTAAATATTTTTCAGTAATTGATTTAAAAGATGCCTTCAATTCTATACCATTAGCAGAGGAAAGTCAATTTTTATTTGCCTTTGAAGACCCTACCCAGCGAGCTTCTCAGTTAACCTGGACAGTTTTGCCCCAGGGGTTTCATGACAGCCCTCACTTATTCGGACAGAGTTTGTCACGGGACCTACAAAACTTTAATATCCCCGAGGCAGTGGGGCTACTGGTATTACAATACGTAGATGATATTCTGCTCTGTTCTGAGACAGAGGAAGCTTGCTCACAAGCCTCAGAAGGCTTCCTAAACCTTTTGGCTGGCTGTGGTTAGAAGGCATTAAGGGAAAAGGCTCAGCTTTGTCAACAATCTGTTAAGTATCTGGCCCTAATCATATCAAAAGGGACAAGGGCCACAGGCCCTGAGAGAATTAAGCCTATACTAAATCATCCCCTACCTACGACTTAAGACATCTAAGAGGATTTGGGGGCATCACAGGCTACTGCCTCATTTGGATTCCGGGTTATGGGGAGCTTGCCCCGCCTTTATACAAACTTGTAACTGAAACTCAGCAAGCCCAAACCGACAAACTGGTTTGGTCTCTAGATACTCAAAAGGCTTTGAAGGCTCTACAAACTGCTCTCCTGCAAGCATCTGCTTTGAGCTTGCCCACAGACTCAGAGTTTAATTTGTCAGTCACTGTCGTTAGAACCAATAACTAAGTTTAAAGTTTGTGGCAGATTTCAGCTTTTCAACAGGCATCACAAGAACTCCAGGAGGTGACACATGACCCAGCCTTTGAGTCAAACAAGCCATGGTTTAAGCCAGGAACCAAAGCCCTGATAAAAACACTGGGACCGGGGGTGCGGGGGTGGGGGGCATATCTTGAGGCCCTCTGGGAAGGCCCTAACCAGGTTATTCTTTCTTCTCCCACAACTGTCAAGGTGCCAGGAATTGATGTGGGTGCACGACACGAGTTAAAAACTGGCATCCTGACCCCTCAGGCTAAGCCAATCATTTTATCTTTATTCTCTGTTTTTACTTTTTCACTTTTCAAATGGGCCCGATAATCTATATATGGGTCTGCTTCTGCTGACTCCAAAATCCTGATTCTGCTGTTTAACTCTCAAGATAATGCCTTCCTGTCCTGGGCTCATTCTTAAGCCATATTCCACAATCAAATTGCTGGATCTGCAGAGCATGCCCCTCCTCATCAGTGGAAGACTTCCTGTGGTGGGCGTCTCCACTTCAAGGAAAGGACTTTTTCCTAGTCTGCGACTACCTTCGACAACAACAATCATATGTAATGCCTCTTCTTAATCTGATGACATCTAACAATCCTAAAATGGACTGGTGTTAACACTTCACACCTTAACTACAGACATAATGTAACTTTTAATTTGGATTGTTTTAACTTGGTTTAATGACGATTTAGCTGCACCTAAGAAGACAAATGGGTCTAGATCTGATGGATTTTTGCCTGATATTTGTAAAATATGGAATGAGGTCATATGGCTAACTCCTGAAAAGGGACGCCTAATGTCTAGTGCTCTCATATGCTGGGAACAAATAGAGCCATCCCCAAAAGTTAGAATAACTATAATGACTGGAAACAATTGGGGTTTTTGCCTCAAGAAATACACATGTAATCATTCCTGTATTTTCCAGCCCCAGTACAGGTCCTCCTTTTGCCTAGCCAGGCATTGATTGAGACTGGATCCCTCAGTCACACTGGCTTGCACCAAGTGGGACCTCATGGATATGTGGCTCTTACCTATAGGCACGGCTTGCCCCTGGCTGGATAAGGAGAAGCACCCCAGGTCTAGCTTTTACTCATGGCTTCATATTTTCAGAGCTTCCAGAGAAGCCTGCTAATTTGCCACACCTTAGAATCGTTGGACAAGGTCTGTATTTCATTGGTATGATCATCTGGCTGCAATATTCATTCCCTCTCTGGGAACTACAGACATTATGCTAAGAGTTGATGCTCTAACTTCACTCAACAAGCCAAGATTCTCAAAAAGCTATTTCAGCCCTTAATGCTGAACAACAGATTGGCCTTAGATATTCTAACAGTCACACGAGGAGAAACTTGTGCCAATATTTACAATAAGCAGTAATGTCACTCACTTTATTAAATACATGAACAAGATGATTCAGGCTATGGGTACTCTGAAGCCTCAGTTGCTTCACTTTGGGAGATGTTAACTAGTTGCCCATGGTGGAAAACTGTCTTAATTGTAGTAATTCTGATTGTTCTGTTTTTGCTGTTTGCTCCCTGCATCTGCAACTGTGTAGCTGGATTTGTTTCTAGCCGCATGAAGGCTTTTAAGTTACAAATGGTTGTCCAAACTCCTATGAGTGCCACAGCTTCCTCCAGCTACTACTTGGGGCCTCTGGATCAGAGACCCTCAATAGGAAGGTTAGGACAATGTGCTGCCTCACCAATTTAGGGGCGATGCCCCTTGTCAGATCAGAAGCAGTTAAGGAATGAGAACGGCACCCCTATCCCTAAGCAATATAATTCTCCTAAAAGAAAAGGGGGGAATAAAAGGGTAACAGGCAGGAAGGTCAGAGGTTCCCAAGTGGCAAGAGGAAATAAATCCCAAGTGGCAAACGTTTTTATTCCTTCTCTATACAAAATTAAAAGAGGCTTCCACCTGGTTCTGCCTTGAGCTAACCAATGTGTTTTTCTTATGGAAACATTTTTCCTAAGCTATGCTGATGAAACTATGTATTTACTTTGGAATCCGCCTTTCTTCAAAATGGTTCCACCTGAGACTTTTTCTTTCCTCAAACCTTGGGCTGATACTGACTCAACCAACCAGTATTCTATCAATTGTTTGATGGCCAAGGGAAAACACACTTTGTGCCATCCCATCTCAAAAATGCATATTGTGGGACAGGAGCCTGGTAAAACTCCCTCAGCTTTGAGGTATTTCTCTTATCTGATTAATAGCTTTCTAACGACATAAAACACCTTGCTAAAAACTAGCAAGGGGGCACTCTTTCTGTCCCCTTCTGATGTCTATGTCAGAAGCTTTCCCTAGCTCTATATTTTAATAAAACTTTGCTACACAAAAAGCTCCAAGTTGTCAAGCCAGATATGGCACCCCACTCCACTACTCTTGCCTGGAAAATCCCACAGATGGAGGAACCTGGAAGACTGCAGTCCATGGGATCACTGAGGGTCAGACACCACTGAGCGACTTCACTTTCACTTTCATGCATTGGAGAAGGAAATGGCAACCCACTCCAGCATTCTTGCTTGGAGAATCCCAGGGACGGGGGAGCCTGGTGGACTGCCGTCTATGGGGTCACACAGAATCGGACACGACTGAAGTGACTTAGCAGCAACAGCAGTCAAGCCTTGTCTCAGACCCTGGGATGAAATCCTCTTCTCCAGAGGGCACGAATCCTGACGAAACTCACGGCTCACAGCAGCAACCTTTCACTAGGAAACAGATCCACTGCTGCGTGTTCTTTCCTTCAAATTGAACATGTTTTCTAGCTTCACTGTATATATATGTCTTGATATAAAATGTTTAAAAGGAGAAGAAGAAGAAAAGGAAAGGGCTCTAGGTCTAGGGAGCATCTTTAGGGTGGGGACAGCATGAACAAGCTTTCAAGCCATGCTCCCTATGACTCTGGCAAGGGTGGCCAGGGCTGCTGCAGGCCAATGAGTTTCCACTGGAGGAGGAGGAACTGAGCCCACACTTCCTCTTGATGAAGGCTAAGGGAGGGTCATACCCAGCCCTGAGCTGAGTGGGAAGGGAGACAACTGGAAAAGGCAAGGAAGCTCAGAGCCGCACTGTGGGGTGAGATGAGGCTCAGAAGCAGAAAAAGGAGGGGGAAAAAGACTCAAAATGGCCACATGACTCAGGGTGGGAAATAGTATCCAACACCATTTCCTATCGCTAACACAGAGCAGAGTGGCCATTCGGTACTAGAACCTAGTACCAAGAGAGACATGCTACAGTACAAACTTTCAATCCATCACATGGTGATGAGACGAAGCTTATATGTTGTCATTTTTCTCACGTTACCCAACTGTGTAGCTTACACATTTCATCATCTCAGTGGAGATAAAAATTTCTATTTCGTATTTTGAGTACAGGAAGTTGAGAGAGATAAAATCCAGTGAAAACACACTAATCTCAATTCAACTGAGGCTTTAAAAAAAAATACAAGCAAACTTAAACTGGACACTTTGAAGATAACAGTTTGAAAAGGAAGGCATGGGGTTACGAGCCAAAATTATGACATGGGCTGGTCACTATACATGGCCTGTTGTAATTCTGGAAACTATCAATGGATATTTTACAGCAAGAGTGGCTTTTCCTGTATTTTTTCTTCTTTTTATACTGTAAACATGTGCTGTTTGATACGACCTGAATTTATTTATTTTTCGACCTGAATTTAATTTACAACTTTTTTTGCAAACAAAACAAAAAATTTACATCTTTAAAGCAAGTATCTTCATAAGGAAAAAAAATGAGTTAATTTATTATGAAACTGTGAGGATACCCAAGCAAGGCCCTACTTAACATTCAACAGTATGAACTTGAGAGTTTCCGTCCACTGTTCCTCAGAGCTGAACTGGGTTTGACAGAATTGGAGCCACCACTGCCTCCTCTGTCTTCCATCTTTCCCTCTCACATCCAGCCTGTAAGGAAGTCCTCTTTCTCAGCCTCTTCTGCGAACTGCTGCACACAGCCCAGGAAACCTGCTGTTCCAGATAAAACACAGACCCCAGACCAGTGTATCAGCAGCTCCTTACATTTGTCTGAGACTTCAGACTCCACAGGGAACACACCAAAACCTCTAAAACTTCAAACCCATCCTATTGGCCAGGGCATTGGTAGCAACACCATCCAGCTCCCAGCAGGATTCAGCTTGCTTCATTCCCCAGGAACATAAGGCATCTGGTTTTCTACACCCTTCAGCTCATCATCGCCTTCCAGCTGTTATTGTTTAAGTTCAGTGTGTTCCCTCTGATACTGAGCTTCCCCTGGTCTAGTCTCAGCCTCAGCCTGGACACACTCAAGATATCCTGCCACTATCTTAAAGTTCTTTTCTTTCAGCTCCTAATCAGCCTCTCCTCCCCCAAAGCCAGTTCCTTTAGCTCCATGTGTAGCTGTTCACCATCATCTTCATTCACTTGCTCTGAGATCTCCAAACAGAGTTTGCAGCTCTATCACTTGTCTTCAGGGAGATTCAGCTGAATGTCCACCTGGCCTAAAACAGTCTGCGCCTCGCTCACCCACGGATGATCCGCAACTATTTGCCCTGACAGGAAGTCAGAAAGCCTCCAGTGATTTTACTTTTTAGCTAATGTTCTCCCTGGGGCTGTGTCAGACACCTCCCAATCAGAGTGAAGCTGTTGGCACTTTCCACAGACATCAACCAGGCTGGGGGATGAATGTGTGAGACATATCCTGATGGGGGTTGATAAATGGCTCCTCTCCTGAGTTAGTCCCTCCCTACTTCTCTCCTGGTTTGACCTGGGCTGGGGGTAGTGATGGAGCAGTAGATTCCTGGATGGTGACACAGTCCAGTTTCAGGGACTGGCTACAGTGCTGACACACAAAGCTGGCCTGCCTGGTGCCACTGAGCATCTCTAACTGTTCCATCCCTCAGGATCTGGAGCAAGACCTCCAGAACCACTCAGTCTTCAGTTACTTCCTGGTCTGCAGCCAACAGTTATGCACTTTTCAGTTCAGTTCAGTCGCTCAGTCGTGTCCGACTCTTTGTGATGAATCACAGCACGCCAGGCCTCCCTGACCATCACCAACTCCCGGAGTTTACCCAAACTCATGTCCATTGAGTCGGTGATGCCATCCAGCCATCTCATCCTCTGTCATCCCCTTTTCCTCCTGCCCCCAATCACTCCCAGAATCAGGGTCTTTTCCAATGAGTCAACTCTTCGCATGAGGTGGCCAAAGTACTGGAGTTTCAGCTTCAGCATCAGTCCTTCCAATGAACACCCAGGACTTATCTCCTTTAGGATGGACTGGTTGGATCTCCTTGCAGTCCAAGGGACTCTCAAGAGTCTTCTCCAACACCACAGTTCAAAAGCATCCATTCTTCAGCACTCAGCTTTCTTCACAGTCCAACTCTCACATCCATACATGACCACTGGAAAAACCATAGCCTTGACTATATGGACCTTTGTTGGCAAAGTAATATCTCTGCTTTTTAATATGCTATGCATTTTTACTGAGCATTTATTACTCACCTGTTAGCATCCTGAGTGCTTTACAAGTATTGGCCCTTAACCAACATTCACCAGCACGTTAGGAGGTGGATGCTGGACTCCTAGTGGACACAGCTGTGACCACTGCAGTTACAGACCCTGCCCCCAAGTGGACCAGGGTCTGGTGGGGAAGATAACCCTGGGAATGCCCACATGGAGTGTACATGCTTTTAAGAGATGTGGGCAGGGAGCCTCAAACAGGCCTCAGCATCCTATAAGAACTCACCCTGACCCAACTCCTCCCACTGCTGTACCTCCACCCCATATACCTGGGGGAGCTGGCTGCCTTTTTCCTTCCCTTTCTTCATCTCTAGGAGCTCAGATCTATGTCACCCCCACTGCAGCTCTGAAACACCTTTGTTCAAGGTCTGAACACCTTCAGCAGCCTCCTGTCCTCCTCTCTCTGCCCTTTTCCCCCCTGGCTTCTCTGATGCCACCTTCAACCACCCCTTCTCCATGCCTACCCACATGACTAGCACCCCCTGCTCTATCCCCTTTGCTGAGGGAAAAATGAGCCCAGAGCTCAGATTTGGGCCTCCTCTTCCTTTCTGATCTCAGCCTCCCTCCACATGATCTCATCCACAACTTCAAATATCCCTATAAACGCATAATTACAAAATGTATATCTCCTGCCCTGACTTCATCTTCCCTGAGCTCCAAACTCTACCAGCTTGCTCCACACAGCAGACATCTCTAAAGAGTAAAACAGAATTTTCTCTTTACACTCCCACACGAGCCTGTCCTAACCTTTAAGAAAATGGAAAACATACACCCAGTTGCTCAGTCCCAAAGCCAACAAGGTATTTTTTCTCCAATCAGATGAAGTATAATAAAGTCTTTAAATATTTTTTAAAAAAAGAAGGGATGACGAAAGGAGATGAAGGGAGGGTGGGTCAGTCCACATGAGCTAAATGCAATCTTCCCACTGACATGTTGCAGTGAGATACCCCGACCCCCACCCAGGGCTTCATGATCTTCCCTTAGGACTTTCCTCACCCACATGATGCTCCTAACCCTGCAAGAGACAGGGTCCCAGTCTGCATGGTACAGGCCTCCTCAGTTTGATCTCCTCCATCATGGACACAGCCCTCTGCCTCTTTGAAGACTCCCCCCAGTCTGGCAATAGGACTCCCTTCATCCCCATGAAAGCTTGTTCCCACCCTGGAGAGAGCCCTTCTCACCAGGGTCAGTGATTCCCCCATTTCCAGGGCCAGAGGTGACTCAGGTGTCGCAGGGAACCAGAATACGCATATGTGAAAGGAGAGAGCTGAGCCAAGCTGGGCAGGGAGACAAGGAGGGGTGGCTTGGGAACGAGTTAAGCCTCAAAAGGCCCTACATGTCTGCAAGGATAGCAGCCCCTGGCTGAGACCCACACAGCTCAGGAACGTGGCCACACCAGACCACAGGGCAGGCAGAGCCCAGCTGAAGAGGCCTGGAAATCCTCTAGTACTATTGCTCAAACGGAAAAGGAAGTTCCCAAAGCAATCTGGGTTTGAAGGAGGGTGAGTAAACATCGGGCCAGTGAAATGCCTCTTCCTGGGTTTGAGCCCCACCATTGGTGTCCACAAGGCCATCCGTGGGTGGAGCACTGATGGCCCAGACACTATCACAGAGGAGTGAGCGAGCTGGGTCACACAGGTGCCAGTGAGAAGTGTGTGGCAGGTAACTTCAGGAAGATAAGGTAGAGTTTGTGGGGCCATCATGTAACCAGGGGGCAGCACAGGTGTGTCTGAGACATGAGCAGGTACACCTGCACAGCACAGGTGGAGGAGGGTGTGCACTAGTGTAGGATGTTGGGAGCAACAGGTGAGCAGATAGTGACAGACAAATGTGTGTGTGACAGGCACACCGACACCAGTGCTGAGTGCTTCCCATCTAAGTGCGAGATGTTTCAGGGCCATAGTCTCTGCAGCCCAGGGAGACCTGAGGGCCCTGGTGTCCCTGGGGAGACACCCAGGCCTGCTCTGCCCTCTGCAGTGACCCTCATTGCAGGACAGCAAAGGGCCCACCTGTGACACACTCCCCCAGGGTTAGAGAAGGAAGCCCAGCTGCGTCCTCAGGACCAGAGCAGGAAGATAGGAGGGGGAAGCATCTGCCACTCCAGCTGTGTTCCTCCAGTTCTCCAAGCTCCCAGACACTTCATGGGCTCTGTCTCCAGAAACCAGGGGCCTCATAAGCACTTGTAGCCTCAGACCAGTCTGCTACTCCAGGTCATGGTGCCACACAGAATTACTCCTGGGATAACTAAAGAAGAGCCTCCTCCTGTGCACCCCAGGTCATGTGCACCCTTCCATTTCAGAACCCCAAACCCAGGCCTGCTCCCAGTAGTCACTGAGTCCCCAGATCATGCACACCCCTCTCCCAGCCAGGTACCCACATACCCACTTCAGGCACATGCAGGCCCAAAGTCCACACACCACACAGGGGCAGGTCCTCCAGAGCTGCTGGCTGGAAGGTCATCAACAACATGGGCGCTGCCCCTACCCCAAGACCTGTCCTCAGATCCAAACCCAAGGCCCTCCTGAAGCCCCCAAGGCTGAGTCCACTATCACCTTTTTGCCATCCTCCCAGGGGGCATCAGCTATAGAAGACCAGCCTTAGGGATGGGAGTTGAGGCAGTAGGAGATAGTAGTTGAGCACAGCCCCACTCATCATCCCACTCAACTGTCCATCACCACCAGGATCGGCCCACTGACTCCAAGTCATTCCTCCTCCCACCTTGCACTCCAGACCTCTGCCACTGTAGATTCCTATGCCAGACCCTCCCAGGTCCCATAAATAATTACCCCAACTGCCTATTATTCGCTTCTAGGCCCCTCCAGAACAAGCCTACAGGAGGCACTCAAAAGTTTATCTACGGTTCAGCAAGCTCTCATCTTTGTTTCCTGGCCAAAAAGAGGCAGGGAGCACTGACCAGGAGGAGTGAGCACCATTTACTCCTATTCTGCCATGTAGGCACCCCATGGTCAAAACCCACCTCCAAGAAACCATCCCAACCCAACATCACGTACACACACACCGCAGCCTTTGTCACTTAGAGAAGGTGAATCTATTTGTGGGCCAAGTCATCCAAATATTTCCAAATCACCAGGCCCTAGGGACCCCCTGCCTTGTGGGAGAAAGACTCTAGGTTCTGTTCACCTCAGTTAAATCAATCTCTCCCCACCTCTGGCTCACTCCATCTCTCAATGTCTTTCTCAATCTTTCTCTCCACTGTTCCGTCATCCTCTCAAGACAGTGAACCTCCCTCTCAAACTCTCACAAGGTTCCTCTCTCACCATCTCTCTGTCACTCTCAAACATTCAATCTCTTTCACAATGTATTCTCAACATCTCTATCCCTCACAGTATCTAGTTCTCTCAGTCTCTCTCACAATCTCATGCCCTCTCTCTTATCTCACTCCCAATCTCCATATCTTCCTCTCCTCTCCCTTCCTCCCCTTCTCATTCCCCTCAACCAACCTCCCTACCTCTCTGTCTCTCACACACACACACATAGCAGTGGACCAAGCACTCAAGAGTCTCCAGCCACAAAGGCACAAGTGTGTGTGTACTTCCTAGGACACACACTTGATGTGCAGCATGTACAGTATTTGTGGAAACCTGTTTTTGTGCTTTTATCCCACCTGTGACTCATTCATCTGGCAACTCAGGTTGTACTTGGTGCAAACCAGTGAGGGAGAAAGGTCCTAAATTGAGACTCTAAAGGTCAGGACAGGGTCTGGCTCAAGCTGCAGTAACCACAGGCCAGGCACTGTGAAGATAAGAGTAAACAACTCAGATAGAACCTGGCCTGAGAGTGTCTCTACCCTCTAGTAAGGAGATGTACCATCAAGAGAATTCTTATTCTCTCGGTACATGAAAGTTCAGCAGTTAACAAAAGACAGTTAGAGGTGTCATCAGGTGTCAACATCAGGGGAGACATTCTAAGGACAGGTGGGTTTGGCACCCTGCCGTATATAATCATGGGTGATCTACCTGCCTCAGAGTCTGACTCTCACACTGCTTCCTCAGATCCACAGCCATCAGGTCAGCATAATTCCTCACAATGAACTAGAAGATGCTTCTCCCTAAAAAGAGCTTACAGACCAGGGCCCTAAATTCTGGGTGTTTGGTGAAATGTTAATACCTGGGAGGCTGGCTTATTTGTGTAGCTGAGATTGGAAGGTTCTGATCAGGAATTAAAGTTATGGGCAGGCAATGGGTCCAGGCAGAGTGATCTGCATGTGCAAAGGCTCTGGGGCTAGAGGGATGGTGGCAGTCACCAGCCATAGGAAAAGCCAATACAGGGCTTCTGTATTTGGAGCCCAAAGAGAAAGAGCAGCCAGAGATGCATTCCCTTGGCTCTGACTTTTGGTAAGTCTGAAACATGAACTGGAAGAGGGCTCCATGCTGTGATGACTTGGTTCATCTGTGTGGGGGACCACAGTAACCAGGATAGAGCAGGTGAGGAAAGCAATGGTGGGGGTCACCTCCACAACAGACACAAAGGAAGAGAAAAGATACAAGCTGCACTTGCAGTAAGGAGAAACCCAGGGCAAAGCAGCTTTGACACTGGAAGCAGTCAGAAAAAAAAGCGTTGCAATAATGGGCTAGAAAGCAAAGCAGCCCAGCTCAGAAGGAAGAGAAAGCCAGAAACAGCCACCCGTCCCAGGAATTTACTCTCACCTGACCCACTGGGATCAGCTCCTCCAAGAAGCCACTTTGATCCTTCTGAAGCCCCTTCCTCAGGAGACACAGGGTTTCCCCATCTCAGGACAACCTCTGCGTTAAAATAACAATTCCCAAACTCACCATGTACTTGCGCCCTCTGCCCACTAGGGGGCCTTCCGGTTCCAGTTCTCAGACTAGCTTGGACCCTGATGGCTGCCACTTCCCCTCCTACCTATCCCCAAGGGCACTCCTGACAACCTTCACTTCCTACAGCCGGGCTCCCCCAGATGAATAACCCTACAAGAGAGACCCCAAATCTCACACATGGATAAGAACAGTAGTCAAAAGAAGGTGGTTCAGTTCTCATAGGAACAAGTGGACTTTTAAAGTATTCCATGAAAATCACTGTGATGGTTATCCTGATTAGGGGGTCTCTCAGCCGCAAGGGCCACCCACCAGTGCAAATCCAACATTAGGAATGAATGAGAAGTCCAAGCTTCCCAATGCTGATGTGTCTTTCAGAGGGAAAAAGAAAAATCTACATTTCCACATACCACATTTCATTAGGTCACCGCTTTCAGGACACTGACACAAACAAAACCCCACGCTAGTCAAAAGCCTGAGATTTCAGAGGAGTTTATACAAAAACATAGTCAAACTACAATGCTTTTTTACCATTTGAACACTAGCTGTATGCTACACAAATTAGACATTTTTGAGCTTGTGATTCTAAGAAATAACAACCGTGGACCAAGGTTTTAAAAGAAAACTATATTCTTTTAAAGAAAATGAAAATATTCTCAAAGGAAAAACTTAATTTAAGTCAACTCATATGCTTTTTGTCGTGGAGCCTAATACACAGTGCTTTCCTGCAACAAGTGGGCAGGGCGCCCCCTCGCGGTCTCTCTTGACCGAGACCTGTGACTGGAATTCTGAGTGAGAAGGCGTTATTTTAGCGAGGCTGAGATGGGAGGGTTTGGGAAGGAGCCCAGGGCGAGATGACGGCTGTAAACACCCATCGGAATCCTGGTGACCAAAATCCGCAGTGACCAAAGGCCAAAGGCAGGGGTCCTTCACAGGCCCCATTCCCTGAGGGCGGTCATTCCTCACCCCCTCCAGTGACCCCACCCAAACAATGAACCCTTCCCACCCAACCAGCAGGCAAGGCGCTTAAGAGACAAATACGCGTGCCCTTCCCCAAATCCCCGCCTGCCAAGCCACACCCAGCCCCGGGGCGCTCTAGAAGGGGATCCCAGACCCCTTCGCTTCAAGGAAACTGGCTCCTGCCCCAAGGCCAGTCGGAGGACAGCGGCCGTTTATCCCGCACCCCTGCACGTGGTAATGGCCATCTTCAGCTACGCGACCCAGAGCCGGTCTGGGAGCCTCCCCCGCCACGAGGCTACCGGGCACAGGGAGGGGGTCCCGAAAGGGAAAGCCGCTGGTGGGGGGAAGGGCGGGAAGCAGGCAGGGCCCGGAAGAAAAAAAGCGGCTTGAGGAGGCACAGACGGTGAATAAATATTAATAGCTTCGCCGCGGGGCCGGCCCCTCGGACAGCAGCTCGGTGGCTGGTGGGGATAAGGGTGGGGTGGGAGCCCGCCGCCGCGCCCACCCTGACACAGAGCTCTGGCACTGACCTGGGTCGCGCGTCGCCAGCGCACACGCAAAAATGCGCCTACGCAGAAAAACACGCGCGAACGCAGAAAACGCGCGCCTGCGCAGAAAAACATGCGCGCTTCAACGCAAAACCACGCACGCATGGGCACGCACGCAAAACCTCAGGCTCGTGCAAGCACAAACACAACCCCAGGGTCGGGCTCTCAGCCCCGGCTCAGAGCTCCGTGACATGCACAGCAGGTGAGGGAAGTGGCCCAGGCCGGAGGCGCCGCAGGTGGCATCGGCGACACAGGAGGTGGCCCTCCAGTGGGTAGCAGCGGCGTCCATCCTCCCCGCTGAGCTGCAGCCCGCAGTCCTAGGGAAGAACACAGCCCCGGCTCCAGGGTAAGCAAGGGAGAGGTGCATCTGCGGTCTGTAGGACCCTGCCCACCCTCCAGAGGACTTTGGCCTTTACTCTTTTGGGAGAGAGGCGGTCAGGAGCCCGGTGTTGGGACACCCCAACTTGGAGAACCTCCTGCACATCCAGAGGAGCCAGCCAGGAGGGAGGGAGGGAGACGCTAGCCTGCAATCTGGGAGTCAGGGCTGGGCAGTAAATTCGGGCATCAGCATAAAGATGTGACCCTTCTTACAAAGCCACAGGAGTTTCCCACGGGGAATGCAGATAACTAGGAAAGGGAAGAGAACAGCTGAGCTGTGGAGCTCCAACTTTAAGAGCGGAAAGAAGAGGACCAGTGCCCAGATTTCAGGGGAAAATAGAAGAGGCAAACCAAAAACAGCCTGTCCTAAGGGCACAGTGAAGAGGGCGACTAGGAGAGGGGAGAGTCTAGGACAGTTACTCCAAGCTTAGGGCAGGGACAGCTGAGAATCGTCTCCTGGATCCCCACATGGGGGTCATTGGTGACCTTGGGAAACGGGGAAGGTCAAATGGCTGACTTGAGTGGCCTTAAGAGATAATGGAACAGAACTGAAAACATCAAAGTAAACAAGGAGTTTTGTTTTATGTCCTTTATCTTACCATTTTACCACTGCAGGATATATTATGGGCTAATTTTCTGTTTAACAAGCTACGTGATTCGTGTTTAAATAAATAACAGACAGGAAATGTGAAGGGCAGACATGGAAAATAGTGTGCTGTGAGCTACAGTGAGGCACCAGGTGAACAAGTTTTTCCTTCCTTTTGTCCCCTACCCCAAGGAGGGCCCTTTGGTCACACTCACTGCACTCAGGCCTCCAGCCTGTCAGGTTTGACACTTGTTACCCAAAGGCCCTGAGACTAATACCTGCCCCACCGCCCACAGATTACAAAGCTGGACTGCTGCCGTGGAGCCTCATGTCCCAAACAGCTCAGATCCCAGATGTCCTCCGTGTCCTGTCTGGCCACAGCCCCCTGACTGGGCCTGCTACTAACCACCACACACCGGAGAGAGGGGACAAGAAGGGGGCCTGGAGACCCCCGTTCCCATCCAGGGGTCTCCCCAGAGGGACAGCAGCACCACATCTCCCAGCCCTGAAACATTGGCTGTGATCTGCCCACAGCTTAACCTGCTCCTGGACTCTGAGTATCAGGCTTCCCCTAAGGACTGTCCTTAGTGATCCCAAGGGGACCCAGCAAGTCCCCAGACAGCAGAGCAAGATGCCCTCCTACTGCTGCTAGAGGATCGGGGGCCCTCCGCAGGCCATGCCTGCTCCCAGTCCACCTTCCTTGATCCTCCCAACAGGATTCCTACTCCCTTTGGGCCACATGGTCCCACCAACACAACCTGGTTCCAAATGGACCCTAGATTCCTACAAAAGATTTCTCACTGACACACCTGCTCTTCCCTGGGACTCTGAAACCCAACACTTCGTTTTTCTCCTACCTCTCTGGCCAGATCAGGTCACTCATTCTAGGCCTGCTGTGTGGCTGTATGCGTCCCTGGAATGCTGGGAGCTCCCTGGGCTATCCTGAGCCCCAACTCCTTCCTCTACAGTTCTCCTTGGAAGACCATTTATTTATTCCCCTGGCTTCAACAGCCATGTACCTGACCATAATGGGACTGATGGGACTCTTGCTTCTGGCCCTGACAGTAGCAAAGACCGGAATTCCCATTCTGCCTTTAACAAGGAAAAAGGCTGGGCAAAAACACAATGATTCTCAGACTCAGAACACCAAGCAAGGCAGGCCAGTGATGGAAGGGAAACTAATAAAGCAAGCCCCACAACTGCCCCAAGTTACTGTACTACTTGGAAAGATTTTCCAGAGTACTCAAAGAGAGCCTATTGGCCTTCTTTAATTGAGAATTTGGGGAGCTAAATGCAACTAGAAACCACAGGACAGAGTATCAGAGAGGAAAGAGCTATATATGCCAATGACTCCCAAACTCCTACCCCTGTACCAGAGTCTTCATACTCCAGCATATCCGCCTGCTTCCTGGATATCTCCGTTCAGATGTCTCTAGCTACCAAAAGCGAGAACATCTTATGCCTTCTTCTCATCTTCACTCATTCTCCTGGGGTCCTCACTCTCACCTTCCAACCCCCAAATTCCCACATCCAGTCACTGACCAAATCCAGTCCCTTGTACTATCTAACCAACACTCCATCTACTTCCCAGAACCCAGGGTCACAATTTCACTCCACCAGTGTCCTCAGGGAACCCCAGCTCCTTCCCCCTCCTTCTCCATTCATTCTCTGCATGGCAAGGTGAGTGCCCTTCCTAAAATCCCAATGACATCATGTCATCCCTTTTTGATCCTTCTCTACTGTCCTCAGGATAACTGCAGGCTCCTCAGGCCTTTCATCATCCTGCCAACTTCTCCAGTGACACAAAACAACACACCTTCACACTTAGCAATTCTGCTTCCATTCCCTGGAAATGCCCTTCTCCCTGCCTCCTTGGCCAGCTCTGATTCGTCTTTCAAATCTTATCTTGAGTGTCACCTCCCCCAGAAAGTCTTCCTTGATTTTCCAAGGCATCCTAGGTACTCTATTAAATACTGCCTGAGTACTTGTCTCTCTGGCGGGTACAAACTGTCTTTATTCTCTACATCCACAACACCCTGATACTGTACATCCTGTGGAAATAATTTGATTGAGAATTGAGCTGAAAGAAACTATATCCTGGGCGGGGTTGCGGGGGGGGGGGGGGGGGTGGGCACGGTGCAGAGGGAAAGAGCTCACTAAGGGGAGGATAGGCATATGAGGTCGCTTGCTTGGAGAATCCCAGGGACGGGGGAGCCTGGTGGGCTTCCGTCTCTGGGGTCGCACAGAGTTGGACACGACTGAAGTGACTTAGCATCATGGAGTAGAACCATAAAAGAGGAAGTGGGGGATTTCCCTGGTGGTCCAGTGGCTAAGACTCTGGTCCCAATGCAGGGGCCCTGACCCTTGTTCAGGGAACTAGACATTGCCGCAGCTAAGACCCAGTGCAGCCAAAGAAATATTAAAAAGACGTAGGCCCGTAGAACACCTAGGGAGGACGAGGTCTCTATAGGAGGGAGGCTGCCCCAGCCACTAGCCCTCTGGGGGACCCGGGCTCACCTCGCAGTGGTAGCACTCCACGTGGTAATCTCTGTCCATGGACACCACACGGATGGTTGTCTCACAGCCCTGGAAGAAGAAACAGGGTGTGAGGCGAACTGTGTGGTGGGCACACACCTACACGTGCTCCTGTCACGGGGGCTGTGCGTTCACACCCGTGTGAGCACTGACACGGGTGCTTCCACGGGGCCGGAACAGGCATCGGTGGGTGCACACAGATGGCTGTGCGTGTGCCGTAGGCCTCCCCCCACACCTGCAGCTGACCGCATACACGCTTGCTGATGAGACACCGCATGGGCATCAGTTCTCTGGAGTCAGGAAAGACCACTCCCAGTCTGGTTCCCCAGACACAGCAGGCTGGGACAGAGCCAGCACATGAGGAAAACCCAGTGCCGAGAGCTGCACCCACAAAGGTTGTTTCCTGCACAGACTGCACCCTTCTCTTCATCTGCTCCGCCCACCATCTCAGCTGTGAGCTCACAGATTTGGGGGACAGTCCTGATATGGATGGCCAATGGAGTTGAGGGGCGGGGGGAGGCAGCTGAGAAGCTGGGGCCACCATGTCCCTCTGACTCATGCAGGAACACTTGCACCCTGTGTGCCCTGGGTGGTCCCCCTCCTATACACATCCTTCTGCCCAGAGGGCGATGGGGCAGGAGCACCTGCTTGTCCCTCCCACCGGGGCCCAAGACCTGGGGCCCACCCAGGCAGGACCAGCAGCGCCAGGCACCTGACCATCTCCAGGTGAGTGGTTCCTACCTGTGCAGGGAGGATAGGACGGGCACAGGAGGCACATTTTGGTGCAAAAACCCTGGAGGAATAAAGGAAACCAGAAGTGACCAGCTGAATGACTAGAGGTCAAGGGCACAAGGACAGGTCCACCCACAGTAGCCCATGATGTGGCCCAAACAACAAGCCCTCTCTCCTTGTGTGGACAGAGTGAGGTAGGAGCATTCTCTGCCATGCTTTCTCAGCACTGGCCTTTTCTGTGGCTCCCCAATTCACCTCCACCCCATCACCTCCTCCAGATGGCTTCTTCCCTGGCCTCTCCCTCATGCTTCCTGAGTTTTTGCCCCCTAATGTCCAGGTTTGGGTCTCTCCTAGCTGAGATCCTGCAAAGCCTGGCTCCACACCAAGTACCAGGAACCAAGGCCTAGCACCACCCCCATGCAAGGCAGCAGCACAGGACCAGAGGTCTGAGAGCAGAGCCTGGAGCCACAGCAAGGAAGAATGGATTGCCTAGTCACATGGGTACCAGACAGGCAGGAAAAGACTCTGCAGAGACCCCAAGTTCCCATTCCAGGCAGAAAAGTCCTGACCTGGTCACTGGAGCAGAGAGACACGAGATGGGGCATCTGAGAAGGGGCTGTAGGCAAAGGCAAGGGGAGGAGAAGACCAAGACATATGGCTCCAGGCAGAGACCCGTGCCTCACCTCAACCACTGAGTACACAGTGGAGGCAGGAAGTGAACAGGCCAAGAATGAAGAACACAGACAGGCAGGCTGGAAAAATGCTCCCAGGGGAGGCAGAGGAACCACGGGAGTCACACTGCTCCACAGCACCAGCTACTCACGTGTGATAATCTCTGACACAGTAGATGTTGTTCTCCACGTCCACAGTGAAGGGCACCCCATCCAGGCACTCATTGCATACCGAGCATCGGAAGCAGCCTGGGTGGTAGGACTTCCCAAGGGCCTGCAGGATCTGGGGGCAGGAGGCACTGAAGGGTCAGTGCAGGTGGAAGGCTCAGCACAGCCCCCAGAAGACACGCTGGCTCTGAGCCCCTGGCAGGTCTCCAACAGGTGAAAGGGTGGGGTCCTCAGACTCCACGCATGTCAGAGGGGCTCCAGGAGCCTGGGGGAGGTTCTCACCATCTCCATGATGAGGTGTCCACACACGCTACACTTGTCAGCCGTTTGCTGGAACCCGGAGTACTGGGAGGGGGACACAGGATCCAGGATGTTATATGACAAAGGGGCACTCACTGCCCAGCCAGCATCTGCTTCCTGGCCTCAGGTCTCCATGAGACTCAGGAGGGTCCCTGCCCCTGCTCCCACCCACAGCACCAGCCAGGGCACAGCTTTGACTCACCAGGAAGTCCTCCTGGCAGTACACTTTCTCACCCACGTTGTAGAATGCCTTCCCACGAAGTCGTCTCCCTGCAAGGATGAGGATAGAGAAGGCGGTCCCTGGACCACTGGAACCAGGGATGATGCCTCTGCTGCCATTTCTCAGCACCCTCCTCCAACAGATGAGAAATGGATGCAGACAAATTTTTAAATTTCCCTCTAATGTTATGTTATTATCATTACAGTAATTAATAGTTTTTAAAAATTAAGAATATGTTGTTGACAAAACTGTCATAAGAAGTTGTCATAACAAATATATGAAGACCTGTTTATCAAATGTAAATTGAAGTTCTGGTAATTTAAAAAAAAAACATTTGCTTTAAGTTCAGTTGAATTCAAGAGCAGACTTCGCAGAATGAATTTCTTAATCTAAAAACATTAGAAGTACAACTCTCACCAGGTAAAGGAGCCCAATATATTAAAAAAAGGTATCCTTTATTGCAAGGGTGCCAGGATAGTTCAACATTCACAAATCAGTCAGTGTGATACATCATATTAACAAAATAAAGGATAAAAATCCTGTGATCATCTCAATAGATACAGAAAAAGCATCTGATGGAATTTAAAATCCTTTCATAACAAGAACTCCCAATAAAATGGGTACAGAGGGAACATACCTCAACATAATAAAGGACATATATAAGAAGCCCATGCTAATGTCATATACAATGGTGAAAAGTAAAACGTTTTTTCTCTAGGATCAAAAACAAGACAAGGATGTCCACTTTTACCACTTTAATTCAACACATTACTGGAAGTCCTAGCCCGGGCAATTAGGCAAGAAAAAGAAAGAAAAGGCATCCAAATTGGAAAGGACGAAGTAAAACTATCACTATTTGCAGATGAAATATACAAAAAATCCTAAAGACTCCATCAAAAACTATTAGAATAAATGAATTCAGTAAAGTTGCAGAATACCAAATCAATACATAACAATGTGGTGTTTGTGTTACTTTAACTAATAATGAACTATCAGGAAGAGAAGAGAAGAGAACAGTCCACTTACAATTGTATCAAAACGAACAAAATATCTAGGAATAAACTTAACCAAGGAGGTAAAAGACCTGTATATTGAAAACTATAAGATATTAATAAAAGAAACTGCTGCTAAGTCACTTCAGTGGTGTCCAACTCTGTGCGACCCCACAGACGGCAGCCCACCAGGCTCCCCCGTCCCTGGGATTCTCCAAGCAAGAACACTGGAGTAGGTTGCCATTTCCTTCTCCAGTGCATGAAGATGAAAAGTGAAAGTGAAGTCGCTCAGTCATGTCTGACTCTTTGTGACCCCATGGACTGCAGCCTACCAGGCTCCTCCATCCATGGGATTTTCCAGGCAAGAGTACTGGAGTGGGTGGCCATTGCCTTCTCCAAAAGAAACTGAAGAAGACACAAACAAGAAAGATGGAAAGATAGTCTATGCTCATGGACTGCAAGATCAGTATTATTAAAATGTCCATACTACCTAAAGCAATCTATCAATTCAACGCAATCCCTATCAAAATTCCAATGGTATTTTCCACAGAAATAGAACAAATAATCCTAAACTTATATGGAAACAGAAAAGATCCCAAATAGCCAAAGCAACCTTGAAAAAAAAGAACAGAGCTAGAGGTATCATGCTCCCTGATTTCAAACTGTATTACAAAGCTACAATAATTTGAAAGTATGCTATTGGCATAAAAACAGACACAGTGATCAATGAATCAGAATAGCAAGCCCAGAAATAAACACACATATATATAGTTGACCAATTTACAACAAAGGACCTCACATCCGTTAGAATGGCTATTATCAATAAGACAAGAAATAACAAGTGTTGGTTAATATGTAGAAAAAAGGGAACTCTCATATACTGTTGGTGGGAATGTAATGTAAATTGGTACAACCACTGTGCAAAACAATATGGAGGTTCCTCAAAAAATTAAAAATAGAACTAACGTATGATCCAGCAATTCCCCTTCTGAGAATTTATCTAAAGAAAATGAAAACTAATTCAAAAAGATATCTGCATCTCTATGTTCACTATAGCATTATTTACAATAACTAAGATATTGAACACAATCTAAGCATCCACTGATGGATGCAACGGATAAAGAAATTGTCACACACACACACACAATAGAATATTATTATTCACCCATGACAAAGGATGAAAATGAAATTTTGTCATTTGCAACAACATGGATGCACCTGGAAGGTATTATATACTAAGTGAAGTTAAGTCAGACAAAGAAACACAAATACACCATGACCTCTCTTATACAGGGAATCTTTAAAACACACACACACACACACACACACACACACACAAGAACATAGATACAGAGAAAAGTTTGGCTGTTCCAAGATGCAGGGGGTTGGGGATGAGAAAAATGAGTGATGTGGTATTTTTTTAGTTTAAATAAATTAAAAAAAAAAAACTTTAAAAGAAAAAGGCATACTTGTCAAATCCAAACCACAGCCCCAGCAGACCTGCCAGCAGCTATGAGAGGCATTCCCATTAGTCAGGAGATGACAGCCCCTAACCAGTAACAAGAGGGAACTTCCTCCACTTGATGAAGCACATCTAGGAAAGCCCCATAGCTAACACCAGACGTTAATAGTTAAATTTTTTTTTTCACTTTTACCCTTAGGAATCAACAGTATACTAGAAGTGCTAGACAGTGAACTCTCCTTTTTGAGTTTGAACTCGGGAGTTATAGTGAACTATAACTCCAGAACTATAACTCTGGAGTTACAGTTATATTTGAACTCCTCTATGGTATAGGGGAGGGGTTAGGGATTTTCTTCTTTGTTTTTGCATTAGGATGCTCTGATCTGCCTTTTCTGACAGGGACATAAAGTGCTAGATGCTCTTGTTAACTTTCAGCAAATGGGATGGGGGAAATATAGCAGTTCTTGGTAAATTCCTTTATAATAATGGTTTGATTTTTTATTTCAAGAGAAGCTTTTTTTCCAATGTATGCTTTTTCCTTTTTGCCCATTATCCTTATCATTTGCTATAGATGGCTTACTTTGCATTCCTGCTGACAATGTTGCAAGTCTGTTTCATCTAGTGAACTGAAAATTATTGCTTAAAAAAAGTCTTTAAACACAGATGACAATTTTATTATATAGAAAATCATAAGAAATATACAAAAAAAAAACTACTAAAACTAATCAGTGTGTTTAGCCAAGCTGTAGTAAAGGTGGTCAGTATATGAAAACCAAAAATATTTTTATAATCTAGCAGCAAGTGATTGGAAAATAAACTTACAATTTTAAAAATACATTTATAATACCACCTGAAGAAAAACCATAAAATACTAAGGAATAAGTTTAATGAAAGATGTGTCTGATTTGACTCAGTAAAACCAAAGTTTGCTGGAAAAAACTGTAAAAGAGCTAATAAATAGATATACCACTGTTGCAAGACAGTTCTCCATTGGACCGATTCCATTCTTAACACATCTTTCAAACACAGGGCTGGTAGCTTTCATTCTGGATTATCTTTCCAAGGATATCTATGGAGCAAACTGCTTAGAAGACAGAGACAGCATCTCCCTCTGAAGCAGAGGGCAAGTCTGTTTGCTGTTCAATCTAATAAAGATAATGGGCTTCTCTGGGAGAAGAATCTAGCAGGTTTGCTGGCAGCCCATTCTAAAATCCTGGGGTTCCCTTAGCTCAGGGTTCCTCAGCCATGACATACAGACCCAATGCACAGGCAGCGCACACCTGGTACCCACATCACCACTGTGGGACTAAGGAGGGCACACAGAACCAGTGCAAACGTGAAGCTCACACTGCTTGCAGCACTGAGTATCTCCCCCGGAGGGTCGTGTCTTCAGCCAGCACCCATGAAACACTGGCAGGCTAACTTGTCAGCTTGCACATGGGGAAAAATCTCAGATCCTGCATAGTTCCTGACAACCATCTTCATGCTTCAAATGTTCTCATACTGATTCTGCCCCATTTGATCTGCACATTCAGTGCCACCCAGTCAAGTTCCCAGCACTCTTTCTTTTGTGTAAATTGATGTTCCAATGTTTTAATTTATATAGAAATACAGAGAACCTAGAATAGCCAAAATAATCTTGAAAAAGATCAACAAAACAAGAAGACTATTTTAAGATTTACAGAAGTCAAGACAGTGTAATATTCTGGTAAGGAGAGACAAAAAGATCAGTGGAACAGAATGGAGTCCAAAAATAGACCCATAAATATTTCAAGAAACATGCAAGCGGGAAAGCAAAAGTCTTTCCAGCACATGGTGCTGAAACAACCAGACAGTCATATGGAAAAAAAAAAAAAAAGACTCAATTTCTTACCTCATACCATACAGAAGATGAAATAGTCATTAACCTAAACATAAAAATGAGAGACCTAAAACTTCTAGAAAAAAACAAAGGAGACTATCTTCATGACTTAAAGGGAGACAGAAAAATTTAAGTCACAAAAATAATAACCATAAAACAAACAAACAAAAAAACCTGAAGAAAATATTCACAAAACATCTAAAAAGAAATTTTACCATATATATTCCTAGAACTAAACAATAAAAGACAACTCCCAATTTAAAAACTGAGCAAAAGAGGAACTTCCCTGGCAGTCCAGTGGTTGAGACTCCAAGCTTCTAGTGAAGGGGTTGCAGGTTCAATCCCTGGGTGGGGAACTAAGATCCTATATGGTACATGGCAAGGCCAAAGAATTTTTAAAAACAAAAAGGGAGTAAAAACAAAATTAAAAATTATTTTTAAAAAAACACAACAGGGCAAAAGACTTTGAATAGACTTCACAAAAGAAGAAAAAAATGGCCAAGAAACAAAGGAAAAAAAGATGCTTAAACCTCACTGTTCTCAGGGAAATACATATTAAAACCACAGTGAGCTACCACTTCACACTCATTAGAACGGCTAAAATTAAACAGACTGAAATACCAGCTGTTGGCTAATATGTAGAATGACCCAACTCTCTTACATTTCAAGTAGGAGTTTAAAACGATACAGCCCCTTTGGAAAATAGTTTGGCAGTCTCTTATGAAATTAAACATACACTTAGCCTATGACCCAGAAATTCCATTCCCTGGAATTTACCCAAGAGAAATGAAAACATTTGTCCACAGATGACCTGTACTAGAATGTTCATAGCACAACCTAGTATCTACCAACAGTTAAATGGAAAAACAAAGTGTGGTATATATTCATACAACAGAATCTTAGTGATACAAAGGAGGGAACTACTGATACATGTAACAACATGGATTTAAAACAAAAATGTTTAGCAAAAACAGGGGGGGAACCACTATAAAAAAAAGAAAATAGTACCTATTAACTGCATTTAAATGAAGTTCTAGAACGGTCAAAACTAATGTATGGTGGTAGAAATTAGAACACTGGTTGAAAGGATGTGATGGGGGAATCATATGGAGATCAACTGGAGAAAAGGGGAGACAGAAGTTTCTTGTGTTTTTTTTTCCTGTATCTTTGTTAGGGGTGTAAGTTGCATACATGTACATACTTATGCAAAATCTTTGAATTATATATTTAATATCTGTTTGCTAAGCAATATATAAATTGTACTCAATTAAAAATGAAAACAAAGATAAACCGAGTATATCTTATGCCAGAGTAAAGCAGTGTTCAAAGAACAAAGTGGGTACCTGTCAAAATGGCATAGGAGCCAGCAGGAAGGGACTTCTCTGGCCAAATTTGAGACAATTTGTGCATCAAAAGAATTATGATGGTACTGCAATACATTAAGCTAAGCTAAGCTAAGTCACTTCAGAAGTGTCCGACTCCGTGTGATCCCATAGACGGCAGCCCACCAGGCTCCCCTGTCCCTGGGATTCTCCAGGCAAGAACACAGGAGTGGGTTGCCATTTCCTTCTCCACTGCAATACATTACATGAATACAAATCCACAAGTAATAAGAATTCTCAGAAAATATATATTTGCCCCTGCTCATACGTTTTCAAACACTCCTTAAGTTTTCTGGAAAACATGTTATAGTTTAGAACTATATCAACTTTATTGGAGAATTATTCCCTTATAAAATTTGTCCTATTGGTAAGTGGGAAAAAAAAATTCCCTAGGAGAATGCACCTTCAACACACACCTCAATGAATTCCCACAGACAGACTTCCACAGTCACAAACTAGAAAACCCTGGTGGTCCAGTGTTTAAAATTGCTCTTTTACTACTTAGGGCCCAAGTTCAATCTCTGGCTGGGGTACTAAGATCCCAAAAGCCGAGAAGTGCAGCCAAAAACGAAGAAAATAATGAAGCAAGAATAGATGAGGAAAAGAATTTATAACACATATAACCAACAAAAAACTTTTATCCAAGATGCATAAAGAACTCCCAGAAATCATTAAGAAAAAGTCAAACAACCCAATTGAAAAATGGGCAAAAAGGGGCTTCCTTGGTTGCTCAGTGGTAAAGAATCCACCTCCCAATGCAGGAGACATGGGTTTGATCCCTGGTCCAGGAAAATCCAACACAACATGGAGCAATTAAGCCTGGGCACCACAGCTACTGAACCCGTGCTCTATAGCCCCAGGGCCGCAACTACTGAACCCAAGTGTCCTAGAACCTGTGCTCTGCAACAAGAGAAGCCACTGCAATGAGAGGCCCACGCAGCACAACGAGAAGCAGCCTGCACTTGCCACAACTGGAGAAAGCCCACGCAGCAATGAAAACAGGCAAAAATTAATTAATTAATTAATTATAAAATGGGTAAAAGACTCAACAGGTACTTTACACAGAAAGGCATTCAAATGACCACCAAATACATGAAAAAGTGCATGAGTCATCAGTATTCATCAGAGAAATTCAAAGCAAAATCACATTAACGTATCACTCCAGTATGGCAGAAACCAACACAACTTTGAAAAGCAATCATCCTCCAAGTAAAAAATTAATTAAAAAAGAGAAAGATATCACTCTACCTCTACCAGAATGGCTAAAAAGACAATGCCAAGTATTTGCAGGAATAAGGAAAAACTGGAATTCTCATACACTGCCAATGGGATTATAAACTGGTCTGTCTCCTGTGGTAACCACCCGCACATACTAAAGCTACACACAGCTGACAAGTTCACAAGATCCAGACTCCCAGTTCTGGAAGCCAGATCTGAAGAAATGAAACAATGCAGCAAAGGCAGAGGAGACAAGGACAACATGAAGGAGTGGCTAAGGGAAAAGCAGGATAGAATGACAAGGACTGATATTTCTAATTTGAATTTTATAAGTAAATAATAGAAACAATGGGAAAGAAGGAAATTTTTGAAAATAAAATAGCTAAGATTGTTCTCATATTGACAGTTTTCAGATTCAGGAGTCAAAATGAATCCCAGACAAATAAAACTCATACCTACAACCCATCAAGCTATAAAAGAACACTTTAAATTATCTGTACTTTTTTCCTAATTGATATGTGAAATATTTTAAATACTCTGGAAAATGATCCTTGGAAGTTATGATTGTGGCAGTATATGGTTTGTTTTCCCACATGCTTCACTGTCAGTCTCTTTTTAACAAATCCAGTTTTTTAACCCTAATGTAGCCAAATTTGTCAATCCCTTCTTCTTAAGTTTGGTGATTTTTGTGAGTGGGAAAAAAAAAAAAACTTTCTTAACCAAAATATTGATAGAGGTAATTTTCTATATTTATTTATAAAATTATCATGTTTTTCTTTACACATTTTGGTATTTGATCCACTTGGATTTAATTTCATTATTTTATATGGATAACCACTTTTCCCAGAACCATCTGCAATGCCATCTCTATCATCAATTAAGTTTTCACACAGACATGGGTCTGTTTCTAAACTCTCCACTCTGTTCCAGTGGTGTATTTGTCTATCCTTGCCCCAGGACCACATGAAATTACTAATACAACTATACGGTATATATTGACACCTGGTAGTAGAAGCTTGCCCAACTTATTCTTTGTCAAGATCATCTTGACTATTCTTAGCCTTTTGCTCTTGTATTTAAATTACAGAATTAGCCTGGCAAATTCATGAAAACCTGCTTAAGTGAAATTACAATGCATTATAGATCAATTTAAAAAAAACTGGCATTGAATATACCCATGTTCAATAGTACATGAATATGGATATATTCATAAATATTTACATGAATATGGTATATTTATTTTTCTTAGTGCAATGACTAGGACTTTCAGTACAATGCTGAACAGAAGATATGGTTGCAGGCTTTGTCCTTTCCTCTTTTAAACGTCCATTTTCCTTATATTTTACCACTGAGTATGATGTTTGCATAGATTTTTAGTAAACAACTCTCACCAGGTTGAGAAAGTTCCTTTTTATTTCTAACTTGCTAAAATCTGAATGTCAGGAATTTCCCTGGTGATCCAGTGGTTAAGAATCGGCCTTGCAATGCAGGGGACATGGGTTCAATCCCTGATAGGGGAACTAAGATCTCACATGCCACAGAGCAGCTAAGCCCTGGAACCACAACGAGATAGTCCATGCACTGCCAACGAAAGATCCTGCCTGCTGCAACTGAAACCTGATACAGTCAAAATAAAACAAATATACAAACTTAAAAAAAAAAAAACTGAATGTCAGGGCTTCCCAGGTGGCTTAGTGCTAAAGAATCCACCTGCCAATGCAGGAGACATGGGTTCTACCCCTGATCCAGAAGACCCCACATGCCAAGAAGCAATTAAGCCTGTGTGCCACAACTATTAAGCCTGTGCTCTAGAGCCCAGGAGCCACGACTACTGAAGCCCATGTGCCCTAGGGCCTGTGCTCCACAGTAACAGGAGCATCCACAATGAGAAGCCCAGGCTGCAACTAGACAGTAGCCCCCACTTGCCGCAACGAGAGCAACCACGCAGCAATGAAACCCAGCATGGCCAAAAATAAATAAACAAAAATTATTTTTAAAAATGTGAATGTCAGATTTTACTGACCTCTTGTTCTACTCCTATTGAGACGATTATAAAGTTTTTCTTCTTTGTTAATGAGGTGAATTACATTAATGAGTTTTCTACTGTATACTGTATAAGAATACTCACGTATTCTTCAGATAAGCTCAACTTGGTCATAATGTATTATCTTGATTCATACACTGCTGAATTTAATTCAAGAGGGGAAAAAAAGGAGTAAATAAAACAAATAGTACAAGAAAAAATTCCCAGAATTGAAGGGCAAGTCTCCAGTCTAATGGGACTTTGTGTGTGTGCCCAACACAACCAATGGCACACAGCCTACACCAAACATAAATAAAGTATCCTAAGCTCAGCTGCTGCACTGCACAATTTCAAGAGCACCATTCCTGCTGCATCTACGTAAATGGCACTCCCTGGAACTGTGCAGTTCACGGCCCTTTCCAGAGGCTATCAGAGCCGGAGCAGTGACAGCCATCTTCCTGAGACTCTCAAAAGGAAAAACCAGGTCACACACACAAAAATAAGACTCAGAATGGCATCAAAATTTGGGAGCCATGGCTTCTGGAAGATCAATCTACAACTTATAAAATGCTTAGTGAGGCACCTCCATGGTGGTCCAGTGGTGAAGACCCCACACTTCCACCACAGGAGGCCATGGACTCCACTCCTGGTGGAGGAATTAAGATCCCACATGTCATGTGGTGCAGCCAAAAGGAAAAACACACACACACACTAAACAAAATGCTTACTGAAAATTATTTCCAATTTGGAAGACTATTCTCGGTCAACTATAAATTGTGAGGGTAGAATAAAGGCATTTTAGACACACCAGAATTCTGAAAATGTACCTCTCACATGCCCTTTTTTAGAGAACGAAAGCAAAACGCTGGACACTCTTTGGGTGGTTTCAGAGCTTTGAGTCTTCCCTACTTATCCAAGTTGTGTTCAGTATCCAGCCTTACCTCAGGCAGCTTGCTGTGTTTAAGGGAAACTTGAATTCACCCCCCTTATCCACGGGTGGGCCTGATTAGTATAAAGCTAAGTCTTCTTCCCTTATATTGGTTCCAATACTCAGGCAAGTAAAGTCAATCAAATCATAGCACTCCCCCCAGCCACAGGGATTGGTTCAGGAATCCATGGGTGAGATGATCTGGCCAATGACATGCAAGAAGACTGTTGCTAGGTGTTTTCTGGGAAAGAAGTGTCTCCACCCCAAAAACATGACCAGAAGAAATGCCCACTTTTTCTTCAGACCAGTGGTGTGGCAATGCGAGTCTCAAGCTGCGAGTCTCAAGCTGCCTCAGACGTTTCATAAGAGAAGTTGCCCTAAGGATAAAGCCAAGCACGAGGGAAACCCAGCCAAGCTTTTCTTAAGGCCTAAGCCTCTAGATTCTTCCCAGCCTAAAGCCAGTCCTATCTCTAGGCTCCCAGTTCACTGAGTTAAGAAATATTCTTAAGAGTTCAAGCCTCCTCAGAAGTCTTCCTGTTACCTGCAGCTGAAAGCTTTATGGAGACTGTAGATTCAATCCAAAGAGTATACATGGGAACGTGAAGGTACAGAATGAACACGCCACAGGGGTTCAGAGGACCGCAGGCTCGGACTACAGAGACCCGGGACTCCCAAGAGGGGAACTCAAAAGAATGCCTGCTACTATGGAACATCTGGGGGTAGGGGGTGGGGAAAGACCTGAAGATAAAAGTCAAGACAATGCATGGAGAAGAAAAGTTTAAAGAAGAAAAAACTCCAGGAAAAGTAAATGACTACAGAACAAAGGAGATCTAATCACAGTGGAATTCTTAGCTCTGCAATAAATAACATTTAAAAAGTCACATAATATAGTAATATAAACCTAGTTTATTGATTTAATCACAACTTATGATGACTATACTGAGAAGATGGAAGGAGAGAAGGGAGAACAGTCAGTATAAAAACAGCCCCTATTCTGAGGGCTTCCCTGGCGGCTCAGTGGTAAAGAATCCACCCACCAATGCAGGAGACACAGGTTCGATCTCTGATCCAGAAAGATCCCACATGCCACAGAGCAACTAAGCCTGTGCTCTAGAGCCTGGGAGTTCCTACTACTGAAGCCCACACGCCCCAGAGCTCAAGCTCCACAACAAGAGAAGTCATAGTCTGCACACTGCAACTAGAGAGTAGCCCCTACTTGCCTCAACTAGAGATAAGCCCAGGCAGCAGCAAAGACCCAGCACAGCCAAAAACAAAGAAATACATAAAATTATAAAAAAGAATCTATTTCTCATTTACCACAGCAAACTCAAGTAAACCATGGTTAAAAAGCTCAAGTAAATCATTTCTAAAACTGATACATCAAGAAACAGCAGTGTGCACTGTCAGAACCTGGAGGTGTCTACTAAAAGAAGTTGCTAACAAAATACCAAGTGAAAGACACCAGGGGTAGGAAGATAAGTGCTTTTCTGCTATTGCAAAAATTGCTTCTCAGGACTATCTGACTTAATACTTGGCACATATTACACTTTTATACTATAAAATACTAAAATGTTTTGTGTAAATAAATAAAAGATGTCTGCACAGGGGCAAAGTATGAAAGAACACTAAGAACATCAAGAATGTAGATTTATTAGGTTGGTTGAATTATAGTTACTTTTTATAACTTTTTTAAGTTAACTGATGTTTATATTTTATACCATGTGTAAAATCGGGACAAAAAATAAGCTGCAGGGAAAAAAAATACTAGCCCCATATATAGGCAGGCAGAAGGCACATCACTGGCTCCACAAGCCCCACCCAGGCAGCCAGGAGACATCAGTACACTGCTCAGGACAGAGGTTCCAAAGCCAAGGCTCGGGGACTTCCCTGGTGCTCCAGTGGTTAAGACTTCCCCTTCCATCACAGGAGATGTGCGTTCGATCCCTGGTTAGGGAGCTAAGATCTCACATGCATTGTGGTAAAAACAAACAAACAAACAAAAAAAACATAAAACAGAAGCAATATTGTAACAAATTCAATAAAGGCTTTAAAAACTGTCCACATCAAAAAAAAAAAAAAAATCTTAGGACGTTGCTGGCAGTCCAGTGGTTAAGAATTCACCTTCCAATGCAGAGGACTCAAGTTCGATCCCTGGTCTGGAAACTAAGATCCCACATGCCTCGGGGCAAGTAAGCCCCTGTGCTGCAACTCCTGAGCCTGCGGCTCTGGAGCCCGCAAGCCGCAACCAGAGAAGCGCATGCACCACATGCACCTCAACGAAGAGCCCACCCACCACAACGAAGACCCCACGTGCTAACTAAGAACTGAAGCAGCCAAAAATAAACCGTTTTCTAAAAAAGACCAAAAACAAGGGTTAGAGGGGCAGCTTTTCCCAATGACCAGCAAAAGGCTCTTCCCTGTCCCCACATATCCCCACCCCCAGGGTCCAGCAGATCTCCCAGGCGCATAGGGCCCTCAAACAGACCAAGCCAGAAGGAAAGGCATCATGACTCAGCCTCTTCCACACTCCAGCCTAGGCCAGAGCTGGGTGATCCATCTGCCTGGAACTTAGGCACAAGAGGGTTCACAGTGCAAGAGGGCTGGAAACGGAGAATGTTACCTACCACAGGAGTTGCAGGTGAAGCAATCAGTATGATATAGGCTCCCCATCGCCTGGCACGCCTGCCTTGCTCCATAGATGCCAAGCCCACACTTGATGCAAATGCCTATGGAAGAAGATGCAGGAGAGAGCAGCGGTTAGCGCCATGACTGTGGACTTGAACAGTTATGCATCTGACTCCCAGTCCTAGTGCTCCCCAGTCACGTGAGCTTGGGCTAGGGGAACTCCAGAGTCCTTCATGGCTCCAGTACTAATGGCTAACATGGGGATAGTAAGGGTACCATTAGGGCTTCCCTGGCGGCTCAGAGGGTAAAGAATCCTCCTGCAGTGCAGGAGACCCAACCAATCCCTGGGTCTGAAGATCCCCTGGAGAAGGTAATGGCTACCCACTCCAGCATTCTTGCCTGGAAAATTCCATGGACAGAGGAACCTAGCAGGCTACAATCCATGGGTTCGCATAGAGTCAGACATGACTGAGCGACTAACACACACACACACCCACACACCCACACACACACACAAGGGTACCACTACTTAGGGTTTGCTGCTGTGGTCTGAGGATTCATAGAGTTTAGCAGCACACCTGGCAAGTCAGAGCTAAGTGACACTGTCTGTGCCATCAAAATTACAAGGACACATTTATGACTAGAAAGTTGTTCTAAGCCCCTTCATCTTGACCTGCTAACACACTGGGGGAAATTCCTTCTGCTGTCTATGAACCAAAAAGAATGAAGACCACACAGACACAAAGAGGGCAGAGCCCTGACCCTCCCAGCCACACCTCCCTCACTGAACGGTAAAGTCAGTTTAATCTCTTGTTCAGTCCCCACATGGATACTGATGCCCCGCATAGTTTAAGTGCCAGAGATTCTGCAAGGCACCAAATTCCCACCCACAAGGAGACTGTGGAGGGAGACAGACAACAACAGGTAAGTCACAGCTCAGGTAGAAAAAAGTGCTATGGAGGAAAAGACGGCTGATTAAGAGTATGTCTGGGGGCACCTCCTGGCGGCTGGTGGTTGGGACTTCGCCTTCCAGTGCAGGGGGGTGTGGATTCGATTCCTGGTTGGGGGAGCTAAAATCCCACATGCCTTGCACCAAAAAAATAAAGCATAAACAAAAAATAAAACAGAAGCAAATTGTAACAATTTAATAAAGACTTTGAAAATGGTCCACATTAAAAAGAAGAAAAAAAAATTTTATATATATATATATATATATATCTATATATATATATATATCTAGGGACTTCCCTGGCTGTCCAGTGGTTAAGACTGCACTTCTTATGCAGGGGGCACAGGTTTGATCCTCAGTCGATGAACTAAGATCCCATGTGTCTCACAGTGTGGCCAAAACAAACAGGAATACATCTGAGTGTGTGATTTTTAAAGTTTAAAGAGGGTGTCAGACAAGGCTCCAGTGATAAGGTGGTATCTGAGCCAAGATTTAAAGGAAAAAATGGAGGGAAGCTGCTCTGTAGGGAAAACTAGGTGGACTTGGGGACCACCCCAGTGTGGGGTGCTAAGCAGGCAAGGGAGGGGTGGTAAAAAAGAGGGCTGACCAGCAATACCAGGGCAAAGGCCAGCATGAGCTTAAGGGACTCTCTGGCCAGCCCGTTTGGGGATCTGGACTGAAGGTGGCCAACCCAGACACCAGAGCTTCTCTCTCAGACTCACCCAAGGTCTCCCAGGCCACAAAGGGCCTAAGATGGGCCCCCTGGACCCTAAGTCCTCTGGCAGTTTCAGGACACACTCCCCTCACCCCTTCCCCCCTGCTTTCCATCACATCTCTCTGCTTAACATTTAGCATGGCTGAGCCTCTCCCACCTTTTTCTAATGAAAAAACCTCCATCAGCCACCCCATTCTCCCTCTCCCTTCAGTTAAGTAAGAAAGCTCAGTCCACACCCCATCATCTCCTAACGGTGAGCTCTATGGACTTCCTCTTCTGGTCTTGCCGGCAGGGGCATTCCCCTCCTCTCCGGTCCCCAGGATATGACCTACACCTGCCTGGCTTTCTGGTTCTTCTCTCTTCCCAGCTCTACTGGGCAATCCCTTGCTCCATCCTGGACCTCCCATGCCTAAGTCTCCCCAGGAAAGGGCCAGTCAGTGCAGATGCTCTCAAATCAGGCAGGAACGTAAAAGTGGCTGATGAGGCCCCAGGTGAATGGAGGAGAGAGCCATGGCCGGGGGAGGTCACAGCCATTGGCTCCACTGACGGCTACCAGGTGGGAAGGCAGGGCCAGCTAGACAGTCTGATTTTTCCAGAAAAGCTAGAAATCTGGATTTATATATGAAAACTTTCCATGGAGAAATAAATCATCAACTTTCGTGTTTTGAGAATTTGGAAGCCGAACACACCATGTCTGCAGGTCTCCACACGTGGCTTTACCCCATCTCCCCGGGGAAGTCCCATCTGCTCCCAACTGCTCACTCCTACCAAGGCTCCTGGCACTCTGCCCAGCCCAGATACTTTTCCCGAGCCACCGATCCACTTCCCAGACCACTGCAGGCCCAGAACAGAGCTCTGGGTTCCTGCTCAGGAAACAGCACTTCCGTGTAGCCAGGTTTAGGGAAGCGTCCAGATCTACCCTGTCTGTCTCACCTCCGACTCTGAATCCAGTCTCTGTGTCTCCCACTATGGGCTTCATTCTCTCCCCTCGCTCCCACTGGTCTGATCCAGCATCATCAATTCTCATTCCACTTGCTGTTTCAACAGTCTCCTTACAGCATCCCATCCTGGCCCCTAATAATCCATCTCCAAAACTGCAGCCAGACTTATCTTTCTAAAGTGAAAATGACCCACCCTCACACCTTCATTCTTGTCCATCAACTCCATCAACTCTGAAAACCTGACCTTGTTTTTGTCTAAGTTACCAAAATATACAGTGAAAGAGACAGAAGTCAGCTGCCCCTGGGAAGCAAAACAGAAGGATGGGCAAGAGGGGAAATTATAACCTTATTATTATTTGCTTTTTGGTTCTGTTTTTTTTTTTAACTAATATGAGCTTGTACCACTTTAATAAAAATACACTGAGGACAGAGACAGGCTGTTCAGGGACTAAAAGAGGGAGCTGACCAAGGCTTAGGGTGATAGGCGGTACCGTGAAGAGGTTGAAGACCACGACTCTGTTGCCTCGTACAGCAACTGAAAAGGGGGCCACAGCACTGACTCCGAGCCAGGGTTCTGCAGAGCAGAGATTAGAGGAATCAGAGGTACTGGTGAGATGCAGGCTGCAGTCAGAACTGAAGACAGCTGAGCTGAGGCAGATCCAGGTGTGGGGTAAACCCAGGATTTACCCTCAGGCAAATCCTGAAGCTGCTAGCTGGCTCGTGACAGCAGAACCTGGTCAGAAGAGATGCTCACGAAATACAGAGCAGGGCCAAGAGGTGAGTGGGTTCTAGGGCCAAGAAAAAGGGATGGACAGAGAGGAAGAAACACACTGAGGGTGAGGTTTATCAGAGGTCACTTGAGCTATGCTACCTGCAGACTTCCTGTTGTAAAATGTTATTTTCATACAAGTGGACGTGTATGAAACTACTGCATTTATACCTCTAAAAGGTGGAATAAAGGCAGTAAGATACTAGCAGTTCAAGTAAATAGCTGCTCATATTTTTAAAAATCAGGAAAATGTAACCTAGATCTGACTTCTCTTAAAAAAAAAAAAAAAAACAGAAGAGCAGGACTTCCCCAGCAGTCTAGTAGTAAAGACTCGGTGCTTCCAATGCAGAGGGTGTGCGTTCAATCTTTGGCCAGGGAATTAAGATCCCCCCATGCCATGTGGTGCAAAAAAAAAAAACAAAAACCCTAAAGATCTATATCATCAGTCACCCCCCACTCCCATGTGACAGCAGTTCCCCTCAGAAAGGACAACCCATTAGCCCCTTCACTTCTCCCACTACCTGCCCAGGCCTGGCCTCCTCAGTTTACAAAAACTCAGGAGTAATGTTCACTGCAGCACTGTCTCCAATAGCCAGGACCTGGAAGCTACCTAGGCTATACTATGGAATATTACTCAGTCATAAAAAGGAATGAATTTGAGCCAGTTCCAGTGATGGACCTAGAGGCTGTTATACAGAGTGAAGTAAGTCAAAAGAGAAAAACAAGTATCATATATTAACGCTTATACATGGAATCTAGAAAAATGGTACTGATGAACCTATTAGAAGGGCAGGAATAGAGACGCAGACACAGAGCACAGAACTATGGACCCAGCCAGGGAAGGAGAGGGTAGAACAAATTGAGACAGTAGCACCAAAACATACACATTACTACATGTAGAGCAAACAGGTAATGGGAAGCTGCTGTATAACACCGGGAGCTCAACCTGGTGCTCTGTGACAACCTAGAGGGACCTGAAGGTGTGGGGGCGGGAAGGAGGTTCACGAGGAAGGGGGCGTGTATACCTATGGCTGACTCACACTGTTGTATGGCAAAAACCAACACAACACTGTAAAGCAATTATCCTCCAATTAAAAATAAAAAGATATAATTAAGAAATTGAAAAGCTCCGTAGTACCTTCAGAGGCCCAGAGAACACACCCCTGCCCAGGCCCTGCAGTGAGTGAGGACAGGAAAAGGGGTAGCTTCTCCGGTGGAGAGTGCTGGAAACTTGTTCTCTTCAAAAGGCACTCAGCTTCTGCTCCTAGCACCTACCTGGTATGACAGACAACAGCTTCCTAAGTCACCACCCTGCTCCCAGGCTGTCTGACAGCAGCCACGGGACCTACCCGACCACAGATTCTTACCATGATGCTCAAAGATGAACAGGTCCCCTCTCAAATGCAGAACACCCCTGTGGGGTACACACTCCCTTGACCACCTGACCCCTCCTGGGCTGCAACCCTGGGAGCTTAACTGAACCGTCCACTTCCTTACTTGCTTCCTTCTGCCCACATTCTTCCTTCTGGCTGGAATGCCCCTACTGACTAGTCGTCCACAACCTCCTTCTCTCTCAAGATCCAGTTCGGGCCAGTCCGGAGCTGCCAGCTGGAATGAATGCATGAAAGACAAACCCCAGGAGGGGCCTCATTCCCAGACATGATACCCACCACCCCCTCCAAAGCCAGGTGCCTGCTTATCAGTCAAGGAGGGACGGAAGCCCCTCCCCAAGCCTCCTCTCAGAACCTCAAGCCTAAGAGTCCCAAGAGTTGTCCAAAGGATGGGATCAAAGGGCCAAGGTCAGACTGGGCAAAGCAGGATGTCAGAGATTGATGACCTTTGCAAATGATGCGAAGTAGCGTTCCCTTCGGGAACATGCCATATACACAGCCCAGCCCAGTGTGACCAGCTCAGTTCCCTCCCACTCAGGGTGGGCTTCCCGTCCCTCGGCCTCTACCTCCAGCCGCTACCATTATCAAAGCCTCAGGTCAGGTGGGCCCCGGTGGCATCTGGCCAGCCGCCTCCCTCCCTGCCCTGTACCTCCCTGCCCTGTTCAGGGCCCGTACTGCTGAGGGAAGGAAGACACCGGGACCGCGGGGCCCTAAAACAGCTTCAGCTGATCACAAAGCACCGAATACGATGAGCTGAAGTCAAGTACCGAGAGTTAAGAAGAAATTATTCGAAAATAGCTTATTCTGCTTATTAACCTGACGTTTTCTCTCAGGAGCAACGCATCCCCTAATGATGCCAGAACTCCGGGCCCGGAGACCCAGAGGCTAAGCCACTGCTCTGCACAAGCCCCAGAACTGGTGGTTCACACATACATACACACACGCACACACACACACAAACACACACAGTCTGCGGGAACAAACGTCGCCGGCTCCCAGCCCCTCGGGAGGGAGACGCTCCTTTCGCATCCCGGCCCATCTCGCGCTCTCCTCGACAGAGCCGGCCGCCTACCCGGAGGCCGTCCTCAACCCCCGACGAGGAGAGCGGAGGCCCCGGTGCCCAGGCGCGCGGGAGGCGCGGCCGAGCTCGCTCACCGAAGTAGTCCCGCGCCGTGCGCGCCTCCAGCGCCCGCTCCAGCTCTCGGGTCAGCGCCTCCAGCCGCCGCTCCGCCGCGCTCGGGCCGCCCTCCCGGCCCGGGGGCAGCTGGAGCGAAGGCAGAGCGAAAGGGGCCGGCCCGGCGGGCTCCGGGGAGCGAGCCGGCGCGGGGCAGGCGCCGGGCAGGAGCAGGTCCGGGTAGGCGCCAGCCGAGCCGCGGGAGCCGAGGCTGGACACGCTGGAGCGGGCGCTGCCCACCGACGGCGGCCCGGGGCCCGCGCGCGGGTCCGAGCGGCCCGAGCGCGGGCTGCCGTGGCGCTGGTCGTAGCCGAGACTGATGCCGCTGGAGCGGGCGCTGCCGCTGCCCCCGCCGCCGTCGGAGCCCGCCAGGCTGGCCCGTGGGCTGCCCGCCGGCTGCGCGCTGAGCTCTGGGGCCACCGCGCGCCGCGGGCCTCGCTCCCCGCGGCTCAGTCCGTCCACCCCGGCCTCGGGGCCACCGCCGCCGCCGCCCTGCCCCCTGCGGCCCAACGCCTGGGCCGCCTCGTCTGCCGGCCCGGGCCGCGGCCCCCGCCGACCCCGGCCCGGAGAGTCGCCGCCCGGCTCCAGCTCCCGCAGGGCCAGCCCGGCCAGGAGCAGAGCCGCCTCGTCCGCGGCCGCCCGGGAGCGCTGCATGGCCCGGCCCGCCGGCCCCGGCGCGTCACCTCCGCCTCCGCTTCCCGCCGCCGCTCCGGCCGCGCCGCCGCATCGTCCGCCCGAAGCCCGGAGCCCGCCCCGGGACCCCTGGGCGCGGGGTGGGGCGGGGCCGGCGCCGGGCCCGGGGTCGCTCCGCCGGCCACGCGCGGTCCGGGGGCCGCGGCGCTTCGCTCGGTGGCGCGCGCGGCGGAGGAATGTGCGCTCGGAGGCGCCGGGCCGCCTCCCCTCCTCCCCGCGGCCGTGCGGGGGGCGGAGGGACTCCTTTGTGGGGGCAGGAATGCGAGGAAGGAGACGGCGCTGCGGCCTCTGGAATGTGGGGGGAGTGGCGGCGGCGGAGCCGCGTTGTCCGCGCTTCGCCCGGAGCTCGGAGGGGCGCGGGGGCTGGGCTGGGCCGCCGGGCCGTGCGGCTTGGAGCTGGCCCTCGAGTGGAGGAGCGGCCAACTGTGTGTGGCGCCGCGGTGAGGGCCCGGCCTCCGTCGTGCGCCCCGACCGTCGGGCCGCTGGAAAGGTCCCGTATTCCAGCGGGCTGAGCAAGAGGCGGCTCCCCCAGTCCAGGCCAGAGAAATATGAGCAGTTGACAGACGTTTCCCACATCCTCCCCCATCTTACTTTCCTGCGCCGCCACGGTTTCAAGCGCTGGGCCGGACAAGTTTGGCCTTAGGCAGAAGCACTGCAACCACCCACCCCAGGACACTGGGGACCACTGCGCGTCTCTGGCATTTGCGCCCACAGCATCTTGCCTGACTTGACCCCGAGACCCCAGCCCCGCCCAGGGCCATGCGGCTGCGCACTGATTCCGGGTGGCCCCACCTGCTTTGTTGGGAAGGCGCCTTGTACTAGGAGTTGCGGCTGGATGGAGACTGGTCTCCAAATCTGGTCACTGGGCACAAGCGCCCAAGGCCAGACGAGGCCGGCAACAGGCATCAGGCTAAGCTAGTGGGCGGGAAAGCCTCAGTTGTGACCCAAGGTTCAGTCACCAAGGGGTGTGAAGACTCCTTCTCCAACACCTGCCCATAGGGGCTTAGGTGAGACACCAAGGAGATGCTACTTCTGAAAGCACATCCTGGGACCAGATGGGGCCTTTGGGGGGAAGTGGGGGGGGAGAAGGTGGGGGAGGGGAAGGAGAGATGACTAGGGCTTTGTCCCCCAAAACACAAGCTACAAAGTCCTTGTCACACATTTGAAACAGCTTGTAGGGAAGAAAAGCAAACCATTATCTGTCAGGACCTGATGGATCCCAGAAAACAACCTTGAGTGAAAGAGTTCTCTTACTTTCAGGCACCTCATTCCTCAGAGAATTCAAGGAAGGCAACTACAGTGCCTCAGGGAACAGGGAGCCTGGGTAGAGAAAGGTCCGGGCGCAGGCTGACCAGGGCGTCTGGCCTCAACGTTGCTGAGGAGCGGGCTGTGGCGCAGTCTCAGCTGGCAGGGGAGCAATGTCTGACCCAGCTACTCCTCCCTGCTTCCACCTTTCAGAGCTGGGAGAATTCCAGCCCCTACTCCCCAGGCTGGGTGGCAAGGAGGCACAGGTAGGGGCAAGCCCTTTGTGGGGAGCAAAAAATCCAGAGGCGCCTCCTGGTGAAAAATGATCTTCCACTCCGCGAAAAGAAAATAAATTGTCAACAATAAGGTATCCTATTCCACTGATCACATTATCTGCCACCTAAAAATGGAAGTATTGGCAAGACTGTGGGGAAACGTGTGTATTTTACTGGTAATGAGTGTAAGCTGGTACCTCCTGTCAGAAAGAGCAATTTGGTGTTAACATCCTCACAAACAAAAACATTCTTGAAAGCAGTAATGCTCCAAGAATCTATTCTGGGGAACTAATCCCATTGCAGATGACAGTGTAGGCACAACTGTTTATCACGTTATTTATGTAATCTATACAGTCCTAGAATCTCCAGCCTTTGGAGCTCAGAGGGAGCTCTCTGCCCTCCAATGTAACTTAAGTTCCACCCTTATCTGCCCACTTAGAGCTTTCAATATTTAAATAATATATTGGCGTCCAGGGTCAGCTAAAGGGCTTTCTTACTCAAATAGATAGATGACAATAACCACCGACACACTGGAACAGAAGCAACCTAAAATATGTTGGCTTTCTGGCAGTCGTGGCTTGGCAGCTGTTCTTGGCTGGGGGACATCCCACATCTAAGACAGGAAGCTGGTGGCAGCAAACATGAAAAAGTTGCTGGAGTCAGTCCACTCTAGGCTCCTAATCATTATGAAAAGTGGAAAGTACTGCTGGGGTACACGCCAACTCTGAAAATGATCAGACACGGCAGAACAAAACCAGATAGCCTCCACAATGTCCCAGCCTTGAGGAAATCTGAAATAGAGATCTACACCTGTTGGCCAAAATTTGTGTCCATCACTACTGCAGTGGCAATAATATTGAACTGAGCAGAACGGGTAGAAAATATTACAGAGTTCCAACACTGGCTATCATTATTCTAAGTGATCCTGTTTAGAAACATACCCAGACAGACTGGTGAAAAGTAAATCACACAAAATTATTCTTTAATAAAGTCAACCAAAACCTGTTTAAATAAATATTCACTGTTCAACATTAAAGTACTTCCATGAAGCGGGAAACTCATTAATTATTTTAAATACCTTTAAAATATTTAATGCAGTGGGGAATCCTACCATCATTCCACGAAGTGGATACAAAGTAGAATTTGAAATTGTATGCTCTCCTTTATACATTAACTGAATGTGTCCCAGACCCCATCTTCCTTTCCTCACTAAAGGTGTGTCTGATCTGTTAGCTGGCTCTTTCTGCCTGAGAAGTGAAGGGCCCCTGATTTATAGCATTTGCCAATAACACCATGGTCAATTTTATGTTTTTATTTAAAACATTTCTTTTCACTGCACTGCACAGAATGTGGGCTCTAATTTGCCAACCAGGGTTCTAACCCCCATCCTCTGCAGTATAAGTGAGAAGTCCACTAGACCACTAGGGAAGTCCTTCACTAAGGTCAATTTTATTTTTTAAAATATTTATTTTTGGCTGCATCGGGTATTGGTTGCCCTATGGTATGTAGGATCTTAGTTTCCTGACCAGGGATCAAACCTGTGTCTCCTGCCTTGTAAGGCAGATTCTTAACCACTGGACCAAGAGGGAAGTACCCCCATGGTCAACTTTAAACTGCCAATATGGTGTTATTAAACAGAGTTGGAAAGAAATGGGTATAATCAGCTCTTGAAAGCTAGAATAGAGCTGGCTCCAATGACTACTGCCTGCATCCCACTGTTGGAAAAGTTTCACAATAGAACCGCCAGTTCTCTGGTTCTATCATTGTTTCAAGTTAACTAGGATCTTCTGTCGAGACAAACCAACACTCAGAAGGCTAGAACAGGGCATGTTTAATCTAGTCTCACACCAAATCCCAAGCCACCATCTTTTTTTCTAAGGCTAATCCTATCCAGACTGTCTACACTAACAGTGATTTTTTTTTTTTTTAACAGATCCCATTGTCTCTCCTTGTAGTCTAGCTTCCATAAGACCCTCTTATCTGTCTGTAGTGTCCGTATTTTCTGGACCCCAAGGGCATCCCTGGTGGCTCAGATGGTAAAGAATCCTCCTGCAATGCGGGAGACTTGGTTCAGTCCCTGGGTTGGGAAGATCCCCTGGAGAAGGAAATGGCAACCCACTCCAGTATTCTTGCCTAGAGAATCCCCATGAACAGAGGAGCCTGGCAGGCTACAGTCCACGGGGTCACAAAGAGTCGGACACAACGGAGTGACTAAGAACGGCACAATTATGATCACAATTCAGGGGTTTTCTCAGTCTTGGGACACACTCAGATGTCAATCAAATGTGGACTAAATAACTTGGGTTACGAGGGAAGGGGATGGCATGCAATCAAACACCACATCTAAGAATCCCTGAGATCCCCATTTCTCTCCCTCCCCTGAGCTTGCAGCAGTCTACCTTTATAAGATAAGTTTTCCTGGGGAGAGCAGAATCTTTCACCTAAACCACATATGGGCCCTTCCCAGCTCAGCACCTGTGTGCCAATCCCATTAAAACACTGCACTAGACCCAACATGCATGTTCTGCTTAAGCCACTGTGAGGCTGTCCACTGGGAGTTGTGCCAGAAGGGATTTTTCCATCCATTTTCTGAGGTCCAACTCTTCCTACCAGATTGAGTCTACCAACTTCCCTTGGCCCTAGACACCCTTTAGGCCTCTCTAGGGGCACAGACGGAGAAGGCAATGGTATCCCACTCCAGCACTCTTGCCTGGAAAATCCCATGGATGGAGGAGCCTGGTAGGCTGCAGTCCATGGGGTCTCAAAGAGTAGGACATGACTGAGCGACTTCACTTTCACTTTTCACTTTCATGCCTTGGAGAAGGAAATGGGAACCCACTCCAGTGTTCTTGCCTGGAGAACCCCAGGGACAGGGGAGGCAGGTGGGCTGCCGTCTGTGGGGTCCAACAGAGTCGGACACGACTGAAGCAACTTAGCAGCAGCAGCAGCAGGGGCACAGAAGTTTCAAAGAATTAGGGTTGGGACCTTATCCTGCATTCAGGAATGGCAATTTATGCATTAACTTTACAGGGCAAAAACCCCAGTCAGTCTGCAGCTCCATGGGGAGGAGCTATTTGGGGATGCTACAGCTTTGGGAATCACATTAAGCAAGAGGTTGGTGTTGATGACTTGCAGTACTGCTAGAAGCTGCTGCCGGGACCAACTGGAAAGCTTGGCAACTGAGGATGTGGGTTCTCAGATCCTCCTCCCACTACCTACCTATTGCTACAGTAAGAAGTTACGTTTCTGTGTACACCAGCACTCGGTGTCTTTCGACTTTCAAAGACTTCTATCAGACTGGCAAACTTGGCAAGGTTTTCCACATGGAGCATAGTGCCAAGTAGGGATGCAATACATTTACTATCTGAAGCTCCAGTACTTTGGCCACCTGATGCGAAGAGCAGACTCATTGTAAAAGACCCTGATGCTGGGAAAGTCTGAAGGCAGAAGGGGACCGCAGAGGACAAGATGGTTGGATGGCATCACTGACTCAATGGACATGAGTTTGAGCAAGCTCCAGGAGCTGGTGAGGGACAAGGAAGCCTGGCGTGATGCAGTCCATGGGGTCGCAAAGAGCTGGAAACTGAGTGACTGAACAACAGTATGTTTATAAAATGAATGAGGGTGTGCGCAATGCCTACATCTTCCGAAACTGATCTGAGAAAGAACTCTTCTAAAGTAAATCCTGAGGAACTTCTTGGAGCATTATATATTCTAATATTGATATACTCTTTCCTCTGTCTTTCCGTATGTAGTAAGTTATCATTTGTTGCAAGATTTGAAGTTTTTAAAACTGTTATAGGGAATTCCCTGGCAGTCCAATGGTGAGGACTCTGAGCTTTAACTGCTGAGGGTCTGGGTTCAGTCTATGGTTGGGGAACTAAGATGCCATAAGCTGCATGGTGTTGACAACAAAAAAAAAGCTTTTATGAGATACATTTAGCAAAACTTCCAAAAATGTTACCAGTTAATAACTGTCTTCAGAAATATAAGCAAGTGCACAGTAGCCTCAGAAACCTGTAGTTCAACCCAGTTGCTTAGTGAAGCAGTTCAAACATTTCTTAAATTTTTGGCTAGAACTTAAATTACATGCAGGAAAAACAACAAAAGAAGTCCCTTCTGTATGCAGAATACAAATAATGTATTCCCAGCATGAAAGGGTCTATAAAAATACTTTGCTAAATATATCTTGCAAGACAGTCAAATGGATTCTGGTCCTTAGCTACACTACTTTACGAAGGAAATGGGAGATCTTCACATCTGCAAGCCACAATGACTAGAAACACGTGCCAACATTTCTTCTTCCCTGATTTCTCTGGGTTTTTAAGATTTGCTTTTTGTTTATTACAAGAGGTGTAAACTTGCCCATGTTCCTAGGTCATAGGAAACAACGGGAACAATGATGGGGAAAAACAATGGAAACAGTGACAGACTTTATTATTTTGGACTCCAAAATCACTGCAGATGGTGACTGCAGCCATGAAATTAAAAGACACTTGCACCTTGGAAGAAAAGCTATGATCAACGTAGACAGCATATTAAAAAGCAGACATTACTTTGCCAACAAAGGCCCATTTGGTCAAAGCTATGGTTTTTCCAATAATCGTGTATGGATGTGAGAGTTGGGACTATAAAGAAAGTTGAGCACCAAAGAATTGATGCCTTTGAACTCTGGTGTTGGAGAAGACTCTTGAGAGTTCCTTGGACAGCAAGGTCAAACAGTCAATCCTAAAGGAAATCAACCCTGAATATTCATCGGAAGGACTGATGCCGAAGCTGAAACTCCAATACTTTGGCCACCTGATGCGGAAGAACTGACTCACTGAAAAAGATCTTGATGCTGGGAAAGACTGAAGGCAGAAGGGCACAACAGAGGATGAGATGGCTGGATGGCTGACTGAACTGGGTCATAGAGCAAGTCCACTTCAGACATATGTGCCACCAACAGGTGAGTTTCAGGAACATCAATCACGAACCAAGTGTGTTCTGGCAGCTTCCCAGTGGACCACTAACCTACTGGAAGCAACTGGTTCTCTTGACTTCCCTAGAAAATCAAATGAGAGAGACTTCTTCCTAAGTCACAGCCTAGCAATACGGATGAGTAAAGCTGATTTCATCAATGCCAACCCAGGAACTGCTGTAACACTTTCTCATTCCAACTGGCATTTTTAATAATCTTTATTACTTTTCTGATTCCAATCACAGGATATATATTCAGTACAAAACTTGAAAAAGTCACAGAGGCACTAAAGCAAAATACAAAATATATCTCCACTTTTATTATTAAAGTTCTCAGAGAAAAGTTAGATGGCACAATAAACAATATATATAGGCTCCATTGAGATCCAATGTTAATTTGGTTTTTCTTCCTGTAGTTTTTATTTTGCTGAGCCATTTATAAGTTGTAGGTATTGTGAGCTTCATCTCTAATCTCTCTCAAGAATAAGGACAATGGCCTACATAACTATAAGAACAATACCATAGCTAAGAAAATAATTCCATTATCACTCAATTTGTTCCATTTTCAAATTTCCAATTGTCACAAGAATCATTTATTTTACACTTGAGCTCTAGAATGTTACACATTGTATATTCATCCAATTATTTCCCCTTAATGTTTAACTTTTCTCTACTCCCTCTGCTTCCTGTTAGTTGGAAGTCTCTAGATGCTAAATTCAAGTTACCTTTTTGGGGTGAGGGGCCTGGATGTTGGATCCTTCAAATCATCATCTCCTATCAGGAAGCACATACCAGGCTGTCCCATTAGTGATGCCAGGTTTGATTACTTGATTACAATGATGATAGATCAGTCTATTGTCAAGACAGAGAGCTTTTCACTTTTGCAAGTTTATATAGCAACATTTGAGCACTCCACAAAGATTCTGTTCCTTAGTAGCCTTTTAGGTTTTGCATCCACAGATGATCTTTGCCTGACCAGTTATTCCGTTAATGGTTCAGGCTCTCATTAAAACATCAAATCCTTTCATGGTACCTGCCAAGTACACAGCATGATCTTTGGGACAATGAACTCTCTAGGTAAACTTGAGTCACTGGACTGCTCCCAATGAGGCTGGAATATGGTTTGTCAGACTGTTTCAGGATGGAGCTGCTCGGGAAACATGCTTGTCGAGCCTGCTTCCGGCTCCATAAACTGAGAAAACTCAGGTGGGAAAACCATGAATACAAAGGCCAGATCTAAAGTACCTCCACACTCCGGGGACAGAGTAGCAGTTTGGATCTTAGTCTACTTAAACAAGACCACTACGGTCAGGCCTGCTTTGCTGGTAAATCCAGATTTTATAAAGACAGAAACTGCTGGAAAAGTAATAACAGAGTTGTTGCAAAACTGAAAACTGCTGGTCTGCCAAGAGAGAAACACATCTCTACAAATCACACTGGCATTTAATACCACTATACATTCACATAAGAAAGAAAACAGAACATGAACAAAATGCTAGAAATACACTGTTGATAACTGTGTTGAAAAATGCAGGATGGATGAGGTTTAAAGGAATGGAGAGACTTCCAAAATTCAGATTTTCTTGAGAACTCTTCAGATTTCAAAATTTCAAAACAGGAGATGACCATCAGTGACCAACCAGTTAACCAAAATTTGCTTCTGAGAGGGTATTTCAGGATATTCCATTTTTATCTGTAACACAGTTCTATAATTTCAAAAAAAATTTTTTTTTCTGGAGGAAAATGAAACCTTCGTAAGCTGGATGGCAGAGTAAGAATTACACAACGGCAAACAACATAATGAATTACCAAGTTGAAATTTCATTGACAGTGGCCAAAAACACCAAGGCAGAGGTACAGAACGGGGACAACAGCTTCATGGGTTTCTGTTATCTGAAAACTCCAGGCACATCTGCAGGAGAGCAGCCTAGGGGCCAAGGCGTTCGGAGGTTCAGGAGTTATGAGAGCTGATCCGTCGGACTGGCCTGGCCACATGTGCTGGTCAGAGTTGGGCCCAGAAGAGTACATGCAAGAAGGGCCCTGGATGACCTGGGGACACCCAGAGTGGAGGAGACTTGCCATGTGGAATCTCAAATCCACGACTCCAAGTTACTGGGGCTGAGCAAAGATCACTTGAATGTTCTCAACAGAAGGCCAACAGTTTACAATCATTTAAAAAGCAACATGCCTTTAAAAACTGTCTTTTAAAAAGTACTCATCTGTGGTAAACAGTACTCATCTATGTCCATTTCCGAGTTAATTTTCTAAAAGGAAAGAAAATAGTATGCCTGCAGCAAATACAATGTACAAACCCAGTAAGGCAGCAGAAACATGAACTGTGCAGGCATGTATAACAAGTATGCAGATGTCATTTATTTGGTCCATAAGTACAGTATAGTTGTATTTGAGTTTTACAAAACATCAAATATAAATAACCTGAAACTGTAACAATACACAAAAACTGGCTTCTTACACAGACATACCAGGCAGTACAAGCTGAAAACTTGAGTAAATTAACAATTGTTTTACATTAATATACATAGTGCCAGTTAACATTTAAAAACAAGTTTCAATGCATAGCACTCGATACTTCTTTGAATCTGTTTCAGTCAGTTAAGAGTATGAAAATGGTTAGATCTAGGCTAAAAATAATTCTTCTTCTAACCAAAAATAAAGGCATAATATTTATAACCAGGTATCAACTTTACTAAACCACAATATTTTAAAACTGTCAAATGATACCTAAGGGTATTTACATTAAAAAGGCAACATGCATTGTGTTGTTTCATCTCATGGACTGGTTATGCACATACTTTGTTCAAAGGGTTTTAAAACTATATTCCTACTTTCAATACAGCATACTGCAATGTTTCTAATAGTTCTAGCAAAATGAATGCTTTCAAAGAGAGCAGAATCATCTTCAAGTCACTGGTGTCAATTTTTTCCCTTTGGAACAAAGGACGTAACAAATAACCTGGTTCTGCCCGGAAGGCCTTAATGGAGTATAAGAGGTTCTGTTCAGAGGCATTTCTGTTCAATCTAATGCTATAACCTCATCAAGCTCCTCTGCCTGCTCTATGCGTGACCTTTTCGCACTGACACTCTCTTTCTCATCTAGCTTCCTCTTGCGACTTCTTTCTTCTTCACTGATATCAGCATTATTTGAGGGACCTTCTTCATCCGAATCAACTATGAGCACATCATCTTGCTCTTGTGCTTATTTCAGAAAAAAAGGGAAAAGAAATGGTTAAAAGTGGGGGGCGACTAGAAGCTCACCACAATTTTTTGTACATGAAAAACTAACTCTTCTAACACACATCAAACTTCTGAATGCCTACCCTTAGGGAACCTTTACACATTACATATTTCTGTACTGTTTCACTGTTTTCTGTTACAAGGATCTATTTCTTTCCTAATCAAAACAAAAAATTTTAACAAGCATTATATAATTCAGAGGAACTGTTACAGTTCCTTGTTTCTATTTCTCCAACAGAAAAGGGGAGGGTGCATATCCTAATATTCGTAGCAGTGATAATAATAATAAACAACAACAATAACAACATATACATAGCACTTACAATGTGCCAGGAACTGTTCTGAGCACTTTGCATATACAACTCATTTAATCATCACAACCACCCTATAAAGAAGATAACATTATTATCCATTTTCCAGAAGAGGAAACGGAGGTACAGAGACTTGCCCAAGGTCACATAGTAGCAGCAGAGGACGGGATCGATTCAAACCCACGAAGGGGGGCTCTACAGTGCATGCGCTTAACTTACACTATGGCTGGAATTGTGTCACCCACCCCCGACATTCCACCAAGTCAAAGGCACAGTACCTACCTTATTGCTAGTCTCCAAAAACCTGCCCACATGGTGGAAAATACATGCACACTGCAAATTATGATCTTTGAAAACTACCAGTCCTTTACTCAAAATAGGATGATGAACCTTTGTATTTTTTGGGGGTGGGGGGGCAGGGGTGAAGGGTCATGGCCCACTCTAGACTAGCAGTCTGGACCTCAACCTTTTTGGCACCAGGAACCAACCTCATGGAAGACAATTTTTCCATGGATTGAGGGTGGAGGGATGGTTTGGGGATGACTCAAGTGTATTACATTTGTTGTGCACTTTATTTCGAATCTAATGCCACCGCTGATCTAATAGGATACTGGCTGATGGCCCAGAGGTTGGGCAACCTTGCTCTAGATGATCACTAAATTTATTTTCACAACGCTCAGAGAACATCAGAACCAAAGAAGCACCAATATTCCAAAGAATACCAAAGACACAGGGTCAAAGAAATGAAAATAGAGAAGAAAAAATGAGTCACTTTTAGTTTCCTGACACTAAAGAACGAAGAGGTGTGTGTGTGTTGGGGGGGGGGGGGGGGCCGCGGGTGGTGCAGGTAGTGTACATTCACACTGGAGAACAGTAAAGCACCAACACTGAAAACCCAGGAAACAGAGCTTCTGACACACTCTACCAAAGTCACTGGTTCTGAGAAAACTGAAATGTGTACTTACCAAGCACCTGTTCATTCAAAATAGTCAGATGCACTGGTTCACTGTTCCCCAAAACATGCATATAAAATCCCCAAGTAGTACTACTCAGAATGAACTATCTTTATGCACTAGTAAACTGACATTTCCAGTTGTAAAAACAATAAAATCTATGTATTTTCTATAAAAATTTTACCCAGTCTTAAAATATCTTCATGGGTTATACATTCAAAGTTCCATTAAAACAATGCCGAACCAACACACACCTCTAGTAGTCCCGTGAGTAGTTCTATTTTATGGTCAACGTTCATAAGACAATCAGTTTGTTGTAAACCGTCCTGCTTGGTGGGTGACTGCTGGCTGGGGCTGTGACTCACCTGTGGATGTGGAAGGCTGAGCTCCATCGTCGCTGCCATTGGTTATGCTTTTGGCAGCATCTTCAGCTTGCTTGGGCCCCACTTTTTCTGGAGCATCACCAACAACTTCAAATTCAACATCCTTTCCTAGGTCTTCACTGTAAGGAGAATAGCGTACTGTGACACTGAACCACTGCTATGACTACTTACAAAAGAAAAGGCACACCAAAGAGAAATTGTCCTCAAACCTCAAAAGGCGTATACATACACACCTTTTATTTGGCTTCTGATTTTCAAAGTGTTAAAACAAGATACATAATAGGTTTTTATGTATTCGAAGCTCAATTCAAATGGTCAATAACACTGTCCTTTCAATTCAGGGAAAAAATTTTTAACTTTTATACCTAAAGCAGAAAACTTGAGTCAAAAATTGTGAGGCCTGGTGTAATTCTTAGGCATTCTTTCTTCAGCTATATGAAAAGATTCTATATACACTCTTCTGATGAGTGTTTGGGGGCAGAGTTACACAGTTTCTTGGTTTTCCCTCCATCTTCACAGGCAGCACCCTGCTTTTGTAATGAGTTCCCAAAAACATGTACAAAAATTTAACACATGAAAGTCAAACAAAAGACTTACATGTTATAAGGGGGGTTCTGTTCCCAGGGAGCTAAAAGATATGATAAAAAAGACCCTAATTATGCCTCCTCTTTTAGACACCAACTGATGTATTTCCATTTCATTGTACATGTCCTTCCACAACTGAACACAAGCACACCACTGACATCCAACTAGTGTGTAACTGAGACCAGAGATCACCCCCAGCAAGACCTATCTCTGACTCACCTGTCTCATTTTATACTATTATTAATAACCCACATTCAGTTTTTCCTGTCCTTTCCTGCTTTTTATAAACTAAGTATATATAATATAATACTCGAACAATTATACAAGTTCTGTATATTTGGGTATAGATGGCAACACTGGCAAAAATATTTATATAGTTAGATATAACCTGAAGACATGAGCCAGGGTGCAGCTTAGAGGTATCAATGAGCATGAACCAACCTTATTCAACAGATAACCACACCAAATGGAGAACCATCTGTATTTAAGCTGTGCTACACATGTACAAATATCCTGTAATGCAAACAGTATGGATACTTTTTCAAATAAAGTGGGCAGGATATAAAATAAAGAGAAAAAAAAATGTGACTCAGGGATCTGTATATGGTAATATTTAATGCTCTCTTCTTACTGTTCCAGATCACAAAGAAGTATTTGTTTTACAGGAGAGATATTTCTTCCTTCCAAATGAAATCTCTAACAATTAAATTTTTTTATTCCAGTTCAACTATGAAAAGGAATGTACCCCTGATTATAACTATTCACACACCTGCATTTCTACCCTCCCTAGGTCTTTCTGATCAGCTACCACTGATGAGTTACCCTCAAACATTTCTTTCTGGATTCTTAGATTTTTCTGTAGGTCAAACCTCAGGGAACTTAATGGCCAGCTTGAGCATATGTATGGTGCAGCTTCAAATGAACAGTAGGATTTAAGGGTAAGAAAACATTTTCTCTCCACTTTAAGTTTATATATTCAAATAACTTCTTACACTTAAATATTAACAGTTCCTACCTATGAAGGATGTTGATCAATAAAGTGTAGTCCTGAAGGAAGTCATCTGCTTGAAGTCGGCTCCCATTTCTAATTCCAAATTCTGACAATTTCTTGTGATTATTAGCTAAAAATTGTTTTAGAGAAATTTAGATGCTTTAGTTATATCTCCATGAAGCAGTCAACCTTAGTTTTTACAAAATAAATCCCCTGCTATAAGCTGAATTGTATCTCCCCAAATTCACATGCTGAAATGTCTCAGAATGTGACTGTACTTGGAGACAATATTTTTTTTAAAGAGGCGTTAAATTAAAATGAGGCTGTTGGGGTGGACCCTAATCCAATCTAATTGGTATCCTTAGAAGAAGCCAAGGAGAGGGGCCTCAGGAGAAACCAAACCCGTCAACCACCCCTCCAACACCCTCACTAGACCCTTTCATCTTAAGACTTCTAGCCTCTGGAACCAAAATAAAATGTGTTAAGTCACTTGCCTGTGTGTTTGGGTGTGATGGCCCTAGTAATCTAGTTCACTCAAATGTCAGGCACTTAGGAACTCAGCCCCGAAAACTCAACTACCAAAACAAGGAAACTAAACTGAGAAGTTCTGAGAGACTTCTTCCTTTGAAACCAAATTAATATGGAATCCTACAGCAGTCAACGACAACTTTTAGAATTGTTCAAAACATACTATTTCTAAAAAGGCTACCCACAATATCAACCATCAGCCAATTTTACAATTCAGTTATTGAATTGTAAACTTTATTTCAATAATTTTTTCAACATAAATTTTCTGCATTTCTCAATGGACAGCCAGAGAGGTCCCCAAAAGCTAATCACTCCAACTCAATTCTCTCTTCCATGTCATTTCTGCTAAATCTGAACAGCCCCAGGATGTAGCACATGATGCCAAGCACCCACTAGCACTCAGTAAGCCTTTGCCACATGGATTATAAATATTCCAGTGAAGAACAAACTCTCCAATCAAACTTTTGGTGTTACCATCTCCTCCTACCTATTCTAGGGCCTTCCTGTTTTTAACCATCCTTTCTCTCCTGCACGTTCAAATGCTCAAGTTTGATTTACAAAACTGCCTCCTCATTTAGCTCCCAATTTACAGTCTCTCCTCACAATAGTCAGTCTGCTTTATTGAGTATTTGCTCTTGCCTATGAACTGTATAGAATCTGTATAGCCACAGTGCCTGGCACATACAAAGTAAAATGTATTTTAAATTCTTAAATTTTGCTTATAATTTTAAAATTTATGTTGTTTTCTACATATCCAATGGATTCTCTGGCAGCTCAGCTGGTAAAGAATCTACCCGCAATCCAGGAGATCCCAGTTTGATTCCTGGGTTGGGAAGATCCCCTGGAGGAGGGTAGGGCAACCCACTCTAGTATTGTTGCCTAAAGAATCCATGGACAGAGGAACATGGTGAGCTACAGTCCATGGGGTCACAAAGAGTCAGACATGACTGAGCAACTAAGCACAGCACAACTATCTTTTTTTTTCTTCTTCTTTTATACCTTTTCAGTCTACCTGGAATGTCTCTGGAGAACAGTTAGTTCTACCCAGACTTCCACTGCCAAACTCTTTCACTCAAATTCCACAGCCCAACATGTTCAAAAGGTAAATAGCCTCTGAGCAATTCTATCCGGGTGAATTAGCATCACTTCCCAAGCCAGAGTCTTGGCAACGGTTCTGTCTAAGCCTAACAATGCTACTCTTCCTCACCTGTACTCTACATTCAGACTCTGCAAATCTCAAAACTGTCATTTGCTTTTGCATTAGTAAAAATCTCTCACATCCCTCAATTTTTTTCTAGCTGGCTCCCCACCTCCACTGTCACATCCTTGCCTTAATCTTCTGCAGATTACACATTACGCCCCTGCTTAAACCCTAGAGGGAGCAGGAAATCAGCGGGGGTGGGGGGGGTGGGGGGTGGGGAGGAGAGACACACACACCTATACACTACACACGACACACAAAATCCTCAAGTTGCATCACTGCTGCCAACCCCACAGCACCCCACCTACCAGGAAACAAAACAGCTGGTCATTCCTAAAGCCCTTTATATTGCTTTGTAAGTTCATGCCTTTGCAGATGCTGTTCATTCTGCCCAAATGCACTCTCCCCTCTCAGTTCTTCAAGAATTGGCCCAGGAATCCTCTCTCCTGTGATAATCCTCTCTCCTGTGATAATCCTCTCTCCTGTGATATGCCCCCTTGCCCCGTTAACCTTCCCTTTACAAAACTTAATTCAAACTTTGTACACCTTCTCTCTATAGTATTTCTTAGATGACACTAAATCTACTTGTTGCTAATCTCTCATCTCCTTCTAGGCTGTGAAATACTTTAAGCCAGGGACTATTATCCTATTTACCCTTGAATTACAAATATCCATGACTATGCCTGTAATACAGCACTCCAAAGGCTACTGAAATAAATGCTCTCTCACCCTCAATAGCACATGTATTCTGTGGAAAAGGGTCACATTTAAGCCACTGAGATTCTAGACCAGTTTCCATCTTAAGGTCCTAGCCTTTAAAACAGCTGGCTAGAACTAATGGGAGGACGTTTAGTCATTTTCTCTTTTTGGTGAAAACATATTTAACTAGACTTTTAATAAAAAACAGGCTACTACCCAACCAAAGCACGACCTCCAATTACTTATGACCCAATACCCCCAAATTTCTGGGCAAGGAACTATAGCCAAAAATAATTCTGACACTCTCCAACAAGACAGATGAGGTATGGGAACTTCGAAGTATTCAGATTGACCAGTGTGACCCTCAGTACTGTTTACAGTAAATGGAAAAACTAATGTGCACCCCTTCACTCAGGCAGTCTCCATCCAAATGAGGGTGAGTGAACAAGGCAATGTATAATACCTTCTGTCTCTCCCTCTTCTGAAGATATTAGGATTGTTCCTTTTCCATCTTCAATTTGGACATCTGGTGCTACCATAGCAAATTTTTCTTTCACAATCTATAAAGAAAAAACTTCAAAATGTTAACATATGGAATTAAAAGACCACAAATAGCCTAGACTTCTTATAAAGGCGCTTAATTCTCTCCTTCCACTGGAATTCACCCAATTACCTCATGCCCACGTTCTATCTGGAGAAGGCAATGGCACCCAACTCTAGTACTCTTGCCTGGAAAATCCCATGGATGGAGGAGCCTGGTGGGGACATGACTGAAGCAACTTAGCAGCAGCAGCACATTCTATCCCATGTTTGATCACTGATAAAGATCAGGTAACACTTCCTCCAGATGGAGACTAAGAACTCTTGGCTGACTCTTGGTATTTTGTCCTTCCCAGCAGATTAGGTACTAAGCTAGACACTTAACATATTTTATCTTAGTCTCTATTACAACTCAATATTGGAAGATGTTTTATAGATGAAAAACTTATCATCATCAATCTGATTCTCAGATAAACAGTTTTCCCCTTCCCAAGCTCCATCTCTTCCCAAGTTCCATATCCCCTTCGCAAATTCCAAGATGGATCAGGAGTGAAAATACTATTAAATCTTACCTGATCCTAAACAAACAAACAAGCCAAAAAACCAAACAACAGATAACTCTCTAAAGATCCAATTATACTCCAAATATGTGGAATTACTGTTAGCTCAAGAATGAGTAGATACCACTTATAATCATTTCTTTCCTAAGAAAGAACATGGGGCAACCACCCTCTGCTGGCCAACATATCAAGTCCAGCTCCTTCTCCATCCAAAACATAAGTTCAAATTAACCTGTCCAATGTAACCAGTTCTGGGAGAAAGGCCATTCATTCTCAAGCAGCCTTTAGGGCCACGAAGTCTACTCTTTCATGTCGGGAGGCACATAAACATGAACCATCACAATGTACATAATCAGAGGAACTATGTGAAGTGATTTCCAAACTGAGAAGTGTCACCATTCAGGTCACTTGCTCTTCCCTAATTAAAAAAATACTAGGAGGAACTGAAGGACCAGGCTATAGGACCAAACCCTACCTTAACCGTCCAGCTCTCACACCAAAGCTCTACAGGTGAATCCAGGTGTGCTCAGGGACTAGCTTAATACACCATCACTAGAAACCCAAGGAACACAGAATTTGCTTGTAAAGATACTATGCTACCTATCTATGTGCCACCTGTGGTCCACATTCTAGCCAAATGCACTCATTCCTCTCTGGGATGTGAAACACACATTCTGAAACCACAGAGAGAAAAGCCAACAGGACACAGGTGGCAAAGGAACACACCTCAGTCTTCAGGGTAATTATCTGGCTTTTAGTTTATCACACTACACTGTAAAAGGCAAAAGGGGACTTGTTTTTTTTCTTACAAACAGTAACCTTGTGGAAGAGAACCAGGCTCTGCACTTACCTTATCTTGTAAGGTGAGAACAGTCACTTTATGAACATTCAGCCGCACAGTCACCTCTGGCTTGCTGGCACATACGTAACAGTTAGGGTTGGGAGCATCCAGTGCACAAGGCACGAGAAGCTTCTTTCTTGGGTTTGGTTGTTTATTCAAAAAAATCTTTGGCGAAAAAAAAAAACACAAGCAAAAATCAGTAATCTGAGTTATAATTTATATACCGTAGAATATTCACTTAAATAATTCCTTCCAGAAGGCAAAAGATAAGGAAAACCAAGACCTTAAAAGGCTGACTTTTTTCCCAACCTTTTCAAATTAGCCACCTTGTAAATAAGGCTGAGCTTACCAAAATCTCGTTGTACTGAAGACGAGACTATTCTGCAAACTAACTTAGCATGAATAAGGGCCTAATCATACTTGTTTCTGGTATCATCATTGAATCAGTTTGGAGTGCCTTCCTAGTGGCTATTCTTATCAACTTTAAGTCAATTTCTAATAAGACCAGTGCACTAATTTCTCTAATTAATGTCTTCACAGATACAAGGACCAAATGAGCTACATTTCTTTTCTAATTTTCTGATGACTGTGATATTAACATTCACATAACTAAAGGAAAAATAATGCATGTCTGGCACTATTACCATTTTCCTAATACCTAAACCAAAAAAAAAAAAAAAAAATTACATGAACCAAGGGAAATAAAAAGCAAACTGCACTGAAGTTACAATTCTCAAGAGAATACCGGACGCTAATACACAAATTCTTACTGTGAAACTACCATGTAGTATGGTATCTGTTAAGATGAATTATCTCTAAAGAAGAACCCTATCGATTCCCCCCAACTTAAAGAAGTAAATCCCTTGACAGGCATTAAGTGCTAGGCAGAGGCCTCCTGTAGCCTCTCCCCACAATGAATACTAAGCGTATACACTTGTACTGCCAAGGCTGGAAGAGGGGACAATGGTTGACCTTGAGCTTCACTGGGAGGGTAACTCTGCTAAGAGAAATCGACAGTAATAAAAACATCTGCTAATATTACTAATACTCAGGCTAACACTTCTATTAACCTATCCTGATACTCATTTATAAATGGGAACAAAGGAAGCCCAGACATATGGGTATCATTAGCCCAAGAGAGGAACAGAGATGAGCAAGTAAAAAAACGAGAAAAATGTTACAGGACAAAGTAAGACACTTGTTCAGGCTGCTATAAAAAGATAAGACATAAAAAAATGTAGTTCTTAGAAATTAAAAACATGATAGCCAAAATAATTTAAACAGAAAGCTGAACCAAGATGTCAGACTGGCATTATGGTTCTACATTCCCTTACCCTAAACTATTTTAAGAATGCATTAATAATGACACTGAAAAGTAAGAATACCATCATAGACTAGACTAGGTTTTTTGCTTTTGTTTTTAAAAGACATTCCTGAAAGTAAACTGGTCCTTTTATTTCAACATTACTGTAAAAAGGACAACCTAAAACAATAGCAAAATATTGGCTCCAATATTTATAGGAAGTTTTTTTAAATCCTCAGTGGTATGAAAGCAAAGTATCTTCAGACATGCAAATTCAATTCAGAAAGAAAGCAGGAATCCAAAGGGAATATTCAAGTGGCTTTATTCTTAAGAGATACACCCAGTCCAACCACTACTAGTGCAGGACAGGAGATGTTCACATCAAGTAAGGGGATGATAAAAAAAGAGGAGAAAAATTTCTTCCCTGCAGAAATAGCAAGAAAAATTATCTCAACCTTGGTGCTTCATGAGGGAAGAATATCTTCCTTTATAATTCATTACAGTAAGATAGGGTTCATGCAGATTTGCTGTCTGAATATATATGTGGGCTAAGCTAAAACAGAATGTAAAAGTGATCTCAGGTTGGTAGAACCCCAGGCACCCAGATATAAACAAACACAAATCCTGTTTGAAGAAATACATCTTCAGTGGGTCCTTAAAGAATTATCACAGATACAGTGTTAACAAATATAATTGTTTAAAAATATATATATACACATATATATATCACATAAGCAAACAAAACACTATGAGAGAGATCTAACAGAAATGACATAAGCTCATCCATAAAGATTTCAGGCATTAACACAACCAAATATAACATAAAGTCACAATAACATAGTTTAAAATAAAAAGGGAGACTGACAAAAATACCTGAAGAACAGGGGACTATAAAGTGACCAAACAGAATTTTAAAACCAAAGTACTCTTAGAATTGGAAAACAATGAAGAAAAGTTAATACAAAGGACCCACAGAATGAGTTCTTCTAAGAATTCAGTAAAACTAGAAATGTTAGAAGCAAACTAGCTTCTGCTTCCATTTTAGACAAAAATAAGAGAAGCAAATGTGTTTTCCTTTTTGTAACTTCCAGGAAGCTTATTTAAACATGCAACTCACAAGGTAACTTGAACAATTACTTTTCCATTGCTTTAAACCAAATGTTATTGTTTTAATTTTAAAATTGCAAATAGAAACACTCACTGTTCTACACTGGTCTATTTTTCCTGATAAAATCTTCAATCCTTCCAATACTATCAACCCAGCAATCACGGCATTAGTAGTAGCGATAGCAGGAATAATGTTCCCTGCCATTGCTGGAAGAAAAAAAAAAGATTAGCTGTTAAAAAAAAAAACAAAAGAATAAACTTAGAATTTAGATGATACAACTGAAGTACAAACAACTTACATTTGATATCGAATCTGCTTTTCATATTCATACTGAAAATATGCATCCTGAGATTTGCAGCAGAGGTGACAAAATCCATTGCAGATGGGTCATCCTGTCAATAATTTAAACAATTTAACAAGTCTCCCCACAAATTTACTAATTTGGCTAGTAATGCTTTCAGAACAGCACTTTCACAAGTTTCTAACATGTCAACTAGAACAAGAGATGCCCTCCAGGGAAAGGCTGGTCTGGAAGAGAAGTGAGCAAGTGCTTGCTTGGGATCATCAGCTCTAGGGATACAGGAATGGGGCCTGCCAAGAGCCAACAGGTTTTAGGAATTCACTCTTGCGTCCACAAATGCACTGGAGACGAAGCGCACAAGATCAGAACACCAATTCTATTTACTGATGGTGGCAAACCTTCCCTGGGTCCATATAGTCAATAATAAGCTTGTCTGACGAGTACAGAACTCAGGGATGAAGACACAGACTGGTTTAAAGCTACTTCATTAAAGCCTCAGAAATACTAAACTACCTCTTTTTGCTTTGTTTCTCCAAACTCCCTTCACAAGCACTGCACTCCTATATTGGCTGATTCTTTTCAGATGTGGCAGGACAAAGAAAGTTTTCCATTATTCCTAAGCATATATCCTACTCTAATTCGATTTCAGCAAAGTTTCCTGCTTTGAACTGAGAAAAGCCATCCTAGCCCATAATGCAGAAACACCAAAGTATGAAAGAAAAAGCACTGATAGGATGTAGGTTCTTCACATACTTATCTGGCTGGCTGAGTAACCACAGGCAAATAAATCCCCCTGACCCCAAATTCTTTAATGTGTTAAACGGGGAAAATTATATAAACATCTTATAAGGCTGTGGTGAGGATAAGTATGATTACTTAAGAGTACCCAAAACAGGGTCCAACAGGTACTTCCCCAGGCAACTGGCCTATCACATCCATTAGTTACAGATTTTACTCTAAGAGAGTAACAATTTGCAGTCCCAAGTTTTGTCACTGAGTCCCTGTATACAGATGAACACCTCCTAAACCAGTTATAAAAATACAATGAAAAAAGGTTTTAATACTGATCCCTTACAGCACACAAAACCTAAAGACTAATGTTTGCAACTCTCCAAAATCTAAATTTACCAGCTTTATTTCAGATGTCTGATTCAACCATTTCAAAATTTGCACATATAAAGCTATCATGTGCTCAGTTGTGTCCAACTCTTTGCAACACCATGGACTGTAGCCCGCCAGACTCCTCTGTCCAAGGGATTCTCCAGGAAAGAATACTGGAATGGGTTGCCATTTCCTTCTCTAAAAGTTATCTCAGTTCTCTAAAACTGATCAAACTTTTCTCCTTACTTTGAAATTAATGGCAAATCTTTACCAACATCTGAACAAACTTTAGCAGATTAATCACTTATACTCATAGAAAGTATTGAGTATAATTTAAAAAAAGTAAAATTAATTCACTAAATACCAAAATGTAACATTTAACTGCAAGATACTATTAAATATTGTTTTAACTTTTAAGAATAATTACATATCCTTATTGTACAGATAAGTCTCTCAGAACTCAAAGCATTATTAACTATTTCAATAGAAAGGCAATTTTATTACTTTCAAGGCCAAATAAGGCCCATAAGCTGTTGTCTCCAAAAGGATATTATGACTTCTATTAATAAATCTCTATTACGTAAGAAGCTCTCTTAAGGCTATTTTCTTAAGTCAGAGAAATATTTTACTCTAGTAAAGTCACATTATTTCTCTAGTGAACAGTTACAAACCATGAACATATTAGAATCTAAAATGAGGTTTTATGATATTGCTTAAATTCACATATAGAAAATTCATAGTTCAATGTAGTAATTAGAGGTGAAAACATCAAAACAAAATCAATGTCCTCAAAATCTGGTAGAATAAAAACAATATCCCAACATTACTAGATTCTGATATAGCTCAAGAACTGAAACACACATTTGATATACAAGTAACTGCCACACATTTTTGACACAAACCTTGTCCCATATGAGCTCAGCTCCATCCCCCTTTTCTGCTAAATGAACTCTCAAAGTCTCAATGCTCTTTGAAAAAAGACACGCATAGCTCTTGACATCTAGAACCTGCTGGTCTTTCAGACCTAACTGGGGTTCATTTTGTTGATCTGATGCACTGGTTTCTTCTCCTGGAAAAAAAGTATTAGAAAATTTACTCCTAACATCTTTCCTCTACTCAGTTTAACATTCAATGCCTGACAATAAAAAAATTATATAATATGAAACAAATTCCATTAAAGTAATTATCACTATGACACAATTATGCATACATATGCAAGAAATTGGTCAATATTATGAAGAATTAAGCAAGAAAATGGTCAATATTGACGTGGGAAAGGTGTGAGACTGTCTCAGAATTTCAGATTACTGGAGGATTCAAGAATACAATGTAGGCAAGGTAATAAGCATTATGCCCAGAACATAGTATCAATAAGTGGAAGCTATCACAGCAATACTAGAATTGAGCTGTAAAAGGAAGCATTTGTTACTGTAGATAACTACAGGAAACTGCTTCAAACTAACACCCTAAATCTCCCGGGAACCTTTTAAATTTCAATATGCTAAACACTGCTATGCAAAACAAGTTGAGACACAATGTGTTGAAAGAAAGCAGTCACTACTACATTAGTTTTTCCTCACTTAAAGCTACAAATATGTCCCAAAGTTTAAGGAACAACACTTCACATCAGGGAGAATATGAAACAATTAAATGTTAACTGATAAGGGACTAGCTTAAAAAATACTGACTGAAAACAGCAAGTCAGAGTATGTAAGTAGTATGATTCCATTTACATAAAGTGACCACACAACTGCCTGTGTCTATGTGCAGTTATCACCAAGACATTCTTAAAACATTCGTAGTAATTATTTCTCCAGGTGATGAGGTATCCAGTGATTTTCCTTCTTCAAACTTTTCTGAACTTTTGAATTTCTTACCATGGGTGTATACCACTGTATACCAAGAAATAACAAGGCTATTTAAAGACTTCAGGTGAGAGAATTTCCAACTTAGGAATCCCAAAGAGAAAAATGTACCCTTCACCTTGACTTTGCACTTCAGCCCAATCCAATGGAACTGGAGGTTTCCTTTTCCGCCACAGTTTGTCCATCGTCAACAGATACCTGATATCATCTTTAAAAAGCTAAGACAGAAAGGAAGAAAGATAAATTCCATGAACCCTACTGTCCCTATCCTGATAAAAATATAACAAAATTACCCTGCTGACTTCACATTATAAAATCTGATTTAAAGATTTGAAGACATGTTATATAACAGTAGATTACAATTCTCAAGGGGGCAGGGCAGGGGGGAAGGTGTGCACCTAAAATCTTTGGGTAAAAAGAAATTTTACACACAACGCTTACACTTGAAACAGTTAACATCAGAGATGCTGAGAAAAGCAGAGTAAGGGAGCTCTGAACTGTGCTGATTGGACCCCATCCTCTCAAACCACTTCCCCATACTGGCTCCCCAGATCAGCTGCAATCACAACCACGCCATTCAAGGGGCTGAGTAAACACACACCAGCTCCACAGAAGTGAGCCTAGAGGAGTCAGTTAGCAACACCTTCAAGTTTGTGGGCACTTGCAAATAAAGCACACACATTTTAAAAGTGCTCAAACAGAAATTAAGAACCGCCCGCAACCCCTTTGAAATGGCCTCCCCTGCCACCCCCCACAAAGAACCTCAAACACACAAAACAATTCCTATTTCAAAACTAAAACCAAACATTACCACATATAGATTGAGACGATCACACAAATCACACTTTCTATGTGGTAGAATTTCAGATGATTTTAATAGTTTGACATTTTCCTTAGTTGTATTTCCTATTGTTGATTTATTCCACACATTTTTTTGAATATATCGGATATGAATTTAGATATGGCTAAAAGTTAGAACTATTTGTCAAAATATATTCAACTGAGTATCTATCAAACATCCTTAATCTTTGGAAAATCAGCCAAATATACAAATAATAGTACAATTTAGTGTGAAAATCACACAGCTCTGAGTACTGTTAAGTTATTCTGTTCTACTTGAGGAACAGGGTCAGAGTTGGTAACATCTGACATGGGTACAAAGGGAAGGAAATGAGGGGTCCTGTATGATTTGTGTAACAAATTTAGCTAGAGACATTTTATAGAGGAACCTTAGTGCTTGGCTGTAAAGTCTGCCAGGCAATGGGGAATTAGCATGGATTTCCAAACACCAGCTCCACAGCCTTCTCTGTTCAACTATTAAATACTAAGATCTTCACACTCTGTCTCTTTCTATAAACCTAACTCAACCAAATCTCTAAACTGGTTAATTACCCACAGGACCATGCGTCATCTCGCTCATGCCCCACAGAGGAATCTCTGTCTGTCGCCTTCCACACTCCCCCGATCCCTATGCACCCACCTGTCTCCCTACCTACCTCAGAGACTGGCACCACTATTCACCTGCTGCCCAGCAGGAAACCGGGAAGTATTCTTGGTTTCTCATGTTATACAAAGTTCAGTCTGTATAAAATGGATAATCCACGCTCCAATGGGACTGCAGATGGGTTCTACTTCCAATTACTCTTTCCACTCTCCCTTTTAATGGGAATTATTTCAGTTCTTCAACCTGAGACTTTCTACACGCTGCACTCTCATCCCCACCCTTATTTTTTGAAATCTGGAGTTGAAATGCCATTTCCTCTGGACAGCCTCTTCTGAACCCTCATTCCAGTCAATAATAATGTTTAATAACACGGAGGGTTAAGTCTACTTATTATTACAGGGTTCCAATACATTTGAACTTAATCTCATTACACCCTGAACTCGAAACTGCTTGTTCAACGTTTGACTTCCCTTCTAGACTCTGAGTTCTCTCCCCTACAAAGAGCTGGGACCCTATTTTCTGTCTCTGTCACTGTTAAAGCTTCTGTACTTTTGAAGTGTGTGGCACACAGCAGATGCTTAAAGTTACCTGTTGAACAACAGACTGGAGACATACTTCAGATTATTCTGGCATTCAACTGCTCAAATTGGAATGGAAATAGGCATATGGACACTAGTTTAGAAAATACTGTCACTATCCATATCAGAGTTAAGCACACTGGATTTTAAGCATAATCAAAATCAGCAAAGGAGTGAAAGAAGAGAAACAGCAGAAACCAAAGGTGAGTTATATAAAGAAAATCAGTGAAAGTGAGGGAAGGAAAGACAACTAAGAGTGCATAAATAAGCCTCTGTATCTATCTTCTATAAAGATGCTATACTGATTTAGTATTCATGTTAAAATTTCAAACCTGTTTATCCCAACTACATCACAATGAATTCACTATACAATGCTGTGTTCTCTGTGTGTGCTCAGTGGTGTTCGACTCTTTGCAACCCAGGGACTGTAGCCCACCAGGCTCCTCTGTCCATGGGATTTCTCAGCCAATAATACTGGAGTGGGTTACCATATCCTTCTCCAGGAGATCCTCCCAGTCCAGGGATCAAACCCATGTATACTGCATTGGCAGGCGGATTCTTTACCACTGTGCCACCTGGAAAGCCCAATTAAATCACACACTAGCTTAAAACAGCATAATAAAAATCGATCCACAGTTATAAAAAAGGCAATCCTAACCTTGGTAAAAAGCTTAACTGGATCATATCCAGTTGATTTAGCCCATTCCTTGGTGGAAACACGTTTAATGTCACCATCTTCATTAGATGCTCTGGCTCTGGCTTCGGCTTCCATTGGTTCCCCTACAAAACAAACACTAGTTTATTTTCAACTGCAGTTCATGTAGAATGAATCTCTCACCCACCTTTGAGGTGTGGGGTGGCATGGGGTCACTCACAGAAGCCACCAGCATGTGACACATTCTGAATTCAAGGAGGAGAATCAGAACATGCTCACCACCGCTTTTTCCTACTTCAGTTTCTGAAGGCCACATGCAGAGTAGTACAAGTACAGACCTGGCAACAACTCCTACCCAGCTCGATTTACTAGATTTGTGAGATTTCTCTGCAGCGTGTTTCTTCACAAGTAAAATGGCATGACTTGTTTTTTTAAAACATCATTTAAAGGTCAAACAAGAACATAATACATTATCTAGCTTATAACAGCAATTATCTCCCCCTCTCCCTGCCTTAAGCTACCAATATTAAATTAGCAAAATAAAGACAGCGGTCATCAATAAAAAAAATATATCCCAACTAGTTTACTCACAGGAAGCTTCAGGGTCAGCTCTGTCAGGAGATACTTCTTGATCAGCATCTTCTTCTCCAAACAACTGGCTATAATTTAAGAATAGTAAATATTTATGTATACCAAAATATTCTGAACAAATGTTACCTTTTCCAAGCTTCCTCAAATCTTCAGTTAGGGATGAAAATTAAATAATTGATAAATTATATTCCAGAAACCTCAAAGTATTTAACCAATCTGTTTAAAACAGCTTGCATTCTCATTTGAACCACAACACAGAGAAGGCAAAATTTTAATAGACCCAGATTCATTTCTGCTAGCTTCTGCAAATTCCTGTTAAAATCACTCATCAAGAGACAGGTGAGTGGCTTTACATTCCAAAACAGACAATATTTCACTTCGAGAATGACAGCTGTGAAGTATACCTGCAACTAGCTATTAAACAAACACTGACACACCTATTACGTGTGAGGCACTGCTGAAGGTGCAGGAAACTCAGCAGTAAGACATTTTATCATAGTAATATGTATCTTTACCTATCTTTACCACTTAAGAGTCATATGAAATAATGGGAAAGTATTAAGCTGAAACTCCCTCTTATTAATCAAGCTATCCTAAAAACTGTTTAATAACTTTTCAGCCTTCATTAAGCACAGGACTTACATTAAAATCCCAAAGATCTTTATCTATTTTACAAGAAAATTGTTTCCAACACTGGTTGTACCCCCAAAATACACTCCCAAAATAGCATGCATAAGTTCCTACCGATCTCTCCAAAACATTTTGCCAAACTAGCAAGTATAAAATATCAATAGTATGTTACTGTAGCTTTATTCTTGATTTTCCAAGTTAATCATACAGTTGAACATTATCTGTTTATTGCCTAGATTTCCCTTTAAGTAAAAAAAAGTGTCTATTAGTATTGTCAGGTTGTCCTTCTCTTATTACAGGAATATATTCCAGACCACAATTTTAGTTCCTTATGTTGCAGTTAGTTCATCCCATATAATAGCTTAATTGTGTATACATCATTGAACCTCTCTTGATGATGAAATACTAAATGAATTTGAATGTATCAATCCTTTTTTATAATTACCACTTTTATATCTTGAGAAATTGTTCTTTAACCCAAAGGATAAAGATTTTCTCCTATATGCTATATCAGAACAATTTAAAATTTTGCCTTTCACATATGAATAATTAATCCACTTGGACTTAATTTCTATACATTATTAAATTACACATATTGTTTTAAGTAGAGAACAATTTTTTCCACATTGGTTCCACTTAGGCTTTAGTCTTCCATATAAATTTTATAATCAGATGAACAAGTCCCATCAAAATCCCTGATAAAATTTTAATCACAATTGTACTGAATCATTAATACTTTATATACACAAACTAAAATAAATGTACATTTTTGCTCTGTCAGCTAAGAAGGCCTAAAACAAATGGCACCCACATCTATGCCTAAACAGTTGTATCCGGGCTTCTAATATCATCCTTCAATAAAAGGAACCAGGTTTCCTTGAAGAAATGTCTAATTCTAGGGCTGAAGCAGGAAATACACAAGATGAACCTGGAGCATCTTATAGTCCCAGAAAGTAAGGAATTACTCCAAAAGAAAACCCCCCGTCACACTTTAATGGCTACATATCAAAGAGCACAAGGCCAACTGAAGAACTCCCAATGGCCAAAGATGGAACAATCTGAGCAACAAAATTAAACAGTGTATTAGATTATAGTGAAAGTCGCTCAGTCACATCTGACTCTTTGCCACGCCATGGACTATACAGTCCATGGAATTCTCCAGTCCAGAATACTGGAGTGGGTACCATTTCCCTTCTCCAGTGGATCTTCCCAACCCAGGAAATTGATTTGGGGTCTCCTACACTGCAGGTGGATTCTTTACCAACTGAGCTATCAGGGAGGAAAAACCCATTAGATTATAACCCAAACTATAAAATACATTCAATATCAATGAATCTACATGGATGACAAACACTACCTTAAGTGATCAAGGCCTACATTAATAGTCATAAATTACGTCGATAACATGTATCCCTCATATGATATGAGGAAAACTCTGAGGTCTTCCTTCCAATAACCTATAACCACACTGATATCAATAAGAAAAACATCAGACAAATTCCAATAGTGGGGCATCCTACAAAATACCTGACTAGTACTCTTAAAAATTAACAAGGTCATCAAAAACAAGCAAAGTCTGAAAAACTGTCACAGCCCCCTTAAGGGGGATCTAAGGACATGGGAAGTAATTATGTGGTATCCTGGAATAGAAAAGAAACACTGAGTAAAAACTAAGGAGATTTAAATAATCTTTGGACTTCAGTTAATAAACAATGTATCAATATTGATCCACTGTTACCTATATATCATACATTAGTATGATAGGATGTTGACAACAGAGGAAACCAAATGTGGGAACTTGCTACCTTCTCAATTGTTTTCTAAATCTAAAACTGTTCTAAAAACTAGTCTACTGAAAAGAAAAAAGTTTCCCAAATAAATAAAACCTGCAAGTGTATTTCTTGTGAAATTTTGTCATTATACCGTTATATGTGTACTTTCCTGAGTGAATATGTTATACCTTAATCAAAACATAAAACTGTTTGCTGCAGACTTCTAGAAGATATCAACTTGATAACGTTCTCTTCTTAGTTTACTAAGAAGGTGAAAAAGTATTTGCTAAATTTTACCAAACATTTTTCCTTTATCTATGAAGATTATACAGTTTCTCTTTCTTAATGAAATAAACAGCATTTACAGACCTTTCCAGTGTTAAATCATGCTTGCATTCCTGGAATAAATACAACGTGGCATCCTTTCCGTTTTACACCATTTAGATTTTTTTACTTTATTTTTGGCTGTGCTGGGTCCTCCAGGTGTGATGTGGTGGCTGCTCCTGCTGCGGAGCCTAGGCACTTGGCTGCACAGGCTCCAGCACCCGTGGAGCACAGGCTTAGCTGCTCCGTGGCACGTGGAGTATTTCTGGACCAGGGACTGAACACGCGTCCCCTGCACTGGCAGGTGGACTCTCAATCGCTGGACCACCAGAGAAGTCCCCCTCTTTCCTTTCTACAGTCAAACCTGCCAATTTATTTTCCACTCTTATCTCAATTACATCCTAATTTTTTTGACTTTATGTTGTTCTTTTTCCAACATGAGTTGGATCCTTTGCCAACTAATGATCACCACTCTTCATCTGTGTAAGCCTGTTAACTTCTTTCAACTACCACAATGTATCCTACAAGTTCCACATGTATTTTCAGTATTATTACAAACTATTCTCAACTTCCATTATTTCTTATTTAACCAGTGAGTTACTTCTAAGTATGTTTTAGTTGTTTTCAAATACAAAGACTTGTGTTCATTTAGTTACATGCCTATTTCCAGTCAGAGTAAGCTCCATCATCGTTGAGTACAATTTCTCCACGGTATTTAAATAAATAACCCCACTGTCCATCACCAGTACTAAAAATATGCCCAGAAATATATATACTCTTACTTGAACAAATATTTCGCCCAGACAATGCAATGAATAGGTTCTGAAGGTGTGTTACGAATTGTACAGCCAGGAAAAGTTCTCTGGGTTGGTTTGGGATGACATTCATAACACTCAGTCACACCCTGCAAAGTAAAGATGTGAGAAAAACATTTAACCCATGACAATGGTTTCTCAGTACTGTAATCCATTCTTTCATTTACATTCCAACTATCAAGAAAATTTTAAAATATTAGTGACTCCCCAAATCCTTACTTTACAGATAAGAAACTCTAACACAAACCCTAACTGAATCTACCAGTCACAGCTAAGGCTAAGCCAGGACTCTTGATTCCTGGCCCAGTGAGGAGAAAACACAAGTTTATCTTGATCACAGTGAATAGAGGAAACTACTGGAAAGACAAATAACAGCTTTCCAACCAGTTATCTTCCAAAGTCGTGAAACTCTATTATTTAAATATTATTTATAGCTTTCCCTTATAAGCTCCTAAAGATTAAGTGAATTTAAAGAATTTAATTTCTAGAGCTAACCAGGTACATGGAAAAAAGTCTTAGGTATTGCTAAACCAAATCTTCATTTCATTGCTAACGGGTTATGTTTAAATTTACACTGGAAGGAATCTCTGAATGAGGTCTACAACACCTGTGATAATTTTTCAAAACTTCAAATGAATATTCCTCATTCTGGCAGTTCTCTATCTCAGTCTAAATAGATACTAGCGTCTCAGTAGTGGATCATAGTAATGAGCAATGTCTTTTTAATAATGGTTAAAGACCCCAAACCTGCAAATACCATTTTAATAAAAATTGCAGCAGATCCAGGGTTTTCTCCATAATGCCATTTCTGGTGTCTTTCCAACACGCTTTCTTGGGGCCAGCCATATAGCAAGCAGCCTATCCCTCATAAATTAATATTTACAAGTTTTTGTAGAATGATATGAATTAAGCTCCCAAAGAGTAATACTAAACACTAAAAACAACTGAAGCAGAGCCACAATTTTTGGTATGGATAAACTGCCAAAGAACAGACAAAAGTATCAAATTTCAAGTAGAGTATATAATTTCTTTTAGTTTCAAGACCTGCAAATGATTCTTCCAATGTATCTGTTTAATTTCTTAAAAGAATTAAGAGAAAAAAAGATTTGAGCAGAAAATGAATAGCAATATTAAGATTATAGAAAACTGAGTTATGAACATACAGGTACTTGTTCTTACTCTTTAGTTTTATCTAAATACTTGAAATACTTCACAAATAGACAAAAAAATTTTTCAAAGTACTCCAGACTACAAATCTGGACTCCAGCCAAAACTAACTTTTTAGAAGCTGGTTTAGCATACATCAACATGTCATGTAGTCTCTTATGCTTGCCAACCTAAGGATTTTAATACACAAGCTACATTTGAATACATGCAAGGATTTTAATACATAAGATCTTTGCCTGTACTCTTTCGTACCTTCACAGCATCCTAAGTTTTAGAGGAGCACAAAAAAATCCTTACATTCTGGAGGCTGACAAACCCATGTAATACATAGCCAAAGTTAACTTCTTCCCTCCTTAAGGTCCCAAATAAATATTTGGGGAGCAAAAACAAACAAAAAAGATGTTCTTTACCTTTTTGATAGTGGTTACTTGCCCAAGATAACCAGCAGTTCCGCTCTCAATAAGAGGGACATCAGCTGCTAGACACATTCTATTAACATGGTTGCGGGCAGCTGGAAGAAAAATACTAGTTAACAGTTCATAGGGGAAAAAAAAAAGGTTACATAGTTACCGGTAATCAGAATGAAATTTACCCGAACCATTCTCTACTGTTTTTATTTCATGTACAATTCTCCTACAACTATGACCAGAATAATACAACTATTATAGACATTTAAGAGACATGCAACAGTAAAATTTCTAACATAAGAAATTCGTATTACAATTTACTATATGAGAAGCACCCCATATACTACTTTTTAATTCCAAAGTGCCATCTTCCTCTTCTACTGCTATGGCTGCTGCTGCTGCTGCTAAGTTGCTTCAGTTGTGTCCGACTCTGTGCGACCCCATAGACGGCAACCCACCAGGCTCCCCTTTCCCTGGGATTCTCTAGGCAAGAACACTGGAGTGGGTTGCCATTTCCTTCTCCAAGGCATGAAAGTGAAGTCGCTCAGTCGTGTCTGACTCTTAGCAACCCCATGGACTGTAGCCTACCAGGCTCCTCCGCCCATGGGATTTTCCAGGCAAGAGTACTGGAGTGGGGTGCCATTGCCTTCTCCAATTACTGTGGCTACCTTTTATTAAACTTGGCTAAAACATTGTTTCAATGTTTTGCAAGCCCTTAACTTGCTCTTATTCTACTAAAATTGTCAGACAATAAATGGAAATGAATGGAGAATATGGAATATCAACTTGGAACTACTAAGGCAGCTTAAGATTGGGGGTGGAGGAAACAAGATAAAGGGAAAAAAGATGAGTCTGGTTAAAAGAGTTATCCTGCCTCTTTCTTACGCTACTTTGTATGTCTTTTCTTTTGATATCTCTGACCTGAAATTGTTACAAACTCACTTGACAGATTTACTTTTACATGTGGAAGTCCTTAGAGAAGGACTAAGTATTTTCATTCCACATTTCAGACACACAGATCTGTTAACAATAACTGGCTATACAGTATTTGATATATGAAATATCACCAACTTGTACAAGTTTAAATGGTCTAAAATGTGTACATGCAACAGGATCCAGTCTGGTATCTCACAGCACCAGATATACCAAAACTAATTCAAGAGCCATGACTTCTATAACTTTGGCATCCTGTTGCCTTACTCTCAAAACAGTGGTTTTTAGCCCTAACTGCCCTTTAGATCATCTGGGAAAGTACGAAAAAAAAAATATGATCATTAGGTCCCACTTACAGAGTCTGATTTAATTGGCCTTGGGTGAAATCTGGACCCTGATATTTCTTAGATCTCCACATAAACAAAGGAAGTCACTGTGTTTAAGTGCTGGGATAATGTGAAACAAATAAACATGCACACAACATACGCAGTCATCCTCTTTAATAATTTTAGCTTCCCCTATTTCACAGCAGTTTCAGTTAAAACTACAATCAAATGGCAATCTTTAAACCTGATCTTACTTCCCTTTAGCTCTTTTAAGATGTAACTTGTAAGGAAATATTTTAATTAACACTAATTGAATAAACAACCTTGTTACGGAAGAAAGGAAATATTTAAAATTATTAAAATAATCTCACCTCTGTTATCTAAAGCATTCATAACCAATATAAATTGTCGAAAAAATTCCACATTATAGTCAGGGCTACAAAGTAAAACAAAAAAAGTCACCAAAACAACTGGCCTTATACATGAGCTTTACAGAATAAAACAGGGTACTAAAAAGCATATTAAACTAATAACAGTGCAAAAATAACTGGTATTAGGGGTCTCTACCATATATATATAGGTCTGACTATTCCCAAATACCACCAACAGATTTAAAAGAAATTATTTCCCTTTAATCCCTGTGAATAACTACACATCCTTTTTGGCCAGTTACCTTGGGCACTGAGCAGAAAACCCGAACTGGCATGACTTACGAGTCCCACCAGGCCTTCCTGGGGCAGCAAGTGCCTGGGAACATACAAAGAATACATTCCCAGGATCTGCCTAGCCTGTGGCTTCACCTCACATGGTCAAGATCAGCAGGGTTCAGGCCCCTAGGGTCCCTGCTTTTAGAAGCACTGGGAAAGCAACACAGGGTAAGAAGGTTGTAGGGCTATCAGCAAGCTTGTAGAGCAAACATCCAGAGAATTAAAAGGAACCTGGAGACATAAATTCCCTGAGAAAGCCTAAGACTTTCTTTAATTCCAGGCCTCAAAAAAGAACTCACTGTTTTTAATACCATTTATACTTGTTAGCCGGACAACAACTACAGATAAAGGATTATTTTAGACACAGGGTTCCTTTGCCCCAACACCTCCAAAATTATATATTTATCCTATCTCTACTGAGATCAGAGAATACTTATGTACCATCAGAATTACTGCCCCATCACAATCCCCAATGTTATATTATAGAACTCACAGCCCTAATAAACAAATTATTTGTGGAAGGAACCTTTTACACTGAGAAAGGCTGTAGCTGAAGTCGACCAGAATGAGTAATATATTTAGAAAGGTCTGAATCATCACATATAATGATTTTTCACAGAATTATATATTTAAAACAGGAATATAAGTTCCTTTTAAGTTTTCATAACTTATTTACGATTTATTGAAAGTATTAAAGTATCTCACTTATCTAAATCATTCAAACCATATGTGTCTGTGTATGAATATATACATATGTATATACAAATACACTGCTAAAAGAATGCCACTAACTTATGTGGGCATAATCTACTGCATTTTCATTATTCCAGAAAAACTTAGAAAGCAGAATGACTATGAGTTCATATATTTAGCTAATAAAAATATACTTTGAAGGTTTAATTAAAAATTCACAGCAAATGCAATTCTGTGACATAATAATCAGAGCATACTTCATGATGCTGTCATGGTAGGCTATGATATTAGCTTTCGGGTAAAACTGCAGTACACTCTCTTTGGCAACCTGGAAAAACAAACAACACTAAATTACTAATGTACTAAATTATTATAACAATTCTAATTATATACAAAATCTATTTATGGCAGACAACTGCTACTTCACCTTATATAATATTTACATTAAAAATAAAATACAAAAATGTAACAGGAAAATTTCAACAAGATTAAGCTACATACACCTATTTATAAACTAACAGGACAGCTGCCTCCTCTCATACATACTTGTACGTGAATGGCCAGCTTCAGCAAAAGTATCAAATGCTTTAACCAAGTATCATTCATCCATTCAACGACTATTCACTAAGTATCTTCCGTATATCAGAATTTGTATATGGCACTTAGCGAATAAAAGTGACATATATCAAATAACCATCTAGATACATGTATCTACAAAGTATGATAATGATACACAGAAAAAGCAGAGATTGTAATGAAAGGAAGATCTGATTTAGAGATTTAGGAAAGAACTCCTAGAGAAAATGTGAAAAATGAAAAGGGGAAAAGAGTGAAAGTTCACCCAAAAGGCTGAGAAAAAAGCAAAGGCAAAAGGTATTTAAAAACCTTGAATCAAGATGGAACATTTAAGGAACTAAAGAAAGGTCAGAATGGCAAGAACTCAGGGGACGCTGTCTTCTTCTAAAGTGAACAATGGCCTAAGTTGTAGCTTCACCTGCCCAAAATACAGGAGAAGCCAACCTCTGAAGAACGTAGAACACAATGCTCACTCTAAGTAAACACTCCGAAATTTAAGCAAGAAGGGGACCCATTTACAGGGTCAGGAAAAGCACTTATCTTCTCTGCAGACAAAAAAAGGACAGCACAGCCTTCAGTCCTTTACTAGACAGATCTTTCTATTCTTCATAATCCCTCAGCTGAAAAAGAGACAATTTTCCCCATATTCTCCCTCCTGCTAGAAACCCCAAGTTAATCTAATGCCATAAATAGAAGATCCCCCAAGGGCAGAAATAATAATGAACAGATAAATAGAAACCATGTGAGAAATACAATTACCTGGGCCTTTGATCTTCCAACATGTTTCTTTTGAAACAAAAACTGCCTGTTGAGGTTGCTGACATCAATAGTATCCAGATCAATCTACAAATACATAGATCAGATAAATCACCAATTTTCTTATGTTTAAGCAATAAATATCACTATTCTCTTCATCCATAACCCAAAACTTTTGGTATTTGCTACATATAGTGGAGAAAAGGCTCTTAATACCAAAGTGTTAAATTGATAAAATAATTCAATACATATTAAAAAAAACAAGGTTTACTTTCAAAGACAACGTCCTCTCTCCCCCTAAAAAACTGATTCTTGTCTTCATTTGCTTGTTTAATCATCCTGGCAAATATGTTAGGAAATTCCTTAGATGGCACATAATCATGTTGAAAATGCATTAAAATTTTTTTCCCTTTTTCAATTTCCATCACTTCTCTATTAATCTCATCAATTACTCTTTCAAATCCAATATAATAAACTGTGCCTTCTTTTTCTTAAATGATACTTGACAGATTTATTGAATTTTTAGCACATTCTTTAATTCAAAAGTCCTTACCCATCCACAATTTTATTTACAATTATTACCTGAGGCCTGTGGAAGGAACCTTCTACACAAGGTAAAGTGTCTCACGTTTTAAGTCTTACCTAATTGCTGTTTAAACGTTAAATACAAGGGAATAAAAAATAATTATAACTAAAACCACTTTCATTCCACTTCAATAAACTTACATGAAAGGTAATCAAACGTTCTGTATAACATCCATGGTTTTGGCTATAATTTGTGAAAATTACCAGTACATATAATCACATAACATTTTTTTTATTCGTGCTTTCTAAATTACTACAAAAACCAAACCAAATAAAAAAAGATCAACATTTATTTCTCAGGTGCCCCAACTCATTGTCTATGACAAAATGAACCTTTTAAAGGAGTATCAGTAATTATCAGCTATGCCACATTCATTTTTGGGATTTGTGATACAGAACTGAATGGGAAGACAAACCCTATAAAAACCAAAGGAAAACGCATAAATGCTTTTCCCTCCAGTCACTCATTTATTAGTTCAGTCGATCATCTCTAATTCCATGTTTCCACTACACCTTAAAACGCTATAAACTCACAACCAAATTGTAGGTTACAACTCCAAACCTCTTAAGTTTACATAACAGAAATAACCTGACTCAAAATTGCAGCAGATTCTCGCCACCGCACACCAACGCAAAAGTTAAAATCCTAACCAATACCTTTAACGAAATAATCTATGGTGATAAAAATGATTGTCACGCAGATTGTCTGTACCCAGAAGAGAGGAGCGCAAGCCCCAAAGGAGTCCTACGAGTTGCCTGGCGACCCAAAGTAAGTTACCAAACTGCATCTCACTTTTCCTCTTATTTGTTAAAAATAAAATGGGATGAAAAACAGCGCTTACAAAGCCTGATAGCAGTGACGATTAAATACGTTAAGGCGAGTAAAAACCTCAGGACACAGTCGGACGCGGGACAAGCGCTCAGTAGGTCCTGATTGTTATTACCGCGCCATACTCTGTTCTGGATATTAAGAGGGACTTTGAACACTCGCAACATCCTCAAGGGACTCGAAACAACCATCTCCTGCCTCCCGTTCAAACTGGCGTACCGCTCTGAAGCGAAAGCACGAGGGCTCCTCCACAGCCCAGAGCCGCCACAAATTGGCGGGGCGCGGGCGGGGGCGGGGGCGGGGGCGGGGGGGGGGGAGGCCCACCGCAGGACGCCCGGAAGACCCGGGCCCTCGGCCTCAGCATGCGGAGCGGGCCCGGCGAGCGGCAAGGCCCGCCCCGTCGCTGTGAAGAGCTCCCTCTCCGTGGACAGCCACGACACTGGGGCCTCTGGGTCTGGCCCCGTGCTCTCAGCTCCAGTCCCGACCTCCGGGCCCCAAGCCCCCCGACCCCGGCTCCACAGCCCGCCATTCAGCCCGCGCGCACGCCTGGCCCTCACCAGGTCGATGTGGGAGAAGCCGGTGAGCACGAGGTTTTTGAGGAGCTCGCAGCCGATGCCGCCCGCCCCCACCACCAGGACCCGGCCCCCGGCCACGGCCTCAGCCAGTTCCCGGGGCAGCCCCCGCGACAGTGCCATGGCGGGACGACCACGAGCCGCGGCGGAGGCGGAGGCGGGAGAAGTGAGCCGCGGCCGGAAGCAGGTGGGGGAGGGGCGGCCCAGCTTCCGTTCCTGCGCACGTCGGCCGCCTATCGGCGCCGAGTGGGCGGAGCCCGAGGGTGTGGCCAGGCCGCCGGCCCTAGACAGGGCTGGGCTATGAGCGAAGGGCTTCACACCTGCGGTAGTAGTTTCTCAGCGACGCGCACGGCCGGGTCTTCGGCCTAAGTAGCCTAAGGATGGTGTTTGGCCTGGGATTTGGAACTCCCAACCAAAACTTCTAACAGGTTAGAAAACCGATGTCCCTCTATGTAAAGAGCTCTTACAAATTAACAAGAAAATGAATGTCACACAAAAAATACAGGCAATGGGTGTGAAGGAGCACTCACGAAGACAATGGGCAATATGATCAATATTGAAATTTCATCAAAGACATGCAAAATAGTTTTCAAATGCTTTTCACCCATTGAATGGCAAAAACATTGTGTTAGGCACTCCCACACACTGCAGGTATACTAAGGCAAAGCTTCCTAGAGTATTGTGGCAATTTGATATAAAAAAAACCCTAAAATTATGCATAGCTTTTGATTCATTCTTTTCAATTCGAGGAATTTATCCAATGGCAGTTATCACTGGTTAAAAAAATAATTAAATTGGAATAGAGAGGCAGATGTACAGAATGGACTTGTGGACTCAGCAGGTGAAGGGGAGCGTGGGATGAATTGAGACAGTAGGATTGACATATACACACCACCATGTGGGAAACAATGGGAAGCTGCTGTATAACATAAAGAGCTGGATGCATACTTTTCTTTTTTTGAAAAATACTTTGCAGCATATGTGTAATGGAGTAAAGTCCTCTTGTGCCCCAAGTGAAAAAAGCCAAACTCTGACAGTGGGAATTTGTAGATGAGCCACCCCACGCCCGAGGAACGGAGGCTGTGCGATGGCCCTCTCAGGAGCTACTTCACGTTCAAGGTCAGGAGGGGCAGCTGTGAGGAGATACCCCTCGTCCAAGGTAAAGAGCAGCGGCTGTGCTTTGCTGGAGCAGCTGTGAAGAGATACCCCACGTCCGAGGTAAGGGAAACCCAAGTAAGACGGTAGGCGTTGCGAGAGGGCATCAGAGGGCAGACACACTGAAACCATAATCACAGAAAGCTAGTCAGTCTGATCACACGGACCACAGCCTTGTCTAACTCAATGAAACTAAGCCATGCCGTGTGGGGCCACCCAAGATGGGCAGGTCATGGTGGAGAGGTCTGACAGAACGTGGTCCACTGGAGAAGGGAATAGCAAACCACTTCAGTGTTCTTGCCTTGAGAACCCCACGAACAGTATGAAAAGGCAAAATGATAGGATACCAAAAGAGGAACTCCCCAGGTCCGTAGGTGCCCAATATGCTACTGGAGATCAGTGGAGAAATAACTCCAGAAAGAATGAAGGGATGGAGCCAAAAGAAGGGGACGACAGAGGATGAGATGGCTGGATGGCATCACTGACTCGATGGACATGAGTTTGGGTAAACTCCAGGAGTTGGTGATGGACAGGGAGGCCAGGCATGCTGGATTCATGGGGTCGCAAAGAGTAGGACACGACTGAACTGAACTGAACTGAAAGACTTATTGCAGGGTGTCAAGCAAGGAAGTGGGAGGCAAGCCTTAGGTCCCTTCAACTTGGTCTTTGAGTTAGGGGATTTTTTTAAGGGGAAGAACAAAGATTAATCATCATCTTGTGACATTTTTAAATAGTAGTTTGGGGAGTTAGGATATGTCTCTAGTTTACAATTCTCTGGCCACGTGGTCCATGCCTCTGGGATCTGTTAGCTCACCTTCCTCTGGAGAAACAACTTGAGTTTGTACCTTAACAATGACATCTATAATAGCAAGTTTACTACATTAATGAGGTTATCAACAACAGCAATTTTAGTCATCTGACTCTGGTTGATTAGTGTTCAGTTAGCATCAGACTGAGATCAGAGGAGGTTAAGAAAGGGAGTAAAGTTGTGGAGAGATTTATCATAAACTCACTAAGGGAACTTGGTTTCAGGAGTGGGGGAGACTCAGTTTCAATTACAAAGTATGTAAAAGATTAAATTTTATTTAAAAGGTTTCTCAAATGGCAAGAAAATAACCATGGTTAGCATTTTTGTGTACTTATGTATGCTGGAATTGTGGAGAATTTTTATTTCTTCTCTAAACTTTCCTGTATTTCCCAGATGCTCATGCTCCTCAAAGAAAATGTGAACTTTAAAATCGGAAAAAAATTATTAGAAGAAAAAAGGAAAAGATGGTGTAAAAGGAAAATCCAAAGAGTCATTATTGCTAAGAGAGCTCTCTAAAATGGAGCTGGAAGGCCACTGATAAAGTGTAACTTATGCAAGGCTTCCGTGAAGAAGTGAAGTGAAGTTGCTCAGTCGTGTCTGACTTTTTGTGACGCCCATGGACACCAGGCTCCTCCATCCATGGGATTTTCTAGGCAAGAGTATGGGAGTGGGTTGCCATTTCCTTCTCCAGGGAACTTCCCAACCCAGGGATTGAACCCAGGTCTCCCACACTGTAGACAGAAGCTTTACCTTCTGAGCCACCAGGGAAGTCACCGTGAGAAGGCTTCCGTAAGACCCCCTTATCTGTCTGCAGTGTCTGTATCTTCTGGACCCCAAGGGCTTCCCTGGTGGCTCGGACAGTAAATAATCCTCCTGCAATGTGGGAGGCTTAGGCTCAGTCCCTGGGTAGGGAAGATCCCCTGGAGAAGGAAATGGCAACCCACTCCAGTATTCTTGCCTGGAGAATCTCCATGGACAGAGGAGCCTGGCAGGCTACAGTCCATGGGGTCACAGAGAATCAGACACCACTGAGTGACTAAGCACAGCACGGCAGTGAAGTCTGACCTTCTGACCACTCACTGTCCTAATGAAGGCATTCAAAACATCTGCCAGAAACTCAATGCTTATTACCCTTACCCAAATATAACTCATGACAGCCTATCTATATCAGACCCTTACCCTAAAACAACTCGTGACCATCATCCCTGAAGGACAACTATTTCCTTTCTTGTCTCAGAGTACAGCCTCAAGGCATTTGTCTTCATAAGCCCCTGATTCTCTTCCCTGGAACACTCTTTCCATTCTACTCAAATCTGTGTCTTCCGAACTGTACTCAAATCTGTGTCTTCTGAACTGTAACTTCTTTAAGATTTATTGATTTATGTATTTTGGGGGGCTGCACTGGGTCTTTATTGCTGCACATGGGCTTTCTCTAGTTGCGATGAGTGGGAGCTACTCTCGTGGTGCATGGGCTTTGCATTGTGGTGGCTTCTCTTGTGGGAGGGCGTGGGCTCTAGGGTGTGTGTGGACTTCAGGAGTTGCAGAATGTGGGCTCAGGAGTTGTGGCACATGGGCTTCCTTGCTCTGAAGCATGTGGGATCGTCCTGGTCCAGGGGTCAAACAGGTGTCCCTTGTATTGCAAGGCAGATTCTTAACCACTGGACCATGATTGAAGCCCCAAATTGCAATTCTTATGATGCCAAATATACTCTTTTCTTCTTTGTCTTGTTGGTTGACAAAGGAAAACAGAAGAAAATTCCTTTTGACTTCTCTGGTCCTTTTCATCAGTTGATTGGTTCCCCAAGCACCCACCAAGCTTGGTCTGTGAGGAGCACTCAGGCTGTGGTTCTGAACAAGGTAAAGGAGGGGCCGGGGAACCCAACCATGGCTTGGGTGGGTCAAGGGGCAGGGGGCACACCCTTGCATAGTACGCTGCTGACGTCCCTTCCCTACCATTGGCCTGCCTCTCATAAACAGACATCCTGAACAGGGGGCTCACCTTCCTTCTCCCTCAAGACACGCAGTGGATAGAGCCACCTTCCTTTGCTTCTCTCCTGCCCACAAAACTGCACACCTAATCCTACTCCTCAGGGCCTTGCTGGTATTTCTGTTTTCAGATCTAGATCTTTTACACAGCATGTAAGTGGCTCACACTGGACTTGTTTTCTCATGTCTTGCTTCCTTAACAACTATGTTACAAACATTATTTCTATTGGGTGATGGGGATGCCTCTGCAATCTGTACTCTGTTTAGATAGATCTGATACAAACATGTATAACTAGATTCAAGAACGCATTTGGTTGGAAGCACAAACTGTCTCCACCTAAAAGAAACATGACACCTAACTCATATCTGAAAATGGCTGTATCAACAGTTTCAAGCAACAATTATACCCCATTCTCTCATCAAAGGAGGGTACTCTCTGGCCACTTAAATAAATCCAAAGTGATGTACCTGCAGTCTGATGTACCTGATATGAGCAGTCTGTTTTCTGCTCTAGTTGGAGTGAGTGGTCTGAAGTCTGAGGAATTATCTGCCCACAACAGAAGTGCCACAGGGGAACTGGTGATGGCTTCTCCAACATGACAGAGAGGAGGAATCAAAACCTCTTTCTACAGGACTTCCCTGGTGGCTCAGTGGTAAAAAAAAAAAAAAAAACAAAACCCGCCTGCCAATGCAGGAGACATGGGTTCAATCCCTGATCCGGGAAGATCCACATCGTAGTTGCCATGGAGCAACTAAGCCCGTGCACCACAACTGCTGAGCCTGCGCTCTAGAGCCCGGGAGATGCACCTACTGAAGCCCACACGTGCCCTAGAGCCTGTGCTCTACAAGAGAAGCCAGCACGACGAGAAGCCGTGCACCACAACTACAGAGCAGCCCCTGCTTGGTGCAGAGAGAGTCCTCGCAGCAGTGAATCCAGCACAGCCAGAAATAAATAAATAAAACGAACAATAAACCTCTCTCTGCAGGTCCACACTCGGCCTCAGCCCGACAAACCGTGTTCCTGAAACATCTATAACCAACACCCTTGCTTTCTTCTACACAGCCAGCCACTTTCCCCAGGTACCTCTGCCCACCTTGGGAAGCAGGGAGAGGGCAAGGAAGCAGTCAATAACATAAAATCTAAATGGAGAGAGGGGAGATGAGTGGTGGACAACTGGGTGGACGGACAATGTCCAGAAGAGACAAAAGGGGCAAGAGGTGGGAATAGATGAGGGTGGGAAAGTGGGGTAGGCCTCAATAGCTCACGTCACAGGGCAGGATCCTCAAGCAGCTGGAACAGTCCCAGCAGTATGCTCTGTCAGCATCCAGGGACAGCAAAAGTGCAGAGGCTGCAGGGGTAATACATGGCTAGCTGCTGCTCACAGCGCTACAGCTGCTCTCCCTCCGAGAACCCATCAGGGTCTTCCATAAGATCACCTGCCCTGTGGGCTACAGAGGAGCCATGTTCTGAGCTGCCTCTGTGGACGCAGGCCACTGACCCTGAAGGGCTAACCAGCCCATAAATGAGAGGTTCTAAATCCTGGCTCCAGACCCAGCACAGGTGCCAAAAAGCAAACAGAAACAAGAGCTAATATAAACTCTGAGTCAAAATGAGGTAAAAACACAATGTAAACATTAAAGTTTAATTTATGTAAATAAAAGGAAATGCACTACTTAAATAATAATTCATCTGGGTCCTTTTGGATAATACAGAATTCTTCCATGGGTGCCTGATCATTCTGAGGCCAGCAACTCTTCTCACATGTATAAATTAGAATGGTTCCAAATTCCACAGAAAGATCTGAAAAATACAACATAATCAGGATTCCAATAAAGAGAAAGTATTAGGAGATACACTCAATATTCAGTTTGCTTAGTGAATATAGCCCAGACACTGGAACAAGACTGCTTGGGTTCAAACCCAGCTCTACCACCTGGTGATTTCACCTCTATGATATTATTATGTATTTATCATGGTGATAAGATTACTGTGTGGAGTAAATTAGCTAGTACATATAAGATACTTGGAACAGAGCCTGGCACATCTTGAGTGTTATCTGTAAAGCAAAAAGGTTAAGCAGAAGAAGCTGATAGGAAGGAGAAGGATTGCTCAATATCAGGATAACTGATGTTGCCATAGGCAGTGGTTTTACCTTACAAGCTGAAAAATAATTACTTAAGGCAAAAACAGTGCTCATTAGCGCTCAGTCACAATACAGTCACAGTATTCCTATAGAAAGTGACTGCCGATTAAAAAAAAACAGATCAGCAAAATATACTTTAAAAATATGGTACTTCCCAGGTGGTCCAGTGGTTAAAACTCTGTGCCTTCCACTGCAGGGGGCATAGGTTCAATCCCTGGTCGAGGAACTAAGATCTTGCATCCTGTGTGGTGTGGCCAAATCCAGACTATTTGACATTGAAGATCATTTTAAAATGTCATGCTAACAGAACACTAAGTCCAAGAAAGGATACAGGCAAAAAGCAGAAAATAGATAAAAATTTTAGAAATGTATCAATGGATGGAGCCAGGAAGAATGGCATTAAGAAAACGCGAGTAATAAGAAAGCCTGTTGATATCAGAATAGGAAAACAGGAGTCAACAGGATGAGCTGAGCAACTGGTTTGGAGCAGCAAAGGAAAAATACTTTTAAAAAATGCAGGCAGGGCCTCCCTGGTGGCTCAGTGGCAGAGAATTTGCCTGCCAGTGCAGGGACACGGGTTCAATCCCTGGGTCAGGAAGATCCCACATGTGCTGCAGAGCAGCTAAGCCGCTGAGGCAGTTATTGAGCCTGTGCTCTAGAGCGTGGGAGCTACAGCTACTGACGCCCGAGCACCCCAGAGCCCTGCTGCGCAACTGGGGAAGCCACTGCCGAAGAAGCCTGCACACTGCAGCTATAGAGGAGCCCCCATGTGGCACAACTGGAGAAAAGCCCACGCAGCGCCAAAGACCCAGCAAAGCCAGGATAAATAAATAAAATTTAAAAAACAATGTAGGCAGTTGGGCCTTCCCTGGGGGTCCAGTGCTAGGACTCCGTGCTCCCAATGCAGAGGGCCTGGGTTCGATTCCTGCTCGGGGAACTGGATCCCACATGTTACAACTAAAGAGATAGCATGCTGCATACCACAACAAAGACAGAAGAGTCTTCATGCTGCAACTAAGACCTGGAGCAGCCAAATAAATGAATATGCAAATAAATAAATATATAGATTGAATGTAGGTGGTGATAATAGAAAGAAAGTCAAAGACAGTCCCCAAAAAGGGTGAAATAGAGCTGATTTTGAAGAAATAACCTGGTGAATTTGAGAAAATTCCCAACTAAAATGTATAACAGGCAGTTTGTAGGGGGCATGAGAAGGCTGCAGCCTCAGTAATAGTAACCACCAGGAGAGGAAAGAAGGAGGTGCAAAGAATCAGCATAAGTATGAAATAGCTGAGTATTATACATGAAACCACAGACCTCCCACAGTGGGGACTGAAAGGTGGGGAGGAGAAAGAGGCAAATGGAGATCAAAACAGTCCCATTACACATGTAATGAAAAACATCAGCAACCTCAAGAAACAGAAAAGACAGGTAAAATCTAATTACAGGTAGAAAGGAAAGGCTTCCGAGAAGTTCAATGAATGCAGAGGGAAAGAGAAAAGATGTTATCATGGAGTTGAGAAGAGAAAGGTGACCCAACCAACTGGTGTTGCTTCTGCAGAAAAGCTACAAACTCAACAGAAAAGATATTCAGGGGAATTCTCTGGTAGGCTGGTGGTTAGAACTCTCCACTTTCACTGCCGAGGGTGTGGGTTCAACCCTGGTTGGGGAACTGAGATCCTGCAAGCCGCACAGCATGGCCAACTTAAAAGAAAGAAAGAAAACAGAAGAAAAACTAAATATGCAGGTCTGAAGACCCATCCAATCCCATGATAAACAAAACTGCATGGGACTTCCCTGGTGGTTCAGTGGCTAAGACTCTGCCCTCTCAACAGGAGGCCAGGGTTCGATCCCTGGTCAGGGAACTAGATCCCACATGCCTCAACTAAAAGTTCTCATGATGCAGCTAATGGTCCTACATGCCACAACAAAAATCGAAGATCTCTCATGCCATACCTAAGACCTAGTGCAGCTAAAATAAGTAAATAAGAATTACAGAACAGTGGGACTGCAAGACCTGTTAGTTCACTGACAGGACTTCATGGATAAAGAAAGTTCTATGGGGTAAGTGTTAGTTACAAAGGGTGGAGGCGCATCAGTCCACCCTCAGACTTCTACAAAGCAACATTCAATGCCAAAAGATATCTATATGATCGTGAAAGATCTCATGGATTTTCAGAAAAACGTACTTCCCAGTGAGGCCCAGCCATGGGAGATGATAGGAGGTACCAGATAAAAGGGCTGGTGGGGCCCTCACTATTAGAAGGTGACAGCATGGGGTTTACCAAGTTTTGAAGAAAGAAAGTGGGGCTTAATAACTTTACATATAAGTTGTCCTTCAATTAGAAAGGCAGACTAGTTAGGGCTCAGACCTATGAGCCCTCTTTGAGGCAATTACATGATGGAATCCAACTAGGAGAGAACAGAATAAAGAATTCACAGGCTAAACAGCTATGAGAATTATGTCTACAGAATACAGATTGATAAACCTCGATAAAGCAAAACTGATACTAAATTATGTGGACATGGAGTAGGGTAAACATTTCCTGATCTATTAAAGGGTCAAATGCAAACTATTTAAAATTGAAATATGGAATGAATATAATTTTCTTAATTTCAGAGGATCTTTTAGAAACTAGGGCCTCTTTTAATAAAGAACCCATTACCTAAAAAGTCTAGCAGCTGCTTCACTTACACTTAATTTTTCTTATGTTAAATTTTCATTAATTTATTCTAGTACTTTAAATTAGTATTACTCAATCTTTTCCTTTTTAGAAAAAACATTTCTTTTTTTATTTTTTTTTACTTTATTTTACTAGAAAAAACATTTCTAGTCATACATCTGTTTTAACTTTCTGTCTGCATTTATGTCAAGAATGATGACTAGACTGATCCTACACATGTGCTAATGGTGATTTCCACGGTTTACCAGGTATTTGCAGAAAATCTTTAATAGAAAACTCAGGGATCAAAATAAGCAGAGAAAAAAAGGTAAACTGCAAGAAACAGACAACACAGGAAACAAGTAAAAATTAAAAAAAACAGAACACATCCCAAAGATATGAAAGAAGATACTGAACTCATAAAAACAAACCAAAGAAGGGGAACTTATAAAAAGGCTTATACCCTATGAGTCAATGAGATTTATCCCAAGAATGAAAAGATGTTTAAACATACCAAAATCAGTGTAATATGCCACATCAAGAGAATCAATAGAATTACATGATATCTCAACTGATGCAGAAAAAAGCATTTGATAAAATTCAATACCCTGTAGTGATAAAAATCACTCAGTAAATGAGGAATAGAAGGTAAATTCCTCAATCTGAAAAAGGCCATATACATGAAACACTCAATGGTGAAAAACTGAAAAGCTATTCCCCTAAGACCAGGAACAAGACAAGGATACCCACTTTTGCAACTTACATTCAATGAAGAAGTTCTATACCAAGAGATGGGACAAGAAAAAGAAATAAAAAGGCATCCAAATCAGAAAGGAGGAAGTAAAATTATCTCTATTGATCTGATCTTTTTTTCCAAGAATGCTTGTTTTTGTCTCTGTACTTACATTTCCACATTAACAAAACAAAATCAAATTATCTGCAACTCAAATATTCTTATTAGAATAATGATAACAGAATCTGACCACAAACTCAGTTTTCATCTTGATGTTTTCAAATAAGAATTGTTTAAAAAATATGTAGAACTCATCAGTTCCTAGGATAGTTACCAGAAAGTGATGATTTTTTTTTTTTTGGCGGTACCTCACGACTAGTGGAGCTTCCTTGACTAAGGACTGAACTTGCATTCCCTGCAATGGAAGTGGGGAGTTCTACCCAATGGACCAGGAGGGAAGCCTCTGAAAGTAACACTTTTAAAGAAACTGAAATAGTAGTCTCCCAAGTTATTTTAGTTGTTGCTATATTTTGTCCTAGAAATAAGTTACCCCTTTGAAAAATTATACTAAGATCAAACCCTGAAATGCTTTTCAATGTAGTAAAACTCACATGTTGTTATAATGTCCATATAGCTAATGATGTAGGTAAAGATAAACAGTGATCTCTTCTTACGTGTTTTTAGGGCTTCCCTGGTAGCTCAGCTGGTAAAGAATCCGCGGGCAATGCAGGAGACCTGGGTTTGATAACCTGGGTTGAGAAGATTCCCTGGAGAAGGGAAAGGCTACCCACTCCAGTGTTCTGGCCTGGAGAATTCCAAGGACTGTATAGTCCCTGGGGTTGCAAAGAGTCAGACACGACTGAGCAACTTTCAGTTTCACTTTCTTATGGGTTTAATGCAATTCAAAGAATATGTAAAATGGTCCTAAGAAATCAGGTTAAATTGAAATACAAATTTAAGTTGGGAATATAAAAAGCAAACCATTTTCCTTGCTTTTGATGGTGTACGGGAAGCAGCCCATGTGACAATTATGTCACATGACAAAGTGTGCTCATGTTAGGAACACTTCCATCACCACAGAGGAAAGATTTACTGATTGTATTGAAATAAAAGAAAAAATGTACATGACGCATGTTAGGTAATTACTGATAAACTGGAAAAAGACGACGTTGACGTAAGAAAGCCCATCATCATGAGTGACTCGCTCGTTATGCAGGAGTGACTACAGCAGCTGTGCAAAGAGCTATTAGCCATTATTCCTCAGCTGTGCATGATTTTGCCAAACGTGTGCCCTGGTTAGCTCATAATCTTAACAGACAAAATTTCTGCTCCTAAAATTAAACCACAATAACCTTTAAAATAATGTACAATGGATAAACATGTTTTGTGAATTCAGTAAGTATTTTCATGTCTGTTCTAAAAAGTACTTTAACGTGTATACCTGTGGTGGATACACGCTGATGTATGGCAAAACCAATACAATATTGTAAAGTAAATAGCCTCCAATTAAAATAAATAAATTTATATTAAAAAAAGGAAAAAAAAGTACTTTTAATACACATATGACTACTCAGTGGTCATAAAAATCAACTGTAATCAGTCACTATATGTATGTGTGTATATATATGTACATATATATATATGTTTATGAAGCTCTAAGTCATCTCAGTGGTGTCCGACTCTTTGCAACTAAGCAAGGATACTGGAGTGGGTTGCCATGCCCTCCTCCAGGGGATCTTCCCGACCCAGGGATTGAACCCAAGCGTCTTACATCTCCTGCATTGGCAGGTGGGTTCTTAACCACTAGCGCCACCTGGGAAGCCCAATAAAATATATATTAGGAAATACAGATGATCTGATATTATATGTAGAAAATCCTAACAAATCCACAGCAAAAAACTTGGTTCTGAACAGTTTTCTGTTGTTTTTATATCATCCTTAAAGGCTCCGCCCTAGCCTTTATTCTTTCCTTTCTTCTGTGAGTTTTGTTTGGTTGGTCTTCTTTTTCTAGTTCCTTAATGTAAACAATTAGGTCACTGATTTGAGATTTTTCTTTGTTTTCAACATATGTGTTTAGAGCTCTTAAGATGACACGGTTGGGGACTTCCCTGGTAGTCCAGTGGACAGGATCCCATGTTTCTGCTGCAGGGGGCACAGGTTCCATCCCTGGGCAGGGAACTAAGATCCCACATGCTGCAAAGTGCAGCCAAAAAATAAAGAAATTAAGACCCAGGGATGCCATTCAGAGGATATACCCCAAAATACTAAAACCAGTGACTCAAATGTATCTGTATACCACTGTTCCCAACAGCATTACTCATAGTAGCCAAAAGATGGAAAGCCCCACCACCAACTTAAAGAATTTAAAAAATCTGTATTATACAGTGAAATCTGTATATCATGAATGAACTATAAAAAGGAAAGACATGTTGATACATGCTACAACATGAGCCCTGAAAACATTACGATAATGAAATAAGCAAGACACAAAGGGACGAATATCATATAATTCCACTTGTCAGGTATCTAGAATAGGCAAATTCAAAGAGACAGAAACAGAATAGAGGTTACCAGCAACGAAGGGAAGAGAAAATGGGCTAGGGCCGGGGGGCGCTCATTCTTTTAGGGGAGGGGCAGAGTAGTTAATGAATACAGATTGATGTTTTTGTTTGAGATAACAAAAAATTTCTGGGAATAAAATAGTGGTGACAGTTACATAACACTGTGAATATATTTAATATCACTAAATTATACACTTAAATGGCTAAAATGGTCAATTTTTAAGTATGTGTATTTTGTAACACATTTTTTCAAAAAATCAATTATATTTAAACATTTAATACTAGCAGCAAACATCAGAAACTGAAATTTTTTAAATGCCATTTACAATAGCATAAAAAAGCATTTAACACAGAGAGACAAAACCGAAAAAAGATATGCAAGACTCTACACTGAAAAGTATAAGACTATTGCAAGAAATTAAAGAGAACCTAAATAAATGGAGAGATATATACTAGGTACATGGATTGGAAGACTCAGCATTGTTAAGACATCAGTTCTCCTCGATCTGATCCAGAGAACCAATGCAATACCAAACAAAATCACAGAAAGTCTTTTACTTTTTTTAAGAAGTTGAGGAAATAGCAACCCACTCCAGTATTCTTGCCTGCAGAATCCCAAGGACAGAGGAGCCTGGCAGGCTGCAATCCATGGGGTCACAAAGAGTCAGACATGACTGAGTGACTGAGCATCCACACATAGAATGGCTACCTTATCAGACAGCTCAGTTAAAGAGTTAAGAAATAAAATGCAATTAAAAAAAAAAACAGAAACGCAAATGATCTGGAAGAGGCAGAATATTTTTGAAAAGGAAGAATAAAGCTGAAAGACTGATACAACCAAGTTACAATTCCAACACTTTGGCCATGTGATAAGAAAAACTGACTCACTGGAAAAGACCCTGATGCTGGGAAAGACTGAAGGCAAAAGGAGAAGGGAGCCGCAGAGGATGAGATGGTTAGATAACATCATGGACTCAGCGGACAGGAATCTGAGCAAACTCTGGGAGACAGTGAAGGACAGGGGAGCCTGGCGTGCTGCAGTCCATGGGGTCCCAAGGGTCAGACATGACCAAACAACAACAACAAATCTTACAAAGCTACTGTGGTCAAGATAGCGTGGCAGTGGCGTCAAAACAGAAAAACAGATTAATGGGACAGAATGCAGAATAAAGAGTACAGAAACAAAGTAACACGCATATGGACAACCAATATCCAACAAAGGTAAAAGTACCTGAGCAGAGAAGAATATTCTTATCAATAAGTGGTGCTGAAACAACTGGATATTCACATGGAAAAGAAGGAACTTGAACCATACCTCATACCATATATAAAATTTAACTCAAAATGGACACAAATCTAAATGTAAAACTAGAAACAAAACTCGTGTCCTTGGGCTAAGCAATCATTTCTTAGACAAGATATCCAAACATAATTCATATAAGAAAAGATGAATAAATTGTGCTTCAAAATTAAAAACTGGTTTTAAAAGGACAGTTTAGAGAATAAAAAGACAAGTCAGTACTTTATGGAAGGGGGAGAAAAAGGCACTGTTTTCATTGGAGAAGCCTACAATACCAGCCAACATCAATAATCAGTGTTTAGAGAGGCACCCTGGATAAGATGAGCGAGATGAAGAAAATGGCACTTTACCCCGCACCCCATGCTTTTCTTCTCAATAATCTGCAGTCTCACTCCAACAGAGGGGCATCTTACAAAATAAGTGACCAGTACTGCCACTAACTGTCAAGATCATCAAAAATGAGGAAGTCCTGGGACGTCTCCGGCGGTGCAATGGCTAAGACCCCACACTCACAATGCAGGGGGTGCAGGTTTGATCCCTGGCCAGGGAACTAGATCCCACATTCTACACCTAAAAATCCCACATGCTGCAACAAAGACCTGGTGCAGCCAAATAAATAAACAAATATTTCTTTTAAAAAAATCTTGCTTAAGGAAAAATGAGGAAGTCTGAATTTTCATCACAGGCAAGAGACACACTAAGTGATATCCTGGATGGGCTCTTGGATATTAGGTAAAAACTAACGAAATCTAAATAAACTATGGACTTTAGTTAATAATGCATTAATAATGGCTCATAAATTACAACAAAAGTACTATATTAGTATAAATTTATTTTAATAAAGGGGAAACTGGATGTGAGGTATATGGGAATTCTAGGTATTTATTTCTCAATTTCTCTGTAAATTGAAAGCTTCTAAAGAATAAAGCCTACACTAAAAAAAAAAAAAAGAAAGAAAGGAAAAAACCCAAAAAGAAAAATTGGCAAGTTAGACTTAGAGAAAATATTTTTACATTATATACCAGATGAAAGACTTGTATCCAGAATACATATGAAACTCTCAGAATTCAATAAGAAGACAAACTACCCAAATTTTAGAAAGAGAAAATGATTACAACAGACAAAACATATAAACATATATAAACATATATAACAGAGAAAACATATAGTGATAAATCAGCACATGGAAATGATGCTCAAAATCATTAGTTATTAGAGAAATGAAACCATGAAAACCGTGCGCTATCGCTACACACCCATGAGACTGAAATGAACCAGACAGACAGTATCAAGTATTACCAAGGATGTGCAACTCTCACGTACTGTCAGTTGGGATGTAAGTGGCACAGGCTCTTTAGAAAACAAGGTGGCAGTGTCTTAAAAAGCTAAACACACACCTACCGTCAGCTGCTTTTCTCCTAGATACTTAATCCAAAAGCCTATGTCCATACAAAGGCTTGTACACAAATGTTCGAAGCAACTTTATTTATACTAGCCCCAAATGGAAGCAACAAATATGTCTCCTAAAAATAATTCTAATTTCCCAAGTTTTCTGTAATGCTTATATTTTATAAGGAAACAAAGATGAAACACTAGGTTTTCATTATTAAAATTAATCCCAAATTAGTGCCAGAAACCCACAAACTTGAATAAATAAAGGGCCTTTTACCTAAATTAGCACTTCTGAGCATGCTGACCAGTGCTGGCATAAGCTGAAACTCAAAGATCCTTCGGGCTCCACAGTGGCTGCAGGCTGGGAGCTCAGTGACTTCTGATGTAGGGCAGGTCAAAAAAAGTGGTTCTCCACTCCAGGAGTACCTAGAACAAGGAGAAAAACAAAGCTGAATTAGGGCCACATACAAGTCACATGTTAACATCCAAGACTACACTTGATCAATTTTGTTTCTTTCTTGGAGAATATCCAGAGCAAAACCAGATAGCAAAGAAAATCCAAAGGCCCAGAAAACTAGCTGCAAGGCTGGAAATCACAGCAAGACATCTGAATTCTTATCAATGCTTGATTTAAAGTCTAGATGAAGGCACTAAAGCTAATGTTGAACTGAATTTAACTAAAACCGCAACAAAGCCCAGACTGCTCAATTGCAGATTGAGACTCCCCACAGTTCTGGTCTTACAGATACAGAGGTGTGCACCCCTAAGGGATGAGTATTAACTTCAGTATCTATTGTCCTCCAACATATAGTTTCCAGTAAATAATTTTTTAAGTTACTAGATATGCAAAGAAGCAGAAAAAACTAACCCATAAAGAAAATGAATACATGGAGAGCCATAGCCAAAATGATGAACTTTTCAGACACACTTTATGTTTTTAAAAATTTCATTGAAGTATAGCTGATTTACAATGTTGTGTTTAACTTCTGCTGTACAGCAAAGTGACTCAGTTGGACATATAAATACTCTTTTTCTTTCTTTTCCATTATGGTTTATCACAGGATACTGATTACAGTTCCCTGTTCCATGCAATAGGACCCTGATGGACAATATTTTTAAAACAACCACCAGACTGAGTCCCTCACGTCAATCACTCTTGTAATCGATGTACTTTAATATTTGCAGATTTAGTTCTTATTTCATTTTGGGGAAATTTCCTATTTTATCTTTCAGTATTGTTTTGGATCTATTTGTTGAGGTCTCTTCTTTGGACACCAGTTATATTTATAGTAGTTAAATTTATCCACCTTCCAAGATAGCACCTTCTAATTGCTTTGTCTTTTTGTTCAGCATTCATGAGATTTTTGAAACTCTCTTCACATCAGTACTTTGATTTTCAGCCAAGTCGACTACTTCTAAATTTATCAGATATGCAATGTGTGGCCTGATTTCTTTAGCAATTCAACTTCCCTTGGCATCTTATTTTCTCAACTTTGAGCTCTTGGTTTTATTGAACACATTGTCTTACAAAGTTCTTCTGTATCTTGAAAACTCTGCTGGGAATTATGTGTTCCTCAGATTATCTTTTCTTCCAGATATGGTTCTTGGCTCATTTTTGAATGTACGATTCATTTCTCTGATTTTACTCCCAACAGTATGATTACATGGGTGGCCTGCCACTTTTCAGCTAGTTCATGCCTCAAGAGGGCAACTCTGTTTAGACCACCTGTTTGCTCCAAAACAGTGTGTGGGTTTTCTTACTGACTTCCTGTCAATCACATCAGAGATCTGTTCTTTTCCCCTTCTCCAAACACATTTTTCATTTCTTCTCCTCTTCTGTAGGTGAATCGGAGTTGGGGTATAGTTCTGTAAGACTCAATGCAATCTACTAGAACACCTGGGCTTCATTTTTATTTCTGACATAGTGTAAAATGTCTTACACGTTGGGGGATACCACTCTAACAGGCAAGAAATTGCCCTTGACTTCTTTATCATTTCTGTAACGCATCATGGAACCCAACAACTTTTGCTTCTGAGAGGCAATTCCTAATTCCCTGTATCTTCACCCACACCACACCCAGTTGTGTGGCCAAAAGCCCTACCGCAGAAGATACACATTCTTCTCCTGTTTGCTTCTTTCCAGATTCAACATTATTACCACAATTCTCAGGATGCTACGGACTTATCAGTGGATTTTCAAGAAGTGAGAGAAGAAGGTTGAATGGCTAGAACTCACACTAAAGGTACAGAAATGTCTGTACCTTCCTCTGTGAAAAGAAAGTTAACTAAATACATGTGAGGCACCCAGAACTGTATTAGACATTTGGTGATATCACATCCTGGATTGCCACTTTGAGGTTTTTTGTTTTTTGTTTTTTTTAATGAATTTAGGTTAATAACTTCGCTAGTTAAAGTGAAGTGAAGTCGCTGACTCGGACACGTGTTCGACTCTTTGTGACCCCATGGACTACAGCCTACCGGGCTCCTCCGTCCATGGGATTTTCCAGGCAAGAGTACTGGAGTGGGTTGCCATTGCCTTCTCCATGAGTTTTATTTCAATGCAGATGGAAGGGATTTTCTTTTTGAAGTTTGTTTTTTTCTACTTTATTTTTGGCTGATTTTTACTTTTTATATTCACTGTAACCAGGTATTAGGATAGAAGGACCACTTGATTTTACTCTGACCACTGTATCTAGACCCATTTGTCCACATTTTCCCTGTGTTGTCATGTTTATATACTACAACCTGCTGGATATGTCATTTCTTCTGAGAGCCTCTGTGACATCCTATTTAGAATAGTTAAATGTTTTGTTTTCCTCATTTATCACTTGTGGAAATCATACAATATATCTTTTTAAACTCTCCCACTAGAAGGTTAAAATCTATAAAAACATGGACTTTGTGTCATTTTCTGTTGTACCTGCAGCACCTATAATAGCTCCTAACATCTGGCTTAGACTCAGTAAATACTAGCTGAATGAATGAACATAGCTCACATGAGCGAACATCCTTCCAAACATCCTACAAAGTAGGCATTAGGCCCATTTTACAGAAGAGTGAATAGTCATCTGCCCCAAGGCCAAGTCTTCTAAGACCAAAACCAAGGTTCTTTTCATCCCTACCATGTTTGAAAATGTACTGGTATCACCAATACCTATTATATGTAGGCACTATGCTCTGCATGAGAATAACATACTGTTCTCACTGCCAAAGATCATGAATACATACGTACACCAATACTATTAAGAGATCCTTATAGATCTCTGCTTCCCCAAAACAGCATAGTGGGTTTCAAACAACAGTCAGTATTTATGGATGTTGTACAGAGGATTTTCATCATCACCTCATTTAGTTCCCAGAGGAATCCTATGAAATAGGTAGTTGCATTATCATCCTCATTTTAGAGATGAGGCACTGAGGATAAGAAAGGTTAAGTGAATTTGCCCATGGACCTTCAACTAGAAATGGAAAACCCAGGCCTTGAACTTCCAAGACCTCTTATTCAATATCCTCTGGGCAGTTGTTACTTATTACAAAGTATGTCTTTGGTATAAGGAACTTGTAAAGTAGAATGCACAAGGGAAATAAAACCAAAACTATAACAAAGATTTAGTTTCAAAGATGTAAATCAAACTGACAAGAACACACTCTGTAGTCTAAGAAAAATCAAGATTCCACACCCCAAATAACAGCCTCCTAAATCCCCATCTCCAGCATTGCATCAACACTTATCCAATTTCACAAGCCAGAAGCTCAAAACCACTTTGTTGCCTTCCAATCTTTTACTCTCATATCCAAGGGTCACCAAGAACTGCCATTATACAAATATCTCCCAAACTCATTTCCTGTTTCCCACATCCTCTGCCTTGATCCAAAACCTGATACCATCTCTCATCTGGATTCCTTGAATCTCAAGTGATCATATCACTCCCCTGGCATCCACTGGCTACAGAATAAAATACAAATTCTTTAGTAAGAAATGGATTGAAAACATACCTAATCCATGCCAGTACTAGACACCAAGTCTGGGGAGTACCTAGTCTGTCAATGAGGACAACAAGGGTGTGTGTCCTAAAGGAGGTCAAGGTGTGGAGCTGTGGGAGGCAAGAACCAAGCTGTTCTCACTTCAGACACCATGGTGTCCAGCCCATTGGCTTGCCCCTATCCCACCATGATGCACTTGGCCATCTTTTTCCTTAATCAGTTACCTCTGTGATGCAAAGCATCCTTGGCCTTTATCCTACAGGATAGGGGCTAGGGGCTCCACGTGTGTCTCCCGCATGGTGCCTTCCCTGATGAAACAAGGCAAAGGGCCCTGGTCCCTCCTCTGGGTTGCTGGCACCCTTGTTCACATCTCCGTTGGGCACCTATCACAGCATATAGTGTCCTGTCTCCTCTGAGCAGACCAGGTACTTGTGTGGCCAGCAACAAGACCGGTTGTTACTGAACCAACTCCAAGCCCAGCACACAATAACTCAGCCCTATAGGAAGAGAGGATGAGTGTGAGCATTGAGTCTCATCAGTGAAGAGGCCCCTCCCGAGGGGTGGTCTCCACCTAAGAATTGCTGCCACTACTGAGGGGCTACATGCTTAAGTAATTGGTTTAATCTGAAAATTCTGGTGAAGGTTTCATAATTTGGGCATGTTTTCAACACAGCATCTCTAGTTGTCATGCCTAATTAAAGTAAGGAGAAATAAAGTGAATTACCATCAATAAAACTAGAATGCAAGAATCAAGAGTAAAGGCTGACTTTGTACTTAGGAGTAAAAACTACAATCAAACTATATATATCAGGAACCTTTAAACTTCAAAATTTCGCTCCTCAATTTCACTCCTAGTGAAAAATTCCTAGTGAGAAATTTCACTTCTACTTAAACAGAAATCACTACCACATTCCAGGAGTGTGAACAGGATGCACACTGCAGCGCTGAGCTCTGCAAAGCTGAAACCAGATGGAAACAATTAAACACCCAACAATACTGCCACAGGTACAGTCAGAAAACAAACGGGCCCAGAAAGTAAATCATAATGATTTTAATCATACAAAATTAATCATAACAATCTCTCCAATATATAAAAAGCCCCTAAAAATCAAAAGGCACAAGAACTTATGGAAAAACGGGTAAAGGTTATAAATAGACAGTATTTGCTCACCTTTGGCAAATAGATCTTACAGAAAAACCTGAACAAACTTTTGGCTCACCCAACAAAAGTAACTCCACAACACAGAGGAAGATATTCGTAAGAAAAAAATCAGGTAAAATTATACCAAGAGGCCCTTTTTCACCTTGAATTGACAGAAATACAAAAGCATGAAGCTCACCCTGCTGGCAAGGCTATGGGAAAACAAGCACGTATAGGTTGCCAGTAGGAATTAAAGATCATATATTGCCAGCAGGAATTAAAGTCCAATGGGAGACAACTGGGTGCTATCAATTAAAACCACAATTGCATAAACCCCTCTGCTTAACTATGCCATTTCAGGAAATGCATCCTAGAGAACAAGTAAAATGGACATGGGACTACAGTAACTTTTTTTTTAAAACACAGTTCTCAATGTTCTTAAAAGATACAGTAATAGATAATAGCACAGTTAAAAAAGAAGGAAACGGAATGTTTCTTGAATGCTTTCTTGTGATTAAAAAAAGGAAAGTAACATGTAACATTTGCTTTGACATGCATAAAGAAATTATATAAGCACACATAGGAAACTAACAACAGTGATGACCTGAGTAGATATGAATAGTAGGAAAGGAATTATTTCATTATATTTATACATATATGCACATGTACATACTTTTATGTTTTTGAGTCTTAAAAATGTGTTTTACCTATTGAATATTTAAATTTAAAACAGAAGAAAATCACTTGGAAGAATTTTTAATACATAGGGAAACCCTCAATACCAACAAATGTTTATGAAAAGAGAATAGCTATATTCCATGACCCCAGTTACCAACAACAAAAGAATACACACAATACCTACTTATACATATACATCTAGATATGTGAAAAAAAACTAAATACACTAAAATCTTAGCTTCTTGGTTTGGGGAATATTGTGGATTTCGGTTTTCTTGTCCTACTTTTCTGTGTTTTCCTAACTAGCACACATTACTTTTATCACCAAGAAAAACAATAAAAGAAAATATGCCTTTACCTTAAAATCTGCTCCTGACAAGCAGCAATTCTTTTCATGAATTTGTAAAACATCTTATCTCCACTTTTAATTATAGTCTTCTCATATTTTTCATCACCATCACTAGACAGACTAAAAAGAAAAGCATAAAACACTGTTGTGTGTCTACATTCAGAGAATTACTGTATTTAGAACAGGACGCAGGGAATTCCCGGGTAGTCCACTAGTTAGGACTCCACATTCTCACTGCTGAGGGCCCAGATTGAATCCCTGGTTGGAGAACTAAAATCCCACAAGCTGCTCTGGGCAGCCTAAATAAAGAAATACATTTTAAAAAAAGAAAACAGAGTACACTTTTTAAAAACTTTACCACAGTAAAATATACATACATAACTTAGAAATCATAAGTTTAATACTTTATAATGAATAACAGTAACCCCCTGCCCAACTTTCTCCCCAGCCCTGCTTCTTAGCCATTTTCAACACTGGATGATTATCTGCAATGTAAAAAGTCATTATGGGGCTTCCCTGGTGGTCCCATGGTTAAGAACCCACCCTGCAGTGCAGGGGAGGCTGGTTCAATCCATGGTCCAGGAAGATTCCCCCATATCTCACCACAACTAAGCCCATGCACCACAACTACTGAGCCCAGGCTCTCGAGACCCGGCTCCACAATAAGAGAAGCCACTGCAACGAGAAGCCTGCAAACTGCAAGCAGAGAGGAGCCCCCACTCGTCGCAACTAGAGAAAGCCCGTGTACAGCAACAAAGACTCAGGGCAGCCAAAAATCAATAAATAAACAAAATAAAAGTCATATACCCACTGGCTCTCGTCAGGTCTTTCTCCATTAGGGAGTATTTTCAAACACCAACACGTCTTTGTGCACCCCAACACTATCTTGAAAATGCTTACAAATGAAACACTCTGGTCATTTTCGTGAGAGTCCTTATAAATAAAACCAAGTGTTTTCAAGCTAACTCAAGGGTGGCTCATAAGATTTCCTCGTCTCTGTCTCCCTTTCTAACCCAAGAGGAGTGAAGCAGACAGATCCTACACACCTGTCAGTGTGTCGGACCTGAAAAAGTTCTGCCTAAAAAAGTATCCCCAGTTTTGAGGATAAAATCAAAGAGTACCCACTCTGGCAGCCTCCTGATCAAACCACCTCTCAAACTCAACAGCACACAGGCTCACCTTTGGGAAAGCAGGTGTTCCATATCAACTCCTTCTCTCTGCTGATACTCCCTCAGAAGGCTCTGAGCATGGTCCAGACTGACAAAGTCCGTGTAGTCATCCTCATCAACGACACAGATGTAGTAGGGCAGGAACTGCGGCACCGCAGGAGGCAAGGCGGGGCCTTCCCCAGGAGGTGCAGGAGGAGCAACACCTGGGACAGTATCCTGCAGGCGGAGGTCCTGGAGCTGGGAAGTCCAGTCTCTGTCCCTGGCATTGCTCGAATCATTTCCAAAATCCGAGATAGGCTGCGGTGGAGACGCTTCCTCACTGTCACTTCCCCAGTCATCTGCACCTTGACACCAGTCCTCAGCTGTGAGGCCATTTTCCTGTTTCTGGAAAAATACCCAGCGAATGAGGTTCAAGCACACTGTTCCCTCGGCTTCCTGAGCCACCTAATCCTTCACCTTCCTGAAGGAACCTTACTTAACACCTGCCGCTCCCACTCCAGCACCTCATGGTTTACTCAAAAGCATGTTGGAGGTGACGAATGTTGTGTTTCCTTCTCAGGGGCGCTGTGGGAGATATACTATGGTGGTTTCTTCAACATCTCTTTCAGTTGTGCTTCATGTACTGCAGAAGCTGGTAAGAAAGAACTACATTTCCCAGACTCCTAAGCAGCTAGGGTTCTAGATACGTCAGGGGTTCTGCTCATAAGGAACACTAGAGAGACAAACTTAGAATGAAGTAGAAAGTGACCATGACGCAAAAGGCAGCTGGTGTGTAGATGGAGGCAGAGCAAGGCTCTGGAGTCAACAGTGCTGACAAGGGCAACTTCATCAGAATACATCTGGGCTTCCAGACTGCATGAGAGGTGTCATGGTAGCTCCCTGACAGGACAGTTCTGAGGTGTAGTTCTGCACGTCACTCCTGGAGTAATTTCTTCCAGCCTATCTAGTAAGATAAGGAAAAACTTAACTTTAAATCAGCCTCAGCTATAAAAAGTCAAAACGCTTTACTATTATCTGCAATTGAACCCCAAGAAATACAGGCAAACACCACCTTTTTATTCCTATTGGTAGCACAATGCTTTGCACACATTAAGAACTCAGTGAATTTATAAGCAACATTTATTGGCAAAGAAAAGCTGGATTTTGTTCTGCAGTCCTATCTTTGCAGGCAGTCCACGGGGTCGCAAAGAGACACGATTTAGCGACTAAACAACAACAATATGATGGTCACAACTGCGTTACCTGAGCGTTCTGAGTCTCTTTTTCTCTCATCTGCAGGCACTGGGAGCGGAACACCTTCCAACTTCATAGTAAAGAAAAACTGCGGTGAGGACTCCATCGCCAACTGCCGGAGGGCTGGCCAGTCCCCTCCCGGTGCACCTGGCGCGGCCGCCGCTCCCGCCCACTCGACATAAATCCCGTGGGCAGCTCCGCTACTTCCCCGCCTACCTGCGCGCCCCGCCGCTACCGCACTCAGGGCGAGGGCAAGCGAACACGTGCAGGAGCCGATGAAAAGGAGAGCCTTCCAGCGGGCAGTACACCTGCACGACGAGGGCAAGCGGCTGCCGGCAGAGTTCACACACCGGCCTCGGAGCTGCCACGGCGGGCAGGGCGTCCTGAGGACAAGGAAGGCGCTCAGACCCTGACTTTGTCCAGGGACCTCGCCCGCTCCCTCACCCCGTAGCCCAACACCAGTTCCAGCCGACCCCGGCTCCCGCGCCCCACCTCACCGGAACGCCGCCCAGCTTGCTTGCGGTCCAGGCGCTCGGCCCCGTGGGACGGCCGTGCACTGCAGCATCTCGAAGCCCGAGCAGCACTGGCTTCCGAACGGCCGCCATGACGGCCGGGAGAACACGTGAAGAGGCGATCTACGGCAGCCGAGAGGGTGCGGCTCTCTGCGCATGCGCTTCGCTGACGCCTGTGGAACAGCCCCGCCCCTCCTAGACCTTTCGGGCGATGTTATTTGGAGTTCTGCTATCACCAACCTAGATAGCATATTCAGAAGCAGAGACACTACTCTGCCAACAAAGGTCCGTTTAGTCAAGGCTATGGTTTTTCCAGTGGTCAAGTATGGATGTGAGAGTTGGACTGTGAAGAAAGCTGAGCGCCGAAGAATTGATGCTTTTGAACTGTGGTGTTGGAGAAGACTCTTTGAGAGTCCCTTGGACTGCAAGGAGATCCAACCCGTCCATTCTAAAGGAGATCGGTTCTGGGATTTCTTTGGAAGGAATGATGCTAAAGCTGAAACTCCAGTACTTTGGCCACCTCACGTGAAGAGTTGACTCATTGGAAGACTCTGATGCTGGGAGGGATTGGGGGCAGGAGGAGAAGGGGACCACCGAGGATGAGATGGCTGGATGGCATCACCGACTCGATGGATGTGAGTCTGAGTGAACTCCGGGAGTTGGTGATGGACAAGAGGCCTGGCATGCTGCGATTCATGGGGTCGCAAAGAGTCGGACACGACTAAGCAACTGAACTGAAGTTCAATATCCTGGATCCCAGATGTTTTTTTCCCCTGGTAATGCGCCACGAAAGGAAATAGGTACCGTCTACTGTGAGGTATCTTGCCGAGAAGTTTTATCTAAAATCAGGGGGTACTTCCCTGGCGGTCTGGTGGCTCTGACTCCGAGCTTCCAATGTAGTGGGCGGGGTTCGATCCTTGGTAGATTCCACTTGCCCAAGGGGCAGCCTCCCCCTAAAATTGGGGGGATAGCATTTTCCTAAACAACCGCCCACCCCACCCCCGGAAAAAAAGAAAAAAAAGACAGAGTCCTAAATTTTTATAGAAAAAATGTAGAAAGTATTAGTCGTTCAGTCGTGTCTCTTCGTGACCCATAAACTGTAGCCCACCAGGCTCCTCTGTCCATGGAATTCTCCAGGCAAGAATATTGCAGTGGGTTGCCATTTCCTTCTCCAGGGGATCTTCCTGACCAGGGATCAAAGCCCGGTCTCCTGCATTGCAGGCAGATTCTTTATCATCTGAGCCAACAGGGAAGCCCACATTTTTTAGACACATTGAAATGCCTATACTGTAGATGCAATGATATATCTGGGGGTTGGTACGTGATGGAGGGGTCGTAGATGAAATAAAATTGGCCCTGGGTTGATAATTGTTCGAATTTGGTGTGAGGCACAGGGTGGTCTGTTATGCTATTTGAATTTTATATGTTCGAGTTTTTCCGTAATAAAAATTTTAAGATGCCTATGGCACACCCAAGGGAATTTTAAAAAGGTAATGCTAAGTGAAAGAAGCTAGATACAAAAGGCCACATTCTGGAAAAGGTAATTTTGTAGTCAAATCGATGCTTGCCAGAGTTTGGGTTTAGAGGGCAGAGATTGACCACAAAAGGGTGCCAGAACTTGGGGTGATGAAAATGCTAAAGATCTCACTTGTGCTGGCTACATGACTGGATAGAATTGTCAGAACTGTACACCAAAGGAAGATGAATGTTACTATATGTAAATTACACCTAAATAAATTGGACTTAAAAAAAGCATGTTGCAGAAGTACTATTTCAGGCTTTGTACCATGGTGTGTAAAAAAATAAAAAAGACACAGGTGCCTCCTTTTGTTTGACTCCAGCCCCAGCGAGGACTTGGAGCTGAAACCTGGTTTACTCCTGGTTTATTACTGCCAATCTGATGGCTTTACAGATACTGTGAAGTCCAATCTTGCTGTTCTCATCATGTCTATCCAAAATGGTTGGATGACTTGGTAGATACTTGTTATTTTAGCTAAATATTTCCCAGGATACATTTCTAAATTACTGCAATAAGAAACAAACTTCAAAATTCTTCCTGGGGATTTCTCTGGTGGTCTAGTGGTTAAGACTCTGTGCTTCCACTGCAGGAGGCACGAGTCCAACCCCTGGTCAGGGAACTAAGATCCCACATGCCCCCCCGAAAAAAATTTTTACGTCTTCTTATTCTTGCTAACATAGCAAGATCTCCTCCAGCAAAAGGCCACATTCTGGAAAAGGTAAACTTTTGTAATTAAATTGATGGTTGCCAGTTACTGAGCTCTCTCCAACGTCATCTGATTATATCATAACACTACCTATTACAGCCTCTCCATCAACGTGTGATCACAGCATGAAGGTTTATTACGTAAGAGGAATTTTTAAGATGTGAATTACTACTGCATTCCAGAATTCCAGAAGCAATTTAAAAGCAATTTGACACTGGCATTATTGTGAAGTCCTTGGGAAGAGTCCTTGCATGTGTGAGACTTGTGTCTGACTTCACGATTTTGTAGGGTTTGGGCCTCCTGACAAACTCACAGAAATCATCAAATGATGATACAGTTGGTATTTGAGGAAATACAGAATGAAGATGTTGAACACTGCTTCAGTCTCACCCAAAGAGCTGTTTGTGATGGTTAATTTTACATGTCAACTTAACCGGGCTAAAGAATGCCCAGATAGCTGGTAAAAACATATTTTCTCTGATTGTCTGTGAGGGTGCTTCAGAAGAGAATAGTCTACTTGAATTGGTAGACTGAATAAAGATCTGCCCACTATAATGTGAGTGGGCATTCTCCAATCTACTGAGAGCTCAAAGAGAACAAAACGATGAAGATGAATTTTCTCTCCTTCTTGAGCCAGGACAACCATCTTCTTCTGCCTTTGTACATCAGAGCTCCTGGCTCTCAAGCCTTCAGATTCTGAACCTTAACATCAGTGGCCTCTTCGTTTTCATGCCTTCAGGGTCAAACTGAATTATGCCCCCTGGCTTTCCTGAGTCTCCAGCTTGTAGACAGTATATTGTGGGATTTCTCAGCCTCAATAATCGTGTAAGCCTCCTCCCATAAGAAATCTCCTCATTCACCTATATAGAAATATACAGACATATCCTATTGGTTCTGCTCCTCTGGAGAACTCATATACTATTCAAGATTTGCAACAACTGGCAGCCACAGAGTAAGTGGACGCTGTGATGACAGTGGCAGTGATGAGCAAAATAAGGTAGGGCCGAGGGACATGTGCCCAGTTGGTGGTTTCCAGGTCCTCTTCCTCCGGACATGAGACTTAGCAGCTGGCCTAGAACTCAGGGGTCTCACTGCTACAAGATCCTTCGTGTGAAACCAAGTCAGCCTGAGACGGTCTGCCACCAGGATTTTCCTCTCTGCAAGTTTGTGTGCGCTTGCTCTTTTGTAATAGAGGAAGTGCCTTTGCTGGGAATATAGCTCACTTTTCATCAGCTGTATTAAGAAAGGAGATGGGTCAGCAGGGGTTTCAACAGAGCTTGAGTGTTGAAGAGCCTCTATCACTTCTGCAAAAGTGGGGAGAGAAGTGGATGTTCACTCTGGGAATAAAAAAAGAATCTCACTTCACCAGTAGGAAGATGAGAAGTGGTGACAATTGCTATTACTTTAGGTGGACATTTGCACCTATATGGTCACTCTACAATCAGGGTATTCCTTCCTTTCATGGGTGCAGTTTGTCTTCTTTTTATACAAGTCCTGACTTTTCCCTGTTTTGAGAAAGGAATATGACCAAGCCAGTTCAGTTCAGTCACTCAGTCGTGTCCGACTCTTTGCCACCCCATGAATAGCAGCACGCCAGGCCTCCCTGTCCATCACCAATTCCCGAAGTTCACTCAAACTCACGTCCATCGAGTCGGTGATGCCATCCAGCCATCCCATCCTCTGACATCCCCTTCTCCTGTCCCCAATTCCTCCCAGCATAAGAGTCTTTTCCAATGAGTCAACTCTTCACAGGACAACTCAAATGCAGGCAGCCCAGAAGATGCGGTCAAGGCCACCCTGATGACAGGGTCGAGGGCAGCAGGGCCTTATGAGGGGCAGTAGTTTTCCTGGTTGAGATCATTCTGTGTCATGGTCTAGGGTGTAGGTCTGGAAAGCTCAGCCTCTAGCCTGCCCATCATTTCTGCTCATCATTTTTTTTCAATCTTACTTATTTTGGGCTTATTTTGGGCTTCCCTTGTGGCTCAGCTGGTGAAGAATCTGCCTGCAATGCAGCCACCTGGGTTCAACCCCTGGGTTGGAAAGATCCCCTGGAGAAGGGAAAGGCTGCTCACTCCAGTATTCTGGCCTGGAGAATTCCATGGACTGTATATTCAACGGGGTCGCAAACAGTCAGACATGACTGAGCAACCTGCACTTCACTTCATTTTTGGCTCTGCTGGATCTTCACTGCCACGCCAAGTCTTTCTCTAGTTGCAGTGAGCTGGAGCTGCTCTTTAGTAACGCACAGGTTTCTTGTTGAGGTGGTTTCTGCTTTCGGGTACAGGCTGTAACGCTCAGGCTCAGTAGTTGTGGCTCCTGGGCTCTAGAATTTAGACTCAGCAGTTGCGGTGCATGGGCTTAGCTGCCCCGTGGCATGTGGAATCTTCCTGGACCAGGGACTGAACCCATGTCCCCTGCACTGGCAGGCAGATTTTTAACCACTGGACAACATGGAAAGTCCAAACAATTCTTTACATGAAATTCCTTTTCAGCTAAGTTGGCCAGAAGTATTATTTAATCTTGAATAGAAGTACCTTAAATAGAAGATAAAGAGCAGTCTGTTCAAAATTCCTTTTTTTTTCAATATCTACCTTATAAAAGGAAAGAATTATCTGAGCACCTGGCCAGAAGTTATCAGTCACTCTTGATCTGGGCCAGGAATCCATCCAAAAGAGACATAATCTCACTGTGGTTTTAAAAACCATTCAGCACATGGAAGGATACAGTCCCTTCCAAAGCCACAGAGGTGAGCAGTGTAAGAAGATGGAGAAGAGATCCAGCTGCAGAGGCCAAGCTGCCCTCGAGACACAGACAGTGCTCCGCTGCACCCACTCTCTTCTCAAGGGACCATCTTCCAGTGTGGATCTGCTCACCAATTACAGTCACGCCTCAGTCAAGGCAACCACTCTTCCTACTGGGCACCTTGATTTCTGCAGAGAGCCCATCTCATGACAAAGAGGCTAAGCCCATGACCTCCTTTGTGACATCTTTATTTTTCTTCCTGGTACAAGAACAATACACATAGATCAGAAAAATCAGTTACACTGAAACATTGCAGCCAACTGTAGAACAGAGAAGGTGTGGACACTGAGAGGGCAGGGGTGGCAATTCCAGACCAGCTTCCCCCAAAGGGCTCGTGGTCCAAGCCCAAAACCAGAGGGTGCTCTGGGCAGGACTGTGCAGTGCAGACTCTGGGCAGGCAGACAAGAAGGACTAGTCACAACAGGGACTGCTGCTGGGCACAAGTTTATTAGCTTCTGGCCTCACGCTCCTGCTTGATAAAGTTGATCAGCCCATTGGTAGAAGAATCATGAGAAGTCACTGGGCTGCTGCCATCAAGCTCAGGTTCAATTTTCTTAGCCAGCTGCTTTCCCAGCTCCACTCTGCCAGGGACAGGAGAAAGAAGGGTATCAGGAGGCTTCCAGCATTACTAGTCAAATCCACAAGCCAACTCACCTTGGGTAGGCATTCCCTACCCTCCCCTCGAGCCAGCAACTCACCCCCACTGGTCAAAGCTGTTGATGTCCCAGATGATGCCCTGAACGAAGATCTTATGCTCATACATGGCTGTGGAGGGGGTACATGTGGAGGGAAGCATGTCAGGGTTCCCCCAGCCCACTCAGACCTACCCCAAGCTGAGACCTTCCCCACTTACGCACCAATCAAGGCTCCAAGAATGAATGGCGTGAGTTTGGTGAACACTATTGAGTTGGTCGGGCGATTTCCTTCAAAGACCTTCAGAAAACACCCACGAATATCCCTGTTAGTCGTGGTCCCCAGCTCTTCAGAAGGGAAGCACACCCTGCCCAAGGCTGGGGTGGGCAGGTCCATGAGGACAGCACCCCCTACTGTGCAGGCCAGGACACTGCTCCCCGGCCACGGCCACACAACTTTATCCTTCCGACTCCAGGATGCCACCCCAAAGCCCACTCCAAAAGCAGCACTGACCTTGTGGGGCAACAGCTTCTCAAAGTCCTCTGGACTCCTTCCAGCAGCCTGTAGCTCCTTCCGGGCCTCCTCTGTCGACTTCCCCCTCATCAGGGCCTCAGTCTGGGCCAAAAAGTTGGCCAGGAGGATCTGACGAGAGAGACATCAAGTACCATCAAGAAGCCCTGTGTGAGCTTCAGGCAGACAGATGAGACTGCCTGGCACTGCCCAGTCAGGGTTAGTCTCAACAGCTGGGGTCAGCCTGACTGCCTCCGACTCTAGAGCTTATCTGGAACAAGCGGGGACAAGAGAGCACATCCAAGGACACCAGAAACTAGGTAACAACAGTAAGTACCCTTCAAGGACTATGTACTACCTGCTGAGGGCCCTTCTAAGAACTTTACCACTGTCTATCTTCTAAGACCATGAGGGGCAGAGGCATCATCTCTCTTTTCTAGCTGAGCCTCAGTTTCCTCAAGTCAACAAAACTGAATCCCAGCCAGAGGGACAGAGGGGAAGAATCAATTCAAACCCAGGACACCGAGTCCAAAGCTTGTGCCCACAGTAACCTGCTACTCTGCACACCCGAGACAAGGCAGGAGCAGTCCTCTGGTAGAGGAGGGTGGTTTTCCCCTTGCTGCTGTGGCAGACAAGATCTTGAATCCCTGATCTTTGCCCCCTGCTGTTAATGCCTAGGTACCCAGCATGGCAAAAGGGATTTGGTAGAGAGAGGGATTTGGAGCTAAGGTTACAGACCTTAAGATAAGGAGATTATCTGGGTGGGCCCAATGTAATCACATGGCCCTTAAAAATAACAGAAGGGGAAAGCAAGTGAGTCATCCAGAGACATGCAACTGAAGAGGCAGGACAGAATTGAAGCATCAGACGGACTCAGCCCACCCCTGCTGGTTCTGAGACCAATAGCCAAAAGGGTTTCTAGAAGTTGAGCATGGCTCCCAGCTGTCAGCAAAGAAACCATAGGGAAATGGTAAAACTCAACATTCCAAAAACGAAGATCATGGCATCTGGTCCCATCACTTCATGGCAAATAGATGGGGAAACTGTGGAAACAGGATTTTATTTTGGGGGCTCCAAAATCACTGCAGATGGTGACTGCAGCCATGAAATTAAAAGACACTCGCTCCTTGGAAGAAAAGCTATGACCAACCTAGAGAGCATATTAAAAAGCAGAGACATTACTTTGCTGACAAAGGTCCATCTAGTCAAAGCTATGGTTTTTCCAGTAGTCATGTATGGATGTGAGAGTTGGACTATAAATAAAGCTGAGCACTGAAGAACTGATGCTTTTGAACTGTGGTATTAGAGAAAACTCTTGAGAGTCCCTTGGACTGCAAGGAGATCAAACCAGTCAATCTTAAAGGAAATAAATCCTGAATATTCACTGGAAGGACTGAAGCTGAAGCTAAAACTCATACTTTGGTGACCTGATAGGAAGAACTGACTTCTTGGAAAAGACCCTGATGCTGGCAAAGATTGAATGCAGGAGAAGGGGATGACAGAGGATGAGATGGTTGGATAGCATCACTGACTTGATGGACATGAGTTTGAGCAAGCTCCGGGAGTTGTTGAGGGACAGGGAAGCCTGGTATGCTACAGTCCATGGGGTCACAAAGAATTGGACGCGACTGAGCGAATGAACTGATAGGGAAATGGATTCTGCCAACAATCTGAATGAATGAGGAAAAGGCTGCCCCCCAGAGCCTCCAAAAAGGAACATAGCCCTGCGGACACCCTGACTTCAGCCTGAGACCCTGAGCAGAGACCCAGCAAGCGTGATGGACTGGGGCCCAAAGAAACCAAGACAATGAATGAGTGTTGTTTTTAGCCACGAAGCTTGTGGTGACAGGAACAGCAAACTAGTCACTGCTGACTAATGCATCAGTCTTAAGAGGTCTGGGTGACGTGAATCTGAGACAGCTGAAGAGGGTCGGGAAGAGTGTTTTTACCTTGTGATGCAAACCATTCCTTATGGGGTGCTGGCTCTGGACTGGGATGAGGAAGTCGCAGGGTATCATCTTGGTACCTGTGAAGGGTATGGCGGTCACTCAGATACCCACCCCCGCCATGGGAGCCGCCCATATGGTCTCCAGGGGAACCCTCATCTGATGGAGGGGGCTCTGCTGGCAGGCCCTCCCCATCCCCAGTAGCACTCCTGCGCAGGCCAGACGGGCCCTACCTTGGTGGATGAGCTGGTAGAAGGCGTGCTGGCCATTGGTCCCTGGCTCCCCCCACACAATGGGGCCCGTCTGGTGGTTCACGCGGACGCCGGACTTGGTGATGTACTTCCCATTGGACTCCATGTCACCCTGGAACAGGGCCAGAAACCCAGCCCTCGATCTGCAAGTCCTGCTCTTCACACACCATCCCCAAAACCTGCCTGGGGTGTACCAGGTATGCCTGCCCTGCCCCATAAGATATCCACAGGCATGATCCTTTTACGTCCTCACCTGGGAGGGCAGAGGTCACAAGCTTTTTGCCTTTGACCCATGACCAAGAGAAGGTAGGAATGGAGGTCCAGGGAGGACCCATGACCAGGGGAAGGCAGGTATGGCAGTACAGGGAAGACCTTCCTAAGAGCAGAAACTGGTCACAAAATCTTTAAGTGATTTCTTAAGGAAGGCTGGGGTCCAGGCTGTACTGCATTTGAGGGCCATCACCCCAACCAGACTCTGGTCTTGGGGGGCCTCAGCGCCTCCTCCAGTCACAGAATCTGCTGCTTCAAGGGGGCTGTGGAGATTCCAGGGGCAGAGGGCTGTGAGGAGCCCAAAGAGGCACCACAGACTGGGTGTAAACTTGCTTTTCTGGAGGGAGACAAAGGCAGTGCAAACTATGGGGATCCCAGGCTGTGGCCCCAGCCTAACAGGTGATGGCCAAGAAAGAAGTGACCTGGTTGAGGCATATGCTCTGAGCCATGCCAGAGCCTGACCAGCACGACGCCATGCCAGCCAGTCCTGCCCCTCCCATGGTAGCCCAACTTGACTGACATGGATCCTGGTTACGGAGATTCACCATGAGAGGGGAGCACAGGTGGGCCCTGGACACGCCTGAGGCTAACAGGGGGAAAGGCCCTAGGAGGAGAAGTCACCTGGGCTCAGGGGGCCCCTGACCCAAGGCCTGGCTTGGCAGCTGGTACCTGCTGGAAGTAGGCAGCAAAGCGGTGCAGGTACTGGTCATAGGGCAGCATGGCGTGCGTCTCACACCCAAAGCAGTTGATGTACCATATGCCCAGCAGAGCCAGCAGCACGGGGGCGTTCTTCTCCAGGGGCGTCGTGCGGAAGTGCTGGTCCTGCAAGGAGACCAGGGTGGACAGGGGCTGAGCAGTGCTGAGGGGGACAGAGCTGCACCAACCCACAAGTCTCTGGCCGGCGCCTACCGGAGAACTCGGGCCTCAGCACTCACCATCCAGTGAGCCCCTGAGAGCAGCTGCTCGAAGTTATCAAATCCTGCAACACAAAACCAGCGTCACCAGAAATGATCGTGCCCTGTGCTCCAGGCCATGGACACAGCTTCTTCTAGAACCAGGGGAAGGCTGGAGGGGGAGCCAGAAGCAACAGGATCTGGGAGGACGAGGGCCTGTGGAAAGCCTCTCAAATCAGAGTCAGTCCTGAGCTCAAAGGCAGCTGTAACTCTACCTGGCATGGGGAATGAGCCAGACCACAGCTGTGAGGGGCAGGGAGAAAGGCCAACCTGCAAATCCCAAGGGTCACTCGGCCTTTCCCATCTGACTTGGGAGAAAGGGTCCCATCAGGGGCAGAGAGGCCAGCAGCCTGAGGGAACAGGAGGGCATCTGGGGACATGAGCCCCCACGCCTACCTCAGACTGCAGCAGCATCTGAGACAAGAGACAAAAAACACACACACTCACCTACGTGCAGGGCAATGGAGAGTCCGATGGCTGACCACAGCGAGTAGCGACCTCCCACCCACTAGAAGAGACAGGAAAAGGCACTGAGGAGGGGTTGGCACACCCCGCCCCCCCTCCCTCCTGCCAGGGAACTTGTCCCCGGGAGCCATGCTCTTCTACAAGTGCAGCTCCGAGAGCCTGGCCCAACCCACCTCTGAGAAGCAAGATAGCAAGCCAGGTGCTTGCAGCTATTGGGCTGACCAACAGCACTAACTACACATGGACTGACCAGAGCCACAGACTTGACCCAAGACCTTACCGTGGCTGGTCCAGCCTCCCCAGACACCGACAGACCTGGGCCTCATACCTGAACCAGCTCCAGCCTCCTCAGACACCGACAGAGCCGAGTCTTTCACCTGCACGGGTCCAGCCTCCCCAGACACCGACAGACCTGGGCCTCATACCTGCACAGGTCCAGCCTCCTCAGACACTGACAGACCTGGGCCTAATACCTGAACCAGCTCCAGCCTCCTCAGACACCGACAGACCCAGGCCTCATACCTGCACAGGTCCAGCCTCCTCTGACACCGACAGACCCGGGCCTCATACCTGCACAGGTCCAGCCTCCTCACACACCGACAGACCCGGGCCTCATACCTGCACAGATCCAGCCTCTCCAGACACCAACAGACCCGGGCCTCATACCTGCACAGGTCCAGCCTCCTCTGACACCGACAGACCCGGGCCTCATACCTGCACAGGTCCAGCCTCCTCTGACACCGACAGACCCGGGCCTCATACCTGCACAGGTCCAGCCTCCTCACACACCGACAGACCTGGGCCTCATACCTGCACAGGTCCAACCTCACCAGACACCGACAGACCCGGGCCTCATACCTGCACAGGTCCAGCCTCCTCAGACACCGACAGACCCGGGCCTCATACCTGCACAGGTCCAGCCTCCTCAGACACCGACAGACCCGGGCCTCATACCTGCACAGGTCCAGCCTCCTCAGACACCGACAGACCCGGGCCTCATACCTGCACAGGTCCAGCCTCCTCAGACACCGACAGACCTGGGCCTCATACCTGCACAGGTCCAGCCTCCTCAGACACCGACAGACCCGGGCCTCATACCTGCACAGGTCCAGCCTCCTCAGACACCGACAGACCCGGGCCTCATACCTGCACAGGTCCAGCCTCCTCAGACACCGACAGACCCAGGCCTCATACCTGCACAGGTCCAGCCTCCTCAGACACCGACAGACCTGGGCCTCATACCTGCACAGGTCCAGCCTCCTCAGACACTGACAGACCTGGACCTCATACCTGCACAGGTCCAGCCTCCTCAGATGCAACAGACCCAAGGCCTCATACCTGCACAGGTCCAGCCTCCTCAGACACCGACAGACCCAGGGCCTCACAGTTGAGCCAGGTCCGGCCTCCTCAGACACCGACAGACCCAGGGCCTCACAGCTGAGCCAGGTCCGGCCTCCTCAGACACCAGCAGATCCAGTGCCGAGCCCACCTCCTTGGACACTTGACAAATCAGAATCCCACACCTGTGTCTGGTCATGCCTCCTCGGACATCAACAGAACCAGGGACTCATACCTGTGTCCAGCCTCTGTAAACACTAACAGAGCCAGCAGCTTCTACCTGTGCCCATGCTACCCTGAACAACAAAAAACCCAGCACCTCCTACCTGACTGTGGCCCCTGCTCCTCAGACCCAACGCCTCATACCTGGGGCTGGCCTTGCCTCTTCTGACAGGAGATCCAGTGCCTTGTACCTGAGCCCCTCCCCGACTCCCAGGCTGTACTGACAGACACAGCTCCTTCTACCTGCGCCAGCCCTGCTTCCTGGGACACGGACAGGCCCAGTAGCTCATACCTGGGCTTGACTGATCTTCAGCCTCAGCCCAAGGCAGACCGAGACCTACCATCCACACTGTGTTCTCCCATGCCACACTGCAGATTCCACTTTGTACCATCGGAATCCTCAGAGCTCCAATCACATCTTCCTAACAACTATTTATGGAGTACCCATCAAGTTCCTAGCATAGGCAATGCCAACAATCCATGGGGGTGAAAGACATAAATGAAACAACCATGCCAATAAATGTGAAAATGAGAATAAAGTGCTTAGAAGACAGGAATACAATACTGAAACCAATAATAAAAGGACTCTGAAGGTGCTTCAGCCTGGATGTGAAGAATGGGACTTAGTTTCTCCATACTCCCAAGGTTGTCCAAGGCTAGCATCCTTCCAGATGCAAAAGAGAGATGCTAATTAATTATATCCAATGGCTGCCTTGGGGCATTAGGATTTAATTCTCTCCTGAAAGCCCACTGAGAAAGGCTGGGCAGGAAAATGGATAGCACAATGTTGAAGATGAAGGAAGGAGTGATAAACTGGTGGGCAGAAGCTGAGAGGCAAGGATGGAGAACCAAGTCCGTAGGTGAGGGGAGAAGGGAAGCAGGAAACCGCATGAGAGGCCCAGTGGTCATCCAAAGAGTGATGCTACCCTGGATGGGGGTGGTGCGGATGCACAGCACTGATTCAGGAAGTTCATTTAAACAGGATGAACTGGAAGAATGAGAGGATCAAGAGTGAGAGGATCAGACGTTTCTGGCTTGGGTAATAAAGAGGAATATGATGGGGTTCTTCACTTAGAAAGGGTCTGGGTTTGGGGAACCTGACCCAACAGTGTCAGTCCCACAGACCACACTATGCTTGACAGAGGCTCTCAGATCTCACCCAATAGACTCAAACCCAGAAACTGGACTGAACAGACGACCAGGGCTCAGACTGAGATTCCAGGCCGCTGACCTTGGCTCAGGGCAGGGTCTCAGACCTGACTTTTGGGAAGAGCCCAGCAAAGCCTCTGAAACCTCAAGCTGCAGACACAGATCGCTAGACCTCACCTTTACCTGCAGTGAGTTCAAAACACACCTTAAAGATATAGCACCTCAGTCAGTTCTAAGTTCTGAGCCTCACTAGCCTCAGACCTCACCTTCTCCAACCAGGTATAATCCAGTCTCTTTCCATACTTGGTTAGTTCAGACCCTGCCAACCAGACCCCAGTGCAACAGACTACACCCCGGACTGGTTACAGATCCCCTGGCCTCCGCAGCACTGCCCATCACACTGGACCAGGGTGCTAAGGACAGGTGGCTGACGTGGCTCAGCATATTCTGCCTCTCCTACCTGAACCTAAGGGCTCCACAGACCTCCCCAGGCAGACCTAAGTACACATACCTACGATCACTCCGGCTTTCCCTCGATGACAGTCCACACTACCCACTTAAGTGTCCTGATCTATCCTACCACTGAGGGTCCCACCTGTGTCTGAGTCACCTTCTCAGGCCTTACCAATCACACCAATTATGTATTTCTAGGCTAGATCTTGCCCCATTCATTTCATCTAACAAGTCCAGGGATGCCAACTTGTACCTGAACCCTGGGGGCAAAAACCCACCTAAGATCATGTTTATATACTTCTGCCCATGTGACCCTGATCCATGGACTCATTGACAAAGCCAGGCCCACAAAGAAATCCTGGGCAATGATACAGTGGCTTCACCTGTGAGGTTAACTCTGCCTACCTATGTCTGATCCAGTACCTCATACCACAAGGTTATATACCTGTCAGAAACAGGCTCCAGACAGTCCAGCTCATGAACCAGGCTTCGCATACCTGTCTGTGCCTAACTGTGACCTCTTACATCTCAACCAACAGACCCAAGCCACCTCCTTGAGCCCAACTCGACTCCTCACACCTTCCCAAGGAATCTCGCCCAAGAGATCCGATCAGTCCCTGTATCAGTCTCTGCTTAACCTGGGCATCAAAACCTCAGCAGGGAGTCTCAGACCTCATCAGACGCAAACATCTCTGCATATCTGTGCTCAGCAGTCCCCCGCTAAGAGCTGTGGTTCTACCTACTTGTGATTAACCACAGGCCTAACCCCTATGACCTGGGTCAGAATCATGCTCCAAGGATTTCACCTGCAAGACCCAAGCATACATATGTCTGACTCCAAAGTCCTTGCTTGAGAGAGTCACCTCCACCTACTCATGTCCAACCAAGAGCCCCCAGATCACCTATGACCCCAGAGTTCCACCTACCTGCAGAAGACCCCAATGCCTGACTAGAAGTCACTCTACCAATCCAGGCTTAACCCTGGTCCTTCAGCCATCACCAAAAGACCAGGGGTATATACCTCTGCCTGAATCCAGCACCTGAGGGAGTCACATCTACCTATCTGTGTTCGAGCCTGATCCTACCACTGAGGGTCCCACCTGTGTCTGAGTCACCTTCTCAGGCCTTATATATTTCTGAGCTAGACCTTGCCCCACTCATTTCATCTAACAAGTCCAGGGATGCCAACTTGTACCTGAACCCTGGGGGCAAAAACCCACCTAAGATCATGTTTATATACCTCTACCCATGTGACCTTGATCCTTAGGCCTTCTCAAGACTACACTTGGCAGACCAGCTTTGCCTTCCTGCCTCTGACCTGGGCTCCTCAGAACATACTTGCTGGGCCAGCTCTGCCTACCTGTGCATGACCCTGGATCCTCCAATCATACCTAGGGGACCAGCTCTGCCTACCTGTACACGACCCTGGCTTCATGTGCAGTACCTCATGGACTATCTCTGCCTACCTGTACATAACCCTGGACCTTCAGACCATACCTGACAGACTTTACCCACCTGTATATGACCCTGGCTCCTCGTGCTGTGCCCTGTGAACCAGTTCTGCTTACCTGGGTTTAACTCTTGAGTCCTCAGGTCATACCGACAACAATTCTGCCTACCTGAATGTGACCCTGTCTCCTCAGACCTTACTTAGTAGACCACCTCAGCCTACACAAACATCACCCTGGATCCAGTCTATACCTGGCAGATGAGCCTTGCCTACCTATACTTGATCCTGGGTCCTCAGATTGCACTTGGTAGACTAGTTCGGCTTACCTGTACTTGACCCTGGTTCATCAGACCACGTCTTATGGACCAGCTCTGCCTACCTGTACATAACCCTGAGTCCGCACCTAGTGGGCCACCTCTACCTACCTGTACTTGACCCTGGCTCCTTTTGCCATACCTACCAAACCAGATTTGCCTACCTGCCTCTGACCCAGGCTCCTCAGAACACACTTGCTGGGCCAGCGCTGCCTACCTGTACAAGACCCTGGATTGTCAGACCATATCTAGGGCACCAGGATGTACGTGACCCTGGATTCATGTGCTGTATCTAACGGACCAGTCCTGCCTACCTGGATACAACCTGGACCTTCAGATCATCCCTGACAGCCCAGCGCTGCCTACCTGTGCTTGACCCTGGCTCCTCAGACCGTACATTATGAACCAGTCCCACCCACCTGGACACGACCCTGGCTCCTTGTGATACCAAGTGGACCAGCTCTGCTTACCTGGGCTTAACCCCGGATCGTCAGACCACACCTAGCAGACGAGTCCTACCCACCTGACCATGACCCTGGCTCCTCAGACCACATCTTATGGACCAGCTTTGCCTACCTGTATGTGACCCTGGGTTCCGAGGCTGTACCAAGCGGGCCGGCTCTATCTACCTGTACTTGACCCTGGCTCCTTGTGCAAACCAGCTCAGCTTACCTGCAGGTGACTCTGTCTCCTCAGATCTTACCTAGTGGATTAGCTCTGCCTACCTGTGCTTGATTCTGGGTCCTCAGACCATACCCAGCGCCACCGCTCTGCCTACCTGTACATGACACCAGCTTCCTACGCTGCACCTAGCAGACCAGCTTTGCCTACCTGCCTCTGACCCAGGCTCCTCAGACCGCATCTAACCAGACACCTCTGCCTACCTGTACACAACCATACCTGACAGACCAGTTCCGCCTACCTGTACAAGATCCTGAGTCCTTGTGCTGTACCTAGTGGACCAGCTCTGCTTACCTGTGCCCTTGACCCTGGCTCCTTATGACACACCGTGTGGGCCAACTCTGCCTGCCTCTGCTTGAGTCCTCAGACCATATCTAGCAGACAGTTCTGCCTACCTGCACATGACCCTGGATCCTTAGACTGTACTTGGCGGACCAGCTCTGCTTACCTGTACACAACTCTGGACTCTCAGACCATACCTGACAGACCAACTCTGCCTACCTGCGCTTTAGCCTGGATCCTCAGACCATACCAAACAGCCCAGGCTCCGCCTACCTGTATGTCCCTGGTTCCTCAGGCTGCACCGTGTGGGCCGCCTCTATCACCTGTTCTCATCCCGGGCTCCTTGCGCTGCACCTGTGCTCACTCTTACCTGTGCTTGGCTCTTGATGCTTGGACTATACTTAGCAGACGAGTTCTACCTACCTCTGCGTGGCCCTGGATCACTTGACTATACCTAACCATACCCTACCTGCCTACTTGTTCACGGCCCTGGACCTTCAGACCATACCTAGACCACGTCTACCTACCTGTTCTTGACCCTGACTCCTTGTGCAAGCCAGCTCTGCTTACCTGTGCACGACTCGATCTCCTCAGACCTTCCGCCTATCTGTGCTTGATTCCAGGTCCTGAGACCATACCCAGTGGAACAGTTCTGCCTACCTGTACATGACCCTGGCTTCTTACAGTGTACCTAGCACAGGCTTTCCCTACCTGTGCTTGACTTTGGTCCCCAAACCATACTGAGCAGATAGCTCTGCCTACCTGCACAGGACCCTGGGTCCTCAAACGATACCTACCCAGCCAGCTCTGCCTACCTGCACATGACCCTGGATCCTCAGACCATACATTACGGACCAGCTCTGCCTACCTGTAGTTGATCCTGGGTCCTCAGATCATACCCAATGAACCAGCTCTGCCCACCTGTACATGACCCTGGCTCCTTGTACTGTACCTAGCAGACCAGCTCTACCTACCTGTGCCCCACTCTGAGTCCTCAGACCATACCCAACAGAACAGTTCTGCCTACCTGTACATTCCCCTGGATCTTCAGTCCATATCAGGCAGACTCCCTTGGCCTACCTGTATATGACCCAGAGCCTCAGGCCATGCCCAGCAGACCAATTCTGGCTACTTGTTAATGACTCTGGCACCTCACACACTGTACCTAGTGGACCAGCTCTGCTTACCTGTGCTTGACTCTGGTTCTTCCTGACGTGTGACCAGTCAGTTCTACCGACCTGAGACTGACCCTGGTTCCTGAGCCCGCAGCTGGACGACCTTGCCTCTACCTACCTGTGCATGACCTTGTGTCTTTCAACTGCACATGGTGAGCCACCTCTGGCTACCTGTGCTTGATCCTGGCTCCCGAGGCTGCTCCTGACAGGCTAGCTCTGCCCCAGTTCAGCTCGCCAGAGGTCATCTAAGACATTTGGTTCTTTCCTGGACTTCCCTGTGACTTTTGAGATTTCACTGGACAGACCCAGTTTCCTGAACTTGTTCCACAGACTTTACCCGACAAACTCTATTCTACTCACCTGTGCTTAACTCACCCTGTGAGACCCAAGAATAAAACCTGTCCCCTATGCAGACTCCATAGATCTTACCTGAGAAACTCAATTCCACATACCTGCATCTGGGCACAACTCATCATCATAAGACATCTGCCAAACAGCAGTTCTATCTACCTATCTTGACCTTAACTGGGAGATCCAGCTCTATTCATCTGGGCCCAATCCCAGCTCCTGAGATCTCACCTGAGACCCTCCCTCTATCCAACTGTCTTCACTTTATATTCTCAGAGATCATCTAAGAAATCCAGTTCTTTCTAGATAAGCCTAACTCCGGCTCCTGAGGCCTCACTTGACAGATCTACCTACTTGTTCCTGACCTCAACTATGGGACAGAATTTAATTAACCCAAACGTGGCTTTTCAGCCTACTTCCAGCTTGCCTCTGGCTTACAGACTTAACCTGAAAAACTCAGTTCTATCTACCTGCACTGAACCTCAGCTCCTCAGATTCAGAGTACAAACCAGGGACTAACCTCAACAACTCAGACCTCACCTGTTCGGGAACCAGGAGTACAAACCTGTCTTTCGCCTCAACTCCTCCAACCTTACCTGACATACCTGCTCTGCACACCTGAGACAGACAAAATTCCTGAACCTTCCAGATGGACGGATGCAGTGCTCCATCTCTTTGCCCGACTCCAGCTTTTCAATCTTTTCCCAGGGGCCCCTGGGCCACTGCCCTGAGCATCACCAGAACTGCTCAGACAACAACTGAGGACACAGTTCTGACTTGGGGCCAATCGTGGATCTCTAAGCCCACTTGTCAGACTCAGCTCTGTCTCTATCTTTGGCTCCAGTGTCCTTATCTGACCAATCCGCTTCTGCCCAGATGTTGTCTAATCTCAGTTCCTCAGGTTTCCCCAAGACACCGAGTTATACACACCTCATCTGATTCCAGCTTCTGAGACCTCAAACAGATGTAGCTTTACAGATGACCCCTAGCAGACCCCGCTGTACAAACCTAACCTGAACAGACTTTTCCCAGAGACCTGACAGATTCCTGGCTGCTTGCCGTGGCCTGAGGGAAACCTGGTGAGAGCCCACTGGTGCCAAACAGGGTCTGAGTGGTCTGTGCCTCTGGCACTTCTAGAGACCTTTGTCTACCATTAGCCTCTCACACCTGGAGAAGGCGATGGCATCCCACTCCAGTACTCTTGCCTGGAAAATCCCATGGACGGAGGAGCTTGGTAGGCTGTAGTCCATGGGGTCGCAAAGAGTCGGACACGACTGAGCAACCTCACTTTCACGCATTGGAGAAGGAAATGGCAACCCACTCCAGTGTTCTTGCCTGGAGAATCCCAGGGACAGTGGAGCCTGGTGGGCTGCCGTCTATGGGGTCGCACAGAGGCAGACACGACTGAAGCGACTTAGCAGCAGCAGCAGCAGCCTCTCACACCACATCTCAGTGATGCAGCTCCTCAGCAGTTCAGCTGTCTTCACCTGCCCCGACTCCCCAGTCCTTACCTTTGATAACCAGGTACATTCCTGTCACTCCCTCATCCGGGCACCTCAAACCCTACCCCAGCCAGACCCCAGTGCCACTGACACGTCCTGGGCTGGTCATGGGACCCCAGGGGGCTCGACAACACCCTGAGCTCTGCCTATCTCACTGGGTCAGGATGCTGAGAACACGGAGGCTGACCTGGCTCAGGGGACTTTTCCATGTTTGTCTCATCTGAATTCTAACAGCCTCGCTTGAGTGATCAGCCATCCAGTACCTGAGGCTCACTCTTCAGAGCCAGTCAGAGAGATCCCACTGTATACACCCATCCTGAACTCACAGATCCAGGTCTAAGTACCTGTGCGTAATTTTGGCTCCTCAGACACCACTCGACAGAATATGCATCTGAATTCTTCCAGAATCTCCCCTGTACCTTTACCCACCCTGGGGCTGCCTCTTCAGACATCACCTGCACCTGTTCTGGCTCCTCTTCAGACATCAACAGCCAAAATGAGCTCCCCAATATATGCTGACTCTGGCTGAGCCCTGACAGACCCCCCAGTTTACCACCTCACCTCTGCCTAAGCCCGACACACAAGGATGCCCCATGGACCCTGGACCGTGGCTGCATCCCCTGGACAGAGATGAGCAGGCCTCACCACTTACACAGGCCTACGCCTGACTGGACTCTTCTGATCTTACCTCGCAGCCAGCACAATATCGCTGTATCTATTCTGATGATTCTTTCTCAAATGAGAGACCCTAGGTCCAGAAACTTCACCTGTTCCTGGCTCCTCAGATGTCACCTTCTCAATGCAGCAATATACAAGCAGGTCCCTCCAGGTATGCCTGGCCCAGAGGCCTCCACTGTGCCCACTCCAGGCACTTGGACCTCACTAGCCAGTCCCAGCTCCATGTTCGTGTTCCTAGGCCTTACCTGGGAGACCCAGGTCTCTGTTTAAGCCACACTTCAACTCATTTCTTCAGACTGGGTGGTTACAGGCAGTGAAAACCCAGGCTGGGACACAGCCCCGCTCTGCCGGGCTCCTTGGCTCACGGGAGCCCCCGCACGGCCCTGACCACCACCTGCTCAAGCTCGAGATCCCGGGGAGGAGGATGGCGCCCCTTCCTGTATCAGGCATACATGTAGGAGGATGGCGCCCCTTCCTGTATCAGGCATGCATGCATTTGTTAGCAGCTGCACAGTCTCTCTCGACCGGGGCTCCTCATCTGAGCCATGCGATGCAGACAAGGATCTGAGTGACTCTTCTCAATTCTTCCAAGGATGGTACATAACTAGTCCCATTCTGGAAAGAAGTTAACTCATTACACACAAGAGACGCCTTACGGCACGAAGGCTAAATTCTCTCCCAGACTCCAAGGCCTTTACAGCTTTCAAAGGAGGTTACATCTTCAGATGCTGCCACTCAGCCAGCAGAGAGCTTACGGTATAAAGGCTTGGAATCAGCCCCAAGGGGAAATCCCTCGATTCGAGGCTGCTCTTAGGTACACCTGCCAAGGTCATGTGTTAGAGCCACACCCACTGCACCCACGCCACTCGCTGCACTGCATCCCTGCACCCCTGCATCCCTGCATCCCAAGCCTGCCTGCATTCTGCAGCCAGAGCCTTTCCTACACCACGGCTGGACTCAGGCCAGCCACAGGGACAACTCCGGTTCGCTGCTTGGCACCCACGGTGGCTTCAGCAGAGATGAGCCTGTGGGACCACCGTGGCTAGACTGGCCCACAGCTCTGCCCCTCAGCAGTGTTGGCTCTGCAAGCTGCCCAGCCGGGCCCCACCCGGCCCCAGGCCTGGCACCTCCTCTCTGCCACCTCCAGCTGCCCCTGCAGCTCCTTTCCAGGCCTGCCCAGTCACACTCCTGCCTTGCCCTGCCCCTTGGCCTTTACAGATTGCGGCTGTGGTTCAGAGAAAGGTCATTACTGAGAATAACTCACAACCTCAGCTCTCCGAGGGGGATGGGGGTGGCTCTGGTTACCCCACTGTGGGTGCTACTGCAGGCACCCAGGGGGGTGTCACCCTGGCCCTGAAAGCCCCCCTCGGTGGGAGGGGGGCCATATCCTGACTGAGCGAAGCTGCTCCTGCTCCCTGAGGACCTCCTGGCCTGTCCCAAAGCCAGGCATACAGCAGGTGCTCAATAAACATTGACCTGACTCCAGGGGCCCCTCATCTGTGGCTTGACTTAGTAAAGGACATAATTCACCCACCACAGGCAAGTGCCATTACTTACATCCCAGAACTCGAACATGTTTTGAGGATCAATTCCAAACTCCTTCACTTTGGCCTACAAAGGGGCAGAGGAAAAGAGAAGGAAGAAGCCGGGATTAGCTGCACAAGAACCTGCAGGCATGAGGAGTCATGCTGTCCAAGCTTCAGGAGCAACACACCTTCCACAGAGCCCTCACTGGGGCGGGGCTGGAGCCGCCTGTGAGCCCAGGGCAGCACCAGGAGACGCCCACCCCAGAGTCAGATGTCCGGCCAGCTCACACCCAGCACATCGGTGGCCTGGTACTGGCCAAGCCCTCCTGCTGAAGGGGAGCTGCACACTCACTGCAAGGACCTCCCTCACACTGCTCTGCAAGAGCCACCGCCCAGACCCAACCCCCGGGATATCTGGGAAACCGGGCCCCAGGCTGGACCCCGAGCACAGGCAGGGGCCACCTCCCAGGCCAGGGAACAGACAACCTGGACACCTGCCCAGCCCTTCTGATGCTGGGAAGGTGACTGAGCCCCAGAAAGCCTTCAGGAGATGACCAATCTTATTCTGTCCTCTACACAGACAGCGTCAGCAGCCCCCTCCCTAGACCCCACAGAAGACGCCCTACTGACCAGCTCTACCTGCAGGAGGCGGACAGCTGTGCTGTGGCTGGCCAGCCCTAAGATGTCCTTCTGTCTCCTCTCACAGGCAGGTCAGCACTGGAGGCATGGGTGGGGGTGGCATGGAAGGAGTAGGGGTCCAGACAACCTGGCGTGCTTCCAGCTCAGACCGCCCAACACAAGGCCCACCACACAGCCAGTGTCCAACCAGGTTTGCCTTCCTTTTGATTCCCGGAGCAAAGCCCCAACTCCCACAGGCCTGCCCCCAACCCTACCTTGTGCAACCTGGGGCCAGGAGGAGCTGGCACATGGGTAACCACGTTCTAATCTTTACATCACTGACTCATACAATCACTGGGCAAACTCACATCCCTTCACTGGGCTTAACTAACATCCTTATGTGAGAAATAAGCCTGGCACGCTGCAGTCCATGGGGTCGCAAGAGCTGGACATGACTTGGCGACTGAACAACCACTCCCCACCTGTACCTGGCACATTTTGTCTGGGGGGAGGCCAGTGGCAGAGGCCAAGGGAGGTCACACGTGTGGAATGCTGTGATTATCAGTCAGGTTCCAGGAAACGGGTGGGGTTAATGTGATCCCACTGACTGCAAGCCCCTCATGGAGCAGCAGCAGTTCGTCTGCCTTGCAGAAGTGGCAAGTATGGCTTGCAACTCACATCCCCCATAGGCAAGCAATCTGTCTTGGCTGAGCCAAGATCCCTGATGCTGTCAACACATGTCAGCTCATTTACGTGGAAAGGCTATGACCCTGACCTGGCTGGGGCCCCAACCCAGGGTGGTGGCACAAGAACCCCTGTGGGTACTTACAGTGTTGGTAGACAGGGCCACAAAGTGTTTCGCGACTGCAGAAGGCTGCAAGAGATAAGCCAAGTTAGACCATACTCACCCTGGGGACCGCCCCCAGGGACAGTGACCCAGGGCCTTTGGAGAAACCCAGGCCCTGGGTGGGGCCCACCGCCCCCAGTCCTGAGTTCTGAGGCTGCTGGAGGAGGCCCAAATCAAGGCAGAATAGGCAGAAGGGTCAGAGGCTGGCTGGCCCATCCTACCTCACGGGCACACGAGGCCCAGGGTGCTTCCCCTGTAAACTTGGCAGGGCCAGGGGCAGAGAGGCTCCGCAGGGCCAGTAGCCTTAAGGAAAGGGCCCTCAGCAGTTAGAGCAGGGTCTGTACCTTGGGCTTGTCTGGGCTGGCAAAGCCAAGTATCTTAACCAGAAGGGCTGCCTCCTGCTGCCAACTTCAGGGGAAACAGGGCTACAGGGCTGGGCAGACCCACTCTGTCCTTCCCAGCCTGCCCACTGCCCATGAGCACTCACGTCCCTGGCCGACAGGAGAAACCACTCCTTCGCCGTCTCTGCGTTCGTGATGGTCTCCTGGGTGGTGAAGGTCTGCAGGCAGAGAGTACAGCAGTTGGTCCCCAGCTGATACGGCCCTGAGCCAGAGCTCAGCAGCGGAGGCCACGTGGATGCCCAGTTATACATGGAGTAGTGAGTGCGGGTCAGTGAGTTGCTCCGCATCACCTCCACCCACATGTCCTCAAAGCCCCGACTGGTGTGTGTCTGGGGCAGAGGCCTGGAAGCACCAGGGTCATTCTGTGATTCCAGAACTTCACAGAGGAACCACAGGTCAAAGGTTAGAATGTCAGCCAGGAGAGCTGCTGTGGCCTGGGGCTCCTTCAGCCCAGACTTGGCTGTATCTCAAAACCCAGATGGAATTATTCTTAATATTTAACGTGTATGGATATGAGTAAACAGGGTATAAATGACAAAAAAGCAAATGCTTACGTTATCTGGGCCTGGCTCTGGGATAAGAAAGGAGCAGACATTAGGGACAAATCTCTGAGAGACACAGGAATGGTCCTGGGCTGAGCAGAGATTCAGCCAAGTGAGTGGGTGTGGCCTCAGACAGAGGCACACGTGGACCAGTGTGGGCTTTCACTGGGTGAACTGATGGCCACCAGATAAGGAACGGTCTGAGGGCAGCTGTGCCCACCCGAGCCACAGAGCACAGCTCATTCAGGCAGGAGGGTCCAGTGTGCAGGGCAGCGGCAAAGCACCCATTTCCCCCCAGCCCTCTCCCACCCCAGCACACACAGGGCTGGGAGACAGGTCGGGGCTGAAGCCCGTACCTTGGAGGCAATGATAAAGAGAGAGGACTCGGGGTTCAGGGAGGCCAGCGTTTTGGCAATGTGAGTCCCGTCAATGTTGGAGACAAACCAGACCCGGGGACCTTCTGAAGAGTAGGGCTTGAGGGCTTCAGTCACCATGAGGGGTCCCTGTGGGGAGATGGAGGATCAGAAAACAAGATTCCACAAGGGGTGAGAACAGCCAGGTCCCATCTCTGGGGAAACCAAGGCCGGATAGGACCCCCTCCTCTATCCCAAGGCAGCCCTCTCCTTACCAGGTCAGAGCCGCCAATGCCGATGTTGATGACGTCCGTGATGGCCTTGCCCGAGTACCCTTTCCACTCACCGCTCCTGACACGCTGGCACAGAGCAGGGAGATGCCATCAGCCCAAACCCCCAAGTATAAACCGCTGTTCAAAAGCATCATTACTTCTGTATCCTTACACCTTAGTTCCAACTTCCAGGCCCTCAGAGAGGCCTACGGAGACCACAGTGTCAGATTCCTGCCACACTCAGGCAGGGACTAGACTCTCATCATCAACTAGACCCTCGTCCATCATGAGTAAGGGTAGGAGGGAGGGGTGATACTCCCATCTCATAACCAGCAACATTATCAGAATTTGCAAAAGAAGAATGAACTTCCAGCAGAACCTAACATGACAGAGGCCAAGAGATGTGAAATGCCAACTACTGTGGCCAGTCTGTGCCAGGGACAGAACGACAGACATGCAGCCAGCCTCCACGTGCTCCTACAGAGTCCTGCCTCCTCAACCACACACTCTAGAGGCGTGGGTGCAGAGTGAGCCCTACAGAGGTGTGGGTGTAGGGAGCCCCCCGTGCTGTATAGGGCTGTGAACGTGAAAAGTGAAAATGAAGTTGCTCAGTCGTGTCTGACTCTGCAACCTCATGGACTGTAGCCTACCAGGTTCCACCGTCCATGGGATTTTCCAGGCAAGAGTACCGGAGTGGGGTGCCATTGCTTTCTCCAGTATAGGGCTGTGAACCCACCCGACTACTGCAGAAGTGATGGAGCAGGACTTCGGAAGCCAGGTTATGAGAGACCATGCAGCTTCTGCCTCGCTCTCTTAGATCACTCACTTTGGGGAAACCATGTACATTTTAAGAAGACTCGGTTGTGTGAAGAAGCCATTGTGGTGAGGAACAGTGGCCTTCTTCCAACAGCCAGTGCTGACTCACCACCCACGAGTAGGAACCACCTTGGAAGAGAATCCTCCAGAACCCTTCAGATACAGCCCTGGCCAACACCTTGAGTACAACCCTCAAGAGAGACCCCCCCACCCACCCCGCAAACCAAGACCAACCAGTTAAGCTTGAGTCTCTGACTCACAGACACTGCGTATGTGTGCGTGCGTGCTAAGTTACTTCAGTCATGTGAGACTCTGCAACGCTATGGACTGTAGCCCACCAGGCTCCTCTGCCCATGGGATCCTCTAGGCAAGAATACTGGAATGGGTTGCTGTGCCCTCCTCCAGGGTATCTTCCCAACCTAGAGATCCAACCCATGGCTCTTACCTCTCCTACCCTGGCAGGTGGGTTCTTTACCACCAGCGCCACCTGGGAAGCCTCCATAGAAACTTCGAGATGGTAAATATTTACTGCTATTTTAAATCAAGTTTTGGTGCAATCTGTTATATGATAAATAACTAGTGCAGATTTTGGCACTAGAAGTAGGGTATTACCATAAAAGAAATTTAGAAATATGGGTAAAAGCTAAAAGAGCCCTCAGGAGAGTTAATAAAAGCCTGGAAGAGACTGTTAGCAGAGGTTTAAAGGTCCTTGAGGGGGTTGCTGATGTAGATTTAAAGAAATAGGAGGAAAACATTATTGGGAATTGCAAGAAAGAAAATCCTTGTTATATAGTGAAAGAAAATTTAATAACACTGTTGCCTGCATTAATCGGGGGAGGGTGAAGTAGGGCTTCCCTGGTAGTCCAGTAGTTAAGAATCTGCCTGCCAATGCAGGGGACACTGGGTTCAGTCCTTGGTCAGGGAGGATTCCACACCCCGCGAGGTAACTAAGCCTGTGTGCCACAACTACTAAGCCCAAGCACCTAGAGCCCGTGCTCCACAACAAGACAGCCTCCCCCACTGCAACCAGAGAAAACTCTGCAGCCAAAAACCCACATCCATCTTTAATTTCGGAAGCAATTACTGCCCGGAGAGGCTGGGAATTTTCAAATCCTACAGTTCCTGGCTTCTTTTTGTTTAAATGTTCTATATTAAGTTTATTTCTCTCTGCTTGCATTTTACTGTAAGCAGTAAGAAGACAGGCAATTTGTAACAGCCTGAAAACTCTGTAGCTATGTCATCCAAATCATAATAGATACATCTTTTACTTTCCCTGTTTAAAAAATTTATTTATTTATTTTTGGCTGCTGCTGCTGCTCCTGCTAAGTCTCTTCAGTTGTGTCCAACTTTGTGCAACCCCATAGATGGCAGCCCACCAGGCTCCCCCATCCCTGGGATTCTCCAGGCAAGAACACTGGAGTGGGTTTCCATTTCCTTCTCCAATGCATGGAAGTGAAAAGTCAAAGTGAAGTCGTTCAGTCGTGTCCGACTCTTGCCATCCCCATGGACTGCAGCCTACCAGGCTCCTCCACCCATAGGATTTTCCAGGCAAGAGTACTGCAGCGGGTTTCTTGCCAAGATCATTGGAGTAATTTCAGATGCCATTTTCTCCTCCAGGGGATCTTCCTGACCCAGGATCGAACCCATGTCTTCTGCACTGGCAGATGGATTCTTTACCACTGAGCCAACAGGGAAGCCCATACCTTACTTCGTGCATTTCAATCTTACTTTCATACTTTCTTCCCAAAGCAGCTGCTTTCCATACATCCATGCTGGGATGAAATGGAGCTTAAAGCTCCATGCTGAATGTATAATCATCAAGGAACAACTACATGGTATGTCTAAGTAAACTACAGATACTTTTCAAGAATGCTTTTGGAGACAAGAACACTGATCAAAAGCCCCTAGGAGTATAAAACTATACTAACAAGCTTACGAAATAACAGCGTGGAGTTATTTTCTTTCACTCATAGAACTTTCATGGTCTTTTTCCTTTCAAACTTTTTCTTTATTATAGTGAAACAATGTCAGATTTCAGAAGGGAACAGAAATACTTATGGACCTGCTAATATCTATACTTTTTTTTAAGCTATCTGTAAAAGATACTACTGTATTCACCTTTCAGAGGTTTCTAAAAAGTATGGAAGCCGCCAGAGTGTAACCATGCAAATATTCAATATAATGAGGACACTCAAATAGCCTGTGGAGAGGTTCACAAGGTGAGGAACTAAAGCCTCCCAGAAGTCAGCACTAACTGCTGGTGAAACATCTTGGGAGAAGATCTTCCAGCCCCCATCAAGCCCTCAGATGAATGTGACCTTGGGCCAACACCTTGACTAAATCTTATAAGACCAGAGCCAGAACCAATCAACCGAAATGTTGACTGTTGTTTTCAGCTGCTAAATTCTTGAGTAATCTGTTACATACTGATAGGAAACTAATACACATGGCTTTCCCAAAACCAGTAAGACCTGGTAACATTTCTTTTAGATAATAATCAACTGCCATGAACACTTTTCCATCAATACAGAAAGAAAAATAAATTACTCAGCTTTTCAACCCTCAATCTCATCATCAGTTTTGTTATAATACAGCATCCGAAAAGGGAAACTTGGTGTATCTTTACTAGAACCACACTTACCCTTTATTTGACCAGATGGTGTCTAACGAAACCCACCAGTTCTGCAACTTCCCTTTTTGACTTCACAATATATCCTGAACAGAAGAGCAGGTCAAAGCAGCTGTAGGTCCCTAATTCCTAATGGTGCCCAGGACTACAGGGTATGAACACACACTGATTTTACTGGTCAGTCCTCTGATAACCAAGGGCAGGCTGTTTTCAGGTTTTGCCGTGACAATCAAGGTCACAGTGAACATTCTCACCCAATCTTGGCGAACTTTTGCGAGCACAGCCCTGGGGAGTGTTTCTCACCAGGGAAATGCTGCTATTCAGCAGCTTTTTTGTACTATAAATACCCATCAGTCTGAGTCAGGTACTCCAGCAGCCAGCTGTAAGGGAGGGTTCTCCTGGAAACAGCTTCCCAGACAACCAGTGCCACACTCTCCACCTGGCATGCCTCTGCACACCAAGGCTGACCAAGCAGAGCACCATGCTTCACACAGAGCACATCAGTTCCTGCACTCACACCTGACAGCTGGAAATACCCTTTGTGGTTGTCGTGCAGTCACTGAATTGTGTCCCACTCTGCGACCCCACAGGCTGCAGCACGCCAGGCTCCTCTGTCCTCCAGCATCTCCTGGGGTTTGCCCAGATTCGCGTCCACTGAGTTGGTGGTGCTATCTAGCCATCTCGTCCTCTGCTGCCTCCTTCTCCTCTTGCCTTCACTATGACCCGTCTGATCTGGGCGGCCCTGCATGGCATGGCTCATAGCTTCACTGAGTTACAAAAGCCTCTTGACCACGACAGGGCTGTGATCCATGAAGGGGGGGGAAATGCCCTCTCCTCCACCCAAAGCCCATCACCAGCACCAACCTCTGTGAAGGGACATTCTGGAATTCAGATTCCAATCAGGATCCCAAGCCTTCCTCACCGCGTGAAGTCCGACTTGGCTGCCTTTGCCTCTAGGATGGATGCCCAGATCGCCTCCCACTATTTCAGTCAGAAGATGGCTCTCACCCAAAGTGACCAGACTTTGACCAGCCACACATGGTGGACACTGCTCTCAGGGAAAAGCTGACCAAAGCTTAGATTATCACTCCCAGAGCACGCATCATCCACACACACAGACATGCACAGGCCCACCCAAACAGTCCAGCCCACAGATATCACCCTTGCACTATAGGCTTAAGGACATCACGAACTCTTGCAGAACCATCCCTGGCATAGACACTGAGGCAACGGCAATATATGTGGGGAACTCTCCAGCAGATCCCTGAGGCAACCCCAGCACCCACAGAGGAGGAGGCGCAGCCACGTGCGTTAATGCTGCAGCAGGGACAAGCTGCATGTGTGTGCACGTGTGTGGGTGTGTGTGCTTCAAAGAGACGACAGACAGGCTAGCGCATGCACAGGAAACTTCGCGAGATTTCACAGTAAATAAAGACTGCCTCTGGAAATCTGGCAGGGGTGTGGTCAAGAAAATCCTAAGTTTTAAATTTTATCGAGTTCTAGACCAGGAAATAAGGATCCATGACTTAAGAAGTTACAAAAAGCAAGTCTCTCCCCGACTGTTCCACCCTCCAGAGGCCTCACTTTGCTTTTCAGATCTCTGACCTGGCCAGATTGTCACCGTGAGCCCACAGCTATTACAGTTCAAGAAGGAGGCTGCTCCACAGCTGCTTATAGTGGTTTCCTCGAGAACAGGGTTAGGGGAATCCGTGCCTTAGCAGAGCCCCCATGGCCAGCAATCACACACACTGCCCCCACCTCAGGTTACTGAGAGCTGGGGTCCTCTCCAAGGAGTGGAAGGGCGGCCCATCGGGACCCTTAGATTCCCAAATACAAGCACACACATGGCTAGTGAGAAGTCCAGCCCATACCTGGCAGAAAGACTTCATCTTCTCCAGGACTCTGTTGACCTCTGGCATCACATCCTTACCATCCACCAAAATGGGTGTGTTTGACCGGTTCCGAAGGGCCACGTGCAGCACAGCCCGATCCTGGGGGCGAGAGTCAGCGTGTGAAGGCCTTCGCCCCAGTGCAGCCACACACCCAGCTGCACCCAATGGACATTCAGGCCCTAAGGTCTGTTAAGCATTTGGACTCATACAGAGAACTCACTGTGTGTTCACGGAAGTAGGGACCACCCCCAGGAACCGGGGGAGGGAGGAAGCAAGGCAAGTGCCCCTTGCTTTATGTGCTGTAGATAGTCACAAGGGGAGAGAGACCAGAATGGGCCTAGGACAGGCCCCGATGACCCCCGGACGTTCAGGGCATAAAAAGTCAAGAAAAGCTGAATGGAGTGAGCGAAGGCAGACTGGCGGCCACACAGGCCAAAGACAAGCAGTAAGTGGCTACAGAGGACCAACGCTCACGATGCCCAATCTCATCTTCCTGGTAAAAAGTTCATGGTGCTTGCTGGCACCTTTTGAAAAGTGTCCTGGCCCCTTGGAAGTGGAGCAAAGCAAGCAAATGAACCTTCCCTCACCAAGTGTTTCATCACACCCACCACCGGAAACCAAAACAGATCCTAAGTCTGTGATAGGCGCCAGGCAGCTGGCCTTATCAAGTGAGAACAGTCCCATCGAGCTTCGGGCAGCAGAGGCCTTGAAAGAAACACACCTGAGACTCTGGAGGGACAGGAAGGGATGATCTTAGGACTCTAGCCCAGGGAGCGGCTCGCTAAGGTAGAGGGCTTCATGCCACACCACCCTCACCCTGTCCAACCTCACTTCTGAGCCTTGTTCTATAGACAATGAAATGATCTCTCCAGGAAGCCCTCCTTGATTGCAGCCTCCCTCAGACTGCCCAGCAGTGAAAGACAGGACGTGTTTGAATCTTGAATCTGCCACTTAGAGAATGACATTAGATAAGTGACTTGATCTCTGAGTTTCAAGTTCCCCGTGTGTAAAAGGAGACTAGTAACATTATGAAGATGAGACTCTGCGTGCTCAGTGATTCTTAAGCCTCCAAGGCTTCCACAGCAATTCAGGAACAGGGTGACCCAGACCTGGCCCTGACATAGCTTCCTGTTGACTCCTCCCACTGAGGAGATTGATTCTGACAGGAGTCTGCTTTTCACTAATAAAACTTGCAGCAAGAACAGGTCAGAGTTAATTTCTCTGACCATGTCTTGAGATGCCCTCTCCCTGCAGGCTTGAGAGCTGCTGTCCCCAGACAGACATAGACACTGGACGTCATCCACGCTCACCAGACCTAGACTGCAGGCTTGGGGAAGACACACCATGGGGTGTGTCTTGGGGTGTGTTGGGCCCTGCAACTTGCTTGAGGAAACAGACCTTCAGGTCCCTCGTTAAGCAAAAGCATTGCCTAAGAGGAGGAGTATGACACAAGGCGATGCTGCTAACAGTCAGACGCACCCCAAAGGGAACCAAGAGGCTGTGGAGGGTGTGCAGAGACTGCTGTCCACTGGCCAGCTCACCTCAGTGAAGTTGATCTTCTCACCGGTAAACATGCGCTCCCGGGCGGCCTCCACACCCCTGGACTTAGCCTGAGAAGAGAAGACACTGAGACCTGGTCCCACCCACGATGGTCAAGAGTCCAAGACCCCAAGCACAAGGCTTGGTGCAGATCCCCAGGGGGACTGATGGATGGCTGCAGCCTGGCGCCCTCCCTCATTGCCTGGGAAGGGTCTGCTCAGACATCCCGGCACTGGGTCCCCTGGGCTGCTGGTGAGAACCCGAGCCAGGGGCAGGGGCACAGAGGCAGTGACTGAGATTCACTAAGAGAAGGAAGTAAAGATGCTCAGGAATCTAGGGGCGCCAGGAGCCCTGCTCGCCTGCTACATCATGGGTCACCGGTCAAGCCCTCCAAAGCAGAACATTACCAGGTCCACCAGCATCTGCATCACAGTCTCCGTCACCAGGTTCTTGGAGTAGTCCACCAGAATATGCCCATGGTTGGTGTTGAGGTTCAAGCTGCAGAAAGACAGCAGAAGCTGCCCACCACACCCCAGACAGCTCCCTGACAAGATGCTTCCAGAAAAAACATCCTCCCCGTGCCAAATCCAAACAAGCCTCAGCTGGCCAGCACAGTGGTGTCCTCTGTCAGCTGCCCGCCCACCCGGCTGACCTGCAGCAGGCGCAGCACAGCACAAGTTGCAGACACTGGGTGAGGGGCCCTTGCTCCGCTAAAACTGAGCTGGGGGATGGGAAGACAGAGTTGGGAGCGCTGCCACCGCCTTGGCCAGGGAGCGACCATTCTGGCCCAGGGCTCCTTAACCCAACCTACTCAGGGAGTGCCCCGGAGGCCAGGGCTGGCCATCAGGGACCTCGGATCTGGCGCCACAGATCTCCCCTGCCCAATACCTGCACCAATGGGTTCGCCATTCCCAACCCCCAAGATTTCCTCTTTTACCCCTGATCACGGGTCTCCAGATCTAGCCTCCAGGGCAGGAATCACAGCCCCACCTCTCCAGCGTTCCACCGAGGCTCCCCGCAAATCCCACGGGCCTGTCCCACCCTGACCACACCCTGCGGATGGTCCGTTCTAAGCCAGGATCGCATGAAGTGGGGAGCAGCCCTTCCGCGCCTGCTGCGTCAGCGAGGGCCCTTGCTCACAACCGCGGAAGGATGGGCTGCTTCAGCCGGCCGAGACTGGTGGGCGGGTAGGGGAGGGAAGAGAGATATCCCCCTGGAAGGGAAGCGGGGGGTGCGTGCGGAAAGGGACTCCTCCAGACGAAGCTGCCGGGGCCCCGAGACCTCCAGCGAGCAACCGGAAACCTGCTTCAAGGAGGCGTCAAGGACGAAGTGCAGCCTGTGCCCAGGCCCGGATCCACGGCCGACCCCCACCCCGGGGACCGCCGCCCCGCCCTCCGGGCCCTGGCCCTGCACCGCACGGCCCCGCGAGCCGCCTCCCGGTGCGGCACGTCCGCGCCCCCGTTCCCGTCCGCGCACGCACCTGAAGCGGTTAAAGCGGTCCCTGTCCCCTTCGAAAAGGCGGCGCAAGTTGAGGTCAGGGCCGTGCTGCTCGTACCACGTCTTCAGTTTCTTGAACTGCGGGTTCTGGGTGAGCGCGGCCATGGCGTGAGCGGCTGGGAACACGGAGCCGGGCGAGCGCCGACAAGGAAGCGTGGAGAGCGGCGCACGACAGGCGGAGAGCCCCGGAGCTCGGCGAGCTTTATGGCGCAGGCGCCCAGCCCCGCCCCGCCCCTGGCCCCGCCCCGTTCCGTCCCGCTCCTCCGTCCGCGCCCCGGGGGCAACCAAGCCCACAGCCAGCCGGGGATCCGGGACCTCAGCTCTTCTCTCCTTGCTACCTGGCAGCCACTTGGACTGCTGCTACTCCACCAGCCTTTGCCTGGAATTGACTGGGGAACAGAGGCCGAGCTCCTGCCTGCTTCATTCGTTCATTCGTTCATTCATTCATTCACTTAACTCCCTCCAACACCTTCTGTGTTACAGGCAGTGTTCCAGGTGTTCGGGCTGCTTAGGTGACAAGTAAAATATATGGCTTATCAGATGCTGGTAAGTGCTACTGAGAAAAGGAAAACTGAAAAGAGTGCTGGAAATAGAGGAAGCAATTCTGAACAGAATGGTCAAGGCAAAACTCACTAAGGAGGTGACATTTGAGCAAAAGCCTGAAGGTGAGAAAGCAAGCCACTTGGATATCTGGGGGAGAAGTGTTCAGGCAAAGGGAAGAGCAGCTGCAAAACTCCTGAGGAAAGCACGCTGATATTTTAGCAACAGCAAAAGGCGAGTGTGGCTGGAGCGGCGTGAATGAGGGGAGAGTGAAAGGATGAGGTCAGAGAGGGAAGGAAGGCAAGAAGTCATTGTGAGAACTTTGAGTTTTATTCCCACAGAGATGGGAAACCATTGAAAGGTTTAAACAAAGGAGGGGGGGCACCATCTGACATGTTTACCAAAGGATTAGACCAACAATTCAGTAGGCATGAAAGTAAGGACAACAGACAGGATGCTACAGCAAGAATGCAGACCAGGAATGAAGGTGTCAAGGTAGGAGTTGGGCCTGGTGATCTGTATATATGAGTGAAGAAGTAAGAGAAAGAAAAAGAACAGTCAATGATAACATCTGGTTTTTTTAGCCGAATTCCTGGAAAAATGGAATTGCCATTGCATCTTGGAGAAATGCCAGTTTTACAGGGAAGATCATTACCTTATTTTTGACAAGTTTTCAAAACCTATTAGCCATCTAAGTGGAGGTGTTGAGTTGGGTGTTCATGTCTGGAGTATGAGGAGGGATGGTTCAGGCAAGATGAAAAACTTGGGAGTCATGAGTGAATAGATAGCATTTGAAGTCATGAGCCTAGAGGAGAGTGTGGGTAAGACAGAGTAAATGTAGTCAGAGAGAAGAGGCCCAAGGACTGTGCACTCAAATTGAGCTTCTCCATCAACCAGTTCCCCCAGAAACACCATCCATCCAGGAGTGTGCCCTGTCCTGCTGCAGTCCTAGGCTTAGATCTTCCTCTGACCTACCTCCCAGTACCATGCTGTCACTGCCACTTCTGGCCTTTCTCTGTCTGCCCAGAATTATTTGAGTTCCTAAAGATAAGGAAAAGAGAGAGGGGTCAGAGATTGAAGAGATGGTCACAGGACTTTGCAGGGAACAGCCCTGCCACATGGCCCTTATTTGTCCAGAGTTTTGGGTCACCTGTCAACTCTGAGGTTTAAATGGGCTTCCCATATCCAGCAGAACCCTGACAGTGCTGAACAGCATCTGTTCCACTAGTTTCTGAGAAACCCTCCAATCAGAGTTCCCATCCAACCAGCTATCTGCACAGAACAGCACTCTCAACCCTCAATCCTGTGTTTCAGAACAGAACTCTATCCAACAGGAAGGCCAGTTTCAGTAGCTATTACCCATATCATCCACTTGCTCTCTGATTCCTTTGATGACTCTCGACAGTAGGAGCCACTGCCTCCCTTTTTCTCAAGCAGGCTCTTTTCAGTGATCACAGCAGACGTCTGTTTATCTGTTATCTTGATCCAAAGCCACTACCTCTCACCCTTGGGTTTCTTCCTCTGCCTCCTTGACTGAATCAGAGATGAACATATGACTTAAGCCAGAGATGAACACATGACCTAAGTAGTCAGAAGTGAAAGTCACTCAGTCGTGTCCGGCTGTCTGCAATTCTGTGGACTGTAGCCCACCAGGCTCCCCTGTCCATGGAATTCTCCAGGTGAGAATACTGGAGTGGGTAGCCATTCCCTTCTCCAGGGGATCTTCTTAACCCGGGGACTGAACCTGGGTCTCCCACATTACAGGCAGATTCTTTACCATCTGAGCCACCAGGGAAGCCCAAGACAGCCAAACAGGGACCCAAAGCCAGTAGGAAAAACTCAAGTTTTTTTTTTGTAGTGTTAAGCTGCCTCTCAGAAAGGACAGACCATGAAGAGAAGGACCTCCAGAGAGATGGCAGAGTGAACCCCATCACCCAAGTTCCAGGGGCCAGGCCACCTCAGTCTGCAGCTGCAGTACGAACCACTGATTTCCCCTCATCTTGTTGTTCTAAGCTAAGCTGTCATTTACAACTCCCAATCTTTCCAAAGATTTTATGGGTGTTCACCTGCCCCCTGCCACACTATCCTCCCCAATGTCCACTTCCATTCACCTGAAACCCACAGGAGCAGCTTAGGTCCTAAAGAGGAAGGAGGCAAGGCCTCCAATGATTACCTTTTTAGAGGTTTCATCTTCTTTTTAACATTCTATAATGTACACCTCCAGCAGTTTGGCCTCTGTGATTCCCAGCAGCTTCAATTATTCTAGATTTCCCACCTATTCTCAGATCTCCCCGTAATATTCTAACATTGTACGTTGAAGTTCCAGTTACGTGGGTTTTCTATATTAGCAGGAAAGTATGGGTAGTTTCCTGCTCCTGCTAGTTTACCGCATGCAGAGCTCTGCGCTAAATTCTCTGCCACATACCCCTCATAGCACCCCATGAGTGATATCCCTTATCCTCTCCACATAACAGACAAGCTAAGAAATCTGAACACAGCCATTCTGCTAAACCAAGAAGAGAATCAGTTCAAGGTTGCCCCAGTCTTGAACCCTGTTCTTAATCACAACCCTGCCCTGGCCCTGTCCTGGGCCACTTCTGACTCTTCAGCCTTGGGGAAAGGGTACTGGGAAGGAGAAGAAGCAGGCAATTCTTTCAGGCCCTCTCCATCACCCCTCCCCCACCTTCTATTTGCACATCAATTAAGCCTGTAAATCTGATTGACAGGGTAGAATTTTACAAGAGGAAATGGCCAAGAATGACATTTCCAAAGGCAAGAACAGCAGCATAGGCAAAGTCAGGGAGGTAGGAGAATACAAACACTGGATCAACACTGCTCCCCTTGGACTGGATCTAAGCATCCGAGTAGGGCAGTAGGGAGATTCTTACCAGGAAAGGTGCAGTGTGTGTGTGTGTGTGTGGGGGGGGGGGGGGGGGTGCGGGGGAGGGGGCAACGATCAGACACTGGGGTGTGGAGGAAGCCTCTCTAATCAAACCTTGGGGAGTAGGGTGAGGTCTGCAGTTTGGAAAAATATTAAGGTAATTTTATATTTATATTGATAAAGTGGCTTCCCTCATAACTCAGTCGGCAAAGAATCTGCCTGCAGTGCAGAAGACCTGGGTTTGATCCCTGCGTTGGGAAGATCCCCCGGAGAAGGAAATGGCAACCCACTCCAGTATTCTTGCCTGCAGAATCCCATGGACGGAGAACCCTGGTGGACTACAGCCCATGGAGCAAGAGTCGGACACGACTTAGTGACTAAACCATATACAGATGAAAGTTAAACCTGTTTTCTATCACCATCCCCACAATCGTCTCCGCATGCTGAGCCAAGCCCTGTCTGCAAACCGCACAGTACCAGTGTTCAGAAGTGGCTCTCTCAGAGGGTTCTATGCATCCAGACCCGGGGCTGACAACCACCATCCAAAGAAAACCTGGCTCTCAAAGTTCAGTAGACCGCTCCAGAGCCAGGCACGTTCAAATGCCCTCGGCAAAATGCTATGAACCGAGATAGAGGGGTGGATTAAAGGGTGGACCTAAGTCAGGCCTCAATTCAGGGCCGTTGGACAGGAGTCAGGCAGGGCATGGAGACCAGGAGATCACCAGGACAAGGGCAAAGGGAGGTTCCGGGACAGGGTAGCAGCAGTTCTGGGGCTCGAGTGTGAAGGAGGTCGGGTGTGGGGCGATACACGCCGATGGATTTTCGGGAGTTGCTCCGAGGCGGCGCACCCACCGAGGATGCTGAGTCACGGTGACCTGGAAAGGGTGAGGAGTCGCGGTTCTCCCGAACTCCGCGAATCCCCTGGCACCCTCCACGCTCTCCAGAGGGGCGGTGCGCACGCGTCTAAGCACAGGGAAGGCGGGACCAGCGCAGGTAGCGAGCGGGCTGGGGTGCGCACGCGTCTGCGTGTGGGCTCGCACGTCCGGGGGTGCACGTGTGCGCATGTCCCCGCGCTCAGACAGCCGCCGGCTCCTGACCGGCGAACTTGCAGACGCCTCTACCCGCACGTCTGGGATGGACATGTGCGCGAAAGTGCGCAGACTCCGGGTCGGGGCAGACTGCGCGTGCGCAGGCTAAGAGAAACCCGGATGGCTGAGTCAGCGCCCCCAGGAGGCTCGGAGCTCGTGTTCCGTGCTCGTGGTGCTTGCCTGCTGAGCTGAGTTCTGTCGCTTTGGGATGTCGCCAGATTTTCCTGGTGAATCCAGTTACGTCTTTAAAAAATATTTCCTCTCCGCACATGGGCGTAGGTTTTCACTGTAAGAGAAAACTCTGTACTTGGTAAAGAGCTAAACAGCCCTTCCTTGCGGCTCTAGTACAAACCCTGGTCATTGTGTATTCTTTTAGCCCGATGTGAAAACCGATTCAAGTCTAGTTCTGTGTTTTGGTTTTGTATTAGAATTTGCCTCTGGCCTTTGCGGCACCTCATTTCGTTTGTATCATCTGGAGTTGCTTCGCGGTATTCTGCGCCCTGCACTTGTGGCCATGAACAAGACTGACTCCTTGCTCTACTGAGGCTTTGATTCTGGCGAGAGGGACGTGTGCAAACACACATTATGGCGGAGTCCTAAACAAGGCCGGGCAGAGGCTGAGCTCTGGCCGGACAGAACTGACGGAAAGGCCCAGGCACGTGGGCACCGTAGGTAGGCTTCCTTGAGGTAGCAGGGGTGTCCAGGAGACGTTAGGCCTGAGAAGGAAAGGCAGGAGATGGGGAGGACCAGGTTGATGGCAGTGGAGATGTAAGAACTTGGTGGATTTGAAATATGCTTGCAGAAGCACTTGTGCTGTGCTGTGCTGTGCTTAGTCACTCAGTCGTGTCCGACTCTGTGACCCTATAGACTGTAGCCCTCCAGGCTCTTCTGTCCATGGGATTCTCCAGGCAAGAATACTGGAGTGGGTTGCCATGCCCTACTCCAGGGGAATCTGCCCTATCCAGGAATTGAACCGGGGTCTCCTGCATTGCAGGCGGTTTCTTTACTGTCTAAGCCACCAGGGAAGCCCGAGAATACTGGAGTGGAGAATACTGGAGTGGATAGCATTTCCCTTTCCAGGGGAATTTCCCGACCCAGGAATCGAACTGGAGTCTCCTTCATTGCAGGCGAACTCTTTACGGGCTGAACTACCAGGGAAGACCACAGTAGCGCTTGTAGGACTTGCTAATTAAGTGAAAGAGGAGAGTAGAAAAGATCAAAAATGTCTTCTAGGATTTCTGCCTGAGCAGAGTGCTTGAATATGTATCTCTTACCAAGAATGGGAAAGAGGGAGTTGTCTTCCCTAAAAGACTGAGTTTATGGGCTGTTGCTGCTGCTAAGTCACTTCAGTTGTGTCCGACTCTGTGCGACCCCAGAGACAGCAGCCCACCAGGATCCCCCGTCCCTGGGATTCTCCAGGCAAGAACACTGGCTGCTGCTGCTGCTGCTAAGTCGCTTCAGTCGTGTCCGACTCTGTGCAACCCCATAGATGGCAGTCCACCAGGCTCCCCCGTCCCTGGGATTCTCCAGGCAAGAACACTGGAGTGAGTTCCCATTTCCTTCTCCAATGCATGAAAGTGAAAAGTGAAAGTGAAGTCGCTCAGTTGTGTCTGACTCTTGCCAACCCCATGGACTGCAGCCTACCAGGTTACTCTGTCCGTGGGATTTTCCAGGCAAGAGTACTGGAGTGGGGTGCCATTGCCTTCTCTGGAGTTTATGGGCAGAGACTTCATTTTCTATGCAGCCTGGCTCCTATCCTAGCAAGGAGCGTGACAATAGTAAATGTTGAAATGAACGTTGACACTTGGGAAACAATCCTTCCTCCTCACCTAGGCCCACATACAAGACCCCTCACAGACAAGCAGAGGCCTGGGCCCAGCCAGCCAACCCCTGTGAATCCTAAGGCCATCTGTTTGTGTTACTTCCAAGAGCCTGGCCCCAGAGGTTCCTCAGACTCCTGGGCACATGTGGTTGAGACCCTGACAGTCACTTGTCCACATACATCTTTTTGGGAATCAAGGAGCTGACCTTTGGCAGGGTTTATTCTTGAATCCACATCAGGAAGCAGATCACGAGATGGGTCACAGAGTGGGCCGTCCTTTCCCAGAACCATGGCTGGGATGCAGAGTTTCAGCTACACCCCCAGAGCTGGATGCCCACTCTCCCAGGAACCCCAGATGGAAAAGGAGGGTCACCAGCCTCATAAGGACCTGCCTGTGTGTCCTCCATTTCTCAGCTGAGCCAAAGCCCCCAGGGACCATCTTGAGGCTCTGGTGAACATCTGTCTGCTTCCGTCCCCACCCATTCAGGACGGAGCTGGGTTTACAGGACTCCTGTCTCCACCACTGTTGTCAATTAGAACTCAGTGAACAGGACCATGTGTGTGAGTGCGTGTGTGCTAAGTCACTTCAGTTGTGTCTGACTCTGCGACTCTCTGCAGACCTCCAGGCTTCTCTGTCTATGGGATTCTCCAGGCAAGAATATGGGCTTCCCAGGTGGTGCTAGTGGTAAAGAACCCACCTGCCAATGCAGGAGATGTAAGAGACTCAGATTCAATTCCTGGGTCAGGAAGATCCCCTGGAGGAGGGCACAGCAACCCCATCCAGTATTCTTGCCTGGAGAACAGCACTGGGTATTAATGTTAAATAGGAACACATATGAATAAAATGTGTTCACATTTTATGCAATTTATAAATGGTTACATTTATAACCATTTACATTTATAAATGTTATGTTTAACATTTATAAAATGTTCTGGCTAGCATTTTAATATGAACTTTCAGTGTCTTCCTTAGCAATACTCATACAGCATGGCTGCTACTAAGTAACCTTGTCCTGAGGTGTATTTAATGTGCCCGTGCTCAGCTTCTGGGAGTTTCCGCAGAAAGAAGCCAGAGTGGTACTTGTACTGTAGGTTATATATTCATACTCATTTACCCCGTTTTCTTAAGTTCATGGAGAAGTTCCAACCAAATGCTGTCTTGCTGTGACGATGAGCTAGGGCTCCCCTGTAGCCCCCGCTCCTTCGGTGGTTCCCACTGTACAGCCTTCCCTTCTCCGCAGCAGGATGGCTCCACCCAGTGCAACGAGTCCTTCTTGTCCCTGTGAGGGAGGGTCTGCCACATGGCGGGTGTCTGGCGGAGTTAGGGGAGACCTCCTGCCTGGGTCTGCCTCTTGGAAAGGCTGGCTGGGCAGCTCACAAGTGCCCACACTTGGTGGAATGTGTGTGTTGGCAGACCACAACCCAAGGAGAGTCTGCATTCTTCACCACAACAGTGGCTCTGACCACACAGAGGCCCTTTCAGCTTGGCCTCAGGGAAGCCAACAGGAGAGATGTGGTAGGTTGTCCCACTTTCTGTATGCCAGCACCCCCCTGCCCCGGCTTATCCTAATACCCCCAGAGGTATTACAAGGTATTACAAGCCCTTGCAAGGGCTCAGAATCAGAGGACAGGCTGACCTGAAAACCTATTCGTGTGCAGCTTTTCAAAGTAATGAATCAGACAGGGCTTCTGGCATGATTATCTGCTGCAGTTCATTTTAGACAGAGATCCAAAAATTATTAAAGGTATATTTTAATAAAGCCAATAGTTATTTTACTTATAGGAGCTTTAAAAGTAAGATACAAAATGTAGAGTTCCAGTTTGGAAGCGTTGTAACTAGTCACACGAGCAAGGCAGCCACGCCTGGCCACACAAAGGACACACACACTCACACACGCACACACATGCGCTTTGGCGAGACCCCTCTGCCGAGCGCAGCACCTGGAATTACCAGTGTTCAAAGCAAGGCGGTGCTGAGAACACAGCACCCACAAGGAGACTACACAAACAGCTTCACACAGTCTCACAGCCCATGGAGACGCAATTACAAAATGTCTTCCTTAATTGAGAAAAAGAGACTGGAAAGTGGCAGTTAGCAATGTGGATGTCACCTGCGCTGGAGCACACAGGACTGACCTCTGTCCAGGGCGAGGTCTCTGGGGAGGCACTATTAAAACAAGGGTACTTCAGGACAATAGAACTCGAAACACGGGGTACTGGAGACACATTACTGAAGGAGAGGAGAAAACTATCTCACAAGGAAACAGCCACAGATAACTTCAACAGACGTTAGCGCACACACAGTGACAGCTAACACGGACAAGAGCCACGCAGGGTCGGTGCAGAGCACGTGCCTGAAAAGTCTATGTACAAAACAGTTCTCTGTAAACATGGTGAGGTGAATGTTCAGAACCCACGGTGAAAGGATCATGACTACAGGCAGCACTGACATCCCCACTCAGCACAAAAGACAACACCCGAGGCCTGGAGACAGCCTGGCACCACAGTACTAAAGATTCAGATGGCTGGGCTCAGACACCCTAAGGGTCCTCTATAATTAGTGTGTCTACATACATCATATATATATATATTCTTTTTGGTATTTTTAAATATAAATTTACTTATATTCATAGAAAAATGAGAACATAACTGTGTTATTACAATCTTTGCTGGAAAAGCTTATATGGAGTTAGAAAGAATAAACCATTTATTAGTAGTTAACATATATTAAAATGGTTTAATGATTTAAGAAAATATAAAAAAAAATATTAATACTGTCAAACTTTCATACCAGAAAATATTATGGATTTTTCTCAATTAGACTTTTTCAAAGATGAAATATGAAAAATTTAAATAAGTTTTATATAAAGAACTTCTGTAACCTCAATTAATATACAGTGGGATATGTCTAGTCTATATAGATATATTTATTATTTCTCAATTTAAGCACCATTCAATTCTTCTGGATCCATTCTGGCTGGAAAAATATCCCTAAATCCACAGGATGTTATCTATTTAACAGCACATGTTAACTGAAAATGAGGTGGTTTATTTTTTTCTTTAAAGAAAAACTTTTAAATTAATTCCTATCTACATCTTAATTGGTTTGTCTTGAGCCAGCTCACAATGTTACTGCAATTTCAAGTGTCTCTTTGCAGCCCCCTGACCACACCCCCACGCTAGGAAACCGTGTCGAAGCCTCTGGCCGTGTGTGGAAAGATGTGAGGGCAGAAGGTGGAGCTTTATCCCGCACACGGGCAGCAGCCAGCAGGCTCATCTCCACGCACCATCAGTGCTATGATCCTGCTTCTGTAAATCCCGTAAAGCTCACACCCCTTGGGTGCTGCTGGGGGTGCCGAGGGGCTGTCCATCTACAGAAAACCCAGGTGATTGCTTCTCATCACAAATATGCTATCCTTTGCCCAGTTCATAGAAGCTTAAATATAGTGTTGAAAAACCTCCAGCCACTCTATTTGTTATCTTAAAATATTCAATGCATTTTAGGCAGGAGATATTTTAACTAAAAACCTATATGAAAAATAGCTATAAAATACAGTGATTGGTGTGGTCATCACTCAACGTGTTAAGGAGGGAAAGGGAAGGTTTCAGAAGAATGGTCAGTTTTGCTCTCAGCCTTCAGCCCCAACACCTTCCCAACACACAGTGGGGTCTACAAACTTGAGAGCTGTGTTTCTCAAAGTGTGGCCAGTGGCCCACCTGCATCAGAATCACCAGAGGTGCTTATTAAACTCAAACATCCCCTGGCATCTCCCTGAGGAGAGTCAGAAAACTCCATCTTCATCTGGCCCTCCAGGTGTCTGATGCCTCCAGAGTTTTGAGAAGCCAGGCCTTAAAGGCTTGGAGCTGCCAACCACCTCCATCCCCAAGGATCCCTGCCTGGGACAGGGGTACACTGGTCCTCTAGGGGGCTGTTGCCAGCCAGTCAGCCCTGGGCTGGGGCCCCTGGCCCCAAAAGCTCTGGGCGGGCAGGCAGGCAGGCCCGGGGTCAGTACTGGGGCAAGTAGGCCGGTCTGCGCTCAGCCTTCCCAGGGAAGGCCTTAAAGCCCTTGGGGGCTGCCTTGTGTGCTGGTGGGGGCGGGGGCTGCGGCGGGGGCTGCACGTAGGCGAAGGAGGCGGCACTGCAGTCACTGGTGGCGGCCCACACCGGGGACTGCAGCATCTGCATGGGGTCGCTCCACTGGCTGCCGGGGCTGGCGACT